>NC_069793.1:38703173-41203173 GCF_027406575.1 Nycticebus coucang | reverse complement strand
CCCCTACTCTCACTGTTCCAATCTCTTTTCTGGTCTGGTATCAGAGTGACAGTGAGATATATATAAATCTGATAACATTAAACCTTTGACTTGGGCTGCGCCAGTGGCTCAGTCGGTAGGGCGCCAGCCCCATATACGGAGGGTGGCGGGTTCAAACCCAGCCCCAGCCAAATTGCAACCAAAAAATAGCCGGGTGTTGTGGCGGGCACCTGTAGTCCCAGCTACTCGGGAGGCTGAGGCAAGAGAATCGCTTAGGCCCAGGAGTTGGAGGTTGCTGTGAGCTGGGTGAGGCCACGGCACTCTACCAAGGGCCATAAAGTGAGACTCTGTCTCTACAAAAAAACAAACAAAAAAACCTTTGACTTCTTCTACACTTTGTTTTAAATGAAAATGATACAAATAGCTCCAATGGCCAAACCTAGAATGGGAATCATATACAGTGGAAGAGTCTAGGACTATGTTGGGCTTTAAGAACGGACTTACCCAAATCTTCAGTGACATTGTAGGACTCAGTCTGTCTTTACCATGAGCTTTGCTTTGCAACTTATCAGCTTTTTTTTTTTTTACTGGGCAGCCTTTATCACATAGCAGGATGGCTGCACCTTTCTTATTACAGTAACTTTTACTGAATTAATAAATCTTCAGTAAAGGAATGCTACAACTTTCAACTTCATGTTTCAGGTTATGAGGGTAGGACTCATTTTCAGTTTTTCTTTTTCTGTTTTTGATAGATTAGTCTGATGTTTGTGGAAAAATAAAACTGCCCACATTGCTATTAACAATAAATCTGACTCATGGCTCCCTATGCATTAGTTTCTATTATTTCTCAATGTTTCGATACAACATATTTTCTTGTTACTGTGACAAGAGTTGTCAAAGGTTAGAAAGGACCTGTATTTAAATAGCTTTAATAAATGAATAGATTCCCCCAAAGTCTGTAAGGTAGGTGTAAAAATTTAGATGGCTATTTGGCCAGGAAGCAATTATGGTCCATCTTCTCACTGACCCAAAAAGCTATTAAAGTAAGGACCAAAGACAAACAATTATTACAAGTTTCTTTCACAAAGGACCCATTTCTGGCCATGTAATATAAGAAAGTGCTACCTTTGTTCTCCCCACATGTGAAAGATTAGGGGAGAGTTTTAGAACTGAAGTCTGGAGGAAAGAAAGGAAGGCAGAAGGAAGAGCCTAGTAGCGAGTTGTAAGAGAGGAGCTACTAGGTTACTATAAATCTACAGAAAATTACCAAGTATTATTTTAAAAATCTTGATTACAGAATTTCATGATCAGATGGGACATTAGATACCACTTATTTAGTTGTCCTAGTGTTAGAAACTTGGAGGCCACAGATCTTAAGCAGTGATGCAACATCCAACAGCAAATGACAGGTAAAGCCTGGGACTTGGGTCTGGTAGCCTCTCTGTTGCGATTGTTGTACTCACTCACAAATTATATTGTGCTGCTTCATAAAAGGACGTGAGGTAATGTTTTATAAAATGTCCATGAACAAAATGGTTATTAAAATAGAAATACAGGAATTCCATGTGAGGAACTACACACAGAAGATTTTAACCATGAACTACACACAGAAGATTTTAACCAAGATTTTAACCATGGAATTCCATGTGAGGAACTTGATGTCATGTGTGAACTTCATGTCCTGTGTGATAACAATTTGATATTCCTAAGGAGAGGCTGAGTGTGGTGGCTCGCACCTACTGATCACTTGACCTCAGGAGTTCAAGACTGAGCAAGAGCGAGACCCTATATCTATTAAAAACAGAAAAACTAGTTGAGCTTGGTGGCAGGTGTTTGTAGTCCAAGCTACTTGGGAGCTTGGGAGGCTGAGGCAAGAGGACCAGTTGGGTACAGGAGATTGAGGTTATTGGGAGCTAAGACTCGATAGCATTCTACCAAGGATGACAGAGTGAGACTCTGTCTTGAAAAAGAATATATATATGTGTGTGTATGTGTGTGTTTGTGTGTGTGTAAATGGGTCATGCTTATATATATACACACATACATGTATTACATTACAGGGTTCATGTTCCGAAGTTCTGAATGGCTTTGAGGAGGTGGAGAGTGTTTGAGGTCAGTGCTCAGGATAAACCCCTATCCTTGCACATCCTTGCCTATAATAACATACCAACTATGATGAGCTGGGAAGAAACTTTTCCCATAAATTAAATGTCCTTTCTTCCCTTTCCTCTGTGTGTGTGTGCATCTTTGTGTATAATTTTAACTACTCCCACTTCAAGTATAAATTAAAAATAGAAAACATTGTGACAATTGAAGAAGATACTATTAGGGCCATAAAATTTATGACTTCAAGAGCCAACTGTAAAAGGTGACCTTGGATAAATCACTTTTTGTTGGAGGATCTCAGTTTCTCTAGAAGTGCAAAAGTGCAATAAAGGCCCGGGAGAAGACGATGACTTAGGTATCCTTTTGTCATATTTTCAAAGTCCCATAAGCATGAAGTCAGTAGCCACTGCACGCGGGAGCTGCAGCCCCATTCCTCTCAGGCCCCTGGTAGTACTTGGACTCAAAGGTTCTTTGGTCATGGACGCTGGTGTGATCCTATTTTTTTTTATTTTTTTTTTTTTAATTTTTTTATTAAATCATAAGTGTATACAATGATATGATTATGGGGCATCATACACTCACTTCATAAACCATTTGACACATTTTTATCCCAGTGGTTAACATAGCCTTTCCGGCGTTATCTCAGTTACTGTGCCAAAACATTTATATTCTACATTCACCAAGTTTCGCAAATACCCCTGTAAGATGCACCACAGGTGTGATCCCACCGATTCCCCTCCCTCTACCCACCCCCCCTTTCCCACTTCCCCCTATTGTTAAGTTGTAGCTGGGTTATAGCTTTCATGTGAGAGTCCCAAATTAGTTTCATAGTAGGGCTGTGTACATTGGGTATTTTTTCTTCCATTCTTGGGATACTTTACTAAGAAGAATATGTTCCAGCTCCATCCATGTAAACATGAAAGAGGTAAAGTCTCCATCTTTCTTTAAGGCTGCATAGTATTCCATGGTATACATATACCACAATTTATTAATCCATTCGTGGATCGATGGGCACTTCGGCTTTTTCCATGACTTAGCAATTATGAATTGGGCTGCAATAAACATTCTGGTACAAATATCTTTGTTATGTTGTGATTTTTGGTCTTCTGGGTATATGCCCAGCAGAGGAATTACAGGATTGAATGGCAGATCTATTTTTAGATCTCTGAGTGTTCTCCATATATCCCTCCAAAAGGAATGTATTAATTTGCATTCCCACCAGCAGTGCAGAAGTGTTCCCTTTTCTCCGCATCCACGCCAACATCTCTGGTCTTGAGATTTTGTGATATAGGCTAGTCTCATTGGAGTTAGATGATATCTCAAAGTAGTTTTGATTTGCATTTCTCTGATGATTAAAGATGATGAGCATTTTTTCATATGTCTGAAGGCCGTGCGCCTGTCTTCTTCAGAGAAGTTTCTCTTCAAATCCCTTGCCCAGCCTGCGATGGGATCCCTTGTTTTTTTCTTGCTGATGCGTTTGAGTTCTCTGTGGATTCTGGTTATTAAACCTTTGTCAGAGTTATACCCTGCAAATATCTTCTCCCATTCTGAGGGCTGTCTGCTTGCTCTGCTTACTGTGTTCTTAGCTGTGCAGATCTCTATAAAGAGAACTATGAAACTCTAAGAAAAGAAATAGCTGAAAATGTTAACAAATGGAAAAACATACCATGCTCATGGCTAGGAAGAATCAACATTATCAAAATGTCCATACTACCCAAAGCAATATATACTTTCAACGCACTCCCTATTAAAGCTCCACTGTCATATTTTAAAGATCTTGAAAAAACATTACTTCGTTTTATATGGAATCAGAAAAAACCTCGAATAGCCAAGACATTACTCAGAAATAAAAACAAAACAGGAGGAATCACACTACCAGACCTCAGACTTTACTACAAATCGATAGTGATCAAAACAGCATGGTATTGGCACAAAAACAGAGAAGTAGATATCTGGAATAGAATAGAGAACCAAGAGATGAATCCAGCTACTTACCGCTATTTGATTTTTGACAAGCCAATTAAAAACATTCAGTGGGGAAAAGATTCCCTATTTAACAAATGGTGCTGGGTGAACTGGCTGGCAACCTGCAGAAGACTGAAATTGGACCCACACCTTTCACCATTAACTAAGATAGACTCTCATTGGATTAAAGATTTAAACTTAAGACATTAAACTATAAAAATACTAGAGGAGAATGCAGGGAAAACCCTTGAAGAAATTGGTCTGGGTGAGTATTTCATGAGGAGAACCCCCCGGGCAATTGAAGCAGCTTCAAAAATACACTACTGGGACTTGATCAAACTAAAAGTGTGATCCTATTTTAATCACATCTTTTGTTTACTCCTGTGAAGTGCATCCTTTGTTCTGCTTCCTACACCTACCATAGGCTTTGTACAGTAGTTTGAATATGTTAACTTCATTTTTTAACTTTCTAAATTATGTCGATAAATTCTAATTGATGTAATTTTTGGAAACTTATTTAAAGATGTGGGATGGCAGCCAACCTCCTCAGGGCCTTTTTGCATCACTCCTTACCCAAGGGTTAATAGTACATAAATTTTAAGAAAATTTCCTGGATTCTCATACTAACCTTTGTAAAGTAAGTGCATCTCTCCAAGGGTCAGATAACCTCTGATATCCTTGGATTTATATCTAGAGATGGCTCCAAATTGTGGATCCTTATTTTACTTTGAAATGTAAACATTTCAAAATCTATATAACCCCATCTCTGGAGTTAGATAAATCTCTCTGGAATTCTTGCATTAGGTTGATAGTTGTAAATTAAGTTCTCACAGCTTGCTTTTAGCTCAGAATCTCAAGTTTTTCATAAAATTTATTCAGAATGCCCCAACTCTGCAAAAACAAAAGTATTTTATCTGTAACTTGAAGCAAAAACTGGAGCCAATCCAATGGGTAAAAGAGGTTGAAATATAGTAATGTTATTAATGTTAAATTAATATATTAAATATATTAATATATTAATGTTATTACTATTTTTCAATTTGTTTCACTCATTGGATTGGCTCCAGTTTTTAGCTATTGCTAATAAAGCCTCAATGTGCACTCATATAAAAATTTTTATGTGAACATAATTTTTCATTTTTCTGGCATAAATACCCAAGAGTAAATTATGAACTAGTATGGTAACTGCATGTTTAATTTTATAAGAAACTGCAAAATGGTTTCCAAAGTGACTTTACCATACATTTGTGTAAAATATTTAACCAGATTGCACTACTGTCTGTCTCCACCTGGTATTTTATCATACTTTCCTGGTGAGGAACAATGGAGCAACTTCAGGGAATTTTGTGATCTGGGTTAGGGAAAGAGAGTGAAAGATACCTTTAAGGTGGGTTAATTGACATACAATTATGTGGTTCAAAATTGTATCTGCACATAGTTAGGAATTTCAGTATAAGAAAGATTTCAGAAATAATTTTACGACTGGGTATCAATTCAAAAGGTGCTTTCCAATGCAGGTGCTCCATATGATCACATTCTACCCAGTGAGAGTATGTGTGTGGTGTGATACACAGAGGGCCAAGAGTTAGTCTGTGTACAGTTGTTTCAGATGGTAGATCTCCTATGCTTAAAACACTTGTTTTTATAAAGGATTTCTCCAAATTTGACAACATATCTAAAATTTAATAGAATGCAATTTTAGTTATATGATGCAAATTATGCTTTTATAATTATCAATAATACAAAAACAATTTCAATCAACTATGCTAGATAAAACATTTTTTATTATCTCCCTAGGAAATAACATAATAACATTTTGCTCTTCTTAGGCAGCAATCAAAAAGCATGCAGATAAGCTACCTATTATACAGGCATGTCATACAGACTGTTAATAAAAAAAAAGTAGATTTTTCTTTTTTGATTTTATTAGTTAGCATTGTATAATTTGCAATGTGTTGTAAATTATTTTCTTTCCAAATGTACATAGCTTACATACTGAATTTTGTTCTCATAATTTTCTATATTCTTTCTCAAAATAGTTCCCACACTGTACTATGTATGAATGTAGGCTCCAAAAAACCTGAATCCATCCTTGCTTATAATGTCTAAGTCGTCAAAAATTGATACACATTAAAAACTGAAAAAGAAATGGCCCAAATTAGCTGAGTGTACTCATGATACTAAGTTCCCATAGAAATTTAGTATCTCACTAAGTCTAGAATAAGAACTAGAATAAACAGAGTTCAAACATTTGTAAGAAATGGTATTATTCCTACTAGCTAGTTAACTAGTGTGAATTGCTTCTAATAATTAGTATATATTCTATTTTTAACTTAAATGATAACTTCACGTTTTTAACATTTAATTATTTTAAGAAATAGTAATAAGAGAAACTATTATAATTAAATTTCATTTTGCACATGGGCAAAGGGAAATTCAGCTTTAGTCAATGACTTTCTTTTGGTAATAGAATTAATGTGGAACAGAAAAAAAGATGACCTGAAGTCTCTTGACACCAAAGCCCATGCTTAATTCATTACTCCTCATTAGATCCAGATACAAGAAGAAGGGCTTACTGCCAATACCATGACAGATAACAAATTATAAGGTAAATATCTTTAATTAAAAATGCTAAAGGGGACGCCTGTGGCTCAAAGGTGTAGGGCGCGGACTCCATATGCCGGAGGTGGTGGGTTCAAACCTAGCCCCAGCCAAAAAAACTGCAAAAAAAAAATGCTAAAACCATCTTTTAGAATGAATGTCAAAGTTGACCCTATTACAACGGAATTTATTCTTAGAGTTTTTATGTTAAACAAAGCAAGTAAAATACAGTGTTAATTATAGTCTGAAATGGTGAGAAAATGTACATTAGAGCTAAGTTGACTAATTCACAAGGTTTCATTAAGATCTTAGATGATTTTAATATGAAGTAAGAACATATGGGAAACCCATTATCTTCCTGGGACCACAGAAATATTTTTCCATTAACCGGTTTCTCTGTTTTCACATCCACAATCTTAAATGGTAACTTATCTCTCTAATTCTTTTTCTTTATTTATCTTCATTATAACACTTATAATATTTATCATAATCTAGTCTGTATTAAATATTAATTAATCAATTAATTTTTTAGAGACAGAGTCTCACTTTATCTTTCTTGGTAGAGTGCTGTGGCATCACAGCTCACAGCAACCTCTAGCTCGTGGGCTTAGGCGATTCTCTTGCCTCAGCCTCCCGAGTAGCTGGGACTACAGGTGTCCACCACAACGCTCAGCTATTTGGTTGCAGTTTGGCAGGGGGCTGGGTTCGAACCCACCAGCCTGGGGTATATAGGGCCAGTGCCCTACTCACTGAACCACAGGCACCGCCCCTATTCATTTATTTAATTAATATTTTTTATCTGCCATGTCCCAAGCATTGTGTTAGGCACTGAGTAGAGATGTGAATTAAATAAACAAAAATTCAGTGTCTATGCATATTTCTTTATTACGAAAATAAGAGCTCCTGTGGGATGGGACTATTTTCTCAAAATATATCTGGAAAAGCTCAAAAAAATGAAGAGCACAGGTGCTGAGTTGACTCTTATAAGTTGAGGACAAGATTGAATAGAAATGGGGAATAATTTTAGGAGAGAAAAAAAATTGCTGTTGCTATTTTAAGATTTTTTTTTCCATTCATACATTAGCTTTCTGCAGAAAGTAATATCACTATCTCTATTTTGTAGATGAAGAAGACAAGCACGTAGAGGTTAAGAGATTTATTCAAGGTCAAACCACTATAGTGAATTTCACAGATAATATAGCCTAGCAGTTCATGCCGCTAGCCACACTTTATTCAATTATAGATGACAGAATGAGAACAAATTTTTTACATTGTTGATGATGAAAGCTTTTACCTAGTTGACCTGTGCTACATTAAGGTATGTGCTACTTGATTTACTAGCCAAAAGAAATTGTTCCATAAGGGACAGGCATTATGCCATTGCAATTTTAGGAAGTTAAAACTGGCAGCAGGCTGGATAAGTCTCACAGTAACCATCTAAAGGTAAAATATACCATGCGTTGTTGACACCTATATGTAATCCATGCTATGTAATAAGCATTTCCTTGATCACTGCAGTGTAAAACATACCTGCTTACTATAATTTCCATTTTTCCTTATAATGTAAGATTTTTTTCTAATAGGTGTTTATTTTTGAATCCTGAAATGTGTATCTGAAAATACACTGCCTTTGACAAGTGGATGGCATTGTTTTGATCAGGACCTAGCTTTTTCTTTTTTTTTTTTAAAGCTATAGACAAATCATATTTTTTCTAAGCAGATTTCAAGGTGATTCCTTTTGCCTAACTTCTAGGAACAGTAGTTTCTCCAAAGCTAAGTCTCAATTCTAAATATTTATTGAAATTTACATTTCCTAGGTATATTTAGTATCTTTTTTTTTCTTTAAGAGTTGTGTAGTATTTTTAGTGCTGTGGTAACTCTTAATAATATACTTTCAATCATAGATATTTGCATGATTCAATGTCCTTCCTTGAACAGGAGGTTTTTGAAAACAAGAACAATGTTAAATTGTGCACTATATTCATAGCACCTAGCATAAGGGAGGTGCTCAATAAATGTTTGCTCAACTGAATGATTAAAAAGAGCACAATATTACCTGGGCAGTTATGGTGGGGCTTGTGTCTTCAGAGAGCAAAGAGAAGTATCCCAGTTCTTATGGCTGACTCAGTCTTTGAGGAGTTAGTGTGAAATGTACAGAGTTATTTGAATTAGTGGGGAGAGGGGAGAAGGGAAGAGAATGGGGGTTCCTGGTATATGTATGGCACACCTTTAGGGGGCACAACACAATTATAAGAGGGACTTTCCCTAACAAATGCAATCAGTGTGACCTAATTCTTTGTACCCAATGCATCCCAAACAATAAAAAAAGAATACGTAATTTTAATGTACATAAATGCCATACTTTAATGCACATAAAGTTCAAGAACAAACAAAACTGATCTTAGGGGTTAGCAGTCAGGGCAGTAATTGATTCCTAGGGGAGAAAAACAGAGAGGAGGCATAGAGGGCTTCTAGAATACTGGCAATATTGACATCAGCAAGAGTCACACAGCTTTATTTATTTCATAATAATTTTATGATAATTCATTGAACTACAGACTTAAGATGTGTGCACCCTTCAGCTGATGTGTATGTGCACATGTGTTTCTGTGTGTGCTTGTATAAATGTGTGGTTTTTCTGGACTAGATCTTGTCTTTTCATTTCTTCTATCTATGCAATTTGAAGCATTTGATTTTAAATAGTGACAAAGAAATATATTGAAAAATATGTCACTGCATCACAGCTTAGTTCAATATTTGGGATTCATGAAATTTTACAACACATGGTGAATATTTTGTAAATATTCTATAAAGTTTTATAATGAGTGTTTTGTGAATAAAGGTATATTTAGTTACAAAAAAAAAAAAAACAAGTTTAGCAATTATGTAATCATTAGTGACCAAGAAAAGAGAGATGGTAAGCAAGAAATGCCAAGTTTGGTGCTGTGATTTTGAGGCAAGAACTCCCCCATAACTGCATAAGAAATTAGTATTATCATTGTATATTGCTCTTTCTGTAATTTAAAATCACTGCCTTTCAGCTCACCCTTCCATTGTGATTATAAGCCTCTGCTACTTTATACTGAGCAATTAAATGCAATTTAAGGTTTAGCATTTTTAAAAGAATGAGGTCAATGTTCTCTTGCTTTACAATGTTTCTGTAATTTATCTTTAGTTTTCCATGAACAGAGTTGGGTGGGAAGATAATAACTACAGTCTGATGTTTACCTCAAGATTGGAAGATTTTAGTTCAACTGAAAGTTTAACTGGGTCTTTGTAGCTCAATGTCTTTGCATTCTTGGTTCGTGCTACTCAGGGTTCAGAAGGACTGATTTTTTTTTTCTGACTCTGTATGTCCCTTGATCTCTGATGTCACTCATCTGATTTTGACCTTGGCTTAAGAATTTACAGATTCTTGCTCAGTTCTTTTCTTGTTGAAATTGGTCAAAATTATCCAATATATACAAAGCCCTCACTGTTTCCACCAATTTTCCTATTGTCCACAACCCACATAAGCCAACATGTCTGTTTTATGGAACATTTGTTTTTTTTTTTACTAAGGCATAATTAGTTTCTCCCATATACCACTCTGCTCCTCACCACACACATACCAAGATTTTTAAAAATCCAAATATTCTTACTCTGTTGTTGAAGTTGAACTCCACTCCAAAGTTTTAATGTTGTACTACTTAAGGCACTGCTAGGTAACTAAAGTAATAAACTACCAAATTTCAGTGGCTTAAAGCAGTATTTATTTCTTAAGTAAAATCTGAAATGGAAAAGTGAATATCGTTGATCCGTAAGGACCTATTCTTAGTCAAAATTAATAAAATCTTTTTTTTCTATCTGTGTCTCTGCCACATTCGATACGTGAGTTTCAGAATTACAGTTTTTACCTGTATCCAAAGAGAAGCAGAAATAAGGTGGAGAATCACATGTAAAAAATATCCATGAACCAGGTTTGGAAGGTCTTGCATCACTTCCACTCACATTTCATTGGCTAGAATTTGGCCATATAGTTCTGTTTTAATTGCAAAGGAAGCTGAATAAAGACAGAATGGTATTTGGGACATGCATAGTCCCATCTATTTAGAAATATACAATTTAGCTGCCTAATTGTTACATATAGTGTGGATTAACATGGTGATTAATTGCTGAAACAATTACAGCAGAATCCTTAAAGAAGGTGCTATTTGAGTTGTGACTGAAACACCAGGCATACAGTGGAGTGGGTGTAGAGGGGAGGTGCAGCAGAGTTAGGCGATTGGGTTGGGGATGAGCTGTTTTCTCTGTGGAGAGTAGTATTAACTTGCTCTGCCTGCCTCACAAAGTTGTATGTGTAAGATTTTTGACCTGTTGTCTTAATGAAAAAGTATTACAAAAGAGCACAATATTAATTAAGGGAGTTATGGTGGGGCCTGTGTTTTCAGAGAGCAAAAAGAAGTATACCTGTCCTTATGTGTGACTCAACCTTTTAGGCGTTCAGAGTGTAAAGTGCACGGAGCTATTTGAATTAGTTGCTTGGAACCAAACTAGGCTCAGTTCCAAGTTTTGTTATATTTTCCAATGGGGTATCCAAATGGTCTTAAGAAAAGAGTTGTAAAGAATAATTATTGTGTCAAAATGTTGGAAAGTTTCAGATATTGATCCTTTACTTAAGGAATATAGCAGCGTCTCAGGTTACAAAATCAACATTCATAAATTGGTAGCCTTTATATATACCAACAACAGTCAAGTTGAAAAAACAGTTAAGGACTCTATCCCATTCACAGTAGTGCCAAAGAAGATGAAATATTTGGGAGTTTATCTAACAAAGGACGTGAAAGATCTCTATAAAGAGAACTATGAAACTCTAAGGAAAGAAATAGCTGAAAATATTAACAAATGGAAAAACATACCATGCTCATGGCTGGGAAGAATCAACATAGTTAAAATGTCTATACTACCCAAAGCAATATATAATTTCAATGCAATCCCTATTAAAGCTCCACTGTCATACTTTAAAGATCTGGAAAAAACAATACTTCGTTTTATATGGAATCACAAAAAACCTCCAATAGCCAAGACATTACTCAGAAATAAAAACAAAGCAGGAGGAATTACGCTACCAGACCTCAGACTATACTACAAATCAATAGTGATCAAAACAGCATGGTATTGGCACAAAAACAGAGAAGTAGATGTCTGGAACAGAATAGAGAACCAAGAGATGAATCCAGCTACTTACCATTATTTAATCTTTGACAAACCAATTAAAAACATTCAGTGGGGAAAAGATTCCCTATTTAACAAATGGTGCTGGATGAACTGGCTGGCAACCTGTAAAAGACTGGAAGTGGACCCACACCTTTCACCATTAACTAAGATAGACTCTCACTGGATCAAAGATTTAAACTTAAGACATGAAACTATAAAAATACTAGAAGAGAGTGTAGGGAAAACCCTTGAAGAAATTGGGCTGGGCGAGTATTTTATGAGGAGGACCCCCCTAGGCAATTGAAGCAGCTTCAAAAATACACTATTGGGACTTGATCAAACTAAAAAGCTTCTGCACAGCCAAGAACACAGTAAGTAAAGCAAGCAAACAGCCCTCAGAATGGGAGAAGATATTTGCAGGTTATGTCTCCAACAAAGGTTTAATAACCAGAATCCACAGAGAACTCAAACACATTAGCAAGAATAGAACAAGGGATCCCATTGCAGGCTGGGCAAGGGATTTGACGAGAAACTTCTCTGAAGAAGACAGGCGCGTGGCCTTCAGACATATGAAAAAATGCTCATCATCTTTAATCATCAGAGAAATGCAAATCAAAACTATTTTGAGATACCATCTAACTCCAGTGAGACTAGCCTATATCACAAAATCCCAAGACCAGAGATGTTGGCGCAGATGTGGGGAAAAGGGAACACTTTTGCACTGCTGGTGGGAATGCAAATTAATACATTCCTTTTGGAAAGAGATATGGAGAACACTTAGAGATCTAAAAATAGATCTGCCATTCAATCCTGTAATCCCTCTACTGGGCATATACCCAGAAGACCAAAAAGCACATCATAACAAAGATATTTGTACCAGAATGTTTATTGCAGCTCAATTCATAATTGCTAAGTCATGGAAGAAGCCCAAGTGCCCATCAATCCACAAATGGATTAATAAATTGTGGTATATGTACATCATGGAATATTATGCAGCCTTAAAGAAAGATGGAGACTTTACCTCTTTCATGTTTACATGGATGGAGCTGGAACATATTCTTCTTAGTAAAGTATCTCAAGAATGGAAGAAAAAGTACCCAATGTACTCAGCCCTACTATGAAACTAATTTAGGGTTTGCACATGAAAGCTATAACCCAGTTACAACCTAAGAATAGGGGGAGGGGGAAAGGGAGGGGAGGGAGGGTGGAAGGTGGGTAGAGGGAAGGGGATTGGTGGGATTACATCAGCAGTACATCTTACAAGGGTATATGTGAAACTTGGTAAACGATCTGTGAAGCTAATGAATGATGCCCCATGATCATATCAATGTACACAGCTATGATTTAATAAAAATAATAAATAAAAAATAAAGTTTTACCAGCATATATGTATGTATGCCTCCTTTAGGAGGCAGGTTGTATCATGTAAGCACAGAAGCATGTCTTCCCTCTGGCTACATTAGATAGACATCACCCTGTAAATTTCATTGAAAAACAAAACTTCTGGATTTTCCTAAATTTTGTTTTTTGACTAAGGACGTGGATATTTTTACTAGAATCATCTACCTCGGATAGCTTCACCTTGACAGCAGGTGCCTGTTTTGTTACTTTTTATTTGCCCCTATGCAAATTCATGATAATTTTAAAATGTCAGAAAGTACAGCAAAATGTCTATTCTAATCCATTCCTATTATACACAAGGCTGATTGAAACCAAAGGCATTCAGGGATGTAACTGAGGCCATCCAGGTTCTTGCTGGAATATTAGCCAACTTTAGACCTCGTTCAAATACATGCTATTAAAAAAAAAAGCACAATCTTCTCCTGTTTTCTTTTTTATGCCTGATTTTTCTCCATGCTCCTAAACTTCCCTGCTCAAAAGGTATTTAACATTTCTTGCTGATAAATTTGCCAACTATTTGGTTAACACAAATATTTTTTTTTTTTTAAATAGTGGTATTCTTTTACTTCCCACATTTTTAAACTATATTTAACAATGTCTGAGGACCATGCACACACTTTCTCTCTCTCCCTCTCTCACACTTATAAACTGGAAAGTTTTTTGTAGTTATGGTTAGTAGCTTTCCCAAATAATTCCACATCTCTTTAATATATTTTGAATGGACATCTGGGGTATTGCCTAGAATGGTTAATAGCTAGTGAGTTCACTGGAAACACAGTGAACTAACTGTATTCCCCTCCCTTTTTTTGCAGTTTTTGGCCAGGTTTTGAACCCACCACTTCCAGCATATGGGGCCAGTGCCCTACTCTGTTGAGCCCCAGGCGCCACCCAACTGTATTCCCATTTTTGAGGTAAAATGGCCAATACTCATCAATTTTGTAGGGTTCGACTGATAAATAACATTGTGATTGTGGATAATAATAAAATAGGGAAGGTACATACACTGGTTTTTGAAATAAAGGACAAGATCCACATAGACTGATAGTGGGGTAGTCTTTCCAGGGACCAAAACCTGCCGTGGTCACAAATAGACTATTCAGAATAAGTAAGTCAATCGCAGCTTGACTGGTATTTACAGTTATGGGGATGGGGTTAACCATCATTGCTAAGCAACTATGTACATCATCCAAAAGAGAAAATGATCATATATTTATAAGGAGCTGCTTAAATTATTTTTATTCCTTTTGTTCCACTTGTGTTCAGTCTCTGGGTATTTGATAGTATAATGTAAAGTCACTGACCATGTATTTTTCACAAATAATATTTGCTTTTACTTGATAGTTCCTCAATGAGCACTTACTAAAACCATCTGCCTCATTCCAATGAAGTTATTCACCAAAATTTTCAAGGTATAAAGTATATTCAAGCTTGACATACTGCTAATAACCTGTGTATATTAACAACAGAATCAGACAGATACTTACTATGCATTGGATTAATTTCATCAAATGTTAACTGTAACCGGAACCTGTCCCTGGCTCTAGTCTATGAGAAGCAGTACTCAAATACCCAAGGCAGTGGGTGGGGTCTCCCTGGGACTCCTTATTCTCCATTACAGCGGAGGCTGGTGGAGGAGCGAGACTGAGGGCGTCAGGGGTGAAACAGCCCATGGTCAGGCTCCAGAAAGGGAATGTTACAAGAGCTTTCTCGGCAGGGATTGAGTGATAGCTCCAAGTCCGCTGGGAAAAGCCACCAGGGAGAGGCTGAAGCAGCCTCACAAAACCAGAATGTCTGCTCACGCAGGAGAGGCCATCTAGGATTCACATTCTGGCAGATGAGAGTGGGTTTCTCTCTTCTCCCATTTCCTTTGCCCCACAGATCTCCTTTCAGCATCTGGCCTCATGCAGCTGCCCCAACTGGCTGAGCTCTCCAGCAATGCCATGGCAGTCTGGAGTTTGCCTGCCTGGGATGCTGCCCCAGACTGACAGCATGGCTTTCCTGCTGGGGGAAGAGTGCCCTGTGAAGATGCTGCACATGGACCCACACTGCACTTTTAGTTCTGCCCCTTTGGGCTCCCTTGCCTCCCAAATTCATTCATATGTCTCCCCTGCAGCAACACAGTCAAGTTCTTGGGGCGTGGGGTTTGACGTATAGACCTGTTCCTTTATCCCCTCCAAATCCAATCCCTGACTGTGCAAGAAAGAAGTGTGCTTGAGTTGCTCATGGAGAGTGCTCAAGAAGGTTTAGTGTTCCTCCTTCATCATGAGCCCTACTTTGCTGGAGCAGTCAGGAGCGCAGCACCAGGGAAGATCAGCGTGCAGGGAGCTCACAGAGAACCCTCAGGTTCCCTGCAGGTCTGTAAGAGGAAACATGTGAGCTCCAGTCTGCAGAAGCCTCTGTGTGGTGGCTGCACCAGTAGAGGGGAAGCAGCAGCTCCCTAAGTCTCAGCTCAGTCATTCCACTCCCATTGGAACTCCTGCTTGCCAGCTGTGTGCAGGGGAGGAGAGTGGGAGGAAGAGTCTGAATCCAGGAGAGCTGATATTCTGATCCCCTTTCTCCCCTCTCTTCTAAAGGCAGCCCATCTGGAATATCCAAGCTCTGGAATCACACACTCCCCTAGAGCCCACCAGCCTCCGGTGGATCCAGCTGAAGCTCCCCAAGAGCCAAAGGCACAGGATGGTGAAGCAGCAGCAAGGCACCTGCCATCTTGGTGGGTCTGTCGGGATGGGGGAGACCCTGAGGGGCTGCCAGGCTGGTGCTTTGTTCTCAAAAAGCTCCTAGTTCCCCACAGCAGCAGCTTAGGGGCGAAGGAGGTAAAGAAGCTCTCCAGCAGCTTGGGAGCCTGCAGTCTGCCAGAGGTGTGAGCGGAGGAGAAACAGATCCACAACCTACCCTTTACATGGAGCTCCAAGTTTCCAGGGGGTTGATCTCTGCTGAAATCTTGGTTTTATTCTACAACTTCCTCCCATGGCATGTCCTGTCGATTCTGAGACTTTCCCTTCACAATTACATCTGGGGTATTTTTTTTTTTTTTAACTGAAAGTTTTCCTTCTTTCCGAGATGATCTGACAACCAATTTCTCTAGTCATCCACTTCGCCTATCTCTCTAAAATTTCTCAAGAAGAGATTCTTGAAGTTCATTAACATGCACACGCAAGGAAAAGTCCTCTTTTCTTCCCTTTTTCTTGTCAGAACCCAGAGTGCTACTCACATATTTTAGGTGTTCTATAAATACATAATTGGAAAATTAATTTTTTCTTTCTTTTTTTTTTACTAGAGTCTCACTATGTCACACTCTTAGAGTGCTGTAACATCACAGCTCACAGCAACCTCCAAGTCTTGGGCTGAAGCAATTCTCTTGTCTCAGCATCTCAAGTAGCTGGGACTACAGGTGCCCACCACAACACATGGCTAATTTTAGAAACAGGGTCTCTCTCTGGCTCAGGCTGGCCTTGAACTCTTGAGCTCAGGCAATACCACCTGCCTGGCCTCCCAGACTGCTGGGACTACAGGCATGAGCCACTGCACCCAGACTAGACAATTAGTTTTTCATTGAGCATTCTAATTTTATAAAAATTATAGTCAATCTTGTCCTCCCCAATGAAGAACAACTCTCACCCTCTAACTGAAGAATTTTACTTTAATATTCTGTTTGAATTTTTCAAGGCCTTCTTTGGCCCCTCTAAATATCTAAACCAGTGTTTTTCAACCTTTTTTTTTTTTTTTATCTCACAGCACACTTGAATCTATATTTAAATGTCCATAGCACACTTAAGGGTAAAAGAAGGAATATATTTACTGTGCTTTGAACTTACTTTGAAAATAATTTAATTAATGATCTTTAAAAATTTTCATGCACACAGCTTGAAAAACATTGATCTAAATTCTCCTAAGAGGGTCCTGTAACATAATGGCTACAGACACAATCATGGAGAGTGATGTTTAAATTCCAGTTCTGTTATTTCTAATCCATATCATTCAAGTTCGTGCCTATTTTGGTATCATCTATGAGGTCTGACAGTTAAGTCTGTGAACTTGCCGTCCTGCGCGTATGTTGACACCACTATACAAACACTAGGTAAGATTTCATAACCTTCTAATATTAGTGTGCCACAACTGTGTTTATGTTGACGTGTGGCAATGTCTTGCTGAGTGGCGTTCATTATTGTTATTGGCTGCTTTTATGTGCCCATATGAGAATGTCGCAGCTTGAGTTAGAGCAATGAACAAACATTAAATTTCTTGTTAAAGTTGTTAAGAGTGGAGGTGAAATCAGGGACATGTTAGTACAAGTTTATGAGGATAATGTCTTGAAGAAACAGCAGGGCACAAATGGATTAAATGCTTTTGTGAGAGTAGAGAAAGTGTCACTGATGTAGAGAGATCAGCTAAGCTAGTAACGAGCAGAATGAATGAATGAATGAAAACATTGCAAAAAGTCATCTAATTGTCTGCCAAAAATCATTGACTGTGAGAAGCATAGCAGACCAAGAAAACTCTGATAGAGAAACATAAGAATCTTGGCTGAAAATCTTGGTATGAGTAAGGTGTGTGCAAAAATGGTCTCAAAGAAACTCACTGATGAGCAAAAGCAAAAGGGAATTGAAGTTTGCCAAGACCTTTGGGAGAGGTAAGATGAAGTTTTATTTTAAATCTAGAAAGATAGGAATTAAACAATTTCTTTCCCCAAACATTTGGAAAATTGTTAAAATTATGAAGACAGAGTAGAATTTTTTTATTAAGAGTCTGCTAAAATATTATTAGTAACATAAGACATCATAATGATATGTCGATAAAAGAACTCCCAAGTGCCTAAATCATACGTGGGATTTATTTAAATAGTCTTTTACAAATGATATATATCAGCAAATGACACCCAGTATTTTTTTATTCTAGGCCAATTTCATAAAGATTATTTTTGTGTTGTTTTATATGATTGAAAATTATACTATCTCAGTGAAACATAGCAGTGAATTTTTAGCAAATATAGATACATATAGGTAATGCAATATAATTTTATAAGCCTTGCATCTACTGATTCTAATACTGAAAAAACTAATAATAACTTTGGCATAGAGAGGTATGGTCGCTGCCTTCGTGGATCTTGATGCGTCCTGGGGCAGGGGGAAAGTCAGTCAGTTAAATCAAAGAACAGATGAGGGTTGGGATGAGCAGGGTAATAGGTGACTATTGCTGTGCCTGGAGTTAGATGAAGAAAACAGAGGCTCACTGCTATAGTTGTGTGTTCTGTTTCTTGGTTATCTGAAACTTCCATTGCTATGTTAGTAAAACAATCAAAATAAGTACCAGTAACACTCGATTTTGTCAAGTCTAAAACATAAGATAAAAGTGATGTTAATTATGAGCTTCTAAACATAAAATTACTGTTTATAGCTCTTGAAAAAAAAAACTGTTAACAACCATCTTAAAAAAATTTGAGTAAAAATGCTTTTAGGATGAAATGTGTGTCAACCTCAAATGGGGCATAGTCAAAAGAGAGAATACAGAAATAAATATCAAAATAATTAGGGAAAGAATGTAGTTAATATTTCTTAAATTTTATTTTAGTTTTGGATGTTTTCCTTTTGAAAAATGAAATTACATCCAATCACATGAACTTGATAACTCTCATTTACTTTCATCATACATAATTTTCCTATATTAACAGACTGTGAAAATAAAGAATTCTAGGCAGTGAATCACTTTATTCAGGTTTTGGTAAGAAAAATGCTTTGTTAGTATGAAAGGTAATATGTGCTGGGGTGCTTTTTTTCCTCATTTGTGTCGAGAGTTACATAACTGATTAGTTGTGTGAGTTTATTAGCCTCAGAGCCCTGTGGGAAGAAGAGTGCTTCATCGAATGATTGACTTAGGAAGCAAAAAGAGAAACAGATCAACAGTGAAGGATCTTTCCACTGGTGCAATGTTCAGCCTCTGATAGAAAGAATTGTGTGAAGTTTAAAATATGGAATTTCACCTTCAGCATTTGGAAATGTGCATGTTACTTTGATTGTAGTACTTCACTAAAATAGGCATAGAAAAGGAAAGACCATAGACTATCACAAACAAATCTGTAGGGCAAAGTAGGTCTGGCCCTGTATATGAGACACTACTTAACTCACATTTTTACTTCATCGGTACTCCACTAAATTATGTCACAAAATCAAATACAGGAATTTTCCAGAGATGCTTTTGAAAAAACCTGAGCTTTTTTAGGACTCATTAATTCTGCCTGCACCATGATATGGAAACTATATAAACCTATAAACTATAGATTATTCACATGTTGCAAGTTTAGTATTATAAATACTAATAGTATTTATTATTATTTAGCATTATAAATACTAATACAGAATAGACATACTTTTTGAAGACAGGGCCCTTTCCTCAATAAATGTGCCACATCTTTAGTTTTCAGTGGAACTTAGGTGAAGATTTATTCTTTGTTCCATAATTACTTAAACTTTATATCATAGATTTAAGCCTGAAATTGTAAAGAAAAATAACTTTCTCACTGAACAAACTTTTTAACCAGACACTTTTTCAATTAGAAATATAAAGGGAGGGGGACTGGTGGGATTACACCTGAGGTGCATCTTACAAGGGTACATGTGAAACTTAGTAAATGTAGAATATAAATGTCTTAGCACAAAAACTAAGAAAATGCCAGGAAGGCTATTTTAACCAGTGTGATGAAAATATGTCAAACGGTCTATGAAACCAATGTATGGTGCCCCATGATCACATTAAAGTACACAGCTATGATTTAATAAAAAAAAAAAAAAGAAAAAAAAAGAAATTTATAGAGTAGAAGGTTTCCGAAGAAATACTTTCATGTGTAAGGAAAGTAGTTGCAGGCAGCACCTGTGGCTCAGAGGAGTAGGGCGCTGGCCCCATATACCGGAGGTGGAAGGTTCAAACCCAGCCCTGGCCAAAAAAAAAAAAAAAGAAAGTGCTTGCTGTTGGCATAGTTTACCTAAGCCTAATTTCTTACAAGGACACGCATCCTCCTAACCAAAGCATTCTGATTACATCAATCACATTGCATTTTACCTTGGGTGACCAGCACAAGACACCAGCACTTTTAACTTGAATTGCAATGTGTCGACAGTACAAACTGTATTTTACTTTTAAAATACATCAATGTGTTGTCTTTCCTAATAAAATTCATGGAACACTTTTTATCAGCAGGCAGAAAATTATGAAACTGCTCTCCTCTGTTCCTGAATTATGTTCAGTGTTCGTGGTGAGTAGTTGGAGACTCCAACTCTTGCAACATATTAACATCTGTGGAACATCCTTGTTTTGTGTAAATTAATTTATGAAATTAATGATAAGGAAATCAGCTAAGCTCATTACTGTATGTCTCATGTGACCTGGCACATTTTAGAAGAAGTTTCGCACAATGGGAATACATCAATGAATGTTTTAAACAAAAACATGTATAACTAACATTTCAGGTAGATCTGAGGCCCTATCCCCTACTGCTGTGAAGGTCTGTAATTAAGACATGGTAATAAAGTCAGTGGTGATATAGTATAAAGTTATAAAGGAGTAATACACTGGAAGCAAAATCTGTTGAAAAGTTACCTACAAAGATTAGGTAAAACCTCAATTTAAAATAATGTTTTCTCTAAGGTTAATATGCTTGAGATTACTAGAAATCAGGCTGCTGGTTTAGAATTAAATTGTCAGTTCAAAGGGGCTAACTTGACAGACTGAGTCACATGACAACCTCTGCAGCACAATGGACTATTAAATGTGAATTATAAATTTCGTAGTCAAATAGTTCTTTATTTAACCTAACTTCAGATCTTGATTTATGTTGATATCTTTTACAACCACGTAAGTCAGCGGTTCTCAGCCTGTGGGTTGTGACCCCTTTGTAACAATGAAAATACAACCTGCATATCAATTATTTACATTGCAATTCATAGCAGTAGCAAAATTACAGTTATGAAGTAGCAACAAAAATAATTTTATGCTTTGGGGTCACCACAACATGAGGAACTGTATTACAGGGTCGCAGCACTAAGAAGGTTGAGAACCACTGACATAAGTGAATTAATATATATTCATTTATTCAAAAAGTATATTTGAAAGTTATTAAAAATAACCTCATTTGGCAAGAAGAGTTTATAATATTGTTAATACAGTTTCTGAGTGGTGATACTGCAAAAGGTTTTCTGTTTTTTACCTGTTCTATATTTTCTAAATTTACCAAATGAATATATATATATATGTACATTTATATACACACATGTATATTTATATTCTGTAACCAAAATGTTACTTAAAAAAAGACATTTATTTTCTCATGTCCTGATTTTTAGATAATAGAACACTGTATGATTTAGTCCACAAGGAAATATAATATTGAATGCTTCGTATTTCTTCAGATTAAAAAAAATTAGCAGGTTAAATATAAGAAAGTATATGCCTGAGGGATTCATAATGTCTATAAAAGGTTGATTAATATTTGGATTAATGGAAATGTACGTGGAATAACCGTCTAATAAAACTTCTTACAGACAATGAAATAAATTTGCTGTTGAAGAGGGGAGTATGAATTAGATGATTTGGAGGGAAGACCCTTCAGAATAACATTACTGTATTATCGAGAGAAACATAGTAGATAGTAAGAAAGTGTGTGTGTGTGTGTGAGACAGAGAGAGAGAGAGAGAAAAGGAAATGAAAAATTGGAGGTGTCATTAAAGTGAATCTTTACCTGGGTGACTTTTTTGAGAACTGAGTTACCCAATTCTTTGAACAATTGAAATTAGGCAGAGGCCATACTTTGAATGTCTTAATTTACTCTTCCAAGTCATAAACCTAAGATGGTTTGACCATATAAATTGTGTTTAAACATTATTTTGAGTATTCAAAGTGGCTTCAAGTCTGTAAATACTATAAAAATAAGAATGCTATTAATATATACTTGCTATTTTCAGAAGTGTATTATCAGAATATAAAGTATGGTTATCAAAATTCAATTAATTACAGGATCCAATGGAAGGTCTATTTTGAGTTCTTTGAGGATCCTCCATACTTCTTTCCAAAGAGGCTGTATTCGTTTGCAATCCAACAGTGTAAAAGTGTTCCCTTCTCTCCACATCCGCACCAGCATCTGTGATGTGGGCCACTCTCTCAGGGTAGGTGATATCTCTGGGTGGTTCTGATTTGCATTTTTCTGATGATTAGGGATGATGAGCACTGTTTCACATGTTTGTGGGTGTTCGTTGGTCTTCTTCAGAGAAGCTTCTGTTCATGTCTCTTGCCCAGTGATAGAAGGGATTGTTGACTCTCTTTTTTTTGATTAATGTGAGCTCTTGGTAGATTCTAGTTATCAACCCTTTGTCAGATTTCTGACATGAAAATACCTTTTCCTAATCTGAATTTCATCTTTTTGCTTTACTTGTGTCCTTAGCTGTACAGAAGTTTTTCAGTTTAATTAAGTCCAATTTGTTCATTTTGGTGGTTGTTGCAATTGCCACAGAAGTCTTCTTCATAAAATCTTTCCCCAGGCTGACATCCTTAAGAGTTTTTCCCAAGCTTTCATCTCAGATTTGTATTGGTTCATGTCTTAAATTTAAATATGTTATCTATTGTGAGTCAGTTTTTGTTAAGTGGTGAAGGGTATGGGTCCAGTTTTAGTCTTTTACATGTGATTCACCTGTTCTCCTAGCACTATTTATTGAATCAGGATTCTTTTCCCCAGTGTATGTATTTGTTTGGTTTATTGAAGATTAAATGGTAATAAGAGGCTGGTTACATGTCCAGGTTTTCTATTCTATATGTCTATGTCTCTATTTTTGTGCCAATACCATGCTGTCGTGGTCACTGTGGACTTACAATTTTCTACTTTAAAACTCACTAGTGAAATGTGTTTTAAAGTGGTACTTTTATCTTGGAGGCACCTGTGGCTCAAAGGAATAGGGTGCCAGCCCCATATACCGGAGGTGGCAGGTTCAAATCCAGACTCAGAAAAAAAAGTGGTACTATTATCAAGTAGAAGAACAGAATTGACAGTGAAGGAAAATGACATTCATGACAACGGTTACTATGATGATTAATATGAAGCACTGCTTGCCTTCCCAGCAACTGTGGTATAGTGAGATGTGAAGGCTGCAGATACACATGGATTTGCTCTCAGCTAGAGACTTTCCTTCATGAATCTCTAAGCACTCATGGCGAATCTTGATGAAGCTTCCTGGGTGGTATTTTGGTCTCTGTGGGACATAATAGCCTCTGTCACTTAATCCTTCCAATTGCTAATCCTTTATTAGCAATTGATATGATTGCTAATAAAACTTTATTTCTGGATACTTAATTTGAATTTCATGTACTGTCCATGTTTCACAAAATATTAACTTTCATTCTTTTTTTTAAAGCATTTAGAAGTGTAAGATCACTCTTACACTCCCAGATTGTGCAAAAATAGGCAGTAAGCAGAGTTTAGCCTACGGGCTGTAGTTTGCTGACTCCTAGTGTAAAGGATGAAATTTCTCAAACATTTGAAATGTTTAGATTCTAAAAAGAAATTTATCAGATCTGTATTAATTTTACCTTACTGGTATTACAAGTTACCATCCATTGAACGGCTTAAAGTGTCAGAAAATTCATTATGTTACAGTTCTGTAGTCTGGGCACAGTGTGGCTCGCTTGGTTCTCTGTTCTGGGTTTCAAGGGGCTGCAATCAGGCTCTGCAGGGCTGTGTTTCATTCCGGAGGCTCTAGAAGACAGTCTGTTTCCAGGGCTTACTTTAAGTTCTTGGTGAAATTCAGTCCCATATGGTTTCTTACTGGTTATCAGCCTACAGCCTCTCCAACTTCTAGAAGTTACCACATTGCCAGGCTCACAGAACCATTCAGAGCTAGCAACAGCACGTCAATTTCCTCTCATACTTTCAAATCTGATTTTTCTGAGGCATCTTCTCTCCTTCACCATTTTTCTTTTTCACTGTTATAACTTATTCTTGCCCTTTTAAAAGCCATTTGATTACTGTGGCCTCGTTTGCTGATCCAGGAAAATTTCCCTTTCTTTTTTTTTTTTTTTGTAGAGACGGAGTCTCACTTTACTGCCCTTGGTAGAGTGCAGTGGCGTCACACGGCTCACAGCAACCTCCAGCTCTTGGGCTTATGTGATTCTCTTGCCTCAGCTTCCCGAGCAGCTGGGACTACAGGCACCTGCCACAACGCCCGGCTATTTTTTTGTTGTTGTTGTTGCAGTTCGGCCGGGGATGGGTTTGAACCCACCACCCTCGGTATATGGGGCCGACGCCCTACTCACTGAGCCACAGGCGCTGCCCCAAATTTCCCTTTCTTAAAGTTGGCTGATAACTAAGATTAATTCCCCTTATAAAGTCTTTTTTTGCCATGTTAGGTAACATTCACAAGCATAACACTAGAGGTGAATGAAAATAATGAAGGGAGGGACAAAACCCAAGAAGTCCACAACCATCTAGTCTTCCTCGCATGTCAAATGGTTGGGAGATAATTCTTTCACTGCTCTCTCTCTTTTTTTAGCACCATCTGTTTGCCTAAAGATATATATATATATATATATAAAATGTATATATACATATATGCATATATATGTATAAACTAAATCAACTCAATAAAGGCTTTATATTAAAATTGAACATGGATGTATTTATGTTCAGACAATATTTATGTTCCCACACCATGACAACATGAACTTCACAGGTCAGGAGTATAAGCAAATATCTGTGAACTATGTTGCAGGAAATAATTTCAGAAAATAGTTAATGCACAAAAAACCCTCCAGCTTAAAGGCCAAAAAGCCGTTATATGTGACTGTTAGAAGCAAAGCTGTTTGAATGGTGAGAATTTTTTAGTATCTCTGATTTGGGTTTCCGAAATGACCTGGAATCATTTTTAGACCAACTGACATTTCATGGATCAACTGAGTTAAAGCCGATCAGTGAAAGTTAACTCCTACCTTTGTGGAATCCAGTTATTTTATAGAGTCAGAGAATTTATTTCAAAATCATGTTGTATGCCACAATAATTAGGACATTTATGAATGTGGGTACCAATTGTGGGTACCAACCACACACATGTCGACTGATTATAGAAGAAATTTGTCTTAGAGAGTACTCACATGGTAGAGCAGAAAAAGCATTGTAGAATATTCTGGGTTTTCGTCTTGGTTTCCCTCTATGGTCCTGAACAAATCTCAAAAACTCTGAACCTCAGATTTATGACCCAAAGGCTAGAACAGTAATTTTTATTCCAAATATGCTTTCCAAGAATATATCTGTAAGGTACACTTTCAACAATAAAGCATCCATAAACCACATCAAACAAGTCCTGAACAAATTTCAAAAATTCTGAACCTCAGTTTTATGACCCACAAGGCTGGAATGACAATTTTTATTCCAAATACGCTTTCCAAGAATGTATCTGTAAGATGCACTTTTGACAATAAATCACTCATAAACCTCATCAACCATGTCAGGCACGGCTCAGTGTCTATGAAAGCATTCACAATGAGCACGGTATTCACTCGGTTGACCTTCAGCTTCCGACTTTCCAGTATTCTTTACTCTTCATGTCCCTCTTCCTTATACACTGATTAAGGAATAAATACTATTTCATATTCTAGTAAACACATTTGCTTTTTCGATCTAGGCTAAATGAGGTGCTATACCTCTTAATAGTTACAATTCAACGTTAACTTTACTGACTGAGCCGCAAATTTATTATCTAATATTTATGTAAATTATTATTTATACCTTATTTATTATTTATTAACAATGATATTTGTCGTTGTAATAGGTGTATATTTGAGGGCATCTGTATTCATACAGACCTATGAATAGTTTATGGAACAGGAATATGCACATCACCTGAGATAAAATGATCTCCAAAATAATGATTCCCAAAACTGACTTTCATAACTGTCATCAGATGAAGATACTCTTAAAGACTATGTACTACTGAGCTCTACAAATGAAATTTATATTTAGAAAGTTGACATGGGGTTACTGAGAGCAAACCCCAACCTGGTTTGAAAGCCAACTGGGAAAACGATGGTGAAGAAAAATAGTTTAGGCCAGTTTAAAGCATAATACCTGAGGATGCCTGGAGCAGGCTTACATTAACTCAGGCGGAGCAGGGAGGCCAAGAAAATGCAGCCCCCCTCTGGCCTCTTCAGAAGACTTTTATTGATTTCTAAGAAAGGTGCGTATACAAAATGTACAAATGCCAAAAGATAGGGTTAAAAGAATTCCAAGTCCCTCAGAAGACTGGATAGAGAGAGAGGCTGGGTAAATGGTAGGGGCTTGCTAACAGAAGGCAGATAGCATATTTAAAAAGGGGGAGGAAGAAACTAGTTCTATTCCTACCAATTTTACTAATCTAACTACACATCAGAAGTTCAAAGTATAACCCCTCCCACCTGTGGCACTGGAGTAGTCTGTTCCGTCCCAGTGACCCTGGGCTCTGTTCATCATCTGTGGTTCAGATGAGCCCCAGGGATTGCACATTTGTAGACTTTCCCCTGGATAGTCCAGGATTGAGGCAGGGTGCCCCTCTGAGAAGTCAATCTATCTGCCTCCCACAGTAAGTCAAATCACAGTTTATGTCTGGGCAAGTATATTTATTTTTACAGATTTCTAGGTGATTTCTAGGTTTCAGGTGGCAACCTCTCGTCCAGATTTTCTGTTTCTGACTCAACAGAATATACAGATGGCTGATGACGCCCTCCAAAGTTTTTGTTCTTGAATAGAGTTTCAATTTTCTATTGACAATTCTAAAATGACCAAGGGCTAAAAAGCAAAAAAAATTTAAATGAATGAACCAACCAACCTCAATTTTGGTTTTCTCTACTGTAATAGATTTATAAGTAATTCATTAAAACAGTCCCAGTATTTATCTATTGAAAGTTATCAATTACACAGGAGTTTTTTTTTATTCATTTCAGACTGTGTTGAATATAGGTGAGTCATTGAATATAGATGGCATCTGCTTGACAAAATGGTCATGAGGAATCTAAGTGTTACTAAATACGATGGCAGTAGGACGACATTTTGAGGGTCATCTGTTCATAATTAGTATATATCTTCCAAACTCCATTTATTCAGAAAATATACACATGTACATGCATATCCAGATGCATATGAGCACATATATGCATATATAGATGCATAATGTATCTGTGTTGTCAAAGACATAACGACAAATCCAGTAGTTAGAACAATGATGAAGTTGATGACATGTGTCTTTGTCACTTATTTCCCAGATCAGTGGACTTTTATTACCTACTAAGCCTCACCTTTTCCAGAATCTTCAACTTCCATATATAGTCTTGCTTTCTTTCACTTATCATATTTTTTCCTAAGTTGAGATCTTCCTAAAGCTCTGTAGAAAACTTTAGAATACTAAATGGGATAATCTTTTTATTTATTTATTTTATTTTTATTAAATCATAGCTGTGTACATTAATCCAATCATGGGGTACAATGTGCTGGTTTTATATACAATTGGAAATATTTTCATCACACTGGTTAACATAGCTTTCCTGGCATTTTCTTAGTTATTGTGTTTAGACATTTATATTCTGAATTTAGTGAATTTCATATGTACCCTAGTAAGATGCCCCTTAGGTGTGGTCCCACCAATTACCCTCCCGCCACTCATCCTACCCCCTCCCCTCCCCTCTCCCCTCCCTCTGCCCTTTCCCCATATTCTTGGGCTATAATTGGGTTATAGCTTTCATATGAAAGCTATAAATTAGTTTCATAGTAGGGCTGAGTACATTGGATGCTTTTTCTTTCATTCTTGAGATACTTTGCTAAGAAGAATATGGATAATCTTAAAGAAAAAATATTCCTAAGTCATGAAACTTGGGGTACCATATATGTAGGAGAAAGGGGAGGGCTCAGCAATTATGGAAATTAAAATCTGTCCCAGATTTTCAGTCTCTAGTATACCAGTACTCTGAAACTTTGTCCTATAATTAATTTTAGAAATCTCGATTTTAGTTTTTTCTTAATTTTTCTAAACTTTTAGTGTCTTGTAGTGGTTGCCAACTAATGACTAAATCAATGAACAAATAGGAAACAAATTAAAATGAAAGTATTAAACTAGCTGTCCTCTTGAGGGTATCAATTGCTCAGCACCTTTTGGCTCTTTGCCACATGGATACCTTCTAAAAGAACGGGCCAAGTTACTACTGATTGATTGATTTACTGAAGAATTCATAATTGTTGTCAATTGACTCCCATTTATGTACAGATTCTACAACATACAAATAAAAACCTAAGAATGATATTTCATGGAAATTAAGAAATTAGTTCTAAGATTTATATGGAAATACAAAAACCAAGACTGGCCAAAATAGCTTCAAAAGAAAGAATAGAAAGGGAGAATTTACATCTTTTTATTTCAAGAGAGTCTAAATTTTGATTAAGCAAAGCGATCTATGGCTTTGCCATTAAAATAGACATGCAGATCAATAGAACAGAATCCATACTCCAGAAATATGTCAACACACTAGGCAAACTAATTTTCAAAAATTAAGTCAGTGGTAGATTATTAATATTTTTCCAGCAAATGCTGATGGGCCAACTTAATATCCACATGGAAAAAAAATAAATATGGGCCTCCATATAATACTATGTACCAAAGCTAATTTGAGATGAATCATATACTTAAAAGTAAAGGCTATAATCTAAAGTTTCCAGAAGAAAACATTAAAGAATATTTTTATGACTTGCAGTAAATATCAATTATGTTTTGAATATGAAACAAAAAGCATTACCCACAAAAAGTGAAAAAGTATACATATATTTACTCTTAAGTAAAAATTTCTTCTCTTTAAAAAACATTATTAAGTGGTAGAAGTTATTTAAAAATCATATATCTGATAAGTGACTTATACCCACAGTCTCGCTATTCATAATGAAAAGAAATCATTTAGCACAACTGGAAAAGTACTAATATGCACTTCAGAAGATATAGATCTATAACCAAGTGATACCTGTTTAACATTATTAGTCATGAGGTCAATGCAGACAAAGACACAAGACTCCCCCTTGTACCTTAAAAAATTGCTGGGGTGTTGGGGGGGAAGAAGGAAGATCTGGCATTGTAGATCTATAATTAATATAAAATATAAATGGTGCAACCACTGGGAATCAGTTTGACAATTTCTAATAAAGTTTCATATGAATCTACCCTATGACCCGGGAATTGCACTGTGACCTGTTTACATAAAGGAATTGAAAACCTGAATTCTCAAAATAAATTTGTACAAAAATACTTTAGAAACTTTATTTGTTTGTTTGTTTGTGTTTGTTTTTTTTTAATGAAACAGAGTTTCAACCTGATGCCCAGCCGCTAACCTATGGTCTCACAGCTCACAGCAACCTCAAACTCTAGGGCTCTGTCAACCCTTTTGTCTCAGCCTCCCCAGTAGCTGGGACTACAGGCCCTGCTAGTTTTTCTATTTTTAGTGGGGGTGGGGTGGCAGGAGGGGTGTCTCAATTGTGCTTAGGCTGGTCTGGAACTCCTGAGCTCAGGAAACTTAATTCATAATAGGCAACAGGATAGATGAGGAAATGTCCAACAGTGAGTGAATGAATGAATACATTGTGGTATATTAATACAAAAGAGTATCATTCATTTAAAAATCAGAACAAACAACTGATTTACTCAACATTGTGAGTAAATCTAAAAACTTGTTAAGGAAAAGACGTCAAATATAGAAGATTACAGACTTCACATGCCCATTTATAGAAAGTTCGAGAGCAAAATGAATCTATGATGAAGAGTAAACTTCCTTGTTTTTCTTTAGGAAGAAGAGCATTGACTAAGGGAATTGTATCTGGAGGGGATCTGAACCTTGACTGGGTTGATATTTGCAGGGTAAATTCTTCAGTCAAACCTCTAATAACACAAAATGTGTGCCGTGTATTGAATCCTTACTAAAGTATTTAATCCTTACTAAAATCTCATCCAATAAGAAAAATCAATATTTCATTTTTTCTAACACAGCATCAACACTGTAAAATTATCTTCACACTTTTAATTGCCTCGTGTACTCTTTAACGACGTCAACTGGACCACACTAAAATGGAAATGGAAATGCTAACTTTCCCTCACAACTAGAGACCTTTAAACCATCATTACTGAAGTCCCAAGAGCATTAGCAGCGCTCAGGTCAATTGACTTTTTCTCTAGCTCCGCGTATCTGAAAATCCTACACTGGGGCTCTGGTTATTTGCCATTTACTATCAGGGCTGAAGGGCAGCGTATCTTTAACAAAGAAAGTTGGGGTCTCTGAAGGGAGTGAGGATGTCTGGCACAAGGAGTTGGGAGCAATAAAAACCGGGCACAAGGAGTTGGGAGCAATAAAAACCGGCTTGGTTCCCCCAAAGGCCCAGGTCTTAAGAGATGAGCTGCTGTCCTTGGCCCCCACTGGTGACCAGCAGTAGGACCCACCTGGCGCCGGCACGCCCAGGGGCACAGGTACAGGTCACACTCCTGGTCTCCCTGGGCACTGAGCACCAGGGCTCAGGGCAGGGGCAGCCAGAACAAGGTGCGTGCAGCTGAATTTCAGGATGTTCCCTGCCTGCTGCTTCCCTCCCCCCTGCAGCTTCCCTCCCTGCCTGCTGCTTCCCTCCCCCCTGCAGCTTCCCTCCCTGCCTGCTGCTTCCCTCCCTGCCTGCTGCTTCACTCCCCCCTGCTGCTTCCCTCCCCCCCATGCTTCCCTCCCCCCTGCTGCTTCCCTCCCCCCATGCTTCCCTCCCCCCTGCAGCTTCCCTCCCCCCTGCTGCTTCCCTCCCCCATGCTTCCCTCCCCCCTGCTGCTTCCCTCCCCCCCATGCTTCCCTCCCCCCTGCTGCTTCCCTCCCCCCCATGCTTCCCTCCCCCTGCTGCTTCCCTCCCCCCCATGCTTCCCTCCCCCCTGCAGCTTCCCTCCCCCCTGCTGCTTCCCTCCCCCATGCTTCCCTCCCCCCTGCTGCTTCCCTCCCCCCATGCTTCCCTCCCTGCCTGCTGCTTCCCTCCCCCCCATGCTTCCCTCCCCCCCATGCTTCCCTCCCCCATGCTTCCCTCCCCCCTGCTGCTTCCCTCCCCCCTGCTGCTTCCCTCCCCCCTGCTGCTTCCCTCCCTGCCTGCTGCTTCCCTCCCCCCTGCTGCTTCCCTCCCCCCTGCTGCTTCCCTCCCCCCCATGCTTCCCTCCCCCCGCTGCTTCCCTCCCCCCTGCTGCTTCCCTCCCCCCTGCTGCTTCCCTCCCCGCCTGCTGCTTCCCTCCCCCCCTGCTGCTTCCCTCCCGCCCATGCTTCACTCCCCCCTGCTGCTTCCCTCCCCCCTGCTGCTTCCCTCCCCCCTGCTGCTTCCCTCCCCCCTGCTGCTTCCCTCACTGCCTGCTGCTGTGCTGGCTGCCTGCTCCCTCTGGCTCAGGTCCTGTGGCTTTAAGGTGTTGGCTCTCTCCCTGGCCTGCTAAAGTCTATCCTTAAGGCAGATAGAGATGAACTAATGGTTGGCTGTGAGCTGGGATATCTAGGGAAGTAGTAACCCCTGCCGCGTGAGAAGCCCTGCCCTGGGTTGTTGGGATCAAAAACCTGAGCCCCCAGGGGCGCTTCTATTCCTGCTTGAGCTGGGGGTGGGGGCAGGAGGGGTGCCAGGAACCGCCCTCTGGTCACACTGGCTGATCTTTTATCTTCTCCTGAGTAAGCCAAGAGGCAGAAAGGCGAGAGAAGAAACCTAATCTGAGGGTAAATGAATTCTCTTACTCAGTGGGAAGTAAGAGCAGATTCGCTAGGAAAGATGCTTAGAGCCAGGGTCCAGCGTCCCTCAGCTGATTAAACCCGGAAGAAAGGAGTTCTGGGGGGGCGGGGGGGGGCGCTTCGCAGACTGTGTGACTCAGAAACGCTGCAGCATCCAGAAAGAAACCTCGAGCCCGTGAGGCCACTGCTATCTTCTCAACAAGTCAACGTGGACTGCAAAGAGGTTCCAAATGACAAAATCATCTGCTCTTCTGAAAATTTCTGATCTTCCTCTGCTTCCACCTCTCTCCCCCGCAGCAGCAGCAGCAGGCGTTGAAGCTCGTGGGCAGAGCTTTTCACTTGCCAGCGTCCTCTGCCTCAGGCGAGACTAGCAGGGAGACCTAAACACAGGGAAATCACTGCAGAGAAGAACAATAATGAACTGGAAGTGGTGTGACTGGAAGAGGAAGGATTCTATTTGCCCTATTTTCTAAATTTTCCATGAGAATGAAGAACTCATGTCGTAATTTAGAATATAATACATACAAATGAAATGACAAATTTCTTCTAAAAAGAATGTTTTACATAAACAATCCTTGAAAACAGAACCACCTTTTCCTAGTGAAATATATAAACCAGAAATCTTTACGATGTGGCATATTTGGGGGGATTCTAGCCAAATATTCAGATTAAATTAAGTTTATGAAACAGTGCCCCATACATTACTTCCTATCTTTCTCACAACAATCAACCCAGTGAATTAGGGTTTAATATCATCATTTGTTGTAGATGAAAGAAGCCTCATGAGTGTTTGAAGTTGATTTAAAAAGAAGAAGAAAAAAATAAAACAAAACAAAACAGGTGTCTGGATATCCTGAACCATAAGCCCTTCTCTTGCTAATACTTTACCTAATCCTGAGCTTGGCACAAAACTGCAGTTCAGTACAACTTGAGGTGAATAGAAGATCCCAAGGTCAAAGACAGGAGATCCCTGGAAATTCCTCTCTGAAGAATTTCAAATCAGGCTCCCTGTGTGTTGCACAGTGGTTATGGCACCCACTACATACACCAAGGCTGGCTGGTTCGATTCCAGCCCAGGCCAGCTAAACAACAATGACAATTACAACCCCCAAATAGCCAGGTGTTGTGGTGGGCACCTGTAGTCCCAGCTACTTGGGAGGCTGAGGCAAGAGAATCGCTGAAGTCCAAGAGTTTGAGTTTGCTGTGTGAGCTGTGACACCATGGCACTCTCCCGAGGATGGCATAGTGAGACTCTGCCTCAAAAAAAAAAAAAAAAAAAAAGAATTCAAATCATATTCTTCATTTTAGGGGCAAAGCAATTTTAAGAGCAGTGCCCCTTTTAGTGTAGTCTTTATAAATTAATTTTTGTAAAAAATTTTTTTTCTGTGGCGGCACCTGTGGCTCAAAGGGGTAGGGCGCTGGTCCCATATGCCGGAGGTGGTGGGTTCAAACCCAGCCCCAGCCAGAAACTGCAAAAAAAAAGAAAGAAAAAATCTTTTATTACCTTAAAGGATACAAATATATATATATATATACTAATTCTTTATATTCATTTTTGTATGGGAGTAAAATTCAGGTGATTCATATGGGACAAAAATACTAGTCCATCCTGCTAAAACTGATTCATAGGAACTCATGTAAAATGGATTCCAGTCTCTTCAGCAATAGTGAAATGACAGCACATATAACCCGGTATATGGAAATCAACACATTCGGTAAATGTGTTTATTGGGGAAAATAAAAGGACACCATGCTCTGCTAAGACAGAACACTCACCCCAAGGTGGGCAGGAAGCTCAACTTACTCTTGAGAGGGTTTTCTAACCCCCTGGTCGGTTTGGAAGAGGAAGATTTAAGCTGCATGTGCACCAAAGACATCCAGCTATTTGGTTATAAGAAATAGAATACAGGGGCGGCGCCTGTGGCTCAGTCGGTAGGGCGCCGGCCCCATATACGGGGGGTGACGGGTTTAAACCCAGCTCCGGCCAAACTGCAACCAAAAAATAGCCTGGCGTTGTGGTGGGCGCCTGTAGTCCCAGCTACTCGGGAGGCTGAGGCAAGAGAATCGCTTAAGCCCTGGAGTTGGAGGTTGCTGTGAGCTGTGTGAGGCCACGGCACTCTACCAAGGCCCATAGAGTGAGACTCTGTCTCTACAAAAAAAAAAAAAAAAAAAAAAAAAAAGAAATAATATACACTAGGAAATGGCATCCAAAGTTTGGAAACACATTTTTATTTGAATAACAGGATTGTGTTTACTACCTCCTATCCCCACTGAGATGCCAAGTGGCCTGGTCATTTTAATTATTCTCTTCTTTGACAATTAAAGAGAGGCTCAGAGAGGCCAAGTAACTTGCTGAACATCTCTCAGTAACTAATGTAGCGGAGACCTGGCATTCAAATCCAGCCTGCGTTCAGTCTCACTCTACGATCCATGCTTTCTCAGGGAAAGATTTTTTCTTTCTAATGCCTGTGTAAGAAAAGATATTTTCCAAATCAAATTTGATTACTTTTAATACGAGTTGTGCTGAAATATCAAGTTCCCATAAATAACTCCATGGATGGCTGGCCTGTTGTATATTTTCTGCAAGTAGAAAAAGGTGTCTGATTTACTAGGGCATGAGTGCATCAGGGAAGTCCATCTTGGAAGGTGAGGCCAAATGAGGTTTTTAAAAACGACTACAGATTGTAGGACTGAAGTAGTATATTCCAAGTTGTCGTATAACTATGCCTCTCGGGAGAAATTTTCTTCCTGTGAAATTACAGGACTATAAGTCTTCATTGGTCATGACAGTCTATTTTAATGTTCACAAGAAAATTCAAATAGAGAATTGATTTTATGGCTTCAGAGTGTTAATACATAAATTGTAGAAATCAATCAGTGGAGACAGCAGCCTCACTCAGACTACTGTATTATTAACTTATGCTCAGTCCCATCTAGAGGTTGAGGGAGAAATGTTTGCACCATGCCATAATCTAAATAAAGAATATCAGAAAATTCCTTTCTGTTTCCCTCAGAGTCCATCTCCATAAAATACCATATTGGGAGCAATAAAGTCTAATTAGAATACAAAGGCATTTCCTCAAAATAATCTACACTTTGAACCTAATTTTAGTTAGACCTGAATCACATTATAATTTAATTTAGATCTAGTTACTATTATCTTAAGCCTATTCTTTCAGGTCTGTCTACTTTCTACACAATAATTGTTCCCCCCTCAATAATGTAATCATTGCATATTAAGCTTCCAGCATGTACCAACTACAGTGCTAAGTACTGGAAGGTTGAATCAAAGTGAAACTTACTTTCTCCAAGTAAGCTTATGATTTCTATGATTTTGACTACCACCAAACTCAGTCACAATAAGCTCACTTTCTTGGTTTTCCTCTACTGAATGTTCTGGCACATCGATAACTCACTTAGTCAAGTTTGTACCTGGAAGTTACCACTATTCCCATTTACTCTCTCTCCTCCTACCTCCAGTCAATTACCAAATACTGCTTATTTTTCCTCCTTCACACTTCTTTATTCCAAAAAACTACTTATATCTCCATCACCGGGCTTTAAATTTTTTTTTTTTTTTTTTATTATTGGGGATTCATTGAGGGTACAATAAGCCAGGTTACACTGATTGCAATTGTTAGGCAAAGTCGCTCTTGCAATCATGTCTTGCCCCCATAAAGTGTGACACACACCAAGGCCCCACCCCACTCCCTTCGTCCCTCTTTCTGCTTTTCCTCCCCACCCCCCGCATAACCTTAATTGTCATTAATTGTCCTCATATCAAAATCGAGTACATAGGATTCATGCTTCTCCATTCCTGTGATGCTTTACTAAGAATAATGTCTTCCACTTCCATCCAGGTTAATATGAAGTATGTAAAGTCTCCATTTTTTTTAATAGCTGAATAGTATTCCATGGTGTACATATACCAGTTTGTTAATCCATTCCTGGGTTGGTGGGCATTTAGGCTGTTTCCACATTTTGGTGATTGTAAATTGAGCTGCAATAAACAGTCTAGTACAAGTGCCCTTATGATAAAAGGATTTTTTTCCTTCTGGGTAGATGCCCGGTAATGGGATTGCAGGATCAAACGGAGGGTCTAGCTTGAGTGCTTTGAGGTTTCTCCATACTTCCTTCCAGAAAGGTTGTACTAGTTTGCAGTCCCACCAGCAGTGTAAAAGTGTTTCCTTCTCTCCACATCCACGCCAGCATATGCAGTTTTGAGATTTTGTGATGTGGGCCATTCTCACTGGGGTTAGATGATATCTCAGGGTGGTTTTAATTTGCATTTCTCTAATATATAGAGATGATGAACATTTTTTCATGTGTTTGTTAGCCATTCGTCTGTCATCTTTAGAGAAGGTTCTATTCATGTCTCTTGCCCATTGATATATGGGATTGTTGGCTTTTTTCACGTGGATTAATTTGAGTTCTCTATAGATCCTAGTTATCAAGCTTTTGTCTGATTGAAAATATGCAAATATCCTTTCCCATTGTGTAGGTTGTCTCTTTGCTTTGGTTGTTGTCTCCTTAGCTGTACAGAAGCTTTTCAGTTGAATGAAGTCCTATTTGTTTATTTTTGTTGTTGTTGCAATTGCCATGGCAGTCTTCTTCATGAAGTCTTCCCCCAGGCCAATATCTTCCAATGTTTTTCCTACGCTTTCTTTGAGGATTTTTATTGTTTCATGCCTTAAATTTAAGTCCTTTATCCATTTTGAATCAATTTTTGTGAGTGGGGAAAGGTGTGGGTCCAGTTTCAGTCTTTTACATGTAGACATCCAGTTCTCCCAACACCATTTATTGAATAGGGAGTCTTTCCCCCAAGGTATGTTCTTGTTTGGTTTATCAAAGATTAGGTGGTTGTAAGATGTTAGTTTCATTTCTTGGTTTTCAATTCGATTCCAAGTGTCTATGTCTCTGTTTTTGTGCCAGTACCATGCTATCTTGACCACTATGGCTTTGTAGTACAGACTAAAATCTGGTATGCTGATGCCCTCAGCTTTATTTTTGTTACAGAGAACTACCTTAGCTATACGGGGTTTTTCTAGTTCCATACAAAACGCAGAATCATTTTTTCCAAATCTTGAAAGTATGATGTTGGTATTTTGATAGGAATGGCATTGAATAGGTAGATTGCTTTGGGAAGTATAGACATTTTAACAATGTTGATTCTTCCCATCCATGAGCATGGTATGTTCTTCCATTTGTTAATATCCTCTGCTATTTCCTTTCTGAGGATTTCATAATTTTCTTTATAGAGGTCCTTCACCTCCTTCGTTAGGTATATTCCTACGTATTTCATTTTCCTTGAGACTATGGTGAAGGGAGTTGTGTCCTTAATTAGCTTCTCATCTTGACTGTTATTGGTGTATACAAAGGCTACTGACTTGTGGACATTGATTTTATATCCTGAAACATTACTGTATTTTTTGATGACTTCTAGGAGTCTTGTGGTTGAGTCTTTGGGGTTCTCTAAGTATAAGATCATGTCGTCAGCAAAGAGGGACAGTTTGACCTCCTCTGCTCCCATTTGGATTCCCTTTATTTCCTTGTCTTGCCTAATTGTATTGGCTAGAACTTCCAGCACTATGTTGAATAGTAAAGGAGACAGAGGACAACCTTGTCTGGTTCTAGTTCTAAGAGGAAAAGGTTTCGGTTTTACTCCATTCAGTAAAATACTAGCTGTGAGTTTGTCATAAATAGCTTCAGTCAGTTTTAGAAATGTGCCACCTATGCTTATACTCTTCAGTGTTCTAATTAGAAAAGGATGCTGGATTTTATCAAATGCTTTTTCTGCATCTATTGAGAGGATCATGTGATCTTTATTTTTGCCTCTGTTAATATGGTGGATAACATTTATGGACTTGCATATGTAAAACCAGCCTTGCATCCCTGAGATGAAGCCTACTTGATCATGATGAATGACTTTTTTGATGATAAGCTGTAATCTATTGGCTAGGATTTTGTTGAGAATTTTTGCATCTATATTCATGAGTGAGCTTGGTCTGAAATTCTCCTTTTTGGTTGGGTCTTTTCCTGGTTTTGGTATCAGGGTGATGTTTGCTTCATAGAATGTGTTGGGGAAGATTCCTTCTTCCTCAATTTTTTGGAATAATTTCTGCAGTACAGGAATAAGCTCTTCCTGAAGGTTTGATAGAATTCTGGTGTGAAGCCATCTGGACCAGGACATTTTTTGGTTGGAAGCTTTTTAATTGTTTCTTTGATCTCAGTGCTTGAAGTTGGTCTGTTCATGAGCTCTATTTATTCCTGGCTAAGTCTAGGGAGAGGGTGTGATTCCAAATATTGATCCATTTCCTTCACATTGTCAAATTTCTGGGCATCCAGTTTCTGGTAGTATTCAGAGATGATCTCTTGTATCTCTGTGGGATCAGTTGTTATTTCCCCTTTATCATTGCTGATTGAGGTTACTAGAGATTTTACTTTTCTATTTCTCGTTAGTCTGGCCAATGTTTTATCTATTTCATTTATTTTTTCAAAAAACCAACTCCTTGTTTCATTAATTTTCTGAATGATTCTTTTGTTTTCAATTTCATTGATTTCTGATTTGATTTTGGATATTTCTTTTCTTCTACTGAGTTTAGGCTTAGATTGTTCTTCTTTTTCCAAATCCGTCAGATGGCTTGTGAGATTGATGATGCGCTCTCTTTCTGTTTTTCGAATGTAGGCATCTAAAGCTATGAATTTTCCTCTCAAAACTGCTTTTGCAGTATCCCACAGGTTTTGGTAGCTTGTGTCTTCATTGTTGTTATGCTCAAGGAACTTAATGATTTCCTGTTTTATTTCTTCCTGCACCCATCTGTTATTCAACAGAAGGCTTTAAAATTTTTGATTTCTCAATTTATATACTCCTCTGCAGGCTGTGCATCTTGGAATATGACCCTATAAAGCATAATTGGTTTAAACCACACAACATAATTATAGGGTAGACCAATTTAGCTTTCAGAATGGCACACACAGAAAACAGAAAACAAAGCTGAAAATATTTATTATCTGACCCTTTGCAGAAAATATTTGCCTACCACTGTAAGCATCTTAAGTCAAATTCAGTAATTAATGTGGTTTTACAAAACGTTAGTAAATTTAGCAGGGCAGATAATACTTTAGTTTCAAAATGACTGAGATATAGAAAGGTGGTTAATATTTGGCCAAGGCTATATACAATGCTGAGAGTAAAGCAAACAAGTTAAAAGGATTCAATAATCATTAGACTATCATAGAACCTCATATTTATTTGAATTTCAATCTTGAAATATTCTAGTGGTTGTCAGCACTAACATTTATCTAAGACAGACATACTCAGATTTAAATACAAAAACCTTATCATTTCAAAGGAATATTTCTAGGGCTTTGAGGTGAAAAAATGTCACTCAGCTTCAGTGAGCTGCATAGTTTCCCAGGCTTATTATCATCTGCATAAGGCAGACTGTAAAACCCAAATTAAGAACTTCATTTCTAGGGTGAAAAGTCTTTCAAGCATATTGTTAATTAATTAATTAATATAATTAGTATTAATAAATTGTTATAATATGGTAAAGGTGAGATAGAGGCTAGATTCATTGAAGCCTAAATGCTTTGCTTGTGTTCTTTACTTATGATTCTTAAAACTTTTATTTAACAAGATATTTTTTTCAGTTTTTAACCAAAAGTGAGGTCAAATGTATCCCAAATAATCCTCCTTCAAGAGTAAGAGTCACTGAAGCTGTTAGGTAGAAGAACACATTGGTTCTCCTGTATTGATTCCCTCTGTAAATAAACCAGGCAATCTTCAGTACATAAGTGCCTCAATTCCAGAACACTTTCAACCACCTGGCTTTGTGTTGTTAAAAAAATGCACTAACAAATAGCTACAGAATATATGTTCTCCACTTAATGGATCATTCTCCAGGATAGACCATTTGTTAGGAAACTAGTCTTAAAAAATTCAAAATAATTGAAATCATATCAAGCATTTTCTCAGACCACACTGGAATGAAGCTAGAAATTAATAACAAGAAGAACTTTGAAACTATACAAGCACAGGGAAATTAAATAATATGTTTCTGAATAACCAGTGGACCAACGAAGATATTAAGAAAAGAATTCAAGAAACAAATTAAAATGAAAACACACATGTTGAAACCTATGGGATTCAGCAAAAGCAGTAATAAAGTTTATAGAAACCAGTGTCTAAATAAAAAAGTAGAAAAGATTCAAATAAAGAACCTAATGATGCACCTTAAAGAAGTATAAAAATAAGAGCAAGTATAAAAATAAGAGCAATTAGTAGAAGAAAAGAAGTAATAAAGATCAGAGTGGAAGTAATTGAAATCAAAACCAAAAGATACAAGAGCTAAAGGAAATGAAAAGTTCCCTTTTAAAGGGATAAAGAAAATTGATACATCCTAAGCCAGACTAAGAAAAAAGAAAGAAGACTCAAGGGAAAAAAAAAGTCAGAGATGTAAAAGGAGACATTAGATGTGATATGGAAAAAATCCAAAGGATCATTAGAGACTACTATGAGCACAAACTGAGCAATCTAAAAGAAATGGATGAGTTACTAGACACATACAACCTATCAAAATTGAACCAGGAAAAAAATCCAATACCTGGATGAACCAATATCAGATAATGAGATAGAAGCAATGAAGTCCCCCATGGAAGAAATTCCCAGACCCAAAGGCTTCACAGTTGAATTCTTCCAGGCTTTCAGAGAAGAGCTAATACCAATTTTAATTATACTATTCCAAAAAATCAAGGAGGAGGGGATACTCCTAAGCTCATTTTATGAGGCCCATAATTCTGATACCCATACGAAAGACACAGCAAAAAAAAAAAAAAAAAAAAAAGGAATAAAAAAGGCACTATAGGCCAATATCTCTCAAAATCTCTGGTGAACATAAATACAAAAATCCTCAACACAGTGCTAGCAAACTGAATCAACAGCACACTAAAAATACATAATTCATCACGATTTCATCATGATCAAGTAGGATTCACCCCAGGGATGCAAGAATGGTTCAAAATGTACAGATCAATGAGATACATCACATCAACAGAATGAAGGACAAAAAACAAAATAATCATTTCAGTTGATGCTGAAGAAGCATTCAGTAAAATTCACCATCCCTTCATGATAAAAACTCTCTAAAAACTGAGTCAGAGGGAACTTACATCAACATGAGAAAAGCTATATAGGACAGACCCACAACTAGTATCATGATGAATAGGAGAAAATGGAAAGCCCTTCGTTTAAGTTCTGAACAAGACAAAGACACCCTCTTTCCTTGCTGTTATTCAACATAGTGCTGGAAGTGATAGCTTGAACAATCACACAAAGAAAGGAATAAAACATTGCTCAAAATTGGAAAGGAGGAGGTCATATTATCCTTGTTTGCAGATCATTCCACACACAGAAAAAAATAGAACTGATGAACAAATTCAGTAAAGTTGCAGGATACAAAATCAACATACAAAAATCAGTAAATATACATTAACAGTAAGCATTCGGAAAAAAAAAGAAATGAGAAAATAATCATTTTTACAATAGCAACAAATAAAATATAATCACGAGGGATAAACTTAACCAAAGAAGTTAAAAATGTCTATAAAGAAAACTATAAAACATTGATGAAAGAAGTTAAAGAGGACACAGAAAAAAAAGAGAAAGAGATACATTTTATGCTCATGGATCAAAAGAATCCAAATTGTTAAAATATCCATATTACCCACAGCAATCTATAGATTTAATGCAAACCGAATCAAAATACAGATGACATTCTCCACAGAAATAGAAAAAAAAAATTCTAAAATGTATATGGAACCACAAAAGACCCAGAATAGCCAAAACCATCATAAGCAAAAATAACAAAACAGGAGTAATAACATTACCTGGCTTCAAATTATACCACAGAGCTGTAGAAACTAAAACAGTATGATATTGACATAAAAACAAATGCAAAGACCAATGGCACAGAATAGAGAACCCAAAAATAAAATCACACATCTATAGTAAGCTTAGTATCAGCAAAGTTGCCAAGAATATAGACTGGGCAAGGGGGGAAAGGACATTGTTTTCAATAAATGATGGGAAAACTGGATGTCCACATGTAGAAGAATGGGTCTAGACCCTTATCTTTTTCTGTATATAGAAATCAAATCAAAACAGACTCTGAAGACTTAAATCTATGAAGCTACTAAAAGGAAATGGGGAAATGCTTCAGGACATTGGTTGGGGCAAGGCAAGGATTTCTTGAGTAATATCCCCAACACACAGCAACTAATGCAAAATAGGGCAAATTGGATCACATCAAGCTAAAAGCTTCTGCACAGCAAAGGAAACAATCAACAAAATGAAGAGATCACCCACAGAATAGGAAAAAATATTCAAAAACAAACATCTGACAAGAAATTAATAACTGGAATATATGAAGAGCTCTAACAACTCAATAGGCAAAAATCAGGGTGGCACCTGTGGCTCAGTGAGTAGGGCGCCGGCCCCATATGCCGAAGGTGGCCGGTTCAAACCCAGCCCCGGCCAAACTGCAACAACAACAAAAAAAAAAGGCAAAAATCAAATAATCAGGTAAAAAAAAATGGGCAAAGGAATTGAATAGAAATTTCTTAAAAGAACACAGGAATGACCAAGAGGGATCTGAGAAAATGCTCAACGTCATTAGTCATCACAGAAATGCAAACCAAACTACAATGAGATTCCTCTCACCCTAGTTAAAATGGCTTTTATGCATAAAACAGGCAATCCAATTCCTGCGAGGATATAGAAAAAGGAGAAGCTTCCCTCACGATGTGAATATAAATTAGTGCAAACACTACGGAGAATGACATGGAGCTTTCTCAAAAAACTAACCATAAACTACTACCATACGACCCAGCAATCCCAATGCTGTATATATTCAAAGGGGGGTAATTCAGTATATCAAAAATATATCTGCACTCCTCTGTTGCACCATTTACAACCAAGATTTGGAATTAATCTAAGTGTTCAGCCAAAATGAATGAATAAAGAAATTGTGGTACCTGCATATAGTGGAATATTGTGTAGCCCCAGAGAACAGTGAAATCCTGCCATTTGCAACAACATGGATGAATCTGGAGAACATTATGTTAAGTGAAATAAGCCAAGTGCAAAAAGACAAATCTCATGTGTTCTAACACACGTGGGAGTTAAACGTTAAACATGAATGATCTCATGGATACAGAGAGTAGAATGATAGTTACCAGAGGCTGGAAATAGTAGTAGGGAGGGAGAGATAATGTGAGGCTGGATAATGGAAGCAAAAATATAGTTAAATAGTTATATGGAATGAATAATATTTTGATATATGGAATTATATGAAATTAATAATATTTTGATAATAATATTTTAATAATATTTTGATAATAGTTACCAGAGGCTGGAAATAGTAGTAGGGAGGGAGAGATAAAGTGAGGCTGGATAATGGAAGCAAAAATATAGTTAGATAGTTATATGGAATGAATAATATTTTGATAACAGCAAAATAACTATGAGGAACAATAAATTATGGTACACTGTGAAATAATTAAAAGACTAGAAATGGAATGCTCCTAACACAAGGAAATGATAAATACTTGCGGTGATGGATAGTCAAATTCCCCTGATTTAATTAATTTACTTTTTATGCCTATATCAAAACATTACATGCATCCTATAAATATTTCCACTAAAATATACTCATAATAATTGTTTTCAAAAGTTAAGAACATATATTTGGAATAGTGAAAATAACCCAGTTAAAGGGTGATTAGTCTTCCTCTTTTGCACAATTTTTAAAGACGTTTTTGTTTTATATATTCTTTTCTTTAACAAACATTTGAAAATAGGAAAATTCAACAAAAGCAAGTTACCAAGCTAAGAGAATTTCAACAAGACACTTCCAAAAATAAATGTGAAAGCTATAGCGAATAAGCTTTTCTGACCATTTTTCTAATGCATTTACATATTTAGATGTTATGTGCCTTTGCAGAATTACTCATTCCTCACTATAAATTAAAATGCAATGTTTTCCAGAAAGATAATATTTCTTAAAATTGTGCTGCACTCGGCACTAAGGAAGAAAATTTCCTTTCGTATTTAATTTAGATACTACGTTCTATTTTATTGCATTATCTTATAATTCTTTAGATTTTCAAGTTTGTCATTAAAAAAGAACATCATCAGGATACTTTAATTTTAACAAAATATAAAGATATAATGCACTAAATATACTAAAAGCTAATTTTAGTATATTTAGTGCCTCCATGCTTTTAAAAAGCGTGCTTTTAAAAATAACTCTCATTCCATTAATGAGGTCCTTTTGTATATATTATCTCTACAATGCTCACAATACTGCTAGAAGGAAAGCAATATTTCACTTCAGAGGTGAGAAAATAGAAGTCAGGTTATGAAGTGGTTGCTTATAATGCTACAGAGTGGCAGAACTGATACCACTTCCAATTTAATATATCCATTTATTCTCGAACGAAAATGTTGATAAGCACTTTCTCCGTGCGTTTATGTGTAACGAGCGGTTAGTTGCCTACCCATCTACCCTCCTTCATTTGGTAGCACACATATTAGTATATGGGACTGATTCTGTCTTAGATTGGGTTCTTGTTGGGCTAACAAATCACTGAAGTCCCTTCTACCTTTTTATTGTTATTGATTCAGGGACAGTTTAGCGTTCCAGACCTGTGTAAATCATCGTGGCAATCTCTAGCCACATTGACTGGCTCAGGAGTGGCCACCGAGGCCAGGCAATCGAGGTGAAGTATGAGACTTCTGCTCAATGGATATAGAAGGGACTGTTTCAGTCTGTCAGGGTACAGAGAATGAATTTTGTTGCTTCATATGGTCATGGTACCCACAGAACAACAAACCTTAATAGACGCTGACACTGATGAAGGCAGAATAGAGAGAAAGAAAAGTGATCCATGTTGACATAATTGAGGTGTTGAATCTGATTCTGAAAGTTCACCCTTATCTGCAGATTTGCCAATTTCTGTTGGATTTTACTTCCAGCTAACAATAGTATGCTAATATATCCCATCTTAGAAAACAATAGTCTTGTTTAGGAGAATTGGATTGGTCTAGGAGTTGTCCAGTTCAAAGATATCTTAGAACACTCGTTCATAATCAGAGTTTACATTTTATGAAGATGAGACAATTAATGCTTAATTGACTGTAACTGGACCTTTTATTAATTTTATTATTTTATTTCCTTCCAGTACAAGAGTTAAGTCACAGCTTTTATTTTTCTTTAAATTAGATGTTGGGAACACTGACAAAATTCTCAATGATTTCTTCTGTCCTATTAGGAGAGAAATATGCAAGAGCTCAGCCAGTCACTCTCACTAAGCCAGGCTGAATGAACATCCTGAAGATGGCTGTCAGCTTTAAAATTGCCACCTCAAGCTCAGGTTGGTTCTTTGAATTAACAACAAAGTGATTGACTAAGGCGAGAAAAACCATGAAAGTGGCATGCTAGACTAGAAAAAATGATCAAGTTAAATACATAATTCACCTTACTAGCAGGGTAAAGCAAGTAAAGGCAGAGAATGAGTGTGTGCTTTTTCCTGAAGACATCAACATGAGTACAGTGAAGAGAAATGTGAGTGTGAAGGGGAATATACCAATGGCAAAAGATTAGATTCATCATAGCAGAATCAAAATAGTAGGAAAAATTGTGACTGTGAAAATTAATCTGTGTCAGACTTTTAAGAATCAAGTCAATGAAGAGATGTCAAGTCTAGTGATACATAGAAAAGTGAATCAAATGTTCGTGTGAATTTAAGATGTAGGACAAGCAGAGGAAGATAAAGATGAGCAAGTGGCTTCTCAGTGCCTGTGGGCGATTTGTTCCCAGATTTCCCATAAACACCAAAATCTGTAGATGCTCAAGATCCTATATAAAATAGCATAGTAATTTGCATATAACGTATATACATACGCTCACATACTTTAAATCCTCACTAGATTATTTATAATACCTAAGACAATGCTTATACATCATTTTATGCAGGAGAATTGGACACAGTTGAGTTGCATGCCAAATTTAACCTTCGATTTCTGAATATTTGGAGTTGAAAACAAATGCTCTCCATGTCTGATTGGTTGAATTCATGGATGCAAAACCAGGGATACAAAGGCTGACTGTCAAGCTTGAGATATTGACATGTTTTGTATACAGGGTCTCCATAAAGTTTGTGTACAAGTTAAAATAGTTGTCAAATACACATATAAAATATATGGTTCTTATATACATGTATATGTATACATGTGTATATCTGGCTATATATATTCACATTCCAAGGTGAATTTGCCAATCAGAGATGGTGCTATGCTAAGTAATTTCTCAGGACGGGGGGCAGGGGCTCAGGCCCACACCCGTCATTGTATTTTTTGGGTTGAACTTGAATATATATATGCTATTACATTTCCACTCTCTGATTCTCATGACACACTCCTTCCTTCCTCTCCTTCTCCTCCCTCTTTCCCCCTCTTTCTCTCTTCTTTCCTTTCCCCCTCTGGCCCTCCTCCCCCCCCACCTCTTTCCTTCCTCCTCCTATTTTTTCTTCTCTTTCTCTCTTTCTTCCTTTCCCTCCTCTCTTGCCTGCCTTTTCCCCCCAAGTTTACTGCCTGAATAAAGCATTTTCTTTCAGCTATTTAGCTGTGGTCCTACTCAATCAAATAAGAGTGGAGGTAATTGAGTGAAATCAAGAGGGATGAAATACTCAGAGTAATTTGAATGGTCTGTAGTTTTTAAAAGGTTTCACATCCAAAAGTGCTTATACTCAGAACATCCTAGGGGCATGTTTTGTTTGTTTGTTTGTTTTGCCTCACTAAGAATTACTGAGTAAGATTTTGATACATCCTGAAATGCAATTAAACTGGGGAAATGTAAATTCCCAATAATTGAGCATAATTACAACTAAGTTTACAGATGGGATTGAGGAAATTCCTATGGAGTTTCTTTGTTCCAAAATTAAATGGGAGACAAAGATCAAGATTTTACATTTGTTTCTATTTTACTTACAATGATTCTATGGCTTCATACTGCATGTAGAGAGAGCCTATGTTTTCTCTAGTAGTATTTCCCTCAGACACTGCTAAATCAACCCTCAAAAATTAGTTTGTGATGCTGGAATCGAACAGTATTTTGTGATGTTTGGTAACTCTATTTCTGTATAAGTATTTAAAAATTCAAAACTACTGTTTTTAAAATTACATAAAATAACTCTAAAATGATAAGATGAAATTTTACTTCTCCACTTTTGTCACTTTTCCTAGATTTATTACAGTTACATGTTTTATTATAGCTTTACCCTGTGTATTCTGTCCTTTTGTTCTCACTCATCATGAATATACCACAGAAATTCGATAATTTTGTATTTTCAAATATTTCCCTCAAACTTTTTTTAAAACTAAGAGACATTTGAAATAGCTTTATTAGCTTACATCCTAGTTTGGAAAACCAGGTCTAAAGATTTGGGGTAAGTTGTTCCATGCTGTTTGTTTTTGAAATGTTTGGATAGAGAAACTCTCATTCAGGAAAATCTGGTTCATTTAAAATAAAGAATTCAAGAGTGTTCTACAAAGAACTCAATGACAACTCATGCCACATTCGCTCTTAGGGTGTTAATAACCACAAAGCTGTAACTTTGACACACATGTCAAAACTTTGTCATTTTAGAAATGGACCGATTCCAGCTGTGAGGCTACTAAAGAAACTACAGGTCTCCCTAATTTACATGCATGTAAACTGACAATTCTGTTTTCCATCATGCTTTTATCTTTGAATACCTAAAAGGAATTCATTTACTTATAAGGAGTTTTTAAAGCCCTTATACATTTATGGAGGCAAAATTGCCTTTTCCCTTCAACTGGAAAGAAGAGAAAGACCTCTAAAAGAAGGTTCTCTCTGAGTTGATGTTCTCTCACTAACCTTAGGAAGAATTCTGCTATGCAAGTGTAACTACCTGTGGTAGATTGTATTATTGGCCCCTATTCTTCAGTGCTCCCAAAATTCATACTCATTGAAATTGTCAAAGCAAAAATTGAATTGACCTAATTAAACAAGTAAGAAAGACTTTATTAAAGTCTATTTCAATAAAGCAGAGAAACAAAACTCAATTTGAACCTAACTTTGCTGAAACAAAAGGCTGGACATTTTTTAACAGCAGGGGCGGGGGGGGGATCCTACTCTACCCAAAGGAAAAGTAAACTAGCTCTTTTTCATACAGAAGTAGGTTTACGAGTTGGTGCAAGGCTTCTTTCATGCCCCCTTCACTAAAATGAGTTTTCTGCCTTCTCAGATGCTAGAAGACAAGGACTCTATCTTGATTGATTATATTTCGAAGGTCCTCAGAAGACATTCCTGGCTTATAAAATTAGAAAGGAAGCTACTGCAAAGATTTATATCTTTGGGTGGTGCCTGTAGCTCAAGCGGCTAAGACGCCAGCCGCATACACCAGAGCTAGCAGGTTTGAATCCAGCCTGGGCCTGCCAAACAATGACAACTACAACCAAAAAATAGCCAGCCTTGTGGAGGGCACCTGTAGGCACCTACTTGGGAGGCTGAGGCAAGAGAATCGCTTAAGCCCAGGAGTTAGAGGTAGCTGTGAGCTGTGACAACACAGCACTCTACCCAGGGCTATAACTTGAGGCTGTGTCTCAAAAAAAAAAAAAAAAAAAAGAAAGAAAGAAAAGAAAAGATTTATATCTCTAATGGGCAGAGAACGGTTTATAACAAGTTTGGTAATGTAAATGGTCTATGGTCTAAGAAAGGAGAATTAGTTAAGCTAAGGAAAACATAAAGTCCACCTTGGTGGAAATGTAACTGTATGTACAATTGTAATTGTGTGCTTTCATTAAAGCAATGGAGTATATATTTCAACCCTTGACTCAGGGTCCAGTCATGCATTTTCTAATCAGAACTCAGGCTTGAAGAGATAGTGCCTGTTTCTGCTCAGGCTGTTGGTCATCATCATAAAAATATGCCCTTCTGTAACTATGTCAAAAACCACAGATGTGGGAGTAAGCCCACAGACCAGCCAACCCTCAGACAATCTCCAGACTCAGGCATTGTGATAATTGATGACTATTGTTTTATACTATATTGCCTTACTACATAGTAAAACTAACTGCCGAAACATACCTTAGGTAGGGGCTGCAAGACCATCGTGGGAGGCAGAGTCCTCCCTGGAAAAACAAGGGTTTGAAATGTACTTAATAGGGTGGAGTGAGCCACACTGTCAATAGGGGCTTGAAGTGTGAACCCCAGCGGAAAGACAGTGCCCCAAAGTAAACACCTGGCATTTTTTTGTGGATTTACTTTGGTGCAGCTATGTGTTGAAACTTAACATAGATGAATTAATTCACTTAAATTTCTTTCTTTTTTTTTTTTACTTCTTTTTTTGTAGAGACAGAGTCTCACTTTATGGCCCTCGGTAGAGTGCCGTGGCATCACACAGCTCACAGCAACCTCCAACTCCTGGGCTTAAGCGATTCTCTTGCCTCAGCCTCCCAAGTAGCTGGGACCACAGGCGCCCGCCACAACGCCCAGCTATTTTTTGGTTGCAGTTTGGCCGGGGCCGGCTTTGAATCCGCCACCCTAGGTATATGGGGCCGGCGCCCTACCACCTGAGCCACAGGCGCCACCCTCACTTAAATTTCTTATAGCACTAATGGGGCTGGGAAAACAATAACCCAAAATGAAGGCTTCAGAAGCAAGTTTTTCCCTGACCCTCTCCTGTCCTCCTGGCTCTCAGTCCCATTCTTCCCTGAGGCTAGCCATAGAAACTAGAATCCCTCTTCCCCAAGGAACGTCATAAAAGCCAGAACCTTTTCCCCCCACTCTGCAGTCAGCCATAAACCCTAAAGTTATTTTATGTAAAAACTGGCCATAACTTCTCTGACCTACTTGTTTGACTGAGGCAGTAACACCCTCACTCCAGTGAGTCTTCTTGCCAGGCTGAGGAACTTGCTGCCTCAAGCCCACCCGAGGCCCTCCAAATCAAGGCCAGTGCTTTGATCAAATCCAAACTTCACAGAATAAATCCCTTTATTAAAGGAATGCAACAAAGAAAAATAAAGCTTTTCTTTCCTTCTTGCTTAGAAAAGAACAATCTTGAAATCAGAAGGCCGCATGTTCCCTGGGTTGGGTCTTCATTCTGAAGGCTCCTATGTATATGTTACATAAATTTGCATGTCTTTTTCTACAACTTATTGACTACTTCATGTCACAGATTTTTCTGTGAATCTTAGGGGGGCAAGAACCTTGCTCTGTATAGCACTAAAATGTAAACATTATTACAACCAGCTTCATCTAAAAATAGCTGAAAGTTAGAAAGACTAAATAACCAGCTACACATCTAATATCTAGAAGATATAGAATTGAATGTAGGTCTGATTAACTCAAAAATCTCAAACTCTTCATGCCTATGCCACACAAGTAAACTTCAATAGTTTTTATCAGGGGAAGGTTATAAAAGGCTGTGCTGATTTTATAGTTAAATAATTTTACTGCATAAATACCAGTGAGTATTGCATTGTTAAGGATTTATTACAGCCCACAGCTATGACAATGAGTTTCACATTTTGTAAAACTTGGGTATAAGACCGTATGCCTGATGAATTTAGAGCTCCAGTGAATAGAAATAAAGACCATGGTGGTGGGGTGTTAATTGCATATGGCAAAGTATTACAAGAAACTGATGAGCTCAGAAAAGAATTAATGTGCTGACAAGTAGAAATAAAAGGAATAGAGATAGCAATTTCTGGAATTGCAATGTTGCAAAAGGGACATGGTTGGAAATTGTGTCTTTGAGAAGTTATTTGGCAAAGTCTTCAGACATTTTTGTTATAAAACTTGATGGTAATGGTCAGGGGGAGTTATTGGCATCTGAGAAGTGAAGGCCAGGAATGCCGCTAAACATCATACAACCAACAGGAGCATCCTCCATAGCAAAGAATTTTTTTAAAATCTGGTTTAACATCAATACGTCTGAGTTTGATAAGCCCTGGCCTAGATATGTAAGGTACTATTATAAAGCTATGTTAGATATGAAGATTTGAATCAGAGATTTTATGCATTTTTCCCTCAGTTTCCCTAGGGGGATTGGTTCAAGGGCTCTCCCAACCCTACTTGGTATCAGAATCCAGAATGCTCAAGTTCCTTCTATAGCACCATGTAGCATTAGCATAAAACTTGCACTTCCTCCTATATATTTTAAATCATCTCTGGATTACATATAATACCAAATACAATGCAAATTCTATATAAATTGTTGCATACTGTATTGTTTACAAAATAAACACAAGAAAAAAGAATGTGTATGTTCATTACTCAGCATCTATCCATTTTTCCCCCCGAAAATTTTCTATCTGGATGTGGTTGAATCTGTAGATTCGGAATCCACCAACAGGGAGGCATTTTATCCTGGGTTTAACTGCTATCTAAAGGCCGCTGCATTTCCAGTAAGCCATAGGAAGTACTTCTTAAAGTTGACTACTGTTTCTACTGCCTTTATCACCGGTATCTTAGAATATGACAACATCGGGCAAGTGGATTATCACTTGATTGGCGAATGAGAATCTAATACAAGTAACAGGAGGCAGTAGTTCTAGGATTTTTCTCTAAAGCAGTGTTTTTTAACCATTTTTTATCTCATGGCACACTTGAGCCTATAGTTAAACTTCTGTGGCACACTTAAATTATGTTGATCAAAAAAAAAAGGGAGTAAGAAAAAGAATATACTTACTCAATGCTTTGAACCTCTTTTATAATAATTTCATTAATGTTCTTTAAAATTATTCCTGGGATGCCTAAGATCCTCTCATACCCTCACAGCACACCAGTTGAAAATCATTGCTCTAAAGAGTTGTTTTGAAACTAAAAATCTTCTTGTTGTTGTTGTTATTGTAGTTGTCATTGTTGTTCAGCAGGCCTGGGTGGGTTTGAACCCGCCAGCCCCAGTGTATGTGGCCTGCACCCTAACCAGCACCCATAACTCAGTAAATAGAATGTTGGTCATGTACGCCGAGGCTGGCGAGTTTGAACCTGGTCGGGGCCAGCTAAAACAACAATGACAACGCAAACAAAAAAAAAAATACCCGGGCAAAAAAGATTTGTTTACGGGCAAGAGTTTGAGGTTGCTGTGAGCTGTGACACCACAGCACTCTACCCAGGGTGACAGCTTGAGACTCTGTCTCAAAAAAAACAAACAAACAAAAAAAAAAACTGAAAATCTTGACCTATCATGAATCAGGAAATCAATTCACACACACATACTTAAGATATATTAGTAAAAAACTACATTCACACAGACATGTATACACATATATGTGTATATGAAACTGTGTCATGCTATAAAATTGTATCTTACTTGAAAGGTGCGTGTGGGAAGCCTTAATGGAGGAGTCATGTCTTGATGTGCTTAACTTACTAGTAAAGATGATTTTGTACGTTTGAAACCAATGTTCAATTATTAATTGTTAGTAGACTAGAAATATTATCAGGAATAGGGAACAAAGGGTAGAAAAAGGGAGACAGTCGTGAGGAGTTGATTCGGACCCATTTTCCTGGCTTTGAGCACAAAATGTGAGGTCCTATCCCTTTAATATTTCTGCAGCCTAGTGTGTTGTCTATCCCCGCTCCCCTCACAGCTGTGGTGCAGCAGCTGGCTGGTGGCTTTGAAGCTGCTTTCTGCCAGGGCAAGGCTGTGTGCTCTGAGGGAGTGTTTTTTGGGAGTTAAGAATGTGAATTCTTTAAACTTGGTTCAACTCAGGAAGACATGCTCTGGACCAGATAAGGAGAAGAAAGATCTCTTTCCTTCTGTCACCTTGATTGGGTCAGAGGAGTCTATCTGTTTGGACGCAAGGCTATCAGAGTATTAAAACACCACATCTGTGGTGTGTGTCTGTGGGTCAGCTAGGATTTGGTCCTTGAGTTGGCCTCTGATTGACTTCCTTATCCGGACTTTGTTTACATTAAAAACCATAATACTTAGATACAATAAAAAGTAGTAAGTAAATCCACACAATTAACATCATCAGCTGTAGAGTTAGTCAAGTTAATAGGAATGCAAGCGCAGCAATAACCCTGGCAGGATTGTTTGCCTTGCTTGATCGTAACACTGATGTATGAAATAAATACAGAGCGATCCTAATACTCAGGGCGGCATATTGGAGGCCACACAAGGAAGTGAGTGCTGCCTCCCGAGCCCCACTGCTCTTAAAACTATCTCTGATTCTATTATTTCTTTATATTAATATTCTATAACTCTTGTTAACATTTTTCCAGTCTTCTTGCACTACCAGGCCACTAGGAAGTAAATCCACTGTGTGTAAAGGCTGGTCCCCCACACTTACTATTTGTAACTGTCAAAAAGTCACTGGGTCACTGAAAAGCTATCGTGAAGTCCATTCCATAACAGCATGTAGTGTTACCATGTGATTGCCTGATTTGAGAATGAACAAGTGAACGGAAGTGGAGTGGGATTCTTAGAAAAAGAATGTGGAAGAGAAATTTTGTGATATATTCAGCATTGCAAAGAAAACAATACACTGGGGAGAAAAACAAAAAAATGAAATCCGAGAATATTATTTGGAATGATATTTTCTGATAATCTAGGAGGAGTTGACTGGTACTCTTTGATCTTAGTTAAATAGTACCCGTAATCCTGAGACCATGCTTTCAAGTAATTATCTGATGAACAATTTGCTTATCCAGATATCTACTATCTGAGAAGAGGTGTCCTGTGGGAGGGATACAGACATCTCCATCATTAAATAGGCAAATTGCACAATAAAAATATAAACCTATGGGGTGGAGCTTTATCTGTTTTCCCCACCTGTCATTAGTCTGTAAAAGTCTGTTGCCAGGAGATGGAGGGTCTCTGAAGAAATAAGAACATCCTGGTTTTTGACCTGGAAAAACTCTTTCAGGCTTTATTTCACACTGACCAGCAGATTTTGCTATTGAGGTTGGCATTTCTTCCTTCACAGCAGAGGTAACTGACTGTTGAGTTGCAAAGGTTCTAAGCTAAATGCTACAAGACAGGAGGTATGGCACAGGTTTAGACATGCTTCTTGGGAAGCAGATAACAGGATCAGAAAAAGTGCTTTAACACAGACATCTATTTCAATAAAAAAAATCACAAGGTAATAAGTAAGAGATATAGCAATAGCACAAAAACCACCATGAAGTCCTCAAATATCCAGCAGCCTCTGCCAGGCAGAAAAAAAGTCATCTAATCATGACAACTGCTCTCAGATCAATGAACTACAGATAGGGTTCAACAATGCAGTCCAAGCTGCACACACGGCCACACACTGTTAAATGTTATATATGTGTGCACATATAAGATTTTTCTCTCTGTGAAGTGGATGGCACACAGAAAAATAGCATACTGAACAAAATGCCAGGTATAAGGTGTTATTTTCCCAAAACCACTTGACCCTTTGGGATAATATCACTTGACCCTTTAATCTGCAATTTCTGTACCCACAAAGCATAGAGGTAAGAGGAGTGAGAGAATAAGAAATATCTTAAACTATTGTAAATTTTCTTGAGATGATAGATATAAAGCACTTAGGACTACACTTGAAAATGGAAAGCCTTAATATCATTTCACTATATATTCAATTCAATAAGAACTGAATAGCTTTCCTAAACTTATAATACCTGAACTCATTCGTTCATGTTACAGAGCACCTCTCATGTGCCAGTTATACTTAAAGGATGCAAGAATAAATACACCACGCTCTGTGTCTTAGAGATGTCCACTCTTTTGGGGGAGAAAAACATGCAAATCATTAACTGTAACTGGTAGAATGGAACTCCATTTGTCCACATAAAAATGAAACTGAGACCGAAGTCTCAAGAAATAAATAAACTAAGAAAATGCTACAAAAGCTATGTTAACTAATGTGATGAAAATGTGTCAAACGATATATGAACCAAGTGTATGGTGCCCCATGATCATACTAATGTACACAGCTATGGTTTAATAAAAAAATTTAAAAAAATTAAAAAAAAAAGAAATAAATAAACAAAATATAAACACACTTCAGAAAACAGTGGATTCTTGGTTTACTCCCAGGTATACACTGGGTACAAGATACTTGCTTTAAGCCCTGGAAGGGCAGAACAACACGCAAACAGTTCCTCTCTACTCCTTCCCATATGGAAACCTCTTGTCCTTTATCAACAGCTAGTTTGGACTTCTGATAAAGGGGAAAAGAATGGGAAGATCTAATTTTTTTTTCAACATTTCAGGGTGCTAGTTGATTTATATATAATTTAATTTATAGTTAGATAGAATGAAAGGACTTCAAATTTTTAAAGAAATGGATCTCCTGGAAGCTATTGTGTTTGACTACTTCATAAATTCCCATTATTCCCATCCTTCAAATGATAGATTTTTTTTCCCTTTCAAAAATAGGGGTACATCCCCTTCCTCACAGTAGTTGAATGTTTGAATGGAAAAGAATGGGAAAGTTTGAATCATTTCACTCTATATTCTTATTGGAGGTAACAAGGAAGACTTCCATCTTCTTCTGGGCCATGAATGATAATTGTCAGAATTATGAGTGCTCTGTCCATGCCATGTAGTGGAAGGAAGAGGTAAAGGAAAATTCTTTCCTCTTACCAAAAATGGAGAGAAAAGAGCATCCTAATGGTTTCAGGTCCCTTATTCTAATCCCTTAAAGTCTCAAGTCAGGCCTAGTTCTTTGGAATCCTAATATCTCTGAAGCATCGGTACCTTTCTATAAATCCCCTTTATAAAAAATTAGACTTTCTAAAATCTATCACATAAATAGTCCCAACTAATTCAGATTATACAACTTCTGAGAGTAAAGGTAAGATTTGAGTTTAAATAGATTGCTGTAGCTCTACAGCTTGTGCCTGTGTCTGTATACTGGATGCTCCAGAGTTATGTGAACTCTAAATTTCCCATCATTTGCTCCTGGACACTTATCTTTCAGTTAATTCACTCTTAGAACATACACTTGACTACAGTGCTGAAGTGATTGATGGAATTATTTATTCACAACTCAGGGCAAGAAAACAATATATATTTGAACCTACTGAAGGTAGGAAATATAAAGCACTGTCTTAATGTTGTGAGCTCTTGTGAGACTTGTCTGCTTAAATTCAAAACCTTACTTAGTAGGTATGCAGCTAAGGGACCAAGAGAAAACATCTGCTTCACCCTCTGAAGGTTCACTAAAGAGACAACTCTCAATAAGCAGATAAATATCAGAACATGCATACAGATTTATTAGTTCCCTGGAGGAAATAATCAAAGAGTTATGCAAGGGGATGAAGATGGTTATATACCCGACTTCTTAGAAGAAAGGCAGATGTGCAAGTGTGCATGATATTAGTGGGGGAAGTAAATATTTTTAGGGGAATTTAATGGGTTTGGATAACATACATGGATCTGGCACAAGGTCTGTCCAGCCTGCAGAGCAGGCAATGGCTTGTGACAAAAGTCTGTCCAGGGCTTGCAAGGGTATTCCATAATTAAGTCATTTCAGATCCTTACTTTAATTACTTCCGTAAAGTCCCTTTAACTAATCAAGATAACATACACATATTCACAGGTTTGGGGATTAGTATAAGTAAAGTTTGGGAAGGGTGTCCTTATTTATCCTATCACCAGCTCTATCATCTTTCACCCCATTGCTTTGAAGCTCTGCCATTGGTGTGTACACATTGAGGACCACTATATCTTTCCAGTAGATTGAATACTTTTTCATGTAGTGTCCATTTTTGTTTCTAGAAAATGTCTTTGCCCTGAGGTCCCCTTTATATGATATTAATATAGCCACTCCTGATTTTTATTTTTGATTCATGTTTCTATCATTTTATTTCAACTTACCTATAGTTAAACTTCAAGTGATTTTCATATAGATAGAACAGAATTGGGTTGTGTATGCATGTATGTGTTATCTACACAGTCAATATGCCAATCTTCCAGTCTCCGTCTTTTGTGTGTGTGTGTGTGTGTGTGTGTGTAGAGGGTCTTGCTCTATTCATCCAGGATGGATCACAATGGCAAAACCATAGCTAACTGCAGTCCCCAACTCCTGAGTTCAAGTAATCCTCCTGCCTCAGCCTCCCCAGTAGCCAGGACTTCAGGCACACACCCCTATGCCCAGCTGATATTTAAAAAAAAAAAAAAAAATTGTAGAGACAGGGTCTGGCTATGTTGCCCAAGCTGTTTTCCAGTTCTTGGTCTCTACCTCTGTGTTCTTCTATCCTGGAACCTACTCCAGTTCAGTTTTTTTATTGCTTTTCAGAATTTTCTTTTGTCTCTCTTCTGTTATTTTCAGGGTTTATCATTGTATCCAGAGAAGAAGTGCAGGAAGAAGTTGTTCTACACAACCTTCTGAGGATAATACATTGTATACTACATTTTGATTCTAGGTCCTTCTTCAGTGTTAATTATGCCCATTACTAAAAACAAACACAAGTCTATTCACTGTTTTCAATTCTTTCTGGCTGAGTTTAGGAAGGTGGTGTGCTTCCAAGTATTGGTAAGATTTTTATATTTCTGAGAATAGAGTCTTTCATAGTATTCATTAAGGATTTTTTGAATTTCTGAGGTGTCTGTTGTTATTTTGCCTTTGCATTTATGATTTATGATATTAGGGATTTTACTTTTCTGTTTCGAGTTAGGTTAGCTAAAGTTTATCAATTTTGCTAACCTTTTCGAAAAACCAACTTTTTGATTTGTTGATCTGTTGAATGATTCTTTTGTTTTCAATTTCATTTAATTCTGCTCTAATTTTGGTTATTTATTTTCCTCTCCTGGGTTTGGGGTTGGAATGTTCTTCTTTTTCCCATTGCTTGAGATGTCCTATTAAGTTGTTGACTTCCTCTTTTTCTGTTCTCTTGAGGAAGGCTTGCAAAATATTAATTTCCCTGTTAGGACTGCCTTTGAAGTATCCCACAGGTTTTGGTAATTCATGTCTTCATTATCATTTTGTTTCAAAAATTTGGTATTTTCTTCCTTAATCTCATCTATAACCCAGTTATCATTCAGCATAAGGTTATTTAGTTTTCTTGTCTTTGTATGAGTATGAAGATTCCTGTTGTTGAGTTCAAGTTTTATTCTGTGATGGTTTGAGAAAATGCAAGGAATAATTTCTATTCTTTTAAATTTGCTGAGGTTAGACTTGTGACCTAACATGTAATCAATTTTGGAGGATGTTCCATAGGTTGATGAGAAGAATGTGCATTCAGTTTTATTAGGATTAAATGTTCTGTACATGTCTGTTAAGTACATTTGTTGTAGGGTCAACTTTAATTCCAATATTTCTTTGTTTAGTTTATTCTTAGAAGATCTATCCAATGCTGCCAAAGGAGGATAAAATCTCTTTGGTGCAAGAAGACATCAAATTGTTCATGTCTGTTAGGGTCTCCTTTATAAATCGAGGAGCATTCTGGTTGGGCACATAAATGTTAATAATTGAAATCTCTTCATGTTGAGTGTTTCCCTAAACAAATATGAAGTGACCATCCTCATCTTTCCTTACCTTTGTTGGTTTAAAGCCTATTGTATCTGTGAATAAAATTGCAACCCCTGCTTTTTTCTGGTTTCCATTTGTCTAAATTATAGATGTCCATCCCTTCACCCTGAGTTTATTTTATCATTTAAGGTAAGATGAGACTGTTGTATGCAGAAGATATCTGGTCTGAGTTTGTGTATCCAATCAGCCAACCTCTCCTTCTTTAGAGGACAATTTAAACCATTCACATTAATTGAGAGAATTTATAAGTCTGATAGTGTTTTGGATGTCATGTTCTTTGAAACTACAGTGGATGTTTTTAATCCTTTCACCACTGTGGAAGTTGGGTTTTGTTCAAAAATTTCTGAGTGAGTTTACTTTGGTGGTAGATCATTGTGCTGGTCATTGTGCAGATAGGTCTAGAATATGTTGGAGAGCTGATTTAGTTATGGCAAATTTCTTCAACATGTGTATGTCATGAAAGTATTTGATTTCTCCATCACAAATGAAACTCACTTTAGCAAGATACAGGATCCTGGGTTGAAAGTTGTTTTATTCCTCTTATGGCTTGAAAAGTTTCAGCTGAGAGATATGCAGTCATTGTAATATTCTTCCCCTTGTAGGTTATGATTTTCATATGTCTGGCTGCTTGCGGAATTTTCTCCTTCATATTAAATTTGGCAAAGTTAATTACAATGTATCTAGGGGATGTTTTATTTGAATTGAGTCATACTGGGGTTCTGAAAATGTCTACTATCTGAATTTCAGTATCTCTTGCCATGCTTTGGAAGTTCTCCTTGAATATATTTTGGAGTAGAACATCAGTGACCTTGGGACCATCCTCTTCTCCTACAAGAATTCCTATAAGGCAAATGTTTGCTCTTTTGGAGTGGTCCCACAGCTCTCTCAGGGAATGATCCATTTTCACTCCCTACTTCTCTACCTCTTTAAGCATTTGGGTGCATTGAAAAGGTTTGCCTTCAATGTCAAAGATCCTTTCTTCTGGCTACTCCATTCTCTTACTGAGGAATTCTACTGTATATCTCAGATCTTTGAGGGTTGCAATTTCTTGCCTCCCTGTATGTAAATCTTTGGATATTTTGTCTTTGAATTCATTGAATTCTTGAGACAACTTTTGAATTACTCCTTGAATTTCTAATTCCAACTTTACTTCCATTCTATTAATCTTTTTTGCCATCCAAATTCTGAACTTGATTTGTGACATTTCAGCCATTTGTTTATGAATGGGATCTTCTGTTGTGTCTCCTTTGTCATTCCTTGGGGGAGTTGATCTACTATGATTATTCATATTGCCAGAGTTTTTACACTGATTCTGCCCCATGATTATTTTTCACAGTTTGGCTAGAGAAGCTGGTAAGGTGAAATTGGATTGAGGGCTCCTGGAGTTATATTGAACCAGCCCTTTAACAAAGAGCCGGGACTGGTGACTGTAGCTTTTCCCCTACAGCTTTACAAAGGTCTTATTCAGTACTGCAGCCCAAAAGTCTGGGGACCTGCTTGTTGTGATGGGTCTAGGTGGCTCTGTCTTGTATTCAGCTAGTCTCTATCCATTCCTAGTGAATCAGTGGCTTTGGACTGAAATCTCAGCTGTGGAGAAATACAAGCAACTAAGACACCCCCACCCCACAGCCAACAATTAAAAAAGGAGAATCAGACCCTCCCACTACAACACAACCAGGATGTGTTGGAGAGTCCCTGGGCGGCTGGGCCAGGTCAAGAGTTCTAAACAAATTGTCCCAGTCAGCACAATTGCAGATCATGTGGGAGAGTTCAAGATGTCTCCAGCAATTAGAGAGAAGGGGTCCACTGGCAGCTTAAGTGTGACTCCCTCCAGTGCTGCTCTGCAGAGTCAGAAAGGCCAGCCCAGCAAAAGAGTTAGTCCAGCAGGTCAGTGCCTCCTTCCCTACCTTGCACCTCCACCACACCCAGTCACCTGTAACCTCCATGGGGCTGTGGCCCAGTTCCCTCCAATGAGCAAATATGCCAGGGATTTGTACCCACCAGAGTCACATGAGAGTCAGTGCCTCCTCAACTGGGCCACCACACTCTTCCACCAGCCAGTAGGGGGAGCTAAAGCCTGACTCTCTCCGGTGCTCAATGGAAACTGGGGACTATTCCACCTGAGTTTGTTCCAAGCCAGAAGATAACAATGCAGTGAACATTTTTCTCCCTCGGAGACCCCAGCCACACTATTGCTCTGCTACCCCTGCAGGGTGAGGTCTGGTTCCCTTTAGAAATCTACAGAATTGGGAAGGTGTCTCTCTGAAATTTGACCCTGATGGTATTGCTCTGTTATCACTGATGCTGCATGGTGGTGCCTCCTCGTGGGTTCTCGAGCCTCTGTCTGCTGCGTGGTTTCCTGTGCCTCCACCCACCACTGATATGCACTTTTGCCCCCCCTTGCACCTTTCTCCACTGCTACTGGATTCACTGTTTCAGTGAAGATGCAATGCTGCAGCTCATGCAATGCCCAGTCCTAACAAAGAACCACACACAGTCCCATCCCTGAAGAGGTTGGGTTTCCAGACCACCAGGCAAAAGGGGAAGGGTGGACTAGGAGTTCAGAATGGCTAGGAAAATATTTGTTCAACTTTTATGTCGGGCAAGAGAATGCCCAGGCTCACAGCGTGGTCTCTCTGGTGAAGGAGTCCCAGCCTCCAGCTACTTCCTCCTGTGGGATGAGACAAGGGGTCTTCATTTCACTGCTCACTTGTAAAGATCACACAGCAAGCCACTATCTTGGTGGAGGGGCTGGACTCTTATCCTCTTTGGGATGGGTTTTATACCTGAAATTTGCTTCCTTTGAGTCACAGCTTGCCTCAGAAGGGATGATGTACAGTTACCAATCTTCTCTTTCAGCTCAGGACCTGACCTTCAGCTTTATTGTGTTCTTTATTTCCATTATCTCTTCCTCTGGATGGGAGCTTCTATGGAAAATTGGCTTCAGTCAGCCATCTTCCCCCACACTTTGATTTTTTGTCAGAATGCTTGTATTTCATATTATCTTCATTTATGGTTTTTCTGCTTAACTGTAGCTCATTTTATTAATATATGCTAAGGTATTAACTGGCATACATTATGCATTCTAGAATGTATTTTCTTTTGAACAACTCTTTTCAGTGTCTTAATCCCTCAAAGAATAGTTAATGTAGGTATCTAATATTTGTGATTGGATACTAGCCCAAATACCCTAAGTTTCTGCTTTTCTATTTATAGAAATAGGAGCTAAAAAAAAAAACCCTACCTGTAGAATGATTCTAGTATCAGTCTTCTAATTGAAGAGAAGTTAATTGTGTAATTAATTGTTTCATTCCCTCAATTCCTACTTGTGTGTTCCCAATATTAAATTATCAATTCTTAAAGAATGACATGTTTATGCTACATATTCTAAGGTTTATCAAGTAAACATAGTTGGTATATATTGTGAACTCAACTGCCATATTCATCTGCTAGGAATAACTAGACATATGAGAAGAAAAATAATCCTCTAACAGGAGTGTCCAACTTTCTTCTCTGCCTCAAATTAGAAGAATAAAAGTTATGTTGGTATATTTAATACATAACACTAAAAAAAGCTGATGGCAAAAAGAAGAAAAGTCAATGTGTACTACTTGAAATATTTGACACCACGGAGAAACAAAACAGGTCTCAAGTAATCCTCATATGGCCCGTGGGCTACAGTTTGGACACCTCTGCTTAATTTTGAGAATATTTTGTCTTTTATTTTGTTTTATACCTATTCACATAACTACATTACATAGTTAATATATGCTTTAGCCACAGAAAGAACATAATGAAGTACAAATCTTATGCCTCACGCCATTTACACTCATAGCTTGTTATCAGAGTATTAAAAAATAGGCTATCATTTGCTTTCTTCCACCAAAATCTCAGATATGCAAGAAATTTATTTATTAGCATTCCGGTCACAAATGCCTGATAGTAATTTAAGACTTACTTGGTAGTCTTATGAAATTAATTTTATTGATTTTATGTATTCTCTTCCTTACATATTCAAGACAAAAGCAGATGAAAAAGAAGAATGGAGAAAAACATAATTAGGGAAGAGGTAGACAACTCTTATCTTGTCAATCTCAAAAGCAGCTTTGGTAAGTTAAATAATTGAGCTCAATTTTCTGCATGTGCAATGGAAAAACAATGAGGTAGAAATCCAGCATTTTGTGAATGCTTAATAGTAATTTCCATTTTCTTTTTTGTGATAGAGTTAAATCTGACATAGAGGGAAAATGTACAGAACACTGTTTATCTATTTTTATCCTCAGCTTTCCCATTTAATTGGGGGCTTCAGATAGGAGATTTGGATTATAGATTTATTTCTATTTGTGACCTAATTTCTTTGAAAACTCCAGAATTTTCTTATTTGTATGATTGGTGCAACCTCAGGGGATATAAATGATTAAGACAGAGTCACCAGAACCACGGTGATAAGTTGTTTCTTCAGCAAATGGAGAAACGTCAAGGGGGAGGAAATAATTGGGTATAACTAAATATGAGAGAGGATTTTGAGCTTTTATTCCATTCTCAGATCCTTTCTTCATGCAGTTTTACAAGTATTTAATTGCATTTTTCTCCTTCTCTGAATTTTAATCTTTTTATTTCAGAAGATTGAGTGATTAACAAACATCATATTCTGCTTGTGTACATAGAAGAGCTTCTTCACAAAGTTTTTTGAAAGAGTATTGTTTAATATTACTCTCATTTTGTAGGATGTTGTGACAGGGTTTGGATAATAGTAGCTAAGATTGCTTTTCATATCTTTAGCTCGCTAAGATTTATTGGCATACTTTGTTTTGCTGTCCTATTATTGGCTGCAAGCCCTTGTGGACCAATCATTCTTCAAGTTAAAATTCTCTAAATCTTATCATTCAAATCTATTTTGTTTTAATAAGATTATTCCTTGCAAATTGGTTTTCCATTATTGCACACTTGGGGATTTATTTAAATATAAACCCTTCCCAAGATAATAGTTAAACGTATATCAAAATAGAAACAACCTCAAGTGAGCCACCTAGTCAATAAATACAGTGCATAATATTTCACTACATTGGGGAGATACGCTTTTAACTAACATACTAATTTTTATCATTTGTTCAGTGGAGCATTTTCTTTTCTTTTTTTTTTTTTTTTTGTAGAGACAGAGTTTCACTTTATGGCCCTTGGTAGAGTGCCGTGGCCTCACACAGCTCACAGCAACCTCCAACTCCTGGGCTTAAGCGATTCTCTCGCTTCAGCCTCCCGAGTAGCTGGGACTACAGGCACCCGCCACAACGCCCGGCTATTTTTTTTTTTGGTTGCAGTTTGGCCGGGGCCGGGTTTGAACCCGTCACCCTCGGTATATGGGGCCGGCGCCTTACCGACTGAGCCACAGGCGCCGCCCCCATTTTATTTTCTTTTATTAAATACTGTATCAACCTGATAACCAAAACCAGGAAAGTAACCCCTCTCCCCCCAAAAGAAAACTATTCAATATCATTAATGAATATCAAACCAAAAATACTCAATAAAATCCTAGCAAATAGAATACAGCTACACAACAAAAAAATTACAAATTATGATCAGGTGGGTTTCATACCAGAGATTGCAAGGCTGGTTCAGCATATGCCGATCAATAAATGTAATTCACCACATAAGTAGAAGCTAAAATGAAGACCATGTGATCCTCTCAAAAGATACAAAAAAAGCATTTGACAAAATTCAGCATCCTTTTCTGACAAGAACATTTAAGAAAATAGGCAGAGGCGGCACATTTCTTAAGCTGATTGAAACCATCTATGACAAATCCACAGCCACCATCATACTGAATGGAGTAAAACTGAAGCTTTTCCACTTAGAACCAGAAGGAGATAAGGATACCACTATCACCACTACTATTCAGCATAGTGCTGGAAGTTCTAGCCAATGGAATCAGGCAAGAGAAAGACATCAAGGGTATTCAAATGGGAACAGAAGTTCCCAAATTTTCACTCTTTGTTGATGATATCATCTTATACTTAGAAAACCAGAGGGCCTCGACCACAAGGCTCCTGGAAGTGAAAAAGAAATACAGTAATGTCTCAGGATAGAAAATCAATGACCACAAATCAGTAGCCTACCCATATGCCTATCTGAAGCTGAGAACCAAATCAAAGTCACAATATTCTTCTAGGTAGCTGTAAAAAAATAAAATATCTTGTAATATAATTAACAAAGGATGTGAGGGATATCTACACAGAGAACTATGAAACCGTGAGGAAAAAAAATAGCAGATGTTAACAAATGAAGGAATATACCATGCTTATGGCTGGGAAGAATCAATACCATTCAATTGTGTATATTATCCAAGGCAATCTACAGATTTAATTCTGTTCCCATTAAAACACCATTGTAAAATAAGCAAACGAAGCCCCGCACCACCACCCCCCAAAAAACAACAACACTGCTATCATACTTCATCGTACTTTGCTCTGGAACCAGAACAAAACCTAAATAGCCAACACAATTCTACAAAATAAAAACAAAGCTGGAGGCATCACATTAGCAGACTAGCAGACTTCATATTACACTACAAGTCTATAGTGATCAAGAAAGTATGGCACTGGCGTAAACATAAAGACATCAGATCTATAGAACAAAAGAGAGAATCCAGAGATGAAACCAGGCTCCTATCAACATCTAATCTTTGACAAACCAAACAAAAGCATACGCTTGGAAAAAGAATCCCTATTTAACAAAGTGGATAGCCACATATAAAAGACTGAAACTGGATCCACATTTTTCACCATTTAAAAACATTAATTCATAAAATATTTAAATCTAAGACATGAAACCATGAAATCCCTAGAGAAAGTGTAGGAAAAACTCCTAACAATATTGGCTTGGGAAAGAACTCATGAAGAAGACCCCATTGGCAACTGCAGCAACAACACAAATAAATAAATGGGACCTAATCAAGTTAAAAAGCTTCTGTATAGCTAAAGACACAATCAACAGAACAAATAGACAACTTTCAGAATGGGAGAAAATATTTGCAGGCTGTGAATCAGATAAAGCACTAGTGACCAGAATATACATAGAACTTAAGCAAATCAACTAGAAAAGGGCAAACAACCCCATCAGTCAATGGGCAAGAGACAATCAAGAATGGACAATAAACACATGAAAAAAATGCTCATCATCCCTAATAATTATAGACATTCATGTGAAAACCACATTGAGATATCACCTAACACCAGTGAGAGTAGCCCACATCACAAGATCCCAAAGCTAAAGATAGTAGCGTGGGTGCAGAGAGAGGACTACACTGATGCGTTGCTGATGGGATTGCACACTAGTATAGCCTTTTTGGAAAGAAGTATGTAGAATCCTCAAAGAACTCAAAGTAGACCTCCAACTTGATCCCACAATCCAATTACTAGGTATGTATCTAGAAGAAAAAAATAATAATTTTACCATAAGGACATAGGCATTCAAATGTTTATGAATTGAGTAAATTCATAAACATTGCACAATTCACAATGGCAAAGATGTGGAAACAACCCACATTTCCAGATCAATAAACTGGTATATGCATACCATGGAATACTATTCAGCCATAAAAAATATAGATTTTGCATCTTTGGATTTCCCTGATAGTTTTAGAGAACATTTTTCTAAGTAATGTATCTCAGGAATGGAAAATAAGGTATCCCATGTGCTCTGTACTAACCTGAAAATAGTAGATCAACAACTGCAGGCCTACATGAAAGAAAAACACAATCAATTCAAGAACCAGGAGGGAGCTCACTAAAGTTCCCACCTTTTGAGTATAATGTAGGGATATATAGCACAGTTCTTGAGACACAGTTATTGTGAGTAGAATGCTATGGTGTTATAGCTCATAACAACCTCAAAGTCTTGAGCTGAAGAAATCCTCTTGCTCGGCCTCTTGTAGAAGGCTTGGGACCACAGACACCTCCCACTATGCCTGGCTAGTTTTTCTATTTTTGGTAGAGACAGTGTCTCGCTCTCGGCTAGGCTGGTCTCCAACTCCCGAGTGCAAGTGATCCAACCACTCAGACCTCTCAGAGTGCTACCCTGTTTTCCCGAAAATAAGACATCCTCCGAAAATAAGACCTACTCACAGGAAAGATAAGATGTCTCCTGAAAATAAGACCTAGCACATCTTTGGGAGCACACCTTAAAATAAGACACTGTCTTATTTTTGGGGAAACAGGGTAGGATTACAGGTATGGGCCACTGCGCCTGGTTAACTATTAAGAGTTTAAATGCTCCACCTCATAATATTTTTATGTTGACTATTAAGTTTCAACATATGAATTTTGGTGGATGCATTTAAACTGCAACATCTGCTATCTGCTATTTATATCTGCTCTCTCTCTAAGCTATTAGAGATTATCTTAGGGCGGAGCCAGTAGCTCAAAGGAATAGGGTGCCAGCCCCATATACCAGAGATGGCAGAGTCAAACCCAGGCCTGGCCAAAAACTACAAAAAAAAAAAGAGAGAGAGAGATTATATTATTATGTGACCTCGTATATGTACGTTTGTGTGTGTAGTTTCTGTTCAGTTATTTCTCTATGATAAATTTCTAATGGTAGAGTTATAGCACTAACAATGATAAATGTCACTCTTACTGTGTGGTTTGGCAATCTTTTTTGAAAAATGTTGTCTAACTTTTGTAAAAAGTTGTTTAAAAACTATGTGATTTTGGAAGTATCAATGGTACTCAAATATATTAATGCTTGAAAATATAACATGGGAGTGTATCCCACTATCAGTATATGTGATAACTCCAAAAATGTGTGTCTTTAAATAAAAATATTACATTTTCAATTTTTATTTACTTTAATATTTAATTTTATATTTAAAAGTAATTAAGGAATCAAGTTTTAGATATTTTTGAAGGCATTTTACAAATTCTTATGTCTATGCGTGTGTACGTGGAAAGACTCACAAGCTGAGGAAGGAAAAATGTTTTTAGCTAAGAGCGTTTCTAACACATTTATGCTTTTTAAAATTCTGGAAGGAAGTATGGAGAATCCTCAAAGCACTCAAGCTAGACCTCCCATTTGATCCTGCAATCCCATTACTGGGCATCTACCCAGAAGGAAAGAAATCCTTTTATCATAAGGACACTTGTACTAGACTGTTTATTGCAGCTCAATTTACAATCGCCAAAATGTGGAAACAGCCTAAATGCCCACCAACCCAGGAATGGATTAACAAGCTGTGGTATATGTATACCATGGAATACTATTCAGCCATTAAAAAAAATGGAGACTTTACATCCTTCGTATTAACCTGGATGGACGTGGAAGATATTATTCTTAGTAAAGCATCACAAGAATGGAGAAGCATGAATCCTATGTACTCAATTTTGATATGAGGACAATTAATGACAATTATGGTTATGGGGGGGGAAACAGAAAGAGGGAAGGAGGGAGGTGGGTGGGGCCTTGGTGTGTGTCACACTTTATGGGGGCAAGACATGATTGCAAGAGGGACTTTACCTAACAATTGCAATCAGTGTAACCTGGCTTATTGTACCCTCAATGAATCCCCAACAATAAAAAAAAAAAAAAATAAAAAAAATAAATAAAATAAAATGTTCTTTCATGTCTTAGCAAGTTTTCTGTAAATAATTTTTACAGAAAGGTATTTTTATAGAAGGCTGGCTAACTAGATGTGTGCAATGTCAGATAAATTGATGCTTATTCTGTAAGGTAGTAAAATCCTGATATTACTGTTCTTTATCCACATTGGATTCAAACATACCTAAAATTATAATGTTATCTCTTGTGAAAAGTGATTCAAAACTGAACCCAATCATTATACATCATTTCATTGAGACTTCAATGACAGTTTATTGATATTTAACCACATGGAGGAACATACCTGTTATATTCTTCAATTCTTGGTCGATATGTATATGTTATCTACCTGAAAATGCATGCTATCTAATATTTATCCACATATCCAGATTTTGGGTGCTGTAGTCTTTTTGTACCACTAGAGTAGACTAGGTATTTTTTTTTTAATCCAGAAATTTATTTTTCATAGCTCTGGAGGCAGGGAAGTCCAAGAGAAGTTGTCAACATCTGGTACAAAGGCCTTTTATTTCTAAATCCTGACATGCCAAAAAGCAGAAAGGCAATAAGGAAAGTGGACCCTGTTTATTCACACGGCAGAAAAGGAGAGAGAGAATCCGCTGCCACAAGCCCTTTTTATAGTGGCATTAGCAAAACACCTTTCATTAGTTCTGAAGTCCCAACACTGGGTATTAACTTTCCAACACATGAATTTTGGGAGACAAATTCGAATCACTGCAGAGAGATGGAGGGAGGGGGGTGGGGCCTTGGTGTGTGTCACACTTTATGGCGGCAAGGCATGATTGCAAGAGGGACTTTACCTAACAATTGCAATCAGAGTAACCTGGCTTATTGTACCCTCAATGAATCCCCAACAATAAAAAAAAAAAAGAATCCCTCCAAAAAAAAAAAATCATTCAAATGATGGGTTACATTTTTCTCCTTCACAGATAGATATGGGGTTTATTTGTTGGTTTGTTTTTGTTGTTGTCATTGTGCAGACAATTTTGTTAGTTTTCCTCACTCCTTGTCCTCCATGGTTTCTATGCTGAATGGCAATAAAAAAATAATTGTTAGGTACTTGTAAACAAATAATTTCTGACCTATTACAAAAAGATGATTCACAAAGGAAAATAAAAACCCTGATATGTAAGGGAATAGCTATTCTTTCTATAAACCAAGAGGTCTCTAATTGACAGTTGAACTGTACCTGTAATATTGGCATGTTGATAATGCACAACTTAAAGACAGAAAAAGCTGGAATCTGTTTAAGATTCTAGTTGGCCTCTACCTATATAGAAGCAGGAATGTTTTTGAGAAAGATCTGGTAACAATAGCATTACAACTTCATAAAATAATGATCTACTAGAAAAGCTATTAAAATGGTCAAATAGAAAAATTTTGATGGAATATGAAAAGTTCCTTAAGTTTCTTAACTTTTTCTATATTGGCTTTTTTCTGTCCCAGAGACTATGAGTCTCATTTACTATTTTGGCCACATACAATAGTTCATCATTTTTAGTCATGTGTGACTAGGCTTTTCAGAACTCATTTTTCAAAACAGGCTTACATGAACATTTAACAAAAAGATTAATTCTTTCTACTTTAGGTTCTAATTTTTTTTTTTAAAGGCCTTATGTGATTGTTTTTCTTCCTTATTCTTTCTGGATATTGTTGATATTATTTTCTTATATTTTTACATGTTCTCGTTAACCTCAAAACTAATGTAATATTGATTATTTTCTAAAGTTATATTTTCTTGGAAATTGGAAGCTTTTTTAAGATCAAATGATATACCAGTTTTTAACTGTGAGACATTGAATAAGATGAATTGCTAACATGATTGAATATCTAAGAAAAAATAATACATTGTAACAGAAAAAATGTGTGAAAGAGCAATTGAGCTGTCAAAATTTTACATTAATGCTTAAAAAACAGTGAAGTACTTTAAATTCTATGCCTATTAAGTTTTTAGAAATTTCCTTATCCTTAATGAGAGATTAAACGAGTGATATTAGTAGAAGAGAGGCAGAAATGCTGGAGTGAATTTCTAGGGTATCACTTTTTTTTTGTTTTTGTAGAGACAGAGTTTCATTTTATTGCCCTTGGTAGAGTGCCGTGGCATCACACAGCTCATAGCAACCTCCAAATCCTGGGCTTAGGCGATTCTCCTGCCTCAGCCTCCCGAGTAGCTGGGACTACAGGTGCCCACCACAACACCCGGCTATTTTTTTGTTGTTGTTGTTGCAGTTTGTCCGGGGCTGGGTTTGAACCCGCCACCCTCGGTATATGGGGCCAGCGCCCTGCTCACTGAGCCACACGTACCGCCCTCTAGGGTATCACTTTTTGATGCATTACCAGTTAATTCATATCATGAGTGTCTAATATTTCTTTATATATAATTCTTGGATCTGCATTCTTAACCTTAAGTATTCCCCTGCCTGACATCAATTCCATAAAGATCTACTGTGCAACTACATATGTTATTTATAAAGGTGTGCCATGAAATGCCATTGAGGGAAGGTATTTCTTCCTTTTGCTTCAAGAGTACTAGAATTGAGCAGTAGCCATTTTATCTACACACCTCTACCATCTGCAAAATAAAATGTAGCATAAATATTAGTAATGTGCACTTTTTTAATTTTGGAATTAGATAGACAGTTCCATCTCCCCAATTTTTGGAGTTCTATGTAAATCAGAACAATGTAGATACAAATAATGCATGTATAAATGTTAGAAAGTGATAAATTATAAACTGTTTTGAGTCATAAATTATTTAAAAGGGTATTTTCTTGGCTTACATCTTGACAAATATACGTACCCTCATAATGACCTAGAAACTCAGGTTTTTACTAAAAACTTTTGATCCTCATAGAGTTCTGTGCTAAAATATGGCACCACAGAGACATCTTCATCACTCCCCCTCAGTCTCGGCTTCCAAGCTGCAGTCTGCTATTTTCTTTCCTAAGTCCCTTCTCTTTCCTATACTAACAGAAGCCCAAACAGCTGTTATGACTTGCACATCAATGCTCAGTTGTGTTCCTGAAGGGTTGCCCTTGAACACTGAAGTTTAGGGTTGGAAATTTTGGAAGTTGAGAGGCAGCTGAGTTGGGTTTCTAGGTGTGCTTGTCACTTACAATGGAACAATGCACATCAGAGCTTCTCTGAACTATACACTCCAGATCAGAGGCCACACTTGCCTAGCTCTCAGGGTGGTTGGTATTAGAGACAGACTTATGTTTGAATATTGTTTTCATCATCAATTATTAGGTGTTTGTTCTTTAGTAAAAAGCAGGAGGGTCTGCGTTTATTTGCCAACTTTACTATTTAATGTCTGTGTGACTTTGAAAGTGTTATTTAATATCTCTTTTTCTCAGTCTCTTTACCTGTAAGTGGGATGATAATAATAGTATCTAACTCAATTGCTCAGAGAATTAAGTGAGTAAGAATTAGGTGATATTTATGAAGTACCTAAAAGCTCACCTGGGACACAGGAAATACTTGTTAAGTGTTTGTTAAAATAGCAAAATCAATATTAGTTTCCTTATTTGTAAAAATAGGGATTTTAAGATTATCATTGTCATGAAAGGGTGTACAAAATAAGTAAGATAATGCCTAAAAAGTGCAATCCTAATGTGTGACACGATGCATGCTGTCTTATTAAATAATAATAGAGTACAAAAAATAAATAAAATGTGGCTGTAGACATACATATTATAACATTAAAAATTAGAGATCTTTTACATTTTTCCTGTTCTTTAGTATATTTCTTTTTTTTTCTTTGAAAGTAAGTGATACTATAGGAAGATTGGTATCAGCTTTGTAAATTTAAAGACATCAATTTTACCTTTTTTTAATTTTTGTTATTAAATCATAGCTGTGTACATTAATGTCATCGGGGGCACCATACACTGGTTTTATAGACCGTTTGACACATTCTCATCACACTGGTCAACATAGCCTTCCTGGCATTTTCTTAGTTATTGTGTTAAGACATTTATATTCTACATTTACTAAGTTTCACATGTACCCTTGTAAGATGCACCGTAGGTGTAATCCCACCAATCACCCTCCCTCTGCCCATCCCCCCCCCTCCCTCTCCCCCTTCCTCCTATTCTTAGGTTATAACTGGGTTATAGCTTTCATGTGAAAGACATAAATTAGTTTCATAGTAGGGCTGAGTACATTGGATACTTTTTCTTCCATTCTTGAGGTACTTTACTAAGAAGAATATGTTCAAGCTCCATCATGTAAACATGAAAGAGGTAAAGTCTCCCATCTTTCTTTAAGGCTGCATAATATTCCATGGTGTACATATACCACAATTTATTAATATATTCATGGAACGATGGGCACTTGGGCTTTTTCCATGACTTAGCAATTGTGAATTGGGCTGCAATAAACATTCTGGTACAAATATCTTTGTTATGATGTGATTTTTGGTCTTCTGGGTATATACCTAGTAGAGGAATTATAGGATTGAATAGCAGATCTGTTTTTAGATCTCTAAGTGTTCTCTGAACATCTTTCCAAAAGGAATGTATTTATTTGCATTCTCACCAGAAGTGTACAAGTGTTCCCTTTTCTCCACATCCACGCCAAAATCTCTGGTCTTGGGATATTGTGATATGGGCTAATCTTACGGAAGTTAGATGATATCTCAAAGTAATTTTGATTTGCATTTCTCTGATGATTAAGGATGATGAGCATTTTTTCATATGTCTGTAGGCTGTGCGCCTGTCTTCTTCAGAGAAGTTTCTCTTCAAGTCCCTTACCCACCCTGCGATGGGATCACTTGTTCTTTTCTTGCTTATACGTTTGAGTTCTCTGTGGATTCTGGTAATTAAACTTTGTTGGAGACATAACCTGCGAATATCTTCTCCCATTCTGAGGGCTGTCTGCTTGCTTTACTTATTGTGTTCTTGGCTGTGCAGAAGCTTTTTAGTTTGATCAGGTCCCAGTAGTGTATTTTTGAAGCTGCTTCAATTGCCCGGGGAGGTCCTCCTCATAAAATACTCGCCCAGACTGATTTCTTCAAGAGTTTTCCCCGCACTCTCTTCTGGTATTTTTATAGTTTCATGTCTTAAGTTTAAATCTTTAATCCAGTGAGAGTCTATCTTAGTTAATGGTGAAAGGTGTGGGTCCAGTTTCAGTCTTCTAGAGGTTGCCAGCCAGTTCACCCAGCACCACTTGTTAAATAGGGAATTTTTTCTCTACTGAATATTTTTAATTGGCTTGCCAAAGATCAAATAATGGTAAGTAGCTGGGTTCATCTCTTGGTTCTCTGTTGTGTTCCATACATCTACCTCTCAGTTTTTGTGCCAGTACCATGCTGTTTTGATCACTATCAATTTACACTATAGTCTGAGGTCTGGTAGCATGATTCCTCCTTCTTTGTTTTTATTTCTGAGTAATGTCTTGGCTATTTGAGGTTTTTTCTGATTCCATATAAAATGAAGTATTATTTTTTCAAGATCTTTAAAGTATGCACAGTGGAGTTTTAATATTGATTGTATTAAAATTAATATTGCTTTGGGTAGTATGGACATTTTAACAATGTTGATTCTTCCCCGCCATGAGCATGGTATGTTTTTCCATTTGTTAACATTTTCATCTATTTCTTTTCTCAGAGTTTCATAGTTTTCTTTATAGAGATCTTTCACATCCTTTGTTAGATAAACTACCAAACATTTCATCTTCTTTGGCACTACTGTGAATGGAATAGAGTCCTTAACTGTTTCTTCAACTTGACTACTGCTGGTATTTATAAAGGCTACCGATTTATGAATGTTGATTTTGTAACCTGAGATGCTGCTGTATTCCTGGATCACTTCTAAGAGTTTTGTAGTAGAATCCCTAGTGTTTTCCAGATATACAATCATATTATCTGCAAAGATTGAAAGTTTGATCTCTTCTGACCCTATGTGGATACCCTTGATCACCTTTTCTTCCCTAATTGCGGAGGCTAAAACTTCCATTACAATGTTAAAGAACAGTGGAGACAATGGGCAGCCTTGTTTGATTCCTGATCTGAGTAGGAATGATTTCAATTTAACTCCATTCAATATGAATGTGGGTTTGCTGTAGATGGCCTCTATTAGTTTAAGAAATGTCCCTTCTATACCAATTTTCTTAAGTGTTCTGATCATGAAGGGATGCTGGATTTTATTAAAAGCTTTTTCTGCATCAATTGAGAGAATCATATGGTCTTTGTTTTTTAATTTGTTTATGTGCTGAATTATATTTATAAATTTATGTATATTGAACCAGCCTTGACACCCCGGGATAATACTGACTTGGTTATGATGTTTAATTTGTTTGATGTGTTGCTGGATTCTGTTTGTTAGGATCTTGTTGAATATTTGCATCTATATTCATTAGTGATATTGGTGTATAATTTTCTTTTCTTGTTGGGTCTTTTCCTGATTTGGGGATCAGGTTGATGTTTGCTTCATAGAACGCATTGGATAGTATTCCTTGTTTTTCTATATTTTGGAACAGGTTAAGTAATATAGGTACCAGTTTCTCTTTATAGGTTTGGTAGAATTCTGACGTGAAGCCCTCTGGTCCTGGGCTTTTCTTCTCAGGGAGATTTTGTATGGTTATTGCTATTTCAGAACTTGATATTAACCTGTTCAACATTTCCACTTGATTCTGGCTACGTCTTGGAAGGTGACGTGCTTCCAAGTATTGATCAATTTCCTTCAGATTTTCATATTTCTGAGAATAAAGTTTCTTATAATATTCATTAAGGATTTTTTGAATTTCTGAGTAATCTGTTGTTATTTCGTCTTTGTTATTTCTGATTGATGAAATTAAAGATTTTACTCTTTTGTTTCCTGGTTATTTAGCTAAGGGTTTATCTATTTTATTGACCTTTTCAAAAAACCAACTTTTTGATTTATTGATCCGTTGTATAATCCTTTCGTTTTCAATTTCATTTAATTCTGCTCTAATTTTGGTTGTTTTTTTTCTTCTACTGGGTTTGTGGTTAGAATGTTCTTCCTTTTCCAGTTGCTTGAGGTGTCCCATTAAGTTGTTAACTTCTTCTCTTTCTGTTCTCTTGAGGAAGGCTTGCAGTGCTATAAATTTCCCACTTAGGACTGCCTTTGTGGTATCCCAGAGGTTGTGATAATTCGTGCCTTCATTGTTGTTTTGTTCCAAAAATTTGGCAATTTCCTTCTTAATCTCATCTCTGACCCAGCTATCATTCAGCATAAGGTTATTTAACTTCCATGTTTTTGTATGAGTATGCAGATTCCTGTTGTTACTGAGTTCAACTTTTATTCCATGGTGGTCCGAGAAGATGCACGAAATAATTTCTATTCTTTTAAATTTACTGAGGTTAGACTTGTGACCTAATATGTGATTGATTTTGGAGTATGTTTCATGGGCTGATGAGCAGTATGTGTACTCAGTTTTGTTGGGATGAAAGGATCTGTAGATGTCTGCTACATCCAAATGTTGTATGGTTAGGTTTCAATCTAAAATTTCTATCCTCAGCTTCTTATTGGAGGATCTATCCAACACTGCCAAAGGAGTGTTGAAATCTCTGACTATTACGGAGTTGGAGGAAATCAAGTTGCTCATGTCTGTTAGAGTTTCTCTTATAAATTGAGGTGCACTCTGGTTGGGTGTATAGATATTAATAATTGAAATCTCATCATATTGAGCATTACCCTTAACAAATATGAATTGACCATGCTTATCCTTCCTTACTTTTGTTGGTTTAAAGCCTATTGTATCTGCAAATAGAATTGCAACATGTGCTTTTTTCTGGTTCCCATTTGCCTGAAATATGGATGACCATCCTTTCACCTTGAGTCTATATTTATCTTTTAATGGTAAGATGTGACTCTTGTATGCAGCAAATATCTGGCCTGAGTTTTTGTATCCATTCAGCCAACCTGTGCCTCTTTAGAGGACAGTTTAGGCCATTCACATTAATGGAGAATATTGATAAGTCTGGTAAAATTTTGGGTATCGAGTTTTTCGAAAGTCCAGTGGACATTTTTAATCCTTTTGCCACTGTGGAAGTTGGAGTTTGATCAAAAGTTTCTGAGTGAGTTTACTTTTGTGGTAGAGGATTGGGATGGTCATTATGGAGAATAGGTCTGAGAATATCCTGAAGAGATTGTTTGGTTATGGCAAATTTCTTCAACATATGAATGTCATTAAAGTATTTAATTTCTCCATTATAAATGAAACTCAGTTTAGCTGGATACAGCATCTGGGTTGAAAATGATTTTGTTTTAGGAGATTAAAAGACAATCACCACCCTCTTTAGCAGAGAGATCTTCAATGATTCTAATATTCTTCCCTTTGTAGGTAATGGATTTTTTACATCTGGCTGCTTTCAGAATTTTCTCCTTCATATTAACTTTAGTGAAGTTTATTATGATATGCCTGGGGGATGTCTTATTCAGGTTGAGTCGTGCTGGGGTTCTGAAACTGTCTGCTATCTGAATTTCAGAATCTCTTGGCATGTCTGGAAAATTCTTTTTCATAAATTAATGGAGAAGGGCCTGTGTGCCTTGTGAAGCCACTTCATCACTTTCAGGGATTCCAATGAGGTGGATAGTAGCCTTCTTCAAATTATCCCAGTACTCTCTGAGAGAATGATCCTTTTTTGCTCTCCATTTCTCTTCCTCTTTGAGAGTTTGGGAGTGTTCAAAAGCTTTGTCTTCATTGCCAGAAATCCTTTCTTCTGCTCACTCCACTCTGTTACTGAGGGATTCTACTGTATTTTTCAGATCTTTGAGGGCTGCAAATTCTTGCTTCATGGTGTCAAAATCTTTGGTGGTTTTGCCTTTAAATGTGTTGAATTCTTGAGACAAATTTTGAATTTCTCCTCGAATTTCTAATTTCAACTTTTGAATTTCTAATTCCAAATTTTCCTCCATTCTATTAATCTTGTTTGCAATTCAAATTCTGAATTCAATTTCTGAAATCTCGGCCAGCTGTTTATGAATGTGATCTTCAGTTACATCTTCCGTATCTTTCCTGGGTGGGGGGGCAGCGTTGATCTATTCTGGTTATTCATGTTAGCAGAGTTTTTCTGCTGATTCCTCCCCATTATTATTTTATACCGTTTGAATTTTCTCCTGGAGTTTTGTCGAGGACCCATGCAATGCTACTGCCTGAGAAACTAGGGACCTGTTTGGTGGGGTGGGGCTCTATCTTGTTTTCAGCTGGTCTCTGTCCGACCCTAATGAAACAGTTACTCTGGGTTGAAGTCTCAGCTGTGGAGAAATACCAGCAATTAAGTGACCCTGCCCCTCACAGTTAACAATTGGAAAAGGAGAATCAAACCTTCCTATAACCACACACCCAGGGCACCACTTGGATAGTCCTTGGGTGATTGGCTCAGTTCAAAAGGTCCAAATCAATTGTCTCAGTCACCACTTGTCTCAGATAGGAGAGTTTAAAAGGTCTCTGGCAACTAAATCACAGGGGTCTGCTGACAACTCAAATATGACTTGCTCCAGTGCTCCGTGAAGTCAGGAGGACCCAGCCAGCAAATAGATTAGTCTGGGAAATTTGATGCCTCCTTCCCCCCATTGTACCTTGTTACACACAGTCACTGATAACCCCACAGGGCTGTGACCCAGTTGCCTCCAATGAGCTGATACTCCAGTGGTTTCCACCTGCCTGAATCACAAGGAAATATATGTCTACTTAGCCGGGCTGTTGCTCTCTGCCTCTATCCAGCAGGGGGAGGTGAGGCCTGACAACCTTGTGAGGCTGGGGCTGGTCACTCAGTTCTAGCCCCACCACTGATTGATGTTACTGAAAGAACAGAACAACTTTGTGGGATTTTGTTTCTGTTCCTGCTGAAGTCCCCTGCAGAAGAGAAGCTATTTTGAGTTCCCAGAACCTGTGCCTCCTGCCCTGTCTGTGCTGCTGTATGGACTCAGCTGTAGTTTGTATTTGCAGCACAGTTACCTGTCAGATACAGCCTCTGCCTGCCCTCCTTTGTTTAAGCTGATGGTCCCCTGGGGACTGGGTATGTCTTAGGCTCAGTAAAGTTGTCCTCTGGGTCAGCCCCGCCCTGGAATCTCCTGGCTCTGCGTGTGTATTTTCTAGTCCCCGCTCTCCACCCAGGCCAGTACCGCCTCAGGCAAACCCTTTACTCACAGGACCTGCGTTTCTGTTCCAGATCTTTTCTGCTGTGGTTGCCACCTGAGAAGATGCCCAGCCTTCTCTGGTTGCCCAGAGAGACAGGAGGTGTGACTTCAGAATATCTGGGGGTGAGCCCTATTATTGCCCAAAACGGCTGCTGCTGTGCTCCTCAGGGCACCGCCACTCCGATGTGGTTCCCCCTCAGCCGACCATCCTCTCCTCATTCCCATGCCACAGAATCAGCACTGACTAACTGCAGTCCAGGCCTTGTTCACACCCCTCGATAAATCACCCAAGAATCTGGACTTCTGGGGGACAGGCCACCAGACCTCAGAGTGAGAGTGGAGGGGAGTGCTGGGAGCTCAGAATTTCAGGTAGAGAATATATACAGTTTTACACAGTTTCATGCCTAGCAGGAGAGCGCCATGGCACCCTAGTGTAGGAGGTAGGTCTAGTTTTTAGAAGGTCTTTCCAGTGGAGTATAGTGGGAGGACTTTTGAACTCTGCTCATTTGTTCATGGGGTATTCCAAGCCATTCTCATGGGGAAGGAGACTCCCATCTGCTTGATGATGTATTTTGCTTGTATCCTTGGGGTCGCAGCTCACCTCAGCAAGGTTGATGTGCATTCTTCAACCTTCTCTCTTGGTGCAGCTCTAATCCATCAGGTTACTTGCTAAATTTCTGTCCTTTAACTCTCCTTCTGGACAGGAGCCTCTTTGGAAAGCAGGCTTCAGTCAGCCATCTTGTCTCCACCCCAGTGAGAGTCCATTTCTGTGTTACGGGACTTAAGTTTCCCAGTCATAACTGATTCAGGGTTAGGTCATCAGATACGTAATAAATTTTGAAATCTAATTTTATTTCAGAAAACTCTAGAAGTGAGCTGGTCCTCTAATCCTGAGGCAGAAAATTCTTTCCTCACAAGTTGTCAGAACTGTCCCTTCTTCAGTATCTTCAGCAAAGTTTTTTCCAAAATATATAAAATGTACCAGTCTTACAGCTCTGGCACTGATCCTAGATTAGGAGAAGCCTGACCCACCTGCCAGAGTCAACCCCAGCATAAGTGAGACCACTCTCCAATTTTTCCTTTTAATAAATGTTAATTGTTTTTAATGGCCATTACTAAGAAGGTGGAAAATCCTATCTCACATTTGCCACTGTAAATCGATTTATTTATTTAGGGGATAAGCATTTGCTATATGCTTTAGTGGTGCAAAAGTGCTGGGGATTTAACTTCAGAGCTATCCCAGGGCTAACAAGATATCATCAGTCAAATGCATGAAGTCACTTTGTTTTTCCTTGAAGCAATCTTTAACCCAGAAGGACAGGTACATGAAGAATTAAATTTATCTTCACAAAAATGATTTACAAAAGGTGAAAATGGTAAATTAAAGTACATATGTGTTCTTTGGGGAAATTGCCTGAGGCATGAACATAAAAGCTGACAATGATCTTTTCTCCAGGTTTTCTTAATTACTTAAAAATGCAGAAAAAGGGATGCTTTTAATTTTACTCAATGACAAGAAATAGCAGGTGCAATTCCTGAATTTATGTAATGGGAAATAGCAATCTGTCCCCTTATAGCTTGTAGCATTGCCCATTTACAGGAAAATGAGTGATTTACTCATTTCACAATGTAAATAAATGCCAAAATATCCTATCAAAACCTTACTAAATGTAGAATATAAATGTTTTAACACAATAACTAAGAAAATGCCAGGAAGGCTATGTTAACCATTGTGATGAAAATATGCCAAATTGTATATAAAACCAGTGTATGGTTCCCCATGATTGCATCAATGTACACAGCTATGATTTAATAAAAAACCCTATAGAATACATAATCTTTATTAATCAATTAAAAATACAATAAAATTTAAATATCTTTTCATTCTAACCATTGCTTTAATTTTTTTAAAAATGTTTAAATTTATATTGTAATATGTTTATTTAAAAATCATTATGATATATATATATATATATTTTTTTTTTTTAAGAAATGGTTGTTTTCTTCCAACAAAGTGATTTTCATTTTTACTAGAAGGATGTGATTTCTATATTTAATGTGTAATTATTTATATCAAGTGTTACTTTACTGAACAGTGATTGAATACCACTTAACTGGGAAAGCATCTCACCTCACTTTGAAGCCATGCTGTCTAGGTTAAAGGTTTATTTTTCCATGCAGTGGTAATAAAGTTACCTTTATAAGATGAATTTCCCTTATCTCTAGAGAAAACATAGTGTCAACATCATAAGGTTTTGAGGACTAAATAAGATATTGTCTTCTAGTACTTAATCTAGTTATCAGCAAATAGTAAATGCTCTATTAATTCTACTCTAAATTTTACTTTTCTCAGTCTAAATTTTACCCTGTGTATTGTTCTGTGGAGATAGAAAGACATAAATCAAAATTCCTAGCCTTGAGAATGTAAAAGCTATGTATCAAATGACACTGAACATAACCAATAACCCCAGCATGGTGTGGGAATGGTGGCATGAAGTGCCAGGTTCTGCCAGTATTTTGTAGGAAGACAATGGGGATTATCCAAATCTCTTGAGCTGGTGATAAAATAGAAATTATATCCCAGAGCCAGTCTAGCTTACCTGTTGGGTTTTCAGGCAGTCATCTATGTCCTTGTTTCTTGAAGTCCTCTTGATTTAAAAATGACCAGACACCTCAAAGTAAGGCAAGTGTGAAACAAAGTTTACTAAGGAAAAGAGAGATAGGTTTATGGAGCAAGATAAAAGTTCTTGGAACAAGATAAGTTCTCCATAGACAGCATATGGACCCCATTGGCCTGGTAAGTAGGCAAAGTGACATGGGTTATGGCTGAGGGTGTCTTTTATACCACCTGGGTTGGGCTTACCTAATAATTCAGAGTTGCCGTTGGAAACATGTGTTTTTTGAGAATCCACTGGGGAGTGTGGACCACGGTGTGATTTAAACTAAAAACTTAATAATTAGCCTTAAAGCTCTTCTAGGTCACCATCTGACTCCATTTATGTGTTGCTTGCCCCATGGGCTAGAGAGTTCTCTAAATATTTTTGCACTGGCACATCAAGTTGTGATTTATAAATTTGTAGGGTGTTCTTTCCTTCCCATGTGTGAGCAATACTCCGGATAGGATCAAGTTGGGCAGCACCAAGGTGGAGACCCCACCCTGTTGTCCTCCTTTCACAGAAGAGCTGTATTTCTTGCTATCTACCTGACCTACCTACTTCCCTGAGGTTTTAACCCCTCCTTTTAGCATCCGTCATCACAGTTTTACATTTTGATCTCACTTACTGAGGACAACTGGGTCTTCTTCCTTCTATGAAGCATCCTAGTAAAATGTTCACAACCTCTCCCACCTTGCCTGGGTGGTAAATGCCATATCCCAGGAGAATGCTCCTGAATCAATACATTTCCCTTGGCCAACTTTATATTACATTCCCCTTAATTGTGTGTCTTTAGATCAAGTCCAATACCTACATGTTGTCCCCATTCCAACTGATACTTGTTGGATAGATTCTACAACTCCTTTAAAGCATAGTTCCTTTCTTCCCCTATCAGGTCTAGTATGTCCCCAGCTGATCACAACTTTATGACTCAGGGTCAGTAAGAGAGTTGAGACTTAAGCTTTCATGTGAAAGGTGTGGACTCTGTCCAAGCTTTAAGCAAGAGGGGAGCACTCACTAGTCCCTTGAGGAATAGGTCACTTATGCAAGCTCAGAATTGCAAAAGGAATGAAAATAACCTCTCCTAGGTAATATGTTCTGTTGAAATACTGTTTTGGGGGAGTTTTTCCATAACACTTTTCTATTTTTTCATATGTATCAACATCAGGGGAATTTTAGAAAGCAGAACTTTGATTTTAATTTGTTCTTTTCCATGTAGAGTTTACTTTAAAACTTTTCAAAAAAAAGATCTTGAGTGTGTCAGGGTTCCTATAATTTATATTTAAATGATTTGTCTTTTAGAAAAGAATTGACACTACAAAGGAGATAGACAGCATTTGATTCTGATAAAGAAGATGAATTCTGCTGCATATGAAGCCCCAGCTTCAATCTGTGACGTCTTCTCCAAAATAAAGAAAAAAAATCTGATATTAGGGTCCAAAGAAACCCAACAATTTAAAAATACTTTGTAGCATAAAAATAATCATCTCCATTTAAAGTGAAACTTTACATGTATGACTAAATGTGTGATGACCCTTGAGAACCTTTCTTAATGATGACAACATACGCTCTCGTCTTTCAAATACATGTGCTATTGGGAGCCAAACTTCAGGTTTTTAGTCTTCCATTCAAAGCAGAAAAACAAAATATTGTAATAATAAAACAAAATATACCCAGTACAGATTATATTTATAGTTTTTCTTTCATTTTTCTTTGTTCTTGAAATAGTTTTGGATTTATGACATGTGTTTTAAGATTTATTGTAATTCAGTTTCACAAGTGACAAGAACCAGAGCTGTGAACGTGGCACACAAAACTAAAACACATTCTTGATGCTGTTGACTGTGTAGTAAGAAGATGGTTCAGATATAGGGGGGTCATTTGTGGATTACTTTTACCTGGTATGTAAGCCAGACGTGCTTAATGACTTGGAAGCAGAAAGTATGCCTGATGGAATTTTAAATTGTTTCTAGCTTCTAAAATAATAAACAATTTTCTCAAATGCAATGTCCTGCTGAAGTAAAGAAGATATTCCATAACCATCTCTAAAGACAAAAATACATCAAATTCGATTGTGGGTATCACAGAAGTATACGCAGTTAGAATTTTATTAGAGAAACAGATATGACCCTTGGAGAAATACTTTTTTCCGTAGATTTAAATTGGCAGAATATCATTATTCAGAATTCCTGGTTCAAAAATGGCCAGCTGGCTTCATTTCCTCACACTGAAAACCAAAAACAAATGGCAGCACTGACATTTTCACCAGCAACAGCCCAGTCCTCAGGTCTGAGGATGAGGTAGTGTGCAGAGCCATAAAGGAATGGAAAACTCTGAGCAGGAAGTGGGAAAACTGGACTTCTACATTCATGACGTTCCTCCCCCTCATTCTGCCTGTCACAAATCATGGGGAAAATCTCCCCTGACCTCATGGGAGTTTCTATACTGGAAAAAGTCAAATTAAGGTGATGAACCAGCTAGCCCACTTTCTTGGATTCCCCAGAAATAGAACCTTGTGTGAATCATTTGACCCTGGACTGATCTATGACAGAAAAGCTACAAAAATAATAAAAAGCCATCTCTTCTGATGTCATTGGGTTTCCTGTCACACCATACCAGGGGATCTGGATTTTTGGATAGTTTGGTCTTTGTGGTGGATAAGGCCAGATAGATGGCAGAACCCACCCAATGGTATCCTAATTTATACAACATAGGCTCTGGGAAAACTTTCACTTTTCAATATGATAAAGTTTGAATCTCCCCTCCCATGTGAACCCTTGTTCTCAGTGAGATCTTTGAGGTATGTATAGACAGAGGACTCCCTTGGCAGAAAGTCCTCTCTGGCCTTGTGCTACAGCAGACTTTCCTGGTCTGTTTCCTCTAGGAGAGTGGTGATTATTCTTTGGATTGTCACTAAGAGTTGGAAAATGTGATTAAAGCCATGAACCTCAGACTCAGAAAAGCACATGTCTCCACATTCAAAAATTTTCCAATAGTTTTAGGGAATTTCTGTCCTTTTTAGAACTTACTCATGAAAACTTTCAGGTGTCCTGGGCCATTTCATTCCTGCAATCATAGAATCCATGGGTTCCCATTATAAAATTATCTGGCACATTAGGTATTCAGTAAATATAGATTAGACAACTCATAATTTGTCTCAAAGAAATGAATCCAGGTGAAAAGTTTATAGTTAGAAAACACATATTTATTTATTTTTCATTAAAGAACAGATTCCCTGTAATAAAAGAGTTCTTATCTACCCTAGACTTTCCATTCGATTAATATTTCCTGTGCTTCTGTAAAATATTCTTAGTCTATGTACATTATTAAGGAAAGCAGTAGCTTAGAGGTTAAACACACAGTCCCAGTAGGCAGAATGGCTACATTTGTTTTTCTAAAACTCCACATCTCAATATACCTACAAAATGAAGATTGTAATTACTAACTCCTAAGTTTGTTATGAATACTAAATAAGACATCTCGTGTAAACTACTTAGCAAAGTATTTGTCATGGCAAACACTTAAATTGTAGCTACGATTTTTTTTTTATTTATTGTTGGGGATTCATAAGAAACCGATTTACACTGATTGCATTTGCTAGGTAAAGTCTCTCTTACAACTGTGTCTTGCCCCCAAAAGTTGTGTCACACACCAAGACCCCCTCCCCCTCCCTCCTCCCCTCTCTCTGCTCATCCCTTCTCCCACCCCTCCCTCCTCCCCTCTCTCTGCTCATCCCTTCTCCCACCCCCTCCCTCCTCCCCTCTCTCTGCTTTCCCCTTCTCTCATTCCTCTCCTGTCTTCCCTCTTTCTGTTCTTCCTTTCCCCCACCCCTACCCTCCCTTCCTCTAATTTTTATAAGAATAAAGTTTATATGCTGAAAATGATTTACAAGTAGATGTGTTTTAAGAAAAAAGTGGAAATCATAAAGTTATCAATAATGCGTAATGTTAAATACTGACATTTTCATTTGCACTGGAATATAGCCCTTTTTAAAATTTTTTTATTTTTGCAGTTAAATTGAACTTTATTGGATAAAATTCACAATTATCTAAAAATTGTTTTCTTTTTTTCTTTTTCTTTTTATTATTATTTTTTTTTATTAAATCATAGCTGTGTACATTAATGTGATCATGGGGCACCATGAACTAGTTTCATAGACCGTTTGACACATTTTCATCACTCTGGTTAACATAGCCTTTCTGGCATTTTCTTAGTTATTGTGCTAAGACATTTACATTCCACATTTACTAAATTTCACATATACTCTTGTAAGATGCACTGCATGTGTAATCCCACCAATCCCCGTCCCTCCACCCACTACCCCCCTCCCTCCCCTTCCTTTCCCCCTTCCCCCATTCTTAGGTTGTAACTGGGTTATAGCTTTCATACTTAGAGATCTGAAAATAGATCTGCCATTCAATCCTATAATTCCTCTACTAGGCATATACCCAGAAGACCAAAAATCACACCATAGCAAAGATACTTGTACCAGAATGTTTACTGCAGCCCTATTCATAATTGCTAAATCATGGAATATAACATTTAAATGGGCCATTTTGGCAGCATGTACAGACCTCTTTGCCTTGAGGCTGGCTAAGTCATGAGAAGTTGAGTGAAGTACAAGATCACAAGAGTAACCATTGTGTAATTCACATTGATGTATTAAATAGACCTGAGGAGCAATTCCATCTTGGATGTTTTAGCTTTCCAGGAAAAGTTTTAGTATGTTTATTTAGAAAACTACAAGATTCTTTCCTATGAGATAAATCACATTTCTACTTGAGTTCAGAGATTTAAATTTGGTGGAGAAAGAAAACCATATAGGCTAGTGAAGATATGCATAATATGATCTGAGTCTTCATAGAAATAAGCTTGGATTAAAATTAACTATGCTATTTCTTTTCCAATAAGCTCTTGCATCATTCTCTTGTTCTCTATTGTAAAATTATGTTTTGAGGAAAAATTCTCACTGCCTATTTGAATAGCTATTGTTTCTGTTTCAGTACGATGGCACTGAATATGCAAATCCAAATCATCTAGCCCACCATTTGCAAACAACTTGAAAATGGAGATAACGTGGTTAATGCAGCATCAAGATTTTATTTTATAATCCAGCTGGGCATCCAGGGAGTGACACACTTTTTCTTCTCATTCAGGTCCCATAAGAGAGGTTTCTCTCCTTTGCCGGATGTTCTAGAGGATTGAGACTACAAATCCCACCCACCAGAAAAAACCTGACAATTTTTATAGCCTGTCTATCTGGAAATATTTATTACAGAGATGCTCGACTTTGTATTTCTTTCTTTTGCTCTTATAAATCATAATGTCTGTTCAATCTGCTATTGAGGAGATGGGATCATTTTTTGTATGTGTTGCTACTTGGCTTGAAGATGAAATTTCAACGGATTCTATGTGATGTATGACTGCAGAATAAAGGACTGCTTTCCACAAACGTTTCCACAGTCATTTTTCTTGATAGTTTCTGTGTAACTATTGAGAGTATCACTCTGCACTTTGGATTCCTACTTTCACATTGTTATTCACATTGTTCTTTATTGTTCTAATAATATTTCACTGGTCTATGTTTACATACATTCCATTTGTCAGTCAAAGCCTTATTAAAGCTTCATCTCCCCAAAGAAGCTTTCCCTGACAGCCCAACGTGAATTGATCAACCTTTCTTCCCTACAAAAATTGATTGTTTGTGGCATTTATTTAACATTTATGAATTGCTGGCTCAAAGAAATAAAATTTTGCTGTTCTATATGCATCTGGTAAGTCTACAAGTTTCATTATAACCATTGAGACTTTCAGCTCCCCAAAGCAGAAATTATATCTGACTACCTTTTTTAGCATTGGTCATAGGAATTATAAGCCTCCATGGTTTGTAAAATCATCAAGTGGCAAAGCCCCTTTTTATATCAGAGCCATCTTTCAAAACTCAAGTGTACAGAAATTCAGTTAAGGAAGCTTTGGCATTAAACCTCTTTTTGCCATGAACCGATTCCAAGGCTCCACATGTTCTATTCTAGGTATAGAAAGGACAGCAAATAGCTCCAGTTATAGGCTAGAGTCATGGAGTCCTGACCCAAAGTGGAAGCACTCTTTCCATTTATGGTGATACTGGGGTCATGGGTAAAACTTACGGCTGACTACATTCAAAAAACTTCTGCCTTCCTCCAGCTCCAAGTGACCTACTATGCTGGGAGCCTATTGTTGAACTCTGTCTTTGAACCCAAGGAATAAGCTAGAAAATGTTGAAGCTCTAGTTCTTGTTTGGGAACCCAAAAGATACCAGATTCTCAGTCATTTTCACTGTTCCTTTCATATCCCAGAACTGATAGAGTATTGGGGGGTGGGGAGAGGGCACGGCAGATGAGTCCTGCATGAGCTGAATGGGTCACCTCTGGTGAGATTAGAAGCTTGGAGTTCTCTTAGTACTTGTCTCTGCCAAGTACTAACTTGAGTTAGAAATAACAGAGAGAGTTACAAAGATGGTTCATCAGTGAGAATTTAGAGACTGAATTTAGCTTTTTGAAATTATTATAATAAAGCTAAATTTTAATAAAACATTCTGGAAGAAAGACTGAATTTCTATTATGTCTCTAAAAATATGATATTGCTGTTCTGTAATCAGGCATTCAAAATCTATGCAGCCAAAAAAAGTGAAAAAAGATATTTATGGAGGTGTGTCAGCCTATTAGTAATCGTAGAGATTTACATCATCTTTAGATGTGTGATATTTATATTTTCAAGTTTGAAAATGGAGCGTACATATTGTAACTTTAAATAAAATTCTATGTAAGTACTAAAGTATTCATTCTTGTATGTGACTTTAAAAGAAAAAAATGGCAGGTTGGATCGTTTTTCTAAGGAGCCTCCATGGTTGGTAAAAACATCAAGTGGCAAAAAACCTTTTACATCATATCCAGAATTACACATTCACTGTTTCTTGTGTTCTCAAATGGATGTTCAGTGTTGCTTCACACTCAATATGAACTCACCAGATACTCTGGCCAAACGTTTCCTCCTCCTGTGTTCCCTCTCTTAGAATGGCTATTTCCATCCATCTGGGCTTCAAAATTATAATCCCAAGGTCACCATTGGTCACCCTTCACTGGGCTGAGTTCTTTACCCTGTCTTGAGTTTCCAAAGATTCTGTAGTCTTTCTTAATCAGAGAATGAATTTCACTGAACTTTTACCTACTCTTCATCTGTCCATTTTCTTCTTTAGCATTTTAAGTCCTCGAAAATAGTTACTTCTGAGTCTTGTTTCTCTGTATAGCCTTATTTAGCAAAAGGCCTTTGAGTTGTTACTAAAATAATAATATTAAAAGGATGAAACAAGGCACAATTTTCTGACTGACCTAACCACAACATTTTACTTTCTATTTCTTTGATTCATTTTGTCAATAAGCATACAATGGAGTAAAGACCAGATGTCAAGTTCAGTGCTAGAGACGGATGTCCAATAGGGTTGAAAAGTGAACTTGTTTCAAGTTGCTTTACAATTTTATTAGATGTTTTCTCTGGTCTGGGCACAAAAACCGTACAAGATAGATATTGTTATTATTATAATGCTCTGTTCTTACAATTGCAAAGCCAAAGTGTTCAGAAATTAATGTTGAATAGCCAGCAAAAGGCAAAGTGAGATAGGCATTCAGGCAGATTGCATCCCTCAGGGCGGTCTTTGAACTGCCTCATTCTCTAGTAAACTGAAAGACAGTCTCAGGGGTCAGGTACTTTCAGTGTCTGATACAGAAATGCATTCAACAGAATCATGGCTTTCAACAACTCACTGACTTCCAACAACAACTTCCAATTAACAAGGAAAATTGACATGTAAACATGTAAAAGTTGTTACTAAAAGTAACAGGAACTTTTGCCAACTGAAAGTTGTTATTAAACAAGAGACAACCATCACTTGTAAATAAGTGTTATCATTGTACTTTTTGTGTCTTGTTCTTTTCATCACATCAGGCAAAACAATTAAAGTTTTACAACAACATAGTAATGATGTTAATTTAAAAGGAGAAAAAAGTATGCTATCAGGAAGTTATTAGAGATAAAGAAGAACATTATGGAAGGATAAAAGGGTCAGATTTCTAAGAAGACAGAACAATCCTTAATGTGTATGCATCTCACGAAGGCGCATCAAGGTACAAGAGGCAAAAGCTGATAGAATTGCAAGGAAAAATACATGAAAGTACTATTACAATTGGAGACTTCGACATCACTCTATTATGAAAGGTTAGATGGGCAGGCATAAAATCAGTGAGGACTTACGTAAACAAAACCACACCAGTAATCAACTGAATATAAATATCTACAGATTATTTGATCTCAACTACAGTATAACAACATGTTCTTCTTAAGCTCACATGAAGCAGCCTCCAACATATACCGCATTGTAGTTCATAAAACACACCCTAACAATTTAAAACTAATAGAAACCACACAATGTCTTCTCTTAGACTCTGATGGACTTAATCTAGAAGTCGAGGTTAAAATACAATTGGAAAATGCCAAAATAAGTGGATATTAAACAACTCTGCTAAATGATATGTTCAAAGAAGAAAACTCAAGACAATTTAAAAATAATTTTGAACTAAATGAAAATGAATCACAACTTATCAATGTGGTAGGATGCAATACATTCAGTGTTTATAGGTAAACTTAAAACCTTGAATGCTTATATTAGAAAAAAAGAAAGATCAAAAGTTCACATCTAAACTTACAACTTAGGAAACGACAAAAATAAGAGCAATTAAAGTCTACAGTAAGCTGAAGAAAGTAAATAATGAGAATCACAGCACAGATCAATGAAACTGAAAACAGGAAATCAATGAAGAAAATCAACAAACCCAAAAACTAGTCCATTGAAAAGATCATTAAAATCAGTAAGCCACTAGCCAGGCTAACTAAACCTGCACAGGGCCTCAGTCCTTTGCAACACTGTACTCCAAGCAGCTGCTACCAATTATTTGGTGCTGGCATGAGATCTAAAGTCTATTTGCCATGGATGACATGCTCTAAATGCAGGTGTTTTGCAAAGAGCTTTTGGAAAGCCAAGAGCTTCTTTCTAAAATTATTGAGGCAAGCATTTTGTAGCAAAGTAGTTTTATTCGTGATTCTCTTATTTTTCAGGTTGCTTGTGATTGTATAAATAATAGATGGGACTCTGAGAAAACCAACCTCCTGAGAAGAGTCCTTTGTAAATGGAATAAGCTTCCTTGAGAGTGAAGGATTTCCACTCAACAAGCTGACACGCCTATGCAGGAATGAAAGTTACTTATTCTATTTAGTGAATTCTCTGTTATGTCCTAGACTGAAATGTTTTCATCTCAGAAGCTGCAGCACCATTGGCAATGCTCACTCTGTATAGTATTTCTAAGTGCTTTGCACCTTTCTATATTTTCCTCATAAGCAGCCTTTGTTATAAAGATTTTCACAGGTAGATGCAGTACTGATCCAGACCTGCGAGTGTCTACTGTCACTGGGTTTTCTTCTGTGTGGTCCAGTAAGCAGAAGTGTGGGGTAATCCAGGTGAGGACAAGGTTGTAAGTTTTGCTTAGAGATGCACCTAAAGAGACCAGGCTGCTGTCTTTGTGTAAGTCATCCTCCTCGCTCATATTTTTTATATGACTGAAAATACAGCTTTGGAGTCAGAGATCATTTAAGTATTCTAGTTTCCATGTACTGAGTGCCCCAAATCTTTGGCAATTCTAATAATCTGAGAAAGATTTTGAAGAACAATTATGTAGGATGTCACAGAGTAGAAGGAATAAGTGGGGTAAACAGTATTATATGCTCAGTAAACTCTCACTAACTGTGTGAATAAAAATGTAATAGCATCCTGATTCAGATAAATCGTTGGTATTCCCTGCAGGCTAGAATTTAGATCCCTCATTGGTCAGTAGGAAGTGAGGTGGAAAGAAAGAAACTTATTTTTGCATCGATGTTAATAATACATAATTTTATAAATAAAATAAGTTACATAGAACTGTTTTCCTCAAATGTTGCTTGTAGATCAGATAGGTCAGAGTTCCATGGGAGAAATATTTAACCATCCTTATTCCTGGATCACACTCCCTACACATTTAAATAGTTAGCTCTAACTTGGGCCAAGTTATCCAAATTTCTTAAAGCTGATGAGGTAATCCTTGTTTGTTGTAAGACTGGGAATATGCCATTCTAAGTAAACATATTGGAAATATTTTATCACTTTAAATAAGATTACTGGGAAGATAGAACTAGCTGTATATTGCAATGTGTTTTTTTTTTCTTTTGTTTGTTTGTTTGTTGTTTGTTTGCAGTTTTTGGCCAGGGCTGGGTTTGAATCCGCCACCTCTGGCATATGGGGCTGCTGCCCTACTCCTTTGAACCACAGGCACTGCCCTTTGCAATATATTTTAAATTTCCTTTTCCTGAACGCTTATATGTGCCAAGCCTAGGCTGAGACCTTCACATTTATCTCATATATTTATGTATATAACTAACCTCTTAGCTATGTATAATTATTTCAATTTTTCAATGCAAAAAAATTAAGAGTCATAGTTCTCTTAGACCTCAGACAATACTATAAATCAACAGTGATCAAAACAGCATGGTATTGGCACAAAAACAGAGAAGTAGATGTCTGGAACAGAATAGAGAACCAAGAGATGAATCCAGCTACTTACCATTATTTAATCTTTGGCAAGCCAATTAAAAACACTCAGTGGGGAAAAGATTCCCTATTTAACAAATGGTGCTGGGTGAACTGGCTGGCAATCTGTAGAAGACTAAAACTGGACCCACACCTTTCACCATTAACTAAGATAGACTCTCACTGGATCAAAGATTTAAAATTAAGACATGAAACTATAAAAATACTAGAGGAGAGTGCAGGGAAAACCCTTGAAGAAATCGGTCTGGGCGAATATTTTATGAGGAGGACCCCCCTGGGCAATTGAAGCAGCTTCAAAAATACACTACTGGCTTAAATTTAAGTCCTTTATCCATTTTGAATCAATTTTTGTGAGTGGGGAAAGGTGTGGGTCCAGTTTCAGTCTTTTACATGTAGACATCCAGTTCTCCCAACACCATTTATTGAATAGGGAGTCTTTCCCCCAAGGTATGTTCTTGTTTGGTTTATTGAATATTAGGTGGTTGTAAGATGTTAGATTCATTTCTTGGTTTTCAATTCAATTCCAAGTGTCTATGTCTCTATTTTTGTGCCAGTACCATGATTTCTTGACCACTATGGCTTTGTAGTACAGACTAAAATCTGGTATGCTGATGCCCCCAGCTTTATTTTTATTACTAAGAACTGCTTTAGCTATACGGGGTTTTTTCCGGTTCCATACAAAATGCAGAATCATTTTTTCCAAATCTTGAAAGTACGATCTTGGTATTTTGATAGGAATGGCATTGAATAGGTAGATTTCTTTGGGAAGTATAGACATTTTAACAATGTTGATTCTTCCCATCCATGAGCATGGTATGTTCTTCCATTTGTTAATGTCCTCTGCTATTTCCTTTCTGAGGATTTTATAGTTTTCTTTATAGAGGTCCTTCACCTCCTTCGTTAGGTATATTCCTAGGTATTTCATTTTCTTTGAAACTATGGTGAAGGGAGTTGTGTCCTTAATTAGCATCTCATCTTGACTGTTATTGGCGTATACAAAGGCTACTGACTTGTGGACATTGATTTTATATCCTGAAACATTACTGTATTTTTTGATGACTTGTAGGAAACTTGTGGTTGAGTCTTTGGGGTTCTCTAAGTATAAGATCATGTTGTCAGCAAAGAGGGAGAGTTTGACCTCCTCTGCTCCCATTTGGATTCCCTTTATTTCCTTGTCTTGCCTAATTGTATTGGCTAGAACTTCCAGCACTATGTTGAATAGTAAAGTGAGAGAGGACAACCTTGTCTGGTTCCAGTTCTGAGAGGAAAAGCTTTCAGTTTTACTCCATTCAGTAAAATACTAGCTGTGGGTTTGTCATAGATAGCTTCAATCAGTTTTAGAAATGTGCCACCTATGCCTATACTCTTCAGTGTTCTAATTAGAAAAGGATGCTGGATTTTATCAAATGCTTTTTTTGCATCTATAAACATATGGGACTTCATTAAACTGAAAAGCTTCTGTACAGCTAAGGAGACAATAACCAAAGCAAAGAGACAACCTGCACAATGGGAAAGGATATTTGCATATTTTCAATCAGACAAAAGCTTGATTACTAGGATCTATAGAGAACTCAAATTAATCCACATGAAAAAGCCAACAATCCCATATATCAATGGGCAAGAGACATGAATAGAACCTTCTCTAAAGATGACAGACGAATGGCTAACAAACACATGAAAAAATGTTCATCATCTCTATATATTAGAGAAATGCAAATCAAAACAACCCTGAGATATCATCTAACCCCAGTGAGAATGGCCCACATCACAAAATCTGAAAACTGCAGATGCTGGCGTGGATGTGGAGAGAAGGGAACACTTTTTCACTGATGGTGGGACTGCAAACTAGTACAACCTTTCTGGAAAGAAGTATGGAGAAACCTTAAAGCACTCAAGCTTAGACCTCCCATTTGATCCTGCAATCCCATTACTGGGCATCTACCCAGAAGGAAAAAAATCCTTTTATCATAAGGACACTTGTACTAGACTGTTTATTGCAGCTCAACTTACAATCGCCAAAACGTGGAAACAGCCTAAATGCCCACCAACCCAGGAATGGATTAACAAGCTGTGGTATATGTATACCATGGAATACTATTCAGCTATTAAAAAAAAATGGAGACTTTACATCCTTTGTATTAACCTGGATGGAAGTGGAAGACATTATTCTTAGTAAAGCATCACAAGAATGGAGAAGCATGAATCCTATGTACTTAATTTTGATATGAGGACAATTAATGACAATTATGGTTATGGGGGGGAGGAAAAGCAGAAAGAGGGACGGAGGGAGTTGGGTGGAGCCTTGGTGTGTGTCACACTTTATGGGGGCAAGACATGATTGCAAGAGGGACTTTTCCTAACAATTGCAATCAGTGTAACCTGGCTTATTGTACCCTCAATGAATCCCCAACAATAAAATAAATAAATAAATAATACACTACTGGGACTTGATTAAACTAAAAACTTCTTCACAGCCAAGAACACAGTAAGTAAAGCAAGCAAACAGCCCTCAGAATGGGAGAAGATATTTGCAGGTTATGTCTCCGACAAAGGTTTAATAACCAGAATCCACAGAGAACTCAAACGCATTAGCAAGAATAGAACAAGGGATCCCATCGCAGGCTGGGCAAGGAATTTGAAGAGAAACTTCTCTGAAGAAGACAGGCGCGTGGCCTTCAGACATATGAAAAAATGCTCATCATCTTTAATCATCAGAGAAATGCAAATCAAAACTACTTTGAGATACCATCTAACTCCAGTGAGACTAGCCTATATCACAAAATCCCAAGACCAGAGATGTTGGCACGGATGTGGAGAAAAGGGAACACTTTTGCACTGCTGGTGGGAAGGCAAATTAATACATTCCTTTTGGAAAGAGATATGAAGAACACTTAGAGATCTAAAAATAGATCTGCCATTCAATCCTGTAATCCCTCTACTGGGCATATACCCAGAAGACCAAAAATCACATCATAACAAACATATTTGTACCAGAATGTTTATTGCAACCCAATTCATAATTGCTAAGTCATGGAAGAAGCCCAAGTGCCCATTGATCCACGAATGGATTAATAAATTGTGGTATATGTACACCATGGAATATTATGCAGCCTCAAAGAAAGATGGAGACTTTCCACTTTCATGTTTAAATGGATGGAGCTGGAACATATTATTCTTAGTAAAGTATCTCAAGAATGGAAGAAAAAGTACCCAATGTACTCAGCCCTAGTATGAAAATAATTTAGGGTTTTCACATGAAAGCTATAACCCAGTTACAACCTAAGAATAGGGGGAAGGGGGAAAGGGAGGAGAGGGAGTGGGGAGGTGGGTAGAGCAAAGGGGATTGGCGGGATTACACCAGTGGTGCATCTTACAAGGGTATATGTGAAACTTGGTAAACGGTCTGTGAAGCTAGTGAATGATGCCCCATGATCATATCAATGTACACAGCTATGATTTAATAAAAAAAAAAATTAAGAGTCAGAGAAATTAAACGACTTTCCCATTAAGTAAATAAAAAAACTAGGATTTGAAATTAGATTTCTCTGACTGAATAGTTCTGGTAACTAATCCTTATTTTATTCTCTTTTATAAGAAATAATAATGCAAAAAAACTAACATTATGTATTAGCATGAAAATGTAATATGGCTCAAGTAAGAGCTACAGGCTGATTCACAAATCAGTATCTTCTCAAGCACAAACATATTAAGGCATGAACTAGAATTAATTAATGTAGGAATATTTTTTTCAAGTTCTGGATTTGAAAAGGAATATGACTGAGGTTAGGGTTTTCAGAAATCAGTATTTTTTACAGGCCAAGTTATTACCTTTTATCTCATCTTTGCTACAAATAAAGACTAATGTAATGGATTAACTGGCTAGGCAGTTAAGTTTTCATTGAGAAGTTATCACACATAGTAAATAACAATACAAAGATAATAAAAAGTCTTGAAGCAAAAGAAAAAAATTCTATATTACTACTTATTTTTTAGAGGAACCTCAGAAAAATAATTTTATTCTTTATTGATCTTTGTGAATGAAAAATAGTAGTTCTATATTATTCAATGAAATTTAATTTCATTGTATTACTTCATTTATGTTTTCGAAAATATTACAATGTATGTTTCCAGCAATTAATTCAGATTCCTGCAGTAATAGTTTGAAATTTCAAGGTTTATGGAAGAGATAGAAATGCCAGGTAGGGAAAGAAGTTTGGGTTTAATTCACGCCCTCTGGATGATGTTCACCTTTCAGATGGACATGTCTATTTTTAGTGTACAGTTTCTGTCATTTAAAAGTATATATCCTGATGGACAAATACATTTAAAGAAGATAATATAAATAAATACACTTTTAGACCAAAAAAATCAATAATTTCCTTATTCCTGGGATGTTATTTCTTATATTAGTGAAAATAAATCAAGGCTAGGCACTTAGGTAGCATGATTTATACAGAAAATTCAGGTAAATTATGGATTTGATTTTATTTTACCCCTATGCTGAGAGTAAAACATTTTATGACTAACTTTTTTTTGAAATTGCCATTTTCTCATGTGAAGAAGGATTAGAGCTTCAACTTGGTGACCCAAATATTTCATACTTTCAGTGTCATTTCCCTGATCTGTTCACTCTTAACTTAGTTTAATTAACTGCAAGAGCCTATTAGCTTTGAGAAACAAACTAATCAAAATCCTTTGGAGCAAAGTAATGTTTTCTTTCAAAGAAAAGGTTTCTAATCATAGAGTGATGCAATTTCAATTTAAAAAAAATTCTAGTCTGTTTTATTTAGTATGTGAAGGAAAAAGAGAACAAAGTTCCACATTATTAAATTACAATTTAAGTGAATTGCTTAATAGAAAGTAACCCACTGACTTAGATAAATCACAGAATAAAGTACATTCTGCCATAAAACTTGGTTTGAGCTTAAAATTGAGTCGTGGTAAATAGTCCTTCACATCAACAACTACAGCAAAATAGTATTATTGTGTCAAACACTGTTCTTAATAGTGTTTAAAACTGTGTTTTATCTATTAAGACAGAAAATCAAGGGTCTATTTTTATTCTAGAATATTCAGAAAGAAGAAAGGGTTTATGTCAAAGAACTGCACAGGTCACACCACGTTAAATGAAACTTTCCTGTTTGAATGTCGGGGACAAAAAATAACTCCTTTTTCTTTTATTTATCACATAATTCATTTAGTAAAAATGTTTATCGTGGGCACATTTTGAAAAATTATCTATCATCTGGTTATTTTAATGTGACATTAATTACGTTGATGTTTTCAAGTAGGCGTGGAAGGGATCTCCATCCTCCCCTTTGAATACTTGCTCCATCAGATTGGCTGACAAGTACCCAGAATTAATTGACAGCAGGGAACTGGAGGTTGAGAAGGGAAAATAGATAAAAAACATAGATGTATATATCTGCAAAACATTCTGTAGAGAGGTACCATGCAATTAATTTAAATGAAATACATTTGCCATGGTAGGAAGGGGCCAAGCATTGCCTACAAGGGGCTGGTGCAGACCGTCTGGAATGTGTTGCCTCGATTCGTGATGCTGTCGTGAGTCATCACGGTCAGAGTTCATTTTCTTCTTCTGTCACGTAGGAAGTGCAGTTGGGACCCAGTTGCTGATGATGCTCAAGCAGAATCTTAGTAAAAACGGACACAGAGAATAAGAAAAATATGTATTTCTATCACTTGAGGGGGCTGTTTGGGGGTGCACAGTGATGAAATTGAGTATAAGCCACTCAGAAATGAAAAACACTTTGTTGGTCTCCTTTAACACTCAGGATGGATTCAGAGAAACAAAAGCCTCTTTAGAATGGTCCAGTTAGAAGAGATGGATCACAGGAAATCATGAGAAGTTACTGCTGGTGTAGTCGGGAAGGAGCTCCACCAGCGTCAGGCTCAGTCATACACACAGAGTCTGGGTGTTGTTACAGGTGACTGAGTCACGGAAGCACAGTTGAGAATGACATGAAGCCCTAAGGAAGGTGAGATTCATTTGAAGGCCCCCCCAAACTGATGCAAATGCCAGGTAGATAAAATCTATTGCTACCTACCATTGCCAAAGTAGAAAAATGCTTGCTTTCCGTATAGCAATCCAAAGCTTGTGAATGTGCCTGTTTTTGGTAAACTCCAGGTGGAAATCTCACGATAAGGATTTCTGGAAAAATTAATCCCTAAGCTAATTCCTTTCATAAAAAGGTGCCCCTGTAAAGGAAAAGGAATCATCCTGAGTGCACGACATCTGACAAGCCCCCGCCCTTGGTATTAAAAACAAAAGTTTTTTTAAACCTTAATCATCTCCCTTTTCTTTATTCTTGAAAGAATAAAGACCCATTGATATGGAACTATATGTTCAGGACACAATCACACGAGTGGATGAGTACTATGTACATTTTTAATCTGTAGTACAAGTCAGGTTTTCAGTAGAGAAGGTTTTTTAAAGAGAATAAAGTAGATATGGAGAAATAAAGAGCTTGACCTGAGTGTATTCAGGACTCCTGAATACACTCAGGACTTGCTTGGACTCCCATAACAATGTATCATGAACTGGGTGGCTTAAACAGAAAAAAAAAATATTCTCTAGCAGTTCTGGAGGCTCAAAGTCAAAGATCAAGGTGTCGTTTAAATGGTTCCTTATGAGGACCTTGGGAGAACCTGCTGGATGTGGCTCCACACTTCTGTTGGTTCCCTGGCAATCCCTATTGTTCTTCAGCTGACTGTCACGTCACCTTTCCATCTATTTTCATGTCCCCATGTCATTCTCCCTGTGTCTCTTCACATCACCTTTTCTCCATGTGTGATGGTCTTCCTCTGTGTCCGCATTTTCCCTTTTTTATATACCAGTCATATGGGATCAGGAGCCCACCCTATTTGAGATGACTTCTGTTCCCTAACTACTCCTACAAGGAGCCTATTTCAAATAAGTTTAGATTCTGAGGTATTGGGTAGTCGGACCTCAATATAGGAATTTTTTCAAGGGGATGCAATTGAACCCATAACCCTGAGTTTGAATTCTCGTTCCGCTACTTGCCAATATAGAAGAAATACATTTTGTAGATTTATTCCCCCACTGTGAAATATAATGATTTGCTACCCATTTCAAAAGGTTGCTTGAGAGTAAATAAGAAATAATTTGAACAATTTTTCACACTGTCTTCCAGAGCAGGTGCCAACTAAGTATGATAGCTTACTTTTGTTTTTCATTTTATTTTATGTATTTATTTATTCATTTAGTTTTAGGCCAGGGCCAGTTTTGAACCTGCCAGCTCTGGTATATGGGGCCAGCACCTTACTCCTTGAGCCACAGGCGCTGCCCTGTTTTCCATTTTAAATAGCAATTCAATTGGAGCCCTCAAACTGTGTCATAAAAAGTAGATAGGATGTCACTAGTAGAGAAATTGAGGAGGAAAAAATACAGCTTTACCAAATTATTCCACCAAATTATTCTACAATTTGAGGATAATTTAGGCTGTACTCTCTACAATGAGGTGTCAGGACTTAAGAAAGAAGCAGCTGCTGGTAGATTTGGCCAGATTCTCTTCTCTTATGTATGTTCTGCTAGCTTCCTCTAGACCAGGATCCCATTTTTTTATTTAACGTAAATTTGACAGTTGACATTTAATAAGTAAATATTAGTAGAAATATTATTATTATATGTCATAAAAATAATTCTTAAAATAGGAATCAATGTTAATTACATGGATAATTCTAATTTAAAATTCATGTTACATGTAATTTCCCCCAGGCTTTGTTCTGTAAGAAAGAAAAAATAATTTTCAAAAATGGGATGTGTTCATGTTTTCCCAAAATAACAACTTTTGCTTGAAGTTAAATAAGGAGTATAGTTTGAAAAACAAAATGATACATTTTGAGACTTTGTTTCTGATAGTCCAGAAAGTTCTTAGTCTTGAATTTATTGACATGCAGAGAACAGTTTTCCATAGGATGAAATTAGTATTGGCTATGGAAAGGAAATCTATTAGTGGAATGATTCTCTGAAGAAAATTAAGCATTTAAGCAATATGAACTAATTATGTTAGCATTTATGTAATTCAAGTATAAAAACACTGTATCTTTTAAAGCAAGGACACCAGGGAATAACAAGACATGGTTTAAGTAATGGCTTGGGAATTGAGGCAAAGATTTGAAAATGAACGCTCTAACCATAAAGAGGAACAAGAACAATGAAAATAAAAATAAATGATAGTTATTTATTATTTTAAATGAGCTCCATATTACCATAAGCATTTACATGAATCACACATGAAATGAAAGCACTATAAATTGTCTTTTGGGTTATGAAAACTCTAATAACTTTCAACTTTGAAATTCTGTCCCTTGGGGAGGCGCCTGTGGCTCCAAGAAGTAGGGGGTTGGCCCCATATGCTGGAGGTGGCGGGTTCAAACCCAGCCCCGACCAAAAACAGCAAAAAAAAAACAATAAAATAAATAAATAAATAAATAAAATAAATTGAAATTCTGTTCCTTATCTGTAAAAATGAGGCATTCATAGGTGACTCTTCCCTGTCTATTCAATGCTCATATTTTTTCTGCTGACTTTCCTATTATTCTAGGCAAATATTTCATTCCTTTTGTTGAATTCTTACACACTTTAAAAACTTCAATTTAACATCTGTCAATTATGGGACTTAGCAGAAGGTATTGTTGGTCATCTGTTTCTACCATGTTCTTCAACGGACGGTCTGCTGGCTGAAATCACCAAGTCCCTCCCACAGTGAGCACTCCACGTACGTCTGTCCTGGGCTGTGCTTCCTGCTTCTCTCAGCTCAGTTGGTAGGTCTGCTCTGAATATTTTCTATTTACCCATCATAATTATATTTTATTTTGTTTCATTGCTGGAATATCTAGCCAGAAGAGTTGGAGGCTTTTATTTTTTTGAATCAACAATGTCAATTCCATACCCACTTTTTGAGAGCCGGCCAAAGGCAAAGGCCTAGATGTTGTCAGTGATGGGAAATTCAAAGAGAGAAATCTAGTCTCAGGCACTGTATCTTTTCTATGTTTTATAAATATTTATTTGACAAATAATTTAGATTAGTATTAATATGTACTTATCATGTGTCCAGAGGATGCTATGACCATCTAGGAGGCTACATTCTGATAATTTTATGCCCATAGGAGAAAGGTATTCATTTACACAGGAGGAAATTGACATTTAATTAGGCGATCCATGATTTTACGGCTAGTATGTATACTGGAGCCACATTCCTTGATTTTAGAACTGCACTTTCAATTTTTCTATGACATGGCTTTCTCAAAGTGAGGGAAGAAGTTGTCAGTCGTCACTGCTGAGGGATAGTCAGTAGTTCTGGTAGATTTAAATCCTGTTCTGCCCATGAATAACTGTGTAACTTTGACATTCTAGATATAATAGTAGAACTCACCTTCCACAATCATCACTCCAAGAGATAATTAATCATCTCATTAAATAAGATAATGCATATATAATTCTTGGCATAGTCTCTGATACATACTAGAATCTCAGTAAATGTTTGTGGAATAAATGAGTGCATGACTATTTTCTAGACAGTCTGCTTTATTGGTAACCTATAGGAATTGTTTTTTTTTTTATTTCTATATTTTCTAAAGGAGATAATGTTTGCCTTATAAATAAGAGAATAAAAATATACTTACATATGTGTATTTTTATATTGAAGCTAAATCTTTTTTTTTTGAGACAGAGTCTCTGTTGCCCTGGGTAGAGTGCTGAGGCATCACGTCTCAGAGCAGCCTCAGACTCCTGGGTTCAAATGATCCACCTGTCTCAGCTTTATGATTAGCTAGGACTGCTAGCACTTACCATAAAACCTGGCTAGTTTTTCTGTTTTTAGTAGAGAAAAGGGTTTCACTCTTACTCAGAGTGGTCTCAAACTTCTGAGCTCAAGCAATCCACCCACCTCAGACTCCCAGAGTGCTAATAGTACACACCTGAGTCACTTCCCTTAGCCTGAAGCTAAATTTTAATTTTTGCTATGTGAATCAGGCAATTCATGACTGGGAAGTATTTTAGAAGGGTTTTGAACAGGTACAGATTAGAGAAGAAAGTTTCTTCCAACATCTATCTTCTTTGATGTTTTAATAATCACATTGTGACAGAGGTAAGATGATATCTCACTGTGATTTTAATGTGTATGTCCCTGATAATTAGTGATTTTGAGCATTTCTTCTTATGTTTGCTGACCATTTTGTCTTACCTGCTTTTGAGAAGAGTCTGTTAGTATCTTTTGCCCACTATCCGATGCGATCATGGGTTTTTTTTTCCTTGCTGATTTGTTTGAGTTCTTTATAGATTATGGACATTAGCCATTTGCTGGATATATTAGTTCGTGAATATTTACTACTATTTGAGAAGTTCTCTATGTACTCTGTTGAATTCCTTTCTCCATAGAAACTTTTTAGTTTAATTAGATCCTGTTTATTATCCATTTATTATTATGCTATTACACTGGTCTATATTTCTACCTTTGTATCAGTACTATACCATTTTGGTTGCCATCGCCTTGTAGTATAATTTGAAGTCAGGTAATGTGAAGCCTCAAGATTTGTTATTTTTGCTTAGGATTTTCTTTGGGTATTCGGGGTCTTTTTTTGTTCCATAGGAACTTCAGGATTATTTTTTCTAGATCCATGAGAAACAACGATGAAATCTTCATGGGCAGTGCACTGAATCTGTGAATCACTTTGGCCGATATGGGCATTTTAATCTGTTGAATCTTCTAATCCATGAGTGTGGGTTTTCTTTTTTTTTTAATTTGTTTTGTCTGTGATTTCTTCCATCAGTGTTTTATAGTTCTTGTAGAGATCTTTCACCTCCTTGATGAAGTATCTTCCTAGATATTTAATTTTCTTTATTTACCATTTCTGCTATAAATGGTGTTGAGTTAGTGATTTGACTTTCTGCTTGAACTGTATATAGGAATGACCTTGATTTGTGCATATTATTTTTGTAACTTGAAATTTTTCTGAATTTCTTTATCAATTCTAGGAGTCTTTTTGGTAGAGTTTTTATAGTTTTCTAGGTATAAGATGATATTGTTGCCAAACAGTATCCCAAATTGAATATTCTTTTTTTTTCTCTTGCCTTACTTCTATGGATGGGACTACCAGTAGAAGGTTGTATAAAAATGGAGACATCCTTGTCTTGTTCTTGTTCGTGAAGGAAATACTCTCAACTTTCCCCCAATTTTCTGTGGGTTTGTCATATATGGCTTTTAAAAAATTTAAGACATGTTTCTATGCCTACTTTATTAAGGGTTTTCATCATGAAGGAGAGCCAGGTTTTATTGAATGCTTTCTGCCCATCTGTTGATAAGATCATATGGTCTTAATTTTTAATTATGTTCATGTGGTGAATTACATTTATTCATTTGTGAATATTCATCCTTGGATCTGCAGGAAGAATCTCACTTGCTCATGGTGGATTACTTTTTTGATGTGCTACTGAAATCGGTTTGCTAATGCTTTGTTGAAGATTTTTGCATCTATGTTCATAAAGGACATTGGTCTGTAGTTTTCTTTGCTATTAATTGTGTCCATTCCTGATTTGGCACCAGGGTGATAATGACTTTGTAGAATGAGTTAGGGCGATTCCCTCCTCTTCTATGATAACCCAAGTTTATCATCAACTAATATGGGTGTGGTCCCTAAAATGTACATGCTACATTTTGCTAGATTATTTCTTCTGGTGTCATTTAGGGCTTTTCTGAGATAGCCAATTGTTGGATTCATGAGTCCAAGTGAAACACCATAATATGTTTATCTAGAGGCAATAAGTGTTTGTATATGAGTCCTCGTTTGTCAATACCTTTGTAGATTTTGTGGCTTGGCAGATGTGACCTACCCTGCTTACATTGTCTGTCACCTTGCATCTACTCATCAAACTCTGACCTCCCTTTATTCCCTGAAAGTTGCTATTAATTATGTATTTTAATGTCTCAGGCCTTTTCTTCATGAACTGCTTCTTTGTTCTCTTGGTATTCATCTAGATAATAACTGGATTCTAGTCCAAAATGAGTGGCAGCTATAAATTGAATGAATCTTTTCTTCTTCCTTCTTTCTGAGATAAAACTGCATGATATATTATGTGTGAACATTTAATCACCACCTATTTCTCTTTCATTTCTTATGATTGTAATTTTTTGCATAAAATATTTATGAATATTGATCTTTTCTTTTTGAAGAATATCATAAATATTTTATGCTTGATATTTGATAAAATATCATAAATATTTTATGCAAAAATTACGGAATTTTTCATAATTTTCTCTGAATTACAGAGAATTTATAGTGCTTTATCTGAAACTAATGTGTTTTTGCAGAGAGATACAGGCACTGATGAAAGAAAGGCCTTATTATTATTAAGGGTTATAATAGTTTGAACTTTTTAAATGCATTAATTCCTACTTACAGTTTAAAAAGTTAAATAGTGTGCTTTAAATATTGAAATAAAAATAGGCGGAATAGAGGCTATATTTATAATATACTAATAATAAATTTTGAAGAAGAGTAGACTATGGTGGCTTATTTTAAAATAAGTAATAGAATAGGAAGGTACATTTCTTCAAAAAAGAGAGCATTTTTGAACTTCATTATTAACTGAGCATTGAATTAGCACTCTACTTTTGGAAATAGCTCTAAAAGTATTTGAGTTATGTGGAAAGATTGAAGATCTCTGAATCCATTTAAAATTCTTATTCAGAAAAAAAAATTTCAATATCACATAGTTATTTTTAAAAAACCTAGTGATTTTCATTTGCAAAGAGGAGATTTTACTTGGATTAGATTTTACGAAATGATTATGTTTAGGGAAGATAGGAAAACCATTAGGTTTTCATAGGAAGTGAAAGTATTAGGCACCCTTGACAATAGAAAAACAGAAAGGATTTGTGTGAATGCATACAGAAATTATTTAATTAAAAATAACCAAGATATACATTTATTATAATGCATGAATAACTGGTAAGGTTTTGAAATTACAGGCAACTATGTAGGAGATAACATTTTTAGTTGATAACTAAAATGAATGGAAAATAGGACCTGAAATTTGAGTGGAAGAAATCTCTAAAAGAAATACCATACTGGGTAACGTAACACATCTACATGAACTGCTATGGCTATACAATAACAACACATAATATTTTAAGAATAAAACTACATTCCCAGGGAGAGAGTATTAGATTATTTAAAGACCAAAAAATTACATAATTTAAGAAGATTAGAAATGATAATTAAGAGAACCCTATTAAGAAAGAGAAAAATTGGAATTATGAAATACTCCTTAAAACATCATTCAGCATATCTTACTCAAACTTTCCATTAATTTTTTTGTTAGTATTGATAAGATGAAGACGACAGAGTAGACAATATTCCACAAGTGGGAGAAAGAAAAAAGTAAGGAATAATGAGCTTGAATTAGAAATCCAGCAAAAGCAAATAAAATATCTTTCTAGAGTACATCTTGAGATCAGCACATTTTAAGTTCTGTATCTCCACACTTACTCCTGAACTTTGTACTGGTCCCCAACAATATAAAAAAAAAAAAAAAGGAAAAAAAAAAAGAGTTGAAGATGGAAAGGCAGGCATGGTCCGGTGATATAAGAAGTCTAGAAATTTTAGTGTAGTGGTGGAAAAAGGACAAATTTTTCCAAAATAAAATCAGAACTTAAAACAATATCCATATTTCTGATATTTACTTTTACTGGAAAATTTTAAAAAATCCTGCAGTATCTTAACTTTTTGCTCCATGATTTTATACATATAAAATAAAAAATAAATCAAAAAAAAATACTGTTATGATTTTAAGAGAAGACATTCAAAAAAATACTTAAAAAATAAAGGGAAGAAATCTTGACGAAGTCTATATTGTTAGCTAACACTAGATAACGCTGTTCTGAGTCACATTTATAAAGTAAGTAATTCAATCTTCACATCAGTACTGTGAGAGAGGTGATGTCAATGTTCCCCATCTTCCATAATAACATAAATAAGAAAGCAAGCACCAAGCAGAAGTTAGAAAACCTGCTATTTTTTTCCAATGTGAATTTCTGGCTTGAGCTTTCAGAATTCTGAAATGGTCATCATTAAATGTTCTTTCCCACTCTATACTGTGAGAAGATCCCAGGATCTAACCTTGCTCTGCCTCAGGAAGAGAATCTTGCTGTGATACTACTATGCAAACTATAAACTTCCTTGTATTTATTATTTCCAGTTTATTCCAGGGCTATCTTTGGAGGGTTCTCAGGAAAATAATTAGTGTTATCATACATGTACAAAGCACAGCATATGTGTGATATAAATTTCTCCAAAGCATAGGCATCCTGCTATGACGTGCCAAAAAATGGAAAGTTAGGGAAGCTTGTAGGGTGAATTTTAAAATGGTCGCGGAGATTTATGGTCTTTGTACACACACCTTCAACAAGTTATTTGATCAAAATATTAACCTGCTTATTTCTCTGAAGCAATTTTGCAGATGTGATTAAGTTTCAAATCAGTTGACTTTACCCTAAGTAGTTTATATTAGGTGGGTATTGCTTAATCACCTGATCCATTTCAATCTTTGCATAAAAGTCAGAGAGAAGTAATTTGGAGATTAAAAACAAAAATGTATGTTGACTTAAGGATGGATAAGGCATGGGGCAATAAAGCTGTGGCCTCTAGCAGTTCAAAGAGAATGTAAATTGATCCCTAATAAAGATGCTGGGACCTCAGTCCTACAACCAATTCTATGAGCATGTAAAATCTTAGAAGTAGATTTTTCTCGAGTCTCCAGAGGAGAACTCAGTTTGGCAGACATTTTTATTTCAGCCTTGTAACCTAATCAGTGACCTCAGCCATGCTCTTAGAGGATTCTGACCTACATAGTGATGAACTAATAAATGGATTTTGTTTTCAACTAACACATTTGTGATAATTGGTAATACAAAGTGCTACACTTTAAGAAAAATTATGAGAACTTTGCAGCTAGAGATACTGTAGCATTCATTCAACTGAATGGAAGCGACTCGGTCTCTGCTGGTTCCACGCTCCAGAGCAACGTTGCTGCACAGACTCCACGTCCCAGATCCACTCTAATCAGTCTAGAGGTCTGCAGTGGCTGAGGGCTCTAACAGCTCAGGCCACAGTGTCAGCAGTGGGGTAGGAGACCCCCAGTGCTTTCTCCTCCTGTCTTTCCGCATGTGTGGATACCAGGTTACCGCTATCCCAGCTACCACTTGGGCTTGCTGAGTGGATCACCCCATCACCTTTGCCTTCACTCTGATGTCCTCCATCACTTCTCTAGTGATTCACAATGATCCTTCCAAGACGGCTCATCCCTAGGTGAGCATCCACCTGAAGCCTTTGATCCCAGAATAATGGATAAGGGCTGCTTCTGCTTTGCCACCTTGTCCCTTAACCTTGGAGTAATTGTCTTACCAATGGTTTTGTTGTAAGTAAGAATTGCTTCCAGATGTCAGTATAGTTCACTTTCTCTTTTATTTCTAAATAACATTTATTTGTTACTTATTTACTTTTACAGAGGAAGAATTTTTAAAAATATATTTTGCATAGACAGAGTCTCACTATGTTGCCCAGGCTGGTCTAGACTTCCTGGCCTCAAGTGATTTCCTCACCTTGGCTTCCCAAAGTGCTGGTATTATAGGCATGAGCTACTACACTTGGCCTTGTTTTCGAATTTCAGATATGAAACACATAAACTTGTACCTCAAATGAGATACCTGGTGAATAAGTGAGTTTATCTAGCTTTGGATGTCTTTCTCTTTGTCTTTTGTTTGCTTCCTCATGAATTTCCTGTGTATCTGTGGGTCCCGACTCCTTTGGGGGTCAAATGACCCTTTCATAGGAGTTGCCTAAGACCATCCCGCATATCAGATATTTACATTATGATTTATAACAGTAGAAAAATCACAGTTATGAAGTAGCAATGAAAATAATTTTATGGTTGGGGGTCACCACAACATGAGGAACTGTATTAAAGGTTTGCGGCATTAGGAAGGTTGAGAGCCACTGTGTTATAGGCAGATATTATTATTGACAGTTTAGCGAGCAAGAGGAGAAACCAGAGATAGAATTAATTATGAGTATTCCAAATATCTGATAGAAAGAAATTTAATGGCTTATCAGTTTTACACAATTCTTTGCAAAGCTAATTTTACATTTGTTACTTAGATGGAGGTATTCAGTATTCTATCAGCTTTGAGTCCTAGGAGCAATTTCCTAGCACTTGCTACCTCATCTCTACTGTTTAAATAGTGGTTAAGACTCTTACTCCTGGTGCTTAGATGAGGCCATTCATCATCGGAATAAGCCCTTTGTGTTATTTTGCTATCCAGCGTCCAATAGGATTCATTCGCTTTGCCTTAATTTTAACTCAGTATAATAGATGACAAACTGTTCATTACAGTATTACTCCTATTTATCAGCATTTGCAGTCAACACCTGTGAAATCCATAGAAGTTGCTTGTTGAATATGTGGCTTTTTAATAAAAGAATGTTAAAAAAGAGTTCCTAGGGATGTTTAAGCTTCCATGCCTGAATTCTTTTTGTAAGAATCCTTAAATAGGCTAGTTTTTCAAATTTTAAAAACTTATGATGAGTAGAAATGCAAATTGGTCATTTCAAAGACCTCAAAGATCATACTTTAAAAAAATGTTTAGGTAAGTCCAAAGTAAGTTGAACTTGTCAACAATTGATTTCTTCAAAGTCATATATGCCTAATTTTAATCAATATATCAGCTTGAGAATGCTGAGAGAGATAAATGCCAGCTTCTGGTATCCAGGAAAGCTTATTCTACATTTCGACCTGTCATTATACAACAGGAATAATAATCATTTAGAAATTGAATGAAGGATGACCTAGAAAGTGGAAATAAAATACACAAAATACGTAAGGAATTTATAAATGAGGAAATATTAGTGCAAGTGGACCAAATGATACATCAGTTGTCTGGAAAAATACATAAGCATATGTTTCAAATGTTACATGTTTTTGTCCTGATGTCCTGAATAATTTCAAGCCCTTTTTGTTGATTAATTAATGAATAGGATTGTCCTCAATAAAATGGCTGTGGTAAGAAAATTATTTTGGCAGACTTGATTTTAGCATGTATACATACATTCTGAATGTACGTATTAAGGTTTTCATTTGTTTATTTGGTTGGTTTAAAATGTAGCTATAACCTTAATGTATGTACACTGTGAACAGTATTTCTTAGAAATATAAGAAAGTTCGATCAAGCATAGTGGCTCAGGCCTATAATTATAACTCCTTTGGAGTCCAAGGTGAAAGGTTCACTTGAGAGCCGGGTATAGTGGCTCATGCCTATAATCCCTGTACTTGAGAGGCTGAGGGAGGTGGATTGCCTGAGCTCACAGATTTGAGACCAGCCTGAGCCAGATTGAGACTTCGCCTCTAAAAAAATAGCCACATTGTGATGAACGCCTGTAGTCCCAGCTACCCAGGAGACTGAGGCAAGAGAATCGCTTGAACCCAGGAATTTGAGGTTGCTATGAGCTGTGACGCCATGGCAGTCTACCAAGGGTGACAAAGTAAGCCTCTATCTCCAAAAAAAAAAAAAAGGAAGAAAGGTTCACTTGAGGCCAGAAGTTTGATACCAGCCTGGGCAAAATAGAAAGACCCTATATGTACAAAACTTTAAAAAACAAGAAATAGCCAGGTGTGGTGGTGTATGCCTATAGTCCCAGCTATTCCTGAGACTGAGATAGGAAGATCATTTGCACCTGGGAATTCAAGTTTGAAGCTGCAGTGAGCTATGATTATTTCCAATCAAATATAATGGTATCTTTTATTTCATATTCAGTATAAAGAGGAGAAGTTAGTGAAGTTTTACCCCATTCCTATTCCCAACTTCTATCAGTTTTAATATTATTGACATGTAACCCATATTGTTTTATAACAATAATGACAACTTCTCTATTTTGCCTATGCAATGATTCTAAAAATTCAAAAGAGCAATAAATAACATTTACATTACTATAATTACACAACATTGGTTTACTACAGACTAGGAACACTGTTAATCTACATTACGGCCTGAATTATGGAAAAGATCCCCATAAGCGTGAAAGATAAATATGTTATTTTCTTAAACTCTGTCATTATCTTAAATTATAGCATAATGAGTTTATTATTTGCATCTGGATTTTTAATTACTTTTGTTTTATTTCTTCAAAAAATTCTTTTTATCTTTATATTTTTCTTCTTCGTAAAATAGCAAATATCTTTATTATAGATCCAATATCACTTTATCTTACATGTATTATGTATTATTTTACAATCATAATTACTTTATCTAATAAATAATACATCTGCATTATTCTTCCTGGACCTTTGTGACCTTTACATGTACTAATTTACATGACTGTAAACTCTAATCTAGCCTACTTGATCTTTAGGCTAATTTCCACAACTAAAATTATGATACTTTTCTTCATTCACTTCCAAATTGAAAATATTATTTCTGGCAATTGATTCCTTTCTCTTTAGGGTTTTTTTTTTGGGGGGGGGATGTGTATGTGCGTTCAATTGGTTAGAATATTTTTTCATAAAGAATAAGAATTTACAAAGGTAAACTCTGAGTTTTTGCATAGTGAAGTTATCTCTATTTTGCCCTCACGATTGATACAGATGTTACAGTATCCATGGAAAAATGATTAAAAATATAATAAGAACTCTTATTAGTAAGCCGTTTAATTTGTGCTCAAATATTAGCATTGATGTAACCCTGAGAAATGCACTTACCCTCTCTGGCCTCTTAATTTCTCCCCCGGGAGAAATTTAATTATATCTAACATACAGGATAAAATAAATAAGCTGCATGTTGATTTGGTGAGCACTTATTTTTTGCTTATCTATGGTGTTTGATATCAGGATATCATGAGAAGTATGCATGGACCTTTTTATTTTTTTGCTAGTCAACTTTTCATTAGTGTTGGTGTATTTAATGTGTGGCCCAGGACAAGGCTTATTTGTCTATTGTGCAGCAGAGGAAAAAAGGGTTGGACACCCCTTGTGAGAACATTGCAAGCATGGTGTGAACACGGGTTGTAAACGGCATGTGGGTACTGAGCTTCATCATCAGGTATCAGGCTTCATCCATCAAAATCTGAATGTCAGTACCTCCTTGTTGCCCAGCATGTGGTCATGCCACTGAGAAATTAGATCAGTCGAGTTCTTATTTTGAATCTCTCTAAAACATTTTAGGCTTAGTTTCTGTAAAACCTTTTAGGATTTCTCCATGTCTTTGACATTCTGAAATGTCACGTGACTACTTGTTGGAGTTTTGGTATTCATTTGTTTAGTGTTGTTCTCTTTGATCTTAAAACTGTGTTTCTTTTGCTCCAGGAATTTTTCTTAATTATCTTTGAACATTATTTCTTGAGCACTTTTATCTCTTCAGTTTTCTCTCTTCTCTGTCTATGACCACAAATTGACCCTCTCAAGTAAACAATTTACTCAAAAATATATTGCTGGTGGATCTCCCCTAAATAAGATTCTAGGCTGAAACTATTCATTACGGGAAGGGCTATGAGTGTATAAAACAAGATGTAGTGGAGAGTGACACAGTAGCTCCTGCTTTTTACACTTATTTACTGAACATTTATATTCTTTTAGAAGGCATTACTCCTGTAGTCCCAGCTATTCGGGAGGCTGAGGCATGAAAGAATCACCTAAGCCCAAGAGTTGGAGGTTGCTGTGAGCTGTGATGCCAAGGCACCTTACTGAGGGCGACAAAGTGAGACTCTGTCCCTGAAAAAAAAAAAAATAGAAGGCGTTACTAAATGTTATTTTTAATACACTTTTGATGCTTCATATAGTAAAACTTTAAATAATTTTGTCATTGATTTTAAATTTACTTGGGAGAGACCTTTCTTCCATGTTCCTAAAGTTTCCTTCTCGAGTGACATCCCTCAGCATAACACTCCTTGCTCTGTCAATCCCCCCAAACCCTTTAGTCTTCTGTTTTAAGAAAGACTTTCCAGATTTGTGAGTTTGGGAGGAGAACCCGGCTGTATGCAGGCCTCCTCTATTTTTCCTCTTGGAATGACTGGAGAATTGCGTGCACGTTATTTTGCTCTCTTGCACACATTTGTGATAAAGGGTTTCTGTTCCCTCAGGGTGGTGGTAGTGTCTAAGAAGATTGTGGCTGGGAGGTATAGCGTCAAAGAACCCAAGGAATGAGATGTTAGCCACATCCTTTAAAAAATAACCAGTGCAGGGGCGGCGCCTGTGGCTCAAAGGAGTAGGACATTGGCCCCATGTGCCAGGGGTGGCGGGTTCAAACCCAGCCCCGGCCAAAAACTGCAAAACAATAAAAAATAAATAAATAAAATAGTGCAATTTTGAACAAACTAATAAAAATTAAGAATTCTGAAATAGCTGAGCAGGCCTATTTAAGCTTTGTTGATCCTTTATTATGCACACATTTTTCTTACGGTGATGTGCAGTCATGCTTCCAACGTAGCTCCTTTTAAACATGTATAATTTGTTGGTTTTCCATACTTAAACATGGTAAAATACTTTAAATCTTAATTTACATGGTATGTTTTAAAGGAAATTGCACTTTAAGCTAAATGACTGGCTGTTCCTATAGAGGTTTGGTTGCAAATATTAGGCCTCATAAAAGCAAAAGTTCCAGGATATTAACAAAGGTGTAATCCCTTAGGGGCCTCAGTAAATGTGAAACTGCTGACCATAGAAGATACCATATGTGGGGCCAGATGTTAAGGGGTGGGGGTATTAACATCCAGGCTGCTGCAGGTTCATTTTCAATTCTATAGACAGAATTTTCTTTTAGCAAGCATTAACATACCAGTGAAGTTTGTTCACTCTGTCCCTAGAGTGTGTATAAATACATTTCAAATTATATTTGGAGATACCCTCATTCCAAAAGCTTAAACATGTCGAGAATGGAGAGATATCTCAATATATCATTAATAAAATTACATCTAAAGCACAATTTTTTAACAATTAAAATTGAAAATAATTGAATCCAATACTCTACCAATTACTTAAGAAAAGCAAAATCAAACCACTAAAAACAGTAGCCAAATAGGAATAACATACTTATACACATTATTGAATGAAGAAATTAATGAATAAATTGTAAAAATAATAGTTATAATCAGCATAGTGTCCCCTTATTGAAACAACCAATAAAAATAGTGGCCAATGGATAGCCTAGTTTTAAAAGCGAAAAGAAACTACTAATTCACATTGAATGTATTGAAGAATATAGCAAATGGGAATAGAAACAGAATAGATACAGCATACGTTTTTAAAATAATAATTAGATAGTAAATTTTATAGCTTCATACTAACAGATTTGTATATCTGAGTGAAATATGTAGGTTTCTTCTAAAACTCAGTGAGGTTTAGAAAATAAAATAAAGTTAAATTAAATAAATTAGAAAATTTTTCAAAAACTCCTACTAACATTTCACAGGTAAAATTTAGGAAGAAATAGATAATTTCTATGTGAAACTATGTTTCAATAATAAGTTTAAAATTCAGAATTATCATATAAATAATGATTTATTAATGATAGAGTCCCTGACATTTAATTATCTCTCCATATTCACAGTTTATCCCCAACTTCTAATAATTGTGGCTTCTAAATATCTTTCAAATTCATCCAGTTCTCTTCACCTACAATACGCTACTTATAGGACGTATACAAAATTCTTTACCATGGACTATGGACACTGCCCTCTCTGGCATCTACCTACTTCTCTAGATTCATTGCACAGTAAGTGTCACCACCAGCTCATTTCTTGTGGTCCAGATGTGAACCCTGTAAACAGGACTTGAACTTGTGGACTTGAAAGGCACTTCACTTACAACACTGACTAGAAAATTGGTATTACCCCAATAAGAGGATCTACGTTGCATTGACTGGAAATCTGGAACTGTTTTGGAATCTGGCGTGACCAGCCAAAGAAGGCACTTAAAATGTCAAATATCTGAATGTAGAGAGTCCAGCTAATAGAATGGCGGTTTCAAAGAACAACAACAACAACAAAAAATGCTCTCAGTGAAAGCATATCATCTCTGTTTCTTGCAGAGAACCCTGTATGTAACTACAATAACCAAGTAATACCTTGTCCTTTGTGCTCACTCCTCTCCCCCCTCACTGCCCTGTAATTAAACCTGGAAGTCTAAGATCATTAGCTAGCAAGGAGGAGAGAAATCTAACACAGAAAAAATGAACTAGCTCTAACTCCATTTTTCCCAGGTTACCAAGCTACACTCAAATTGGAAGAAAGAATTTAAAATATATAAAACCACAGTCTGCTATTAGATTGATTGCTCTAGGCATTTCATTTTCTGTAATTAGTTTTGTTAAATACTGTAAAATGACTAGAAAGTCAGTGGGACCTGCCCAAGGGATCATAAAACGTTAGAAAAGACATTCAGAACAACATGCAGAAAAGGCCTGGGGTTGCTTTCTGCTTATCACCTGCAAAGACCAGAACGTTCAATAAACTAATTTTACAGAAATGTACATGAATACGTAACAGTGAGAGAGTGAAAGAAAACAGTGTAAAACAGAAAAACAGAACATGGAGGAGAGAGAAACTCAAAAGCATGTTAACTAAAACGTTAATTTGAAAGGTATTTGTCTTTGTGTCCCAAAATAGCTGACGCTATTTGTCTGGTTTTTGCTCATTCTCATTCCCCACTCCTCCTTTCCTCTGCTTTCTTCCTCTTCCCCCACCACGTGCTCTGTTTTCCTCTCCTTTCACCTCATTCTCTCTCCTCCTCCAACTTCTTCTTCTTCTTTTTCTTTTTAACATTTTCTTTCTTCTTTTTTTTTTTTTTTTTGTAGAGACAGAATCTCACTTTATTGCCCTTGGTAGAGTGCTGTGCCATCACAGCTCACAGCAACCTCCAGCGCCTGGGCCCAGGCAATTCTCTCCTGTGGGACCACAGGAGCCCACCACAACGCCTGGCCATTTTTTGTTGCAGTTTGGCCAGGGCGGGGTTTGAAACCACCACCCTCGGTATATGGGGTCAGCTCCTTACTCACTGAGCCACAGGTGCCACCCCTCAACTTCTTTTGTTAATAGAAGAGGGCTCAACTCTGCAAATTTTATTTTTTAGTTTCTCTTCCCACCTGGCAACATTTAGCCGATTGGTGGATCCTGGTGGAAGAATGGAGGATGGGCAGGGTAGGAAGGCCAGGACGTGTCTGCCTGTCTCTGCTCACTTCTCGTAGTGTTGCTGCCAATCCTGTGTCATCCCTCAGACAGTCCCCTTCCCACCTGTGTACCTCATGAGTCGCAGGCCATCATGGCTCCAGCTCCCACAGCAGCCTCAGCAACATAATCTTCTCCCTTCCCTCCTCCGGCCCTGGTGGTGGCAGCAACTTTTCTCCCTTATCAGTCTCTGAGTTGCCTCAGTTCTCATCAACCAGATTTTCCAATATGCCTGTAACCAATGCTTTTTACCTATGTGAAGAAGATTCTCTTTTTCAGCCTTGCTCATTTAATTTTTTTTTTTTTTGTAGAGACAGAGTCTCACTGTACCGCCCTCGGTAGAGTGCCGTGGCGTCACACAGCTCACAGCAACCTCTAACTCTTGGGCTTAGGCGATTCTCTTGCCTCAGCCTCCCGAGCAGCTGGGACTACAGGCGCCCGCCACAACGCCTGGCTATTTTTTTGTTGTTGTTGTTGCAGTTTGGCCGGGGCTGGGTTTGAACCCGCCACCCTCGGCATATGGGGCCTACGCCCTACTCACTGAGCCACAGGCGCTGCCCCATTTAAATTTTTTTAAATTAGGCATTATATAACTTCAAAACCATCAGTAAAACTATTTGGATTTAAGAATAATTATAAAATCAAGTATGGAAATCAATAAATATAAAAATGGTAAGTGAAAAGATAGGCTGCATACTTTTTAGATATCTTACAAAGTTGCATATATTCTAATTCTAATTTACTTTCAGAACAGTGGATTGATCATAATGACACGTTAGAACATTTTCTACTTTCTTATATGGTATAACATTTAATAGTTTAGAAGAGAAAATACAGAAACAAACTCTTAGATTAAGAAGAGTATTTATTCTCTTAATCACAAATAGTGCAATTGAAAGAATTTTGGACTTAAAAGACAACTATTCAATTCAAATTTATCCCTATCATTAATAACGGGACGATTCTCAATGTAATCCACTTTGCTTGAACTGTAGTTGTCTCATCCATAAGTTGGCAGTGAATAACAACTATAGTTGTGGGGATGAATTAAGATAAGGTGATGGAGTTGTCTGTAAATTTAAAAGTAATATTGACATTTTAATTAAAGTATTAACTTCTTTCATTGCAAAGCTTCCTAATCTTAGTCATATTAAAAACCCAAGTATTTAGTTCATCTTTGCTGTTTCTTTTCATATGGAATTAAATTCATCCTTCGACCCTTTTTGGCTAAGCTTCTAGTCATCATTTCAATCTCAACCGCATCGTCCAGAAATTTCAACAACATAATTGCAGGGAGTGCTCAGATGCAGAGGAACCAAATCTTTATTGAAAGAGAAATTCATGCTCTGTTTCTCTTATAGCACTTTTTTTTTTTTTAATGTTCACTGGTTAACTTTTGTAAGTTTTTGGTTACATTTTAGAAGTGGTTTGAAAAATGCATGGATAGGGAAGGGGAAGCAAAAATATATGTAGAGTTTAGAAACCGATTTATAAACATATGTACATTAACATAATTTCAGAATTGCTTTTTCATTTTTATTTTGCATTTTAATTGCTTCATTTGCATGCATCTGGAATTATGCTATTTTAAACATATTCTTGATTAGATTAGTTGATGAATATATTACTTGTTTTATATTTAGAGTAGGTGAATTTTGGAGTATTTCTGTTCGTGAATAAAGTATAGCTAACTTCCAAAGACTTTTTTTAAAAATCCTACATTAGCATAACTTGTAAGTTACTCCTTTGCTCTAGAAAATCATAGCAAAGCATAGTTGAGAGCTGATTTAACAAAATATTAAGATTTCCTCTATGTGTATATGACTTAATAAAAGGAAAAAAAATTCAGTGTTATATTTCAAAAGCAATAAAATAAAAGGATTGTAAGACTGAGGAAATATAAAACCCAATATAACATTACCTCATTCTGCCTTTGAAGAGATTGGCTTACATTTTTTTGAATAGTAAATAAACTTTTTTTTTTTTAAGTAAAATGTCCTAGAGCATTCAATATGAATGTATATATTTACAGTCATGTGCCCTGTAACATTTTGGTTAATGATAATTAAAGGCTATGGTGGAGATAAAATGTTCCTATCCTCTACTGGTGTAGCAGAACTAACATTACTCACAAGGTTGTGGTATTGGTTTGTGAAAACAAAACAACTGCACTAGCAGTCATGGAAAAGTATTGCACTTACAATTATGTATAGTATTTAACACTTCATGGTAATAAAATGACTATGATTTTTACCACACTAGAGTTTTAATCATTATTTTAAAGTACACTCCAGCTACCTAATAAAAAAAATGTTAACTATAAAACAGTCTCATTCAGGAGGTCATCTAGAAGAAGGCGTTGTCCTCAGGAGATGACAGCTCTGTGTGTGTTATTATTACCCCTGAAGACCTTTCAGTCAGACAAGATGTGGAGGAAAAAGAGTCTGGTAATAGTAATGATTCTTATCTGTGTCGTCCTAGCTTATATGTGTGTCCCTGGTTTAATGTTTAAGAAAAAAGATGTGGCTCAGTGAGTAGGGCACCGGCCCCATATACCGAGAGTGGTGGGTTCAGACCCAGCCTCGGCCAAACTGCAACCAAAAAATAGCCGGGCGTTGTGGCGGGCGCCTGTAGTCCCAGCTGCTCCGGAGGCTGAGGCAGGAGAATCGCGTAAGCCCCAAAGCTGCAGGTTGCTGTGAGCTGTGTGACGTCATGGCACTCTACCGACGGCGGTAAAGTGAGACTCTGTCTCTACAAAAAAAAAAAAAAAAAAAAAGAAAGGTAAATAAATAAAGTGTAAAATAGAAAAAAATAGAATATAAAGAAAGAAAATATTTTTGTGCCGCTATACAATGTGTTTGCATTTTAAGCTACTTTTACAAAAGGATCAATTAAAACAAATTTATAAGTTTATAAATTTAAAGTTATAGTAATTGAGGGTTATTTTCTAGTAAATAAAAATTTAAATACATGTAGTTCAGCTTACGTGTTCAGTGTTTATTGAGTCTACAGTCATGCACAGTAATGTCCCAGGCCTTCACGATCACCCCCACTCCCTCACTGACTCACCCTGAGAAACTTCCAGTGCTGCAGGGTTCATGAATGGTAAGTGCCCTACATAGGTAGACCAACTTTGTCTTTTATAGTGTATCTTCACTGTATCCTTTCTATGATTACATAAATACCACTGTGTGGGCGGCGCCTGTGGCTCAGTGAGTAGGGCGCCGGCCCCATATGCCGAGGGTGGCGGGTTCAAACCCAGCCTCTGGCAAACTCCAACAACAAAATAAATAAATAAATAAATACCACTGTGTTATAATTGCCTACAGTATTCAATACAGTAACATGCTCTAAAGGTTTGTAGCCTAGGAGCAGGAGGCTGTACCACAATGCCTAGATGTGAGGTAGGTTGTACAATGTAGGTTTGGTAAGTACCCTCTGCAGTATTCACACAATGAGGAGATTTCCTAACATAGCATTTCTTAGACCTAATCCCTGTCATTAAATGGCACATTAGTGAGTATTTCCGCTCCCTCTCTTCTTCTCCCTCTTACACACACACACACACACACACACAAAACAGTTCACTATCTGTGATAGTTAAGAATCTGTTACTAGTCTGATACCTTTCCACCCTCACTTGACAGGTGATATGATGAGATTCTGGAAAGTGAAATGTGGACAAAAGTGTTGTAAATCACTCCTAGGCGTGACCCTTCAACACACCACGTAATCCCTCATTGCAGCATATCCTAGAACCCACATTTTCCAGATAACATTGCAATAAGACAGATGAGGGCCACCTGTCCATATTATACTATGAATAAACAGGAAAGAAAGCGCATCTCTCTGTTAAACCACTATTATTTCAGAAGTAATATGTTGTTGCAAATTAATAGTTACAATAATAGTTCTAGGAATTAAAAAATTAAGGGATTGCCAGTGGAAGAAAACAGTTGAAGAATATTGACAGAACCCTTGACAAGGTAAGATAGCCCAAAAAGTGAATTCATGAAGTAGAATCAGAAACATGATCCTATGGATGACAAAGTGTAACACAAATTCACAACCATCCCCAGAATGATCTGAATAAATGTCTTTCTGATGACAACTGGGTATGTGTTACAGCCATTTTTACCATCATCTTTAATTTGGTCTTTTACATGTCAGGTACTGTTTTAAGTATGCACTTGACTTGACCTTTATGAGAATATCCTGTAAAGATGTTAATGTAATTCTTTGATGATTAGGAAATTGAGGCTTAAGCAGGTTAAATAAATTACCCATGGGGTCAGGGTACAGTGTCTCACACCTGTAATCTCTGCCTTTGGGATGCCAAAGCATGAGGATTTCTTGAGGCTGGAGTTCAAGATAAGTTTGGGCAACATAGGGAGACTCTGTGTCAATTGATTTTAAAAAATTAACTGGGCATAGTGCCGCACACCCATGGTCCTAGCTACCCTGGAACTGAGGCAGGATCACTTGAGCTCAAAGTTCAAAGCTGAAGTGATCCATGATAGCACCACTGCTCTCCCAGAAGGAGACCTCATTTCTAAAAAATTTAAAAAGAAAGAAAAAAGTAACCATGGAAACAGAGATACTATGGAATAGGGAGCTGGGGCGTGTAACTGGGTGCATCTAGGGTGTGAACTCACGTTTTCTCTCCCAGTAGCAGGGATGTGCAGCCCACGTTGCACACTGCTCCCCAGAACACAGAATTCCCCGTGGTAAGTTGAAGCAGTGTTCTGTGAATTGTTGTCAGATACGCTTTGCAGACTACTGTTGGGTGCTGACCCCGACATGCCTCTAGTGACTATTCCTCTGCATTTCAATAAGCCGCAATCCCAGCAAAATAAGTCCTTTAAACAATATCTTAAAAGTTAACAGTGGTGGGAGTTGAATGCCCTGCTTTTTTTTTTTTTTCCCTGCTTTTAATTGTGATAACTTTACTGACTTCTTAACTTTAACTGTCATCTCCAAACAAGTGAAATAACACTTTTTTTTTCAATTCAAGTAGGAAGGTTTTTCTACTTAAAATTTTCTCAGTGAAAATATTTCAAATTGTATATAAAACCAGCACATTGTACCCCGTGATTGCATTAATGTACACAGCTATGATTTAATAATAATAAAAATCTTCCCAGTGGTTTGCTAATGCCCTAAGAATAACGTCTTCTCTCCTTTATCATTACCTACATGGTTAACATGGTCTATTATCTGACTTTGTGCCCAACCTCATCTCACGACAATCTCCTTCACCCTCTAACTACACTTACCTTCTTTTTGTTACTTGATCACCCCAAGTCCATTCCATCAAAAGGTCTTTTGGGTATTGCCTGTGGCTCAGTGAGTAGGGCAATGGCCCTATATTGAGGGTGGTGGGTTTGAACACGGCCCCAGGCCAAAACTGCAACAACAAAAAAATAGCTGGGTGTTGTGGGGGGCACCTGTAGTCCCAGCTACTCTGGAGGCTGAGGCAAGAGAATCTTCTAAACCCAAGAGCTGCAGGTTGCTGTGAGCTGTGATGCCACAGCACTCTACCAAGGGTGACAAAGTGAGACTCTGTCTCAAAAAAAAACCAATAATAAAGGTCTTTCACTTGTTTTTTTCTTTCTTTGTTTTTTCTGCCGAAAACCTCCTTCAACTGGCTCTCAAATGTTTAACTTTTAATTTGGTCTCAACTGAGTCAACATCTCCTCGAAGAGACTTTTCCTTGCCAACAATTATGATGGGATCCTCCACTATACATGTCCCTATTTTATGTATTTAATAGAGCTCCCGCTATTGCAAAATGGTCTGTTTATTTATATACTAATTTATTTATTCCTTTATTATCCAACTAGAGCATGAGACCAAGAGGGCAGTGATATTCTACTGCCCTAGGTTTGCTGCTGCCTCTGTCTCTCCACTGTGAACACTGACTGACACAAAGTGAGAACTCAAGGCCGGGCGCAGTGGCTCACGTCTGTAATCCTAGCACTCTGGGAGGCCGAGGCAGGTGGATTGCCTGAGTCCACAGGTTCAGAACCAGCCTGAACAGGAGTAAGACCTGGTCTCTAAAAATAGCCAGCTGTTGTGGTAAGCACCTATAGTCTCGGCTACTGGAGAGGCTGAGCATAGAGGATCACGTGAGCCCAAGAGTTTGAGGTTCCTGTGAGCTAAGATGTTATAGTACTCTACTGAGGGTAACCAGGTGAGACTCTCTCTCTCTCAAAAAAGTAATAACTCAATAAATCTTTGCTGAATAAATGAACGATATCATTTTGATGCCTTTTAAAAAAAGAAATGGAGAAGACATTTTGAGGAGTGAATTGTAGGAAGGAGCTTGAATGTGGGAGACCAGGTTTGTGAGTTTGAAACATGCTGTGACTTCTCACAGAACTCAAACTCTTTGTTCCTCTGTTTCATCACTTGTGAAATAAGGATAATAATAGAAATGTCCTCAAAACGTTTATATTTTTAATTATAAATATATTTTAGAATAGTACTTAATACGGGAAAATCAATGCACATGTAACTGTCATATAAACAAACAATTTTAAGGCAATTTTAAGTTAGATTTCAAAAGTTTCAGACTTTGCCTTTAAGTTGTTTCAGTTGTTTCAGATTGCTGGCTTCATCTTTTAATTAAAGAGAAATATATAATTTGATCAAAACATTTAGTTAACCCATTTTCTATCCAAGTGTCTGTGTTTGGCACTAGGTCCACAGCTGCCGTTACTTGCGGTATTATGGGGAACATTTGACTTCATGGAGTGAGGGTGGGGTAAATGGATGCAGGCTGTCATTATATCAGCAAAGAAATAGGCCATTAATCATTCATATTAATAAAAATGAATTACTAACAAGATTTGTTAGATTTTTTGCACCAGCTCCTAATTTTATTTAGATGTATTTTCATGTTCTAAAATGAGAAGTAATTGTCTTTTCAGAATGAAATTGCACATTTTCATTCTCTGGAGAATAGTTTAAATGCTTTTTCTGTGTACAAAACTTTTCTAAGGCACTGAAAGAATTTCAGTTAGGCAATATCATAAACATGTTTGTCCAAAACTCCTGTCATCACATTTCAAGACCATGGAAATATGTTTGCAAACACAGCTCAAACATTTGACAATAGCTGTGTATCTCTGACTGAGTATAAAGTAACTTCTTCCCAATTTATCCTTAGTAAAGTTGTTCTATTGTGTTTAAAAAGTAAGTCCAGGGCTGGCTGTGGGCAAACGTGTCAACTTCAAATCTTCAGGCTGTCATTCAGGGTCTTCCACCTCCTGTGCCAGCCATAGCTTTTCCTTCTTGTTATGGGTACATTCTCTCTTGCATCTTGTTTTTCTGTCTTATTGATGTGTAGGCAGCCTTCCAAAGCTCTTTTTTTGTTTCTTTCATGTGAGGCTATGCAAGTTCCTTCACCCAGATTGTCCCCATATAAACACAGAAAACCTTAAAAATGGGTTTTACAATTCCATTCAAATTCCTTTTTTAAGCAATTATCCAATGTACTCAACACTAATATGAAGTGAGTAGATGTTCTAATAAATGCTCATATAGGAGAAAAGCTCATTTCAATTCAACTTGGGGCAACGAGGAGGGAGAGCAGGAAATTGGGTGGGTGGGGGGCTTTAGCAGAATGGGCAGAGAGTTTGGGGTGTTGGACACACCTTTTTGTGGGGGACATAACCACAAGAGGGACTCTACTTAACAAACTAAAATACTTTGACCTGGTAGTTTGTACCCTCATAATAACCCGAAATAAATTTACTTTTCTAAAAAATAAAAAATAATCCCTTTTTAGTTTTCTATTTTTTAGAATATTTTATTGCTATCTTCTATTCATTGCTGTTGTGTTAATGTTTTACATTTGATTGGACTACTCCTTTAAAGACAGTAGTAAGATAAAGAGATATGGGTGGTACCGTGGCTCAAAGGAGTAGGGTGCCAGCCCCATATGCCGGAGGTGGTGGGTTCAAACCCAGCCCCGGCCAAAAAGTGCAAAAGGAAAAAAAAAAGAGAGAGAGAGAGATACTTAGAAATACAATTTACACTAGTGTCTGTGGTATTCTTACCAACCATGCTTTTCCCTCCTGTACATACTTGGTACTTGAAGTGGGTCCAGATTCCTTTTCTTTATTCTGTACTGGATTTGTGAGTTACCTTGATTAACAGACTGTGGTGAGAGTGGCAAGCTGGGATTCCTGCATCTAGCCTGAAGATTACTGGCAGATTTTGCTTTCTTCCTCTTAAAGTCTCCATGTAAGGAAACAGACTACTGATACCACCATACTGAGCAGAAGCCACACGGGTAATACGGAGAGGTCACCAGGTCGAGCGCAGACAGTGAAGCCTGCTCAGAACTTCCAGGACACGCCAGCCATTAGCAGTAACCAGGTGACTTAAGCCAGTGACATGTGAAGCAAAATAATGTCTTGGTGAAGCCCAACAAACTCACAAAATCCCATAAAATTTGAAACTGTAATTGTTTTAAGTCACTACATTCAGGGGTATCATGTTGCGACACATCAGTAACTGAAACAGTTTCTTTAACTGTATATTATACGATTTATAGTATTTTTTTTTTTAATTTTTCACAAAGAAGTTTGGAAGTAGGAAACAATTTAGGGATTACTTGTGAATTTTTTTAAATATTATTCCTTACTATTACAGATCATTTTTCAAATTTGTTAATCCTGTTAACACTACTTCTTATATTTTATGACCTTGGTCAAAATGCTTTTCTTCTATGTTTGTCATCAAAATGAAAATGCTACTCTTCTCTAACTCATAGATCTTTCGTGTTGGTAACCTGATTAACACAGTGCCTGGATGTAAGTGTTTGTGATTCTGATTATTTTTACTATTCCCAAAGGATAAGCCAATCTCAAAGATGCCTGATAAAAGGAAGAAAGTTTCAAGAAAATTATTTTGTGTTTAATAAATTTTATTAAACATTTATTTTTAATCTAAATTTTGGAAAATATCTTGGTCCTTTATCTGAATGTCCTATATGTTTTTTTCCAAGTTTTTAAAATTTTTACTTGCTATTATGTAGTTTTATTAAGTTTATATTTAGCTATAGCAAATATGTGGAATCTCAAGGACTACTTATCTTCATTCATTTTTTTTTTGAGACAGAGTCTCACTATATCGCCCTAGGTAGAGTGTCATGGCATCACAGATGACAGCAATCTCAAACTCCTGGGCTTAAGCGATTCTCTTGCCTCAGCCTCCCAAGCAGCTGGGACTACAGGCGCCCACCACAACGCCCGGCTATTTTTTGTTGTAGTTGTCATTGTCATTTAGCTGGCCCAGGCTGGGTTCGAACCTGCCAGCCTCGGTGCATGTGGCTGGCGTCATAAACACTGTGCTACAGGCATCAAGCCTCATTCTATTTTTCTACTCAAATTTAATCCAAATATTATTCTATAAGTTGTTATTATTTTAAAAATTGATTTATAACTTAGACCATTTATATATTTACTATAAATCAATGCATTCACTGAGAAAATGTATTGGGTGTTACTATCTGCCTTATACTGTGCTAGAGATTCAGTAGTGATATGAGAAACACAGTACTAAAAATTAGGAAAGAAAACCCCAAGATTCATGTATTAATATTGCTTGTGGTCTAATGAAGAAGACTGGCATTGCTAATTGCAAACATTTACGTGAAATATGTGCAGGCAATCCAGGCACAGAGGCTCACAGCTGTAATACTGCCTCTCAGGGAGGCTGAAGCAGAAAGATTGCTTGAGGTATGAAGTAAGAGACCAGACTGATCAAGAGTGAGACCCTGTCTCTACTAAAAAAGAAACAAAAGAAGAAAAATTAGCCAGGCATGGTGATGTGTGTCTGTAGTCCTAGATGCTCAGGAGGCTGAGACAGAGGACCACTGGCACCTAGGAGTATGATGTTTCAGTGAGCTATGATGACACCACTGCACTTTAACTGGGGCAACAAAGTGAGACTCTGTCTCCAAAGGATAATAATAATAATAATAAAATATCTGTGCAATAACGGATTATTAACTCATTTGGTCTGAGCTGTCTACGATAACCATAAACACAAAAGATAGAAGCATCTTGCTCTGGGAATGTCTCCTTAGAGAAGTTAAGGAAGGGATACCTTAAAAATAGCTAAACTTAATTCTAAACATAGAGCTATACTTGTGTATGTAGGTATGTGTGCATGTGTGGAATATGAGTTTGTGTTAATGCATATGGGTGTGCATGTGTGTGATACAATATTTAGGGGTGTGCATGTGTGTGCAAGGTCTGAAACAACTATGCCTTGAACTCAGCATGTGCAAGGACCTATAATTGTAAGGAAAGTGTACTTTCAAGAAACTATAAGAAGGACTGTGGCTAAAATTCAAAGAAAGGAAGAAAATGGTAGTTGTTGAGGTTCGTGATCCTTAAGGACCAAAATATTCATACAAGGCCTTAAGAAATTTAAAATTTTTCATCTGCTGTTGTTGAATTTGCAGACAATATAAAACATAGGATCACTCTGTTGGAAAAATAAATTTAACAAAAAGTCTGCCCATAAGTAGAGGACCTGAATAAGCCATTTCACATTCAAGTGATACAATATTATAATACAATATAATACAATACAATATAATACAATATAATACAATATTATACAGATATATTAAAAATCAGGACCTTTTTAAAAAAGTTGCTGTGAAGGAATATATATAGTTTCTTCCTTAGTGAGAAACTGACGTAAATTAAAAAATTAAAAATACGGTTTTGTAAAACAATGACTAACCTTATCTCTGTGTGGACATGCATATGCATATATATGTATATATGGAAGCCTAGAAAAATACTTGAGTTACTTAGAGTGGAGACAAGCACTCTAAGTGTGGAGATGAGATGGGGCAGAGAAGAGGAAGCCGAAAACATATGTAATATCAAAAGAAATTACAAACCAAAAACATATGTAAAATCACATTTATACATTTAAGTAAAATTAAACATATTAAATAAAGAATTTTAAAATTTATTTAGAGAAAGAAATGATCACTCTGGCAGTAGTGTAGAAAACATTTCAGTAGGTTATAGTAGGTAAGTTATTAGGCTATGATTTGGTCCAGGTGAAAAGTGATGTGTACTTGGATTAAGAGTTTAAATCAGTAAGACTTGATGATGATCAGATATGGGAGGTTTCTAAATTTCTGATTTGGATGATGCCACTCAGTACAACTGGAAGTAATTAATGAAAGAGCCAGCTTTCATTACTTCCAGTTGGGGATTTTGCTATTTTATTCGTGCTACTTTGCAGCACCCATGTGGAGATACCAAGAAGGGAGTTGAATAGTTGGATCTAGAACTCAGAGTGCAGGCCTCACAATATAAATAAATATGTACTTTGAGCATCTGTAATAGTCAAAGCTATGGCCCTGGATGAGATGATGCAAGGAGGAGAGAAAAAAAGTCTGTGAATGAAGTTTGAGTAATGTCTTACTACAACAGAGAAAGATCACGGTGCAAAGACAAGGACAACTGGAGCAGCGGGAGAAAATACAGTGGAGTATTGGGATAGAGTCCAAAATTAGGGCAGTGCCTGTGGCTCAAAGGAGTAGGGCGCTGGCCGGCCCCAAATGCTGGAGGTGGTGGGTTCAAACCCAGCTGCAGCCAAAAACTGAAACAAACAAACAAACAAGAAGTCCAAAATTAGAGGGTTTCATAAAGAATTTCAATGATAATAATACCATGTGGCAATGAAAAATGGTTGGAGATACGTGTTAGAATGACTTACACAGAACAGACTGAAAGAAGCTGAGGAACCAATAGGGCTTAGGAAATGGAAATGACAACTTTTCCACCTGTGCAATGAAGACAAAATACAGTTGTAGCCAGAGAACAGAGGGCCAAGAGAAAAGAGTGGTGTGTGTGTGTGTGTGTGTGTGTGTGTGTGTACATGTGCAGGGGGCACGTGTGTGCATTTACTGTATGGTAGAGAGATGAATATTTGCAATATTGATGGCAAAAGTCCAGTCAAAGGAAAAAAAAAGAAAATTATTAAAATAAGGTTTACTAACTTAATCTAACTTAAGATTTACTTAATCTAATTTAAGATTTAACTTAATCTAACTTAGTCTAACTAACTTAATCAATCTAATTTAAGATTTGAATTGTGGACATCTTTAAATAATTTTATAATTCAAGCTAGACATCAATTAACGGAATAGACATTGCATTTATCATGCCCTTATATAAAAAATTCTTCCATTTTATATTGAATGAATGTGGCCCATTTAATTTCATTAATTTAATGAGATGTTTATAATACTGCTTATGCTAATGTCAGTCAGTTTTAGTATGCTTTGAAAATAGAGTGTACTTATTTGTATCTCTTAAAGAGAAAGATGTGAATGGTTAATTTTGATATGCATCTGTCTAAATTGTTTCTTTGCAAACAGTATGTAAATTTGATCTAAGATTTAAAGTATACTTACATACCATATGCAAATGAAGGGTTTTGGTTTACTTGATAATTGGTAAGATTCTATATGATGTTTCTTATTAAAATAGTATTGCTAATTATGCCTCTGAAGATTTCTTTTTAATGTGTCATTACTAGGTAAAATTTATTATTTAAGTATATTTGATGTTCATTTTAATCATGGAGTTCATTTAATCAATGGAGTCTCTGATATTATTTTTAACACGTATTTTTTACATAATTTGCGGGAGAAATTACATTCAATCTCATTCAATTTACATTTCATTACATATTACCTTCTATTATGCTCAAATTCTTTTGTAGATTAATCTGGAATTCCCAAAATGGTCACTGATACTCAATACATGATTGTTGTTTCATTGACTATACCAAAAAAATTCTAACCAAACAAAACAAAACAAATATAAAAGAGATCTCATTTCTCAAGGTTAAGAAGAAGACAAACAGCAAATATTTAACATATGCCAGAATGAGTTAATTTTATTTACATCAATTCATTAATATTAACTAAAATTACTTAATGATTATCTACACTTTATTGAAAAGTAAATTAACCCACAAAGTTTTAACAAGAAACTTGCTTACCCAGCATGGCATAATCAGAAAGTGACAGAGCTCGGAAGCCTACTCAGTTTATCTTCCTCCAAATCCTGTGTTCTTTCAAATGTGGCATACTTATTTGGGTGCAAACCCTTATTTAGGATTATGGGTTCTAGGCTGAATCATGCACTACCTCTAGTCTTTTGTTATCTAAACTAAATTTTTTTCTCACCTTTCCTTTATTTTTTTTTTCTTATTTTGCTATATTCAAAATAGTACTTGGATGGGTCAAATAATTTTTTAAGCTATATTCAGTTCTGTATGGACACTTACAGAATGTTCCAACAGTCACACATACAGTCAAAAGACACAGGGACAATAAGAGATGGTAGCAAAACATACCTTTATTGATAAAATATGGCATTTGTTAAAAAATTTGACAAAGAAGTGACCAATGCAAGAGCATATACTGTTAAGTATTTTGTAAATTTTGGAATGAATATTTTGCCAGTAATAGTATATCTATCAACAATATCTTATTTTACTTATGTATTTTACTTGTGGGAGACTTTTGGGACAATCTGTAGATTCTCTTGGGTCACCATTCTTTATCATGAGCTCAACAATTCTTGTGAGGTTGGTGATAACGATGTTTTCTTCCTTGGGTTCTGTGTGTATATGTGTTTTAGCAAAGAGGAATGAATGAGAAGCCATATACAGTATTTTTCCTTTTAATAACTGGATTCTATTTATCCCATGGAGTACCCCACTAATACACTCTCCTTTTATCTTTATTTTCTGCCTTGATTGTTGATCTGTATACAGTAATTATTAATCTGTATACAGTATTTTTCCTTTTAATATCTGGATTCTATTCACCCCATGGAGTATCCCATTAATACATTTTCCTTTTATCTTCATTTTCTGCCTTAATTATTGATCTGTGAGTTAGTTGTCCTCAAAACTGATGCACTCGACAGCTCCAGGGTAGTGGAGTGAGATGGTTGCTAGGCAACCCCAACTGTATCAAATGGGTTATTGGGGTCTTTTCCCTCTGGGAGCCTCGGTTATGGAAAATCTGAGGGAAAAGCTATTTCTAACGCTTGTGTCTTTAAGCCTCAGAAAACAACGAGATTTGGAACAAAGACACAGGTATTTAAAAAAGGATTATTAGACAAGGGAAAATTTATTTGCAGATTCTGGTGATTGCCTTTTAAAAAAAGTTTTAAAAACTCTGCTGATTGTTTATAAATAACAAATCAGGACAAACAGAGATTTAAAGAAAAATGTAATAATATCTCACAGTTTCTATGGATGAGAATATATCTCACAGGCATAGTCTAGGTGTCTCTCTGCTCTGGGGTCTTCCAAGTCTGTAATCAAAGCATCTGCTGGAGCTGTGGTGTCATTGAAAGTTCAGGGTCTTCTTCCAAGACCTTGTAGTTGTCGGCAGAATTCATTTCCTTGCAGCTACTGAACTCCTGGCAGTTTATTCCTTCAAACCCAGTGATAGAAAGAGTGTTTGGAGCTTCCAATCTTGCAGCTCAGGCAAGAACAAATTTCTCTTTCAAAGACTTAATTAGGCCAGGCTCATAAAGGATAATCTCCTTGATTTTTACTGGTATATCACGTATTTCTATGCACTATTTTGATACATACCTACAATGTTAGATCAAATGAGGTTAACTAGGATATCCATCACTTCAACACTTATGATTTGTGTTGGGAATATTTCAGATCTTCTAGTATTTTGAAATTACAATTAATAATTGTTAACTTAGTCACCCTACTGTGCTATCAAATACTAGAATGTATTCCTTCTAATTATTTTTGTGTCCATTAACCAAGCCATAACCTCCCTTCTGATTAATTGAATTCGAATTATTTGGGACCTTAATTACATGTGGAAAATCCCTTCATTTTTTCCATGTAATGTAGCAGAACCACAGGAGTGATATTTCTTCCTGTTCAGAGGTCCTGCTCACACTCAAGGAAAGAGGCTAATTATACAATGGTGTGATTTAAGAGATCACCTTAAAATTCTGTCTGTCACAGATATATTTTAATTATCAGATAAGTGTTCTAGTAAAATCTCAAAACATGGATGGAGAAAATAATATATAATTCTTTTCTTTCTAAGTTCTTCTATCTTTCCATTTTGTTTGTAATCACATTTAAATAACTATGTATGATATATTTAAAAATTAAATTTGAGTCATTTTCTTTGAAACAAAACATTCTTATAGTATCATTCTTTCAGAAGAAATAACTGCATAGTAAGCATTGGAGACTATTAGGGGGAGGGTCGTGTTAGATGATCCAATTTTATATCTATGTCTATTAGATTAATATGTTATGGATACAGGGGAAAAGGTGATGGATGAAAATTTGCAATTAAATTTGGTTGAAGCAAATAGTAAACTTTTATACTTGATTAGTGGCTAAATCTCTGCCTCAAGCCTGTAAATCAGATCAAAATTTCCTCTAGGGAATAGAAGAGTGCAATTCTCTTCAATTGAGCATTTTCTATTCCTCTGATGTCATCTCAACTCATGAGTGGAAAGTTGGCTCAGAAACATGAAGTAATTTATTGAATGTAATCTGCACTCAAGGGCCACAAGGATGTTGTTGGAGCAATTCTCTTGGTTAGTTTCTTTCCTGAATCCCAAAGAGTTGATGATTATGCAAACATGACAAAGTAGAAAAACAAGAAATAGTACAAAAATTATGTGCCAAGGCCTTCTCCAAAGACGTTTGGGGTATAAGAGATAATTATGCAAATATTAAAGTGCATATTTTATTGGCTTCTCATCCATTTTCATCCACAGGTAAACTCACTTCTGAATGAGTTTGTTTTATTGGTATATATAAATCTCATAAAATATGCGGATCCTTTAGCTTTTAGTTAACTGATTATCTGGATTTTAGAAAGGGATTGTCAACCTATATTTTGATTTATGTTGCCTGAATATGCATGAATATATGTTTTCCCTTGCAGACCGATCTATTCAAGAAATATGTTTGTGCAACAAAAGCAAATGAGAAGTGGTTATCAATGCTTGTCCACCAATATTCCTTTCCAACCTATGTCCCATCACGAAATGATGATAAATATAAATACAAAGGGCATAATGTCATTTAGGAAGATTGCATTATTGTTTGTCTCACTAGCAAAAAATAATTCCAAAGGCTACTAATTAATTTAAATGTAATATGTTAGTTACCAAATTTTAATGTGTTCAAGAATTACCTGATTATATCTGATTCTTCTCTAGGTAAGATGTAATATCCTTGGAGGTGAGTTGGGCTTGAGTCATGAAAAAAAGATCATTTCTATGTGGAAATACAGTTAATAAGGCATTAAGCAAGTAGGTTAAAAGAGCATTTTGGGTACAGCATTGCTTATAGATACTATCTGTACTGGAGAAGTTAGATAAACAGGATACTTCTTTGTAAGATGTTATGAAAACAAATGCAAATTCATATGTATACATGTGTAGCATTACTGTAGAATCATAAATTATAAGCCCATAAGTATAAGTAGATATTTGGATTTCCTAATAGGAAAAGATAAAATTATGCTATTTTAAAAAAGCAGTGTTGGTTTAAATATTATGCAAAATATTATAAATTAAAAAAAAATCACAGTGAAAACATTTTTTAAGAAACTAAATAAATTTATATATATACATATAATGCTATATATAGTAGGGGAAAGTGCGAACACAGTGTCCCACTACCGCAAATTACGCAGTCGAATTTCCCACAGTAGTGGAAGCGGCAGGGGTCAGCACATCGGGAGTGCAATGGATAAGCCTCTCCCTGGGAAAACCATGTTCGTGATCATGGTATCTCTCCTACCAGGTAAGTATAGATACTAAATACATTTTTAAAGTGAAATAAATATAACATAAAACAGGGTCTACTGGATTTCAAATATTTTATTGTCACGGTTTCCCAAAGAAGCCGTGTACGGCTGCTGTGTGGGAAGCACCACACCTTCATGAAGGGGTCTGGACATGGTAGGTGGCTTTTGTGGCACTCCTTGGTAGGATACACCACTCATTTCAGTATTTAATTGCAGATGGATCTTTATAATCCCTCTACTTTGTGACAATCCATCTGGCATTTGTGTAGACTGAGATGCACTGTTGTTTTCTCTACCCGTGGCATACTGATTTCAGGACACATCTCTAATCAGCAGTCTCATGAGATTCTTTCCTTTGTACCTCACTAATGATTACATAGACCAATGTTGTTTTATCGTTCTGAATTATTCACTAGCCCCAGGGTTGCTGGGGAGACTCAATAGTACTACTGCAAATCCCTCTGATGGCCACAAGATAGCTCCTTTCCCACTTAGTCTCAAAGGGAAGTCCTGGTATTCCACCAGCCTGCCTCTTAAACTGGACCATCCCAAACTAACTCCAACCAGTGAAAATTCATCTATCCATTTACAAAGGCATCAAAAATAAGGAAATGGGAGAAAATTTATTCACATATAAACTGCAAAATAAATTTTTGAAGTAGTTTGAATGATATAATAAACTTCTCTTAAATTATCAAAGTGTCTTATCAAGATACTATTACTTATAGACCAAACTTTATTTCACTTTAAGATTCAAATTTCAAATACTAATACACTGATTTGGAAAGTTGAAAGTTTGCATTAAAATGACACATTACAAAGACTCTCGATGTAAAAAAAAAACAGTTTTTCATTACTCATAACCTGATGTACAGTAACTAAGAGCTGAATAAAGTTCAAAAAGCCATTCATCCATCTGGTTATTATTTTAATACATTAATTTATTTTTTTGCATATTTGTATTCTGGTAATTAACTTATTTATTTATTCTTTTCAGGATAGGTCAACCATTACTTTTTTTGTGTTGTTGTTGTTTGGGCAGAGTCTCACCCTTTGCAGAATGCTGTGGTGTCAGCCTAGTTCATAGCAATCTCAAAGTCCTGGTCTCAACCTCTTGAGTAGCCAGAACTAGGCTGTGCACCACCACCTCCGGATAATTTTTCTATCTCTCTCTTGCTTGGGCTTATCTCAAACTCCTGATCTCAAGGGATCCTCCCACCTCTGCCTCCCACAATGCTAGGATTATAGGTGTGAGCCACCATGCCTGACCCCATTTTATGTTTTCTAAACTTTTTACTTTTAATTATTATAGGTACGTAATGGTTGTATTTACTTATATAGTACATGTACATGTGAATTTTGATACAGGGATGCAATCAAGTCAAGGTAATTGAGGTATCCACCCCCCATCAAGCATTTATCATTTATTTGAGTTAGAAACATTCTAATTCCACTCTTAAAGTTACTTTAAAGTATTTCCTAACTTATTGTTGATTATAGACATTTTGTTGTACTGTACAATATTGTTTTTTCTAACTATATGTTTGAACCCATTAACCATCTCCACTTTATTCCCTCTCTCTGCTATCCTTCCCAGACTCTGGTAACCATCGTTCTACCCTCTGTCTTCATGGGATCAATTGTTTGCTATTAAACCCCCACATAGAAATAAGAACACGCGAGACCTGACTTTCTATGCTTGGCTTATCTCACTTCACATAATGATTTTTAGTTCCATCCTGCAAATAGTAGCATTTCATTATTTTTGGGGTTATATTATATTCTGTTCTATATATGTACCAAAAGTTCTTTATCCATCCATCTATTCATGGACACTTTAGGTGGATTCTAAATACTGGCTGTTGTGAATACTGCTACAGGGAACATGGGAGTGCAGATATCTTTAGACCCACTGCTATTGCTTCTTTTGAATATTTACCTAGCAGTAGGATCATGAAGGCATGTGGTGCTTCCATGTTTAATTTTTTGAGCAATCTCCATACTGATCTCTATAGTGATGCACTAATTACATTTCCACAATAGTGTACAAGGTTTTCCATTCCTTCGTATTCCCTACAGCATTCATCAGTGCCTATTGTTTTGGTTAAAGCCATTTTAACTGGCATGAGATGATATCTCCTTGTAGTTTTAATTTGCATTTCTCTAATGACTAGTGGTGTTCATTGTTTTTTCATTTATCTCTGGACTGTTTGTATGTCCTCTTTTGAGAATATCCATTTATTCAGATTGTTTGTCCATTTTTAATCACATTATTATATTTGTTCCTATTGAAATGTTGGAGCTTTTTATAGATTCTAGTTATTAACCCCTTGTCAGATGGTAGCTACTTTTCTCTCATTCTGTAGATTGTCTCTTCACTTGGCTGATGGTGCAGAAGATTTTCAGCTTGCTGTGATCCTATTTGTCCAATTTTTCTTTGGTTACCTGTGCTTTGGGAGTATTAACTCAAAAAGTTCTTACCCAGACCCATATCCGGAAGTGATTTCCCAATGTTTTCTTTTAGTAGTTTCATAGTTTTAGGTGTTATGTGTATGTCTTTAATACACTTTGATTTTTTTATTAAGTCATATATACATAGATCGTGAATACATTTATGCCTTTGTGGGATTCAATGTGTTGATTATTTATACAAATTGGAGTGCTTACATCCTACTAATTAAAGTAACTTTCACCTCATTTACTTCATCACAGTGTTAAGACATTTGTGTTCAATACTTGATGGATTTGACCTGTACCCTTGCAATATGCTCCATAAGTGTGGTCCCTCCGTTAACCCTCCCTCTATTGAACCATCCTCTCCCCTCCCATCCTTCTCCCCTTCCCTCCTTCATCCTGGGCTAAGGGTTTACTTTCATTCTTTTCCATATGGAAATCCAGTTTCCCAGCATCCTTTCCCCACTGTATGTTCTTGGCACCTTTGTTGAAGATAAATTCACTACAGATGTATGGATTTCTGGATTCTCTTCTGTCCTATTGGTCTATGTGTCTGTTTTTATGCTAGTATCATTATGTTTTGGTATCCATAGCTCTGTATTATAATTTAATGTCAGATAATTTGATTCCTATAGCTTTGTTTTTTTTGCTTAAGATGACTTTGGCTATTCTGGGTCTTTTGCAGTTTCACATACATTTTAGGGAGTTTTTTCCTATTTCCGTGAAGAATGTCATTAGTATTTTTATGGGGATTGCACTGAATCTCTAGATTGCTATGGGTATGATGTGTATTTTACTAATATTAATCCTTCTAATCCATGAGCATAAAATATCATTCTAGTTTTTTATCTTCTTTAATTTCTTTTATCAATGTTTTATAGTTTTTATTATAGACATCTTCCATTTTTTGGTTAAGTTTATTTCTGTGTATTTTATTTTATTTGTAGCTACTATAAATGGGATTACTTATTTGGTTTCTCTTCCATATTGTTTACTGTTGAAATATAGAAATGCTAATAATGTTTGTATGTTGACTTTGTATCCTGAAACTTTATTGCATTTGTTTACAAGTTCTTGTAGTTTTGGAGTGGAATCTTTAGTTTTTTTCTAGATATCAGATCATATCATCTGCAAACAAGGACAATTTGACTTCTTCCTTTCCAGTTAAGATGCCCTTTATTTCTTCCTCTTGTCTGTGTGATAGCTAGAGCTTCCAGTATTCTGTTAAAAGTGATGGAATGGGACATCCTTGTCTTGTTCCAATCTTAGAGATAAGACTTTCAGTTTTTTACCATTCAGTATAATAGTTGTGTGTCTGTTATAAATGGTTATTATTATGTTGAGGTAAGCTCCTTCTATACTTAATCTTTTGAAAATTTTTATTATGAATAAATATAAGATTTTGTTGAATCCTTTTTCAGCAACAACTGAAATGATCACATGGTTTTTGTCCCTCATTCTGTCAATATGATGCCTCACATTAATTGATTTGTGTATGTTGAATAATCTTTGGATACCTAGAATGATTCTCACTTGATCATGATGAATAAGGTTTTTAATGGGATGCTAAATTGTATTTGCTAGTATTTTGTTGAGGATTTTTCCATCTATGTTCCTCAGAGACATCACCTATATTTTTTCTATTTTTGTTATTATGCCTGGTTTTGGTATCAGCATGATACAAGTTCACAGAATGAGTCTGGAAGTATCTTTTCATCCTTGGTTTTGGTGATATATTAGTTTAAATAGGTTCAGTCTTATTTCTTCTTTGAATGCTCTATGGAATTCAGCAATGAAGCATCAGGTCCTGAACTTTTCTTTCCTGGGAAACTTTTTATGTCTGTTTCTGTCTTGTTACTTGTTATTGCTTTATTCATGGGCTGGACTTCCTCCTGGTTCTGTGTTGGTGGGTTGTATGTGTCTAGGAATTTACCCGTATCTTCTAGATTTTCCAGTTTATCAACATATAGTTGTTCCTAGTAGTTTTTAACAAGCCTTTGAATTTCTGTAGTTTCCATTGTAATGTCTCCTTCTTTCATCTTTGATTTTATTTATGTCTTCTTTGTTTTTTTTTCCTACTTTGATTAAATGTGTGTCAAATTTATCTTTTCAAAACCAACTTTTTGTTTTGTTTAATATTTTGTGTTATTTCTTTCATTTCAATTTCACTTATTTCTACTCTATTGTTTGTTACTTTTGTTACTTCTTTTCTCCTAATTTTGGGTGTGGTTTGCTCTTATTTTTTAGTTCTTTGAGATGCATTGCCAGGTTGTTCATTGAAGCTTATCTAGTTTTTCTTTTTTATTTATTTATTTATTTATTTATTTTTATTAAATCATAGCTGTGTACATTGATATGATCATGGGGCATCACACACTAGCTTCATAAACCGTTTGACACATTTTCATCACACTGGTTGACATAGCCTTCCTGGCGTTTTTCAGTTATTGGGCTAAGATACTTACATTCTACATTTGCTAAATTTCACATATATCCTTGTAAGATGCACCTCAGGTGTGATCCCACTGGTCCCCCTCCCTCTACCCACATCACCCCCTCCCCTCCCTTTCCCCCTTCCCCCTATTCTTAGGTTGTAACTGGGTTATAGCTTTCATGTGAGAGCCCTAAATTAGTTTCATAGTAGAGGTGAGTACATTGGGCACTTTTTCTTCCATTCTTGAGATACTTTACTAAGAAGAGTATTTTCCAGTTCCATCCATGTAAACATAAAAGAGGAAAAGTCTCCATCTTTCTTTAAGGCTGCATAATATTCCATGGTGTACATATACCACAATTTATCAATCCATTCGTGGATCAATGGGCACTTGGGCTTTTTCCATGACTTAACAATTATGAATTGGGCTGCAATAAACATTCTGGTACAAATATCTTTGTTATGATGTGATTTTTGGTCTTTTGGGTATATGCCCAGTAGAGGAATTAACAGGATTGAATGGCAGTTCTATTTTTAAATTTCTAAGTGTTCTCCATATATCTTTCCAAAATGAATGTAATAATTTGCATTCCCACCAGCAGTGCAAAAGTGTTCCCTTTTCTCCGCATCCACGCCAACATCTCTGGTCTTGGGATTTTGTGATATAGGCTAGTCTCACTGGAGTTAGATGATATCTCAAAGTAGTTTTGATTTGCATTTCTCTGATGATTAAAGATGATGAGCATTTCTTCATATGTCTGAAGGCCGTGTGCCTGTCTTCTTCAGAGAAGTTTCTCTTCAAGTCCTTTGCCCAGACTGCAATGGGATCCCTTGTTCTTTTCTTGCTAATGCGTTTGAGTTCTCTGTGGATTCTGGTTATTAAACCTTTGTCAGAGACATAACCTGCAAATATCTTCTCCCATTCTGAGGGCTGTTTGCTTGCTTTACTTACTGTTTTCTTGGCTGTGCAGAAGCTTTTTAGTTTGATCAAATCCCAGTAGTGTATTTTTGAAGCTGCTTCAATTGTCCGGGGGGGGTCTTCCTCATAAAATACTCGCCCAGACCGATTTCTTCAAGGGTTTCCCCTGCACTCTCCTTTAGTATTTTTATAGTTTCATGTTTTACTCAGAATAAAAACAAAGCAGGAGGAATCACACTACCAGACCTCAGACTATACTACAAATCGATAGTGATCAAAACAGCATGGTTTTGGCACAAAAATAGAGAAGTAGATATCTGGAAGAGAATAGAGAATCAAGAGATGACTCCAGCTACTTACCGTTATTTAATTTTTGACAAGCCAATTAAAAACCTTCAGTGGGGAAAAGATTCCCTATTTAACAAATGTTGCTGGGTGAACTGGCTGACAACCTGCAGAAGACTAAAACTGGACCCACACTTTTCACCATTAACTAAGATAGACTCTCACTGGATTAAAGATTTAAACCTAAGACATGAAACTATCTAGTTTTTCAATGTAGGCACTTATTGCTAAACATTTGTCTTAGTACTGCTTTTGTTGTGTCTCATCCTATTGCTAGAGTGCAGTGGCATCATCATAGCTTATGGTGACCTCAGACTCCTGTGCTTAAGTGTTTTTCTGACTCAGCCTGTTTGCAACTGGGCTACAGTTGTGTATCACCACGCTTGGCTATTTTTCCCTATTTTTCATAGAGATACGGTCTTGCTCTTGCTTAGGTTGGTCTTGAACTCTTTTCCTCAAACAATTCTCTCTCTTTAATGTAAAGTATTCAGATTATAGGCACGAGCCACCACCCCTAGGGATGGTGTAGGAAATGCAAGACTGTCTTTTCTACCTTCTTCAGTAACTTCCTTTGAAGTAATGTTAAAACCGGTCACTGTGATCTCTCACCTCATTTCTGGTTAATCAGAAGATGGTTCCTGTGTGTATAGTTGTTGAATTTGGTGTTTGCATGGAGGGCAATAACTGGAGTTTTTTATTTGGACATCTTTCTCTGCCCCATCTCTCTCCTTTTCCCACGTGCTTACGCTTAGTTCCTGTTACTTATTATTTTCCATACAGTACCCCCAACTCCACAAGTTTATTTCCAACTCCTCTTGGAGTTTTTTTTTTTTTTATATTTAGATTTTGGGCTGAGAGGACATTTAATATACAGATTATATGAAATATAAATTGTGAAAATTGTGGGCCCAGGATTATAAACAAACATGTTACTGCACATTTGGCTTCATTTTTAAACTGAGGTTGAACACTCCTTTTTTTTTTTTTATTAAATCATAGCTGTGTACATTAGTATATCATGGGCACCATACACTTGGTTCATAGACCGTTTGACACATTTTCACTCCTTGAATGAAATATTTTATTGAGGGTGATACTATCTCAAATATTCACCAACCCAGTAACTGTGTTGGGAGAGGGAAAGTATAAATCTTTTTTTATATTTGCCACTTTTTATCTTCAATAAATCTGAAAGTTTAAAGCATGAATAACAAACAAATGGATATAATTTATAAAAATATGTGATGTTTTCAGTTTACAATTCACAATAAAATGTGCGGAGGTGAACTCCAACTTCCCATCTGACTTTTTAATCTGTCATCAGTGACGTGTTCCAGTTCCCTTGTGCAGATTTTGCAGACATACTTCCAATTGATCCAATGAGAATGATTTTAACAGAATGAATGAGGGAAGCACACCAACACAGCATGGCTAGGTTCTCTGCTCAAAGTATCACAAAGCTGAAATCATGGTGTCATCTAAGCTGAGTTTTATTCTGGAGACAAATTTAAAAAAAAAATTAAATTTGGGACTCATTCTTGTTGTTGGAAGAAATTATTTGCTTTCAGTTATAAGGCTGTGTTATTGCAGCATGGTGATGGCTCGGAGTAGTTGTCAAAATAATTGAAGAGAACAAGAGCAAGTAGAGTTTTAGCAAGGAAGGAACAGTTTATATTAACAGTTTGGACAGTAACCTGGGCCCCATCCTAGCAATGGGAGGGGCATGAAGAGCACAGTGCTTAGATTTTATACGTAACTTTTGAGGTGCATCGGCTTCTTTTTAGAAGTTTCCCAGGGTCTTGATCATATTCCCATAGCAACTTGTATCTATCTATGTCAGAAAGGGCCAGAAACATTAATCAGCTAAAACAACAGCTCCCTAAAATAAGCAACTGCAAGGTCTTGCACCTGCGAGTTCTTGATTAGTCCCGTTCTCATAACAGCCCCGGGCAGCCTGCCCCAAGCCATAACAGCTGAGGTCCCTAGTACTTTGCTGACAGTCAGCTGGGGCCTACTCTCTGCCCTTGCCACCTGGCCCTCTCCGTTGTGTAGTAAACAGTAGCAAATCTATTCCTTCTCTTCCTCCCTCATTGTGAATTACTCACTTCCTTACTGCCCTGTCTTTAATCTCTAGACCCAGATTTATAGGGCTCCTGTTATTAGGTCTGGTGCATACCAGATTATCCCTTCATTGTAAACCTTATGGATTTGGAACCTTAATTACATCTGCAAACTCTCGTTTTGTCATATAATATGAAATAGTCATGACACTCATCATTTTCATAGATTTCACCCACATACCCATACTCAAAGGGAAGAGATTATACAGAGTGTGCTTTCTTTGGGGACATGTTAAAATTCCACCTATCACAATTATGTCATGTAAAGTTCAGATTGACAGGATAACTTTTATTCTCTACAGACAAATTACAGGGTTTCAGAATGAAATGTAAAGACTTGCCCTATTTTTTGTTATTTATTTCAGGAGCTCTAGCAATGCACATGTTGGTTTGGTTATGAATTACAGTAATCTGCATGTGAAGATTCCAATTATATCTTCCCTGTTTCAAATTAATCACTTAGTGTTTACTACTTTGAATATATTATTCCCAACAGTTTGGGTGTTTTGTTGTTGTTTGTTGTAGAATAAATAATTTTTTATTTTTATTGTTTGCAGTTTCTGGCTGGGGCTGGATTTGAACTCATCACCTCTGGCATATGGTTCCAGCGCCCTATTCCTTTGAGCCACAGGTGCTGCCTGGAAATAAATTTTTTAAGTGTATCTTTTCCAAAGTTTTATCTAATATTATCAATGCCTATAGATGTATCAATATGCAATGAAAATTTGAACTTAATAATTATGTGCATTTGTGTTATTTTTACATAATCTGACAGGCTTTGAATTCTTGTACTGATTTACTTTAAAAGTATGCCATTTTATTTTGTCTGTGCCACCTTATTCTGAAACATTGTTGAGAATTTAATGAAATTTTGCTGTTGTGTGATACTTTTTGGCTTTAGCTGTTATAAATATCTTACAGCTAGTTTCCTGACTACCATCTGAAAATTGTAGAATAATTCTGGTTTGTATTTTATGCTAATACAGCTCAAATGAGCTAAAGTCTGTGTGTGTGTGTGTGTGAGAGAGAGAGAGAGATGCTTTGTGGACAGGTGTTCCCCTTGTTATCTTTGCCTATTTGGTAATGTTTGCATATAAATAAGACAGTTAAGAAAGACAAGAAGTACTAGAGCACATATATTAAAATGTATATAACTCTCATTCATATTACCAAATTAATGATGAAGACAATATTGTTTAATTCCTGCTTCTTATAAATCTGATGACTTTATTGTCCTAATTAAAAAGTAAACTGGGGCGGCACCTGGGTCTCAATGGGTAAGACGCTGGCCCCACGTACTGAGGGTGGCAGGTTCGAACCTGGACCCAGCCAGCTAAACAGCAATGACAATTGCAACAAAAACTAGCTGGACATTGTGGCGGGCGCCTGTAGTCCCAGATACTCAGGAGGCTGAGGCAAGAGAATCACTTAAGCCCAAGGGTTGGAGGTTAAGGGGGACAAAGTGAGACTCTTGTCTCAAAAGAAAAAAAAAAGTTGTAAACTGGTCTTAGCTGGGTCCTCTAGCCAAATAGAGCACCAGCCGTGCACACAAAGGGTGGTAAGAACCTCACATGGGCTTGCAAAAAAAAAAAAAAAAAAGTGGTATATTGGTCTTTATCAATATAAAGTTGGGATATATTTCCAGTCTTAAGATAATTTTGATGCAATTCATCCTGAATTTTATTTTGCTATTTGAGCATGTTTTAAGAAAATAGAAAGTGCTAATTTTCACCATTAAATAATTAAAATGATTACAAAATTTAAAATATAGGTATCATTTAATTTGTAAGTAATCTAGAAATAAGTTTCAAATGATGAGGGAGAAGTGAGTGTGACTAAAACAGGGATGATAGCACAAGTGACATCTCTGCGGTAATGAACTATTTCTGTATCTTGAAGACAGTTGTGATTTTACAGATCTACACATATGAAATAGTGACACTGAACTATACACACAGTTTATTCACATATCAGTTCCCTGGCTCTGATATTATAGAACCATATTAACATGAGATATAATGCGTGGAGTAAAAAGAGTGAATACCCAAAGAGGAGGCCAACAAATAGAGGATATTTTGCAAATATTTTGTAAAATTTTAAAAGGAATATTTTGTAAACAAATGTACATTTAGCTACAAATTATACAAAAGCAATTCATGTAACCAAAGAATTTATACTCCCATAATATCCTGAAATTTAAAAAATTAATAACATGTCATAAAACAGTATTTCAATCTGAGAAGAGAATTTTGTAGTAGTAACTATTTCCTTGAATGTATTATGGAAAGGAAATAAATGAAAGGAACATAAGAAGTACATGAAATGGATTCTGTAAAAGTTCTGTAATAATATCTGTATTCAAACAAACATATTAGTTTAAGAATTCTCATCAAAGTTTAATGCCATCAATGTTTCAAAGATTTTTAATTTTTATTCTGATTTTATAGTTTTTTGTTTAAGATTTCTATACAAAGCAATTAAAATAGTAAAAAAAATAGGCTGGGCTCAGAGGTTCAGGTCTCTAATCCCAGCACGTGGGCTGAAGTAGGAGGATCACTTGAGGCCAGGAGTTGGAGAATAGCCTGAGAATAGTGATACCTACTCTCTTTAAAATTTAAAAATTAACCAGGCAAAATAGCACATGGCTATAGTCAGGAGGCTGAGGCAGGAGGATTACATACAACCAAAAGTTTGAACTTGCCGTGAGTTTTGATGATGCCACTGCACTGTAGCCCAGGCAACAGAGAGAGACCCTGTCTCAAAACTAAAATAAAATAGGAAAGTAACTTTTAAGTACAATTTCAAGAAGAACATGTGACTCTAGTGACATTAGTTTTCTTGCAGAAGTAGATAATCCTGAAACAAAGCTAACCTATGGACTAATAAATATAAATATAAATATTGTCATAACAAAGTAGTTTTCAAAATTGTATTAGCCTAGCCAATTAATGGAAAATGTTCCACATTTTAAGATGAATCAGTATAATGTTTCAACCACAAAACATAAACTTTAATTAAAATCATGCTTGGGGGTTAAGAAGTTTATGGTCAGTATGTAAGAAAATTGGATTTCTGGGGATTAAGGACAACAAATTGCTCTAAATAGGTAAAAGATTTTCAGGTGATATAGGAAATAATAAAATATATACTTTTGATATTAAAAAATAAATTTGGGCATATTAAAAGTGTCATTATATGAGAAGATTCTCAGAGGATATCCCTTCTCAAGGAGCAGAATGCTTGTGTTCAGTGCTTGGAATAGTTTGTCTTCCCATTTGAAAAAGAAAAGGAAAAAGAAGGCAGAGAACACATAATGTTCTTTTTCGTCTCCAGAAAAATTCTGGCACGATTGTCTCTCTTTTTATTAAATAAATGATTACATCAAACAGTAGACCTTCTATTTCATTCTTGCTAGAAAGTAGAGACCTAATTTGGACAACACTCACCATCAAGAATTATAAGATCAACAAAATGAAATACCATTTGCACTTGCCAGTATTTTATTTATTAGTTATTCTTATATTGTTTACTTTGTTTATTGTCTAGTCTAGCTTCAGCCATCATTCTGCCCAGCCCCTCTAGTCTTCACACACACACACACACACACATACACACACACACACACACACACACACACACACACTATGAACATGCTAAGTAGATGCCCAAGGCACTAGCTTTTTTGTTTAGATAAATATAATAAATATAGGAAGAATTATTGTTATTAATTTTTGTCCAAAGTAAGTGGAACAGTAAGGAGGTTAGATGACTTTCCCAAGCTCTCATACAGCTGGGGACTGTGAACCTGAAATTAAATATAAGATTAATTAACTATAACCCAGGCTCATAAATACATTAACAAATTAGAACGTAACTATAAAATAATTGTCCTCAGAGAACTGAGACAATATATTGCATGCACAGAAATTTCTCTAAAATTATATTTCCACAACACAAAATAACTGATGGAAGTTATATAAACATATACATATAAACATATATATAATCACATAAGTGGAATACTCAATAGAAGTGTTGCAAATTAGATGGAAAAATATTTCAGAAAATAGAACAAAGGAGAAAAAAGAAGACAATTAAATGGCCAGTCCAATAGTCATGTAGATTAGCAAACCAAAGCTGCAGCCTTATCTTCACCCCTCCCCATTTTTCTCTGTGTTTGACCTTCTTGATATTAGTGAGGGGAGTGCCATGAGAACTTATCTTCCTGCATAGGATGGTCACTACTGAGCTTCTCAACAACTAGGGATGCCACAACACCTGGGAAAGAGCTGACAAAACTGGACATGTTTCTTAAGGGTTCATAGTAATCATCTTGGAAATGGAAGGACAAACATTGCTCAAAATTGATGGCATTCAAACATAGGCTAACTTATAATCTCAGGAGCATTTTATATGAAATTGACATACAAAATTCAGTAGGAGTAAATTTTATGATTTACACCACATTTTTTAAATTCAATTTTAAATTTACCCCCCCGCCCCCCCCAATCAAGTACTTTGACAAACTTTATTATCTACTGCAGCATTGAGTAAGTTTCCCTATTTTTCAGTCTGTCTATTCGGAAATAATTTCCACTGAACATCACAGGACATACTATCTCTTCTTCTTACGACAATTATTCTTTTAACTGTTTTTAAAATTTTCTTTGTTCTGCTACTCTTGCCTTTCAACAATCATTGTTTCCCTTAAATTTGGCTTTACACGTGTAATGTTTCACAGTCATTTTCTTTTATCATTTATTCCAAAATGAGTCAATTTCAAAATGAACTCAGTGCTCATTTCTGTATCTTTCAATGATGATTGTTGAGTGAAGACACCTTTCTTCTTGTTTCTACTGTATCTTAAATGTTACCAAATAATTAAACTTTTCTCCTTATTTGAAAATGAGCTGAAGTGCATCTTCCTTAGGAAGAGTTCTCTCAAGAGAATGACCAAAGAACAATATAATTATTGACCCTTTTAAAATTCACTCTAAAGTTTTAAAATGTCATCTGAAATATGTATTTTCATTTTTGCAATATTTAAGCTTACCTTTTAAGCTCTCAGCAAGGCATTCACAGAACTGCCTTAATAAAATCAAATATTCTTTTAAAAATGGTATTTTAAAAAATCATACTTTACAGTTGTGTTAATTATATGTCATTTCAGTTGACTACTTGCAAAAAGTCAAGTGCCTCTTGAAGTCCTCAATTTAAAGTATATCACTTTGATGGTAAATGCAGAGATTTACTAATGATGAGCAACCATCTGAAGCCAAAAGACAGCAATGAACTAGCCTTTTCTGTTCTCTCAGTATGATCCAAGAAGGATTGCAAATTTATTAGTTTCTTTGTGATTGAGTTTTTACAACCTTATACAGGTATGGAAAGCAGAGAGCTTGATAAAATACACTTTAACTATATCAGATGAAATAATCACATAATTTTAAAATGTTGTGACCCCTATTTAAGAGAAGTAACTTTTTTATATGTCTGAATTTATATCTGCCCAGATCATTATGAGGCTATTGCAGAAGTGTATTATTGTTATTAATATATATAGATTAGTATTAAGAGCATTCAATATTCAGTCAGTAATTATTAAAATATTTGTTCCACTGTTAAAAGAATTTAAAACTTCATGTTTAACACAATAAAAGATTTTGAAAAAGAGATAGAAAAGAAAGAAGCACAGCAATATCACAGTGTTTGTGATTCCAGCATTAACTTGTTTCTGACCTGCCTCCCTGTATCAGTTTGGAGAAACCATGCTTTTCCCTCAGAGAATTACAATTCTTGCTACTGAATTATTCCCCAAATGAGAACGACATGTAGTAACACTGTATTGCTCACTCTTCATTTCCAAGTATATTAAATTATGCAGCGGGCCAATTGAATCCTGTAAGGCACAAATTAGACAATGAAAAGAAAACAGTACAGATACCCCAAGGCTTACAATGGGTTATGTCCTAATATACCTGTTATAAAATAAACACCATAAGTCAAAAGTACATTTCTGTTCACAATATTTTCAAGTTATGATAGATTTATCCAGACAAAACCCCATTGTATGTTGAAAATTACACTGAATGCCTAACGCTTTTTCACCATTATAAAGTTAAAAAAAAATCCTAAGTGAAACCATTATAAGTCAGAGAACGTCTGTATTAAGAGAAAGTGTTTTAAAATATTAACAAATGTATTCAAATTGTCCATTACATTAAAGAATGCAAGCTATTTTCAATTAGAATATTTCTTTTCCCCCACGTGATTTTCACCTTGAGATTTTCAGAAGTTGAAGCACAACAAAGACTAAATGAAGATTTGAAAATCCTAAATGTAATTAGTATACAAGCTATTGTTATAATAATTAATGAATGATTGAGAAATTCTTCACTTTTTCTTCTTCATTAACCATTAAAGTTTTATTAGAAACTTTAGAAATGCCAACATTTCTGCCATGGCATTTACAGGGCTCACCAGTTTGGTTGGGTTAAGATATCAATATTAAGATGGTATAATAGTAAAATCAGAGAAAAAGAAAAAAAGAAGACATTTGAAATAAACCTAGGTACAAATTCTGTGGTTACTGTTTGGATTGGGTACACTTTAAGCTTTTGAGAAGAACTTCTAGTGTGCTCTGTTAGAGGCCACATATGAGGGGTGTTACCAGAGCAGCTCTGTGCCCCACCACTGCCTTGATGTCGCACCTACACGCTGGATGAGCTAATATCACCACTTGTATCCCTTCAAAGCCATGTGAGCATCAAGTCAGTGGTGCCAACGCCAGCTCTTCCTCCCATGTCTACTAGCTCTAAGTTTAGAACTCATGGTGAGGGCAAGGTCAACACTACTCCCCTGGAAATAAGGCCTTAGGAATTGCCATGGGGACACTTTCCTGTTTTTCAAAATACTCAAGAGCTAAACCAGAGAAGACCAATGAATTCCCTAGAAATTAGCTATGTTCTCCCCATTGCTGCCCTGAATACAGATGTACTTGTTTATTGAATCAATCAACAATGAATTCCTTTATTTATTTTGTAACACTTACTGCACACCTATCATGTATGAGGCAATATGATTGAGACTGGATTATAATAGTAGTCAAGCAATAGTTATAGCTTACTAAAGCTTAAAATATAGCAGAAAAGAATTTAAAACACAATTTCAAAATACAGAGTTATAATGCACTGTTAGAGTTATGCTCTAGATATACATATGAAGAGCATCACATGTTAAAGCACTTGTATTTGTTACTACAGCTGTGTTAACAAGTTATCAGAAACTTAATACTGGCTTAAAAACAACAAATCCATTACTTTACACTTCTAGATGTCAGAAGTCTCAATTGGCTATAACAGGGCTATTTTACTGCTAATATCCTATTGGTCTGGAAGCCAGTTGCAGTTTATAAATTTCATCAAGTTTTATTACTTGTAATCTGTTGATTTTTCCCTTATGAAATACTTTTTTAAAACTCCTAAACATGTATTTGGATCTTTTGTTTTAAAACGTATTATTGTATTAATTTCTTATTGCGGCTGTTATGTGCTACCTCAAACTTAAGGGCTTAAAACAAAACACATATATTTTCTTAGAATTTCTAGATTAAAGTCCTACATGAGCATCACTAGGGTAAAATTGAAGTGGCAGCAGGTCTCTTTCCTTCCTGGAGGCTCTAAGAGTGAACCTGTTCCCGGTTTTTAAAGATTCTAAGGGGAGCCAGCTTTCCTTGGCTCCTGTTACTCCTCCACCTTCAAAGTCAGCTGACCGGTGAAGTCTTTCTCACATTGAATCACTCTGACACTGACTTGTCTGCCCACCTCTTCCCTATTTAAGAAATCTTGTGATTGGGTGGCACCTGTGGCTCAAAGGAGTAGGGCGCCGGCCCCATATATCAGAGGTGGTGGGTTCAAACCCAGCCCCAGCTAATAAATAAATAAATAAATAAATAAATAAATATCTTATGATTGTTTCAGACACTGCCTCTTTCTTTCTTCTTGTTACAGTTCTTTCCACTGTGCTGATTTCATCCTTGAATTAACTTTTACAATAGGTGGTAAAGATGGTCAGTGTCAATTTTAGGTTAACATTTTACTAATTTAAGAACAGCAAGAGTATTCCTACTGCCTAAATGTAGAAAATGATGTTTTCTAAAAATGGCCACATTATAAAAATCTCTCATCCCCCATCCTATTCTTACCGTGTGTTGTCATCCTTCCATTAAGGGGTGGAGTGTGTATCTTCACCTTGGATCTATGTTTCAATAGCTGTATGGAGGTATAATTCATGTGCAGAAGAACTGCAGTAGTGGAACGTACAGTCTGATGAATTTGGACACATATATCCATTCCACAATCAAGGAAATAAAAATATCCATCACGTGCAAAAGTTTGCTTTTGGTGGCAGGTTCAAACTCGGCCCTGTCAAAAAAAAAAAAAAAAAGTTTGCTTTTGCTATTTGTTTTCATATTCAGTAAAAATACTTAATATGAGATCTACCCTCCACAAATTTTTATATGCATTATATAATATCGTTGGCTCTAAACACTATGTTGTATAGCTGATCTCTTTACAGCAGAAGTGATCTTATCTTGCATAAGGAAAACTTTCTTCTTTTTGAAGAACTGTAACTACAATGGATGTGACACCTAGTGAACTTTGAGGTGATTGGAAAAAGTGAACACCTTTTACCAGGACTGTCTAGAATGCTTGTCCCCAGGCTGAGAGGAAGTCAAATATCTAAATATCCTCATCAAAGCTGCATGACTATCCATAACTGAAGGGCCCTATTTGCTAAAGATCACTACTTGTTAAAATATCACAAAATAGTTTTTGCTGTGTCCATAAAAAGCAGGATGCAAGGGGAAGTATTATTTTCCATAGGAAATAAAAGTGGAGATTAGGAGAGATAGAAGTATTGCTTCATCAAAAAGCAACATTTTTAAAAAATGTTTTGGGTATTTGGGAAGAAAAAGGCCCCAAACTGAATAGTCTCTTGAGAAAAAAATAAAATTGGGGGGAAAATATGATTTTAGAAAGGAGATGGCAACATTAGGCTTCAAGTCTTCACCCAAAACTCAGGGCAGAAATTTTTAATAAATTTTTCCTCCTTTTGTGTGTACTGCCTCAGGCTCTCAGGGTTGGCCTGCAGGAGGGCAGTCTTCAGGAGTGCCCAGCCTGTAACCTGAGGGCTGCGTGCTGATTCTGCGAATTCATTTTTTTCTTATCGTGGGGTCAGATATCACAAAAAGTATGCATGGACTTTTTTCGTTGCTCAACAGCGTTCGTGAGTGTTTGTGTATTTAATGTATGTCCCAAGATGGTTCTTATTCTTCCAACATGAAACAGAAAAGGAAACAAGGTTGGACATCCCTGAAAATCATTCCTCTGAAGACAATATGTCAGAGCAAAGGCATCTTAGTTTATAGGCTCCGAAGATTCTCAAATCTAAAGAACAGCTTTATTACAACAGTCCCCCGAGCTGAATTCTGATTTTCTCCTAATGATTTCTGGGCACTATATTTTGGGTAGTTGTCCAATGTCTCATTAGTCCGTTTAAGCTGACTGAGCTTAAGATGGAATTTCAAATAAATCCTCTTTTGCTTTCATTGTTTTGCCTCTGAATGGAAAGCATATAGACTTATTGTCTATGCATATAAAATACTTATAATTATTAAATATGTTATGTCTATAATCACATTGAATAGTCATTTTACTGTGGATGCTGCTCATACGGCATCTTCTCAGAGAACCCTTTCTGGATCACTTCAGGCTATATTCCCTTGCCCTGCCTTATTTTTTCCAGATTGCATGATATTTTCTGTGTTTACTTAATTTTCTTTAAGTTTTCTCTCTTTTCAACTGAAACGTATACTCTACGATGGCAGAAATTTTGTTTTTCTTAATCACCCAGCACCTAGAATTATAACTGGGACATACATAGTACTTAAAATATATTCATAATATGAAACAAGGTGACGGAACAGTCACTTTGCAGTTGACTATGAGAAGTCAGGCCTCTTGATTTACTTAAATGTAGAGCTACCACAATCTATTTGCCTTTGATGCTCCCTATCTGGATACTTCCAAAGATTTATTTTAAACCCCAGTTCAATTAAATTCAGTATTTCAAAAACCTGATTTGAGATGCAGGAGAAATATGTAAACAATTTACAGTCATTAACCTTTAAAAGAAGATTAACGCTTTTATGGCCATGTATAATATAAGCAGTGTAGATAAATGACCTACTGGAATGTCCCAGATGTATCAATACTGTTCAAGTTAGAAAGTTCAACACCTCAGGAATCTCTAATGCTGAGAATTTGGGGGATTTTAAAGAAAGATCCTTCCTAAGCCTTTGGCAGACACACCTCCTATATCATTTCAGTTTATAGTTTATTTTTATAGTATACCAACATCCTAGTATCCTACTAAATCTCCATTGAAATCAATTTGCAGTTCATAAGGGCAGATGAAAATAGATATACATGTATAGAAGAAATATTTTCTGACTTTTTAATGCCCTTAATTGTCTCTCCAAATTTCTCAGGAATTTTTCACTTTTATGATAATTATGGCTCCTAATTCAGTAAGAGATTTCAGAAGTCAATATCAAGTTTGCAGTTTTTTGTGTGGCCACAGATATTTTAGAAGGTATTTGTGCATAGGTATTAGAATCCATATAGAATGACATATATCTCTTTTTATTATAATGTAATACTTTTGAGATTGTTACATGCCTTTCTACTTAACACACAAAAATAAATGTGTGAATCATATGCTTGGCTGATGTTTTCAAAAAAATGTACATCATTCTCAGAGATCTTAAATATTCATTCAAAAGCAGTTAGTTTCTTGCCTTCTATTTCAAAGGAGTGACCTTGACATAAAGCAAAGGGGAACTTAAAAAGGTTCGCCGGCTGTGGCCGCACTCAATAGCTTTCTATCTACTTCTTCTAAAGCTGCACAAACACTACGCCAAGCTCTTTGTAATGATACACAAGTGGATGCTTCTCCCAGAGCCCTTTCAATTACATCCACTTCTCTTAGATCTAGGAGAAGTCAGCAAATTACATGGGGATATTTATGCATTTCCATTCTTCTGGAACACTCAGAAAAGAACATATACAGGTAGTAAATTATTTCCTGACTTCCATCTGTATACCACCTGTCCGAATAAATAGTGATGCACGACCTGTTTGGAGTGTGCACTGGTGTGTGAAGGTTCAGGATAGCACAGGTCTTGAGGGAGCCCCAGCGTCCGGGTCTATGCACTGATTTCAGCAGGGCCCCTAGATAAAACTTGTTCTCATTTCCCCTTTTTATTTTTCACTCTTCCCCAAGTGACTCTTTTCCCTAAATAATTAAACAAATAAATAAGCCTTTGAACAGGATCTAGCACAGAGTATCTGCTGTGAAAATACAGTATTTGCTCTCACTTGGTGACTACCCAGCCACTCACAAACACAGACTCATACCGTCATCGCCATGAACATGGGTATGCAACTTCTTAGTTCTTTTTGTTAAAAAAAACTCCTATTTTATTATTAGTCATTAATTTGATATGTTGAATATACTGATGCGTGTCAAAAGAAATCAGGCAATGTCCCAGTAAGTGTAAATGTTACATGGTTCTTTACACTGCTTAGTCTAAAATTAATACTGTACCCAAATATTAACCCTACCATCTAACAAAAGCTAGCTTTCTAGTCCTCCAAGACTCCCTACATTTTACAGTGCAAGTCATGTAGGTTTTTACTATGCCCTTTATCATTCATATCTATCTAAATCTAATCCTACAGGAACCACTCAGAAGTTAGTTCTGTTATGAAACCTTCTCTAGTCATCTAGTCAACATGACTCTCTTGATAATGCCTCAACTGCATTAAGGTTTTGTTTTACATCTATTTTTTTAAATGGAAATTTCTTTTGTTTAAGTGTGATTTACCTACAGAGAAATGCTTGCATATTAACTGTACATTTCAATGAGTTTTAAGAAATGCATGTAATGTATATTCCTATTCTACTCACATTCCTATAGTCATATGACAATTCCTTTACTCCAAAAAATTGTCTTGAGTCTTTTTCTAGTAAATCCCCATCACTTCCTTCAAGAAGCAGTATTCTAATACCAATCATCATTGCCTAGAGAACTATGGAGACACACACACACACCTTCTTATCTCAAGTACCCAGCATGAAATTTCACTGAGATAGCATTTTGGCGCAGGGTAAGTACCCCTAAAATAGCTGGGTCAGTTATATATTTACTTTGGGGTTCAGGAGACAATAATAAATTTATCTAATATTGAAAGTTCCATCAGAAAGGAGAGAGTGAGTTTACAGCAGGCATTTCACATCCTCCTCACATGGTATTTGTTTTCTCCTGGTGGTTTAGTGCTTGCTCTGCATTTCAGCCATGCCTACATACAGTTAATAAATTATGAAAGACAAATCTTTGACCTTGAGAAGACACAGGTTGGCCCTAGAGAGTGTTTTATCTATTATTCTATTCAAAGTCTACCTATAGCACTCCAAGGAAGTTTCACATAAAATGACACTTTTACAGTGTTTACAAAGAGCATAATGCAAATACCACACTGCAATAACTTAGCACATGAAGCATTATCTTGCTGTCACTGAATGAATAATATCTATTTAACTTGTATAAATAATTCAATTTTTCCTGTATTATCAAAATAAAGAATTTTCAAATCTCCCTTGGCTATATGCTTGATATACTGTTTGTTGAAAGAAAATTTTTCACATTAAAAAAAGATGTAATCTAAAATATTCAATATTGGGGCAGGGCCTTGTGGCTCACAATTATAAACCTAGTACTTTGGAAGGTCAGGGCAGGAGCATTGCCTGAGGCCAGGAGTTTAAGTTTGCAGTGTGCTATGATGATGCCACTTCATGCTAGCCTAGGAGACAGAGCAAGACCATGTCTCAAAAATAAATGAATGAATTGATTAATTCGTTAATTAAATATTCAACATTAGCAACTAAGAATGCTAAATCTATAGATGTCACATAAATTCACATAATGTGTGAAAATATCTAGGTTGGATTGTTCTCCATCAATATTATATAACTAACAGCATACGCATGAATATTACCTATATCATAAGTACATGGAAGATCATACACTTGTTTCTTACTACAAGACTCTCTGGAATAGACTCAAGCACAAAATTATTGAAGACCACAAAAATACATGTTTTATCATTATATTTCATACTCATTTTTAATGTATTGTCTATCTTAATCACTGAATCCTAATATCACTTGTACACTCAATAAAAGTATGTGATCTCTGGTGAAAACCTTAAGAATGTATTTCAACTTTAAAACCATATCTAAAGGAGACATTCTAAAAATGTGAGCAATGATAACATCATTGGGATAAGAACAAACCTATGGAAGTCATATTACTCATATGGCATATGGAAGGTATTGCAGAGATGCCCACAGGTGAAAGGTTCAGGCCAGGTATATTGAAAGTGGAGGGAGATGCTCTCCTGGGCAGAGCAAAGACAGCATCCATGTCTGGGGCAGTTAGAAATCCCTTGTATATGGGGCCATAAGGGTGGGCAGATTCTACAGCTTGCCCACAGGGCTTTGGTAAATTAGGATCTTGGGCCCAAATTTCTTTCTGTGGTGGGGCTAACTTTGTTTTTGGAGGACAAGAAAAGAGGGGAGAGTGTTTGTGTAAGACCACATTAGGCCCAACAGAAGATATACTGATAGGCACAGAAATTCTTGCACGTACACTGAGAACACGTTTAACAATTGCTATTTTAGCACTATCAACCCTCTAGATAATCCAGGTGAACAGAAATGTTTATTCATTCTACCTCTGCCAGGCGTAGGGTCTGCAATACCAAATAAGAGCAGCACCTTCCCTGCTTCCAGAATGCAGCCATGTTAAAATATAGTACAAAAAATGATCATTATATTTATTGAAGATAAGTGTGAAAAACTCCCTGAGCGCATTTAAAAGCTTGTAAGTGAGCACACACCTTCTTGCCGTAGACTGTTGATGAGAATTTTAACTCTTAGGCAATGAATATGGTTGTCTTGTTTCCTGGCCTATAGCTGCCCGAAAATTGAATATAGAAAAAGTATAACGAGGAGACATGAGCTGGGGGCAGGCATCTGAAAACAAATAATATGTGACTGGATTTATTGCATAACAATGTGGAAAAGAAACCAATCTGTAGCTTAGTTGAATTATTCAATATTTTTTTCAACTCTTATATTTATGCATATAATTTATTATTTGACAAAAATCCTATTCAAAAGTGAAAACACATGAAATCTATGTAAAATGTAGAATGTGGCGACTGGTAGATAGAGAATGGGAGGTGGTAATAAATGAGACGTTATGTTGAATTCTCATCCATGACTGCTTCAAATACCAAATCAAATAGGCCTCGAAGAAGTTTCCTCAGAAACCTTAGTCTTCATCAAACTTCCTTAAAACAACAATAATGGATACTATCATGCCAATAAATAAAAGTTTCAATCCAACCAGTATCTTCTTTAAAAGACTGCAATAATAAGAACAAGACAGATATACTTTACTAGAGAATTTACACTGGCAAGAAGAAAAGACATCTGGTTGAGGTGGAAACCTTATATTTAGGTACAGTTTTACCTTTCACAGTATATTTTTCTGCAACTGAGTCAATGTTAATTCTTTTCATAGTGTCCTACTGCTATTGTAACACATTACCACCAACTTAAGGACTTAAATAATAAAAATGTTTTACGTTTCAGTTCTTAAGTAAAACGTGAAAAAAAGGGAATGAATTAAATAATGAAAGGGAAACAGAACCTAAGGAGTTGGAAACGTCTCAGTCTGGCCAAGATTGTAAAGAACAAAAATTATGTTGCATAAAGAACAAAAAGAGAATATTACAGGTGTGACCACGTGACTTTTACGAAGAAGTTTGTAACAACCGAAGGAAGCCATGTGGTGTTTATCAAAACAATGAAAGAATGACCTTAAAGGCATCTCAGAAATCATTGATGATGCCACTCTAATCCCAGGCTCAGAGAACCAGGATCTCAACAGCAGAATAATTTCAAAGGAGGGGTCAAGGCACCTGTGGGCCTCAGGGATTACAACTCAGAGCTGCCTCAAGTCACTGTGCTGTTAATTTTGGTGCAACTCTCCTTAGCTTCCCAGTTGTGGTTCAAGTAGGCCCAACTGCAGTTCAAGCTGTTGCTTTGGAAGGTAGTCATAACTGATTGTGGTAAAAATCTTTTATTTTTATTTTTTTGCAAGTTGGATGATAAAACTTATGACCACATAAACACCTTTGCTTAGAGCACATTTTAGGGTTTTAGGAGAAGGCTATGCAAGAGAAGATCTCTGGAACTCTGCTTTAATAGTTTCACGATAAAACTGTTTCTGCACATAATAACCACCTCCTTGCCTGCCTGGCCAGGGCACCTCTATGAAAGCAGGCTGGGCTTTAAGCAGTGGTTTTCTGAGTCTGGGGACTCAACTTATTGCTACTTCCCATGTGGTTATTTCAAGTGCCGTGCAGAATAGGCACTCCAAATAGACTTTTGCACGATTGGATGAATAAATAAACTGTAGCTATCTTCATTTTAATTCAATGATTTCCTGGTTATCTAATCCAGATTATTTATTTATCAAAAAACCAAGCTACACTTTTCTTTTGTATTCCTGACCATTATCACTACTCTTACGAAGAAGCTGTGAGGTAAAATTCAGTTTCCTGCTAAAGAGTATCCCTTGAATTAAAAATAGAAATGTAGAGTTGATTTATGAATTATTTTAAGAATAATAATACCAGAGGGTTAGGAATTTAAATAAGAAGAAGAGTATGCATAAAATAATCAAATTAGGTTACTTTTTTTCTTTCCCTTATCTTGGTTACCTGAAGTAGTATATCATGTCTTGAAATTATTCAACTAGATTTCTTAAGTCCTTTGACAAATTATGAAATAGGTTATGTCACCACATTTAGCAGCAAAGAACATTAATTAAGACTTAAAAAATTAAATAACTTGCTTAATGTCTCAATGGATAAATAATAAAGCTTGGATTTGAATTGAGGATCATCTGGTTCCAAATTCCATGATCTGTTTCTCCTAGTTTAAGTAAAATTGCAGGAGGCAGAATGTTCATAAATTCTTTACATTTCCATCATATTATAGATGTCACTTTCATTAGCCTCTTTAAAAATTAACTTAGATTGTTCATTCTTTTTATTCTTTCTTTTGTGAAGACATCTACTTGGAAAGGATTCAAACAGCAATTTGGGGGAAGAAGCATTGATAATTAGTCTTCGTCCACTAACTCTTGAGAGGAGATATACAGGGTGGCCATAAGTCTGTGTGCACTTTACTATGTTAAATTATTTTAAATTGCACACAAACTTTATGGCCAACCTGGATGCGGTATTTCACTTTGAGAGAGAAACTGGAAAATGGTGAGAGATGACTACAAGTCAAATAAGGAAGAGAGAGGGGGCTGTAGCTACTCCAGGAGAAGCTGAGTGACTTAAAAGCAAGTTAAGACATAAAGGAAAACTAAGGGACTAATGGAAGTAGAGCTAGAATAGGTTGGAAGGAGTCACTAGTCTTTACAAGCAATTAAGAGGATAATAAGTGGAACCTATTCATTAAGGATCCTTGTAATACTAAAACCTTAATCTTTCATTCTTTTTAAATTTTTTTTTAAGCAAATGACTTGAGGAGAAGCTGGAGCAAAGAATACACTCCCCAAAAGTGAAAGAAGGATCTATATAAAATATATATCCCATAAGCATTAGTGATGAAGCAGACAGGGGAAGGTCTGTGAAGCGCACACCTGCAATATGATTCCCATGGTGCCGGCTGAATTCACACTTCGGATCTATCACAAGGAATTGAAAAATGATTATGGGTTATCATTGACCTTCATCCCTTGATATAATTTACAAGTAAGCAGACTTTCATGCCTCACATCTATCTCTTTCTGTCTTAACTGCCTTTGAATTCAAATTTAGCTTTAGCTTGGTCTAAATAAAAGCAAAAATAACACTGTGTGTGAACTTGATTTTTAAGAGACATTCACATATAGAAATTGATTTTGCTACTTTGCTGAAGCTAGCTATAATTACAGAAAAAGCTTAGGATGAGTAAAGGAGGGGTATATTCTTCATATAAATCTTAATCATTCCGTATTACCTTCACACTATTCAACTCTCAGATGAGCTCTGAAGATTCCATCTAGGAGACTGAGAAGTCCCAAAGCAGAGTTTGTTGGTGTTATCATGGCCAATGTATAAAGCATGGGAAAATAATGCCAAGTAGTTTCTCAAATGTCAGCACTATTTTTTTCTGTTTTGATAATCTTATTGTTTATACAATGTGCATCACTATGAATCCTTTTAGAAAGTAAATGGTATAGAAATTTTGAGTCAATACACAGATAGGGAGCATTTGAAATCTGACACCTCATAACACAGCCCTGATGCTTATTAGTATGTGATATTAGTTTTTTACTGTCTCTGGGCTCTGTGTTCCTACCCTCAGAGGCATAAGGTCTAAAGTTTAGGACCACTATTATGTGCTGCCTTGATTTTGGGTAAAACCATGAATGTCTTAAATGGCCTAAACACCAGTTAACTTCCATATTCAGCTCTTCCAGATAAAGTCACCCAGCCAAACAACATTCTCAGACCAGGGAATCAGGAGCAGCTGGGGTTTATCCTTCAGTAATGAGTCATTCTCTGTCAAACACAGAATTAGGCAAATAAGTCAGTCATATCCTCATGTGGGAACCAGAAATCACCTTGTGCTCTGGTGAGTACAAAGACTGCCTTCCACAGCAGCTGATTATTACTTTATTCTCAATGGCAACCAACCTGTGGCCTTGTGTGGTCTGTGGTATCCTTCTCCCCTGCAATGCACTTTATATAACTAATAAAGTGCTGTCACTCTTATTTGCCCAGGGGCAAGGGTCCAATGTTTGGTCACCCCGTTACTCCAGGGTAAGAAAGCCTGCTTCACTAATGGGGTGAAGAGTTTATTATCAAAGTAATGCCCCATCCATCTTTGTCAATGTGGTAAATAATACTAAGCATATGTCTCTATTTTCTTTTGATGCATAGAAACCTGGTCATTCTACTTCTCAACACCCACACGATTGCTCCCAACATCTACGCCGCAGTCCATTCCCTGCACCAGGCCCAATTTTCTTGTATAGCATAACCAGGATACGAGCCCTTTACATATGAAATCTGATATTGATTGCTCTTTGCCTTGAAGTTATGTAAAGACACAATCGCCTACCTAACCAAATGGCATCTCTATTTTTCACACCAACTTTTAGAAAATTTTACTTCCTTTTGCTGTGAAGCTGTTGAAATACAAACCCTTATTTTCACCTTAGGTAACTCTGTCACTAAAACAGGTAAATGTATTGTACTTAATTGTTGGTAAATAATAGATTTAAACAAGTATATAAAGCCAGTAAACCTGAATAAAATTTGTTATTTGTGGATCAGTCATAAACTACATCCCGACAGGTTTTGGTATCATAGACTTTTCATCCTAACTATATTCACAAAATATCTGAAGGCAAGTACCATCACTTTAGCCTGAAATATGGCAACAGAAAATTATATGCTATTGATACTTCCCTTTAAGGGTTTTGTTCTAGCTATTCAACACCCCCAACTTTCTACCCCCAAATATCTGTGCTACCCCCTTTGTCTTGTTCAAATTTTATCCATGCTATTATGTTTATTACTATAAGACATGCCCCCACATAGTAATTCTAATCTCCCTGTACATTTTTTTTTTTGTGTGGCTATTATATCCTTTACACTTCAATATATGAAATGCCAGGAAGGCTATGTTAAACAGTGTGATGAAAATATGTCAAATGGTCTATAAAACCAGTGTATGGTGCCCCATGATCGCATTAATGTACACAGCTATGATTTAATAAAAAAAAAAAAAAGAATTTGACTGTGAATTCATCTGATCCAGGGATTTTTTTTTTTCTTTTTTTTGAGACAGAGTCTCACTATGCCACCCTGGGTAGAGTGGTATAGTGTCACAGCTCACAGAAACCTCAAACTCTTGGGCTTAAGTGATTCTCTTGCCTCAGCCTCCCAAGTAGCTGGGACTACAGGCATCCACCTGCCTATTTTTTGGTTGTAGTTGTCATTGTTGTTTGGCAGGCCTGGGCTGGATTCAAACCCACCAGATCTGGTGCATGTGGCTGGCGCCCTAGCCGCTGAGCTATAGGCGGTGAGCCTCCCTTCAACCTCTTTTAGATTGTCTTTCAAAGGTCCCCATCTCCTAATACCATTACAATGGGAATTATGTCCCAACATGAATTTTAGGGGGACACACATTTGAACCATAGCACTTTGGTCATCTTCTCTAGGCAAACTTTTTAAATAGTTTAAAAATCATTACTTAACAATCAATTCTTATGTGCTTGCTGTAGTGGTATGAACAAACCATCTGTGATTTATTTCAATCCTTATTATCAATAGTGTAAATTAGGTATAATAATCCTCATTTTATAGAAAAAAAAAAACTGTGAGGAGATGATAAAAGAATACCCCAAGCTGAGACACACCACCAGTAACTGAACAAAACTGTGCTTGAACCAGAAGAAACAAACATAATAGAAACTACTCTTTAATAATTTCATGGGACCAAATCTCACTTTATTCTGAAATCCCAGCGTTCACACAGCAGTGTGAGCAGAACTAATTTTTTTAAGGGAGCAGAAAGATTTACTTTATCTAACTGTCCCCATTGCCAAAACTTCTACTCCAAGAAATATTTCCCCACACAGAAGGACTGTCTATTACTTCAGCTCTTCCCGAAGGCCTTTTCTCTCCCCCTGGCTCACTTACCACTTTTGCTATGGCAGAAATTCCTATAATGCTAACTATATCCCACATGTTACCTTCTTATTATTATTCCCCTCTCATCCATAGAAATAGATGACTTCATCCATTTTGTATCTTTTCCGTAAGTATTATCAGAAGTTCATCCCAACACTCATAAACGGGATACGTGTTATGTATTACTTTCATGAAGACTGGGTATGAAAAACGTGGGGACCTATTTTCTGCAAAGACAAATAAGGGGATTGTGTTTCTTTTGAAGAAAGTTGTTTTTCTTTTTTTTTTTCTTGCAGCCTACTGAAGTATACTAGAGTATGCTTGCAATTAACAAGCCTCTGCAAGAATGTTACCAATTTCCTTTGCGAGATAAGAGCAGAGAATATGCAGCCCATGGGATTTGAATGTTTGATATTTGTTATTCTTGTTTTTATTTTTTATTTGATTTCTCCATGAGCGAGTAAATTAACCCTTTCAGCCATCAAAGGACAGAATAAAATTGTGGGAACATGTGCTTAAATGCTGGTGGATTGTAAAATATTCTTATTCTCATAAGGAACAGGGATGGGGGGGCATAGATGAGAGAAAACAGAGAAGTAAAAATGGAAATGAGAAAAGGGTCAGAGTTAGGGAGGCCGTTAGAAGAATTTCCCGGGTGTTATGGGAGGGACTATCAAGTACAGGGTTAGGAGGCAAACGGAAATATGGCTGGAAGTTCAAGGTGAGGATATGTACGAATTTTTTTAAAAATGTGCTTTATATTGTAATATTCATATGAGAAAGATTTTAAAAAAGAAAAATCTGAATAACTTGCTCACAGAAACTTCTTGAGTGAAAAATTAGGAGTTTCAAGAGTTGGAGAAGCCTTGGTTTAAAAGAATGTGCTTCATTGATATAAAAAAATACCTAAACAAATAATTTAATTCAAATTTGATATGATTGGTTATATATTTTCTTCTCTGAATTCTTTAGAATAATATGAAAAGTCACTATTGCAATGTCATTATTTTAAAATATTACTTCAGCATTACTCAGCAGTGAATTTGTGACATGTACAGTAAGAGATAATCAGGATTTTCCTATAGGATAAAGGAACAAAGAAGGAAGAAAAGCTGTGAGGCTTTAAAATCTTATTATACTAAACTAGCACTTTTTACATCTTGCACTTAGCCAGCTGAGTGTTGATAATATTAACATAATTATTTAAACAGATAAGAAAGGCAATTTTCTGATAAATTCTTGGAGCACATCTTTTTGAAGAGCATGAGTTTTAATAAGGGAGTGCAACTCTGTGTATTGAACTAATGTCTTGCGATTATCAACGAAGCAAAAAGTTCGCTTGTTTTTCTTCTTAATCTTTCAGACTAGAGATGCAGTTATCACGGTATTACGACTTTTGTTCTAAAGTAAGAATGACTGAGTTTGAACACTGTTTATGAGGCTCCCTTGCTATATGACTGTGGTATGGTGTGGTTACTTCAATTTTCTAAGTCACAGTTTTCTCATATGTAAAATGGGCCTGTTAATAGCACAAATGCTATAAAATTGCAATGATTATTAACTGAAATAATTTAAGAGCTTCAGTAGAGGGATTAAAAATAAAACTCTCAGCAAATGTTACATTTTTCATAAACTTTTTCATGCATCTTGTCTATGGCAAGGCCATGCAGATGGTATCTCACTCTGTTTCACTCTTAGTGAGCAATCTTATTCTGTGCTGGGCAATCTACTTTGGATTGGAAAAGTCTACAGGTTTGAGTTCAGGATTCTCAATTTACTGCTGGAAAAGTTTGAGAAAGTCATTTCGTTCCTCTGACTTTTATATTTCTGTTTGTAAAAGTAATGATAATGAGATCTTGGGAAGACTTCTGTAAAACAAAATAAATGAGCCACGAATGACCTACAATGTAGTCACTTAATTAACAGATACTCCCTTTGTTTTGCTTAATTGTTTGTAAAAGTTGCTGTTGAATAATTTTTAGTATCACATTAAAAAAAATCGGAAAAAAGGTTAAAATACTCAAAAAAATGTTAAATGATACAATTTGTTTGAATTTATATAAACAAAAGGAAATGCTTTACTTAACTGGGTCTTATTTCATAATACTAAACTCTTCCTTGGGAGTTTGATGATTTTGTGATTTCTCACATGTGTAAACTGGAATGGTTTCATATTCCATAGAAAGCCCCAAATCAGCACTTGTGAAGGTGCTGACCAGCACCGGCACCAGCTGAAACGCAAATATCCTTCTGTTTCTGCAGGGGCTGCAGAACAGAGAGCCTTCTGACTTCTGATGTAGAGCAGGCCAAGAAGAGTGTCTCTATAGCTACACTCCAACAATATCTCCATACCTGCTCTTAACAAGCAGCAATTCTCTTCATGAAATTTTAAAACACCTTCTCATCACCTAAAATTATGGACTTTTTTTTTTTTTGTAACCATCACTAGACAACATTTAGGAAAGCAGCTGCTCTATAGAAATCTCTTGTCTCTGTTGATTCTGCCCCAGAAGGCTGTGGGTGCGACCTGGAAACTGACAAAGTGCCTCCAATTATCCTCATCTGTCACTCAGACAGAGTAGAGCAGGGCCGCAGTGTAACCGTGGGCTGCACCCCAAGGGAGGCAGGATGAGCTGGACTCACAGCCGTGTCCTGCAGGCTGAGATCTAGAACCTAAGAAGTCCAGCCTATGTCTTTGGCAGAGTTGAAATCATTTCCAAAATCCAAGAAGGTGTCATGGAGGCCTCTTTTTTTTTGTAGAGACAGAGTCTCACTTTATCGCCCTCGGTAGAGTGCCATGGCGTCACACTGCTCACAGCAACCTCCAGCTCTTGGGCTTACATGATTCTCTTGCCTCAGCCTCCTGAGTAGCTGGGACTACAGGTGCCCACCACAACGCCCGGCTATTTTTTTGTTGCAGTTTGGCCGGGGCCAGGTTTGAACCCTCCTTGGCATATGGGGCCGGCGCCCTACTCACTGAGCCATAGGCGCCGCTCATGGAGGCCTCTTCATTGTCACTTTCCCAGGCATCTGCACCTTCACACCAGTCATCAGATAGGGGCACTATTCCTGTTTCAATATTCCATTTTGGGTCTGTTTTCTCTCTGAAATCTGCCCATCTATCCTCATTCAAAGTTGGGGAAGATCTTAAGGCACAGTGCCTTCCAGGGCCCTATTATATATGCTTTCTTTCCTCTTAAAACTCTTATGAAATTATATTATTTTTATTAAATGAACTTTTTTTAGATACAAACATTTTGCTTTCATGTTCATAAGTAAGTTTTACCAATAGTTTTATTTCTTTTTAGTGCAAACAGTGCCATCACAACAAGGACTTTCTCTTTTGTATGTAAATCACAAAGCACACACTGTATTTGTGTTACCTTCATTATTATTCTTAGGAAAGCATCACAAGAATGGAGAAGCATGAATCCTATGTACTCAATTTTGATATGAGGACAATTAATGACAATTAAGGTCATGGGGGGGGAAGGAAAAGCAGAGAGAGGGAAGGAGGAAGAAGGGTGGGGCCTTGGTGTGTGCCACACCTTCTGGGAGCAAGACAAGATGCAAGAGGGACTTTACCTAACAAATGCGATCAGTGCAACCTGGCTTATCGTACCATCAATGAATCCCCAACAATAAAAAAAAGAAAAAAATCAAGCCTTTTGGATATTCCACAATTCTTTCATGTGTTAAAAGGCAGGGTCTTTAAATTAGAACCATCCACTTTGCCTAACTTGACCTTGACAGTAGGAGCTTGTCACTGCCTTTATCTACTCATGATTCTGAAAATGGATCAGAGTTTTATACAAACTCCTTACTTCAAAGGACATTGGGAATCATTCCAATCCTTGAATTTCATACTATGAAGGTAATGAAAATTAAAGTACTTAAATGATCTCTCCTAAAATCATCCAGTTAATTAACTATATTGCTGCTAATTTTAGAGCTTTTTGATAAGTGATTTTTAAAGACCTTTCTTCTCGTCTTTCTCATGTCTCTTCTCCCCAACTCCCAAACTTTTGAATGTTTTCTCCAGAATATTACAGGGGTACAAATGTTTGGATTACATGGATTGCTTTTGTACGCCTTGAGTCAGGGCTAGAAATGTGCCCATCCTCTAGATAGTGTTCGTTGTACCACTAGGTACAATTTCATCCATCCCCTCCTCCTCTGAACCTGTTTAATTTCACTTGAGTTTTACTTCCATCTACATATATGAGTGAAGATTGGTTAGTTCAAGAAAATAAGTAAACAACCCCAAAGAAACAATTTACATCACCCTGAAAGTATTCTTTCTCATTACCTTGTCAAGATCTTGGTTTCAAAACCACATCCTGACACACGTTAAGAAACTCATCGTGGCCTTATCTCAAATTGTCATGTGGGAGGTGGAACTGTCATTGACAGTTCAGGGACAGTTTTATGTTTTGAACAGATTTGGATGGTGGGAAGCTCTTCAACAATTTATTACTGTTAAGTTTTCAAATGATTTGGGTAACACAGGAGTTAGTTAACATTTTATTTATAACGTGAAAGGGTAAGCAGAGAGAAAAAATACACTTACTGACTATTTAAGTATTTTGTAAAGATACCTAAGAAAGTGAATTTTTATTTTAGCATGTCAGCAGGGGAAATCTGTTTTTTTTTTAATTGCTTACATGTTTTGAACTTTTGCTTTATTTAAAAACAGTTTTATGACACATATGTAAAGATTAAGTCAATATTTAAACTGTTATTTAAATTAAATTACATTTTTAAAATTGATTGCAACAATGTGAATTAAATCAAAAATGAAATGGAATTTATCATTCTTTCTCAGTTATTGGTTGATTGATTTAATGAAAGGAATTGAGTTGCAGCTATATAATAAGATCTGTGTTAAGGAGTGGAGACATTAAGTAGCCTCAAAAAGCTCAAAATAGGTGGTTTGAATACTGCTGTTCTCTGCCATGAGGACAAAGAAGAAGAAATGACACCAGATTTGAGCCACCAGGAACATGGATTAAAGCCCTGGGAAAACAAGGAAGGAGGAAGAAAGTAAATACTTATTCCTTTCTCTCCTGAATTCCACCTAGACGAGGACCCTTTCCCATGAAAACTGCTGCTATTTATTCCAGATCTCAATGATATCTTTCTTTTTGCACTTAGAATATTTTTTGTGTGTTTTTATTTGATACTTACATAAAGAAACTTCTATGAATATATATATTTTTTGAGACAAAGTCTTAACATTTTTGCACCCCTGTAGAGTGCCATAGTGGCATAGTTCACAATCTCAAACTCTTGGGCTCAAGCGATCCTCTTGCCTCAGCCTCCCAAGTAACTAGGACTACAGGCACCCACCACAAACCCCAGCTGTTTTTTTAGAGATAGGTTCTCACTCTTGCTCAGTCTGGTCTCAAACTCGTGAATTCAAGCAATCTACCTGCCTTGGCTTTCCAAAGTGCTGGATACACTCATGAGTCACTGTGCCTGACCTATGGATATCTTAATAAAGACATATAGACATTTTTTGTTTTGTTTTGTTTTCCTTCAAACAACCCTTTGGAAAGAGGAAGATTGCATTACAAATGAGGTTTCTCTTAAAACTATCTGGGAATATCTTTTGGGATGCCAAGTGTCAAGAATTCTTTATTGGATGGTTTACCTTAGACCAACTAATATCTTTTTTACTCAGCACAAATTCCACGGGAGTCTATCTTTTTATTAATAATTGGCTCTTTAAAGCCATTATGAACTTTCTACTTCTTAATTTTGTTTTGTCTGTCACACTGATTCCAGCTAACCCAGAGCTCAATATTTATAGGAATTTAGATCATCAGTTAGGATTCAATGGAGATAGACTGAGTGATTCTGGGTGTAGCCCTCAATCACAAATTCTTCCAAGATCTGCAGTATCCATCTTTAGCTCTCTTTGAACCAGCAAGGTCCTTTAAGACCTGTGGGACCAGGGACAATCAACTGGGGAAAAATAAAAGCGGTGATAGATAAAGAGACAAGACACAGAATAGAGTTTTCAAAGGTGGGTACAGGAGACCACTGTTAGCTTGTGGGGCTTCAGCAAATGGCCTTGAGTCTTTGTTCTACTCAGCTTTTATTGAAAGCTATTTTCTTAATTAGCCAAGCGGAGTAAGCTGAGGAAGGGAACAAAAATGTCAGCAGTTTCTATGAGTAAACATGGTAGTTCTTATTCTACCTAAAATCATTAACTTTAAAGGTCTGGGCAGCCTTGAAAAATCTGGAGCCTGAGCCTTGTTTGGGGGCAGCCCCTTGTCTGTGGTCAGGCACACAGATCCCTTGGGGGAGGTTAAACCACTCTAGTTTCTCTGTGGAGCTGATGTAGTGGCATCAGTCCTCTGAAGAATCAATGGGAAAGAGGAATTTTCTCCTTATCTCCACCCAAAGGTGTTTGCCTCCATGATTAGGGTACAATCACTCTTGTCCATATTTCTGGGCTGGAGCTGTTCCCTTGGTCTCTGCCCTTGCCATTATACAAATCCCCACAATGGGTATTTGCTTAGACTGTTGACTGGGCAGGGGTGGCCCTGGTTAAGGTTCCTTCCCAGACCTTGGACACAGCTTTTGCTAAGGCCATTGTTCTCCAGAGGGCTTACAGATCCAGCAGGGGTGTTTGTAAGCCACATCCTTTATAGGTCAGGCTTCCAGTAAAAGCAGAAACTGCCTAAGCAAGTAATTTAACTGTTAGTTCAAAAGTAAGCTAAGTGGGGGATGGAAAAAGCAGAGAAAGGGAAGGAGGGAGGGGGTGGGGGGGCGATGGGGGTGGCTGTACACCTTTTGAAGGTGGAACACTATTATGAGAGGGTCTTTATCTCGTACAGACAATCAATGTAACCTGGTTTCTTGTGCCCTCAATGAATCTCCAACTGTTAGGCCCAGTGGGCCTAAGTTGAAGCAAAAAAGTGTCAGGCTTAGGCTGTAATGAAAAAATACCAGTTAACTCTTGGCAAATTTCTGGACTGCAAGCTTTCAAAAAAAGGAATGAAATTGGTCTAGTTCACCCCCAAGATAAATGAGAAAGTACTAATTGATTTCTTGCTTCTAGTTCATTGCCAGTTTCTTGTTTGGCTAACTCCTTGGGAAACAGACCAGGAAGTATCAACTGTCCCCAGACTGACCTTTAAATACCCTGTTTCACTGAAAATAAGACATCCTCTGAAAATAAGACCTACTTATAGGAAAGATAAGACGTCCCCTGAAAATAAGACCTAGCACATCTTTGGGAGCACACCTTAAAATAAGACACTGTCTTATTTTCGGGGAAACAGGGTAATACCAGGTGAAGAACTAAGATGTATGGAGGGAAAGTACTGAAACTAAGATGTATAGGAGGCAATATTAAAACAAAGATGTATGACATATAGTTCTTCTTTTGTGGAAGAACTAACCACAAAATTCTGCTTCTGTACAATGCTTGCTTGCTACCCCACCCAAATGCACCTGGGCAGCCTGTGTGCCAACGAGGATGCAGATCAAGTCTTTAAACCCAACCTCTTAAGCACTCAGGGCTGCTTTCAGAAATCCCATGTTGGGACACTGAGGCAGTTGCTGGCCAGCTCTTTAATAAAGGGACTGTGCTATTAATTCGGCTTGCTCAGCAGTGTGGTCTTTGTGGAACTCATGGGCACAAAACAACAATTAAAAAAAAAGTAAACTAAACTACTTTTATTCTTCTTTGCTCAGCTTATTTATCTGTTTTCCCTTGGCAAGAATGGAGTCTTCAGTCCCCATTCTCCATAATTCTTGCAGCAATTAACCAAGTTCTGTTCTTTCCATCAGAAAGGCAGAAGAATAAAAGAGCAAGACCAATCAAGAAATCTAAGTCTCTGATCTCAACATGTCTGTTGTGCAACTCCTCAAAGTAACTCACATGGCCTTTACTAGGTTTATACCCAGAAGACCAAAAATCACAATATAATAAAGACATCTGTACCAGAATGTTTATTGCAGCCCAATTCATAATTGCTAAGTCATGGAAGAAGCCCAAGTGTCCATCGACCCACGAATGGACTAGCAAATTGTGGTACATATATAGCATGGAATATTATGCAGCCTTAAATAAAGATGGAGACTTTACCTCTTTCATGTTTACATGGATGGAGCTGGAAAATATTCTTCTTAGCAAAGTATCTCAGGAATGGAAGAAAAAGTATCCAATGTACTCAGCCCTACTATGAAGCTAAATTATAGCTTTCACATGAAGGCTATAACCCAACTATAGCACAAGAATATGGGGAAAGGGCCGAGGAAGGGGAAGAGATTGGGGAGGTTAGGGTGGAGGGAAGGTCATGGGTGGGGCCACACCTATGGTGCATCTTAGAATGGGTACAGGTGAAACTTACTAAAGGCAGAATACAAATGTCTCCATACAATAACTAAGAAAATGCCATGAAGGCTACATTGAACAGTTTGATGAGAATATTTCAGATTGTATATGAAACCAGCACATTGTACCCCTTGATTGCACTAATGTACACAGCTATGATTTAACAATAAAAAAAAAAAAATTCTTCCTACAATGAGGATATTCACGGACATGGACTTCTAATTCTGCAACTTGAGTATGAAGGGACATTAGCAATAATTCAATGTTATATTAATTAAACCTAATTTCCCCTCTATTCTCATGTTGTACTGTGAAGCTATATAGGACTTTTTCTGTAAGAGTTTTTCCTTGACTATTTTCGTTAGAATAACCTTTAAACTTGCAGACTGGTCTCACTTTACTTTCATGACCAGTAATCTCAAGGAGGCACTCAATATTGCTCAACAATCCTGCATGACAGTCCAGACAGTTCATTCTTCCACTATCTTCAAAACAGTTATTTTATTCATTTCCCATCCTCCTCAAAGGTGTTTATCTTTCTCTACTTGAATGTAATCTAATGCAGCAGAAATCTTTCAAGGTGGTGTTCTTCGATGAATCCCAAGTACTTGGAATAGTACCTGGTATCCAGTGTGTGCTCTACACATATTTTAAATTGATTTAAAGATTATCCTCATTTAAACAGTTAATGTAATTCAAAAGTCCTTTACTAGCATATATTATATTAAGACAGGAACCCTCCTTCTAGCGAATATAATAAACTCAGAACCCAGCACAGTTCCTGCTACCTTTTTAATATGATTTGTTTGGCCCCACAAGTCTCATGTTGAAATATGATTTCCAATGTTGGAGATGGCACTTGATGTTTGAGTATAGGTGGCAGATCCCCTATTAATGTGTAATACTCACAGGAGTAAGAGAATTCTCTCTCTTTTTTCTTTCAAATTTTGGGGATTCATTGAGGGTACATAGAGCCAGGTTACAGTGATTGCTTTTGCTAGATAAGGACCCTCTTATAATTGAGTCCCCCCACAAGATGTACCACCCCCCTGTCCCCCCACCCCCTCCTTCCTTCTCTTTCTCAGCTCTCCCCCTACCCTACACCCCTCTGTGTACTAGGACCTTAATTGTCTTCATATTATTCTTTTTTTTTCTTTTTATTAAGTCATATACACATAGATCATGAATACATTTATGCTTTTGTGGGGTACAATGTGTTGATTATTTTTATATACAATTTGGAATGGTTACATCAAACTAATTAATATAGCTTTCACCTCATTTACTTAATTATTGTGTTAAGAGATTTATGTTCTATACTTGGTAGATTTGACTTGTACTCTTACAATATGCTTCATAGGTGTAGTCCCACTGTTTACACTCCCCACCTTCCCCATCCCCTCCCATCTGTCTCTACTTCTTTCCTTCATCTAGGCTATAGTTGTGATCTATCTTTCATAATAAAGTGTGAGTAATTATAAATTGGTTTCATAAAAGTATTGAGTACATTAGATACTTTTCCTTCCATTCTTGAGATACTTTACTAAGAAGAATATTTTCCAGCTCCATCCATGTAAACATAAAAGAGGTAAAGCCTCCATCTTTTTTAAAGCTGTATAGTATTCCATGGTATACATATACCACAATTTATTAATCAATTCATGGGTGATGGGCACTTGGGCTTCTTCCATGACTTGGCAATTATGAATTGAGCTGCAATGAACAATCTGGTGCAATTATCTTTGTTGCAAAGTGATTTTTGGTCTTTGGATATATACCTAGTAGAGGAATTGCAGGATCAAATGACAGGTCTACTTTTAGATCCATGAGTATTCTCCAAACTTCTTTCCCCAAGAAACGTATTAGCTTGCATTCCTATCAGCAATGCAGAAGTGTTCCCTTTTCTCCACATCCACGCCAAATTGTCCTCCTATTATTCTTAGAGAAATAAGAGTTCTCACTCTTAATTCCACTAGGAACTGGTTGTTGAAAGAGGCTGGTACCTCCTTGCTCTCTCCTTGCTTTCTCTTCCTAGGTGAGTTCCACATGGGAAGTTCTCCTCACCTCCCAGCATGAGTGAAAACTGCCTGAAGCCCTCACAGGAAGCAAGTAGCTGCCGTGCTTCTTTCTCAGCCCAGAATCCTGGGTCAAATTACTCTCTTTTCTTTGCAAACTATCTAGCCACTGCTTTACCTACAGCAACATAAATGGATTAAGACAGTTCCTTACACAGAGTAAGCACTCAGAAAGTTTCTGTTGAATGACATAATTTATTTGAGTAGTACAAATGCTATTTTAAGATTGTATAAGACAGGGCATGAGATTTACTGCATATTTATTTGTGTATTCACTTGTTAAGGTGAATCCCATTAGAAAGAAAATGTGTTTATTATAAAGTATTATTTATTAGATGGCAGTTAGCTTATTTCAAAATGAATAGATCATACAGGGTGTACAATATGTCTACCGTGTGTGCGTGTGTATGTCTGTAGTTGTTCTGCATTGTGTAACTCTATTTTCTATCAGGAGGAACTATTACTATAGCCAAATAAAAAATATCATAATTCAGCCCACATTTTGTTAGTGTTTTTCTTTAATTGTGATGTTCCTGAGTTCCAAATAAATTACTTTCAAAAATACCCTGTTTACAAACATAATAACATATTAAATGATGTGGAGTTAAATGCTGAGACATAATAGGTAATCAATTTAGAAATATGGAAAAAATAAAACAGACTTAATGTTTACAACATTTTTAATAATTGCTCATATTTTGTAATTATTTTAAGAAAGAAAATGGACACAACAATATGTGATTTACAGTATCTTTGTGATGATTTATTGGACAGCGATTAACTTGGACAATCAGTAATGATAATGTTAAACTAAAAATTGATGTAGATGACAAATTTGTGATTTTTTTATGATGCATTATAGTCCTTCTTTTTAATGTTTAAAAGCAATATTTTGTTTGGTTAAGCATTTAATTTGATTTGTGAGTGGCTAGAATACGATTCCAAGAAATGTGCATAAATTGTGCTTAATAAATACAAAGATCTTCTCTGGCTAGGATTGATGGCTCAAGCCTGTAATCCTAGCATTCTGGGAGGCCAAGGTAGGTGGATTGCTTGAGCTCAAGAGTTCTAGACCAGCCTGAGCAAGAGCGAGATCCCATTTCCACTAAAAATAGAGAAACTAGCCCAGCGTTGTGATGGGCATCTGTAGTCCCAGCTACTCAGGAGGCTGAGGCAAGAGAATACCTTAAGCCCAGGAGTTTAACTTTGCTGTGAGCTATGATGCCATAGCACTCTATCTGGGGTGATGGAGTGAGACTCTCTCTCAAAAAATAAAAGATCTCCCTACATTAACTGTTGGTCAAAACCTAAACAGAGGGCGGCCTCTGTGGCTCAAAGGAGTAGGGCACTGGCCTCATATATGGGAGTTGGGTTCAAACCCAGCCCCAGCCAAAAACTGCAAAAAAAAAAAAAAAAAAAAACCTAAACAGAATAGTAGGTTTGGAAGGGCTAACATGTGTACCATTATCTCTAGGGAAAATATTGTACAAAAATCTGATTTTTCAAATGAAGTATTTGTTATTTTCCTTCTGGATTATTTCCAAATCTTGAAATTATTTATTAGTAGTAATAGTTATTAACTGAGTGAAACTCAGCAAACATCTGATGACAACGCATTACCAGATAATTAAAATTGTGATGTGTTTCCTGGCTGTCTAATCTCTAGCAGCCACAATTCTGGGTACTGGGTATACAACAATGAATAATATGTGATCCTTTCCTTTACATAATTCACTGTTTGATTCAGGAAGACACAAATGTACATCATTTAAGCCACACCATAGTATAAGTCTGACAATGGGGGCTTAAGGTAGCACTGAGGGGAATCTTAACTCTTTCTGCAATGGTCGCTGGGCATAACGTTACATGGCAAATTCCAACAAGGTCCTGGATGGTAGGTTTAAAGTTATTAGGTCTCTAAAAACATTGCTGCAGCACTAACAGATGATGAATCAGAGCTAAGAGGCAATACATCTCTTTATTTTAATTACAGTAAAACTGAAGGCAGAGAAGATATATCCAGTGTCATGCAGAGATTTTGAAATTGATCCTGGACTAGACTCTCAACTCCTGCTGTTAGTTTCATTTACTTGTAGCAGACACTATTGTATATTGTTTGAGTCACACCTCTGTCTCTCGAAATTCAGGGAAATGCTGAGAACTCCTAGCAAATATGACAATATTGCAACCTTTTATTTTTTCTTCTGTGATATGGTAGAAAGATTTTTAGAAAAGACTCTTGGGGTATTTTATCACCCATTAAATAGGAACAATGTAAGAAAACAATCTTCTTTCACTGACATTGTGTGCGTCTGTGATGCCTTAGTACTTTAACAAATGTCTTGTGACCAGCGAACCAAAGTAACACAGTGAAGACTGGAGAAAAGAAAGAAGAAAATGTCCTGGTCTTGATGACATAGATGATCCATTGGATTAAACAACCCAGGACTGGTTCTAGGGACTTTTTTTAAGTGGCATGATTAGTTTTCTTTATCATTTAGGATGGATGAATCAGAATGTAGCTTCAGCTAGCGCTTTCTAAGAAATTCACCACCACAGGCCATGGGTAATAACAATATCAAAAAAATGCATTAATATAAAAACAATTTTCAAATTTCCAATTTTTTTGCAATTCTCATTCATATAAACAAATCTAAATGCTTACACACAACAGATTCCTTGTGCCCTTTTCCTAGTTTTCCCTATTTTGCAAAAGTATATGATACCATCACATCCAGAATATTAATGATATTAACATTGATATAGTCACATGCATAGGGAAAATTCCCATCACTAAAGTTTTCCTCCTTTATAACCTCACTCTATGATCCCAACCCCGATGACCACTATCCATTTCTATAATCTTGTCATTACAAGAATATTACAAAAATGGATCATATGCTGATCCATTAGAGATTGCATTTTTCACATCTGGAATTGACTTTTTCACTCAGCAAAACTTCTTGGAGATTTGTATACAAGTTGCTGAGTGTATCAATAGTTTGTTTCTTTCTGTTGTTGAACATTATGCGTGGTAAGGGTTTACCCAGCTTGTTTAACCTCGCACTTATGGAAGGGTATCTGTGTTGCTCATGTTTGGCATTACTACAAATAAAGCTGATGTGCACATTTTTATGCAGGTTTTCTGTGAAAATACATTTTTATTTCCCCGGGTGAATGTCTAAGAGTTCAATTTCTGATTTATATGTGAGTTATACATGCAGTTTAAAAAAACTAAACAAAACAAACTGCCAAACTATTTTCCAGAGAGACTCTAAAATTCATCCCCACAATGCGAGAATGATCCGGTTTTCCATATTCCAGCCAGCATTTGGCAGTGTCATTATTTTGTATTTTAGCCCTTCTGATAGGTATGCAGGGATGGCCCTTGTGGCTTTAATTAGCATTTCCAGAATGCCTAAATGACTAATTATGTTCAACAAGCTTTTGTGTGCTCATTTGTCATCTGTATAACCTCTTTGATGAAATGTCTGTTCAAATATTTTCTCATCCACTTTTGATTTAATTTTTGTTGTTCTACTGCTACATAGTTCGAGAGTTCTTTACATATTCTAGATACCAACTGTCAAAAACACAGCATGCAAATATTTTTCTCCTGGTCAATAGCTTATCTTTTCATACTATTCCCATGAGCTTCCTCAAACAAAAGCCTTAATGGATGAATTAGAATGTACTATATTTTCTTTTATAGATTATGCTTTTGGTGTCAATTCAAAGAACTTTTTGCCTAAGGCTATATCCAGAAGACCTACTATGATTTTTTTCTCTAAATATTTATGCTTTACATTATACCCTTAAATTTATAATCTGTTTTTTGGCTTGGCGCCTATAGCTTAGAAGCTAGGGTACCAGCCATATATATTGGAGCTGGTGTGTTCGAATTCAGCCCGAGCCTGCCAAACAACAGTGACAATTAGAACCAAAGAAATAGCCGAGGGCAAGAGAATTGCTTAAACCCAAGAGTTGGAGGTTGCTGTGAGCTGTGATGCCATGGCAATCCACCCAAGGATTGAGACTCTGTCTCAAAAAAAAAAAAAAAAAAATATATATATATATAATCTGTTTTTAATATGTCTATACTTTAGAAAACAACTTACCTTTTTGAAATAATTGTTCATGTATTTCAATCAGTTGAGAGATAGAAAAGAATAAAAGTCATTATGCTTGGGAATGTAAAATATTCAGATAATGAAATGTGCAATTAAAGTTATAAGAAATAGAATGCTTTCAAAGTTATTCTATCATAAAAAATGGTTGTAAAACTTAATATAAGTGTAAAGAATGGAAATAGAATTTTAAAAGTCTAAAGATAATACAGGTAGTCTCTGAGTTATAAACATACAACTTACGTACAACTCCCTGTTACAAATGCAGGCTCACATAGTAAGTCCCTAAGTTACAAACATCTAACTGACATAGGCCTCACACTGACAGATGGCTGCTATTACAGGTAATAGCTAACTTACATCGAAATTCAACTTTATAAAAAACCCTACAGAATCTATATTTATAGTAACCCAGGTACCACCCATATAGTCTAAACACTTAGAAAAAATATTGTGTAAGATGGGAAGTTTAGGTAACCATGGTTTTTTCCTCCCTTCCTTATCCCCCAGGGATGTCCAACCTCCCCAGCACTGTTTGCTGAAAAAAGTGTCCTTCTTTCCTTAAATTGCTTTTGAATCTTTGTAAAAGGTCTACATCATGGATATATTTCCTAACAAAGGCATGATCTGGAGAAGAGCTAAAATATTCTGAAAAAGACCAAAATTAAGGAATCTTACAGCACTCTCAAGACTTAATTTACAGGTTTTAGTAATCAGGACTCTGGTATATGTAGAAGGATAAACATATATTTTAATGAGAGAATTATAACAAAAACATAAGCTTTCATTTATTTCTGTCTTTAGTTTTAGAAGCTTAATTATAAAGTGTATGGATTTATTTGGGTTTATGCATCCTTTTGGGATGAACTTAGCTTTTGAATTTGTGATTTTAGGTCTTTAACCAAATTTGAAAATTTTGACCATTATTCACCGTTGTTAAGTAGAACGTACTTCTCTTTATCTGTGACTGGAAATTTATAAATATTGGCTCTTTTCCTAATGCCCCCTGAGTCCTGAGTTTATTATTTATTGTATTTATTCTATTTTTCACTCTATTTTCTCTCCCTTTTTCAGACTGGATAAATTATATTTCCCGTGCTGTAGTGTGTTTATAGTTTGTTTGATCTATATACATCTCATGTTGAAATTTGATTTCAAATTTGGAGGTGGGTCTTAATAGGGTCATGTGGGTGGATCTCTTTTGAATAGCTTAGTACTCTACCTAGGGGCTTGAGTGAGCTTGAGTAAGTTCCTTATTATATACTGTGAGAGCTGGCTGTTAAAATGAATCGGGTACCACCCCAACCTCTTCTCACTTCCTTTTTCACCATGTTATCTCTGCACGTACCTGATCCCCTTCATCTTCTGACATGAATAGAAGCAGACTGAGGCTTTCACCAGATGTCCAATCTTCCAGGCAACAGAATTGTGAGACACATAATTTTTTATACATTATTTACCCTCATCTATTCCTTTACAGCAACAAAACTCCACTAATACACTCTGTCATGGTTCTATACTCTGTCATCTTCACTCTACAATTGAGTCCATCGAGTAACATTTTTATTGTGGTATTTTCTCAGTTTTGCAATTCTATTTGGTATTTTCTTTTTACCTTTTATTATTTTTATGTCTTCCTGCCCCAATTTTTAAAATTTTATATAATTTATATTTTTAAATTTTATTTTACTTATATTTTTATTTAAACTCTTTTTGGGGAGCAATTTTAAGTTCACACCAAAATTAAAAGTAAGATACAGAGATTTACCACATATGTCCTGCCTCCAAACAAACATAGGCTCCTTCATTATTAACTTCCCCTGTTAGAGCGGTACTTTATTATAATTGCTGAACTGACATTGATACAGAGTAATCACTGAATTCCATCGTTTACAATATGGTTCAATCTTGGTGTTATACATTCTATGGGCTTGGAAAAATATATAATGGCACGTTCTCATCACTGTAGCATCATACAGAATTTTTTACTGTCTTAAAAATTCTCTGTACTCCACCTATGTATCTCTCTCTTTCTAAAACAGTCAATCAATGGTCTCTTGGTATCCCACAGTTTTTCCAGTTCCAGAATGTCATATAGTTATAATCAGAGTGTATGAAAGATTTTCAGATTGGCTACATATTCATATTTATTAATGTATTAATTCTTTCACTGATTAATATACATTTACGTTTTCTCATTATCTTCTCTGGGCATGATAGCTCAAGTCTGTTTAATATTACATTGAACCCAACATGTATATGTCCATTCACTAAGTACATCTTGGGTACTTCCAAGTTTTGGCACTTATGAATAAAGCTTCTGTTAATATAAGCTTTCCTATATTCCTGTGCAGGTTTTTGTGTGCACATAGGTTTCAACTCCTTAGGGTAAATACTAAAAAATGAAATGCTGGATCATGTGGAAAGATTATGATCAGTATTATAAGAAAAGTCATTTGTTATCTGTCCTATTTGGCACTCTCACCATGAGAATATCCATCTGTACAACTTCACTATCATTTGGTGTTGTCAGTGTTCCAGATTTCAATCATTCCAATGGGCGTGTGGTAGGATTTTATTGTTGTTCAAAACTGCATTTGTTTGATGACAATATGACTTGTCAAAAACTTATTTTCTACCTGTTTAACTTCTTTTGTAATATGTCTGTTAAGATCGTTTTTTGAATCAGTTTGTTAATTTTCTTATTGTTGAATTTCTAGAGTTCTTCACAAATATTGGGTAACAGTACATTATTAAATTATTTTTTGCAAATACATTTTTCTAGACTATGGCTTGTCTTCTCTTTGTCTTGGCATTGTCTTTTAAAAGCAGAAGTTTAGCCTGAGGCATAGGTTCTGGGAACTCAAAACAGCTTCTCTTCTGCAGGGGAATTTAGCAGGGACAGAAAAAAATTTCCACACAGTTGTTCTGTTCTGTCAGTAACATCAATCAGAGGCAGGGATGGAACTGAGTGAACACCCCCCATCCTACATCAGCACCCAAGGTTGTCAGGCCTCACATCTCTCTGCTGGATAGAGATAAAGCAGGGGTCTTACTGAGCAAATATAGATTTCCTTGTGATTCAGGCAGGTACAAACGTCTGGAGTATCTGCTCACTGGAGGCAACTGGGTCACAGCCCTGTGGGGCTATCAGTGAGTACGTGTGACAGAGGTGCAAGGTGGGGAAGGAGGCATCAAACTTCCCAGAATAATCTATTTGCTGGGGTCCTCCTGACTTCATGGAACACCGGAGCAAGTCATATATGAATTTTCAACAGACCCCCTGCAATCCAGTTGCCAGAGACCTTTTAAGCTCTCCCACCTGAGACAGGTGCTGACTGAGACAATAGATTTGGACCTTTTGAACTGAGCCAATTGCTCAAGGACTATACAAGTGGTGCCCTGGGTGTGTGGTTGTAGGAAGGTTTGATTTTCCTTTTCCAATTGTTGCCTGTGGGGGGCAGGGTGACTTAATTTCTGATATTTCTCCATAGCTGAGGCTTCAACCCAGAGCATATGTTTCACTAGAGTCAGACACAGACCAACTGAAAATAAGAAAGAACTACTTAGCCCCACCAAACCAAACAGGGCACCAATATCTCAGGCTGTAGCATTGTACGGGACCTCGAAAAAGCTCCAGGGGAAAACTCAAATGGTGTAAAATAATCATGGGGTGGAATCAGTGGAAAAACTCTGGTAATATGAATAACCAGAATAGATCAACACCCCTAAGGAAAGATATGGCAGATATAACTGAAGATCCCATTCATAAACAGCTGGCCGAGATGTTAGAAATCGAATTCAGAATTTGCATTGCAAACAAGATTAATAGAATGGAAGAAAATTTGGAAGTAGAAATTCGAAGAGCAATTCAAAAGTCAGAACTAGAAATTCGAGGAGAAATTCAAAAGTTGTCTCAAGAATTGAACAAATTTAAAGACAAAATGACCGAAGATTTTGATGCACTGAAGCAAGAATTTGCAGCGCTCAAAGATCTGAAAAATACAGTAGAATCCCTCAGTAACAGAGTAGAACAAGCCAAAAAAAGGACTGAAGAAAAAAGTTTTTGAATGCTCCCAAACTCTCAAAGAGGAAGAGAAATGGAGAATAAAAATGGATCATTCTTTCAGAGAGCTCTGGGATAATTCAAAGAAGGTTAATATCCGCCTCATTGGAATCCCTGAAAGCGATGAAGTGGCCTCTCACAGAGGCCCTTCTCCATGAAATTATGAAAGATAATTTTTCAGACATGCTAAGAGATTCTTATATTCAGATAGCAGACAGTATCAGAACCCCAGCACAACTCAATCCCAATAAGACATCCCCCAGGCATATCATAATTAACTTCACTAAAGTTAATATGAAGGTGAAAATTCTGAAAGCAGACAGACATAAGAAATCCATAACCTACAAAGGGAAGAATATTAGAATGACTGCAGATCTCTTAGCTAAAAGGGTGGTCATTGGATTTTAATCTCCTAAACAAAATAATCTTTAACCCAGGATCCTGTATCCAGCAAAACTGATTTTCATTTATAATGGAGAAATTAAAGACACTAATAACATTCGTATGTTGAAGAAATTTGTCATAACCGAACCAGCTCCTCAGGATATTCTGAGACCTATTCTCCATAATAACCACACCAATCCTCTACCACAAAAGTAAACTCACTCAGAAACTTTTGATTAAATTCCAACTTCCACAATGGCAAAAGGACTAAAAATGTCCACTGGACTTTCGAAAAACTCAATACCCAAAATTTTGCCAGACTTATCAATATTCTCCATTAATGTGAATGGCTTAAACTGTTCTCTAAAGAGGCACAGGTTAGATGACTGGATACAAAAACTCAGGCCTGATATTTGCTGCATACAAGAGTCACTTCTTAGTTTAAAAGATAAATATAGACTCAGGGTGAAAGGATGGTCATCCATATTTCAGGCAAATGGTAATCAGAAAAAAGCAGGTGTTGTGATTCTATTTGCAGACACAATAGGCTTTAAACCAACAAAAGGAAGGAAGGATAAGAATGGTCACTTCATATTTGTTAAGGGTAAGACTCAATATGATGAGATTTTAATTATGAATATTTATGCACCCAACCAGGATGCGCCTCAATTTATAAGAGGAACTCTAACAGACATGAGCAACTTGATTTCCTCCAGCTCCATAATAGTCGGAGATTTCAACTCTCCTTTGGCAGTGTTGGATAGATTCTCCAATAAGAAGCTGAGCAAAGAAATTTTAGATTTAAACCTAACCATCCAACATTTGGATTTAGCAGACATCTACAGAACATTTCATCGCAACAAAAACTGAATACACATACTTCTTATCAGCTCACGGAATATACTCCAAAATCGATCACATCTTAGGTCACGAGTCTAACCTTAGTAAATTTAAAGAAATAGAAATTATTCCTTGCATCTTCTCAGACCACCATGGAATCAAAGTTGAACTCAGTAACAACAGCAATCTTCATACTCGTACAGATCATGGAAGTTAAATAACCTTATGTTGAATGATAGCTGGGTCAGAGATGACATTAAGAAGGATATTGCCAAATTTCTGGAACAAAATGACAATGAAGACATGAATTATCAGAACGTCTGGAAAACTGCAAAGGAAGTACTCAGAGGAAAATTTATAGCACTGCAAGCCTTCTTCAAGAGAACGGAAAGAGAGGAAGTTAACAACTTAATCGAACATCTCAAGCAACTAGAAAAGGAAGACCATTCCAATCCCAAACCCAGTAGAAGAAAAGAAATAACCAAAATTAGAGCAGAATTAAATGAAATTGAAAACAAAAGAATTATACAACAGATCAATAAATCAAAAAGTTGGTTTATTGAAAAGGTCAATAAAATAGATAAACCTCTGGCTAACTTAATTAGAAAAAAAAGAGTAAAACCTCTAATTTCATCAATCAGAAATGACAAAGATGAAATAACAACAGACTCCTCAGATATTCAAAAAATCCTTAATGAATACTACAAGAAACTTTATTCTCAGAAATATGAAAATCTGAAGGAAATTGACCAATACTTGGAAGCACATTACCTTCCAAGACTTAGCCAGAATCAAGTGGAAATGTTGAACAGGCCAATATCAAGTTCTAAATAGCATCAACCATATGATATCTCCCTGAAGTGAAAAGCCCGGGACCAGATGGTTTCACTTCAGAATTCTACCAAACCTTTAAAGAGGAACAAGTACCTATATTACTTAACCTGTTCCAAAATGTAGAAAAAGAAGGAAGACTACCCAACACGTTCTATGAAGCAAACATCACCCTGATCCCCAAACCAGGAAAAGACCCAACAAGAAAAGAAAATTATAGACCAATATCACTAACAAATATAGATGCAAAAATATTCAACAAGATCCTAACAAACAGAATCCAGCAACACATCAAACAAATTATAAATCATGACAAAGTCAGTTTTATCCCAGGGTCTCAAGTCTGGTTCAATATACATAAATCTATAAGTATAATTCAGCACATAAACAAATTTAAAAAAAAAGACCATATGATTCTCTCAATTGATGCAGAAAAAGCTTTTGATAATATCCAGCATCCCTTCATGATCAGAACACTTAAGAAAATTGGTATAGATGGGACATTTCTTAAACTAATAGAGGCCATCTACAGCAAACCCACATTCGTGTTGAATGGAGTTAAATTGAAATCATTTCCACTCAGATTAGGAACCAGACAAGGCTATCCATTGTCTCCACTGTTCTTTAACATTGTAATGGAAGTTTTAGCCATCGCAATTAGGGAAGAAAAGGTGATCAAGGGTATCCATAGAGGGTCAGAAGAGATCAAACTTTCGCTCTTCACAGATGATATGATTGTATATCTGGAAAACACCAGGGATTCTACTACAAAACTCTTAGAATTGATCAAGGAATACAGCAGCGTCTCAGGTTACAAAATCAACATTCATAAATGGGTAGCCTTTTTATATACCAATAATAGTCAAGCTGAAAAAATAGGTAAGGACACTATTCCGTTCACAGAAGTGCCAAAGAAGATGAAATATTTGGGAGTTTATCTAACAAAGGACGTGAAAGATCTCTATAAAGAGAACTATGTAACACTAAGAAAAGAAATAGATAAAAATGTTAACAAATGGAAAAACATACCGCGCTCATGGCTAGGAAAAATCAACATTGTTAAAATGTCCATACTACCCAAAGCAATGTACAATTTTAATGCCATCTCTATTAAAGCTCTACTGTCATACTTCAAATATCTTGAAAAACTAATACTTTCTTTTATATGGACTCAGAAAAAACCTCAAATAGCCAAGACATTTCTCAGAAATAAAAACAAAGCAGGAGGAATCATGCTACCTGACCTCAGACTATACTATAAACTGATAGTGATCAAAACAGCATGGTACTGGCACAAAAACAGAGAAGTAAATGTCTGGAACAGAATAGAGAACTAAGAGATAAGTCCAGCTACTTACCGTTATTTGATCTTGACAAGCCAATTAAAAACATTCAGTGGGGAAAAGATTCCCTATTTAACAAATGGTGATGGGTGAACAGGGTGCCGACCTGTCGAAGACTGAAACTGGACCCACACCTTTCACCGTTAACTAAGATAGACTCTCACTGGATTAAAGATTTAAACTTGAGACATGAAACTATAAAAATACTAGAAGAGAGTGCAAGGAAAACCCTTGAAGAAATCGGTCTGGGCGAGTATTTCATTAGGAGGACCCCTCAGGTAATTGAAGCAGCTTCAAAAATACACTACTAGGACCTGATCAAACTAAAAAGCTTCTGCACAGCCAAAGAACACAGTAAATAAAGCAATCAGACAGCCCTGAGAATGGGAGAAGATATTTGCACGTTATGTCTCTGACAAAGGTTTAATAACCAGAATCCACAGAGAACTCAAAGGTATAAGCAAGAAAAGAACAAGTGATCCAATTTCGGGCTGGGCAAGGGACTTGAAGAGAAACTTCTCTGAGAAGACTGGCATATGGCCTACAGACATATGAAAAAAATGCTCATCATCTTTAATCATCAGAGAAATGCAAATCAAAACTACCTTGAGATATCATCTAAGTCCAGTAAGATTAGCCCAAATCACAAAGTCTGAAGACCAGAGATGTTGGCGTGGATGTGGAGAAAAGGGAACACTTGTACACTGCTGGTGGGAATGCAAATTAATACATTCCTTTAGGAAAGATGTTTGGAAAACACTTAGAGATCTAAAAATAGATCTGCCATTCTATCCTGTAATTCCTCTACTAGGTATATACCGAGAAGACCAAAAATCACATCATAACCAAGGTATTTGTACCAGAATGTTTATTGCAGCCCCATTCATATTTGCTAAGTCATGGAAAAAACCCAAGTGCCCATCGATCCACAAATGGATTAATAAATTGTGGTATATGTACACCGTGGAATATTATGCAGCCTTAAAGAAAGATGGAGACTTTACCTCTTTCATGTTTACATGGATGGAGCTGGAACATATTCTTCTTCGTAAAGTATCTCAAGAATGGAAGAAAAAGTATCCAATGTACTCAGCCCTACTATGAAACTAATTTATGGCTTTCATATGAAAGCTATAACCCAGTTATAACCCAGGAAGGAGGAGAGGGAGGGGAGGGAGGGGAGAAGATGGGTGGAGGGAGAGTGATTAATGGGATTATACCTATGGTGCATCTTACAAGGGTACATGTGAAACTTAGTAAATGTAGAATATAAATGTCTTAACGCAATAACTAAGAAAATTCCAGGAAGGCTATGTTAACCAGTGTGATGAAAATGTGTCAAACTGTTTATAAAACCAGTGTATGGTGCCCCATAATTGCATTAATGTACACAGCAATTATAATAATAATAGTAATAATAATAAAAGCAGAAGTTTAATGAATGAAGATTTTAATGAAGTTCAACCAACCAACCATTTATTTATTTATTTATTTATTTTTGATACAGAGCCTCACTCTGTCACCCTGGGGAGAGTGCCCTAGCATCATTGCTCACAACAACCTCAAGCTCTTGAACTCAATTAATCCTTTTACCTCATCCTCCTATGTTGCTGGGAATACAGGCACCTGCCAAAAAGCCCAGCTAGTTTATCTAGTTTTAGTAAAGATGGGATCTCACTCTTGCTGAGGCTTATCTTGAACTCCTGGAGCTCAAGCAATCCACCTGCCTCAGCCTCCTGAAGTGCTAGGATTGCAGGCATGAGCCAACTCACCTGGCAGCTAATCAATTTTTAACAGATCTGTCTTTTCCATCGTATCTAAAAAGTCATCTCCATATTCAAGATCATCTAGCTTTTCTCCCATGGTGTGTTCTAGAAGTTTTATAATTTTATGTATGATGTTTAAATCTATGATTCACTTTGAGTTATATTTTATGAAGAATGTAAGGTCCATGCCTACATTCCTTTTTAAAAATGTTTAGCTATTCCAGCATGATTTGTTGAAAAGGCCATCTTTGCTCTATTTTACTGATTTCACTCTTTTGTCAAAAATAAGTTGACTATATTAACATGGAGATATTCTTAGGCACTCTTTTCTGTTGGATTTTCCTATATCCCTAGTGTCTCACCAAGATCACACTGTCTTAATTACAGTAGAGTTATAGTGAGTCTTGAAGTCGCGTAGTGTCAGACTTCTAGATTTGTTCTTTCTTAATTTAGAATCAGTTTTTGATAGCCACAAAATAATTTGTTTAGAATTTGACCATCATTGAATTCACTAAATAGATTAATTTGAGAAGAACTGACATCTTGGCAATCTAGAATCTTCCCATCTGTTTACTTATAATTCTTTTTTATTTATTTTACTGTTTTTGGCTTCTTTCATCAGAGTTTTATAGTTTTCTTTATATAGGTCTTTTATATATTTTACTAGATTTACACCTAAATATTTCATTTTCAAGGATGCTAATGTAAAAGGTATTTTCCTTTTAATTTCATATTTTACTTATTCATTGTTGGTGTGCAGGAAAACAATTGAGCTTTTCACGTTAACTTTGTGCACAGTAATCTTGCCATAATTATTAGTTCCTAGAGATTCTGCTGCTGCTGCTGCTGTGGCTGTTCTTATACTTCATGCTTTCAGATGTCATATGTAGATAATTTTGTCATCTGTGAAGAAAAATAGTTTTATTCCTTCCTTCTCAATTAGAATAACTTTTGTCTCCTATCTTGCCTTATTACAGTAGCTAGAACTTCCACCATGGTGCTGAAAGTAGTGGTGAGAAGAGACATTTTTGGCTTCCTTGATTTTATTAGGATAATTTTCAGTTTGCAATGAATCAGTATGATGTTAAATATAAATTTTTTGTAAATATTCTTTATCAAATAAGAAAATTTTACTCTTGTCCTAATATACTGAAAGTTTTTAACAGGAGCTGGTATTGCATTTAGCCAAAAGTTTGCTCTGAATATTGGTTTGACCTTCTGGTTTATTGTTTTTTAGCCTGTGGATATGAGGAACTCCATTCATTGATTTTCCAAAGCTGAACCAGCCTTCTATTACTGGAATAAATACTGGTTTTTTAATACTAATCTGGAATCAACTTCTAACTCAACTTTCGTTGAGTATTTTTCCATTTTATAGTTATGAAAAATATTGATCCTCTTGCTTCAGCCTCCAAGTAGCTGGGATTACAGGCGCCTGCCACAACGCCCAGCTATTTTTTTGTTGCAGTTTGGCCGGGGCTGGGTTTGAACCCACCACCCTTGGTATATGGGGTCAGAGAAATGCAAATCAAAACTACTTCAAGATATCATCTAACTCCAGTAAGATTAGCCCAAATCACATAATCTCAAGACTAGACGTTGGCATGGATGTGGAGAAAAGGGAACACTTCTACACTGCTGGTGGGAATGCAAATTAATACATTCCTTTTGGAAAGATGTTTGGAGAATACTTAGATATCTAAAAATAGATCTGCCATTCCATCCTATAATTCCTCTACTAGGTATAGACCCAGAAAACCAAAAATCACATCACAAAGATATTTGTACCAGAATGTTTATTGCAGCCCCATTCATAATTGCTAAGTCATGGAAAAAGCCCAAGTGCCCATCGATTCACAAATGGATTAAAAATTGTGGTATATGTACACCATGGAATATTACGCAGTCTTAAAAAAGATGGAGACTTTACCTCTTTCATGTTTACATGGATGGAGCTGGAACATATTCTTCTTAGTAAAGTATCTCAAGAATGGAAGAAAAAGTATCCAATGTACTCAGCCCTACTATGAAAGTAATTTATGGCTTTCATATGAAAGCTATAACCCAGTTGTAACCTAAAAATATCGGGAAGGGAGAGAAGGAGGGGAGGGGAGGGGGAAGGATGGGCAGAGGGAGGGTGATTGGTGAGACCACACCTACGATGCATCTTACAAGGGTACATGTGAAACTTAGTAAATGTAGAATATAAATGTCTTAATGCAATAACTAAGAAAATGCCAGGAAGGCTATGTTAACCAGTGTGATGAAAATGTGTCAAATGGTCTATAAAACCAGTGTATGGTGCCACATAGCTATGATTTAATAATAATAAAAAAAAAAGAAAAATACTGACATATAGTTTCTTTTCTTGCAATGTCTGGCTTTTATTTTTGTGTGACACATGTATCTTAGAATGCTTTAGGAAAAATCCCTGTGCTTCTGTTTTCCATAAGAGATTGGAGAGAATAGGCATTAATTCTTCTTTGAATGTTTGCTGTAATTCTCTGATGAGCCCTTGTGGGCCTGATGCTTTCAGTTTTGACAGGTTGTTAATTATTGAAACATTTAATTCTAATGAATATAAGCCTATTTAGATTTCCTATTTTTTCTTCTGTGAATTTTTGCAAATTTGTATTTCATAGAAAATATGCAAAATACATAACTTCTCTCATTTCATATTTTATCTTACAGGTTGAACAGAGTGGTGAATCTACAGCATCTGGATGGGAGATTTCTGTTTAATTATTTCCTGACCTTTAGCCACCTTTATACCAGGGCATTGACTATAACCTATGGTTACTTTAAATTTGTTATACAACATTCTAATCTCAAATAGTTTCATTAGAGAAACCCAGTGTGCTCTGCAGAAATTTGTTTGATTAATGAACAATTATTTTAGTTTTGATTAGCATACTGTACTATATAAATAGCTAAGTCTTATGACTCTTTTATCTATTTGTAAGATAATTTTTATGTTAATGATCAGTGGGGAAAAAGGTAGAAAAATTATTAGTCAAAAGTGAAAATGAAAACAACGGATATTGACCTTCTGGGAATTAAGCTACACAACCTTCACTGATGATAATCGCTTTTCATAAAAATCTGGGAATAAAGGGTGTTAGTGGACCCATGTGTGCCTTCCCATGCATAGTCACATAGAAAGGGACTAAGGGACATACACAAAGGTGTCAGAAGTAATTGTCTCTGGGTGAATGAAATTGGAATATGTTTCTCGTTTAATATTTTTATTTCTCATTTTCCATTTTTGGTACATGTATTTAAATAAAATGTCATGGTGGAAATTTTTGCTTGTATATTCTTTATTCCCCAAGATACATCAAAAGGTCAGGATCATATAGTGATTAACCTGCAAGTCACTAGTAACTTAGGCGACCTTAGGCAGAGAACCGTATTCTATATCAGTTTTCGTATATACAAATTGGGGATTGTAATGATACTGTCATGTTGAGAATCAGTGGAATAATGTACATAGCCTATATAACAGGGAGTGAATTCATTGTAGGTGTTATACTCTTTTCATTATTGTTGTCACAGCTTTGTTTAGAATCCAGTGAATTAAAATTGAATATCAGGGCATTTAACAATAGATCCTGGGAGCATTAAAAGACACTCATAACTCCCAAGTCCCCTCATTCACTGCTACAGTCACATTAATTACTAACATTAGCATAATCAAGAAGCCCCACGATGCAGTTACTGGGATTTGCAAGGAGAACCCTTGAGTCTCTGAACTGTAGTTCATCATCATCTGTAATGGGCTAAGTGATTGAGTTCTCAGGTTTCTTAACAGTGTAAAATTTTTGCATCTACATTTATCCCTACTTATATTGAAACAAGAAAGGTGAAAATAGTTAAAGATGAAATCTAGAAATCTATTTATTGTCTTAAAACAGCTACAAGCCAGAAAGAGCTTAGAAAGCCAAGAGCTCACTCTCCTATAATGTAAACATTCCTCAGCCACATCCACACAAACTCCTATACATCATAGGCAGAAATGCTAGGATTAGAACAATGTAACCTGAAATAATTATTGAGATCCTTGCCTCAAGATAAAAACTACATTTTGCACTCAGTTTCATCTGTGCTAGATATCGCAGGGCTCACCCATTCTTAAAATAAACAGAACTCCGACTCGTGTTTCAGAGTTTGCACGGCATAGTCAAAAATCACAGATTTCGTGTTGATACCAGGCATAGACAATGGCATTGTTTTGTCTGACTAAACGCACAAAAGTTTCCTTTTGGGAATACAAATAGGTATGTGCTAAATTACCTGTCTTGTGAAATAGGTGTGTGATAAATTATCTGTTCTGAATCACTATTAAGTTTATATGTGAACATACTTTTAAGAAAGTGGTCAAGTATATTAAAAATAGAAGTTATTTTTGGATATTAAGAGCTAATACCTGGATAAATTGTTTACTATTTGCATTCATTGGATTAAGTTATTTGGACTTTCTGAACCTATTTTTTTCTCCATAATAGATGCAATGAGGCCAAACATTCAAGGCTGTGGGGTTGAAATAAAAGAATATGTACAGAGCCCTTATACAGGTCTTGGTACATACATGTACATTTTCTTCCCATTTCCATTAATTTCTAATATATCACAATTTAAGGATAGTTGCAAATACATACAAATATGGATGTGTACATACTACACACATGTAAATACTTTCCTGGATTGTTAATAGCTTTCCCAAATATCCTCAAGAAGCCCCAAGATGCAGTTACTGAGATTTGCAAGAAGATTTCTAAACTTTCAAAAGTTTAGAAATGATAGTAGATTTTGAGTTCAGAGAAAGTGAGTTTATCTGAAATATATGAAATTGATGGGTTGAAGGTTACAGGGGTCCTCAAACTGTGGCCTGTGGGCCACATGCGGCGGTGTGATTGTATTTGTTTCCATTTTGTTTTTTTACTTCAAAATAAGATATATGAAGTGTGCATAGGAATTTGTTCATAGTTTTTTTTTAAATGATAGTCCGGCCCTCCAACGTTCTGAGGGACAGTGAATTGGCCCCCTGTTTAAAAAGTTTGAGGACCCCTGGAAGGTTGATTATGAGTAGTTCAATGTGATTTAATCTATTAAGCCTCAGAGCCTTTATTGCTTGTGGTTATCTAAATCTATAAAGTGGATAGGAAACAATCACTGATTCCTGAAGGGTGAACATGATCCAAATGGACAGATGCAAAAAGATCATCAAGGGAACACAGTCATGCTGTAGTGACAGCAAACCTACTCAGAGCTGAACACACCAATTCCAGCATACCTGTTTTTCTCCTTGACAAAGAAAAAAGTCTGCCCTCCATGTAAGCTCATATATGCAAATTCCAAAGGAGAAAATGACTTGGATAATTATCAGTAGCATCTTTAATTACTTTTACTCATTCTAGTTTAGGTATAATCAGCTCCTGGAGTTTTTGATAGGACAGTATAGTCACTAAAGCTCACGTTCTTTAGGAATAATCTTTTTATTCCCTGAGAAGGCATTTTACATGGTGAGAACCTGACACCTCATTCCAATCAAGTAGTTCACTGCAATTTCCAGGGTGTAAGGTACATGCTCAAGCATCAAAGTAGGGCTATTCTCTGATTCTCTTATGCTGCCAGCAGAATCATACACAGAGAATTATTTGGTGCACAATATGAATTATCCAATGTATTAAGCAAAAATGACAAGACACCTTAAGACCAGGGCCAACACCTGTAGTTAATAAGAAAATCTGCCAGAAGTGGGAGAATACTATGCTGATGATCTGCTTTGTCACGGTGAACGTGATAAAGGAATGACCTCAGGAACTCTAATGTCAGAACTACGTCTGTCACTTGCTAGTTACAGACCTGGGGCAATTTGCCTTCATTCATTTTTGCTGTGATTTTCTAGTCTCTAAAATGGATCTGCTATACATAATTAATGCATTCATTGTGAGCCACAAATGTGATTATATGAATAAAATGCTTTATAAATGGCAGAGTGAAGACCCAAACTTAATATAAGTAACCACTATGTGTCAGACACCTTGAGATATATTAAATGCAGATACATCAAAACCAAAAGAGACTTAAATCAAAAGAAAGGCAATAAACAACCATGTAATTGAAAGGTTAAAAATAAGAAAATAAGAAAATCAGTGCAGATGTCAAAACATTTACACCATATTGTAATGAAAAGATTCAATAATGATGTTACTAAAATACTGCAAAATTATTGTATTGTAAAAATAGTGGAAGAAAATTTCAAAAGGTTTAGTATGTTCATGAGAAAGGATAAATAAGAAATCTAAATCCTTATTTAATACATGGTAAAGTCAACACATAATGTCCACATTTTAAAAACCAGTAATGGCAGTGTGCATATTATTTAAAAACAAGGAAGCCAATAGCAAGATTAACAAGAACTACGGTTGTTTCTGCGTGTTGAAGACTGGGATTGGGGATGATGAAGAATGTGATTACTGTAGTCCATTCTAAATCTACTTGTTCTATTTTTTTGTTGTGTAAAAAAAATAAAATGTAAGATTCAATATACATCGAAGTATCTTTTTTTTTAAGTGAAAATCTATCTGTAACAATGAAGTTAGGAAAGCAAGTTACCTTTGGAGAAAGAGGCAATGGCTTGTAGATTTGAGGTGATGGCAATAGTCTGTTTCATGATCTGGATGGTAGGTGCGTGAGAATACCCTTATATCAACCACAGACTGAAGGTTTGTGGATCTTTTGTATATATTTTATACTGTGATTTAAAATCATTTAAGAGGGGATAACCTCTTTAATGCTATTCTAGCAATATGGAGGTAGAATAGAATGTATTCTTAACTGGATCAGAATTAACTTGCAAAGAAGACTCTGTATTCGAAAATTACTTAGTTAACATTTTATAAAAACTTTGGGAAGTAGTTGATGGTAATCATGTGTCATGATGGCACAAACCTAGAAGAAGCAAACACAGAGGATGTCATAATAAAATCATATCCAAGAAAATCTTGGAAAACTTGGATCCAATATTTGGGGTTCAATGTATTTTAAATCATCTTTAATACAAACGAATAGGAAGTCTGAACTTGGTTCAAAACAAGCTGAACTAATCCGGGCAAGGAGAGATATAGGCAGAAAGGAATACTGTCTTAGATTAGGTTCTCTGGAAACACAAAATAAGACCAAGTCTCCTCCCCACTGACACACACACGCACACACTCAATTTAGGTCTGATCTTTATTAAGCCAAGACTTTAAAAATGCACCAAGAATAGCACAGCCCACAAAATGCAGTATCTGTCATGAACTGGGCTCTTCACAGAAGAGGTTGAGAAGGGTGCATTTAAAGGAAAATAGAGGGTGCACAGGGAAAAGGGGTGGGGGGTGCAATAGGTGAGCTGTGAGATAATTAGTGGTGGTCTCGTAAATTTCTATTTGGTGCCCAGTAAACCCTCATTAATTGTTTTATCTGCATCATTAAAAGGTACGTGTGCCTGGTGAATACTTAGGAAATCATTCCTTTTTAAGCATCATCAGAAACTTCTCTGAGAGAAGCCTGTAGCTCTCTTTGTGTAACCATAAGTCACTTGGCTGCTTTTTCAAGTTAAGAAAAGCTTTTCTTTAACCCATGTAAACATAAAGGAAAAATTCAATGTCATGTGTGTACTCTTTACTCTGGACTAGAAAATCTAGTAACTTCCTTTGAAAACATCTCACATCATGTCTTGTGTGAGACATTCAAATTGCTTTTCAGTTTTGACTGCACATTTGAGAGCACCAGCTCCAAAGGTGGAACGGTTTATTCCTATTTTTAAAAGGCAACAAGGTTAATAACTCATTGGAGAGCTGGAAAGAGAAGCTTAGTTGCTGGAGTCATCTTGGTATGTGTAACAGCAACCACCAAATGGTCTCATCGCAGGGTGTAAATTGAAGTTTATTGATAGCTTGAGCTAGCTTCAGTTGTGACAGTCTTAGTTTACTTGTAAACAAGGAGCCTAGAAATGAAAGGGGAAATTGAAGAGGCAGACCACTTAGGCAGTTTATTTTTATTTCTTTGTAAGATTTCTTTCTGACTTGTGCGTTTTTGCATGCAAGAATCTCAACATCATTTTCAATAACAAAGAAATGTCCATAATATGTTTGGCAGAAATGTTTGTTGTATAAAAGTGCTTGTAGGTTATGTATTATCCAATACTTTGTCATCATATAATTTTATTTTGTCATTTTATATACAGATCATCTCATCCCAGTATCTGTTGATAATTACAAACTTGAAGTTCAGTCCTGGTCCCTGAATTTTAGACCTACCTATGGAACTGATCACACAATTTGTGGATGAATAATAGATCTCTCAAAATTAACATATTCAAAACCAAGTGACTAACATTCTCTCCATTCTAGTTTTGCTTCTCTTCCAGATTTTTCCACCTGGTTAACTGCAACCTTGTTCTTCCTCTTGTACAAGTCAAAATCTTGGAGTCATCCTTAATACCTCTCTTTTACTCAGACCTCAAATTGTGTCTTTGAATAAATCCTACCAGTTGTACTTTTAAAATCTATTTGTATTTCAACTACTCCCACCATTTGCACTTCCCCAACAGTTCAAACCACCAACATTCTTCCCTCAAAGCCTTTTTTTTTTTTTTTTTTACTTTTGGCCGGTGCTGGATTTGAACCCGCCACCTCTGGCATATGGGACCGGCGCCCTACTCCTTGAGCCACAGGCGTCGCCCCTTCCCTCAAAGCTTTTAATAGCTTTGTAACTTGGTGTCTTAATTCAATTTGACCTCCAAAGTCATTCCCTACATAGTTGCCAGGGTCACTCTGTTACAATGTGGCACCATATTATTCCTTCACTTGAACCCTCCAGTGCCTTTCTCTCGCTCTTAAAATAAAATTCAAAGTCATTACATGATTTGCAAGACCCTTATTAATCTGGCTCCACCACTGACCATTTGAAATTTCCTGGTTCTGTTCACACTTTAGCCCACTCCTTTATGTCCACATTTGAATCCTCTATGTAAGAGGCAAACCTCTGCTTCAGGGCCTTTTGCCTGAGGGTTCAATCTGCCGGGGAGAGTACCCCCTAGACGCTTACGTGACCTCACCCCTCAGGTATGTCATGCCCTCACTGGAGGCCTTCCACTATCTGAGTTAAAATTAGAGCCCTTATGCTTCTACACGCCATCTCCCCTTCCTGCTTTAATTTGTCTGCTCTTGGTGCTTAATCTTACCCATGACACTTATTGTATATTTTACATATTTTTTTATATATTTTACTACACCCTAGAATACAAGTATGATATGAACAGGCACAGTGTCCTTTTGGCAATGATCTAGTACATGGTAATCACTCAATAAACATGTATTGAACAAACAAAAGGTGATGCATTTTATATTGAATAGAATGACTGAGAATTATGCAAAATGGGTTAATCAGATTTTAAAGAAACTTCATCATGGAAGAATGTATACTGTCAAGGCAAAGATTCATACAAAAATCTATGTCTAACTTATCTATCAGATTGAACCATATGCAATGCTGGTTATTATTAATTTTATTACAACTTTCATGTCTGTGTTCATTAGAGATACTTGCCTGTAATTTTCTTTTTGTGTATTTTTTTTTTCTGGTTTTGGTGTCAGGGTAATATGGGGCTCATAGAATGAGTTTCAGTGGACTCTCTTTTCCTTGATTTTTTGGAATAGTTTGAGTAAGATTGGTATTAGTTCTTTTATAAATATTTGGTAGAATTCAGCAGTGAAGTCACATGATGTTGGACTTTTCTTCAGTGAGAGATTTTTTATTACATATTACTGTGTCTATTTTACAACTTGTTAGTAGTCTATTTCGGTTTTGGATTTCTTCTTGGTCAAGTCATGGTGGGTTGTATGTGTCTAGGAATTTATCCATTTCTAGGATTTCCAATTAATTCCCATAAACTTTGCTCATAGTAGTCTTCAGCTGTAACATCTCCTTTTCCATCTCTGATTTTACTTATTAAGTGGTCTCTGTTTTTTTTATTAGTTTCACTGAAAGTTTATCAGTTTTATTTTTCAAAAAAATCCACTTTTTGATTTATTAATTTTTTACTTTGATTTCTATTTCCTTTATTTATGTTCTACATTTTTTTCCTTCTAATAATTTTGGGTTTGTTTTACTCTTGTTATTCTAGTTCTTTAAGATGCATCATTAGGTTGTTTATTTGTAGTTTTTTACTTTTTTGATGTAGGCTCTTACTGCCATAAATATTCCTCTTAGTATATATATTTTTTGCATCCCATAGGTTTTAGTATATTGTGTTGCCATTTTCATTTGTTTCAAATGTGTTTAATTTCCTTATTAATTTCTTCATTAACCCACCAATCATTCAAGGGTACATATTGCTTCATTTCCATGTGTTTGTATAGTTTCCGAATTTCTTTTTGTGTTTGATTTTGTTTTTATTCCATTGTTTTCAGAGGAAATACTTGACACGATTTAAATTCTTTTGTATTAAAAAAAAAATTTGTGTCTAACACGAGAATGACACAAATGCTGAGGAGAAGAATTGTATTCTACAGCTATTGGATGAAACATTCCATAAATATCTATCACTTTTTTTGGTCTGTAGCACAGATTAAGTCCAATGTGTCTTAGCTGGTTTTCTGTCTGGGTGATCTGTCCAGTGCTGAAAGCAGTGGGTTTAGGCCCCCAGCTATTGGGGTCATCATATTTTTCTCTAAAAAATGGAAAGACAGTTCATAATTATGAATCAGAAGAATCAATATTGTTTAAGTGACCATATTGCCCACAGCAATCTGCAGATTAAACGCAGTCTCCATTAAGTTAGCAATGATATTCTTTACAAAGTATAAAAAAAATTCTAAAATTTATTTGGCACCACAAAAGACATAGAACAGTCAAAGCCATTCTGAGCAAAAGAATAGAACTGTAGGAATCACATTACCTTCATATCATACTACAAAGATATAGTAATCAAAGCAGCATAGTACTGGGATAAAAATAGGCACAAAAATCAACGAGACAGATTACAAACCCCAGAATGAATCCACACATGTATAGTGGACTCATTTTCAACAAAAGTACTAAGAATATACATTGGGAAAAGGACGGCATGGAATTAGAATGTTCCTAACACAAAAAAAAGGATAAATGATTGAGGTGATAAATACTCCCAATTACCCTGATTTGATTATTTCACATTGTATAATTGTATCAAAATACCACATATGCAAAATAAATATATGCAGCTATTATGTGCCTATAATGATTAAAATGGAAAAAATATATATATAATTCCTATATTCTTTTTTCTGAAAAATAAATGACTACTGTTTACTTTAGTTAAAGGATAAAAAAGGCTGTCAGTTTTGTTTGTTACTTAGACAGTAAGTACTTTAGGACCACATGTAGTTCTGTGCACATATGCAGGTTAAATGCTGACATTCAGTAACTTAGTAAAGAAAAGCAGTGGGCTCTATTTTGCTATTTCAGCATCAAAAAATGATGATTGATTAAGATCTACTTTTTCTTTTTTAGTATTGTATAAAGTACAAAAAGAAAAGTCTTTGTCTCTGCTGAAGATTTTAAAATACTGGGTCAAGTTCTCATTTTTCTTTTTAATCATTTATAATTCCTATTAAACTAGGTTTCCCTTGAGCAAAGATAACTATTCCACATTCAACAAAACTCTGAAGTTTTTCTCCTTTTATGAAATATTTTAAAAATTAAAGAAGAAAAAGAAAAGTTTAGATTGCTACCTTTGTTCAATCATGAACAATAATTAGCAGTGGGGTTGATATTTTAAAACAAAATTTTCTAATGAGCTCAGAAGTACACTCATATATCCTCCATTATTTATTCTTGTATACTTAAAAAATGGGCTTGGCTTATCCTATTTAATCTATTTTTGCAAAAGCTAAAACAATCAACAATCACCCTCAAGCATGCTTAAAGCAAAGGAAGACAGAATTCTCACTTAAAGTAATCGATAATGGATGGGGAAGGAGGAAACAGTTTCCTTTGAATCTGGGGAGTCAGGTTTGGATCAGACTCTGTGATAAGAATAGGATGCTAAAATAACAACTTGTGACTTGCTCAAAATTTTACTAGCTCTTTTCTACAATGATACTCTTACAGGCTAAGATTCTTTTATTTTATTATTTATTTCTTTTTTAATAAATCATTAGTGTGTACATTAATGCATTTATGTGGTTTAGTGTACTGATTTGATATACAATGTGAAATGCTTACCTTGAACTAATTAACGCATTCATCACCTTGCTTACTTGTTTGTTGTGGTAAGACAAGTATACTCTTTTCTTAATACTTTTGAAATGAACCATTGCATTATGTACATTAGACAAGGTCTCCACAAATACCATCCCTCCTCCCAGCCTCCCCCTTCCCTCTCTCTCCTCTTCCCTTTAACTTTCTGGACTATAGTTATGTTTTAACATTCGTATGAATGTATAGGTGATTATATATTGATTGGATAGTAGTATTAAGTACATTGAATACTTTTTCCTCCCCAATCTTGAGATACTTTACTAAGAAGAATATGTTCCAGCTCCATCTAGGTAAATATAAAAGATGTGAAGTCTCCATCTTTTTTATGGCTGCATAGTATTCCATGGTGTACATGTACTACATTTGTTAATCCATTCATGGGTCGATGGGCTCTTGGGTTTTCTTATGCTCATTTCATAGAATAATAAACTAAGCTGCTTATTCTAGACAATGATCATTTTGATTATATACAATTATATATGTGTGTGCATACACACACATGAATTTACTTATATACATGCTTATGTGCATATACATGTATACACATGTCCATGTCCATGTGTCCATTATACATAAATACGTGTATCTATACACATACACACACACACATTAGAACCTGCATAGAAGGCCAGCTCCCGATGTGGACAACCTCCCTAAGTTGGCCTTACTTTCACACACCAGCCATGTGCCACGTGTAGGTATCAGTAGAGTAGGCCTCATTCCTTATGTTGACACCTCCATGTTTGTTACAGTCCTTTGGGTGGTCTTACAGAGGGTTGCCTTGAAGCAAACATTTTTTAAGTTAGCTTTAAGACCTTTAAGGCAGTTAGAAATAGAGCTGAAGTTAAAACATAGTATTGACAACTGAGATGTGTGACCACACCTGCTCCACAAAGCAGCAGTTCATGAATGAAGATCTTCAACCTGCTTCTGAACACGCGCATTGATGAAAACTTACTCATGTGTTAAAGACCATTACATTTCAAGCTAATCCATGGACCAAGCAGACTACTTCCTGATATGCCCATGATGCGGTAATTCTAAAGAACTTCAGAGCTGTATGAAGTGTGAATTTTGCAATGTAAGTCTTAACTACCTGCAGGGAAAATGTTAATACTGGACTTGTGAGTCTGAACCTGAGTTGTGTTTTCATCCTGCCATTTTCCTGGAGATAGTCCTGAAAAGGACACAAATTTTGTGGCCTTAGTTTTGTCAAGTAAGCAATAATACCATATACCAATTATGATAATTGTAAATATTGGATTTGCCAATATTGAAATACAAGTACATTACATATCCAATCAGAAGCATTATAACTCATGGCAATATTTTTGTGACCTTCCAGTGGATATAAACTGAACATTTATTTGAAATTTCCTTCCTCCATAAAAAAAAGATAATTGGACTCAGAGAAGTGTCAACAGTACCAAAATCATCATTAGTTGCCTTCCAAAGACAACATAACTGACTTGAAATTGAAGATGATTATAAATAATCAAAGCATTTTATAAACTGCTACATTTTCTAAAGATGCATCAATGTTTTAATTACTGTGCTTATTATCATAGCTTGTATTTAATGACCCTTCTCTCAATATGAAAATTGGGCACCCACCTTCTGGCATAATTTCCCCCTAAAGTATTTCTGGAATGTCCTAGATGCCATTTGACAATAATTTTATTTCTTTTTAAATTTCAGCTTTATTTTGGCAGAGTAACTATTATGCTAATATGCAGAATGGCCAGACCAAGGGCCTCTGATCAAAGGAAACCCCATCACAAAGTGTCCAAACTACGTTTACTCGTTTTCTGTTGTGGGTTCTTTCCTAGGGACATGAAAGTAGTGCTGTTTGTTCCTTAATATATTGAATTAAGTTTTAGGTAAAATGGGTATTTTTGTTTTTATTGTTATCATTTTTATTACCAAGCCTTCTCTTAAATAATTTACATATAACTTCATAGAGGGCTGTACAGAGAACCACCCTCTGTGAGAATCTCACACACTGTTCTGAGCAGATGACAGAGGCACTTAAGTAGTTAAGGCCTGTCCAAGATTTCCGTTTCCCTTAGTATGAGTTCCTTCTCAGAGGCTTCGTTATACTTAAATATTTCTAATTGGCATTACCTGCTATGTTTTCTTAAAGATAGCTGTTTTTTAACCCTTAGGAATGCCTTAGTTTCATGCATCTCTAATCATGCAGAATAGTGCTAATAACAAAACAAGCAGCTACTTTAAGGACTGTTACAAAGCACATTTTATTATATTGACCAATAGCATCTTGAGGCTTAGTTTTCCTTTCGTTGAAGTTGTTCTTTTGAATTCCCACATTTTCATACATTAAGCTATGCCAAAGGAAAGAATCTCATTTGGGGGCCATTCTGGCCATGCCATAACCCCAACCAAAATAAGCAAAAACATTATTTGGAGGATTTTGACATGACAAAATTATAAAGGACACTGTCAGGCCTAGGATCAGAAGGTCTGAATAGGAATCTTGACCGCATATAGTTTCTGAATATGCCTTCTTCTGCCCTTCCAAATATGCCAGGTGTTTATGGCTTTTATCTGCTCACCTGTTATACATAAATAATATTGTACTTTTTTTTTTTTTTTTTTTTTTACAGTTTCTGGCTGGGGTTGGGTATGAACCACCACCTCTGGCATATGGGGCTGGCGCCCTACTCCCTTGAGCTGTAGGTGCCACCCTAAAGAATATTGTTTGTTTGATTCACTCATGGGGTTCTGGATGAAAAAATAGAGTTACAAGTTCTCTTTTGAGGTGTGGTAAAATTTTCATGATAATATCAATATAATATCATTGCCTTGGTGTTAATATATTAGTATGTTAACTGATATTAAAGTACAAATGTTTTAAATAGTGCTTCATATGACTTGTTTGGAAATAAAATGCTTAAGATACCTATAATTCTAAATTTTATAGTAAGAATAAAGTTGCTGGGAGCTATTATCTCTGTGATTATATTTTGACATTTTAAACTCTAGTTTCAGAAAGCACAGGCACTATATAGTAAACGCAACTAGGAAAATAGATGAAATTAGGAAGGTCTCAAAAATATTATGTATTACTGGGAACTGCTATCACACATTCTGGATTCTTACTACCTTAACTCTTAAAAGCTGTATTCTCTGTACATATTATTGCACTTTGAGATATCACCAGTGTGGACCTAATTTTTCTCATAAGTAACATTTGGCAATGAATTAGAGTGGTGATTCCCAAAGTATATTAACAGTCACATTAGCCCTATTAGAGGTACTACTAAAATAGTTTGCAAATATACATCTTAAATCTATAAAATGTACATTCACAATTATGTCCCCAAATGTCTGAGAAGTTATGAAATAAACAAATCAATTTATGTAACATTAATTCAATTTTTTTCTAAAATGTGTTGAGCATGGATTTCTTTTCTAGAAGTAACATATATTAACATGAAGTTGACCCTGTAGGTGTCTCATTCATAATCTATCACCCTTGCAATTTTATGGGAAGTTCTCCTTGGGGCAGTTCCTACATCCTTTTCCAGAGGATTTTCCCTGGGTCCCCTGCCTGCCTCTTCCCCAAGATTGCTAAGTCTGCCTCCACAGGGAAAGAGAGGCTGGGCCATAACACCCTCAAACCTCAAACAGCATCTAACAGCAGCTCACATGCAAACATTCCTGGTTCCTCCCCTGTGTGGTGTGATTTACACTGACTTCCAAAAGTTGTCTATGATGAATTAACCCCCAGTTAATTAAACCACAGTAGTAGATTCGCTGAGAAGGTCATTTTTCTTGGCTGTCTTTCCTTTGGGTCTCACTTCTTCACTACTGGTGTTTCTTTCACATCCTAAATAAGCTACTTACACTTGAATTTGTGCCTTTCAGCATACTTTGCAGAATACAAACCGAGACTCGCGTTTTGGATGCAAGGTGCTTTTTGCTCTACTTTTCAATAACCCATATATTTGAACAATTACTCTTGGCAGGCTCTGGGCACTAATCTCCAGGTTTCTGCATCCCAGACTTTTTCTATTGTGTTATTATTCTCTTCATATTTTTCTAAAACTTTAGTTTGCTGAGATTTCTTCTTTTTTTCTTTTTTATTTATTTATGTATTTATTTATTAAATCATAGCCGTGTACATCAATATGATCATGGGGCACCATACACTTGGTTCATAGACCGTTTGACACATTTTCATCACATTAGTTGACATAGCCCTCCTGGCATTTTCTTACTTTGCTAAGACATTTACATTCCACATTTACCAAGCCTCACATATACCCTTGTAAGATGCACCACAGGTGTGATCCTTTCAATGCGCCTCCCTCTACCCACCTCCCCCCTCCCTCCCCACCCTTTCCCCCTTCCCCCTATTCTTAGGTTGTAACTGGGTTATAGCTTTCATGTGAAGGTCCTAAATTAGTTTCATAGTAGGGGTGAGTACATTGGATACTTTTTCTTCTCAGTAAAGTATCTTGAGAATGGAAGAAAAAAGTATCCAATGCTGAGATTTCTTCTTAGGTGTTTAGTTTCTTGGTCCTTTAAGTTCTGTTAAAATGAAAATTTCCCTGAGCAAAGATAAAGAGACAAGGAAGATTTTACTCAAGACTGTTGCACTCAGGAAGAAAGATGGATGTCAATTCTGCTGAACCGAAAGGGTGGAATGTTGGGGTGAGCTAGTAAAAAGTGCTGGATGCCTTTAGCAGGGAGATTGGTCCATGGGGCTTATAGAGCACATTGTTATTCCTGAGTTTGCCACTATTTTTTTTGTGTAATTAGGTCATTTGTATTTGTTAATTGGCGCTCATCTAATTAAGCTCCTACCCTTCCACAGAGAATGGAAGATAGAGCACTTTTTTTCAAGGTTTACATTTCAAAGAGGTAATTGCTAGGACATTAGAAAAATAAAAAAGACCACATCCCTTGACCTTCTGGGGGTGGGAGACAAATATAAGAGGGTCCTTATCTAACACCAGCAATCAATGTAACCTGGTTCTGTGTACCCTCAATGAATCCCCAACAATAAAAAGAAAGAACATAATTAGCTTAAAATTAAAAAAAAGACATTTCTCTAGTTGTGAAACTGGCAAGAGCCTGCGGAAATATTTATACAGGGTGGTCATGAAGTTTGTGTGCATGCTTAAATAGTTACAATTATTTAAATTGTAAATTTAATTGCTGTAAATTTAAATTAAACTTTATGGCCTGTATACATCTCAAAGAGACAGAGAAAATATTTGCAACTGTTAAGTTTTCTAAAGTAAATGTTACGAGAAAATAGAGGACGGACCCTGTAATGAGGAAGACTATCTCGGTTTTAGTGCGCTGAGGGGAAGGGGAAGGCCTTCTTTGTCTTGGTCTCTTGGTCATTTCATATTAGTGAACATCCCCAGGCATGCCACTTCTCTCCCAAAGTGGTGGAAGGTAGTGCAAGAGTTGTCCAGATTTCCTCCCCATTACCTTCGTGACCCTAGAAGGCTAAACATCTCTAAACCTTATTTACAAGAAACTGGTAGTATTTACATCATTGTGGCACTCCCAAGAAATAATGTATCCAAAGTTATTGACAGAATACATTAATGTGCTAGGGATGCTATAAGAAAATACTAGTGATTGGGTGCCCTAAACAATGGCCAGTGGGTAGTACTATACACCTAAACTAAGAAATTTATTTTCTCGTAGTTATGGGATCTGGATGTCCAAGATAAAGGTGTCTGCAAGATTGGTTTCAGATAAAGCCTATCTTCCTGACTTGCAAAGACCAGGCTGCTTTGTGGTCTTTTCCCTGTGGGTTGGCCTTTATGGTATCTCTTCCTCTTCTGATATGGACATCAGTTCTTTTGAATTATGGCCCCATCTTATGACTTCGTTTAATCTAATTACATCAACAAAGGTCCTGTGTTCAATTACATTCACCCTGAAAATCAGAACTTCCACCCATAAATTTTGTGGAGACATAATTCAGGCTATAATATATGCTTTGTGAATCATAATAATAAACCAATAACTAGTAATTATTAGGATCAATAAACACACCATAACTGAAAGCACTGGATAAAAGATGGTCTTCGTGATGTGTCAACGAGCTTTTGAAAGCACTGAACATGAGGTCTTTGAAGGCATACAACCCTACTTTTAAAGCAGAGGTACATTAATAACATAATCACTTATAAGCCTATAATTAAAAATTTGATTTCTAAAAAGTCTTTAGCCAGTACCTCTCTGATTTGGTAAGTTTTACATTGATTCTTTAGTCCAATATTTTCTTGTTACATAATCTACCTTGGAGAAATAGTTTTAAAAAGATAAGTCCTGGGGCGGCGCCTGTGGCTCAGTGAGTAGGGCGCAGGCCCCATATGCCAAGGGTGGCGGGTTCAAACCCAGCCCCGGCCAAACTGCAACAAAAAAATAGCCGGGCGTTGTGGCGGGCGCCTGTAGTCCCAGCTCCTGGGGAGGCTGAGGCAAGAGAATCACATAAGCCCAAGAGTAGAGGTTGCTGTGAGCCGTGTGACGCCACGGCCCTCTACCTGAGGAGGGTACTGTGAGACTCTGTCTCTACAAAAAAAAAAAAAAAAAAAGATAAGTCCTTCTAGTGAATTTTCCTTTTCTCTATCTCCTTCCTTCCTTCCTATGCTCCTTCCTTCCTTCCCTCCTTCCATCCCCCTCCCCCTTTCTCTCTCTCTCTCTCTTTTTCTTTCTTTCTTTGACAGAGTCTCACTATGTCATGTGAGCTAGAGTGCCATGGCATCAGCCCAGCTCAGAGCAACCTCAAACTCCTGGGTTCATATGATCCTCCTGCTTCACCCTTCCAAGTAGCTAGGACTGTACAGATGCCCACCAATCCTGACCTCAAGGGCCCCATCCTTGGCCTCCCAGAGTGATGGGATTACAGGTATGAACTGTCATGCCTTGCCCTTCCTTATAAATTTTCACTTGAGTAAGACTAAAAGAACTCAAGTGAATAAACTAACTTACTTCATAATCAAGCTTATAAAGTATTTGAATGTAAAACTGCACTTACAAAATATATTTAAGTTAAAAAAATGCTGCTTACAGAATATCATTTTAAGGAAGAAATAAGGGGAAGCATTTCAGTAAAAATAATATTGAAAATGGAAGTTTTCTGATGAGAAACTATCTGGAGAAACCAATTTATTTTTTATTTCTTTTGCCCTTACAACAATTTATGACTTTTAAAACTCTATTGTAGTAAAGTAGTACAATATTTTTGAGTACTGTATAGTCTCACACCAGCATCAATGTATTCTCAGATTTTTGAGAATGATACAAATAGAAAAAAAACCTGCATGCTAATTTCCTCAGAATCACTGATGAAATTAATGGAAACTGTGGAAGTTTAAAATATACCCACTTTCCATTCATGTTTATCTAGTGGATTCAGTAATCCCTGCCTGAATTTATGCTGAGACTGAGCCCTTCAGACAGATTTTAATGGTAACATTATTTCACACATGTGATTGGTTGTGTAATCTCTGTCAAATTGATAGTCTGTAATTATTACAGAATAATATAATATAATTCAGGGTCAATGATGATTGTGCAGTTTGTTGTATGTAGTAGACGATACCTGAAACTCCTCTACAATTATATATATATCCACCATCACCCTCACCACCATCACCATCATCACCCCCATCAACACCATCAACACCATCAACATCATCATCACAATCACCACCATCATCACCATCATCATCTTCGTAATAAACACTTACTGGACATGTGCTATATTCCAGGCACTGTTTTCAGTATATTACACACATTAATTTATTTGATTGTCCCTATAAGGGACAATATCCCTATAAGGTAAAAAATATATTTTGTCTTCAAACTGCGAAAGTTGAAACTGAAAGACAAAGATATAACACATAGAACTTTCTGTAGAAATAAGTACGCTGGGAATTCAAGAACATACCATCTGACACAGAGTTTTAACAACATTTCCCTCAATGTAGTAGTTTTAGAATCAGAAAGAAGTAGGTTAAATATTAATATTAATACTAATATTAAAATAGTAGATTTGTTATTCATTAGTTTGAAAACAATAATTAAGCAACAGACACAAGTTTTAGTTTTCTTTGAATGTTGAAATATATTTATATTAAATTTTCAAACTACCTATATGATTTTAGTGCAAAAATCATAATTTAAGTGTAAATTTTAACTATATCTTAAACCGATTTCATTCCTTTTTAAAACTACATACAAATAAACTTTCTAACTATTTCAAATTTAGATTACTCTTCAGAACCACCTGTTTATAGTAATATCTAAAAGTGTTTTTGTCTTGACGCTTTCTACTGTGAATCTTCTAATGTTAATTTAAAATCAAATTAATATTAAATATTTTTTTCACATTTATTTCACTGCTAAATACCTTCTAATATTAATTCTGGTAAGACTTAGTTTTTTATTCATTAAATTGAGTAAATGATAATACCTCTATCATAAGGTTGTGACTTTTAAAGAAAAGGACTGTACAAAATGCTACCATGTGTGAGAATGAAATTTGACCTTAAAATAATGACTTTTGTGATTGATGTCTGTGGCTGTGTATATGTATGCATGCGTGTGCACACACACATGTACGTGTGCATACGAATGGGTCAAATAATAGTGTTAGTCAAAGTTGATGTTAGAGACTACCTCTGTGAAGATCTCACTGATCATCAGTCAAGGAGATTTTCAATTGCAGTGCTTAATTAACTTAGTAACAGAATAAAATGCCACAGACATAAGAAGTGAGGTGATGAGGAATCTAGATATTTATTTGGTGCCCTGTATTTTATTTCAGAACACCACAATATTTAATTTTTCTTTTTTGTCTTCCTTCCCATTCTTTAATCCCTCCTACTTCATTTTATTTTCTTTTTTTGAAAGGAGGAAAAGCATTTGTCCAGGATATAATCTGGGATGTAGTGAAACACTGAACATTCTTCCTCCATCCCCTCTCCTTCTATGCATTTGAAACCCTGTAAGTAATAATACTAGGGGGAAAATCCCCCTTTTATAGATTTACTCACAAGTGTTCATATATATGTGTATATATATTATATATATGTGTAAATATATTCTGTAATATGTGTACATATATTATTATGTACATATATATAAAACTATATACACATATATAAAATACATATATACATATATACACATACATATACTGTAATACATATGTATATATGGTGGTGATGGTGGTGATGATGGTAGTCATGGTGAGGATCAAAAATGATAACTGATAGGCATTGCTTCTAGTGACAAAAAAGCTTTACAACTGCAGTGAGTGAAGCTTCTATCCTTGATGAAACGTGTTTTCCTTACAGATATTGATATGGTATAATGGGAAGGCTTCCAGAGCCAAAATAATCCTATTCTATATGTACTTCCTGCATTGCTATTATTACTTCCACTCTTGACTATAATTTATAGCATTATTCCTATGGGAAACGCATTATATTGTCTTCCATAGAAGCTGGAAGAGCAGATTATTTTCTTATCTTTAACTCTAGGAAACTCCTTCATGAATGCCTCCTGATGGAGATCAGAGCCAGGGCATCCAGCAGAGGCAGGATGAATAGATCCAGGCTCCCATAGCTTGTCAGCATGGCTTTCAGAAAATAGCTATGCTCTCTCCATCTGAAGCCTCTCAGATGGTTCATTTCCCCTCATCATTCTGCTTTTATAGTCAGCCTCAATATGGATAGGAATTTAATACCCTCTGATATCACACTGTAATCTAAAAGATTGTCTGCAAGTCTTTCAAAATAATCAAAGAACCCCTGGCTTCAAAGATGGAACCTAGCTAAAAAACACCATTTTTGAAGTATTTTAAAACTTCAATTGTTTTGAAGCATCTTTGTGTTTTAGTGGTAACCATTGCCAAGAAAAATGTATTTTTAAAAACCAAAATACTCAATTTTGGAAATATTTTTCTGTCTTAACTATGGATGACTTAACATCAGGACAGAAAAGGATTTATCTTAATAAATAATGATGGCATTAAGAATCTAAATTGAATAAATGGTGGGGAAAGTATAATTTCATATCATGTCTTCAAATTGTTCCAAGACCATCATTATTGATTTACTAGCGATGTTTAAAAGAAGTTGATCCATAGAGTGCATGAGCTGTTTTAGATTTTTTTGTGTGTGGATTTTATGACATGAGTATTAGATTATTTTTTATATTGGTAGTATTAAATTGAGAAACTAGGAATAATTAAAACAGTAGAAAGTTGAAACAGGAATAAACAATGAACAGACAGGAGCATTTATAGTGTATGGAACAGGCTTACTGAAAGGAAGGAAGGTTTGGGATTAGTAACTGATATATGATCAATATGATCATTATGATATATATCATTACAAAAGCTGTTATAGTAAACTATAGTTCCTAAATAGTCCATCAATCACTGAATTGAATCCATATTTTACCAATATAAAATATAAACAATTAGAATTATCCAATACCAGGTGCCAAGCCAAGCCAAGCACTCCAACTAGGATTAATCTAGGTTTCCCTTCACTTTCTTTCTCTCTCTCTGTCTCTCTCTCTTTCTCTTCCCCCTCTCTCTTTCACACATACACATACACAGCTTTGTTTATTTAAAAATTAACCTATTATAGTATGTGATAAGAAATTTTATAAACAATCCATATCAATCAAAAAAGTGAATTATAAAAGGTATAGTGGTATAATAATGTCATAAAAAAAGAAATACACAATGTCTTTATGTGGTAGAGAAGGTAGTTAGTATATTTGTTTTAGGTTATTTTAAAAGATGAACCCAAGTCGCTTTGGAAGAAAATAACTTGCTTCATAGCAATGAGCTTAGGTCGATCCACTCAGACTGTTTATTATAGATCTTACTGATTTGGGGAGTAATGGCACATAGAACAGGTGTTTAACTTAAGATAAATAGGTTGCTCTTTAAATTTTTTTTTTTCCAGAATAGGAAACAAAAAGAGCCAAAACAGAACTGAAAGGAGTATGCCTAAAAATTTCCCACTGTAACTCTTACAACACTTCCCTTGTTTTATGAGAAGAATGAGCAGGAATATTCTTGTGATGGAGGAAGAATTATTGATAAAGTTTTCCTGAGAGTGTTTCTCCTAAAGCTTTGACTAACATTCACAAAACACTCCCCAAATAAGCGGTTGCTACCATCCCTTGGACCTCCAGGATGTTAATAACCAAAATTCCTTGAGTATTCCAAAATACAATTGCTATGACCTCTGCTCACGGCTGGTACCATTGCTTTGGCAGGACCACTTCAATCTCTTAGTAGACATTTCTTTTATTCTTTGTCTTCAGGATTGAAATGATTCATTTTCCATGAAACTTTTTGAAGACCCCTCATAATAATTATTTGGTAATCAATTATCTTCATCACAGTGAGGCCCATATTTATCCTGGCTATTTCAAAAATTAAAACTTGCATCATCAGACAAAGTTGTGATACATTAGAGGAAATACAAAATAATTTGTGTCAGTGACTGCAGAGAAAACTAGGGTTTGTGGAAGACAATGGATCTCTAGAGAACCATTACATCAGCAGAGTTAGGAGGTTTGATTATTAACTGTTCATAGTTATTAGAATAAGGTTACAATTGTCACATTTCAGAGCTGTCTAAAGTGGCCAAATCATGTTGGGATCAACAAGATGTAAATTATGTGACATTTAATATTGAAATTGCTTGGGGAATGGGATTAATGCTGTATTTATTTTACCTCAACACAGTTTAGTAATCTGCAATTTTCTGTATTTCACTAACTAGTTGGGGAATGTAAGTCCAAATTGCATAAAAAAGCTGCACTTGTAGTGGAGAGCGGTGCAAACACAGTAGATAATGAAGAAATAGTGCTCAAACTTTAGTTTCTAAAGCATTGGTGTCTGGCGACAATTGCTACCTAACTCGAAGATTGGCTAAGTCACAAATTCTTCAAGCTTCCCTTTCTCAACTGGTAAATGCAAGTGATAAACTACCTCACACAGTTGTCATGAGTTAGATAGGATAAAATTCATAAACAGAATTTGTAAGATATAAAGACTCTCTATGGTTGCAACTTAGAACTATAATTCTTTTTATTTATGTTACTTTATTCACTTTATGATTTAGATTTTAGCTAGAGTCAAAGAATTATTGGTGACATTAATAGTTATAAAAGTAAATATATCACAGGTTATATACCATTTTTTCCCAAGAGAAGAGAATAAAAAAGTAAAACACAAATAATTGAGAAGAAAAGAGAGAAAATATTTTTTAATCTTTCTGAATATTAGGAACAAGTTTTATGTAACAGAATATAATGAGAAATAGCAGAGGAAATAGTACCACCCTGTTGGTAAAAATCTTGTTTTTTCATTAAGGAGTGTGTGTATGCAAGTTCCATACAATGTTCCAGAATTAATATTTATAAGCTTTTTTAATTATTATTATTTATTATTTTTTTATTAAATCATAACTGTATACATTGATAAGCTTTTAAAAATAATGTAATATATAGAAATATTCTAGAGAGTAAGCAAGTATTGGTTTTTGAAGAACTGAATTCTATTTTTATTTTCTGTGTGAATTTGAACAATATTCATACTTACACTGCCCAAAATGGTCAGTGACAAAATTAGCTATGACAAATGATTCCAAACAGTCATTCAAAGTTTAAAATTCTGGAATATTATGAAACTGTTTCTAATCTACCACAAAATTCATAGCAAAGACATATTTATTATCCTGTATTATATTAATAAGATGATATCATATATTTCTATAGCTCAAAGTATACTTTAATCACCAAAATTTTGATGCTTGAAAGACTTTCTGAGAACAAAATAGGAATAGGAATAAAATTTCTAATTTTTAGGATAAGAAATTGAGCAAAACTAATTAAACAATTTTATGACACACTACTTTTATGAACTTGGTGTGATAAGTTGTCCATAGTTTTTTTTTTTTTAATTTCAGATTAATAGTGGGGTACAAATAATTGAGTTACATTGTTTGTATTTCTTAGGTAAAGTTCAAGTTGCAGTTGAGCCCTTCACCCAGGGGATGTGCTGAATACGCTTACATTGTGTAACTTAGGTGAGAGCTTACCAATCAACCTTCCCCCTTCTCTTTCTCCTCTATTTCCTTCCTTCTTCTCCCCATTTGAATTCAATTGTCCAAGTGCCTATCAACACATGAATGGATTAAAAAACTGTGATACATGTATACCATGAAATACTATTTGGCCATAAAAAGATGGAGACATTGCATTTTTTGTATTTACTTGGATGGAGAAATATATTCTTCTTAGTAAACTATCACAAGAATGGAAAAGTAAGTGTTCAGTATACTCAATACTAATATGAAATCAAGAGATAAACAATTACATGCCCACACCAGAGAAAAATTCGATTATCCATAGTCATTTTATAGTGCTAAAGCTCCTCTCCTTCATTCCCACATGATGTCTTTCAAAACATGTGATTATTTATCTGAAGTGGATAGAACAGCAAAGAATCTGGAGGTTTGAACTTCATTAAAGCTGATTGTTTCTCGTAATTCCATTTTTATAAGTCTAGTCCCAGCCATTCTGAGTATGCACACTGCTGGGCAGCAACGTAATCAACTGACAAGAATGAGTTTCTCTGCACTTTTACCACCTAGTGTCAGAAAACAAACTCAAAAAGTACAGCTTGTTGGGTCAGAATTTTTATCTCTTCACCAGAAGGTCAATTGGAATCCCAGTGTCTGTCCTTCTCATTTGCCTTCTGCTGGATCTGATTTTAATACCTTTTTCTCATGTTCTCTGCAGGATAATTGAGGGGATCTGCCAAGGCTAACAAAGCCAGGCTCTCTGGTAGAATTCTGAAACTTTTGCTGACTAACCAATAAAAGCTTGACATGTGATAAGCATTCTTTTCAGAGACCACAACTTCACATAAGAATCCTAAGACCAAAATTAAGTAAAATAAATTATATGGCAGTAGCAGTTGTCTTTATTGCACTACTAGCCTTGCATGAAGTTGGACGTCCTTGATAGGAGAGGAGAGCAGAATGGGCGATTCTGATGGCTAAATAAACTTTTCTCCATACAGGAGAAGATGTAGAATAGGGGAATAAAACCTGGGTATGTCAGAATAAGAAGGTTCCATTTAGATCCCTAGAGGCATTAGTGGTTTTAAAAAGGCACTTAACCATTTGTGCTGAAAAAGAAACTTGAAAGTAACATTTACAAAATTGAAGAATCTGCTCACTTGACCTTTGCTGTTTTTACTGCTTGGGATTTACTTCACAGAGAAAACATGTCTTTGAAATTTAATTCCATGTTCAAGTTAGTTCACACCTTCATAATGCTATGTCTCCAATTTCAGGAGACTATAATGGTGATTCATAAATATTTTCTTCCTTGCTTATAAACATTAACAGGTAAATTCTTTAGATAAAATAAACAATAGAAAGATAAACAAACAAAACATTGAGAATATGAATCATCTATTCAAAGTATGTTGCATTATTTCTTAAGATTATTTTTGTATACAAATTTGAGTCTAAATCAAATCAAACAAGGGGTCCAGTTAACCTCTTTTGACAGCTAATGTAGAATCATGAACTACTGGGCAGTGAATCCAATCCTTTATTTATTTGTTTTTAGTTGTTTATATTTCATTCACTATCAAACAAGGTGACTTGAAATTATCAAGCATAAATAGATAATAAAAGATAATAAAAAGACAAAGCATAAGAACATGTTAGGCAATGCCTATCTAAAAACTAAAAAAAAAAACAAAAAAGAGTCAAAGATGAGTCCTTTCCACTAATACAGAGAAAAATAGAAGTTGTGTAGTTAAAAAATAAAAGTGAAGGGAGGGAGGGATCAAGATGGTGGCTGAGTAACAGCTTCTTTGCAGCTGCATCTGGTGAGATTGGGGAGATAAGATTGCAGAGCTTGTGGGCTCTATCCAGAAACATCCCTTTGGGAAGGCACAGAGACAGCAAGAGATCTCTGGACTCCAGGAGGAGGACAAAAGCAGTGGAGAAGTGGCAAATGGCTGTGTTCAGTCTGAGGCTGCCACAGTTGTAACTACAACAGCAGCAATATTGCAGACAGGAAAGGCCTTCCTTATGTTGTTGGGTTTTTTTGTTTGTTTGTTTTGTTTGTTTTTTGGAATTGGGCACTCAGTTGAATTACCTTGGGAGAACTTGGGCAAGAGGACAGGTGATTTTAAGCGTTGTCCAGGGTCTGGGACTGAACTGCTGGGCCAGAATGGAGCTAACATTGGTCTGCTGTGGGCCTCAGGGGCAGCCATTGTGGGAGAATTGCCCTGCAAACTCTGCCCTCATGGTCTCGTAGAGCACGGCTGGGGTGGGAGACATTGGGTGAGTGATCTAGTGACTGTGAACAGTGCCAAAGACTGGGACTGAGACATCTGGGAAGAGCGGAGCTTTCAGTGTTTCACAGTAGGAGGGCTGCCTTGCAGCCTCAGTCCTCAGGGGCATAGAGTGAGGCCAAATTTGCTGCACCAGATAAGCAGGCAGCCACTTTAGGAGAGATCCCAGTGACAAGTGCTTTCTTTGGAAAGCTTTTAAAGTGTCTTTTAAGCAGGCTGAGGAGATATTCAGGATCTCAACCATGTGGGGTTTGGGGGCAAAGAAATCAGTAAAGGCCTCCAGTCTCCATCTCATACAGCTGTATCAGAACTGTGATTAGCATCTTATAGCTCAGAAGTTTGCCTGTTGCCCAGACAATATTCAGCAAGTTATATATACTGCTGTGTTTTTGCTTTTTTTTATTTCAACATTTTCCCCCATTTTTTCTTTTCTTTTTTTTGTTCTTCATTTTTCTAGTTTAAATATAATTTTCCTTTATTACCTTCTTTAATAATAAGAATTTCATTTTTGCTGCTGTTTCTGCCCCTGTTATTTGTTTTTTCCCCAAATTCTATCCTGCCAGGTTTTATGTTTGTTTGTTTGGTTTTATTTATAGTATTTTTGTCTTTCCTTTCTATTTGGTGGAGATGGGGTACCCTTTGGTGGGGTACCCCTCAGGCTGGCAAAGAGCTTCTGAATTTAAGGGCACCAAACCAACCCGGCACCCTCAGAGATTGGGGGCTTTTAAGGTATGGGTCAAAGTGCCCTGTTGTACACCTTTATTACTCCTGTCTCCCTCTTTCTGTGCCTCTCTTCTTTTTGTCAATATTCTCTTTTAGTCATCCCCTCTCCTCTTTTTTCATTTTTTAAATTTTTATTTTTTCCGTTCTTGCTCTTCAAACTTGTCATACTTTTAGTCCTGTATGAAATGGACTCATCAAAACGTTAGGCCAGAGGCACAGTAACATAAAGGGAAATAAGAAGTGAAAGGAAAATTAGGGCAAGGAAACAGATAAAAGAAAACACTCACGAGGGAGAATCAGCAGAAAAATCCTGGCAACATGAAAAACCTGTTCAGAGCAACCCCCACAAGGGACCATGTGGTAGCTACTGCAGAGGATTCCACCTATAAAGAATGTTAGAAATGACAGAAGGAAAATTTAAAATACAGATAATGAATAAAATTGCTGAGAAAGTGGAAAATAAACAAAAAACAATGAAGGAATTGCTGAGAAAGTGGAAAATAACCAAAAGGAAATCCAAAAATGGAATCAAAAAAGAGATGAATTATATGAAGAATATAGAACGGATATGGCAGAGCTGAAGGAATTGAAGCAGTCAATTAGAAAGCTTAAAGATGCAATAGAAAGTATCAACAACAGTTTAGACCATGCAGAAGAAGGAATCTCAGTGGTAGAAGACAAAGCTTTTGAGATAACTCAGATAGTTGAAGAGGCAGAAAAGAAGAGAGAGAAAGCAGAACATTCACTGACAGAATTATGGGACTTTATGAAGTGTTCAAACATGAGAGTTATAGGTATCCCAGAAGGGAAAGAAGAATACCCCAGAGGAATGGAAGTCATACTAGAGAATATTATAAATGGAAATTTCCCAAGTATCACGAAAGATTCTGACAGACTCATTTCAGAGGGATATCAGATCCCAGGTTGCCTCAACTCAAATAGAGCTTCTCCAAAACATATTGTGATGAATCTATTCAAAGTCAAGATGAAAGAGAAGATTTTGCAAGCTGCCAGGAGTAAAGCCCAATTGACCTACAGGGGTAAATCGATCAGGGTGACTGCAGACTTCTCTAATGAAACTTTTCAAGCCAGAAGACAATGATCATCCACCTTTCATCTGCTTAAACAAAACAATTTTCAGCCTAGAATACTATATCCCACTAAGCTAAGCTTTAAAATTGATGGAGAAAGCAAATATTTTACTGATATGCAAACACTGAGGAAATTTGCCACAACAGAACCAGCTCTACAGGAAATACTTCAACCTGTTCTATATAATGACCATCACAACGGACCACCAGCAAAGTAAGCACCCAGAAATTAAAGGACAGAACCTAGCTTCCACAATGATGCAGAAGATAAAACTAAGCAATGAACTTTCCCAAAATAAGATGAATGGAACACTACCACAATTATCAATTATCTCAATAAATGTTAATGACTCGAATTCCCCACTGAAGAGACATAGACTACCTGATTAGATTAAAAGACACAAATATCCATTTGCTGTCTACAGGAAACACACTTAGCCTCAAAAGACAAATTAAACTCAGAGTTAAGGATTGGAAGAAATTTTTAAGGCAAATAGAATTCAGAAGAAAAGAGGGGTTGCAATCTTATTTTCAGATACAAGGGGATTTAAAACAACTAAAGTCAAAAAAGACAAAGATGGACACTGTATATGGGTCACGGGAAAAATACAACAAGAAGACATTTCAATTCTAAATATTTATGCAGCCACCTTAAATGTTCCCAGATTCTTAAAACATGCCTTAATTAGTCTGAGCAATATGTTATCCTATACCAGCATAATAACAGGGGACATTAACACTCCTCTTACAGAGCTGGAAAAATCCTCTAAACAGAAATTAAACAAAGATATAAGGGACTTAAATGAAACCCTAGAACAACTGTGTTTGATAGACATATATAGAACACTCCATCCAAAAGCTAAAGATTATACATTCTTCTCATCAGCCCATGGAACATTCTCCAAAATTGATCCTATCCTAGGACAGAAAACAAACCTCAGCTGAATTAAAATAATTGAAATTTTAGCATATATTTTCTCAGACCACAAGGCATTAAAGGTGGAACTAACTCCAACAAAAACATTCAATCCCATAACAAAGGCATGGAAATTAAATAACATTATACTGAATGACAGTGGGGTGCAGGAAGAAATAAAAGAGGACATCATTAACTTTCTTGAACAATGAAGACACAAGCTACCAAAACCTATCGGATACAGCAAAAGCAGTCCAGAGAGGAAAATGTATTGCTTTAGATGTCTACATCTGAAAAATAGAAAGAGAACACATCAGCAAACTCACAAGCCATTTTATGGGATTATAAATAGAAGAGCAATCTAAACCTAAACCCAGCAGAAGAAAAGAAATATCCAAAATTAAATCAGAGATTAATGAAACTGGAAACAAAAGAAACATTCAGAAAATTAATGAAACAAGGAATTGCTTTTTTAAAAAAAAAAATCAATAAAATAGACAAATATTTGGCCAGACTAACTAGAAATAGAAAAGTAAAATCTCTAGTAAACTCAATCAGAAATGATAAAGGGGAAATAACAACAGATGCCACAGAGATACAAGAGATTATCTCTGAATGCTACAAGAAATTCTATGCCCAGAAATTTGACAATGTGAAAGACATGGATCAATATTTGCAAGCACACCCTTTCCCTAGACTTATCCAGGTAGAAATAGAGCTCCTGAACAGACCAATTTCAAGCACTGAGATCAAAGCAACAATAAAAAATCTAACAAAGAAAATGCGCTGGTCCGGATGGCTTCACACCCGTTCTGTCAAACCTTTAAAGAAGAGCTTATTTACATACTGCAGAAAGTATTCCAAAAACTTGAGGAGGAAGGAATTCTCCCTGACACATTCTATGAAGTAGACGTAACCTTGATATCAAAACCAGGAAAAGACCCAACTAAAAAGGAGAACTTCAGACCAATTTCACTAATGAATATATATGCAAAAATTCTCAAGAAAATCCTAGCCAATAGATTACAGCTTATCATCAAAAAAGTCATACATCATGATCAAGTAGGTTTCATCCGAGGGATGTAAGGCTGGTTTAATATACTCAAGTCCATAAACATTATTCACTGTAAAACAGAAGCAAAAATGAAGACTATATGATCCTCTCAATAGATGCAGAAAAAGCATTCGATAACTCCAGCATCCTTTTCTAATTAGAACATTGAAGAGTGCAGGGAAAGGTGGTATATTTTTTAAATTGATTGAAGCTATCTATGACAAATGACAGCTAATATTTTACTGAATGGAGTAAAACTGAAATTTTTCTGGAACCAGACAAGGTTGTCCTCTATCAGCACTACTATTCAACATTGTCCTGGAAGTTCTAGCCAATACAATTAGGCAAGAGAAGAAAATAAAGGGCATCTAAATGGGAATGGAGGACAATATGATGTCTTTGCTCTTTGCTGACAAAATGATCTTACACTTTGAGAACCCCACAAGACTCAACCACAAGATTCTTGGAAGTCATCAGTAAATACAATAATGTCTCAGGATATACAATCAGTGTTCACAAGTCAGTAACCCTTGTATATGCCAATAACAGTCAAGATGAGAGGCTAATTAAGGACACAACACCCTTCACCATAGCTTCAAATAAAATTAAATACCTAGGAATATATCTAACAAAAGAGGTGAAGGACCTCTATAAAGAAAATTATGAAACCCTAAGAAAAGAAATTGCAGAGGATATTAACAAATGGAAGAACATACCATGCTCATGGCTGGGAAGAATCAACATTGTTAAAATGTCTATATTTCCCAAAGCAATCTACCAATTCAATGCCATTCCTATTAAAATACCAACATTGTACTTTCAAGACTTGGAAAAAAATGACTCTGCATTTTATATGGAACCAGAAAAAAATCCATACAGTTAAAGCAGTTCTTAGTAATAAAAACCAAGCTGGGGGCATCACCATATCAGATTTTAGGTGGTACTACAAGGCCATAGTGGTTAAGACAGCATGGTACTGGCACAAAAATAGAGACATAGACATTTGGAATTGAATAGAAAACCAGGAAATGAAACTAACATCTTACAACCACCTAATCTTCAATAAACCAAACAAGAACATACCTTGGGGGAAAGACTTCCTATTCAATAACTGGTGTTGGGAGAACTATCCACAGGTAGAAGACTGAAACTGGACCTGCACCTTTCTCCACTCACAAAAATTGTCAAAATGGGTAAAAGGTCTAAGTTTAAGGCATGAAATGATGAAAATCCTCAAAGAAAGCATGAGAAAAACACTGGAAAATATTGACCTGAGGAAAGACTTTATGAAGAAGTCTTCTGTGGCAATTGCAACAATAACAAAAATAAACAAATGGTACTTAATTAACCTGAAAAGCTTCTATACAGCTAAGGAGACAACCACCAAAGCAAATATACAAACTACACAATGGGAAAGGATATAAGCATATTTTGAATCAGACCAAAACTTGATAACTAGGATCTATAGAGAACTCAAATTAATCCACATGGAAGAATCCAACAATCCCATTTATCAATGGGCAACAGAGATGAACAGAACCCTCTCTAAAGAAGACAAATGGCTAGCAAACATGAAAAAATGTTCATCATCCCTAATGATCAGAGAAATGCAAATCAAAACCACTCTGAGATATCATCTAACCAGTGAGAATGGCCCACATCACAAAATCTCAAAACTGCAGATGATGGTGTGGCTGTGGAGAGAATGGGACACTTTTACACTGCTGGTGGGGCTGCAAACTAATGCAACCTTTTTGGACTGAAGTATGGGGAACTCTCAATGAACTCAAGCTAGACCTCCCATTTGATCCTGCAATCCCGTTACTGGGCATCTACCCAGAAGAGAAAAAAATTCTTTTATCATAAGAACACTTACCCTAGACTGTTTACTGCAGCTTAATTTACAATAGCCAAAATGTGGAAACAGCCTAAATGCCCCCATCCCAGGAATGAATTAACAAGCTGTGGTATATGTACACTATGGTATACTATTCAGCCATTAAAAAAAATGGAGACTTTACATCCTTTTTATTAACCTGGATGGAAGTTGAATACATTATTCTTACTAAAGCATCACAAGAATGGAGAAGCATGAATCCTATGTACTAAATTTTGATATGAGGACAATTACTGACAATTAAGGACATGATGGGAGTGAAGGAAGTAGAGACCAGAGAGAGAAAGAAGGAGGGAGGGGTGGGGAAGAGCACAGAGAGGGAATGAGGGGAGGTGGGAGAAGAAAAGAGCAGAAAGAGGGAAGAGGGTAGGGGGACAGGGGTGTCAGTGTGTGACACACTTTTGGGGGGCAAGACACAATTATAAGAGGGACTTTACCTAACAAATGCAATCAGTGTAACCTGGTTTCTTTTACCCTCAATGAATTACCAACAATAAATATAAAATAAAATAAGGTAAGGGGGTTATCAGTTTTTTCTAAGTGCACTTATAACAGCCAACAAGATATATGATAGACAAAACAAAATGAATATTTTAACATTATTCTTTGAAATTTAGTAGAATGTAGAGTACACATGGCTTTCCTTATGTCATGACACAAGGAGCGCACATGTATTTTCCAGCCTCTTTCTGATTTTGTGCGTCTGTGTATAGATACCACTTGAGAAGTAAGCTCAAAATTTTCTTATGTTATATCTAAATGTGTGTGCTATATAAACATGCATGTATGTATTCTGTGATGCCATCTACAATACATTCTCTAGTTTAGAATAGCTTTATTTAACTCAAATAATAATTACCTAATCAATAGTACTAAAGAGTTGAGCACTTCATTGTGGATGAGTGATGATGAATAAATAAAACTAGGAAATCAAATATACTTAAATAATAATATATAATTTAGTGATGTGAAGTTGTGACAGCCTGTGAAAAATCAAAGACCTATTAATAGCTTAATAGAAGTGACTTGGAATTTATTACATTTATTGGGAGCCTAGGATTAATTTCAGAAAAAAGTAACTGAGAAAGGAGAGCAAGAAGTTTTTATTTTTTTTAATGAGGCAAGGAATTAAGATGAAAAATATTACCTAAGTCAATGTCAGAAATACCTAGCCTATTCTTACTGAAAAGAGAAATAATAGGAATCACTTGCAAAGGAGACTGGCTAGTAGAATAGTCCATGGTATGACAAATTTAATGGAATGAATTGAGCTCAGTGTTGCCTATCAGGGTGTTCTGCAGAAAGTTGAAATGGCTCCTTCCCCACTCAGTCATTGGATTACTGGCTTGCCCCAAGGAAAAGGTAGTTTTCTGCACCTGAGGCCTATCCTTAAAAAGCTAACAGATGGAGGCTGTCTGCTGACTGCACTAACTGCAGCTGAGTGGCAATTATATCCTTGAGAAAAAGCTGTGAGTAGTGAATTTACATGTATAATACAATCTACCCCTTGTGGCATTTGGATCCACTGTTTCATATTCATTTAGGGAGCAGCCCAGAGACTCTATTTTGTGTAAGTACACATGACTAGTTAAGTGTCAGAGCTGGGACCTTTATTCAAGTCTTTTGATTTCCCTTTATTTCTAAGGGCAAATATACGAAGTAGAAATTAGACAAATTACAGTTTATCTCAGGTCCAAAAATGAACTTAATATCTCCCTCCTCCATTATCCAGTCTAGCTTTCCAACATGCTCAGCTATCTTTTTGACTTCAGCAACTCGCATGGGGAAGTTACATAGGCTCTTCTCCCAAAAGAACCTGAGCCCCAGACACTCAGGTTTTCTCAGAATTCAGTTGTTAAAGCCACTCATTTACAGCCATAATTAACCACAGGTGCTATAAGAAGCAACCCAGGGCAATAACTGGGATCAATATGTGTTCCTTCCTGCATCCTATTGTGTAAATATGCAGCCTTCCATTCTCCATCCTCCATCCTCATGATTCCTGCATAGATCATGATACGTTTTCTTGTCTATAGCTGACTGGATATCAGAGGCCTTTATAGCAAGGTGGTAGCTGAATCTTTAATTAAAATTTAAAAAGTCAGAAAATATACTCCTTGATCAGGAAGAGGCATATAATCAGAAGATCAGGATTTCTGACCCTATGGAGTCTACAGATGTGTGGACAGAAAGCACAAAATCTCCCATGGGTTCACCAGAAGTGATAGGAAGAGGGACAACTGCTGCTTTCATCTTTCATTTCTAGATTGCAGGGATATTTCCTCTTGGGAAGTTTTTGGAGAATTTTAAAAATTTGTATGTATTTTTTAAAATTGTGTTGAAATTATATGCATTCCCTATTTATAACATATTGTTTTGAATTATGTATACATTGTGGGATGATTAAATCTAGCTAATTATCTTAGATGGGAATAATAAAGTCAGTGATTTCAAAAGCAAAGTACATTAACCCTTTCCTTAGTGGTTTCTTAGATAATAACTCCAAATTTTCTTTAGGCTCACAAGTGTAGTAAATCGTGATTGTTTTCTTCATGATCCATTTCTGTAGGAAGTGGTGAGTGCCAGGATATTACTTGTGAATAAAATCTATTTGGCAATTTTTACCTGGATATTTACTTTGTTTTTGTAAACCTAGGGGAGCTAGATGATGTATTTACTTAACTTAATTTGGACCTGTGAGCATATTTTGCTCTTCCCCCCGTCCCTCTGTAGCTTGTACTTTGGGGTTAATTTCTGTCTCTAATAAGGGAAGGCATAGTATAGGTTCTAGTCCCATATTCACATAAATGATTGTTCCTGCTTTAATTATTATTTCCCTCCCCCAAAGGGGAACAGGACTTTCAGGCATAATTAGGAAGGCAAGAAAGAACAGCCAGTTTTCCCCAGCCGCAGCTTAAAGTCTGAGAAAAGAATTTGGTAACCAGCTTTCCAGACACCCCCTCTATAGTTACAGATGTGGGGAAGAGGTAGAGAGGCTCTAGTACCTAGGAGAAATTCTATCTCCTGGCTTGCCTCTCCACAATGAGGCATAACCGGGGCTCTTGGGGGGTGATAACACAAGCTGGAGCCATGAGAAACTGTTCTGGACAGCCTCTGTCCAGTTTAGGGGCTGACAGAGTCATTGTCCTGGGACACCTTCACCTCTGGGGACAGACTGCCCTCCAGTGGTCACCCAGTGGCTTGCCTAGTGGTGTGGCTTGGGGCAGTGCCTCTTGAAGTGTCCAATCTGACCACATTGGAAGCTCTTGCTCTTAGTTCCTCTGGCTTTCCTCAGCGCCTGAATAGTGCCCACCCACTGGAGTGTTATTACTAGAGTTGTCAACTTTTTTTCATCCCTTTTTTAATTTTTTGTCCTTTTCCTCCTGATTTCAATTATAAAAGACCACTGTGGCCATTTTAAGATGGTACTCCAGGTTATGATTGGGGCCTAGAGCCAATTTCTGGAGGTCTTTTTCTAATGTCTGGGGCTGCTTGAGTGACAAATACATCTTTTAAAATAATTTGGCCCTCTAAGGAGTCAGGTCTCGTCACCTCTCTAAGCTGCTTAGGAAAGAGTGAGGGACTATCATTTTGCTCTTGGTAATAGTGGATAGCTTAGAATAATTTATTGGCTTTTTTCTTGCATTGATATAAACTTTCCAGGATACATGTTAGAAAATGTTTAGTCACCTTGTTTCTCCAGGTCCCATTCAGGATCCTTGAAGAGAACTGCCTGTCTTCCTGTGGAGTATCTATCGCTTTCTTCAGAGGACATACTACTATCAGTATTGGACATGAACCACAAATCTCCCCAATTTCTAGCCTTATCTAAAACTTCGTTCTTATCATTTAAAGTTTGATCCAGTAGTAGCATTGCACTCTCCAATAGAGGTCACAGTTTTGTTCTGTTAGTTAACATAGTCTATGTACTTATCTGGGTCATCGGAAAATTTTCCTATATCCACCTTGATTTTTTTTAAATCAGCCAGAGAATATGGAATAAATATGCATGTATTATCCCTTTCACCCCTCTCAACCAGGGGACACAAAGAGGGAACAGTTACTTTTGGGGGGTCCCAGTGGGACCAGAAGATACTCTGGAAACAGATTCCTTCTTGGGTTTTCTAAAAGCATGGAGGAAGGTGCAGGAGAAGTAGATGGCAAGTTCAAATCAGGTGGTGACAGCATATTTCCTGGGAATCCCTGACCATTTGGGGAAGTTAGTACAGCCAAGAGAGTTGGAGCTATCTGACAGGTTTTACACAATTGGGGGTTATCTATGAGAAAAAAGAAAGCTTGTACCTAGGGCGCTTCAGAGCATTTTCCCTCTTTTTTAGGAAAGATCTAACTGAAAAATTGTATTATATTTTAGAGTGCCCTCTGCTGGCCATTATTTACTACTGGCAAGTCGAACTGAGTCAGGCCTGTGTGCAAAATAAAACCTTACATTCTTTGTTTAGTGTCTGGCGATGGAACATGTCCCAGTGCTTCAGAATGTAGCCCAGCAGGGTGGTTTCTGGGCAAGAGAATATGTTACCCATCTGTGGGAAAGAAAAATTATCCAGCACCTTAATCAATCCCACACTCTTTGTTCCTGGGTTGTCAAAGTATCCTCTGACCATTCCTGGAAGACTTCCAGCCAAATAAAAGGAATCATCATTTCTATTTCTTATAATTCAGTCATGGTAGGTTGTATGTGTTAAAGAATCATTCATTTTTTTCTGTGTTGTTTAGTTGGTTGGCATAAGTATTCTGTAATCCTGTGTGTTTGTGTGATAACAGTTGTGTGATAACAGAAGTTTTCATGTGCAGTGGAGAAGAGTGTATTTTCCATCCGTGAAATAGAATTTTTTGTATGTGTGCTTTAGGTTCATTTAGAGTGGATTGCAATTTAAATCTTACATTTCTTTGATTCGAGAATTTACTCTATTTCCAATTAATGTTATGGAAAGGTAACATTACTGCCATTTTTACCCTTTTTTTTTTTTGCTTGTTTTATAACTCCTCTCCTTTTTTCTTTCAGTTTTATTTGGAGTTAAATTAGTATCTTTTATTGTATGTTTTTTTGTTTGTTTGTTTGTTTGTTCATTTATTTATTTAGAGAAAATGTCTTGCTCTGTTGCCTGGGATAGAGTGTAGTGGCATCATCATAGCTCATTGAAATCTCAAACTCCACGGTTCAAGTGACCCTCCTGCCTCGCTCTTCAAAGTAGGTAAGACTATAGGCATGTGTCATCACATCCAGCTAATTTCTCAAAAGTTTTTTGTATAGATAGGATCTTGCTCTGTTCCCCAGGCTGGCCTCAAACTCCTGGCCTCAAGTGATCCTCCTGCATCAGGCTTTCAAAGTGCTAGGATTATAGGCGTGAGTTACCACCCTACCCAGCCTGTAGCATGTTTTAGCATTTTACCTCTTATTTTCAGTATATCTGTCATAGGATTTTTCTTTGTGGTTATCATGAAGCCAAACAAATACTTTCTATGGAAATAATGAGGTATGTCATACATATGATAACTTTAGTTACAAAGAAAAGAACAGAAACAAATGAAGAAAAAACTAAAAGTCTTCTATTTTAACTCCTCCCCTACAGTTGAAATTTTTGTTGTCTCAATTTACACCTTTTTATGTTGCCCATCCCTTAAGAAGTTGTTGAAGTTATTCTATTCCTTGATATATTTGTCTTTTAGAATTTAATGCTAGAGGTGTATTTCACAATGCAATTGCAGTATGTGAGCACTTTTAGTTTCTGTGCTTACTTTTGCCAGTAGATTTTGTACCTTTAAATATTTTCTTTTTGCATGTTAGCGTCCTTTCAGATTGAAAAAGTCTTGCTAGCATTGCTTGTGAAATGGATCTGGTGGTGATGAATCCCTTCATCATTTGTTTGTCAGGAGAAGACTTAATCTCTTCTTCACTTTTTAATGATGACTATGTGGTGTACATGTATGTATTCTGTGGGCCAGGGTTTTGTTTTTTCTTTTGTTTTCAGCATTTTTAATGTGTTTTCCCACTTTCTCCTGGCTTACAGAGTTTCCACTGAGAAGTCTGTTGACAGCCAAATCAGACTCCTTTTTATGTCATTTGCTTCTTTTCTCTTGCTGATTCTAGTATGGTCTCTTCAATTTTGAGTGTTTGTTATTTGCTTTGGGATAGTCTTATTTGAGTTGAACCTGTTTGGTGAGGACATATCTTTCTCTAGCTTTGAAAGAATTTTGTTATTATAATGTGTTGTTATTAATTGTTATTACTCAACTCCCTTTGAACACCAATGACGCTTATATTTGCTCTTTTGACATAATCGTCGTATATCGTAGATATGCTTTGTTGCTTTTTATTATTTTTACTTTATTTTCTGACTGTGTCTTTTCCAATAGCCTGTCTTTTAGTTCACTGATCCATTAATCTGCTTGACACATTCTGCTTAATTATTTGTAATACATTTTTAATTTAGCAAATAGATTTTTTACTACTAGGATTTGTTTGATTTTTATATTATTTCAATCTGTTAAGTCATGATAAATTTATGGACTATTTTTCTGTGTTATCCTCTTGTTTACTGAGCTACCTTAAAACTACTATTTTGAATTCTTGATCTGAGAGCTTACACATTGCTGTCTTGTTACAATTGATCACTACTTCCCTGATTTGTCCATTTGGGGACCACAGGATTCGCTGCTTGCTTTTATCTCTTATCAATGTGTGTTTACTTCTTCACATTCAAACATTCATTACTTATTCTAGTCTTCACTGTCTGACTTGTTCCCCATTTCTTGAATATGTTTTCTAAGAGGTGCTTTTTTATTCATCTGTTGAATTTACTTTGCACTAGCCCAGATTTGCCTCAATTGCTCCAAATGTTTAGAGCTCTGCCCCATCTTAGATGGGAGAGATCCTAAAATGGGCGTCTAGGCTCTGTGGGAGCTTACCCAGGTGGTTGTGACTGGGGGACCCATAGGGTTTGCCTCTTCTAGCTATTTTGCTGAACAGCTACTCTGATTTTGCATTCCATTTGTCTGAGATAAAGAATTCAGTTTCATGTGCTGGGGTTGCTAGTCTTTAGTCTCCCCTTTGTTTCTGGCTACCCTTAGGAGTTTTTCTTTCTACATATACCACAAACATTCATGATGTTATACTACATGCATATTCATGATGTTTCTCATGGGTTTAGAAAGGGATAGTTCTTTTGTAAGGGAACCCAGAATGGTGGGTAAACTGGCCATTCACTGGATCTCCCCTTTACCAGTATAGAAACTATGAGTCTGGACAACATACTCTGTACATGTGGTATGTAGCACACTGGCAAAGTGACACATAGATACAGGAGTCCAATTCTCTTATAACCTATTCGGAGTTCACTTCTCTGTGCCCCCACATTTTGTCTCAGACTCATATTTGCATCCTGGAACGTTTCTGGTGATCATCTTAAGCTAGATATTTGTGTTGGCTTTTCTGTAGGGGAGAGTGAAAACAGATTGCTTCTACTCTACCATTCTGGCAAGGTCCTTCCTCTTCACAGGATTCTTGATAAAGGCAGTTTTAAGACTTTCATTAAGGTAGGATATTAGGCAATTGATATCAAGAGGATATCATGTCATAGGTTTGGGATTCTCACTAAATCTTGAATTAGCAGGATTTTTTTTTTTTTGTTAAAACTGAGGTTAGCAAAGACAGATAAAGAGGTGTAAGATTCAGAGCCAGTCTATCAGAGATCTCAGAGAACATCTGAACAAAGAGAGACTCTTTGCTGACACACGCACGCACGCACACACACACACACAATCTTATTATTTATGATATTGGTTTGTTTAGTGATGGATAAATGAATTCCCATTATTCCCAATAAAATGAATTGTAAAATTCATCAGAGTGAGTTATAGAATTTTGGCAGGTAATATTGGAGATAAAAGGTCAATTTCTTTCTATAAGAGTTTCTAAATTTTAGGAATAGTGATTCAGAAACATTCAGCAGGAGTTTAACAATTCCTCAGAGAGGTACTGATGAAATTCAAAAGACAAAGAAACCTCAACTAAATTTAGAGAACATATATATATATTTTTACCTTTTGCATCCAACTAACTTGAAACTTTTCATGCTTGAAGTTTATATATGTTCTTTTAATAGTAAGAGTCATTATATTGCCTTTTTACTCAAGCTTATTTGACTTAGGCTAACTTACTAAAAGCGAAAGATCTCTGCTATGTTCAGGCAATGTGAAACCATCTACCCTGTTTCCCTGAAAATAAGACAGTGTCTTATTTTAAGATGTGCTCCCAAAGATGTGCTGGCTCTTATTTTCAGGGGACGTCTTATCTTTCCTCTAAGTAGGTTTTATTTTCGGAGGATGTCTTATTTTTGGGGAAACAGGGTACTAATGAGGACAAATAACAGTGATTTTCCCTTAATAATGGGATTAAACCTGCACTATGGCTTCCCTTAGGGAGGATTTATTTTCTATTTGGACCCCATAGCACATACTACCTCCCAGATAGTTTACCATCTCCTGTTCTATTATGTGTTTCTCCGTAAGAGTTCTTCTATTCTCATGCTTAGCCACTAGATACTTATAATTTCGGTGGGGTAGAACCTACTTTTAATAGATTACTTGCAGTCCCTCTTTATACAAACAATTTCTTTTTCTTTTTTACCGTATACTCTCATAGAACTATTTATTGCTCACAAAATTCTGGAACCAATCAGAAGACATGGACTGGTTGCTAAGAAGCAAATTCTGTTCTCCTAATTCAATTAGGAACTTTCCAAAGTCATTGCTCAACTTTGTGTCCATAAATTTCAGGCTTCTCATATGCTGCCGTGCATATTTTTTACTAAGCTTATTCATCACCTCCTACATTATTTTTGCTTGCCACCAAACAGATCCTTGGATTGCATGGAGTTGTTGTACTGCAGAGGATGTGGAAATTCAAATGGTCAGATCCTTCGAATTGTATATGTATTTTTTATTCATTGTATTTATTTGTTTTTATTGTTTTGAGATTCATTGCAAGTACAAAGACTTAGGTTACACTGATTATGGTTATTAGGTAAAGTCCCTCTTGTAATTGTGTCTCACCCCCAAGATTGTGTCATGCACCATGACCCCCATTCCCCACTCTCCTCCCCCTCATCTCTCATTCCCCCATCCCCCGTCTTGTATTAGCTCATCTACTGCCTTCATATCAGAATTGAGTACATTGGATTCTTGCTTCTCCATTCTTGTGATGCTTTACTAAACAGGATGTGTTCCAACTTGATCCAGGTTAATACAGATGTAAAGACTCCGTCTCTTTTAATGGCCGAATAGTATTCCATGGTATACATATACCATAGCTTATTGATTTATTCCTGAGTTTGTGGGCATTTAGGTTGTTTCAGTGATTGTAAATTGAACTGTGATAAACAGTCTAGTGTCAATGCCCTTATATGTTGATTTCATCATACCACCTGACCCCCAGTCTACAAAGTACTAAATGTCAGACATCAACTTGGTGAGCACTAACTCAACATGCTTAACTTTATACATCCAAAAAGAACCTCTATAATTTGGGTACTAGTGTTTCTGCTTATTTTATTTAAGTAGATAAATATGAAGATAAATTGTAATTACTGGTGTTTGTAATTAAAAAGCATTCATATAGTACATCCAAATTTCAAAACATGCTTCTATACGTGGTCTCACTTTTTCTCTTTATAAAAACCTCACAAATATACAGACACAGGGCTCAAGAAAGTTAATTGATTTCAATAAAGGATTATGGCAAATAAGCAATAAAATAAAGCCCATCTTAACATGTCAACTCATGTGCTCTTCACATCATGTTCTGTTGCTGCCCCGGTTCTTCATAAGGATTCTGTTTATGCTCGTTCTTTTTAATCCTTTATTATTTCATTTCTTATTTAGAACTAATATTTAGAAATATTTTGCCTTTAAAACCTTGAGGATAAGATTTTTTTTCTATAATTAATCCTTCTGTGTGCATTTTTCTTCTTTTTATTCAAATGTAAATCAATCTCAGGAAAACTACACATCCAGATGAGGAAGAGCTTTAATTAAAATTCTTCTTTATTTTACACCACATATTATATAATGCTAGAAAAGACATCCCATTCAGAACATAGCATATGTGTTTTCATATTTCAGTCTGTACACAGAGGTCATATCCAATGAGATTCTCAGCCATTCATCTACCTTTTCTTCACTGACATCACTGAAGATATTCTCCATAATGGCAGTTTTTATCTGGAAACTTTCATCTTCCTGTAATGCCATTTTTGGTATAATTTGCTCTGAAATATTTATGATTCTTGATATGTGCATAAGATTTTTGAGGTTGTAAGAATGGCATAAAATAAGCTTTTAGGTAGACACATGGTTTTCAGAAAATTTTCTGTTACTGAAGATCTTCATCTCCATTTATGGGCCTCTTCCTTATACAAAGTTGTGCACAAATATAAATTTGACCTTAAGAGGGAGGGATAAATAATCTCAGGAATCCAAATCAGCTCTTTGAAAGTGCATGCTTTGTGGATCTTACTCAATCCTACCCACTTCAATTAAGTTAATTAAAGATCTTTCTAAAGATTGTTGTATATAGTTAAAATTATAACACTAAAACATCAAGATATAAAACTAGATGCAAGATATGATCACAGACTTCTAAATATACGTTTGAATAGGAAACTATAATAACTATATCACTCTGTTAGAAATCATTTTATGTAGATATTATGGGTGTCAGAATTGATATTGCTTGTTTAAATTATTTTTGTTATTTTTTCAAATTATGTATTTATTTATTCTTACTTAACTCTCCCCTTGTATACTAGTTTTATTGCATGTAATATGTTAGGTAAAGGAATTTTTGCTTAGAATTTTAAACATATTCAACAATTGTTTTCCATTTTGCAATATTGCACTTTGATAGATTACATTGTAATGAGTGAGTCTAAATTGGTTTGTTTTATTTTGTGGATAAACTGATTATTTTAAACTTGGTTTCCTTTAAAACTTAAATTTATATTTGTTGTTCTAAAATTATGTGTCTCTGTATGTTATTTCCTCCTTTTGTGCTACTAAATAGTCAATGGGACCTTCAAAATGGAAAATATGGATGTTGTCATATTTTTGAAATGTATTAAAAGATTTATATTTATTTTATTATTTCTTTAATTTTATCCATTCTTTGGAAAATGTACTGTGATGGGTGCTGTGGTTTTGGCATCTTTTCCCTGTATTTTCGCTTTTCCATTATAAATCTTGTGTTTTATTCTCCTCATCTCTAGGTGAAAAATCTTCTTCTGGATCTTTCATTGCATTAAAATTTTCTTTAGTCAAGGTTTCTCTGCTATTTAACTCATCTATTTAAGTGTTTTATAACACACATATGGGGGTCACGTTGGCAGAACTATAATCAGCAAAACCTGTCAAAAAGTAGGCAATGGTATGAATAACAGAAGTTTTTCAAAAGAAGATAAATGTCCAGGAAGCATATGAGAAAAAATGTTCAACATCACTCATAATCAGGACAATGAAAAGTAAAACTACAATGAGATACTAGCCTACCCTTATCAGATTGGCCTTTATTAAAACGTGAAGAAAACATAATATGGAGTATTACTCAACAAAAAAAGGAGAAATGAAATCATCTCACTTGCAGCACCTGGGATTGAGCTGAAGACCATTATCCTAGTGAAGTAGCTCAGGACTGGAAAAATCAAACATCATATGTTCTCATTAATAAATGGGAGTTAATGATGGGTACACCTGAACACAAAGCAATATAAAAGACATTGGAAACCAGGAAAGGCGAGGGTTGGAGAGAGGTAAGAAACAACAACTTACCTATAAGGTTTAGTGAACAATAACTTGGTGATAAGTACCTGAAAAGCCCTGGCTTAAGCACTATATTAGTTATCTATGTAACAGAAACATTTGTACTCCCTTAATATTTGAAAATAAAAATAAATAAAAGGGAAAAATAGTACACATATTAGTGATTTCTATGTCCTCTGATTAGTCATGGCAAACATCCTACTTCATGGATTTAGTAGATAACACAGGCAGAAAGAGGGATGGAGGAAGGGGGGTGGGGCCTTGGTGTGTGTCACACTTTATGGGGGCAAGACATGATTGCAAGAGGGACTTTACCTAACAATTGCAATCAGTGTAACTGGCTTATTGTACCCTCAATGAATCCCCAACAATAAAAAAAAAAACAAAAAAAAAAACACAGTCCTGACTCTACTAGTTAATGTGTTTTAATGATTTATATTTTACTCATTAACATGTATATTCGTAGTTTTGGTCATTGATTTTTGTATTTCTCATTTAAGATGCTTTCCACAAATTTCTCTTGGTTCTTAACTCATGCATATCCTTTTATTTTAACTTGCCAGTTGCCTCTCTGGGGATATTGTTTCTGCTTATCATAAACTATTTCTTATCTTTGGGGGAAAGGTGTTGAAATTACTCTTGGGTTGGAAGAAGAAATTAATTTCATTTATATCCTAGTATACGTCATCTTCTTTCTCTTTGGAGGTAGATGTCTATCTTCTAGACAGACATTGTATTTCTGTATTTCTCTTGGTGCTCCTGTGAAAGACACTTTTTCAAACAATAGTTAAACATGTAATAATTAAATTATCCTATGAGATTTAAATATTATCTGAAAATTCAGCATTATGCTCATTGAGATCAGTACTGTTCCCATCTGTTTTGTTACAGTCTAGCCTAGGATTTTAGGACTTTGATTTTAATAAGAGATGAATAAAACATGGGTTTAAAAATGCAGACAAGAAGTACAGAAGTAATCTGAAAGAATTCATTTTCCTTCCAATTTGCAGGATCAATTCTCATAATTTTAAAATTGTCTTGTGCTTTTGGGAAGACAAGAGAATAGTGTTTTGCATTAGTTAGAGTTTTCCAGAGAAACAGAACCGATAGAAAATGTTATTACATTTATATAATATATGACTCCTTATAAATATACATATTTATTTTATTATGTACGTGCACATATAAGTGTACATGTAGTATTAATGGCTTATCTAATTATAGAGGCTGAGATGGCTCAAGAGCTGTCAGCTGCAGCCCAGGGAACCAAGAAATCAGGTGCAGCCCAGGGAACCAAGAAATACATTTCAGTATGGCACCAAATGGCTGAGAATCAGGGGACTAATCAGGGACTCTGCATCCTTAGTTCTCAGACCAGCATTTCTGTGAATACTTTGCTTCTTTTCAGGCTCTCAGTGTAGGGGGTGATGACCACTCACATTGGTGAGGGTGATTTTTCTTACTCCATCTACCAGTTCAAATGTAAGCTCCTCCAGAAACATGCTCACAGACATACCCCAAAATGCCAAAGTAATGCTTCTCCAGATTCCTGGCACCCCTTACCTAGTCAAGTTGACACATAACATTACTCATCAATATCACATACTCCTTTCTTTGGGCAGATGCAGCCCCATAGTAGGGACCACAAAGAATGTGAGCTAGCATCTACCTCTCCTGACTTCTTGCTTATACATTCTTCTAGGGGCAAAATCTGTACAAAAGGTGGTCAGTCCTAATGACCAAACTATAATTTAGAAATAATAGCACATTATAAAGACCAGAACAAATAAATGTTTAAGAAATCTCTTAGCATGTTTTGTTAAGAGCACTATTCAAATTAAAAAATATTTGACATGATCATTTATTTTAAAATCATTTTATCATAAAATAGGAAGGCCAAACACTTCCCAATATAAAAATATACATTCATTTTTTTACTTTACTTTTTTATTTATTTGTTATTAAACCATAACTGAATACATTTATGGTTTACAATATTTTGAAAACAACTAACAAAAATACAACCTTTCTGAAAGTTTAGTTACCAGCTTTTAGATGTCTCCTTTTCTTTTGAAGATGTTGAAACCTATAATATATTTGAAAGAAAAGTAAAATGAACTGATTAACTCTCTACATCTAGGTCACAAATTGTTAACATTTTGTCCTGTTTCTGGAAGGACTGTTTTTAAAAGCTCCATTAGCGTAATGCCTATGTATTGATTTTTAGAAAAAAGTGAACTAAAGTCCCATCAGCTCCAGAATAGAAGCTGATGGTCTGTCAGCACACGATGAGATCAGACTTCAAGGCAAAGTAAAACTGAACGTAATGGTGCCTTCAAAACCAAAACCTCAAAGCCAATATACTGAAAACTACCAGCTGTACCAACCAGGAAATAAGAATGGTGCAGAAAGGGAATTGCTTACTCTGTAGCCCCAGCTGTGCTCAGTAACATCTGATCCAAGCATCTGTCTTTAGCCCACCGAAGAGAATCCTAAGAAAGTATGATTAAAAAAAAAAAAAAAAAACAGCAGGTGTTGCCTGAGTTTCTTAATTGGCATAATTCTCATTCAGTTTGATATAATGTCATGTGCCAACATTCACAAGATTGGCTCCAAAATTAGTGATCACTTCACAACTAATCAAAGTAGCTCATACTTGGTGGCACCTGTAGCTCAAAGGAATAGGGCGCTGGCCCCATATGATGGAGGTGGTGGGTTCAAACCCAGCCCTGGCCAAAAATTGCAAAAAAATAAAAAATAAAAAATAAAAAGTAGCTCATACTGTAATTCTCCCAGTATTCAGTATTTCAATATCACCTACAGGTGGGGATGAATGCTGAAGGTTACCAAAGCTTATTTCTTTGTTTATGATATCACTATACAATTATTTTCTGATCCTATTATGGAAAAGGATGAAGAAAATTACCTTAAAAACCTATCTTTTAAAGCACACCACAAACATCACTTGGTGATTAAAATATAAGGGTGAAAAATGGTGCTATCCTGGGACTTAAAATTGCCTAAAAATTTCTGTAAACAATTTTGCGAAAGGAATGTCCTTTACCCACTCAAATATAAGCAGGCATTTAAGAAGAGAACGTCTGAATAAAAAATGATCAAAAAAATACAATAGGAATTACACATAAAGTTTGAGATATTGGCATTTTCACATAATAGATTTGTGTATTTTGGTCACTCTCTAATTGAAGGAACATGTACCTGAACTCAGTTCTATTTTTTTCTAGAATTTCACATAGACTGTTAAAAATTTGTGCACCGAGCTGCTAGTTTAGGTTGATAAAGTGAGTTTTGAAACTAGAATGGAGTTAATAAGCCAAACAAACGTATAGATGTCCTCTAGGGTTTCCCATTTACTGGCTACAATGCCTTCAAGTAAGTAGTAGATAATAAAAAAAAACATTTATTTAAAGCATAAAATTATACAGAAATTACTAAAATATGTCTAAATTTCTAAAATCATTCTTTTCCCTTTCCTTGATCAAATGGATTTTCTATTTAAGTTTTGATTTGAACAGTACAGTTTCATATTTTTTATTATAAAGTTAAAATATATTTTGGAAATAGTATAAGTAAAAAAATAAAGTTTAGAATAGAAATATTTATAAACAATCTCTCTATTTGAACCCATTGAATTAAAAAACAAAACTACGGGGTGGTGCCTGTGGCTCAGTGGGTAGGGCTTTGGCCTCATATACTGAGGGTGGCGAGTTCAAACCCGGCCCCAGCTGAACTGCAACAAAAAATAGCTGGGTATTGTGGCAGGTGCCTGTAGTCCCAGCTACCTAGGAGGCTGAGGCAAGACAATTGCCTAAGCCCAGGAGTTGGAGGTTGCTGTGAGCAGTGTGACGTCACAGCACTCTACAGAGGGTGATAAAGTGACACTCTGTCTCTACAACAAAACCAAACAAAACAAAACTTCCTCATTTAAGTTGCAGGCTAACCGAAAATTATCATACACAACTTTTTTTCTGTTGAATTAGGTAGTTTGTATAAAATATTTCCTAAATGACTTCATGTATAGTTTTACTTAAACAGAACACTCTACATAAGGGTGTCTTAATCTGAAGTTCATAAGTAATAACCAGGGAATCTATGAATTTAAATGCAAACTTTATGCTTTTTTAAAAACTGTAACTCAAGTTAATATTTTCTGATGAATTTATCTAAAAAACACACCTGTATTAGAATTGCCTGTGATGCTCGCAGACAAAAATGACAGAAATTTTTGTATCATGTTTGTTCAAACATTTCTGAGTCTTTTACACGTATCACACTTTGAAATTATAGTACTTACTAGCCACAGTATGAGATCTTGTTATTGAATGCATTAGAACATGTAAATATTATTGCAACAAAATTTTATTGTAGTAAATATTTATTGAGTTAAATCCATATGGCTGGGCATGGTAGCTCATGCCTGTAATTTTAGCATTCTGGGAGGCCAAGGTGGGTGGATTGCTTGAGCTCAGGAGCTTGAGACCAGCCTGAGAAAGAGCTAGACCCCTCTCTGGTAGTGTATGCCTATAGTCCCAGCTATTCTGGGGACTAAGGCAAGAGGATTTCTTGAGCCCAAGAGTCTGAGGTTGCTGTGAACTATGACACCAGGGCACTCTACCTAGTGTGAAAAAGTGAGAGTCTATCTCCAAAAAAGGAAAAACAAAATAAACCTATATGATTAACTCTATACTTATTAATTCAAAAATATTTTGAGGAGGGTCCATAGGATCCATCATATAGATAAATTAATTCATAGTACAAAATAAGGTTTACAAATTCTGGCCTAGGGACTCCTCATTATTTCATCTGTTAGTCTACAATATTAGAGTCACCTTAACTCTTGACTAAACATGTCCTGTCTACTTTACCTCCATTATGTATTTAAAATCCAACTACTTTTCATCACCTCCATCATTACAATCCTAGCTCAAACCACCAATATGATGTACCTAAACTATTGAAATAGCCTAACCACCATTTGTCTTGTATTATTATTTTCTCTCTATAGCCATTTTCACTTAATGGTCACAATGATCTTTTAAAAAATTGTATATAAAATCTGGTTCCACATAAAAGTTTTCATTAGATTCCCATTACATTTCAAAGAAGTTGCATTATATTTCACCATGTACTAAAAGACCTTAAAGAACCTGACTTTGCTGGACTCGGAATTCATCCTCCTCTGTTTTAGCCTTTGTTTTCTTTTCAATTGTTCAATTCCCTGCCCACATTTTCCTCAGTGACATACAATTAATGAATAGCAGAGCCAAGAGACAAGCAGTGGATATTTCAGAATTCAAAGTTCATGCTAATTTTTATAAATGAAAACAGACAAAAAATGTCTGTCATTGTTCTAAGTTTGCTTCAGTATTTCTTCAAACTGAAATCGGAAAATACAGAATTAAGTTGCTAAATCCATTAAGACTCATTTTTTTGTTCTTTTTCCCAATGGCCTCAGTATAGAAATAATCTCTTGTATTGTCTGATTATTATTTTATCTTATCAATATGCAAACACAGAATGTAACACTTGTCATAATCCCATATATTCATTCGCATAAAGCCAGGTTTCCATGACCTGTTTTGAGAGTTGCCCACAGTTCACTTCCTTTCCTTCTTCCCCTCTTGAATTTATTCCCATTTAGATTTCATCAACATAGCTCTTCTCACTTGACTCTTGCTGAAGTCAGCAATGACCTCCATATCACTAAAACTAATGGCCATTTCTCAGTTTTAATCTTATTTTAACTCATCAGTATCATGATATATTCGATCACTCTCTCCTTGAAATGCCATATTCACTTGGTTTTAGAAATTAATACTCTACCTCTAAAGAAAGGGGCGTCTCATGGTTTAAGAGCTTTACTCTTCAATTCAATAACAGTATCTAGCCAGCCACAAATGTGGGATGTGCATATAATTTTAAATTGTTCTAAAAATAAAAAATAAGTTATTTTAATTTTACTAACGTATTTAACACATTACATAGATGTTGAAAACATTCAACATACAATTAATATACACTTATCCATTAGATAGTTTGCAGTCTTCTTCATACCAAATCTTCAAAATGCAGTTTGTTTATACTTACAGTATATCTCGATTCTGACTAGGCGCATTCCCAATGTTCATAAGCTAAATGGTGTGTCTGCACTGGTTAATACTGTAAATGACCCTATTTATGGTTTAAATACCATCTCTGCTGAAGACTCTGAAATTAATGTATTGATATTTGGAACCACTTAACTGAAATCCTGTGCCTTAGTAAAACAAGTTTGACATCTCCACTTAGATATCATAACCCTATTAAACTCATGCACAAAATGACTTCAGGTCCTTCTCCTGCAAGCTATCATTTGTCCCTTCCACCTCATACATAGCCATGTTCAGGCTATATTTTAATGCTGTGTTATACCCAGAATTCAATTTGACAGTTAATCTTATGAAAAGAACTTTTAAAAATGTGTATAGAATCAGTATATTTATCTCCACTGCTATATCCCAGTCCAAGCTACTATCATCTTTTTACCTAGAATACAGCTATAGCTTCACAATTAATCCCCATGCTTCTTTCTTTGTATTCCCTGAATCTATTCTTTTGTGTCTATTTGCAGCAGACAGGATGATTCTCTTGGAATTTCAAACCCATCACATGTATCCTGTGACCACAGCTCTTCACTGGTTTATCTTGAAGTTAAAGCTAAACTCCCTACTTTTCTATAAATTGCTGCCTAATCTTCAAACTTTTTTCTCTCTGATTTACTCTGCAATTTTCTTTTCCCATCAAATTGTATATTGTTATAATAAATATGTAAATAATAAAATTTTAGTAGTCTCTTACAATATCAACTAGCTTAAACTACTTAAATTTTCTGATAGGAGATTATTGGCTACTCGTCAAGGAAGTTGACAGGGCAGAAAATTGTGAGATAAACTGTACAGAGCACCAAATCCGATGGTTTTTGAATTGTAATATTTTCTTTGTAATATTATATATTTCATTCATAACTTAGAAGATTTATGAACATTTGCCCTGAAATACTAATTATTTTAAATTCTCTTTATCGTAAGCTCCAACTTGGTTTGGGTAGCTATTACTACTCACCTAGAATACTCAACATCATTCAAAATCCTACAACTTTATTTTTCTATCATGGACATTTTCTTAATTTACTTTTATTTTGTCCATAAAAACATATGCATAGTTTCATAAATATTGTCTGCAGCTGCTAATTTTCACTTTTCAGCTTTTTCCTTCCCTTTCACATCCATCAAGGCCTACATAATATGTTGTATCCATTTATATCTTTTCACTTTGAATTGCTTTTCCTTTGTGAACTAATTGTAAAATGTTAAAATCTGAGGAAAGTTTCCCTTTACTTTTAGGTATCCATATGCCTAATCTTCAATTAAATAATAAAATCCATTAAAAACAGTTGTGATAAAAGTCATAAAGGGAAGTCCTTGGACTTTGGTTGCAAAAGTCAAAAGTTTAAATTGACCAGACCAAATGTGTTTGGTATGACACAGTATTAGCATACATAATTTATATTATTTTCCCCAGCAATTACAATATGAAGGAGTTTTGCATGAAAGTAAGAATTTTTAGCTTTATCATTCCACATGACTATATTCAACAGGAGCAGAGAAAGGGACTCCCTCTTTAGGAAAGACATTTACTTTCTAGTTTACTAGTAGTGAGTAGTTCTCACAACTCTCTTTTATTTTCCCGATACCAGAAAAAAATAACAATAGGTAGAAAATGTTATTTTTAATGGCACAGACATTGTTACAGTTCTATAGTAAAGATTTTTTCTGTCTACTCAGAACCCCACTCACAAGATTAAGAAAGATAAACTCATTAAGTTGTATAACTTAATGCTTGTCTTCATCTCATTTATTCATTTGCCTTGTCTCGGTGTCCTTTGAATATTTTTGTTTATGATGGTTATAAAACATGCGATATGGAAGGAGCTTTAATGTATCTTGATTGTAGTCTGTTCTGTTCTTGGCATTAAAGACCTTAGTGACATAAACATTTTGCATTACTATTTCTATATATCATCAAATAAAAGAAAAACTTCATTTGTCTTTGAAATTCAATAGCTGGGTGCATTTATGCTTGAATCTATAGTGTGAACAACATTTTGGAGAGCGGTATCTGGGGAAATTAAATAAACACATTTCAATATAGCTATCTGATGTATTGGTTTTAGCATTTTCATGTTTCTGATGCCTTATAAAGCACTCTCAAAAGCACAATATAAAATGATAATTACATTGAATTGGATATTATATCTCTAATTACATCAAATTGGATATTATATTTCTATGAGGGAGGAGGGAATACTTGCAATGTATTATTTGTGACAAGATACTTGCCTATTACAAACTGAAATCCTCACTTCCATCTTGCTATTTTCTTATAAACACAAAACTAAATTAACAATAAGAAAAACAGCAAAAGCTGAGTTTTAAAATACTTAAAATTATCTATTTTCATATTTGTTTTTGTAAAATGCTAAAATATACAGATAATTTCTATTTTTATTAAAAAAAAAAATAAAGGGTGCTTAGTGATTAGGGTGCCGGCCACATGCATTGGGGCTGGTGAGTTGGAACCCGGCCAGAGTCTGCTAAACAAAAATAGCCAGGTGTTGTGGCAGGTGCCTATAGTCCCAGCTACTGGGAGGCTGAGGCAAGAGAATTGCTTAAGCCCAAGAGTTGGAGGTTGCTGTGAGCTGTGACGCCACGGCACTCTACCAAGGGTGACAAAGTGAGACTTTGTCTCTAAATAAATAAATAAATAAAGGCAAGATCTCACTAAGTCTTATGATATGGACATTATACATGAATATTAAGATGACTAAACCATTATGAATATATCATTATCATCACTGTTGAATAGTTTAGTTCAGAGTAGAAATAATGAATATACATTCATTCATTGTTTCACTAAGAATTTAATGAAGACCTACTATAATCCCAGTCTGCTCCTCCTAAGTATGTAGCAAAGAATAAGGCAAACGAAGTCTTACATTCCAGAGGTATGACAGACACACACACGCTCATAACTGTTATTTTATGTTCCATGATGGCAAATGAAGCACAAGAAAAGGAGATCTTAGCTATTTGGAAAAGTTGCTATTTTATGTAGGGCATATGGGAAGTTTCTCTGAAAATGAAAGTTAAACAGAGATGTAACTGGAATAAGCTGTGTATTTAACATACTTGATGACTAGGTTTGAAAGCTGAGATTGAGTCAAATCTGTCCAGGTTATCTGGATATGGGTATAGATATTTTATATTCTCCAGGAAAGCAGGATGTAGATAGATGGATAGATAGATAGATAGATAGATATAAAGAGAGTACATTTCTATGCTTTTGAAATTTCTAATTGGTAATGCACCATCCACAAAACTGTGGGGAAAATGTCCTGGTGTTAGTATCAATGAATGTAAGAGCAACAGGAAAGAATTTTAAGAATACCAGCTTGTATTAATACCATTACTCTTTAGCTTCACATACTCGTAGGAAATTGAAAAAAGAGTATTAATTGTTAACAGTGTGCCAGTTTTTAAAAATTCATGCTATAAAATAACATAAAGTGTGAGATAAGCTTTTAAAATAATTATAACTCAATTACCTTGTTTATAGGTATTTGACTGCCAGATTTTTTTCTTTGGATAGTGTATGTGAGAGCTATTAGACCGCAACAAATTAAGTTCCTTTGAAATGCAGATAGTCACAAGCTGCTTTGGGACCCAAGACACTGCAATTATGCCGTAACAGTGGAGGAACTGCTAACCCAGGAAGGTATTTGACAGCTGCAATGACTGTGTCCAAATGCTTTCACAAATTTTCGTTCCAAGACAAACAAAAGCAGACTATAGTCAATAAATGTAATTAGCACGTTGGCGTTTAATTTGGTTTCTTAACAATTTTTCATTTTTCTTAGGTAACTTTCTAATAGAATACAAATTATATTAATGAGTCATTTTGAATTCCAATAAGGCTAATATGACAAGTCATTAGAGCTGTCGGTTTCTTTTTCCCCTAAGAAACTATTGACTAATCATTATATAGACAATGATAGAAACATATGCATAAATACTGAACTCAAATAGACGTCATAAGCACATAAGTTGATACATATATATGTGTGTAGCAAATAAACTATATACACATAAATATGTTTACCCTTAGACACGGTGATTCTACATTAATCCTTCTTTTTAATCAACCCTAAAGGAATCAGAGGTTGTATATAATGTCTCATTAGCTTGGTTCATTCAATCTTGTTAATCAAATAGCTCATTAATTCTAGAGTAGTTCTACAGACAGATAAGAGCCAGAGGTCCTGAAACCTACCTCAAATCTTACCACTGCCATTTTTGAGCTGTATGCCAGTGTTACGTTATTACACTTCTGTATCTCCAAATCTGCACCTATAAAATGATCATGACGATAACACTGGCTTCATAGTGTTGCTTAGGTGACTAAATAGATTCAGTCTTAAGGGTTTCATCTGGCTTCTGTTAAGAGCTTAATGAACATCACTTCCTCTTATTTATATTCTTTGAACTCAGAGTAATTATACTGGCCAAACTTAGTATGTGCCTCAAAATTACAAAGTAAAAGCAGCTATCTGATATTTAAATTAAAAAGAAAATTCAAATAGGTGTGGGAATTAGAAATGTGTTTGTGAATGAGTTACATTTCTCCCAACTAATCTTTAAGCCACATAACTGCTTTTCTTACCCAACCATAATTTAGGACCCTAGTTCAGCTTCACCAGGGGACATGGCTTGAGCCCGACTAGTTTCAAAATGGCTCTTACAGATGTATAAATCATGAAAATGTTCAAGAAAGAAGAAGTGGTAAGGGATTGGGGTCAATCACTTATGTTTCTGACTCTTTTATGAGGAAATCAGTAGATTTCCTACAACTTCCCATCAGAATTATGTCAATAACTTTCTGGTATTGTCTGTGCCATATGGATATTTCCAACTACAAGAGGTACTAAAGTAGCAAACTAGGATCTTGCTGCCTCTGACAAATTCAAGGTTATATTAACAGGAAAGAAGGTGTGAAATAGATGCTGGGTGGTATCTGACATAATAGTCATCAAGGGAAACATCAGAATTCTGTTAGACTTCCATAAACTCATTTTATGGTTCAGTGCTTATTGTTTTAATATAGAATCGCCTGTGGGAATATAATACTGCAAACTATTCATCCCTAAGTTCCTTGGAAGTTTTAATGTCATGCTACTGAGGAGATTTTATTTTGCAATTGAAATTGTTATGTGTTTTTGTTTGTTTGTTTGTTTTCTTAAAAAAGAAACAGCAATTGGGCAAAAGTGCTAGGAAAGAAATTGTCCCCAAGCACTTCACTCATTACACTGTAACTACACTGGGTTTAGTGATTTTTCTCAAATATGCCAAGCTCATCCTTATCTCATGGCTTTCATACTTATTTTACCTTCAGATTTGGAAATTTCTGTAATCTGAAACCCCCAGCTACCACTGCCATTGCCCCATGCCTGATTACTTCTCCTCCAGTTTGGGTACAAATGTCCCCTCCCTCGGGAATAACTTCTTTGATCAGATGCCCCTTAAAACAAGCCTCTATCTCATTAAACCTATTTCATTTCATTCATTTTCCTTTTTGAATTTTCCCTCTTTGAAACCTTCTTATTTATGCATTTACTAACTTATGATCAGAATTTTCCAAATTTAATATAAGTTATTTGTATTGAGGGACGTTGTTTATGATTCATCACCAAATTTTCTGAAACTAAAACATACACGTAATAAATATTTGTTAAACAAATGATGCAATGATTTGCAATGATTCTTAACCTAAGGTTCTTGGTCAACAAATGATTAGAGCAAAAGATGTTATATCTTTTTGATATTTGATTGCTTCAAATGAACATGAGTTAATTTCTCTATGTCAGCAATAAGGATATATAGATTGTCTCCAACTTATGATAGGTTGACTTACAATATTTCATCTTTATAATGGCTTAAAAGTCATACATATTCAATGGAAACCGCAATTCAAATTTTGAACTTCGATCTTTTCCCAAGCTAGTATTTTGTGGTGTAATAATATCTCACAATGCTGGGGGCCAGCAGTGAGCCACAGCTCCTCGTCACCCACAAGGATAAACAATCAATACTGTCCTCTACAGTGAACTATATTCAATAAACTGGAGATTTTATTATTTTGTGACAAAAGAAATCTTATGTTAGATGATTTTTCCTGACTGTGGGCTAATGAAAGTGTTACAAGCAGGTTTAAGGAAGGCTAAACTAAGCTGTGGTGTTCAGTAAGTTAGGAGCACTCAATGACATTTTCAACTTAAATGTGTTTATCAAGTTGGAAAGCCATTGCAAGGCAAGGAGCATATGTACTTGCGAGTGCGCTTTCTTAAATCTAATAGCAACAGAAGCTGTGGCTCAGGAGGCTGTCATTTAATATCATACTATAGCTAAAGTCAAAAAACAAAAAACAAACAAGAAACCCTTGTTTTTTCATTGAGACAGAATTTCAATGTTAAGTCTCCTGCTTATGGTCAAATCTTGCAGCCTGAATATTATTATACTTACCTTTGCCTAGTCTTGCCTCAAGTCTTTATTTAGTTATTCATTTTTGAGACAGTGTCTCACTATGTCACCCTTGGGAGAGTGCTGTGGTGTCACAGCTCACAGCAACCTCAAACTCTCGGACTTAAGTGAATCTCTTGCCTCAGCCTCCCAGGTAGCTGGGACTATAGGCGCCCACCATAACGACCACCAGCTTTTTTTTTTTTTTACAGTTGTCATTGTTGTTTAGCAGACCCTGGGTACATACCCACCACTTGGGTGTATGTGACTGACGCTATAACCACAGTGCTGCAAGTCTTTAAATATCAATTAAAAAATGAAATTTTCCACAAATAAAAAGTGGGCAATGTCTGAACAAACACCTCGCCAAGGAAGATATGCAGATGACAGATGTATGTTTCAACGGACGCTCAACATCCCATGTCATCTGGGAAATGCAAATTAAAACCACGATGAAGTTACACTCATACTTGCTCAACTACAGAACTATCACAGTGGCAAAAATCCAGAACATTGACAACACCAAATGGTGGTGAAGATGCGGAGCAAGCGCGACTCTCATTTACTGCTGATGAATGCAAAACACTGCAGTCATTTTGGAAGACAATTTGATGATTTCTTTTCTTTTTTTTTTTTTTGTAGAGACAGAATCTCACTCTATGGCCCTTGGTAGAGTGCCGTGGCCTCACACAGCTCACAGCAACCTCCAACTCCTGGGCTTAAGCGATTCTTTTGCCTCAGCCTCCCAAGCAGCTGGGACTACAGGCGCCTGCCACAAGGCCAGGCTATTTTTTGGTTTGCAGTTTGGCCGGGGTCAGGTTTGAACCCGCCACTCTCGGCATATGGGGCCGGCACCCTACCGACTGAGCCACAGGCTCCGCCCTTGATGATTTCTTATAAAACTAAATATGATTTTACCATAAAGCAATTGTGCTTTATACTTATCCGAATGAATTGAAAAGTTCAATCTTTACAAAAGATTTTTACATCTTTTACAAAAACCTGTACGTGGTGTTTCTAGCAGCTTTATTCATGCCCTTCATGAATGGAAACTATAGTACATGTATACAATGGAGTGTTCATTGATAGGAAGAAGTGAGCTGTCAAGCCAGGAAAAGACAGCAGGAACTTTAAATGCAAATTTCCAAATGAAAGGAGCTTATAGGCAAAGGTTGCAAAGTGTCTAATTCCAAGTATTTGACATGCTGGAAAAGGTAAAACCACTGAGACAATAAAGAAAAAATAAAAATCAGTGCTTGCCAACAGTTGGTGGGGGTGGTGAAGGATGAATATTTGGAGCCCAGGGAATTTGTAACATAGTAGAAAGGCTAATGTAAACTATGGATGATATTTAATAAAAATGTATCAATACTGGATAATCAATGACCACACTAAGGTGAGATATTTGTAATATGGGAAACTGGGGATGAGTTGAGACTTTAGGATATAAGAGAATACTACGCATTTTCTGCTAAATATTTCTGTGAAGTCAAAACTGCTAAAAAATAATGTTTATTTTTTAAATGTAATTCCCACAAAGTAATGTTTAGAGAAAATCTCTGCAGTCTCTCTCTTCTAATAATACAACTTGAAAGAATAACTTGCTTTGTCATTCCTATGGACAAAGATCCTCTTCTTGGATGAAAATTTTAATCAGCCTCTTCTGAGCCCTCCCTGACTTGGCCCAACCTTGCATTTCTCTCTCTGTCCTTGTAGAATACAGTTTGAGCAAGAGTCCTTCCAAGTTTAATGAAGTTCCCAACCTTTTGTATCTGATCGCTCTCTATATTTCATTACCCTGCTTTTCATTCAGTCTGAATTCTCCTAGATTGATCTAACAAAATTTCCCTGATGTTTTACCTCTGATATTACCTTAGTAATTTGCCAAACGCTGATCCCCTAATCCTTGGCTATCAATTCCCATTTGACCATACTGTATTCTGCGTCCAGCTGAATCTTTTTCTCTCATTGCAAGACTGCATTACAAGGGGTCCCTCTACTTATCATGACAGACCCCCTGAATACAGACTGCCTTGTCATTTTTAGCAACTGTCATGTTTCTTGAACATTAACTGTCAAACAAATTGATTTTTGCTCTCCCTGCCGTCACATCTGTATTAAATAGCCAAACATGGTCAATATCCTGAAATTCTATTTAATTCAAGGCTACAAAATTCTGTATTTTTCAAAGTGCTTTCTGGAATAATTCCTTTTTATTGCTAACCAAACAAAATATCAAACTTCTCCAAGACCAGGATGCTCTGAGAAATGTTAATGACCAAAAGTAACTGCAATACTAATTGACCATAAACTGAAACGTAATGTTTTAGTCCCCTCAAAAAGTGAAATTTTGACTTTGAGGTAAAATAAAACTCTCCATTTATAGTAACAGCATGTAGAAATGAAAATATGTCATTTTGCTACTCATGAATTAGAGAATAATTTCTGGTTTGTGTGGGTAGGAAAACAAATTCCAGCATGGAGGACCCTCCAGTCTTTCTTTCCTTCTTTCCTTTCTTCCTTCCTTTTCTTTCTTTCTCTCTCTCTCTCTCTCTCTCTTTTCTTTCCTTTCCTTTTTTTGCAGTTTATGGCCAGGGCTGGGTTTGAACCCACCACCTCCAGCATATGGCCACCTCTGGTGTATGCGGCCGGCACCCTACTCCTTTGAGCCACAGGCACCGCCCTCACTCCCTGCTTTCTTTCTTTGTCCCACTTTGACTGCTCAGTGACCCCAACAGCTGGAGGTTTACCTGGCAGGCTTGAACCCAAACCAGGGTCTTGAATATTCCAAGGCACTGATACAGGTATCGAGGTTGTTGCCCAAAACACTAAAAGAAACTGGCCCTGGTCCTGAGCCAAATTCTCAAACCCTCGTGTAAGTTCCCTGGGAGTCACAGAGTGACTCTGTGGCTGCAGACATATCTAGCTAGATGGAATAGCCCTGTTCTTTCACTGTCTGTGGCAAGAATTTGTTGCAGCACTGTAAATGTAAGCTTTCCCAAAGTAGAGCTTTGGACTGATCACCCTGGCGTTTAATGCTTCTTTCTTTGGAATTTCAACCGGCTCTGTTTCAGAATCATTTGGGGCACTCACTTGTGGGAATTGCTCTGTAACTGCTTTGTGGGTAATACTAGCTGTAGTTTCAGTGGGACAAACACAGCCCTAGTAGAGCGCAGAAGTTAAGTTACCCTAATGTTTCTTAAATCTTCCATCTTATACAGGAGCAATCTAGCTCATGTTATTTCATATGACATAGTCAATAGTTCCTGTGGAGTTATTTGGTCACAGTCTAGGAGGAATCAAGGCTGAGATGTTAAGCCACATTAAAGCGGAGAAAGCAATTATTCATTAATACAGTATTTATCAGAGTTATGGAAAAGATGTCATTGTCTCTTTGCAGACTTTAATAATCATCATGGTATTACCTAACATCCATTACTGTTAGCCAGTACAGTAGTTTCATCATGGTTTTATTTATTTTTCCTAAGAAATATCTATAACTCAGTAAAGGTTAGGGATCACAAAAACAGCCGTGTCATTTACAAAGCCTGTGTGATTCATTGATTGTGGGTCTCCTGACTCACCCTTATAACTAGCTAAAATGTTATCTTCTAATTAATGAAAGTCTTCTAAGAGACAAGGCAATAGAATGTATCGATGAAATGTCTAAAGGCAAAAAATGCAATTACATTTAACCGTGAAATTCTAGTTGGGGATCTGTTTTATATACTACAGTTGAGAGGTAGTTCCATTTGTTTTCGCCTGCCTGTAAGCCAACGTTTCAAATCCAGCTGATTGCTGGAGGAAGCTGAAATGACAGGTGCTAAATTTCTTCCCAGTGATTTGATGGCACTATTGAGAGACGAGAGGTTCCTTTCAGATACCCATTATTTTAACTGAAGCCTGACTCTCCCCATGACCATAAATATTTCCAGCATTTCCCCGTGGAGGATAATGGAGATGGCTGCATAGATGTGCTCTTCCATTCAGCCTTTAATAGATATCACCTCATATAACAAGACAACTCTCTGAGGTTGGCATTGCTATTCCCATTTTAGAGTTGGAGAATCTAAGACTCAAGAACTTGAATAACAGGTACAAAATGTCAAAACTCGAACATGTCAGCATTGCACTTGTAAGCCCCTGACTTCTTACCATTAATGTTTCCACTGCCCAAGTACCCTGATGACAGGGGGGACGTGGGAATTCTCTCTTGCTGTTCTTAGCCAGTCACCTCATATTCTATAAATGTGTTCTTTAAATCTCATTAAATGTTGCAATGTTCATGGATCTTCATTGAATCATTTGTTAATCTCCCACTTAACCTTCCACACACACTCTGGCTTCAATCCTGGACTTGGATGATGTTGATAGTCATGTTAACAACTTATTTTATACACTGATGACAACATTTCTTTATGTTTTCTCCAAAGTCATTCTCATTCTCTCGAGCAAAACATACTTAGGAGGCTTCTGGACGTGGCTATTACCCCCAAGTGCTTCATACACAAAATTTTAAACTCCGACATTTCATTTTCACCATTATTGGAATTTATGTGTATTACATATTTCTTATGCTTTAACAACTCTTGTTCATTACTTCATTGATACAAACTCTAAGTCTATTAAATCCTTTAGATTCTCCCTTTAATTGCCTTGCTGATCTAGTAATATTGGTAAATGTTATAGCAGCACCATTGATATAATTTAGCATTGTTTAGAAATTACTTGTCATTTCTTACAGATAGAACTTTATAGGTTTGGTAAACTGAGTCTCTTAGCAATAAAGCAACCCACCCCAATGCCAGGCAGTTAATAAATGATAAGATGAGAAAACATACCTTGCAGTGTCACTCCAAAGCTCCTGTTCTTTGTTTTACACGAGGCTGCCTCACTAGCACAGACCTCTCTGACATGCACCTGTGATTATGATCTTCCGTCCTCTCTTACCTGTTCTGCCAACTTCTACTTCTGAGTTAGCCACGTGTCATCATGGTGTGCCTCCAATGCTGTGTGACTGTCTTTCTTTATACTCCAGTCAGCTTCTGTTCACAGCCACCTCGAGTGTGACTATAAATTTTATTTTCTTTAAACTCTTCAAAATAACCCCCAAAGAAGTACCTCTAGTAATACAAAGGGCACGTGATGGCTTGCATAAACACACACCTCAAATGTATCCTACTTCATGGAGAAAATTTAGGTTTTCAGCCAAAAATAAATTCCTCAATATGTTGAGGGTGTGTACCGAGTATATACACTCTAGTGTCCACTGCCTTTAAAAAAAGAGGATTATACACAGGAATGCTGTGTCTGATACAGACTTTCAATTAGACCTCCTGTGTTCAGTCTGGGCTTTGTTCTTCCCTCTGTGGTGCTTGGATGACCTCAGATTTGAGCTTCTGCAGGAGGTTGCTGGCTAACTCAGGTTTTAAATTTCTGTATTCATCTCTGTAAGCCCTTGGAGCTGTGGCACATGGACTGAAATACAGCACAACCACCCTTCATCCACCATCTATCTGAAAGCACTTTGGAACCATCTTGTATGCCAATCAATTTTCTTGCATTACTTTGCAGTGGTTACTTTATATATATTTTATTTCTGTAAGAAGTTGAATCTACCTTCTTTAACTAAGAGTTTTTTTATTAAATCATAACTTTGTACATTGATGCATTTATGGGGTTCAGTGTACATGTGAAATGCTTACCTTGAACTAAGTAACACATCCGTCACAATTATATTGATTTCTTAATAGTTTTGAAATGTACCATTGCATCATGTACCTTAGGTGAGGTTCCCCCAAATACCCTGCCTCCTCCCATATTCCCCTTGCCCCCCTGTCTCTCTCCTCTTCCCTTCTACTTTCTGGAGTATAGTTATGTTTTGCCATTGGTATGAATGTATAGGTGATTATATATTGATTTCATAGTAGTAGAGTACATTGGATACTTTTTTTTTCCATTCTTGAGATACTTTACTAAGAAGAATATGTTCTAGCTCCAGCCAGGTAAACATAAAAGATGTGAAGTCTCCATCCTTTTTATGGCTGCATAGTATTCCTTGGTATATATATATACCACAATTTGTTAATCCATTCATGGGTCAATGGGCTCTTGGGCTGTCTCCATGTCTTGACTATTATGAATTGGGCTATAATAAACATTCTGGTGCAAATGTCTCTGTTGTAAAATAATTTTTGATCATCTGGGTATATACCTAGTAGAGGAATTGGAGGACTTTTAGTTCCCTAAGTGTTCTCCAAACTTCTTTCCAAAAAGGTTTTATTAGCTTGCATCCCACCAGCAGTGTACAAGTGTTCCCTTCTCACCACGTCCACACCAACGTCTGTGGTTTTGGGATTTTGTGATGTGGGCTAAGCTTATTGGAGTTAGATAATATCTCAAAGTGGTTTTGATTTGCATTTCTCTGATGATTAAGGATGATGAGCATTTTTTCATGTGTCTGTAGGCCAGGCACTTTCTTCATTAGAAAAGTTTCTGTTCAAGTCTCTTGCCCACAAAGAAATGGGGTTATTTGTTCTTATCTTATTATTTGGTTTGAGTTCTCTGTGGATCTAGTTATCAGACCTTTGTTGGAAGCATAACCTACAAAACTCTTCTCCCATTCTGAAGGTTCTCTGTTTGCTTTACGTACTGCGCTCTTGGCTATGCAAAAGCCTTTTAGTTTGATCAGATTGCAGTAATAGATTTTTGGTGTTGCTTCAGTTACCCAGGGGGTCCTCCTCATAAAATACTAGTTCAGGCCAATTTCTTCAAGTGTTTTCCCTGCACTCTCTTCTAGTATTTTCATAGTTTCATATCCAGCGAGAATCAATATTAATAGTGAAAAGTGGGGGTCCAGTTTCAGTCTTCTACAGGTTGCCAGCCAGTTCACCCAGCACCATTTGTTAACTCGGAAGTCTTTCCCCCACTGAATATTTTTGATGAACTTGTCGAAGATCAAGTGATGGTAAGTGGCTGGGTTCATCTCTTGATTCTCTATTCTGTACCTTAAATTTACCTCTATGTTTTTGTGCCAGTACTATGCTGTTTTGATCACTATAGATTTGTAATATAGCGTGAAGTCTGGCAACATGATACTTCCTGATTTGTTTTTATTTCTGAGTAATGTATTTGCTATTCAAGTTTTTTTCTGATTCCATATAAAATGAAGTACTATTTTTTCCAGTTCTGTAAAATATGACAATGGTGCTTTAATAGGGATTGCATTGAATCTGTAGATTGCTTTGGGTAGTATAGACATTTTAACAATGTCGGTTCTTCCCAACCATGAGCATGGTATATTTTTTCATTTGTTAAAATCTTCAGCTATTGGGCAGCGCCTGTGGTTCAGTGAGTAGGGTGCCAGCCCCATATACCGAGGGTGGCGGGTTCAAACCCAGCCCCAACCAAACTGCAAAAATAACAAAAAAAAATAGCTGGGCATTGTGGCGGGTGCCTGTAGTCCCAGCTGCTTGGGAGGCCGAGGTAAGAGAACCGCGTAAGCCCAAGAGTTAGAGGTTGCTGTGAGCTGTGTGACATCATGGCACTCTACCTGAGGGTGGTACAGTGAGACTCTGTCTCCACAAAAAATAAATAAATAAATAAAAATTCAGCTATTTCCTTTCTCAGAGTTTCATAGTTTTCTTCATAGAGATCTTTCCCATCCTTTATTAGGTAAATTCCCAGATATTTCATCTTCTTTGGCACTACTGTGAAAGGAATAGTCTTTGACTATATTTTCAGCTTGACTATTGTTGGCATATATAAAAGCTAGTGATTTGTAGGTATTGACTTTGTATTCTGGGACCCTGCTGTATTTCTTGATCACTTCTAAGAGTTTTGAAGTAGAGACCCTGGGATTTTCCAGGTATAGAATAATATCAGAGAAGAATGAGAGTTTGATCTCCTCCCACCCTATTTGGAAACCTTGATTTCCTTCTCTTGCCTGATTACTTTGGCTGAGACTTCCATTACTATGTTGAATAGCAATGGAAGCAGTGGGCATCCTTGCCCCATTCCTGATCTAAGTGAAAATATTTTCAATTTTACACCATTCAATTTAATATTGGCTGTAGGTTTGCTGTAGATGGCCTCTATCAGTTTAAGAAATTTTCCTTATATGCCTATTTTCTTAAGTGTTCTGATCACGAAAGGATGCTGGATATTATCAAAGGCTTTTTCTGCATCAATTGAGAGAATCATCCGGTGTTTTTTTTTTTTTTTTTATTGATGTGATGTATTATATTTATAGATTTGCATATGTTGAACCAACCCTGTAACTTTGGAATGAAACCAACTTGATCATGGTGTATAATTTTTTGATGTGTTTTGAATTCTTTTGCTAAGATCTTATTGAATATTTTTTTGCATTGATATTCATTAATGATATTGGTCTATAATGTTCTATCTTTGTTGGATCCTTTCCTAGTTTTGGGATCCGGGTAATACTTGCTTCATAGAATGTGTTGGGAAGTATTCCTTCTTTTTTTATGCTTTGGAAAATGTTGTATAATATAGGTACTAGTTCCTCTTAAAATGTTTGATAGAATTTGGATGCGAAGCCATCTGGTCGTGGACTTTTCTTTTATGTGGATTTCATATTGTTGATGCTATTTCAGTGATCGATGTAGGTCTACTCAAGATTTCTAATTGTTTCTGGTTGAGTCTAGGAAGGTGGCGTGCTTCCAGCTATTGGTCCATTTCCTTCAGATTTTCATATTTCTGGAAATAAAGATTTTTGTAGTAATCACTGAGGATTTTTTGAATTTCTAAAGTGTCTGTTGTTCTTTCTCCTTTATCATTTTTGATAGATGATATTAGAGATTTTACTTTTCTGTTTCTGGTTAGGTTGGCCAAAGGTTTATCAATTTTGTTAATCTTTTCAAAAAACCACTTTTTGTTTCATTGATCTTCTGAATGATGCTTTTGTTTTCAATTTCATTTAATTCTGCCCTAATTTTGGTTATTTCCTTTCTTCTGCTGGGTTTGGGGTTGGAATCTTCTCCCTTTTCCAGTTGCTTGAGATGATCCATTAAGTTGTTGACTTCCTCTCTTTCTGTTTTCTTGAAGAAGGCTTCAAATGCTATAAATTTCCCTCTTAGGACTGCCTTTGCAGTATCCCACAGGTTTGGATAATTTGTGTCTTCATTATCATTTTGTTACAAAAATTTGGTGATTTCCTTCTTAATCTTGTCTTTGACCCAGCTATTATTCAGCCTAAGATTATTTAGTTTCCATGACTTTGTTTGAGTATGAAGATTCCTGTTGCTGTGGAGTTCAACTTTTATTACATGGTGGTCCAAGAAGATACAAGAAATATTTTCTATTCTTTTAAATTTGCTGAGGTTAGACTTGTGGCCCAGGGCATGATTTATTTTGGAGGATGATCCGTGGACTGATGAGAAGAATGTATATTCAGTTTTATTAGGATGAAATGTTCTGTAGAGATCTGTAAAGTCGATTTGTTCTAGGGTGAGGTTTAAGTCTAATATTTCTTTGTTTAGTTTCTTCTTGGAAGATCTATCCAAAACTGTCAAAGGGGTGTTAAAATCCTCAACCATTATTGTCCAGGAAGATATCAAGTTTTTCATATCCATTAGGGTTTGCTTTATAAATTGAGGAGCATTCTGCTAGAGTGCAGAATGTTAATTATCAAAATCTCTTCATGTTGGGTGTTTCCCTTGACAAATATGTAGTGACCATCCTTATCTTTCTTTATCTTTGTTGGTTTAAAGCCAATTGTATTTGCAACTAAAATTGCAACCCTTTTTTCCTGGTTTCCATTTGCCTGTATCATACAAGTCCATTTTTTCACCCTGAGTCTATATTTATCTTGTACTGTAAGGTGAGATTCTTGTATACACCAGATATCCGGTCTGAGTTTATGTATACAGTCAGCCAGCCTGTGCCTCTTTAGAGGACAATTTAAAACATTCACATTAATTGAGAGAATTGATAAGCCTGGTTGTGTTTGGGGTGTCATAATTTTTGACGTCCAGTGGACATTTTTAATCCTTTCACCACTGTGGAAGTTGGGTTTTGTTCAAAAATTTCTGGATGAGTTTACTTTGGAGGTAGATCATTGCACTGGTCATTGTGGAGGATGGGTCTGAGAATATCCTGGAGAGTTGGTTTGGTTATGACAAATTTCTTCATCATTTGTGTATCATTAAAGTATTTGATTTCTCCATCACAAATGAAACTTAGCTGGATACAGGATCCTGAGTTGGAAGTTGTTTTGTTTTAGGAGATTGAAGTTTGATGACCATCCTCTTCTGGCTTGAAACATTTCAGCTGAGAGATCTGCAGTCATTCAGATATTTCTCCCTTTGTAGGTGATGCTTTTCTTACATCTGGCTGCTTTCAGAATTTTCTCCTTCATCCTAACTTTGGCAAAATTAATCTCAATGTGTCTAGGAGATGCTTTATTTGAATTGAGTCTTGCTGGGGTTTTGAATCTGTCTACTATCTGAAGTTCTGTATCTCTTGCAATGCTTGGGAAATTCTCCTCCAAGATCTCTTGGAGTAGAGCACCTATACCTTTAGGACCATGCTCTTCTCCTTCGGGCATTCCCTTTAAATGAATGATCTTTTGAATTGATCCCACAACTCTCTGAGAGAACGATCATTTTTTTTTTTTTTTTGCTCTTCATTTGTCTGCCTCTTTGAGCATTTGGGAATGTTCAAAATCTTTGTCTTCAGTTTCAGAGATTCTTTCTTCTTCCTGGTCAACTCTATTACTGAGGGATACTACTGTATTTTGGAGCTCCTCTACTAACTTTTTCATTTCCTTGAGCTCTGCGATCTCTTTTCTCATTATGTCCATATCTTTGGTGACTTGGACTTTGAATTCATTGATTTCTTGAGACAATCTTAGGAATTCAATTTCTATCTTTTCTTCCATTCTATTTATCTTATTTGCCACCCATATTCTGAATTTAGTTTCTGACATTGCTTCTATTTGTCTATGTATGACATCTTCAGTTGTATCTTCTTTGTCATTTCTTGGGGGAGTTGATCTACCCTGGTTATTAGTGTTGCCAGAGTTCTTCTGTTGAGTCTGCACCATGTTCATTTTCCACAATTTGGTTATTAGAACTGGTAGGATGAAATTAATAGGGGTACCCGAGTAGTAAAGATTGCCCCTTACCAAAGTGCTAGGCTTTGTAATTGTGGCTTTTCTCCCACAACCTTAAAAAGATCCCTTTCAGAGTTTTGGCTGGAGACTCTGAGGACCTAGTTGGTGAGATAGCACAAGCTAGCTCTGTTTTGATATCAGCCAACCTCTACCCTATCCTAAGAAGCCACAGTATTAGATTTAAGTCTCAACTGTAAAGAGATACAAACAGCTGTGGTGCCCAGCCTCCACACTTTAGTTCTTTTCTTCTACAGAATTTCGAAGGTCAACCTCAAAATGTCCCTGAGTGGACAGCCCCATACACGAGTTCCAATTAAATTATCTCAGGCAGTGCAAATCTTGCTCAACAGAGAGGGATTCAAGGGTCTCCAATAGCACAATTGGATCTAGGGATCGATACCCCCGCCCCTCAGACTCAGTCCACGCTGTTGTCTGCTTCTCTGCTCACAGGCCCAGTTGGAGCCAGGGGCCACACCCCTACCCACCCATCTCAGTCCACACCCAGCTAGCCTCTGCTTGCTAGAGCAGTTGGAGTCAGGAGACCACGCCTCCACCTGCCAGTCTCAGTCCACTGCCTGGCAAGCCTCTGTTCACAGGCTCTGTTGGAGTCAGGGCACCATACCCTTCCCTCAGGTCTCAGTCCTCCCTCCCTCCCCTATAAGCCTCTGCTCACCGACTTCTGGAGACAGGAGACCATGCCCTTGCCCTCAGGTCTTGGTTCACACCCAGCAAGCCCATGCTTGAAGGTTCTGTTGGAGTCAGAGGACCATGCATTTGCCCTCAAGCCTCTGCTTGCAGGCCCAGCAGGGGCTGAGGACCTGCCCTGCCTGCCGAGCTCAGTCCACACAGGGCAAACAGTCTCCCTCTGTGGGTGCCATCAGAGCCAGGGGTTCTGCATCCCATCCCACCAGACACAGCCCGAACCAAGGGTCAACACTACCACTGGCCAGGCAAAGTCATAACCTGGGGAATGCTCCTCCTCCTGCTGAGCGTCCCTTTGTTCCTGCATGCTTTTTCTTCTCTATTAGTCACAGATTCTGTCCTGATGGTTGGTGGTCACTATGCCCAGATCTCTCAGGAAAAGACCAAACACTCTGTACTTTGCAGGGGGCAGAACTTCAGACTGCCATGCAAGGGGGGAAGGGTGGAATGAAAGTTTGGACTTGCGGGGGAAAATATCTGTTCCATTTTATGTCTGGTGGGGTGGTGTCTAGGTTCATAAGTGGGACCTCTCTGGAGAAAGAGACCTGGTGTTTAGTGGCTCTCTCCAGCAAGGTAAAATGAGAGGTCTTTTGTTCCCTGCTCACTCGCAGATAGCCTGAAGCAGGCCTCCTGCTTGGGGGAAGGGCTCTCCTGTCCTCTAGCCAACAGGCTTTGTACCAATAATTTGTTTTCTTGAATGCTCTTTCTTGGAGTTACAGCCTGCTGAACTTCTTTCGTGGCTCAGTTCCCCACCTTTGGCTTCATAGAGTCCAATTCCATCCAGTTTTTCTCCTTCTGGTCAGGAGCCTCTGCTGAGGGTTGCTACCAGTTGGCCATCTTCCCAGAATTCCTTAACTAAGATTTTTGTCTTATTATATTGTTTATTTTATAATCTTTGTTGTTAATCCTAGATTCTGAATTATTGAGCATAGAATCCATTTACTTGTTCTTTTTTCATTCTCTGATATTATGCACAGATCCTGAGTACCCCAATACTGTTGACTGAAAATGGAAAATTAGTTAAAGACTAAATACTCATAAAGATTTGGAATGCAAATATCAGACTAGGAGTACAGGATTGTCCTTTAACCATGTCTATGAATGAGTGAAAATTTTTTCCCACTTCTGACCCTCAGTTTCCCTATCTGAAAATTAAAAATAATATTGCCCTTTCTGAGTGTATTATAGTTTATGCTAAGATGAAGCAAACTAAATAATATACATATGCTTTATGAAATATAAAATGTTGCAGATATTATTTGATGTTTTTTTCTTTTTGAGAGTCATACAGAGGCACTGACAAAATAATTAATCTTCTCCAAATATTTATTGAGTTTTTTTGTTTGTTTTTATTAAATCGTAACTGTGTACACTGATGCATTTGTGGGGTTCACTGTACTGATTTGTGAATATTTATTATGTATGAAGCATCAGTGGTGCTTAATATAATAAATGTTCACAAATATTTAACATTACCAAAGATACAGCAGTGACTACATGATCAATACCTGTCTATACACAGACCTTACAGTCTTGTAGGTATTACAAGGCAGGTGTTTTGGACAAACTTAGTGGCTGTGTATAACAAGAATTGATTATCTTACATGTTCTTTTGGTCAAAAGTCTCACATCTTTCCTCTTACAATCGGGATGATGGCAGCCTCTGTTTTAGAGGCCATCAAGATTAATCTGTGTCCTTACCTTTCCAGCTTCTAGAAGGCCCTTGCATCCTTAGTTCAGTGCCCCTTCCTCCACCTCCAGAGAAGTCATGCTGGGGTGAGTTCTTTTCACTCTGACATTCTTTGCTGCTGACACTGATTCTCGCCTCCTGTTTCACTTAAAAGAAACCCTGTGATCACATTGGAGTCACCCAGATCATTAAAGAAATCTACCTGTTCTGAAGAGAGTTGATTAGCAATCTCAGTTCTATATACAACCTTAATTCCACCTTTTAAATAAGGCAACATTTTCACAGATTTCAAGAATTAAAACATTGACATCTTTGGGTTACCATTATTCTGTCCATCCACACTATGTCTGTCCCTTATCCTGGTGTTCTCCTTTGCATTAAAAAAAAAAAAAAATCAAATATTTCCTTATAAATCTGTACCATACTCTACCGAACCATATGATAAAAATATAGATACCAACATTGAACTAAATTTTATTTAAAAATAATATTAATTGTGTTACCATACTCTTGAAGGCCTGATTTTATTGACTCAATCTTTAGTAATTTTATATTACTGCAAGTATTTCCTTCCTTGAGTTTTCAAGTGTTGTTTGTATCCAATATATATTCTATGGTGGTAGTGGAGTTTTGATACTTTGCAGTTTTTAAAACATTAACAATGAAGAGTATGGGAATTTTTTTTTACCACAAACTACTGTGATCACAAGGAAAATGATAAAATTATAATTTACTATTTCTGCATATTTTTAAAACAATCTATTTGTATTTTTTATTACTATTCTGAAGTCTATTTTATAACAGTTACACATACTTAAAAAATAAAAACAAGTGAAATTCCTTCACAATCATATCAAGTAAGTTATATTTATTTCTACCATGAATGTCATGAGGTGGTCATTTTTAGTATTATTTCTTTTTAGCATGTGAGTAAACTGATGCACAAAAAAAATTTAAGTAAATCTGTAACTAGGTAGGAGTAGGATAAGATGTGAACAGAGTAGCCTTTGCGACCAGTTCTGCTAAGCACATATTGGGCAGCCTCAAGTGCGTGAAGCTTCCCGAGGTATTGATAAAAACAGCTTTGCTATTTAGAAAAAGCAAAAGCAATTCCAATTCAAGCAAAGAAATTACAAGCCACATTGGCTGAAGTTATTTTAAATAAAACTTTTTATATGACATTTTGAGGAAGATTAAAATCAGATAAGCATTGGGGAGGCAGATACCACACCATTCTATTGTGTGGTACATCTGTGTAAGTAATGGGATGTATAAAATGTTTTCAAAGAGTGAAACATTTTATAAAATCATGGACTTAGAAAAAAAGCTAAAGAAAGAGAATACTGGAGCACCAAGTATTCAAGAGCAAGATTCTTTTAAACTACTGGTATGGAAAATTACAAACTTTGGTGGATTTTGAATGAAATTGCTATGCACAGAACCAAATCTGTGTTGCAAGGATTCATATGGATAAATGTTTTTAGAAATGGTTTTTAAAATGCTCAAATCTTAGTGGAGAAATCAAGTCAGAGAATAATGTGTCTGCTTGGTGAACCACAAATGCTTATGGGCTATGGAGGCTCAATGGAAAAGGACAGATTTATCCTTCACAACTAATATATTCTGATGTCACTGCAAGGATAAGGATTTTGGAATTGGACAAACTCCAGTCAAATCCAGACAGTTGTTCTGCATAATCTTATGCAGGTCTGTGCCTCTCTCTGAATCTTTTGGTGTTGTTATTGGTTCAGGGTCATTTAGGGTACAAAGAATTAGGTCACATCATTTGCATTTGTTAGGTAAAGTCCCTCTTATAATTGTGTCCCGTTCCCCCAGAGGTGTGCCATACAAGGTGACTCCCTACCCCTTTCCTCCTCCCCTCTTCCTGTTCCCTCATTCCCCAAAACCTCACCTAGAATTGATCTGAGTTTTTCTCATACGTAGGTGTGTATTAGATTATCTATTGGCTTCATTTTAGAATTGAGCAGATTGGATTCTTGCTTCTCCATTCTTGTGATGCTTTACTAAGAAAAATGTGTTCCAACTCTATCCAGGTCAATACAAAACATGTAAAGTGTCCATCTTTTTTAATGGCTGAATAGTACTTTATGGTATATATATTCAACAGCTTGTTAATCCATTCCTAGGTTGGATTTTACACTGTTTCCACATTTTGGCAATTATAATCTTAATGATCTTGTGTCTAATGATAAAATTGATAAGGTGTTCAGCACATAATATCTTATATTTTAAATTTTGACATGTTACACCTATTTATTCATTCATTGGTGACCTGTATTCTGAGTACTGGAGAAGATAGTTCTTGACCTAAGAAATGATCAGTCTTGAATTAGAAAAAATAAAATAGGGTGGCGCTTGTGGCTCAAAGGAGTAGTGCGCCGGCCCCATATGCCAGAGGTGCCAGGTTCAAGCCCAGACCCAGCCAAAAACTTCAAGAAAAAAAAAAAAGAAAGAAAAAAGAAAATAAAACAAAGTAACTAGACAGTACATTACAGTGGACATTAATAAGTTCTTTGAAGGAATAAGAATATGGTGATATGGCAGAACACAGGAGTATCACCCAGAGCTAACTGGTATGCAAATAAAAGCATCAAGGAAGGGCAGTGTCTCATCTTAAATGCTAAAGATGAAGAACAGCAATTTGTGTGAGAAGTCGGGAAGGAATGACTAGAGAAACAGACTAGAGAAACTAGGGAAGACTAGAGAAACAGACAAAGAGTTGAGATGCACTGCAATAGCCCAAGAGAGCCTATCTCCAAAGATAGGAGCAGGAGAATGTGAAATGTGGCATCCAGAGAGAAAAGAAAAAATGTTTATCTCATTTTTTTTTTCTCCTTGGTAAAGATCAAGTAAAATTAGAAGCAATCAATCCACATCTTATTTACTCCTTCATCCCTTCTCTACATACTGAGTCAGAAAAAGTTAAGCCTCGTAAAGATTTATCATGACACCAATCAGAATTGTAACTTGGGAGAGGAGCAGGGTCTTCAGAGAGCGGTGGGGATTAGAGAGAAGCTATTTTCAACTCACATGAAAATGCATAATACTTAGTAACAAACACCCCTGTCCGTGTCATGTATACCGTCTGTGCACCGGGGCCCTGAATTAGGTTAAGGAACTGGTAAACAAAATCATCATCAAGAAAAAAGATAATAGTGATGGCAAACTCATTTTCAATCTGAAAAGATAAAGAAAATAAAGTGATGATATGGTTAGCAGTAACAAGATTGGCACATTATGAAAAGAGAGACTAGAATGATGGTCAAAAAAGGCCTTTTTAAAACAAAGAGAGCCAGTAACACGAATATCTAAAGAAAGGTTTTTAGTGAGAAATGGCAGTGCAGAGTCTTACAAAAAAAAAAAAAAAAAGCTTGGTGTTTGAGAATCAGAAAGAAGTTCCTCATAGCTGGAGTGTAACGAGATGCAACAGGAAATGAAGGCTGAGGATGGGGAATAGCCACGTCAGATGGGGCCTTGTTGACAGAACAAAAGATTTAAATTTTATATCATTAGTGATGGACAGCCTTTACAGTATTTTTAAAAAAGAATGGCATGACGGATTTATTGCCTTGATCAAATACTGACATAGTTGGCTAGGGCGCAGGGAGGTAATTTAATGCCTTCTAGGTGGTATATGTTTATTTTTATTTATTTATTTATTTTTGTTTGTTTTTTTTGGCCGGGGCTGGGTTTGAACCCACCACCTCTGGCATATGGGACCGGCGCCCTACTCCTTGAGCCACAGGTACCGCCCAGTATATGTTTATTTTTGGTACTTATTGGACACATACACAGTTCTGTGTTAGTGTTGTGCTGAGCTTGAAACACTATTTTCAATTTTTAGCTGTGATATCTAAGATTTTTATTGAGCAAAGGAATTTGGCATAAATCAACAAAGAGATACAACATAATGAATCCATTCTCATATTTAATATTTATTTGTGAAGAATGTATGTGTTTAGGATACGCCAAACATGAATTTAATCTGGAATGGACACTAGTAGTGTAGAAAAAACAAATGAAAACAAGTAATAGTTTCATTTTATTCTTATTTTAGATGGTTCTTTAATGTTGGATAGGATATAAGGCACTTCATATATTTCAGGGCCTTAATTCTTCTCAAGCTTAGAGAACCTACCATACTTTTAAACTTATATTCTGAATATATTAAAGATATCTCTTTCTTCACTAACATTCTCGGAATACTTCCAAATGATGGGGAATTGCTATGTGAGTTTAACATACATGATGTTGATATTTGTTTTATCCAACAGCAAATGGAGACCAAGAGTATTTTGTGGTAATGGAAGAATCACCTACATGAGGATAATCCAAAGACATCTTCATGTCCTCATTAATTATTACATTTAGGACAGGTGTGGTAGCTCACACTTGATGTACCAATACTTTGAGAGGTTGAAACCAAAGTATGACTTGAAGCCAGTAGTTTAAGACCAGTTTGGGCAACATAAAGAAACCTCATCTCTGCAAGAAAAAACCAATTAGCCACATGTGTTGGGACATTCCTGCAATTCCTGCTGCTCCAAGGCTGAGCTGGAAGGAGTGCTCCAAGGTTGACCCCAGAAGTTGGAGGCTACAGTGAGCTATGATTGCACCACTGTCCTTTAACTTAGGTGACAGAGTGATATCTCAAAAAAGAATTATTGTATTTAGTAATGTCAAAAAAAGATTAAGATCAAAAAAGAATTATTGTATTTAGTAATGTCAAAAAAAGATTAAGATCACTTTTGACCCATTCCAGAGAAACTGCAGCTACAATATGACTTTTACATACTCTATATTTTAGAAGAACATAGAGCAAATGAAACATATTTGCATTGGAGAAAGCAGGAAGCCCAGAAACAAAGTAATATATGATAAGCATGGGCTATTTAGTTCAGATTAGAGAAAATTAATGGGGTTTGATAACTGTGTTTGAGTATTAGAAAGGTCAGAAGGCAAAAAGAGACTAGGGAATGAGTGGGACTATCAATGATAAGTTCAACAGATGACAATTGCAGGAATAATGAAGGGTTTCATCACAATTAAAGTGCCCTAAAGATGAGGTAGGGTTCGGCCCATGAGGAGGATGACCTGTCAAGAGAGGTCACATTACCACCTGGCAGTGGGAGTTGGGGGCGGGGGGGGGGTATTCACTTTGTAGCTAGGAAATGGAGTGATTATCTTTAATAACTGAAAACTTGTAACAGTGGTGAATGATCTTTGTGCTTGAACTTTAGAGACTCAGCTTTCCTTTGGAATCTATGTTTCATGATTTTCTTTTCCTGCCTCAAAACACATGGAGAGGTGGACAAAGGACTCTCATTGCTTTGGATCCTTTGGTGATGGAGAAAAAATGTTCTGACTCCAAAAGAGTCCTACCACTTGAAAGCTAAGGAGCCCTAGGACAGTTCATTTGCTCAATGGTTTTTAATTGCCAATCCAAATACTCACCATCCCTTCGCCAAAACTACCAGAGGCCGAATTAGGGAAACAAGCTCCACTTCAAAATTTTTACAACCCTGCTTCAGTTTCACCAACCATCTCCCCACAAGAAAACTCAACTTTCCAGATGACATTTCCTCTCGTTCCTTCTTTTCCTCGGCCACGCTATAAACTAGACATTTTCAGGCAAACAAATTAAGAGATGTATAAACAACATGAAGTGTAAAATTGTGCCAGTGAAGGAAGAATTAATGAAATAAGAAAAAGGATATTCTTTTTGGTATATATTCAAGAGTTATCTAGTACCCACTAAATACAGTGTACTTAGGGAGATATCTTTACAGGGAGACATACACACAAATTAAATCCTGACTTATATGGTACAAAAATACCAGACTTTGCGGAGGGGAAGAAGTATCGATGTGGATAATTCAAATGTACAGCAGAGGATGTGATGGCATGATATATAGAATACCCAAAGGAATACCAAAGGAATTTCACTCTGGAAATTCCGAACAGCCACAATTAATTGTAACTTAAAGGGCAGAGGTGAAAGAATTAGCACCAAACATAACGTTTCAATACATGGAGATGGAAAAGAAAGCAAGTATTGCAGAGACAATGTACAATAAAAGAAACGGGATAGATTTTAGCAAATGTATACAAGACTTAGTCAATCTTATAAGCTGGGAAGTTTGGTAAATTTCAGGAAGAAGAGAGGTGAGGCTGTAAGGTATTTGGGGGACTAGATCAGAAAGGCCTCCCATACACTTACTCAGAAAAATAAAAAGGAGTCAGACATAGTTAAGAATATCACCCCCATGGTTCTCTGAAAGATGCATGGGAGACATGAGAGATGCCAAGAATCTCCCTGGGAGAGCATCACCACCGTTCCCCCAAGACGTACTGAGGACGAGGTATCTAATGTCGCCCTGAACATGCCAAGACTCATAAATAGAATTCTGTGTTTCTTTTTATTATTATCATTCCTTTTAACTTCTCATTAATTTTTCCTACACAAGGAAACTAAACTCTAAACACAAAGTATGGTATTTGAAATCAACGTTAAATCCTACTGGTGAGAAGTAGTATTAAACACGACAGAAGTTCACTGAAGCATTAAGATATTGAACAATGGTCATTGTTTGACTCCAGCGGATGACTGATATGTTGATAGAAGATCTTAGTCTGAAAGGAACAAGCATTTTCCTGAAAGAATGGCCTCTTTTTGCTCTAATTTTAGTCTCTCTGTTTTTCATAATCTCTGTTATTATGTGGTTCCAACGTTTGAAAGGACTATTTTCCTGTATCCGCTCAAACTATGTAATCCTTTCATAACCAGCAGAGTTAGAAGATTATTTCTATTATTCCTTCTTTCGATTCAGGGAGTGTCACCCAAAGTCTTCTCTCAGCACATCCCCATTACTTCCACTGGACTGCACAGGCTGGACTACCAATGTGCATCTTGTAACAGGTTTGCATTCCGAAGAAACTGGCAAGGGCACCAAGTGAGGCTGGGAGAAAGACTTTGCGATACATTTATGCTCATTTATAATGTACACAGCCACAGTGAGCAAAGAGAGCTGAGGCATTTTTAGAACTATAAAAATACCACAAAAACCGATTGTTGTCCTCAATTTGTATGCCTCATACTTTTGCATGCACTATTTTAAGTAAACTATTTCATTTAAAAGCATTCTATTCCTGACAGTACTGTTCGGGGGGGATTTGAAAAATCTAAACCTTAAATCAAGGGAAAACTGATGTACAATTTGTAATTATGAAGCTCCATGACAAAGTAGATCTGAGGAAATGTGACGGTATGACTTATGACCTGGCATACTAGGAACACCTGCTGTCACATAGAGTGACAGCTAAAGATCATGGCACAATTACCAGATTAAGGAGGCTACTGTTTGTTTAGAGGGAAAGTCAATAAAATCACAGTAAAATTTGTTGTCAGCTGAAAAGTAACTGCATAGAATGAGCTTTTCCCCCCGAAATCTTGTTTGTTTCTGGCATTTTTTTCAGCACCATGACGACACCATACATTTTTCCATGCCTCATTATTAATCTGCAAAGGATACAACCGACAGGTTTATTAAACTCCAGCCGTCCTGTGCTGGCTTATACTTGAATGAATATTGGCAGGTGTTTGTTTCTTGTTAAAGGACAATATGTCCTAAACAACAGGCATCCAAATATCTTTAGTGAACATATTGGAAAAAAAAATTTTTAAATGCCACTATTGCTTTTATTTATTGCATGTGGCTTCTGTCTTCCCCCGAGTGAAGCCTCCTCAGTGGTACTGCATTTGTCTTCACTGCATGGTGTACCGTTGTCAACTATTATTATCTTGCCCTACAGATGGCAAAACAGAAAGCCTGGAAGTTTGCGACTTTCTCAACATCACACAACCAAAGCCGCATCCCTCTCCTGGACCTGTCAGGTGGCCTACAATATTTAAATAGGAGGAGAGTGGCATGAGGCAGTTACAGAAGGAGGGGATATAGTTATTATTATCTGTCATAACCTCAGTTTTTGTTGGCTTACACACCAGGTCTGTGTAACTTGGGGCATTAAGCTTCCAGAATTTTTGCACATGGCCATGAAGTAAATTAGAAGGCAGATCAAGCTGACTCCTAAAACTATTCACACTGCATTTTGAAGGTAGGTTTTTATTACTCATTGCATTTATTTGCCTTTATCTATCAAAAAACTGCAGAAAAACAGCAGGAACTGTTGCTTAGATGAGAGGACTTCATATGTTTGGAAAAGTAAAGATACAGTTTGAGTATCCAAGTTATATCCAAAATTCTTGGGCCTAGAACTGTTTTGGATTTTGTAGTTTTTTTTCAGATTTTGGAATATTTTTGTTGTACTTACTATTTCAGGATCCCTCATCTGAAAATCTAAACTCTGAACTGCTCCAATGAGTGTTTTCTTTAAGCCTTATGTCAGCACTCAAGAAATTTCAGATTTTGGAGCATTTAGGATTTTCAGATTAGGGCGTTCACCCTTCAAATTCAATCCGACATCCAAATCTGCCAATATATTATTCATAACTCCAAAAAGTTGGTGTTCATAAAAGGAATGAGATTGAATTTTTAATTTGAATTGATGTGTACCTGAAGTTTGCCTTTGTTCTTCAGTAGGTATAAAATCTTCATCAAACACTAATTGTACCCACCTCAGCTTGGCCAACTGAAAACAGACCAAAGCCCAACTACTCTGAGATACTGACTCGATAATGAAAAATTAGAATAAAAAGGAGCAACAAAGAATTATTATTTTTAGAAAAATAATAAAGTATTTTATAGAAGTGAAAAAAGATAATTTTAGTTTTTAGTACCTATAAGTGTTTGTAAAATTGTAACTATTTTTTTATTTATGTATTTCAAATCTGTTCACAAGTCATAGAAGGGCTGCTATAATTCTTATATTTCCAATCTACTAAGATGATGAAACATCAGAATGAAAAATTTAACATATTGTAACAAATCAGTGGCTCTTAAAAAAAAAAAAAAAAAAAAAAAAAAAAAAAAAAAAAAAAGAAAAATTTAACATATTTTTGAGAAAACATACATCATTTGATGGATTTTAAAAGTATCTATACTGTTAAGATATAGTATGTCCTATTCCTAACTCCTCTCTTTGTAACCTTATGTTTCTAAAAACCTTAGGTCTGTATTTAAATGCTACAAAGAAGTTTGAGTTATGCAATTGAACATCTTTTTTTTTTTTTTTTTATTGTTGGGGATTCATTGAGGGTACAATAAGCCAGGTTACACCGATTGCAATTCTTAGGTAAAGTCCCTCTTGCAATCATGTCTTGCCCCCATAAAGTGTGACACACACCAAGGCCCCACCCACCTCCCTCCTTCCCTCTTTCTGTCCCCCCCCATAACCATAATTGTCATTAATTGTCCTCATATCAAAATTGAGTACATAGGATTCATGCTTCTCCATTCTTGTGATGCTTTACTAAGAACAATGTCTTCCACGTCCATCCAGGTTAATACGAAGGATGTAAAGTCTCCATTTTTTTTAATGGCTGAATAGTATTCCATGGTATACATATACCACAGCTTGTTAATCCATTCCTGGGTTGGTGGGCATTTAGGCTGTTTCCACATTTTGGCGATTGTAAATTGAGCTGCAATAAACAGTCTAGTACAAGTGTCCTTATGATAAAAGGATTTCTTTCCTTCTGGGTAGATGCCCAGTAATGGGATTGCAGGATCAAATGGGAGGTCTAGCTTGAGTGCTTTGAGGTTTCTCCATACTTCCTTCCAGAAAGGTTGTACTAGTTTGCAGTCCCACCAGCAGTGTAAAAGTGTTCCCTTCTCTCCACATCCACGCCAGTATCTGCAGTTTTGAGATTTTGTGATGTGGGCCATTCTCACTGGGGTTAGATGATATCTCAGGGTTGTTTTGATTTGCATTTCTCTAATAGATAGAGATGATGAACATTTTTTCATGTGTTTGTTAGCCATTCGTCTGTCGTCTTTAGAGAAAGTTCTATTCATGTCTCTTGCCCATTGATATAAGGGATTGTTGGCTTTTTTCATGTGGATTAATTGGAGTTCTCTATAGATCCTAGTTATCAAGCTTTTGTCTGATTGAAAATATGCAAATATCCTTTCCCATTGTGTAGGTTGTCTCTTTGCTTTGGTTATTGTCTCCTTAGCTGTACAGAAGCTTTTCAGTTTAATGAAGTCCCATTTGTTTATTTTTGTTGTTGTTGCAATTGCCGTGGCAGTCTTCTTCATGAAGTCTTTCCCCAGGCCAATATCTTCCAGTGTTTTTCCTATGCTTTCTTGGAGGATTTTTATTGTTTCATACCTTAAGTTTAAGTCCTTTATCCATCTTGAATCAATTTTTGTGAGTGGGGAAAGGTGTGGGTCCAGTTTCAGTCTTTTACATGTAGACATCCAGTTCTCCCAACACCATTTATTGAATAGGGAGTCTTTCCCCCAGGGTATGTTCTTCTTTGGTTTATCAAAGATTAGGTGGTTGTAAAGTGTTAGTTTCATTTCTTGGTTTTCAATTCGATTCCAAGTGTCTATGTCTCTGTTTTTGTGCCAGTACCATGCTGTGTTGACCACTATGGCTTTGTAGTACAGACTAAAATCTGGTATGCTGATGCCCCCAGCTTTATTTTTGTTACAGAGAACTGCCTTAGCTATACGGGGTTTTTTCCGGTTCCATACAAAACGCAGAATCATTTTTTCCAAATCTTGAAAGTACGATGTAGGTACTTTGATAGGAATGGCATTGAATAGGTAGATTGCTTTGGGAAGTATAGACATTTTAACAATGTTGATTCTTCCCATCCATGAGCATGGTATGTTCTTCCATTTGTTAATATCCTCTGCTATTTCCTTTCTGAGGAGTTCATAGTTTTCTTTATAGAGGTCCTTCACCTCCTTCGTTAGGTATATTCCTAGGTATTTCATTTTCTTTGAGACTATGGTGAAGGGAGTTGTGTCCTTAATTAGCTTCTCATCTTGACTGTTATTGGTGTACACAAAGGCTACTGACTTGTGGACATTGATTTTATATCCTGAAACATTACTGTATTTTTTGATGACTTCTAGGAGTCTTGTGGTTGAGTCTTTGGGGTTCTCTAAGTATAAGATCATGTCGTCAGCAAAGAGGGAGAGTTTGACCTCCTCTGCTCCCATTTGGATTCCCTTTATTTCCTTGTCTTGCCTAATTGTATTGGCTAGAACTTCCAGCACTACGTTGAATAGTAAAGGTGACAGAGGACAACCTTGTCTGCTTCCAGTTCTAACAGGAAAAGCTTTCAGTTTTACTCCATTCAGTAAAATATTGGCTGTGGGTTTGTCATAGATAGCTTCAATCAGTTTTAGAAATGTGTCACCTATGCCTATACTCTTCAGTGTTCTAATTAGAAAAGGATGCTGGATTTTATCAAATGTTTTTTCTGCATCTATTGAGAGTATCATGTGATCTTTATTTTTGCCTCTGTTAATATGGTGGATAACGTTTATAGACTTGCGTATGTTAAACCAGCCTTGCATCCCTGGGATGAAGCCTACTTGATCATGATGAATAACTTTTTTGATGATAAGCTGTAATCTATTGGCTAGGATTTTGTTGAGAATTTTTGCGTCTATGTTCATGAGTGAGATTGGTCTGAAATTCTCCTTTTTGTTTGGGTCTTTTCCTGGTTTGGGTATCAGGTTGATGTTTGCTTCATAGAATGTGTTGGGGAAGATTCCTTCTTCCTCAATTTTTTGGAATAAATTCTGCAGTACAGGAAGAAGCTCTTCCTTGAAGGTTTGATAGAATTCTGGAGTGAAGCCATCTGGACCAGGGCATTTTTTGGTTGGAAGATTTTTTTATTGTTTCTTTGATCTCAGTGGTTGAAATTGGTCTGTTCAGGAACTCTATTTCTTCCTGGCTGAGTCTAGGGAGAGGGTGTAATTCCAAATATTGATCCATTTCTTTCACATTGTCAAATTTCTGGGCATAGAGTTTCTGGTAGTATTCAGAGATGATCTCTTGTATCTCTGTGGGATCAGTTGTTATTTCCCCTTTATCATTTCTGATTGAGGTTACTAGAGATTTTACTTTTCTATTCCTCGTTAGTCTGGCCAATGGTTTATCTATTTTATTTATTTTTTCAAAAAACCAACTCCTTGATTCATTAATTTTCTGAATGATTCTTTTGTTTTCAATTTCATTGATCTCTGATTTGATTTTGGATATTTCTTTTCTTCTACTGAGTTTATGCTTAGATTGTTCTTCTTTTTCCAATTCCATAAGATCTCTTGTGAGATTGTTGATGTGCTCTCTTTCTGTTTTTTGAATGTAGGCATCTAAAGCGATGAATTTTCCTCTCAAAACTGTTTCTGCAGTATCCCACAGGTTTTGGTAGCTTGTGTCTTCATTGTTGTTATGCTCAAGGAAGTTAATGATTTCCTGTTTTATTTCTTCCTTCACCCATCTGTTATTCAACAGAAGATTGTTTAGTTTCCATGCCTTTGGTTGGGGTCGAGCATTTTTGTTAGAGTTGAGTTCCACCCTTAGTGCCTTATGGTCTGAGAAGATACAAGGTAAAATTTCAATTCTTTTGATTCTGTTGATATTTGTTTTGTGTCCCAGGATATGATCAATTTTGGAGAATGTTCCATGGGGTGATGAGAAGAATGTATATTCTTTATGTTTAAGATGGAGTGTTCTATATGTGTCTATCAAGCACAGTTGTTCTGGGGTCTCATTTAAGTCTCTTATATCCTTGTTTAATATCTGTTTAGAGGATCTGTCCAGCTCTGTAAGAGGAGTGTTAAGGTCCCCTGTTATTATGGTATTATTAGATATCATATTGCTCAGACTGAGTAAGGTCTGTTTCAAGAATCTGGGAGCATTTAAATTGGGTGCATGGATATTTAGAATTGAAATGTCTTCCTGTTGTATTTTTCCCTTGACCAATATAAAGTGACCATCTTTGTCTTTTTTGACTTTAGTTGCTTTAAATCCACATGTATCTGAAAATAAGATTGCAACTCCTCTTTTCTTCTGAATTCCATTTGCCTGAAAAATTGTCTTCCAACCCTTGACTCAGAGCTTTAATTTGTCTTTTGAAGCCAGGTGTGTTTCTTGCAGACAGCAAATGGATGGCTTGTGTTTCTTAATCCAGTCAACCAATCTATGTCTCTTCAGTGGGGAATTCAAGCCATTAACATTTATTGAGATAATTGATAAGTGTGGTAGTATTCTATTCATCTTATTTTGTGGGAGTCCATTGCTTAGTTTTATCTTTTGCATCAGTGTGGAGGTTTGGTTCTGTCCTTTAATTTCTGAGTTCTTACTTTGCTGCTGATCCATTTTGGTGGTCAGTGTGCAGAACAGGTTGAAGTATTTCCTGTAGAGCTGGTCTTGTTGTGGCGAATTTCCTCAATGTTTGTATATCCGTAAATGATTTGATTTCTCCGTCAATTTTGAAACTTAGCTTAGTAGGGTACAGAATTCTGGGCTGGAAATTGTTCTGTTTAAGTAGATTAAAGGTAGATGACCATTGTCTTCTTGCTTGAAAAGTTTCATTAGAGAAGTCTGCGGTCACTCTGATGGATTTGCCCCTGTAGGTCAACTGGTGCTTACTCCTGGCAGCTTGCAGAATCTTTTCTTTTGTCTTGACTTTGGACAGGTTCATCACAATGTGTCTTGGAGAAGCTCGGTTAGAGTTGAGGCGACCTGGGGTCCGATAGCCCTCTGAAAGCAGTGTGTCAGAATCTTTGGTGATATTTGGGAAATTTTCTTTTATAATATTCTCTAGGATGGCTTCCATTCCTCTGGGGCATTCTTCTTCCCCTTCTGGAATTCCTATAACTCGTATGTTGGAACGCTTCATAAAGTCCCATAATTCTGACAGTGAACGTTCTGCTTTCTCTCTCTTCTTTTCTGCCTCTTTTACTATCTGAGTTATCTCAAAAACTTTGTCTTCTACCTCTGAAATTCTTTCTTCTGCATGGTCTAACCTGTTGCTAATACTTTCCATTGCATCTTTAAGTTCCCTGATTGACTGTTTTATTTCCTTCAGCTCTGCTATATCCTTTGTATATTCTTCATATCGTTCATCTCTTATTTGATTCTGTTTTTGGATTTCCTTTTGGTTATTTTCCACTTTATTAGCAGTTTCCTTCATTGCCTCCCAAACTATACCACTTCTTGCCAGTCCACGGGCACAGGAAGAACATCTTTTTTTTTTTTTTTTTTTAATGGCATATTATGATGAGAACTTGAAACCAAAGAGAATTATTCTAAATCAGGAATAATCAATAGCCATTAAATTGTGCCTGTTATAGAGTAAATGTGGTAAAGAAGAAAAAAACCCACTGGAAATCAAGGTTCCATTAAAAAATTTAATAACAATTGACTACGTTTTTCTCAGTTGAAAATTAAACACTACTGTTTGTTGAAGAGATGTACCTGTTTGTATACACAATACCTTTATTTATAACAAGAAGATCATCACTTTCACCATATTTAAGAATTTCAGGGGAGTGTACAAAAACCTTTGACTTCCAAGGACCTTATATTCTGCTAGCTTTTCACACCTTAATTTATTTACTCTACAGCTGTAGCAAGATGCTTCTACTGTAAAAATTCATTATAACATGTTCTTATTTCATAATATAAAACTGACTTTTGGCCAGCCACAGTGGCTCATGCCTGTAATCCTAACACTCTGGGAGGCTGAGGCAAGCATTGATCTTGAGCTCAGGAATTCGAGACCAGTCTGAGTAAAACTAGACTCTTTCTCTACTAAAAATAGAAAAACTTGCCAGATGTAGTTGCACACACCTAAGTCTCAGCTACTAGGGAGGCTGAGGCAAGAAGACTGCTCAAGCACAAGAGTTTAAGTTGCTGTTAGCTGTGACATGTGGTACTCTTCACATGGCCACAGAGAGAGACTCTGTCCAAAGGAAACAAAACAAAACCCTGAATGTTGAGTACCTTAAATTGAAGAAAGTAAACAACAGAACAATTTTAACTGAACAAAAATCAAAGTGAATATTAAAAACTTGACCAAATACTAAAATGCTGGGGGATAATACTCAGTAATATTTAACCCTAAGCCTAACTAGTTTAGCTGTATACATTATTGCTATTATTTAATGCCCACAATTTAATTTTTGAATTAAAAATATTCTATTTAGGATCAGCTGAACTGAAAAGGCCTTTTAACAATATCCAATTATAAGCTGAACTGATTTTTTTTTTCTTTTTGAAGCAATAGGACCACTTAAAACTGAGAAAAGAAGTTCTCTACCATTTAATATTTCTCAGTGGCTTAATATCTTCAAAAGTGACCTACACTTATTTACTTAGAAAATTCGAAGAAAAATAGATCTTTAAACTAAATTAAGATAAGCTAAGCTAGAAAATTAGTAAAGACTCCTCTGAATCCCTTTAAATTTATTCTAAGCACTCATCAGTTTATATAATACTTACTAAAGTCTGAAGTCTTCCTTAGAATAAACTAAGCTATGGAGTTCATAAGGAAATTAAGGGTGTAAAAATATCGAAGCATGCCCACGTACACCTCACTCATTCTACAGCAGCCTTGTCAGGTAGGGTCAGAGAATATTTCTTACGCCTTTAAAGTTTTAACACAATATTTTCAGTAAAGTCGTGTTTGCCAAATTATACATATGTGCTTTACAGTTTTACAATTTTACGAAAAAAAAAGTTAAGAGCAGAATAAAGGTTGAAGAACCTAAAGGTTGGGAGTCTGGATGAAATAATTAAGAGGATAGTCATGAGTTAATGATACTCATTGAAAAGGTAACATTTGAATGGTGGGAGAAAGCAGTCCAGATAGAGGAGACAGATAGCGCGAAACCAATTAAGGTGGCAGCAGAGCCTAACGTGTTGAAGGAACAAACCACAAAAATGCAGTGTGGCTAAAACTTAGTGAGTGGACTGGGATTAGTAGAATGGGAGGTCAAGACGCCATGGGCAGCCAAGTCTTCTATGATTGATCTAGAAGTTGTAAGAATATGGTTATTTTAGGGTTTTCACCAAGAAGACAGTATCCTTTTAGAAAGAACAGGTGAGAGCTCTGATTCAGTCATCAATCTATAGATAACTTTGAAAATTATGGTTATAGATCACTTTGTTGTTTACACATTATATCCATTCAGTATTTTATTGGACTCCACAGTCTTCCATTACCTATGCCTCCCTCCCTCCATCCCCCAGCAATGACACAGGAGCATGCCAAGTGGAGAGAGACTTCATGTGCCTTGAGGAGAAAGTGTAAAGTGATTGTGAGATTTCACATTGGAGTGCAGGGCCACTCTGTCACAGGTAAACACAGCACAAGGCAGAATTCCGTCAGTGCCCTTGGAAGGAACATTTAGAACAACACGGCCAGGCGGAAATCCTCTGCTCTAAAACCCAAGTTCTAGCCCCAGCACCAGTTGACAAAAAAGCAGCCTGGGGCCTAGAATAAATTTATAGATGAAAGAAATTCATGTTATGTATCATCAGTTAAATATTTTACTTTATTTTCAGATAGAGATAAATAGGTGTCTTCATAACTCTTTGGGAATGAAACCAATCAGAACATATAGAGAAATTATGACACAAGTTTCCAAAATTATTCTCAAAACTTTTCCTGAGGAATATTCTTACTCACTTCAAAATACAAAGAGGGATATTTTCTTTCTTTCTTTCTTTCTTTCTTTCTTTCTTTCTTTCTTTCTTTCTTTCTTTCTTTCTTTCTTTCTTTCTTTCTTTCTTTCTTCCTTCCTTCCTTCCTTCCTTCCTTCCTTCCTTCCTTCCTTCCTTCCTTCCTTCCTTCCTTCCTTCCTTCTTTCTTTCTTTCTTTCTTTCTTTCTTTCTTTCTTTTTTTCTTTCTTTTAGAGACAGTGTCTCACATTGTGGCCCTCGGTAGAATGCCATAGCATCACAGCTCACAGCAACCTCCAACTCCTGGGATTAGGCAATTCTCTTGCCTCGGCCTCCTGAGTAGCTGGGACCACAGGTAACCACTACAACACCCAGCTATTTTTTGTTGTTGTTGTTATTGTTGCAGTTTGACCAGGGCTAGGTTTGAACCCACCACCCTTGCAACATGGGGCTGGCACCCTACTTACTGAGCTACAGGCGCCACCCAGGGATATTTTCTGTAAAGCCAGATTTATTAAAGTTTTAATTAAAACAAAGTGAAGAAAAAAAAGAAGAGTACAATTAGATATTTAATACCTTATAAATGAATAGAGTAATTATTATAAGGCCCTAAAAAGGCAGAAGTGATGCTAATATAAATGGGTGAGTTATTTCCAATAAACAATAACTTAAAAGTAATTACCACAGCAAATATGCTATAATTTTAAAAGGCTCTTTTATGTAAAATTCATCCAACTGATGGAATAAAAATATAAAAATATAAAGCTCAAAAACTTAGTTTTTTTAGGGTTATATATTACTTAATTATGGCTTTTAGGAGATTTTTTTTGCTCAACAGAGATGTTAATTTCTCCTGATTTAATATATAATTAAATTTCCTTTGCATAATAATATTCCTTTCATTTACATTTCTGAGAAATCATCGAACTTAAAAATAGAATTCATTTCAAAGCTATTACTTAACACTTCAAAAAAATCCCTCAGTGCAAATAACTAAATTAACTGCTTGATTAACTTAATTTACCACCATACTTTTCTCTTTCAACCAGACCATTTATATTTCTCCAGATTCAGTCAAAAAATTCTCTGTGATTCATTGGAAATTGAAATCTTTTTCTAGGTATATGTGGTTGACTTGTCATGTGTGAATCTTGTAATTTTTATTTTCCTGCTGTAAATTATTTCAAAACGCAATATTTTAAATTATTTGCCAGGCATAACCTGTTCAAATGTGTATTTTCCCCATCAAATCCTTCTGAACATCTTACAATCTGACAGATACTACTTAAAATATAAAATAGGATGTTAGAATCTTTATTACATAAAATATAAATATCAAGTAATACAATAAAGCAGCTCTAAAAGAGGGGTGACTTATAAGAGTTCTTATATATTACAAAAAAGACTAGAGCAGTCGTTCTTAACATTCCTAATGCCACGGCTCTTTAATACAGTTCCTGTGGGTCTCGACCCACAGGTTGAAAACTGCTGAACTAGAGGATGTTTTTATATAACTAGCAAAATGGATGGGCAAACTTACCTTTTTATGTTCATATTCTATTTGTGTATTGTCAACTGCATAAATGAAGAGTTTTTTCTTGCTTTTTATTGTCTTCCTCTGAGTGAGTTTTATGCACTATAACATTCCCTTCTTCATCAGTTTCTGACTGAAGAGGTTGCAATGCTAAAGTAATTAAGTTACATAGGGACCATACCTGTAATGGTATTGGGTCCCTTAACTGATGAGCTCTAAGGAAAAATCTCACAACCTGTTTCCAGACCTTTACATTAAGAACTGCCCTTCCTGTAGGCTGGAACCAATGACAATGTTTCTTAACATGTTTAAATAATTCTTCAAAAACTTTTTGTTTCACTTTCACTCTAGTCAACTTTACTAATATTTTTAAAAGCCAGAGATATTGTGATTCGATGGACGGGGAATTACCCATTGCTCCCCCATAATCTCCCTCTTGTGTTTGCCAAAGAATTCACTTACCCCCAAATGTTTATTCCTCTTTGGTCCATGGCCCAGTTCAGGTCCTACCAACTGCACCAGGTGTGGCAACCGCATAAAAGATCATGCGAGACACAGATTGACAGTACATGCTGCAAGAGACGAGGCTAACCATGGGTGCAGGCTAGCACTGAGCACTTCTCACAGAGTCCTTTTATTGAGAAGATACATGATAGGCGGAAAGATTACTAAGCGAAGACATGCAGGGGCTGTGTGCTCAAGGAAATGATGTCATAGGTGCCAACAGAGTATGTACTCAAGGAAATGATCTTCAAGGGTGGTAAGGAAATGATCTCTAAAATACTGAATGCAATTTTTCTCCACTAATACTTTAAGGAACTGTCATAAAATGCTTAATTTTAACAATAGCCTTACTACTGCAGGATTGAACTTTGGTCCTCCAGGATTACTGAGTTACTTGGTGGCTTGCCTTCCAAGTCACAAGAGATTTCTAGGCTTGCCAGGAGAATGTCTTATTCTCAGTAATTCCTCAGATGAGTTATGATATTGGTGACTGTTGTGGTAAGTATGATGTTTAATCCTCTATAGTGTATTTATTAAAATATTCAATAAATGCTAAATGCATACATAGCACTGTGATTACAGGAAGAATGAGCTTGTGAATCACTTGAAATAAAAACTTTCACTCAAATTCTTGTTGTCTCTCGCAGTTTTCAATAAAAGAACAAGGAAACAGACTGGGAGTTAAAAGCAAAGAGAAGAGAAGAAAGAAGAAAAGAAAGGAAAGAAGAGAGAGTGACTCAAGGTAATTAGAAGCATGACCTGTCACAGAAAATAAGCAATATCCCCAAGGCTAGCCCTTGCTTAAGCCAAGTGTGTCCCTGGACCTGTTTACCTCTTTCAATAATGGGGATAATAGAGTTTTTGTAAATATTAATTGAGACCATCTTCACAAGTATCTGGCACAAAGTAAACAAAAATAGATGGTAGTTGCTATATCAGGCCAAAATGTGTCATGAAAGCCATCAATTTTAAAGCAAGTTTATCCTCAATTCCTTGTTAATAACTTGAATAAAGAAACAGAGATCAAGTCTAATTCATTTGACAAAGTAATGGTCTTTGTGAGATCACAATTTAAAATCTAAAAAAAATTACCCAGATTATAGAGTCAAATAATAGATTAATAAAAATGAAAAGAACTGGCTATTAGAAGAAAAAAGAAATAAAAAGAAATAATAAATCAGGTCCTGACAGGCAAAGCTGAGAATAATTAGAAAGAGATGCTAGATTTCAATACTTGACAGTTTGAATCCAGCCTTTCTTTCTGTTCTGCATTGAGTAGTTCCTCATTGGGAACCCAGGTGCCTCAGCCACCTGAATTGAAGAGTAAGTTAACACAGAGAATGTTTGAGGACACATTGTAAATACACGATAGACTTCCAAACAAATGAAAAATATTTTAAACTCTTTTGCAGAGAGAATGGGGACTGAAGAACCCATGCTTGGTAAGGGAAATCACCCCTAGAAAAGGGGAAAAACAAAGAAATAAGCTGAGAAACATGGAATAAAAACAATTTAGCTAGCTTACTTTTAAAATACCTGTCTGAGAAGTTTATGCTTTTACTGGAAGCCTGGTCTGTAAGGGATACAGCTCACAAACACCCCTGCTGGGACCGTAAGCACTCTGAAGAACAATGGCCATAGCAGAAGCTGAGTGCAAGGCCTGGGAAGGAACATTAACCAGGCTGACCCCTGCTAACAGTCAACAGTCAAAGCAAATACCCATTGTGGTTATGTGAATAATGGCCAGGGCAGAGATGAAGGCACCAAGTTGAGCCCTGAGATGTGGGCAGGAGGGCTTGTACCCTAACCATGGAGGGAAACGCCTCTTCGTGGAGATAAGGGGAAAATTCCTCTTTCCACCTATTCTTCAGAGGAGAACTGACACCACTGCATCTACTCCACAGAGAAACTAGAGGGGTCTAACCTCTCCCCTCCCCAAGGAATCTGTGTGCATGACCACAGACAAGGAGCTGCCCCCACACAAGGCTAAGATTCCGGACTTTGCAAGGCTTCCCAGACCCTTAAAGTTACTTTTTATAGATAGAATCAGAACTACCACATGCTTAATCTGAGAAAATGCTTTACTCCCTTCCTCAGCTTACCCTCTAGGTTAAATGAGAAAATAAACTTCAATAAAAGCTGAGTGAACAAACATTCAGGGCACACACTGGAACCCCACAAGCTAGCAGTGGTCCACTGTGCCCACCTCAAAATTCTATTCTGTGTGTCCTGTCTCTTTATCTCTTGCCACTTTTAATTTCACTCTTCCCAGTGGATCACCAGCAGTTCCACGGTCTTAAAGGACCCTGCCTCCAGGGCAGGACCAACTTTGACTTGCCAACACACTATAAAGTAATATAGCTAGCAATGCTATATATATATATATTTTTTTTTTTTTTTCTAAATAGTAAGGTAAGTTACCAAAGTAAAAATCTCACTAAAGTTAGACAGACACAAGAGAATGCACAAGACCACTGTAGATAAAAGGTCAAAATTCTGTGATGAAACCAAGGGTAGAGGTAAAGAGGGAATTTTGATGTGATATAATAAGTTATATATCTTTTATCTCTGTTCCTCATTTCTGAGATAGTTCCTACAACCTTTGTAGATGGGGGAGGTCAGGAAAAGCTTTTGTTCTAATGTTTGGTCCTTGACCACAGTTCCTGAAACAAGGCTCCTTAGACCTGTGTAATTTCCTGAGTGATGGAAACGTCCAACATGGAGCCCTTAAATTTCCTGGAATTTCCTAAGTGATTGGTACATGTTTTTTTCTAAAGATGCAACTTTTAGTGGTATTCTGGATGGAAACTTGTTGCCATCAGTAATCAACTATGTGATTAGAGGGTTGGAGATTTCAGCCCTATATCTTGCTTGAATTTTAGGAAGGGAAGAGGGATTAAAGATTGAGTTGATCACCAATGACCAATGTTGTAATCATCATGCCCATGTAATAAAGCCTCCACGAAACCACCAAAGGGCAGGGTTCAGAGAGCATTCAGACTGCTGAACATGTGAAGATCCCTTGAAAGGTGGTGCACTTGGATATAGCTTAACAGCTTCATGCCCCTTGCCACATAACTTGCCTGAAACATCTCTTCTTCTATCCAACTGCTCATCTGTATTCTTTTTAGTATCTTTTATTAATGTAATAAAGAAGTAAATGTAAGTCAGGTGTGTCCCTGCGTTCTGTCAGCCATTCTAGCAAAATAGAACCCTAGGAGGGGATCATGAAAACCCCAATTTGTAGCTAATCAGATAGAAGTGCAGGTCACAATGTGGGACTTGAAATTTGCATCTGAAGTGGAGGAGTGGACTTCTGAGACTGGGTCCTAAACCTGTAGGTCTGATTCTAACTCCAGGTATTTAGGGTCGGAAGTAACTTGATTCACAGGAAAGTCAGTTGGTACCTGCTGGGGTCTCACCCCATGGACAGGGTCCTTAAATACCTGTGGAGCTGTTGTTGATCAACTGAAGAAAAGTAAAGTTTGAAGCATGAGAGACAAAGAAAAGTAAAGTTTGAAGCATGTCCTGTCTGTCAGGACATACAGAATAAAATTTTCAAAAGTGGGAAACACAGGGGGCCATCGCCCATTAGTGGGGTTCTGGTGAATGGACCTGGGTATTTTTTTTTTCAGTGTTTTTTGGATGGGGCTGGGTTTGAACCCACCACCTCTGGTATATGAGGCCAGCAACCTACTTCTTTGAGCCACAGGCACCATGCTCTACTGAGCTTTTATTCAAGGCTTTTTGTCATTAGCCCAGAAGGTAAGCTGAGGAAGGGAACAAAAACATCAGCAGTTTCTCTGAGTAAGCAAGTCAGCTCCTTTTGTTTCTATATAATCATTAACTTTAAGGGTCTAAGCAGTCTTGAGAAATCTGAAACCCCCCTAGTCTGGGGGCAGCCTCCTGTCAGTGGTCACACGCACACAGGGGAGGGAGGTTAATCCCACTAGTTCACTGGGGAGTAAAATGCCACCGATGTCAGTCTCCTCTGGAGAATCAGTGGGAAAGAGGAATGCTCTTCTTGTCTCCAATCCAGAGGCATCTTCCTCTGTTATAATGGTATACAAGCCTTCCTGTCCATATTTCAGGGCTCGAGCTGTTTCCTTCATATTTACCCCAGCCAAATACAAATCTCCACTGTGGGTATTTGCTTTCACTGTTGACTGGGCAGGAAACAGCCTAGTTAATGTTTCTTGTTAGGCCTTGCACATAGCTTCCTCTGGGGCCATTGTTTCTTCCCAGTGTTCACAGACTCTGCAGGGGTGTTTGCAAGCTGTATCCCCTATAGGCCAGGCTTCTAGGAAAAGCAGGAACTGCTCAGCTAGGGAATTTAGCAGAAATTTAAAAGTAAACTAGGTAACCTATTTTTATTTCACCTTGCTCAGCTTATTTCTCTGTTTTTCCCTTTTTCTGGGGGTGTTTTCGTCTTCAGTGCCTATTCTGCCTGAAGTAACTGCTGAGGAATCACTTGTTATGTGGGGAAAATTTCACAACATTTTGGTGATCAGAGGTAAAGTGTTCTGTGCTGTGTATTAATGTGTATTAATGTGAGAGTAGTAAAAATGCTTTTCTTTTTCTTTCTTTCTTACTTCCTATGAAGGGGTAGGGAGTTAAGCACTAAGACGAGGTGGTAGAAAAGTACTGGAAGATGTTAGGGGAGGTGGATCAGTGGGATTTGTGAAATCCTTTGAATTCACTTTCTAATGCAATTTTTTTTTCTGAGTTTAAGTCATCTGTGTTTGCTAATAGTCACCCATGGAAGTTAGGCTCCTATCCTCCCAGTAAAGACTGGGAGATAAGTAGCTATCTTTTCTGATGAATACATTTCAAAGAGATGGCCCTCAGGTCACTGAGAAAGGAATTCTTGGTTTATAAAACTGAGAAGAAGCTTTTTAAATAAATCAAAAAGTAGCTTAACTAAACTTGAACAAAGTGAGGGGACTTTAAAAGCCCATCCTTGTCAGAGTGTTTATTTTCCAAATCTAAAAGGAACAACGTGAAAAATTTAAAAAGGGAAATAGAGTACAACAAAAAAGTTTTTTTCAAAAAAAACCTTTTTTTCAAAAATAGAACTCAAAATATTGAATTGTAACATTCAGAATTACAAACTGAATTGCCATTTTGCATCTAGTATATGTGTAATAAAATATCAGAATCTCTCCATATGGAAAAGTTAGTGAAGAAAAAGTCATTTTTTCCTAGATGTTTTACATTTATTACACCTTAACAGTGACAAAATAGACTAAGAAATCTCTCATAATTTAATGAAAATATCAATCCCCTTTAATTTAATCATTCTGAGAGGAAGAAACTAATTATAGGATTAGCATGTAAAAATCTAGCAGCTCTAAGATAGAATAGAAATTCAGTTCTTAGCATGGTAAAATGTAGCTTTTAGGTAAGTATTGTTGACATTCATTCAGCATTTAGGTATTTAGAAATCCATGTCTTTAGGGAAAAAAGAGAAGGGCAGACCCAAGGTCCCCATCTTACCTTAATCCTGTCTGAGATTGCACACACCAGGGAGGAGGCAACATTCCACCAATCTACCCATCAGAACTAAGTATGTCAACTGCAAAGGGATATAGGAGACTCTCTAGCCCACAGGCCTAGACACAAGTACAATAGAGTCTTGAAGATGACCTAGAACCACTTTAAGCCTAATTATGATGTCATTAACTTAAATCTACAATGAAGTCCACACTCCCACAATGCGTTCTCAGAGAGGCTCGTGGCAGGTCTGCATGTGCAGTAAGACTGGTTCTAAGCGACCTATGAATTAAAGGTGGGTGCAACACAGACAGTAGAAAATAGAAGTGCCCACCATAACCAATGGCTCTGTGCATACCTGTCACTGCAATGGAGGCTCATTTGCTGCTAATTGTGAACATAATCTTGTCTGTAAACCTTCTTGCCTTTAAAGTTACATTTCTAGACCTCAGTAAACTTTGTTTCATGCTTGCCTTGGTGGGTCTGGTCATTTTTCAGCCATAAGCACACCAAGAACCAAGGATTCAGACAGTTGCCTGAAATGCCAGTGTTTTAGGACACTGACAACTGCCTTGAAACCTGACACATTCATGACTTGAACAATGTAGTAGACCCTTCATGTACATTTCATTCAGATTTGTTCTTCAGAAAATCTCACAGATTCCGCCTATTATCACTGCCAGTTTGCACACTCCAGAGCACAGTATTAGAAGGCACACACGGACACATTTGGGACCTGGGATGTAAACCAGGAGGATAGGACTTCAGAGCACTTGCTCTTATTCACGCCTTTCAGCATGAGTTAGGCTTTGCAGCACTGTAAGAGTTGTGATGAGTATAAGCAACTCTCATGGGCTTGAGGACTGAAGAAGGATATTGATTTCCAAAAGGCAGTAAGGTATCACATAATCCTTAGATTCTTTTAGAGTAGTCATGCTTACTTCTCTGTCATTTTCTGCTGAGATGAGACATTTAGAAATATTATGGTTTTATTGTATGTATTTATTTCATTTTCTCCTTAATGAAATGGTAATGCTTTCTAATTACAGACTAACTAGAAGCCAACCAAATAATAGAACAGTGCTTTTGTTTTTTTCTTTCTTTTTTTTTTTTGCAGTTTTTGGCAGTGGCTGGGTTTGAACCCTCCACCTCTGGCATATGGGGCCAGAGCCCTGCTCCTTTGAGCCACAAGCACTGCTGAGAACAGTGTTTTTTTTTTTTTTTTGTTTTTTTTTTTGGCTTAAGTAATCGTCAGTATAGGAAATTGTGTCTGCTCTCTGGAGTTGAACCTTGTCAAGTTGAGTAGTTTCTGGATTATCAAGATACTGCTTTTCTACCAAGAACAAAAAATTAAAATAATTACATAATATATGTATTTTTTGAGCAGAAAAATTACAAGCAGAAGAAGAGTAAGGAAGGGGAGCAGGAAACAGAGTGGGGGGAGAAGGAGGAGGAGAAAATTGTCAAGATTAACTGCTAATTCCAGATGACCATGCTCTATTTTACATTTGTGTGACTTCAGTCTTACTGAAGGTTCTCTGTTTTATCCTATGCCAATTTCAAGTTGGTAATGAACATATTATTCACTATACAATAGCGTACATTATATATATTGTTCCATTTATTACATAAAAAGGCTATGAAGTAATGATTCACTCAAGCTGAAGGCAGCACAGAGTGAGGGGGTGCAGCAACTGCCCCCCACCCTCCAGTGACCTGCTGTAGACCAGACCAGTCTGGGACTGATCATTTGTTCCCTCTTCTCTCTAGGATGGTGAAGAGCCAGGCAGGGATGAGGAGAAACTTAGTCTGCCAATCACTGAACAGACATGATTGCCCAGAACTCAGACTAAATTCACTGGGAAAGATTGACAGCTGCTTAGTCTCGGGTGGGTGTTCCTCACCTGATTAAACAGTTTAGAGAACACAGTTTTAGAGGGTCAATATGAAAATATTTTTCTAATTAGAAATGAATAAAGATCTGCCTAATATAAATCAGACCATAGCAGGGATCTAGAAATGTACCCTGATCGTACAATGTAGTTGCAAAATTTATCTGTAAATGTGGGCTATCCAGAGAGAGGTTCAGGGATATTTGCTGCTTGTGAATTTGAAGATTTCTCATATTGCTCTGGCTTCAACCTCATTTCCCACCCACAGCTGGCAAGGTGCTGGAGATGAAGGGCAGAGTTCACACATCACAGAAGCCCTTTTTTCTCAGTTGAAACTCCTGGGAGAGAGGCAACTGAATAGAAATTCAGCAAAATGTTAGCAGTAATTAACAGATAGCGGTGGTATCCTAAATATTCCAAATTTACATGATAATAATGAGGAATTCAGTGAAGCAACTCATCTGCAGGACTCCTTTTTGTCAGGTGAGACTCATAAGAAGAAATAATTGAAGAAGAGTTAGAAAAATGGTAACTAACTGGGTAGGATTGAAAGGAACAGTTTTATTCTTGTTATCCAGGTTTTGATTTTTCCCAGTCTTATATAAAATACATACCATATGCAATAATCTTTAGGGAATTGCTTGTTATGTGAGGAAAATTTTTTAAACAATGGATCATATAAATGAAGTGACAAAACTTTTCCACAGAATAATCCTTTTTAGAAAGAAGCCCTGGAAAACCAGCACCTCCTCCTCCTGAGACAAATGAACTGTTAGGTTTATAATAAAAATATTCTGAAATTCCTGCAAATAACCTGACTTAAATATTGTTAGCACATATATCCATTCATTATTTCATTGGACCTCATGGTCTTGAGATAGAATTAGTAGTATATTTGCTTTAGACATAGGAATCTGAGCATCATCATGACTGTGGTTTATTTTTCTTCTTCTGAAAAATGAGTTATTGGACTTTCCTGAATTCTAAGGATATCTGACTCTTGCAAACAAAAGGGCTAGCTAGTGCTTACCACAAACTTGACGTAAAGATTGAAGGGTATATGTAGGTGAAATAACCCAGTTAGTAAGAATTCTTGTCTAAAGATTTCAGCCCATGCTCCCCATCTTAGGTACACACTGTTGACACTGAAATTGTAGAAGTATACTCCTTAATCCCATTTGGAGATTAGGCAAAAGAACTTTATAACTCCTTTCCCCCTTTTACAAATCCTTGGTATGAAAACAGACACACAGACACACACACACACACACTTTCTAACTCTTTATTTACTGCTTTTCACGAGATCTAAGTAATAAATATCCATGAAGAACATAAATCATGTAAGTAAAACTCCTGACACTAAAATAACCTAGCAGAAACATATGCAAGCTGGATAATACTCCCTTTGCTAATAGTAAAAGTGACACAAATATGGGCAGGCTTGTTGACTCATGAGAACTGCATAATTAAGAGAAAATGCCAAAAGAGGAGTAAGCTGAAATAAAGGTACAGAACAGCGTTTCGTCTTTCCCTTGGTAGAGTTTTCTAATGCTACCTTTCAGCTCAGTTTGAAGATCAGTTAAAAGCCATTCTCTGCAATGACATATTTGCTAATAAGAACCTGCGTATGTACATAAACACACCATTCTGACTTGCATGGGTACACACCATTATGCTGGCGTGACACATACACATTGACTATCTCACCTCCTCATCACAGAAGTGGAGTTGACCAGGCGTTTCTATTATGCTTCTATTTCCCAGGGGAGGAAGTGGTCACAAAGCGGTCAAAGTAATTTGATCAGTCCCTCAATTACTAGTAAAATGGAGGTGGTATTCAAAGCTGAGCTAGAATCATACCAAAATCTTTTATGGGAAAGCTTTCTCTTTTGAATTCAGATGAAAAGAAAACTTTTCCCAGCTTCTTAACTTTCTACTAAACATGTCAGCATAAGTCAACATTCTTCCTTATCCTGATCAACAAAGAAAAATAATCAAAATAAACTTTATTTAGGGATATTCATATAAGATTAGTTCTTTGTGTATATTGTGTTTTATATATATATAAATAATTTCAACTTTAATTGATGTGTTTATTTTCTGGAAGTAGGAAAAAAGTTATCTATCTTAGATAGAAGGGTTACACTTGTATCAGGAAAATATATCTTGGGATATGAAGTTGTATGGCTTTGGAAACTAAAAAATTCTTTCTTGAATTGTTTTATGTCTGAACTTCATATAAGATATCTTTTCTTCTTGAAGAATTACAAGTCTTCATTCCCCAAGATATCCTCTCTCTTCTGTCACAGGAAAATCCAAATCCAGAAATTGATCTTATGATGTTCAGAGATTTGATATATAAATTTTAAAGATCCAGCAGTGCAAACAGCAGTCACATATGGCTTAAAGAGCAATTCATGCTGAGTCCCAATGAGCGGAATCTTCGATAAGAATAAACATTTCACTTGATTCTCTCACAGTTCAGCTCTAATTTTATTTCTGGATTTTCTTTCTTCTCTTGTCTTTTAAACTTGAGTGTTCCCTGGTGTTTAGTCTTTGACTCTTTTATTCTTCTTCTTCTTTGTTTTTTTAAATCAAGGAAAGTTTATTATCATTTTTCACAGTTTTGAGCTCTACCAATATTAGACAACTCCCAAATATGGATCATTTTCCTGGGATTCCTTTGAGTACCTGCAAGGCAAACCCTATCACACCAAGAATTGGGAATGTTACACAAATTGCCTGAGGACATACAACTAGTGGGTAACTAAAACCAAGCTCCAACTCAGATAAACATTGTTTTTCTTTAAAACAGATGAGAAAATGGAGAGCCAGTCAAGGTTTAAAATCAATAGTGTCAGAAGAAGATTTCATTTGATGTTTTTTGATTTCCTGTTCAGTTCTTTGTAATTCTTTTTTTTTTTTTTTTTTTTTTTAAGAGACTGAGTCTTACTTTGTCACCCTCGGTAGAGTGCTGTGGCATCACAACTCACAGCATCATCCAGCTTTTGCTGCCTCAGCCTCCCGAGTAGCTGGGATTACAGGTACCCACCACAATGCCCGGCTATTTTTTTGTTGCTGTTTGGCTGGGGCCGGGTTCGAACCTGCCACCCTTGGTATATGGGGCTGGTGCCCTACTCCCTTAACCACAGGTGACACCCAGTTCTTTGTAATTCTTCTTCATTTTTATTCTGGGTATCACATTTCTCTCATCAATAAATTGACATCTTATACTTACTGCGTACATATGATTTAAGATTCAGTACTATCTAATCCAAGTAAACATTTGGAGATCAAAACTAATCTCTTGACAATTTTTAATTGGTTAATATTTTTTAAACACAGTGCCAAATGTTAGAGCTACAATACCTGCTAAAACAGCCAACCTGTACAATTAAGGCATTCTCTAAATTATTCAAGGTTCTAGTCTAATTTGTGCAATGAAGAATGTTGAAACATCACTTTAACTAAATTTTCCTAATAGTTACACTGCCTATTTTTCACTTTTACTTTAATGCATTATCTTGGTCTTTAAAAGAAGTTTCTTATGGAAAAACTCACACTGTTGGACTTCACTGAAAATAAGATTGATTTTATTTATCTATTTTATTTCTTCCTTGGTCAGGACATTCATATTTATGCCTTAGCATTTCCTATTATTCTTCCATAAAAGCCCAAAATAAAAGCATATATGCAGTTATTGCTTGTGATATTGTGTCCAAAAGATTAAACCGAGAAACCTAAGAGCTCCCTATCACACTGACAAAGATCAGATTTCCCACGTTTGCCTTTGTAATTGATAGTGAAATGTTAAGGTAAAACTGAGACAATAATCCCCCACCAAATACTTGAGGAATGAATATTCTTCTGTAATCAATAGACAACAATATATACTGGGAAAAATAAGTCCTATTAAAAAAATGGTGCTGGGAAAATTGGATAGCACTTGCAAAAGAATAGAACAAGTCTACTCTCTCTTGACATATTCAAACATTAATTACCGACAAAGACTTAAAAGTAAGTCATGAAACCATAAAAATTCTAAACAAAACAAAACAAACAAACAAACAAAAAAACCCCATAAAGTTGAACACTTCTAAACATTGGCCTAGCCAAAAAAAAAAAAAAATATATATATATATATATATGACTAATACTAATACTTCAAAGGTAAATACAGCAATGGCAAAAATAAATAAATGGGATTTAATTGAAGTAGCTTCTGCACAAACAAGGAAATGATCAATCAAGTGAACAGACAATTTAAAGCATGGAAGAAAATATTCACAAACTGTACACCTGAAAAAGGGCTGATATCCCAAAGCTACAAAGATCTCAAATAAATCACCAAGAAAAAAGCAACCCCATCACAAAGTGGGCAAAAGACATAAACACACGTTTTTTGGTGGCAGCGGGGAGGGGGGTGTTTCATGATTAATGATTTATTTTTTATTTATTTATGTTTTCTTTTCCAGTAAAAAGTTATGTATTTAGAATTAGCCAGCTTGACTTGGTTTAGATGATCCCAATTTTGTTAGCAACATCCAATATATAGTTAATTTAAAATTAATATGAGGGTATAAATTTTTAGGTTACATTGTATTCAGTTATAAGATAAGGTTCAAGTTGTGGTTGGGCTTTTCACCCAGCGGGTGTGCTGAACACCCTCACATTGTGCACATTAGGTAACATCCCACCAAATGCCCTCCCCGCCTATCACCCTTCCTTCTCCTCCCTTCCGTTCTTCCTTCCCTCCCCCTTTGCTAGACTATACTTGTGTTTCATCAGTTTTTAAAAAAAGATAAATGGCCTATGTTCATATGAAAAAATTCTCAACACCTCTAACCATCAGGAAAAAAGGAAAAATTATAACTACAATGAAAAACCATCTTACCAGTATCATAATGGCCTTAATTAAAAAATTAAAACAACTATGGTGCATGAATGCAGAGAGAAAGGGACATTTATACACTGTTGGTGTGACTGAAAATTAATACAATTTCTGTGGAACATAGTATGGAAAGTCCTCAATGAAATAAATATAGACCTATCATTTGATCCAGCAATCCCACCACTGGGTATCTAACCAATGCAAAATAAGTCATTTTATTAAAAAGTCACCTGCACCTCAATATTTATCACAGCACAATTCACAAGTGTAAAGATGTGAAACTAACTTAAGAGTCCATCAACTATAGAAAAGATAAAGAAAATGTGGTAGATACATGTCATAGAGTACTACTTAGCCATAAAAAGAATGAAATAATGTCATTTTCAGAAACTTGAATTAACTGGAGACAGTTATCCTGAGTATCTAGATGGAAAAGGAATGGAAAAGCAAACACCACAGGTTTTCAGTAGTAAGTGAGAGCTGTACACTGGGTACCAAGGGGCACAAAGAAATATAGAAGACATTGGAAACCAAGAAGGGGTGAGAGTGGGAGGGAAGGTATGGGATCTAAGCTTACCTATCTGACACAACGAACATGATTCTGATGACAAACACCCCAAAAACCCTGACTTAAGAATTATGCAAAGTATCTATGACAAAGTCAGACCTTGCCTCAACAAACAAATAAATATTTTTGTCATAGAGTATTTTGGGCTTTTTGGAGAAGGAGTATGACCCTGTCACTCTGGGTAGAGTGCAATGGAACCATAGCTCACAGCAACCTCTGGCTCTTGGCTTACAGCAATCCTCTCGCCTCAGCATCTTTAGTAACTTGGACTACAGATGCCCCCCACAATACCTGGCTAGTTTTTCCATTTTTAGTGGCAATGGGGTCTTGCTTTTGCTCAAGCTTGTCTAGAACTTCTGAGCTCAAGCAATCCACCCACCTGGTCTCCCAGAGTGCCAGGCTGGGCCACCACACCCAGCTGAGAAAATTAATTACAGGAATGAGATTCTACTGGGTGACTTTGTGGGGATTTGTGAAAGCAGAGATTCACTTTGAATTGAAGCACTTCAATGACTTAGCTCCCTACTGCATCTTAACTAAAAGGAGGAAAGAATACAGTTAGGCTGAAGCTGCAGTTGGTTGCGACACTGATCACCTCTACTGGGCGGGAGAGTGCAGGCTTGCAATAAGTCTGTTCTCTGTCAGTGTTCAGAAACAGTATGAAGTGCTGCCGCTTTTTCTTGATTTTGTTCCATTTTTGTGTCACTTCTTCATCATCTCAGCGTGAACGTTACAAGTGATGGTGCTCATAAGTAGAACACCACAGCTTGTCTTGCTGTGAAAACAAGCGTAGCTCCTGGATGTCTTTGACTACTGTTCTTTCCCCCCAGATTCCCTGCACAGACAGAATCAGATTATTTAAATACGCCAATGAAATGGAGGGAGGGAAACAGGCTGCTCTTTATTTTTTGGATTTGAGTTTAGTCAAGGAAAGGGATTCAATGAAAAAGGCATCACTTAGCCATATTGCCCCGGATTAGCTAGGTTCACCATTTGTAAAACCAGAATTGTAATAGCACTCAGTTCACAACATTGTTATAAAAATTAAATGATTTGATGTGTACCAACTTCTTACTGCAATGGCAACCACCTAACACAGGCTGAATCAGTACGATTGATGAAGATGCTGTTAGCAATAGCATGGTGGTGGTAGCATTGGTGGACACATTTAGCAGAGATTTGCTTAATTAACGTATTCCACTCACAATCTGAATGTGAATTTGGTTTTATCACTCATTAGGTGGATGGCCTCTTTTGGACATCCTAGAAGTTCTATATATAGTTTTGGCATTAGACAGCTAGAGTGAAAATCACATTTTTCCATTTATTAGCATGTGACCTTGGATAATCTACCTAACATATTTGTATAACAGCGACATACCTGTAAAATGCAAACAATAATAGTATAGATCATATAAAATTCCCTTGCTAAACAAACAGATGCAACATGTGAAATATTCAACCTTTAATTCATATTTTCTAAGTTTGAAATTCTCATTATTTGTCAGGCGCGGTGGCTTCTGCCTGTTATCCCAGCACTGTGGGAGGCTGAGGTAGGAGGATTGCTTGAGCTCAGGAGTTTGAGGCTTGTCTGAGAGAGAGTGACAGCCTGACTCATGAAAAAAATTGAAAAACCCAGCAGGGTACCACAGCGAGAGCCTGTAATCCCAGCAGTTTTGGAAGCCGAGGCAGCAGGATGCCCACAGCCTGAGTCTAAGGTTGCAGTAAGCTACAACGCCATTGCACTCAGCTCAGGGCATAGGGTGGGACTCTGTCTCAACAACAACAACAACAAAAGAAAATAAAAAAAAGAAATTCTCATTATTTGTAGCTTTGATCCCATCACTTGGAAAGAAGAACATAACTCTGATGTGAAATCATATACACACAATATATGTGACCAAATTGTAAAACATCATACACATCATGGAACCTCGTTCAAATTGTGGGAAGGGAATACATGCTGACTTAGAATACAACTCTCCCTCACAAAACTTAAATAAAAGAACAACATCTGAGAAGTGATCTTGACTGACACTCAGTGACTGTACCAGGACCCAGACATTTTATTGATCCATAATTGTTCTTCATTGTCTTCCTAGCTTGGATCTTACCTTGAAGAAGTCATTTAATTCATGTGACTTCAATTACGTGCCTACTTCAGAAATAGATCATGAAGATGATCAAATAGTAACTTAAATAATATTTATAGTGCTCTTTGAGATCTTAGATGAAAACAGCACATGGGCAACATGTATTATCTGCCTATTATTTTGTTGGAGAAAAGGAATAAGAATTGTTTCTTATTCATAAACCCAACAGTGAAAAAATATCAAGATATTTGATTTATGCCCAAACCTGAAGATACTTGCCTAAAAACATATGGAGTTAGTATGATGTTGTGTAATATTGGCTTGGGTCCTCCAAGCCAGTCATGGTGCTCTGGAGCCAGACCGCCTGAGTGCCAAGCTTAGCTACACGACTTTTTAACTGCTGTCTGGAACAACGGTTCAATCCTCTTTCCATGGCTGTTCCCTCATCTGAATCATGGATATAATAATAGGACTGCTGTGAAAAATATAGAGTGCTGAGAATACAAAGTGCCTGTTGCATAATGGACATTTTGGCTCCTTTTGTGAAGTGTTCCCTTCCTGTATATCAAATGTGACAGAGGTGAAGGAGTGTTTGCTACCAATACTAAGTATCGCTCTACAATGCAGGAAAGATCTGCACGGTATTGTGGCCGAGTTTTAGCTCATAGTGGGAACGGAAAATTCATCAATTGAATCCTGAAAGCTGCAGTCTAAGGAAGGATCTGAGATGGAAGTTGTAAATTTATAACTTAGTGAAGAGGCACTGATACCTATTAGATCAAAGGACACCTTTTATATGGAATTGGACTGTATTAATCCAGGTGAGTATGGGGATTCTTCTCCTACAGCCCTCCCGTCCTGGGTGCTAGGAACGAGGAACCTTTCTCTTTGAGACCTGGCATAAGGTTAAACAATTTACATGGTGACCAGAGATTGAAACATTGACACTATAACTAGTTAGTTTAATCTTTTATATTGGAACTTTAAAATTTTCTTAACTTTATGCAGCCTTTAAATTTGCTGTTTTTTTTTTTTTTCCTCCTCTCTCTCACCAAGCTACCCTATCAAGACAAAGTTTGTTTTGTGGGAAAGTCTTTACTACAGATTCAGTATAACTCTCCATTCTTTTTGGAATGAGTTTTGTTAATTTGCTTCTGTTTGTCAAAAATATTCCTACTTTGGGCGGCGCCTGTGGCTCAGTGAGTAGGGCGCTGGCCCCATATGTCGAGGGCGGCGGGTTCAAACCCAGCCCCGGCCAAACTGCAACAAAGAAATAGCCTGGCGTTGTGGCGGGCGCCTTAGTCCCAGCTGCTTGGGAGGCTGAGGCAAGAGAATCGCGTAAGCCCAAGAGTTAGAGGTTGCTGTGAGCTGTGATGCCACGGTACTCTACCCGAGGGCGGTACAGTGAGACTCTGTCTCTACAAAAAAAAAAAAAAAATATATATATATATATATATATATTCCTACTTTAGGTTCTGGAAATAGAAAATGATTTTTAACTCCTACTAATTTTGTGGGAAGATGAGACAATACACAATTACAAATAAACAGGGCAAAGCATTAGAAAATGAGAGGTAAGATATCACATTCAAAATCTAAAGAAAATCGTGTATTTAATACAGAAAATTTTACTGCATTTCTTCTAAGAGCAGGAACAAGACAGTGGTAACTTATTGCCACTATGTTAAATTACAGTGGACTCCAGCACTTGCTTTATACGTGTGCTCCTAAATGACTTGAAAACAACTTTTTATTATGTAAAATTTTTTTTATAACAGCTCAAAGTTTTCAGAATAAGCTTAAATAGTTGCAAATAATATACTTTCTGTTTACAGTAAATACTTATATTCTAAAATAAAACTGTGACAAAACCTTTTAAAATGTATTCACTGCAAAATAAATACCAGAGATGTGATAGTTACTATTATCCATCTAAAAATATGTATTAACAAGCTCTTTAACATTTTGAAATTTCACAATTGTTTTTGCTTGATTTATATCTTAATTTCCACTATGGAATCTTCTGCTCATGACATATTTTTGTGTATGAAAGTATATTATTAATTGCCTTATTGTACTCCTTCACAAGAAATATGTATAAATATGTGGTATGTGCAAATATATATGTGCGTATTTATGTTATATATAACAAATATATATAAATATATGGTGTGTGTAAATATATCTATGTGTGTGTGTGTGTATGTGTAGATACGTATATAGAGAGAGAGGTAGAGAGATTTAGGCATCATTTTTTTTACTGTGACCTTGAGATCTAGAATTAGCTATTTAACATGAGAATAATGTTTTATTGGAAATACATCCTTTAATCGATGAACACAGGCATTAAATTTTTTGCAATTAGTGAATTTTGTAATTAGACAGATTTTTTTTACTTACTTTTAGAAAAAGGCAGTTTTAAGTAAAAATGTTAGAACTTTTAAAAATCTTTATAGATGTATATATTGAAGAAAATGTCCACATGGTGATACAGATGTCAATAAAATGGATGTTTTTATAGCCATGGCATTCAATGCCTCAAAACCTTTTAAAATTACATATTGAAAATCATAAAGTGATCTATAACCAGAATTTTTAACGTTATCTAAGATTGATGACTCAATCAGATCTCATCTATTTTTTCTTTTTCTCTTTCTTTTTTTCTTTCTTTTTTTTTTAGAGGCAGAGTCTCACTTTGTTGCCCTTGGTAGAGTGCTGTGGTGTCACAGCTCACAGCAACCTCTAGCTCTTGGGCTTAGGTGATTCTCTTGCCTCAGCCTACCCAGTAGCTAGGACTATAGGTGCCCGCCACAACACCCGGCTATTTTTTTGTTGCAGTTTGGCCGGGGCCGGGATTGAACCCACCACCCTTGGTATATGGGGCTGGTGCCCTACTCACTGAACCACAGGTGCCACCCTCTCATCTATTTTTTGTAAAAGGACACTAAGTCTTCTTGGAGAAAACCCTGAAATAACTACCCATGTTCTTATAACCTCTGGAACAGTTGTAGAAGACTTGGCAGCCCATGGCTCCTTGACCTCCCATCCTACTAATACTGCTTCACTCACTAAGTTTTAGCCACACTAAAGTTTTTGTAGTTTTTTCCTTCAAATATTAGGTCCTCCTGCCACTGTAATTGCTTATCCACTATCTCCTCTATCTGGACTGCTTTCTCCCACTATTCAAATGTCACCCTTTCAATGAGTCTCAGTAACTGAGGACTATCCTCTCTATTGTTTCTACCAGACTCCCAATCTTAATATTCTCCAAATTTATTTATTCTTCTCTTCCTTTAAAAATCTTTATCATGTACATATTGTGCGTCTTTGTCTATTTCCTGGCTAGACTACAAGCTCCAAGTTTACCCAGATGCAGGAAAGACCAAGATTGCACATCAGAAAGCCAAATCTGGTATCAGTATTCTTAACCCCTGTATCCCAAGCTAAGTTCTGCCTTGTCACCTTCCAACTTGTCCCTTCACTGGCCTACACAATTAATTATTTGTATTGCCTCTCTTCAGATTTCTTGATTATCACACCATGACATCAATCATCATTGATGTTTTATTTCTCTCTCTTCCTCTGCTAAAGGAGAAGCTTCTTGAATTCATGTCTGTAATCTGCTCCTAGCATCTGGTTTGGCAGTTAAAAATTGAATGCACTGTAACTTTTTAAATTGCTTTAGAGAAAACAAGTCAAGGCATCAGTAGTAAAAATATAACATCTGTAGATGGAGATTATTTGTGCTGATCAGAAACACGTGAAGAGAGAGAGAGAGAGAGAGAGAGGAGAGAGAGATAAATAGATAGATTTAGGTATCATGGTACTACACTTTTTATTTCTTTTAGAATAGAGCTATCAGTTTTACTTTTTGACACTTTTCATAACTCTTTTAAGTCAGCTTTCTTCTCTGCAAGCCTCATTCATTTAGAAAAACATATTCATCCAGCACAGCTCATGGGTATTTGGGCATTAAGAGGATTAAAACACTTTTATAACAGAAAATAAATAAAGTTCTCATTATATTTCTTTTTCTTTCCATCTGGGTAGCTAAGGTCAGAGGCCAGAAAAACCTGAGGAAGCTGCTACAAGTCTTCCTGTATCTGGGGGAGATTTATTTAGACAGGTTACAACCCTGGTTTTGTTTTTGAGTTCAACTTTTTGAAATGTTCAAGCTTCATTTCTGAAAAAGAGTACATTTGGTAAATGCTGTTTTCTTGGGTTAAATGGTGCCTGCAGACTCAAGTATCTCAGCTTTGATCATTTCCAAACAGGTACTCACATTGCTTGAGTACACTCCATGCACACACACCCCATCCCACCCCACCCAAAAAAAACAGGAAAAACTAGAAGAAAAGCTTTTTTGCAATTGCTACTGTGCAGGAAGCCCTTGTCTAAAATCACTGGTTTATTTGGCAAGGGATATTCAGGAGTTTAATATTACAGGACAAAAAGTGATATTTTTCCAGGTATGTCCAGTCAAAAAGCAAATAGAAACTTGTGAATAATATATAAGTAGGTTTTGTGGCTTGTTTATACTATTACATGAAGTTACTGTGGGCTAGAGACAGTGAATTTGCCTTCCTCTACTAGGATCACAGAGGGGCATTTCCTGATGTTGTTGGTCTGTGAGATTGTGTTTGTCCTACAGAACGCCATGGTCTACCTTGAGTGTCCAGCTCCTGAGAACTCCATCACAAGATGCTTTCTCCCCCCGTGCTCAGTTTTGCAATCACTCCTCACCGTTGACTATTTTGTTTATGTCTAGTGTAAGCTCATCTCGTGTATGCCACTAGCCTATTCTATCCCTCTGTCTTTGTTTTTCTCTCTCCCTTTCATTCACACACACATACACAGTTTCAGACAGTTAACATAAATATATAAATATATGGATATAGAGGTAGCTTACTTATTTTTATGATTGTGAGAGAGTCAGATAGTCTTAGCTTCTTCATTTCTTAAAAAAATAACTTTTAAAACATTTATCTATAAAATAGAATATAAGAGAATAATTTATTTGGCTAACTGGCTTAAAATAAAGCATTAAGAAATAATGTCTCAATTTTTATTAGATCAAGGTTTCTTTTTGGGGTTCTCAGAAAACTAACAAGAAATAAAGCTTATATGCCAATACTTTACTGATAGTGTAATTTCAGGAATGTAGGAAATGAGGGGAAAGAAAATTGAGGTAGAAAATAAAGGAGAGAAAATCAAAGGAACGTGGATATTATTTGGATGAAACACCAGCGAAGGCTCAATCTTATAGGAGTGTACCACCATTTGGATGAGTTTCATTTTTCTAACTTACCTTGTTCATATAAAATCCAATAAATGAATACTTTGAGAATTGAAATTTTGACATGTTTTCAGACAGTAATACACTCACAAATTTACTTGATATTGTGGGTTCTAGTCTTGGAATGTCAATAAAGAACAAATTTGAATCGCGTGCCATGTTTAAATAAGTCCCAAATATTTTTCTCCATATATAGATGCTATATTAAACAAGAGGTCATTTCTTCTGAATCCATCCATTATGTACATATTCATTAATTCCACATGTAATCATCTTTATTTTGCCCTGAAATGGTGTTTCTATAATTGTTTTATTTATTAAGCACAGATTGAGTGCGTACTGTGAGCTTCAATATGTTCGAAATTTGGTGAAGTGAGCAATGCAGAAAAAAAAGGAAACAAGTTGAGGTGCAATGCACCAGATATTTTTCTGTTACAATTAAAATAGAGCTTTCTGACTAAGTGATTGTCACTTTCTGCCATTGTTTTTTGATCAAATTATAATTTTAAGCAATATATATGTGTACTCATCAGGAAAATCTATCCAAGAAAATAAAAAAAAAATACATCCACTAAATTTTGTTTCTTATTGATAAAACATTCATCCCAGTGAACATTGGCTTCCCTATTTTTTCCAGTGCCTCATCTACAGAAAAGGATCCATGGATTCTTGACTTTCTCAGAAGCTGAGTGCAAAGGAGCAAGATGTGAGGAGGGAGGTATGAACTATGGTGGACTTGAAACATGGCTCACTAAAATAAATACATAAATAAATAAATAAAATGGGGGGAAAAAGAAAAGAAATATGAAAGGAAAGAATGAGGGAAGAAAGAAAGGAAAGGGGGAAGGAGGGAGGAGAAATAAAAGAAAAGAAAGAGAAAAAAATTAAAAAAAAAGCAGAGGACCCTGAATTATAGCATTCGCTGCATTTGCCTTAATTGTTTGGTGGAAATTTTCCCACCAAAACCAATTTCAACTACCAGTGATTTAACAATAGATTTCAATATTTCAGACTATTTAACTATCAGCTCCCAGGAGTCCATAGGAAAGCAAGTGACTAAAAGCCTTAGAGAAGAATAATACATCCTACGGGAATTTTTTTTTTTTTTTGTCCAGACAGAGTCTTGAGCAGAGTGCAGTGGCATCGTAGCTCACTGTAACCTCAGAATGTGGGCATCTTGCTGCCTCAGCCTCCGAAGATGCTGGGATTACAGGCACTTGCTGTGGTGCCTGGTTGGATTTTTCCATTTTTTTCATGAGTCGGGGTCTCACTCTTGCTTAGACAAGCCTCGAACTCCTGAGCTCAAGCCATCCTCCCACCTCAGCCTCCCAAAGTGCTGGGATTACAGGCATGAGCCACCACAAGGAGCATCCTACAGGATTTTAATTGATATCTAAAAAGTATGGGATACAAGCTTTCTTTACTTCAGATTTATATTCAAATACTTTTTTACTTAATTTATATTGACTATCATTTACTTCTTCTCACTAATACAGCTTTAAACACAGGTAATAAATATTTATAAAATGTTCAGATTTTATTTGTCAGTACTATGTTTTAACTTTGCTGAAATTCAACTCTGACACTAACTCTGACCACCCAGAGTTAGTACAGACCTTCTAAGTTAAGGACTCAGTTCTCCACAGAATCTTCATCACCGGAAACAACAGTGGGGCTCCCAGACCACCTGCTCTACTGAGAGACTGGCTCCAAGTTCAGAGATTCTCATAATACCCTTCCAGTTTGATTTTCCATAATGGCTCACAAGCCAGGAAGTGCTGTAGTTGATGATTACACTTTTATTACTAAGGATACAAATCAACTCTGATGTGTTTTCTTGTGATCATATTGGACTCACCCAAATATTCATAACACTTTTCCTATTTTAATGTCAGTTGATTAGCACATTTCATTCTGTATGCAACCTTAATTCTCCTTTGTTATACAACGTATCATATCTCCAGTGAATTGCACCAGAGACCTCTTTGCATACCATTATTCTGCCTGTCACTCTACTCAAATGTAGTGTGGGTTGTAATACTGTGTCTTGAAGAACCAGACTTATGCCCCATCATGAGTGTGAGTTTAATAAAGTCTAAATTTATTTTATCAGTTTTCTGTCACTCTCCATCTTACTTATAACTTCCTTTGCCAATGTCTCTGTTTCGAGCTGGCATAGCCCTTCTGAAACCGCCTAATCATATCTTTTGCTTTTGTATAAGCCACTTTTACTGTAGCTACCTTGTATAGCAGTGGTTCTCAACCTCCCTAATGCTGCAATGTATTTTCATTGTTAAAAAGGGGTCGCAACCCACAGGTTGAGAACCGCTGTTGTATAGAGTAGAACATCTGACAGAAAGATGATCCATTTAGTGATTCTTAAACTAAGTAGCTCCAGTTGCTTTCAAATATCTATTATCCACATTCCAACTTGACCCAAATCTGTAATTTTCAGTTGTTTTAGCAATGTTTTTCAGACATTGCTATAAGTTCAGGCCTTTTGTGTATCCATCGACTGGCTTTTGGACAATGCAATGGAAGAATCAGTGTTGCAGGGAATTATTGTTGGTTTTGATCAAAAAAGACTCCCTTCAACTTTTTGTCTTTTTCCTTCTTTCTTCTGTGTGGAATAAAAATGTAATGAGTAGACCCTACCAACCACCTGGAACCATGATGTGATCTTGGGGAGAACAACAAGAAAATAACAATACTATTTTTTTTGACATGCGATTGGCTTACAGATCTAGAAATCAATCCACCATGGTGAGCTGGTAAATGCTTAATCACTAGTTCCCCGGGGTTAAAATGTCTTGATGTGTAGTGTTTTCTGTCTTCTGAGGAGATAATATTCCTAACATATAGCCTGTGACATAATTATCATGGAGTTAGAAAGAGACGTGCACAATTAATTTTTGTAAGCCAGGTCTGGTAAACTCCAATGGAGACAAATAAACTTCTGTCTTGTTTAAACCATTATTTTGGGAGTCTTTCTCACTCAAGGTCAAAATTGACTCCAGAGTATTTCTGACTATTGGCCTTTAAGGCCAAGTGGCAACAGAGATGAGACCAATTTGAACCATACAGATTTTCTCATTATGGGCTTTGAACTTTAGGTATGGAGAGAAAATAATTGATTTATAGCTGAATTTTCAACAAAATGATGCCCTGAGACAGGCAGGGAAAGAATAGCTGTGTCATGTTAATAAAGAGATTCATAATGAACGTCAGCAAACTCCTGCAAATTCAGGAGGCCAAAGGCAATCTGGCCTCACACACAGCCTTGGATCATGAATGGTGCTTAATTTATGTCAGATTTGATTCTTTCTTACTGTTTTGGGTTTCATTATTTTCTGCTCTTTTTCTGGTCTCTATTTTGTTGGTGGAACTGTTTAGTCTCATTTTCCCTTCATTATTTCCTTCATCTTGCTTTCTTTAGATTTAATTTGCTGTTCTCATTCTAGTTTCTTAAAGTAAAACGTTAAACTATTTAAGGCCTCTTTCCGCCTTATTAAAGTATAAATCTAAAGATTTTTCTCTAAGAATTACTGTAGCTACATTACATAAATATTGATATGTTGCCTTTTAATTTTCATTTAGTTCAAAAGGCTGTTCATTTCCCCCTTTATTTCTTGTTTTATCGCATGTGTGATTTAGAATTGTGTTCTTTAGTAGTTACAAACTCGGTTATATTCCTCAAACTCTTCTTTTTTATTTGTAATTGACTTCCTTTGGGATCAGAGAACATATTGGTAATAATTTCAATGCTTTCAATTTTATGGAGACGTGTTTTATTGCCAAGTACACATTGTTTCCTGGACATTAAGCCTTTTTGCATCAAAAGGATAAGGATTCTGCTCTTGCTGAGTAGTGTTTTCTCTAGATACCAGTCAGGTCAAGTTAGCTGATGGTGCTGCTCAAGTGCTCTACATCCCTGCTGAGTATCCCTCTGTATCAATTCTATTAGTTATTGATAGTGGAATACTGAAGTTTTCAAAAATTGCTGTTAATTTGTCGGATTTCTTCTTTCAGTTGTGCCAGTTTTTTGGCATGTTTTTTAAAGTGGTGCTGGTCGTTGCACAGTTGCATGCACATCTATAATTGCTATGTATTTCTGATGTGTCTTTATAACGTTCCACCTTTGTTACTAGTAGTAATTTTTGTTGTCCAGTTCATATTATCTGAGATTGGTTTACCATTCCAGCTCTCCTTATGGCATTTTTCCCATGTTATCTTCTTCTGTCCTTTTACTTTCAGCCTGTTAACGTCTATGAATCTTATAGAGTCTTGTAGATGCTTCTAGAAAGTACATGGAGTATTTGGAAAGTGTGCTTTAGTCCAGTTAGACAATTTCTCCCTTATGGTGGAAGTATTTGGCCCATTCATGTGGAATTTAGTAATGATAGTAATTACATAGGACTAGTATTTAGTTTTAGAAGTCATGGTTAGGTTTTCTTTTGTCATTTGGTTGTTTTCTGTCTTGCATCATTTTGTTATGGTTTCCCCTTTCCTTTTTCTTCTGTGTGACATAAATGTGTTTCAATTTACCATTTTCTTTCCTCTGGTGACTTTTTTTCAGTGTACTTTTAGTGACTTTTAAGTGGTCTCATTATGTACCTTAATTTATCATAATCTACCCCAGATTAATGATGACTAAATTCAGATAAAATACAGCAATTATGCTCCAGTGTAATTCCATACACTCACATATCTTTTAGGCACAATTCCTTTTAATTTTTCTATCTTTTTCATATTTCTAATTATCTATCTTCAAGTTTATTGATTTCTCTCTTCCCTCATGAATCTGCTGTTGTTCCTGTACAGTGAATTTTTTTTCATTTTATCAACTTTACTTTTCAATTCTAGAATTCCCTTTGTTTATTTTTAATAGCTTTATTTATTACTATCACATATTGGTTAACTCTTTTTTATAATACTTTTGCTACATTTTGAACATACTTATAATAAGCGACTTAGTATCGTTGGGAGTTCAATGCAGCGTGCAGGCCCATCAGAGACTGTCCATGTTAACCGCTTTGTGCACCTCCCTTAGCTGTGTGACTCCCACTTTCCCACTTTCCTGTTTCTTTGCATGCCACAAATCTCTTCTTAGAAACTAGCCATTTTAGATTCTTTCACTACTGTAGATTTTGTTTGGGTTTTCATATGAGCTTGTCATTGCTGTTCTGTGGGGCATTGATGTTGTTGCTGCTGTTTGAGATGGAGTTTTGCCTTGTCAACCAGGCTGGAACGCAGTGGCAAGATCGTAGCTCACTGTAGCCTCAAATTCCTGGGCTCAAGCCATCGTCCTGCCTTAGCCCGCTGAGTAGCTAGCGCTACAGGCCCTTGAGAAGTTGCAAGGATCTGTTCTTTCTCTTTTTCCTTTTTTTTTCTCCCACTTTTCTATCTAAGTAAACTACCTGACCTGGACTTAATCTGTGGAACTGGTGGCCCCTCTAAAACAGAATTACAATTTTAAATTTTATTACCAATTCTCGGTAGGGCTACACTCCCCCTGTTCTTATCTAGGAACCAATAATTATATTTTCTAACATGTATAAGCACTTACTACAGAGAAGGCTTTGTATGAAGAACTTTTCAATTGGCTACTATTCTTCTCTGAGAGCAGTCCCACTCAGAGCACTGAAACCGCCCTCACAAGTTGATGCCGGGGTGCGAGCAAGGCAAGAAGTAGAGTAAGGCCCCCCCAACTCTGAAGGAACAGGCCTAACTAAAATAATGACGATACTTAAACTCTACAAGGAAACAGCCTTAGCTAAAATGATGACAATCAGCAAATGTCCCTTCCTTTGCTGGGTAATAGTCACTGACTCCTTGTTTGCTTCTCTGTTAATTCTAGAGGGCACAGCTGGTAGTTGTAAAGATTCTTAACTTTTCTCCATAGAAAACATCACCTGCTCAGAACATAGGGGTAGATGTGGGATATCGCTCAGGTCTTGCATTTTCGTGGATTGGCTGACACACCCAGGCCAAGGAACTGACTCAGCTGGTCTGGGATCCCCCCACCCAAGGTACTACATTCAGCAGTGACCCCACCCTCCACCCCAGACAGAAGCTCATACCAAGGAAATTGTGATTCGGCTCCAAAATCTCTCAATTAGCAGACCCTGATTGCCTAACCCTCTTTGACCAAACTGTCTTAAAAACCATGCCGCCCTCCCACCCTTGGAGAGGAGAATTTGAGAAATTTCTCCATCTCCTTGCCTAGTGCTGTAGGGAGTAAACTCTCTCTGCTGTTTCTGGACATTGTCTATCTCTTGGGCAGTGGGTAGATGAATCAGGCCGGGTGGCAACAGTAATGGGACAATATTTTTTGCTCATTCCAACAAAATCCTTCCCAGGATTACTTTGAATTAAGTTTAAAAAATTAATTAATTAAAAAGAGAAACATTCTTCTTCAATCATGAGTCAGTAACGATAAGGAAGATAATTGTCTTGAAGAAAGGCAGGTCACTTACAAGGAAGAAAGAAGATAATAACAAAGGTTTTTCCCTTTTTTTTTTCCTTATGAGTACAGTGGTACTGCAATTACTTTCCTGTCATGGAGGATTTGAATAGTCCAAGCATTTCTCTGTCATTCTGCTCTTGTAGGAAGTTGGAGTGGCATCTCTTGGTTGAGAATATAAATGATCACATATTTGTTAGGGAGAAATGGAGAGGAGATAATTACCCCAGTTCTCACTAATATATTAATAATGTCATTTTTAATTAAGGCAGTGAGGGGGAAATAGAAAAGACCACATTTGCATTAACACTTTCCAAAGTAACTTATGCCAAAATAATTTTTTTTGCAACTTGTCCAAAAGCAGGGTGAATTAATCACTTTAAGTGTAAATTCCCTTGGGTACTTCTCCCTTAAATTAAAGCTAGGAACAATTATAATTGGTCATGGAAAAATAACTTAAGGCAGATACCTATCTCCATAAAGGCAACATTTAGTTGCTCAATATTTTGACAATCAGCAAATAAATGAAACCAGCTGTGTGTTTTCCATTGGTATTAATATTATTTTTATACTCATTAACTGGAAAGGCCTTTGTTAATGTTCTCTGGCATCACTGCATTACCAATTCAACACTGAAGTACAATTCAAGTCTGTTCAGATTCCAAGGGAATGGCAGGATTTCCAGATTCAAAAGCACAAAAATAAAAATAATTCAAATTTTAAAAATGTTTAAAAATTATTTTATTCTTTCAGACAGCAAATGTATTCAAATGTGCCATCAAATAGCCTTCTCACAGAAGATGCACTGAAGCTTTTATAGCTATCAAAAGGCTATACACTGACTCTCCTATATTGATTCCTTTCTAAATTAAAAAAAAAAGCAATGTTTCATGCAGGAGTGGTTCAAGAAAAACAACCTACCAATTCATGGCTTTGTGTTAAGAATCTTTAATAACAAATCATCCAATCAGAATTATTTATCTCTCCTGTCATGGTTACTGTTGTGCCTCAATTTGACCAGACCACAGAGTGCTCAAGTATTGCTAAACATTATTTCTGAGTGTGTCTGTCAGGGGATTTCTGAATGAGATTAATATCTGAATAAGCAAACTGAGTAAAGCAGATTGCCCTCCTTTCATTCAATCATTGAAAGTTCCAATAGATGTACAGCAGTTCACAACCTGTCAGTCGCGGCCCCTCTGGGGGTCTCCTGCATATGAGATATTTGTATTACAATTAATAACAGTGGCAAAATTACAGTTATGAAGTAACAATGAAAATAATTTTATGGTTGGGGGTCACCACAACATGCGGAACTGTATTAAAGTTCTGCAGTTAACTGTATTAACTCTCTGTGGCATTAGGAAGGTTGAGAACCACTGCAATAGAATAAAAAGCTGAGTATAAAAGAGTGCTTTCTGTCTGTGTGACTGTTTTTAAGCTGAGACATGAGTCTTTCCTTGCCTTTGTATCCAGATTTACAATGGAATGGACACCGTTGGCTCTCCTGCTTCTTAGTTTTTTGAAATTGAACTAGAAAAGTATGATTTTTCTGCTCTACATCTACAATTCTCATCCTCCATAATCATGAACAAATTTCTCTCTCTCTCTCTCATTCACACATACACGCACATGTACACACACAGCTCTCTGGAAGATATCCAACCATCCGTGTATTTATCTATTTTTCATATCATGGCTAGATCCTTTCTGGACAGTCATTATGTATTTCCTGTTTGTTGGTTGGTTTTTCCTCTAGAGAAAACTGACTAATACAGCTTGTACTACCAAGATTGGTTCTAAAAGAACAGAATTTTAATGATATACTTTCTGAATTGGTTCTGGGGTTTATGAAATTATCTCTCTAATCTGATTAAAGACACTAATGACTCTCTTTCCAGTATTAAAGAAAGTACCCATAGTCTATGGCATGACCTTATAGTAGAAATACACAAAACAGCTCTGTTCAATAATCCTCATTAACTACTTATAAGTAGTAAACACCGTAATGTGTATGTCCTTAAGAATATTTCTACAAATATAATACATGTAATGAAATTGACTTGCTGCTGTAATGTTACTAGACAAAGTGGTGACAGGGAAGGATGAGCATGGAGATTCAAATTCCCAGCTCAAGCACTGCAAAAATGACCTGATAGCTTCTGTGCGTGCCTTGAAGGAGACCCTTATCTACTGTAGCTGCAGAGTGACGTTGCTGCTCTCTTCCAACTACAAGCCTCTATTAATATATTAGTAGACAGTGTTTGAGTATTTATGTGAAAGTATAGCTTCCAGATCAGAGTCTGGAATTCTTGAAAGGATAGAGATTTTCTTTCTTTCTTTTTTTTTTTTTTTTCACTAAATCGTAGCTGTGTACATTAATGCGATCATGGGGCACTATACACTGGTTTTATAGACCGTTTGACACATTTTCATCACACTGGTTAACATAGCCTTCCTGGCATTTTCTTAGTTATTGTGTTAAGACATTTATATTCTACATTTACTAAGTTTCACATGTACCCTTGTAAAATGCACCGCAGGTGAGGGTGATTGGTGGAATAGAGATTTTCTTTGCAGTTTTTACTTTTCTATTTTTTTCCTAGTTTCACCCATGCCCAGTGAGTAATTTAGAACTCAATAATATAAAAGTGAATTGATTATTCAGGTGTCAAGGAAATAAGTTAATTTAGGATGTAAATTATTCTCAAGGTCATATTGCCTTATTTCCTGCTTTTTGAAAAATGCTTTTCTTAATACTTACACTTTTTATGAGTCAAAATACAATAATAACTAACATCTCTTTATTTTATTTGAGGCATCCTTACTAGGGAATGATTGTATGTAATTTAACCCCATCGTGGCTTTATGAGGAAGATCATACTGTCTTCATTTGCTATGCTGAGTACATCTCTAATTTCTCATAGTTAATACGAGATGCTGAGTGAAGATTCAAATCTTTTCTTTATGAGGCAGAGACTCTACACTTAACCATCAGGCCTAAAAGAATAAATCTATGACATTTTGATCTGCTTACTTCATCTACCTTAGCTGTTTTGCAGCAGTTTTGACGCTAATGAAGCACACATTAGCTTTCAAAATTGTGAGCTGCTCTGCATTGAAGATGAAAACATAAAAGATTTTCTCCACATCAGTATAAGACATTTCAGACAAAAGGTAAAACCTCTCCTATGCTCTCCAGAATGTCTGAAATTCTTTCTGTCTAGAATATCCTGTTCTCACTAAGGCTTTTTCCAAAGACTTATACATTATCATAACTGTAAGTTAGAAATCTAATTATCAAAAAAAGTGAAAGTACATTTAATCATATTTTATTCAACACAGATTATAACTTCTAGCTCCAGGAGAACTGGTGTGCTTGGTATGAGATAATGTGATTAATATTGCAATAAAAACCATGATTTTAAAAAAGCATGTGAGAGCACATCATTTGTAAGAGAAATGGCCAAAGAAATAGTTATCCATTAAATTAAATTACATATTTATTTCAAATTACTGCACATTTAATGTTTTTTTTTTTTTTTTTGAGACAGAGTCTCACTATGTCAGCCTCGGTAGAGTGCCCTGGCATCACAGCACACAGCAACCTCCAACTCTTGGGCTAAAGTGATTTTCTTGCCTCAGCCTCCCAAGTAGCTGGGACTACAGGCACACACTACAACTCCTGGCTATTTTTTGTTTTTTCGTTGCAGTTGCCATTGTTGTTTAGCTGGCTCGGGCTACCCACTGAGCTACAGGCACGGTCCTGAGACAGCTTTTTAATTCTAGGGATTTATTTTTCTTTTGTCCAGATTTTCTTTCTTTCTCTTTTATTTTAAAGAACATAGAAGTCAAGGAATTAAAGTCAGCAAAAAGAGCCAAGGGAGTTAACACATACCTGAAAAAAATACTGGGATCAACATATTTGGACCGATATAAAAAGGATATTATTTTTTCTAAAGAAACTACCCATATTATCTTAATTCCTTCTCAAGAATTACTAATGTTTAACAAAATTTTATTATTTTTGATTTATTATTATTATTTTTTTTTTGTGGAGACTGAGTCTCCCTTTGCTGCCCTCAGCAAAGTGCCATGGCATCATACCTCACAGCAACTTCAAACTCGTGGGCTCAAGTGATCCTCTTGCCTCAGTTTTTCTATTTTTCGTAGAGATAGGGTCTCTTGCTTAGGCTGGTCTTGAATTCCTGAGCTCCAGAAATCCACTTAGCACTCTGGAAAGCCAGAGTGCTAGGATTATAGGTGCAAGCCACCGTGCCAGGCCAAACCATGTTTGAAAAAGTACAGTTCTTACAAACAGGATCTATTTTATTGAAGTTGTGATACATATAGTACTTAGGAAGAAATGGTCCTTTTGAAAGTACTTAGGCAGTATGTTTTATTTTACTAAGAATAAGTTCTGATTTTGTCATAAAACTACAATTATTTGATATAGAAATGTTTTATTTTGCCAAATCTGTAAATTCAATACTTTTCACATGATTTTATAAAATTATTTCTGGCTACTTTTTTTTTAAAATATGTTCTTTGCAGTTGTTTTAAAACAGTTCTTTGCAGTTGCTGAAGTTCGTTGGTTGGATTACCTCCTTTCATCTTCACAGTAAACCTAAAAAGAAGGCAAACTTTATTGTTAGGGAAGATGTAATACAATTTGAATATTTAAATGTTTTGCCCATAATGTTATTGAAAGTCAGCTTGGAATCTTTAGTTTTCTATCTCTAAATCTCACCCCACATTTAGCTTTCATTTTTAATAGAATCACTAACAAAGTATCAAAACTGTCCACTCATCCCTCACTATACAGGGAAATAGCACAGAATCCACTTACGTTAATAACATGCACTTTAATTCATTTCTTTCCCTTAGTAAATATATTTAGTAGCACCTACTATGTGCACACAGGGTATGTGATGAGAGTTGGTGGCCTACCTCTTCACTCCTTCCGTTTCATAACAAATATAAGAGGGGATGGGACTATCCCACACCTAGCTCCAAATATTGGTCCCAACTTGGCCTGAACTATCAGTGTCCACAACCCAGGCCATTCAGCACGGGGTATTTAACAGCCATCAGGACTAACTCATGTGCATGCACCCACGTTGATGAAAACTGGAATTTCTCTTTCAAGATTAGAGAAAGAAGCTTGATCTCTAGATTAAGATTGAGAAGTTCATGGCAGCCCTGTGTAACAAAACAAAGAGCAAAACCCCAAATAAGATGACACCAATAATATAAAACATCGTGGAAGAAAAAAACTGGCCCTTATTGACATAATGAGATCAAACAACAAAGAAGCTCATCCTAGCTTTTTCATTGTTAAATAAGCTGGGAAATTCACTTTATTGTTTAAATCGATTTGAATTTGGTTTTCAGGTAACTTGAACTGAAATTATTCTAACTTAACTGTACACTTTATATAATTATATCATCAGCCTAAAAATGTTATTCTGCTTCACAAAAGCTTGTGAAAGTGCCATCAAATTCACAGTCACAGCTTCATGTAACAAGGACGGGGCGTTGCTAAATTAATTTTATTTAGCTCTGTATTTTGTTACTGATTTTTCTCTGATTCTGTGCTCTTCAAGACTGGGTAACTAATCCCTTTTCTCCTATCGCTTTGTGATAAAATTCTCAACCCTTTCTATTGCGATTGAAAAGCAGAGAAATGCAAGAGCTCACCTTCCTGCCAACAATTATCACTCACATCAGCTGAAAGGTCATGTTTGTGTCTACACAGTTGACAGGATGAAAACTACTGCCCAATCTGGACATGGTGTCTCAGGCCTGTAATCCTAGCACTCTGGGAGGCCAAGGTGGGTGGATTGCTTGAGCTCAGGACTTCAAGGCCAGCCTGAGCAAGAGAGAGACCCTATATATATATCTGCTAAAAATAGAACAACTAGCCAGGTGTTGTGGCTGGTGCCTATAGTCCTAGTTACTGGAATGTTTTCTTCAGTAGGTCCTTCGTCTAGACTCTAGAGGATTCGAAGAATGAATCAATGGGCCACAAATCAGTGGTAAGACAGGATTTATTATACAGCAAAGAATATAGAAAAATCTCCACCAGAACTCTCGGCAGAGGGGAAGACCCAAGCCAAAAAATCTCTCTGCCTTGATTCTTTGTCTAGTGTTATATATAGTCACAAGAGTCCTTTGTAGTTACAATTTGGAGGACTTGGTAACAAATGAATGGATGCAGTTGATGTGAATGAGCACCTTAGCAAATGGGCAAGGTGAATGAGCCCTTCTCTTCATGAAATTGCTCAGGCCTAGGACACTTACGTGAAATTGTCAAGGCCTAGGAAAAGAGGGGGGCTCCTTGTTCAGCCATGAATGGGGGAACCCTGCCATCGTGTTTCTGCTGGCTTTACTTATTTTATGAGCATTCAGTACCGATTTCACACTTCCAGACCCTCTTGCTCCTGGGCTTAAAACCTGCAATCCCCAACAGCCAATCTCCGTTACATTTTTAGTTTAAGGTATTAGGTGAGTTGGATCATGTTGCAGTGACCCGCTACTGAGTAAGAAGAAAAGCTTTTGCTTCCTATGCCAGATACCCTGAAACATCCCTAGATCCCTAGAGAGGGGAATATTTGCCTTTGTGAGAAACTGTATAAGAATTTTCTTCATTTTAAAAAGCAAACGTCCTTGGAAAATGTAAATTTCAAGCATTTACATTCATGTACACTTTAGAGGACGAAGTGGTCAGAGACAAATTTCTCATGCAGAGAGAAAAGGAATATAGGGCATACTGCTTACAACATTCATGGTACCTTAAGTGAAACTTCTATTTTTTATGGAGATGGCGAGTCAAGAAGAGTGTGGGTCATGTCAGAAACAATGAATTATTATGAACTGGAAGGATAATTTGCTTTCAAGATCTTTCGAGTGGCAGATAAAGCACACTTACCTAAAGATGCATATTTTAAACATTTTTGAAAGTAAGAGAAAATTAACTGAAAGACATTCATGTTTTTGAGGATAATCTGTTTCCAGAGAGTTAAAAACTCAAATACTCATGAAGCGTCTTACAAGACTTATTTTACATGGATAAGCAGCCGAAGTCATTATACATAATATGTAAACGTCAGAAACTTCCTGAATATGTTTACACATTTGTTGAAATAGGGAAAATTTAATCAAAAATATTCTGTCAGTAAGAAGTTTGATACTCAGCTGAAGTTTCCAAAATTCTAATACAATACTGATTCCTATAAAAAACAAACTCAATTTTCCTCTATTGAATGTTCAAAATTTTTGCATTTTGTTATTTAAAACACACTCAACTGAGTATTTTTTTTTCTCTTTTATGACTTACTCCAAAGTCATAAACTAACAGATGTTTCCAGATCATTATCTTTTTGTGTCTCCAGATAAATAAAGAAAATTACAAGTAAAATTGTAATGGTGTATTAGTCATTACTATATTTTCTATTTTAATTATTCTTTATTTTGCAAAATCAATTTGATTTTATTATTTCAACTAATAGATGTGGCCGTATCATCTCGGTATGATTTTGAAACATTATCACATAAATGTCTCAGTGATCATTTACTGCATTAATCTGCTCAGGCTGCCGTAACAAATACCACAGACTGAGTAGCTCAAACAACAGAAACCTGTTTCCTCTGAGATGGAGAGGCTACAAAGTCTTAAGATCTAAGTTCTGGTAAGGTTTGATTTCTGGTGAGGAATGTCTTCCTGGTTTATAGATGCCTTATTTTTCTGTCCTCATTGGTGACCAGAAACATATTCTGGTCTTTCTTCCTTTTTTCTTACCAGGACATCAGTTCTATTGAATTAGATTCCTGTCCTTATAACTTCACTTAACATAATTACAACCACACAGGCATTATCTCCTTACACAGACATTCAAGTGCTTAGAGAATCAACATACGAATTGGGAAAGAGGGGACACAGTTCAGTCCAAAGCAGTTACCTTTATACATCTGAGTTTCTTATACTTCTCTTGTTTAATCACTGGTTTGACATAAATACAAGTATATGAATATTTTGCTAAATGAGTGAGTCATAATGATGCTTATGTACTCTACAAATAAAAATTATCAGGTCTTTTAAGCTTGATCCATTTTAAAAGAAAAAGTATTACTATATGTATGATAGAAATGTATATACATGTGCACACATATACATATATATGAACATATATATGAAATATTCCTTTATCATATAACTTAGCCCCAGACAATATTTTGTGTTTCTTGAGTAGCAATAGCAAAATGGCAGCAAAATGCTGCCCTATTTTAGAGCTACGGTTACTAATTACCTTACAGTAAGGTTGATATTTAGGAATATAAATCTGCGTCACTCTAGACTCCTTCTCCCAGGTATTTAAATAAATGCCACCTTTCTCTCATATCCTTGTAATACTTGCTGAAATTATGGAAGGGAGGGGGGAGGTTAGGGGGGAGGGAGGGTGATGGGTGGGGCCACACCTACCGTGCATCTTAGAACAGGCACAGGGGAAATTTACTAAATGCAGAATACAGATGCCTACATACAATAACTAAGAAAATGCCATGAAGGCTGCGTTGAACAGTTTGATGAGAATATTTCAGATCGTATATGAAACCAGCTCATTGTATCCCTTGATTGCACTAATGTACACAGCTATGATTTAACAAAAAAAAAAAAACAAAGAACATTTAAGACAAGGAGATTCCTCATGTGTAAACTATCACATTTTCTTTTTTTTTTATTGTGATGGGACTTGACATTAATTTTAGCATTTTAACATCCTTTTAACAAAATTTTGAATGATGAATACAGCATTATTACCTGTACGCACAATGTTCTATGACGGATCTGGCGCTTATTCTTGCATAATTGAAATATTACACCTGTTGATTAGCAACATCCATTTTCTCATCCCTAAATTTTCTCATCCCTAGAACACTTGGCAATGAGAATTCTACTGTTTGTCCATGAATTTGACCATTTTAGATACCTCATTTAAGTGGGATCATGTAGTATTTGTCTTCTGTCTTACATATTGCTTAGTATAATGTCATCAAGCTTTATTCATATTGTCACATACTGCAGGATTTTTTTTTTCTTTTTAAAGGCTGAACAATAAACAGTCCCACGTATGTATACACTAACCGCATTTTCTTTGTTGGTCTATCCATGGGCATTTCAGTTTTTTTCTGTATCATTGCTGTTGTGAACAATGCCACAGTGAACATATGTGTGATATATCCTTGAAATCCTGTCCTCAATTATTTTGGATATATACATGCCCAAAGGTTCAATTGCTTGATCATATAAATGTTTCTTTCTTTTTTCTTTTTTGTTAATTTTCGAAGAACAGCCACAGTTTTCTATTAGCAATTTATATGAGATAAGCATATAGTTCCTCTTTCCTACCTGATTGCTTTGGATAGGACTTCTGGTACTCTGTTGAATAGAATGAACACCCTTGTGCCTAATTAAAGGTAGATATGTTTATAATTGTTGTTTATTCTTGGTGAATTAACACATTTTTAAATATAGAATGACCTTCTTTGTCTCTTACAACAGTTTTTGACTTAAGGTCTATTTTGTATGATATAAATATTTTGTCTTTTCACCATTTGTGAGGCATAACTTTTCTGATCCCTTCACTTTCAGCTTATGTTTTTAAATCTAAATGAATGGTTTTTAGACAGAATATAGTTAAATCTTGCTTTTTTTAAAATTCATTCAGCTTTGATTGGGGAGTTTAATCCATTTATATTTAAAGTAAGTATTTGATAGAGAATGGCTTACTATTGCCATTTTGTTTATTGTTTCCCATCTCTCTTATAGTTAACTTGTCCCTTTTTCCCCCTCTAAATCTGCCTTCCCTTCTGTTTCATAGATATTTTTCATTGTATTGGTGTGCTTCAATTACCTTCTCTTTTTTCTTTCATGTATCCTCTATAGGTATTTTCTTTGTACTTATCTAGTAGCTTACACAAAATATCTGATAGTTATTCTATTTTAAGCTTATAACTTTATTTGCTTGCAAAAACTATACTTTTTCTTGTCCAACTACAGTCTGTTATCGTCATGATTTATATCTTATTATTTTATGTATCCATATATATTTTTTTCTTTTGAAACAGTGTCTCATTATGTCACCCTCGGTAGAGGGCCATGGCATCATAGCTCACAACAACCTCAAACTCTTGGCCTTTAGAGATTCTCTTGCCTCAGCCTCCCAGGTAGCTGGGACAACAGGCACCCATCACAACACCCAGCTATTTTTTTTGTTGTTGTAATTGTCATTGTTTAGCAGGCCCTGGCCGGGTTCGAATCTGCCAGCCCTGGTGTATGTGGCTGGTGTCCTAACCACTAAGCTACAGATGCTGAACCCTTTAACATACTTTTATTTAGATTTATATTTGATATATTTGTCTTTAGCTTTTATATTAGAAGTTAAAGTGACTTAACCCTCAGTATTACACTATTATATTATTTTGTATATGGCTATATATATATATATTTTTTTTTTACAAGTATGTTTTAAACTTATATATCTTTTGTATTTCTGTTTAGCACCATTTCATTTCAACTTGAAGAGCTTTCTGTGAGAATTTTATAAGGCAGATATGGTGTTGATAAACTCTCTCAACTTGTTTGTCTGGGACAGTCCTGTTTCTCCTTCATTTATATCTGGGTATAGTATTCTTTATTGGCAGTTGTTTCTTGTTTTAGTTTTTTCTTTTAGCACTTTGAATATATTGTCCATTCTCTTCCAACCTACAAGTTTTCTACTGATAAATTTATTGATATTCTTCTGAAATTCCCTTTGTATGTGGCAAATCATTATTCTCTTTCTCCTTTCAAAATTATTTTTGTGTTTGAATTTTGACAATTTGATTATAATGTATGTCAGTTTAGATTTCTTTCCGTTTGTTTTATTTAGAACATATTGGACTTCTGGTACCCGAATGCCAGTTTCCTTTTCTAGATTTTGGAAGCTTTGGCCATTATCTTTAAATAAGCTCTCTGGTTCTCTCTCTCTCGCTTTCTCTCTCTCCTGTCTATTAGAATCCAACATGTACATATTGGTTCACCTGATGGTTTCATATAAGTTCCATAAGCTTTCTTTATGCTTGTTTATTGTATTTTTATTTTTTTCTCTTCTGACTGAAATATTTCCAATGCCTTAGTATTCACTGACCCTTTCTTCCACTTGTTCTACTCTGCTGTTGAATCCATCTAGTAGCTTTTTTTGTTAATTTATGGTATTTTTCATCAACAGATTTCTGTCTGATATTTTTTTAAAATATGTTCTCTCTCCCTTTGCTGAAATTCTTAGGAATTTTTCTCCTGACCTTGTTGATCATCTTGCTATGCTCATTATTTTGAATTCTCAGTCAAGCAAGTCATGTATCTTTGTTTTTTCAAAGTCATTTTTAGAAGATTTATTTTGTTCCTTTGGAATATCGTTTCTTGATTCTTCCTTGACTTTTGCTGTTGCTATCTACACAGGAGATAAAACCATTACCTTTCCCAGATAATACTGTGTAAGAGAAGGCCCTCATCAATCGACCTGGCTATAGATTTGGGGGACCTTTCAAATTTCATCCTAGTCCAAACTAATTCTTCTTAATGACTCCCTGGTATCAAGAGTATATGATACTGAGTTTATGAGACTATTTTAATGAGAAAACAGATAAAGTGAACAATAGTTCTTTGTTAAAAGCAGAAAAATAATGAAAAAGATATTGTGACATATGGCAGTGTTACTTTCAAGGGAATCATGTGGTTTGCCAACTGAATCAACTCTGTTTACAAGACTGATGAGATAAATATTGATATTCATTTCATTGGGAAAATGTAAAATACGAACATGTGAGGTTTCTGGGGGATTTGATGACTTTTCATGGATTTGAGCCATATCTCATAACAACTAAGCTGGTTCAACCTGGTGTTTCTAATTAGGAAATAAACTCTAAAGATATTTCAAACAAATGTTTTCATTGTCTTTGACACTCCAGAATCACATTATTAAAATTATCATGTAGGTTGTTTGATAAATTTAAGCTCTTATTTTAAATAAACACCCCTGACACAGTAAATAATCTCTTTGTGATAATTAAGTTTTACTCCCAATATTATCCATGTATATTAGCTCTAGGAGTATCTCCAAAAGAAATTTCAGTTCATTTTTAATTTCCTTGATTAAATAAATTTATCTTTACTCAGATACTTTTAATAAATTTTGATGCCCCTTTATTATATAACATGACATTTAAACTTACAGATTTTTGTGCTGTCTTTGCCATATAGCCTTAACCAATTTCTGTATACAAATGTATGCCCTGCCATTCACTTATATTTATTTGGCAGAATAGATCACTGCATGTTTTTGAAGATGTGGCTCTTCAAAATGTGATCTCAAATTCTTTTTTTTTTTTCTAGCTACTTTCTTTTTTATTTTTATTTATTTATTATTTTTTTTTATTAAATCATAGCTGTGTACATTAATGTGATCATGGGGCACCATATACTAGTTTCATAGACCGTTTGACACATTTTCATCACACTGGTTAACAACATAGCCTTCCTGGCATTTTCTTACTTATTGTGCTAAGACATTTACATTCCACATTTACTAAGTTTCACATATACCCTTGTAAGATGCACCGCAGGTGTGATCCCACCAATCACCCTCCCTCTGCCCACCTCCCCCCTCCCTCCCCTCCTTCTCCCCTTTCCCCCTATTCTTAGGTTGTAACTGGGTTATAGCTTTCATGTGAAAGCCATAAATTAGTTTCATAGTAGGGATGAGTACATTGGATACTTTTTCTTCCATTCTTGAGATACTTTACTAAGAAGAATATGTTCCAGCTCCATCCACGTAAACATGAAAGAGGTAAAGTCTAAATTGTTATTGACTTTTGTTTTAAAGGCTCTTTTTCTTCGATACGACAATATATCTTAAAAACTGCTAGAATTATATACGTGTGTGTATATGTATATGCACACACATACGTATTTATATGTATATTTTTACATACAAGTATATTCACTTGTATGTAAAGTGAATGTCCAAGGTACATATTTATGTATATATGCCTTTCATTCTTTTGAATATAGATGGTTTAGCCTATTTTGTTGCTGCTAAATGAAATTATTCTTTTTTATATCTGTTTGTTAAGTTCAAGCATTAACTTGGAGGTTTAAACAAATGTCAATAAGAATTTGAGATCATATTTTTTTTTTTTTTTTTTTTTGTGGTTTTTATGGCCGGAGCTGAGTTTGAACCCGCCACCTCCGGCATATGGGACCGGTGCCCTACTCCTTGAGCCACAGGCGCCACCCTTGAGATCGTATTTTGAAGAGCCACCATAACTCATCTTCAAAATTACTTGGTATTCCTTCATTTATTTGAGCCTTCTGATTCACTATTCCCCTCATTTTTTCTTCTTTAGTAATTTTTTCACATAGTATTATATCAAAAACTAAAATAATAAACCATAGGTGACATTTACAGAGTATTTAACATATGCCAGACACAGATTTAAGCGACTTTGAGTCTTAGTAATTGCATGAAGTGGTAAGTAGCTAGCCACAAGGTAGAGTCCAACTGCTTCATTATCAGTCTCACACAGAGGCCCAGGGGCCAGGCACAGCAGGGGAGTGAGTCATCTTGGAAATGACTCTTCAAGGCCCAGTTAAGTTTTCTGATGATACAACAGTTGTACATCTCGACTGCAACCTCATAAAAGACCCTTAACCCAAATCAGTCAGCTAAAGGTCATTTCAGGGTTCCTAGGTTTTAGACTTTTTAAATACCTTCCTAATTGATCCCTCTGCCCCTAGTTTCTCTTCCCCTGTGATTGATTCTTGGACTTAGCACTCTTTATTTTTTAAAAGGAGTGATTGATCCTGTTACTGTCTCATTTAAAACTTTTCAGTGGTTTCTCATCACCCTTTTAATTTCAAAATATTAAGGAAGTACAACATTTTTGTTACATGGATACACTCTGCAGTGCTGAATTCAGGGCTTTCAGTTGGTCCAACATCAGGGCAGTGTTCACTGTACCCAAGAGGTAAGTTTTTACCCCTCCCTATGGTGTAATTTGCAGCCACTTGGACAGAAATAGAGACCATTACCCTAAGTAAAATATCTGAGGAATGGAAAAACAAAAACTACATATACTCCCAATAATTGGGAGCCAAAGAATAGGCACACATAACCACAAAAAGATCTAAAGAACATTGGAATCTGATAAACCTCTGATTTTAGCTATTGCCTACGCTTCCTATAAACACTCACAGCAATTCTTTACCACTAGACACTCCATGTAATTGGCAGAATAGTCTCTCGAAGACATCCATGCTGAGACTTTGCAAATACATTTAAAGTTAAGGACATTAAAATAGGGAAAATTTTGTGGATCATCCAGGACAGCCCAATCTAGTCACATGAGCCCATAGAGACAAAGGTTTTTGCTGGCTAGTGGCAGAGGTTTGAGGCAGAAGGAAATGTTAAACAGATTAGAAATGTGGGAGAGACTAGATTCACCATTGCTAAGAAAGGCTGAGGGTTGTGAGTCTAGTGAAAAGCATGAGGAAGAATATGGACATCTCTGGGAGCAAAGACTGACCACCTGGCTGATGACCAGTGAGAAAACAGAAGCTTTGTCTTACAACAGCAAAGAATTGAATTTGGCCAGCCATTTCAATAAACTTAGAAGCAGATTTATCCCCAGAGTCTGAAGAAAGGACTGCAGGCTGCTGACGCCTTAATTTTGGCATTGTGAAATTCTAAACACTGACCTGTGTCTGATCTATGGAAATGGGAGGTAAGAAATTTGTGTTGTTTCAAGACACAAAACTTATGGTAATTTGTTATAGTAGCATCAATAATCTAATACCCTCCAGTATCAGAAACCTCATTGAAATATCTGGAGCTCAACTTTCCATTTCCAGGTTATTTGCATTTTTCATTTCCTTTCCCTTCTCTACAAATTTTTACTTTTTCCTGTAAATATGTTCTATAATCTCTCTAAAGGCAAAGTTGGGTGAGCTTCACGTCTGTTGGCATCCTGGCATGCTACTAGCATCTCTGTTATTATGGATTAGTGCTGTGGTTAGTCCTGGGAGTCGGAAGTTAAAAGGATTGGAAGTTATTTCCGAGGTCTACCCTTACTAATTGTGCAACCAGATTTTGATTACTGCAGTGGTCCTTCCCATATTAAATTGAAATTATCTGTTACTAATTCCTGTTTAGACTATAAGAATTTTGATCACAGGAACAATAATGTACTTTTCTGTGTATTTTCAAACTTAGACATACTACCTCATACATAGTAACCACTTAAGGTCTGTTTACCTGATAAAAGTTGTATGTCAATTTACCACTTATAAAAATATTTCCATATATTATTATAATTGAAGATCACAATAATCTCATCCAGCTTCATATCAAATATCTGTGCATGTATATTTATTTATTTATTTTTTAGACAGGGTCATGCCAGGCTGTAGTGCAGTGGTACCATCATAGCTCACTGCAACCTCAAACTCCTGGGTTCAGGGATCATCTTCCTCAGCCTCTTGAGTACCTAGGACTATAGGTGTGTGCCACTACACCCAGACAATTTTTCTGTTTTTTTGTAGAGAGGAAATATTATTCTTGTTCAGGCTGGTCTAAAATTCCAGCCTTCAAGCAACTCTCTTGTTTCCACTTCCCAAAGTGTTAGGATTATAGCACTTACTCTACTCTGTAACCTTTCCCCAGCCCTGCACCTGGCCCGTTTACCTGTATTTCATAGATGAAGAAACCAAGTTACAAATGGGTTAAGATAAGTAATCAAGTTAATAGGTGAGGAGGCCATTATCACACTAGAATTTTTTAGTCCAAAATCCATGTTGTATTCACTCTGTCACACACAGTCTCCGCATGGAAATTCTCTTTTGTATAACAGATTTTCTCATTACCTGTGAACATCAGACCTGGATCTGAGGCTTGTTGTCATTTTCATCATGGGATTTAAATTATGCATCTAGTAATTCCCAACACCTGATTCTATTGGAGACATAAAAGGCACAGTGAATAGCCCTACGTCAGTGCTTTGGCAGACCTTCCCCCTCAGAAACTGCAGTTGATAACTTGACTGAAACTGAGGACTAGGCTGTTATGAGTCTTCCTTTATAAAATGACTGTCTGGGGAATAAAAAGATTAGTCATGCAGAACAAGAACTCATTGACTTTATATTGTCCCATCAAGTACCCCAAGAGTTGTTCACAAGTGAACCAGAATGAATAAAAGTAATTAAAGCAGCTACTGATAAATATCAAGTCATTTTCTTTTATAAAGTATGAGTATATATTCCTCTGTCTTTGACAGAGGAAGTATGCAATTCTTTCCTCTCTCTTGGGCAACACCAAGCAAGTTGCAGTTGGCTCCTTTTATTCCACACATTGTTAAAAACAAAGAATATTTTTGGCCTATAGAAAGATTTTCCAACCCCTCCATTGTTTATATTGATCTTGTGCCTCCTTCCCAAACTAGTACAGATACTGAGTCTGCCTTTTAACCCTCCCCAGCTGTAATATGGATCTACTGGGTCAAACCATGGAAAGTAATAAATAATTTTTTTTACCCGAAAAATAACAATTTCATTTTTTAACTTAATATTCTTTCTCTGAACACATAACCTGTCTAGTCTTCTTTACTCTTTTGAGTTTCAAGGGATCTAAAAGTGCTTTGGAAAATGATTAAGCAATTATGCAAAAATTTCACAAGTATAGTGTGTATAGAAAGTTAATTACATGTGTGTTTGTTGGTATGCTTATATACACATCCTGGGTATTTATATATACAGTCCACATTATCAAATCAAAATCTGTTTTGTAAAAATGAAGGCGAGGAATGCTAGTAGTATTGAATGACTATTGAATGGTTAACCCTTGTTAGGGGATTTAGCCACATGCTTTAATTTCAGCTGTAAACTGCTAAGTATGGTTGCACCAATATTAGAGGCAAAATTGATTTTAAAAAAACTTGAATAGTTGGGTCAGATCCATACAGCTTATAAGGAGTTGAACTAATTTTTAGATCCAGTTCATCTATATCTGGAATCCCTCCCCCGTTCCTGCCCTTTCTCTTCTCCCTTGTTGCTGATGAGCAAGACAACTTTAGAAGACGGAAGAACATCTCTGGTCTTGGGATTTTGTGATATAGGCTAGTCTCACTGGAGTTAGATGGTATCTCAAAGTAGTTTTGATTTGCATTTCTCTGATGATTAAAGATGATGAGCTTTTTTTCATATGTCTGAAGGCCGCGCGCCTGTCTTCTTCAGAGAAGTTTCTCTTCAAATCCCTTGCCCAGCCTGCGATGGGATCCCTTGTTCTATTCTTGCTAATGCGTTTGAGTTCTCTGTGGATTCTGGTTATTAAACCTTTGTCAGAGACATAACTTGCAAATATCTTCTCCCATTCTGAGGGCTGTTTGCTTGCTTTACTTACTGTGCTCTTGGCTGTGCGGAAGCTTTTTATTTTGATCAAGTCCCAGTAGTGTATTTTTGAAGCTGCTTCAATTGCCCGGGGGGGTCCTCCTCATAAAATACTCGCCCAGCCCGATTTCTTCACTTTGCACTGCTGGTGGGAATGCAAATTAATACATTCCTTTTGGAAAGAGATATGGAGAACACTTAGAGATCTAAAAATAGATCTGCCATTCAATCCTGTAATCCATCTACTGGGCATATACCTAGACCAAAAATCATAGCATAACAAAGATATTTGTACCAGAATGTTTATTGCAGCTCAATTCATAATTGCTAAGTCATGGAAGAAGCCCAAGTGCCCATCGATCCATGAATGGATTAATAAATTGTGGTACATGTACACCATGGAATATTATGCAGCCTTAAAGAAAGATGGAGACTTTACCTCTTTCATGTTTACATGGATGGAGCTGGAACATATTCTTCTTAGTAAAGTATCTCAAGAATGGAAGAAAAAGGACCCAATGTACTCAGCCCTACTATGAAACTAATTTAGGGTTTGCACATGAAACCTGTAACCCAGTTACAACCTAAGAATAGGGGGAAGGGGGAAAGGGAGGGGTGGGAGAGGGGAAGTGGGTAGAGGGAAGGGGATTGGTGGGATTACACCAGCGGTGCATCTTACAAGGGTATATGTGAAACTTGGTATACGGTCTGTAAAGCTAGTGAATGATGCCCCATGATCATATCAATGTACACAGCTATGATTTAATAAAAACAAACAAACAAAAAAAAAATTGAAAATAAAAACTTTATTCAAGACTTTTATTAAAAAAAAATGAAGACGGACAACACAGCAGGAGGGGAGAAAACTGTGTTTTTCAAATAGAGTTCTTGCTTCTGAGAAAGCACAGTTTTGACTTCATATGAATAAAACATGAACTTCTATTGTATTATGCTTTTATCTCTTCTAGTATGTAGTGTTATCTTAAGTGAAACAATCGCTCTGAATTGTGCTCTAATTGTGTTCAATTTGTTACCTGAGCTACAATGTAATATTTTGTGGAAAAAAAAAAAAACACCTCTTAATTTGACATACTGTCTCCTGATATTGTTTTGTAGAGTGTTGGATAATTGACTCAATCTTACAAGTCTACGCCAATGGTTTGACAGTGACTCCTCAGAGTGTGGGATGCAGAAGGGTTCTGAGGTTGTATTTGACCATTTCTGTACTAGTGAATTTATTACCTACTGTATACTTAGGACATACATAAGATTAATTCCCTTGGCTTTCTGGAGAACCTGACAAGGTAGGGCATGGTAACAGTTCTTGTGGCTCTACTACTCAGAGAGGTAGGAATTAAGAAGGAGTCTTGGCATGAGCCCATTGGCGTGGATGATCATGAGGGAGCGAAGTCCACATTTATGAATAGTGGTATAGAGCTCCAAAAGGTTAAAACAAATGTGTACTTTCCAGTTTTTTCCTATAAAAATAAAGAGCTTGGATGTCATCACTCCCATCCTTAAGTGAAACAAGATTTTCAAAAGAGAAAAAGGGTGAATGAACTGAAAAACAACTCTTAAATCCCGCAGCGAACTGAATTTGCAAGGTAAACTGCTGCCCTCCAAATCAGAGATACAAAAAAAAAAGTAGTCATAGAGCTTGTCTGTTCCATTTTTTTGTAAACCCAAAACTGCTCTAAAAAATAGTCTCTTGAAAAGGAAGGAAAACAATGAGAAAATTAAAAAGCGACTAAATAGCTTTTTCAGCTTCATCCAGATTAAATACAGGATGTATGACTCAAAACCTGTACATTTCAATGCAGGGCTGCTCATTATAAAGCGATGTTGCTCTTAAAGGATGAGAAAACACGGGGTGAGAACAGAGGCATAGAAGACGCGTGCAAAGGGGGAAAGAGAACAGACAAAACAGTTAACGCTTCTGAGATCTTTATTTTTCAAGGTACTGTGCTAATCATTCCTTCTGAATTACCTCAATTAATTACCTCAATTAATCTTCACAAGAGTGTTAGAGGCAGTGTGTCTTATCCTTTGCCCCGTTTATATACAAGAGAAAGCTTGAGGCTAAGAAAGCTCAAGTAGATTCACCACGATCACAAAGCAGATAAATTGTGGAATTAGGTTATAAAACCAGGCGGTCTCACATCTGAGCCTATTTCTTGATACAGTGCTCATGTCTCAATTACAAAAAAATGTACTTGAGAACATTTGAAATAAAACGAAATTTACGTCTTCTCAATTGTAGTCCATTGTTGGAAATCAAGTTCTTCAAAGAGACACATCTCAGGCATGTATTACTGGATGACTTTCTTACTCATTTAGTTGACTGCATTAAAATAGTTAGTAATAATTCACTATGCTACAGGCATACAAACGTTTCAAAGATAAAATGCTTTTGCCCTATATTTTCTTTCCCTAACAGGAAAAACCTTATTACAGCATTCTTCATACATCACAAAGTCATGGTTGTACAATGTCATGATATATATTTTTTTCATTTCTGTAGAAATATATTGCTATTTAGTTGTGTACACAATGATTGATGTTTTTGTAAGTCATAGGGAAATTGGATTAAAAAGCAGGCCTCGCCCTCACCTACAGATCCCAGGTGGCAGATGGATGTGGAGCCTTAACTCCCCTGCATGGGCTCTTCTCACCCAGATGGGCCACCCCTGGTTACCACACTTCTCAGAGGCCGTCTTCTCAGAGGCTTCCCTGATAGGGAAGGGGAAATAATGTTGTAATATTTAAAATGATGGACAACAACTTTATTATGGTAAAAAATCAAGGTAAACGTAATCAATTTTGATAACTTTTAATCAAATGATTTCTTTCTGTACTTATTTAATCGAGAAATCAGATTTAAAAATATTTTCAACTTTTTAAACGTTGGATTCTTCACTTATGAACATTTTTTAGAACTATCCATTCTCTGGTTTGTATTATTAAAAACAATGGCTATCATGCTTGTGTTTTTAACCAGTTTTTATTATTTGAACAATGGGTATCATTCTTGTATTTCTTTGGTATAAAATAATATTCTAAGTTTAAATAGCTAATACTCAAAGTAATACTACCCTCCTTTCTTTTACCTATGCCCTAGAGAATGCCAATGTTACTCTCTGTCACCCTGTTTACCAGCCTTAAATGCTGTTCTCACAGGCAGCTACTAGGCCTCCTTAGTTCCCCAGCAACTCCCCATGAGATGGGTCTTCTTTGAATCCATCAATGTGTCACCATTTTCCTAATATAACAACAATAGCACCCTCCAGTAAACTTTATTGTCTTTTGTATGGGCTGTGTTTAAAATTGTTATTTAATTAGAAGGAAAATAAGAAAAAAATTATGAACAAAACAACAAAACAATGAGTCTTGTCATCTGAAAATAGGAGCAGCTTTCCATCTTCCTTTCCTGTGTAAGCCCTTTATTTACTTGTCTTGCCTTATGAATTGGCTACAATATTCACCAATTTTTTGAAAAGGAATGGTGAGAATTAACATCTTGACTTATTTCTCATCTTAGGAGAACAACACTCCATCTAATCATTAAGTACAAGGTAGGCTGTTGGATTTTTTATAAATGTTTTTTATTAAATTGAGAAAGTCCCAATCTATGCCTATAATTCTGAGAATTTTATTTATGAAGGAACATAAGATCCTGTTAAAATGTTTTACTACACTAAATTACATGATTCTGTGAATGTCCTTCATTAGCTTTTTTATAAAATGGATTGTAATGATTGGTTTTTGAATATTGAAATTTCTTTGAATTTTTTAAAAAAAACTCGTACCTGGTTATCATATATAATTCTTTTTATATATCATTGAATTCTATTTGTTAATATTTTGTTAAGGAGCTCTGTGTCTCTATTCATAGGCAATGTGAATGTATAGTTGCCTTTTTTTGCAGTATTTCATCTGGTTTTGTTAATCAGGGTAATTCTAAAATAAACTTGGCACTGCTTCCTTCTATTTCCTGGAGAAGGCTGTGTTGAATTTGTGCTGATTCTTCTTTAAATGTTTGATAGAATTCCTATCTATATCTGGACATATACAGTTGGGTTGTATTTTTCCCATCTCAGCCAATATTTTCCCTTTTATTGGTGGGTGCATTAGGCCATTTATAAATTATTTGTTTATTGAATAATGCTTAAAATTTTTTTTACTATATTTAATTTTTAATTTTATATTTTTTGCTCTTATTTATCTACTGTATATTTTTGTCTTTCTGTGAGTTTTTTAAGGATTTTCTAGAATTTAATGGTTTTAACTCGGTATTTTTTAAGTGTATCTTTCTATTGTAGCTCTTTAAATGGTTGCTCATCTACAATATTTTATATATGTAACTTAACATGCATATTGATCAAATTAATGTATAGAGACATTACATTCTATTATATCCCTTTACCCTATCCCATTTATCATATAACTTTCATAAGTGTTGTCTCTATCTACATTTAAATGTACATCAGTGTTATAACTTTTGCTTCAACTCTCAAACATTACTTAGAAATCTCAATAGAAGAAGTAAAGTTGGGTGGACCCTGTGGCTCAAAGGAGTAGGGCGCTGGCGAGGTGGCAGGTTCAAACCTAGTGCCGGCCAAAAACTACAAAAAAAAAAAAAGGAAGAAGAAGTAAAGTATAGTTTATTTACCCAGATTTCCTTACTGTGTTCTTTATTCAATATAGATAATCTTTCTCTGTTACTGGTATTTCAAGTTTTCTTCTTCCATTGCTTCTTTTCTACTTAGAGAATTTTCTTTAACAATTCTTTAGAGTAAATCCTTTTAAGAATAATTCTCTTAGTTTTCCTTTTTCTGGAATATCTTCATTTTTTTCTTCATTGTTAAAGTATATAAAATAATTAATTAATTAATTTTAATATAAAAATTACATAATATACAAAATTTATGTATAATATATCAATAAATTATATGGGATATCCATAAAGTTCATGTGCAATTTAAAATAGACAACTATACTCAACTATTTAAATTGCACATGAGCTTTATGGATATCCCATATAATTTATTGATATATGGTATATAAATTTTGTATATTATATAATTTTTATATTTTATATACATTAGCAATGAATAAAAATTATATATAAAACGTAAATTATATAATATATAGATTAATGTAATAATATAATATATAATATGATATGTATGTATATTTGCATGTATAATTCTGGATTGACAGTTCATTCCTTTTAGCACTTGAAAAATGCCTTTTGGTCTCCATTGTTTAAATGGAAAATCTCTGTCTTTTGACTTGGTTTTACCTTACAGTCAAACATTCAATTCTTGGTCACTGCTTTCAATATTTTTTTTAATCTATTTTTATCAAAACTTTGACTATGATTTGTTATGATGTGAATTTCTTTGTGTTTATCTTATTTATTATTGTCTCAGCTTTTTGAACTTGTAGGTTTCTTTCTTTTGCCAGAAATGTGAAGTTTTTAGGGATCATTTCCTTGAGCATTTTTTTTTTTTCAGCCCTGTTATCTTCCTTTCCTCCTTCCGGGACTCTGATGACATGAATATTGAATGAATTGCTCTAAGCCACAGTTGTTTGAATTTGTCTATTTCAATCATTTTTTCCATGTTAGTCACTTCCCCTTTGTTCGTTCTGCTTTCCTCTTCATTATGGTCTTAGGCTATCCATTTTATTAAGGCTTTATTATAAATGTCATGATTTTATATTTCAGTTCTGATATTTCCACTTATTATACCTTTATTGAGATTTTACATTTTTTACATTTGTTTCACACATGTTCATAATTGACCACTAAATTATTTTTATGGTGGCTTTTAAAAAATATTTGTCACCTAATTCTGTAAACTTCTGTCATCTCAGAGAGATGAGATCCTTTGCCTTTTTCCCTTTATTTGTAATTTGAAGTTTGTGAATTCCATTTGGAATCTTGACATTTTCGATTTTACATTATAAGACTATACATTGTATTTAAACCTTCTGTTTTAGCTCTTTTTCTGACACTCTTCCATCAGGGGAAGGACCTTATACCAGATGTGGTATAGTAAGTCGGGTTCCCCACTTGTCCTTGGTTTACACCTAAGGCCAGGGCTTGCTGCCGGGGCGGAGGAGTGGGAATTCTACCATCACCCTTGGCCTCCATTTATGCCTCCCTGGCTGAAAAGAGTGAGAGTGCCTATCCCAATGTGCAGAATTTCCTGCTCTGTCTGTGGCCTTCCGTGATACCACAGGAGACTAGAGAAGGCCCCTCTACCCTGCTTCAGAAAGAAGGTCCTAATTTTTCACTGGGCCCACTTAGCGGGGAGTGGGGACTGTGCCCCATTACTGTCAGGTACATATGAATGTCCAGGCTCCACACACAGTTTCCATCGTTGTGTGTCATGTTATGTCACAGCATTCCTGTAGTGTTTTATTGCAGCAAAGTGGTTAATGACTCTATGACTAAAAGTTTCCATCTTTCTAGGTTGCCCCTAGCTGCTCCACTGATTACAGCAAGGAGAATTTTGGTCAAAGCCCCCCTTGCCTTTTTTTTTTTTTTTTTGTACTATCCTGCATTTTTAGTGTTACTTTGGATAGGGAAGAATATATGTACCCTATTTTTCAAGGAGCAGAAATTCTTCACTTTTTAAAAAAATCTTCTATTATACACTGTAGCTTATTTATGTACTCTATTATTTATTTTCTGTTTCCCTGCTATAGTTAGAACAGTTATGTACCCATCAGAATTTTTAGTTAAAACTTAATTCCTAATGCAACACCGTTGGGAGGTGGGAACTAATGAAATGTGTTTAGGTCATGAAGGTCTTGAAGGGACCTGTCAGTAGAACCAGGGTTTGGGGAGTCTACTCTCTTTTGCTCCTCTGCCTAGTGAGGACAGCATTCCCCTCCTCCACAGGATGCAGCAATCCAGGCATTATCTTGGAAGCAAAGGGGGTCTTTAACAAACGCCAAGCCTCCTAGTGCCTTGGACTTAAACTCTTTGGCCTCTAGACCTGGAATTTAAGCTCTTCAAAGCAATGACTGTCATCTGTTCACTAATGCACATGAAGTTTTCTCTTCATTATTATGGGAATTGTATTAGTTTAATGTTGCTTTTTATAATAAATTATAACAGGGTGGCGCCTGTGGCTCAGTGAGCAGGGCACAGGCCCCATATACCGAGGGTGGTGGGTTCAAACCTGGCCCTGAACAAAATGCCACAACAAAAAAGAATAATAAAAAAATAAAAATAAAATAGCTGGATGTTGTGGCAGGCACCTGCATTCCCAGCTACTCAAGAGGCTGAGTCAAGAGAATCGCCTAAGCCCAAGAGCTGGAGGTTGCTGTGATCTGGGACACCACAGCACTCTACCAAGGGCAACTAAGTTGAGACTCTGTCTCTAAAAAAAAATAAATAAATAAAATGAAATAAAGTAAATTAGAACAAACTTAGTAGCTTAAAGCAGTATGTGTTTATTTTGCTACAGTTTTGTAACTCAGAAGTCCTGTGGGTCTCAGCTGGCTATTTTGCTCCAGTTCTTGAAAGATGTTGGCTGACCTGTGCTCTTAACTGGAAGCGCTGAGAAAGCATCCGCTTGCAAACTCCCTGGGGTTGTACAACATTTAGGACTGAAATTCCTGTATCCTGACTGGCTGGGTATCAAGAGCCTTCAAACTTGCCTTCTTCATCATGTCACTCCTAAGAGATCACATATCCGGCGATTCCTTCTCACACTTTTAAACCCTCTGACTTAATCCTCTTCTATCTGCTTGGAGAAAGTTGGGCTTGCAATGGCTCGTTAGCCTCACTAGGCTTATTTAAGACAATTTCTCTATTTCAAGGTCCATCACCTTAATTATATCTGAAAAGTCTCTTTGCCGAATTACATAACATATTCATAGGTTCCAGGGATGAGGACATTTGGGGGGAGCCATTCTGTTTAATGTGGGAATGTTAGAAATTTTCCTGTGAAGAGGATGCCTTGACTTTTAAAATGTCATTTACTAGGGAAGGACCATGAACCTGTAAGAGCTTGCTAAGAGGCTGGATGCCTGGCTGATGTGAATAATTTTATAAATTTAAACAAATGCAGCATTTGACAGAATGATATGGTTCAGCATCAACCTTGCAAAAATGTTTTCCCAGTGTCTCATTAGTTGCAGAATCAGAACTTTGCAGCCCATGTTGCTCATCTTCATTAACTGCAGCCTGCTCATGAATAAGCATGAACATAAACTTCGAAGGCCCTTTCCTATTGAAAATTCAAGTGTTCAGTTCAAATAGTTTGTTATGGGGCGTGCATGTATGTGTGCACGTGCACCTCACGTGTGTGGGTGGCTTCCATTGCACAGTGCTTTCCTTTTCCTTCCCAGACATTTTGTCTGATATTTCGTATAACAACCTAAGGTTTTACTGCGTTTATTAATTACTGTTGAGATAGTAACTTAAAGCATCAGTCTTACCCACAACTTTCTTCAGCAAATGCTAATGTATATCAACAATGGATATGTATATTTTCCTATCCATTTCTTGTGGCTTATGGAAGTATTCTTTTTTTGATCTCTATTTCTGCTCAGCAATACCAATTTTATAAATTGTATGTTTGTTTTCTTTCCTCCCTCATCAACTGCTACTAGAGTTGGTTAAGTATACTTTCCACGAATGAGGAAAAGGAATATTAAACTTATACCTAGATACTCCTGGTTCTCATTCTTTTAACTTTTACATTGTGGTATGTTGATCTTTACTTTTATCTGACCGAAAAGTAGAGAGATGACTTTTCTTATGTGTTTTATTCTGCTAATGGCAGTTAGTCTCACATTTCAAATAGCTAAACTTCAAATAGGAGTTGTAAATTTCTACACTTCTTGATGAATTTCTTTTTTACTCATTCATTCATTAATTCATTTACGAGATAATAATCTAACAAGTGATTATTACATGTCAGAAACTTTGCTAAAATCTGAGGATACAGCAAAGGACAAAATAGGCACACATTTCAAGTCTTATGAAGCTTATCATTTGGTGGCGGTGCAGAGTATTTTCTTAGTATACCGAGAGCTGATTCTCTTCATTTAGACTGTAGCACGGATGGTGCCTGATGGAGGTAGGCGATGTGGGAATATTAGCAAGTGGAGACCAACCATAAAATAAACAAAAGACACCCAGTTGATTAATTTTGTCCACAGCTACTATTTAGTATTTACTATACTTACCATGTACCAGTCAGTATTCCAATTACTTGGAATAATACCTTAATAAATAAAAAACAAAAAGGAATCCAGTTATGTAAATTTTATTCTCTAATTGAATGGCAGACAATAAATATAGTATAAAGTTAAAAAGTAAATTATATTTTATATTAGAAGGTATTGGGTGAGAGCAATTGAGATGCGAAGGGAATACATTAACCAACAATCAATGTATTATTACCGGATGTAGTAGTTTAAGCTGAAGTCCAGTCTTAAAATAGAAGCAAAATATGTAAGTATGAGTTATTTGTTTCTGAAGAAGATATTTAATAATGTCCTCATTACTCTCAAAGTCCTCATGACATTTTTAATGATATCTGGTAAATATCTTCAATTGCCACAACTTCTAAGAATTCCAAGAGAAGTCAAAAGAAATGAAGCATAGGTCTTTTTTTTTTTTTTTTTTTTTTTTTTGTGCTTTTTGGCCGGGGCTGGGTTTGAACCCGCCACCTCTGACATATGGGACCGGTGCCTTACTCCTTGAGCCACAGGCACTGCCCTGAAGCATAGGTCTTAATCTTAAGAAACTTTGGCTGTACAGGGAAAGAAGACTTGAAAATGCCAGAAATCAACATTTGAGGAATGTATTAAAATAAATAGCTACAAGAGCTACTGCACAGTGGGGGAAAGGAAGAGCGGGGAGAAGGAAGGAGGGGGGATGGGTAGGCATGGTGTGTGACACATCTTCTGGGGGCAGGACACAAATATAAGAGGGACTTTACCTAACACCAGCAATCAATGTAACCTGGTTCTGTGTACCCTCAAGGAATCCCCAACAATAAAAAAATAAAAACAAAATAAAAGCTATTGGTTGAAACGGAAACATTAGGTAACATTCGTGAATTAGATCACCTTTGGGATATAGTTAAAGGTGTGGGTAAAATTTCAGTAAGAGCATATGGAATTTTGAAGTTTTCAATCTCTAATGATATGGCCATAATGACAATGACATCGATAGTAAAAAAAAATTAAAAACAAAAATCCCAATGACTCTCCAATAACCAATTTATATTCTGTTTGCCACAATCCCATCTACCTCTATTACTGCTCATCCTTATTCCCTAGTATAAATAATGCCATTATTATCTATCCTCTACTACCTGTAAATAGAAATATGCATGGCAGTTGAAGATACTCACCACATATTTATTTAAAAAATGACTTTTGAAGGCTTTTGAAGTTTTAAGCCTCATACTAAGCATCATATTCAGAAAGTTCATCAAACCTATAAATCTCCCTTTTGTTAAGACTGAACTTTAGCTTTAAACTATATCCAGAACCATTATACTTATTGCTGTAAAATGTGCTGCCCTGGCATTCGAATCCCTCCCATTCTCTTGCATATTCTTTTCCAAAGCACTTTCTTTATAATCTACCTTGAATAACTGTCTACCCAGATGCTCTCATGAGAAGTATGTTTTATACTTAGTTCCTCATTTTCTTGGACTATTACTCATACCTCTAATGAGCTTCTCCGTCTTTATAGCATAGCTTGATCATTCATTTACTTAATGTTGGTTAGTACCTATTGCTAGTTGGGTACCACCTGTGACCTTGTCTGGGAGCTGGGAATTCCTAAAGGAATAATTACAAAGGCAAGACCTCCATCTTTGAATCCCTGGGACCCTGCCTTAATTTTCGTCCTCTTCATATCTTTTCTAGTACTGATGTGTTTATGTGATACCCTTTCCTCCGCTTTGTTTCATGGCAACCTATCCTACTAATGTCAGAGCAGTGGTGATTTATTTGATGTATATAAAAAAATCAAATGGTTATATATTTTTCACATTTCACACACACAAACGTAAAAAATATATAACCATTTGATTTTTTAATCAGGATTTATTTTGGTTGCACGTGAAAGAAATGCAACTCAAACTAAAAATGCTAAGTTTATTTTGATTTTTATTATGGTGAATGCAGTCACTACTCAATCTCTCTTCAACTTTTGAATTTGTTCCCTGATTCCTATAGAAAATTCTCAGTGGAAAAACCAGAGTCATTTTGCTTGTCCCTCAACCAATGGCTATCCCTACCTGTGTAGACTGTTCTGGCTGATAAGCCTCGTTCACTTGCCTTATCTTTGATCAAAATCTAAAGATATCTTCTCCACCGGAATCATATATCCAAAGGATCATGGTACTGAAATAATCAGAAGAAAAAAAGACAGGATGAAGGACAGATGCTGGGTAAGCAACATCAACATACATCTATTAACTCTGTTTAAAATTCGTATGGTGCTAATTTTTAAGGATAGTCCTCATCATCCAAATCCTTAAGTTCGTATATAAATATTTTTGTAAGATTATTATAGTCCACCTTAGGCAACTGGGGCAACCTTTTATTGTTAGTCAATTTTTTTTCTTTCTAACAGTACAAAATTATTATTGTTCCTTAAATTTTCCATTAACCCTCCCTCTGCTATGGCTTCTGCTATGCTTATTCTAACTGGGGTATGCCTCCTCCCCCTTTCCTTCCTAGAGCTTGTTCATTTTGCATAAAAAATAATCTTCCTCACTAAACTTTTCTCTTTTGAACATCCTTTCTTACGATTTTCAGTTAACTTGCCTCCTCTTTGCTATTCTTAGGTACAGCTTGCACTATGTTTTGGTTTTAATTATTACTGGTATTTTTCTGCTTATATCCCCTTCTGCCTCTGCAACTATCAGTTACATGCTATCTATTTTTTTTATTAAATCATAGCTGTGTACATTGATATAATCATGGGGCATCATTCCCAAGGAATACAGCAGCGTCTCAGGTTACAAAATCAACATTCATAAATCAGTAGCCTTTATATATAACAACAATAGTCAAGTTGAAAAAACAGTTAAGGACTCTATCCCATTCACAGTAGTGCCAAAGAAGATGAAATATTTGGGAATTTATTTAGCAAAGGACGTGAAAGATCTCTATAAAGAGAACTATGAAACTCTAAGAAAAGAAATAGCTGAAAATATTAACAAATAGAAAAACATACCATGCTCATGTCTGGGAAGAATCAACATTGTTAAAATGTCCATACAACCCAAAGCAATATATAATTTCAATGCAATCCCTCTTATAGCCTCACTGTCATACTTTAAAGATCATGCTATCTATTTTAATTAGAGAATCTTCCTTGCTCATCTTGGTATTACTCTTGCCCAACATACTGTCTGAGTTTCTGAGGGTTCACTAAACTTCTTTCGAATTTAAAGTATTGGGATAAATGATGAGTTATAAATTTAACCTTCATTTAGAAAGTCAAAAGAATGGGACTCTCCTTCTGATATTTTCTGAACAGAGATTATATGTGGTCTATTGCAAACTCTTAATAATAATACAGTTCATTCATAGTTCCTAAGGTATGTATCTATTATCTCCCAATGATTAAATACAACATATTTTACTGTCATGTGACAGCAATGTCAAGGGAGATGATAAGGACCTTTATTTAAATTGCTTCAAAATAAATACAAACAGATTTCCTAAAAGGGCTTTACAATTGGCATGAAAATATAGATTGCCAAGTAGGTGGTCATGATCCATCTACTCAATGACCCCCAAAAAACTATTAAAAAGGAGCAAAGACAAACAAATACCACAAGTTTCTCTCAACTCTTTATTGGGTAGAAGAATGTGCTAAAACTGTTCGTGCTTGAAAGCAGGGAGTAGGAGATGGGAGGAGTCACAGAAGCTGGGAGACCTGGCGGGGCAGTGGGCAGTGGGCAGTGAGGAAAGGCGCTTTCTACCTGCAATACACTTACAGACAGTTGTCAAATATATATATTTTTTAATTTTTATTTTTTATTTTTTTTTTGTAGAGGCAGAGTCTCACTTTATCGCCCTCGGTAGAGTGCCGTGGCATCACACAGCTCACAGCAACCTCCAACTCCAGGGCTTAGGCGATTCTCTTGCCTCAGCCTCCCAAGTAGCTGGGACTACAGGCGTCTGCCACAACACCCGGCTATTTTTGTTGTTGTTGTTGTTGTTGCAGTTTGGCCAGGGCTGGGCTTGAACCCACCACTCTCAGTATATGGGGCCGGCGCCCTACCCACTGAGCCACAGGCGCCACCCCGTGTCAAATATATTTTTAAATAAATTATATATTATTCATAACACATCTATCCTTGATTTTTAACATTGTGTTCTTTTTCATTTCCTGGTTTTAGAAACTCAGAGGCATGAAGTGGTAACCAAATATCACCCAGGAAATAAGTTGAATAATGTAACTCCCAGACAGGCCTATATGTTATTCCATAATTCAAATCCTTCATATTTCCTAAAGACGTTTGCTATAGATTTCAATAAAACACATGTGAATAACTTATTGTAAGTATCATGATGTACAACAAGCTATTGCCCATCTATTGTGTTTTGGTCTTGTTTATCCCAATGCCCTCTCATTTGGAACTTTCAGGCTGCCAGTAAAAGGCTGCACAACAGTTTAAGATGTTCTATAGTTGGAGGAAAGGAAGGAAATGCAGGATAATTAGACTTTATATGCAGGATATGTACCCTTCCTCATTACATTTTTCTATGGAGTCAAAATAACTAGATGATAAGGTGAGCGTCAATCAATGGAGTGCCCTCCATTGCTCTTAAAAATTATGTGAGTGTGCGCACATGTGTTTGTATGTTTTATATTTTTAATAGACCAAGCACAAGCTGAATTTGCATGCAATTAAAATCCATGCACTTCAATGGAAAGAGAAGACATGAGACTTCAGTTTCTCTGCCAGTACTGCAAGTTACCAATCCACGATGGCTCTCACCCTTCACTTCCTGGGGTGAAAGTGCTGTGAGTGGAAGTTAGCAGAGTCTGCACTTACAAGCTGGGCTGCAGCTCCGCTCTGTCCTTGGTGTTCCTGCCTTCGCCGGGCTTTTTGATCACTGATGCTAGTGTGAACTTTATTTTATGCATATCATTCACTTACGCTTGGGAAATGTCCTTTATTCTACTTTTTCTTTTTCTAGTTGCTATTCTCAGAAGCCTGAAAGAAAAACTTTTTGAACACCGTCTATAATTTTGTGTCTGAATATTACATTTGTTGTCAGGTTTAGGATAAGGTCTAAATGTCCGTGACTGTTCCCCACCTTCTGTAGACTTCCTTTTATCAGTCCCCTGTACTTTCCGTTTTGTCAATATTCTACCATACCTTTTACCCTCAGCATGTTTCGGTCCTCTGAAATCCTTCCTACTCCACTTTCTGTGTTCTATTTTCACCTTACACATATTCTGTCCAAGTGGAACATCTTACTATCTTAGCTTGTGATTTAAAAATCCATCAGGTTTGAAGTAAGACAGATATATATTCCTACTGAGTGCATACTCTCCAAAGTTAATAAAAGGAGCTCTTTCAAGTAAGAGAAAGCTCTTTAAGAAAAGAGCCCAGTCAAAGGAAACAAATTTATTAATCACCTCACTTTATCTTTCCCTTCCTAATACACTTTCTAGCCTCTATTAACCATCTTTCTATATTCAGTTAGATAGAAGAAACAATATTCGATAGCACAAAATGATCATAATCAATAATAAGTTAGGATAGACTTTAACTAAAAAGTAGAATTAGAATGCTCCAAACACGTATAAATGATAAATGCCTGAAATGATAGATACCTCAATTGCCCTGATTTGATTTATACATATTGTATGCCTGTATCAAATCTCACATGTACCCTATAAATATATACAACTACTATGTATCCATGATAATTAAAATTTTTTAATTGAAAAAGAAACAAATATAATTATAATTCAGTTTGTCAGATGCCTAAAAAAGGGTATATTTAATATAGTGTTGAAGATATAATAGATTTGCCTAATGCTGTGTACCAAATTGTGTCCCTTCAAAAATTCATGTGTTGAATCCCTAACCCCCAACATGATATTATTTGGAAATGAGGCCTTGAGAGATAATGGAGCCTTCATAATGTGATAGGTTTGCTTATAGTAAAGGAAGAGACCCCAGAGTTTGCCCCCTCTAGTCTCTCTTTCTGCTTAAGTGCAGAGGAAAGGCCTAGGTAGATGGAATGAGAAGGTGCCCACGGCAACCCAGACAGAAGCCTCACCAGGCACTAGGCCTGCTGACACTTTGAACTTGGCCTTTCTGTCTCAGGAACTGAGGATAAATATAGGTTGTTAAGCCACTCAGATTATGATCTTTTGCATGAACACCCGAGTTGACTACGACACTTGGCATTTCATCCATAAGTTTCCTTTATGGTAGGAAGAATGATTATGGGGTTAGGAATCAAAGTCCACAGCTTCCATGATTATTCACTGAGAACTTAAACAAAGTGTTTAATTTTTCTCATACTTATTGTTTTTTATTATTAAGAGTAGATAAAAATCTATCTTGAGTTTAGAGAGATAAGATGTTTGGGCTGCATTATTATCTGTGTATAGATTAGTTTTGATTACTCATCTTGCTGCAGAAATGGCTTTGGGGATTCTCCCCTTTCTTCACCAGGCATTTGCCTGGCAAATTGACATGTAGATGTGGGAGAAATGGTATGTTGTAATGTCAACACGTTCCATAGTGATTAGCACTGGAAATAACATGAATATTATAGTAGAGGTAAGGTTTAAAACAAGAATATAATCTTTTTTCATGGTTGAATAAATGTTTCATTACATAAATATTATCTATATATAATCTTTTAAATTTCATTTATTTGTTGATGAAGATTTTCATTGATTCTACATCTTCGACACTGTGAATACTGATGCAACAAAGATAGGGGTACAGGTATCCCTTCAATATGCTGGTTTCCTTTCCTTTGCATACATACCTAGTCATGGTAGTGCTATATTGTACAATATTTCAATTTTCAGATTTTCAAGAAGCAACCATAGTATTTTCTATACTGGATATTCCAATTTACATTCCCTCCAACAGCATATGAATTCCTCCTTCTGAACATTCTCATCAGCATTTGTTACTTTTTTGTCTTCTTGGTAATAGCTATTCTTCTTGGGGTGAGATACCTCATTGTGGTTTTGATTTGTACTTTCCTGATGATCAGTACCAATGTTTGTTTAGTTCTGCTCTGATCTTTGTTTCCTTCCTTCTACTAATGTTGTGTTTTGCTTTTCTTGTTCCTCAAGCAGCCCTGTTAGGTTACTCAATATCTTTCTATTTCTTTTCTCATTTTAAAAAGACATGCAATTGCATTCTTCACTTGGTATTATATAAAATTTAGCTCATAAAATCTAATCCCACTCATTTTTCCTATTTTTAACAATTTTTAATTTTTCTGGGTATGTAGTAGTTACATATCTTCTTCCTGTTAGGAATCATTAATTCACAAAGGCCTCAAATTTAGTAGGAAATGAGAGAAATACAAATTAAGCGTACCTAATTGACCCAACATTTTTCACTCTTCCAGTATTATTTCATTCATCAGAAATTGCAATTTTCATTTGCATTCTTGTTACTATCTAAAAATGAATCCAACTTTTCTAATTTTCTCCCCAAACCTTACAATAAGGATATAAAAACATGTGTCATGCCTAATTTCTAAAATGGAAATACAGAGAAAAGTTTTGGCGAAACTGCCAGGAAAACAAACAAAACAAAGTTCTCAGAACCAAGGTCTGGAAACAGATTCCCTCTATCACATTGCTGAGTTTAGTTGAAACAGACTTTTTGTTTTGACTGGTATGAATATTTAGTAGCACAGTTTTTGTATTATTAATTTTCAAGGCTACTTTTGCTTCAAATCCTCCAGGAATATTAGACTCCTCCAAGCCTAGTTTAAGATCTAAATATTCAGTGAATCTTTCTAGATTCTTAAGTTATTGATACATTTCTTCTCTAGAGTCCCATAGTAGTTTATATCATTGTGGTTATTCTTAAATCGATATAGATATGAATATAATTCTGTGTTATCCTGTGTTCAGTAAGACTTTTTGGAGGACATGAATGTTTACCCTGTGGTTTTATGTAGTCAGATACCCTAGAACATGAGAGGTGCACACTCAGTATTTGCTTGAGTGAATTGTTAAAAAGTTATCTAAACGTGGTGAGACCAGCGGAGACAAAAAGACGGTCAATTGTCAAGAGAGATCAGGTGGGAAGCACATGGGAAGGGTGGGAGATCGTGAGAGCAAGCGAAGCGGCAAATTACCCTGACATCTTAAACAGCGGACAGTGCTGTAATTTTGAACTGAAAGGTTTCCATGACCACTGCTGTGGTAATTGTCATTAGCACTGCAAATAGCTGGCATTTTAAGTGAAAATCACTACCTTGGTTCATACTCCTACTGTGGCTATTTAAAGACTAAGCCAGCTCTCATGATTTAGAGTTAATAGTTCTGAGAGTTTAGATGTTTTAGTGGAACAGTTTTTTACTTTCTGTTTTCTTTATCTTTAATATTGCACTATTCTTGCCTTTCCTATGACTTTTTCAGAAACTGAGAGAAAACACCAACATCTCATACACTGTTCATTTTCAAATACATGGTGTTGTATTATCTCTGTGTATGGGAAATCCTACATGGTAAGATAAATTGTATTGTCTACCTATGAGTTCTAGGCTCATATAATTTCTGTAGGTAAAATCATATTTTCATCTTTATGTGTATACTGCTGAATCCCTCCCTCCCCAAATAGCTATTAAGATATCTAAGCTGGTACAATGCCTTTGGGATGTAAGTTAAAAGATAAGCAATGTGGAAAATATACATCTATACGTGTGTGTACATATATATAAGCATACATATACACACACACACGCATATATAGGATTCTAGGAAAAGCCTTAAAATTGAAGGAGTAAAGAGTTCATTAATATTAAGGTTGGTAGCTTTTACTTTTTCCTGTGGTTATAAATAAGAATATACATAAATATATATACATATATGTTACATACACATGTAATATTATTGTTATTATATTAATATTATCATATATTATTATTATATAATATAAAACATATATCTGAAAAGGTATCATTATGAGTACAAACTAAACTTGGCTCTCTATGAGAAAAAGTATTTTTAAGAAGATACAATTGAGAGAATCTAAAATTAGGGTCAAGATTACATTACAAAGGACAAAAAAAAAAGGAGTAAGTTTGACTATACAGGAAGACTATACTTGTCCTTAGAAGAGAATTTGAGACTGTGGATTGAAAGTGGTTATTTTATAACTCCAGCAGGTGAAATATCTAGAAAGAACAATGTCAGTCTGATAGTAAGATATTGCTCAAGAGCAGTTTACTATAGAAATAAGAAACAAAGATGGCTTGAAATATGATTTAATCCATGTTATGTTAATAAACCATTTCATTAGATTCACTACATAAGATTTGCCACTAATTGAAAACTCTGACCTGAAAACCAGAACTGAAGGTATAACCTGGTCTTATTTGAATAAATTATTGTGCTCTCTGGTGAAAATTTTTATATTCTTTTGAAATCTAAATATTGTAAAACCTGGCTTATATTAGTGTATATTAATAGAGTGTCAAAGAAAGTAAGTTTATATATATATATATATATAAAACTACTGACATATCAAGTTCGCAAACTCATCCTAAAAAAAGGGCTACATACTTCATTGCTGAAGATCCCACTAAGTTCACTTTCAAAGTACTGCCCTTGGGAAGCTATGCCCTGACACCACTCCTAGTCTACCCTTCAAAGCAATTTTGGATCTCTTTTTCTGGAATGGCCATCAGAGCTGCCATTGTATTAGCCTTGATGTCCTGAATGTCATCAAAATGTCAAAGAGAATTACTATGAAAAGAAAATAAATCAGAGTAGATAGATGAACAGTGATACTTCATGTAAGCTGATTAGGAAAGATCTCTTTGAGGAGGTGGCATGTGAACAGAGCCTTCACGAAATGAGAGTGAAATATAATCACAGGTACAAAAGAGCTTTGCAAATCGTATCTGTACACATATATGTAAACACATTTATGTGTGTGTGTTCTCACAGACACACAATCATACAAATGCCACATTCCTACTGATTAGCTAAAGATAAAAGTTCCAGCTATGCCCATGCTATGTCAGTCCAAAGTATGATAATGTTTTCCAAAAGTCATCTTGAGAGGCCTGCTGGACGCGTGTTTTTTGTGTTTGTTTGTTACTTTTCTCCTGGTTTCCAGAATTCAGAAACTCTAAATATAAAACACACACACACAAAAATTCCAAAGCCAAACAAACAAATAAAACAAACAAATAAAAATCTCTCTGATGTTCTGCCCAGCCATGACACAAAACTCCGTCATGGGAAGAGCATGGAATTGTCTCCTTCCCTCGCACCACCTTGGTTAGATTGGTAGTGCAGCCCATGGTTGTGCATGCATAAGTTGGGGAGTATCTTTCTGCATTAGATTTCCTCCCTGGATGGAAGATTTCCTCCCTGGATGGAATGAAGGTTTGCCAGTCATCTATTCACCATTACTATTCCAAAAATAAGCTTGATGCCTATGCTGCTTTTCAAGAACTTTAAAAATGAGCACCTATGGACCATTTTCCTAACATTCTAAAATAAATGCTGAATAAATATTTGATGAATGAGCAACCCTCAAATCAGTTTTCATAAGTTATCCTGATAAACAAATAAAGGATTTCTATAACTTACGTCATTTTTAAAAGCTCAGTACAGCTATAATAGAAGATCCGATCCAAGCCTTAAGTTTTTCAGAAAAGTCCAGGCAAGTAAACCAGTCAAATGTGGTTGTGGTTGAGGCAAAAATACTTGTACACACAAGGGTATGCCACCACATAGGTGTCTCCATTTTGTGCATTCAGGCAGTTTGAAACAAGAGGTCAGGAGGCACACATCTGTCTTCTGCAAGAAATAACAGGACAGTTTAACTAGGCTTCTCAATCCATAAACCCACGATAGTGGGAAACACACTGAGTCAGATATGTAGTATAATGTCACTCCTTATTTACTGAAAATTCTCTCCCAATTTATCACATGATACATGTTCATTTTTTTCCATTTCTCTTCTCAAAAAATAGGAAATTCATTTAGAAAGATATTATCAATTCTTTTGTTTCTGCATTAGTTTTTGAACATCTTTTTTTTTTGCCTTTGAATGATAATTTAAAAATGAATCATTGTAAAACGAATCATCCCTTAATAATTTGAACTGAAATGTCCCGGAGTACATAAATAAAAGACAATGCTTACCTTAACACGTTCAATAAAATCATTCTCTGTTTTCATCCTGCACTATTGTGGGAAGTCTCCTTTTGCTCTTTACTCATTTGTTCCCAGAGACACTACTAAGTGGGTGTTGGACTAACGGGAAGATATTCCTATCTGTCAAAGACCCAGTCTGGATTAGTGTCCTCTGTTCCTAACTACTACCCACTCTCTTCACAGGGCTTGGCTCTTTTCAATGAGGTCGCTTCCTGAAATTCCCGTATGTGCCTCTTCCCTCAGGCTACCACCGTTCTCCCTTTTCACTGCTTCACCCAAGTATGTTCACATAGCCGTGCTTTAATTTCCATCACGTCAGCAGAGAAAAGATGGTGCAATGTGATGAAGGTGAACCAAAGATTTAGAAATAATTCAAGAGAAGTATAACACAAGACGAATAGGAGTGATTTATAACCTCACATCAGCATATAGGTGCAGTCCGTTCAGTGAACTCTGCTGGATATAGGGCTGTATTCTCATCCAGGTTATTGGCTTATAACTCTTTCTTCATGGCTTTTTTTGTTTCTTTGTTTTGTTTTATGTGAGACAGAGTCTCGCTCTGCTACACAGGCTAGAGTGCCAGGGCATCAGCCTAGCTCACAGTAACCTCAATCTCCTAGGTTCAACCCATCCTGCTGACCCTCCTGCCTCCTGAGTAGCTGGGATTATAGGTGCCCACCATGATGCCCTGTTAACTTTTCTGTTTTTATTAGAGACAGGGTCTCATTCTTACTCAGGCTGGTCTCAAAACCCTGTTCTCAAGTGATTCTCCTGTCTTGGCCTGCCAGAGTGATAGGATTACAGGCGTGAACCACTGCACCTGGCTTCATACCTCTTATAATTAGGCATTAATTGTCAAACGTGAAAAATAAGAAATAATGTATTACTATGTTTAAGTTACATTTTGAAATTTGGGAATTAATTTAAGAATTTCAATTCTTAAATATTTAATTTTATGTGATGCGTAGTCTCTTAGTCTTTATTTAGTATTTACTGTCCTTTTAACTCTTTTATAAATTATTTACTATTTTATTTGATTTTAAATGTATATTGTCCCCAATCTCCTATAAATCTGTAACTTAACACCAAAACTCGATAATTATCAATCACTTGAATTTCCTAGGTTGTCCTCTATCATATCAGTATTTCTACTCCCTGGATAGACAATCATTATCTAGGGCACAAATTATAATCTGTCCTAAATCTTACTCTATCATTTCTTATGGTAATAGTGGTTAAACTAGGCAATTAGATATCCAACTAACAAGAATTATTCTCATCTGCACGGAAGAGCCATGCGACTAACATTGTTTTTAGGTATAAAATATGAAGGAAGAAGATGAGGTTTTAAGTATACAATTCAGTTGTCATAAATGCCAGGGTTTATATCATCTGCATCATTAACACAACAGGGAACAATTCCATCATTCCAGAGAGTTACCTTGTGCCCTGTGCAAGGCAATCCCTCCCTACATCAAAACAACTACTAATGTACAATTTATCACAATATCTTAATTTGCTATTTCTAAAATCTATAAGACTATGCACACCCATTTTGTCTGCCTTCTTTCACATAGCACTAGGTTTTCGAGATGGCCATGTATTTTAGCAGTTCTTTTCTTTGCTGAGCAGAATTCCATTGTATGAATGTACCACAGTTCTTTATCCTAGCTCATATTGATGGATATCTGGAGTATTTGTACTTTTGGGCTATTACGGATAAAGTATCTGTGGACATTTGTGCACATGGTTTCATGTTTATATATAGTTTCATCTTCATTAATAAATGGCTGGAGGGGAGATTACTGAATCATAGGGTAGAAATAACTCTTTAGGAAATTATAAAATAGTTTTCCAAAGTGTGTTTACCATTTTATATGCTGATGGACAATGTATGAGAGTTCTGATATTGCATTAGAGGTCAGTAAACATTTTCTATAAAGGGCTAGCTAGGAAGTATTCTAGTCTTTGTGAGCCATAAATCATCTGTAGCAATTACTTAATTTGGCCATTGTAATATGAAAGCATTAACAGACAATACATAAATAAATGGGACAGTTGTATTTTCATAAGACTTCATACATAATGAAAAACAGGAGCAAGTAGATTTGGGCCATAGATCACATTTTACCACCCCTGCTCTGCATTATGCTCAACATTTGATATGACTAATATTTTTCATTTTAACTATGCAAGCCAATGTAATTTTACTTTGCATTTCTCTGATAACTAATGGTGTTTAGCATGAGGTCATATGCTTATTGGCCATTTATACATCATCCTTTCTGAAGTGTAAATTTAAATTTGTTTCTCATTTGTATTGTTTGTCATTTTAACATTTGGGGCAAATACATCTTCTCCTAGAAGTATTATTGTGGATATTTTCCCCCATTCTGTGGGGGTGGCTATTTATTTTCTTAGTAGTAGCTCTTTGTGAAAAAAGGTTTTACTTTTGCAGAAGTCCAAGTACATTATAATTTATGTTCTACAAAAAAGATTTTCTTAGTGTTTTCCATCTTCTCTGTGGAATTTTATAATTTATGAAGACATTCTTTAATATTTTTCTGGATTTTTTTTATAGTTTAGCTTTTATAAGTATGTCTATAATCCAACGATGATAAGACCTTTTACCTTGTCTCTGAACTCAGAGGAAAATATGGTATTTCACTATTAGTTGTGGTTTTTTTAATGACATTTATAAAATAAAGTTCCATTTTATTCTTGCACTATTGATAGTTACTATCGTGAATCAATGTTGAATGTTGTTAAATGTTGCCTCTGCCTCTATTATGTTATTATGATTATATTAACATAATCACAGCTGGTAAATGACAAAACAAAGACTAAAATTGAAGAATTCTAGCTAGAGGGCCCACAATCTTAGTGGCTAGAGGTAGAATTATCTGACGTTCATAACATGTATTCATTTTTGTGATGCTGATATCCTCTTTAAGGACTTTCCAAAAATTGTGCCATTTTGTTTTTATCAGTGGTAGAAACACCAGGACATTAGCTTTAGTGTCATTGTTCATTTCAACATCTACTGAGCAGTTAACTGGTCTTTCTCATTTCACTGTCAGATTGAATGTTACAGAAATCCGTCTCTGCCATTTGTTGGATGATTGTAATGACACAGTAAAAAGTGATCGAAGTGTTTGACAAAAATGTTATTGGAAATATATATGAGATAAAATCACATGTGTCTGAACATAAAATGGCCAAAATAAAAACACAAACAAGACCTTTTGGATCAGTACATAAAATAACATTATTCAAATTGAAATATTCAAAGAAAGAGGTAACTGTCCGTGGTGAGTTCTCTGTCACGGGGGCATCCAATCTGTTAAGAAGACATGACAGAAAAAATGTTATAAGAACTTCTGAAGTGGGTATAACCTTGGAAGATGTCATGCGTAATTTCCTTTCTTTTCTGAGTTTAAGTGAGTAAACAATGCATGATTTACTATAATAGAATTGCTGGTATGACCCATTAATCCAATCTGTTATTACAGCTATAAGTGAGACAATGATTTTCCTATAATTTCTCTCTTCCATCTGTTTCTACCGTGTCATTACAATTATCCAAGAAGTGGCAGAGACGGATTTCTGTAACATTCAATCTGACAATGAGATGAGGAAGACCAGTTAACTGCTCAGTAGATTTTTAAATGAATAATGATACTTAAGACAATGTCCTGGCATTCTGCCACTGATAAAAAAATGGCACGATTTTGGGAAAGTTCTTACATAGGATATCAGCTTCACAAAAATGAAGACATGTTATGAACATCAGATAATTCTACCTCTGGATGACCTGATATACCGGATAATGATACTGGTCATTTTCACATGTGTTCTAAGCTCACATCACTTCACCTGTATTATAAACTATCAGATAATATTCAGAATCAGATGGCTTCGAAAGGCCAACATTATCCTCATAAAAAATAGCCTAAAACATTTCAGGGTCTTGTTTGTAATGATAAACAATATGTTCAAGGCAGGTCTTATTTTGAAAAAAATCAATTTCAGACAAGTTGTTTTCTGTTGGGGAAAACTCACTTTATCACTGGTAATACTCTTAAATATTCATGTTACATATGGTAAGTAAAATGCATGTGACCTGATTGATGCAAAGAAAATATAATTACATCACTAAGGTTTATAAAAAAGCAATGTACATTTAATGTCTAAAGTTGCATAGCTTTTATTTATTCAGAGATAAATATTAAAATAAAGTTATTCAGTTTTCAAAGATACAAAATTACCAATTTATTCCTTTGAGGTGCCATACATTGGTAGTGTGTCTTGTTCAGCACCATACTGAAGAACAGTAACGAATATAATAATCATTGGGAAAATTTGAAAAGTCTATTATATATATCTTAGTGTGAGGAAATTAACCAAATTAAATAGTGAAAATCAGTGTGTCAAGGAGAAATGTTCGTTTTCATTTTCACTGCAGTATTACTTACAATAGTCAAGATATGGAGTCAATCTATATGTTCATCAACAGTTGAATGGATAAAGAAAATGAAATATACCTGTATACACAATGGAATACTACTCATCCTTTAACCCCAAATCCTGCCATTTGTAAAAACATGGATACATCTGGAGGACATTGGGTTAAGTGAAATAAGCAAGGAACAGAGAGAAAAATATTACATTATATCACTTAGATGTATAATATAAGAAATTTGGACTCAAAGAAGCAGAGAGTAGTATGGTGGTTGCTAGTAGATAGAGGGGATTGAGGGCCTGGGGTGATATTGGTTAAAAATTGGACAATTTTAGTTGGATTAAAGGAATAAGTTCAAAACGCCTACTGTAGAACAACTGGACTATACTAAATAATGTATTTTGAAATTGCTGATATAACACATTTTGTATTCTCACCCAGAAATTGATACACATGTAAGATAATGCATGTGTTAATTAGATCACATTCTAAAACATGATCCATTTCACATTGTATACCTATTTCAAAATATCCCATTGAACACAATACATGAATACAATTTCTATTTATCAATTAAAAATTAAAAACACACAAAAGTTAAAATCACAAGCAATTATGAATAGTTGAGTTAGCTACTCTATTTAAAATATATTTATAAGTAATAACAATTGTCAATTAGGGTTTTAAATCCTAGATGGAAAAAATATGATTTTTAAATGATTATGTGTCTAGCTTTTAAGACTTCATTGTACTATAAGCAAAAATGCTTTTTTAAGACTTAAAAACAAATATGAACAATGTATATTAAGCATTGATATTATAAAAATGGCTTTTACCTAAAATTTCAAGAAATTTTGATTTCACAATAGTTACTACCATAATACCTGGAGTGAAATTTTTATGTAACATCATTTTTTAAAAATTTAGATACCTAACAACAGAAAAATTAATAGTAAAAAGAAAAACAAAACTATAAATGACTAAAAACATCTTGAAATATTTTACCCAATATTTCGTCATCAGTCCTGAGAAGGAGCACAGAGAAAGGGGCTTCCTGGGAGTTGAGAGGAAAGCGTGGCTTGCAGAACAGGAGGTTGGCGGTGCTCCAGAGAACATTCACTACTCCACAGTTCTCAAAGAAAGGAAGAGAATTTGGGTCTGAGGTAACCTAGATAACCAATGACCAATAGAAAAGAACAATTATCAATGACCAACAGAGAAGGACAATGAAGCCTGGAGACACAGAGAGGCCAGGGAAAAAGTGGCAACCAATTTTAAATTGAGAGGAAGAGGCTATTTATACCTCTGCACAGCCTTTACGTCTCCATCTCTCTCACACCTTCTGGTTGAGAGGAACCCACTTTCAACTCTCTTTGGAAGTACTCTAAGCTCTCACTTCATTCTTAAATATAATCTGTCTTTGTTACATGAAAACGTGTGCATGTTACTTTTGTTTTCTATTCATGCTGCCTGTGCTGCTCTAGTTTTATTTTCAATTTCTACCCACTTTTGCTTACGATTCCCCCTGAGCCTCTGTTCAATTTTATAGCTCATCCATGTAACTCAACCAGATCTCTAAGTTCAGGGAACTAGGTCCTCCAGCTCCCAACAAGTCCTATCAAATGTTACAAAGATAATAATTGGATATTGGCTTTAATGTTTGGCTACCTGTGTCCAGGTTCTAACCTGATCTGATGATCCTTAAAGTACAATTTCAAAACTGTACATATTATAATTGCCTCAATGTTTCGAATTTCATTGTAGGACATAATATCGTCATAAGTGATACATACCACCAAGTAAGAACAGTTGAAAATATGAACATACATGATCACTCATTAATAATTTAATAATTTGATGTGCTATGTTGTTCCAACTTTGAAAATAACTCTCTCTAAGGACCATCCCCCTTGTAATCCAACTTTTGTCATTGATTTAACTAACCAATACCTTCTTTTTTTTAATTTCATTTATTTTGGGAATTTAAAAATTTCTGTACAGATTAAATAGTACCTGTAGAAAGAGTGTCATAATTATGGGCTATATCAATCTTTCACACAGTTGAAATAATATCTGCACAGCTTTTACGTCTCCGTCTCTCTCACCCCTTCTTCCCGAGGGGGATCCATGTGATTGAATACCATGTTTGGAGAGTTAATAGGAGTAACATTGCTATTTTTGTCAAATTGTCAACTAAACACCTGATCTGTTCCAACACTGTGCTGTGCACCAGAATTAAAGAGATCTCAAAGGACCTTTATCCTCCTAGGAAAAATACATATCTATTAATTTTTGTACAAAGCAATGTACGATTACAGGAATTATGGTAGCAATGTTAGAAAATGTATTCAAATACAGAGAAGGCATAAGAATTACTGAGAAGATATTGAAACTGGCGTTCTGGAATAATAGGATTTTGCTAAAGAAGAGTGGTGGAGGTAAGATGGTATGCATTATTTCCTGGAGAAAGCATTGCAGATGAACAGGCAAAAGGGGAGAATATATTGTTTTCATGGTATGGTCGTACAGATGAAACTATTATAAGAAAATGGCAGCCATTATGCTGTGATAAGCTGTCACTGTTATCCATGGTGCAGATGTAAGTCACTTGGATTTTTCCTTTGAGTTCACACTTTTGAAACTGCACAGCTTAGCAGATGTTCTGCACAGTTGTCTTGACAACTCCACTTTTATAACCATTGAGCCATGAAGACAAAAGTTCTTAAGCAAAGAGAAATCGCTATTCTTTTCAAGATGTTGCTCGGTTAGACTAATTAATCACAGTAAGTGTGATATTGCTGTGCAGTTTTGGTCAATTTCAGACTAAGAATGAATGTATGCTTTTTTGGTTTGTATAATCGGTATCAATTATCTTAACTAAATTCAAGAACATCACTGGGGCTTTTAATAGTAGAGATATGTGATGAACTACATTTCCAATATTATATCAGCTTTCAGCATTGCCTGCCATAGAAACAGCCACTATCTTGACCTTTCTGAATATTGATTTGGGCATTAGACCATACAGAAAAGATAACCCACAGGACAACTCATCATCGAAGCACTTTAACCAGAATAGATAGGTGTTTCATCAAACAATTCCCAGTTTCTCATATGGCAAAGAGCCAAAAAAAAAAAAAATTAAAAAAGTAAAAAAACCAGAGTTTAAACCTCATTAATACTGTGAACATGTCCTTGCTGCTCAGATAGCAGAAGAGGTAAATAGCTGATACTTTTCCACTTCATCTTCTTCGTATTTCTAACTAATGGTAGGAAGTTTCCTTCCTTTAGGTGGGATATTCACAAATGGATTTGGTACATAGAGACATGGAGCCTTGGGATTTGCCCGCAGCTAGAGACTGGGTGGGCAGAAGTGTCGAAACTCTTGACAGCCACCATCTGTGGAACTGACAACAAATGTTCACAGTTCCAGTACTTATGCCAACTTATCCTTAGTGCAGATAACTAAATGCATTTTAATGGTTTGCAATTGTCCTGGACTCTGGATTTTTATTAAAATATCTATGATCCAGCATTTTCTGTAAAATTTAGCAGTGCCGTATATTTTGTCAACAATTTCCACTCTATCTCAATTTCCTCCTCATAAAATTGGGTAACGACTTGCCTCTCTATTGAAACCAGTTCATTGTGAGAATCCATAAAAATAATAGACCTTACAATTTTGTATTTCATATGAAATACAATACAATTTTGTATTTCATATGAAAAGTATATGTGACCACTTTTATTATATATATGAAAGTTTTGGGTTTTTTTTTGAGACAAAGTCTCATTTTGTCACCTCAGTAGAATGCTGTAGTGTCACAGCTCACAGCAACCTCCAGCTCTTGGACTTAGGCAATTCTCTTGCCTCAGCCTCTTGAGTAGCTGGGACTACAGGCACCCACCACAACACATGGCTATTTTTTGTTGCTGTTTGGCTGGGGCCGGGTTCGAACCTGCCACCCTTGATATATGGGGCTGGTGCCCTACTCACTGAGACACAGGTATGGCCCATATATATCAAAGTTTTATATTTCTTAGAATTCTACTGAGCTTCTGAGGGATGCCAATTCAAAAACATGCATTGGAGTGACATGGGGATCAAGTTTGTTATTACTAAAATTGGTCTAGACAACCGTCCTCGGTTCCAAAATGCTCATTTTACAGTATCTCTATTGAACTGGAATCATGCACCCACTGACAAACACAACCCATGACGAACCTTCAGCGTCCACTACAGGTGAAAGGTCTGATTCAGGGGCTTTTCCCATAAACAAATAGAAAGTGGGATTAGACTGAATAAAGACAGGCCCTTAAAACAGGCCTAGAGCTATAGTTACAACCTAGGAATAGGGAGAAAGGGGTAAGGGAGGGGAGGGAGGGGGGATGGAGGGAGAAGGAGGGGGATTAATGGGATTACACCTGCGGTGCATCTTACAAGGGTATATGTGAATCCTAGTAAATGTGGAATGTAGAGGTCTTGGCAAAATAACTAAGAAAATGCTACAAAAGCTATGTTAACTAATGTGATGAAAATGTGTCAAACAATCTATGAACCAAGTGTATGGTGCCCCGCAATCATACTAATGTACACAGCTATGGTTTAATAAAAATAAATAAATAAATAAATAAATAAACAGGCCTAGAAAGAAGAAAGAACATATGCTTGCCAAGACAATTCTCCAAATATCTCCCATCAGAAGACAAAAAGAGTGAATAGTTAAAGATGAGATAAGTATATGGTTTCTTCCATAACCTGTCGAAGAGGTTTGAAATCTCTATTTTATTAAGCAAGGTAAAGATGCAGAGACAGGATCTTTCACACTACACTGCCTACATTTTGTCAGCTTTGGCACTTCCAGTTTGACCTTCATGCTTCTGTTTAGCTAAGTCTGTAGCTGACCCCCACTGGGTAGACAGTGGCATCCCGCTTAGACCTTTATGAGATTATCTGATAATACCAACTAGTTGTATGTGCTTCTTTTGAACACTCCTGTGAAATATTCATCCAAAATGCTCTGAAATTGGTAGTCAGGATAGTGACACAATTCTAAGGCTAGGTTACATCATTTATCCACATAAACCACTAAAACATTTTTTATTATTTTAAATCATATTCCGCATCCAAAAGGAAACTATAGAGAAGCTCACTTTTAATTCATTTACACAATGACCGAGTGAATAATACGTTGTCGAATAAATAGCAACCAATACTAATACCTTTCAGGTGGTCTTATTGGTGGTATTTATATAGATATAGATAAATAGAATACACACACAAAATCTTGTCCTTATACAGTTGCCTTATACTGAAGATATACAATAGCATAATACATAAGACAGAATATTATATGGTCATAACTGCTGTGTCATAGACAGGAAAAAATGAGTAAGGATTTCTGGAACACCAGATGTAGTTACCTTTTTAAGTGCAGTAGGTCAAAAGAGACACTATTGGAAGGTGACAAACATAAAAGTGAATGCTGAGCTGGATACCAGGTAGAAGAAAGATAAAAGGAGCAAGAAGATGATATTACCTCGTTTAAATCGTGGAGAAATACATTTAGAGACTTGCAAAAATTGAACCCAAGCTGCACGTATTCACACAGACATAGGAAATGTGTAAAATCATAACACTTTTAAATATCGATATTTTGATCAATAATATTATTTCAGTACTTCCAGGTTTGCAAACTACTTTTAGTAATCATCTTTCTTTCTGAGAATTTTTTTAGCAGTCTGGTACATAAAGCAACTAGAAGCAGGGCTTCTCCAGGTAAAGTGAGGTGGGAAAGCCACAGTGCTCCTTCCTACGCCTCCCTCTCACCCTTAGGTCCCAGAAAGAACATAATTTGATTTTTTTCAATATTAAGAATCATTACAAACAATAATGTAAATTTACGAGTACAGCTACGGAATTGTTTGGTGTAGCGAATAATTGGATAAATATTTTACAGAACAATTTGTAACATGAAACCATGTGGTGTGTTGTATGGGTGTATACACATGGAGCAAAATCTGGAAGGATCTCCATTACCTGGTGTTATGTCAAAGAAGTGAGCGGTAGAAGTCGGACAAAAACATTCATATTATTTTGATTGTTTGTAGTGTAGTGCATTTAATACACATTATTTTTTGAGAAGAAACCACCTCACAATCTGTCATGTGATAACTGGAGAATAGATATTTACTGGAATCCTCTTTACTTCGTGACAAACTCAAATAATGAAAGCACTGGGAGGATTAGGTCCCAAAGTGGAAACCTTAGCCATGATTTTCACACGCCAAAGTCCTGTCTTCAGAGTATCATCCATCACTTAGATTTAGGGTCAAGACCCATAACAGATGGTGGTTTCTATAATCAATCATAATCCACGGCTCCTGGGAGAAAGCATCTTCCTAAGAATTAAACGGACAGTTTCAATTTGTATCACATAGGCTGTCCAATATCAGTCAGATAAAAAATTCTCTGACAATTAATGATGAAATTAGTAATTACAATCTTGTTCCTTAATAGAATAGTTGTTATATCAAATATATACAAGGCAGAACTGATTGATTTATTGGAAATAATTTCCAACTATATTTTTAATGACAACTGCACCCTAAAATTACCAACTCTCATACTTTCTATAAAATAAAAGTTTTAGAAACGAAGTGTTCTGCTCCCAATGGAAGTGCAATGATTGAATAAAGATTCTTCATTCCGCATCTTAAAAATGTAGAATATTGCAACAAAATGAAAAGGTAAGGAAGGGAACTGATACCTGGAGCTTCCAATAATAATATTTTAATAATGCTATAGGAACTAATCTAAAATTCAGTCTTTATTTGTTGTTAAAAAATATTATTAATATAAGGTGTAACATTTCTTCTCATGTTCTACTTTGGAAGTCACTAGTCTAGACTAGAAAAGAGAATAACTGAACTTTCCCTACTATCTACTTACAATCTTACTATTTTACAGTTCAAGACTCTGCTTAGAATCACTTTAGTGTATTGAAATAAGATATGGCTTCATTTTACAGCTTGCAATTACCATTGTAAATTTTTTTGGAAAATATAACTACATCAAGATACAGCCCAAGTTCCCAAAAACCCCAACACCCACTCGAGAGTCCCTGTTTGTAAATTCTCTTACCATTGCTCTATTTGTTATGGCTGTCATTGCTCACTACCCGCCCTTCAATCCCCCACCACAGTCTACTTCTGATTTAGTTTTGCCCTCATTCCCTTTAGAATGTCATCAACTGCTCTTGGTTGTGTTTACATGTAGGCTGACTAAAAACCCAAATTAAAGGCGCTTAATACTGAAGATGGAATTCCCAAGTTTTCATCTCTAAGATATTCATGAATCTCTCGAAAATTAGTTATTGCAAAAATAGCTCCTATCTTGTCAAACTATATGGAAAGCTGGTCTCTGAAATGGGAACCAAATATTAAATAAGACTTTTATGCTGCTATGGAAGATCCTTATTGACTTTGTCTCAAAGACTCAGAAGGAATTATAGGTACGTGAGATCTTATGTACCATCTAGAACAGTGTTGCTCCAACTTTTATTTATTCTATTTACCTCACTCCTAAGGCACCATTTCAGACATATTATTTTCTAAATATCCACCACTGAATTGTAAACCCCACAGATAGAGTATAGCAGGTTAAATATTGTATATATGAGTGTATATATCGGGGCTTTGTACATAAAATAAGATTTCTTTTATCCTTCCAATAGTCTAGTTTACCTCTTGTGGGCAATATCCTCCTTGTTGAGAAAACACAATCTAGAACAAATAGAAGGGCCGAGGTCCTAAAAGCAAATGACTTATCTATCACTACAAATAAAATTAATGTCAGAGCAAAAACTAGAATTCTATACTGTTTTCCAGTGAGAAGCTTTTTGCACAGTTAGCAGGGAAACCATCCCCCAAAACATAGATCTATGACTAACAATATAATTTTGACTAAACAGAGGTGTGCAAAAGTATAATAAACATTAGTACTAATGTGATATCATAGTTTAAAATTGTATTTGAGAAAAATAACTAAGCTCTACTGTGACTAATATGCTAATGCACAAGGTATCAATTGCTGTTCTTATGATCATGAGTATAATTATATGTGATTCATAAAGGCACCCATTATGAATGATTTCAATTTAATAGATGTTATAATTATTAGACACTTTGGAATTGGTTCCATTTAATTTTCATTATAAATGAAAAATTGGATTTTAAAATGTTATAGCTCAATGTGTAATGGCTGACTTAATGATAATTAAATATGTTAACCAAAATTAAATTGTACAAAAACAAATGAGTAAAATATCTCAAATATATTGTCAGGAAAATAAATCTGTCATAAAAATGTATGGATATATATAAACACATATATATGGAAAGAAAGAGGAAAATTAAGTTATCAATGACAGGCAAGTTTCTCTTTAATATTTATATTTATTTTCATGATTAGTAAACATATATACATATATATTATTCAAAGATTTTTTTTTTTTTTTGCAATTTTTGGCTGGGACTGGGATTGAACCTGCACCTGCGGTATATGGGGCCAGTGCCCTACTCCTTTGAGCCACAGGCACCACCCCATATATTTTATTGGTATAAACATTTGAAAAATATAAAAGTATGAACTGTGGAATCTGGTTCCTTCCTAGTGTTTTCTCTTTCAACAGCACTAAAGTCATCTTTGACCCTATCTCACCTTTTTTCACATATAATTTAATAGAAAGAAAGGTTGCACAAACCTTTGCAATATATATGAATTCTCTCACTGATTCTTATGTCTGTATTCAGCCAATAGAACTTCTGCATATAACTTGTCTTACTATTCCCATTCACAGTTTTTCCATTTACTAATTAATAGCCAACTTCAACATTTTTAACAGCAAAAATTAATAATAAACTTGATAACTCATTTAAAGTTGAATCATATATGTATAAAATCATATATAAAATGATTTTTTATTCATATTACTTTTTAACATTAAAGATAATTATTATCAACATGTCTGTGTTGGGATGTCTCCTAAAGTTTCCAGTCAAATCCTTTGCATATTCACCTATTTTTATTTTAGTGTACTTTAAATTATTTGCCTAAAATATTTATAAATTTATAATTTTAATCAGTAATATTTATTTGTTATAAGAATTATCAAGTTTTTTATTGATATTAACTATTTTTTATTTTGGCTTGCACAAATTTTTAATATTTATACAGATGTCATATTTCTTTTGTGTTTGCTTTTTAAAAAATGCTCTTTAATATTTATCATGGCTAATTTTCCATGTTTGCCTTTTTTCCAAAAAAAAAAAAAATGCAGTTTGCATTAGAAAAAACAGGGTAAACCAAAAACAAAATTACTAGAAAAAAAAGAAATAATAAAGATTAGAGGAGAAATAAAGAAAATTGAAACAAAAAGTACAAAAGATCAATGAAACAAAAGGTCATTTTTAAAAAGACATACAAAATAGACTCACTTGTAGCCAGATTAACTAAGAAAAAAGGAGAGAAGACCCAAATAAATAAATGCAGAGATGAAAAAAGAGACATTACAATTGATACTGCAGAAATCCAAAGGTTCATCATAGACAACTATGAGCAACTATGTGCCAATAAATCAGAAAACCTAGAAGATATTGATAAATATCTGGACACATACAACTTACCAGGATTGAATAAAGAAGAAATAAAAAAAAAAACTGGAATAAACAAATAACAAGTGATAAGATAATAGCAGTAATTAAAAACCCCCCATCAAAGCAAAGTCCAGAACCTGGTGTCTTCACCTCTGAATTCTATGAAGCATTCAAAGAACTAATGTCAATCCTACTTAAATTATTCCAAAAAATCAAGGAGAGGATACCCCTGTTTTTCTATGAGGCCTTTATCACCTTCATACCAAAATAAGACAAAATCACACACAAAAAGGAAAAGTAAAGCCAATTGCTCTGATGAACAATTAATAGAAATAGACACAAAAATCCTCAGGAAAATACTAGTAAATTGAATTCAACAACACATCACAAAGATAATTCATCATGCGTAATTTGGGTTTAACCCAAGGGTGAAAAGATGGTTCAGCACATGCAAATTAATCAATGTGATACATCCTATTAACATAATGAAGAACAAAAATCATATAATCATTTCAACTGATGCTGAAAATGCCTTTGATAAAATTCAAAATGCATTCATGGTAAAACATCTCAAAAAACTTTGAATATACAATGAACTTACTTCAACACAATAAAAGTCATCCATGACAGACCCACAGTTAGTAACCTAGTAACATCCTGACTGGGGAAAATCTTAAAGCTTTACCTCCGGGAAAAATGCCCAATAACAGATAAATGAAAAAAAAAAAAAAGAAAAAGCAATTGGTATATACTTATTCTATGTAACAATATGCAAAAATGAAATGAATACTGTACACATCAGCATGATTAATCTCAAACGTACTATGGTGAACAGTTGAAGCCATAACTGAAGCCATGTTCTAAAATTATTATAAAATAGCATATTTTTATACGACATTCTAAATCAGGCAAAATTAATCTATGATTTTAAAAATACCAATGCTGGTTAGGGTGAGAAAGAACTGAAAAGAGATATAAGGGAACTGTCTGGGGTGAAGGAAAGGTTTTGTTATTGTTATTTTCATGTAGCATAGTCCCATAATTACATCTTGTGTTTGTAAAACTCGTGAAACTGGGTACTTAAAATCCATGTATTTTATTGTATTTCAATCATATTGCGAAGAAAAACGGAAAGAAAATGCAGAAGATATTATAGATCGTTTCTGACAAGAGTTGATGAAAAAAAAATTAAGAAACAATTTTAATTAAAAGGCCCAATGAGTATTTCAGATATATATTGCAAATCTCATAATCTGACAACATAATCCAAGAAAGAAATGATCTCATAAACCAAGTTATAAATTCTAGCATAACATATATAGATCTCTCTTTCTGAACATGTGGACAGAATTCAATATTTAGCTTCAGTATTTTAAAGTATCATTTAGCAGCACAAGGCTACCATGATGTCAGGCTCAACCTAACCTAGGCATTTCATATAGTGGAAATAGTAAAGGCTTTAGAGCCAAAGAGATTTCACTTGAATTTCTTGTTATACCATGAAATAATTGTGGGTCTTTAAAACAGTACTGTTAACCCAAACTTACAATCTTTTAAAAGAGAGGGAACAAGTTATTATAGTAAAGTGCTTGGCACAGGGCAGAACTGATATTAATCATTTTCCCCAATCTTAATTTAATAATGGACAAGATACCATTTTTCATAATCAAAAGCATAGACATTCATAAATTATATATCCTTCCCATCACAAAAGATATTGGTTAATGAGGATAGTTCTGGGTTATAAAATGCTACGTGGTGTAATATTTTCTTTTTAAATGCATAAAATGTAACTAAAGGAACTTGAATGTGACCTTATGGAAATTAAGGTGATTTTTCAGTGGCATTTCACTTCTCTGAAAGGTTAAATGCTATGTGGTATTGATCCCCTATACCAGAGACTGTGTTTCTATTAAATTAATAACACTAACATGAAATAAACCTTTCAGCAATGGAATGCCTAGAATATCTTTCTGATAGTGATTATTGAAAGCCCTTGGCACACAAAATACACTTAGAAACATGGGATTTAGAGATCAGGGTTTGTTTTTTAATACTTAAAAAAAAATTATTAAGACAAATATTACTTCTCCTGTTTATTTGCAGATATGTGTTTCCACGTATCTTGCTAAAGTCATTTTTTGAATTTGAGCATGTTACTTAATAACTTCAGCCCCTTAAATGATTAGATCAGGATGCCTGAAATTAAGTGACTGGATTAAAGTTCTAGTTGATATTTGACTTTAGACAACTTACTTAATCAATTTGTGTTTCATTTTCATTGTTTTCAAGAGAGGTATAGTTGTGTGAAGTTTAAGGGCAACACGATAATTTGGTTTAGAACAATGCCTATTGTATAGTTAATCAGTAATTACTACATATAATTTCTTCACCTACCAAATAACATTTCAGATATAGAATATCTCCAACATTCTTCCAATTCCAGCTTCTATGAGCCCTACATTTTTTAACTATTATATTTGTTTGCTTTATATTGCATATTTTTAATACAAACTTTCATTTGCTGACACAGATTACATCATTATAAGTTCTGCATATGTCTGACATATATATTAGAGATAATTGCACCTATTCATTTGATTTTTAAATATTGCAAGGTCACGCGAGTTCTTTATTCATTTCAAAGATTGAATCAAGATTTCTTAGTTTGTCCTTCCGTAGGTAAAATGTGGCTAGAAAGTCATTTAAGAAGGAAAAAGAAAAACATACTAAATAAATGTGGGGTTTTGTTTTTGTTTTTGGCCGGGCTGGATTTGAACCCACCACCTCTGGCATATGAGACCAGCGCCCTACTCCTTTGAGCCACAGGTACCACCTAATAAATGTGGGTTTTTTTAAATCAAACTTGTATTCTGTTCTCTCTCTTCCCACCTTTCTTTATACTAAAGAAGGAAGACAGGAAAACCCAGAACTTTCTGCTGGCATACATAGCATCCGCGGACCAGAGACCTCCGCACCTCCTGCCTGCACAACAGAGACCAGAGAATTCAATGACGTTTGTGCAGTTCACAGGCAGATGAGCCAATGATAGGTGCTATCCTAAAGACTTTTTAAAATCTGCTCCGTTGAGTATCAGTGTACTATGATGAAGTACTTGTCTATTTGCTTCTAGCTGTTGGAAACTTTACCCATAATGCCCTCCTCCCTAGCTTCCTTTTCTATGTTCTCAGTCCTCTGTGTATCCTTTATGATGAAACTGTCCTCATTAAATATTAGTAATACATCGTACATGGAATCATCTCATGTCACTTCTAATGCATATTTAATGCGCTTTACTGTCATTATCTTAAACAATGTAAAAAGAACTGAGACCACATGTGGATTAAATTGGACTAGTAAAAATTACTTTTATTATACAATTTTATACATACGAACTTTTATGTAGAAGAAAAACTATTATTATGCTGCTTAACGAGAGATGGAATAGGCTCATTATCAGCTGAGGGACTTGGAAGGTGGAGGAGGAGTATTTCTTAAACAAGGTAAATATCATCAGCCAAACTCCTGGCATTACGATGTTATCACGTATTGGTCCACTGGACATCTTTGTGTCTACGCTTTCATTATTTGCAGAGGCTCAGAAAGTCAGGTTCCTACATAGATTAGCCTAGAAGATTGAATGTGTTTATTTATTTTACACCCGCTTTCCTTAATATCCACTTAAAGTCTGACGTTTCGTGAGGAATCAATCTTGAATTGTAGGAAAATATCAGCTCAAAAACATATATTTCTGGGTACCGTGGCTCACTCTTGTAATCTCAGCACCTGGGAGGCCAGACGGGTGGTTTGCCCGAGCTCATGAGTTCGATACCAGCCTGAGCAAGAGTGAGACCCCGTTTCAAAAAAATAGCTAGGTGTTATGGCAGGCACCTGAGTTCCAGTTACTTGGGAGACTAAGGAAAGAGAATCTTTTAAGCCCAAGAGTTTGAAGTTGCTGTGAGCTGTGATGAGACAGCACTCTACTTTGTTGAGGGCAGCAAAGTGAGTCTGTGTCTCAAAAAAATAATCATTATATATCGAATAGTGCATTTAATAAACTGTCATCACAAACTATATTGCCTTCAATCCAAGTTTTATTAGAATTAAGCAATTAAATATATTTACTTCCTCACATTTGTCTTTATTTTAATAAAACACACTTTACCAAGATGCTGAAACAGTTTTCACTTAATTTACTATGTAGTTGAGCTTATGAAATTTGTGAATGTGAGTTACCATAGCTTTATTTTATTTTTTGGTTTTGTTCTGTTCGTTTGGGTTGTTATTGTATGTGTGTGTGAGTTTGAGTTTTAGCTTTGTCTTTAAGGGGAGTAACAGTGAGACTCAGGCCTTTTTATAGAGACTCGCCTGACCGACAGTGAGACCCCGACTCATGAAAAAAATGGAAAAACCCAGCCAGGCGCCGGGGCAAGCGCCTGTAATCCCAGCGGCTTGCGGAGGCTGAGGCAGCGGGGTGCCCGCAGCCCGAGTCTGAGATTGCGTGAGCTACCACGCCCACTGCACTCTGCTCAGGGGCATAGGGTGGGACCCTGTCTCAACAACAACAAAAAAAGATTCTATATTTCTTATTGGTTGATATAGGAGAAATGTATAAGTTGTTCCACAATTTAAAATATTACAGCATTTCCTTACATGTTAAACACAGTATTTTAAATGTTAACCTATATTTTCTTTTCCTTTTTCCTTGAAGCAAAAGGAATCCTTACAGTTCTTGGTATTTGTTCTTGTGATGCTGCTTATGTGGGAAAAATCCAAATTCTGTAATATCTTACTGACTATCCCAAGTTGTTGAGGTATCACAAAGAAATCAATAGGAACCTTAAAAGGTAAATTCATGCTCTTTGTACATTTTAGTGAAAGGATGACTCCTCTGAATTCTTTCTGGATGTTAGAATTTTGGAAGAAGCTGAAATTGTAGGCTTCCTGGATTCCTTATCTTGTGGCCATCATCCTCAATTTTTAAAGCTTACAATGTTATATCTCTGTGAACATAATTCCACAATCACATATCCCTCCAACTGACTATAGGCAAGAAATCTCTGCTTTCCAGAAGTCAAATCCCTTGATTGACTCCATTTGAGTAATGTATAACATTATCTCCAACTCAAGGTCCTTAAACTTAGTCACATCTACAAAGTACCTCTTGTCCCGTGAGATAAATTATTCACAGGTTCTTGGATTTATGGTGTGTAAATCATGAAGGGGGGGCTATTATTCTACCTACCAGAATTTCAAATACTTTCATTAAAATAAAAATAATAAAAACCATGCAATAAATAAAGGAATACTAAAGGTTTTTGCTATAGATTGAATTGTGTTCCCACAAAATTCCTATGTTGAAACTCTAATCCCTGATTAGATTTGGAGATAAAACCTATAAGGAGATAATTAAGGCTAACTGAGGTCATAAGGTGACTTCAATCAAGCTAGCAGGCTTGTAACAAGAGGAAAAGTACCCTAGTTAGCTCCTGTTCACTCTCGCACTGTCTCCTCTCTTATCTTTTACGTGAAGACAGAACAAGAAGGCAGCCACCTGCAAACTAGGAAACCTCTCAGCAGAAATTGAATCCTGCTGCAACTTGATTTTGGGCTTCTGGCCTCCAGAACTGTGGTCAATAAATTTCTGTTGTTTAAGCCCCACTCACTGTGTGTGGTATTTCTTTTTTTATATGTATAGCATCCTGAACAAAGTAATTTTACTCATTTCAAATTAGTAATTACATATAAGACTTTCCCTTCACCCCAGGAAATGAATTATTAGCCTTACCTTTCCATAATTTCAGTAAGATGTTCATATATGGGTTTTGTTTGGTTTAAGATTATAGGTGTTAAGAAATAAGATTTTCTATATTTTTTTCTCTAGCCAAATATTCACCTTTAATCATTTAGGATAACTCAAAATTCTCAGCATTGCTTTATTTGAAAAAAAGTTGTTAAATCTATATACTATATATCTATATTTATACATCTAAAATTTTGCATAACATCCATTCTCAGGATGTGTTACAATACTCCTAAGTGAAAAGATTTTGGAAATTCTAGTAAAAAAATACAAAAAGTACAATGATGAAAATATAGTGTCAAAGATTTCTTCTCAACAATGTTCTATAATGAGAGGAACAGAGAAAATTGAAATTACAGGTTGAAAAAGGTGTGTAAGAGGAATATTCCCTTATTAATAGCCACTTCTCTGCTCCTCTCTATTTGAACAATAAAGTGAAGAATTCTTATTATTTAATATAAGCTGGAATGTTACAAAGCACTTACTGGTCTTCCATGTGCAGCACAGAAGGCAATTAATTGTTTTCCACACATACTCAATAGAATATTATCTAGAATATTGTGCCAAGATGAGTTTGAAATTTTTTTCTTCAGCAAGAACGTGCTGAATGGGCGTGGGGTGGGGGTGTTTGACTCACCTTTTATGTATGGGACATAACACAAGAGGGGCTCTACCTAACAAAATCAAATATTTTAACTTGCTTGTTTGTACCATCATATTAACCTGAAATAAATTTTCTTAAAAAAAAAGTTCAAAGCACAGTAAAACATAAATAAGTATTTTTTTCTTTGTTTCTTTCTTATGAATAAAATTGTATTGATTCAATAGGGAACAAAAGATTAGATAGAGAGTTCATTGACTTGCCAGATAACACAAGAAATCAAATGTAAGTAGTTGTTGACTCAAAAACTTGTAAGTTTGTATCATTCAGTCTTCATCACATATAATTGCTTAAATATGCCATGTTTATTTAAATTATTTCCTACTGATGGTCATGGTGTACTTTGCCAATTTTGATGATTATAAGCAACACGTGTGTTTGAACATTAACATTTATACTGGTCATGTTTTATAGCTAAACACATGCTTCCTGGCATTTGTAGCAATGAGCTTAAAGTAACCTATTTGTCCATATTTTCTCTTCCAAAAAATCCTATTTGTTCATCACTATTTCCCTTGACATATTAGAAAGGGCAATCAAATTTTCATGTCCCATTGTACAAGTGCTATGTCTCAATAATATATAAATTTTAAAAATAAAGAAAGCAAAAACAGGAAACCATTAGAGCACAGAGAAATAAGAGTAGTAACAGCTAAGCTCAATAGAGCAGGGCCATACAACTTTTAAATTGCCAATAAATGCCCAAAAGTATTACTCCAACTACATAATTGTTGACCAGAAAAAAAAAAAAAAAGTGGAGCCTTTTCCCAAAATACCTCACATAGCCGAGTTAAATGACAGTGACAAATAATAATAGGAGCTACAATTATGTAAAACCAAAGATGCCCTCCATCAAGCTTATTATTCTATTTAGATTTTGTTATTCATCTTTATTCTTTAAAAGGATCATTATAAATGAATCCCTTCATAGAAGTAAAATAGACAAATTAAATTTATTCCAGGAAGTGGAGTCAGTTTGAATATAGTCGAAATTATGATAAACAACACATTCATAACCCATGAGAAGTTCATTCTGAAGACATTTGCCCCTAGAAGAAAGCTTCCAGGGATAATGAAAGACTGGGCTCTGGAGGTAGCTAAGCAACCACTTTATAACCATTGGAGCTTCCTTTTTTATGTGGCAAAATCTGCAGGCAAACGCTGAACCTTGGGAGCAAAGAGAAGAAAGGGCGGGGAGGTGGTGGAGCACTCTGTGTGACAAACCTCTGGGGGAGGGATACTATTACTAGAGGGTCTTTACCAGCAAATACAATGTAACCTGGCTCTTTGTACCCTCAATGATTCCCCAACAATAAAAAAAAAAAAAAAGAAAGAAAAGAAAAGCTGAACCTCGGAATCTTTGTGGTTGTCTTGTAAACTTCGTTCTCATAATATTGTCAAGGTAAAATCAAGCATTTTTTTTTTTCACTAATCTGTGCCTTCCCATATGTTGGACCCTATAGCAGGAATCTTACTTCTCTATTTCCACCTCCACTATTATCCAAGCTTCAGCTCCAGTGAATGTTTCCTCTTGTACATCTTTTACTGCCTTGTCTTACAATAGTCTCTCCTTCCACCTAAGACACCATTTACTACATTATAAAGCCTTTCTGGTGTCAATCTGTGTTTCCATCCATTCAAGTGAGTAGTGAGCTCTTTTGTTGAGTCCCTGAGGTTAGCACTGTGTCTAGCATATAGTAGGTCTAAAATAAATTATCACATATTAAATAAAACATGAGCCAACCTAGAATTTTACTCTAAATTGCTCAACTTAGCTCAGAAACCATAAGGCAAAAACATAATATGAAATTTTACATGTTACAATAATGCAATTTTTACTGGAGAAATAAATGCACTTCTAGCCTCTTCAAGGTAAGAATACAGACTAAGCAAGGAAAAAAAGTCTTTTAAGTGAAAATGCTTTTATGTATTTATAACTGTTGGCACAGGTACTGAAATCCAGTCACTTTGGATTTTGGAAAAGGTTTCTGTGGGATCCAAAATATACTTTCTGGTTTTATTGTAAATTTATCTTAAATTTATTAGAGAAGATAATACCATAAATTGTTCTCTATTTCACTCTAATACAATATAAATATCTATTCAAGATATTGATTGATTTTTCCTTGAGAGAAAAATGATGAAGTAATTATCTGACATTTCGTTTGTACTAATATATCTCTGATATTGCTCTTAATGTTCTATTTTTTTCTTCATAGGGCAATAAAGCTTACTGTGGAACCATGGAAAAATGTTTCAAGACCTAAGAGGAATAATGTTGAACTCTGAGAGTTTAACCAGTGACATCAACATACAATGGGATGAGGATGAAACTTTTTGAAACCAGGAGAAACTATTATCCAAGTTAATCTATTTAAAGAAACAAAAGTACCAATGGAAGGATGTAGCCAGGTCAGAAATCAAGGTTTAGGATATTTATCCCTTCTTGACTTTGCTTTAATTGTTTTTCTTTTTAACTTGTAAAGAAAATAACATTTCTTACAGGTAGGGAGGCTGAGAAGTCCAAGGTTGAGGTGCCACAATTGTTTGAGTCCTGAGGAGGAGCAGCTATCATGTGCAGAGGGGGCCAAGTGTGTTCTTTCTCTTCATCGGGGATTTCTGTCATTACTAGTTTGACATTCAGTGTGCCAAGTTATAATGATCTTGTGTGTATGTGTGTGTGAGAGTGTGTGTGTTTCGGGAGAGTTTGAGGGAATTCCCAGTAATGAGTATTTCCACTCCCAGATCAGGACTAATAAATATTCTCTGAGCTGTGAAGGTCATTAAGATATTTAAAGATAAATACCACTTAGTTACATGATCAATTGCAGAAATCACTCTCTCCCTCTCAGCACCCATGCAAATGATCTTCCAATTTTAAATATTTTTTGGTTTTATTCTATCTGCAACCATGTCACTATATAGGTTTGCTTTCCTCTTCAAGCATGAAAATCAATACTTAAGAGCTCATTTCTCCTTTCCAGAATCTAATACATAGGCTTGATTTTATGGTTTGGCTGGAATTCAACTATTAACCATTTCTTTAAATGAGAACAGTATGCCTTAGCTCTTATATGAAAGATTCAGGTGACAACCTTTTTTTTTTTTTTTTTTTTTTTTTGTAGAGACAGAGTCTCACTTTATGGCCCTCGGTAGAGTGCCGTGGCCTCACACAGCTCACAGCAACCTCCAACTCCTGGGCTTAAGCGATTCTTTTGCCTCAGCCTCCTGAGTAGCTGGGACTGCAGGCGCCCGCCACAACGCCCGGTTATAGGTGACAACCTTAAATGTAACAAAATGCCACTTCAGAAACCAATTTTACCTTGACAATATTATGAAAGCAAAGGTTACAGAAGGATCATAAAGATTCTCAGATTCTTCTTTCACCCCCTATAAAATGTTTAACTTCAACGATTGCAAAGTGATTGCTTGACCACCTCCAGAACCCAAGCCTTCACTATCCCTAGAAGCTCTTTCTCCCAGTGAGCAAGTCTTCAGACTTAACTTTTCCTTGTTTTTTTAATGTGTTGTTTCTTATAGTTTTGACTCTACTTCCAAACTGTCTTTGTTCCATTGAATAAATTATATGTGCTGTTTTCATCTTAAGAAATATGCTCTGAGTGTGACAGTCCAATGACATTCTTACTTTTATTAAATAACATTCTGATATCTATTCCTTCTTATACATCCTTCAATGACATTTGTCATTTTGGAGGTATTGTAGAAGTCACAGCTCTCTGTTGACAGTAGTAATATTTATTTTAAGTCCCTGAATGTTTTATTATCTGACTTAAAGTAGTAGAGTCATTCCTCATTTATTCTTTGCCTGTGTGGCAATTAGTTTCAATACGGATTCTTGTATTTTTCTATTAACCATATAATAATAATTGTAAGCTATAATGGATTTTCAGGCTACTGTTCTGAAAAGCACTTACATGTTATGCCTTTTTTGTTAAATTGCTAATATAATCCTAAGAAGCTATGTATATCCCAACTGAGCATGATCTTGAATATTTAGAATTAATTTTTTCTTTTGTGTATGTGTGTGGTGGGGGACGTTCTCTTTATTAGAATATTGGAATTTATTGAAGAAATAACTTAGTATCTGAAGTCCATTCCTTCTCTGCTCCTTAACTGAGATGCTTCTCAGAGCTGTGACACCACACACACTATGCAGACTTCAAAATGAAGTCTTCATTCTTGCTGTAGGAAAATTTAGATTTCATTCATCTGAGGAGTCTGCATATTTGGGGGGTTACATGGGCATTGAAGATAATCATAGGCATAATCAAGCACAGTATCCAGTTTTCCTGGATTATGGTTAAGATTCTTGAAGTTAAGTACCCACAAGGTGACTAGTGAAGATTATATATCAACAAGGCTAAGAAAGTTCAGATTCCAAAGAGGTTAAGAACATAGATTTTCAGCTCCAACTGAATGGGATCTCAAGTCCAATTTCATCCATTTAATAACTTTGTGACATTAAGAATGTACCCTCTCCCTGCCTCTCTTTTCTCACCTGTGGAAGGAGCCGATAGTAAGTGTTGTATTATATCCATACCTAAACTATCTACTTATGGTCATTACTTTCTTTTCTATTTAATTTTTTTGCATGTTCCATGAGGATCTATAAATAATAATAAAATAATGGTCATCCTCTACTATATAAAACACTGTTATGAAAATTTACTTTGTCCAGATAAAAAATATAGTTGATTTGCACAATTTTATTGAATAAAAAGTTAACTTGCCCCACTGGTTTTTCATAAAATTTATAAACAATAAGTTAATTTTAAGTATTACTTTGGAATGCATAGATAAAAGAAAAAGTCCAGGTTGTTGAACTGAAGCAATGAATTCACTCACATTAATCATTAAGATATGCAACTTTAGGAACAGAACCAATGGTATCATGGAAGGCTGTAGTAGTACTGGTAGTTGAGAAGATGAGCCTCCCAGTAACTTAGAAAGCAGTGTGCTTCAACACAATGTTGAAAGTTCATAAGGAGATGTTGATGATCTCTTATTAAATACAATATTATTAAATATTTAGTGTTTCCATAAAGTCAGTTTCCAATTTAATCGTTATGGACACCCTGTGTTTCTTTCAGTTGTAATTTACTACTTATCATAGTGTGAAATTACCGTACAACACTAGAATTATTTTTTTCCTCCTGATTTTTACCCAATTTGTTCATATATTTTTCCTGGATGTCTACATGTAAAAGACTGAAACTGGACCCACACCTTTCCCCACTCACAAAAATTGATTCAAGATGGATAAAGGACTTAAATTTAAGGCATGAAACAATAAAAATCCTCCAAGAAAGCATAGGAAAAACACTGGAAGATCTTGGCCTGGGGAAAGACTTCATGAAGAAGACTGCCATGGCAATTGCAACAACAACAAAAATAAACAAATGGGACTTCATTAAACTGAAAAGCTTCTGTACAGCTAAGGAGACAACAACCAAAGCAAAGAGACAACCTACACAATGGGAAAGGATATTTGCATATTTTCAATCAGACAGAAGCTTGATAACTAGGATCTATAGAGAACTCAAATTAATCCACATGAAAAAAGCCAACAATCCCATATATCAATGGGCAAGAGACATGAATAGAACCTTCTCTAAAGAAGACAAACGAATGGCTAACAAATATGAAAAAATGTTCATCATCTCTATATATTAGAGAAATGCAAATCAAAACAACCCTGAGATATCATCTAACCCCAGTGAGAATGGCCCACAAAAAATCTCAAAACTGCAGATACTGGCGTGGATGTGGAGAGAAGGGAACACTTTTACACTGCTGGTGGGACTGCAAACTAGTACAACCTTTCTGGAAGGAAGTATGGAGAAACCTCAAAGCACTCAAGCTAGACCTCCCATTTGATCCTGCAATCCCATTATTGGGCATCTACCCAGAAGGAAAAAAATCCTTTTATCATAAGGACACTTGTAATAGACTGTTTATTGCAGCTCAATTTACAATCGCCAAAATGTGGAAACAGCCTAAATGCCCACCAACCCAGGAATGGATTAACAAGCTGTGGTATATGTACACAATGGAATACTATTCAGCTATTAAAAAAAATGGAGACTTTACATCCTTCATATTAACCTGGATGGAAGTGGAAGACATTATTCTTAGTAAAGCATCACAAGAATGGAGAAGCATGAATCCTATGTACTCAATTTTGATATGAGGATAATTAATGACAATTAAGGTTATGGGGGGAGGAAAAGCAGAAAGAGGGATGGAAGGAGGGGGTGGGGCCTTGGTGTGTGTCACACTTTATGGGGGCAAGACATGATTGCAAGAGGGACTTTACCTAACAATTGCAATCAGTGTAACCTGGCTTATTGTACCCGCAATGAATCCCCAACAATAAAAAAAAAAAAAAAAAAGTGAGGAAAAAAATAAAGATATAAATCTGACAATACATCATTTTCTATTTTTACTAGCAATTATATTTTTAGGGGATTTACAGAATAAGAAAAAGTTCTTAAACATTTTATATGTGGTTATCATTTCTGGAACTTTATCTTTTCGTGCTTATCCATATTTCACCTTGTATTATTGTATTTCTTCTTGGGTGGCTGCCGTTACATTTCTTATAGTGAGGATTTGCTGATGATAAGAGTCCTAGGCACTATTACATCTTATCCTCTCCCTAGCCTTGGGTAAATTCTTCACATGCATGAGAAATTTAAATCAGTTTAGCAAAATGAAGATTCTTCTGTAGATCTCTGTGCACCATCCTCATCTCTAAAACTGTATCTTGTAGACAGAAGCAAATAATGTGCCAACCTCAGTAAAAAAATAAAAATATAGTACCTATATTTTTCAAAATTATTAAGAACTTCAACATAGATGGAGCAGAACATTAAACCAAGTATGGGGTCTTTTCTAATGTACAGGCCCTGTATGGTGGCACAGTCTGCATGTGGTCTGTACTGCCTGCATGCTGCAGGTGCATTGGTCATCTTCATGGAATCTCAGTTGGATCTCCTGAATTCAGTAAACCTACTCCTCTTAGGTTTCCTGTCTATATGCTGTGCCCTGGAAATTTTTTTAAGTAAGTAAGCTGGGTTAATCATTGAGGTTTTCTCATTTGTTTCCATCATTCAGGGACCATACCTTCCTTCATCGCCTAATGCCTGGTATCCTAAAAAAAGTAATGCTTTATATATTTTGTCTGCTGTTTCAAAAGAAGAGCCCTTGTTACTCCATTCTGGTAGGAAGCCAAAATGCTTCTCTCTCTCTCTGCCTCTGTCTCTGTCTCTGTCTCTCTCTCTACACAAATAATTTAGGGGTCTTATGATAGAGTGTCACACATAGATATGCACACTGGTAAGCTTAAGTTTGAAGTCTTCATCTGAGTCAAATATTTCTTATCTCAGTCCCAGGCTTTGTATTACCATTTCTGTCTTGATGCATCATTTTAATTTAAATCCTTCCCACTTTAATTCTTCCATTTTTAAGACATCTTATGCATTAATTCCATGTCAGTAAGATAACTTATTTAGGAGTTTACAAAAATTGGCATGTTAGAAAAATTTACTGGCAGAGGGATCCAAAAACAGAGCAGTTGATGATGATTAAGGAAAAGGGATAAATAGAAAAACAAAAATGTATTTATAAACTTTAAAATCTAGGGCTATATTGATCTTATATCTATATTTTAGCAAAAATATTGGTAGGCTTTTATATTGATATTTCTGTGAGCAATCAGCAGGCCTTCATGGTTGTCAAGTGTGATTCCCATGCCAGACACTCTCCATGGACATCAACTGAGAACTGACTAGAAAAGCATATTCTCAGGCTCCACCCTAGTCCTACAGGATAAGACATTCAGAGACAAGGTTCAACAATCCATATTCTTAACAATCCCTTTGACGCACATTATAGTTTGAGAACCACTGACCTGCTGTGGCTTCTCGCTTTGAAGAGCTTCTCACCCCCATCTGTTAAGCACACTGCTCTTTGTGCACTGTCTCCTTTGCATAGTAAGTCACTGTTCTAGAAGCATTCTTGCAAGAAAGACCATTCCACCCACAGTGAATATAATAGAATTATCATTTTTTACTACCTTACAGAGACTAACTTATTCATAAATTGCTAATTTAAAGCATTGTGTACTTTTAATAATTGTTTTCTTCTAAGATTTTATTTATGTTTGCTTAGAGCTCTTTAATCTGTATGTCTGTAGAATTAGTGGGATAATATAAAAACTGCTAGTAAAAAAGAGGACAGATTATTAAGCTTTAAGGGTGTTTTTAAAACTTGATTATTGGCATTAAAATATTTACTAATTACTGCTTAATTCTGTTCCTGCTGCAATAATGTTTTCACAAACACAGAAACTTTCACATAATCCATATTTAAAACCATAATGTTTTGATCTTTACTGCTGCATGTGGCCATCTAGGGGCTGACTTATCTTGTCTGGGCTCTTTTGGGTTCAGCTACAAGGTGCAAGCTGTGTTTAGATATGTTTCATGTATCTCTCATCCTTTCAGGTCTAGACAGATACCCAGAGGTGCATGTGAGATTAAGGGAGTGGGGGCTACCGACATAGGATGCTTTGATAAGCATTAACTTCTCTCAGTGTCACTGTCAACTGCCTAAAAATTCACTGGCAGAAAGTACCCATATGGTCACACTAAACATCAGTGAAGACAGGAAATATATTCCACCTCTAGAGGAAGAAACTGCAAAATCATAAACATGGAGAGTGGAGAGAAGGACTGAGTAGAATGATGTAATCTACACAAGTACCCACTTTTTCCCAGTCGTTCTGCAGATATTAGAAAGACAGAAGTAAATAAAATAAATTTCTTCCTTTAGAAGCTTATCTTCTACTGGAGCATATAAACATTAAATAGAGAATATGGCAGGTAATAAGAAATGAATACTTGGAAAAAAATAAGCAGAAAAGGTAATAAAAAATAATGGGAAAGGGTGCATATTATTTTGATATTTGAGGCCTCTAAAGAGGAGAATTTTAAGTAGAAGTCTAAATATAAAGAATGGTATAAAACAATATAATTCCCTCCCCCCCAAAAAAAATGCCTCGTAAGCATAGGAAATGTGATGGATAAGGACCCTTGTTGGTGTGACTCAACACAAAATAATGACACCTATGAAGTCCATTTTGCATAGAGCTGAGGGGTCCCTGAGGAAGCCAACATTCCAAGCCCTCTGCATGGAGAGACAAGGGTGTGGCCCATCTCAGGAATACTCACAGGCTTTTACTGAAGTCAGGCAAGACAAAATACAGTGCAGCGGAAAGATTCAAAGACAGGTTAAAAAACAAGTAGTTTTCCTTTCACTGCATGATTGATCTTAACACATTCTGTTTACTGCATTTCTATCTTGTCTTTTTCTCATCATTGTTAGTATAAGACTTAGTGTTGGGACAGTGTGTCTGGTGAGTATTGCTTTTAATGTTCAGGGCCAGCAATGATGCCTGAATTTTGTCCAGATCACTCTGTCCCTAGTGCCTAGCACCTTTAACCCTATGCTCTATCCTACAGACTGCGGTTTGTTATATTTGAAGAATATTAAGGAGACCAAAGAGTTTCCAGTGCCATGATAGAAGAGTATAGAAGAAAAAAGAGAACAAAGAAGTAAATGGGACCAGATCATGTGGATTTTGTAAATTATGATGTAGAATTTAGATTTTAATCTATAGATAATAATGAGCCTCTGAAGAGTATAGAGAAGAGATGTCATAATATTCATATCTTAAAAAGACATTTCTGGATGTCTTATGTATAATAAACTGGAAGACATCTATCAAAATATTTTGTGATTTTGTTTTCACAGTTTCAAGGTCTACAAGACACTTAAAATATGCATTGTTTAAAGATTGTGCCTTCCCTGGATGTCACATGAATTCTGCTAAGTTCATTTTACAGTAGACACTACATTTAAATAGTTATTGTTCATTATGATCCTGGACATCATCAAGAAAAGACAAGTTAATCAGGCTTATACAAACTTGGAACAGTTTAATTGCCACCATGGTGATTGTTTCATTACGGGACAAGTGTTTAGATGAATCTGGCATAACGTCTGCTATGGACTGACTTGTCCCATGAAAATTTTATGTTGAAACCCTAAGCCCCAATATGGTGATATTTAGATGGGGCCTTTGAAAAATAATAAGGTTTAGTTAAGGTCATGAGGGTGGGATCACAATCTGATAGTGCTGGTACCCTTATGAAAAGAGGAAATTATCCTGTATTTGTTATGTGTATGGAATTAACTAAACCATGTAGAGCCATTGAGGTTTGCTGTCAAGACAAAATATGACATGACAAATTCAAGTTAGAGAGGACATGTATGTTCTGGACAATGAACAAAATATGCTATAATTATGCATAAGATAATTTTGCATGGATTTTTTAAATCGTATGGAATTCACTGAACAATGTGGATCCATTGAGGTTTTTTTTTCAAGGTAAAATGTGACATAACAAAGTAAAGTTAGAGAGGGCATGTATGTTTTGTTCTATGAACAATGAAGAAAATAAGCTATAATGATGCATAAGATAATTTTGTCTATATAGTTCAATACAGAAAAAAACTTTTCAATTGCCTATTAAATTCTCACTCTTGCACATAGAACCAAGAGCATAATGGTCACCATTATAGTACCCACATAAAAGTCAGAATTAGATGTCTTACTAAACACTGACAACCTAGCTTTAAGGCTGGTGTTAATTCAAGGACAACTGAACAGGCTTTGTTTTAGATTCTAAGTCTCATTGTGAAATAACCCACAGATTAATTAGATTTCTCTATTTCCCCAACATAATTTTATCAAAATTTTTGTCAGATCAGTATTCATTAAGTAACTACATGCCCCATATTCTATCTAGACAATGTGGTAGAAATTTTATTTTTTTATTTTTCTTTTTATTTCTTATTTCTTTTTTTTAATTGTTAAATCATAGCTGTGTACATTTGTGTAATTGCCTGTACCCATTCTAAGATGTACCATGGATGTGGCCCCACTCATTACCCTCCCTCCACCAAAACCTCCCCCCTCCCTTCCCCTTCCTTGGCCCTTTCCCCATAGTCTTGTGCTATAGTTGGGTTATAGCCTTCATGTGAAAGCTATAATTTAGCTTCATAGTAGGGCTGAGTACATTGGATACTTTTTCTTCCATTCCTGAAATACTTTGCTAAGAAGAATATGTTCCAGCTCCATCCATGTAAACATGAAAGAGGTAAAGTCTCCATCTTTCTTTAAAGCTGCATAGTATTCCATGGTATACATGTACCACAATTTGCTAATCCATTCGTGGGTCGATGGGCACTTGAGCTTCTTCCATGGCTTAGCAATTGTGAATTGGGCTGCAATAAACATTCAGGTACAGATGTCTTTGTTATATTGTGACTTTTGGTCTTCTGGGTATAAACCTAGTAAAGGAATTATAGGATCGAATGGCAGGTCTATTTTTAGGTCTCTAAGGATTCTCCAAACCGTCCTTCCAGAAGGGACGTATTAGTGGGCATTCCAACCAGCAGTGTAAAAGTGTGCCCTTTCCTCAACATCCACGCCAACATTTCTGGTTTTGGGATTTTGTTATGTGGGCTAATCTTAGTGGAGTCAGGTGAAATCTCAGAGTAGTTTTGATTTGCATTTCTCTGATGATTAAGGATGATGAACTTTTTTTCATGTGTTTGTAGATCTTGCATCGGTCTTCTTTAGAGAAGTTTCTCTTCAAGTCCCTTGCCCACCCTGAGATGGGGTCACGTGTTCTTTTCTTGTTGATACATTTGAGTTCTCTGTGGATTCTGGTTATTAGACCTTTATCGGAGGTATAACCTGAAAATATTTTCTCCCACTCTGAGGGCTGTCTGCTTGCTTTACTCACTATGTTCTTGGCTGTGCAGAAGCTTTTTAGTTTGATCAGGTCCCAGTAGTGTATTTTTGATACTGCTTCAATTGCCTGGGGAGTCCTCCTCATAAAATATTCACCCAGGCCGATTCTTTCAAGAGTTTTCCCTGCACTTTCTTCAAGTATTTGTATAGTTTCATGTCTTAAGTTTAAATCTTTTATCCAGTGAGAGTCCATCTTAGTAAATGGTGAAAGGTGTGGGTCTAGTTTCAATCTTCTACAGGTTGCCAGCCAGTTTACCCAGCACCATTTGTTAAATAGGGAATCTTTTCCCCACTGAATGTTTTTAATTGGCTTGTCAAAGATCAAATAACGGTAAGTAGCTGGATCCATCTCGGTTCTCTATTCTGTTCCAGACATCTACTTCTCTGCTTTTGTGCCAGTACCATGCTGTTTTGATCACTATGGATTTATAGTACAGTCTCAGGTCTGTTAGCGTGATTCCTCCCTGCTTTGTTTTATTGCTCAGTAATGTTTTGGCATTCCGAGGTTTTTTTCTCATTCCATATAAAACGAAGTATTATTTTTTCAATATCTTTAGAGTATGACAATGGAGCTTTAATAGGAATTGCATTAAAATTATATATTGCTTTGGGCAGTATGGACATCTTAACAATGTTGATTCTTCCCAGCCATGAGCATGGTATGTTTTTCCATCTGTTAACATCTTTGGCTATTTCTTTTCTTAGAGTTTCATAGTTCTCTTTGTAGAGATCTTTCACGTCCTTTGTTAGGTATACTCCCAAATATTTCATCTTCTATGGCACTACTGTGAAAGGAATAGAGTCCTTGATTATATGTTTGACTTGGTTATTGTTGGCATGTAGAAAGGCTACAGATTGATGGGTGTTGATTTTTTAGCCTGAGACATTGCTGTATTCCTTGATCACTTCTAAAAGTTTTGTAGTAGAATCCCTAGTGTTTTCCAGATATACAATCATATCATCTGCGAAGAGTAAAAGTTTGATCTCTTCTGACCCTATGTGGATCAGAAGAGATTGCCTTTTCTTGATTGCCTTTTCTTCCCTAATTGCAATGGCTAAAACTTCCATTACAATGTTAAAGAGCAATGGAGACAATGGGCAACCTTGCCTGCTTCCTGATCTAAGTGGAAATGATTTCAATTTAACTCCATTCAATATGATATTGGCTGTGAGTTTGCTGTAGATGGCCTCTATTAGTTTAAGAAATGTCCCTTCTATACCAATTTTCTTAAGTGCTCTGATCATGAAGGGATACTGCATATTATCAAAAGCTTTTTCTGCATCAATTGAAAGAATCATATGGTCTTTATTTTTAAGTTTGTTTATGTGTTGAATTACATTTATAGATTTACGTATATTGAACCAGCCTTGAGACCCTGAGATAAATCCGACTTGGTCATGGTGTATAATTTTTTTGATGTGTTGTTGGATTCTGTTTGTTAGGATCTTATTGAGTATTTTAGCATCTATATTCATTAGTGATATGGGTCTATAATTTTCTTTTCTTGTTGGATCTTTCCCTGGTTTGGGGATCAAGGTGATGTTTGCTTCGTAGAATGTTCTGGGTAATATTCCTTCTTTTTCTATATTTTGGAAGATGTTTAGTAGTATAGGTACTGGTTCTTCTTTAAAGGTTTGGTAGAATTCTGACATAAAGCCATCTGGTCCTGGGCTTTTCTTTTTAGGGAATTTTGTATAGTTGATGCTATTTCAGAACTCCATATAGGCCTGTTCAACATTTCCACTTCGTTCTGGCTAAGTCTTGGTGGGTGGCGTGCTTCCAGGTATTGGTCGATTTCTTTCAGATTTTCATATTTGTGAGAGTAGAGTTTCTTATACTATTCGTTAAGGATTTTTTGAATTTCGAGGGGTCTGTTGTTATTTCATCATTACCATTTCTGATTGATGAAATTAGAGATTTTCCTCTTTTTTTCCTGGTTAGGTTGGCCAAAGGTTTATCTATTTTATTGATCTTTTCAAAAAACCAGCTTTTGGATTTATTGATCTGTTGTATAATTATTTTGTTTTCAATTTTATTTAATTCTGCTCTGATTTTGGTTATTTCTTTTCTTCTGCTGCGTTTGGGGTTGAAGTGTTCTTCTTTCTCCAGTTGCTTGAGATGTTCCATTAAGTTATTGACTTCCTCTCTTTCCGTTTTCTTGAGGATGGCTTGCAGTGCTATAAATTTCCCTCTTAGGACTGCCTTTGCAGTATCCCAGAGGTTCTGATAATTCGTGTCTTCATTGTTGTTTTGTTCCAAAAATATGGTGATTTCCTTCTTAATCTCGTCTATAACCCATGTATCCTTCAGCATAAGGTTGTTTAGTTTCCACGTTTTTGTATGGGTATGCAGGTTCCTGTTGTTATTTAGTTCAACTTTTATTCCATGATGGTCTGAGAAGATGCAAGGAATAATGTCTATTTTTTTTAAATTTGCTGAGGTTAGATTTGTGGCCTAGGATGTGGTTGATTTTAGAGTATGTTCCGTGGGCTGATGAGAAGAATGTGTATTCAGTTTTTTGGGGGATGAAATGTTCTGTAGATGTCTGTTAAGTCCAGATGTTGAATGGTTGAGTTTAAATCTAAAATTTCTTTGCTTAGCTTCGTTCTGGAGAATCTATCCAGGACTGCTAAAGGGGTGTTAAAATCTCCAACTACTATGGAAGTGGAGGAAATCGAGTTGCTCATGTCTGTTAGAGTTTCTCTTATAAATTGAGGTGCGTTGTGGTTGGGTGCATATATATTAATAATTGAGATCTCATCATATTGAGTATTACCTTTAACAAATATGAAGTGTCCATCCTTATCCTTAAGTATTTTGGTTGGTTTAAAGCCTATTGCATCTGCGAACAGGATTGCAATGCCTGCTTTTTTCTGCTTTCCATTTGCCTGGAATATAGATGACCATCCCTTCACCTTGAGTCTCTATCTGTCTTTTAATGTAAGATGCGATTCTTGGATGCAGCAGATATCTGGCTTGAGTTTTTGTATCCAGTCCGCCAACCTATGCCTCTTTAGAGGGCAATTTAAACCAGTCACATTAATTGAGAGTATTGATAAGCCTTTCGAGAGACTGGTGGACATTTTTAATCCTTTTGCGACTGTGAAGTTGGAATTTGATCAAAAATTTTTTGGGTGGGTTTACTTTTGTGGTGGAGAATTACGCTGGTCTTTATGAAGGATAGGTCTAAGAATGTCCTGGAGAACTGGTTTAGTTGTGGCAAATTTCTTCAACATGTTAATGTCGTTGAAGTATTTAATTTCTCCATCATAAATGAAGCTCAGTTTAGCTGGGTACAGGATCCTGGGTTGAAAGTTATTTTGTTTTAGGAGATTAAAAGTCGATGACCATCCTCTTCTAGCTTGAGAGGTTTCAGCAGAGAGATCTGCAGTTATTCTGATATTCTTCCCCTTGTAGGTAATGGTTTTCTTTCATCTGGCAGCTTTCAGAATTTTCTCCTTCATATTAATTTTAGTGAAATTGATTATGATGTGTCTGGGGGATGTCTTCTTTGGGTTGAGTCATGCTGGAGTTCTGAAACTGTCTGCTATCTGAATTTCGGAATCTCTTGCCATGTCTGGAAAGTTCTCCTTCATAATCTCATGGAGAAGAGACTCTGTGCCTTGTGAAGCCACTTCGTCACTTTCAGGTATCCCTATAAGATGAATATTGGTTTTCTTCAAATTATCCGAGAGCTCTCTGAGGGAGTGGTCTGTTTTTGCTCTCCATTTCTCTTGTTCTTTGAGGGTTTCGGAGCATTCGAAAGCTTTGTCTTCAATGTCAGAAATCCTTTCTTCTGCTTGCTTCATTCTGTTACTGAGGGATTCTACTGTGTTTCTCAGATCTTTGAGGAATGTAACTTCTTGTCTCAATGTGTCGAATTCTTGTGTCATTTGGTCTTTGAATCTGTTGGATTCTTGAGATAACTTTTGGAATTCTAATTCGATCTTATTTGCTATCCAGATCCTGAATTCAATTTCTGACGTCTCAGCTATTTGTTTGGGCATGGGGTCTTGTGCTGTTTCTGCTCCATTGATCCTTGGGGGAGTTGATCTACTCTGATTATTCATATTGCCAGAGTTTTTCTGTTGATTTTGCCTCATGATTGTTTTTCACCATTGCCTCTGGCTGTCCTCAGAGTTGGAGAGGTGTCTCTCCAAGATTAGACCCCAGTAGGATCACTCTATTGTTGCTGGATCTTTGTAGGGAGTAACCCTGTGTAGTTCCTCTGGGGCTGCTCCAGCTAGGGAGTTCTGGTTGTGGAAGCAGCTCTGGTTTGTGACACACCCAAATCCAGCAACAGGGCTGGGGGTGGTGCGCATGGTTCTGGGAGTGCCAGGCTCCCAGTGACTTTGGCACAGAGAGCCCAAGGCTCCTGCAGTCTCTGGCCAGGAGAAGAGCTCTGCGCAGAGGCAAGGAGGGCTCCAAGGGCACGCAGCTACCAGAGTCCTTGTCCAGATGAACGGACTAGTGTGGAAGCTGGGAGGACAAAGGAGGGAGGACACAGGGTTGTGTGGCTCCCACAGTTCCTGGTCAGGGAATGTGGAGGCCCAGTGGGTGCGGGTCACCAGTAGGGGGTTGCTGCACAGCTCTTATGGAGGTCTGGGTGGCGCCAAGCCCAGGAGTTTGAGGTTGCTATGAGCTGTGACATCACGGCACTCTACCCAGGGCAACAGCCCAAGGCTCCAGTGTGCCAAAACCGTCTCACTATGCCCCTAAGGATTAGGCTGTAAGGCAGCTCAGCCCCCACCTTTAGGCTGCTCAGTCACTAGGTTACTTTGACCCGCCCTATCCTTGCTCTGAGACCCTGAGGGCGGAGCTTGCCGGGGCAGTTCTTTCACAATGGGTTCCTGCACCCAGCTCAGTCGCTCAGTCTGGGGCCCCAGACAATGTCCAAGGTTCTCCACACTCCTGCTTAAGCTCTCCCCAAGGCAGTTCAACTGAGTGCCAAGTCCAAGAACACCGAAACAGTTCACAGGTAAGGCCTTTCCGGTTTGCAGTCTCACTGCTGCTTGTACTTATGGTTGCCAGCGTGATTAGGTCGATCGAACACACGCAACCACTTGCCAGTTTTCCACTTTTTTTGTCCTCCTCTTGGGGTCCAGAAGTCCCTTGCTGGCTCCCTGTATCCTCAAAGGGATGATTATAGGCAGATCCCACCGGCCAGAGATGCCTGGAGTCTTGTCTCCCCAGACTCGCTGTTCCCAGTTGCAGGGAAGCTGTTAATCGGCCGCCATCTTTAATCCTGTATGAATGTGGTAGAAATTTGATTGATAGCATCCATATTTCTCATGAAAATGGACAAAACAAAGAACAAAAATATAGTTGGTTCTCAAAGTATATATATAAAATTATCTGTTTTGGAAAACCTGTCAATGAGGCCCTCTGTTCTTCCATTTAGCTAAAACACCATAATGACGGCATTGCCTTGAGCAAGACAGGCTTATCATGGGCAGATAAATTTGGAGAGTGATTCTGTGAACAGAAGTACTTCTGGGGAGTACAAGGCTTGCAGGCTGACTTTGAGCTTAGGAGGTAATGATATAAATAGTGACAGATACTTCAGAGCATGAAAATGTCACTGAGTAATAAAATTTTCATGGGCTTCTGTGAGTACAGTGGGCAGTTGGCCTTAGATTTTCCTGAGTTATTTTTCTGATTTGTGAAATAATGTTGATAAATGTTCTCACTGCTGAGATAGGAGACTAAAACCAACATCAGGGATTATATGCAGCTCAATGTCATGTAATTACATGAACAAGATACATTGCTTTCAAGAAGTCAGAATGTTTGAATGTATAGTAACAATTGAATGATGAGTGAGATTATGAATGAGAAATGACGAAATACGAGATAGAGTAACAAATTGTGACTAAATACATGGCTAAAGCCAGTGAGTACTAACTAGTTAGAGAAAGCAAATGAGTACTGACTAGTTGGATCATTTGGGAAAGTGTGTTCTTTAAGAAGATCCCTTTTTCATACTGACCTTCTTTTTGTAGCCCATCTTCAATTTTCATAAACCCACCACAGCCTATCTAGAAAGGGAAGTTTTCTGAGCCCAGCACCTAAATTTTCACCAAGACCATAGAAGAAACATACACTTTTAATATTAAAAAATATATATTCTTATGCTATTCATCCCTCTGCATTTGACTGACAGCTGCAACTCTACAAAATATAATGGAAAGTTCTAAAAAATAAAGTTCAAATAATCAAGTAAAAAATGTATTGTTGATTTGTACCCCATCACCCTATATCATTTTTATTTACAACAATATAAGTCTTTAATATGTAGCATACATATATAGGTATTTTTCAACAACAATATTCACTTATTTTAAGAAAACATGGACAATGTCATTTTCTAGGAAACAGAATTAGCATATTTCATATAAGTCTACAAAACTATGAACTAAAAGCGAATTTTCTGTGCTTCAGACCACTGACAAATCTTATTGCTATGGCAAGCCAGCTGACTATGAAATCTTTTCTAAAGTTCTCATAAATATCTAAAGCAGCAGTGGAGAATACTATTCAATCAGAGAAAATAAATTCTGAAAAGATGAAGAGTATATTTAAGATGTAATAAAGAATCTTCCAACATTTGCCAAAAAAATTAATAGTAATAGCTATAGATATTACTTTTAAACTTTTCCTATGATTGTATGTGAGTTGTATCTGGGGAAGATAACATTTGCTAGTTTCATCATTGGAAGGAAAAACATTTTAGCAGTTGTATTTAATGAGCTCCATTCAAGGAGCCTCACAATTTTTGAAGTCTCACCTCATAACAAATTTCTGGGCCTTGAAGGGAATGAGTTTTTATTGCATTTGAGAGAAACATGAATCAGTGTGAACCAGAGACAGAGGGAAGACTGATTCCAAGATGGTGCCCAATGATCCCTGTCTGCCTCCAGTGTACAAATCCTTGTGCATTCCTCTCCCACACTGAAAGAAGGTTGTTCCTGTGCAGCCATAACATATGGGAGGATTGATGGCCTATAACTTCTGACATCAGCTATGTTGTAAAATATACGGTAGCTTATCCCTTGGTTTACTTGACCTCTCTCTCTCTTTCCCCTCTCTGAGCATAGGAAGTTGCTGTTTAGAAAAGTCCCGGAAAGCTGCTCCCAGGGCAGGTTCCTGAAGAACATAGCTAACCTAGTAAGGAACTGAGGCCCGCCAGAAAACACATAAGTGAGCTTAAAACAAGATTCTGCGGCCCTAGCAAAGCCTCGAGAAGATTACCACCCTAGCCTAGACACTGACTGCAATCTTGTCAAAGATACCAGTCAAACTACTCAACGGAGCTGTTAGAATTCCTGAAACTATGTTAGATCATAAATTTTAGCTATTTCAAGATGTTAATCTTTGAGGGTAATTTGTTATGCTGCATTTGAAAATGAAAATGTGTATCAAAAATGAAAATTTACCTTATGGAAGATAACTCTTCCATTGCAATTATAACATGATATAATGATAATTTATTTATAAATCACTAGAATGTGAGCAAAATTATGATTCTTTTAAGTTTATTTCTCCAGGGATCATCCTAGCATCCTGCCTATCTCATGATGAATATTACACGTTTACAGAAAGGAAGGAGGTACTTAAGGAAAAAATATTTTTTTTCTTTAACGTACTTGCCAAATTTCTGAACACATACTAAACTAAAATGTAAACTGATTAAGACCCCATCACCCTATATCAAAGAACCTGTTTCTTTCCCTGTGATATGTAACTCTGAGACACATACATATAAAGAGGTCATGAGGAGTGGGTAAGCACATCTGTGTTCAAAAGTTAAAGGCCGGGGCGGCGCCTATGGCTCAAGGAGTAGGGCGCCGGTCCCATATGCCGGAGGTGGCGGGTTCAAACCCAGCCCCGGCCAAAAAACCAAAAAAAAAAGAAAAAAAAAACAAAAGTTAAAGGCTGGATTGCCGCCTCAGTTCTGTGCTGGGTAAAGAAAACAACATTCTCAATTCTAATCGCCACCACCTTTTTCACTATAAAAGAGAAAATATTTTCTACTGCAATCCTAAAAATTTTCACTGGAAATAAAATGTTTCTTTTTTAACTTTGATGTGTTTTTTTTTTCCTATTAAAAATATTCAGAGAGCCATTATCAAGGAAGTAACAGGTGGCGTGTGGATGAATAAACACACTCTCGAGATGGGAGCAATTATACAGTCTCAAACACAAGGGAAATGGAGATTCAAATACCACAGGAGCAGGCTTGGTCAAAAAGGAAAAGGGCCCAATCTCTACCCTGAGGCACAGCACTGCAAACTGGCCATCCCAAGGCAATGCTCTTCTCAATTAAAAGGATGCTGACCACTTTCTCCATGCAACTGAGAACAAGCTCTTTTGGCAACCAGGAGGGAACAATCATAGGGCTTAATGATACTAGGTAATCTGACAATTTTGACATGGTATTACCAACAAAGGCTATCTCTGGTCAAGTTAGATCATTGATATTTTTCAAACAAGCCTCCCACTTTCCCAATGCTCTGTATTTTTCTTATTTTTCTCCCTACTAGGAATCTTTTTATTTGCCTGTAGGTAACTCACACGTTTGACTTGTAAATATCATTCATACCTCAGTCTTTAAAGGTCACTTACCCTCAGCCCATGGATGGATTAGTAAATGGTGGTGATGGTGGTGGTGGTGGTGGTGGTGGTGGTGGTGTGTGTGTGTGTATCAGGGAATACTATTCGGTCATAATAAGATGGAGATTTTGTATCTTTCGTCACAAGAACTTGAAGAACACTCTCATAAGTGAAATATTACAAGAATGGAAAAACAAGCACCATATGTACTTAACACTGAATTGAAACTAGTATAACAACCATGGGAGAGAAAACTCAATTAAATTCAAGAAGGGGTGAGGGAGAGAGGGTTCAGGAAGTTCTCAGCTAGCGGGCGCAAAGCATGGCTCTATGGTGCACTTTCTGGGTGAAGACACAAACTACAACGTGGAGTTTATCTCACAAATGTAAACGATGTGACCTAATCATATGCGCCCTCAGACTAATCCAAAATTTTTAAAAAGTCACTTTTCCTGCGAAGGATTACCTAACAATTATAGAATACTTTCCTTTCAAATAGTCCTTTTTAGTGTGCCTGTACCTTTGTGCATTTTCATGAATCTCAGAGCAGGATATAATGAGCAGATACCTCAGGGGAAGAACTAAAACTAAACTGGGTGTTTAGGGATTAGAGAAGAGCATTAAATGCTAAACAAGAGCTCTTATACTTAACTCATTAAATCTTATAAAACCATTAAAAATTTAAAGCTTGAAATAAATTATGATGACCATCTAATTAATATTAAAAGATAAACTATTTATTTACTGTGTACTAAAATATTAGCAAATATCTTAAACTCAAGAATTAGTAAAAAATAATTCATAGTCTTTTAATACAACAATAGCTACACTGTTATAACTTAAGGATGGGTACTTAAAATTAACAAGAAGAACAGACATAGGAAAAATGGGAACTACTCAGTTATACTGAAAATATATTTAAGTATGAGGAAATGTACAACGATCACTGAAATAGTTTTGTAAACTTTGCAGACAAGAGAAATTAAACAGCAAGGTAGTTTGACACAGCAAAGCAATGCCTAAGATAACTGTACAATCATTTTCATGAAAGCTCTAGGTCACATGGAAAAAGTATTCTGTGAAGACTGCCTGTTTTTATTAACTGAAATACATTTAGAATCTCTAAGGAAAATTGCAAACAAGCACTCAGGGATCACCAAAGCTCTGCTCCACACTAGTGAAATGGTTAACATCCAATATTATAAAATGAAGTTGGTGCTTGTTTATGTTAGTCAAGGTGTCAGGCCCTTGGGGTACAAAAATAAATATGAGATGAAATTTCTATTACAAGGAATAATAGTTGAGAGAAAATAGTACAAATATAGAAATACATTTTGCCCTTTAAGTAATAGACATATGATCAGACAGGAATGTGTGGGGGGCTTCAGAACTTCCTCTTACTAGAAGGATTCTTTGAGGAAAGTATCCAAACATTCCAGAGGAGCAATAGGAACAAGTAACATAGACCTGATGAGGCATTCTAGGATAACAGAAAATATTAAGAAATAACAGAAATGTGCTATGTGATAGTGTGAAGCACCACAATCACTTTGGTATTGTGGGAGCACCCCCTAAAGGTGGACTGTATACATAGACTGTGGGCAAAGTGCTAGATGAAGGTGTAACTTTCTTGTTCAAGAATGATTAGGAATTTTAACAGAGTATTAAAGCAGTGGACTCTCAGAGCATTAAGATCTGTGCAAATGCTGGGGTCACATGCCCACAAGGCCCACCACAGAGGCCATATATCATATCCTGGTTAAAAGAAATTGAACTCTAACGAGCTGTGGTATATGTACAACATGGAATACTCTCAGCCCTTAAAAGAGAGGGAGACTTTATTAACCTGGACGGAATTGGAACACATTATTCTTAGTAAAGCACCACAAGAATGGAGAAGCAAGAATCCATGTACTCAGGTCTAATATGAAGGCAGTAGATGAGCTAATGCAAGGGGTGGGGTAGAGGAATGAGGGGTCTAGGAGAGGGAAGTAGGGAGGGTGCTGGGAGGTCATGGTGTATGGCACACCTCTTAGAGGTGGGATGCAATTAAGAGGGACTTTACCTGACAAATGCAATCAGGGTAGCCTAATTCTTGGTACCCTCAATGAATCCCAGACAATTTTTTAAAAAGTCAATTAAAAAAATCAAATCTATGAACTAAAAAAACAAAAAATTGAACCTAGAATGAGGCAGACTTGCATTCACATCCCAGTTCTGCCTCTACACGGTAAACTAAAACCCACAAAACTACTGACTATGAAGTGGCAGTTGGAAGCCTCACATTTAAATCCTGTCATATAGAAAGTCTGAAAGAATCAAAGCCTGTTGAACACAGTCTGCCAGCCAGCAAAGTTTATTTGCATTTAATTATACCATAAAAAAAATAGAACAAACAAATTGAGGCACAAGAATAATAAAGAATCTATGGAGCACCAGAAGTCATTTCATAACCCCTAAGAGAGCAATCATTCTAATATGGCCACAAAAATAAATACGAGTAATTAGTTCATTTTTGTGTCAGTCTTTCTGATGGGCAAATAGATGTGATTTTTTTAAGAAGGAGTCTTTGATTTTATTTTATGGGATTATCTTTATATATTACCATTTATATTAACTTTTAATGAAGCATATTCTTAATAATTTGGTTTTTGTGAATATTAGTCACAGGTTTATTCTGTAGCAAAGTCACGGATTTTCATGTCTCTCTTTTTCCTTCCTTTAATGATACTGACAGAAATCATTGAGTTAAGTAATTACACAGAGTGTGAGAAACCTTTTTGGCATGAAGCGTGACAAAGATACTCAGCTACCTGCTCCAGCCCCTCGCCTCCTACGTTAACACAGCTCAGGGAAGGGGCCCATGGTATACATAAGCTCCAGCTCTTTGGAGGGGGACTCAACCTGAAACTCTATGGACTTCTTGGTAATGAACTTATTTGTCACTGTTAACAGGAAAGTTTCCCTCATGTGTAAAGCCATCTATAGAGGCAGAGAATTCAGTGAGATTCTTAAAATCTTCAGCCTAAAATGAAGGTTAGAATAGTGCTAATGTCACAATCCTTCATTTCAGTTTAGAGAGTAGTATCACTTTATGTGAATTTTTAGTATATAGGATGTGTGGGGTCCTGATTCTCTGAAGTGATGTTTATCAGTATATATTTTCTGCAGTTTTTGGCCGGGGCCGGGTTTGAACCCACCACCTCGGGTATGTGGGTCTGGCGCCCTACTCCTTGAGCCACAGGTGCTGCCCTTATCAGTATATATTTTCAATCCCCACTTGACTTTATTGCATGGTATATTAATCAGTGCATAATAACAAACGTGGTTTGTGTCTTGCCCCTTGGCGTATACATGAGTCATTATGAAAGTTTTAGGTACACAAAACCCAGAAACACCGGCCAGAAACAAATGAAGCCTTCCCAGCAACACGGAACAGGCGGGCAGGTTGCACGAGACATGTACACACTTTCCTTAACATTGTTCCCTTCTTAGTATGTTTACTCCTAACCTTTCTCCTAGGCATGCAGACAGTTTCCTAACTAGAAGTCTTCCCACCAATCTTGTCTCCAGATTGCTACAATATTCCTGATCCTGTTGTCAGAGACACTTCCAAACACTAAATTATTTATTATTCCTATTGAATAGACAAGGAAAAAGCTGGATCGTAACAACAAAATATCAATTCTATCCTGTACTTTTGGTATTAAATATCTAAGCCTCTTTCCTTATTGTCATAGCGTACTTCGTAATGTCTAGTAATTGAACATGTATGTGTTAAAACATTAGCTATTCCCATTATTACTGCTGATGAAAAAATATTGGCGCAATGGAGCAAAATGGAACATGGTTGTTTTGAAGGCTGACAAATCTTATTCAAATTCCCTGGGAACTTAACCTTTGGTAAAAGGAACATGAACAAATTTACTACCTCCTAAGGTATTTTATAATGCCACATTAATGCCAAAACATCTTGCTTAACTTTCAAACTTACTTCCTCACCTATAGAAGCCCTTAGTTAATACCATTCCTCCTGCTGAAATACCTAAACCCTGTTTTCACCATTAAAAGCATTTTCATCTTTCTAGATTCAAAATAAATGATCAATCTCTTATAAAACTCCTAAAAATCTCTACTTATTTGCTCAAATTAAAGCACCAAACATCTTCATTTAGTGTCCCTCTTTTTTATTCCATGTCAAATCAGCAAGTCCTGGATTTTTTTTACCTCCAAAATACCCTAAACTTCCTCAAATCCATCTAATTTTTTCTCTCTATTACCACAAAGGTCCAAATTATGATCATATTTCTCCTCTTCTGCATTAATTGCATCCATTTTGGGAACTCCTGATATACTCTTCTAGTTCATTCTTGATACACATAACAATCAGACGTTTAAAAAATGGAACTAAATCATGTACTTATTTAGCTTACCGCCCTGTCATGTCACATAGATTAATGTCTCTACTTAGAATGGCGGTAAGTGCTTAGGAAAAGAGCTCAGTGTGCTATCCCTCTGCTCCCATCTCTATTGCTTCCTTTCATTATTCTCCAGTCTCTTTCCATTCTGAAATGAGTGGATAAGCATCTTTGAACTTCTCTTCCCTTTACCAAGAATGCCCACCCCCCACTCACCACAGTGTGCACATCCTTAATTCCTAGTTTCCGTGTGCCTCCAAAGGGCCCTTCTCCACCCTCCATCATAAAGGCACTTTTTTTTTTTTTTTTTTTTTTGTAGAGACAGTGTCTCGCTTTATGGCCCTCGGTAGAGTGCCGTGGCCCCATACAGCTCACAGCAACCTCCAACTCCTGGGCTTAAGCGATTCTCTTGCCTCAGCCTCCCGAGTAGCTGAGACTACAGGCGCCCACCACAACGCCCGGCTATTTTTTGGTTGCAGTTTGGCCGCGGCCGGGTTTGAACCCGCCACCCTCGGTATATGGGGCCGGTGCCTCACTGACTGAGCCACAGGCGCCGCCCCATAAAGGCACTTTTTAAAGGTGTGCTATTACTGCCCTGATGTTTCTCACAGTCACTTTACGTTACATCACCTTGTTTTATATCTTTATAAGAATTATCATTATGTGAAATTATCATTTTAATAATAGGTTTATGCCCTGAATTATGTGACTTTGTGTGAGTATTTTGGTTTTTTGCTATATCTCTAAAATCTAAAAGATTTGGGAGCATATAGGAGGCTACAGGAAAAAAAGGTATTGAATAAATAACTCCCAGCCAGACATTATATTTAATTTCCTTGATTTCTTATATTTTACTTTCTTCCGTTCTTTGAAGCAGATCACATTTTCTTTAAGTGTAATATTTTGTTTATATGGTCTATCAGCTCAACCAAAATAAAAGAGCCTGGAGAACACATTGAAGGTCTTCTAAATCTTTGACTCCTCAGTGGGAAACAAAAGGTAGAGGGAAAAGAGCATTAATTCCAACTTACCCTGGGTTTCACATTATACCCTCTATACTTCATAATTACAATACAGAGAATTCTCTCTGAAATTTAATTTGTGCATTTGTAAAATTGTTTTATTAATAGTTCTTAGAATTGCTAAAATTGAATTAATATTTTATGAAGTATCTGGCAGTTTGACACCCAAACGATACATGGATGCATTTTTTAAATTATTGTTTCAGGTTAATTTGAGGGTACAAAGAATTAGGTTACAGGGTGGTGCCTGTGACTCAGTGAGTAGGGCACTGGCCCCATATTCCTAGGGTGGTGGGTTCAAACATGGCCCCGGCCAAACTGCAACAAAAAAATAGCCAGGTGTTATGGTGGGCGCCTGTAGTCCCAGCTTCTTGGGAGGCTGAGGCAAGAGAATTGTCTAAGACCAGGAGTTGGAGGTTGCTGTGAGCTGTATGATGCCACAGCACTCTACCAAGGGCAAGCAAGTGAGACTCTGTCTCTACAAAAAAAAAAAAAAAAGATAATAATAATAAAATAAAAATTAGGTTATAATTCTTGCATTTGTTACACAGAGTCCCTTCTATTATTTTGTCCCTCCCTAGGAGGTGTGCCATACACCCTAACATGTGCTCATTAAATGAGAGCACATTCATCCCCTCTCTTTCCATCTTCTCCCTCCCTCAATCCCCTAATCCCCCACCTTGAATCGATTTGAGTTTTTGTCTTATGTGGGCATATATTAGATTGTCTACCGGCTTCATATTATTATTGAGTACACTGGATTCTCACTTCTCCATTATTGTGCCACTTTACTAAGAAGGATATGTTCCACCTCCATCCAGGTTAATAACAAAAGATGTAAAGTCTCCATCTCTTTTAATGGCTGAACAGTATTTCATGGTATACATATACCACAACTTGTTAATCCATTCCTGGGTCAGTGGACATTTAGGTTGTTTCCACCTATTGGCAATTATACATTGAGCTGCATTAAATAGTCTAGTGCAGTAGACTAGTGCAATAGTCTAATGGTGGGTTTACTTCTAGTTCTTTGAAAAATTTCCATGCTGTTTCCGTAGAGGTTGTAATAATTTGATTCCTACAACAGTGTATAAGCATTGTTTTTCCTCTGCATCCACACCAGCATCTAGTGCAAATGTTGTTATGATAAAAAGGATTTTCTTTTTCATGTGGGTAGATACCTAATAATGAGATTGTGCAATCAATGGAAGGTCTAATTTGAGTTCTTTGAAGATTCTCCATACTGCTTTCAAAAACAGCTGTATTAGTTTGTAGTCACACCAACAGTATAAAAATATTCCTTTCTCTGCAGCATCTGCAACTTTGGAGATTTTGTGATGTGGGCTACTCTCACTGGGGTTAGGTGAAATCTCAGGGTGGTTTTAATTTGCGTTTCTCTGATGATCAGGGATGATGAGCGTTTTTTTTTTCAAATGTTTATTAGCCAGTTTCTGTTCTCTTGCCCATTGGTGGATGGGATTGTTTGCTTGGTTTTTGTTTATTAAGTTGAGTTCTATGAATGCATTTTTAATTAGTTTCCTACAGTGTCTAATATATTTTCTGGGAAAAAGACATTACTTAAAAATTCATTCATTAATTGATTGGCTCTTAGATTGATTTCAAATTTTTTCAATTGTGATCAATAAACCTTGGAGTACAGGATTTTTTTTTTAACTTTTTAAAATAAAATGACTTATTTTCTTTTAGGTAAATACACAGTAGTGGGATTGCTGGATGTAATGGTGGGTTTACTTCTTGTTCTTTGAAAAATTTCCATGCTGTTTCTGTAGAGGTTGTAATAATTTGATTCCTACAACAGTGTATAAGCATTGTTTTTCCTCTGCATCCACACCAGCATCTATTGTTTTTCGCCTTTTAAATAAAATCTTTTCTAACTATGGTAAGGTGATATCTCATTATGGTTTTAATTCGCACTTCTTTGATGTGTAGTGATATTTTTTCATCTCTCTATTAGCCGTTTTTCAAACTTATTGTGAAAAGCTTCTGTTCATGTCTTTTGCTCACTTTTTCTTTGATGGGGTTATGTGGTTTTTTCTTGTCTTAATCTCTAGCAAGACCAGGGAATTTTTTCTCAGTCCCTCAGATCAGTTTTCAATCCCTCTGTGTTTTCTCCTTTACCTTTAGGGATGCCTATGATCTAATATTTAGATGTTTCCCATAATCACATATTTCTTGTAGGCTTTTTCCATTCCTCTTATTTCTTTTCTCTTTATTTTGGACTGAGTTAATTTGAAAGAGTTGTCTTCAATCTCTGAAATTCTTTCTTCTGCATGGTCTAATCCATTCTTAAAATGTTCTGCTGTGTTTTGTATTTCTTTAAATTAATTTTTCATTTCTAGAAGCTACATTTTTAATATGACTCTTTCTGTAGTAATTTTTCATTTATTTCCTAAATTGTTTTACTGGTTTCTTTCTCTCTTTTTAAATTTTGGGTTAATATGAGGGTATATCTGCTTAGGTTACATTATTTGCATTCATAAGGCAAAGTTCAATGTCCGAATTGTAGTTGAGTCCTTCACGGAGGAAGTGTGACATATCTACATGGTATACCTGATAAGTGGGAACTTAGCCCTTCTTGAATTTCATTGTGTTTTTCTCAGGTGTAGGCCTGTAGTTGTGGATCTACTCATTTCAGATTAGTGCTGAGTATATAGGACACTTGCTTTTCTCTTCTTGAGACACTTTTCTTTGGAGAATGTTTCCCAAATCCATCCAGGCAAGTACAAAAGATGCAAAGTTTCCATCTTTTATGGCTGCTACTATTCCATCATATACATGTACTACAATTTACTAATCTATTCATGGCTTAATGTGTTGCGTGAACCGAGACGCGAACGAGCAGCAGCTTTGCTGTAGGTGTAAACTCGCTCCTGTAATTATTAAGTCAAGAAACAGACTATACACCGTTTGATGGCATATAGCAAAGTTCTTTATTCCACGTTTTAGTTTTATACTCTTCCAGTCACGTACACACCTAATCCATTATCTATAAGCTGAATTTGAACTTGAAAGGAAATTTATCATATCAATGTAACCACTTGTGTAGTAAATCTCTTCCTCTAAACAGTGACTAGTTTTCCGAGCAGGGCACAAAGACAAAAATAGCTATAGGGGAACAGAGTTAATCTTCAAGCATTCACTCAGTTTACTCAGTATGAAGTAACGACTGTGACCTTCCTTCAGGGCAGACCACCTATAGACCTCTGACAGTATGTTGTTAACATATGTCAACCCTCTGGCCCGTATCTCTGAGGAAGGGCGGCATGCCCTTGGATCTCAGGCTTCACGGGGTGTACTGCTTCAGAGAAAAGGCCTAAGGAATTTTCCAAAGAGCCTAACTCTGTGAGTAACCCAGGGGGGTCCAAGCGTCTTAAGCCTCTGGAAGAAAAGCATGTCATTTTAAACTCACACTGATTTTACTTTGTGTGCTTGCTGTAGGATAAGTTTATTTCTAAATATTATCCTACATTTCCCCCTTTTGTTTTTGACGAATATTATTCATATCTGTCATCATTAAAGCAAACACTTGCGCATAACGTTCATTTTCTCTTTGTGCGTGCTTCACTCTTTTACAAATCAAATATAAAATGAATCCAATAATTAAAAATAATGCTAATGATCCTACAGAACTTCCTATAAGTCCTTGTATTTTTGGAGTAGGATTCATTTGTTCAATTCCATCAGCTATGCCTTGTAAAATCTGATCTCCATCTATTCTTTGTAACTTATTTTCAAAAGTAGAATATATCTCATGTTGTAAAGTTACAATTTCCTTAGTCAAATTATCATGGTTTAACAAATGCTTTTTAACATTCTCCCAAGGAAATTTACTCTCATTATATTTAACAGGGGTTATACAAAAAGTAGTTATATTCCAATCACATTTCAACTTCATTTGTTTCTTTAAGCTCACTAATTCATCCCCTAACATAACAACAGCTTGTTCTAAGTCAGCAATTTCATTATATAACTCCGTGTCAATTTGTTTTTGAGCAGTCCATAATTGTTCAGAGTCTTATGCCAATTAGCCACAAAATTATGTGTTTTAATCCCTTGAGTTAAAGCCACGCCAGAGACAGCAGCAGAAGCTGTCACAGCGATAATTCCTAGAATAATAGTAAATAAAAATCCAATAAATCTCTTCGTTCTTCTCAAAACTCGATCAGCCAGAAGTTGAAGAACTGTCAGGGCAGGAGATTCTTGCCACGGTCTGGTCAAATTCACTGGCATCCACACACCTGTCCTGGCTCTCAACAAATACAGCTGTTCCTTTTGAGGATTAAAACTTAGAGAACTATTAATACAAGTAAACAGTTGACACACAGGACAAAATAATTCTCCTGTTTTTTCATTCCACTTTATGTTGCCTTTAAGCCACACAAAGGGTAATTGAACACAAGCTTGAATGTATCTTTCATCATGAACAGTAAATTCCATACCATAAGTATGAGATGTGGTGGCTTGATGGTGAAACAATCCACCAGTCCAGCCCTTCATAGGTTTTAGAGCTGCTGCTACTTTCCACAAATGATTTTGTTTAGGAAAGCCATAAATTCCAGGTGCAGGGGGTGCAAACCCAACATCTGTCCAAGTCATAGGTGTTGTCATATTAATACTGATTTTATTTTTATTTATAAGATAGGTAAACTCATCTCCTGGCAACTCAATGTTAATAGGTCTCTTATTGCTGTCCAGTAAAGTTGCCTTTGGACTCCAGTCCATTATAGGACCTTTAGAAGTATTAGTTAAGAAAAAAGTTTGATTTCCTTTACATCGAGTCCAATGCACCCATTCCCTTTGTAATGTAAAACTGTGCTCCTTACAAGGAGGAGCTTCCACATCTATAGGAGTAAAACCTGGGATAAAACGAGAGATGGAATTAGTACTTAGCATAAACATCTCACGTTTGACATCACTCCCAGAAGCTGGCCGGTCATAAGTACTGTACAGTCATATTTAAACACTGATATTGTTGACCAAAGCAAATAGGAGGACCGGTGACCCCTGAAGTATAATTAACAAGCTTCATTCCCTCTTCTTCAGGTTTAAATGGTCCTCGGGTATTAAAAGGTCCTGGGAGCCAGACAGATTCATTTGTAAATACGGGGACTGTGGGTTCTGTCCAACTAACCCCTCGCAGCAGCGGTGGATTAGGGACATATGTCCAATAATGAAATTCCTTTCCATCTGCAGTTGACATAAGGAAAGCAAACATTGCTAAAAAAATATTTACAGGTGTTAACTTACGCTTTTGTCTGCGTATAATTGTAACAGCAGCTTTCCCCAGTTTCTGCATTTGTTGCATGGTCACCATTTCTGGGTGTTCTGATGTCATCTTTTTCTTCTTTCCATTCTTGTGGGTCAAGGTTAGACGCTGGAATCTCGTGGCTAATTTGTTCACTCGGATTTTCATCCGATTTCTCTGTCGTTGTTTCTTCATGGGTAACTCTTCTGAGTTTAATATTTTTATCTGGAACCCAAAAGTTATGGTCTCCTGTGGAAATATAAGCAAATCCCCTTCCCCATTTTACCACAGTGGCGGGGATCCACAGATTATTGATGTTGTCCTTGTAATATACTGGTTGGTCAGTAGATGAGGGTGTGACCACACTCCAGTGCTTAAATGCTGGAGTTTCATTTTCATCATTCAAATTTAAAAAATTTAAAGTAAATAGTGCTGAAGATAATCTGTTTTTGGGGGTGGTATACTGCCCTTCCCCCTTCTGTCTTTTGAGCATATCTTTTAATGTTCTATTCTGTCTTTCAATTATAGCCTGACCCTGGCTATTTTGAGGAATACCTGTTAAATGATTTATTTGATGGAGATTAAAAAATTCTCTGCATTTATTTGAAATATATGCTGATCCATTATCTGTTTTTATAGTTTCAGGTTTGCCCATAATAGCAAAGCATTCTAATAGATGTGTAATAACAGCATCTGCTTTTTCCGATGATAATGCTGTTGCCCATGAAAAATGAGAATAAGTATCTACAGTATGATGTATATATTTTGTCTTACCAAATTCTGGAAATTGAGTCACATCCATTTGCCATAGCTGATTAGATTTCAATCCTCTAGGATTAACTCCCTTGGGTAAAGGAGGTGATACTAAAGGTTGGCAAGTGGGGCAAGATCGGACTATGGCTCTGGCAGAGTGCCAAGTGATGCCATGTCTCTGTTTTAATGATCTTGCATTAGAATGATGAATATTATGTTCTTGTTGGGCAGTAAGTACTGACCCTATTAATTGATCTACCTTATGATTGCCTTCTGATAAAGGTCCGGGTAATCCTGTATGGGCTCTAATGTGTGTAATATAAATACCTTTTACTCTGGCTCTTACTAACTTTTGTAGTTTGTGAAACAACAAATTTAATTCTGAATTATTTTCAGTGAAAGTAACAGTCTCAATGTTTTGTACTACAATTGTACAAAAGATTGAGTCACTAATAATATTTATCTCTTGATCTGGATAATCACTTAGTAGCATTAGTATAGCAAATAATTCAGCTTTCTGAACAGATTGATAAGGAGACTGTTCGACCTTTTGTATTTTTTCTCCTATATATCCTGCAATTCCTTTCTTGTTAGCATCAGTATAAAAAGTGAGAGCATTATCTAACGGATGTTCTTTAATAACTTTTGGTAATATCCAATTGGTTTTTTTGAGAAATTGAATTCTTTTATCCTTAGTATAATGGTTATCTATAATTCCTAGGTAATCTGAAAGAGCAATTTGCCATTCAATGTTGAAGATAAATAAATTATTAATTTGAGAATGAGTAAGAGGCACAAATATTTTTTCTGGGTCTTTACCAATTAATTCTCTAAATCTTTGACGTCCTTTTAAAATTATTGCGGCTATTTTGTATATATATGTCTCCATTTTCTTAACTGTCTTGTTAGGTAGAAAACACCATTCTATAAAATTATTTTCTTGTGTTAGCAGTCCAGTAGGAGAATGATTGGAAGGAAACACATATAAATAAAAATGACCGACTTCATCGATTCTATCTATCTGAGATTGCTGGATATGCTGTTCTATCCACTGTAATTCTTTTTCTGCCTCAGCAGTTAATACTCTAGGGCTTTTTAAATCAGCTGGTCCTTCTAAGGTTGCAAACAATTTTTTTAGAGCATATGTGGGAATTCCTAAACTAGGTCTAATCCAATTTATATCTCCTAATAGTTTTTGAAAATCATTCAGAGTTTTTAAAGTATCTCTTCTAATAGTTACTTTTTGTGGAATTATTTTTTGTCTAGTTATTTTATATCCTAAATACTCCCATGGATCTGTACACTGTATTTTGTCCTCAGAAATTACAAGTCCAAACTTCTGGCAGTTTTCCTTTACAGCTTCAAACATCTGTTGTAACTTTTCCTTATCAGGGTGTGCTACTAAGATATCATCCATATAATGTAAGCATATACCCTCCGGGAAAAGTGTCCTTACTATCTCTAAAGGTTGGTTTACAAAAAGTTGACATAAGGTGGGGCTATTCAACATGCCTTGAGGAAGGACCTTCCAATGGAAGCGTCTTGCAGGTTTTTCTGAGTTCAAGGCAGGAATAGTGAAAGCAAATCTTTCAGCATCTTCAGGATGAAGGGGAATGGTAAAGAAACAGTCTTTTAAATCAATTATGATGATAGAATAAGTTTTAGGAATTAGAGATGGGTTAGGTATTCTAGATTGGGAGTTTCCCATCGGAGAAATAATTGCATTGATTCGTCTTAAATCAGTCACCATTCTCCATTTCCCAGATCTCTTTTTTACTAGAAATACTGGGCTATTCCATTGACTGGTACTGCACATTATATGGCCTGCTTTTAACTGGTCTTGAACTATATTATGAAGCGCTTCTAATTTTTCATAAGGGAGCGGCCACTGTTCAACCCACATCGGTTTATCTGTTAACCATTTTAACGGCAGGGCGAAGCGCTGAACAGGAGCCTCTATATAAAACCCTCATGAAGAGCAGGCAAGCCTAGTCCAGTTTTGTCATTTCCCATTCTTACAATTTCAGGCTTTAAAGTAGGAGTGGGGTCAATGGGATTATAACCCATATTCATCATTATAGTCTTGGCTGATTTGGAAATAGTTGGAATAGTAATCATAGCTCCCCACTGTTGTAAAAGATCTCTGCCCCAAATAGATAATGCAATAGGAGCCACATAAGGGCGTAGTTGAGCTTTCTGACCCTCAGGGCCAGAGCAGTTTAAAATATTTGTACTTTGTTCAATATCCGTTAAAGTTCCCATACCAACAAAAGTAGCCTCGATTTTCTTTTTTGGCCAGCCCTTAGGCCACATGTAGGAAGCAATTATCGAAACATCAGCTCCTGAATCTACTAGTCCAGTAATTGTTATTTTGTCAGCAAAAGTTACTGTACACTGAGGTCTAGAGTCATTAAGGAAAGTATGCCAAAAAAACCTGTTTTCCTGTGCTGCCAAAGCCACCTTCCCGCTTTACGGGAGCGGCCTGTCCTTTGTAATAGGGCAGTATTAAAATTTGTGCAATTCTTTGACCAGCTTTTAATTTTATATTTTGAGTAGAATAAGCCATAAGCATAATTTCCCCTTGAAAATCAGAATCAATAACTCCAGGATGTATGTTCAAACCTTCCATTGTTAAACTGCTTCTACCTAAAATAAGTCCCACAGAGGCTGGTGGAATAGGGCCATATATTCCAGTCTGAAGTTTTCTAGGTTTTTGTCCAGCTAAGATTTCTTCCTCATATAGTATTGGTATGTCTAATGCTGCACTTCCTTGAGTTGCATGAAAGAGATCTTGGACATGTAATTTTACAGGCTCTATTTCAATTAATTGTTCTGATTCGCCTGTGCATGTGTTACCCCATTGTCCACTGGAAATGGACCTTAATTGCTCGAATTTGTTTTCAGGCCCCAAGCTGGGCCTGATATCCCGTTTTTTGATTCCTGAGCCAGAATAAATTCTACTTTGGGCGGCAGGAGTTTGCCGTCTTTATCTCTAACAGATCTACATTCATTAGTCCAATGTTTACCTTTTCCACAGCGGTGGCACAGACCAGGTGCTTGCAGCTTAACATTCTGAGTTACCGCAGCTGTAGTACTCTGAATTTTAGCCTTGCGACATTCAGAACGCAGATGCCCTATTTTTCCACAATTGAAACATTTTGCCTTCCTTTTAGTCCCATTAAGTGCCTCCGCCAAGGCGGCAGCACTAAGCTTTGCCTGAAATGCTCCAGAACCAATATCCCTACAAGTGCGGAGATATTGTTCAATGGAAACACTATCCTGATTCTTGACGGGGGTCAGGGCTAACTTACAATCTGAATTGGCATTCTCAAATGCTAATTGTAATAGAAGCATCTGTCTGGCCTGTTCTCCAGGAACAGACCTTTCAATTGCTGTCTGAAGTCTAGCTACAAATTCAGAGTATGGTTCATTGTTTGCTTGCATGATTTTTGTAAAAAATTGTTTAACCCCATCTTTTTCCTCTAGTCTTTGCCAAGCTCTAATACAAACATCTTTAACCTGCCTTAATAAATCTTGTGTTAATTGCAGCTGTTGGTGAATGTCAGCCGCGGGGCCAGAACCCATTAAAGAGTTAACTGGAGTTCCCTGAGCTCGGTTTTGCAAAGTTGCCTCTTCCAGCCACCAAGCCTTAAATTGTAAAAACTGACCAGGGCTCAAGGTAGTATGAGCTAAAGTTTCCCAATCAGCAGGAATAAAAATATGATTTGTGCAATATGAATTTAAAATGCCAATTACGAAGGGTGACGTGGGTCCATAGGCGAAAACGGCATCTTTCATTGTTCTTAAAAATTTTATTTGTATAGGAGCATGCTGAGCAATTCCTGATTGACCATTCTCTTGAATTTCCCTGAAAACAGGATATGCTTGTACAACAGGCTCCTTATTATAACCTGATTCTGAAATTTGAACTGAGTTTTCATTAGATACAGCCAATTCAGAAATATCTAAAGGAAAGTGATGCCGTACTGTGAAGTGAGTATTTGGAGGATTAGGCCACACAGGATAGAAGGGGCCTTCCCTCCAGCCTATACGACCTGCTGGTGCTGAAGGAGTTAGAGGCTTGTAAGGTGGAAGCACATCTTTATAAGAACCTGCTTTAGAGCTTGCTCTAGAGGAGAGTATTGCAGCTCCCTTCTTTTCTAAGAAGGCAATTCTTTGATTCATTGTATGAAAATTTTCAGCCATAACCTTTTTAAGGTGTTCAAACTCAGACTCTTTTTGAGCTGATTCATCAGCCATTTCCACTAATTCTGGACAGGTCTCTGCGTCACTTTTAAGACTTTTTAAGTCACCCACATATTTCTTTTGAGGCTTCTTAGATTGGGATTTAGAATGGGAATGTGGCATATCATATACATGTTCCTATTCTGAGATATTCCGCAACCTGTTCTGGCTGGTCTTACTGACCCAGCTCGGACAAAGGAGGCGGGGGTGGCCACTTGTCAGCGCCAATATCCTCAGTCTCAGAATCTTGCTCAGAACATGTCTGAAACAGCTGATATTTTACCCATATTACCCTACTTATAAAATTGCCTTCTTGGTGGGCATGATGCAGAGCCTGACCCACTTTCTTCCAGACTTTTAAATTAAGCTGGACTTTCCGGTCAGGTGTAAACCAGCGGCAATGCTTAACAACCACACGGAAAAGTTCCCTCAGGTTACTGGTTTTTACCGGAATTTTAGTGGCAGAAATCAGAGTTTTTAAAATGGCAATATATTGGTCCTCCAAAGAAGAAGAGAGCTGAAGACTCATATTATTCCCTCCCATGTTTCTTGATATGCTGGAGACGTCCCACGTACTCTGCGTGGCAACTGCACTGTCCCAGTTACAGGGTTCTCAAGCTTACCTCAAACAGCTTCAGCGAAGATCTCTCCGAGGCGTCCTGGTGGAGGCGGCCGTCCTCCAGCCCGGTGTCCAGAAAGTCTTACTGCTCCTTCGCAATCCCCATGTCATTTTAAACTCACACTGATTTTACTTTGCGTGCTTGCTGTAGGATAAGTTTATTTCTAAATATTATCCTACATAATGGGCAGTTTGCTTCTATATCTCTGCAATTGTGAACCGATCAGCTATAAATATTCAAGTGTAAATGCTGTCATGGAAAATGATTTTTTCCCCATCTGGAGAGATACCTGATAATGAGACTGTGGGATCAAATCCAAAGTCTACTGTTAGTTCTTTAAGGATTCTCCATACTTCTTTCCAAAAAGGCTGTACTAGTTTGCAATCTCACCAACAGTGTATAAGTGCACCCTTCTCTCTGCACCCACACCAGCATCTACAGCTTTGGACCTTGTGAGATGGACTATTCTCACTGAAGATAGGTGATATTTCAAAGTGGTTTTAATTTGCATTTCTGTTTTTCTGGTTTCTTTGAGCTGGTTTTCCATGGTCTCTTGAGTTTCATTGAGCTTCCTTGTAATTTATATTTGGAATTCTTTATCTGTCGTTTCAGTATCTTTATTTTGATTGGTATCTATTGCTAGAGAGCTGGTGTTCCTCTTTTTGCTCTGATTTTTTTCATACTTCCAAAATTTCTTATATTGATTTCTTCTCATCTGAAATAGATACCACTTCTTGCTTTGGGATTTTTTGTTGTTGTTGTTGTTTAGATGAGTTTTTTTTTTCCTTCCTCACTCATAATGGTGTGTTTGTGGCACATATTGGGTAAGGACTGTTGTCTTTTCTTGTGGGTGCTTTGATGGCCATCTAAGTTTCGTACGATGCCTTGGTTGTAGATGTCCTTAGTGTGGTGGTTTTCATGTAGGCATGTAGGCTGTAATGTCAGTAAGCTATATGTGTGACAGATTCCCTGTCTCTTGTTGATGAAGGAGGATGGAGGTCTTTGTCTTTATTTTTGCAGTTTTTGGCCAGGGCCAACCAGGTTTGAACCCACCACCTTCAGTATATGGGGCTGACGTCCCACTCCTTTGAGCCACACGTGCCGCCCGGAGGATGGAGGTCTTTGAAACCCTTTCTCTTTCCTCAGTTCTATATGAATTAACAGCGTGAATTGTGTTGATACATCCAGTTTATTTTCTGAGAAGGTGGTGCTAGGGTGTAAGAATCCACCACAGCCTGCAAGACTGAGTCAGCCAATGTGTAAATTGTCCTCCCTGCCAGTAAGTGCTGCTTTCTGAAAGGAACAAGGTGCAGTGCTCTTTTGGGGATCCATGATTGCTCTCAGGAGAGGTGCTTTAATGTCCCAGGCAAAGAATAAGTCTCTGGAGCTCCCCTCTGAGTCCATTCTGCACTACAGTAAAAGTGGCTAGGGAGTTTCTTCAGAGAACGAATGAGGCTGAGTGGGTCTGGGGCTAGTCAGTCTCAGGTCATATAAAAGTTGGTAAGGTAGTTATCTCTGCAGGGGTCAAATGTCTGCTCCCAGACTCCTGGAAAAAGCTGCAAGAGCAGGGCTGAATTGACCCCACCTGCCAGAAAGTCTTCTTGTTAGGGAGGGGCTGTCTGAGATTCACAGTCTGGCTGTCTTGAGGGAGTTTTTCTCTTCTCCTTCCTCCCCTGCTCTGCAGTCTCCCTCCAGCATCTTCCACAAGGCAGAGGCTCAAACTAGCTGAGCTTCCCAAGATGGTGCTGTGGGCTGAGAGCTTCCTCACCTTCGATCCCACCCTGGGCTGAGAGCCCAGCCTTCCTGTCCAGGAAAAGGTGCTACACCAATGTTCTGTGGCAGAGACTCACATTGAGCTCTTTTTTACACTTCTGACTATGCAGGCTCTTTTATTTCCTGAGATTAGTTCATGAATCTCCCCAGGAAACACTGCAGAGTCCTGGAGATATGGGATCCAGTATGCAGGCTGGTCTGTCAGTCCCCCAAATCAATCCCTAATTATGTCAGGGAGAAGTGTGCTGGTCCTGAATTGCCGATGTGGTGCTCAGGTACGTTTAATGACACTCTGCTTCATGTTCTGATGGAACAGCCTGGCAAGGAGTGCCATGGAGGCCTGGCAAGCAGGCAGCTCACAGTCTGAACACATCCCCAAGGGAGATGGAAGTCTGGTGCTTTATCTTCAAGAATTCCCAGTTCGGTGTCAGTAGCAGCTTTGGGGCTTCTGAGAATAAAAAGGCTCTCCAGTAGCTCCAGAGCCTGCTGACAGCCAGAGATGTGTGGGAGGGAAAGACCCCTCCACCAACTCCAAGTCTCTTGGGCACTGATCTCTCCCCATATCCTGCTTCATCTTGTTCTGCTCCTCCACTTCTCAGCATGACAGGCTCTAGCACTTTTCCTTCAGAATTACACCTCATCTATGTTTGCTTGTTTTTCTTCTTTCCAGAATATTACAAAGGCTCACATGTTTTTGTACAGTTTGAGTCAAAGTTATAAGTGTGCTCCCGATTCAGGAAGCAAGCATTGTACCTGGTAGGTGTAAATTTATTCTTTCCCTCCTTTCCCACCCACCTTTCCTTTCCATTGAGTTTTACTACCAAATGTGCACATGGGTGTTGACTGATGACCTTTTGGAAACTCCTGTGGAGATTCTTCAGAGAACTAAAAGTAGACCTACCATTTGAACCAGTACTGGGTATCCCACTACTGGGTATTTACCCAAAGCAGAAAACAAACAAACAAAAAAAAAAAAAAAAGGAAAAAAAGTCATTTTTTTCAAAAAGACATGTGCACACAAATGTTTCTTGCAGCACAATTCATAATCACAATGGTGTGCCCAGGTGCCCATCAATACATGAGTGGATTTTAAAAGTACAGTGTAAAACCATAAAAAATACTTATGGTAACAGCCTGGATGGTACTAGAGACCATGCTTTTAAGTGAAGTATCACAAGAATGAAAAAACAGATATGACATGTGATCACTTTTAAATTGGAAGTAATCAATTAACATCCATGTTCTATATTTCATCTAAAACTTTTCCTTTTTTTTTTTTTTATTGTTGGGGATTCATTGAGGGTACAATAAGCCAGTTACACTGATTGCAATTGTTAGGTAAAGTCCCTCTTGCAATCATGTCTTGCCCCCATCTGATATATCTGGTCACTCGTGTCTTCTCACTGACATTTCTCAAAAGAAGACATAAGAATGGGCAAGAGATATATGACAAAATGTTCAATATTATTCCTCAAAGTAATGTAAATCAAAGCTACAATGAGACATCTCACAAGCATGTTTTTTTTTAATAATGAATATTGGTGAGTATTTGCAGAAGGGGAACTCTCATAGGTTATTGACGGGAACGTAAATGGGTGGAACCACATGGACAACACTGTGGAGGTTAAAAACCTAAAAATAGAACTACCATATGGTCCAGAATTCCCATTACTAAGTATACATCTAAAAGAAAGGAAGTCAGTATACTGATGAAATAACTGCACTTCCATGTTTATTGCAGCACTACTTACAATAGCCATGACTTGGAATCAACCTAAGTTTCCAGTAATGAAGAAATGATTGGAAAATGTGGTATATTTACACAATGGAATGGTATTTAACCATAATAAAAGAATGAAATCTTGTCTTTTTTCAACAACATGAATGAAAATGGAGAACATTATGTTAAATGTTAAGTGTAATATGCCAAGCACAGAAAAGCAAATATGGGAAGTAAAGTTTAAGAAAAAAGTTAAAATTAATTTCATGAGATGAGCAGAACGGTGGTTACCAGAACCTGGGAAGTGTTGCCTGGAGTGGGGCATAAAGGGGAATGGTTAATGAGTGCAAAATATCATTAGAATATAGAAGATCTGGTAGATGATAGCACAATGGGGTGACTATAGTCAACCATAATTTACTTCACATTTTAAAATAACAAGAAGATTGGGATTGGAAGGTTTTTAACACAAAGAAATGATAAATGCTTTAGGTGATTATAACCTCAGTTACCCTCATTTGATAATTATATGTTGTATGTCTATATCAAAACACCACATGCACTTCATAAATATATGTAACTATTACGTACCCATAGTAATTAAAAATTAAAAAAAGAAAACTGATAACTTAAGGTATTAATAATTTCCCCAAATGACTTAGCTATTATATAGAAGATCAAATATCTGAATCCACATTTATCTGTATCTTTGAATGAATTTGAATGAATTTTTTTTTAATTTTTTTAATTAAAATTTTTTAATTTTTTTCTTTGGGTAAAGATTCACTTGTATCTTTTCTAGAATCATGTATATTTTTAAGATTGGTATTAGTATTAGAAAAGGTAAAAAATTATAAGGAAAATTATATAATTTCATATTTGTCTTTAGGTTAGGTATAAATAGAATTGGCATAAGTGTATCAATATAGATTTAAAAATATCAATTTAAGACATTTATTCCTTATATTTTATTATATTTTCACCTATTTTGACTAAAAATTGTAAAACATTGTAGTAAAGTTAAATCACTATTTTTCAGCATGTTAACTCACCATTTCAAATGTTGTCTAGAGATAACATAATATGAATTTATTAATCAGTGTGATTTATTGAATCAAAATTGTTGAGAAAGTTTGGTATGTTTGTGTTCTTTAAAAAATGGGATTACATTGGTACTGATTAGCTATAAAAAAAAAAGAGAAATTTCAAAAGGGATCAGATATCTTTACATTGCAATAAATTTTTCTGCAACAGGACACATCCTTTCCTAGACCATTACACACACTGTAAATCTTTTAAGAAAAAAGATTAATTTACTTCAAAATGAAATGGCTTTCAATGTCTCAATGCCACAAGTATGTAAATTTCAGTCTTTTCTATGAAACAATAATTAATCTTAAGGTGGTGCCATGGACGTGATGTATAACCTAACAGACTCACCCTCTGAGTGATGTATGTATACACAAAGTAAATTTCCACTTTGCTAGATTCTATCCATTTGTTGAATCATAAATTCAATGAGCATGGTCTTCAGGGACTGATTATGCTTATTTAGCAAGGATATTCATTCCTCTTTGCAGTCAATATCCTGTACTTTTCTACTTATACAGATGACCTCCTTATCTGGGAACTCTTGCATAATTCAGTATATAACAAGATGGAGAAAGCCACAGATGATTTAACACCATGGGCCCCATTTGTATGAATTTTCAACAGCAAAAGTTTTAGTTCTTGACTTTGAGTATATATTTGTCAGTGAATTTCTGCGTAGCATACTTTTTCTTTTTATAATTTTTTTTTGTTAACCTAGTTTCAATAAAGGAAAAAGATGAGGAATGCTCTCTTGAGCTTATTCATTTTCACATTTAATCACTCTTATTTCAAAGTATCTTTAAACTTACTAGCCTTCTTTTTTGCTACCTATCTTATGAGCAATGACAGCCAACGTAACATAAGACAGGTGTCCATGTGTATTATTTTCCAAACCAATCCAGTTTTGATCATAAAAGGGAGTGCTACAATATTTTTCCTAAAATGTCAGGTGTTATACAGGGCTAGCTATTCTTTGCAATCACTATAAGCGTAAGTATAGGGCATGAAATTAATTTTCAGAGATGATTTCAAATCACTTCTGCCTCTTATTGGGTATGTGAATTTATGCAAGTTAATTAATTTCTTGAGTCTTAGTTCCTTTATCCAAAAATTCAAAATAATCATCTGGTTGAGCTTATATTTTGTTATGATTATGCTAAAATTGTATCAAATACAAAGTAGACACTCAAGTAATGGTAATTACTTTATTGCTGCATCTGTATTCTCAGTGTAAACAATAGCATCTGACACATGGGTGGTGATTATTCAAACTGTTGAATGAACAAATGAATAAATTAATTAAATAACAAATACAATAACAAATAAATGAACAGATGAATAGAATACTAAATAATAGCCACCCCTCATGGTAATCCTAGAGATGACAGATGGGCCGACTAAGTGTCCTTAGGGGAATGTCTCTCAGACACAGAAATGAAATAAAAAAAAAAATCCAAAATTTAATAATATTAAGTGGAAAAGTAATGTAAATTCTGACTTGTATATATTTAAGTTTCTTGGATACTTATGGTCATAGTTTCTATGCATTTGTGTTGGATCATATATAGGAGATCAATAATTTTTTACTTTTATTTTTCAAATACCCTCATTGTCTTTGCCTATTGTGTTTTCATGGATTTTTCTAGTATTTACAAAATGTTGTAATTTTTTTTGTTTGTTTTTATTTTGTTTGTTCATTTGTTTTTGAGGCAGAGTCTCACTTTGTGGCCCTGGGTAAAGTGTTGTGGTGTCATAGCTTACAACAACTTTATACTCCTGGACTTAATCAATCCTCTTGCCCCAGCCTCTCAAGTAGTTGGGACTATAGTCATGCACCACTATGCCCTACTAATTTTTCTTTTTCTTTTCTTTTTTTTTTTTTTTTCCAGTAGAGACAGGACTCTCATTCTTGCTCAGGCTGGTCTTGAACTCATGAGCTCAACCAGTCCACCCACCTTGGCCTCCAAGAGTGCTGGGATTACAGTTTTGAGTAACTGCTATTAAACAAATAACCACAGAATTTCAAATATGGCAGCAACTTATTTTCCATTTGTGTATGTCACAATTCCTATATGGCAACTGTCCTCATTAAAGTGGCTAAACAGCTAAAGATGCTTTGATCTATGTTTGAGGAGACATTGATTTCTGTAACCTTTTGTGAATCAGCCAGAATGGACATTTTTCATAATATACTCTAGCACCTATAGTTTCTTTTTTTTTTTTATTGTTAGGGATTCATTGAGGGTACAATAAGCCAGGTTACACTGATTGCAATTGTTGGGTAAAGTCCCTCTTGCAATCATGTCTTGCCCGCATAAAGTGTGACACACACCAAGGCCCCACCCTCCTCCCTCCGTCCCTCTTTTTGCACCTATAGTTTCTAATACTCTACCCTCCTCAGGGCTTGTTTGATCTGTTTGGTGACTTTGCAGGACTGTTTTCAGTAAAGTCTATTCCTTCTGCATTGTGCACTGCTGACACTGCTGTTCAGAGGATGCAGCCTCTGGGGCGTGCACAGTCATCCTGGGAGAATAGAGTTGTAGCCGGGTACTCTTTTTCTCTTTCTCTGATTTGGATGTTAAGATATCTTTTTGTTAGTATTGAAACCATCTGTTAGCTTCCACTCATTGTCAGCCAATCACTCTATTATATTGACAGTACTTGGAACATCAGTTGCTCTACATTCTTATCCTGTTAAATTTGGGCTGCTTTGTAGAGCTAATTTTTGAGGCTGAATTTTTACGTATTTTAGATTTTCTTTCCTTTTTTTTTTTTTATCCCCCTTTCCAACCCTTGCTGGATTCTTCTTAGTTATGACTCTCCTTGCTTGTGTTACTAAATCAGTTGGTTTTAGTTTATTCCTGTCATGAATCAACCACTTTCTAATTACATATTATAAAAATGTCCATGGTTTCTGAGAATGCCTTTAGACTTAAGTTCCCAGTTTGTTGAAAATTAAGTCGGTCCTATTGAAGAAAGCTTTGAATCTCACTGTTATTACTCTTTGCTTTTCTCTCTCTCTCTTTTTTTTTTTTTTGTTAAATCATAGCTGTGTACATTAATGCATTTATGGGGGTGCAGTGTGATGGTTTTATATACAATTTGAAATACTTACATCAAACTGGTTAACATAGTCTTCCCTGAACTTTCTTAAGTATTGTGTTAAGACATTTACACTCTGTGCTTGTAAAATGCACCATAGATGTGATCCGACAAATTACGCTCCCTCCATCCATCCTCTCCCTCCCTCCCCTTCATCTTGGGCTGTAGTTGGGTTATAGCTTTCATATAGAAGTGTGAATACTTATTTATTTGTTTCATAGTTGAGCCTAGTACATTGGATACTTTTTCTTCCATTCTTGAGATACTTTGCTAAGAAGAATATGTTCCAGCTCCAGCCATGCAAACATAAAAGAGGTAAAGTCTCCATCTTTTTTAAGGCTGCATAATATACCATGGTGTACATATACCGCATTTATTAATCCATTCGTGGGTGAATGGCACTTGGGCTTCTATGACTTAGCAATTATGAATTGGGCTGCAATAAACATTCTGGTGCAAATGTCTGTGTTATAAAGTGATTTTTGGCAAAATATCTGCCACTACTCTAGTGTTGGTGGCACAGACAAGGGCTCTCTATTCTCAAATTGACCCTTTTACTTCACAAACCAGGCTGCAGAAGGGGTGCAGTAACCTCTGGTTTTCTTGGCTTGCTTCTCATGGTGCAGAACCTCTACCCTAGGAGTGGGGAAAGGCAACTGGGGCCCCAGTCTTCTCACTGTACTGGGGCAGAGCCCTTCCCTGCTAGTGAGGACAGAGTGGAGTTCTTACTCTTAGTAGCCCAGAATTTTATCTCTAAAACAAAGAGAATTAGAGGATAAATAAGGATGGTGGTTTATTTCTCCTGAGCATATACCATCATAGATTTTGTCTAGAAGTTGGGAGTTGAGGGACATATAATTTCTTAATAGCTCTTGCAACGTTAGAACTTATATTACCCTGAGCTTGTGAGAAGGGGAACATGCCATGCCTCCAGTGCCACTTGACACTTAACTAGATTTTTTCTTACTTATTTTTTTTATTATCTTTTTTTTATTGTTGGGGATTCATTGAGGGTACAATAAGCCAGGTTACACTGATTGCATTTGTTAGGTAAAGTCCCTCCTGCAATTCTCATTTGGTGTATACCCCTAGGGAAAATTCCAGAGATATTAAGTGTTGGTTGTTTTTCTCGTAATTTTAATTGTTACAGTTGTGGTTGTTTTGCTAAGATACTGCTGTCCTTTACATGTGTCTATTAGTGATTCATATTCTTCATTACACATTTTAGTAACCGGGAAAGCTTTATAAGGATATCAGTAACTAGTCCAATTAAGGCAGAAATTCTGATCTATTCCACTGAATGCATTCAAGGAAACAAAAAGCAATGGTGACAAGCCATGTTTAGGTGTAGTTTACTTTGATGTCATCCCGTTCGTTGTACAGTAGCAGTGCTCATGAATATATCCTTTTGTTCCCCAGCTACTGAAACTACAGAGTCCTACTTACCTCTGCACTTTTCAAAGTTGTGTTGACATATGTGACCAGATATAATGAAAGGTAACAGGTGGTATCATTGGGGGATTAAATGCTTAGGTGCTGGTGCTCAATTTCTTTTCTCCTTTTATATTTTTTCTTCTTCTGATAAACTTTGAAACCCCCATCATGAGGTTGAGGCATCACAAGAACAAACACAGTGGGGAATTCTCAGTCCCTGGCAGAGGTCAATGGTCTTACAGAGAAGTCAGGCATATAACAGAGAAAATAAAACTTCATTGTGTCAGCATCCTTATTTCTATAGTCAAGGGTATCTGAATCTGACTGACAGAATCAGTGTTATCAACTCTACTCAAAGTGATTTACATTGAATACTATTTGAATAAAGATGCCTAAATATTTTGGAGATATTTGACAATTTGATAGTAACATTTACAGAGATAAGCAAAGAATGTCTTAAATAAGATAAAAATATCCCAGCCAGAATTGTTATTCTGAAAATTCATTAAATGGATTGGAGTTATTGTTTTATACTCAATTAAATTAGAGTCAGGAGAGCAGAGAGAGCAAAGGAAAAGAATTAAAAAGCACAAGTGCCTGTCCAGGGATGATCTCCCAAGTCGGCTATCGAATGACCTGCTATAATGTTAAGAAAAGATTTGCCTAATAGATGCCAAAACAAACTGCCATAACTCTAAGATAATTTGCCTTCTGCTGACCCGCACCAGGCAGAGCTTATCAGCTCCCCAAACCTTTGCTAGTACAAATGACTCTTACAATAAAACAAAACAGAACATTTCTCTTTCCAATAAAATGCTAATCTCTTTGTTCTTCAGACATACCAAAGACTGCTCCAGTCTATTTGTATACCCTGAATTGCAATTCTGTTTTCTCGAATAAAATATGTTGTTTAAAGATTCATCCTTATACTTTTATTTGCGTTTGACAATGTATTTGACTTCATTAAACTTAATATCATCATTCCTCAAAAGGCCTATTCAAGCAATTATAAATTCAAGCTGTAGAACAGGAAGAAAATGTTTGCTACATCTATCACAAAGGATTTATATCACAATTATTATGTGTCTAGAAAAAGAGAAAAATGCAGATATGAAAATTAACATACTGTTACAGAAGAAAATAAAAATGAGATAATCTCATTAGAAATTAGGGAAATGCAAACTGAGATCACAATGAGATGCAATTTGTAAATTAGTCAAGGAGATTAATTAAGCAATCTAAAAAAATGAGCATTTGACAGGTTTTGTGTCAACTAAGTTTGTTAGACATTGTTGCTGGTCGTATAAACTCATTATTTACTTTGGAAAACAATTTGACACTATCTTTTTAAAAGTTGAACATGCATACAATCCCTTTATTATACTCCTAAGAAATGTATACAGACATGTGTTCAATAATATTCATAACAGCATTAAGTTAATAGCAGAACTAAGTAGAAATGATCTACATGTAGGGAATAGAAGAAATGAACAGATTGTGTTATATTCACTCAATGGAATGTTGTACATACAAACAGCAATACAAAAGAAATGAGCTACTGCCACATCAAACAACATATGAGATTTATTTATTCATTTATTTATTTTATTTATTTATTTTTTTGAGACGGTGTCTCACTCTGTCACCTAGAGTGTCATGGCATCATAGCTGACAGCAACTTCAAACTCCTCAGTTCAAGCAATTCTCTTTCCCTAACCTCCCAAGTAACTGGGACTACAGATGTCCACCACAATGCTGGGCTAGTTTTTAGAGATGGGGTCTTGCTCTGGCTCAGCTGGTCTTGAACTCCTGAGCTTAGGCAATCAACCTGTCTCAGACTCCAAGAGTGCTAGGATTATGGGCGTGAGCCACTGCTCTGGGCCTGGATGAGTTTTCAGAGCATAATGTTGGGTAAAGAAAGCAAGAACCTTGAAATCATATTTTACGTGATTAACTTTTTTGTCAGAGACCAGCCTCGACACGTGGTGGGTTTACCTCCTAGTGGCCAGGTAGTGTGGGAGACCAAGGAAAATTATTAGTGACATTTATTAATGAGTGTTATAGAAATTAGTATAGAGAAATAATAGAGACAGAGGTAGTTTTAAGAGCAGCAGGGCTTGGGAGGCGACACACACTTCTTCATGAGGCCTCCAGTATGTCACCCTCAGGATCAGGCTAGCTCTGTATTTATTTCATACATCAGTGTTACAATCATAAATCTTCCGAAAGCAAGGCAAACAATCTCATCATGGTTCTTGCTGTGCTTGCATTATCCTACTAACTAGACTAACTGCAGCTAATTACGTTAATTGCATGGATTTGCTGGCTACATTTTGCTGTTTCAAAGCAGTGTGGTTTTAATATAAACAAAGTCTTGATAAGGAAGCTAATTAGAGGATAACCTCTCGACTACTCTTTTGTTAACCCTACTCTCTTCAAATTTATTGTCAACATTTTGAAAATATTATCACTCTCAAGGCTAAAATGAACAAACCTCAGCTTGTACAGCATAACAGAATATATTATTGAAAGTTTGAATATGAAACTGCACATGTGAAAATTTGAATATGAAAAATTTGTAGGCTCAGGAAAAAATGGTGGTGAGTCCAAAGTATGTTTCAAAGTATAGGCAAAGGCTGATAACCAGTAAACAAACTGATTAAATTACTGTTTTGAGGGCATAAGCATAAATAATTTATAAAGGGTTATATAATTCATTGGCCCTAATAATATGAAAGAAAGGAATTTTCTGTAAAACCATGAAGAAATGATAAGTATCTGATGTAGTAGATATCCCATTTACCAGACTTGATCATTACACATATGGTGCTTGCATTGAAATAATACATGTACCCCATAAATATGTACAGCTATTCTGTATCCATAAAAATTAAAAATTCAAATTTTAAAATTTAAATATTTTTTAAAATTTAACAAAACATGATTCTCCACTTCCATTCAAAGTAAACCTGCATGTCGGTCTTTCTGTCCAATATTGAAAAGAAAGGAAGACCATTTTATTGTTTGCAGAGTATTATGTAAATTTTGTGAAGTGGTTTTATTGTTAAAAACATAGTCCAGAAAGAAATGAAACTAGAAAATCTCTGTGGAATAGAATAGTTATCAGATTTCAAGGTTTATCTGTGGAAAGAAAACAGCAGAACGTTGGTGAATGGTCAACAATCAGTTCTTTTAGTGCATGTTTTTTTTTTTTGTACAGATAGAGTCTCACTTTATTGCCCTCAGTAGAGTGCTATCATGTCACAGCTCACAGCAACCTCCAGTTCCTAAGCGTAGGCTATTGTCCTACCTCAGCCTCCCAAGTAGCTGGGACTACAGGTGCCCGCCACAGCACCCAGCTATTTTTTTGTTGCAGTTCTGCCAGGGCTGGATTTGAACCCACCACCCTCAGTATATGGGGCTGGCGCGCTACTCACTGAGCCACAGGTGTCACCCCTTTTAGTGCATTTTTGACATGACTGATGGTTGGTTGATATTTCCGTGTCAACAAGTAAGAACAAAATGAAACAACTAACACACAGTCAGAATTTCATTCATATGTCAATGATTGATTTATTTTACGACTTGGATAATAGTGTCTAAATTTTGGAAGAATATTTCCTCAAATTATCGGTGCTATTCACAAGGCAATTACTACAGATACCAAGACCATTTTAATTTTCTTAAATATATACAAATATAAAGCAATAAATTAGGCCCTGTTTTATAGCCCCCCTCCCACCCATTACCATGATGTAAATATTCCCTCTGTGGACAATTTCAAGTTCACTATGTGACGTCATTGACTGTGGAGTTGAGTAGAGGTGAAGAACAGAATACCATATGTCTACCATACATGTACAGTAAATGGAAGGGACCTCAACAGATAGCACCAAAACACAGTAAGATATTTAGAAAACGTTGCATTTTGAGCATTTATTGTGTTAGTTTTTAATATAACTTTACGAAATTTATATTAATATCACTTCATTTAACTACCAAACCACAAAACTACCAAAATTTAAAAGCAACCTCTCAGGGGGAGGGGCAAGATGGTTGACTGAACACTGCTTCTAAAGAGGCTCCTGTCCAAAAGGAACGATAATGTCCAGAAACAGCCCAATTAAGTTGAAGACTAGGAGCCCAGCCTAGAGAGAAATGGTAACTGCAGATCACCTCTGCTAAGGCAAGCTGCGACTCCAAGAAACCAATCTGCAGGTACAAAAGTCATCTGAAAGGAAAACTGTCCAACCCCTCCCCCAAGAAAGCTGTGTTTTTTTTTTTTTTTTTTTTTGCTTTTCTATCTCCTTTCTTTTTTCTCTTTGTTTGCTCCTGCGGGTTTTCTACAGACCAGACAAGCGTGAACCGTGGACCTCTTGTCTCACCCCACGGGTGAGTGCTGTGGGAAGTGGGGACTACTTCCTTAGAGGAACCCTGCTGTGGTTCTGAACACGTTCTAGCTAGGCAGAAAAATTGAACTAAAGTTTTCCCTGCAATTCCAAACTTTCAGCACACCCTTCCCCACTTACCTGATGAACCAGAAGCCTAACCCCTGCTGAGACTGAGGGAGGAGGTTCTTGAGCAGTGCCCCCCAATTGCCGTACCAAGCTCTCCCCAGAGAGAGTCTGGGGGCCAGCGCCGAGCCACCCCCAAACCAGGGACTCTGCTGGCAACCGTGCACCCTGTGCCCGCCCCAGACAGGGACTCCGCTGGCAACCGGTGGCCCAACAACCCATGCCCACCGGACCTCTGTACACCCGCCCTTGTTGGGACTCACCGGCAACTGCACAGCCCAGCGACCCGCTCCCACCCTGGCCAGGGACTCCACCAGCAACCGGCAGCCCAACGAGCTGCACCCACAGAGCCTCCGTACTCCGGCTCTGAATAGGGACTCTGGCAACCCCACGGCCCAGCGACCTGCTCCCGCCCCAGCCGGGGACTCCACTGGCAACCGCACAGCCCCATGTCCCATGCCTGCTGGGCCTCCATACGCCAGCCCCAGCAAGGGACTTCACCTGCAACCAGCAGCCCAGCAACCCGCACCCGCCGGGCCTCCGTAAACCCACCCCGATAGGGACTCACCAGCAACCACATGGCCCAGCGATCCACGCCTGCCTCAGCCAGGGACTCCTCCAAAAACCACGGCCCAGCGTCCTGCACCCACCAGGCCAGGTACTCCACCGGCAACTGTGTGGCCCCGTGACCCGAGCGCACCAGACCGTTGTATGCCTGCCCAGGCAAGGGACACTGCCAGCAACCATGCGGCCCCACGCTCCATGCCCGCCGGGCCTCCGCACGCCTGCGCTGGCCAGGGAAACTGCTGGTAACCGGGTGGCCCTGTGCCCTGCGCCAGCCGGGCCTTTGCACACCCACCCCAGCCAGGGACTCTGCCAGCAAGTGCACGGACCCCTTCTCTGGGCCTGCCAAGCTTCCACATGCCTGCCCCAGCCAGGGACTCCACTGGCAACCACACAGCCCCGCACCCTGCGCCTGGTGACCCCGCCTCCGCCTGTCCCAGCCCGGAACTCTGGGAGCCACGCAACCCACATCTTTCCTCCCATACTCGCGCTGGCTCCGCACAGGCCAACCGGTCTAGCCAGGAACTCTGTTAGCCATGTGACCCGTGCCCTCTCTCCGGAGCCCTCCCTGTCTCTGCCAGAGACCTCCTCCTGGCCAGAGATGGCTGGAGCCTTGGGCCCTCTGTACCAAAGTCACTGGGCGCCAGGCACTCCCAGAGCCTTATGCACCACACCATGCCCTGTTGCTGGATCTGGGTGTGCCACTCTCCAGAGCTGCTCCCACAGCCAGATCTCCCTGATGGGGGCTCCCAGAGGAGCTACACAGGGTCACTCCCTTCAAAGATCCAGCAAAAATAGAGTGATCTTGCTAGGGTCTAATCTTGAAGAAACACTTCTCCAATTCTGAAGATGGCCAGAGGCAACGGTGAAAAACAGTAATGAGGTGGAATCAATGGAAAAACTCTGGCGATATAAATAATCAGAGTAGATCAATTCCCCTAAGGAAAAAAAAGGCAGACACAGCACAAGATCCCATGCATAAACAAATGGCTGAGATGTCAGAAATCGAATTTAGAATCTCAGTGGCAAATAAGTTCGAATTAGAATTCCAAGAATTAATCCAAAAGATGACTCACGAATTCAACAAATTCAAAGACCAAATGACCAAAGATTTGGACACATTGAGACAAGAAGTTGCAGCTCTCAAAGATCTGAGAAATATAGTAGAATCCCTCAGTAATGGAATGTAGCAAGCAGAAGAAAGGATTTCTGACATTGAAGACAAAACGTTTGAACGCTCCCAAACTTTCAAAGAGGAAGAGAAATGGAGGGCAAAAACAGATCACTCTCTCAGACAGTTCTAGGATAATTCGAAGTAAACCAATATTCAACTTATAGGGATCCCCGAAATGACAAAGTGGCTTCACAAGGCACAGAGTCTCTTCTTCATGAGATTATGAAATAGAACTTTCCAGACATGTCAAGAGATTCTGAAATTCAGATAGCAATTTTAGAACTCCAGCACAACTCAACCTGAATAAGACACCCCACAGACACATCATAATCAATTTCACTAAAGTTAATATGAAGGAGAAAATTCTGTAAGCAGCCAAACATAAGAAAACCATAACCTACAAGGGGAACAATATTAGAAAACTGCAGCTGTCTCTGCTGAAACCTTTCAAGCTAAAAGAGGATGGTCATTGACTTTTAATCTGCTAAAACAAAATAACATTCAACCCAGAATCCTGTATCCAGCTAAACTGAGTTTCATTTATGATGGAGAAATTAAATACTTCAATGACATTCACATGTTGAAGAAATTTGCCATAACTAAACTAGCTCTCCAGGATATTCTCAAACCTATCCTCCATACATACCAGCGTAATCCTCTACCACAAAAGTAAACCAACCCAGAACATTTTGATCAAATTCCAACTTCCACAGTTGCAAAATGATTAAAAATGTCTACCGAACTTCCAAAAGGCTTATCAATATTCTCAATTAATGTGAATGGTTTAAATTGTCCTCTAAAGAGGCCCAGGTTGGCTGACTGGATACAAAAACTCAGGCCAGATATCTGCTGCATACAAGAATCTCATCTTACCCTAAAAATAAATATAGACTCAAGGTGAAGAGATGGTCATCTATATTCCAGGCAAATGGAAAGTAGAAAAAAGCAGGCATTGCGATTCTATTCGCAGATACAATAGGCTTTAAACCAACCAAAATAAGGAAGGATGAGTATGGACACTTCATATTTGTTAAAGGTAATACTCAATATGATGAGGTTTCAATTATTAATATTTATGCACCCAACCAGAATGCACCTCAATTTATAAGAGAAACTCTATCAGACATGAGCAACTTGATTTCCTCCAGTTCCATAGTAGTCAGAGATTTTAACACCCCTTTAGCAGTGTTGGATAGGTCCTCTAAAAAGAAGCTAAGCAAAGAAATTTTAGATTTAAACTTAACCATTCAACATCTGGACTGAATAGACATCTACAGAACATTTCATCCCAACAAAACTGAATACACATTCTTCTCATCAGCCCACGGAACATACTCCAAAATTGATCACATCCTAGGTCAAAAGTCTAACCTCAGCAAATTAAAAAAAAAATAAGAATTATTCCTTGCATCTTCTCAGACCACCATGGAATAAAAGTTGAACTCAATAATAATAGGAATCTGCATACTCATACAAAAACATGGAGGTAAATAACCTTATGCTGAAGGATAGATAGGTTATAGAGGAGATTAAGAAAGAAATTACCAAATTTTTGAAACAAAACAACAATCAAGACATGAGCTATCAGAACCTCTGGGATACTGCAAAGGCAGCCCTAAGAGGGAAATTTATAGCACTGCAAGTCTTCCTCAAGAAAATGGAAAGAGAGGAAGTTAACAACTTAAAGGGACATCACAAGCGACTGGAGAAGGAAGAGCATTTGGATCCCAAACCCAGCAGAAGAAACAAATAACCAAAATTAGAGCAGAATTAAAAGTAATTGAACACAAAAGAATTACACAACAGATCAATAAATTAAATGAAATTGAACATAAAAGAAGTACACAACAGATCAATAAATTAAATTGAACACAAAAGAAGTACACAACAGATCAATAAATCAAAAAGTTGGTTTTTTGAAATGATCAATAAAATAGATATACCTTTGGCTAACCTAACCAGGAAAAAAAGAGTAAAATCTCTAATTTCATCAATCAGAAATGGTAAAGATGAAATAACAACAGACCCCTCAGAAATTCAAAAAATCCTTAATGAATATTACAAGAAACTTTACTCTCAGAAAATGAAAATCTGAGGAAATGAAAATCTGAAGCACGTCACTTACCAAGACTTAGCCAGAAGAAAGTGGAAATGTTGAACAGGCCTATATCAAGTTCCAAATAGCATCAACTACACAAAATCACCCTAAAAAGTAAAGCCTGGGACAAGATGGCTTCACATCAGAATTCTACCAAATCTTTAAAGAAGAACTGTGCCTATATTACTAAACCTCTTCCAAAATATAGAAAAAGAAGGAATACTACCCAACACATTCTATGAAGCAAATATCACCTTGATCCCTAAACCAGGGAAAGACCCAACAAGAAAAGAAAATTATACACCAATATCACTAATGAATATTCATGCAATAATATTCAACAAGATCCTAACAAACAGAATCCAAAATCACATCAAAAAATTATACACCATGACCAAGTGGGATTTATCCCAGGGTCTCAAGGCTGGTTCAATATATGTAAATCTATAACTGTAATTCAGTGCATAAACGAAATAAAAAATAATAACCATATGATTCAATTGATGCAGAAAAAGCTTTTGATAATATCCAGCATCCCTTCATGATCAGAGCACTTAAGAAAATTGCTATAGAAGGGACATTTGTTAAACTCATAGAGGGCATCTAGAGCAAACCCACAGCCAATATCACAGTGAATGGAGTTAAATTGAAATCATTTCCACTTAGATCAGGAACCAGGCAAGGTTGCCCATTGTCTCCATTGCTCTTTAACATTGTAATGGAAATTTTAGCCATTGAAATTAGGGAAGAAAAGGCAATCAAGGGTGTCCACATAGGGTCAGAAGAGATTAAACTTTCACACTTCACAGATGATATGATCATATATCTGGAAAACCCCAGGGATTCTACTATAAAACTTCTAGAAGTGATTTAGGAATACAGCAATGTCTCAGGCTACAAAATCAACACCCATAAATCCGTAGCCTTTATATATACCAACAATAGCCAAGCCAAAAAAAGTCAAGGACTCTATTTTTTTCACAGTAGTGCTAAAGAAGATGAAACATTTGGAAGTTTACCTCACAAAGGATGTAAAGGATCTCTATAAAGAGAACTATGAAACTTTAAGAAAAGAAATAGGTGAAGATGTTAACAAATGGAAAAATATACTATGTTCATGGCTGGGAAGAATCAACATTGTTAAAATGTCTATACTACCCCAAAAAATGTATGATTTTAATGCAATTCCTATTAAAGCTCCATTGTCATATTTTAAAGATCTCAAAAAACAGTACTTCATTTTATATGGAATCAGAAAAAACTTTGAATAGCCAAGACATTACTCAGAAATAAAAACAAAACAGGAGGAATCATGCTGCAGGACCTGACCCGGTACTATAAATTAATAGTGATCAAAACAGCATGGTACTGGCACAAAAACAGAGAAGTAGATGTCTGGAACAGAATAGAGAACCAAGAAATGAGTCCAGCTACTTACTGTTACTTGATCTTTGACAAACATTCAGTGGGGAAAAGATTCCCTATTTAACAAATGGTGCTGGGTGAACTGGCTGGCGATCTGTAAAAGACTGAAACTGGACCCACACTTTTCACCATTAACTAAGATAGACTCTCACTGGATAAAAAATTTAAACCAGGACATGAGACTATAAAAATACTTGAAGAAAGTGCAGGGAAAACTCTTGAAGGAATCTGCTTGGGTAAATATTTTATGAGGAGGACTCCCCAGGCAATTGAAGCAGTATCAAAAATACACTACTGAGACCTGATCAAACTAAAAAGTTTCTGCACAGCCAAGAATATAGTAAGTATAGCAAGCAGACAGCCCTCACAATGGGAGAAAATATTTGCAGTTTATACCTCTGACAAAGTTTTAATAACCAGAATCCATAGAGAACTCAAATGTATTAGCAAGAAAAGAACAAGTGATCCCATTTCAGGGTGGGCATAAGACTTGAAGAGAAACTTCTCTAAAGAAGACAGGTGCACGTCCTACAGACACATGAAAAAATGCTCATCATCCTTAATCATCAGACAAATGCAAATCAAAACTACTTTGAGATATCACCTAACTCAGTAAGATTAGCCCACATAAAAAAAATCCCAAAACCAGAGATGTTGGTGTGGATGCAGAGAAAAGACTGCTGGTGGGAATGCAGACTAATTTGTTCCTTTTGGAAGGATGTTTGGACAATACTTAGAGATCTAAAAATAGACATGCCATTTGATCCTATAATTCTTTTACTAGGTATATACCCAGAAGACCAAAAGTCAAAATATAACAACGACATCTGTACCAGAATGTTTATTGCAGCCCAATTCATAATTGCTAAGTCATGGAAGAAACCCAAGTGCCCATCGACCCATGAATGGACTAGCAAATTGTGGTACATGTATATCATGGAATATTCTGCAGCCTTAAAGAAAGATGAAGACTTTACCTCTTTCATGTTTACATGGATGGAGCTGGAACATATTCTTCTTAGCAAAGTATCTCAGGAATGGAAGAAAAAGTATCCAATGTACTCAGCCCTACTATGAAGCTAAATTATAGCTTTCACATGAAGGCTATAACCCAACTATAACACAAGACTATGGGGAAATGGCCCAGGGAAGGAAGAGTAGGGGGGCAGATGGGGGTGGAAGGAGGGCAATTGGTGGGGTCATATCTACGGTGCATCTTAGAATGGGTACAGGTGAAACTTACTAAATGCAGAATACAAATGTCTACATACAATAACTAAGAAAATGCCATGAAGGCTATATTAAACAGTTTGATGAAAATATTTCAGATTGTATATGAAATGAGCACATTGTACCCCTTGATTGCACTAATATACACAGCTATGATTAAATAAATAAATAAATAAATAAATAACCTCTCAGTAGTATAGGCCAGCTTGACACTGGACAACTATTCATAACTTTTCTATGTTACCGTTCAATGGGAGTCTGTTTAGACCCAGCCTGGTACAGCATGCAGTAAAAGGTTAGGCACTGGTTTCTTTTTGTTTTTTCCATATCAAGGCATGGTGCTATCCAACATCTAGATACTTGGATCCAAAAATATTTCAGCTACAAAGAACAAAATTTTGGGTATAGTGACCTGCATAAATGCGGGTTTAGATGGTCTCACATAACCACAATTCAGGAAGAAGGCAGCTCGTGACTGGCTCATACTTACACCAATAGCCCAGGCTCCACACATTGTTTTAAATCTGCCACTCTAAGTATCTCAGCTCTGTTGTCATGTTCTCAACTTAATTGCTATACCACCAGAGAAGTCTTTATTCCCACAGAAGAGTGAAGGCAAAAGGAAAAAATACCAGCATCTGAGTCTTTTTCTTTCCGGAAAACCAGAGCTTTTGTAGACATTCCACCCAGATACCCACTTATATGTCTTTGGATTGAACTCTATCAGCCAGTGACACATTTTTTTCTCATCTATGATGCCACTAAGTACAAGCAACTAATACCACCCCTTAGTTTAGTGTGACAAACTCCTCACTGCTTCTCCATTGTCCTTGCCAAACAATTTTTCCTTCTCCATAAAAAGGAGGGTCTCTAAAGTATACTTTGGTTGTATAACTCAGTTGCTTATAAACCTTAATTCCATTGTTCTTCAGCATAACTTTTTTTAATATACCAATAAATGTCCTTTGTACCATTTACATTCTGACCATTTTTTCCCGTGCCAAACTTATTACTGATCCTACATAAAAAGGTTGAGGTGGGTGGTGAAGGAAAGGATGTATTGAGATAAAAAATCAACTCTTTCAGAAGGATTTTTCTCTATTTTCTTTTTCTAATTTCTGTCCTCTAAATCTCTGCAAGAAACTCCATTTTTTTTTGAATCTAGAAGTTTGTAGTAAAGGAATGAAAAGCAATTTAAAAATCCCAGTCAGACTTCATTAGATAGTCACCATTAGTACAAGACCTTCTTTTTTCTGGTATAAAATTATCTCTGTCACTTAAGTTCCATTTAATCTAAAAACCAAATCAGTGTTCTGGGAATCCTGGATCACTTCTGAGGAGTTTTGGTCCTCTTGCTAACAAAGATACCACATAAAATTCAGTTATTTTTTTTCAATACATTATATACAAATCATCTGGTGATTATATGACTTGATTAGATAGTTTGTAATTCTGTAGTTGCAATAGGCAATAGTCAAGGCATCTATTAAAATTAATAGAAGAAATATTGGAACATAATAGGGCACCGGCCCCATATGCTGAGGTTGGCGGGTTCAAACCCAGCCCCGGACAAACTGCAACAAAAAAATAGCCGGGCGTTGTGGTGGGCGCCTGTAGTCCCAGCTACTCGGGAGGCTGAGGCAAGAGAATCATGTAAGCCCAACAGCTGGAGGTTGCTGTGAGCCATGTGACGCCACGGCACTCTACCTAGGGCAATAAAGTGAGACTCTGTCGTTACGAAAAAAAAAAAAATTAAATTACATTAGAAAGGAAAAGAAAGCAGCATTAACTGAGCACCCCTTATGCTGAAGATACTTGCTATGTTATGTATAAGTCCTGTCTCCTCCACATAAATACTTTTTGAAGAATTATTATCTCTGTTTACACATGAAAAAATAAAAGCTAAAGGAAAATAAGTAACTTGCCAAGCTATTAAAAGGCTGATATGAATTTATAATTTAAGCACTTTTATTTAGTTAGATCTTTCTGTTTCTACTACAGTTTGTTAGAATAGAGAAATGATTTCCATTATATTTGGAAGTTAAAAAAAATCTGAGAAAATAAAAGAAACATGATCTGAATTCAGTATCTGGATTCAGTGTGTAAGGTCTTACATAAAAATATAATCAATGTATAGATTTTCCAATTGTTAATGTGTTAAATATTCTTAACACCATTACTTGAGAAAATATATAGGTTTTGTTTTCTGCATAAATAAAATTGTTTTCCTTGCATGTATGGCTTGGTGTATAATTCATAATTAAACAAGCTTTCAAAAATTTTAATAACATTGTTATGAAGAGGTTCTAAATAAAACCAAAGTATAATTATTTCACTGAATTCCAGATGAAATTTTAATAAGTTGTATCATGAAAATGTTATCATCTTGGAAAATTAAAATGTACAGTGTCGATTTTCATCTGAGCATCACTTCTAGAATATAAGCACATCTAAGATATAAGAGACCAAGCAGAATTGACTAAAATGCTTGCTAGATAAGGATAACTAAATCTCACACAGAGCTAAGAAAGAATTCTATTTACTCTATGGAAAGAAAATATTTTTTCTAGTTCCAATTAAAGTCTCCCTGCCAAAGTCCATAAACTGCTTATAAGCAGTATGAGAACAGATTAGGAAACTTCAATATGTTAGAAACTATTATAGTTTCTGAAGTTGTGCTACAAACTTTTGAAAGACTGAGCTCTCACTATTGTCACAAGTAACAAGCCATTAATTAGAAGACCTACTCACTATCTCAAATACATTTGCTCAACTCAGATGCTACACCTGTGTATGGAGCTAGCTGTTTACACCTCCACTGCCTTAGAAAGTATTGCATTTCTATTAGGCAAGCTGTTTTACTTGCACTGAAAACGGATTGCTAAGTAAAAATGTACTTAAAATGCATGTGTTCATTTATAAGTACTTAAAAATTATATGTTGCGAATAATTACTTATTGGTTTTGACACTATATGTAAGATAGTTTGAACTCATCCTACCACAAATTTGCCTAAAGAAAATTATTTTATAAATTGTGTGTACTGACAGTGAAAATTATAACCTAGAATCACACAGAAGCTAGAGAAGTATCACAAATAAAATAGAAGCACAAATAGAACACAGGCTGGTGGCTCTGCTAGTTCATTCACCTTTTGTAGCCATAAGCTGTTGTTTTCTTTAACTTTCCATCTGTAAAGTCAACTTTTTAAATCATTTCAGAAGCCAATGGGTATATTCCTTCCTGTATTTCCTTGATTTGCAACTTTAAAATTTATGCATCAAAAACATGACATTTCAACATAAATAATAATAGCAACTGTCACATTTACTCCCAACTTATGTTTAATTTTCAAGGCTTTTCTTTCTAACCACACAAATACTTTACAATATTGTAATACCACTCATTTCCTTTCCTATGGAGAATGAAGTTAATAAAATACAAAATAAGCTATGATGTTCTCCTATTGACATCCTGAAATTTCTGACAATGAGATGAATCTTCAAGGTCAGGATTCAGTAATCGAAGTTTGGGAAATATTATTTGTGTTAGGCAAAGATAAATGGGCATATATTTCCTGAAGAATTTCTCATACCCACAGTTGTGCAATGTTAAGTTATGGAATGGATATTTCCTACATTGTTTTCATGAAACTATTGGGTCATAGAATTTTATGAAGATTTTCAGGACTCGTAATTTCTGGAAAAGGTTTGGAAAAATACAGTTTATGAAGATTAGTTAATTATAGCAGAAAATAAGAGGGTGAGATAGACATCATTTTGTTTAAACTTTTTCTCTCTAATACTTAAAATTTGACATTGAGTTTTAAAATGGTGTTTAATCAGGAGATTTTATTTCATCTAAGTTTTCATGAAGGGATGTAAAATAATCTCATAAATGTTAAAAGTATGTTTTATTGGCTTTCTACTCTAATAATTTTTATTGTATATATTTTTGCTTTCTTCAATTTTTTTGATTGTTAATTAGCAGTAATTTTATTTTGTTGTATTTTTTTCAGGAAAAGGTCTTCATTTATTAACTAAAAATATTTTGTTTTGAATTTTTACTTCATAAATTTCCACTTTTTATTATTTTTTTCTGATCTCTTCTGAATACACTCAAATTAATGAATAATAAGAGAAACTCTAATAGACACCTTAGCAAAATCACACAGCTGTTCACAGCTGCCCTATTTGTGGTAAAACAGACACAGAGTCTCACTTTGTCACCCTTGGTAGAGTGCCATGGCATCACAGCTCACAGCAACATCCAGCTCTTGGGCTTAGGCAATTCTCTCTTGCCTCAGTCTCCCGAGTAGCTGGGACTACAGGCACCCACCACAATGCCTGGCTACTTTTTTGTTGCAGTTTGGCCAATGCAGGGTTCGAACCTGCCATCCTCAGTATATGGGGCTGGTGCCCTACTCACTGAGCCACGGGCAGCACCCTCCTTTCACACTTTTCTTCCCTCCCTTACTCTTATCTAAAAGTAATTCATCTAGTTCTTTTAGCCTTAAATACTTTAGTGTATATTTCTTATTAACACTGATATTGTCTAATGTTTGCACTTGGAAGTTCTCCATATCAGGAAATCTAGCACAGGTGCAATACTATAATCTATGGATGTAATCCACAGCACATTTTCTAATTGACTCACTCATCCAAGTAATGGCCTTTACAACCTTTTTCTAATTTCCAACCCAAAATCTAATACAGGACCATGCACTTTATGTAACTTCCTTGTGCCTTTAACCTCCTTTGATCCAGAAAGAATTTCAGAGGATTTTATTTTATTGTTCTTTATACTGATATGTTGAATTTGGGGTATGAATACTACAGAAAAACATTTATTACAGTATTGATGAAGTTTGAGCATTTAATAATAGTTGTAAATGCCTGGATTCTTCACTGTAAATAAGTATTTTTCCCCTTTATATTGAAGAGTAATTTGTGAGGAAAATTTTGAGACAGTATATATTTCTCAATTCTTCTAAATTATGTTTTGATACTTACAGTTTTTATCCTCTTCATGGCATTTAGCACTTTGCTTGGAACAGGCTAATTCCTCAGTAAATGTTATAGGACTTGAACTGAATATAGTTACTTATTTCAAAATTTGTTAGAAATAGTTTAACATAGCATGCAATTTACACTAAACTAGAATTTACGATTTATTTGGTAATAAATGAAATGAGAACTGCACTCGGTTTAATCTAAAAGTAAAGTTCAAATAGGGAGAATAAGTGAATTTCTTTTAGTGTAGGGGTCTATATGGCTTTCAATTATGCCCCAGGAATAAGATTTCAGGCCACTACCATAGTTTTAGTTTGTTGGTTGGTTGGTTTCCCCTCATGTCCATAGGTTAACACAGAAAGCTCTTCCTAAAGAGAATACAAGAACTTAGTTTCTTTTAGAGATATTTCATAATAAACAGATTGAAAATGAAAGATAGCAGAAAAATAACAGCAGTAAAGACCATATGGTTGTATGCAGCAGAGACTCAGCAGGCATGGTGACAGCTCAGCAGTGTCCAGACCCTGATGGGATGAACACCCTCCAGTAACGAACTCATGCTGAAATCCACGTGAGACACCATGGACTCCTGGAAGCATCTGAGGAGATTTAAATACTCAGGTAGAGGTATGAATAATGTTTTCCACAGTCTAATGAGACTATTTAGGTAAGGAAAGGGACTTAGGTTCTAAGAAAAGTAAATATATTCAGGTTATTTAAAAAAAAAACTGATGAGAAATGTTTAGGTAATACTTAAGAAAAGGCAGCATACCTATTCTCCTCCTTGTAGAAATGAGATTTTCATTCAAATGGTAAGAAATATGCTGCAGCAAACTCTATTGAAGTGATGGCATCAATCAGTGACTTTCAGTGAATAGAGAAAACCCTCTGAATTCAGAGATACCTGGGTTAGAATTCTGAATCCGTGTGAGGCGTTGGTCAATCTCTCAGATTCTTAATCATATAATATTTGAATTTAAGGTAATGCCTTTGAACTTAATAACATTATGATAATTGAATTAAACTGTGAATATTTAATGTCTGATATTTCAAGGTTCATAATACATAAATAATACGCAATAGGTTTTCCTTCATTTCTGCCTTCCTTACTTATTTCTCTAATTTCCAAAACTAAACACCTAAACACACTCTATATCACACTCATTTGGATTTATGATATATATATATTTCAATGACTATATTAGCGTATAATACAAAAAATACTATTATATTCATCACTCTAGAACTGGGAAAATATCCTCCAGAATCATTTATGTTGTCATTTATGACAGGATTTCTTTTCTTTTTTTTTGTAAGCTGAATAATATTCCATTTTATATACACACCACATTTTTTATCCATTAATCCATTGATGTACATTTAGGTTGTTTCAGAATCTTGGCTATTGTAAATAATGTTGCAATATATGTGGAATGCAGATGTCTTTGTTACATGTTGATTTCAATTCTTTTGGGTACACACCCAAAAGCGGGATTGCTAGATCATATAGCAGTTATATTTTTAATTTTTGGAGGATGCCCTGTACTGTTTTTCATAGTGGATGAACCATTTTTCATTCCCACCAACATTGTGAAAATGTTCCAATTTGTCCACATTCTCACAAACATGTTATCTTTTGTTTTGTTCTTTTTCTTAAATAATAACCAACAAACCAGGTGTGAGGTAATATCTCATTGTGGTATTCACTTCCCTGATGATAAGTAGCACAGAGCACTTTTTTTTTTTAACCATACAACCATTGACTATTTGTATGTGTTCTTTGAGAAATGTCTATTTAAGTATTAAGTTTCAGTTATACAAGATGAATAAGTTCTAAAACATTGTTGCACAGCATTGTGCCTATAGTTTACATCACTGCAGCGTGCACTTAGATATTTGTTAAGAGGGTAGATCTCAAGCAAGTGTTATTATACATAGGAAAAGAGAGGAGAGCAGGAAGAAAGTATATTTCCTTGATTGTCATGATGGTTTCACCTGTGGATGTTTAAGTTCTTAAAATAGTATTCATTTGATCTGTGTAACGTTTTGCCTAATAATTACACTCCAATAAAACTGCTAAAAATATGTTTATAAATATTAACTTAAGTTTCTCATTAAATAATGAAATATTTTATTTTCATTTTACTTATATTTTATTAAAAGTGTGATGGTTCTGGTGGAACAAGATGGCAGAATAGAGATAGCTTCTTTGCAGCCACACATGGTGAGATTAGAGAGAAAAGACTCCAGGCACCTCTGACTTGTGGACTCTGCCCAGAAACATCCCTTTTGGGGTACAGGGAGGAAGTGAGAAATTTCAGGACCCCAAGAAGAGGACAAAAGAAGTGAAGAAGTGGCACAAGTGCAAGTGTTTGCATGTCAGCAGAGGCAACAGTTTACAGACAGAGAAGGCTTGATCTGTGTGTTTGTTTTTGGCTAGGCACTTGGCTGAGTTACCTTGGGAGAGCTTGGGTGAGGGAGCAAATGATTTTGAACAGTATCCAGGGGCTAGATTTGAGCCATCTGGAGCAGCAGAGCTTTCATAGTTTGGCAGCAAACTGGGTGTAGCCAATGTGGGAAAGCTGCCTTGGAGGATTGGCCCTCAGGGTCATAGTGTGAGGCTGGTTCTGCCATGCCTGGTAAGCAGGGCAGCTACTTCTGGGGAGATCTGAGCAACACACACTTTCCTGGGAAAGCCATTATGTGGTGAAGGGCCATGGTTTAAAAAGATTGAGGTGTGTCTGTTAAGCAGGTTGAGGAGAGCTTCAGGCTCCTGAAAGAATTGAAGGTAAAGAAAGAAGTCAGGAAGATGGAACTGGTCTCCTCAGCAAGATAGAGGCTTCCAGTCTCCATTTTATACAGCTGTATCAGCATTGTGATGACCAACTCATAACCCAGAAGATTATCTGTTGACCAAACAATATATGGCAAGATATATATTTTTTCCTTTAATTTTTTTTTTGTTCCCTAGATTTTTCTTTTATTTCTTCTTTTTCTCTTGTAATTTTTTTTTTTTTTTTTTTGTAGAGACAGAGTCTCACTGTACCGCCCTCAGTAGAGTGCCGTGGCGTCACATGGCTCACAGCAACCTTTAACTCTTGGGCTTATGTGATTCTCTTGTCTCAGCCTCCTGAGTAGCTGGGACTATAGGCGCCCGCCACAGCGTCCAGCTATTTTTTTTTTTTTGTTGTTGCAGTTTTGCGCCAGGGCTGGGTTTGAACCCGCCACCCTCGGCATATGGGGCCGGCGCCCTACTCACTGAGCCACAGGCGCCGCCCATTATTTCCTTCTTTAATAATACAGGCTCAATTTTTGCTAGTTTTTCTGTTCCTATAATTCTCCCCAAACCCCTGCCCCCCATTTTACCCCTTAAGATTTTTTGTTTGTTTTGTTTTGATGTATAGTATTCTAGTTTTTCTTCTCTATTTGGTGGATGTGGGGTCTTGTGTCTGTTCAGGTTGGCAAAGATCTCCAGACCTCGAAAGACCCACCCAACCCAGCTACCCAGAGCCTTTGATTTGTGAGTATGGGTGAAAGCATGATAACTGTACCACTATTACTCCTGTCTCTCTCTTTCTGTTTCTCTCTTCTTTTTGTCAGTATTTCCTTTTACTACCCACTTTCCTTTTTCTTTTCATTTTTTTTTTCTTTCTTGCTCTTCACTCTTCCTTTTGGTCCTGTACCAAAAGGATACTTCAATATCATAAGTCAGAGGCACTGCAACTTCAAGAGGAGGAAGAACTGAAAGGAAAAATTAAGGGAGTAAAATGGACAAAGAAAACACTCATGAGGAAGAAACAGGATGAAAATCCTGCAACATGAAAAACGAGGAAACAGCAACCCCCCAAGGAATCATGAGGTAGCTACTGAAGAGGATTTCACCTATAAAGAAATGTTATAAAATAAAAATAAAATAAAATAAAAAGAAATGTTACAAAAGACAGAAAAAAAATTAAAATATGGGTGATAAAAACAATGAAGAAAATTGCTGAGAAAGTGGAAAATAACCAAAAAGAAATCTAAAAACAGCATTGAATAAGAAATGAACAATATGAGGAATATAGAGAAGATATAGTGGGCCTTAAGGAATTAAAGTAGTCAGTCGAGGAACTCAAAACATGCAGTAGAAAGTATCAGTAACAGATTAGAACATGCAGAAGAAAGAATGTCAGAGGTATAAGACAAAACTCTTTAGCTAACACAGGCAGCTAAACATGCAGTAGAAAGATCAGTAACAGATTAGAACATGCAGAAGAAAGAATGTCAGAGGTAAAGAGAAAGTTCTGTAGCTAACACAGGCAGCTAAACATGCAGTAGAAAGTGTCAGTAGTAGATTAGAATATGCAGAAGAAAGAATGTCAGAGGTAGAAGACAAAGCCCTTTGCTAACACAGGCAGCAAACGAGACAGAAAAAAAAAAAAAGTTAGAGAAAGCAGAACACTCCCTGAGAAATAAGACTTCATGAGACATTCAAACATATGAATTATGGGTATCCCAGAAGGAAAAGAAGAACATCTAGAGGCATATTGAAACCCAGGTCCCTCCTAACTCAAGCAGAGCTCCAAGATACATTGTTATGAACCTGTGCAAAGATGAAAGAGAAAATTCTGCAAGCAGCAAAGAGTAAGTGCCAATTGACCTACATGGTCAAATTCACCAAAATTACAGAACATTTTTCAAATGAAATATTTCAAGCCAGAAGAAAATGATCATCTATCTTTAACCTACTTAAATAAAACAATTTTCAGCCCAGAATTCTATGTGCTTCTAAGCTAAGCTTTAAAATTGATGGAGATATTGAGGAAATTTGTCATAATAAGACCAGCTCTACAGGAAACACTTCAACCTGTTCTACAAACTGACCATCACAATGAACCACCAGCAAAGTAAGCACTCAGAAACCAAAGGAAAAAACCTAGCTTCCACAATGATGCAAAAGGTAAAAATAATTAATGGACTTTCACAAAATAAGATAGATAGAACTCCACTACACTTATTGATACTCTCCATAAATGTCAGTGGCTTGAATTATCAACTGAAGAGGAATAGACTGGCTGATTGGATAAAATAGCACAAGCATCCATTTGCTGTCTGCAGCAAACACAGCTAGCCTTGAAGAACAATGTAAGACTCAGGGTTAAGTGATCAAAAACAATTTTCAGGCAAATGAAAATCAGAACAAAGGAGGGGTTTAAATCTTCTTTTCTGATACAAGTTAATTTAAAGCAACTAAAGTTAAAAAAGATGGATACTTCATGTTGGTCAAGGGAACAATACAAGAAGAAAACATTCCAATTCTAAATATTTATGCACCCAATTTAAATACTCCTAAAGATACGAAACAGACCTTAATTAGTCTGAGCAATATGGTAGGCTATAACACCTATAGGCTATAATAGTAGGAAACTTTAATACTCCTCTTACAGAGCAGGACAGATCCTCAAAATAGAAAGTAAACAAAGATATATGGACTTAAATCTGACTGTAGAACAGCTGCACTTTATAGACATATAAAGAACATTCCATCCCAATGCTAAGGAATAGACGTTCTTCTCACCAGCATATTGTCCATTCTCCAAAATAGATCATATCCTAGGATACTTATCAAACCTCAATGAAATCAAAATAATTGAAATTACACCTTATGTCATCTTAGACCACAAGGTAATAAAGGTGGGACTTGATCCCAGCAAAAATTTTCATCTCTACACAAAGGCATAGAAAGAAGAAAAGAATGGTCATCTACCTTTAATCTACTTAAACTGAACCATTTCCAGTCCAGAATTCTATATTCTGCTAAGCAGAGCTTTAAAATTGATGGAGAAATCAAACCATTTACTGATATATAAACATTGAGGAAATTCACCACAACCAGATTTACAGGAAATACTTCAACCTGTTCTACACACTGAACATCACAATAGATAACAGCAAAGTAAGAACTCAGAAATTAAAGGACAGAACCTAACTTCCAGACTGATACAAAAGATAAAACTAAGTAATGGATTTTACCAAAATAAGATGACTAGAACCCTACCACAATTATCAATTATCTCAATAAATGTTAATGGCTTGAATTCCCCAAGACATGATTGCAAGAGGGACTTTACCTAACAATTGCAAAAAAAAAAAAAAAAAAAACACAAGCCATCCATTTGCTGTCTGCAAGAAACACACCTCGCTTCAAAAGACAAAGTAAAACTCTGAGTTAAGGGTTGGAAGATAATTTTTCAGCCAAATAGAACTCGGAAGAAAAGCAGAGTTGCAATCTTATTTTCAAACACATGTGGATTTAAAGCAACTAAAGTCAAAAAATACAAAGATGGTCACTTTATATTGGTCAAGAGAAAAATAAAAGAAGATGTTTCAATTCTAAATATTTATGCACCCAATTTAAATGCTTCCAGATTCTTGAAACAGACCTTACTCAGTCTGAGCAATATGATATCCTATAATACAATAATAACAGGGGACTTTAACACTTCTCTTACAGAGCTGGACAGATCCTCTAAACAGAAATTAAACAAAGATACAAGGGACATAAATGAGACCCTAGAGTAATTGTGCTTGGTAGATACATATAGAACAGTCCATCCCAAAGATAAAGAATATACATTCTTCTCATCACCCCATGGAACATGCCCCAAAATTGAACATATCCTAGGACACAAAACAAAACTCAACAGAATGAAAAGAATTGAAATTTTACCTTGTATTTTCTCAGACCACAGGGCACTTAAGGTGGAACTCAACTCCAACAAAAACTTTCAACCCCACACAAAGGCATTAACAACTTTCAAAATTAAACAACTTTCAGTTGAATGACAGTTGGGTGGAGGAAGAAATAAAAGAGGAAAACATTAACTTCCTTGAGCATAACAACAATGAAGACACAAGCTACCAAAACCTGTAGGATACTGCAAAAGCAGTTCTGAGAGGAAAATTTATCACTTTAGATGCCTAAGTTTGAAAAAGAGCACATCAACAAACTTACAAGCCATCTTATGGAATTAGGAAAAAAAAAGAACAATCTAAGCCTAAACCCAGAAGGAGAAAAGAAATATCTAAAATTAAATCAGAGATCAATGAAATTGAAAACAAAGGAATCATTCAGAAAATTAATGAAACAAGGAGCTGGTTTTTTGAAAAAATAAATAAAATAGATTAACCTTTGGCCAGACTAACTAGAAATAGAAAAGTAAAATCTCTTCTTATCAGAAAAAATAAAGGGAAAATTACAACTGATGCCACAGAGATACAAGAGATCATCTCTCAATACTAGCAGAAACTCTATGCCCAGAATTTTGACAATGTGAAGAAAATGGATCAATATTTGGAATCACACCCTCTCTCTAGACTTAGCCAGGAAAAAATCGAGCTCCTGAACAGACCAATTTCAAGCACTGAGATTAAAGAAAAAATAAAAAAATCTTCCAACAAAAAATGCCATGGTCTGGATGGCTTCACACCAGAATTCTATCAAACTGTCAAGGAAGCACTTATTTCTGTATTGCAGAAATTATTCCAAAAAATTGAGGAGGAAGGAATCTTTCCCAACACGTTCTATGAAGTAAACATCACCCTGATACCAAAACCAGGAAAAGACCCAACTAACAATGAGAATTTGAGAGCAATTTCACTAATGAAAATAGATGCAAAAAGTCTCAACAAAATCCTAGCCGATAGATTACAGCTTATCATCAAAAAAGTCATACATCATGATCAAGTAGGTTTCGTCCCAGGGATGAAAGGCTGGTTTAACATATTCAAGTCCATAAACGTTATCCACTATATTAACAGAAGCAAAAACAAAGACCATATGATCCTCTCAATAGATACAGAAAAAGCATTCGATAACATCCAGCATCCATTTCTAATTTGAACACCGAAGAGTATAGGCATAGGTGGCACATTTCTGAAACTGATTGAAGCTTTCTATGACAAACCCCAGCTAATATTTTACTGAATGGAGTAAAACAAAGCTTTTCCTCTCAGTAATGGAACCAGACATGGTTGTCCTTTGTCACCATTACTATTCAACATAGTGCTGGAAGTTCTAGCCAATACAATTAGGCAGGACAAGGAAATAAAGGGAATCCAAATGGCAACAGAGGAGGTCAAACTCTCCCTCTTTGCTATTATCTTATACTTACAGAACCCCAAAGACTCAACTCTCAACTACAAGACTCCTGGAAGTCATCAAAAAATACAGTAATGTCTCAGGATATAAAATCAGTGTCTGCAAGGCAGTTGCCTTTGTATACACCAAAACAGTCAAGATGAGAGGCTATTTAAGGACACAACTCCCTTCACCATAGCTTCAATGAAAATGAAATACCTAGGAATATGCCTAATAAAGGAGGTGAAGGACCTCTATAAAGAAAATTATGAAATCCTAAGAAAGGAAATAGCAGAGGATATTAACAAATGGAAGAATATACCATACTCATGGCTGGGAAGAATCAACATTGTTAAAATGTCTATACTTCCCAAAGCAATCTACCTACTCAATGCCATCCCTATTAAGATACCAACATCGTACTTTCTTTTCTTTCTTTTTTTTTTATTGTTGGAGATTCATTGAGGGTACAATAAGCCAGGTTCAAGACTTGGAAAAAATGATTCTGCATTTTGTATGGAACCAGAAAAAAAACCCGTATATGTAAGGCAGTTCTTAGTAATAAAACAAAACTGGGAGCATCACCATACCAGATTTTAAGCTGTAGTACAAAGCCATAGTGGTCAAGAAAGCATGGTACTGGCACAAAAAATAGAGACATAGACATTTGGAATCAAATAGAAAACAAGGAAATGAAACTAACATCTTACAACATCTAATCTTCGATAAACCAAACAAGAACATACATTGGGGAAAAGACTCCCTATTCAATAAATGGCTGGGAGAACTGGATATCCACATGTAAAAGACTGAAACTGGACCCACACCTTTTTCCACTCACAAAAATTGATTCAAGATGAATAAAGGACTTAAATTTAAGGCATGAAACAATAAAAATCCTCAAAAAAAGCATAGGAAAAACACTGGAAGATATTGGCCTGGGGAAAGGCTTTATGGTGAAGACTGCCATGGCAATTGCAACAACAAAGATAAACAAATGGGACTTCATTAAACTGAAAAGTTTCTGTACAGCCAAGGAGACAACAACCAAAGCAAATAGACAATGTACACAATGGGAAAGGTTATTTGCATATTTTGAATCTGACAAGAGCTTGATAACTAGTATCTATAGAGAAAAAATTAATCCACCTGAAAAAAGCCAACAATCCTATATATCAATGGGCAAGAGACATGAATAGAACCTTCTTCTAAAGAAGACAGACGAATGGCTAACAAACATATGAAAAAATGCTCATCATCCCTAATTATTAGAGAAATGCAAACCCACCCTGAGATACCATCTAACCCCAGCAAGAATGGCTCGCATCACAAAATCTCAAAACTCCAGATGCTGGTGTGGATGTGGTGAGAAGGGAATACTTTTACACTGCTGGTGGGACTGCAAACTAATACAACCTTTTTGGAAGGAAGTATGGAGAATCCTCAAAGTACTCAAATCAGACCTCCCATTAGATCCTGCAATTCATTACTAAGCATCTACACAGAAGAGAATCATTTTATGAAAAGGATAGTTGCACTAGACTGTTTATTTCAGCTCAATTTGCAATTGCCAAAATGTGCAATTGCCAAAACAACCTAAATGCCCACCAACCCAGGAATGGATTAAGAAGCTATGGTTTATGTGTACCAGGGCTTACTATACAGTCATTTAAAAAGATGGAGACTTTACATCTTTTGTATTAATCTGGATAGAGTTGGAACACATTCTTCTTAGTAAAGTATCACAAGAATGGAGAAGCAAGAACCCAATGTACTCAATTCTAATAGGAAGTCAGTAGATGATTGAATACATACTCTCATAAAAGAAAACCTCAAATCAATTCAAGGTGGGGGTCAGGGGAATGAGGGAGCTGAGAGAGAGGTGGAGGATGGGGGATGGGATTATGGTGTAGGACACACGTCTTGGGTCTGGGACACAATTATAAGAGGGACTTTATCTAACAAATGCAATCAGTGTAACCTAATTCTTTGTACCCTCAAATGAACCCCAAACAATAAACAAACAAATAAACAAAAAAGGGGGGAATGACTCAACAGGATTAATATATGCTTTTGAATTCCCTCAACTAAACTCAAATTTCCAATTAAATACACATTTCTATGTGAACAGGAAAGGGCAGATCACTGATAAGGGCTGAAGTCTTGTGTACTCTTTTGGGATCACCTAGAAAACAAAGGCAGAGCTCTAATTTTCATCGTTATCAAAGTCCTGAAGAGCTAACACATGTAACTCAGAAGAATAACTAAACTAGAAAGCAAGTGTCAAGAAACCATGCCAAAATAATATCCCAGGAACTTAATATAAAATAGGAACATAAATCAATTGGGAACATAAAGAAAATAAAATAACATGTTATAAAAAACTTTGTTCTTTATGACCCGACTAGTTTTCCTTGATTTTGAAATCCTAGATTGGTTATCAAGCCATGAAGATTTAAAAGTGGCTGATGCTTTAATTTCGGAGAGAAATAATCCTTTTCATTGAAGTTTTAGAGGTAAGTACTAGTAGATTTCACCCTAATGAAAGATTAACCTAAATGTGTTCCCATGAATATAATGTCTACAATTTAATATCTGAGTTGAGACACTTCTGAAAGTGAAAATGATCCCATTAACAATCATGCTGGGAGGATCAGCACATAACAGGCTAGTCTCGGGAAAACCATGACACGTGATTTCCCTGGTTTTAATTCCAATGGGAGTAATAGGTGTTACCTACTTACCAACTGTGCTTTCCCGAACTTCTGAGTGTACTGCCCAGGGCATCACATTCATATTACATTATAGTCCAGATGTCACAATCGCATAACGTTCAATGTGAATTCTGTCACATAGAGTTGTTGACCAGATCCTTACTTGGAGCTATGTACTTATAAAAGTCTCCACATAGATTATGTTTTCTTCATAACATCTCTGAGGTAGGTGTTATTACTAAACTCATTTTACAGATAATGAGAAGGAGATTAAAAGCTTGAATTAACCCTGTCTGTAATCTCAAAGCTGATTAATAATGGAACTAAGTAGAGCACACCCTCACAAAAATCTTTCACTCTCTACTCCACACTTTTAACTAGTATATGGCTTTTCCTACCGGTATTTATTCTCCAGTTTGTCTTCTGCAGTGCCAATTAAAATGCTTTGCAGGCATATTTAGGGATTCAATATACTTACTCAGAATTTATTCCGTTCGAATTAGTGCCATTATTAGTCAAAAATTTGCATACAAATTATACAGAAGTGAATTTGGAACATGTGCAAAGAGCAGTTTTAAGTGACAACCTGTGTGACTCGGAGCTTTACTACTGCCACTTTTAAATTTTAAAACAAATCACATATTTCAGAAATGTGTTCCTATGTTTATTTTTCAAGCTCCATGAATTTTCACTCATTTAAAGATACAAAATTTTCATCTCGTGACACATTCAGTTGACAATAGTTTCCCCTAGAAGTCTCTACTAATGACCTAAACATGTTGCTCCCAAATTTTTCCCTTCAAAGAAAAATATTCAATCTCAGTTATGAAATTAAACAAATGGGAAGCAAAATGTGTGTTTAGTATTGCTGAACTCAACGATTTTTTAAAATTAATTTTTAGGTATTTATATACAATATTCTGCATTCAAATCAAAACTTGCATTCAAATCGCCCAAGGGAAGAGTGGGTACATAATGGGAAGAAACCAGCACAAGGAAAGGAAGTCAATTAATGTATTCAATTTTTTTATATTTATCGTGAATATGGATGGCTCCTTTCTCTATTATGTAGCTCCTGATTACTTCGCAGTAGATAGGTAATGCAAAATGTTGTTAACATGATAAATACTAAAACTTTAATTATTTGTATAATTTTTAGGATAAGTGTTAACTTCTCAAGATTTTACACAATGTTGCCACTGATTTTCACAAATTAATGATTCATATGCTAAAACATTTCTAAATTAAAAATAAATATATATGCATAATTTAAAAATATTCAAATATCCACTGTAAAATTTCTCTAACCAGATATTTACCAATTACCTTATAGAATCCTAAAATGCCTATTAAAATATTTACTGTTTAACAATTGTGTCCTAGGCTCAGCACCTGTAGCACAGTGGTTACAGCACTGACCACATATACCCAGGCTGGTGGGTCCAACCCTGCCCAGGCCTACTAAACAATGACAACTAAAACAAAAAATAGCCGTACCTTGTGGCAGGTGCCTGTAGTCCCAGCTACTTGGGAGGCTGAAGCAAGACAATCGCTTAAGCCCAAGAGTTGGAGTTTTGATTTTTTAAATCTGCTGTTGTACAGGAATACAGGCTAGATATGAGTAATAGCAAAAGTAGTTTTTATGCTACTTCTTCAATTTCTTAATTGGAAGCATTCACAATCTTAAACAGTAAAAGAGTTATATTACTAAAGATAAAGATCTTGATGGAGAAGAGGTGATTGGACACAGGTTACTGATAAAAAACTTCCAGGCAGAACAATTTTTTTACCACCTTCTAATAAGTGTCATAGTGGTTACTGTTGTGGTGCAAAGAACCGACACCGTGCCTGCTTCCTTCGCATCCCTCTGGCTCCCTTCCATGGTGGTCAGCCACTTAGGAGATAACCTTGCAATGTACTAGTAAGCCTCTCTTTTCAAATTACATGACTAAAGCACATTATATGTTAACAACTCAGACATGGCATTTGAAACTAAACTTGAACTGATCCATATCAGAATGGAGCTCCATATATATCAGTAATTTTGTGACACAATTTGGTGATCACAGAGAGTTCTGTGAAGGACTGGCATTTTCTTAGCAGGCTCAGTTTTACCAAAAGTGAATATTCTAGTGAATATTCTTCCTAGAAACTCTTACTGTAAGAATTAAAATTTTCTAGATAATCCCTTCCCTGGTAAGAGCTCTGGTCAATACCAGCAATTCCAAGTCAGAGGATAGGGCAAACTCTATCAAAATGAAAACATACATCTTCACATTAGAATTTTCACAGTCATACTTTAAAAAATATATGATTTAGTTGCTTCATGATGTGTTTCTGACGTGTATAGATGTGTGTCCTAATATTTGATATGAAAGAATTCTAATTTCCTAAATGTAGCTACAAATTCATGGCAAAATGACTTTCAAACTCATTTTTGTGTGTCTTTCTACTTTTTCTGAATAACAGAATAAGGCAAGAGAACCTTTTGCATACTGGATACCTATATTACTTTTCCTTGCAGAAACAAAAAGAAATTTACATTCATCATTACAAATCTAAGCTACTTCCTTGGAGACTAAAACATCATTCATAGCAATGTTCTGTATAATATCATGCATTAGAAAAAGGGAATACAATAGCCTTAGGAATTCTTTTTACTCAGAGAATTTTTAGAACAGATAATTGTACAGTCTGCTAAAGTACAAATTACACTCCCCATATTTATCTTTGACTTTTATCAAAGATTGGATATAAAGCTCAGTGCTGTCTCGGTAACTAGTGCAATGCTTTTCCAAACCGCCTCCCTAGACGGACAAAGTCTCTATTTCAGTCTCTTCTGCCAGTTGGAAAACATATTCAGGGAGATTCTATGGCAATGTACTTTATAATTTTCTCAAAAATGTGCTAATTCTCTCTGGCTATTTTCCCTTCTAATGTCACTCTGTTGTAAGCAGAGTCTGGCTTTTGAATAAATAAATAAGAACAAAGTGGATTCAGAAGTAAGTTTATATGAAGATGAAAAGAGAAGCCCAAGAATATATGAACTCTAATATTTGTATAATTATCCTTTCACATACTCCAGAGAAAACCCTGGAAGTATAATTTTCAGCAACTGCTCAGGCTGTTCTATGACGGCCATGTCCGCATATTCGTCAGCCCATCAATCCAAGAAAACACAAGCAAATAACAATAAGCATTCCAGTAGCATCCTCATTCCCATTGAGTGCGAACCATATTTAATAAACTGCTTCGTGTTTCTGAGCCTCGTGTCTTAAAATATTATTGTAAAGCTACTAATTTCAATAGCAAGGGATAGTGCCACATATGAACTGAATATTTGTGATCCTCCAAAATTTGTATGTTGAAACACCCAATCTCCAGTGTGATAGTATTTGGAGGTGGGGCCTTTGGAAAGTAATCAGATTTAGGTGAGGTGTTGAAAATGAAGCCTCCAGGGGACTTCATTGCTCTTTGATTGCTCTTCTAACAAGAGGGTGACCAGGGGCCTCTCTGTCCTGCTGCCACGTGAGGACACAGTGAGAAGACAGCCACTGCAAAACGCGGAGAGGATGGCGCCACGCTATCGGGCTTGCCAGATTCCAGAATTGTGACTAATAATTATTTGTGTTCTAAGCCATCCAAATTCTGGTCCTTTAAAAACATTTTATGGATACACAATACAGTAGAACCTCTGTAAGGTGAACACCCAAGGGACAGTAACAGAGTGGTCAACACACAGAGGGGTCAACATAAAGACTAGGGCTACTGTATTAATAGGGATGTGTGACACATGTCCTGTTTATGAAAATTAGGTCAATTTAACAACATGGTCAAAGCAGGGAGGTGGTCAACCTTGGAAGTTCTACTGTAGTTATATATATTTATGGGCTGCATTTTGTGACAGCAGCCCAAACTAAGTAATAGACCACTCTCAGACATCCACGCCTAAAATATACTTACGTTAAAAGACCATAAATCAGACAACTGGTTATTAGTCAGGACCTGACATTTACTACTTCCATAATCTAAATTATTTTCTGTCTTCATCTTCTCCTGTTATTGAATCATGGCCAATATCAAATTTTGTAAAAATATCTATTACATTGATTCATTCAGAATTAGAATATAGTGCTCTAAAATAGTGTTGCAACATTTATATTTCAGAAAACAAGGTCTAATAATTTAAAAATAGCTTCTTAGAATGAAAAACATATAGAACTATATTATAAGTTGAAAATCTGTAATCTGAAAATTTAAAACCCCAATGCTCCAAAATATCAAACTTTTTAAGTACAACATGATATCACAGATAGCAAATTCCACACATAAATACTTCACTTTGTTTTACAACATTATTAAAAATGTTATATACCATATGATCATCTCAATGCAGAACGATCATTTGATAAAATTCACCATGCCTTCATGATAAAAGCCCTCAACAAACTAAGCATATGAGGAACGTATCACAAAATAATGAAGACGGTGTATGATAAACCCATAGTTAACGTTATACTGAACGGGGACAAATTAACAGCAAGCAGCCTAGGAACCAAATCAAGAAATGGATGCCCGTTTTCACCATTCCTATTCAACACAGCAATGGAAGTCCTATCCAGAGCAGTCAAGCAGGAGAAAGAAAGAAAGAAACAAACAAACATAAAATTCAAATTTGAAAAGCAAAAGTCAAATTATTTCTGATGATAATATGTTGTTATATATGGAAACTCCTAAAGAGTACTTCAAAAACACTTAAACTTGGGCTGGGTGTGGTGGCTGATGCTTGTAACTATGGCACTTTGGGAGGCCGAGGCCAGTGGATTGCTTGAGCTCAGGAGTTGGAGACCAGCCTGAGAGTGAGACCTCATTCCTAAAAAAAATGCTGGCTGTTGTGGCAGGCTCCTGCAGTCCCAGTTACTTCAGAGGCTGAGGCAGGAGAATTGCTTGAGCACAAGAGTGTGAAGTTGCTGTGAGCTATGATGCCACAGCACTCTACCAAAGGTGACAAAGTTAGACTATGTCTCAATAAAGAAACAAAATAACTAAATCAACTGCGGTTAGTTACTCATACAATGAATGATATGTAAAATATGATATGTAAAATATGTAGGTTTTTCATGAAATCGTAGTATTGTTTATTCTGGTGGCAGGGACTGACACCTCCCCCCCCCACTGGTGCTGGTACCGAATTGTCATTGGTCTGAGTCTGCTGTAGTACATCATAGGTTTCCTGAGCTTAAGACTCTAGACAGCATTTCAGCACAATAGGCTTGGAAACCATTTTAAACAGCAAACTCATCAACAAAATGCACAAAACTGAGAAAAAATTTAACACTAAATTGACCATAAAATTATACTTGGTTACAGCATAAGAGCAAAACCAAGAAGGCAGACATATCCTTATTCTCACATATACAACAGGCAACTAAAATTTTCATCTGTCTGCACATTTGTATGAACGGCCATGAAATTACTGTATTTATTTGGGAGCTATGGATACATTTTGGTGAGTTGACAAATTTGCAAATATGTCACTCCTGAATAATGGTTGGCTCTACAAGTAAAATTATGAAGTCCAGAAACTCCAAATTGAAATTATTGGGGTGAGTCAGGTTCCTTATTTTATTAGTGAAGGATAAAATCTCATAATGGTCCCCTTTCTCTCATTTCTCAATTAGTAATAATGCATAGAAATCTGTTGCTTGTAAGAATATTTTATAACATTGAATCTCCTGTTTAAAATTCTTATATCATTATTTTAACAAGATAAAATTGTTACCCCTGTAAAGCTGCCTTTTATTGTAAGGTAATGTAGAAGATGAGGCTTCTTCTTGCTTACCAGAAGCTGATAATCATGAAGATGGTATCTATATAGTGTCCATATCCTACTATTCACTGGAAACTTACAAACTCTGTACTATTGTTATCTCCATTTTACATGGTGTGATCAAGGGACAGAGGTTAAAAAAGTGTGCCCACTATTCATAGCCTAATTGCTATTGTTACTTTGTAATATATAATTTGACTATAATGGTTACATTTCTAAATTACTGTCTTATATTTCTAGTTAGGGTGGACCACAAGAGATATTCTTGAGTGAAAATTGGAGGACAGAAATAAATCTACAGCCATTTTTTTTTTTTTAGTTCATAAACAGTTACTTATCAGCCACATTTTCAATGATAAAGAACAGCAGCTTTTCCTGCAAACACCCACACCATCAAAGTCAGGGGCGTCAAGAACAGGTTTATGTTTTCACATCCCAGTGTAAACTAACAAGTGAGAAAAGCAGAGTTTGAGCCCAAGTAATTTCTCTTCAGGGTTGGCATTCCCAGTGTACGCTGCTAATAATCCTTAACTGGGAACATAGCTGCTCAGATTTAAAAATTGCATTTCTTAGGTTCCTTTATATCCATGAGATATCCTATACTTAAGTTCTGGACAACATCTTCCTTCAGTAATATCTTTCCTTTGGCCACCTGAAATATGAAAGTGACTATTTAAGAGCCTAAGAATGAAATAACACCCCAGAATGAAAGAGAGGTAAGCCTGGAAGAAGCTGAACCCAGATGATGTTGTGAAGTATAGCAGTACAGCAGCTCTGGACCATGTATCTTCAAATTTTGATATAATGTAGTAAGCAGACTGCTGTCTTCTAAAGCCACTAATATTTGGGGGTTTTGTTACCTGAAGTTGGTACACTCATTAGACATAGTACTCTCTAAGCTTCATTCCCTCCTTCTATAAATGGAGATGATGATCATATTATCTACTGTATAGATTATAATGTGATGAGGAAAAAAAATGTTTTTAAATGGTATATATAATGTTTAGCTTGTTGCCTGGCACTTGTACACTCCTGGAATGTGTGCTGCACTAAAAACAGGAAAGCTAACTGAGGATTCTCATGGAACAGGGAATCCGGTATAGTACCAAAGTGAAAAGAGAACACCATCAATGTATGTACGTGAAAATTATCTAGAAAAATGTTAATACCTCAAGTAAAAGTAACTGAGTCAGAAATAAAACTTAATTGAGGACCCTAAACCATTAAACACCGTGCTGTCTTGCTTTTCAAACGACGCAGAATTGAAAAGTTTAGACAAAGATGATGAGGTCCTAAACCGAGTAAGTCAGGGTGAAAAGTAGAAAATAATTTTAAGGCCAAAGTTTATACAGTAAAGACAAAGTAAGAGCTGGGTATTTATTTGTCATTAAATATGCCATTTTATAAACTTTGCTTTTTAAAACACAGCTTTTATTTTCAAAAAGTATATTTACTTCTTTGAATAGGGACAGAGGGAGGTGGGTGGGGCCTTGGTGTGTGTCACACTTTCTGGGGGCAAGACATGATTGCAAGAGGGACTTCACCTAACAATTGCAATCAGTGTAACCTGGCTTATTGTACCCTCAACGAATCCCCAACAATAAAAAAAAAAAAAAGAATATATTTAAGGTTTAAAGTAAACATTCAACGTTTCACAGAAACAATGGGACGAGGAACACATCCACTTCTGATTTCTAGATTGTTCTTTTTTAAGCACTAAAGAAGGTAAGAAAATCTTCATCTTTCTCTGCTGTACCCATTTTAATAAAAGGATTTATGATGTAAAATTTGATGCAGTCAAAAGAAAGACCACAAGTTTCCCTATACATTTCTCATTCCTTTGAGAGAAAAATTGTAGATAATTTTTTTAGTGAACATGGTATATAATTTTAAAAGTGTTTTCCTCTTTTTAATTCATTCTTTTTAATTCTTTCCTGGTGTTGACAAATCAAAATAAACATTAACCTTATTTCTACTGGACCTGGAATTCTTGAAAACAAGAAAATAGATTCTAGGTCTTTCTTTCTCTAAATATAACACTTCGACTTAAAAAATCAAGATGATCTTTGCTTTTGGATAAATTAAATATGATCTCTGGAATATTTCCCCATTCCTTACAAACTATAAATGAAAAATGTGGAAATAAATTTTGTTTGTGGTATCCGTGAGCACTCCAGGGTTTCCTAAAATAATATGTGCTTATTGGGGATGGCACGTAATCATATCATGGCTGGTGCTTTGTTTATTATTTAAAAAAAAAAGAAAAGAAATAACTAATTAAGTAATACTATATGCAGAGATAGGATAATAAGCTTTTTGAGGATAATAGACCAATACAGTTTAATGTAGCCTGACTAAATAGATGAAAGAATAACACTTTCTATTTCTGTTGCTTAGTAGAACGTGCTTATTTCACAGGAGCTCTTTTCTATTGTGAATTATTTTCTGTACCTTTTATGAGACCTCTGTAACCAGTATACTCCTAGATAATAGCTTCAGTTTTCTCTGCTTTGCCCTGTGGTACAGATTTAGCAAAGTCTCATGTTTCTCAGTTTCTCTCTTTAATGCTGTCAGTCTCTGAGGTCACGTACTCTTAAGTCTAAACCACTTGGTAATCCCTCAATATGAGCACTTCACGCCTCTTAGCTAGAACTGTTATAATGACAAAAATGAAAATCTCTGTAGACATAACAAGACTTGTTGATCCTTCTCTTCATTGATATCTTTGGGAAAATAAATGTACTAAAATAATGAATGGTTTTACACAAGTTGCTGCAGAGCTTCCAATTAGTAAGAGTGTAGAGAGATCAGCCATTATAAATATTGCCCCATGTCACTACTTTTCCAAGCACTTTGGATATGAAGGAAAAAGCTTAGTGCTGCTTTATTGCTTATCTTACTGGTCCAGCAAAGAAATCCTAACTTGGCTTTGTTACATTTTAATGGTTAGTAGCCTGTACATTGAGACAAAACATTGAAAAAACATACCACATACAGGGGCTGAGGTTATGTGGATAGGATTGCTGTTTGGGGGTTATACAACTGGGAGATTTATATAGTTCAGAAAATCTACTAAAAATGCACGCTCACTCTGAACACCAGTGCATTGTCTCCATGGCATGTGAACATAACTGAAATGAAGATACCACCACAACATAAATATTCATCATCTCCCTGGGTATTTACTCAAGCACAATGGAGATTTGAGCAATAATTAGGAAAACAGAGGTTATTTGAATAATAAGAGAGTCTGAATTATAATATACTTTAGACAGTGTAATTCTTTTGGCAGAAGGATGGGCTGGAACAATGCTGAGGGGGATTTGGGGCTTAGAGACTGGACTAAGCCATGTCCTAGTGGGTTACTTACACATCTGAGGGCCACAACAAGCTTCAAGCTTCTGGGAGAGGGGGAAGGAAGGGCAAACAAGGTGGAATCTTAAGTTTCCCTGAGGATTCTACAACATCCATGAATGTAAGATGGGATAGTGGATACTGAGGAGGAGTGAGGTATCTTGAGAAAGGCCTGGGGCCCCCATCACATTACAAACTAAGATAATATGAGGGGATCTAACCTCCCCCCAAAAAAAGTACCTGGGACATCTAACTATTGGGACAAGTAGTATGACAAATGCTAAGTCCCCTGTAATGAGTAGGTAAGTCAGTCTTGTGGACATTACATATCATAATGACTTTTCACATTGATGTGAGAACTAAGGTCAGGGAGAAGGGATCAAAGCCCGAGTCTTACCCATTCCATCTTACTAGAAAGCTAATAATAATACAGCAGACAACTGGCATAGTTAATAGACAAGAAGTGGAAATCGTAAGCTCCCAAACACTTCACAGAATGAAAATGCTAAGTGATGGGCAGTGCCTGTGGCTCAAGGAGTAGAGCGTTGGCCCCATATGCTGGAGGTGGTGGGTTCAAATCCAGCCCCAGCCAAAAAGTGCAAAAAAAAAAAAAATGAGATCATTAAGAGTCTTAATAATTCACACTTTAGTGACATGTAAGTATAATATCCCTACTCCAAAAAACAATTTTGGTTGAAAGTTATTATTACATACAGTACAATTCAGAAGACTGTTGATTCAGTATATGTTTTATGTTTTTCCTTAAATGATTAAAGGCAATTTGCCTATGTAACTTCCCCTAATTACAAAATCTCTTGAATTAGATAAAGAACTTAAAGAATATGTAGATGTATAATGGAGTGCTTAAGAAATTCAACCATCAACTATATGTTTGCTATGTGCTGAGGACTGGAAACATCTTATGCTATATAAGTTTTTAAACATGCTGCTGAAGTACTTTTATTTTATGACTAACCATTTTAATGTGATGAGAATTTGAATTCCAGTCACTGGGAAAATGCATGTGTAGTACCAGAGTTATCAGATTGAAATTTAAACCCAACATCATGCCCACTAAAGGAGGTGAAAAAGCAAGCAAGAAAGTAAAGGATGGAAGAGGAAAATTCCTAAGTGTAGAGTATAAGGGTTTGAACACAATAATTAAGAAAATGCCATGAAGGCTATGTTAAGCAGTTTGGTGAAAATATTGCAGACTGTATATGGAACCAGCACATTGTACCTCATGATTGCATTATTGTACACAGCTATGATAAAAAAAAAAAAAGATGACTTTCACTCTCATCTTTTTTAAAACCACAGCATACCATAAGGGCATAGTATGATTACAAATATGACTCTCCTGTAGCTACTACAACAGATTGTTCCTGTCCTTGAAGTATGTTTCAGCTATTTCAAAAGCACATACAACACCTTTATTTGATCATTAAAATTCTGTTATGCTTTTGTCTGTCGGAAGCAAGTATGTGTAGGAATATCATCGAATTTCTAAATGTTAAATATAGTATTTAAATTAGAAATGTAAACATAGACTTCCAAGTAAAGGTTGCAATATCATATTAAGAAATTGCTAAAGCACATGTTACCAGTAAATAATTAAAAAAGAGAGATGCAGAATTCTGCCTAAGAGAGCTGAAGAAAAGGAGGAAGTGCCCCCAAATTTAGAATAAATAAAATCTCGGTAATTGGCGTTTATATTAGTTTTCATAATTTACTGATTACTTTTCACAACATTATGTCCATTAAATTAGCTGGTTCATTTACATTTTATAGATGAAGGAAATTCAATCTAAAGTTGATTTTCCTCTGATAAGGATAAAAAACAATCTATGATTTCAGGCTTTACAATGTAGATGCGTTGGCTATTCCAGTATGGTTCCATTCAACAGACATGATTTAACATAATCCTTTCCCAAATCATTGAATAAAACACTACAGTAGATAATAATAACAATAAATATAGACAGAGCCACAGAAGATCATGAGCAAAAAGAAAACCATTGCATGTAGATAATTTGGTTCAAAGATCATAATGTGTTATTACAGATGTGGAAAAACATGGAATAGGAGACATTAAAATCTGAGGTATATCTGTCAAGGAGGTATGTTGGAAAGTACAAATATGAATGAGCATGGAAAAAAAATGTATTAGCTTTTATGGAGACAAGGAGGTACGCTAGACGGCAGTAGCTATATGCACAAAGCCAGAGGCAAGAAAGGGGAACGAGGTTTCCTATGACAGCCAGAAGGTTTTTAAGAACAGCCTGAAAGGAAATAAGTCTAAAAAGACCTAGGGCTTAGAGTAAAATCAGAGTTGAGATCGGAAAGGCAGAGAAGGGACAAAATGTGCCGGACTTTGAATGACAGGTTGAGGATTTTGCACTTGACATTTTGCCCAGGGCCAGCCCTGGGCTTCCATTTTGAAAACATAGCAGAGACAACATGAAGAAGCTAAAATCAGGGTGGATTTGTTTGGACTTGCTGCATAATGTCCAACTACTGTCAAATGTTTGTCTTTCGAACACACCATAATTTATATGGCTCTGAGACATGGTGACAAAAGAATTTGAACAAGCATATTCTTAAAACCACCTTAAATTCTTCTAGTGCATTTTTTTGGAAAGTATTACAATCAGATAAAGAATATAAGATGCTTTTATTCGTATGACAAAGTTTGGTAGAATTCTAAAAATAATCTTTTTTTCTGGCTTAAGAAAATCCAGCTATATAAAATTCATGGCATCCTACCAAGTGTTTAATCAATGTTCATAGTGAAACTAATCATTATTTATAATTCAGACCTTAAGTAGCTACTCAAATGAGGACCCAGGGCATGATATATACTCCTATGTTATACTCTCTAATAGCCTTAACCAAAAGCAGCTGTGAACATAACACAAACCCCAGAAAATTTTGAAGGGAAAATACCTATTTCACTGTATTTCACACTTTCTGCGACTGAAAGAGTCCATGAGTAGAAAAAAGCTGAAAATTGAAGAAAAACTTGAAGTTTTGAAATACAATTTGAGTTACATATTCAGTCTTTAATATTTAATATTTAATAATCCAGTCTTTAATTCCATATAGCCCTTACTAAATACTCAGCATGGTCCCAAGAACATATCTCACCTTGTTTCTTCAGGACCTGTGGGAAGCTCCACTTCTGGTTGGCCAAGGTCATGGGTGACTTAACCTGTCACCATGTTCTCCTGGCTAGAAAGAAGTCACAGCTTCTGCTCACACTCAAAATGAGGGGATTACAGAAAGGAATGACTCTGTGGAGGTCATTTTATATTTCTGTCTACCACAGAGATAGATGTTGTCCTAAAATAGGTTCACATTCTTTTCTGTTTAGAAACTTCTGGAAGTGAAAATATAAATGGCTTCTGATCCTTAGTTTATCACATTTTACTTAGTATAAATCTCTTCATTTCTATTATTATCCACTTGGGGTATTTTAAATCCTCTTCAGATTGTTCATGTTGCCAACAATCATATCAGATAAAAAAAAGTATTTAATATGAAGGTGTGGGGGGACAGGGTGTGGGATAAAATCTTATCTATCAGATACAGTGACTACTATTCTGGTCATGGACACACAAAAAGCCCTGATTTCAGAATTACAAGATGTATCCTTGTAACAAAAGCATCTGTACATCCTTAATATTTTGAAATAATAAAAAAATCAGAATTACTTCCTTAATTTTGTAATCCTTATACATTAATCACATGTATTAAGAAATAGTTGTTGTATTACTTAAACATATAATAGGTGAATCTAAGTACATCTTCATTTTGGTTGTATAGCCAACATATAACCGGTCAAGAATTAAAATCCCAAACAACATGGTTTTTAATTAACAATTTAAAGCTTACTTTTCGGAATAGTAGTTGAAAGTACAGAAAGAGACCACATTTAAAAAGTCAGTATTGTGTATGCTTACCTGGTCTTGACTGTCCTGGTAATTTTATGCCAGGAAGATAGTCACTTCCCTTTCTCATAGCAAAAGACTTCTTTTGGGAAATTTACAGTACTTTAACTGTGACAAAATTAAGCAGAAAAGAATTGCAGGAAATTGAACAAAATTAAGTGAAGCATAAAGGCGGTAAACTGAGATGGGGAAGGTGTTATAGACTTGGATCAGCCCTAACTTGTAACAGTAGCAGAGAGAACAGAACCCAGAAAAGAAGTTCCCACTCCATACATTTTCCCCTCAAATTTGACATTTCCCCCTTTGCTTCGGACCCAAGACCTCCTAAAATATCTTACATTTTGGAAATGTTTCTGTGCAAACTTTCATTAGGGCATTTTAGACTGCCCATATGCTAGCTCTGACCTATTGTTCTAGGCAAAGCCCTCAGCTCACTATCAGCATTCCCCCGTTCTCTACTACATTACGTCATGTACTATTCCAAACATAAGGTTACATCCTCTCATCCACAAAACGGTTTCCACCTCACTTCGTGGTAAGGAGTAGCAACGCAGGTTACAGCTACATGCTTGACTCCTCATGCAGGGCTTTGACTTAAGCTTATCTTTTGGACGAAAAATAACTATTACTCCCACTGCAAATTAGCCAGACCTTCAAATAATAGAAGTACCTTTTGTGATGCAGAGAGAGAAGAGGTTCAGAAAGAAAGCTGAAGGGGGAGCTAGAAGAAGTTCAAAGAACAACGAATTATATTAATAGATAAGAGAGCATTTGCGGTACAAGGTGGCCATAAAGTTCGTGTGTGATTTAAGTTACACATGAACTTCATGGCAACCCTATATAAGGAACTCGTGTTTGGGACTGTTTTCCTATGGTGGAAATATATAAATTATAATAAGTTATGCTAAAGGCTATAATTAAGATACTTTAAAGTAAGCTATGAAAGAAATATTATAGGAAATTAGGAGAAGTAGAAATGTATTTGCCTAGAGAGTAAAGGGAAATTCAGAAGGGAGAATAAGAGTGCTTGATATCTTGTGAAGAGTCACCCATTCCAATCTAGGCCTCATTTTTTCAGACGAGAAATCCACATTGAGAAAGTTGCAAATTGCTTGAGAGAGCATGGTTAAAAGTAATTTTCTAAATTGTTTAATTCTAAGCACATATAAAGGTATAAAACAATACTGAATTCTGGAGAGGTGGAGCATGATGGCCAATGGGAAAGACGTTTAGCTTAGCTCTCCCAGAACAACAGGTGAGAGGGAGTGTGCTAGATCATTCCTGGCATGGAATATTGATGTGTAGTGGCAGTTCAGGGTGTGCAGCGAGGTGGTGGATTATTGGAGTTGGAGTGGAATCTGGGGCTGCAGAGACTGCCAGGAAACTGTCTGCAACTCAACCGTGGTGGCAGTGGAAACCAGCCCCCCCATGGAGGATTACAGTTCCCAGTTTGAAGGGAAACTAGGTATTGTGTGGAAAGATTGGTGAAGTGTGGATCTCCAAGTGGGATGCCCTCTGAAGCAGCACCACTGTTTTAGGTGACAGGAGAGACACTCAGACAGGAAAGATCCCGGAAAGGAAGGGGCTATTTTTTAAAAAATTTGCGAGATGGCGGTCACTGCAGGTACCTTTCTTCACAGGCCAGGTGCGGCAATTTGAGTCTCACCTGCAGGCAGTCATCCTACACTCGAAACAGGCCCAGGATATCCTGCACTTCACAGGGACTGTTGCAGGGAGAATTCGTGAAACCTGACTGTGAACATTTTTTGACATTGGTACAATCAACAGTTCGGCAAGATCTTAACACAGGCGTACAGCCAGGCAACCACCAAGAACAATCTAACCTGGAAACAAGTATAGCCTAGGAACCAATTAAGGCGCCACCTGGTGTCCAGAAAGAATATTGCAACATAAATATAACAAATAAGATCCTACTAAAATTGATCCCTACAGTTTACATGTAGTCCTACATATATATGGTATATTATATATTATATATATTTAATTAATTAATTTTGTTCTTGGCACCTTTTTTCTTTGCTTGTTCTTTTTTATTTTCCTGTGTTTTTTCTTTCTTGTAGGAGTTATTGTTAATTTTTTTCTTTTTTTTCTTTTTTTATTATTATTTTTTTATTGTTGGAGATTCATTGAGGGTACAATAAGCCAGGTTACACTGATTACAATTGTTAAGCAAAGTCCCTTTTGCAATCATGCCCCCATAAAGTGTGACACACACCAAGGCCCCACCTCCCTCCCTCCATCCCTCTTTCTGCTTTTCCTCCCCCCCATAACCTTAATTATCATAAATTGTCCTCATATCAAAATTGAGAACATAGGATTCATGCTTCAACATTCTTGTGATGCTTTACTAAGAATAATGTCTTCCACTTCCATCCAGGTTAATACAAAGGATGTAAAGTCTCCATTTTTTTTAATAGCTGAATAGTATTCCGTGGTATACATATACCACAGCTTGTTAATCCATTCCTGGGTTGGTGGGGATTTAGGCTGTTTCCACATTTTGGCGATTGTAAGTTGGAGCGGCAATAAACAGTCTAGAACAAGTGTCCTTATTATAAAAGGAATTTTCTCCTTCTGGGTAGATGCCCAGTAATGGGATTGCAGGATCAAATAGGAGGTCTAGCTTGAGTGCTTTGAGGTTTCTCCATACTTCCTTCCAGAAAGGTTGTACTAGTTTGCAGTCCCACCAGCAGTGTAAAAGTGTTCCCTTCTTTCCACATCCATGCCAGCATCTGCAGTTTTGAGATTTTGTGATGTGGGCCATTCTCACTGGGTTTAGATGATATATCAGGATTGTTTTGATTTGCATTTTTCTAATATATAGAGATGATGAACATTTTTTCATGTGTTCGTTAGCCATTCATCTGTCATCTTTAGAGAAGGTTCTAGTCATGTCTCGTGCCCAATGATATATGGGATTGTTGGCTTTTTTCATGTGGATTAATCTGAGTTCTCTATAGATCCTAGTTATCAAGCTTTTGTCTGATTCAAAATATGCAAATATCCTTTCCCATTGTGTAGGTTGTCACTTTGCTTTGGTTGTTGTCGCCTTAGCTGTACAGAAGCTTTTCAGTTTAATGAAGTCCCATTTGTTTATTTTTGTTGTTGTTGCAATTGCCATGGCAGTCTTCTTCATGAAGTTTTTCCCCAGGCCAATATCTTCCAGTGTTTTTCCTATGCTTTCTTTGAGTATTTTTATTGTTTCATGCCTTAAATTTAAGTCCTTTATCCATATTGAATAAATTTTTGTAAGTGGGGAAAGGTGTGAGTTCAGTTTCAGTCTTTTACATGTAGTCATCAAGTTCTCCCAACACCATTTATTGAATAGGGAGTCTTTCTCCCAAGGTATGTTCTTGTTTGGTTTATCGAAGATTAGGTGGTATAAGATGTTAGTTTCATTTCTTGGTTTTCAATTCGATTCCAAGTGTCTATGTCTCTATTTTTGTGCCAGTACCATGCTGTCTTGACCACTATGGCTTTGCAGTAGAGACTAAAATCTGGTATGCTGATACCCCCAGCTTTATTTTTGTTACTAAGAACTGCCCTAGCTATACGGGGTTTTTTCAGTTCCATACAAAACGCAGAATCATTTTTTCCAAATCTTGAAAGTACGATGCTGGTATTTTGATAGGAATGGAATTGAATAGGTAGATTGCTTTGGGAAGTATAGACATTTTAACAATGTTGATTCTTCCTATCCATGAGCATGGTATGTTCTTCCATTTGTTAATGTCTTCTGCTATTTCCTTTCTGAGGATTTCATAATTTTCTTTATAGAGGTCCTTCACCTCCTTCATTAGGTATATTCCTAGGTATTTCATTTTCTTTGAAACTATGGTGAAGGGAGTTGTGTCCTTAATTAGCTTCTCATCTTGACTGTTATTGGCATATACAAAGGCTACTGACTTGTGGACATTGATTTTATATCCTGAAACATTACTGTATTTTTTGATGACTTGTAGGAGTCTCACGATTGAGTCTTTTGGGTTCTGTAAGTATAAGATTATGTCGTCAGCAAAGAGGGAGAGTTTGACCTCCTCTGCTCCCATTTGGATTCCCTTTATTTCCTTGTCTTGCCTAATTGTATTGGCTAGAACTTCCAGCACTATGTTGAATAGTAAAGGTGACAGAGGACAGCCTTGTCTGCTTCCAGTTCTGAGAGGAAAAGCTTTCAGTTTTACTCCACTCAGTAAAATATTAGCTGTGGGTTTGACATAGATAGCTTCAATCAGTTTTAGAAATACGCCACCTATGCCTGTACTCTTCGGTGTTTAATTAGAAAAGGATACTGGATTTTATCAAATGCTTTTTCTGCATCTATTGAGAGAATCATATGATCTTTATTTTTGCCTCTGTTAATATGGTGGATAACGTTTATGGACTTGCATATGTTAAACCAGCCTTGCATCCCTGGGATGAAGCCTACTTATCATGATGAATGACTTTTTTGATGATAAGCTGTAATCTATTGGCTAGGATTTTGTTGAGAATTTTTGCATCTATGTTCATGAGTGAGATTGGTCTGAAATTCTCCTTTTTGGTTGGGTCTTTTCCTGGTTTTGGTATCAGGTTGATGTTTGCTTCATAGACTGTGTTGGGGAAGATTCCTTCTTCCTCAATTTTTTGGAATAATTTCTGCAGTACAGGAATAAACTCTTCCTTGAAGGTTTGATAGAATTCTGGTTTGAAGCCATCTGGACCAGGGCATTTTTTGGTTGGAAGATTTTTTATTGTTTCTTTGATCTCAGTGCTTCAAATTGGTCTGTTCAGGAGCTGTATTTCTTCCTGGATAAGTCTAGGGAAAGGGTGTGATTCCAAATATTGATCCATTTCCTTCCCATTGTCAAATTTCTGGGCATAGAGTTTCTGGTAGTATTCAGAGATGATCTTCTGTATCTCTGTGGGATCAGTTGTTATTTCCCCTTTATCATTTCTGATTGAGGTTACTAGAGATTTTACTTTTTTATTTCTCGTTAGTCTGGCTAATGGTTTATCTATTTTATTTATTTTTTCAAAAAACCAACTCCTTGATTCATTAATTTTCTGAATGATTCTTTTATTTTCAATTTCATTGATCTCTGATTTGATTTTGGATATTCCTTTTCTTCTACTGAGTTTAGGCTTAGATTGTTCTTCTTTTTCCAATTCCATAAGATGGCTTGTGACTTTGTTGATGTGCTCTCTTTCTGTTTTTCGAATGTAGGCATCTAAAGCGATGAATTTTCCTCTCAAAACTGCTTTTGCATTATCCCATAGGTTTTGGTAGCTTGTGTCTTCATTGTTGTTATGCTCAAGGAAGTTAATGATTTCCTGTTTTATTTCTTCCGCACCCATCTGTTATTCAACAGAAGATTGTTTAATTTCCATGCTTTTGGGTGGGGTTGAGCATTTTTGTTAGAGTTGAGTTCCACCTTTAGTGCTTTATGGTCTGAGAAGATACAAAGTAAAATTTCAATTCTTTTGATTCTGTTGATATTTGTTTTGTGTCCCAGGATATGATCAATTTTGGAGAATGTTCCATGGGGTGATGAGAAGAATTTATATTCTTTATCTTTGGGATGGAGTGTTCTATATGCATCTATCAAGCACAGTTGTTCTAGGGTCTCATTTAAATCTCTTATATCTTTGTTTAATTTCTGTTTAGAGGATCTTTCCAGCTCTGTAAGAGGAGTGTTAAGGTCCCCTGTTATTATGGTATTATCAGATATCATATTGCTCAGACTGAGTAAGGTCTGTTTCAAGAATCTGGGAGCATTTAAATTGGCTGCATAAATATTTAGAATTGAAATGTCTTCTTGTTGTATTTTTCCCTTGACCAATATAAAGCGACCATCTTTGTCTTTTTTGACCTTAGTTGCTTTAAATCCACATGTATCTGAAAATAAGATTGCAACTCCTCTTTTCTTCTGAATACCATTTGCCTGAAGAATTGTCTTCCATCCCTGGACTCGGAGTTTTAATTTGTCTTTGAAGGCAGGTGTGTTTCTTGCAGACAGCAGATGGATGGCTTGTGTTTTTTAATCCAGTCAGCCAATCTATGTCTCTTCAGTGGGGAATTCAAGCCATTATCATTTATTGAGATAATTGATAAGTGTGGTAGTAATTCTATTCGTCTTATTTTGTGGGAGTCCATTGCTTAGTTTTGTCTTTTGCATCAGTGTGGAGGTTAGGTTCTGTCCTTTAATTTCTGAGTTCTTACTTTGCTGCTGATCCATTGTGATGGTCAGTGTGTAGAACAGGTTGAAGTATTTCCTGTAGAGCTGGTCTTGCTGTGGCGAATTTCCTCAATGTTTGTATGTCTGTAAATGATTTGATTTCTCCGTCAATTTTGAAGCTTAGTTTAGCAGGATACAGAATTCTGGGCTGAAAATTGTTCTGTTTAAGTAGATTAAAGGTAGATGACCATTGTCTTCTTGCTTGGAAAGTTTTATTAGAGAAGTCTGCAGTCACTCTGATGGATTTGCCCCTGTAGATCAACTGGCGCTTACTCCTGGCAGCTTGCAGAATCTTTTCTTTTGTCTTGACTTTGGACAGGTTCATCACAATGTGTCTTGGAGAAGCTCGGTTAGAGTTGAGGCGACCTGGGGTCCGATATCCCTCTGAAAGCAGTGTGTCAGAATCTTTGGTGATATTTGGGAAATTTTCTTTAACAATATTCTCTAGTATGGCTTCCATTCCTCTGGGGCATTCTTCTTCCCCTTCTGGGATTCCTATAACTCATATGTTGGAACGCTTCATAAAGTCCCATAATTCTTACAGTAAATGTTCTGCTTACTCTCTTTTTTTTTCTGCCTTTTCTACTATCTGAGTTATCTCAAGAACTTTGTCTTCTGCATGGTCTAAACTGTTGCTGATACTTTCCATTGCATCTTTAAGTTCCCTAATTGACTGTTTCAGTTCCTTCAGCTCTGGTATATCCTTTCTATATTCTTCATATCATTCATCTCTTATTTCATTCTGTTTTTGCATTTCCTTTTGGTTATTTTCCACTTTATTAGCAATTTCCTTCATTGTTTCCATCATTTCTTTCATTGTTTTCATCATGTGTATTCTAAATTCCCTTTCTGTCATTCCTAACATTTCTTTATAGGTGTAATCCTCTGCAGTAGCTACCTCATGGTCCCTTGGTGGGGTTGTTCTGGACTGGTTCTTCATGTTGCCTGGAGTTTTCTGCTGATTCTTCCTCATGAGTGATGTCTTTCACCTGTTTCCTTGCCCTAATTTTCCTTTCACTTCCTCTTGCTCTTTAAGTTCTCGTGCCTGTGGACTAAGTTTTCGATGAGTCCTTTTTGTACAGGACCAGAAGGACAAGAATATTGAAGAGCAAGAAATGGATGGAAGAAAGGAGGAACGAGAGAAAAGAAAAAAAAAATAGAGAAAAGAGAGGGGGTGGGTAAAAGGAATATTGACAAAAAGAAGAGAGGCACAGAAAGAGGGAGACAGACCAATATATGTGTACAGTGGGGTACTTTGACACAACCTTAAAAAACAGCCACCTTCTGGGTATGCCCCATTGGGTGGTTCCCTTGAGGTCAGCGGCTCTTTGCTAACCTGGTCAGACACAGTACCCCACCTCCACCAAGTAGAGAGGAAAGACAAAAATGCTATAAATCAAACCAAAACAAGCAAACAGAAAACTTTACAGGATAAAATTGGGTGAAAAACCAAATTATAGCAGTAGAAACACTAGCAAAATGAAGTTCTAGTTATTGAAAAAGGCAGCAATGGGAAATTATAATTACACTAGAAAAATTGAGAAAGAAAAAATCTGTATGGAAAAGGTTGAAATTAAAAAACAAAACAACATCAAAATAAACAGAAAAACAACCAAACCAAAAAAAAAAAAAAAAAAAAAAACCAGAAAAAAAACACAATCAAAAACAAAGTATTATATGTTGTGGAATATTCTCTGGGCAACACGTGGTCTTCTGGGGTATGAGCGTTAATCACAGTGCTGATACAACTTGAGGCTGCAGATTTCTCCAACCCCAGCAGGTAGACACCCTAAATCTCTCTTCAACCCTCTTAAAAGGCACTTTGAACTTGTAAACTTGCTGAGTAGAAGCTTTCCTAGGAAAGTGCTTGTCACTGGAATCAGTACTGAAGTGGCTATCCACTTACCCAGTGTGCCAAAACCAGTCTCACTGTGCCCCTGAGTGTTAGGGCTATAAGGCGGCTCAGACCCCGCCCTTAGGCTACTCGGTCGCTGGGTTATCAGCTCCTGCCCTATTCTTGCTCTGCGACCCTGAGGGTGAAGCTTGCCAGGGCAGATCACTCACAATGGCTCCCTGTGGCCCTCAGCCAAACACTATTAGCTCTGTCTGGCTCAGTGGCTCAGTCTGGGGCCCTAGACAATGGCCAAAGTTCTCCACACTCCCGCTCAGGCTCTCCCCAAGGCAGTTCAACTGAGTGCCAAGTCCAAAGACACCAAAACAGTTCACAGGTAAGGCCTTTCCGGTTTGCAGTCTCGCTGCTACTGTACTTACTTACAGTTGCTGGCGGGTTTAGACCGATTGAACACACGCGACCATTTGCCAGTTTTCCACTGTTTTAGTCCTCCTCTTGGGGTCAAGAAGTCTCTTGCTGACTCCCTGTATCCTCACAAGGATGATTATAGGCAGATCCCACCAGCCAGAGATGCCTGGCTATCTCCCCAGACTCACAGTGCCCAGATGCAAGGAAGCTATTACTCGGCCACCATCTTGCTCCAATAATCCGAGTTATTGTTAATTTGTAAAAATTATTATTAATATTATTTTTTTCTCTTCTCCCCTTCTTTATACAATTGCTGAGAGTGCTTACATCAGGCTATTTGAGTTTTTTTTTTCCTTTTTTTTTTTGATTGTCTATTTGTGCATCTATTTGTTTGTGGGTCTGGTTGTCTTTTTGCTTGTTTGTTTGTTTGGTTTGTTTCACTGTGTCTTGTTTTTTACTAAATCCTCAGGTTGGCTGTTTTCCATAACTCCAATTTTTACATTCAACAAGAGCAAGGAGTGGGGGATGATGCCTGACTGAATCCAGCTTTCAACAGAAGCTCCCATCCAAAGGGAGAGATAAGAGCCAGAAAGTACCCAACAAAGCTGAAGGGTGGGAGCCAAGCTGAGAGAAGAAATTGATAATTCCATGTCTTCTCTGCTGAGGCAAGCTGCAACTCCAAGGACACAGATTTCAGGTATGGAACCCATCCCAAAGTTGACACATGCCTGTCCCCTTCCCCAAGAAATTTGCTTGCTTGCTATGGGATTTCTACTAGTGAGTGGTGAACTGAGGTTCTCTTCACTCACCCCACAGGAGCAAATTGCTGGAAGCTGGGAATCCTTGTCCAGAGAGTCACATCCATGAGCCTGGGCCTTCTATTGTCTGGCAGGTAGGTTGAACAAATACTTTCCCTGCCACAATGAACTTCACCTTTGGCCCCTTGCCTGATAGTGTAGAAGCCAACCCCTGCTGGCACTAGAATGTCCATAGATCTTTGTTAGGACTGGGCATTGCATGGAATGTGGCAGCACAGCTACGCTGTATCTGTGAATCCAGTAACAGTTCAGAAGGGTACAGGGAGGAAGGTGTCTGGCCTGGCTCTGAGAAAGCACAATTCAGCAGAGGGTAGAGGGTTGGGCTTCCACATGATGGGTGAACACACAGAAACTACTGAAGGATGGGAACCTGAGTGGAGACACCTCACACCTAGCAACAACATTAATAGAGCAATCCTCCAGGGTCAAATTCTGGAGATACACCTCCCCAATTCTGTGGACTGTTGGAGGGAACCAGACCTTGCATTGCAGGGATACCAGAAGAGCAGAGTGGCTGGGGCAGAGGCATGGTCTCTGAGGGCAAAAAACATTTGCTGCTTTGCTAACCTCTGGTTTGAAACAAGCTCAGGTGTAACACTCCCCAGTTTCCAATGAGCACCCGAGGTAGTCAGACTTCAGCTCCTATAGCTGGCAGATGGCACAGTGTGGTCACCTAGCCAAAAAGGCATTGAATTTCCTCTGACTCTGGCAGGCTCAACTCTCTGCTGCATTTGCTCTTTGGAGGGAACTGGGCCACATCCCCAAAGCGCTACCAGTTCCTGGGTTAGACAGAGGTGCAAGGTGGGGAAGGAGGCACCAGCCTCCCCGGACTATTTTACTGGGTGGGCCTTTCTGACTCCACAGTGAACACCAGAGTGAGTTACACTTGAGCTACCAGTGGACCCCTGTGGTCTAGTTGCTGGAGACCTTTTGAACTCTCCCACTTTATCTGTATTGGTGTTGACCAAAACAATTGGTTTGGAGCTCTTGACCTGGGCTGATCACCTGGGGACCTACCAAGGTTGTACCCTGGTTGTGTTGTTGTGGGAGTGTAGGATTCTCCACTTTAAGTTGTTGCCTGTGTTGGGGCTGGGTGTCTTAGTTACTTATATGTGTCCACAGCTGAGATTTCAGTCCAAAGCCACTGATTCATTAGGGTTGGACAGAGACTAGCTGAATTCAGGACAGAGCCATCTATCCTCATCACACCAAGCAGGTTCTCAGAGTTTCAAGCTGCAGTACTAAATGGGATCTTTGTAAAGCTCTAGGAAAAAAGCCAAAATCACCAGGCCCAGTTCTTTGGTAAAGGGCTGGTTAATTAAAACTCCAGGAGTGTTCCATTCAATTTCACCTTACCAGCTTCTCTAGCCAAACAGTGAAAAATAATCATGGGGTGGAATCAGTAGGAAAAGTCTGCAAAACATGAATAATCAGAGTAGAACAACTCCCCCAAGGAATGACAAAAGTGACACAACAGAAGATCCCATTCTTAAACAAATGGCTGAGATGTCAGAAATTGAATTCAGAATTTGGATTGCAAATAAGATTAACAAAATGGACCTAAAGTTGGAATCAGAAATTCAAGGATTAATTCAAATTTGTCTCAGGAATTCAATGAATTCAAAGTCAAAATCACCAAAGATTTTGACACATTTGAGGCAAGAACTTGCAGCTCTACAAGATTTGAGAAATCCAGTAGAATCCCTCAATAACAGAATGGAGCAGGCTGAAGAAAGGATCTCTGACTTGAAGATAAAGCTTTTAAACTCTTCAAAATGAGGCCTGGCTCTGAAAAAGCACAATAGCAGCGGGCAGAAGCTTGGGTTTCCACACACCTTCTGCCTGCGCCCTTCTGCACTGTTACTGAAAGAGAAAGAAGTGGAGAGCAAAAATGGATCATTCCCTGAGAGAATTGTGGGACCACTCCAAAAGCGCAAACCTTCATTGACCTTATAGGAATCTCTGAAGGAGAAGAGTATAGGATGTTTTGAAAGGCACAGATACTCTACTTCAAGAGATAATTGAGAATAACTTCCCAAGCATGGCAAGATATATACTGAATTTCAGATAAAACACAGTTTCATAACCCCAGCACAACTCAATACAAAGCATCTCCTAGACATATTATAATTAAGTTCACTGAAGTTAATATGAAGGAGAAAATCTGGCAAGCAGCCAGATATAAGAAAATCATAATCTACAAGGGGAACAATATTAAAATGACTGAAGATCTCTTTGCTGAAACTTTTCAAGCCAGAAGAGGATAGTCTTCTACCTTCAATCTCCTAAAACAAAATAACTTTCAGCCAGGATCCTGTATCCAGCTAAATTGAGTTTCATTTATGATGGAGAAATTAAATACTTTAATGACATACATACGTGTTGAAGAAATTTGCCATAACTAAACCAGCTTTTCAGGATATTCTCAGACTCATCCTCCATAATGACCAGCACAATGCTCTACCACCAAAGTAAACTCACTCTGAAATTCTTTATCAAAACTCAATTTCCACAGTGGTGAAAGGATTAAAAATGTCCACTGGGCTTGCAAAAAACTTGACACCCAAAATACTACCAGGCTTGTCAATACTCTCAATTAATGTGAATGGCTTAAAATTTCCTTTTAAGAGGCACAGGTTGGATGACTGGATATAAAAACTCAGGCCAGATGTCTGGTACATACAAGAAGCTCATCTTGTCTTAAAGGATACATATATACTCAGGGTGAATGGATAGACATCTGTGCAGGTAAATGGAAATCAGAAAAAAGCAGGGGTTGCAATTTTATTTCTAGATATGTTAGGCTTTAAACCAACAAAAGTAAGGAAAGACAAGGATGGTCACTTCATATTTGTTAAGGGAAACACTCAGCATGATGAGATTTCAATTATTAACATTTATGTGCCCAACCAGAATGCTCCTTAATTTACAAAGGAGACTCTAACAGACATGAACAATTTAATATCTTCCAGCACCATAATAGAGATTTTAACACCCCTTTGGCAGTGTTGGATAGATCCTCCAATAAGAAAATAAGCAAAGAAGTTTTGGACTTACACCTTACCATTCAACAATTGAGTTTAGCAGACAGCTGTAGAACATTTCATCCTAACAAAACTGAATACACAGTCTTCTCATCAGCCCATGGAACATCCTCCAAAATTGATCACATCTTAGGTCACAAGTCTAACCTCATCAAATTTAAAAGAATAGAAATTATTCCTTGTATTTTCTACTATCATCATGGAACAAAAGTTGAACTCAACAATAACAGGAATATGCATATTCATACAAAGACATTGAAACTAAATAACATTATGCTGAATGATACCTGGGTCATAGATGAGATTATGAAGGAAACTGCCAAATTTTTGGAACAAAACAACAATGAAGACATGAATTATCAGAACTTGTGGGATACTGCAAAGGCAGTCCCAAGAGGGAAATTCATAGCGTTGCATGCCTTCCTCAAGAGAATGGAAAGAGAAGAAGTCAATAACCTAATGGGACATCTCAAAGCAACTGGAAAAGGAAGAACATTTCAATCCCAAATGCAGCAGAAGAAAAGACATAACTAAAAATTAGAGCAGAATTAAATGAAATTGAAAACAAAATAATTATTCAAAAGATCAATGAATCAAAAAGTTGTTTTTTCCAACATCTCAAAAAATAGACAGCTAATATTTATAAATAAAAATAAAAGATAATTTCAAAAAATTATCTTTTTTTTGAAATTTGGGAAAAAAATAAGAAGTTAACTGATGACTCCATACTGAACCTCAGAGTCAAAGCTTTGTGTAATAGACATACTCTTATTTGACATGTGAATGTTACTTTTTTTCGCATTATTACTATCATTATTGCTCAATATTTTGTTGCAGCAATCATCTAATTTCTTTTCTGAATGTATTTATGTTCGTTCATTCTTTACGAGGTTTTTGTTTCTAGTCCTTATCTTAAACATTGTTATCGTTATTAAATTTTATGCCTTTTTTATTTTGTGAATGCAAAAAGTGGAAACCAAATAAACACATGTGTATGTTTTAAAAAGTTGGTTTTTTGAAAAATTCAACAAAATTATTAACCTTTGGCCAACCTAACCAAAAATAGAAAATTAAAGTTCCCAATATCATCAATCACAAATGACAAAGGCAAAATAACAACAGGTACCTCAGAAATTCAAAGAATACTTAATGAGTCCTACAAAAAACTATTCTCAGAAATATGAAAATCTGAAGGAAATTGAACAGTACTTACAAGCATGCCACCTTCCTAGACTTAGCCAGAAAGAATCGCAAATGCTAAATAGACCTATATTAAGTACTGAAATAGCATCAAATGTAGGAAATCTCCCAAAAAATAAAAGTCCAGGACCAGATGGTTTCACATCAGAATTCCACAAAACCTTTACAGAGGAACTAGTACCTATGTTACTTAACCTTTTGCAAAACATAGAAAAAGAATAAATACTTCCCAACACATTCTATGAAACAAATATTACCCTGATCCCTAACCCAGGAAAAGACCCAACAAGAAAAGAAAATATAGACCAATATCCTTAATGAATATAGATGCAAAAATATTCAATAAGATCCTAAGCAAACAGAATCCAGCAACACATCAAATGTATTATACACCATGATCAAGTGGGTTTTTATCTCAGTGTCTCAAGGTTTGTTCAATATACATAAATCTGTAATTATAATTCTTCACATAAAGAAAATAAAAAAACACAAAGACCATAGCATTCTCTCAATAGATGCAGAAAAAACTTTTGACAATATCCAGCATCCTTTCATGATCAGAACATTTAAGAAATAGGTATCGAAGAGACTTTTCTTAAACTGATAGGGGGCATCCACAGCAAACCCATATCACATTGAATGGAATAAAATTGAAAACATTTCCACTCAGATCAGGAGCCAGGCAAGGTAGTGCATTGTCTCCGCTGCTTTTTAACATTGTAGTGAAAGTCTTAGCCATCACAATCTCAAGAGAAGGTGATTAGGGGTATCCAAATAGGGTTAGAGAAGATCAAACTTTCACTCTTTGCAGATGATATGATTTTATACCTGGAAAACCCCAGGGAATTAATTACAAATCTCTTAGAAGTGATAAAGGAATACAGTAGCATCTCAGAATACAAAATCAATACTTACAAATCAGTAGCTTTTACATATACTGATAACAGTCAAGCTGAAAAAAACAGTCAAGGACCCTATTCTTTTTACAGTACTGCCAAAGATGAAATATTTGGGAATTTACCTAACAAAGACATGAAAGATCTCTATAAAGAGAATTATGAAACTCTGAGAAAAGAAATAGCTGAAGATGTTAACAAATGGAAGAACCTACCATGCTCATGGCTGGGAAGAGTCAACATTGTTAAAATGTCCATACTACCCAAAGCAATACACAATTTTAATGCAATCCCTATTAAAGCACCACTGTCATATTTTAAATATCTGGAAAAAATGGTACTTTGCTTTATATGGAACCAGGAAAAAACAAAAATAGCCAAGACATTACTCAGAAATAAAAACAAATCAGGAGGAATCACACTACCAGGCTTCAATCTATACATCAAAAAAGCATGGTAGGCACAAAAATAGAGAGGTAGATGTAGGGAACAGAATTGGGAACCAGGAGATGAACCCAAACACTTATCATTTGATCTTTGATAAACCAATCAAAAATATAAATTGGGGGAAAGATTCCCTATTTAACAAACGGTGCTGGGAGAACTGGCTGGCAACTTGTAGAAGACTGAAACTGGACCCACACCTTTCACCATTAACAAAAATTGACTCTCAGTGGATAAAAGATTTAATCTTAAGGCTCAGTGTCTGTAGCTCAAGCAACTAAGGTGCCAGCTACATACACCAGAGCTGGCAGGTTGGAATCCAGACTGGGCCTGTCAAACAACAGCGCCAATTACAACCAAAAAATGGCTAAGTGCTGTGGTTGGTGCCTGTAGTCCCAGCTACTAGGGAGGCTGAGGCAAGAAAATTGCTTAAACCCAGGAGTTGGAGGTTGTTGTGAGCTGTAATGCCAAGGCACTCTACCTAGGGTGACAGCCGAAGGCTCTGTCTCAAAAAAAAAAAAAAAAAGAAAAAGAAAAAAAAAGAAGATTTAAACTTAAGACATGAAACTATAAAGATTCTTCGAGAGAGTGCAGGGGAAACACTGGAAGAAATGGCCTGGGAGAATACTTCATGAGAAGGACCCCCATAGGCAATTGAAGCAACACCAAAAATATATTATTGGGATCTGATCAAACTAAAAAATTTCTGTGCTGCCAAGAACACAGTTAGTAAAGCAAGCAGACTCCCAAGGATGGGAGAGGATATTTGCAGGTTATGTTTCTGACAAAGGTTTGATAATGAGAATCCACAGAGAACTCAAACTTATTAATAAGAAAGGAAAAAGTAATCTCATTTCATTTTGGGCAAGGGACTTGAACAGAAGCTTCTTTGAAGAAGATAGGTGCATGGCCTACAGATACATGAAAAAGTGCTCATTATCTTTAATCATTAGAGAAATGCAAATCAAAACCACTTTGAGATACCATCTAACTCCCACTAAGAGTGGCTCACATAACAAAATCCCCAAAACTACAGATGTTGGTGTGGATGTGGAGAAAAGGGAGCACTTCTGCACTGCTGGTGGGAATGCAAGCTAATATGTCCCTTTTGGAAAGAAGTATGGAGAATACTCAGGGATCTAAAAGTAGACCTGCCATTCCATCCTGCAATTCCTCTACAAGGAGTATATCCAAAAGACCAAAAATCACTTTGTAACATAGATTTTTGCACTAGGTTGTTCACTGAAGCTCAATTCATAAAAGCCAAATCATGGAAGAAGATGAATTGCCCACCTACCCATGAATGGATTGATAAATTGTGGTATATGTATATCATGGAATATCATGTAGCATTAAAAAAGGTGGAATGTTTATATGTATGGAGCTGGATCAAATCCTACTTAGTAAAGTATCTCAAGAATGGAGGAAAAAGTATCCAATGTACTCAGTACTATTATGAAACCAATTTACAATTGCTCACACTTTCATATGAAGAATAGAACACAAATGTGGCCCAGGATGAAGGGAGGGGAAAGGAGGAGATGAGGGAAGTCAGATGGAGGGAGAGTGAATGGTGGGACTACACTTATGGTGCATATTGGAAGGCTACATGTCGGATCTACTACGTATGGAGTATAAATGTCTTAACACAATAATTAAGTAAATGAAGTGAGGGATATATTAACCAGTATGATATAAGAAGTCCAAATTGTATATGAAATCAGCACATTGTACCCCATAAATACATTAATGTATACATGATCTACTTCTTTATGATTTAATAAAAATAAATAAATAAATAAATAAAAATGAAATACCGAATTTTGGGATCATTGTAAATACTCAATACTTGCTAGGAAGGACAATTACCATCAGAATCATTATTATGAATGATTACATGGTTTATTAGTAATCTGTACATCCTAATTATCAAACTAATATTATTTCCATTATGTTCCACAACTTTGTGGCTGGCTCTGCTGTATATTATACTGCTATTAATGTTTGTTTAATGCTTTAAAATACCGTCTAATTGTTTCTTTCATCCTCTGCCGAAACAACATTTATTACATCCTTGGAAAAACTTATGCCATATGAATTGCAGTATATTTAGTGCAACACAAAATTATTAATGCTAATGTTTTAAATGAATATTATTTTGATTTCTATTCTGCAATTATTATTTATAAGAAAAGAAATTACATATTTGGGATATAATGACTTTTTTCTAATAGAATTCTGTATTTTTATTAAAAAATTTTTCTTTTTACAGCCCTGAATTCAATCTCTATAATTCCGTTACTCACCTAATATGATAAAACACATGTTGAAAGGGGAGGACAAAAATCCTTTAAACTGTCAGTTGAGGAGCTGATGCAGTTATTGTCTTATTGTCACAATTCAAATTTTAAAAATTCTCATCAGATAATATCCCAAATTACCAAATTACTGTGATTTCTGTTATGACTAATAAATGAAAACAGAATTTCTCTCCCCCGCCCCAATGGAATAGGTCAGTTTTTTTTTTTTTTTTTTTTTTGGAATAGGTCAGTTTTAATAAACATAAGTGACCAATAGTGTTCTTTGAAGTAATTTGTTACTGTCCTCTGAGAAAATTCTCATATTTCAAGCATTACTTCAAAGATAATTGGATACTTTAAATAAATATTATACTTGTAATTATTATTATTAAGGGTCTGGTCACAGTAACATTTTTTTTTTCTTTTAAATAACACATTTAAATTCTGATGTAATATTTTGAACCTTCTTCTCTTTCATGATTCACATTCTTGAAAACGACAAAAAATACTGAAATTAGAAAAACTGTACATTTAATCAGCTCTATACATTTCAAAGGAAAAATTCACTTAGCTACTAACAAATGCTCTGAAGAGCTCTTTCCTGGACTTAAATAAGCTCTGTGACCGTTAATAAAAATAGCAGAAGACTGGAAAAAAGAAGAAAATTGATTGTTTTGGTGTTCTTAGAAAGGCAGAAATATTGAGATTGCACAGGTAACCATCTAGAATTACTTGGCATTGTATAAACTGCTACAAGAGTATGACAATTTAAAAATTATTTCCCTCAAATCGTATTATTTTCATTAAATTTTACTTCATTCTAATAATAGAAACATACCATTTAAGAAATATATAATCTACCCAAATTACTCCCCCCTTTTTTTAGAGACAGTCTCACTTTGTCACCCTCAGTAGAGTGCCATGGGCTTACAGCTGACAGCAACCTCCAGCTCTTGGGCTTAGGCGATTCTCTTGTCTCAGTCTCCCGAGTAGCTGGGACTACAGGTGCCTACCACAACACCCGGCTATTTTTTTTTTTTTCTTGCAGTTTGGCTGAGGCTGGGTTTGAACCTGCCACCCTGGATATATGGGGCCGGCACCCTACTCACTGAGCCACAGGCATCACCCCCAAATTCCCTTTTTAATATCAAAATATTTAAGTACCATAGTTCATTAAGTTGAATCATTCAACATTAAGCACACATATACACATACAGTTATGGTGTAAAAATAAGTATATATTTCTTATTTAAGAAATGTTCTGTAACTAAATACATAATATATTACCTATTTTCAATTTCTTTGTTTATATGATTATTTAAGGAAACAGCAAAAATAAAACTTGTTTAAATGCGTGGAAATGTACTCTAGCACATTTTAATACTCCACAGGTAGAAACAGACCATTAAGGCAAAGAATCAACAAAGAAACACAGACTTAAACCAGACTCTAGAAAAAGTGGATTTAACGGACATTTACAAAACAATCTACCCCCCAAAATACAAGATGCATTCTTTCCATCAGCATCTGGGATATTTGTAAGATATATCATAGATTAGGCTCTGAAACAAATTCTCCACAAACTTTATATAATTGAAATCATACCAGGTATTTTCTCAGATGACATGGAATAAAACTAGAAAATGATTCCAAGAGGAACTCATAAAACTACACAAATACATGGGAATTAAATAACCTGTTACTGAATGATATTTGGGTAAATGATGAGCTCATCCAAGACTCCTCTGAATACCTTTATACATGCAAATGAGGAAATGAGCAAATTTTTGGAAACATATGACCTTCTAAGCTTGAATCAGGAAGAAATAGAGAATCTGAACAGACCAATAATGAGTAGTGAGATGGAATAAATAATTAAAAAATCTCTCAACTAAAAAAGACCAGGACCAGATGGATTCACACTAAATTCTACCAGACTAATAAGGAAGAACTTCTATCCATCCTAATGAAACTGTTCCATAACACTGACAAGAAGTGAATCCTCCCTAATTCATCTACAAAGCCAGCTTCACACTAATACCAAAATCAGGACATTAACAACAAAAAGTGAAAATACAGACCAATAACCCTCAAGAATATTGATACAACAATCTCTAAAACAATACTAGCAAACTGAATCTGAGAGCATAGCAAAAAAATAATTTACCACAATCAAGTGGGTTTTATCCCAGTGATGCTAGGGTGGTTCTAAATACTCAAATTAATAAATGTGATTCACCACAGAAACAGAATTTAAAAGAAAAACACATTCTTAGCTAAATAAATGTGAAAAGCTTTTAATAACATCTATCAACCCTTTATGATAAAATTCCAGGGAAACTAGGCATAGAAGTTATTATTTATCATTGATATCATTAATAACAAGCTATTTATCATAGAATATCAATATTATCAAAATAATAAAAGCCTATATGACAAGTTCACAGCCAGCATCATACTGATTGCAGAAAAGTTGGAAGCATTTCCCCTAAAAAGTGTAACAAGATAAGGATTCCCACTTTCACAAATTCTCTTCAACAGAATACTGGAACTCGCAGTTGGAGCAATCAGGCAATAGAAAGAAAGGGAGGGCATCAATATCGAAAAAGGGGAAGTCAAACTATCGTGTTTGCTGACAATGTGATCTTACATCTAGCAAGCCCGAAAGAGTCCTCCAAAAGACCCCTAGAATTGATAAATGAATTCAGTAAAGTCTCAGGTTAGAAAATCAATGTACACAAATAAGTCACATTTGTATAAACTTATACCACCAAGATAAGAATCAAATCAAGAACTCAATGCCATTTGCAACACATGTTAAACAAAAAACTTGGGATATACTTAAACAAGGAGGTAAAAGACTTGTACAAGGAAAACTACAAAATGCTGATGAAACAAATCACAGATGACACCAGCAAATGGAAAAAGCATTCCATACTGATGGATTGCAAGAAGCAATATTATTAAAATGACCATACTGCTCATAGCAATCTAATCAAAGTACTAATTTTTTCACAGAATTATAAAAATTTCCTAAAATTTGTATAATCAAAAGGAGCATAACTAGCCAAATCAATCCTAATTAAAAAGAAAAATATGAAGTCATTACATTACCTTTAAACTATACTATAAAACTTTAAACTATACTACTAGGCTATGCTAAACAAAACAGCATGATATTCATATAAAGGTAGACACACACAGAGACTAATGGAACATAATAGGGAACCCAGAACAGAGAATCCAAATACCTACAACCAACTGTTGAGGAAGCAGACAAAAGCAGCATTAGAAAAAGTACAAGCTATTTAATAAACAGTGCTGGGAAAATTGAATAGTCTTAGGCAGAAGAATGAAACTGGACTCCTATCTCTCACCTTATGTAAAAATTAACACAAGATGGATTAAAAACTTAATGCCTAAAATCATAAAGATATTAGAATAAAAGTTAAAAAAAAACTATGTGCAAGAAGAGCCTAGGGAAAGAATTAATAAATGGGACTTTTTTTTTTTTTAAAGCTTCTGTATAGCAAAAGAGATAATGAATGGAATAAATAGACAAAACCTAAGAAATAGGAGAAAATATTTGCAAGCTACATGTCTGAAAAAGGACTAACATCCAGGATCTCTAAGAAATGTAAACAATATTAGCAAGAAAAAAATAATCTCATTAAAATGTGGGCAAAGGGCATGTACAAGCTTCCAAAAAAGAGAAACAAATAGCCAAAAAATACAGAAAAAAGTTCAGCATCAGTAAGCATTAGGAAAGGCAAATGAAAACCACAGTGAGATACCCCCTTACCACTGTCAGTATTGCCATTACCAAAAATACTGAAAGACAGTAGATGCTGGCACAGGTGCCATGAGAACAGAATGATTATGGTGTGGGAGTACAGATTCATATTAGGTTGGGTTGGTAAGTATAAAATGTCTGATTTCTTTAAGTAGTGAGTTGACAGTTGACCTCTGACATTTCAATATTTAACTTTGACAACTCTTATTTCTTGGGTTTGTGTGTGTGTTTGTTTTTGTGAAGATGCATCCTCATTCTTTCAAACTCACAATCTGGCTTGTAATTATCTTTCAAAATTTTTTTACAACAACTTTTGTGAAACTATGGATAAGTCAAAAAATTGTGTTGCTTTTTAATATGAGTTCCCTTGTGGAACCAATGCAGAACAGACAGCTTTAAATATCAACAAAATGTTTGGGAAGGATGTTGCTAATGAATGTATAGTATATAGATGATTTGAGAACAGGAGGCCGTTGTTCTCAGTGAAGTAACCCAGGAACAAAGGACCAAATACCACATGTTCTCACTTATAAGTGGGAGCTAAGCAATGGGTATGCATGGTCACTTAAAGGACATTAGAGACTCAAAGGGGGAGGGCATGTAGGTATGTAATGAAAATTTCCTACTTTGTACAAGGTACACTATTTAGATGATGGATATATTCAAATCCTAGACTTCTCCATTATGTAATTCAGCCATGTCACAAAGAATTATTTGTAACCCCAAAATCTATTGAAATAAAATAACATCAGCAATCTGTATACTTTCATTAAATAAACATCGCGTTTATTTCAGAACCACCAAGTAATGTATAGAAATGTAGATTTATTTAAAGGAATAAAAGAACTATTTTCTATTAAAAAGAAAACATATTCAGATTTTTCTAAAGAAAAATCACACGAACTAATTAACAATATAGGAAATGGGCAAAATTAATAGCATAGTAAATGGGCAAATCTTTTGCTTCCTGAATTAGTTTCATTGGTGTACCAATTATTTTCCAAACAAAAAATGTCTTGCCTGTATATAATATGAAAGTTTTACCGGTAATTAGATAAATAAAATATAACTTGTCTTTAAAATAGCACACCATTAGGACAATTAAAGGAAAATGGACCCAAATTATGAAAAATGCTATGAAATGTATAAAATTTGTATAATTTTACTTTTCTTGTATGCGGTATGCATGCTTATCTATGGAGCATTTAAGGACTTCTGCTCAGACAGCATTGCAAATCTTAAGTTTTATTGTCTTTTTCTTCATGTGTTTAAATGTAGGATATGGGAAACATTTAGTTTTCCCTGCTTCAATTTCCTCATCATAAAAAAGAGACAAATAAAACATACCTAAAGTTTATCTGTTAAAATTAATGCAGTAAAGGGTGTAGAAAAGTATGCTGGAATTTGTGTTGTATAAATGGAAGCATAGGGTGGCACCTGTGGCTCAAAGGAGTAGGGTGCTGGCCCCATATACCGGAGGTGGTGGGTTCAAACCCTACCCCGGCCAAAAACTGCAAAAAAAAAATAATAATAAAAATAAATAAATAAATGGAAGCATAAAAGCATTTCAGAAGAGCATTTTGTACAACTGGTTCAGACTAATCTTATTCTTTGGAAACTTATTTTCCAGTACTTTCAACATCTTATAATATGTTTAATACACTTTAATACATAATCATGCTTATTCTCTGCTATCATACAAAATAACTATATTTTAGTAACAATAAATAAAATTCTTTGATTTGTACAGTAAAAAATTCTCTGCCATAGGTCAATTCACATACACAGTGATATATGACCTTTCTAAGTAATAAATATATTTGGAGGTAGACATAAAGAAATGATCCTCAAACATGGCGGCACATTATAATTACATGGTGTTTAAAAATACATTTGTCTTGGTCTAAATCAGATTGAATAAATGCAAACACTTCAAGGGTAATCATTTAAGAATATGAATTGCCAAAAAGCTTGCTGGGTGGTTTTGATGAAAATAGTCTTTACACATCAATATAAATCATTGGATTAGATCATTTTCTTCATTTCTTTAATATGAGAATACAAAAAAAATGCCTTTTTTAAACTTTATATATATCAAATAAAGCACATTTTAGGACTTTGTTTGTTTATGGACTTCTAAGTTATTAATATCAACGTACAAACACACACAGTTTCTCCATTACAACATTACCACCTCTTGGCTAGCCAGGTTCGAACCCAGCCCAGGCCAGCTAAGCAATAATGATAACTGCAACAAAAAAATAGCCGGGCATTGTGGTGGGTGCCTGTAGTCCCAGCTACGTGGGAGACTGAGGCAAGAGAATCTCTTAAGCCCAAGAGTCTGAGGTTGCTGTAAGCTATGACGCCACGGCACTCTACCCAGGGCAACAGCTTGAGACTCTTATCTCAAAAAGAAAGGAAGTATAGTAAGCCAGGCACTGTATTCTTTATCTCCTAGAGAGTCTAGAATTGTTTCTGCACAAGTTCATACCTATATATCCCAAATCTTCTTAACTTCTCTCCTTGGGCACCCAGCTCACTGAATATCCTTCTGACTTAACATTCTATTTTCAAAGGCAAGAAAAATATGGGGAGGAGGGTGCACCACACAAAGGCAAATGTACATGGCTCAGCTTGACGTGCAGCCTCGTTCCTATAGATGGCGACTTGGAAACAGTAGCCACTCTCGTCCCTGCCCCTGCGCTGCACCTACCTCAATTTAATGTATATGTGAACATAATGTATCTATATTTTACAGTAAAGGCTTCTCATGATAAAAACTAAGAAAGACGCCAAACAAATAGAGATACTAAATGGAGTGGAGAGCATTGGTGATAACATGAGTACAGGACAAAACTCTGATGCTGTTGTTGCAGTAAAGTGTAAGGTAACAGATGGCCCTCTAAATATAGACTTCTCATTCAGCCATCTGTGCTCTGCTCCAAATTCTTTCGTCAAAAACATTCATTTAGAAGAAGTTTTACTCCATTTACAAGATGCCACCTTCGGGGGGTTGTGTGTAGGCTGTTTTTGGATTTCAAGCTGTTTTCATTCAACAAGGAGCAACGTGTGAAACAGGAGGAGGAAGGGACGGATTTACTTAAAGTCTCATGTCTAAGATCACATAAAAGCTCTGTGCTTCTCCAACTGATTTTTTGTTAACTTGAACTTCTTTAGTACAAGATAATTATTGACTCACGCATAGTTCCAAGAAATAATACTATCTGTAATATGCTTTATCAGATACCATTGATATCGGTAATATAGATAGCATAATAGCATAAGAATACATCTCTGCTAAGAGATATTATGTGCACTTTACTCAGTTTTCCACATTGATAAAATCTTGAAAACTTATCAAAGCACTATTTTGACACCTGTAAACAAACCTCTGTAATCTGTAAACAAACCTTGCAAAATTCAACCCAATTGCCAGATCATCTAATGCAAAAAAAGAGATATTTACTGTTTTATGATCATTAACTATTATAGCCATAACTCAGTTATTGTTTGGAATTATTATTTGGAGTAACTTCCTGAAGGCCTGCATTACAAGGAGGCCAAAGACACAAGTGGTAGACAATTTCTGTTTGTTTACAAGGTAATGTCATGTTATTTCTTTATAACTGATGACTAAAATAGCACTAGAATGTAACTCATGATTCAAATATCATTAGAGTGAGCAAGACAACTTTCATTCTGTGAACTACAGAGTCTATTTTTATTCCTTTAATCAACAAGAAATAGTTTAAAATGACCTGTTCTGAATTCCAAAATGAGTAAACCATACACCTGTACTTACAGTTCTCGGAACACAGACTAACAATAATATAATTGTTATGTGTCTACAATAAACACCTGTCACATACTGTATTTTATTTTATTAATTTCCAATCTTAAGGATTCAAGGAGTGGGCCTGATGTGGTGACTCACACCTATAATCCTGGTACCATGGGAGGTCCAGGCAGGATTGTTTGAGTCAGAATTCGATACCAGCCTGAACAAGAACTAAACTTCATCTTTACTAAAAATAGAAAAATTAGCTGGCTGTTGTAACATGTGCCTGCAGGCCCAGAAGTTTGGGCCTCTGGAGCTAAGAGGATCAAGGTTGCCTGAGCCCAGAAGTTTGCAGTGAACTATAATGACACCACTGCATTCTACCCAATGCGATAGAGCAAAACTCTGCTTCAGAAAAAATAAATAATCAAGGAGTGAAATACTTTTAATATATAAATATAATTAAAAATATATTCTTACAAAAGAATTATGACACTAAAACTGTTTACAATAGTTTGAAGCATAACTTACATTATTTTTAGGACATAAACGAGATTTCTTGACTTTTTTCTCTTCTCTCATTAACTGCACATATTTAACTTATTTTCCACTTTGCATCTAATATAAAGAAAAACAAAAATAAAATGTACACTGTCAATATTTGCTGGTTAACTCTAGGAATTAAAATAGACTAAAATTAAGACTGTGATCCTTTGAAGATTTCTTATAATAGTTCCATAAGCCATAGAGGTGAATATTTAAGCCTTGGTATTAGTCAATGTAATTAAAATGATTGGCTAAAAACAGACAGAAAGAGCACTCGGATTACCAGAGGACCTCTTTAGCCCTTGCATTGGTAGTTTTCTATGGCTACAGAAACAAATTACTATAAACTCAATGACTTAAAAAAGCACAAATTGTCTTGTAGTTCTGCAGCTCAAAAGTCTGAAATGAGTCTCACTAGGCTAAAATCAAGCCGTTGGCAAGGCATCATTCCTTTCTGAAGGCTCCTGCCCTTTCCAGGTTCAGCAAGCTTCCCACACACACCACTCATGGACCTCTTCCTCCACCTTCAAGGCCAGCAGCCAGTTCTCACACACATCACTCTGACCTCCTCTTTGTAATCAAATTTCTGTTTGCTTTTCTCTTTTGAATCTCTCATCCACTTTTAAAGATCCCTGTTATTACTCTGGGCTCACCAGGGAATCAGTGTAATTTTCCTATCTCATCATCCTCAATCACATCTGCAAAATCTCCTCTGTTGTTTAAGTTAAAATATTCTTTTTGTGTTTTGTTTTGAGACAGAGTCTCACTTTGCTTCCATGGGTAGAGTGCTGTGGAAACAGCCTAGCTTATAGCAACCTCAAACTCTTGAGCTCAAGTAATCCTCTTACCTCAGCCTCCTGAGTACTGGGACTTCGGGCACCTGCCACAAATCCAGGCTAGTTTCTCTATTCTTCTTTCCCTTTTTTTTTTTTTTTTTTTTAGTAGAGATGAGGTCTCACTCTTGCTCAGGCTGGTCTTGAACTCCTGAGCTCAAGAAAACGTACAAGGGTTAGTGTGCCAGAGTGCTAGGATTACAGGTGCGAGCCACCACACCCAGCCAAAATATTCTTATAGTCTGGAGATTAGGATGTGGACTTCCATGAAACACCATTATTCTACTTACCACATCCCCAAATTGTATGCATTTACTCAGTGATAAAACATAAATTAAATGCCTATTATGATTACAGACATTTTGAGTCTGTAGTCTTTGTGCAAATGAAACCTCCAGATCATTTAGGGAGAAAAGTTTTTCCACACTGGGAAAGGGAAATGATTAAACAAATGTCTTTACACTTAAATCTCTAAGTTAACCTTGACGCTTACTTGTCTCCAACTCCATCCTCTCAATGGTCTAACTGGTTTTACCTACCAATTATATCTTTAGTCTTCTGCTGTTCCTACCATGAACTGACAATCTTTCCATTGCAAGGCCATTAAAGGTGTGAACTTCTCTTCCAAATTGAACAGAGTGCAATAAAAGACTGATCATTGATAAACAGAAATATTAGTCTTGCCCAGACAAGGACTTAGAAGTGTAAATTGCAAGGGAGGCAAGTATTCTGTCATTAATGATACCATCATATATTGTGATTAGAGTAAAATAAATTAACAATTAACTATTTTATGACATTTAAGAATTAATTAATTTTGTGTGTGTGTGTATGTGTGTGTGACAGAGTGTGACTGTCACCCTGGGTAGAGTGCCATGGCATCATAGCTCACAGTTACTTCAAACTCCTGGGCTTAGTGATCCTCTTGCCTCAGCCTCCAGAGTAGCTGGGAATGTAGGTGCCTGCCACAAGACCTGCCTAGTTTTTCTTTATTTTCAGTAGGGATCTCACTCTTGCTCAGGGTGGTCTCAACTCCTGAACTCAAGCTATCCACCTGCCTCGGCCACCTCGAGTGCTAGGATTACAGGTGTGAGCCGCTGTGCCCAGCTTAAAAGCTTTCAACTTCTTAGTAATTAATGACATTTGGAAGTAAATGTCAGTTTTATGGGAAAAATAAAAGGAATACCTATTCCTATCCAAAGAAAAAAAGGTTTGATCCAAAAATATTTATTGTAGTATTATTTTTAATTGAGGAAAATTAGAAACAACCTAAATATTAAATATGAGAAAACAACTAAATGTATTTGATGCATCCTCTAAGAAAAATATTAGTTTGTGGGAAAAAGTGAAATATAAAAATCATACTCTAATTTGAGAAGGTAAAAATTTAATTGAGAATTTAAAAAATAAGAAATACATGAAATTGGAGGTGTCTAAGGGGTTGTGGATTTTTTTAAATTTTAATATTTAGTATTGTGATTCTTAGAGTAAATGTTTTAAATTCCTTGATTCTGATGCATCACAGTAAAATATATCAATAAGTAACAATGGTAAATATTTCTTCTATAAAGTGTCTACCTTTATTACTAATTTAGATATCAGTTTGCTCAGAAAACAAAACAAAACAAAACAAAACAAGGAAAAAAAAGAAAAAACCTTAACAAGTCCCCGTATCCACATTGACTGATATGCCTGGCAAACAAAGCAGCTCCCCAGCACTCTGTCAAACAGTAAAGTGAGACAGTAAGAATGTGGATTCTGGATCCAGCCTACGGGAATTTGTTCCAGCTCTCACAGATACAAGCTATACACAAATAGCCATAAAGCCTTTGTCTAATCTCTCTATGCCTCAGGTTTCTCATCTATAAAATGGATAAAATGACAATGCCCACCTCCCAGACTGTCTGAGTTACATTCAGATATACGTGACATTCACAGAGCAATGCAGGGCATAGTTCTGGATCATAGCTATGAGATGCAATTAGTAAAGAAAGAAATTCTTTAAATCTTCTAATGCACCCTTTCCCCCAAATGTTCTTAGGGATTCTTCTAATATATTTCCTGAAATTTCATTACTTCTTTTTCTTTTATGGAAATGACTTTTTAAAAACAAAATACTCTCTGCATACTCTGCATTCTCCAGAATTAGAGGAATTCTGTGGAGATCTGGCCATGGTATGTAATGGCAGAAAAGAGGGGGAGAAGCGTTCAATGGCAGACTGCACAGTGAGGCACCAGAATGAAGATCTTGGCTTCTAGTAAATATAAAGAGTAGATCTGAGACAGAATCCACCAAATAGAATTGGTGGGTAGACATGGGAGACCAGAGAAAAAGTAAAGGCATCAAGCCAGAATGGCCTATTTCTTATGATATTGCCTGTAATAAGCCCTTGAAATTTGCTTGCAACCTGAAAAATACTAGAAATTTTTTAGTGCTTAGCTGCTTCGGCAAAAGCATTTAAAAAATTGGAATGACCTGAATTCACACATTTATTTTTAATTTGCCACAAAAATGTCCATTAACTAAATTTCTTTTGTGCATTCAGAAATGTGGAATTGTTGAGTTGTTAATACATTCAGAACCACAGCAATAAACTAAAACTTCCACTTATCAGAAACTGAAAGAATCTGAGTGTGCACAATCATTTAAGTCAGTGGGCACATATCAAAGTCATTCTACTGACAAGGCAATGCATTCAACCTTATGAGAGATGCAAAGATATAGTTTCCTCTCTGTCTTTGATGTACATAACTGATATAGTTTGTTTGAAGTCATAAGAAATTGAGATAAATAAATAACATTTTTAGGGTGGCGCCTGTGGCTCAAGGTGTAGGGCGCCATCCCCATATACTAAGGGTGGCAGGTTCAAACCCAGCTCTAGCCAAAAATCTGTAAACAAAAAAATAACACTTTTATATCAATATTTTCAGGCATGTTTGCATAAAATGAACTTTTATAGAAGTTTAGAGGAGGCTTTAAACAACCACCTCAAAACTGAACCATTTGTACCACTTGTAATTTAGGACTTGTGTTCAATAACAAGGATTTAAAAAAAGAGAATATAGCAGTTCCTGGCCTCAAAGAATTAAAAGTGTAGCAAAAAGGTGAAAAAAAAAACAAATGAAGACTATAATGGGTGGAGGGAGAGTAATTGGTGGGACCATACCTATGGTGCATCTTACAAGGGTATGTGTGAAATTTACTAAATGTAGACTATAAATGTCTTAACACAATAGCTAAGACAATGCCATGAAGGCTATGTAAACTATTTTGATGAAAATATTTCCAATTGTATATAAAACCAGCACGTGATACCCCATGATTACATTAATGTATACAGGTATGATTTAATAAAAAAAAAATGAAGAATATTTAATGTGGTTAGAGAATAAAGCATCTTAGTCCAGGAGTGAAATGTTCAATAATTTCTCTAAGAAGAAGGGACCTCTCATGAGTCTTGAGATTCAAGAAGGTAGATAAGAGAGCAGTTCAATGAGATAAGAAACAGGAAAATGTTCAGGTCTGGGGCTGAGGGAAGCTGAGGAGCTCACACTGTGTGTCAGGTATCTTGGGACATCAAAGTTTAGAGCTACGGCCTAAGGCAGTGATGTCAGCATATCCAGATTTTGTGGAAGCTGAAGCTTATATACTTAGGAGGACTATTTTAAAAAATGAATGCAAAATTAAAAATACAAAATTAGGTGCAAAATGGAACACACTAGAATTCTTAGAGAATGCAATCATAGTATGTCAAAAACTTTCGAAAGCAAAAGATATCATAGACATCACAAAATCTTTGTAGAAAAATACATTATTCCTATTTTTATTGTTCGTTATCTGACAAACCAATCCATAAAATATTATTGCTCACACATTTTTCACTTAATATTCTTTGATCCTCATTTCATATGATGAAGATTTTATATTTTCTTTATACAGAAGAGAAAGATTATAAATGATTTTATAAAATGCACTTTATTTTTTAGAGTAGTTATAGGTTCACAGAAAAATAGAGTAGAAAATATAAAAAATTACCAGATACTTCTACCACCACACAGGCACAACTGTCCCAGCTAGCAACATCCCCCAGTGAAATGGGACTTTAGTTACACTAAATGAACCAACACTGACACATAATTATTAACAGAAGTCCATAGGTTACACTATAGGTCACTCTTTGTATGGATTTTGACAAAGGTAGGGCAATATGAATGTACCACTACAATATTATACAAAATGAGTTAACTGCCCTAAAATTTTTTTTTTGCCAAAGAAATTTTATTTCATTATTTTTTATTAAGTCAAATACACATAGATCATGAATACATTCATGCATATGTGGGATACAAACTTATTCCTGCTCTTTTCGTTTTCTTTACGTAGATCTTAGTATCTGGCATACAATTTATCTTCCTCTAAAGAACTTGTGTTAAAAGGCAAGTCTATTACCAAAAAATTTTCTCAATTATTGTTTGTCTGAGAAAGTCTTTATTTCTCTTTCAATTTTGAAGGGCAAATTTTTCAAGATATAAAATTTTATTTTTATTTTTTTTTATTAAATCATAACTGTATACATTGATATGATCATGGGGCATCATACACTCGCTTCATAAACCATTTGACACATTTTTATCATAGTGGTTAACATAGCCTTTCTGGCGTTATCTCAGTTACTGTGCCAAAACATTTACATTCTACATTTACCAAGTTTCGCAAATACCCCTGTAAGATGCACCACAGGTGTGATCCCACCGATCCCCCTCCCTCTACCTACCCCCCCCTTCCCACTTCCCCCTATTGTTAAGTTGTAGCTGGGTTATAGCTTTCATGTGAGAGTCCCAAATTAGTTTCATAGTAGGGCTGTGTACATTGGGTACTTTTTCTTCTATTCTTGGGATACTTTACTAAGAAGAATATGTTCCAGCTCCATCCATGTAAACATGAAAGAGGTAAAGTCTCCATCTTTCTTTAAGGCTGCATAGTATTCCATGGTATTGTGGCTGTCTTCTCATCACTTTGAATATTTCACCTCCACTGTCTTGCTTTTATGCTTCTGAAAAGTTTGATGTAGTTCTTACCTTTTTTCCTCTATAAATAAAGTGCACCCTGCACCCCCAGTTGGAGAGAATGTTCTGTATAGATTGGTTATGTTGGTTTGATCTATACTATTATTAACATCCTCTGTTTCCTTATTGATTTCCTTATTGATTGTTTAAGTCATCTATTCATTGTTGAAAGAGAGGTGGTAAAGTCTCCTAAGATTATTGTGTTGCCATTTCTCCCATCACTTCTGTCAATATTTACTATACATATTTTGGTTCTCTGATGTGGGCACATACGTATTTACAGTTATAATTTTCTCTTGATGATTTTGACTACTTTGTTATTGTATAATGAAGTTCTTGATCTCTTATGACAGCTGTTAACTTAATGTCTGTTTTATCTAACATGGATATATCCATCCACACCTTCTTTTTTTAATAATTTGCATGGAAAGTCTTTTCCTACCTATTTCCTTTCAGCCTCTGTTATCCTTTACACTAATATCAGTCTCTGGTATGAAGCATGTAGTTAGAATTTTCTTTCTTTTTTTTTTTTCTATTTTTTTAATTTAATTTTTTTTACTAAGTCTTTTGTACATAGATCATAAATACATTTATGCCCATTTCAGTGTGTTGATTATTTGTATAAATTGGAGTGCTTACATCATATTAATGAGCATAGTTTTCATCTCGTTTACCCAATTATAGCATGAGGACGTTTGTGTTCTACACATGATAAAACCAACTTGTACTTGCAATGTGCTCCATAGTTGTGGTTCCCCTACTATCCCACCTCCTCCCTATCCCTTACCCTCCCCTGCCCTCCTTCATCATAGCCTAAAGTTGTGTTTCATTTTTCATATGCAAGTGTGAGTTATTAAAAATTGGTTTTACAGTAGTACTGAGTACATTGGACACTTTTTTTGACCATTCCTGAGATACTTTGCTAAGAAGAATATTTTTCAGCTCCATCCATGTAAACATAAAGGAGGCAAAGTCTCCATTTTTTTTACTGCTGCATAATATTCCATGGTATACATATGCCACAATTTATGAATTCATTCATGGGTCGATGGGCACTTGGGCTTCTTCCATGACTTGGCAATTATGAATTGAGCTGCAATGAACAATCTGGTGCAAATATCTTTATTGTCAAATGATTTTTGGTCCTTTGGGTATGCACCTAGAAGAGGAATTGCAGGATCAAATGGCAGATCTACATTTAGATCCCTGGGTGTTCTCCAAACTTCCTTCCAAAAGGAATGTACTAGCTTGCATTCCCACCAGCAGTGCAGAAGTGTTCCCTTTTCTCCACATCCATGCCAACATCTGTTGTTTTGGGATTTCGTGATGTGGGCTACTCTTCCTGGAGTTAGATAGTATCTCAGAGTAGTTTTGGTTTGCATTTCTCTGATGATTAAAGATGATGAGCATTTTTTCATGTGTTTGTAGGCCATGTGCCTATCTTCTTCAGAGAAGCTTCTGTTCATGTCTCTTGCCCACAATGAAATGGGACAACTTGTTTTTTGCTTAGTAATAAGTTCAGTTCTCTGTGGATTCTGGTTATTAAATCTTTGTTGGTAGTATAACTTGCAAAAATCCTTTCCTATTCTGAGGGCTGTCTATTTGCTTTACTTAGTGTTCTTGGCAGCGCAGAAGCTTTTTAATTTGATCAGATCCCAGTAATGTATTTTTGATGTTGCTTTAATTGCCCGGTGTGTCTTCCTCATGAAGTATTCTCCCAGGCCAATTTTCTCAAGTGTTTTAAGAATATTTATAGTTTCATGTCTTGAGTTTAAGTCCTTTAACCAGTGAGTGTCAATTTTTGTTAGAGAAGAAAAGTATGGGTCCAGTTTCAGTCTTCTACAAGTTGCCAGCCAATTCATCCAGCACCATTTATTAAATAGGGAATCTTTCTCCTAATTTATATTTTTAATAGGCTTATGAAAAACCAAATGACGATAAGTGTCTGGGTTCACCTCTTGGTCTTCAATTCTGTTCCATACATCTACCTTTCTGTTTTTGTGCCAGTACCATGCTGTTTTGATCACTATCAATTTATAATATAGTCTGAAGTCTGGAAGCATGATTCCTCCCAATTTGTTTTTATTTCTGAGTAATGTCTTGGCTATTCTAGGTTTTTTCTGTTTCCATATAAAATGAAGCACTAATTTTCCCAGGTCTTTAAAAAATGAGAGAGGTGCTTTAATAGGGATTGTGTTAAATCTGTAAATTGCTTTAGGTAGTATAGATATTTTAACAATGTTGATTCTTTCCAACCATGAACATGGTATATTTTCCATTTGTTAACATCTTCAGCTATTTCTTTTCTCAGTTTCATAGTTCTCTTTATAGAGATTATTTCACGTCATTAGTTAGATACACTCCCAGATATTTCATCTTCTTTGGCACTATTGTAAAGGGAATAGAATCTTTCATTGTTTTTTCCCCTCGAATATTGTTGGTGTATATAAAGACTACATATTTATGAGTGTTAATTTTGTATCCTGAGGTGTTACTATATTCCTTGATCACTTCTAGGAGTTTTGTAGTTGATTCCCCGGGATTTTCCAGATATATAATCATATCGTCTGTGAAGAGTGACAATTTGATTTCCTCTGGTCCTATTTGGATCCCCTTGATTGCCTTCTCTTGCCTGATTGCGGTGGCTTCTATTCTTTTTTAAACCTGTTCTTTACTTTCACGATCTTTGCATTTTTTCAGAAGTTCTTTTCCTTTTTAATTTCTTTCTTTCTCTTTCTTTTTTTTTTTTTTTTTTTGCCAGGGCTGGGTTTGAACCTGCCACCTCCATAATATGGAGCTGGCACCCTACTCCTTTGAGCCACAGGCACCACCCTACAGTGCTTTTTCTTAGAGATCAATAGAAGGTCCAGGGAATGACTGGGCAGTTGGGTGGTTGCAGGTCAATTTTTCATTTGGAACATTTCATGTAGTTTATACCAGGAATTTTTATTATCATTGGATAAGATATCATGTATTGCCAGGCTTAAAATAACCAAAGCTGAATATTTATTGAGAACATCAAATCTAGGAAAATTGGCTGCTGCTGCTGACTAAATATGAAAACATTTCTATTGGCAAAATTTAGTTGTTCAGTGTCTTAATGTTGGAAAAGGGTTGCCAAAAGCAAAATTGTTTCAAGGCAATCTTTGGATTGGACAGGAAACTGAATTTTTAAGTGAATGCTTTTCATTTTCTGCATCTACAATAGGCAATAAATGCATATGAAATATTCCTCATCTTAATTATTTCCTATTGTAAGAAAGTGTTTGCTGGCCTAACACTGAAATGCAATGTGCACACGCCAAACTCCAGAAGGCATAGCCCCTGCACAACCAAATAGGCTGCAAACGTTCTCTAACAAAGGACAATATTGGAAGCAATTATGTCTGCTTCGTTCACATTATCAAGACCATGACTTTCAATTTCTTTGTTTAAAAAAAAAACAAAGCCAAAAATATTTAACAATATTTGAAGTTGTTAAATCCATTGGTGAATACAAAATTGCTAACTGTGAATACAAGTAGCTATTCTATATAATTGAACATCTGTTTGTGGGTTCCTATGTTCTAAAAAATGCAAAGGTGGATTATAGTGAATGTAAATGTATTTCATTTGAATACATAGCTCTTATAGTGTATACACAGAAACTATTTCTTAAAAAAAATAATTCTTCTGCAACCTGTGGGTACCTTGTATGACCTTGAAAATATTTATTTGCTTAAAGCATGAGAAAGAATAATAAATCATGTATATTATTTAATAATCACTATATTCTCTTCCCTCAGGTATATGCCTATGTAACATAATTCCTACACTTGGTAAGTTTAGATGTTTCTAAATACTTAATGATGGGTACAGTGGTTTGGCAAAGAGCTCCAAGTGGAATAAATTGGGGGTATGTTTATTTAAAACATTTTTATCTAAGTTCCTAGTATCTAGAAGTGATAATATGAGCTTAAACATATCAAAACTTCTAAGTGTCAGTTTCCTTAGGATTAGGAAGAAAGTAACATTACTACAAATCGAATGATTGGTATGTGTCTGGAAATGTGCATTGAGCATCTTTGTGCTTATAGTAGGTTAGTGAAGCTGATATCACTCACCCTGTATATTTTCACATTTTCACCTACACAGATACTCTATTTAAAGTTACAGGGGCACCTATAGTGTTCCGCAATTAAGAGGAGTAATCACTGTGCTGAAATGAACACTTAAAAAGACATGTTGAAGAAAGTTTCAATGTGTTTTGTTAGCCCAGCTGTATTGATTATATTTTGGCTTCACACTAATATGTCAGCCAAATGAAAGTGGAGATCACTGTGTGTTCCTCTCGTGATGAAGTCCAAACCTGGTATATGTAGATAGTAGATGACCAATAAGTACTTCTGTAGCACTTACTAAATTTTCAGCAGAAATTCCAAGCAGGCACTACATATAACTTTAAACATGTATTTCATAATAATAAACTAGGAACTTCATCATAATTACATGTTTTGAGCATGTCATACATTTTTAGATTTTGTTAAGTTTGTTTCCTGGTTCTATAAACTTAAAAATAAAAAAAGGGGGCCTGTTGCTGAAGATAGGAGAAACTTAAATAATCAAGAGAATCAATACAAAGGAGAAGAAAAACCTCTGAAGGTCAATGACAAGAAGAACTGGCAGTTACCCCTCTCTGATTAACTGCTAATGCTCCCAGATCTTAGGAATTTTTCACACCACCGACCAGCAAGCATTGGCTTCTTACAAATACTAAATGGAGTATTGGATTTTGAAGCAATTCATTAACCTAAACACATTACTTACTACCTTTGAATGCTCAGTTGAGTGGTACAGACTGTAAAACTTGTTGGGAGAGTCTAGACAGGTAGATGGAAATGAAAAGTAAAAAATGTGATTTTATAAATGATCACAAGCCAACAAATAAGTGATCACAAGCCAATATAAAGACAAAGAGTCAGGGTAAGCCTGTTAATGTGCAAGTAGTAAAATAATTAGAGGGAGAAATAAAGAAACGCGAATTATTTTCAGAGCTTTTCCTCAAATCCCAAAGTTCTTCATGTTCTTCTGAGGGGCTGCAATTTCTCAACCAGTCTTTTAATAAGGATATTCATGTCATGTAAATGAACTAAATTGAGTTGAGAATGGTCCTTTCAGGCAATAAGAAAAAAATAAAAGTAAATTTAAAAAATATATACGTGTCAGTGGTTTATAGACTTGAAGACGGAGAGGATGAATGTCGGAAAATCAGGCTTGACAGTGGGCAAAGCAAAGCAGTGAAAGAATGGCCATTCCAGGTTGAGACTTACTAAGAACCATGAAAAGATGAAACAAAGGTGATTGTGAAATGAGACACTGTGAAACAAATATCAATGGGATTACTACTTAGAAGATGGTACAGAAGAAGATTCTTTAATTAAGACCGCACAGAATAATTGGTGGCTCTGCACAAATAGGCAGAAGATGAGAATGACGTCCACCTGTTGGCACCTACCACTGTTAAATGGATGTTACACACATTATCTCCTTTTCTTTGGTGAATAAATGAAAGATAAGACAGTGTGTTATTAAATGTGCAACATGGAAGAAAAAAGAGAAAACAAAAAAATGGGAAAAGATAAAGTAAGGTTAAATGATAAAGATGTAAAGGAGCATTTGAAAAATGACTGTATTTTCAACTTCATTCAATAAAAATAGTTAAATTTATTTTTTCTAAGAAACTTATTCTTATGCCTCATACTGTGAGTATTTTTTTTTTAATGATCTGAGTTTATTTACAACTTTTTTTTTTTTTTTTTGGCCGGAGCTGGGTTTGAACCCGCCCCCTCCAGCATATGGGACAGGTGCCCTAATCCTTCGAGTCACAGGCACCGCCCGTACTGTGAGTATTAAAAGTTTGAAATATTGTCTCAGTAAGGCTGCAAAAAACATGTACTCTGGATTGGAAATGTTGAGGCAAAGTGGTTACTGTCCCTTTCATATGACTAAACCAGCCCTGCCCCTGGGCACAAGGTTGGCCAAAAAAAGCACAGGAGGGATTTCAGATACTACTTTTCCCTTGGCCACAGCCTTTTATTCTGTGTGCTATATGCACAACCATCCAAGGCCACCCTGCTCTCCTACGCTAGAAGCTATGCAATCTTTTAATCTCACTTCAGTAGGTGCTTGATATATTCAACCCATTGGCCTGCTTGTCTTTCTAAAAAAGGGGAATTTCTTTAGAAGGTTACTTGTAACCCTTTATAACCACAATGGTTTTCTTACACTCCTCTAAACTTCAACAATGACTGATTACACTGTATATTTTATGTGGTAGCCTTTTGATATTAAAACAATTAAATAAAATATATGCAACCTGAGTTTTATATTTTCCTTTCATAAAACTAAAAACTATCAAGAAAGTTTTTTCTGACAAAATCAATCCCATTTTCTAGCTTTGATCATATAAATTCATTTTCAAATAATCTCATTTACAGTGTGGTTCCAACTTTCATGATTAATCTTGTTCTTCAAGGTTTCCAGCGTTATTTAGAAAATACATTAGATCATTATGAAGTAGATCATAAAACAGCAAATCATTTAAATTTAACAAGATTCTATTGACTTATAAATTAATTTATAGCTTTCTGTAGTTATCAGAGTTACACTTTCCATGAAACTAAATGCATTTTCTTCTCTTCCTGAGAACTCAGTTTTATTATAGGGCTCAGCGGTTCTTGCAGAAATGTGGCTTAACACTTTTAACCAGTGGAATGTGGGAAAAACAACATGAGCTTCTCCCAACCTGGCTTGAGAGAATCTCAACAGATAATCTTCATCTTACTTCCTCTTTTGCTCATTTAATTCCTGCCCATGGGGAAAACAGGTTTCTGAGCTTTAATGAAATAAACATTAATTGCTTCTGAGCTATTATGGATCTGGGGGTTGCTCTTAAAGAAATTATCATTAACTAAACTAATGCATGGTCATCAGAAAAGGGCAAATATGTTCCATTCAATTAAGGTGCATTAAAGTGTTAAGTTCCATTCTCCCACCATCTTCTCTGAGGTCCTTATTCTTATGAATATAAACAATGATGCTCTCTGTTTTTTCTTACTGGCTTGATGCCATGTTTTCTTGACTCCTTTTCACTCAGAAATACAATGCCATAGACATCTCGAGACAGCTGAAAGATTATAGCTGAAAAGTTTTTGTTTCTCAAACTTTCTATGAACCTCTGAAAGGTTAAAATTCTACAGAGAATTTGATTGATTTTTGAGTGAACTTTTAGTTGTTAGAAATAGATCTTCTGTCTCAAATGATTTTACACCACCTTTATAACCTTTATATCTTAAAGTACTGTCCGAGTGCGCTTTGATGATTTTCGAAAAGTTGAGATTTTATGTTAAGATAAAAGAGATGGGGATTCTAGACAAGTAGTTGGCAAGTTAGTAAACTGTTAATAGTCCAAACACTTGAAGATATTCAATAGGTAATTTAAGAAAACTTTTTAGCAATTTTCAGTACTAAATCATGTAACCATATTATCAATCTTTGCACATTCCTCTCTTTCCAGGCTTAAGCTTTCATTCAAAATGAGCTTTTAAAGGCCTAGGGAGCATTTCTTTTCCGTCTAACAAAATGAGAATAATATTTTAATCTGTATTTATCAATAAAATAAGTACAATATATTAATGGTAGCATATGACTTTGGGAATTATGATATACATGTATCCACTAATTTCAGAGAAACAGGCAAAAACATTTTAGTGAAATGGATTTCAATTTTCTGTTATCTAAAATAAAAACACAGTTGCTTCTTTTTGTCATTGAGTAATGTTGAAGACAGTTCTTTCTTCTTATTTTATTAGAAAAATAAATTTTGGAATCAAAAGGGGGCTCATGGCTAAAACAAGCCAGAAAATACAATTAATCTGCACTTTAATACACCATTAATCTGTCTGACTCCTTTTCAGACAGGATCAAAAATGATACACTCAATATTTTTCATACTGGATGGAAGATCTTTTTGGAGATAGATAAACTAGCCTTACTCATTTAGCTGCCAATATTTGATTACCCCTTACAGCATTTATAAAGTAAAAAGCCCAACATCTTTGCACCATGCTATAGTATGTGTATATATATCTTAGAGTTTCGAGAGTCACATTATTTTTTTCTTCATTTTCATACTATTTAACAATTTTGTACAATTATCAAGTACCAGGTACTTGGTTAGGCACTATCCTATTTAGTCTTGGCAATCATCCTATGAGACAGACACACTCACTATCTCAAATATTACAAATGAGAAGACATTTTCTTAAAAAATGCTTTCTTAGAGCCTACTAAATGTCCTAGACTGTATTGAGCACAGTAAAAATATTAATCTCTTAGTACTTATTATAATCCTTTGAATTAGGCACCTTTAGGAGCCCCATTGTAAAGATAAGAAATTTGAGGCCAGAGAAGTTTAATAATCTTCCCAAGGTCACATAGCTCGTACCTAGGGTAGCAAAAGTACAAATTCACGCAGTCTGGCTCCAGACTACTGCCTGGATCTGTGTTTCTCAAACTTTACTTTTCATCATTGCCCCTTTAAGGAGCCTGTTTTAGTGCCTCTCACTAATTTCCCTGCATTTACCCATGAAATTTTAATACCCTAGTTTTGCTGTTTATGTATTCTATATCTGTATGTGCTTTGTGTATAAAAAGAAATGTTTTATTCTCACACACACACACACACATATACATATATGCACACACACCCTGCAACCTATTTTTTGTACCTTAAGAAAGATACAAACCCTGTTTTGAGTGTATGACTTAGAAACATGGAAAAACATATGGAAGCTGAGGTATCACTTTTAGACTCTTTTTTTTTTCCTCACTTTTAGACTCTTAACAGAAAGACCCTTTCCCTGCCTCTAGCACTTTAAAGGGTCCCGTTATATTTCGCTGGCCAGGCCTCTTTCGATGGAGGAAGAAATCCAAAAGACTCGGGGATGTATGTGCCATCCTTGCTTTACTTTCGAACTGCGCTATAGAATCAGATAATAGGAATTCACAGTGCAATTGGATTTGCCCTTTCTAGGGCCTAACTGGGTCTTTTCCACCCACCTAAGTCTGAACATATGGCAGCATGTGCACCTCTGGCCTTATGTGTAATCTGTTGCTGGATTTTTAGCTAGAATTTCAATATACCAGTGTGTACACAGGGGATTTTGTGATGCAGAACACAGCCTGCAAAAGAAAATTTAGTGGTCCACAGGCAAGAAGATGAATGCTAGCTCTTCTTGTGCTCATTTTCAATGCAGAACTCTACAAAATTTGAGAATTCTAAACTTGAACATGGTCATCAAAAATGTTAAAAATGCGTATTCATTTATATTTACTCAAGAAGGAGGATAGACCATGATTTAATAGTTCATTAGCTTGATCTATAAATTTTAAATATGGTGACAGAGCAAATGGATTTTCACTTATACTTTTACACTGAGAGAAGGATGGACTTATTTGTCTAGTACCAGCAAGCACACATTTTTTATCCTTACATTGAGTTGCTTCTTTCATCTAAATAGAAAAACGTGTTCATGAAAAGATCCAAGCACTGACTCTTACATTTCTGTATTGGAAGAAGGAAGAAGTGTTCTCTCCTCAATTACATATTTTTTTTATCCTTGATTTGACAAGTATTTCTCAATTGCATGTGTACACCATAAATGATAGAATGAAAGAGTGTTTGAAAGGCCAAGGACGGAAATCCAAAGTCAGTATGTAAGGACGAATTGAAGGAATCGTTTTGTAAACTCTCAGCAGTGGTACCTTTGAGAATAGTGCTCTAAAATGGAGTCAGTCTCAGAATTTCCTAGAAATATGAACTATACTCTGCTACCCCCAATTTTTCCAACTATTTGTTGATAGTTAGAAATTTAGTGATTTTCATTTACTAACTCCTTCAAAAGTAGTATTTATGAGATTTTGCAACCTTGCCTCTGAATTTCTCTTAATATGTTTTAGAAGTCTCAGAAGTTTTTCTGTATAACCCATTATGTTTGCAATCCATCTTGTTCAAAGCCTTGTTCCAGTTTAGAAATTAGTACACTGGTGATCTGAAAAATGCTTCCAATATCCAACAAAAAACACCTCAAAAAAAAATCAATGTTATATTATCCCTGTGCTCAGCAAGGATTTATGAAGAACAGAAAAAAAAATAGCAAGAATAACTAGAGAGAATGAGATAGAAAATACATTTATGCAAGATCAAACTTTTTGGTAAATAGAAACCTCCAATTGAAAAGCTAACGATATTTTCATGAAAACTTAAAAGTTAATAAACGCATAGTTTAAACTATTTATTTAAATTTCTACTTATACATGAATAGAAAGCCAATAGCCAAATCCTATATAATGAAGTTTTATGGTTTGGGAAAAGAAAATGATAATATAAAAAAAAATACTCAGGAGCTTTTAATACTTTTAAAATATTTCTATGGAATCATTTTTAATTGTTTTTACATTAGAAGATTATGATTCTATAAAGTTGAAATGAAGCTGCTGGTTATATCTAGCACTCTTGAATTATTCTCAATCCTTAAAGAGAGTCAAACTATAATTTTTCATAAAATCTCATCTTTTTTTGTCCTTACAGTCTCTTTTCTAAAATGCATAGTCCTACCCATTTCACTATCAACTTGAAATATGTTGTGCTATGGGAAACACATTCTGAATTGAATAATGTGGCAGTTAATCACACGAAAAGCCAAAAATTAATATCAACTCTACATATTTTGATTAAATTTTTCCTCCCTTGAATCAACAGATTTGAGAATGAGCTGATGTTATTTACAACAATACTAAACTGCTGGCAGGTAAATGACACTCAAAGGGTAATTGAAAGGATTTGTATTCATTAACAAAAATGGCAAGTTCCCCTAATGTGTGATTTTACACCTGGGAAAGGCATAAACACACATGGATAGCAAAAGTTAAATGGCCTGCTGTTATACATGAAGAGAAAGGGTAATTAGTGATACTATGAATGTTATCTCCTCGTTCTTGGCTAATGATTCACTTTAATAAATCTTTAAGCACATGAGGAAATTTGCTAAGTATTACTTTTAACTAGGAAATGAAATGAAAATGAAAGTAAATTAAGATGTGATTGAAAAAGTACTTTACTACGAACCAAAGTATAAACAACTACCTTTGGAAACAGTATCATATTGACATCAACAGCATTTGACAATGCATATATATAGTTGTTTATAATTTGGTTCGTAGTAAAGTACTTTTTCAAATATATATGGTAGATTCCAAATTCAACAATAAAGGGGACACAATCCTTGTCTTTATGTTTTGACACAATCATGAAGCCACAAGGCAAATTTGTGGTTATGGGTGGGAGAATAAAATCTGCACTAGACCTGGTGGGAGATATATTAATATATGTGTACTTTGTGATCACACTCATTAAATGGTCAAATATTTCCATTTTTGTCCACATTAATGTTCCACTGATAGGGTCAAAAGTCACTTTGGAAATAGCTTGGTATTAAGATCATGAAAGTGAGATTTTAGTTACGTTTATAACTCTATTTCTCCTAGTTACTCTCAAATCTACAATAGTACAGTAAATGTACTGTTCTACAATATTACAGTAGAACCTCTGTAAGTTGACTATCCCAGGGATTATAACAAACTGGTCAACATATGGAGGTGGTCAATACAAGAAACTAGGCCTTCTGTACATTGAATACATGTGGTCAATGTCTGGTCTAGGAAAATGAGGTCAAGTTAAGGAGGTGGTCAACTATAAGTGTTCTACTTGAGTAGAATTTAAATTCTAGTGTCAAAATTTGTAAGCTGGGATAATTCTTGATACCCTCTGTCATTTAATTTACTCCTATTAATAATATATATTACTATTAATAATATAAATCTTAATACCCTCTGTAATTTAATTTACTACTATTAATTAGAGCAGATACAAACATAAAATGTTTGGTATGTGCCAGACACTTCTCTAAGCACATTACATGTATATTACTCTTTTATTCTTCTTAAAAATCCGTGAGATAAATAGCACTGTTTTGTTTTTTTTTTTTCATTTTTACAGATAAGGTCTGTTCTTTTCTCGGGTAAATCATTTGTTCACCCTTAGTTCAACTAATTCATCCCTTCAACAAATATTTATTGATAACTTATTCTAGGCCAGGCATTGCACTAGGCAGTGAGACCAGAACAACAAATACACACGTTGTCTTCCATTACAGAAACGGTAAACTTCTTATTTGTTACGGTTCTTTACAAAGATACATTTTCTTCTCCAACATGATAATGTTTTGGACTTCACTGGCCTATAATAGTGTCAAGCTAGTACCTCTTTTCCTGTCTCTTCCTAGAAAAAGATATGCATATATGCAGCTAAAGTTAAAAAGAACAAGTTCTGGGCGGCACCTGTGGCTCAAGGGAGTAGGGCACTGGCCTCATATGCCAGAGGTGGTAGGTTCAAAACCCAGCCCCAACCAAAAACTACAAAAAAAGAAAAAAAAAAAAAGAACTAGTTTTTTAAAAATAGTAATTTGCTTTTGTTTTCCTTCTTATACTACTTCATGACTTGAACACTTTTCACCCAGATTACATATACATAGGCACAAAGATGAGAATTTGGAAGCACTAGGTTTCTTTTTTATTTATTTATTTATTTTTATTGTTGGGGATTCATTGAGGGTACAATAAGTCAGGTTACATTGATTACAATTGTTAGGCAAAGTCCCTCTTGCACTCATGTCTTGCCCCTATAAAGTGTGACACACACCAAGGCCCCATCCCCCCCCTTCGGCCCTCTTTCTGCTTTTCCTCCCCCGCATAATCTTAATTGTCATTAATTGTCCTCATATCAAAATTGAGTACATAGGATTCATGCTTCTCCATTCTTGTGATGCTTTACTAAGAATAATGTCTTCCACTTCCATCCAGGTTAATACGAAGGATGTAAAGTTTCCATTTTTTTTAATAGCTGAATAGTATTCCATGGTATACATATACCACAGTTTGTTAATCCATTCCTGGGTTGGTAGGCATTTAGGCTGTTTCCACATTTTGGCGATTGTAAATTGAGCTGCAATAAACAGTCTAGTACAAGTGTCCTTGTTTCTAATTCTAGGCCTTGCTCTGTCCAATTCTGGCAGACTAATATACACTAGTAGTAAACACAGTGGGTTCATCAGGAAACCACTATCAAAGCTCTTGGTAATAATCTTCTCTGAACCTCTAGGTTTCCCAAGGCTGGTGTTCACAATAAATGGTATATTTTTAGGTGTGAATGAGGCATTGGATCCTTGTAATGCCCAAAGTAACCTACCCTTCACCGAAACACATAAAAGCTGCTACCACATGGATTCCTCTTACTAATCAGGCGACAGAAGGCAGCTTCCTCCTGCCCTTGTCCATATGATAGTTGACTCATAGCACAGCACCAGTTCTCTAAAGAACTTTCCCTACCTTCTTGACTCTATCATATTCCAAAAATGAGCAGAGGGGTTCTACTGTCCTGGAATAAATTCCCCCTTTGTTCCTTTTGTAAAAGAGGCAGGCAGTTCTCTGCCATCAGGGAGACCATGACTGATTAATTCCGGTGGAACACGCTAAGTCCAATGCAGCCTTTCTGGAAACCACCAGCACAACTCTTTGCAACCTCTTGTATGTCTCACATACATTTTATGTGCTATTTATGGTCTTGTGGCATAGTTGAAACTGAGGCTTAAATTTTCCATATTAAAATCTCACTATATCACAGTTTTAAATAAAAAAATAATAATACAAATTTTTGTGTCTCATTCAGAATTCTCATTCAGCACATATTTCTCACAATCTGTTCAATTATTTTTAAAATATTAAACTAGGGTAAATTATTTAGAAGTAATTGTCTATAAATCAGACTTTGTTCTAGATCATCTATTTTAGTTTGTATTTCAATAAAAGAGAAATATGAGATGAATGCAATTACTTTTTGTCAAGTTAGTAGCAAATTTATAAAGAGAAAATCTGTTTACCAGAGAATCATAGACTCATAAGAAACCTCAGAAACAATCTATGCCTTCTTGTCATAACATTGCTGAGTTAACACTATAAAATTATGCTGACCCCACAGCATAATCTTGAGAAAAATCTCGGAGTGTCTGATGGGGAATTCCCACACCAGTGGTGCTCTAAATTTAAAGAAATGCCCTCGGACAATAATGGCATGGTTGTAGCAGTGTACTGAACTTGGTCATGGCTACAAGCAGCTGTTGGGAGGAGTGGCTGGGCGGGAAAACCACAGGCATCCCAAAATGTGGCAGTTGGAGAATACCAATCACCTTTGCCCCTTGCAGCAGGTTCTTATGAAGGGACATCTAAGTGGGCACCTCCATGGTTTCCAGAGCTTGCAATTCCATTGCAGAGAGGCACAGGAGGTCTTGGAGCCAGCGCCACAATCCTATACCAGCAGCCATTGGATAATGTCCGTTTTACAAAATAAAAATAAATAAATAAATAAAACACAGACAAAGAAATTTGCCCAATTTCCCACATGTAAGTCAGTGTCAAAACATGGTCAGGACAAAAATAAACAACAAAGCTATGTCTAATCAACTGACAAATCATCTTCAAGAATTATGAATATCCATGACAAGAATATGAAATATCTGGAGCACCTCTGATGGGGTTATCTGGGGACGGATACATCCATTTCACAGAAACACCTTCTGTTACTATTATAGTAGCTGAAGAAATTCCTTAAAGAATGTAGCCAATTTTTTTAAGTATAATGAAAACTAAATAATTTTTTATTAAAATTTATCTTTAGGAAGGAAAATTAGCATAATATTAGAAATAAGTCTGACTTATACAGTTTTCTTCTTTCTCACCGCGGTCCATAGTATCTCCCCCAACACACACCAATTCTCTATCTCTTGAAATCCCAGGCTTCCACTTGTCCTTTATTTGGCCCCTCTCTTACTTGAATTATAAATGTCGTGCATCTATATCATTATATTCATTATATTCAACAAACTGGTCAACATATGGAGGTGGTCAACAGAAGGAACTAGGCCTTCTGTACATTGAATACATGTGGTGCATGTCTGGTCTAGGAAAATGAAGTCTCTTGTATTAAAAAATAATGTTTTCTGACAGCTTCTGGTTACCACCCATCTTCTCAGCTCCCCATTTCAGTTATACTCCCAGAGAATTGTTTACACTCAACGTTCTTCATTTACTCTCTTTCAATTATCTGTATTGAAACCCTTTGAAGTGAGCCTTTGATCCTCTGCTCTAGAACAACCATGCTACTTGAGGTTTTCTGGATTTACAAATTGAATATAGACCACCACCACTGAGACTTTTATAATCTGGCAAAGGGAGACCTTCATTACGGTCAGGGGTGCGTTTAGATAGTCTATTATAAAAATATATTTCTTAAAGAAAGATTATTTACAGCAAAATTATGAGAGATAATAACTTGCACACATGGCATTGATATGCTGGATGACCAGATGGTGAATTAACACACATACAAAACAAAACAGAAGTAAGATGTTGCATACCTGCTTGAAGACTACAGGTCTTGACTTTTGCTATTCCTTTGAATATTAACGATTGAAAAAATATTGTGCTATTAGCATTCATATACAAAGAGATATTTTATAGCTTTCACATGTGTGAAAATGGTCAAAGTTCTCTTGTGAATTCTTAGGAACTTACTGATAGCTTCTATTTAGAAGAAATTTAAAGGCTGCTTTTTTAAAATTGATACACTTGCTTTGGGAAATAGTATGACAATTCACAATTGGAGAAATATTGTATTTATAGTGTTTGATACTTCTAATGTCACTTCTAAAATGTCATCATATAGGCATAGTTAAACAAATAAAAGCAGAAATGACCACAGTTTCATTCCTAGAATATCTGTAATAGCACAAACTTTAAAGGGACATACATGTAAATGGACTGATTGCCACATGCATAGACAACACACTCAATGTCCAACAAAAAGGGGGTGTTGGTATGATATGGTGATGTCCCTTAAGATACAAAAGAAATGTTCACAAAATGGTTTCAAAGAAGAAAAAACAAATAATGTGTGACACATAATATAATTATAATACAGTGGAAAATTATGACACATAATATAATTATAATACAGTGGAAAATTATGAGCTTCCTTCTTCTCACAATATTCTTATTTTTGCTTTATTTTATTTTCAGGACCAAGAAAGCATAACACTTCAAAATTGTTCAGATTTAGCACTTCAAGTTAAAACATTTATAGATGACAATTTCACTGGCATAGAGTGGTTTTTAATCTGGGTAATACACATTATGATAATATTTTACCTCTATCTAATTCTTCTAGCGAGGATATTCAATACTCTTAATTTGGAGACTGAATATACGATTTACTATGGACAATGGAAATTGACAAAATGAATAATGTTCTAATCCTGAGTTTAGGTTGTTAAGAGGCCTCCTATATTTCCTTGCCAGAGGTGCCTCTGCCACTGCCTCAAGCAGAGCATGTCATAAGTAGCCCATTGAGGCCAAGTAGCTGAGAGGCCTGAAAAGCCTTCTGTCCTTCCCCTACATTTGAAACTTGAAACAGGCACCTGAGAGCGTGAGAGATCAACCAGACTTCCTGTAAACCAGTAGAGAGAAGAGTAAGCTTGATTCTGAGATCAGCACAGGTGACTGCAGCAAACTACACAGGTATGAGCATAAATTACAGCTTTCGTTAGCCACGGAGTTAGGGGTATTTTGTTATCTAGCATTGATGTAGACAACTAACTGACAGACGTGACTATTTCTTGCCACAGCAGAAAAACAAAAAGATAAAGAATAGTACCTAAGAGGAAAAATTGAGTACAGAATGAGAAGAGTGAAATTGGTCATCATAAATCTTACATTCGACAGATCGGGATTAGCAAGAAAACTTCCAAATTGTGGATGTAACTACCTTCTAGGCTATGTTATAGAATTCTATGAACTCTTCCCTTTTCTAGGATTTTGAAACTTGGTATGAATCTGAATCTAAAAATATACATTTCTATTATTTTGTTTTTGATTTTCTTTTTTTATAACAAGGGGATGTGACCCTGCAAATTTTTTACTTCAATAAGCCTTCACTAGTTGGAGAAGATGGAGTTAGGGTTTATTCTGGACAACAAAAGGATGTATAACAAGGTTTCTACGTTTTGGGGGGGTGATTTATCAGTGAAAAAGTGTCAGGGTTAGTGGAAATGGTCATTGTAAGTTCACAAAAATCCTCATAGAGATTAATTTTATCTTAAGCAACCAATTTATTAACTTTTTTTTTTTTTTTTGAGACAGAGTCTCACTTTGTTGCCCTCGGTAGAGTGCTGTGGCATCACAGCTCACAGCAACCTCCAGCTCTTGGGCTTCGGTGATTCTCTTGCCTCAGTCTCCCGAGTAGCTGGGATTACAGGTATCCACCACAACACCCGGCTATTTTTTTTTTTTTTTTTTTTTCAGTTTGGCCAGGGCCAGGTTTAAACCTACCACCCTTGGTATATGGGGCCGGCGCCCTACTCACTGAGCCACAGGCACCACCCGAATTTATTAACTTTTAAAGGTATTTCTGATTAACATAAATGTTCATGAATGAATGAATAAATTAATTAATAAAAAAAACTAATGAGCATCATTCAGGAAAGCTGATCATCAAAAACTGTAAAGGTAAGAGAAAAGGACAGTGAGAACCAAACTGCAAGACGGGCAATAGTCATAAAATGTTTTAATGATAGGATTTTTTTTTCTTTCTCAATTGAGACTATTACTAAGCCTGTCTAGTCTTTATCATAATCTTAAGAAGACCTAGCTAACTGTAAATTTAGTGACCAATCCTTGATCACTATAAACTGTAGGTGGAGGTTCAATATCTATATATAACTTTGTTTAAAAAAGTAAGTTTACTATAAAATGATTTTTGTTCTTCTGGGTAGATACCTAGTAATGAAAATGTGGGATCAAATGGAAGGTCAACTTTTAAATCCCTGAGAATTCTTCATACTTCTTTCCAAGACATTTGCACCAAAATGTTTATTGCAGCCGAATTCATAGCTGCCAAGTTGTGGAAGCAGCCCCCCAAACTCATCAACCCATGAATGGATTAACAGACTGTGGTATATGTATCCCATGGAATACCATTCAGCCATAAAAAAATGAACCTGGGGGCAAAGACCAGGTTGAAAGATTGCATCTTTATATGTTGGGCAGCAGAAAAGCAATGATAAAGAAAAAGAATTCTGAGAGGCCAAGTCCCTATTCGCTACACTTCACATGTAGTGTGTAGATTAAAGTTTCAGGGAGTACAATGAGATGATGCAGAACAAAAAGGGGCTGTAGGCAAACAGCTGCCAGTTTGAGTAGGACAAGGAGGACTTCTGCCTGCGTGCTGGGCAAGGTGCATGCTGGGCAAGGTGCATGCTGGGCAAGGTGCATGCTGGGCAAGGTGGCTTCCGCCGTGCGAGATGTAAGTGTTCAAACCACGGCACCTGCTTCTCAAAGGGGTTCAATGAAAAGCATATATCTTGCACCTCTGTGGACTCCAAAAGCATCGCTTCCAACACAACCCAAAGTTTAAGCTTTAAAAGACTTCTAGCAGCCCCTTGGGATATCAAAGGACTCCTAGCTGCTAGGCAGGCCACTCAGTACCCACCGGGAGAAATTGTAGGGACTAAAATTATGTGTTCCTGCTGTATCATATCTCCCCTCTGTTGACTTTTTCCTTCTTGTCCTCCTTATAATATTAATTGTATGTTGGGAAGGGGAGAAAGTTTTGTAGGAATAAACAAATGCAATAAAACAAAAGAAACAACAAAAATGTCTCTTAGATTTAGTGCTCAGGTCGGGTTTGCAGCTACCCAATACATAACAAAGAAACAATGTGCAATCCATATTACAGGTGTTTGAAGTCTGCACCAAAGCCATAGATTAAATGTACTTTCAACTCTCATCCCTTCATTTATGGGAAATCCAGGGCCTTCCTGAACAATTTTACAAATTCCCATGTATTCATATTCTCAGAATTACCTCTGGATCGGAATTATTTGATTCATGGTTTTATTCTTTCTATTTATTTAAGGATTTGCTGACAAACAATGGTTTATTGGGTTGTTTGTTGCAAATCACAGTTAACCCAACAAATTGTGGCTTAACAAAATCCATGCCATTTTATTTACTTTGTAAGAAATCAAATGATAAGGAGCCACAAGCTGTTACAGTCGTTTAGTAGTGCCATAGGCAAGCCAGGATCTTTCACGTTAGTTTGTCACCTTTAATATATGATTTTTTCTCATCATGATTGTCTCCTCATGAGACAGAATTACACTATATCCAAGCAGAAGAAAGCAGAAGGGAAGAAGCTGGGAGGGGCACGCTGGCTGGGTCCGTTCTTTTAAAATTGATGATAGTGGACAATAAGTTATTAACACAAAGAAATGGAGTTGGAATGTTCTCAACACAAAGAAATAAATAATAAAATTATTGAGGTTATATATACCTCAATTACCCTGAGTTTATTATTGTACATTATATCTCTACATCAAAATATCACATGCGACCCATAAATATGTGTAACTATTATGTACCCATAATCATCAAAATTTTTAAGAAATATTAAAATAATTTTTAAAAAGGTTTTAGAGAAAGTCTCAAACAAAATTTTTATTGTACCTCATTGTTTTATTAAATCATAGCTGTGTACATTAATGCATTTTTGGTGTACAACGTGCTGAATGCATACATCAAAAGGGTTAACATAGCCTTCATCTCACTTTCTTAATTATTTTGTTAAGACATTTATATTCTGTACTTAATAAATTTGACACGTACCCTTGCAAAATGCACCATAGGTGTGGTCTTACCAATTACCCTCCCTCTACCCACCCTCCCCACTCCCCTCCCCTCCTCTTTCCCCTTTCATCTTGGGCTGTAGTTGTGTTACATCTTTCATATGGAAGTGTGGGTGATTATATATTGGTTTCAGGTAGAACTGAGTACGTTGGATACTTTTTCTTCCATTCTTGAGATACTTTACTAAGAAGAATATGTTCCAGCTCCATCCATGTAAACATAAAAGAGGTAAATTCTCCATCTTTTTTAAGGCTGCATAATATTCCATTGTATACATATACTACAATTTATTAATCCATTCATGGGTTGATGGGCACTTGGGTTTCTTCCGTGATTTGACAATTATGAATTGGGCTGCAGTTAACATTCTGGTGCAAATATCTTTGCTATAAAGTGATTTTTGGTCTTCTGGGTATATACTCAAAAACCCCCCACCCCTGCCCCAGGGGCAATTGAAGCAACATCAAAAATACATTACTGGGATCTGATCAAACTATAAAGCTTCTGCACAGCCAAGAACAAGTAAGTAAAGCAAGTAGACATCCCTTAGAATGGGAGAAGATATTTGCAGGTTATGTTTTTGAAAAAGGTTTGGTAACCAGAAACCACAGAGAATTCAAAATTATTAACAAGAAAAGAACAAGTGATCCCATCTCACTGTGGGAAAGAGATTTGAATGGAAGCTTCTCTGAAGACAGACACATGGCTTATAGACACAAGAAAAAATGCTCATCATTTTTTATCATCAGAGAAATGTCAATCAAAACCAGTTTGAGATATCATCTAACTCCAGTAAGACAGAGGAGCAGGGCCAGATATTTTATTTCTTTTATAAGCCAGCAAGCAAGTTATTTGCACTCAAATATGGCAAAAGCTCCAGTGATAGTGAAATAGAATCAACTATAACAGCAAGTCTTCCAGAGCAGAGGAATTTTTTCCCCTTTTAAAGCAAACACTTTATATTGCCTACTCTGTTAGAAACCTGCAATCATATATATGTAATGATCAGTTAAAAAAAAAAACAACTCTTTTTTTCCTAAACACAGAAGTTATGTAGACACTCTGTGAAGCACATTTAAATTAGCCAGACTAATGCTTATAATTAGGAAACATTGCAGTTGTTCTGCAGGTTGATTTTCTGTTGATCCCCCAGTTGATATGTAGAATAAAAATGCACCGACCTTTAGAAAAGACACTGGCCACCCATTGCTAAAGGCCTTGAGGCACGGTGTGTTTCTGATCATTCGCTCAAGCACCTTTGCCCTTGTGAGGCCAGCTCTAATCATGTCATTATGGAAAGTGCCTCCCAGAACCTTCTGGGGTTTTTGTTCCATGCTCTCATCCATTTCCACATTTCGCAAAGAAAAATTTCTAGGCATATATTAGCATAGATTAGCTTCCTCTGACTAGCTCTTATCTGCAAAGTGCTGAAAAATCCTAACAAAAATTCTCTACAGCTCATAGAACTTTGCTGATGTGTTGCGTGACTGGAGACGCAAGAGAGTCAGCAGCTTCACGGGGGCTTCATGTGGGGAGCTCTGTTACCCCACACCGATGACAGAAAATTCTATGTGCAACCAAGGGGGAAATTCTGCACTTGTGACTGGTGAGAAGTAGGAAGTGGCATGTGTGTGTATATGGGCAGACCAATGCATCAACATCACACTAAATGCCGTGCATTTGATCCGCTTCACAGTTCAACCTACTCTACTTGCACTTTGTCCCGACAGGGTGGCCCGTATTAACAATGTCAGCAAGCTCCCATGCCCTCTGGTTTCCATTTGGTTCATTTGCTCAGTGAGAATTCCCAACAAAGGCTCTAAAGAAGGACAGTGAGAACGGTTATGGTATTTATTTTCATGACTCTTTAGTTACAAGTGTGTTCTGACCATTGATGAAAGATCTCTGCTGTTCTCAAGGTCACCCCTATATCACTCTCTAAGTAAATCAATGTGTGTGTATACGTCTGGGTAGTAACCTAGCTTCATCTTCATATGGCAAATATAATAATCCAAAGTAGTACTGGAGAGAAAAGATAAAAATAAAAATTCAAACATGAAGAAAACGGTAATTGTAATAGTTTATGAAATCAGCAATATTCATTGTGAAATACAAGTTCTAGAAATTTTTGATATGCTATCATATCAACTTTAATTTTTATCACAATAAAAAGCAAAATATTTTCAGGTGGCGCCTATGGCTCAAAGGAGTAGGGCACCCACCCCATATACTGGAGGTGGTAGTTCAAACCCAGCCCCAGCCAAAAACTGAAAAAAAAAAAAAAAAAGCAAAATATTTTCTTGCGATAAGATGAAGCACTAGTATGTCAGTTTGCTTATGTAAATTAAAACAGATGATACCGGCACCTGTGGCTTAATGGAGTAGGGCGCCGGCCCATATGCCAGAGGTGGCGGGTTCAAAACAGATGATACCTATACAGCTGAGGTGGCATCCTAACTTTCTACCTTTTTTTTTTTTACATTTTTTGCCTGGGGCTGGGTTTGAACCTGCCACCTCCAGCATATGGGGATGGGGCCCTACTCCTTTGAGCCACAGATGCTACCCAAACTTTCTACTTTTTTGCTCATCACTTTATTATATTCAGCAAATAAAAACTCTCCTATAAAATCCTTTGATCATGTATCTCCCTTCCTAAAAACCTTTATTAATTCATTTTTGTCTATTGCATGCAATCATATTTCCTTGTTCTTTCATTCAAATTTGTTCTTAATGATTCTCACACGTATTTTCCAACTTTACTTTACAACATTCCATTTGGGGAACCTTTTCTAACCAGGCTGATATACTACCTATTTGTTGGTACTCCAACCAAACACATGAAGTCTGACAATTAAGCTCATGAACTCATCCTAGAAAAAGTGCTTTGAAGGGTACAGTAGGTGCTGGAGTTGATGAGCTTCCCATGGGGAGAACTTCAAAGGTGACCATAGTGATATTTAGCAATGAAGTATGTATAGTTTTTCTAGGATGAGTTCAGAAACCTAATTGTCAGACCTCATCTATCCCCTGATTTGCTCTCATATTTCTTTCTCTCATTCTCAGCAAGAATGTTCTGTTGTATAAATCTAATTTGTTTATTTAACCACCCAGGCCATTTTCTTTCCTTTTTATTGAGATTTCCTGTTACTCGGGGGAAAGAGCCACATCTGCACTTACTTGCAGCCATAAACAGCCTATAGAGCAGAACAGCCTATAGAGCAGAACAGCCTATAGCTCAGCGGCTAGGGTGCCAGCCACATACACTGTAGCTCGTAGGTTTGAATTCAGCCTGAGCCTGCCAAACAACAATAATAACTACAACAGGTGTTGTGGTGGGTGCCTGTAGTCCCAGCTACTTGGGAGGCTGAGGCAGGAGAATTGCTTGAGCCTTAGAGTTGGAGGTTGCTGTAAGCTGTGACACCACAGCACTCTACCGAGGGTGACATGGTGGGACTCTGTCTCAAAAAATAAAATAAAATAAAAATAAATTAATAAACAAGAAGCTGACCAGAACAGATTTTATTTTGGCATTTGATTTGATAGAAAATAAAGAGTTTAGAAACCATCTCTTCCCTTACATACCATGAAAAGGTCACAGAAGTTTGATAGTTTCTTTGGGAGTGACCTAATGCCATTTAATCATAGGTTACAATAACTATTCCTGCATCTTTGTCATGTTCCGGGCACAGTGAAATGTAGAGTTAACAAAGCTGGTAGTGCAATGGAGTGTTGAAAGGCTGTAACCTTTTAAATATAAGTGTTAACTGGTCAGGTCATGAGGGCTCTCAGGCTGAAGGACAGAGGGTAACCCCTTTGAAAACAGTACACTGACTTTTATGATTTTATGATACGCAGAAGCAACATCTGTCTGGGGCATGCAGCACAGTGTTTTTTGTTTTGTTTTGTTTTGTTTTTTTAGCTACTTTCAAATGGAAAGAAAGAAATATATGGCAACACTTGGGGGGAAATAAGTCTCTTTATTTCTTTGTCAGAATTCATTTGCAAAAGAATGATTATACTTATATCGAATATATACAATTTATAGTCATTTATGTTGAATTTATATTCATTCATATTGAATATATGTTAAATGTATTTCTTCTATTTGGTAAGTCTCAGATAAAATAGAGTATCCTCTTGGCTGAGAATTTAATCTAAAAAAGCATTTACACTGCTATAAAAGAGTTTATTTGCAGAACATTAAAAAAATAAAAGCTAGAGAAAGGGAAATGGATACGAGCCAAGAGAAAAATAGGGGTAAAGAAAAGGTATTCAAGTGTTTAGAGGTCAGAGAAGGGGGAGCTAGTTGCAAAGAATAGGATCTGTACGATGGTATAATGTCTGGAAGTTTCTTTTTTGTCACCCAAAACTGGGAGTAAGGAGGAAAGAATGGGAAAGAAGACTATTTCATAGTCTACAATAATTTCCCCGTTTACAAGTGTAAAAGAGGTCAATGGAGTTCCTGGATAATGGATAATTGATCCATTAATGGGTATAAATAATTATCAAGAGAGTGAGAGAGAGATCACCCACTAGGAGCTTAGAGTTGCCCAGCCACAAACACCACAAAGGGACTAATGTTTAGGAAAGAGAAATTCCCTCCAATTAAGGGTTTCCATCAACACCCTGGGATTTTTATAGTACTGTTCATAGACCAAATGCAATAAGTAACTTGTTAAATGTTGGCATTAAAAATAATCATAGTTTTAAATTTCATGCTTGATATTTAAACTTGTATGATCCAGCATTGAGTGTTCTTCCCTTTAGTGATCTGGTGATCTGGCTCTAAAGTTCTGGCTAGTTTGGATTCATAACTTTCTAACTATACTAACGTATTGATGATAAAAATCACCTGAAGAATATGTTTTTTTCTGATTGATTCCTGAATAAAAGTCAGAAGTACAGACAATGCTTATCCACTATAAAATGCGATAGTGTTCCAGCTTATGTAGGATGATGTTTTTATATTTGTATCAAATCATAAACACATAGAGCATATATACATTAATGCAATTATGGGGTACAATGTGCTGATTTCACATACAATTAGGAATGCTTACATTGCACTGGTTAATATATCCCTCACCTCATTTACTTAATTATTGTCTTAAGATATTTATACTCTATACTTAATAGATTTGACATGTACCCTTGCAATATGCACAATAGGTGTGGTGCATATTCACCCTCCCTTCATCTAAATTCCCCCAGGCCCCCATGGCCCCCTCTTCCCTCCTTCATCTTGGGCCAAGTTGTGATCTATTATTTGTATGAAAGTGTGAGTGATTGTAAATTGGTTTCATATTAGTACTGAGTACATTGGACACTTTTTCTTCCATTCTTGAGATACTTTACTAAGTAGGATGTGATCCAGCTCCATCCATGTAAACATAAAAGAAATAAAGTCTCCATCTTTTTTAAGGCTGCATAATATTCCATGGTGTACATATACCACTATTTATTAATCCATTCCTGGGTCAATGGGCACTTGGGCCTCTTCAATGACTTGGCTATTATGAATTGAGCTGCAAAAATCTTTGTTATAAAGTGATTTTTGGTCTTTTGGGTATACTCCTAGTAGAGGAATTGCTGGATCGAACCACAGGTCTACTTTTAGATCCCTGAGCATTCTCTGTACTTCTTTCCAAAAGAAATGTATTAGCTTGCACTTCCACCAGCAGTGCAGAAGTGTTCCCTTTCTCCACATCCATGCCAACATCTGTAGTTTAGGGATTTTGTTATGTGAGCCACTCTTACTGTAGTTAGATGATATCCCAAAGTGGTTTTGATTTGCTTTATATGATGGTTAAAGATGATGAGCATTTTTTCATGTGTCTGTAGGCCATGTACCTATCTTTTTCAGAGAAGCTTCTGTTCAAGTCCCTGGCCCACAATGAAATAGGGATTACTTGTTCTTTTCTTATTGATAAGTTTGAGTTCTCTGTGGATTCTCATTATCAAACCCTTGTCAGAAACATAACGTGCAAATATATTTTCCCATTTTGAGGGCTTGTCTGCTTGGTTTACTTACTGTGTTCTTGGCTATGCGGAAGTTTTTTAGTTTGATCAGATCCCAGTAATGTATTTTTGGTGTTGCTTCAATTGTCTGGGGTGTCCTCCTCATTAAGTATTCTCCCAGGCCATTTTCTTCAAGTGTTTCCCCTGCACTCTCTCCAAGAATCTTTATAGTTTCATGCCTTAAGTTTAAATCTTTTATACAGTAAGAGTCAATTTTTGTTAATGTTGAAAAGTGTGGGTTCAGTTTCAGTTTTCTACAAGTCACCAGCCAGTTCTTCTAGCACCATTTGTTAAATAGGGCATCTTTGTAAAGATCCCTATTTGGGCTTATTAAAGACCAAATGACGATAAGTGTCTGGGTTCATCTCTTGGTCCATAATTCAGTTCCATACATCTACCTCTCTATTTTTGTGCCAGTACCATGCTGTTTTGATCACTATAGATTTATAGTATAGTTTGAAGTGGTAGTATGATTCCTCCTGATTTTTTTTTTTTTAATTTCTGAGTGATGTCTTGACAATTTGAATTTTTTTCTGGTTCCATATAAAACAATGTACTATATTTTACATTTGTTTAAAGTATGACAGTGGTACTTTGATAGCGATTGCATTAAATTTGTATATTGCTTTGGGTAATATCGACATTTTAACAATGTTGATTCTTCACAGCCATGAGCATGGTATGTTTTTCCATTTGTTAACATCTTCAGCTATTTCTTTTATCAGAGTTTCATAGGTCTCTTTATAGAGCTCTTTCAAGTCCTTTGTTAGGTAAATTCCCAAATATTTCATCTTCTTTGGCACTACTGTAAAAGGAATAGAGTTCTTGACTATTTATTCAGCTTGACTGTTATTGGTATATATAAAAGCTACTGATTTGTGAGTATTGATTTTGTATCCTGAGATGCTACTGTATTCCTTGATCACTTTTAAGAGTTTTGTAGTTGAGTCCCTGGGTTTTCCAGGTATAAAATTATATCATATCCGCAGAGTGAAAGTTTGATCTCTTCTGACCCTATTTGCATACCCTTGATCGCCCTTTTTTTTGACTGATTGTGATGGCTAAGACTTCCATTGCAATGTTAAAAAGCAGTGGAGACAATGGGCAACCTTGCCTGATTCCTGATCTGAGCGGAAATATTTTCAACTTTACTCCATTCAATATGATATTGGCTGTGGGTTTGCTATAGATGGCCTCTATCAGATTAAGAAATGTCCCTTCTATACCTATTTTCTTAAGTATTTTCCTTTCTGATCACGAAAGGGTACTGGATATCATCAAAAGCTTTTTCTGCATCTACTGAGAGAATTATATGGTCTTTGCTTTTTATTTTGTTTATGTGATGTATTATATTTATAGATTTACATATATTGAACCAATCTGAGACCCTGGGATAAAACCCACTTGGTCATGGTGTATAATTCGTTTGATATGCTGTTGGATTCTATTTGCTAGGTTCTTATTGAGTATTTTTGCATTTATATTCATTAAAGATTTTGGTCTATAATTTTCTTTTCTTGTTGTGTCTTTTCCTGGTTTGGGGATCAGGGTAATATGTGCTTTATAGAATGTGTTGGGAAGTATTCCTTCTTTTTCTATATTTTAGAAAAGGTTAAGTAATGTATGTACTAGTTCCTCTTTAAAAGGTTTGGTAGAATTCTGATGTGAAGCCAACTGGTCCTAGATTCTTCTTTTTTGGGAGATTTCATATAGTTGATGCTATTTCAATACTTGATATAGATCTGTTCAGCATTTCCAATTCTTTCTGGCTAAGTCTAGTAAGGTGGTGTATTTACAAGTATTGATGAATTTCTTTCAGATTTTCGTATTTCTGAGAATAGAGTTTTTTGTAAATTTCATTAAGGATTCTTTGAATTTATAAGGTGAAAACAAAAGAATTATTCAGAATATCAATGAATCAAAAAGTTGGTTTTTTTGAAAAATTTCACAAAATTGATAATCCTTTGGCCAACCTAAGCAAGATAGAAAATTAAAATTCCTAATATCATCAATCAGAAATGACAAAGGCGGAATAACAAAAGACACCTCAGAAATTCAAAGGATGATGGATTTAAATCCAGGCATCAAGGAATGCTAATGTGGGCAGTGTGATGTAATGGTTAAGGCTTGTGTTCAGGCAACCCCCTTTCTAGACTTTTTTGCCAGTTGCTGGCCATGTGACCCTAAGTAAGTCAGTGAGACTTGAAGACTTCCAGTTCTCTTATTTCAGTTATTGCAGTTATTTCAGGTATTGCAGTTATTAAATTTAAAAACTTGATTCAAAACAATAAACGCAGAATATAGCACATATTTAAAATAGAAAAATGGTTGGTATTGTGATTTCATGAGTGTTACTAAGAAGAATAGGTAAAATTAAATGATCCAGGCTCTAAATTCTTATACTACATCAAAAAAAAAAAAGCAACCCTGGTTTTACCTAATTCATATGTTGTATTTTCAGGTAAAAGTTAATTTGAATAAAGGATTCAATTAAAAAAAAGATTACAAATAAGACTATAGGGGAAAAATAATATCTGAACACTGTCCTCTTCCAGAACCTATTGCAAATAATTTTTATGTGTGAATCCATTTAATCTTCAAAACAACCCTATGGGATAGTACTAGTAATGCCAGTTTACCTATGAGGAAAATGAGCCAGAGAGAAGCTAAGTAATTGACTATGGGTGTGCCATTAATAATTGGAAAAGACAGACACTGAACTCAAGCAGATAGGCTCCAGGAACTGTTAAACTATTCTTTGTTTCTAAGTACTGGTCTGTTTCCAATCAGCTAAAAATATTTTTTTCCCCCTGATTTATAAGGGGGGAAATTATAGCATTCACTGCAGCATTATGTAAACCATAGTAATAGTCTAACAGTGAAAGCCCCCCCCCCAAAAAAAAATACCTATCTTTGGAAAAACTTCAGAACCCTTGAGAATTTCCAGAAGCCTAACTTTCTGTAGAAGAATTATAGAATATTCACATATGCAAAGACATTGATGAGGTTTGAAATTAGACATCCCTGGGATCAAAATATGCATCAAATAGATAGGTAGTATATTTTGTTTTAGGATTATTGTAGTGAAACTTGATAGCAGTTTAATTTCTTATTCACTTAAGGATCAAGGGATTAATTGTATAAACACTGAGATGCCCTGCAGAATTGAAGGTAGAGGTGAAAGAATGGGACAAAACCACAGGACCACACGACTGCCACATGGTAGTCAACATCAGCAGCACTGTCTTCTTTTCCATATTTTTAGTGCTTTTACTTTCCCCTAGAATCCATTCCTTCATATACAGGACTATCTTCATCTCTAAGGTTGTATTCTTAAACTTGTGATCAGTTATGAAAATTGGAGTCTTCACTACTAGCTTCAGCAGAAAATTAAGTGAAACAACTCTAATTGCACCAGGTGAGCATTGTTCCACCTTTTCTATTCAGCTGTCTAATCACTGAAACCATGGGTTTCCCAGTGTGAGCGGGCATCATTCAATCTCTCTATAGCCTAAACAGATAAAAAGGTTGATGAAGGAACATTATTTTTTCTCTCCTGTTTTCTTCCTGCCTTGAGCTGGTATATGGGTCTTTTCCAGTCATTGCACTGGGAGTTTATCCATAGGATCTCCTGATTCTCAGGCTGTCAGCCTTAGATTGAAATTATACCACTGGCTTTCTTGGTTCCTAGTGTGTTTTGTTTCTAGTGATCAGGACTTCTCTACACCCAAAGTTGTGTAAACCAATTCTTCATAAAAAAATTTATTTCTTTCTGTGTTTGTGTGTACTTTTGGTTCCATTTCTCTAAGAAAACCCTGAGTGATGCACCAATATTTTTGTCCTTTTCGGTAATTGTGAAAGTAGGCTTTGATATAGAGAACTAGATAATATCCAAGCATGCAATATACACAGTGATTACATGTTATACAACAGGAATGGCCTGAGACAGAATAAAAGGTGAATCTAGAGGCCAGGCATAGTGGCGTATGCTTATAATCTCAGCAGTTTGAGAGAATTTCTTGAAGCCATGAGCTAAAAATAAGCCTGAGAAACATAGTGAGTCCTCACCTCTACAAAAAAATACCCACAAAAATTAGCCAGGAATGGTGGTGCACACCTTAGCACAACCTACTTGGGAGGATGAAACAGGAACTTCACTTGAGCCCATGATGAGATGTTGTAGTGAGCTATGATGGTGCCACTGCACTCTAGCCAACAAACAGAGCAAGACCCTGTCAAAAAGAAAATAAAAGAAGAAGACAAGACAAGAAAGTGGATCTAGAGGGAGGAATGTTCCAGATCTTGCTCTGAATCTATTCTTCAAAGAATGGCACTGGTCATCATAACAAGGCCCAGATTCTAGAGCACCACAGATCAATGTTGCTGTTGTCTACCATGTAACCTGTTATATTTCTGCTCCAGCCAGAGGAGTGGTATCTTGTCTGAAAACCTTTATTGCTATAAAGATATAAAATACAGTCTTTAAACTTAATTAGTTTAATTTTGTCAGTATATTTGCATAATTTCGCACAATGGAGGCATACAATTTCTGCCCCTTTTATTAATATATCATAGTTGTACATACTTGGGGGTACACGTAATATTTTGATACAGGTATACAATGTGTAATGGTGATATCCGGGTAACTGAGATATTCACCACTTCAAATATGCATATTTTCTTTGTTGTGGGAACATTATAAATCTAGCTATTTCAAAATCTATAATAATATCATTAAACTTTAATTTCTGTACTGTACTATTGAATTTAATCCTTTCCCTATCTGTATTTTTGTACCCATTTACCAACTTCTCTTCATCCCACATTTTTCTTTCCCTTCTCAGCCTCCGATAACCACAACTATACACTCTGCTTCTGTGAGGTCCACGTTTTTAGCTCCCATAGATGGGTGGTATGTGATATTTGTCTTTCTGCCCCTGGCTTATTTCTCTTAACATAAGGACATCGAGTTCCATCTATATTACTACAAATTATGGTATTTTGTTCTTTTTATGGATGAATACTATTCCTTGCATATATATATATCACATTTTCTTTGCCTCTTCAACCATGGATAGACAATGATTACATACTTTAGTTATCAAGAATGGTGTAATAAATGAACATGGGAGTACATATATATTTTCAATATGCTAATTTCCTTTCATTTGGATACACACCTAGCAGTGAAATTGCTGGATTATGTGATAATTACGTAGTTTTATTTTTAGATTTTTGCAGAAATGCAATAGTGTTTTCCATAATGGCTGAACTGATGACCATCCCCATCAATAGTGAATAAGCATTCTCCTTTCCCATATCCTTGTCAGCTTATATTATTGTTTTTTTTTTTATTTTTGATAATAGTCATTCTAATTATAGTAAGACAATCTTTTTTTCTATTGAGTTATTTATGTTCCTTATATGTTCTGGTTGTTAATATCTTGGCAGGTGCTCATGAATTAGAAGAATTAATATTACTTAAAGGTCTAATCTACTCAATGTGATCTATAGGTTCAATGCAATCTCTGTCAAAATAACAATGGCATTTTTCATAGAAATAGAAAAATAGTTAAAATTTGTTTAAGACTGCAAAATGCAAAGTAAAGATCTGATCAAAAAGGATATAATTGGAGACATGAAATTATCTCTTTTCAAATTATACTGCATAGCCATGGTAACCAAAACAACATGATACCAACAAAAAAACCCCAAAATAAGCAAAAAACAGACATGTATACTAGTCAAATAAAATAGAGAACCCAAAAATAAATTCTTGCACTTATAACCAAGTCATTTTTGAAAAGGTATCAAGAGTTATACATTGGAATCAGGACAACTTCTTTAGTAAATGGTGCTGGGAAAACTGGCATCCAAATGCAGAAGAAACTAGATGCCCATCTTTTATCATGTACAAGAATCAACTCAAAGGACTAAAGACTTAAATATAAGACCCAAAACTATGAAACTGTTCAACAGAAACATTGGAAAAAATGCTCCAGGACATTGGTCTGGGCAAAGGTTTGTTGGGTAAATCTCAAAAGCACAGGCAACAAAAGCAAAAATGGAGAAATGGGATCACATCAAGCTAAAAAGCACATGTATAGCAAAGTACACAACAAAGTGAACAGAAAACCTATAGAATGGGAGAAAATATTTTGCAAACTATTCTCTGAATATCTTTATAGAACATGCAACATCATTCTTGATTACCCAGTAACCAAGAAAATATATAATTTGAGCTATTTTAGTATGTAAGATGTGATTTTTAGGAAGTATTTAAAAATGATTAGAGTTGAATTATAATTTATTTCTAACTGAAGATTTTCTCTTCATAGCTTTGGACTAAGTGATGAACACTTTATTAGTGTTGCTCTCTGAAAAACAAAACACAGATGTTTGTTTCATGATGTATTAGAGAAATAGACATTAAACTAGATAGATAAATGAGCTTGCAAAAAAAGATATGTGTATTATTATTATTATCATTATTATTTTGCAGTTTTTGGCTGGGGCTGGGTTTGAACTCACTACCTCTGGCATATGGGGCCAGCGCCCTACCCCTTTGAGCCACAGGCACCACCCAAGTATATATTATTTTTACATGTATCTACTCCCAAGATCCTTAAAGATTTTTGTCAGCATTAATCTCAATGTGGTAATAGAATTGAAAAACTTATTTAAGACTTAGTCAAGGCCAAGAGCAGATGCTTTCATTCCAGTCTGCTAAGAGTCATTGGTTAATATAATATGACATGACATGATATAATGTAATAGATAATAAAGAAAAAAATAAAATGAAATTATGAAAGTGATAACTCATAGTCTTTACTACATTCTATTTTTTTAAAGTAAGTTATTGATCTTAATGAAAGAAAGTGGTAGATATTACACGGGAACACAGTTCATTAAGGCTAAATCATCAGAGTTCTGTAGAAGGTGCATTTGCCTTAGAAATGACAACCAACATCTCTGCTCCTAATTCATAGTATTTGAAAGGAATATACAACAATTAAAAAGCAAGAGTGACAGCAGAAATAAGTGGGACACACACAGAAAGGAGATGAATCACACACATACAGAGGGTACCAAACAATGTATACACATTTTAAGAAAGGAAAAAAAAATAGCATTAACTCTGTAATACTCAAGTCATATTTGTTTTCTGGAATTACCAAGAGGTGCTTAACATGAGTTTTATTCATCTTCTATTATTGGCATATATTTGAGTATTATAATTTTAATATAGTTTTTTTCCTTTCTTAAATATGTATAAAAATTTTTGGCACCGTCTATAATTTGCAGGATCCTCAGTCACAGCATATGAAGAACAAGCACTCCAAGGGGCGACAGATGAACCAAAGGAACACGTAAGTCTTGCTTTATATGGGCCACTTGGCCCTGAGGAACCTGTGTAGACATGGTCCATGGTCATGAATGCTCAAAGAGTAAAAGGAACTTGGCAGGAAACTGTTCCAGTTCCACAACAGAAGGTACTGATTTTCTGAAGTATCTGCCAAAATGGAAGCTGTAAGAGACATCTAAAACAGAATTTATCACAGTGCTAAAAGTTCAATCAATATCCACGATGGTAGCGTTTTTTACGTGTATGAACAGAATACACTGGGCTGAAATAATCTTCACGTTGTAGCAATTTGTGAACTTTTACTCTCTTGTCATATTACCTGCTATAGAAAACCACCCTGAACCTATATTGCCAGTTTTATTTCATCCTTAACAAAAATCTCAATGCATAATGATCACAAAATTATTGACTGAATTTTAAGGTTAGTAGTGTTATAATAATATTAAAAGCACGTAGGAAAATCTATTAGAATTTTCATTCACCAGACAGGGTAAAATAGCCTGCCCTAAAATACTCAGCATTAATCCTTAATTTGTTTATCCCCCTGCACTAAATGTCTTGCTTCTCATATGCCATATATAATGGTTATAAAAATCTTATCACAATAATAACTAGAGTCAAACTTAATGTAATTTTCCCAGGGCTATGTCGCTTGCAGGAGGTAGAATGGTATTTCAAATCTAGGTTTGTCTGGCAGGCTGTTATACTTTACACCAATGACAAATAGATTTTGTTGTTTTTTGTTTTTTGTTTTGGTCTTTTGTGAGGATGCAAGACAAGAAAAAGAGGAATACATAGAATTATAATGAAGAAAAATGATTAGCCTTGCTTTACAGGAACAAAAAAGAATGGGGCAAAGGGCTAAAAAATATCATTTCCATGGCATCAGAAATAACAGTTGAGAATTATTTCACTAAGTAGGGGGAAATGTTAACTGAGTAAATTAAAAATGGTAATACTGTCACTTAAGAACTTTTATATTGGCAACATTCAAAAAGCAAATATTTATCATTAATTAGAGCATATAGATTTTACTCAAGTTACATTATAGAAATATCTCAATAAATACTAATTTATTCATGGGACCATTTATTAAACATTTATATGTCAGACAATCCACTAAACTCTATAGTTCAAAGAAATTATGGGAACTATTATGACTTTATAAATGAGTGAATATGCAATTAGGTAGTTTCTTTTTGACCACTATCTTTACTCTCAGCTGCAGTGTTAATATGCATTGCCTTTTGATTGATAAAGAGGAGTTTTCTACTACATTTCAGCTTTTATTTTAACATAACATCTGTCTGCTGTTTACAGATAAATTCTTACTCACTACAGATAAATTCTTACCCACTATAGTGGTATATACAAAAGTTTTCTAATAGGTAATAATAACTATTTAGAAATGTACTCAGCCCTGCTATGAAACTAATTTAGGGTTTTCACAGGAAAGCTATAACCCAGTTACAACCTAAGAATAGGGGGAAGGGGGAAGGGAGGGGAGGGAGAGGGGATTGGTGGGATTACACCAGCGGTGCATCTTACAAGGGTATATGTGAAACTTGGTAAATGGTCTGTGAAGCTAGTGAATGATGCCCCATGATCATATCAATGTACACAGCTATGATTTAATAAAAAGAAAGAAAAGAAAAGAAAAATAGAAATATGGCACACAAGCATTAAGAGTACAGAGAACATAAATCTCGCTAATTTAGACAAATAACTGGTCTTGACAGTAATTATAGTTTTACATAAAACAATTGGATACTTAAATGACAAACACCAAAGTAATATCTGGACAGGTTCTTACTCAGTGAATTAAGCAAGATTAGCTTTAGCTGATTATTCATAAGCACAATGGGGAAAGCATGAGCATTTTATTGGGACCTGGTTCCAGTAACTGTCTTGACCTTGAAAAAACTACATATATTTAAGAATTCTAGTACTTTGCTTTAGTTGTAGTAATGTTAAGAGTTATTGCAAAAATTTTTATTAAGAACTACTATCATAATTTTTATTTCACTAAAAGCTTGGAAAAACACAAGAGAATAGCTGTCAACTCAAAGTTGCAAGACAGTATCAATTTTATTTTTTCAGATCCTTATTTGCTTTGCTCCAGCATGTAAATTGCTGTCAAAACACAAAAAGTTTTATTCACTGGAGTAAAACAGGGGAAACAAAAAAAAAAAAGGTGTTTCCAGATGCCTCTTCCACTGCCCACTCACCACCCCCAAACACACACACTCATTCACACACATATGCCTACCTCAACAATATATGACATCACCTTTTTTTTTTATAAAACAATTTATTTTAGTTTGCTCTGTGTTGCCGTAATAGAATACCTGAGGCTGGGTATAATGTAAAGAAAGTAAGTTTATTTGTCTCATGATTCTAATGGCTGGAAGGTTCAAAATTGATCAGATGCATCTGTTGAGGCCTCAAGCAGCTCCACTCATAGCAGGAAGCAGAAGGCAGATTGTGTGCAAACACATCGTGTGATGAGAGAGGAGGCGAGAAAGAGAAATCAAGGAAGCCAGACTCTTTTTTTAACAACTTGTTCCAACAACTAATTCATTGCCCACATGAGCCGAAAGTCATTCACCCCAGGCAAGGGCATGAAGCTGTTCATGCAGATTCTGACCCCATCTCCCAAACACCCTCCCTAAGGTTCCACCTTCCAACAACACCACATCAAATTTCGCTCTAAGTGTTGGTGCGGACAAACCACATCCAAAGGATGGCATCATTATTGAAAAATGACTTATGACTCCTTCAATATTTTCATACCCTCACTAAGTAAGCATGTGTGATTATCCAGAAGGTAAAGTATGTTCTTTTTGTTCAGAATTAAGCAAAAATCTTCGTGAAGATTCCATTGAAAATACAAGATTACCCAGATAAAAAATGCAAAACAACAACAAAAGTCATCTGTCATACTCTGTCATACTCTGTCTATTCCATTTCTACAGGTAACAGACTTAGAAAGCATTGTGGTAGATAAGATATGTGACTGTAATACACTGTATCCTCTGAAGCTGGTCAGTGATGGATGGGCTTTTTATAGCCTTTGATTCATTTTAGAAAATTAGTTGCGGCGCCTGTAGCTCAGTGAGTAGGGCGCAGGTCCCATATGCTGTAGGTGGCGGGTTCAAACCCAGCCCCAGCCAAAAACCACAAAAAAAAAAAAAAAAAAAGAAAATTAGTTTCAGGGTTTTAGAAATATGTCTTAGAACAACATACAAGAATAGAGAGAGACAGAAAGAGAGACACTATAAATGAAATTCCTTTGGCACTGCGGCAATGACATTAAGATGTCTTATAAGCGTGCATGCAAGTTGTTTGCGGAGGTATGTGCACTGCATAGGTAATTTGTTTGTTTGTTTTTAGGAAATAAGTGGTCTTTTAATTCTATCTTTTGTAAAAGATATATTTTCATTATCTAATGTTTTTAGCCTCTGTCAACCTTTTACTTTTCCTCTAAACATTACAAATAAAATTTTCCTGCATATAAATTATGCTAACTCAGAACAAACAACTCATTTATTGAATACTTATCCACAAGAAAACTGAAAGGATTGGCCTTCCTGGAGAAGAAAATATAGTATATAGTGACTTCAACATAAATATTTATGTAAGTACACACACTTGTTATTCAAATTAGACTGTCAGTGTGTGACACACCTCTTGAGAGCAAGATACAATTGTAAGAGGGACTCTACCTAACAAATGCAATCAGTGTAGCTTGATTTCTTGTACCCTTAATGAATCCCCAACAATAAAAAAAAAATTAGGAAAAAAAATAAAGTGTCTCAGAGGGAAAAAAAAGGAAAAAAAATAAGATAATTTCATAACAGTTTTGAACACTGATGACTAAGAATAAACTCAGTCAGACTAGATAGATAACTAGTTATTTCAGATAACTAGTAGGCGTCAGTTGCTGGTTTGCAAGGGATTGCTTCTTTCGTTTGCCTATTATGGCTGAGATTAATATGAAGAGTGTCAGCTCAGCCCTCTCCTGCCTGAAATCTATGACTATAGAAAGAGGCATTCTTAAATATGACGGGAGACAACAATGCATTAAAATGTATGTTTATAAGGAGAGAAACTTGTAAGTCCTGCACATAACAATTTTGGAGGCTAACATTTATCTTATCCAAATAAAAAAATATATATATTTTTTGAGACAGAGTCTCACTATGTCACCCCCAGAGTGCCATGGCATCACAGCTCACAGTAACCTTAAACTCTTGGGCTTAAATGATTCTCTTGCCTCAGCCTCCCAAGTAGCTGGGACTACAGGCACCTGCCACAATGCTTGGCTATTTTTTTTTTTTTCATGGTTGTTGCAGTTGTCATTGTTGTTTTGCTAACCCAGACTGGTTTCGAACCCACCAACCTCAGTGTATGTGGCTGGCACCGTAATCACTGTGCTACGGATGCTGAGCCCAAATAAAAATCTTTTAAAATGACATGCAAAGGATACAGTAAACATAACTGCATTGTATAGATCCAACCTGAATCTTGGATAGAACTGAATGCCAATGCTAACATTTCCTAGCTATACAAATTTGGGCCATTCCCTTATTCTGCCTGAGCTTCAGTTTTCTTACCTGAAAAATGAAAATAATAAGATTGATTTTGCAAGGTTGTCATGAGTATTCAAGAAGTTAATGCAAACAAATTCTGTAGAAAAAATCCTGGTATAGAGGAGGAATTCCAATAAATTACAGTTATTGTTTTAATATGAAAGATAAACAAATACAAGTAAAAGTAAAGCCTTTTCACATTTTACCAAAAATGACACAGATTTGGATTATTATTAATATATCACAGTTATTTTAATTAATATTTAAATAATAATTAACATACTATTAATATACCACAGTTATTTTTAAATATATAGTTAAAAAAAGTGATAAGGTAAAGCCCCTTTCCTCAAAAAAGTAACAATCTCAGTTAGACTTTCAAACAAACAGCCATAATCAAAGTGTGGTGTTTGGAGAGAATAATTCTGATAGAATCATCTGATATAATTCAATTCTAACAACACAGAACTACCAAGTTGCAATATTTCTCTAATTGCTCAACTCCTGCACCTAAAAATAGTGTCCACTTACTTACAGGAGAAAAAATGAATATGAAAGGCCTGCTGTGTTTTGCTAAGCAGCTCCGAAGTCTTCCATGCGTCTTGTTCTTTAAGGAGATTTATGTGTACTCTGTTTCAGTCCATTTGCTATTTAAAAGAATAAAGAGAAATAAGCTTAAAGAACAGAAGACAGATTCATGCTCCAGTGAAACCAATCAAAAATCTCAGTCTCATGACTATGACAAATTATTAAGAATAATTGTACTCTGAGAACTTCACATGTTGAATAATTGTACTCTGAGAACTTCACATGTTGAATAATTGTACTCTGAGAACTTCACATGTTGAAGTGGAAGGGGCGGGGTGAGGCAATTTAGGCTTGGTGCTAACTAGATTGAGTAACAGTTCTGTCGCTTTCATGCAAGTTAAAATGCTTTTTTATTTTTCCAAATCTGTCAGAATGCTACCCTTCAGAAGCAAAAGATGAGCTCAGGTTTTTAGAGAAACACTAATTAACTTCTGGATAAACATATGAAAAAATGCTCATCATCTTTAATCATCAGAGAAATGCAAATCAAAACTACTTTGAGATATCATCTAACTCCAATGAGACTAGCCTATATCACAAAATATCAAGACCAGAGATGTTGGCGTGGATGCGGAGAAAAGGGAACACTTCTGCACTGCTGGTGGGAATGCAAATTAATACATTCCTTTTGGAAAGATATATGGAGAACACTCAGAGATCTAAAAATAGATCTGCCATTCAATCCTGTAATTCCTCTGCTGGGCATATACCCAGAAGACCAAAAATCACAACATAACAAAGATATTTGTACCAGAATGTTTATTGCAGCCCAATTCATAATAGCTAAGTCATGGAAAAAGCCCAAGTGCCCATCGATCCACGAATGGATTAATAAATTGTGGTATATGTATACCATGGAATACTATGCAGCCTTAAAGAAAGATGGAGACTTTACCTCTTTCATGTTTACATGGATGGAGCTGGAACATATTCTTCTTAGTAAAGTATCCCAAGAATGGAAGAAAAAATACCCAATGTACACAGCCCTACTATGAAACTAATTTGGGACTCTCACATGAAAGCTATAACCCAGCTACAACTTAACAATAGGGGGAAGTGGGAAAGGGGGGGGTGGGTAGAGGGAGGGGAATCGGTGGGATCACACCTGTGGTGCATCTTACAGGGGTATTTGCGAAACTTGGTAAATGTAGAATGTAAATGTTTTGGCACAGTAACTGAGATAACGCCGGAAAGGCTATGTTAACCACTCTGATAAAAATGTGTCAAATGGTTTATGAAGTGAGTGTATGATGCCCCATAATCATATTATTGTATACAGTTATGATTTAATAAAAAAATTAAAAAAAAAAAAGATCTGATAATATTTTAGTGTGAATATGTTTCAAGGTTGAAAATTTGACCTATTTTATTCTGAGATGATTAGCCAGGATTTCTGATTATGAAATCACTTTAAATCACTTACTTCGTCTGTATTCTGTACAAAGCTTTAATCATTCTATTAACCCTCTCTCTGAGTGTTAGTATGTCATCTGCAAATGGGAATACATAAGCCCAGATAAATTCAGAGCCCTTTGAAAATATAAAATAAGGTATTAATGTGCATTTAAGAGTTGATTGCTATAGCCTTAATGATTATCTAATCAGTCATGAAGTCCTGGAGATGAGCTGGAGGTACGTGGTGAGTCAACTCAGCTGGAAAAATATTAAAATGTTAAATGTCCCAATATTGATCTAGGTGTTTTATTTCATACTTTTTTTTATCATTTAAGTCAGAAATTAAAGTATTATTAATTTAGCTTTTTCATCAATCATGATTATGTCTGTGAATGGTACTAATAGAGATCTCATTTTATTTATTTTATGCTATTTGGCTACTTTTTTGAGTCATTATAGAATTATTTATCCTCTCTTTGGCAATGCCCCCTTTTTCTCAATAATGATTTTTTTATGTGCCTCTCAAGAGCTATTTATCTCAGAACAATCATCACCTCCCACAGATCCACTTTTATCCATAAAACTGGAGGGTTCCGTTATAGTAATCTAGGTCATTTATGTGCCTAAATTCAGTGATTTTTTTAACTTGCTTGTGCGTACTCTTCATTTTCAAAATGGAAATTATGGAAGAGTGATGGTATGGGCAACACTGAATAGCACTTAATTTCAAAGTTAAAATCCTAACCTTCTTGTAACTTGAAAGCTGACTTTATTTAGAGATAAGACCTTTAAAAAGATAACTAAATTAAAATGAAGCCATTAGGGTGGGCTCTAATCCAACATTACTGGTGTTTTTATAAGAAGAGATTCATACACAAATATATGCAGAGGGAAGACCCAGGGAGAAGATCCTTATCTCCAAGCCAAAGTCTCAGATACTAATCTTGCCAAGACCTTGACCTGGCACTTCTCCAGAACTGAGAGAAAATGCCTTGTTTCAGTCCTGAACTGATATAAAGGGCCTTTTTTTATTATTATTATTTACGTATTTATTCATTGTTTGGTTTTCAGATACTTACCCTGCTGACGGGAATCTACCTATATTTGTGGCCATTGAAAAGCTTCCCATTCTTCCCCCTTTATAGCTCTGCTCTCAATGATACTTGATTAATGCCACATTTTATGACTGACATGGAGTCCTGTGCCTACCCAGCTCAGGGAGGTCCTTGCTTCTAATGGTAAAATGGATTGGAAGATCATGTAAAAGCAGCATGGTAGAGTTCGGAGGATCTCCTGAAATTTTCCTGGCGTTAAGTCTCAAGAGAATGAGTAGTTCAGCACAAAGTCTGCTTCCGTCTGGCTGTTTATCTGAAAAGAAGTCACTTGACTTCTCTGAGTCTCGATGTTTTTATTTACAAAGTGAAAAAATATGAAATAATCAGCAGTTTGGAGTATTGATGATGAAAGTAGAAAATGTCTTTGAAAACACTTACCTATCACTTTAATATACTTAATAGGTGCTTTGGTAATTCTAATAAGGAGTTCCCATCTGCCCTCATTCTGTAGTCTGTTAACTTTTTACATTTTTTACTGTATTTATACCTTTTATCTATAAGTGAAATGATACCTACTACATTCTTTAACTTATACATGACTTTGTTTTGCTCTTTGCGGCACTCGTAGAACCAAGGACATTGTTACTTACTACATGCTAACAAATATTTTGAATAAAATAATAGATTATTCTTTAATTCTTACAATAAATCTGGAAACAAATATTTTTATATAATGAATATAATATGATTATAGGATGGCTGTTGTGTGATTATTTGTAACATACTTAGAAAACCAGAATCTATGTTGACTTATATTTTAAAACTCATTGAATTTTAAAGCTGACAAGCCATGAAATTTTGTTTTCTCATTATTACCGATACTGTTAACTATTCCTATGTTTGTTGAACACTTAACTTACACGGAATAGAGGTAAAAAAACATTTGTTGTCCTTTTAAGAATCATATTGTACTTATTCATTTATCTAACATACGTTCCTTGGATGACAATAAATCTATTTTGGGCCAGATCTTCTGCTCCGAGCTTGAAATATGAGGATAAAAGAATTTGTGTTTCTATGCTAAAAGTCAGGCTGGGGAAGAAGTCACACAAGTAAACCAGAGATCTAATGGAAACCATCATAGACGACACAGAATCCTACACTGGTGAGGCAAAAAGGGATTATGGTAAAGAATGACATAGTGAATTAGATGATGCTTGAGCCATGTTTTTAAGGTCATGTAAATATCAATTAGAATTCATGTTGGGAAAGGACATTCTAGACAAAGGCCAAGTGGAAATGCAATTGAGAATTGGTTTGTTATTAAAATGCAGGCCTTTAGCAATGTGATGCATTGCCAACGTGATCAGGCAATGATGACTGATGAGGCTGGAGGGAAAGACCAAGTCTTGGTCAGTCTTGGTGCCAAGTGCACTCTGATTTTATAGCTGACACTACAGGAACACATGGAGTGTGACATGACCCAATTAGGACTGCTGAAAAAATCTTAGCAGTGTAGGGGAAAGGACAGAAGTTGTGAAATTCAAGGCCAGACACTGGATCAAACTCCTTAAGGAGCACAGATGATTAAAAAACAAAACTCCAGGCAAAATAACCTTTGAAATTTAAAATACATTATCTTAGGGCGGCGCCTGTGGCTCAAGGAGTAGGGCGCCGGTCCCGTATGACGGAGGTGGCAGGTTCAAACCTAGCCTCGGCCAAAAACCAAAAAAAAAAAAAAAAAAGAAAAATACATTATCTTTAAAAATTGCATTCAGGCAATCAATTATTAAATAGATTTTTATGTTATTTCGTTTGTTGTTTCTTATCTTTAGGTAACTCATTTTTATTGCAGAGACAGCAACTTCTGTAACATATTACATTTTCTTCAAATTGTATAATTCTTTGAACTTTGAAATAAAAATATTTCAATGTTAATGCCATCATATTGCTAAACGTTGACTCAGAATAAGATTGCTGGCTTGTGCACCAACAGATTATTGTGAACTTTTATTTAAATGCTATGACTTCCAAATCATAATTTTTATATTTTACTTTAAAATATAAGAAACCATCACACCTAAAAATTTAAATATGATTTCTAGTGTACAGTTGATACTTAAAACAACACTAGTGATGAAGAAGCCCAGAACGAAAGTAAATCGTAGCTACAACTATAAAAATATCCAGGCACTAAGTACACCTAAAATCATACTGATAGTCTCCTTTAAAAAGTTACATTTTCTTGTTCCTGGAAATGTTGTTTTGTACTTCTAAGAAAGCCACAATTACATTGACAACATACTTGTACCTTTTTTAATAAAAAGTATGCAAAATCATAACATGCATCACGGAGATAGCATATTAACATATAGTTTTTAGTATAGCAACCAAAAGGAATAATTATTTATATGTGAATGTATTTCTAATAACTTTTATATTATAGTGTCAGGGTTATTACCCATTGCAAAGAGGTTTTTATTAAAATTCCGGAAAAAAGAGCTAATGAAATAATAATTGCTATGAATGCTACATTAGCATTTCGGATTTGAAAAAAAATTATACTGGTATAGAATAAAGTGCACAAGAGTACTCTATTCATTATTACTGTAGTGCTAGGTGAGTTATTATATTTGTTTCTTTCTCAACACCTTCATCACTGAAAAGGAGTATGCAGGAATTCCCTCTTACCAGCAGTTACACTTTCCATGGTTCCACTTCTCCATGGTAGGTATTAGTACAATAAGATGCTGAAAAAGAAAGAACATACTCACAAAAACTTTATTACAATGTAATGTTCTAGCTGTTTTATTTTATTAGTAGTTATTGTTCTTACTGTACCTAATTTATAAATTAAGCTTTATCATAGGTATGTATGAACAGAAAAAAACACAATGTGGCATATATAGGGTAAAATATTGTCCTCAATTTCAAACAACCCCTGGGAATCTTGCAATATTTCCTCTGTGAATAAGGTGCACTACTGTAATTAGAATGTATTTGTATTCTTTTTTAGTTATGGTTATAGATGAATTTCCAGACTGTCCTTGGGAAGAATTAGATAAATATTTATTTGGCTCAAAATTACTTAAAAAGATATTATAAGGATATCATAAAAACACTCCTTGAAAAAGGCTGGGGGGAGAATTTCTTAGATTTGCATTGTCTGCTATTATTCATGTTTTACAAAGATTACTCTGGAGGCACTGTTGAGGAAAGATCAGATTTAGGACATCTACAGGTTGAAACACTGGAGGTTAATGAGAGAATCCCTGGACTATCCACCTAACAGGTGATGAATATCGTGTTATGTATCCGTAAGCTCGGGACACCCATCCATCACACACAACGTCAAGGGAAGTAAGTAGAAACAGGCATCAAATTTACAGAAATATTTGAGCACTGCAACTGTCAAAATGGTTAGTACAGAAACGGGTAATGAAACTTAGAACTTACTTGGAAAAACATAAACACCAAACTAGCAGATGTCTGGGTCCTAGAATGAAACTGATGACATATGTAAACTGGGTTATTTTGGTGATATATATACACACACATATGTATGTATGTATGTATGTATATATCTGTGTGTATTATATACATATATATATATTTTTTTTTTTTTTTGGAGGGAGGGTGACAGAAGTAGTCATAGCATACGGCAGTACTCCTAGACTAGGAACATAGACAAAAAGCAGTTATCAGAATTCAGAGGGAGAACTACTTGAAATAGCAGGAGACAGGAGAGCCTCTAGGGAAAGAAGCAGGAGAAAAAATATATCTGCCTCTCTTTCTTCTTATCCCTTACAAATTCATGCTGATGCCTAATTGGCTCAACTCTACAGCTAAGTGGAAGCCTATTATTGTCCTTAAAGGTCAGACCCCTGGATCACAGAGCATAGTGAGGAAGGTGGATAAAGCATATTAAGGGTCAAATGGGCAACATTCAGCAAAGAGCATAAAAAATACTAGTGGGGATGTGTGTCTTTAAGGAAGCAGCTTACAGGTGAGCAGTTGCCTCTATAGTGCACTTTTAAGATCATAATCATCACTAAATCATCCACCACTGCAATTCAAGTGCTGATACTTGGGAAATACGTAATGAATTTTTCATGAATGAATTAATGGAATGATGAATGATTCAACTTACCTCTATTTTCTGGTCCATAATGCTTTCCTTATTTATAACTATACTATTATCTCATGGAGGTGGATTTATGTGTGTGTACCAGTGCACTGTGCGTGTTTTTTTTGTGTGTGTGTGTGTGTGTATTCTTGTTCTGACTTACAGCTTTAAACGGGTGTAGTTCTGGATTACTCACCCTGACTGCTTTAGGTTAAAATAATCTACAGACTAAATTCTGGTACAGTAATCTCTGCTTTCACCTCAGAATTCACTTGAAAAGTGGCATTTAGATATGATGTGGTTCACACTAGAGCAATAGATCACAATGAACAAAAATGAATGGTAAAAATGGTTTTAAAAACTATTTCACAAGTAGAATCAGTAAGATTTGACAACTCATAAAATTAAACATAATGAAAACTTTGGACGTAATGTTAATTCCATGGACCATGGCTCAGTGAATTAAAGATCTATATTTAACAAGTAAACAAACAATACGAGTAGCAAAAATTTTTATGATTTATCTTTAATAGATAACATTTTCTAAGAAAATGTTGCCTTTTATTAGGTCTGCGGGGCTTCCTCAGTAGTTGAGATAACAGTTCTGTACAGAAAAATCTTTGGTACTCCAGTGAGTGCTGCTTGTAGACTCACTCCGATTTAGCCATGTCAAGCCTATTTTTGAGCTCCTGAGAGTGAACTCCCATAAAGTAAGATTTACAATTGCTGGAGAAACAGGTGCATGTGTTGTGATGTAAGTGACTCTGAGATGTTACAAATATAATCTTTCCTCTATGAACAGCTCCTGTAACATCTCTCCACCCAACCTTTTAGTATAAGTGTTAATGTCTCATCCACCCATAGATTAGAGCATATTGATGTTAAAGACAATATAAGATTTGTATCTGCATCTCCTTTAGTAATTAAAATAGGAACCTGAAATCATTTATATATATGTGTATATATATGTATGTGTGTGTGTGTATATATATATATATATATTTCTATTCTCACTGTGATTATTTAAACTCAGTTCCTCTTCATCTTTCAACTAAATTCTAGAAATGGCCTCTTAAACTGTGTCTTATTAAATCATGGGATGCCTGTAGTCAAGGATCAGGCTTAAGTCAAATTTGCACCTGGAATAATGTCTTGTATGTAACAATCTTGAAATAAACGTTTGTTATCAAATGTATGGCATATGTTTTTGAGTACAGAGAATGCCATGTGACAAAAAAGCTAATTGGTCCCTTATAAATAAGTATAATAGAACACAAAGATGTAAACCATTAGAAAAAGTTGATACAAAGAATGAAGAAAGGTAGTCAATACAGGGGTCTACAAGAATTTAATAAAAAGCTTCATTCATTTTGCTAGAGGTGGGTAATGCTGGTGAACTAAAAAGGTATAAAGAAGTCCAATATTTAGAATTAGTAAGAAATTAAGTGTGGCAGTTAGTTTGTGTTCTCATCACACAAAAAATCATCAATTGGATGACTTAAACAATAGACTTTATTCCTCCCAGCACTGACGTCTGGGAAGTTTGAGATCAAGATTTGGGCTTCTTGAGTCCCTAGTGATTGCTGTCTTGCTAGTTTGCAGGTGAATCCTTTCCTACTGTCTCCTAACATGGGAGAGAAACTTCTGATTTCTTCATGCATTATAAGAGCACCAGTCCTATTATGTTGGCTCCACACTCGTAATGTCATTTAGACCTAATTTCCCAAAGTTCCCACTTTTAAAGACCATCACACTGAAAATGCATAAACATAAGAATTCTGGGCAGATCCAAATATTCAGTCAATAGCAGTTAGGTACCAGGACAGACTTTAATTTAGGACAGATATCTCCATACTTTCTAAGACCATAATGCTATTAGTGTCTCAGTAATTTTTACTCTCTAGGTAAAACAAATACTTCATACACTTTTTAAAATATGTAGTTATATTAAAACAGCTTTTTATATTCTAACAATTTATCGGTCATTTAAAAAATACATATAACCAAAAGAAAAATAAATTATTTCAATTTTAAATAAGCCCATTTATCAACCAATACAAAAATTATGTCTACTATCCATTATAAACCTTCTTAAATGTTGGAATTACATTGAAAATCGCTGTCTCTCATGCCCTGTTCTGCATTGACTGATATGCAATGCTTGCTATTAACTATGACAACTGCTAGAAACTAATATTTGCAGGGATAAGATACTGTATGTAAGCAAGAGCTCTCCTTTTCTCTTTTATTCAAGTTTCACTGGGTGATTTAGAAAGTAGTTGCCATTTGGACCAGCTTAAATTCTAATACATTTTCCTGTGTCAATATTTCCTTCCTTCCTTTTTTTTTTTTTTTTTAGAGCATAAAGTGACCTGGTCTTGCCTGAAGTGAAAAGATCAAATGGGTTCTATAAGAAGTTAATTGGGGTCTATAAGATGTCTAAGCAGGAGTCCCCAAATACATGGTCTGACAATTAAATTTATGAACTTGCCACCAACCGCTTAGTTGGCAGCACCATACAAACAACTCAGTATGGCTTCATAACATTGATACGTCAGTGTCACACGGCTATGTCTTGCTGAGTGGCATACATTATCATTTGCTGTGTTTTTCTGTGCCATCATGAGGATGTCAGAGCTTAAACTAGAGCAATGAACAAACATTACATTTCTTGTTAAAGTTGGCAAGAGAGGAAGTGGAAACAGAAGCATGTAGCTCAAGTTTGGGGGGATAACGCCATGAAGAAAATGAGTGTACACGTGGCTTAAATGTTTTCCTTAAGGAAGAGAAAGCATCATTGATGAGGAAAGGTGAGAGTAGCTACAATGGGCAGGCCTTAAAAGGCCAGAAAATAATTGTTCTATACAACATAACAAACATAATTCAATAATGCAAAATTCATAGGTGACCTCATTCTTAACAAGAAATACAATAAACCCAGTACTTGACAGTATCAAAAACGTGAGAACTCAATTCAGCACAAGTTACTTCCATCAATGTACAAAGAGTCACCTGAAAACAGACACAAAGTGTCTCAGGTACGTGTGCTAGAATCAGCGATCTGGTCGAAGGTACAGAGAACTAAGAGAAACCTTTTGGAAACTTCATATCTGCCAATGATGTCCCTCCACAGTTCACTGAAAACATTCTTTTTGTTGAACAAAATATGGTTTATTGGTTTATTCAATGAGGGAGAGTTTCCACCTTGAGGAAATGAGATCCCAGGAGTGTGCAGTATAAAGACATATGGATTTTAACTGTGGTTTCAGGCAATTTGGTGGATTGTCAGGAAGCAGGGGTAATTCTTATTTTATATTTTTATGATTCTAATTCAAAAGTCAAGACACACAAAATAAATTTACACCTATAATTTGCAAAGAAATAGTGCATACTAATATTAGTGATGCATTATGAAGGGTTTTTGTTTGTTTGTTTTACTTTTGGCAATGTTTCTATGTTTTTATATTCAAGAGTAGTTGATGGCTTAGTTCAAGTGCCAGTGCTGGCTGTTAGAAGGTGCTTTTCTTCTCATTAGTCAGTGATAAAGCCAAGCCCAAGTCCATGACTCTTTGGGGGAGTGTGAAAGAGAGAAACTAGGGATAGATGTGAACATCACTGTCACCGCCTGCTGTCATCAACATCATCATCGTCAGCAGAAATTACAATCACACATGTACTCTGTGCCTAAAGCGGTACTTAGAGCTTTGCAATCATTATCTCATTTGTCCTTGTAGAAATCCAGTGGCTATTATCATCCTCACTTTGCAGACCTCGAAACTATTAATATTTAGTCTAAGACTACAATAGTTGGCACTTCCTTCACTTAATCACCCTAATTTACACCCTGTCTACATTCAGATTGCAGTTCCACCTTCTGTGTAAAACTTTGAAGTTTTGCAGCTTCTCAGCAATTTCACAAACTTGACACACTGCCTAGCACAGAGCAGAATTCACTCAGTACATGCTGACTGACATTTCTATCCCTCTATTTAGCACAGATCCTTTTCAGTCATGCTGCACATTTAGTCTTTCTTAGAACACAACACTGCCTATGAGAATGCTATAAAATTAAAATCGTCAAGTCAATTAATCCCGATGACACACACATCTCTCAGGGAGTAACTTTTTCATTACCCTGTGCTTCTTAACACTACCGGATCCTGCTGATATCCAAGACAAATTTCAGGAAGGGACCTTAGAGCAATGTGAAGCCAACTCCTTCCCGTCCATAATACTGAAGTATTTGAGTTATCTGAGCCTGTTGAGTCTGTGACCTTGAACCCAATTCTACTTCCTATTCTCCATCTAGAGCCTTTGTACTCTTTTAAGAAAGAGGTATCTATGTTACAAGCATACTGTTTTAAAGGCAGTGGTAAAAAAAATACCAAACCTGTCGAATTTATTTTTATTTTATTTTTTTATTTTTATTGTTAAATCATAGCTGTGTACATTAGTGCAATCAAGGGGTACAATGTGCTGGTTTCATATACAATCTGAAATATTCTCATCAAACTGTTCAATGTAGCCTTCATGGCATTTTCTTAGTTATTGTATGTAGACATTTGTATTCTGCATTTAGTAGGTTTCGCCTGTACCCATTCTAAGATGCACTGTAGATGTGGCCCCACCCATCACCCTTCCTCCACCATAACTTCCCCCTTCCCTTACCCTTCGTTGGCCCTTTCCTCATAGTCTTGTGCTATAGTTGGGTTATAGCCTTCATGTGAAAGGCTTCATAGTAGGGCTGAGTACATTGGATACTTTTTCTTCCATTCCTGGGATACTTTGCTAAGAAGAATATGTTCCAGCTCCATCCATGTAAACATGAAAGAGGTAAAGTCTCCATCTTTATTTAAGGCTGTATAATATTCCATGGTATACATGTACCACAATTTGCTAGTCCATTCGTGGGTCGATGGGCACTTGGGCTCCTCCATGACTTAGCAATTATGAATTGGGCTGCAATAAACATTCTGGGACAGATGTCTTTGTTATATTGTGATTTTTGGTCTTCTGGATATAAAGCTAGTAAAGGAATTATAGGATCAAATGACAGGTCTATTTTTAGGTCTCTAAGTATTCTCCAAACATCCTTCCAGAAGGAATGTATTAGTGTGCATTCCCACCAGTAGTGTAGAAGTGTGCCCTTTTCTCCACATCCACGCCAACATCTCTGGTTTCAGGATTTTGTTATGTGGGCTACTCTCACTGGGGTTAGGTGATATCTCAAAGTAGTTTTGATTTGCATTTCTCTGATGATTAAGGATGATGGGCTTTTTTTCATGTGTTTGTAGATTGTGCATCTGTCTTCTTTAGAGAAGTTTCTCAAGTCCCTTGCCCACCCTGAGATGGGATCACGTGTTCTTTTCTTGCTAATACGTTTGAGTTCTCTATGGATTCTGGTTATTAGACCTTTATCAGAGGTATAACCTGCAAATATTTCTCCCATTCTGAGGGCTATCTGCTTGCTTTACTTACTATGTTCTTGGCTGGGCAGAAGCCTTTCAGTTTGATCAGGTCCCAGTAGTGTATTTTTGATACTGCTTCAATTGCTTGGGGAGCCCTCCTCATAAAATATTCACCCAGGCCAATTCCTTCAAGAGTTTCCATGCACTTTCTTCAAGTATGTTTATAGTTTCATGTCTTAAGTTTAAATCTTTTATCCAGGGAGAGTCTATCTTAGTTAATGGTGAAAGGTGTGGGTCCGGTTTCAATCTTCTACAGGTTGCCAGCCAGTTCACCCACCACCATTTGTTAAATAGGGAATCTTTTCCCCACGGAATGTTTTTAATTGGTTTATCAAAGATCAAATAAGAATTTATTAAATAGAAGTAGTATGAAGAGGAAATTTGAGTCTGTTTAAATTCATTTATAGTTTTACAAAGATAATTAGCTTGTGTTCAAATAAATAAATAAAGGGGAAAAAAACAAATTGTGAGAGGTAGTCACGATGTTGGGCGATGCAGCTTGTTATCCTGGCATTCTTCACAGAACCTACTACCTATCACAAAGGGTAACGCACTGGGGCACTCAATAAAAAGAAAGCGTGCAGAGGGATTATGGTAGGTAGACTAGTAAATTGGATTCCCTTGATCTGTATCTCAATTCCAGGTTACTGATCATCATTTCAGGGTGACTTGGGTATATTACTTTAACTCGCTGTGCTTTATTTTCCATACAGTATAATAACACTTGCTTTCATGTCCTGCTTGCTTAGAGAGTGTCAGAGTATTATAAAGACCAAGTTTTATTGTCCATTGCATTCGTATTCAATTTTAGTCAAAAGCTTTTTCAATCAGTTCTTGTCAAAAAGATACATTCCCTATTAGAAACTTTTGATTTTTTTTTATTGTCTGGCCAAGGTCTCGACATAACTCCATGTAGCTGTTGAAGGGAAGGCTGGTTTTTTTAGTCTGCATAGAAATGGGACAGTCGATATGAAAGTAAGACAGATAATCATAAAGAAAATAAAGACCTGATTTAAACACAGACTTAAATGTTACATGAATTTTACAATCCCTTGTCAGGCTAAAATGCAATAAATGGAAATGTGTCTTTTCAGAGTCCAGTGAGGCAGTGGCTGGAAACATTTAATCATCAGAGAAATGCAAATCGAAACTACTTTGAGACATCATCTAACTCCAGTGAGACTAGCTTACATCACAAAATCCCAAGACCAGAGATGTTGGCGTGGATGTGGAGAAAAGGGAACACTTTTGCACTACTGGTGGGAATGCAAATTAATACATTCCTTTTGGAAAGAGATATGGAGAACACTTAGAGATCTAAAAATAGATCTGCCATTCAATCCTGTAATCCCTCTACTGGGCATATAACCAGAAGACCAAAAATCACATCATAACAAAGATATTTGTATTAGAATATTTATTGCAGCCCTATTCATAATTGCTAAGTCATGGAAAAAGCCCAAGTGCCCATCGATCCACGAATGGATTAATAAATTGTGGTATATGTACACCATGGCATATTATGCAGCCTTAAAGAAAGATGGAGACTTACCTCTTTCATGTTTACATGGATGGAGCTGGAACATATTCTTCTTAGTAAAGTGTCTCAAGAATGGAAGAAAAAGTATCCAATGTACTCACCCTTATGAAACTAATGTAGGACCTTCACATGAAAGCTATAACCCAGTTATAACCTAAGAATAGGGAGAAGGGGGAAAGGGAGGGGAGGGAGGGGGGTTAATGGGATTACACCTGCGGTGCATCTTATAAGGGAATATGTGAATCCTAGTAAATGTGGAATGTAAAGGTCTTAGCAAAATAACTAAGAAAATGCCACGGAAGCTATGTTAACTAGTGTGATGAAAATGTGTCAAACGGTCTATGAACCAAGTGTATGGTGCCCCATGATCATACTAATGTACACAGCTATGATTTAATAAAATAAATAAATAAATAAATAAATAAGAAATTGCAGTGCTTACCGTCTCAAAGTAAAGATCATGAAAGCAAAACTAGATTTGAGAATAAGACTGACTTGCTATGGGGATTAAATTTGGGGACTCACTCAATTGGACACATGGTCTACGACAGTGGTGAAGTCACAAATCACAAAGAGTCAAGGAAAAGTGAAATGGGCTAGAGAGACGCCTTCACTTTCAAATTTCACAGAGAGCAAAAAAATTAGAGTAAAATAGAACTTAAAGTGTAGTCTGGAAAGTCTTCAAAGACCGATGAGATATTTTATTCATTTGATGGACTTTTATAAAAAAGCTCTGAATTTACTTACACATACAATATAGCTACCATTAATACATGAAAAGTTTAGTTTCACTATACTATTGGGTGGATTTGGTGTTGTCACTTTTATAAAAGATTAATTGTTCATATATTATAGATAAGGAATGATATCTCATTGTAATCCTAACTTTTACTTCTCTAATGTCTAGTATTGTTGCATATCTTTGCATGTGTTTGTTTTCTGTCTATCCTTTGCATCAAAATGTGGCCTTCCAAATTTGTAATTAGAATATTTTATTTTTTAATGTTGAGTTTTGATAGCACCTTATATTTTATAGATATTAGTCCTTGGTTAGGCATATGGCTTATAAATACATTCATATGTTCTTCCAACCTGTAGCTTATTTTTTCATAGTCTTTATGGGGTTTTTCACAGAGTAAAATTTTAACTTAAATGTAATTCAATTCATCGATTGTTTTTTTAATAGACTATGGTTTGGATGAGGGGTCCTCAAACTATGGCCCACAGGCCACATGAGCCGGTGTGATTTTACTTGTTCCCATTTTGTTTTTTACTTCAAAATAAGATATGTGTAGTGTGCATAGGAATTTGTTCATAGTTTTGTTTTGTTTTGTTTTGTTTTTACTATAGTCTGTCCCTCCAACGGTCTGAGAAACAGTTAACTGGCCCCTGTTTAAAAAGTTTGAGGACCTCTGTGCTCAGAACTCTTCAATTAAGCCAGAGGTGCTAAAGATATTCTCCTATCTTACCATTTTTTTTTGCAGTTTTACGTTTTATACTTAAATCTATGATCTACCTTACTTAATTTCTGTATAATATGTAAGGTCTAGATTGAAGTCACTTCATTTTGTAAATTATTATTATATGACAACCCATGTGGTCCAACAATTAAGTCCAGAAACTCATCCTAGAAAAATTACTACATACCTCATCACTGAATTATCACTATGTTCATCGTTAAAGTATTCCCATTGGCCATCTGGTGACAGTAGTGATATGTTTTGTTTTTACCTGGGAGTAACCAGTTGCTCAAGCACCATTTCTTGAAATGGTTATCCTAACTCCATTGAATTACTTGAATTACTTTCTGTACCTGTGTTAAAAAAATCAGTGTAGGGCTTTTTCCAAATTCTTTATTCTCCTTCATTGTTCTATGTGTCTATTTTTTGGTAGTAATTCAGACACTTGATCAGCAGTAACTATAGCTATATAATAAATCTTAAAATCAGGCAGGATACTCATTCTTACTTTTTCTTTTTCAAAGTTGACTTACCTATACTCGTTTCTTATTCTTTCTTATAAATTTTAGTATTCTTGTCTTCACATACAAAACATCTTGCTGGAATTGTCATAGAAATAGTGTTGAAAATGTGATTGGTTTGGAGAGAATTAACGTCTTTGGTGCATTTTAGTGTCTGTTGTTTCTGAACAGAAACTGAATTTTCTTTAGCCAAAGGGTTGTTTTACGTGGCTGCTCTTAAGATTTTTTTTTCTTGGTGTTGATTTTTTCAGAAGTTTCTTCAACTACTTTTTCTGCACCATTTTCTTCATCTTCTTCTTTTGTATAGTTCATTGCATGTGTCCCAGAGGCTCTACTCGAATTTTTTGCAGCCTATTCAGTTGGGTAATTTTTTATTGCTGTATCTTCAGGTTTACTGATTCATTCCTCTGTCCTCCATTTGACAGCTGAGCTCACTCATTTGTTTGGATTATTTTATATTTTACTTTTTAAATTTCAACAGGGTTCTTTACATTTTATATTTATTTTCTGTGACTTTCCATTTTTGTATGATTAGACTTCATGCTCTCAAATTTATTTTAAACGTGCTTGTATTTCTCACTGAAACATTTTCTTGATGGTGGCTTTAAATTCCTTGACAGATATTCTCACATCTCTGCCATTTGGGAGCTGAAAATTGTTTATTGTTTTCCCTTCAATCACTTTGAAAACCTTCCAGTTCTTTTTATTTTCATTTGGTGATTTTCTGTTAAGACATGACCATTTGGGGTATTGTGTGTAAGACTCTAGATTTTATTTATATCTTGTGTTTGGCAGGCTTCCTCTGATCCCACGCTTATGATTGAAGAGGTCTACTATTTTACTGTGGCCAGATGACACTAGCTGTTTAGATTCTCCACTTGGTCCCTATTTGCACCCCTGAGTGTAAGAGCTATTTGTTTCCTCTGGGCAGGTGTTTGGTTTAGGCTCCCCACTGTAGGACTCTTATGATGCGTAGTACTCCTGATTGGGAGAGAGGAAAATGTAGTTTTATTGTTCCCTGGATGACATCATTGCATTAGTGGATCTTTTACTGCTGAACAGTGATATGAGTCCTGACTTTTCACCAAACCTCCAACGACACCATCCCAGTACCATAAAAAGGGGGAACATTTTTATCCCCAGGTAGAAGTGAAAGTTCAGGATTCAAAGTGGTATCTTGTGACACAGGCATTGGGCAGGGAAAGCTTTAAAAACTCCAGTGAGGTTGAAAGTCCTGGTTCTTCACTTGATGTTCATTAGCATTGGGGTGAGGCTAGATAATTGTTTCTGGAATGTTTGGCTAGTGTAGAATAATATTGTTTAAAAAGTTTTATCTTAGGTTAGGCTAGGTAATTGTTTCTGGAACATTTGGCTGGTGTAGAATAATATTGTTTAAAAAGTTTTATCTTACAAGGTTGTTTCTTTCCTGGTTTTTTAGCTGGAATGAGCAGCCTTTTGGAGAGCCCTAAGTATGTATGTATGTACATATGTATATGTATGTATGTATGTACACGTATGTGTGTGTGTGTACATGTATGTATGTACGTATTCATTCTGTTTGTTGGTATTTTCAGGTTGCCAGTTTCCCCAACCTTGGCTATCTAAAGCAGAACGAAAGCACAGGGATCACAATACCTCACCAATCCGTGTGTCCCTTTAAGAGTCTTCTTATATTTCCTTTTACATATGTCCTGAGTTTTTATTTGTATTTAGTGAAATAAATAGAGCAATTAAAAATGTAAGTGATGATGAAAGTCTCCATCATTCTGGAAATGGAGGTCTCCAGAGTTTTTAAAGAAACACGTTGCCATTTTTTCTCCTAAATAACGTATGGTTCGCACGTGAATTCATTTGTGCATGCCTGTATTTGCTGAGTATTCTACTGTTACCAAAGAGGCAGGTATTCATCTGTAAAACGATTCATACATGTCAGCAGTCAGGCCTATGGAAGTCATTAACTATGCTCTGTATTTACGTTATAACTTTGTCTCTTTTTTTGAGCTGTTTCATTTAAGATAGTTCCAGTTACACCAACATTGCTGTAAACCAAGCATCAAAACTACAAGTTACCACCTGAATCTATAAAAATACATACATACATTCATACATATATACATACATAAATTTATTTATTTATTATTAAATCATAGCTGTGTACATCAATATGATCATGGGGCACCATACACTTGGTTCATAGAATATTTGACACATTTTCATCTCATTAGTTGACATAGCCCTCCTGGCATTTTCTTAGTTACTTTGCCAAGACATTTACATTCCACATTTGCCAAGGCTCACATGTACCCTTGTAAGATGCACCACAGGGAGGTGGGTAGAGGGAGGGGGATTGAAAGGATCACATACATAAATTTACATCTTACTCATTAAAAGTTGGAAAATGTGGGTTAACAAAACTACCTGTTTTTATAATAAAGTTTCAAAAAGGATATGAGGTCTATTTAGTCCTATAAAAAAGCAATCCGAAAACTTTTTTAAAAAAGGAATACATGTTTTTTCAAATTTAATTATTTTTTCAAAGTAAAGATCAAGTGTTGCATTCTCATTAAAAGTTTGAATCAACTATCCACAAAACATTAATCATACAATCTCATCACTCTGAGTTTAATCACTTATGTATTTTTACTCAATTATTTTCGCATGATGAATCTCACTTGAAGTAAGGGACCCGAGTTATGAGGTGGCAAATACCATTCCAGCTTCAAAGTGCAATGATGTTACGATTCTGCACGCTGATGACCACAGTTACCCGGCCCACCTTTACCCTACAGAGGCTGCCTCAAGCACACCACTATTCATCTTTAAGCAAAGTTATATTACAGCGCTCTTTCTAAAACACCGTTTACCTTTATACTGCGTAGCCAGGTGAGAGACGAGTGTCTGACCGAGACGGAACACCTGCCTACCAGCGACTCAAAGCATCTGATGGTTTTTCTCAGTAAATTCAGCCTAACTTCCTCCCGGTTTAACGACTAGCAGCTTGGATTTCTTTTGGCCCCTGCCCCGCCCCTCCACATTCTCAGGAGCAGCGGGAATAAATGATCCACCTGGGATGAACATAAGACTGAGCGACCAGAGCGCAGCCTGGTGACCCCTAACGCGCGAAGGGCTGGCTCGGTCCCCTTGTTCCCGCGCCGTCTCCACCGCGAGCGGCAGCGCTCGGGAACCTCGGTGAACAATCCGGCCAGGGCCCTCCTGGGCCGCTGGGCCGTCACGGTGGGAGCTGCTTCCCTGCCCCCAGCGTCGATCCCATAATCTGTCTCCATCAGTCCATCGCTGGAGGGGGCAGATCGCGGCGCAGAGACATAGCCCAACACCGAAAAGCGCTAGGACCGGGAGGAGGCCGGAGAGCGAGGCAGCTGGCGAAGGAGGCCCCCGGCAGGCCAAGTGTGAAATTCAACCTGCTAACTCTCCTGCCTGCGCTGCTGCCAAGCAGCAGGTGAATCCAACTGGGTGAGGTGACCTGAGCCAAGGACGCTGCTGGTGGTGCAGTCACCAGGGAGGGCCGAGGCGCGCAGCTCAGCGGTTTCCTGACTCAGTGCCTCATCTGTTGCAGCAGCAAAGGCCTTTTGGAAGAAGCCTCAGGACTGCTTCCTGTGTGCAGGGGCAAAGGAGTTTTTTTCTAACAAAATCAAAATGTTTCTTACCACCCTTAATAGTAGTGAGCATACATCCACGGATTACGGAGAGGCCAACTAAGTGAAATAGAATCCAAATACAAGAGGGAAATTGTCACCAGTCATTGTCCCCACGCTGGAGGCGTCTCATTAGTTCTGGAGTGTGTGTGATCTTTTTTAAAAAAGGGATGTCTCTGGACCCATGAAATGGCTTGTTTCAAGGTCTGGGGGATAAGTGGTGAGAGACCCTCGCATTTCTTGTTTTTCTGAGCGGAACTAAATAGGAAACAAGGCAATTTATAGTTAGCTACGTTTTCAGAGTAGCGACCCTTTCTCGCTGATTCCAGATGGGACTTTAAAGGTATTATTTATATGTAAAAGAATATATGAATTCAATTGTACAAATGAATGAGTTTTGGCAAATATATGTAAACCTTGAATAATTACATTACCCATATGCCCCTTTTCGGATAGCACCCTCCTCCAAAGTAAACGCTTTTGAAAACTTTTGTTGCCATAGATAATAAATGGCTGCTTTGGGGTGGTGCCTGTGCTCAGTGGGTAGGGTGCCGGCCCCATATACCGAGGGTGGCGGGTTCAAACCCAGTCCCGGCCAAGCTGCAACAAAAAAATAGCCGGGTGTTGTGGCAGGGCCTGTAGTCCCAGCTACTCAGGAGGCTGAGGCAAGAGAATCACCTAAGCTCAGGAGCTGGAGGTTGCTGTGAGCTGTGACGCCACGGCACTCTACTGAGGGTGATAAAGTGAGACTCTGTCTCTATAAAAATAAATAAATAAATAATAAATAAATGAAATAAATGGCTGCTCTTTAAATTTTTACAAATAGGATCATAGAGTACATAGAGTATATATTGTGTCAAGCTTCTTTCTCCTAGTAAGATGTGTCCGTTTTAGCTAAGTTTTTGAATCAGTCATTTGCTCCTTTTTACTGCAAAGTGAAAGGTATTACATTGTATGAATCAACCATAATTTATTTATGATTTTCTTTGTTCATGAACAGTTCAATTGTTTTCACTCCTTGCCTTTTATAAAATGAAGTTCCTAAAAATATTATTGTCCAATATTTGTGTAATATTTGTTTTCAATTACTTTGACAATCATATATATATATATATATATATGATAGAATTTTCTAGATAATAAAAAATCTTTTGGGATCATGAGAGCCTGGCCTCCTGTTTTTGGAAGTGGTGGCACCAGTTTTTACTGTGATCAGCAACACAACCTATGAAGGAGACCTAGCTACTCTCTATCCTTGATCACAATTAATACTTCGACCCTAGTCTGTAATTTGCATTTTTATTTTATTATTGTGCCCTCTTTTGCCTTTAGTAAAAACCAAGAACTTTTAAATTGCTAAAACCCACAAAAGTAAGGAAAATTAATTTCATCAACTGTCTCTTTCCTTAAGAAGTGCGATGTAAAACTAAGTTTTATGAAATTTAATAACATGAATAATGTAGCTAATATTGACACTCATTTCATGCAAAATGAGGATGCGAAAATAATTAAGAAAGTAAACATGTTGGTTTAATACGTGCAGCATAGAACGACTGTGCTGGTCAAATAACCTCATTCTGCAGAAGTATGAGGTGGGCAGCCAGGAACTTACTTCAGAGGGAAAGTTAAGATTTTAAAAGAAAAAGTAACATGATTTTTTTTTTTTTCTAGTAGTTCTCAGTGAATAGACCTATGGTGTACTCGAGAAGGTGTGCTTTGTTCTACCTAATCCGTATTTCTTTGTTGTAGTTCTGATTCCTTTGGTTTGTTAAATTTTAAATGTTTTGGAGAGAGAGACATCGCTGGAAAGGAAAGGAATTCTACTGACTTTAGGTGATTTTGCACCCATCAAGCGCTTATAGTTCCTTATACATGTAGTCTTCCCACCAGAAATCATCACTGAGTTCTCCAAGTAGATACACTATGGTTATCTGCAGTCTGTTTAAAAGAAACACAATATGGGGTGTCACCTGTGGCTCAAAGGAGTAGGGTGCCCACCCCATATGCTGGAGGTGGCGGGTTCAAACCCAACCCTGGCCAAAAACAGCAAAAAAAAAGAAAAAAAAAGAAAAAGAAAAGAAAAAATAAACAAAGAAACGCCAGGCTCCTTTCTTTCTGCCCTTTAAACTAAACATAATTAAGCAAATAAATCATGATTTTTGATCTAGCTCAAATTTAACTTGCCTGAAGTAGTCTTAGGAATTTGAGTTAGTTTTCCCAGCTCTATTACAAAATAAGGTTGCCACACACCACTTCACCTAGCTACGTAGTCTAAGTACATCAAGTTACTGTGATCAGTTTTGCACCAGGCTAAGGAGTCATGTTTCTTTTCCATACATTTAGAAGAAGTAGGCCAGCTTTTTTCTTGTTTACTTTTCTGAAAAAAAAAGTATGTTTAATGTTTGTTCCCTCAATGAATCCCCAACAATAAAATAAAATAAAAAAGTATGTTTAAAATGTTACTAATAGTATATATTTTCTCTCTAGCTTTAATCTTACTTTATCCTGTTGAAATACAAAAAATAGTTTGTATTGTTAAACATAAAATGGAAGTGGATTTAATTTCACATAAGAACATGCTTTAAGTAGCTAATAGCTTGTTGGTGTTTTGTTTTTGTTTGAAAAGATGAAAAATAGCAAAATTTAAAAAAAAAAAGTGTATATTCTTCCTTGGGTGGCACCTGTGGCTCAAAGGAGTAGGGCGCTGGCCCCATCTACCAGAGGTGGTGGGTTCAAACCCGGCCCTGGCCAAAAACTGTACACACACACAAAAAAGTATATATTCTTCCTCAAAAGTCTAAGACAGGTAGGAATGTGCAACAGGGTAGAATCAAAGAACCGCCTTACTCCACCTGACCTTATCACAGCAGGCACATTTCAAACATCTTTGTCAATTGTTCAGTGTTTTTTCAGTTTCCTGAAAAAGAAAATTCCGATTTATGAAGATAATTATATGATCCAAAGATACAAATATTTAGTATAGCTCTGAGCAATGTTATGAGTATCTATAATCAAGTCCCAGACATGTGAATTATAAGCAGAAGCTACTGGAATGGGCAGAAAGTCCTTTGAGGGCAGGTCTCCACATTTCTAATGCCCTGCATGGGTTATTTTAAAGATCCTGGCACAGGTACTGAAAATATATTTATCTGAGAAAACAACCAGGTTTTCTATATTCTCAAGTGACCTTTGAATAGTGTTCTCGCTTCTAAGACGCTGCATCTTTCAGGGTTGATGTAATACATTTGTAGAAGTTGGTATGTATAAAAATAAGAGTCCACTAAGTCTCATGATAATACTTTTGACAAGAAACTCATTGGTCTTTTAATTTGTATTTTCAGATTTTGTTTTTTGGAGAATGACTATGATAATTTTCAAACGAATTATACATAGTAAAACAACTCCAGATCTCTGGCATAGCAGCAAATAAACACAGTTTAAAATATGCCCTCAGCTTACTCATGATTCCTGCATCTAAAAAACAATTAATCTCACAATAGTCTCTCTCTTTATTTCCCTATTTCTCTTCCTCTGTTTCTGTTAGTGACACACACATACAGGTATGTTAATCTAGTCTCACTTCTGCTCTTGTTCCTTCACCCAGGTGATGATCTGAACCTGAAATACCATCTTTCTTCCTATTTTTCTCTACCCAATTCATACTTCATCTTTCAAAACTCAGATCATCTTATCATTTTCAAAAAATCTTTCCCTGGCTGAGCGCGGCAGCTCAAGCCTGTAATCCTAGCACTCTGGGAGGCCTAGGTGCGTGGATTACTTGAACTCAGGAGCTTGAGACCAGCCTGAGCAAGAGAGAGGCCCCGGTCTCTAAAAATAATAGGTTACTGTGGCTGGAGCCCATAGTTCCAACTACTTGGGAGGCTGAGGCAAAAGAACCACTTGAGCTTGAGAGTTTGAGGTTGCTGTGAGCTATGACCCAAGGCACTCTACCCAGGGCGACAGAGTCAGACTCTATCTCAACAACAACCAAAAAAAAAATTCTCTCTCTGACCAGATCTAAATCAGCATTAGATCATGGAGAATGAATCTTGCTTGCATATGTATTGCTTTCTATTTGTACTTACATTTACTCTTAACTTTTAAAAATATAATTCTTGTCTATACCATGTGTCCCAGTGAACTATGCCTTATATATTCAGAGTCATTAAGGACTCAAGGATGTGAGTGCTTTCTTAAAGAAATGTTTTATTTCCAGAATACCAAGCTATATACACTCATCTTAAACAAGTTTGAAAATAAGGAGAAGTACAAAAACAAAAATTAAAACTACATGTAATTCCATCACTTGAGCACTATTGCCATTTTGATTGAACATTTTAACAGTAATGGGATCATATTTAATATGGATTTAACAAAATTTTGTGAATAAATTGATAGGTTAATTCACTTGTTAAGTTATAAATGTCTTGATATAAATCAAGCTCTTAGTTTAATTATAAAAATAGCAATTATTTTTAGAATTTGATAGTTCACATTTAACAATTAATTACAATGCAGAGTTAGGCAATGTTATTTAACATATCAGATTAGTGTATCTAGTTTGCTTGGTTCCAACTATAGATTCTGGTAAGCAATATTTACATGAGTCAGATGAGATAATTTCTTATCTTAGTAGCTTAAATGAGATTTTTACCTAATTTTTCTGAGTAGGTAATTTTTAGTTGACTTGGTTTTCAGTGCATGCTTAAATTATAACTCTTCTAGTATACTAACTCTGATCTTATTAAAATATCTCTAACCTTGTACTCTAGAAGCAGTGAAAGAGTAAAAGCAGATAAGACAGGTATTTAAAAATGGGGATTTTTTTGGACAATGTAAGATGAAGGTTTCTTAATTTATTCTCCTTAGGGGAAAACTTACCAAAATACCTCAGGATAGGTAATCTATAAGGAGAGAGAAGAATTATACTGATTTTCTTTTTTATTTATTATGGGAATGAGTCAGCTATTAATTTACCCTACACAAGGATGGTAGACAGATGCTGATATGGGATAAGAATCTGGCTCTCAAATTAAGTATCTTGGGTCCTGGAAGTACTTTATGAATTGAGCTGGCCAGTTGTATCATTGTTTACCAAGTGATAAGGATTTTAATTTCTAAATTTCATTAGGAAAAAGGTACCATAAAATCTTCTTTTAAAAGAAAACCGTTTTTACAGGCTATTCATTTTAATTCAAGGCACTATTGCCGGCCTCTTATACTAAGCACACCGTGTGATGATAAGGGACTAATCCAACCAGGTATGGTCCAACATGAAAGATGATATGCTTTGCTTATTGAGAATTCAAGATTGGTTGAAATAATCTAGCCACAGAGCTTCCCAATAGCCTTGTTTTACAGAAAGATACTCTATTAACTATTGGAATATCTAACTTAAACTTTATCTGTTATATTCTTAGGTTTATCTTCTATATACTTAGGTTGAATCTATTATAAAGACTCCATGTAAGTACAAATCCAATGATAATCATTTCCCTGAGAAATGATGATAATGATATTTTTATTCAGCAAAAATTAGCTTAGTCAATTAACTACTTTAATCACCATACAATGTCCAGGGAGAAAGTGAGCTTCCTCCAGTGTTCCAAAATCAAACTAATCCGTTAAACTATTGGAAAGAATTTTTTTTAAGATTAAAAAAGTGGTTGGCCGAGCTTATGATATTGTGAAAGTCTTGGCTTCCAACATTGTACAATATAATTTTTTTTGTTACTTTGCAGGATCCGTCATCCTTTTATGATGCGCCAATGTTTATATCAAAAAATCATTTAGCCTTAAGCATTCACCCTGAACAAAGGATAGTTTACAAGGCTTATGGGACACATTGTAAGTCAAATTATAGGACAACTTATAAGTCACAGAACAGGGGCAACTGAGATGAACTTGAAAAAAATGTTGAATCTTCTCTTTCCTTGCCTTTGCTAAGTTGAAACAATGCATCTTTCAGCTTTCAATATTTTTACATGAAGCCAGCAATGAGTAATATCTCTGCTGCACGGAGGTGTCCAAAAGTCTTCCCAAATAAAAATCCCCTTGATTTGCAGAAGGCAATTAAGACAATGTCATCTTCTGAATTGTCTTAATATATGTAGACTTCGAAGGAACCATAATGACTAGTGAGATAAGGACAGGTGCAATTACCAGCAAGGACATCTCTCCTTCTCCACTGTCTAGGCAACTCTCATTCTCCTTGAAATCTAACTGAACAAATGTTTTTATTTATTTGCAATTCAATTTGTCTCCAAAATTACATACACACATATATACATAATTTTCCAGTAGATGACTTTTGCTGTAGATGAACAAACAACACATGTATAGATAAAAGAAATCCTGCTAGATGTTAATCACAAAATTGTCTTTTTGAACAAAAGTTTTGAAGCCCTGCACAGACAGAACCATGAACATTTATATAGTTCAAAATCTTAGGCAACTAAAATTATTTGTATGTGTTTGATAAAATTCAGAATCACTTTCCAAAAAAAGTAGTGCTATATTATCAAAACACAAATTTATGTTCAAATTTAAGATGTGGAGTTATTTTATTTTATTTATTTATTTATTTCTACTTAGTATTGTATTTATTATGATACCACTTTGTCACCTTTTTTTTGTATTTTTTAATTATTATTATTAAAATTATAGCTGTGTACATTAATGTGATCATGGGGCACCATACACTGATTTCATAGACCGTTCGATACATTTTCGTCACACTGGTTAACATAGAGGGAAAGGGAGGGGAGGGAGGGAGGAGGTAGGCAGGTGGAGTTATTTTAATGTACAAAGTTCAGTAAGTTTTTTTCTTGAATGCTCATAATTCATTGAAACAAATGGCACTGACCCTTGTTGTCAAGAGTACATAGGTTGAGATACTGAGCATTTTTTCCTCCGTTAGCTTTATTTACTTTCTGCATTTTTCTTAATTCTACAAAGTATAACGATTCATTTCTGGTGATACCTCTTTCTGAGTTGATGAATAATATCTGCCATTACCTGAGCATTCTACCAAGAGATGTATTGTTTATATTTTAGTACTGATTCAGGGTAGATACAATGCTTTCAGAATTGTGCTTGACTAAACTGAATCAGTTTCACATTTGAAAGTTTTTCTATAATTTATGTCCATTTCTTTATTTGAGGCTTTTATATTTGCATTGCCTAAAAAATGACTTGAATAGTGCCTTGAACTAGACTTCCCTGAAATCCTTTACTAGCTTAACAGTCAATTTTCTAAAGTCTAAAATCCTATTTCCTTTTTAGAATAGTCTCATTGATTTCAGATAATACTCGGAATATTATCTGTTTCAGCTACATATTACATTTTTCAAAGTATATACAGAGGACAATAAAAAATGTATACACAATTTAGGAAAGGCAAAAATGTATTAACTTTGTAATACTCAAATCATGTTTGGCACCACTTATCAGAGGTGCTCAACGGGACTTGTATTCATCTTTTGTTATCGATATAAATTGAGCAATCGATACAGTTTTTTCCTTCCTTAGAATATGTATACATTTTCTGCACCCTCTATATTTTAGCCTAAGGTACTTCAAATAGAGGAAAATTTCTTCAACAAATCATAGAAGCAAAAATCTTGATCCCAGATTACGAGAAAATTATCAAAGCGAAGAAACACAAACACATACACACCATTTACATTACCAGAACGTGATGGCAAGCAGAGAACCAGCTTGGAAAAAAAATTGAAAAAGGGATAATATAAATAACGTGGGATATTTGCCATCATTAAAAATGATGTCATGTGCTGAAATAAAACTTCCCATGGTCTGAAAAGTTAAAGGAAAGTGTATATAAACTTGTATTTTACATATTTTACTGAGCATTAAAAAAGCATGCTACAGAAATATATGGAAATATATCCATAAGTAGTGGCTCAGTGAGTAGGGCACCGACCCCACATACAGAGGTTGGTGGGTTCAAACCCAGCCCCGGCCAAACTGCAACAAAAAATATCTGGGCGTTGTGGCGGGCACCTGTGGTCCCAGCTACTGGGGAGGCTGAGGCAAGAGAATCACTTAAGCCCAGGAGCTGGAGGTTGCTGTGAGCTGTGGCACAGCACTCTACCAAGGGCAATAAAGTGAGACTCTGTCTCTACAAAAAAGAAAAGAAATAAATATCAGAACAGTCTTTAAAACTACTTTTGCTCATCTAGGTATTCCAATTGTAAGAAATAAGCTCATTTTTATGTAAGTAGAAATAATAAATATTAAAAAGTGTTCTTTTTGTAGAAAGCATAAATTGAACAATTCAAATATAAAATTAAATGTAATATCTAATGATATAAAATCTTTTGGCTTTCATCAAAAATTGTGTTCTAGGTTTTAAATTTTTTCCCTAAGAGTATGAAAATAGAAAAGATACATAATCTAGGTGGGTTTCTCTGGGAAAATATTGATAAATGTAGTAATTTCACTTTAATTTTCAAATAGATATGCCAGAAATACTAATTAGTAGTTTTGTCATATTACATTGGAAACTATGTACAAGTCATTTCTTAGAATCCTTTGTACATGACCACCTCAGTGCAAACCACATCACCTTCATGTTTGGTGTCTGATCTTACTGGTTAACAGTCCACTAAACAACTAAGTTTTGTTTTGAATGGGATTTTCCACGTATAATGTGTGTGTTTTTCCCCAACTTTGAGGGAAAAATAAGATGCCCCTTATACATGGGCAGTACTATTTGTTACTGGTACATAACATTTCTTATACCTTGTATCTGTTCTTGTGTTTTATGATTATTTGTTACATAAAATTTCTTGTATCATAATATGTTAAAAATAAATGCTAAAATTCCTTTATAATACAAAAAACAAGTACCTAAATACAAACAAACAAAATATGAATTAAAGAATGAAAATGAATGATTTTTGTTTTAAAATTTGGCCCCAAAACATGGGTAAGCATTACACATGAGTGCATTATACACAGTAAAATATGGTACTAATTATCTTTCAGAATTTTTTATATTTGGATATGGATATTTCTAGGTATTTTTCATGAAATTCTGAGTGTTTAGTGCTAAATGCTAAAAGTGACTATGAAATCATTTATGAGTGTAATTCATTTATGGTATATTCTCTATGTTAAATAGTTCTTGTTGATTAAATTCTCTTTGTATGGTTGTGTGTGTGTGTGAGAGAGACAGAAAGAGACAGAGAGACATAAAATATTGTTTTCCTACTATCTTAAAGTTAGTTTACTTACATTGAAATCTAGGAGCCTAATCATTTTGTTTTCTTTGTAAACTCTTCTCTTTTGTATTGAAATTGCTTTAAAAATATCCTGGAATTTAGAAAAAGAATGTTTATCTCAACACCGTGAGGTCTAGGTGAACATCGTTGTGTGTTTTAGTCACATAACTATTCAAGGCCTCTGTGCTGCCAGAACATTTTATAAGGACTTCTAACATTTGTTTAAAACAATAACATTTTGTTAGTTGTGATTTTGTTGCTAAATAAAATAAATAGACAGTCATACTGTCTATGACTATTTAAATTTCATCCGTCACCCTTAGTGTCTCTAAACTTGGAAGCTAGTTTAATAATACATTGCAGGTATTAGGACTATTTGAGATAATATGTTTACAATGTTGAATCTGTACACGGTGCTCTAAGTATATTTATATGTTTTTTTGTGTGTGTCCTCACTTCCTATTACCTTCCACTCATCTCTTCTCTTTGTTTTATAATTGTTTTTTTATTCGACTTTTTAAAATCATGCCTAGGTTTCTTTATCTCTCCAATGCAAATTGCAGAGATAGAAAAAAATTATAAATTGAAATAAAATACAATTATTTAGATTTTAAAAACAGAACTTTGGGCGGCACCTGTGGCTCAGTTGGTAAGACGCCGGCCCCATATGCCGAGGGTGGCGGGTTCAAACCCGGCCCCGGCTGAACTGCAACCAAAAAATAGCTGGGCGTTGTGGCGGGCGCCTGTAGTCCCAGCTACTCGGGAGGCTGAGGCAAGAGAATTGCTGAAGCCCAGGAGTTGGAGGTTGCTGTGAGCTGTGTGAGGCCACGGCACTCTACCGAGGGCCATAAAGTGAGACTCTGTCTCTACAAAAAATAAATAAATAAATAAATAAATAAATAAATACAGAACTTTATTAAATGTGAAATAAGTTACAATCATGGGAAGAAAAATAAATCATTCTACCTAATAACACACATTTACTTGTTCATTTGTTTATGTTTTCCTTATACCAGGCTTGGGTGATGAATACTTTATATTTTTTATATTAAATTTATTCTTATGATAAACATGCATACTTTTTATTGTATGTATTTTACTAGAAAAGGTTTGAGGTACTGACAAATGCAATATATAACACACATATATATACGTGCATGCACATATATAAACTAAGTACGTGTTCTTATGTGTATATATTCATGAATACAGACATATATATAAAAAATAGAAATAAGAAATAAGGATTATAAAAAGGAAGACAGGTAAATACTCCTGAGTGGCAAACTAATTGAATATTGTTTCTGAGTTTTCTTGCAGAAAAGAAATTAAATAAGTGAATACAAATCTCATTGTAATTATGAGAATAAAAGTCATGTTGATTTCTACAGGGAAAATAGCTTTTTCATGGTATTACATTGTAAAACATTTATTTTATAGGTCCATCGATAGGAAATGTTTAGCAACAAGCTGTACAACGTCATCACGAAAGAGTTAACACATGGGAGTGACAATTACTTTGACCCTTGATAATGAAAGCTATCAGATGTCTGATAAATTGAGTTTCTAAACTTCTCTTTAGACATTTCCCACCACAAATTATATAAAGATTAACCTTGCTCTTTGATTTGTTTTTACTAAGATCTATGAAACAAGTCAATGTGTTGGCTTTTTCAGTTCTACCAGTTTAGATACAAACTGCTGAGCCTTATAAAGATGTAGTTAATAAATAAATGTTATTGACAAATTAAATATAAGCCTACTTTCTAAAAAAAATGGTTACTTCTGAAAAAGACCTATACAAATAAATAAGTCAAGCATGGAAAGGCCAATCTCACATGCTCTCAGTTATATGTGGGAGCTAAACATTAAAGAGAATTGATCTCATGGAGACAGAGTAGGAAGATGATTAGAGGCTGGGAAGGGTAGCAGGAAGGGGAAGATAAAGTGGAGATTGTTAACGGGCACAAAAATATAGTTAATTAGATGGGATGAGCACTATTTAATAGCCCAACAAAATGACTATAATCAAAAGTAAGTTAGGGAATACTTTACCATAACTGAAAGAACATGCCTGAGGAGATGAATTCCCCAATGGCCCTGATTTGTTTAATTCACATTGTCTGCTGATATCAAAACATCACCTTTACCCTATGTGGTATGCAACTATTATACACCCATAATAATTAAAAATAAAAATTTAAAAAAAAATTTAATGAATGTTTTACTTATTTCCTTGTTAGGTGATTTAAAAACATTTATAAACTTTTATAATGGCTTAGGCCCCCAACTGCAATTTTAATAAGAATATTTTTGCTAAAATCAAACATATATGTATTCAAATTACATTATACTCTTTTATTTTATTTTATTTATTTATTTTTTGTTTTTGCAGTTTTTGGCCAGGGCTGGGTTTGAACCTGCCACCATGGGGCTGGCGCCCTACTCCTTTGAAACACAGGCGCCGCCCTATATCTTTTATTTTAATCAGAAGAAAGTAGCTACAAAAAATAAAGAGGTCTATAATTGGGTTATAGCTTTCAGAAGAAAGCTGTAAGTTGGTATCATAGTAAGACTGAGTACGTTGGATACTTTTTCTTCCATTCTTGAGATACTTTGCTAAGATGCATCTTACAAGGGTACATGTGAAATTTACCAGATATAGAATATAAATGTCTTAACACAATAACTAAGAAAATGCTGTAAAGGCTGTTAACCAGTTTGATGAAAACATTTCAAATTGTATATAAAACCAGCACATTGTATCCCATGATTGCATTAATGTACACAGCTATGATTTAATAAAAAAAAAAAAAGAGAGATAATTTATTCTGAAGCATTGTTTCTCTTATTAAGCACATTTTGTAAGGGAAGACAACTAAATAAAATTTCTCCCTTATGGATAGATTCTGCCATTTTAGTTTAGATTTGAATCATTATTTTGCTATCCAGATATATTTTTCAAAAAGCCAAGCTGCATCAGACAAAATATACATATATATTTTGTATATTATACGAATATAACATGTAGCTATATGTATGCTTTCCTCAAAAGTAAGTATATGTAGTCAACACATCTATAGTAGCCTAGATTTTTGGTGGTGGTGTCCATCTCCACAATTCTTCTAAGAAAGATAACAACACATCTATTACATTTCTATTGCATTAAAATAATTAAAGTTATAAAAGAATTCAGTAAGGAATAGAAAATTTTTAAGAGAAGATAACTTTTTAAATACATTAAATACATGAAAAATATTCTCCATCTCCTAATAATGAACAGAGAAAAAAAAACAGTCCTATGATTTATATTTTCAATATATTATTAAACTTCCAAATTTAAATAGTAAATACTGAAATAATATTTTTATAATTTATTCCATGAGAATATTTTGTGAAAGAAAAATTATGTAAAAATAAATATTTGGAATATCTGGAAGAATGCAAAACAACTTAATAGTTGTTTTCATATGTTTAATATATTAATGTAATTAATATCATTTGAATAATAAATATAATACATTTCTTATTCAGTAAATGTGGTAAACCTTTATTATGCCTTTTACTCCCGTCAAATGCTATGGTAATGTCCAAGTTCTAAATTACCTTCTGGAAAGTGCGTGCCACTCTTACATGAAGCTAATCTGCAACATTTGCTTGTAAAGTTTGTATTACAAAGAAATGAATGAAAATTAACTTCTGATTTCAACACTATCTCTCTTATCATCCATCATTATCATCATTACCATCATCTATATTACTTTCTTTGATCTCTACTTTCAATTATACACACAAAAAAATTTCCATGAGATTTTTAATATTATCCAAAATACAATGAAATATGATGCTTGCAAGAGATACCTAGAATAATTTAATGAATATAAAAAATGTATATGAATTCTTACAATATGAAATTTTCAGCATTGGAATAAACAGGTTTTAGGACTTGTGTTTTTCAGAACAAAGCAAGATAATGTCATAAACACTAAGCTGCTAGTGTTACACATAAGCCCCAGGCACTCTGCTTGTCTTCTGTAAGATCTTATTGGGTTTGGAATCTTGAGAGTGAAGCTGAGAGATCAATTAAAAGACTATTTTTTTTTCTGAGGCTGGACACAGTGGCTTATGCCTATAATTCTAGCACTCTGGGAGGCTGAAGTGGGTAGATTGCTTGAGGTCCTGAGTTCAAGACCAGCCTGAGCAAGACTGAGACCCCAGCTCTATTAAAAATGAAATATTAATGCAAAAGGATCGCTTGAGCCCAAGAGTTTGAGGTTGTCATGACCTATGACGCCATGGCACTCTACCAAGGCCAACAAAGTGAGACTCTGTCTCAAAAAATAAAAAATGCTATTTTTTTTGTATGTTTGTACTATGAATATTATTTCACAATAAAATCTTAAGTGGATGTTGTTATAATAAAGGCTAAATAGGGTGGCGCCTGAGGCTCAAAGGAGTAGGGGCACTGGCCCCATATGCTGGAGGTAGTGGGTTCAAACCCTGCCCCAGCCAAAAACGTAAAAAAAAAAAAAGACTAAATAGGACAACAGACAAAAAAAAAAAATGACCAAGAGGACACAACATTTGTAGTTCTCCCAAAGATGCCCAAATATAATAAGCTGTAGCGGTTGAGAATACTGTCTCACAATATTTTGGTCCATTAAATAAGGCATCAGATTAAAGATGACTCTCTGTTAAAAAAGAATGTTAAATAAGGAGTATCTTACCTCTAATTTGGCAGTGTATCTCTGTTAATCTACTACTAGCTGGTTTTCCACGCTTCTAGCAATTCATAATTGAGACTTCTTATGAAAAGATGGAGACTAAGGAAAATCTTACCTCTCGTCAAGAGAAGGCTGTGTTTTCATGGACATGGTGTTTGTGTTGAAGTGGGGATTGAAAGGTAGAAGTGGGGCTCTAGGATTTGTAGCCAAAGAGATCTGTGTTCAAATAATACTCATTCACATGCAACTTAATCCATTAATGGAAACTGACAAACAGTAAATACAGTTATGCATCCTGTAAGGATGGTAATATATTCTTGCAAAAGTGTCGGTAGGCAATTTTGTTGTTATGTGAACATCACAGAGTGTACCTGCAAATGCCTGGATGGTACAGCCTACTACAAAATTGAACTATAGGGTATAACCTATTGCTCCTAGGCTACAGATTTGTGCAACATGTTACTCTCCTGAATACTACAGGCAATTGTAACACACTGGTTAAATATTTGTATATTTAAAGATATTTAAAAAATAGAAAAATACAGTAAAAATATGGTCTAAATGGTAAAAATTGATACAGTTATGGAGGGTAATTAGGAATGAAGTTTGCAGGACTAGAAATTGCTCTAGATGAGTCAATGAGTGAATGGTAAGTGAATATGAAGACCCAGTGCCTTAGCATGCACTACTATACTCATTTTTATTAAGAAATGTTTCTTTTTTAATAATATTAACTCTAGTTTACTATAAGACTTTTGACTTTTGACATTTTTAAAATACTTTTGGACTTGTAATTACTTTCGGTTTAAAACACTAACACATTGTACAGCTGCACAAATGTTTTCTTTCTTTGTATCCTTATTCTATAATCTGTTTTCCATGTTTAATTTTTGTTTACTTAAAATTTTTTTGGTTGCAAAATAAACATGCACATTGACCTAAGCCTATACAAGGTCAGCATCATGAATATCATTGTCTTCTAACTCTATTTTCTGCTCTACCGGAACAGTGGGTTCCTAATCTTTTCAGTAGATGTATCTGTGGAGAAATCTGACAGGAGCCAGACCTCATATAGTGATGTGAGTGATGGAAAATAGCTATAAATACAGATGAAGCTTTGCTTGCTGGCCCACTGCTCCTCCACTGCTGTGCAGCCCTGTTCCTAACAGACCATGGACAGGTTCTCGTCTATGGCACCAGGACCTCAGCATTGGAAGGTCTTCAAGGGCAGTAACACACATAGGGGATTCTACAATTAGCTATTTTTTAGTAAGTAGAAATATAATTAATTATAAAAGAATGTGTTTAGTATAGTAAATATATAAGCCAGTAACAGTCATTTATTATCATTTTCAAGTATGTACTGTATGTAATTGTGTGTGCTATAATTTTCTATAGCTGGATGAACAGTATTTGCACCATCATTACCACAAATACTTGAGTAACGTGTTTTGCTATGATGTTAAGACACCTACAACATCACTAGGTGATGAGACTTTTTCAGCTTCATTATAATCTCATGGGACTACCATTGTCATTGACCAAAACATTTCTATGCAGCATATGACCTTACAAAGGCCAATAGATTAAAGTTGGTAGAGCAGAAATAAAGGTAGAGCCTGAAAGACTGAGTAGCTTCACCATTCATACATTTCCTACCTCTGTACCTCTTAACTGGTAACAAAACCAATATCCTATTTGTTTAACCTGTCTAATTGATTCATCAAAAATATAATGGGCTTATTACAAAACATTGCTGAGATATCAGCAATGTTAATTTACCATGTTTTTTTTGTTTGTTTTTTTGAGACAAAGTCTTATTATGTTGCACTCGGTAGAGTGCTGTGGTGTCACAGCTCACAGCAACCTCAAACTCTTGGGCTTAAGTGATTCTTTTGCCTCAGCCTCCCAAGTAGCTGGAAGGCACCAGCCACAATGCCCATCTATTCTTCTTGCAGTTGTCATTGTTGTTTAACAGACAACATGGGTTGAACTCTCCCTCCTGCCTTGGTGTATGTGGCTGGCGCTGTAACCACTGAGCTACAGGTGCTGAGCAGCCCATGTTTTTTTATTATTGAAATATTACACAATATATATCTTTATATAGATTTGATTTTATAAACAAAACAAAAACACACACATTTGTAGTATGGGTGTATGTGTGTGTTGCTGCATTTTGTGAGTGCACTTAGCCTTCTAAAATACACAGGTGAAAATTAAAAAGCTAATTGGAAAAAGAAAGGTACCAAGGAAGGAGATATATATATATATTTTTTTAACACTAATCCCATATTGCAGATAGTATAGGATAGTCAGAGGAAGAAACTGGCACAAGGTAATAAGTTTTCAAAGTTAGTGAAAATAGCTGGGGCCTCCTGAACAGTGCTTTCCATAGACTGCTACAGATGATTATACAAAACTGCTTCCATGCAATACACTAGATAATTAGCTTAGTGATGAATGAAGTAATAGTTGCTTTTAGCCATAAAAAAAAAAAAATTATCCAAAGCTCTGATGAATGGCTATGCTAGTTTTAGCAGTTTAGTAATTATTTATAGATCTGTGGGGAAGATTAACACAGGGCATTACATTGTTTTTTTTTTTTTTTGGTTTTTGGCCGGGGCTAGGTTTGAACCCACCACCTCGGGCATATGGGACCGGCACCCTACTCCTTGAGCCACATTACCTGACTATTAAAGAGGTTAATCTTCAGCTAGATTTTAATAAAAGGAATGGGAAGAAAGATTTGCAATGAGATTCAAGAAAAAGTGACAAAGGGTAATACTACCAAGTTTCTGTTCTAAGAAAAAGTAAATAAAGAGAAATTATTTCCTTAAGGTACACACCACTCCTGAAGGAATGAACAGATACTGAAAGTCCCAGTAGTGGCATTTATAACAGTTTTACACTTTGTGGAAAAAAACCCCACATTTTTTAAATTCTAGGATCAGTTAGTTTACTTTTCCTGATACATTACTTACAATAAAATGACATACTAGATGGATATAGAATAGTTGTTCAAGACATCCAAGGAAGCGTAGCAAGATGGCAGCCGAGTAACAGCTTCCTTGCATCTGGGCACCGTGAGTCTGGGGAGATAGGACTCCAGGCATCTCTGGCTGCTGGGATCTGCCTATCATCACCCCTGAGAGGATACAGGGAGTCAGCGAGAGACTTCTGGACCCCAAGAGGAGGACTAAAACAGTGGAAAACCAGCAAGTGGTCGCGTGTGTTCAATCCATCTAAACCCGCCCGCAACTGTAAGTTCAGTAGCAGCGAGACTGCAAACCAGAAAGGCCTTACCTGTGAACTGTTTTGGTGTCTTTGGACTTGGCACTCAGCTGAACTGCCTTGGGGAGAGCCTGAGCGGGAGTGTCGAGAACTTTGGCCTTTGTCTAGGGCCCCAGTGTGAGCCGCTGAGCCAGACGGAGCTAATAGTGTTTGGCTCTGGGTCACAGGCAGCCATTGTGAGCGATCTGTCCCGGCAAGCTCCGCCCTCAGGGTCGCAGAGCTAGAATTGGGTGGGAGCTGGTAACCCAGCGACCAAGTAGCCTAAGGGCGGGGTCTGAGCCGCTTTGCAGCCCTAACCCTCGGGGGCAGAGGGAGACCAGTTTTGGCACACAGGGTAAGTGGATACCCACTTCAGCAGTGATTCCAGCGACAAGCACTTCCCTGGGAAAGCTTCTGCTCAGCAAGTGAACAAGCGCAAAGTGCCTTTTAAGTGGGCTGAAGAGAGATTTAGGGTGTCTACCTGCTGGGGTTTGAGAAACTAGCATCCTCCAGTTATATCAGAAGTGTGATTAACATCTCATACCCCAGAAGACCACGTGTTGCCCTGACAATATTCAATAACATATACATACTGCTTTGTTTTTGGTTGTGTTTTGTTTTTTTTTTTTTTTGGTTTGGTTGTTTTTTTTGTTTATTTTGATGTTGTTGTTTTGTTTTTTAAGTTCAACCTTTTCCATACAGATCCTTTTTCTTTCTCAATTTTTCTAGTTTAATTATAATTTCCCATTGCTGCCTATTTCAATAATTAGAACTTCATTTTTGTTAGTGTTTCTACTGCTATTATTTGGTTTTCCACCCAATTTTATCCCGTAAAGTTTTCTGTTTGCTTGTTTTGGTTTGATTTATAGCATTTTTGTCTTTCCTCTCTACTTGGTAGAGGTGGGGTACTGTGTCTGATCAGGTTAGCAAAGAGCTGCTGACCTCAAGGGAACCACCCAACTGGGCACCCCCATAAGGTGGTTTTGTTTTTTTAAGGTTGTATCAAAGTACCCTACTGTACACCTATATTGCTCTGTCTCCCTCTTTCTGTGCCTCTCTTCTTTTTGTCAATATTCCTTTTACCCACCCCCTCTCCTTTCTCTATTTTTCTTTTTTTTTTCTTAACACTGGGTCCTCCTTTCTTTCATCCCTTTTTTGCTCTTCAACCTTCTCACCCTTCTGGTCCTATAAGCCTTAGTCCACAGGCACGAGAACTTAAAGAGCAAGAGGAAGTGAAAGGAAAATTAGGGCAAGGAAACAGATAAAAGAAATCACCCATGAGGAAGAATCAGCAGAAAACTCCAGGCAACATGAAGAACCAGTCCAGAACAACCCCGCCAAGGGACTGTGAGGTAGCTACCGCAGAGGATTCCAACTATAAAGAAATGTTAGGAACAACAGAATGGGAATTTAGAATACACATGTTGAAAACAATGAAAGAAATGATGGAAACAATGAAGGAAACTGCTAATAAAGTGGAAAATAACCAAAAGGAAATTCAAAAACAGAATCAAATAAGAGATGAACGATATGAAGACTGTAAAAAGGATATAGCAGAGCAGAAGGAAATGAAACAGTCAATTAGGGAACTTAAAGATGCAATGGAAAGTATCAGCAACAGGTTAGACCATGCAGAAGAAAGAATTTCAGAGGTAGAAGACAAAGTTTTTGAGATAACTCAGATAGTAAAAGAGGCAGAAAGAAGAGAGAGAAAGCAGAACGTTCACTGTCAGAATTATGGGACTTTATGAAGCGTTCCAACATACGAGTTATAGGAATTCCAGAAGGGGAAGAAGAATGCCCCAGAGGAATGAAAGCCATACTAGAAAATATTATAAAAGAAAATTTCCCAAATATCACCAAAGATTCTGACACACTGCTATCAGAGGGATATCAGACCCCAGGTCGCCTCAACTCTAACGGAGCTTCTCCAAGACACATTGTGATGAACCTGTCCAAAGTCAAGACAAAAGAAAAGATTCTGCAAGCTGCCAGGAGTAAGTGCCAGTTGACCTACAGGGGCAAATCCATCAGAGTGACCTCAGATTTCTCTAATGAAACTTTCCAAGCAAGAAGACAATGGTCATCTACCTTTAATCTACTTAAACAGAACAATTCCCAGCCCAGAATTCTGTACCCTGCTAAGCTAAGCTTCAAAATTGATGGAGAAATCAAATCATTTACGGATATACAAACATTCAGGAAATTTGCCACAACAAGACCAGCTCTACAGGAAATACTTCAACCTGTTCTGCACACTGACCACCACAATGGATCAGCAGCAAAGTAAGAACTCAGAAATTAAAGGACAGAACCTAACCTCCACACTGATGCAAAAGATAAAACTAAGCAATGGACTCTCACCAAATAAGACGAATAGAATACTACCACACTTATCAATTATCTCAATAAATGTTAATGGCTTGAATTCCCCACTGAAGAGACATAGATTGGCTGACTGGATTAAAAAACACAAGCCATCCATTTGCTGTCTGCAAGAAACACACCTGGCTTCAAAAGACAAATTAAAGCTCTGAGTCAAGGGTTGGAAGACAATTTCTCAGGCAAATGGAATTCAGAAGAAAAGAGGAGTTGCAATCTTATTTTCAGATACATGTGGATTTAAAGCAACTAAAGTCAAAAAAGACAAAGATGGTCACTTTATATTGGTCAAGGGAAAAATACAACAAGAAGACATTTCAATTCTAAATATTTATGCACCCAATTTAAATGCTCCCAGATTCTTGAAACAGACCTTACTCAGTCTGAGCAATATGATATCTGATAATACCATAATAACAGGGGACCTTAACACTCCTCTTACAGAGCTGGATTGATCCTCTAAACAGAAATTAAACAAGGATATAAGAGATTAAAATGAGACCCTAGAACAACTGTGCTTGATAGACACATATAGAACACTCCATCCCAAAGATAAAGAATATATTTCTTCTCATCACACCATGGAACATTCTCCAAAATTGATCATATCCTGGGACACAAAACAAATATCAACAGAATCAAAAGAATTGAAATTTTACCTTGTATCTTCTCAGACCATAAGGCACTAAAGTTGAAACTCAACTCTAACAAAAATGCTCAACCCCACCCAAAGTCATGGAAATTAAACGATCTTCTGTTGAATAACAGATGGGTGCAGGGAGAAATAAAACAGGAAATCATTAACTTCCTTGAGCATAACAACAATGAAGACACTAGCTACCAAAACCTCTGGGATACTGCAAAAGCAGTTTTGAGAGGAAAATTCATCGCTTTAGATGCCTACATTCGAAAAACAGAAAGAGAGCACATCAACAATCTCACAAGAGATCTTATGGAATTGGAAAAAGAAGAACAATCTAAGCCTAAACTCAGTAGAAGAAAAGAAATATCCAAAATCAAATCAGAGATCAATGAAATTGAAAACAAAAGAATCATTCAGAAAATTAATGAAACAAGGAGTTGGTTTTTTGAAAAAATAAATAAAATAGATAAACCATTGGCCAGACTAACAAGGAATAGAAAAGTAAAATCTCTAGTAACCTCAATCAGAAATGATAAAGAGGAAATAAGAACTGATCCCACAGAGATACAAGAGATCATCTCTGAATACTACCAGAAACTCTATGCCCAGAAATTTGACAATGTGAAAGAAATGGATCAATCTTTGGAATCACACCGTCTCCCTAGACTCAGCCAGGAAGAAATAGAACTCCTGAACAGACCAATTTCAAGCACTGAGATCAAAGAAACAATAAAAAATCTTCCAACCAAAAAATGCCCTGGTCCAGATGGCTTCACTCCAGAATTCTATCAAACCTTCAAGGAAGAGCTTATTCCTGTACTGCAGAAATTATTCCAAAAAACTGAGGAAGAAGGAATCTTCCCCAACACATTCTATGAAGCAAACATCACCCTGATACCAAAACCAGGAAAAGACCCAAACAAAAAGGGGAATTTCAGACCAATCTCACTCATGAATATAGATGCAAAAATTCTCAACAAAATCCTAGCCAATAGATTACAGCTTATCATCAAAAAAGTCATTCATCATGATCAAGTAGGCTTCATCCCAGGGATGCAAGGCTGGTTTAACATACGCAAGTCTATAAACGTTATCCACCATATTAACAGAGGCAAAAATAAAGATCACATGATCCTCTCAATCGATGCAGAAAAAGCATTTGATAAAATCCAGCATCCTTTTCTAATTAGAACACTGAAGAGTATAGGCATAGGTGGCACATTTCTAAAACTGATTGAAGCTATCTATGACAAACCCACAGCCAATATTTTACTGAATGGAGTAAAACTGAAAGCTTTTCCTCTTAGAACTGGAACCAGACAAGGTTGTCCTCTGTCACCTTTACTATTCAACGTAGTGCTGGAAGTTCTAGCCAATACAATTAGGCAAGACAAGGAAATAAAGGGAATCCAAATGGGAGCAGAGGAGGTCAAACTCTCCCTCTTTGCTGACGACATGATCTTATACTTAGAGAACCCCAAAGACTCCCACAAGACTCCTAGAAGTCATCAAAAAATACAGTAATGTTTCAGGATATAAAATCAATGTCACAAGTCAGTAGCCTTTGTGTACACCAATAACAGTCAAGATGAGAAGCTAATGAAGGACACAACTCCCTTCACCATAGTTTCAAAGAAAATTAAATACCTAGGAATATACCTAACGAAGGAGGTGAAGGACCTCTATAATGAAAACTATGAAATCCTCAGAAAGGAAATAGCAGAGGATATTAACAAATGGAAGAACATACCATGCTCATGGATGGGAAGAATCAACATTGTTAAAATGTCTATACTTCCCAAAGCAATCTACCTATTCAATACCATTCCTATCAAAATACCAACATCGTACTTTCAAGATTTGGAAAAAATGATTCTGCGTTTTGTATGGAACTGGAAAAAAACCCGTATAGCTAAGGCAGTTCTCTGTAAGAAAAATAAAGCTGGGGGCATCAGCATACCAGATTTTCGTCTGTACTACAAAGCCATAGTGCTCAAGACAGCATGGTACTGGCACCAAAACAGAGACATAGACACTTGGAATCAAATTGAAAACCAAGAAATGAAACTAACATTTTACAACCACCTAATCTTTGATAAACCAAACAAGAACATACCTTGGGGGAAAGACTCCCTATTCAATAAATGGTGTTGGGAGAACTGGATGTCTACATGTAAAAGACTGAAACAGGACCCACACCTTTCCCCACTCACAAAAATTGATTCAAGATGGATAAAGGACTTAAGTTTAAGGCATGAAACAATAACAATCCTCCAAGAAAGCATAGGAAAAACACTGGAAGATATTGGCCTGGGGAAAGACTTCATGAAGAAGACTGCCACGGCAATTGCAACAGCAACAAAAATAAACAAATGGGACTTCATTAAACTGAAAAGCTTCTGTACAGCTAAGGAGACAATAACCAAAGCAGAGAGACAACCTACACAATGGGAAAGGATATTTGCATATTTTCAATCAGACAAAAGCTTGATAACTAGGATCTATAGAGAACTCAAATTAATCCACATGAAAAAAGCCAACAATCCCATATATCAATGGGCAAGAGACATGAATAGAACTTTCTCTAAAGACGACAGACGAATGGCTAACAAACACATGAAAAAATGTTCATCATCTCTATATATTAGTGAAATGCAAATCAAAACAACCCTGAGATATCATCTAACCCCAGGGAGAATGGCTCACATCACAAAATCTCAAAACTGCAGATGGTGGCGTGGATGTGGAAAGAAGGGAACACTTTTACACTGCTGGTGGGACTGCAAACTAGTACAACCTTTCTGGAAGGAAGTATGGAGAAACCTCAAAGCACTCAATCCTGCAATCCCATTACTGGGCATCTATCCAGAAGGAAAGAAATCCTTTTATCATAAGGACACTTGTACTAGACTGTTTATTGCAGCTCAATTTACAATGGCCAAAATGTGGAGACAGCCTAAATGCCCACCAACCCAGGAATGGATTAACAAGCTGTGGTATATGTACACCATGGAATACTATTCAGCCTTTAAAAAAAATGGAGACTTTATATCCTTCGTATTAACCTGGAGGGATGTGGAAGACATTATTCTTAGTAAAGCATCACAAGAATGGAGAAGCATGAATGCTATGTACTCAATTTTGATATGAGGACAATTAATGACAATTATGGTTATGGGGGGGAAGCAGAAAGAGGGAAGAAGGGAGGGGGGTGGGGCCTTGGTGTGTGTCACACTTTATGGGGGCAAGACATGATTGCAAGAGGGACTTTACCTAACAATTGCAATCAGTGTAACCTGGCTTATTGTACCCTCAATGAATCCCCAACAATAAAAAAAAAAAAGAAAAAAAAAAAAAAAGAATAGTTCAAGAAAAATGATTAATTTAGGAAAAAAGGGTAAAAAAAATAGATAAATAAATAAAACCAAAACTCCCTGGGTTTATTTTCTTTTTAAGTAACACAGTTTAGAAAGGGAGATTTTGAATTTTTTTTTAAAGCTTAGAAATGATTCCAAATTATAAAAATATTTGTTGACATTTGAATACACCTTTATCTTATTCTCAAATTGGAATGAATATGTTTGATTGACCGTATCTTCTGCTTCCACATGCCAAGGCCTTTGCAGACCGTGTAGTGGAGATGTGATACGTTGTCTACCATTCCTGTGGGGAATGGTAACGGAAGTAGAAGAATTTCTCTGATCTTTTCGATCTCATATTGAACTAGATGCTTTTGAATGAGACCAATTATAAGACGTTTCTAGAATTTTAGCTGAAAGAGCTAAATGTTCATGTTACCATTAATAACAATTTTACGTGTATCAGTTGAAAACTTCAGAGTAGCAAAAAAGATACAAAATCTTAGCTGCTCAGAAAATACAGTTTCAGAGAAGGCATCAAGCACTGGCTCAGAATATACTACAAATATGTTTCTGAAATGTTTAATTTCTCTAATTTTATCTATATGATTTTATTTTTAATATTCAAACTATATTATAGGAAATATTTTCAATGATTTCAGAATACATGCGAATCATCATCTGTAGCATAGCATATAGCATATTGAAAGCAGAAGCAAGAGTTAAGCTCAGAACATTTAATAAGCATGAGAAATACCTATAACATCTCGGTAATATAACACCTTGGGCATGGGGAGGGATTCTGCTCGCCTAACATGAGAGCTCCAAGATGAGAGCATCAGTGATTGGCAGTGGTTGTGAACCTGTGGTGCAACTAGCCACCAGGTCACCTCTACAAGAAGCTGCAGGAGAAGTCAGCTGGGAGTGTGCACATTCTTTCATGGACAACTCTGACTCTGTTGCTTATTCTGCCTGCAGGTCATCTGCCTGACATCCTTCAAGAAGACTGCTAAAGATCTGTTTTTCTAAACATCTTTCCAAAAGGAAAGTATTAGTTTGCATTCCCACCAGCAATGTAGAAGTGTTCCCTTTTCTCCACATCCACGCCAACATCTCTGGTTTTGGGATTTTATGATGTGGGAGTAGTTTTGATTTGCATTTCTCTGATGAATAAGGATGATGAGCATTTTTTCCTATGTCTGTAGGCCGTGCGCCTGTCTTCTTCCGAGAAGTTTCTCGTCAAGTCCCTTGCCTACCCTGAGATGGAATCACTTATTCTTTTCTTGTTAATACGTTTGAGTTCTTTGTGGATTCTGGTTATTAAACCTTCATTGGAGACATAACCTGCAAATATCTTCTCCCATTCTGAGGGCTGTCTGCTTGCTTTATTACTGTGTTTTTGGCTATGCAGAAGCTTTTTAGTTTGATCAGATCCCAGTAATGTATTTTTGGCAAAAATTTGGGAATGCAAACCAATGCATTCCTTTTGGAAAGATGTTTGGAGATCACTTAGGGATCTAAAAATAGACCTACCATTTGATCCTTCAATTCCTCTCCTAGGTATAAATCCAGAAGACTAAAAATAACTTTATAACAAAGATATTTGCACCAGAAGGTTTATTGCAGCCCAATTCATAATGGCTAAATCATGGAAGAAGCCCAAGTGCCCATCGACCTATGAATGGATTAATAAATTGTGGTATATGTACACCATGGAATATTATGCAGCCTTAAAGAAAGATGGAGACTTTACCTCTTTCATGTTTACATGGATGGAGCTGGAACATATTCATCTTAGCAAAGTATCTCAAGAATGGAAGAAAATGTATCCAATGTACTCAGCCCTACTATGACACCAATTTATAGCTTTCATATGAAGGCTATAAACCAATTATAGCCCAAGAATATGGGGCAAGGGGAAAGGGAGGAGAGGGAAGGAGGGAGGATGGGTGTAGGCAGGTAATTGGTGGGACCACACCTACCATGCATCTTACAAGGGTACATGTGAAATTTCCTAAATGTAGAATATAAATGTCTTAACACAATAACTAAGAAAATGCCATGAAGGCTATGTTAACCAGTGTGATGAAAATATTTCCAATTGTATATAAAACCAGTGCATGGTACTCCATGATTGTATTAATGTACATAGCTATGATTTAATGAAAAAAAAAAATCTATTCTTCTACCAAGACTGCTCCTCCCTCGAAGACTGTCTTTTTTTCTCTCTCCCTTCTGCTAAGGAAAATAGCCCTACCGCATCTAAGGGTAATTGTTCCAGAACAAGATAATAGCATAGTGCTCTGAGACCGGACACTAGATAAGTGGGCCAGAGACCTGGCCAGTGCTGGGCCCTGACAAGTGGAACCCCAGATGGGACCCAACAAGTGGCAAACATGAAGGGCCTCAACAATCGTCATTTGTTTAAAGTGTATCAGTCTCATTACACTGACACTCATCTGGCATGTCTTTCATTAATAATTTCTATAAAAGGCACTGTGGAGAGAGTGTTTACAGTTACATATGCTGTATACATTTCTCTTTTAACAATGTAAATCAAAATCATTCTTAGGATTTTTATTGAAGAATACTTTGGTATTTCATTTTGTCTTATTTCTAAACATTGTACTGATGTGTGCTTCAAAATCCATTATTCCTCGTTTTTTCAAGAATTAGATTAACAGAATTATCAGAGAAGGACTGATTTTACTATATAGACAAAATTAGGTTATGAAAACTACTGCATTACATGAAAGTGTCTTAAATTTAAAACAGTATTTGAATTTAGTGTTAACTTCCTTCTCATTACTGACTCTGCTCCATTATTGTCCTATCATTATCTTTGGTGGACAAATATCTGAATAGCTGAAACTACTGGAGAATTCTGTAAAAGAAAGTTAAGTTCTTAATCACCTCATGGTTGCCTATCACCCTATTCCCCCTTGAACTTTTGAATATAAGTATCCGTGGAAAGTCTATTTCCAAGAATTTCGGATCACATTTTTTAAGACTTGATATTTGAATTAATGCCAATGTGTCATATTTGGGACAATGTGAAAAACATATGATCAAAACTGTTCTCAAATTACTTTTTCTCATATGGAGTTTTAAGACTAGTTCCTAAGTTTGATTATCAACTTGTGGCATGCCCCCATTGCTTCTGCAAACATAAGTCCTAAGAAAATTTAAATATTTTCAACAGTTACATTGTATGAGTGTTTCATCTGACAGCTGGTTTCAAACAATTGCTGAATTTGGCTGAATTTGCTTCCCCCGCCTCATACACTTCAACAACAATAAAAAAGGGATGTAAACATGAAGGACTGTGACACTTGTCATAGTATTTAAAGGTAAACTGAGATGTTTAAACCCAAAGCAACATAAAGCTTTTGAAAATAAATTGTGTCTATATTTGTAGTTTTATAAATACGTAGAAATTTTTGAATAAAACTGAAGTTCATGCTGAAGCATGCTTTGATTGAAAGTCTTATTAAAGAAAAATTTTAATAGTCATCAATCAAAACTTAACATCTGCTCATATCCTTACTTGACTTGAATGGCATATTATACACTTTCCCAGATAATGAATCCAAATGTAAATGGGTTTTTCATTAGATTTAAATATGGAATTTTATGTAAGTTTTATAGTTTCTGATTGAAGAAGACATATTAAGGTTATAAAAAGTTTAATTTCTCACACATAGCAAGTATCATTGAGAAAAATCTTGTGCTGAAAAAAAGTATTTTATTGGGCAAGTCCTTCTGAAAGGAAAATGTAATCTGTTCTTTAGTGAATAAATATTTCCTCAAAATACTGAATCTCTATTTTTAATGAAATTGTACTTCACAGAAGTATTACGTTAAAAAATGTGAGTTAAGATTCACAGTGAGTGAAAAAAGATATTCCAACTGGTTAATGTCTAGCCAAATTCTTTCTCATGTGTGGTGAGCAAAATATTATTATGCATAATATCTTGAAAATATGTATCATGTATATCATAATGGGGAGAAATCACTGGGAAAGGCAGAGAAATAAACTTAAATGAATGAAATCTTTTAAAATGGTGGAAAAATTAAATAGCAAATTTTAAAAGTTATTCATTCCATCCTCATAAGAAACCAGACAAAGGAACATTTCTAATCATATCTTTTGCTTAAAATTCATTCAGCTTCTTAGAACACTGGATTTATAGTTTTGATCACACTGGAAGATGGTTTTATGTTATTTTTTCAAAAGTTTTTGCTGATCTCCTTTGCAAGAGATCTCCAATTGTATGTATATCAGATGACTTGAAATTGTTTTATGACTCACTGATGGTCTGTTCATATTATGGCTTTCAGCCTTTGCCATGTCTTCCAGTTCACTAATATTTTCTTTCACAGTGGCTGATCTGCTCTTAATCTCATTGTGTTTGGTTTTTCAGACAACATTTATTTTTCCAACTCAAGAAATTTCAGTTAGGACATTTTTGTATTGTGTACATTACATATTCAACTTGCTGGATCTATCTTCTATCTTCTTAAACTATCCATAGTTCGAGTTATACTTATAAACTTATGATAACTTTTCATGTTCTCATTAATTAAATCTTATCAACTGTGTCATTTCTAGGTCTTTTTCCAATGATTAAATTTTATCTCTCTATGGATTAACTGCTTATTTCCCTACAGATCATTTTTTATTGGATGCCAACCACTGTCATTTTTACGTTTTTGGTTATAGGATTTTTTTTCTCATTCTTTTTTGGAGCTTGTCCTAAGGCACAGTTAATTTTCTTTTAAAGGTTTAATCTTTTGGAGAATTTCTTTTAAAATTTCTTAAATAGAGTCAGAGAAATTATTAGCATACAAATGGTTTTGTCACACTACTGAGCCCAAAATCTTCTGAGTACTCCACTTGATACTCCGGATATCATGAGTTTTTCCATTTTCCTCCAGGAACAACATGAATTATTCTTGGCCCTGGTTATGTTTCAAGTTAAGTGATAGTCTAAGCCTTCCAAGTGGTTCTCTCACTGGCGTTTAAAGGTCTCCTCAAATGTATATGCTCCTCATTTCTCAGCTAAGGAGTCCAAGGTGACCTTTTGCAGACCACTAGAGCTTGCTTTCTGTGGGGCTGTCTAATTTATGGTATTTTCCACAGCAAACTCTAGCAATCTTTACTTCCACAGGTCACCCATTTCTCTTTCCTCAACTCAGCAAGATCACTGGACTCAGGATGGTTTTCCCCAACCTCCACTGCAGCCTAAATATTTCTCCAGGTAATAAACTAGAACACTTGTAGGTCTTGCCTTGTTTCTATTCTCTCAGATATCACTCTTTGTAGTACATGATGTCCAAAATTTTAAAACTATTATTTTGTATTTTTCAATTGATTTTCAATTGCTCTAGGAGGGAGCATAAATACAATCATTTCACTTCATGTTGGCTTGAAAAGTAAGTAGATTGGTGACTGAAATTGTTATTTGAGACAATTTGCCATTTCATCCCACCATAGTATGAATCAATCATTTTTTGAGATTGATTGGTTCTTTCAATTTTAGATAATTGCATTTTACCACAAGGAATTTTGAGTTTTTCCTTCTGCATATTGTTCGCATGTTCCCAATCATTCTCTGCTTTAATTCACTATGTTCATCAATATCCCCCAACCTTTGAGCCACCAGGGACCAGTTTCATGGATGATAATTTTTCCATGGACTGGGGGGTGAGGGGGATGGTTTTGAGATGAGTCTTCACGTAAACTGATTTATTATGGTCTCTGCAGTCAAACTTCTCTGCTAATGACAATGAGTATTTGCAGCCACTCCCAGACGCTAGCATCATTCCTTAGCTCCACCACAAATCATCAGGCATCAGATTTTTGCAACCTAGATGCCTCATATGCACTGTTTACCATAGGGTTCATGCTTCTGTGAGAATCTGATGGTGTCACTGATCTGACAGGCAGCGGATTCAGGTGGTGATGTGAATGATGAGAAGTAGCTGTAAACACTTTTGAAGCATGTCTATGGCCCAAAGCTCACTTCCTGCTATTCAGCCTGGTTCCTAACAGGCCATGGACCAGTGCCAGTCTGACTTGGGGGTTGGGGACTGCAGATGTATATGGTCACCATTGTTTCCTATCACTTTCTAATTTAGTCCACAGCAGCCTCTCCCTCGAAACCTGCATGATCCATAGACATAATATTAGGAAGAATTTAGATAGTTGGTAACTCTGTCACTCCAAACTGCTGTTGCTTTATTTCTTGCCTTTTAATGGTGAAATTCTACCACAACATTGTTCCTTATTATGCTATATTAACATTTCAAAATGTTTTCATGTTACCATGGCAGAAAGCACAAACCTCATCCAAGCTTTGCATTATTTTTAAGGCAGGGTGGGCAAACTATTACCCAGAGGTCAAATTTGGGAGCAACCTGTTTTTGTAAATAAAATTTTATTGGGACACAGCCATGTTAATTTGTTTACATATTGTTCATGGCTGCTTTTGAGGGACAATAGCAACCTTGAATAGCATTGAATAGTTCTGATACTTCATTCTACAAAGCTTAAAATATTTGCTTTATGCTCTTTTTACAGAAAATGTTTGCCAAGCCTATTTTAATCTTTAAGTTCCTCTGTGTGTGTGTGTGTGAATGCACACACATTTGTGTGTACTGAGATTTTGCATATTAAAGCCAAAATTGTTTTGAGAGTCAGTATCAACATAACTTGAATTAAAATTTCAGCTATAAAGCTCATAAGCAATTTGACTTTGGCCAATTTACATGACATATTTCAGATATCATAAATTCAACAGGGGGAATGTTTATTTATTGAATACCTATAATTAGGAATAAATAATAACACATAGAAAGTGCTTTTTTGGTAGTACCCACTGAATAAAGATCCGTATTACTTCTATTACTAGAATGAACCTCTAGAAAAATAAAAAGCCTTGTAGGAAATATGTAATTACATAATTTGCTTTTATAATTGGAAACTCGTCATATGTATAAATGATGAATATTAATCCCTACATCTTAAATTATTCTAAGAAGCAGGTCGATTATACAAAATTTTTAAGAAGGATATTATTTTTAGACTGAGACTTTTGGGCTAATTAAATCATTTACAGCTATAGGATACTATGAAAAAGTTTCTCCTTTATAAAATGCAGATTTGTTTTATATCAGAAATAGTTTTTCAACAACCCTATGGTTTGAAATTAGTCTCTCTCTCATTTTTTCTTTTGGAGGTTTATTTGCCATTCAGTGTATAATGTTTCAGAGAGCCAGAGACACAAACAAAAAGGTCATTTCTAAACTGAGCTATAGTATGTCATTCCCAAACCATTTTCCTTATACTCCCATCTTTCCTTTTAAGTGCTAAAAATCCATTTTCACATTCAAGTTACTTAAGCCGACCATTTCCCTTAGTGACAACATTTTCTCTGTATAAGAAAATAAGAGTGAAATAGCCACAGTCATGAGTGTCCTCTGGCCCTCTTGGGATTGAAACAACCTTGGAAGTGTTTCTTTCCACAGGTCTGAGGAAGAAGTCTCTTTGCAGCTACACCAGGGAACGGTTTTTCTGCCCGCACATTTGCTCTGTAGTGCACAGAAGTTTGATGTTTGCTTTTCTTTGTAAAATCTGACACTAATGTACGGATGCCTAGCTAGGCTTAGCTTCTATATTCAGTCTAAAGTGCCAATAGGGAGAACATAAAAAGCTAAATTGAAAATTGCAACTGCAAAAAGTGAAATCGTTTGGCTAGGCAAAGTTTTATTTTCTACTAGGCTGCTTTATTTCCCTAATGTTCTAGGGATATAGGTATAATACCATATTCAGACATTTTCTTTTCTTTTTTTTTTTTTTTTTGTAGAGACAGAGTCTCACTTTATGGCCCTCGGTAGGGTGCCGTGGCCTCACACAGCTCACAGCAACCTCCAGCTCCTGGGCTTAAGTGATTTTCTTGCCTCAGCCTCCCAAGTAGCTGGGACTACAGGCGCCCGCCACAACGCCCGGCTATTTTTTGGTTGCAGTTTGGCCGGGGCCGGGTTTGAACCCACCACCCTCGGTATATGGGGCCGGCGCCCTACTGACTGAGCCACAGGCGCCGCCCCATATTCAGACATTTTCTAAGTGATGCGGTTCTAGAATTAAAGAAAATATTTTAAACTACATTTTCACATTATACATGCATGTGGATCAAAACTAAGAGAAAACAGTAAAATGAATAGTCTGAACAAGTTGATCCTGGAACATATTATCTTTTTCTTATTTTGAAAATTTCATAATAAAATAAATTATTTTATATATATTGGGTCAAGAGTAAATGCTGAAATGTGAAATTAATTTTCAAAAGTGTTATACTCTATGCTTTGCATGTAACTTTAAAGCACAAATTTAATTTTTATTAAGAGTATTTATTGAGAAATTATTTTCCTTTGTGTTTTGCTTCAGTTTCAATTTAGCCATTTTTCTAAAAAGGTTTTTGAAATTAAAACTTTACTCCTAATGATTTTCCTAATCTACAAAAGTATCCTGGTTTCATTTCTTATGAAATAACTGATCAGTTATTTTTCTATTTTATTAATACTTGGAGAGATATCTGGGTTGTATGCCAAACTGCGTAAGAATTGGGCTTGGTTAGGTAATGCTCTAAACCAAGTATTATTAGATTCAGAATCTAAAATGATGTCAGCAGACAAGCACTTACCTTATGGAGGGCTTGTATCTGATCAGAAAACAGCAATACATTGAAAATAGCATCTCGGTCAACTACAGATTTAGTTGCCCAACAGAGTAACTACAAACAGAATTAATATAATCTGAGAATTAATATAAAAACAATTTCCCTAAAAGAAGTTGGGGGCCCCTCTTAGCTGGCCAAATATCATCTTTAGTATTCTATTCACTTTTGGCTGCTGGACTTAAAAAGAAATAAATCCAAATCAGAACATATTAAGTATACCAAGGGCATACTAAAAGCATTATTTTGAGAAAGAGATGAACGAACTGGGCATGTCTGCCCTAGAAAATAAAAGGGGACAGGAAGGACATGTTCATTACCTGAGTTTCAAATATTTGAATAACAACACATAGTAAAGAGATGGAAATGTTTTACTGAGGCTGCAAGATAGTGTCATTAAGATCAACTGGTAGTTTAGGGAGATGGATTTGTGTTCAAAAGGAGGCAGAAATTTTGTGCTATTCAGAGGTTGAAAATTGGAGGCTTTGAGTTGTACTAAATTCCACACTAAGTCTCTTGGCGGAATATGTTCAATAGAATTGAGGGATAGTTAGCTAAAACAGGTCATTTAAAGTCCTTTCAAACTCATAGAATACGTAAAGTATACCTTTGTTCACCAACGTAAAATAAAATAAAACGCAAAAGCAAAACTTAATTTTTTCTGCACTGCACAAAGTCATATGCTTCTATTCTTCAGGTTTTATACTTAGGCTGTTTATAAGAGTCCTAGTGCCATAAAGACAGTGAATAGTCCAGAATAATTTGTGGGAGACTGAAAATGAGGTATATGCTGCAATTTTAGGCAAAGCCACACTGCTATTTACTGCATGGAACTCATGAGCCCAAGACGGCAGGTACCCTGGTAAAGACCTGAGATTCTGAAGTTATACTGACATGAGTTCACATTCTAATTTCGCCTTTTTCTGTCTGTATGTACTTGAGTAATTTAGCTCAGCTTTCATAACTTTAGTTTAGTTTATCTTTAAAACTGGAATGGCAAAATACGTAACTCTGAGTAGTAATATAAAAAATGAAATAAATGTAAATAAAAGGCTTGGTTCTTTACAATGCTCAATATTATTGTTGTACTATAGTATTCTTATACGTGAAGGATACTTGTCATTAACTGAGAAATCCTCAACTTCGGAGATATTAATATACTATTTACAACAAGGACAGAAGTCTGTGTGGGTGACAGATCAATAATTATAAATTTTAGTGAAAGAAAGTGGAATTCCATCTTTCTTTGTGTTTTCTTATTTTTATTTATTTATTTATTTATTTGGTCAATAGGAGAATTTGAACTTCCACTAATCAATAAGGAATAATCAACTCCTTATCTAAATGTATCAATTTAGATACAATTCTATTTCTTAAATAGAAAATTAAAAGATATTATTCATATTCTCAAAACTCACTGAATGATCATTTCCAAATTTCATTAAGGAAAAAAGTTCAAATTAAAGAAACTCATGTAGATATCTGGCTAATTTTATTTTCCTAAGAAGAAATGTTATTTAAAAGTAGACATAGATTCTACATATTAGGCCTTTTTTGTATATATAGTTTTCAAAGAACTGAAACAAATCAGAAAGAAAAAAATAAACAACCCCATCAAAGACTAGGAACAGAGCCTTTTTAAAAAGCATGTGAAAAAATGTTCAGCATCACCAGCATAACTAATCATCAGGGAAATGCAAATTATAACTACAGGATACCACCTTACCTGTACCACAAGGGTCATTATCAAAAAGTAAACAAAACACAACAAAAAAACCCAGAACAACAGATGCTGACATGGGTGCAGAGAGAAAATAATGTTTATATATTGTTGGTGAGATTACTAATTAGTATTACCTTTGTGAAAACAGTGTGGAGATTCCTCAGAAAAAATAATTATAGACCTACCATTCAATTCAGCAATTCCCCTTCAGGGTATCTACTCAAAGGAAAAGAAGTCATTTTATTTGAAAAAAAAGAAGAAGAAGAAGAAGAAGAAAGAAAAAACAAACAAAACTCCTGTACTCACATGTTCATTGCAGCACAGTCCAAAATTCCAGTGGTCCTCAACCTCTTTGTCACCAGAGACCGGTTTCACGGAAGACAATTTTTCAACAGAGCAGAGTAGGGAATGATTCAGCACATTACATTTGTTGTTCATTTTAATTCTATCATTATTACTTTGTAATATACAATGAAATAATTAATTATACAAATCACCATGTTGCAGACTAAGTGAAAGCCTTGTGCTTGTTTTCCTGCAATGAGACAGTCCCATTTGGGGGTGATGGGAGATAGAGACACCTGAAGTGTGCTGCTCATGTCCAGTGTACTCCAGAGTCTCGTTCTGGTTCCTATCACTGCAGAAAACTCTGCTTCACAAAGACAGAATGTTGGAAGAGGAAGCAGAGTTTTGATGCTTTTGTGGCACTCCACAATATTCCACTTTGGCTGTAATCCGGAGCGTATGGAGGTTTGAAGTTGTCTCAAACATATTGTTGAGATCCTGTCCTTTGTGATCTTGAGCAGTGGATGCTCTTTTGGCATGAACAAAGTTGATTCCCTTGACTTATTCACAAATGGGTTATGGACTCCCAATTTGGGGGTCTTTTGTGGTTGGGAATTGGGAGAAAGAAAGCTCTGGCTCATTCTCTTTCAAAATGTCTACTAACATTTGAAGCATGTCAAAATGTTTGTACTCCCATTATGTTCCGAAATAAAAAGTAAAATCCCAATGTTCACTTATCACCCCCAAACTCCAGTTTGGCCACTCTATCTGTCAACAGGAACACAGTTGTTGTTCTCCCCTGAAGTGACAGATTGAGTTCATTGAGCAGGTTGAACATGTCATACAGGTAAATAAGTGTTGTGACCCATTCTGTGTCACTGAAATGTGCTGCCTTGATGACTATTTTTCTAAAAGAAATCCCTGGAGTGGCTCTCATAGCTCAAAGTCTCTGGCCAGTAATCTACCTTTAGTTGTGTAGAGGTAGTTTAGATGTTTAGTTTAGTTTAGTTTAGTTGTTTAGTTCAGTGTATCAGAGTAGACATGTGTTATGCGTCCATCTCTTCATAGAGCTGTGTGAACAGATGTGAGTTAAGGGCACGTACTTTAATGCATTGATAATTTCAAGCACATCCTGCAAAACACATGTTAGTTCAGGTGGCATTGTTTGGCTAGTCTGCATGTCTCTGTGGATGATACACTGCAGAGTCTCATTCATCGATGACCTTCTTGACATGAGTAGTGAAACCAGAAAGCTTTCTTGTCAGGTCAACCGCTCTGTCCATGCGTATAATGACACAAAAATACTCATCCGGTTGTTCTGATATGTAATCATTCAAAGACTTGAATAGTTCTGCAGCTGTTATTTATTTATTTATTTATTTGAGACAGAGTCTCACTATGTCTGCCTCAGTAGAGTGCCATAGCATCACAGCTCACAGCAACCTCAAACTCTTGGCATCAAGCAATCTTCTTGCCTCAGCCTCCCAAGTAGCTGGGACTACAGGTGCCTGCCATAATGCCTGGGTATTTTTTCTGTAGTTGTCCTTGTTGTTCAGCAGGCCCAGGCCAGGCTCCAACTCACCAGCCTAGGTGTATGTGGCTGGAGCCATAACCACTGTGCTATGGGCACCAAGATAAGCTATTCTCTTATTTTGGAACAAAATTGTGCATAAAATATCCTCATGCACATCCTCCAGAAAAATATATTGCACAAAAACAAGCATCGCTACCTATTGTCAATATCAGTGACTTGTCAACCGGGATTGTGCACCACAGTGACTCAATGCTCTCTAACAATGGTGCCTCAGTGTCCTCTGCTATTCCCTCAATTCATGTAGTTATGACACTCACTGAAAGAAGAACATGTGTCAGTTCTTGAACTGAAGCCTCTTCTAAATATCCACCACAAATGTCCTTACCAATAAGCAGGATCAATTCTTCACTGATAGTAAAGGCCTTTTTAGCCTTGGTAATGTGGTTAGTGACTAGGAATGATGCTCTTAGGACAGACTCCTTTGATAAAGTGGTGGTTTTCAATAACCACTTCTATTCTTCATGTTTATGTTTTTTCTTTCTTTTGAGAAACTCCAAAGGCTTGTCTTTTAATGAAGAGTGCTTGGTCTCCATGTGGCGGAGCAGCTTTGAAAATTTCATGGCTCCTCTAAATACCTACTCACCACATATCGTACAAAGCAGGCTTGGGGAATGTGAATCACCTGTTATAACGAACCCATAATTTAAGTAGGGCTTTTGGCACTTTCCTATAAATGTAGTTTTCATTTGGTTGGCAGTCTTAGAGTCCTCCACCCTCTCATCATTGGGTCTTTCCCCCTTTTCAAAGAAGCTCTACAAAGACATTTAGTTTTTACTCATTTTTTTCTAGGATGGGCTGAGAGCTTCCCAAAACTGTGCCTAAGACCAGTGTGCAGGGTAGGAAAGAGGCATGGATGGAGGCAGTAAATGAAATAATAGGCTAAAATAAGTGTCAGATTCTGACTAAAGCCTGCCACCAGTTGCAGCTGTACAGTTTAAGCACATCAATTTGCTTGCCAATATAAAGCCTGCCACTGGATATAACTTAATTGTCACTTGCCACTCACCACTAGGATTTTGATATGAGTCTGTAAGGAATTGACTTATTGTGGTCTCTGCACATTCAAACCTCTCTACTAATGAGAATCTGTATTTGAGCCATTCCCTAGCTCTAGCATCACCACTCAGATCCACCTCAGATCATCGGGCATTAGATGATCGTAAAAAGCACACAACCCAGATCTATCACATGCCCAATTTACTGTAGAATTTGTGCTTCTGAAAGAATCTAATGCCACTGCTGCTCTGACAGAGGAGGAAACTCCAGGAGTGATGTGAGCAGTCAGAAGCAGCTGCAAATACAGATGAAGTCGTACTTGCTGGCCTGCCACTCACCTCCAGCTACGCGGCCTGGTTCCCAACAGGCTACAGAGGGGTACCAATCCACAGCCCAGGCACTGGTGACTAGAAACAATTTCAAAGAGGTAGAATCAAGCCAAGTTGCCATCAAACTATGAGCAGATAAAGAAAATGTGATTTGTACATATCGTCTAGTACTACTCAGCCATAAAAAGGAAGGAAATAATGTCTTTTGCTACAACTTGGATGGAACTGGAGACTATTATCCTATATGAAATATCTCAGGAATGGAGAACCAAACACCGTATGTTCTCACCAATAAGTGTGAGGTAGACAATGGGTACGCCTGGGCACACATAACATAAAGGACAAAAGAAACCAAGAGAGGGGCGGGTAGATGGGGGTGAGGGATGAAAACTTCACCTATGGGTACAATGAACATTATTCTGGTGACAGGCACAGCAAAAACATTATAGTAGGTAGCCATGTAGCAAAAACACTTGTAACACCTTAATGTTTCAGACAACAACAAGAAAAGTAAATAAAGTGAAAGCAGGTATGATTACTTTCATTTGAAGTCATTCTCAAATTCAGTCCACCTGTAAGCCTGTGTTTCCTTTTGTTTTTAAATCATTAGTGGTGAATGGTGCTCTTTCAACTGAAAAAATACATTGTAAATTACAGTTGTTATGAGTGTTAGCTAACTTGACAAAACGAATTAGATTAATGTAAAACAAAGAGTGTAAATAAATAAATATGCAAGTGAGTGAATGAGTGAATGCAATGAACAAACAAACAAAGAAAAAATCCTGTGTGAGTCTTCAACGTTGCCATTCCAAGTAAGGTTCAAATTCGGTGAATGTAACAGTGTGGTATGCAACTCTTATGAAAAAAATCCATATTTTCTTTTTTTTTTTTTTTTAACATTTCCCTCAATTCCTATTTAAGCAGTGCTGTTTGATTTTTAAGTAAATTTTGACTACACTCCAGGGGATGCTAAAATGTTAAAGCCTGACCTAAAGGAGCTAATGAGAAGGGAAGAAACATTTACAAATACATACAGCTCAAGAAAAAGTGTCCTAGGTTTTCTATTAGAAATGAATAAAAATAAAACTGTGCAAGGTTACAAAGATTTAGAGAAAATAGAAAATTCATCTACTCAATGAATTCAGTCAAAGATGTCGTGAGGTAAGTGGCATATAATAGACACATTTAAAGAGAATGTGATATTTAGAGAGAAGTTAAGAAAGGCATCCTGGGAAGGGTGAAGGATGAAAATAACACCAATGTGGAAAATCCTTCTCAGGTCACATCATATGCTCCTAAGGCTCAAGTGTAGGATGCGTGGAAGCCTGGAACACTAGAGCAGTGGTCGCCAGCCTTTTTGGTACCAGCGACCAGTTTAATGGAAAACAAGTTTTTCATAGACCAGGGAGTAGGAGATGGTTTTGATAAGAATCCGCAGCCAGTTGATCCATTATGGTCTCTGTGCAGTCTAACCTCTGTGTTTGCAGAGGCTAGCAAGCTGGCAGCGGTGTCTGAGGTCCACCCCAGCTCATCAGGCTTTGGATTCTCATAAGGACCACACATAAGTCTAGATCTCCCGTGCACAGTTTACAGTAGGGTTTGTGCTCCTATGAGACTCTAAAGCCACAGCTGCTCTGACAGGAGGTGGAGCTCAGGTGGAGATAAGTGCTGGGGAGTGGCTGTCAACAGAGGAAGTTTTTACTTGCTCGCCTGGTGCTCACCTCCTGCTGTTTGACTGAGTTCCTAACTGGCCGCTGGTCCTCAGCATGGGGTTGGTGACCCCAGCACTAGAGGCTAATTTCCTGACTAAATTTGCATCCTTCTGTGAACAACATTGTTTACTAGGCCTTCTGAATATTTTATGTTAGTTCACCACCCCAAGCTCTGCTCTCAGAGCTTCCCTTTGTGCTTATAATCCTCTATGTTTTACCTCTTACCTCCCCACCGCCTCCCCTTTCTCTTCTTCTGCCTCAGGGTATATCTCACTAATTGCACTTTCTCAAATTGGCTAAGCTCTCTCCCAGACCTCTTTCTGGCATGTTCATATCCATATTTATAACCACCAGCCTACTTTAACCTAGTTAGTTTGCTTTTAATTTTTATGTTATAGCTACTATTTCTCTCAGAAAAATTGTTCATGACACCCCATCTTGAGTACTCCCTGAGTGTATCAATCCACCAGAGTTACACCACGCTGTACTGAAACTCCCTGGCGGTCTCTGGTCAATTTCTTTACTAATGGTTTCCAACTGGCCCAACTGGCTTACAAGCCTGTTTCATCACTTAAGAGAGCTTCTTTTGTGTTCTGCCCAAGCCAAGGTTCCTTGCACAGATCTTGATGTTACAAGCCAGAGATCACTGAAGGGCCTTTAGTGGGCTGGGTGTGGTGGCATGCCTATAATCCTAGCACTCTGGGAGGCCAAGGCAGGTGGATTGCCGAAACTCACAGGCTTGAGACCAGCCTGAGCAAAAGTGAGACCCTGTCTCTAAAAATAGCCAGGTGTTGTGGTGGGCACCTGTAGTCCCAGTTACTTGGTAAGCTGAGGCAAGAAAATCACTTGAGCCCTAGAGTTTGAGGTTGCTGTGAGCTATGACCCCATAACACTCTACTGAGGGTGACAAAGTAAGACCCTGTCTCAAAAAAAAAATATATATATACTAAATGTCCCTTGGGGTCTTTGCACATGAGATGCTTTTTAGACTTCTGATGTTATTATTGTCTATACCCTCTCTCTGTTATTGTACCATATCCTTGGCCTTAAAAATAAAATCTCTAGGTGGGGAACGGAAGAGCAGAGAGTGGGAAGGAGGGAGGCGGGTAGGGACTTGGTGTGTGCTACATCTTTTGGGGGCAAGATACGATTGTAAGAGGGACTTTACCTAAAAAATGCAATCAATGTAACCTGGTTTCTTGTACCCTCAAGGAATCACCAACAATAAATTAAAAAATAATAATAAAAAGGAAAGGGATGATTTCTGAAGACTCATCTGAGAGAAACATTAATAGCTAAGGGGAAAAGAAGGATTTAAAATCTAAATAGATAATCTGGGAAATAATGCAATGTCAACACAAATATTTTCAAAGAACTTTTAAAAGCTTTGACCTACAAAATACGAGCCCTATAATCAAAAAGAAAGATATAGTATTAACATGAAAATAAACTACAGAAATAACTTAGACCTGTGATTCTGAATAAACACATTACCACCTTAATCCTGAAAAAAAATGAATAAATAAAATCTCTAAACAGTGTACCATGAATTGGCATACAGAGAAGACAAGCTTAATTTGGACGACTGCAACAAAAACTTTGGAGATATTATTGTCAGTTTACAAATACTACTAAGTTCAGTCTAGTTAATATTCTGAGAGGCAGGAAAAAAGTTAAAACAGCTTTAACAAATGATGAAATCAGAACCAAATATTAATCACAAATTTTGATGGGAATATAATCAGAGTAGTAAATCAGTACCAAATATTTATCACAAATTTTGGTGGGAATATAATCAGAGTAGTATACGTAAGGAAAGGATGTGTGTTTGTGTTGGTGTGACTGTATGTGTACGTGTGGATTTAGAATAATTTCCTAGTAATAAACCTGCCCAGGGTGGGGAGGGAGTGTGTATATACTACTTGCCATGATAGCAAAGGGTTTGGCTACTTGGACATAAACTTGGCCTTTTTCTTTGTCTACCTATGGAAAATAAGTTATGGGACAGATGATACAAGTGCAAGAAAGGTATGTTCTAAAATAAACTAACATTCTTATTATCCTGAGTTACCAGTGATTAAAGCCTTTTGATTTTCAGCTATTTTAAGACTTTACAGCTGAAATACTGACATTAGTGGAATAGGATAAAACTCAAGGAAGCATATAATAGCACAGTGCTTTTCTACTCCAGAAAAAGACATGAGAAAAGCTCACAATTCCTCCTTAAAATATAATAAGAATAAATCTGAGTTAATTTACTATGTGGTAGCTAAGACATGCTGTTTAGTATGACAATGTTATCCAGTTAAACTACGGGAAGGGATTAACATCAAGCTTCTACTGTGCGTGAATCACTGTGCAGGTGCTGGGGGTGAAACAAACAAACAAACAAACAAATAAAGCACAGTTTCTACTTGACAGTTGTCTAGAGAGGGACCAGACCAAGACAAAGTGTGCAGAACATCTTGTGGGGGTAGAAAGATGAATATAACACTTAGTAGGGTAATGGAACATTTTAAGAAAAGAAAAAAGTAATAAGGCACTCAACTGACTGAATGGATCCCTTCCTGGCCAAAGGGACCCAAGAGAAACCTTAAAACTAAATTACCAGCCATCGTAGCACGTGAGGTCAGACATGCCTCGTTATAACCCCTCCCTCACCGACAGGCTTTCTTCTCTAAGTTTTAAATAGAATCAGCCATTGGAAAGACTTGCTCCACTTCTGATTTCAATCAACCTTCTAATGCTACTCCTCCCATTTTACGGTTTTATAACCAGAATCTCTTCCATGGACAACCACGAGTAAGCATAAGTAAAAGGACAGATTTTATTGCTAGATGAAGAGAGAAAAAGAAACAAAGCCTCTGCATGCTGAAAGGGGGCTCCCAAGTAGATAGCCCATGTGGGCCTTCTGAAGGTTTATATACAGCTTTTCCTACCATGGGGGCAGGCGTGTTTGGGGAGATGAAAAGTCACAACGCTCTGGTACCAGGTGCCTGAAAGCAGAAGTTAATTTTTAAATTGCTCTTGTGTAGGAATGCACTGTTGCTTTGTTTAGGATGTGTTCTCTGGTCCAGGAGTAGGGGCTTACGCAGGACACTGGTCACACTGGCTGCTGCTTAGACACAGAGAACCGTGTTTGAGCTTTCTTAGGCCTAGAAAACAGGGTTCATGCCCAGCTTGGGGTGGTGGTTGTACATCTGCATCCATTTCAGCCCTACAACTAACTAGTATTTCCTCCGGATAAAGGGCCACTGACCATAGAGTGGTTCTGACCAGTCTACAAAGTATCTACCTGCATTGAGTGTTTTCATGTCCTCTGCTTGAACTTTTGGTGTCAGAGGGTCCAAAATTCCAACCTCAGATTGAGCTATGGCTACCATTTTCTGAACATGGATCCCACCACCTAGCATGAAAGTCAGTTGCACATCCGCATATTTCTCCTCTCATAAATGTTCATACGTCCTCCTGCAGCTTGCTAAATATGTGTACTGGGCCACCCCACTCAGCATAGACTCCTATTTCCATGGCCTTTCCCTCAGAGTATAAATGCTCTTGGCTTCTGACTGAGGCTATGCTTCCTGGCCTCCCAGAATGCTCACCCTGTAGGTTGCAACTCTTTAAGTGATATAAAAGAGAAATACATGATCTTTAGTCCTTCTTCAGTTCACATTCTTCCATGATGGTACAGAATCCCATGTGGAATTTTAAAATGCTTTGGCTCTGTATCTGGCATTCTGATTTAATGGGCTTTACTTTTTCTGGAGAAAATGCTTTTAAATCAAATTAAGCATGCGTGTATTGGGATATAATGAAATGTGTTTTGTAAACAGACTTTTTAATATTCAAAAGTTTAAGATTTGGTGGAAAATACTGGAACAGATATTCAACTCAAGATTTAGTTGGAACCTAACAAACAAAACTCAAGAATTAGGTGAGGGATTAATTAATAAACATAGTAAATTTTAATATACCAAAAAACAAAATAAAAGTAGTAAATCTAACCAAAAGCTTCTTGTCTGGTGTTGGGGATAAGCAATATTCTCCATTAGTGATTATCAGGTTATATTCTGGGTATATCACATTCATCGGATATTCACACATGTTATGAGATGTAAAGGTTTTGTGATTATTATATTTGGTAAATATTATGGCAAATAGTTTATCTGCTGTCAGACTGCTCAGAAATTTTAATTTTATAAAAAGGAATGCTATTTTAACTTTAGAAGGCCAATGATGGAGGCAAATTACCTATTTGGGGGAAGACAACTAGACATCAAGTTGTGTTTTGTTTTGTTTTTTTTGAGACAGAGTCTCAAGCTGTCACCCTGGGTAGACAGGCAACCTGAAACTCTTGGGCTTAAGCAATTCTCTTGCCTCAGCCACCCAAGTAGCTGGGACTACAGGTGCCTGCCACAACACCCAGCTATTTTTGTTGTTGTTGTTGTTGTTGTTGTAGTTGCCATTGTTTGACAGGCCTGGGTCGGGTTAGAACCTGCCAGCCTTGGTGTATGTGGCTGGCACCATAATCGATGTGCTGTGGGTGCCGAGCCAAGTTAAGTTATGTTTCTAAACCACCCTGGTCATCATATGATACACTTTGCTGGTTTCATAGGAAAGCTGACACTATGTTCCAAGTAGGTGGCCCAGGTACTGAGGCAGCTTAATCTAATCCACAGCTGAATTCTCAGACGAGAAAGTCATCTGTGCCTTGCCTTATGATTCCCATTCCAAATTTGCTAATTCTGAGAGATATGGTTCAGTTAAGAAGTAATTGTGTTTTACCAAGAGATACAAAATATTATGAGCTTTGCAAACTTGGTGTTGCAAGAAATGGCATCTCCTTTCTTTTCCTAAAAAAAAAGTGAAAGGGGTGGGATTATACCTGCCGTGCATCTTACAAGAGTACATGTGAAACTTAGTAAATGTAGAATATAATTGTCTTAATACAATAACTAAGAAAAATGCCAGGAAGGCTGTGTAAACCAGTGTGATGAAAATGTGTCAAACTGTTTATAAAACCAGTGTATGGTGCCCCATGATCACATTAATGTACACAGCTATGATTTAATATTAATAAAAAAAAAGAGTGAAAGAAAATTTTGCTATTTTTTTTTAGCCCCTAGAACTATACCATCACAATCTCTTGGATGCTACTAAAATTGAGAAGGTTCAGCCTTAGGGAGCAAATGCAATTTTCTATTTTAGGAAAACAGCACCAGAGCATGATCCTGGGCAACAATGAATTAAATGCATACAAGAGATCTACAATTATTTCCAAGTGTAGTTTTATACATTTTCTTAGTTATTGTATTAAGACAATTATATTCTACATTTACTAAGTTTCACATGTACTCTTGTAAGATGCACGGCAGGTATAATCCCACCCCTTTCACTTTTTTTTTAGGAAAAGAAAGGAGGAACTTTTCAAAAAAAAAAATAGAGCTGTTAAAGAAGAAAAAAATTACATAACTCTATTCTTAATCTACATTCTTTCATACATGTCTAATGTATAAGAGTTATTTGTACTCTTCTTCAAGGTTCTTACAATAATTATCAGCCTAAATCCTAACTCATATAAATGGTCAAGTAGCTTAATAATGAAGATTTCTGCCACCCAGTTTACCTGAGATTACCACTTCAGTTCTTGAGATTACTAGCTGTATGCTTTCTGCCTATCTCCATTACAAAAGTTCAAAAAGGCAATAATAATAATAATAATTACGTTTATCTGGAAGTTTAACATAGAATAAATTTTATTTCAATTAGATACGAGGAATAAATACAAGAGATCTATTGTACAACATGGTGACTAGTGAAAAACAATTTATTATATATTGAAAATAGCTAAGAGCATATTTTAAGTATTCTTACCACAATAAAAGGATAAGTATGTGAGGTAGTGCGTATATTCATTAGGTCAATTTAGCCATTCCACAATGTATGCAGTGTACATATCTTAAAACATCAAGTCGTATGACATAAATATGTATGATTGTTGCTGCATAAAAGGTAATACTGATATCAATAGCACAAATACACATACATTTGTAAAAAAAAAATCTAAATATTTTTACCAGAGTGTTGGCAAGGTAGGTGCTTGACAAATATTAGCTATTACTATAGTCTGGCTGTTGTATATTTTAAAGCTGAACTGAGTTTCATTTCCAGTCTAGTATTCGAGCTAAGATACTTCGTAATTCAGTGCATTCTTTGTTTCTTCATAAAGATGCTCAAGAATATATGAACAATAGCTATAATAAGACACCCGCCTGTACATCTCTTCCAAAGGTTTTTGCACAAAGAATTCTTAGGTCTAACTATTCTCCTCATTTTAAATTGACCTGAGTTTTGTTTTCTTTTCTCTTGTTGATCTTTTGTGAACTTGAACTTTTTAGGGAAAAACAGACAAAAATGAAAACAAACAAATGCTAGAAGAGTTAATAGTTGGTACTAAGTTTTTGTATCACTTCCCAGAGTACACTTTGCTAAGTCATATTCCTTAAATAATTCCTGCCATTTTATCTTAAAATGAGGTGGCCAAGGTCACGCCCAGGTTTTTAACGTGGGGTTGATCAATACAGACAGAGTACCCTTACACGTTCTCCTGCTTTCTGAGGACCCTTACACATTCTCCTCCTTTTTGACTTCATGTGGCTTTGTCTCGCGTGGCTTGATTCGACTTTTTTCTCTGAATCTCCTTCAGTTGCCTCTTTCTTATTCTGTATTTTCATTTTTGCTGGCTCTACTGGAGTTCATTATTTTGACTTTATAATATATGTGAATTATTTTAAATTTTGAGTTCATATAATTTCATCACATCGTAGAACTGAATTAGAATGGTTTTTGAGTCCTTTATATAATTCATCAACAAGGATTGCGGATACAAAATGCCTCAGAATTGAAGTTTCCTGTGATGCATTTGGCCTGTTGCTAGAAATTTCATGTATTGAGTCTTTGCTATATGCCAGAGACTTTGTAGTGAAGATCTCATTTATTCTTCACAAAGATTCTATGAAGAGGAAGCTACTTTCTCCATTACTTGGGTGAGGAAAATAAGGCCCAAGAACATGGGGGTAAATATACACATCAGTCTTGGAGGTAAGACCTATCTTCTGCCACAGGCTTCTAGACACAAAAGATGTCTCTTTTCCTCCTTCCCACTTCTTCTTTCTCCCTTTCCTGTGTGAATGCTACCTTCTTCTTCCCACTGTTTCACCTACATCCTTCTATAGAATTCTTTTGCTTCTATGTCAGGAAGTAAAGGAGTCAAAGGTAAAACAGTAGGGATCCCACATTCAGACAACTCACAGTCTCATTTTTTTATTTAATCACATACAAGGTATGAAATTGGGATTTTCTAAATATTTATTTATTTATGAGACAGAGTCTCAATCAGTCACCCTTGGTAGAGTGCTGTGGCATCATAGCTCACAGCACCCTCAAACTCCCAGGTTTAAGTGATCCTTTTGTCTCAGCCCCCTAAGTAGCTGGGACTACAGGCACCTACCACAACACTGGGCTAGTTTTATTATTATTTTTTTTTTTCTATTTTTAGTAGAGACAGAATCTTTCTTGGCTCAGACTGGTCTGGAATTGAGCTCTGGTGATCTCTCCATCTGGGCATCCCAGAATTCTAGGATTACGGGCCTAAAGCACTACGCCCAGCTAAATATTTTTAAATGAATAAATGAACTTCATTTTTAAAAATGCTTCAGTTCTTTCATCTATATTTTATATGAAGTCATCATATTCGCATCATATCTTTTGTTTTTTTATTTGAAAACTCACCACACATTTCCTTTAGTACTTAGTTTTCAAATTTTATAATAAAATACCTTTATTTTATGTTATAAAGATTACAGTGACATAGTATATTAAGCTCTATGTAATGGGTATTTAGATGAGAGGAAGAAGCATCAGTTTGGGAAACTTTCAGAAGGATTTGTTGGGAGGAAAGTACATAAGTCACTCTGTGTCTGATTGTTAATGTCAATAATTGTTTTATGGAAGTGACCGATGATGTGAAAATTAAATGAAAAAAATCAGATATTACAACAACTCAATTAAGCAAAACAAATATTTTTCTGAAGAGTGATGGAGAATTATTCTGTAAGTGAATCGCGAAGAAATAATTGGCACAGCTGAAATAGGAGGAAAAAAATGACAAATGCTGGTTCTCAGGTCACTGATTAGCTATGTGCACAGAGGGAGGGTTTAAAGTATCAAATATCAAGATTGTAATAAACATTCTAATTTGAACATGTATGGTTCCTTTTTAATATAAATGAAAGAAAATGATTACTTACCCATTAATTATATTTTAACTTGTCAAAAACTGATGACTCAAACTAAGCAACTTTTATTGAAAAAATGAATAAAGATGCCTCTTTATTCATGTAAATAATCCACAAAGTCATGTAAGACTCAGGCTTTGGGCTTTTATATATTTCTATATTTTTAATTTAATTTATTTATTTCTTAAAAGAGTTTCTTCTAGTCACTAATAAATATTCTACAGTAGTTTTTTTTTTAATTTTTAGTTTATGTCAATCAATTCAGATGCTATTTAACAGTACTTGTGCCTTCCTAAAGCCTCAAAAAAGTCAAACAAAATTTTGAAAATCATGCAAACTCAAGGTATAGTCAAAATCTTTTTCTTTCTTTTTCTTCCTTTTTTTCTTTCATAAAAAATCCATTTATCCAGTTTTAAAAAATATTTTTGCCAGTATTTTTAGACATAGTATTATACACTCAGGGAGGCTTTTCAAAAGGTTAAAATCAGAGAAAACTTTGGAAAAACCAATTTTAAAAGCAATGTAGCATGCGTTCCTGATTAAATTAACTTATGAGTCATATAATCTTTTTATTTAGAATAATTATTAAATATATTCATTAGATTTAAACACAAAAATATAAATGTGTAATTATACTTATTTAAAAATAAGTCATTAATTATTTTCTTACATGCCTCTCAGTATAACATATCAAGTGTGAATTTTTTTATAAAAAAAGAAGAAAAATAATGATGTAAAGGTTCTGCTTCTCAAGAATCACCTAACAATGATTATTATGATTTGTTGACAGCAAATTCCAAAGCAGCCATGTGGTAAGTTCTTTTCTTCTGTATCCTTTTTGGACTCTCACGCTGAAATAATTATCATGAAAGTTATTTTGTGAGTGGAGGGTTTTTTTTTTTTCAACTTTGAGCTGAATTTCATATTGAATTTAATATCATATACAGGAGGGTAGAACTAATATATCAGTTACCAATCTTACTCTTCTAAAAGGAATAAACCAAGTATACAAGAGCTTAAAATACGTTTTTCATTTTTATTGCATATAAAAATCATCTGCTAGTCAGCATTTTAGGGATTGGAAGAGTGGCTCCATGCTGAAATCAGGACTTTTCACTTTGATACTTTTATAAACCTGCCCACCAGTTCTCTTTGTTCACTGCTTCATGTCAGACAGAAAGGCTTCTTGAATTCTAGCTAATCCTTTCCTCTGGATATGAAAAGGAGAGGTCAAAAGTCAGCAGGTTCTTGGCCCATGAGTCCCTGTGTGAAAATGTTAAAATACTTTCTCAAGCTTCTTCAAAACTTATACTTAAATGTCATCAAACAGAGACATGTCACCTAGTCATAATCACAAAGGAGCTGGGAAGTACAACTTTTTATCTAAGCACTTTGCTGCTATAGCAAAATCAAGATTCTAGTAGCAACAAAGAACCAGGAGAATATATCTTTATCCAATCAAAAATCTAGATCAGCTATCCAAGTTTTCTGATGTTGAATCCATGGCAGATAATCACAGCACACCCCTTGGTTTCCCAGGCCTCAGGCACATGATAAAACTTGGACAGAACAGGAATATATTTGATATTCTCTATATGCCTGGAAATACAGATTCATGAAACTTCATTAAAATTAAAGAAAAAAACAACAAAACAACAACAACAACAAAAAGGAAACTTGAATAGAGTAGAAAGGGAAAATACATATTTATAAATCTGATAAATGTGATCAATGTCAATATTGGGAGTGGAATAGTAAGAAATAAACTATATAAATATGGTGATTGGTAAACAATTTGTGAAGGGTTTCTCCTTTTTTATTTAGTTCATTCTCCTGGTAACTGAGCTTGTAAGGTATTTCCCAGTTGCTATGCTGACCCTAGTTGATTGAAGTGTAGATTAACTGTCAAAGAACATTGTGAAATATCAAAAATGAGAAAGATATGCCTTGTAGAAAGGAGAGGCAATTTATTTGGGGTTCATGAGTGAGATCTGAGGCTACTATAGCAATGTTTATTGTTCTTCTCATTCCTTATTTTATAGACATAAGGGTATTTTCTTCAGGATTAGATGAGCAAATTTAATATAAATATTGAAACTGTTTCTGGTTTGACCATTTGATTCCTTCTTCCTCCAAACCCATACTCTTGACTTAAATCAGATCTTCAATGTGATGGTAGTTGAACGAATTTTGAGGTTATTTAGATTTTCTGGGGACCCAGTTTGAAAATTAAGGAGTTTATATGATGTACTGATAAAGTATATCAAGAAGCAAAACAAAGTCATCTGGAATTAAGTTAGCTAAATACATTCCAATTGCATATGAATACATTAAAAAGAAAATCACGTGTTTGTTAGGAAAACGGTAGATTAGAAAATTCACATGAAAAAAATTAATTAATTAATTAATTAATTAAACGGGAGGGTCAGGAGACCCAAGAAACTTCTCTAAGTGCAAGCACCTAACCATACAATAATACTTTCAGACCAATGCTGCTTCATAACTCTGAAACCCTGACAGCCCAGACAACAAAGTAGGAGGTAGGCTAGGAAGCTCTGTACTCACTCTTAATGGGACTCTTTGATAAAATAGGAGTTAGAAGGGGAAGTTTCTAGTAGAATAGCCATAACATACTGCATGATCTTATTTTGTAAATAAATAATGGCACCTCCACTGGAAAAAAAAAAAAAAGAAAATTCACATGAAGAAGATAATTCAATTAATGTCAATTCTAAAACCAATTTATTTTATTTAAGCAAAATACAACATCTCAAGCACATACTAAAATGGATAAATTGGCTGGGCATCTGTACTCAGTGGTTAGGGGACCGGCCACATACCCTGAGGCTGGTGGGCTCGAATCCAGCTGGGCCTGCTAAGCAACAATGAAAACGGCAATAACAAAATAGGCAGGTGTGTGGTGGACACCTGTAGTCCTAGCTACTTGGGAAACTGAGGCAAGATAATCACCTGAGTTTGAGGTTGCTGTGACACCACAGCACTCTACTGAGGGCCACATAGTGAGACTCTGTCTCAAAAAATAAATAAACAAAATAAATTGGATAAATCTATTACTTGTATTCAATTATGGTACTCCCATGTTTAAGCACTATTTCTCTTCCAGTCAATAGTCTTATTACCTAAGAGTCCACACTGTATCTACATATTCATATTTATTCTATTAATATACAACATTCCAGAAATTTTCTATAAAATATATTACGAAAAAGAGCCTTAGGCAAGAAGAATGCACTGTTCCTCATACTTAACATTTGTAGCATTTAGCAATGTGATTATCATATATTAGGAAATCAATTAATATGAGTACATTAATAAATTAAAACATTAAGGGAAACCGGTGACAGATTTTTCTGGATAGATATATTTTATAATATGTAAAAGAAGCAAGGGATATCCTGATGCTTCAATTTTATGTCTGTTTAATATGATTTAAGCTAGCATACATTCCCTGATGCTTGAATGCAAATTACATTTGCTTATGCATGCATTTTGAAAATTCTCTGTATTGAGTTATCTATGACACTAATCAATTTGATGAAATGGGACTTATTTTAAGTTTTTGTGTATTCTAGTTCAGTTTAAGGACAATAATGTTTATATTTTTTGTATTTGTTTCGAATCTTCTAGCTCAGACAATTAGGAGCAAGACAGTTGTGTACCTGTCCCCTACCAAAAAAAAGATTCATTTTTCTTCCCCATTGAATGACACGTCAAATAAATGGGCTGGGCCTTTATCAGAGTTAAAGGCACTCTGTTTAATGCAATGAGACAGTCTCTTAATTTGTGTACCTAGGATACTGTCAGCTAAATCTCCTCTGCTGATTTAATTAGAAAGAGCTTAATGTTAAATTATTTTCTAAATTTTTGGAGTTTCACAGATAAAGAAAACACATATACTGTGCACGTGTCTATATATAAATATATACATACATACATATTCCTTTTACAAAATATAAAAAATTCCAATAATAAAAGTGTGCATGGTTTCTGAGGGTTTATAAATGTGTTAAACAGCTAATGAATTTACTCAACACTGTACATACTTGAAAGATGTACAGATTTTAATGAGCCTCCCTGATTTGAGTTTCATACCGAATTATTTTATTTTATCACAAGTTGTTTTCATTGAATAGTGTTAATTGGAAAAATTTTTAATCAGTTTGCCATATCGTGCAAATAAGGGAAGCTAAATAATTATTTTCATTAAGTCTCCTAGTTTTTGGAGTAGAATCTCTTGCACAGATAAAAATTGGTTTTACCTAATCATTTACTTCCCTAATAAATGTAAGCAAAATGTAAGTGAAAATCCTCAGTTTGGTTATATTTTACCCAGAAGCCATAGGTCAAATAATTACATAGTGCTCAATTTTAAATATGTGTCAACACTCCGAGGCTATTTTTGTATGCCTGTCATTCGTTTAGCTGCCTGGCTCAGACAAAGCTCAGTGAAGGAAACTGCTGGATACACAAATTCTTTCTACTTTTTTTTTTTTTTTTTTTCCAGGAGGACAGAAAATGACTTATTCCTTTTATTGGCAAAGTAACATTGGGATGTATTTGGATGATTCTACCTACTTAATGCCGAGACAAAAGGATTTTTTTTTTTTTTTTTTTTTCAGTTTTTGTCCGAGGTCAGGTTTGAACCCACCACCTCTGGTATATGGGACTGGCGCCCTACTCCTTTGAGCCACAGGGGCCACCCAAGGATTATCATTATTATTATTTTTTTTTTTTTTTGAGACATAGTCTCAAGCTGTCTCCCTGGGTAGAGTGCTGTGGTCTCACAGCTCACAGCAACCTCAAACGCTTGGGCTTGAGTGATTCTCTTGCCTGAGCCTCCCAAGTAGCTCAGACTATGGGTGTCTGCCACAACCCACGGGCTATTTTTTTGTTACAATTGTCATTGTTGTTTAGCTAGCCTGGGTGGGGTTTGAACCAGCTAGCTTCAGTGCATGTGGCCGGCGCCATAACCATTGTGCTATGGGCGCCAGGATAAAAGGAGTTTTAAATTCAAGCATACTTTTGTTTTGTAACTTCAGACCACACATTTCACTAAAGAATATTAGTAACCCTTATTTGTCATCTTATGAATATATACTATACATGTATATATACGTGTGTGTGTGTGTGCCCTCAAGACACAATGATATGGTGTAGGAACATTATTGTTTGCACAGCTAAAACACTGAGGTATAGAAAAGTGAACTGATTTACCCACGGTGTATCAGCAATTTAATAAAGGGGTAAAAAGTCACCTCCACACCGCCCTCTGTAAACCATGTTGAGAGTGCATTCTACCTAGCTGAACCTATTAATTTATTTTTTCATTGCTTTAACTTGGGGGAAATAAACTATGTGTTTCTCTAACACCCATGTAATAATTCACATAATCTTCAGCAAGAATCTTGCTAACTTATAAAATATTGCCTCCAAGTCTCTAATTATAGTCTATCTGAAAGTTTTATAAATACTTTTCTCAAGATTTTGTCAAATGTGATTGAAGCAGTCAACCCACACTATTTTAAATAAGATTTTCCTCACCTTTGTCTTGGGACTTTTTTCTACTAGAGAACAGAGTTACGAACAAATTGAAGCGATAGTTTACACAGAGATATATCTACCATTTTATTATAAATTTTAGCTATAGATTTTTCAAGAATTAGAAATATAGAACCAAAACTTTTAAAACATTTATTCATCCAGTTCAATTTTTCTTTCATATAGATTTTTTTTTTTTTTTTGGTTTTTGGCCGGGGCTGGGTTTGAACCCGCCACCTCCGGCATATGGGACCGGCACCCTACTCACTGAGCCACAGGCGCCACCCTTTTCATATAGATTTTTAAAACTGTTTTACTTTTATACAGATTTTAAAAATGGTTTCAATTAATCTTAGGAATTATGCATTTCTTGTAAATACTAATAGGTTTACTCATACCTTCCTGTAAAACTTCACAAATGCTATTCTAATATAGTTGCATATTAAATTCAAGAATAATAAAAATAGCAAAAATACATTCTTTCTCATTTGCATAAAAGTTGATAATCTGTGAATTCTATGTTCTGGTTTTGACTGTTGCTATAGTAAAATATATATATTTTCTTAAATTTCCTTATCTTTTTTGTGTTCATGAACTTATAATATAAAGACAATCTATTTCTTTAATCATGAGGGAATTAAAAATGAATACATAAAACCACCCAAATCCTCCCCAATTTTTGGTTGTCAGGGTTAGGAGAGGAGAGAGCATTTGAGAAGGGTGATGATATGTAGTCATTATTCTGACTTGACCAAGGAGGCAAAGAATAATTTCGTGGGGCAGGGTGCTGAATACGCTTTTGTGAACCTCCATGGCCAACTCTCAGCCATCTTCCATTCTTGATGACTGGCCTTCCTTTATAATTGAAAGAAGATAATTTAAATCAATCCCCTTAAAAGATACTCACTGTGTCTTGACCAGGCTTAGAGAGACAGGGATATTACTCTATTTTCTGAAGTTAAAACAAAGGCATAATCAATCAAACAAGTTGTAATTTCTTAGTCAATTGTTAGGAAATGGCATTCTCTGCCCCCAATCCTCCACAGTGCCTATGGGCTTAGTTTCTTCATTTCTAGTATGTAGTGATCTGGACCCATTTTTAGAGAGTTTATGATGAAAGAGATGGTACATTAGATTCACGATGACCCAGACACTGGCATCAGATTTCTTTGTTTGAATCTTTACCTCTGTCTTTTATTCTAAGAATTTGGAATATGACTAAACCTCACTGTGCTTCAGTTCCTCATTATTCAGATACAAACATAGGATGCTATCTACCTAATTTTATGAACACAAAGAATCCATTGTATTTACAGAAATTTTAGAATAGATTTCACATAGAATGTATTCTATAGTGGTGTGCCAAAGTTCTTTTTCCAGAATGTCCTTGACTTATTCTTAAATATCATTAAACTTTAATTCTTTGCTGATACACCTGTGAGTATGAATCTTACTTTTGTTTTCTCTTGGTTGTTAAGGGGACTGACGTCTCTTTTTTTCCTCCAAGTTTTGACTTACAGTTCTACATAAACAAGTTTTTACAGTGATGTAACTTGGATTGCAGCATCATGACATCCTCTTCACTGTGATTCAGCTCAAGACTTCAGATAAAGCAGACTAGGAAAGGTGCAAGACATAATTATCAGCTGCAAAATTTTCCCAAGCATTATAGACATCAACCTGTTCAGTAATAAAAGAGACAGCCTTGAAAAGGTATACACTGTGAAATGTTTTCTTGGCATCTTATTTGTCCTTTAATATTATTTTTAAAAGCAAGGAAAATACCACTTGACACTTTATGTTAAACCTTTCCAGTCATTAAAATTCTGGACTTTATCCCACAGTCTTTGCATTGCATTTCCATTCATTCTGTCTCTCTTTAAATGTTTTTGCTAGATTTCCTATGCAGTCTTTTGGCTTGACATTAATTAATTTCTCCTGAGTTAAATACTGCTTAGAAATAAACTTGGCCTCTTGAACTTCCTAATTTTACATTTTACTAATATACAAATCTAGTAATTTTTATTGTGACTGCTTATAATCTCTGCTTTAATTCTGTCACCTGCTAAAAATACGTTTTTTCATGTTACCCTACTCAAGGATTCTAGAGGAGGGATTTAGATGCATCAATGGTCTTCCTTTATATTCAGCACTAGGAAGGCCTAAAGCCTCCCCCTATATGAAGTAAAAAGACATTTCCTTATTATTAATATTTAATCATCCCCCTCAGTGTGAAGAGTGCTGTCACTCAGAGGCTCTTCCTACGTAGTCTAAATGCTGAAACATGGCAAGGGATGTGTAACCATGGATAGATATGTTAAAAAACAAAAAAACAGGGACCATCCACAAGAAGACATTTTTTCTCCATAGAATGTCTATTCACTTGACTTTCATACCAGGAAATGTGCAATAAGCATTGTCCTTGATAAAATTAAAAAAAAATTGTTTCAAATAATCTGTACATTCAGTGAAGCTATGTTGCACTATATGTCCAGATATCATAAGATAGCATTCAAGAAGGAGACTTACTTGGGAATCCATAGTCAATGTCAGTCTAAGTTAAATGTTATTGCTATTAGTTTCCTAAGTCATCCTTTCATATCCTAGTAAATCACTTAAACCAATAAGGACAATTTCTCCAGCTTACTAAAAAAAAAAAAAAAATTACCTTATTTCTGTGCTTCACTATATGGTGTATTCACCCTTCCCTTTTCTATTTAAGTGGTCTATATCCTACTGCTTTTTAGTTGAGAAATAACAAATGAACAAACTCCTGGTCTTTTGTGGTCCTTGGCCTCTGCTGAAAAGGACTTTCTCAAGGGTTGGTGAAAAAGTCTTTTTAGATAACATACTAAAGGCTCAAATAAAAATAAAGGGAAAACAGAATCACTAAGGTAGCTGCTGTTTTTTTGATTGTCACATGGACGTATATTGTTACTTGTTTTATTTTTTTCTTGTGCACAAGAGAAAATCTAAGCTTTGGCATTTTATTCTAGAATAATTTTCCTAAAATGAAAGATTTGATGCTTTTAAAGGCTGGACACCCCGTCAACATGTACAATTATCATGTGTCAATTTAGAAAGACTTTTAACACACATAATTAAATTGTAATAACAATTAAAAAAAACAACAACAGGAAATTCTATGGCAACTAGCCAATTAGTGATAGCCAGAGCAAGAAGAAGAGGAGGGAATTTGAAGCATCAAAGATCGAAATGTTAGCTATTTTGTAATGAACAATTATAAATTTTTTCTTTATTTTTTTTCCCTACCAGGAGTTTTTTGGCTGCCAATTCCAATATAAGATTAGAAAAAAAAAAAAACTTTGTTCCACTGGCTGCAGTAAGAAAAAACGAAATAAAAATCATCCTCTTTTCTGGAGTAGGGAAGGGCTGTGGATTGAAGGAAGCTAAATGAAATGAATTCAGAGAGAAACAAGCCCTGCAGAGACAAGAGAACAACAGGAGATGCTCCATCCGGGGCCAGGGCCAGGGTTGGACTCAGACTCCATGCTGGGACTGGGGGCAGTGAGGGCCCAACTGAACAGAAACCAAGGGTGGATGAGGACAAGACCTCACCTAATTTTAGGGAACAATGCAGGGGACCAGAAAAATGGCCTTGGGGCTCCTGAGAGGAAGGAGAACAAAGGTGTCCTTGTTATTAGATGATGTGGGTGGCAGTTCGTTTCATCCAGGAAGAGTGGAAGCCACCGTTCACTGCTCAGCAGACCCTCTACAGGGATGTGATGCTGGAAAACTACAGAGACCTGGTCTCCTTGGGAATTGAATTCTCCAAACCAACACTGGTAATTCTGCTGGAGCGGGGAAGAGCCCTAGGCAGAGGAAAGGCATTGTCCACCCAGTTCCTGTTGAGAAGGTCCAAAGCCTGAGACACAACCCTACTTCTCTTCGTCTGTGGTCTACTGCAGTTGGTACTTTTGCCAACACATGTTACATGCTGATCGCCTCCAGGTCTGCCAAGGCTCATCTGCAGAAACTCCAAATGGCAGATGCCTGCCTTGTGGACCAGAAATAGCAGCCATTGCTCTTACCAAAGCCTCTAGAGGGACAGTGGGGATGGTCAAGACACAGAAGAGGGCTTTAAACCCTCTTTGGGGGGAATAAACAAGAGTTACTTTAAGGGCCCTCTCCTGCCCACTTATAAGCTCTATGGAATACAGTACTGTGAAAACAAACAAAATATTAAAGTGGGTCAAGATGCAAGGATTTGAGATAATCAACTGTGGAAATGATTAGTCAGGCTTTAACCAGAAGTCAGCCTCCTTACCTCATCAGAGGATTCACTCAGGAAGAAACCCTCATATTTGCATTGAATGTGGTCAAGACTTTAGCTATAAATTAGCTCTCATCACACCAAGTGATCACATACAAGGGAAAAGCCTTATCTCTGCCCAGAATGTAAGCACGCTTTTAGCCAGAAGTCACACTAGTCACACCCAAGATGGCCCACTCTGGGGAGAAGCCCTTTGTCTGTGAGAAGTGTGGGTGAAGCTTTAGCCAGAAGTCAACCCACATCAGACACCTCACGACCCACTCAAAGGAGAAGCCCTCTGTGAGCGGGGAGTGTGAGTGAGGCTTCAGGGATGAGTCAAACCTTTTCACACTCCAGAAGACTCACTCATGGGGAAAGCCTTGTGTGTGCGGAGACTGTGGAAAGCTCTGTAGAGATGAATCAGCCCTCAGCAAACACCAGAAAGTCCATTCGGGGAGAATTCTCATTTGTGCAATGAGTGTGGCCAGAGCTTTAGTCAGAAATCATCCCTCATTAAACACAAACGGACACACTCAGGAGAGGAGCCTTTTGTATGTCAGAAGTGTGGGTGAGGTTTTAGTGACAAGTCAAACCTTACCACACACCAGAGGACCCACTCAGGAGAGAACTCATACATGTGTGCAGAGTGTGGGCGAGGGTATGGTGTTAAGTCAGCTCTCCTTACATACCACAGAACACACTCTGGGGAGAAGCTTTACGTGAGCACAGAACGTGGGCGAGGCTTTAGACATAAGTCAACTCTTGCTGTGCATCAGAGGACCCACTCAGGTGAGAGGCCTTTCATGTGCAAGGCATGTGAGCGAGGCTTTCAATAGAAGTCACACTTCATCAGTCATCAGAGGACGCACTCTGAGGAGGAGGCTTATGTTTGCACTGATTGTGGGCAAGGCTTTACCCAGAAAACAAATCTATCTAGTTGGGCACAAGGGGTCACATGCAGAGGAGAAGCCCTTTGTGTGCAGGGAGTGTGGACGAGGCTTTAACCAAATTCAGCCCCTGTAAGGCACCACAGGACACATTCACGGTGGAAGCTTTATAGATGGAGGGAATGTGAACAGGGTTTCAGTGATAAGGTAACCCTCATCACACATCAGAGAACACTCATGGGAGAAGCTTGATGTTTGCATTAACTATGGGGGGATGTTTGATGCTCAAGTCACGCTTTATTGTACATCAGAGGATACACTTGTAGAGAACCTTTATGCACAGAGAGTATAGGCAAGGCTTTAGCAATGTCACACCTCAAATACAGACAACTATAGGAGGTATCTCAGGGGTGCAGAGTGGACATCAGAGGTATGTTACCCCACACCAGAGAATAAAAAGGGACCTGTTTGTATTGAGCAACAGTTCTCAACAAGGAGCGGTTTTACTCCCCTCCCCATGCTAAATTTGGTGAGTCTATAGACATTTTGTTGCCGCAACTAGGAGGCTTTACTGATATCTAGTGGGTAGAGGCCAATCATGGTGGTTCACATCCTGTGATGCACTGGACAGATCCCTACAAGAAAGAATGTTCTGACCCTGTAAGACTTGGAGCCCTCTGAGGACAGCTTTGGCTCCAGGAACCCCTCACTGGCCAAGCATTTCTTAGATGGTGCTGAAGCGAGAGCCTTCCTTCCAACTCACCTTTCCTTCTACTCCTCCTTCATACCTGGGTCTGATGACTTGCTACCTTGTCTGACTCCCTCTCTACATTTTTTTCTCAAATAAAATCTACTTCATAGCAGATACTCTCTTCTTTCTCAGAAGACTCAAACTGCACAATTACAAAAGGAAAAGTACAAATTTACACTGAAGTACATCATCTTAACAAAGTCCCTTGTTGATATTGGAATAGACGCACACTATAGGCATCCTGATAGGATTCCTTTAAAAAGAAAATGTGTGTGTATTTGTGTTATATACACGTTTTAAATACATACACACACACATATACACACACACATTTTAAATACATACACACACACATTTTAAATATCATGGTGTCTTTTTAAAGGAATTCTATCAGGGAGTCTATGGTGTGGGTCTGTTCCAGTATCTGTCTATCTATGTATGTATATTCCCTCCAGAAAAATGTGTGATCTAAATCTTGTCATTAGGAATCAAAACAAATATAAATTAAGCATATTCTACAATGTAACTGTCCTATACACTTCAAAAATATTAAGGTTATATATATATATATATATATATATATATCTCAAAGATGAGAAAAACCAAAAAAAAGCTTATTTTACAGTAGCAACTATAGAAACATGCTACCTAATACAATGCTTGATTGGATCGTGGGCAGAGAAAACAAAGTCACAAATGACTGTGGATTGGAGAGTAGTGTTGAATGAATGTTGAATCATGTTAAGTGCGGTGTGGTTATGTTATAATGTTCTTGCCCTAAGGAAATACACACTTCAGCTTTCAGGGGTGCAGGAACTTATGAGTTGTTTAGAAAAGGAATTGCTCCCTACTTGTTCATAGAAAAATATGCCTATATAAATATACAGAAGAAAAGAGATGGAAAAATGTAATGGGAGAGAGAAAGATGGGGGGGCAGTGGCAGATGGAAACAAGGGGGGAGGGGAAGAAAGCAGGGAGAGACAGAAATGGAACAAATGCAGACCATTAAGGAATCCATTTAAAGACAAGATGAGAATGCCTCAAATATTTTTTGCAACTTTCCTCTGTGTTCACTATTATGTGAAAATGAAAACCTTACCAAAAAAAGAAACAGTAAAAGCAAAAAGAAAGTAAAGGAAAGGAAGATAGAAAAAAAGAAAGAAAGCTCATGGGATGTTAGGTTGGTCAGTGGTCAGGATAATAAGAGATACATTTTAGGTGGAACTACAATAAGGCCTTTGTCAACATAATGCCTGAAGAAATCAGAAAGATTAGTCCATACTCTAATTTCCAGATAGGAGAAAGGGCTTGTGAAATACATGTATCAGAATACTAGTCTTGATGACATATCCGTACATTAGTCTCCAATCATTCTTTCAAACACTATGCTCTGGATATAATTAAAAAATTATCAGACATGGAAAAGGGTAGGACGATATAATCCATAATTAAAGAAAGTAATAGAAGCAGACTAACGGGTCACTTAATTAATGGAAATAGCAGCAAAAGCTATAATTAAATTATAACTATTATAAGTTATTTAGAAGTTACACTGGTAGGGATTTTCAAAAAAAAACTTCAAGAAAAGAATTAAATATACTCATATGGAAATATGCAATATCTTCCCCTCCCCTACCCTGGGGTTGAACATATAACAAAATAAGCTGTCATCTTCCCTCTATTTCTTTTTAAAATAACTTTAATGGAGATTCAAGCAAGTGATTTAAATGAACACAGAAATAACATTAAAGCGAGCCATTACTTTGAAAGTTATTTATTTTCTCCATCTTTAGTACTGCAAAAAAAGAATGATTAAACCCTGATTTAACAAACTATGTATGAAGTGATATTAAAGTTAATATTTTCCCTCAACATTTGGACACTAAATAAAAATTATATAGCTCCTCTCAACTCTGCCACTTGCTTCTGAAGCTAACATGCTTTAATAATTCTTATTTAGAAAAGTTTTTATTTCCAAATTTTATTTTTAATTTTTTTCCCTTTTGTTAAGTCATATATACGTAATAGGATATTTGCTTTGTCTTGAACCATTTGCCTAAGTACTTTTCTTTCTCAACAATTAATGAAAACTTCTAGACCTAGCAGGAGTCTTCCCCCCACTCTCTCTCTCACTCTCTTTCTGTTTGTGTCTCTCTTTTGCTCTCTCTGTCTCTCATATATTTTGACTAACCCTGTTTCTCAATTTGGTAAATATAATATCTTAGTGGTGACATCGATTTCCTTGGGGCAATAAATATTGAAAATAACACATTCACAGTTTATTAATTTTGATTAATCAATATTCACATATTAAAGAAGATGAAAAACTATGGGCTTGCCAGATCTGATCCACTTAGTATTGAAATTAAATTGGGTAAAATATCTAGGGAATAATTAGTGTTTCTTATAACAAATAATCCTGCTCTGATATAGGAACAAGAATTTGTACTCCTTTCCCATGTTCTTTGACATCAGAGCCATGATCTGAACAAATTCCAGTTCCCTGTGCTTGTGTGAAACAAATAACCTTTGGTGGTGCACTAGCTGTTTTTTTTTAGGCAGGGAATATGAGCTTATGTGACATTTTCCTTTCTTTCTTTCTCTCTCTCTCTCCTTTTTTTTTTTTTTTGTACATCCCAAATAAACTTCTTTGAAACAGGGAATTTTACTTGACAATTCGTAAACTTCGTAAACACAAACACACACACACCCCAAAAGAACAATAAAAGGCCCTGGAACCCATGATTTTAAGATTCTTATTTTTAAAAAACTTTTCTTTATAGTCAGAGGCAAATAATAAAAGAGGAGTAAAGAAAGAGACAGAAAAAAACTAAAGAGAAGGAAAGAAAAAAAACAATGTCTTCCAGGAGAATTGTTTGTACTTTTAAGATTAGAATGAAGATAGATAGATAGATAGATAGATAGATAGATAGATAGATAGATAGATAGATAGATAGACAGTTTTGTGTGTGTATATCAGCTATGCACATAATTAAAACAATGTCTGTTGTTTAATTTCTGCTGACTGAAATAGACTCAACATTTTTATGTAAAAACTGAATGCTATTTTAAAATGGAATGATCTGAGAGTATTTTTTAATTAGGAAAACTAATGAATAGCACAGGAGAATGAAGTGATCCCTGTTTATAAGACCAAGCATGCTCAGCATGTTAGCAGCTCGCTCGTGCTCAGCCTCGGGCAGATGGAGGCGATGACCTCCTGGCAGGCTTCTGACCTTCTTCCCTTCTTCCATCTATCTTTTACAGCACTCCTTCAGTATCCTAATTAAAGCTTCCTGACTCTGAATTACTTTCCAAATAAATGCACTCAAGACCCTCCAAGATCTCATCTCCAATTTATTTTGTAACCTCTTCTTACTGCTCGTCTGATCTTACTTGTCTTTTTAGTCTTAATAGCCTACCGATTGAAATCTTCCTATACTTTCTCACTTCCATTATTTCATTCATATTTCACATTATGTCTAGAAAGTTTTGACCTCACTGACTTTTCTATTTCCATGTCTCTGTCTGTTTTTTCTTCTTTAAATATCACTGTGATTGGCTTTGTTCCTTAAGCCATAATTCATTTTACTCTCTTAAAAAGTCTGGATATTTCAATGGTATTCTATCATAGTCTCTATTATACATTCAATAATCTATGTATATGCCTTATATTCTCTAGGTCTCATTATTTTATTCCATATTTTATATGATCTCCCTGAGATATGATTTATTTTTGGTTATGTTTACTTGCTTTGTCCATCTATCTCTGAAAGCACATCACATTTTATTACAATTATATAACTCACCTAAAACATACAAATGGAATATCTTTATCCTAACTCCCATAATTTTTTATTTGTTCAATTTTATATTTTATTGGGTTGCATTTTATTAATTTGTTGAAAATGACAAAGTTGGTTCAAGGCCTAGACACAGGAGATAAAAGAGAAAATGTTCTAGAGTAACCATGGAAGGCTAGAGAAGTGGGCTTCAGAACCATCAGAATCCAGGGATTAGGTGACAGAGGCTAAAACAGGAATTCATAGAAGGAACAATTTAGTTAAGATACCTCTTATCAGACAAAAAATGGAATATCCAACCATTTCTACTGAACTATCAAATACTGAAAAAGGGACTTCATATTGCTTTAATTGGTCGTGTCAGACTTATATTTGACAAGATGTGACTACTACATGTATTTACAGTCTGTCCCAGAGACTTCTTCCAGTAGTAAAAACATAATTGCAGTAAAATAAATGAAGGGCTATTAGAATAGAATACAGAGGCTGACAAAAACAAACACACACGTACTGCTGAAGATTCATCATGCGGAGACATTAGGTAATGTGTGGGAGATGATTTTCACTTTTATAAACTAATGGATAAGCAAGCTCAAGTGTTTTACACTATCCATTATGATACATTTGACTCAGGCCATGATTAATGCAAAAGGGGGGGTATCTTGCATAATTACTCGATTGTCACAGAATAGATTTATTCTGAATAACCCCAGATATTATATAATACCAATTAATTTTTTTGTAATTATATTTCTGAGTCAGTGTATGCTCAAATGTATTAGAGTCTCTCTGTTTATAGTGATACAGGAAAGATGGCTCCCCAGCCAGCTCCGTGGAGCTGAGGGGCAGACCTGCCACCTCGCCACTGCGGTGTTGGTGCCACCATAGCCCGCAGAGGAACAGGCGGGCTGGAGGGTGGGAGGGTGGGGGTGGGGGAACCTGCTGGAGTCTCCAGAAGCCAGAAGGGCCAGACAACTGTTGGGAGACACCAGTGTCTTAGTGTCTCCTCCTTGCACTTAGGACTGAACAAGGACTCCCCATTTCCTATGCCTAAGTTAATTTCATGTAAGTTTCCTATGCCTCAATTCCCTGAGTGGACTGTGTCCATTCATGAATATGTTGATTCCCCTTGCCCCAGGGAAGGGAGTGTATCCATTCATTAATGCATTCATTCATCTTACCCCAGCAGAAGGAACTATATCCAGTCATTTGTTACCAAGTCTTGGCCTCCTATAACTACAAGGAACCCATGTGACTATATATACCCCTAGACAAAGAGCCCAGAGAGAGAGAGCTTTTTCCCATGACTTGAGTTTTTTTTCTCTCTGCTAGGAGCTTTGGTGTTTTTATATTCTTTTCTATAGAATAAATCTTGTCTTACCACTGACCTATGGTCCGTGGATTCATTCTTTGAATCCCTGAGACCAAGAACCTATTCAAAAGAGAAATTCCAGTATCAATAGTATGCTAGACAGCAGGGCTTCAAAGATCTCTATGTGCAGACGGCTTGAAGGATGTAGTAAGTACTAACAAACTCATAAAGAAGATGACACACAATGTGCTTCCAAAGACAGAGATTGCTTCTGCTGACAAAAGGTACACAACTAGTCAAGATAACCAGGCTTGAACTCTTGAACTGACTGGGCTTCGTGGAAAGGAATTATATGTTGCATATGGCAAAATAATGCCATTTTTCTTACAATACCTAACTGGAATGGCCCTCCTTAGTGTGTTTACATCGAAGAGCAGTTTAGTCTATAAAAAATCATGTTGACTTATTCATTATTTGATAACATTCACAAAGTGCCTATTTTTTGCTTTGTATGGAAGGAAGTATTGGGCCACATTTTGAGAATTTAATGAGGAGGGCAGAGTTTCTGCCTCTCAGTAGCATCCTTGTATTCTTGTAGGAGACAGGCAAGTGGATGATTACAATGATTATAGTGAGAACTCACAATGCCAAGTGATTTACACAAATCCAGAGGACTGCTCACCTCTCTAAGGAGAGGTGGCATAAATGATAATGATTTCTAATGAAACTAATGTTTGAATGGTGTATGTAAGTAGCTTTTGGAATAATTCAGATAAAGAAAGTATCTAAGTAGTTAGGGTTGAAAAGAGATGAGGACGAGGGAAGACTTAAGGTTGAAGGAACACATTAATCATGTTTTGATGGAAGGAAAAATAAATCCAGACATGAATTTAATGTCCCTGACAGCCAAAAATATATATCCTTTAAAAAGATGACTCCCAGGCAGATTATGTCATCATTAAGAAAAGAATTTTGAAAAAGTTAGGAAGTAATCGGGTTTTGTCTATCTAAAGTAAAACTTTATGGGTATGAGAAGACTACAGCTGTTAAAAATACGCTGGGCTACAACAGTATTCAGAGAATTTCAAAGGTAGACTTGTGGCCAGTTTAAGAGAGTCAGGTTCAAATAAATGGTTGGCATAGTAATAATGGTGCAATCCCTGGGTCTGTACAAATGGCCAAATGTCTTTGAGTTATACTGCTGTCTTTGAGATTTTTCTTCCAAATTAGTTTTCTAGGTAGATAGCTTATGGCAAAATTACATCAGCTTTATAATGTTTGGATTATCAACTAAGGTTTATCAGGCTTCATTTAAGACAGAATTTTGAGGATGCTAAGAGAATTAACCCTTTGTTTCTGAAGCAGTCAGGTAGAAAGGAAAGCAGTTATACACAAACACCCAAGAAGTTAGCTTTGCTATAATTGAAGTTGGAAGAAATAGCAGTGTTATTGACTCATATCTGATAATAATATCATCACCCCAAAGTCTGAATTTATCATTAAATCCATGCCAGACTTTCACTGCAGGTAGTACTTTCTGGTTATTTCCCTCTTAGATGATGATGGTGGTCTTTGGTGCACTTTCAACTACCAGAAATCCTTCCATATTTGTTTGCAATTGTCACCTATTGAAGCTACCGTTTAACGTCTTATTACCTTGATCCTCCTTGTGGATATTTCCAATGCTTACATGTGACAAATGGGCTTCATAATTACCTTCTACTCATGCTAAACAATTCCCACTACCAACAAATGTTTCTCGTGTGATATATGTGTTCTTTCTCCGCGACTTCCTCAGAATATGCTATGTATTTTTGTCTTTAAAATGCAAGAATATTTGAGAATCTCACTAGTTGGAGGCAGGTTTCAATAATGTCCTTAGTAATTAGAAGACCCTCTTAAATTGGGGAATAAATGAAGATACAAACATTTTTGTATATATGTTGCTTTTATGCAGTTGTAATCTGCAACAACACAAAAATTTTCCAATCATTTGAACATTAAAGTATGGGTTTCCATTTGCTGCCAAGGACGGGGAGATTTCAATTTTTTTTTCTTTCTTTTTTGAGACAGAGTGTCAAGCTGTGGCCGCAGGTAGAGTGCCATGGCTTCACAGCCCAAAGCAACCACTCTTGGACTTAAGTGATTCTCTTGCATCAGCCTCCCAAGTAGCTGGGACTACAGGAGTCTGAGTACCTGGAACTACAGGAGTCTGACACAATGCCCAGCTATTTTTGTTATTATTGTTATTGCAGTCGCCACTGTTGTTTAGCAGGCCCGGGCTGGGCAGGAGCCCACCAGCCTCAGTATATGTGGCCAGCACCTACCAACTGAGCTACGGGCGCCACCCAGATTTCCATTTCAATGCACTTTTTCTTACCTTTGAGTGTTTTAGTGTTCACAAGTAATAAATAACCTCCTTGATGTTTGGGGTTTGATAAAAAATAGCAGAAAACATAGGAGATATGTAAGTATTGATTCCTGTTCTGCTACATTGCACTTCTGAGACCTTCAACTAACTGGTAGCTTTTATGATTCTCAATAGTTACATCTATGAAGGTAAGACTACTTTTTAAGAGTTACGTGAAGATTGAGTGAGGTCATATGTGTAAAATATAGAAAATATATAGTGCTCTTTTCATAGGAAATGCTCTATAAGTATTAGCAATTTTGGAGGGAGGGCCCTTTATGCACATCTAATTAACAATAAAGGCATATTTTCTAGACATGATGAGCAATAAGACCATCAACATGTATTGAACAAGGTTATGTAGTTACGGGATGAAAACACTAATCATTTCCATTGGGCCTTGGCTTCTTTCAATATCAGTTGTCATTACAGATAAATCCAAGCTGTTATAAACAAATTGAAATCTAAGAAAAGGGGTATCCCATATTGCAAAGAATGATCAATATACTGTCTCACCAAATACTATTGGATTTATTTCAAAATAGCTCTGTTCAATACAAATCTAAGCTACTAGTTTCTTAAAAGAATAGTGTTTTAATGATAAATAGGACACACCACTAAAGGAGAGCAAATACTAGAGGTAAGAACAGCAGCTGAGAGGTTATAAATGTGAGCGTTACCCCACATCTTGGTTTGATCTGTCAGCTCTTGATCGTGACCATGACGGTGACCCTAGAAAGTAGGATACAGATACATGCAAACAGACCGGATCAGCATGTACCTGGAAGGAAAAGAGATTTAGCCCCCGTGAACACTTAATTAGAACATCCCATCATTACCATAGTTATATTTTTTCAAATAATCTGTATTTATAATTTTGCAATTTAGCTTTGAAAGTAAAAATTACTCACAGGCTGTAAATGTTCCCCATGTTCCAAATTTAGAAATCAATAAAAATATGGACACAGGAAATAAACACTGCCTCTAACTTTTTACTTATGACATGCTCCTGCTCATTCAGCCTAGTAGATATTCCATTAGGCTTTAGTCTGCTGAGTTTCAGTGGTAAACTTGTTATCATTTAACCACGCAACAGCCACAAGGATGAGCTTGTGTCTCTCACGTCAGGTAAGTCTCCCAGTATGTAAAATGTTGATCATACCTTTCCTGAACATTCTATAAGATTATAAAAATGAATACTTAAATATAGTAGAAGGAGAAATAGTTATAGAGATCTAAGTAAAAGTATCTATTATGCCTATTGGTTAAATAAATTACAAATGACTTAATCTGAGCCTTGTTTTCTTCATTTACTAAGGAGTTGAGCAAAATATACAAGAAACGCTTATACAGGATGGACTGATGTATATAGATATATAATATGTGTGTGCGTACATGTGCACGTGTGTATACACATATAAAAATATACACAAGACCTGACATTTCACTTCACAAACTTGCCACTGTGTGCTTATGTTGACAGCACTGTACAAACAACTTTATAAGGTTTTATAGTCTTGGTATTTAAATAAGTGCCTCACAGTTACATTAATAATGATGTGAGAAAGTGTCTCGCAGAATGGGGTACATTATTGTTGTTAAATGTTTTTAACATGACACAAGAATGTTGGAGCTTGAATTAGAGCAATGAGCAAACCTTCACGATTTCTTGTTAAATTTGGCAAGAGTGGAAATGGAATGAGGGACGTTAGTCCAAGTTTATAGGGATAAAGCCAAGAAGGAAACAGGAATGTACAAATATATTAAACGGTTTTCTTTCTTTCTTTCTTTCTCTCTCTCTCTCTCTCTCTCTCTCTCTCTCTCTCTCTCTCTCTCTCTTTCTTGACAGAGTCTCACTTTGTTGCCCTCTGAAGAGTACTGTTATGTCACAGCTCACAGCAACCTCCAACTCCTGTGTTTAGGCGATTCTCTTGCCTCAGTCTCCTGAGTAGCTGGGACTACAGGCACCCGCCACAACGCCCAGCTATTTTTTGTTGCAGTTTGGCCGAGGCAAGGTTCGAACCCACCACCCTTGGTATATGGGGCCGGCACCCTACTCACTGAGCCACAGGCGCCACCCCTAAACGTTTTTTTAAAGGGAGAGAAAGTATCACTGATGAAGAGAGTTACGGGCGGCCAATAATGAGCAGAACTGACAAAAATATTGCAAAAATTAATGCATCAAAGTTATCAGGTGACTGTGAGAAGCAAACCAAGTTAACATTGGTAGGTAAACAGGTAGGAAAATCTTCCTGAAAATTTTGGCATGAGAAAGATGTATGCAAAAATGGTCCAGAAGGAGCTCACCCATGAACAAAAGCAAATGAGAGTCAAAGTTTGCAAGACTTTTTGGAGAGGCAAGATGATGTTTTAGGCCATGTTATCACTGGTGATGAAACATGAGTGTATCAGTACAATACTGAAACAAAGTATCAAGGTACCCAGTGGAAGTCTGCCAATTCTCCATGACCTCTCACTCCAAATGTTCTGCCCCTTCACATCAAGTCTAAACAATGCTGCTCAACTTTTTTGGTATGAGAGGGATTCTTCATTATTTTTCCTGCTAGACAATCAAGTTTATTATTAGGAAGTTCTGAAAAGGCTATGGGAAAAAGTTAGATGAAAACCACCTGAACCCCTCTGGGAAGGCGAGGCAGGTAGACTGCCTGAGCGCATGAGTTCAAGACCAGCCTGAGCAAGAGTGAGACCCCGTTTCTGAAAATAGGCAGGCACTGTGATAGACACCTGTAGTCCCAGCTACTCGAGAGGCTGAGGGAAGGGGATCGCTTGAGGTCAGGAATTTGAAGTTGCTGTGAGCTATGATGGCACAACACTCTACCACGAGTGACAAAGTGAGACTCTAGAGAAAGAAAGAAAGAGAAAAAGAGAGAAGAGAGAAAGAAAAGGAAAGAGAGAATGAAAACCACCTGAACTTTTTGCCAACAACGCATGGCTTTTGCATCATTAAAATGCACCTATTCACCTATTCACCAACAAAGCACTGTCTGTGAGGGAGTTTTTAGACAGTGAACAAATGGCTGTATTGGAAAATGCTTTCTACTCACCTCATCTGGTCCCCAATAACTTTCCTCTTTACTCAAAAGTTAAGCAGATAGGGCGGCGCCTGTGGCTCAGTCGGTAGGGCGCCGGCCCCATATACCGAGGGTGGCGGGTTCAAACCCGGCCCCGGCCAAACTGCAACCAAAAAATAGCTGGGCATTGTGGCGGGCGCCTGTGGTCCCAGCTGCTCGGGAGGCTGAGGCAGGAGAATCGCTTGGGCCCAGGAGTTGGAGGTTGCTGTGAGCTGTGTGAGGCCATGGCACTCTACCGAGGGCCATAAAGTGAGACTCTGTCTCTCCAAAAAAAAAAAAAAAAAAGTTAAGCAGATAAATATTGAAAGGAAGATATTAAAAAAAGAGTTCCAAAATTGCTTTGAAAGATGAACTAGGTGCAATGTTGCAGCTTCCCACAAGGAGTCTGCAGAAAGTGACTGTGCTGATACTGGGTAAGGAGGGATGTAGCCGAGTTTCTAGCATGAGATCGTGATCTTAATTGTCAGACATACACAGACCATCTTAAAAAGATTACTTTCAACATACATGGTCTAATATTGATAAATGTACCTAGTTTTAATAAAACATATTTATCTGTAATAAAATTTATGTTGTGGTTGTACTTTAGCAATCTATGGGTTAACATCAATATGTTGTACTGTTTAAAAAATATGTAAACCAGGGCGGTCTGTGGCTCAAAGGAGTAGGGTGCCGGCCCCATATACCAGAGGTGGTGGGTTCAAACCCAGCCCCAGCCCCAGCCAAAACTACAAAAAAAAAAAAAAAAATGCAAACAGTGTTGAACTTCAACTATTGATAGGTATAGGAGTATGATACAGGGCAAAAAAAATAAAAAAAAAAAAGCAAACATTTTTGAAATACAGAATAGAACTCAAGTCTCAAGTTTTGAATGAAATTTCTGCATTCAGTTAACCTTCATAAGAGTTTTTCTTCCTGGTTAAAATGGCTGCAAATAAGTACTTTTTAGAAGAATCTGATGGATTCACATGTGTGACAACTGTCAGAGGTAGAATCATTTGGCTATTTAAGGGAACAGCTAGGGAGCCTCATTTAACTTCACATTGTACATGGTGAGATGTTCAGAGCTTGACATCCCCTTTCACCTCTCCCTTTCCCCGTCCAACCATCCCTTCCTGAAATATCATCTTGAGTTGCCCTGTGAGCACAGAGCACTAGGGGATTTCAGCTGGGTCAGCTTAAAACATGCTAAACTTAAATAAGCCAGAGTGAATATGAGTCAAATATTAGAGAGTGAAATACAGAGAGGTGGTAAATATTTTGCTCAAATTGAGTCTTGGAGGGCCGTGCACCTAATATGTGGCTTATGTTATTCCTTGATTGCCAGATTTAATGTTGCTTTAAAACTTTAAAAGGTGCCTTTCTCTCCATCTGGCAGGTGATGTGTGCTGCTGTAACATAAGACTGTCTTTCTATAAATCCAAAGTAAAAGAAACATCAGTGATGAAATGAGGAAGAAAAGTTCATTCATACAAAGAGTGGAGGCCTTTTCCTATTCTGAATTCCAAGTGGGATTGCGTTGTGGCGGGCGCCTGTAGTCCCAGCTGCTTGGGAGGCTGAGGCAAGAGAATCGCATAAGCCCAAGAGTTAGAGGTTGCTGTGAGCCGTGTGACGCGACGGCACTCTACCCGAGGGCGGTACAGTGAGACTCTGTCTCTACAAAAAAAAAAGAAATTCAAATTTCACATAAGGGCAGCATCTGTAGCTCAAGGAGTAGGGCACCAGTCCCATATGCCGGAGGTGGCGGGTTCAAACCCAGCCCCAGCCAAAAACCACAAAAAATAAAAAAAAATACATATATAAAATCAGGAAGTATGAATTCCAAGTGGGATTTTGCACTATGATCAGCTCTGGTGAGATCAGGCATTTTAGGGATCAGAGGACTCTTCCTTCCCACCCATGGAGACAATATTCCCATTGTTTGCCTGGTACCATGAGAAAGGTCAACAGAGAGGACCACTGAAATGATTTAAGATGCTATCACTTGCTGTCACTTACTCAGCTAACGGACTTTGAAATCTTGAGAGAGAAACCTTATCATTCCTAGAAGTAAGTGACCCTATGTGCATAACCTGAAGGAGCGGCCAGAGAAAAAGAAACATTCCTCTGCAGAAAACTGACAAGGGGAATTCAAGGTGAGCCTTTACAGGAACTGCAGAGGGTGACTTGAGCTTATCAAATGCTATGTCTTTGCACAGAGACAAGTTACCCAAAGGACATTGATTAGCTGTTGGTGCTCAAAAGACCTTGAACTTCAAATTAAAACGTATTCTGTTGTTCCGAGTTCAGGTCATGAAAGACTTGATATACATGCCAACACCATCGTTAAGGAACCTAGCAATCCATTTCCAGGAACTGCATGGCATCTTGTAGGCTGTCTGTGTAACTTTCTAGGTAAGATTCTGAACCTGGCTTTCTGGTGAAAATTCCAAAGATGAAAGGTGATAAAGTAAAAATAGTAACATCTCCTTTCTCTGCATCTAAGAATATCTTGTTTTATTTATAAGGTCTCTATCTATGCGGGAACTACGTTAGAAGAAAGAGCTGTTTTTGTTCAATGTCTGCCTTCCCATAAACACAGATCACTTTTTAGGAAAGATCATGTTCATTTAGTCAGCCACTGTCTCGATGCCCAGCACAGTGATTGGCACGCATTGGACTAACAATATACATTTGTTTAATTGAAGAATTTTGCTCCAACCTTGGATGGAGATACTTGTTTAGTATAGTCAATAAAGTATTTTAAAAGTTTATAAAATTTAACAATTATTCTTATGATTTGTGAACTGGTTACATTAAGGCTAGATCAGAGTTGCTTTCAGAGCTTTTGAGTATTTAGGATTTAATATTATCTTGAAGAGCTGTGCTGGATAAAATAGTGTCAGTGTGGCATAGACTACTGACCAGTTTGGGAACAATATTTTATTATGTTTAATAACTATAATCTAACAATATTTGACCTACCACATTGCCAATGTCTCTAAATTTTAGAGAGACATATATTCATCAAAAGTCTGAATTTGTTTTAATTTACCAAATCTTGCTTAAACTATTGCATTCATTCAAAAGTTACTCAACTCATTAAGTACCATGTTTGTTGAGGATCTGAGATACGACAATGAGTAAGGAACAGGCTTTACTACGAGGAAGTAAAAAATGACGATATATTGGCTCCATAAAAAAATGCTGAGAGTAGATGTTAAAAGTTCTCACCACAAAAAATTTAGCAATATGGGCCAGGCGCGGTGGCTCACACCTGTAATCCCAGCACTCTGGGAGGCCAAGGCGGGTGGATTGTCTGTGCTCACAGGTTTGAGACCAGCCTGTGCAAGAGTGAGACCCCATCTCTAAAACTAGCCAGGCGTGTGGCGGGCACCTGTAGTCCCAGCTACTTGGGAGACTGAGGCAAGAGAATCGCTTGAGCCCAAGAGTTGGAGGTTGCTGTGAGCTATGATGTTACAGCACTCTACTGAGAGAGACAAAGTGAGACTCTGTCTCAAAAAAAAAAAATTAACAATATGAGTAACACGTTTGTTAATTAGCTAGATTTAACCATTCTACTACATATATAGTTGAAAGAATCATAGTGTACATAAAAAATACATATAATTGTATATCAATTTTACAAATAAATTGATTTTAAAAAGGAATCAGTGATTAAAACACCACCAACACTAGAATATTGTTCACCACACACTATCAGAAAAAATTTACATAAATAACTCATTCAGTGTTCATAAAATCTCATGATGTAGGAAGTATTATAATTGTACTTTCTGGTAAAGTATTGTAATTTACAGGTGCATACAGAAAGCCAATTATATTGTATAAATATTACCTGCATTAATAGGCAAGTAAACATGAATAATGTAATGGAATATACTCTATAATAAATATTTTTGTTTTAGATTTAAATAGATTTGTTTGATTATGTGAAACTTTGCCTGTATCTTTTTTTTTTATTTTTATTGTTAAGTCATAGCTGTGTACATTAAGATGCATCTTGCAATATGACGCAGAGTTTGCAAAACAGAGAAATAGAGCGGAAAAGAGAATTTTCTGGGAAAGAAAACAGACATTCAGAAAAGTATTAAGATCTACTTTCGTATCAGCATCATCTTAGCTAACCCTTACTGAGTAGTCAATATATGCCATGTCTGTCCCTAAATTATTGAGAATGATTAACTCTCTCAATCTCCACAACAGCCAAAGATGTGAATTCTATATTTATCACTACTTTACTGATAAGGAGATATAAGCACAGAAAGAGCATCCTGATTCAAATAGCAAATAAGTAGCAAAGCAGAATGTAAACCACGATATTCAATCCGAGGGGGGCCAGGCTTCTAACCATTAGATATACAGGCAGTTCCCAAATTACAAACATCCAGCTGATGTATAATTCACATTTACAAACAGGGGATATTAGGGGCGATATCAATGTACCCATTGCAACTTACCCACAAATTCAACATAAGAACAAATGTACATACACATCCTATCTCATTTGTAACCCAGACTGCCTACACTCTGATGAGGAACATGCTGTGTGTGTAAAGTGGTAAATAGCTGTATGTAGAGGTAATGTTAAGGAAATCACAGGATATAAAGGATATAGAAGTACCAGAACACACCATGCATTTGATGGCAATATCTGTGGAAATATTGAGTCCTTGGTAATAACATAAAAAGACGTGGTTTGAAAATATCACTCTGCTGAAAGATGATGACTCAAATATAGTAAAAATACTTGAGTAAGAGTGATGAACTTGGAGAAAAGTAAAATAAGGAAAGGAGGATGAAACTTCAAACTAAGGGAATGGTGAGGAGAACAGAAAAAAGTTAAGACAGGGCTGTGCCTGTGGCTCAAAGGAGTAGGGTGCTGGCCCCATGTGCCAGAGGTGGTGGGTTCAAACCCAGCCCCGGCCAAAAACTGCAAAAAAAAAAAAAAAAAAAAAAAAAAGGAAAGAAAAAAGTTAAGACATTCAAGGTTGTATACATTAGACACAGTATAGCTCATGCAAAAATTATGTGTATGTAAGGAATTAGCAAAAAAAAAAAAATGAAAAAGTTTCTTATACGGACAAAAAGTGCAAGCAGGGGCCATTAGCAAAGACAGGGAATAAAAGGACATGAATCAATTTTGAGAAAGAATAATCTAAGTTTTAGAACATCTGAAAAAAAATCTAAAATTCCCGAGGGTCATTTATTTGGAAGATGACATCAAATTTCTGATCTCCAAATCCTCTTGTTCTCAGTGTGGAATCATTTGTTTGCATTTTTTCCTATAAAATATGACCAACTTTTATTTCCAATGTAATTATGTTTACATTGAAGTGAATCTATAGTAACTGTCTTCTCATTCTGAAACAATAATTTATTTTGCAGATCTCCATTTGCCTTGGACACAATGCGTTTTTGTGAATGAGATAGTGTCACTTTCCTTTCAAAGGAATCAATGGTTTGCAGAACATCTAAAGCTAAGGAAATATTAGATTGATATATTTTGTGCTGGATACAAAGATTCCAATGAGATAAGCATATCCTTATCAACAAATCCAGTTTTCTTCAAAACTGAATTGTAATGTTTAACTTACTATGTACAAATAGCTTATCGCAGACAATTTATGGCTTGGAAGCAATGTATTTTTTTAATGTAATGCTTGTAATATAGGTCACACATTCTTTTCTTTTCTTTCTTTTTTTTTGCAATTTTTGGCCGGGGCTGGGTTTGAACCCGCCACCTCCGGTATATGGGGCTGGCGCCCTACTCCTTTGAGCCACAGGCACTGCCTAACACATACTTTTAAGAGTAAAAACACCTTATCCAATGGGTTTAGTTACCTTTTCTTCATGAAGTACGTTTCTCCTTTTCTGCCAGATGCTCACGTGTTTGGCCTGTGGCTGGTTTAGTTTGCACAATTCCTTACTGAGTGGATCACCAAGGTGGTCTCTTTCCCATCCCTCTTCTGTTAATAGTGATTACATCATCATTCCATATTTTTTCTTTGTCTTTGTAAATCTAGAAAGAGACTTGCATCTGCTGTATAAAATTATTGTGTATTTTTCTTCTTTATCATTTCTTCTTTATCTTTATCATTATCTTTATCTTTATCATTTCTCAAATGGTACAGAAGCTTCAAGAAAGCAATGTTTTTCACTACCGTATTTGCCTCTACTCTTAGCACAAAAATCAATAGCTAGCACATAATAAACATGGATAATTCTTAACTAAAGAAATGAAAAATGAAAGAATGCCTGAATCTATACTTTTTTTTTCAAGTTTTTGTTTTGTTTTTAACATCATCATCATCATCATCATCATTATTTAGAGGCAGGAGTTCACTGTGTCTCTCTGCTTCAAGCTGGAGGGCAGGGGCATGGGCAGAGTCACTGTTACCTCAAATCCCTGGGTTCAAGGGATCGTCCTGCCATACCCTCCTGAGTAGCTGGAACTACAGGTGTCCACCACCACACCTGGCAATTTTTTCCTTTTTTTTTTTCTTTTGGTAGAGACAATCTTACTATATATCCCAGGCTGGTCTCAAACTTCTGGCCTCAGGCAATTCTGCCTTGACAGCCTTCCAAGTGCTGGGATTATAAGTGTGAGACATTGTACCTGGTTTTATTATGTTCAATAACTTAATAACAACTTTATAAAAAGTTGTGAACATAGTTAAGTATCTAACCTACTTTTTACCTTTATTCTCCAAATGCTACTAACTTACACAACCAGGTACAAATATCAAAATCAGAAAACTTAATTGATAACAGTTCTATTCAGTAAATGTTGACCTACTCAAGTTTACCTAAAGTTCCACTGGTGTGGTTTTTCTAGTGTAGGATTCAATTTTGGATTCCGGACTGTATTTAAGTTTGTCAGTCTTGTTGGTCTCTCCATCTGAGACAGTCCTCAGACTTCGTTTACATTGATAACTCTGACATCTCTGAAGGATACTGACTAATTAGTTTGTATATTGCCTACCAGTTTGGGTTATTTTGATGTCTCATGTTTATCTATCCTTATTTCACTCATTTTGAGGTAGATTACCTATGAATGATGTTATACATTTCTTAGTACAGAACATCAGGAGATACATGATGTTAAAATTTCTTGTGATGTTCATGTGGATTACTTATTCAAAATAAGTGAAATAAACCATGTTCTCCTTTCTAAAGTTACAAATTTTTCCTTTACATTCAACAAGAATTTGGGGAGAGATGCTTCGAGAACATAAAACCATTCTTTTTTATGTTGTATATTAGTTCACTAATTGACATTCCTTGATGAATCTTTATTACATTATTACACTGATGTTTCCCAAATGATGATTTTCATTACCCTTCTAACATTTATTAGTTTGAATTTTAATGTGAATAGGGCTGTTCCTTTGCCTGACTCCTTTATTCAATTATTTGTATCTGTATATTCTCATTAATATGCATATTGCAATTATATTATAATTATTTAACTCAAATTTTCTCAGATCTAACTATAGGCTTTTGTGCAAATTCAACACAACCTCGTCATTTTAAGCACTTCCTTATGTTATCCCTAGCTATATCTGTATCCATTTATTATATTTCTGGTTCCAACCCAACACCAAAATGTTCATTCTAGTCTTCCCCTTTTCATCTTTGTAAATGATGCTTTGATAGTGAATTAACATGTTTATGTTTAAATCTAGAATACATATAGATTCTGAACTGCTAACTTGCATTTTTATGAAAAATGAATTTACCAATTATAGTTGTGTACAGTTATTTTTGCTTTTTGGTCAAAGTTCTGCCACTAGAACTGTGTTTCTTCCATATCCCCTAATTAGGTTAAGTTTCTTATGCAAATGTGTGCCTTTATTATATATTGAGAGTTATTTGGTGTTGTATGTATTCCATTTTATCCTCTCTTTTCTTCCTGGTTGATTGCACCTAATTTATCTAGAGGATATATGGAACTTTACCATGGTTAGAAATATAAAAATATACCAAATTCTATAACTAGAGGGGCATCTCTGTATCCCTGCCCCCCATCTCTGCTAACTGGTTTCTATTCCCGACTCTTTTCACTCATTCCAATCTATACCTGGTAGGTAATATACGAAATTAGTTTCTGGATTTCCTTTCCTATTTTTTTTTGCATGCATGCTTATTATCATATATACACTCAAAAGATACTATTTTTTGGCAGCACCCATGGCTCAGTGAGTAGGGCGCCAGCCCCATATACCGAGGGCGGCTGGTTCAAACCCAGCCCCGGCCAAACTGCAACAAAAAACTAGTCGGGCCTTGTGGCGGATGCCTGTAGTCCCAGCTGCTTAGGAGGCTGAGGCAAGAGAATCACGTAAGCCCAAGAGCTGGAGGTTGCTGTGAGCTGTGATGCCATGGCACTCTACCGAGGGCGGTAAAGTGAGACTCTGTCTCTACAAAAAAAAAAAAAAAAAATTCTATTTTCCACTTTGATTTCTAAATTTAACAATATATGCTAAAATTCATTCCTTTAAGTTTGTGGATATCTTCCTCCTTCGTTTTTATAGCAGCCATATTCTCCGTGCATGGATATAGCATACTTCACTCGACTACTCTCCTGTGGACATTTAAACGGTTTCCAATGGTTTGCAATGACAAACACTTCCCCAATGAGTGACTTTACATGCATATGATCATGTTGTTGAATCTTCAGGGTAAACTCCCAGAAGTGGGATTGAGGGGTCAAATGCCAACAAGTGTATAGGTAGTTTCAAAATTTCCCACCAGAGGGTTGTATCCGCTTGTGATTCCATCAGCAGTGCGTAAGAAAATTTTACCTACAGTCTTCCAACAGAACATGTTGTCACTTTAAGTTTTGCTAATCTGCTATGTAATGATGATGTCCCAATAATTTTCTGATTTGCATAACTTTAATTATGAGTTTATCTTTTCATAAGTTTCGGGATAATTATGTTTGCTCTGTAAATCACAAACACTGTTTCGAGATACTGAAGGAATGTTGCTTTGTTCTGATGTTGTCCTTTGTGCTCATATCACTTTTTAACATGCTTTAAGTTCCCTGATGCCATGTTTAGTATTAAACGAGATGCTTTACCAGGTTTTTTAAATTAAATTTTTAAAATTTTACCTATTGACTGATTGGCAAATTTATTCTTCTTTCCTCCTTTTTTCTGTCTTACTCTTTACATTTTTTGCTAGAATTATTTCTTTTTACTTTCTTTTTTTTTTTTTGAGACAGAGTCTCACTTTGTCACCCTCTGTAGAGTGCTATGGTGTCACAGCTCACAACAACCTCAAACTCTTGGACTTAAGAGATTTTCTTCATCTCTGGTTTGGGGATTTTGTGATATGGGCTAATCTTACTGGAGTTATATGATATCTCAAAGTAGTTTTGATTTGCATTTCTCTGATGGTTAAGGATGATGAGCATTTTTTCATATGTCTGTAAGCCATGCACCTGTCTTCTTCCAAGACACTTCTCTTCAAGTCCCTTGCCAAGCCTGAGATGGGATCACTTGTTCTTTTCTTGCTAATACATTTGAGTTCTCGGTGGATTCTGTTTATCAAACCAGATAAACAGAGACATAACCTGCAAATATCTTCTCCCATTCTGAGGGCTGTCTGCTTGCTTTACTTACTGTGTTTTTGGCTGTGCAGAAGCTTTTTAGTTTGATCAGGTACCAGTAGTGTATTTTTGATGCTATTTCAATTGCCAGTGGGGTCCTCCTAGATGTGGAGAAAAGGGAACACTTCTACACTGCTGGTGGGAATCCAAACTAATACGTTCCTTTTGGAAAGATGTTTGGAGAACACTTAGAAATCTAAAAATAGACCTGCCATTAGATCCTATAATTCCTCTACTAGGTATATATCCAAAAGACCAAAAATCACATTATAACAAAGATATATTTATTGCAGCCCAATTCATAATTACCAAGTCATGGAAGAAACCCAAGTGCCCATTGACCCACAAATGGATTAATAAATTGTGATATATGCATACCATGGAATATTATGCAGCCTTAAAGAAAGACGGAGACTTTACCTCTTTCATGTTTAAATGGATGGAGCTGGAACCTATTCTTCTTAGTAAAGTATCTCAAGAATGGGATAATAAGTATCCAATGTACTCAGCCCTACTTTGAAACTAATTTATAGCTTTCATATGAAAGCTATAACCCAACTACAACCTAAGAATATGGGGAAAGGGGAGGGAGGATAGGTGGAGAGAGGGTAATTGGTGGGACCATACCTACGGTGCATCTTACAAGGGTACAAGTGAAACTTACTAAATGTAGAATATAAATGTCTTAACACAATAACTAAGAAAATGCCAGGAAGGCTATGTTAACCAGTGTGATGAAACTATGTCTAATTGTATGTAAAACCAGTGTATGGTGCCCCATGATGCATTAATGTACACAGCTATGATTTAATAAAAAATAAATTAATTAAAAAAAAGAGAGAGAGATTTTCTTGCCTAGCCCTCCCAAGTAGCTGAGACTGTAGGTGCATACCATAACACTTGGCTATTTTTTTGTAGTAGTTGTCATCATTGTTTTAGCAGGCCAGGGCTGGGTTTTGAACCTGCCAGTCCAAGTGTACATGGCCAGCATCCTAACCACAGAGCTACGGGCGCTGAGCTTGCTAGAGTTATTTCTATTAATATTTTGCAATGTTACATACTATTTTCATAAGTAATATATTGCGAGGTCTGTTTTTTCCAAAGAAATTTGCTGAGGATACTCAGCTAGAATGTATACTTGGTGTCTGAAATTTCTAATTCTTGATTTTTAAGGTGTTTTTCTCTAAACTCAATTCTAATATTTTCTATAATACATCCTTCATATGTATGCTGTATAAAACTGGTGGTCCTATAAGGAGAGAGGCTGTATCTTCTGTATCATCAGAGCAATTCTATAATTGTTTAGTCTAAATCAACATTAGTAGTAACTTTTACAAAGACTCTAAGAGTATTTTGAAACAATTTTACTGGAAGTGTGCATTATTCAATAATAATACAATATTCTTCTGTTCCTATTTGGAATCCTTTGTTTCCTCCTTTCTAAACAAAAGTAATTACTGAATTTAATTTAAAGTTTTTACTAAATAGCACATGCTAGTTACTGATTCCAAAGCCAATTTCTACACTTTTTAAACTTCATGTTAAAGTGGCTAATGGCTTTTGATATAAGAATCTAATTCCAACATTTTTATGCTTTAGAGACCTTGAAATAAAGTACTTTCTTGACTTTTTTTCTTTTTAATCATAAAGACAAAAATGAGAACACTCATGAACACTTTCTTTAATTTTGAACTTTTATGTCCACATATATTTCTTTGGATTTTTCAGTCCAGATACACCAAATTTATTTTACCTGTCAAGAGGCACTTTATCTTCTCAGTCTCAAGTTCCTCATTTGCAAAGACATGGAAAATGATAATGCACACTCCTTTTCATTCCTAGTGACGTAGCAGCAATGAAAGTTCACTTGGAAAGTATTTATAATTACTGAACATTGTCCATCTACCATGCTGTGTTAACGGGACAATTTTTATTGGATAATTTGAAAGTGGTTTGAAAGTGGCAAAACTAAATACAAATGTGATTGCCACTGATCTGTAAGTCAGTTTAGATGGCTTACTCAGTCTGTATGATGCCAAGTCACCAATTTAATACCACACATTTAAATTTTGTAAATTTAATACCACACATTTAAATACCACATTGTAAATTTAATTTGCAATTTAATTTCATAAAATGAGTATAATTCTTTAAAACCTAGGCTCTATATTTATAGTGAGAATGTAGCTCCTGTGGAACACACACACTCAGAGGATGGAAGAATACATTAAACGACAGTAAAGTAAATTCAAAACAAAAATAAATTCAAGCTGCAATTTAACTTCCCGGTTTTTTAACCTACGTCCCTATTAACTGGCACACAAAAGTGTTATTATGATGTTTGCTAAGTGATGAAATTTTACCATAAGCGCTTTGAAGTAGCCTCTGTGGTCCTCAGAGGTCCACAATACCCCTTTCATACTATTCTGATCTTACATCCCTAAAATTCCATGACCCAGCTCCTGAGAGTTTGTACCCGAACCAGCAGCATCTCTGTGGACCCCGCCCCCACATTGTGGCAGCTAAAAATCTCATTGATTGGTACCTATATTTTAACTTCTACATTTTCCTAATTGTTTGAGACAAACAGGAATTAATGAATCCGATTTGGCTTGGTCCTGATCTTGATTCATCTGACCTTTCATTTCCTTTCCAGCCTCAGTATCTACTTTTTGAAAACTAACGGTAGTGGACTGCAGTACATTTTGACCCGGGGCTACTTCTCAGATCCTCTAGGTTGAGATGCTTTCCTATCTGTCTTTGCCTAACTCTGTTTATGCTTCATACAGCTGAGACCTTGCCTCTTCCTGGAAGTTTCTACTGACACGCTGGGATATCTGAATAACATGTGTCTGCGTTCTCCCAGCACCATGAGCTTCCTTCATCAGTAGCTTCACCACCCTGCACTGTAATCTCCTAAATCCTTGCATTTCTTTCCTTCTAGATTCCCGTTCCTTAGGCAAGGTTTTATGGTCCACTGTTTAGTATATAATGTCACAAAGAAAAGAATAAATGCAGTAATATGTTGAAATTAAGTATTTATCAAGCCCTCTGATAAGTTCTTTATAAATTTTGTTTTCATGCACACTGCCTGAAGTTGAACTGAGGTCTCTATGGCTTTAATACTTTTCTCCTCCAGTAACATCATGCTATTTATTTAATGACTAGTAAACGTGTCATTTTCCATTAGACTCTACAAATTCCATACTGGATTCAGCAATGACAATCAAAATAGGCTGAAGTTTAAAAATTCCCATTGCCAGTAGTTAAAACCTTGAGAGTCTCATTCATGAAAGCATTGTGCTTCTGTGTTCACTTACTTTGTCTCCTTTCTGTGACAGTGGACTAATCTTCTAAAAGTTTAACTCTTTCAAAGCATTTTATAATTTCCGTTATCATTCATACAGAAAGGTTACATGCCAGTTTAGCATCCTGTCTCTTTTCCCTTCACATTGAAAGAACACTGTCCTACAATACGGTCTTTTGCTCGTCTTAATAAACCAGAATTCAGTGAAGAAAAACTAATGACTTTAACGCATGAAGTGCTTGGCAATCTCTTTGCTTATGTCGTTATGTCTCATTGCTTTTCTTAAAGAGAAAGCTTTTGTGAACACAGCAGAGACCTCAGATACATTAGGGGTTGAAGAGGTTGTGGTACAGTGAGGTTGTTCCCAAGGGCTATTTAGTCATGGGTTAATTTGGAGAAAGTTAACTAATGTTGCTGAGGATTTAGTTTCCTCACTTGTCAAGAATATATAAGAATGGTATATATATATATATGAATATGATATATATATGAATATGATACCCAGCTCCAAATGTTGGCTTGAGGACCAAATGAGGATATATTTGACACAATTTATGAAAAATAGCAAGCTGAAAACATTGTTCATCTCTTCTGTCCTCTGCCCTATTATACAGATATGATCTCACCCTAAAATTTTTTACTTGACCATTTATCCTTACCTAGCTCCTCGACACATGTGAAGTGAAATGTGTGAATTAAAACTTAATGAAAAAGAGATACTGTTTTGCAATGTATATTGACTGTGCTTGGAATGTAGATTGTCATAAATTTCTATTCTAAACTACTGAATTTAGGAAAAATACTGAATCTCCTCATTACTGGTGATATAAAGAAGGATAAGAAGTAAAATCCAAATCTGAATGTAATGTAGAATATAAATATGAAAATTCAAGGAGAAAAACATTCATAAAATATGTAAGGGCTTAAAAAGTCATCAACTTAAAAGTAACTTGAACTTGTCAGTTTGAGGACCAAGGCGTTGCCAATCTAATAATTAAAATTTTAGAAAAGGTTGGATTTTTATTGTCCATTTTTATGATTTAGTTTAATAAGCCAGATAGTCATGTAAAACATAATATGTCATACCGGGTGTCTCTAATGTTCATGTGCAGTTTCAAATTCCACACTATTTCAAATTGCACACAAAATTTATGACTACCTTGTATATTAGTGTTTAGTAAAAAGAACCACAATGAGTTAAGGAACCATTCCATGTTATCAGTATCTCCCCCCAGTACAAAGTAACAGAAGATCAGCTCCCTGTGGTCCAGGATGGGTCGGTGTGATCACTGCTGGATGTCCAGTACCGAGGACAGTACCTGGCACATGATAAGTGTGAGGTAAATATTTGTTGAATGTCATTTTTTCTCCATCAGTGTGTTAATGTTCTAATACAATGATTGTCAAAAGACAAAATTTCTCAAGAAATAACTCCTAATGATTTGTAATTATTTTAAATGTATAAAGCATGCTCGTATTTATTATCTAATCTTATCTTAGGAATATCATCTGAGGGACATGAAAGAGTATCATGTCAAATTTATCAAGAAGGAAACTGATGGGAAGAGACAGGTTGAAAGGCATCAACTATGAATGCCAAGTAAAGACTTTGAGTGACATTCTGCTAGCTTTCTTCTTTCCTCCTTTCCCTTCCATCTCTGCCCCTCACTTTCCTCATCTCTGCCTCCACCTGTTCCTTCTCCTCTTCTCTTCTACTTTTCTCTCTGTCTCTGTCTTTCTTATTCTTCAATAATTGAGTGAATGTCATTTAAATGAATACTTGTTTCTGAAGATTAAAACATTTTTAAACATTTAATTGATTCTCTACTCTCAAAGACTCATGATAGTTACATGTCAATAAAATAACAATATGAGTTTATAAAACTTCCAGGTAGAAATGGCACAGTAGACTTACTTTTTTTTTCTTCTCTGGAAAATAATTAAAAATGTTATCAAAAGAATAAAAGTATACAGACCTTTATTACCATAAAGAAAACTAGGGATCATGCAAATATCTTGTCCCATTCTGAAGCGTGTCTGTTCACTTTAGTTGTGTGCCTTTAGCATGTCATCCCTGATCATCAAGGAATTCAAAACCACCTTGAGATAACACCTAACCCCAGTGAGAAAAGAACATGTCACAGAGCCCCAAAGTTTCAGATGATGGATGAGTGTGTAGATAAGGGCACACTTACATACTATTGGTGGGATAGAAAACTAATAGAGAGCCCTTTTGGAAAGAAATGTGGAGAATCCTCAAAGACCTAAAAGTAGACCTTCTACTGGATCATTCAATCTTATTATTAGACATCTACACAGAATTAAAAAAAAAAGTCATTTTACTATAAGGACATTTGCACTATAATGTTTTTAGAACTCAATTGACAATTGCCAAGATATGGAAACAACCCACATGCTCATCAACTCACAAATGGGTAAGTAAACTGTGGTCTATGTATACCATGGAATACTATTCAGCCATAAAGAGAGATGGAGACTTGACATTCTCTGTATTTACTTGGATGGATTTGGAGAATATTCTCCTAAGTAAAGTATCACAAGATTGGAAACACCAGCATCCACTACACTCATACTAATATAAAACTTGTAGAGGAATGACTATAAGCCCACACAAGAAAAAAATAAAACACAAACACAAATAGGGGGGAAGGAGGAGAGGGAGAAGCTTTGGTAGGCTCTTATCTAAAGGGTGCAACATAGGGGCATATGGCACCCCTCCTGAGTGAAGGGTTCAACTACAGCATTGACTCTTACTTAACAAACAAAAACAATGTAACTGAGTGATTTGTACCTATGTATTAATCTGAAATTAAATAAATAAAACTAGGGCAAGGGGGAAAAGAAAACAAAGTAGGATCAGTTAGTGTACAAGATAGTTTTTTTTTTTTTTTTCCTTAAGGCAAGAAGAAAAATTAACAATTCCTAATTCAAGGCAGAGGAAGTCACAGTTCAGAATGTTCACAGAGAAAAATCCGTAAAATAGGAAAGTGACTTGCTTACCCAGAGTCTGCAGAGATTTAGTCTCAGATTCCAAATACAATACAGGAAGATGAAAGGAGCCCAGCTCAACACACAGGGACTAATTAAAATTCTGTATCTGGTACAGTCCTCTTTTGCATAACCTTCATTTTTAAAAACAAAATATACTAGAGTATATATAAATGTTGTATTAGACACTGGGGATTATGCTAACTGTGTATCCTTTCTCTATTCCCTACTCCCTCTCTTCCTCCACTACTGAGGCTTTAGAGTCTATTAACCCTTGTAGGCTCTAAGGCAGTGTCAGTAGCCACATGAAACACATATGGCTCAAAATGACCAAAGCAGAAGTGCGTGGAAGGCTTCTACACTGCCGCTGCATATTGATACCACCATGCAAAGGTGAAAATCAGTGAGACAGACCTTGACATTGCTAAGTAGCTAAACCAATGCCAGCAACAACTTCCAGAGTTGCTGCTTTCTGGGGGTGGGGGGGAGAGAAGAAAGAAAAAAAGTCTATTCTTAAGACATCGATAGTTGCATTTTCTATTCCTTGTACACAATGTATACCTAATAATTACATATGCATTGAATCAATAGAGGTTGAAAAGAAAAGAAATAAGACATAAGGGATAGAGAAAAATGTTGATGGGTAAAAACACCGAGGTACTGGAATTTCAGATTACAAGTGAAAAGAGAAACTTTCTTCAGTGGGAAAGGAAGAATGCTTTAGCATGGGTATAGGTTCCTGTAAGAGGATGGCAAGTAAGTAGCTGTAAGCTATTGAGAAATATCTCATCTAAAAACTTGGGTTTTCTCTATGAAGTAAGATGCAAGGTCATCGATTAAGTCCATGTGCATGCATGCAGGTGTTTCTGCACATACTTGTTTGCTGAGAGGTTGAGAAGTCCCAGAAATAATAAAGTTTGAAGTGGAAGTTGGAGTGAACGAGCATAAGAATTCACTGGTGTAATATCATCAGATCATTCACAGTACTAGTGATACACCCATAGCTGGAAAACAGGACCTCACAGCAGTGTCTGCCCACAGCTTTTTATTTCCTGAGTAAACATCTTAGATCTTTTTCATACTTGCTTCCTCCATAAAATTTTAATGTTTTAATATACTCTGTATCCCTGTAGCCTTTTGAGAGCAAAAAAAGAAAAATTATAATACTTCCATTTTCTTTTATCCTTGCCCCACTCAAGAATCAAGTTTTACCCCCTTGAGGAGAATGATGGTTGAAAAGAGATCTGAAGGACAGGAGAAAACAATTCTGACCTGCCCCATCCAAAAAAACAGATGTGAATGATAATTAAAAATTGCATCTTTGCAATAGAACCAACATAGTATAGTAAAAAGAACTTAACTCTGAGCTGGCTGCAGTGGCCCATTCTTGTCATCCTAGCATTCTGGGAGGCTGAGGCAGGTGGATTGCTTGAGATCATCCTAAGCAAGAATGAGACCCCATCTCTATTAGAAAAAGAAAAATTAGCCAGGTGTGGTGGTACACGCTTATAGTCCCAGCCACTTGAAAGGCTGAGGCAAGAGGATCACTTGAGTGTAGGAGTTTGAAATTGCTGTGAGCTATGATGCCTTGGCACTCTAGCCAGGGCAACAGTGAATGTCAAACAACAGTGAGTTACAATTCTGTGTCAAAACAAACAAACAAACATCAACAACAACAAAAACACTTGACTTTGAAATACACAGGCAAACAAGTTTTCTTATTCTATTTAGTCATTGACTTCCCGTGTAAGTTTGGGTCCTTTACTTCACTTCTATAATCTTCAGTTATAATAACCTGCAAAGTGTCCAGCACCTATTTATTAAAAATTAATAGATGATGTTTTAATGTTATGATTTTGCTATATTGAGAAAGCAATCAAAAACAATGGAGTTAATAGATTAATACACAAAAAGAAGATACATGACATGCAATGAGGTAAAGAAAAGTAGGAAAATTAATAGAGATGAGAAAACATCTAGTTTTGTTAAGAGCGAGATGTTGGACTTTCATATCTCAAATGCAAAACATTTTGGGATAGTAAGAAATTCTAGGCACATCCCTGGGTATAGTTACCTGGGGTGGATTTGCAGGGCCTCAGAGACATTAAGAAAGATTGACATCGAAGCATAAAGGAGGATGGCTGTTAAAATCATCTAAGGCCAGGGACAAAGGTTCGGTATAGATAGTCACCAAGAGATTTGCAGGTGACATCAATATACTGGTAGAGTGAAACTTTGAAAGATGACATAGAACTCAAAAAAAAAAAAAAAATTGCCTGTAGGTGGAAGTTGAGTGAACAGGAAGCAGGAGAATGCCCTGGAGAAAACCAATGTTTCCTCCGTTTCATGACATTATGATATGAAGGGAGAGGGCAAAGCAAGAGTTAGGAGCAAGTATTACAATCAAATGCTCTGTACACCTTACCTGCTAGGTTTGTAATATATAACAAATTATTAAGGTCTTCTGAGTCACGGGTTCTATAGAAGTAGAGTAATAACGTCAAAGTCAGGGGATTATTATTTTGATAAATGCTTCACTGTCTATGAAATGCTGAGTAGAAGACAGGACACTAGAGATCCCTCAAAAATACAATAGCGATTTTCATTATTAACTTCCCCTGGAAAAAAAGAAGAAATGCTTGTGGTTCTAGGGGAAAGTTATGTTTCCATTAAGATGAAGAGTGTGAGGAAAGAGACTATATTCCCTCAATAGTATATGCGGGAAAGAAATTTGCAAACTGTCATGGTAAAATCCTGCAGTAATCACCTCTGGTATAAAACACTAGCTTAGAAGCAGGAGAAAACAAATGAAGCTACCTCTCAAGAGTGAAATCTTAAGACAGATTCCCAAGTGGAATTTCACAGTAAATCCCAATTGCATTTTCCTCCTTAGACATTTCATCAATAGCTCCTATTGTCATGCCTCCTCATCTATTTTCGTCAGTAAGAAGGTAATTCTTCAGCCAAATATAGAATAAGGCAGGGGAGCAGAAATCAATGAAACTTCAGGTTTTAACAACTTCTAAAGAGCTACATTTTACTCAATTGCTTGAAATGACAACTGTGAAAAAACTATTCAGTTAGCAAAATGACTTTTTGTTAAATCTAATTAGAATTACATAAATTAAAAGTTATGATATATTCAGTTTATCTTGGGTAAAAAGACTTGATTCAAAGTACAGGTTGGTATATAGCAAAAGGTCATAGCAAGTACTTATCATGCCATTACATATCCGATTTAAAAGTTTGTTACAGGGCATTAATTTTTTTTATTGTTAAATCACAACTCTGTACATTAGTGCAATCAAAGGGTACAATGTGCTGGTTTTGTATACAATCTGAAATATTCTCATCAAACTGTTCAACGCAGTCTTCATGGCATTTTCTTAGTTATCGTATGTAGACGTTTGTATTCTGCACTTAGTTTCACCTGTACCCATTCTAAGATGCACCATAGGTGTGACCCCACCCACTACCCTCCCTTCACTCTCACCTCCCCCCTCCTTTCCCCTCCCTTGGCCATTTCCCCATATTCTTTGTGCTATAGTTGGGTTATAGCCTTCATATGAAAGCTATAAATTAGCTTCATAGTAGGGCTGGGTACATTGGATACTTTTTCTTCCATTCTTGGGATACTTTGCTAAGAAGAATATGTTCCAGCTCCATCCATGTAAACGTGAAAGAGGTAAAGTCTCCATCTTTCTTTAAGGCTGCATAATATTCTATGGTATACATGTACCACAATTTGCTAGTCCATTCGTGGGTTGATGGGCACTTGGGCTTCTTCCATGACTTAGCAATCATGAATTGGGCTGCAATAAACATTCTGGTACAGATGTCTTTGTTATATTGGGATTTTTGGTCATCTGGGTACATACCTAGTAAAGGAATTATAGGACCAAATGGCAGGTCTATTTTTAGATCTCTAAGTATTCTCCAAACGTCCTTCCAAAGGGAACATATTAGTGTGAATTCCCACCAGCAGTGCAGAAGTGTGCCCTTTTCTCCACATCCACGCCAACATCTCTGGTTTTGGGATTTTGTTATGTAGGCTACTCTTACTGGGGTTAGGTGATATCTCAAAGTAGTTTTGATTTACATTTCTGTGATGATTAAGGATGATGAGCTTTTTCTCATAGATCATAGAGATCATAGTCTCATAGTTTGTAGATCATAGTCTGTCTTCTTTAGAGAAGTTTCTCTTCAAGTCCTTTGCCCACCCTGAGATGGGATCACTTGTTCTTTTCTTGCTAATATGTTTGAGCTCTCTGTGGATTCTGGTTATTAAACCTTTATCAGAAGTATAACCTGCAAATATTTTCTCCCATTCTGAGGGCTGTCTGCTTGCTTTCCTTACTATGTTCTTGGCTGTGCAGAAGCTTTTTAGTTTGATCAGGTCCCAGTAGTGTATTTTTGATACTGCTTCAATTGCCTGTCCTCCTCATAAAATATTCACCAATGCTGATTCCTTCAAGAGTTTTTCCTGCACTCTCTTCTAGTATTTTTATAGTTTCATGTCTTAAGTTTAAATCTTATCCAGTGAGAGTCTATCTTAGTTAATGGTGAAAGGTGTGGGTCCAGTTTCAGTCTTCTACAGGTCACCAGCCAGTTCACCCAGCACCATTTGTTAAATAGGGAGTCTTTTCCCCACTGAATATTTTTAATTGGCTTGTCAAAGATCAAATGCTGGTAAGTAGCTGGATTCATCTCTTGGTTCTCTATTCTGTTTCAGACATCTACTTCTCTGTTTTTCTATCAGTACCATGCTGTTTTGATCACTCTCACTTTATAGTACAGTCTCAGGTCTGGCAGCGTGATTCCTCCTGCTTTGTTTTTGTTTCTGAGTAATGTCTTGGCTATTCGAGGTTTTTTCTTATTCCATATAAAATAAAGTATTATTTTCTTGAGATCTTTAAAATGTGACAGTGGAGATTTAATAGGAATTGCGTTACAATTATATATTGCTTTGGGTATTATAGATATTTTAACAATGTTGATTCTTCCCAGCCATGAGCATGGTGTGTTTTTCCATTTGTTGACATCTTCAGCTATTATTTTCTTAAAGTTTCATAGTTCTCTTTATAGAGATCTTTCACGTCCATTGTTAGGTAAACTCCCAAATATTTCACTTAGAGTCCTTGACTGTTTTTTCAGCTTGGCTATTGTTGGTATATATAAAGGCTACAGATTTATGGGTGTTGTTTTGTAGCCTGAAACATTGCTGTATTCCTTGATCACTTCTAAAAGTTTTGCAGTAGAATCCCTAGTGTTTTCCAGATATACAATCATATCATCTGCGAAGAGTAAAAGTTTGATCTCTTCTGACCCTATGTGGATACCCTTGATCGCCTTTTCTTCCCTAATTGCAGTGGCTAAAACTTCCATTACAATGTTAAAGAGCAATGGAGACAATGGGCAACCTTGCCTGGTTCCTGATCTAAGTGGAAATGATTTCAATTTAACTCCATTCAATACGATATTGGCTGTGGATTTGCTGCAGGTGGCCACTAATAGTTTAATAAATGTCCCTTCTATACCAATTTTCTTAAGTGTACTGAGCATGAAGGAATGCTGGATATTATCAAAAGCTTTTACTGCATCAATTGAGAGAATCATATGGTCTTTATTTTTTAGTTTGTTTATGTGCTGAATTACATTTATAGATTTACATATATTGAATCAGCCTTGAGACCCTGGGATAAATCCCACTTGGTTATGGTGTATAAATTTTTTGATGTGTTGTTGGATTCTGTTTGTTAGGATGTTGTTGAGTATTTTTGCATCAATATTCATTAGTGATATTGGTCTATAATTTTCTTTTCTTGTTGGGTCTTTCCCTGGTTTAGGGATCAAGGTGATGTTTGCTTTGTAGAGTGTGTTGCATAATATTCCTTTTTTTTCTGTATTTTGGAAGAGGTTTAGTAATATAGGTACTAGTTCTTCTTTAAAAGTTTGGTAGAATTCTGATGTAAAGCCATTTGGTCCTGGGCTTTTCTTTTTAGAGAGATTTTGTATAGTTGATGCTATTTCAGAACTTGATATAGGCCTGTTCAACATTTCCACTTCATTCTGGCTAAGTCTTAGTAGGTGGTGTACTTCCAGGTATTGGTTGATTTCTTTCAGATTTTCATATTTCTGAGAGTAAAGTTTCTTGTAATATTCGTTAAGGATTTTTTGAATTTCTGAGGGGTCTGTTGTTATTTCATCTTACCATTTCTGATTTATGAAATTAGATATTTTACTCTTTTTTTCCTGGTTAGGTTAGCCAAAGGTTTATCTATTTTATTGATCTTTTCGAAAAACCAGCTTTTGGATTTATTGATCTGTTGTATAATTCTTTTGCTTTCAATTTTATTTAATTCTGCTCTGATTTTGGTTATTTCTTTTCTTCTGCTGTGTTTGGTGTTGGAATGTTCTTCCTTCTCCAGTTGCTTGAGATGTCCCATTAAGTTGTTAACTTCCTCTCTTTTCGTTTTCTTGAGGAAGGTTTGCAGTGCTATACATTTTCCTCTTAGGACTGCCTTTGCAGTATCCAAGAGGTTCTGATAATTTGTGTCTTCATTGTTGATTTGTTCCAAAAATTTGGTGATTTCCTTTTTAATCTTATCTATAACCCATTAATCCTTCAGCACAAGGTTATTTAGCTTCCATGTTTTTGTATGGGTATGCACATTCCTATTGTTATTGAGTTCAACTTTTATTCCACGATGGTCTGAGAAGATGCAAGGAATAATTTCTATTTTTCTAAATTTGCTGAGGTTAGATTTGTGGCCTAGGATGTGGTCGACTTTGGAGTATGTTCCATGGGCTTATGAGAAGAACGTGTATTCAGCTTTGTTGGGATGAAATGTTTTGAAATGTTTTAAGTCCAGACGTTGAATGGTTTATTTTAAATCTAAAAATTCCTTGCTTAGCTTCTTTTTAGAGGATCTATCCAGCACTGCTAAAGGGGTGTTAAAATCTCCAACTACTATAGAACTTGGCAAAATCAAGTTGCTCATGTCTGTTAGAGTTTCTCTTACAAATTGAGGTGCTTTCTGGTTGGGTGCATAAATATTAATAATTAAAATCTCATCATATTGATTATGACCTTTATCAAATATGAAGTGTCCATCCTTATCCTTCCCTATTTTGTTTGGTTTAAAGCCTATTGCATCTGCGAATAGGATTGCAATGCTTGCTTTTTTCTGCTTTTATTTGCCTGGAGTATAGATGACCATCCCTTCACCTTGAGTCTATGTTTGTCTTTGAAGGTAAGATGAGATTCTTGTATGCACCAGATATCTGGCTTGAGATTTTGTATCTAGTCTGCCAACCTGTGCCTCTTTGGAAGACAATTTAAACTCTTCACATTAATTGAGAATATTGATAAGTCTTTTGAGAGTCTGGTGGACATTTTTAATCCTTTCGTGACTGTGGAAGTTGGAATTTGATCAAAAGTTTCTGGGTGGGTTTACTTTTGTGGTGGAGGATTACGCTGGTCTTTATGGAGGATAGGTCTGAGAATATCCTGGAGAGCTGGTTTAGTTTTGGCAAATTTCTTCAACATGTGAATGTCATTAAAGTATTTAATTTCTCCATCATAAATGAAACTCAGTTTAGCTGAGTACAGGATCCTGGGTTGAAAGTTATTTTGTTTTAGGAGATTAAAAGTTGATGATCATCCTCTTCTACCTTGAAAGGTTTCAGCAGAGAGATCTGCAGTTATTCTAATATTCTTCCCCTTGTAGGTAATGGTTTTCTTTCATCTGGCAGCTTTCAGAATTTTCTCCTTCATATTACCTTTAGTGAAATTGATTATGATGTGTCTGGGGGATGTCTTTTTTGGTTTGAGTTGTGCTGGAGTTCTGAAACTGTCTGCTATCTGAATTTCAGAATCTCTTGGCATGTCTGGAAAGTTCTCTTTCATAATCTCATGGAGAAGAGACTCTGCCTTGTGATGCCACTTCATCGCTTTTGGGGATCCCTATAAGACAAATATTCGTTTTCTTTGAATTATCCCAGAGCTCTCTGAGAGAGTGATCTGTTTTTGCCCTGCATTTCTCTTCTTCTTTGACAGTTTGGGAGCATTCGAAAGTTTTGTCTTCAATGTCAGAAATCCTTTCTTCTGCTTGTTCCATTCTGTTACTGAGGGATTCTACTGTGTTTCTCAGATCTTTGAGGGCTGCAACTTCTTGTCTCAATGTGTCAAAATCTCTGGTCATTTGGTCTTTGAATTCGTTGAATTCTTGAAGCATCTTTTGGGTTACTGCTTGGAATTCTAATTTGATCTTATTTGCTATCCAGATTCTGAATTTGATTTCTGACATCTCAGCTATTTGTTTGTGCATGGGATCTTGCGCTGTTTCTGCCCCATTGTTCCTTGGGGGAGTTGATCTACCATGATTATTCATATTGCCAGTTTTTCTGATGATTTCACCTCATGATTGTTTTTTACTGTTGCCTCTGGTGGTCCTCAGAGTTGGGGAGGTGTCTCTCCAAGATTAGACCCCAATGGGATCACTCTATTGTTGCTGGATCTTTGTAGGGAGTGACCCTGTGTAGCTCCTCTGGGGCTCCCCCAGCCAGGGATTTCCGGTTGTGGGAGCAGCTCTGGAGCATGACACACCTGATCCAGCAACAGGGCGGGGGGTGGTGCACATGGTTCTGGGTGTGCCTGGTGCCCAGTGACTTTGGCACAGAGGGCCCAAGGCTCCAGAAATCTCTGGCCAGGAGAAGGTCTCTGTGCAGAGGCAGGGAGGGCTCTGGAGGGCATGCGGCCACCAGGATCCCTGGCCAGATGAGTGAGCTGCTGTGTAGGCAGGGAGGGTATTGGAGGGAGGTTGTGGGGTTGCATGGTTCCCAGAGTTCCTGGTCAGGGCATGGGGAGGCCCACCGTGCGTGGGTCGCAGGTCGAGGTTCGGGGAACTGCTCTTATGGAGGTCTGAGCAGGCGCCAATCACGGGTCACAGGTCACGACGCAGCTCTCGTTAATTAATGATCTTATCACTCATGCTCAGATCTGTCAAGGCATTGGAGACCGAGTGCATGGGTGTTGTTAGGCCTCAATCTCTCACACCTTTCTGGGTCCCCACAGACACTCCTGAATCATGCAGCCTCCGAAGCAGCCTGTCCCCTACAGGGCATTAATTTTTATCAGTCAGCTAAAAGAACAATTTCTTTTCATAGCCAAACTTGAAATGCATAATGTTCTATGAGATTATTATTAAAATGATACATTATACTCTATATACTATAAATCTACATTCATTTTGCCTCATAGCCAAATAATCACTTTTTAGAAGAAAATCAAATTTGTACATTTTAGTTCCGATGTAGTTGGTCAATTTTACTATTTCATTTGTATACTGAATTTCCCAAAGCAATCTGTTCTCTGCGAAGTCCAGAAGCACATAACCTCATTGTCCTGAATTAAACAAGGGTTAGTTTCTTTAGGACTTCTATTTTAATATACATAAAGGGAGAAAGATAATAAATCAATATTTTGGTAGATAGAAATAACTAAGTCAATTATCATTTTAAGGTACTTTTAAAAATTTTTTTGAGACTGAGTTTCATTTCTCCCCCTCCATAGAGTGTCGTGGCATCACAGCTCACAGTAACCTCAAAATCTCTGGCTCAAGTGATCCTCTGGCCTCAACCTCCCTAGTAGCTGGGACTATAGGTGCCTGCCACAACACCCAGCTAAAAATAGAGACAAGGTCTCTAGCATTACAGACATGAGGCAGCACACCCAGCAGGTACATTTAATACCTGTTTTTAGTATGAAGAAAATACTAATGGACATCCCAAAGTACAAGAAATATGTGCAACTTTAATTATCTGAGAATTTTTAAATTATATTTAATGCTCTATTAGAATAAAAACGAGCAAAGGCCAATTGCTATCCTGCTGGCAAGATGTAACCATGAAAAGTTCAGTGACTATTGGAATAAAGTGTGCATGAAATGAAGAAGTTTTAAGACATGTAATAATAAAAAAGACTGTTGTTTCCCTCGCCCCCAGCCAGAGTTGGCAGTATCCATTAAGATACTCAAAGGGCGAGAAGTTGCTTTCTCTATTCTTTTACTAGATAATTTTGCTCTAGTCACAGTGGTGTCCAGTCAGATCATTTGAAGACTTTTTGCTTGTCTATGGTGTCAGATATTGCAAAAATTACCCAGAGGGTTTTTTTTTTTTTTTTGCTCATTAGCTTTCTTTAGTGTTTATGTATTTTATGTGTGGCTCAAAACTATTCTTCCAATGTGCAGCAAGATAAACAGTAATAAGGTTGGACACCTCTGTGGAGGATGCATGGAGGGATGGCTGAAGATATTACTCTAATTCCCTAAATGCAATTAAATCAGGATTTCTTATTTTCTCATTCTAGATCAGTGACACTTTTGGCCCGATATTACTTTGCTCTGGGGGATGACCCTATGCATTGTAAGACAGTTTGCAGACTGGACTCTACCTAGTTATGACCATCAAAATATATCTCCAAATATTGCGCAAATTCCCTTCAGCTGAAGCCACTGAATCATACACTTAGCTGTTTCAATCACTCTTGTGGTGATTACATGCTGATTTTAAGATCACCTTAACCATTCTATAAAGTAGGCTTCAGAGAGTTTCTTAAGGATTGCATTGTGTTTATATATCAAATTGAAAGAACGTCTATCCAATAGTAAATATTTTGTAAATATGGTATGTCTCCCAGGTTTGTTAGCTTTTGTTTACTTTCTCTTAGTAATGTTTTATAATTTTCCAATTATGAGTATTGTACTTCTTTTGCTAAATTTATTCTTAGGCATTTTATTAGTTTTGACATTATTACAAATGGAATAGTCTTCTTGATTTCATTTTTTGGAATGCGTTCACTATTATATAGCAATATAATGATTTTTTTTTTGTATCAATCTCATAAGCTACAAAGTCTAAAGCTACATGTTGGTCATTATGCAGATTCTTTAGGATTTTTTAAAGATCCGTCTTCTTTATATGAAGATTTTTTTTTACCTCTTGTTGTTATGGACTTTTTTTTTCCTTTTTTACTTGAAAGCCTGTTTCCCTAGGTAGAATGTCCAGTAACACCCACAGGAAGATGAGGCCCCTCGCAGGTGGACAGTTCTGGTGACAGGACCAAGAATAAACAGGGCTGTTCTGGTGTTTGTCAGGGGATCGATTGTGGGTTTGTAGGCCAGATCAAGATCTGTAAGCCTGCACTTTGGGCATGAACCTGCCTTCTCAAAAGGGACCTCTTCAGTCCTCAGCTCCACTATGTTTCACAATCTTCTACTATTGCCCAAAGTGCACAAAGGCACTTTTGTCAGATGACGCTGCCAAACTGTGGTTGCTGTGGTGGATGTGAGTGGCTGACTTCCTGCCCTGCCATCTTCCAATCACAGATTCAATTTCTTAACTGGACATTCATCTATTCAAATTTTCTATCTATTTTTGATATGGTTAAGTTTCACCAGACTTTGCCCATTAGATGTAAGTTGGTCCATGTGTTGGAATGAAATTCATAATATGACCTTATAACATTTTAAATTTTGTTAAGAACATTATGCCCTCTTTTCACTCCTGATATTGGTAACTTGTATATTCTCTTTTGTTATTATGGTTAGTGTAGCTAAAGGTTTATCCATTTTATTGATCTTTTTAAAGAACCACTCTTCTATAGTATATCTCTGTTTCTATAATGTAAACCCTCTACTGTAAAGATTTTATTTGTCCTTTTTTCTTGCTTCTAAGGTGTTAGCTGAAATTATTCATATTAGATTTCTCTTCCTTTTTAACGCAGATATTTATAGCTATACATTTTCCAGCTTCATCTTTTATTTGGTATATAATCAGAACAAATTACTTAACACTTTGCATCTCACCTTATCTGAATGGGTCTTAAGATTATTTCAATTAATAAAGAGCTTAAAATGGCACCTCAAATATAATGAGTATTTTATATATATTAGCTTTTAACATTATTGCTATTTGGAAGGATCTGCTGTTAAACTCGAGCATTGTAATAAAACCAATTGTTTGATGAAATGATAGAGTAATGTCAAAATAAGGGAAAGTTCATAATTAACACATTAAATAAAACACATGGACTTAAATCTTAAGAGAAAGCAGTTCCTCACTCAATTTTCTGAACTCTTCACAAAATGAAATAAAAGGAACAGGATCCAACTAGAAAATTTTAAAATATCATCCAAATTATGGTCTTCAATTTAGTCTCCCTCTGTAGCTCATGACCTACTTCAATGATACTCAAATGAGATTTTCTGGAACTCGTCCATAGAATTCACCGTTGGAGCTTAGAACAGGTTATTTTAAGTATCTCTGTGAAAAAAAAATCATTCTTTACAGATGACAGATTTTGAAAAATAGCTAATTGTCTTAGTTTTTGAATAAGGTCATAAAGTTCAACAACATCATTTATGATTAAAATAAAATGAGATAAAAAGCCAAAAATAATAACTTGCTTTTTTTTTTCCACATGACTGAATGTGTCATGTACGGTGGGGTTTTAAAACATATCTTGAAGACCTATAGTCTGACAAGGTGGTTAATTAGCATTTACTTAATTTATCTGGTTTGTTGATTTATTAACACGAAAGTCAAGTGATAAAAAAACCTAGCATTACAGTGAAATTGCTCAATTGCTCAATTTATGAACTAATCTTTCAGGAATACACATTTGTACCGTTTGAGTTCTGTGGGATTTAAATCCCATTTAAATACAATCCAAAATCTGATGTTATTGAGCTATTTAGTCTAGGCATCCTCAAATCAAGTAAACTCACGCTGGGTTCATTGAAGCCTGAATTGAAAAACTGTGACTCTAGGCTAGTAGAGGCTGATGATTATTTCTGGATTCACGCCACCCACAAGCCTTTTCATAGAGGTAGTTTTTGTTCGTAATCTGCTATATGGAGGAATAAATAACTCTAAATCTGCTTCTTATTTCTTCTTTGCTGACAGAGTCCTCTCCTTTTCTAATCTATGTATTTTCTGCACCTCAACTTTTCTTTTTATTTATAGTTTCTGCTACTTCCTACCCACAGTTTTTCATCTTTTCTTTCTTCACTATTTCTTTTCTGCTTCCATCCCTACTGCCATGATTTATTTTTTGTCGTTTCTTAGTAAAACTACCCAAGATAGAGGATCTGGTTTGGAGATTTACACCTTCATGCCAGGTTTGTAATACCTGTGTCATTGGTTAGCCTAAGGTTTGTCTATGGTCCTTTGTCCTCAATTTATCTATTTGGCTGTAGCTAGATACAGAAATGGGGTGAGATATTGCTTCACAGGAAGCTCTCCAATCAGCAGAGACTGTGAGAGATTCTGTGCAGTGTATATGTTGGTGTTTACTACTTCAGTGGAAGAGAACTTCAACTCTGTAAATTAATTTAAGGAGATTTACTCTGAGCCAAGCCTGTGTGACCATTGTCTAGACACATCCCCAAGAAACCTTGAGCAAGTGTCACCATGATTGGGTTACAGCTTGGTTTATACATTGGTCGGGAAGTCAGGAATTACAGAAAGCCATAAATCAATACGTGGAAAGTATACATTAGTGTAGCAAAGACGCTACACAGCTTGACTCACAGGATTACAAGTTAAAGGTGGGTTTAAAAATGTTTTGATTTGTAATAGGTTAAAAAATGAAGGTTTGTCTAAAGTCTTAGAATTTTTTTGAGACAAGAAAGTCTGTTTAATCAGAGACAATCCACAAGATACACACTCAGACTCTGTTCCAAGCCCTGCCCGGTGTATCCCTAGGCCTGTCAATGAGTCTGTTTGTCTCCAAGGAGGGAGGGAGGACGTGTGAGCAGGAATGCAAGACCTCGCCCCTTATGGCCAGTAACTCAGCTTCAGGTTATTTCCGGGCTTCCTTTAGCCAAGAGGGGTCCATTTAGTCAGCAGAAGAAGGTGTGTCTGCAGTAGGATTAAGAGCCCCAAACCAAAATATTTTCATAAGCATTTACTTGATCTAAGTCTCTGCTTTTGTACTACTATTTACTCAATGTCTTATTCATTCTCATTTATTGACACATTTTATTTAGGCGTGTCTAGATGTTTAATTATAAACCTAAAATTAAACACATGGGCATTTTTGTTGTTAATTCAGGAGATTTAGCTATTATTAGACCAACAACACTAAATTTACCTTACTTATCAAAAATTATACAAACATAGATGATTGTCTTTTTGGCAGAGTTTATAGTTTTATAACCTTTATGTCAAACTCTGACACCTTAAGAACATAAAATACATCCAGCAAATCAACTGGAAAACAACGATGGGCCCTAATGCAAAAACAACATTCTTACTTTACCAATAATATCTTTTTTTTCTTTTTAATAACCTAGCTTATTTCTCATAGATTACTATCTTCACATGAATTAGGAAAGCATTTGGGTTTGTTTAACGAATTATGAGTGCTCTTTTATTCGTCAGCCAGTCTGGAACCATGTAGGCACACATACACCTGCACAAAACATCTAACACATACATTCACAGGCACAAAACATTCTAATAGCTTTTACCTTAGAACGATACCCATGAGATAGTAATACAATGTCACTGGATTATAAAAGGTGACTGGATCCAAATTTCTTCTGATAAAACTGGAACCTAGAACTTGTTCATGTGGCCAAGTCTTAATTGCCTTTGTAGGTGACCTAATTATACCTGTGCATCAAAGTTGTGGACAGAGCAGTTTTCAATAGTAGTTTCATTTAAAGCAAACAAAAATTCCCCTCTTTCATCTTTTTTTTTTTTTTACTTCAGTTTTTGTTTTATTTTTTGAGACAGAGTCGCCTGGCCTCTAGCAATTCTCCCACCACAGCCTTCCAAAATGAAATCGTACGGTTTAGAGGAAGACCTGAATTAAAATTCATATGATTATGACTTACCTTTAGAGAATTTTACTAGAAATCTACATATTTTTCCTAATAATTTTTATCTTATGTAATGTTATAGCAGTATGCTCTATACTCTCTCATGCTATAATAAATAGAAACTTTCTCTTGTGGACTACACTCATACTATCTTTCTTATACATACCTCATTTTTTCCACTCATACATTTTATTTAAAACATTGAATTTATAACCTGTCAGGAGGGAAAACATGAATCTCTGAGACAGCACAGATTTTAATCAGCAAGTCATCTTTGATATTTATTCACAACATAAAGGGGATAAAGGGAAAGTAGAAGAAAATTCTGGTGTCCTAGGTAAGAAAATTACATCTATCATGTGTAGAACACAAATGTCCTAAGGCTATAATTGTGTAAATGAGGTGAAAGCTATGTTGATTAGTATGATGTAAGGACTCGAACTTGTACAAATAATCAACACATTGAAAATGGTTACATGTATTTATGATCTATGTACAAAAGACTTAATAAAAAAAATAATTTAAAAAAAAGAAAATTACAAAGGGCCCTAATGCAAACAAAAAGTTTCAGTCCTAACTCCCTTAAACCAAGGCCATGAAATATAATTCCCAGCTTGTCACAAACATGGGTAATGGCCATAATTACAAAACAATGCCCACCAGGACTACCACAAACATAACAAGGTAGCACCATACAGTTATCAGGAAAATCACAGGTAGCAATTACTAATGAAAAGAGAAGGGAAAATGAGTACATGTGGCAAGTGAGGTAATCTGTGACCAACAAAAAGTAGATAAAAATTTGCAAAGACGTGGGTGGCGCTTGTGGCTCAAAGGAGTAGGGCGCTGACCCCCTAAAACATAGGTGGCAGGTTCAAACCCGGCCTCTGCCAACAACTGCAAAAAAAAAAAAAGCAAAGACCTAGGGGACCAATGGAAAGCTTTCTAAGCAATTATAGGGAGGATAAGATACTTGTACCTCTGTACTGTTTGGGGGGACATTGTCTCCTCTCACTCACAAATGGGATCCTTTTCCTTTCTGGAAAAGCCTTTGCTTCAGAAAACTGGACTCCTAGTGCTACACTGAGGAGTCTCTGTGATTTTACTTTCATTTTCTATGTGTCTTGCCTTTGTGATTTCTCTGCTGAACTTCCTACTCTCGTGCCTTATATCCAAACCAGGTCTTTAAACTGAAGATAACCAGGGGGTCACTCGAATATCTACAACAGATGTGATATAAAACATCAAAATTTGACTTCATTCCCTGTAGATGTTGTAATGACCCACCAGGAAAGGCATGATGCTGGGATATACTAAACATGCGATATGTCTGGTTACCTTTCACCTCCAGCAATCACCACAATCTATAGGGTGTCTTGACTATTAAATTCCAGAAAAAAAAAAATCAGTGTAGTAGACCACATAGCTTTAAGAGAAGGTTAAGCAAGAGCTAAGCTTGGAACATTCAGTAACCATAAGAAACACATTGGTGAATAGGTCATGGGGAAAGGTTTCGGCTCTCAACACGAGCTTGCAAGACAAGAGCATTAGTGATTGGCAGTCTCTCTCCTGTGGTGCTAAAAGCCACGCGTTTGCATCTATAAGAAGCTGCAGGAGAAGGCAATCAGGGAACATGCATATTCTTTCACGGGCCTGTGTACTCTGATTCTGTCACTTCTGTTTGCAGACTGCCTGCACGGCTTCTCTCTAGAAAGACTGTTACTGCTTTCATTCTCTTACTAAGACTCCTCCTTTCCCTCAAATATTCTCTCTCTCCCTTCTGCTGAAATGAATAGCCCTCAGGTATCAAAGGGTAATTGTTCCCCAAGCAAGATGTTATAGCAGGCGTCCTCAAACTGCGGCCCGCGGGCCACATGAAGCGGTGTGAATTGTACTTGTCCCCATTTTGATTTTTACTTCAAAATAAGATATGTGCAGTGTGCATAGGAATTTGTTCATAGTTTTGTTTTTTTTTTTTCTTTTTTTTAACTATAGTCCGGCCCTCCAACAGTCTGAGGGACAGTGAATTGGCCCCCTGTTTAAAAAGTTTGAGGATGCCTATGTTATAGCATAGCAACATAGCAGTCTGTGTCTGGACCAAGGAGAAGCTGGGGCCAGAGACTTGGCCAGTCCCAGGCCCTAAAAAGTGGTGACCACGAAAGGACCTGACAATTCAGCTTGAGTTGCTCAGCCTCATTGCCAAGTAATTGCCAATGTGGGGAAAAAATTTTGCAAAAGGTGGGCCGGTGAAGGGAAATGAAACTTTGAGATTGTTGCAACTTAAAAGATCACTCTATTCCTGTTCCTTTTTCAAAATAATTTGCATATTTGGTGGGTTTCTGTAGGGCCTGCTCAATGGGCTACAGACAGGTGCTTGGATCAGATGTCAGCTAACACAGCTAGGCTGCCAAGTCGGCACATGGCTTCATGCTCTATTCTTGTTTCCTTGTTGGCATAGCTGTAAATTTCAGTACATTAAGCTTGATATTATGGCTCAAATTTCTTTTTTTGTTGAGATCTCATCACATGTATACAGAACAGCAGCCTTTCATCTTGCACTGATATGACTGGTTTACAGTCTCCTAGGACTGTGAATTTACACATCTCAATAATGGAGTCATGAAAAAAAAGATGTTTTTTTCAAATGAGGCAAATTATTAACAATTTTAGACAATAGATCAAGGGCTCTCATGAATTCGACGTGCACATCTTTCAACTTTTTGAAACATTTTAAAATAAAAAGTCTGGGGAAACCTCTAAAAGCATTAGTAGTTTTTTGGGGGGCGATTTTTTGTGTTAAAATTTATACTTACATAAAAAAAGGGATACATAAAGCCACAGTTTATAAAAGAATTAACAAAAGAAAAAAAACGAAGAAAAAGAGTCAATTACAAATAACCAGGATAGAAATTAAACTAAAGTCTTGTCTTTTTACATCTTCACGCTCAGATACTAATTTTAGAAACTTTTCCACAATTAAAAAATAAAACTTATGGTAAACTAGAATAATATTCATGAACAAGCACACAGGCACCCTTAATTAAAAAGATAAGCGTAGAGTGAATGATCACCAGAAATTTGTATAAAATAATAGTATGAGAAGTACCAATTACAAAAGCCAAATTAACCTCAAAATACAATTATTTATAAAATTAAAAGTTCAGAGGCTTTTGAATATTACTATAAATAGCCATAGAAAGATAAGAACTTATATATATAAAATACATTTTTCCACAAAAAAAGATCAGTTGGAGATAAGAATTATTAATACAATTTCTTTTAAAAATATCAAAATTCAAGCCGAATAGGAAAAATATCTCAGCTACAGAATAAATGAGTAATGTAAAAAATACAATCTAAATATTGTCTCAAGAAAAAAATTATCAGAGGAGAGAAAAAAAAATTTTTTTTTTTTTTTTTGGCCGGGGCTGGGCTTGAACCCGCCACCTCTGGTATATAGGGCCAGAACTCTACTCCTTGAGCCACAGGTGCCAGAAGGAGAAAAATTTTTCTCCCAGAAGGAGAAAAATTAGAAAAATTTTCCAGAGGAGAACTGAAGAAATAAAATAACTCCCCAAATAAACATATTTTTTAAAATGTGCTAAGAAATAGAAAGATTGAAGTTTTAAAGGCTGACAAACATGAATGTTATTAAATGAGGACTAACATGTAAGGTGTAATGGGAACGATTTTATCTGTAGTCATATTTACATAATTTTAAAACTGTAAAAATAAATCCAAAATTCTTTAGGACACGAACATATTTAGTAACTACAATAACAACTACAAAATCAGATTGAATTCATTCATAAAAGTGACCATACTGGACATGAGAAAACAATATACAATATATTCCAAGTTCTAAGAAAAATTTGTTTTGGGATCTAAAATTCTATACATAGTCAAACAAACATATTCGTAGAGCAGAAAAAGACATTTGGTACAAAATTACTAAATACCTATCTACAAAATGAGTACTAAATAAATTATTAGATAGTTTGAAAACATCTGCAAAGAAAAAAGTGATTTAAAACAATCAAGCAATACTAACATTTATACTTAAAAGATCATTCTAATTTTTCTGCATAGAGGTAATTACATTTAATATTATAACCGCATCAAATCAAAAATTGCACCAAACCAAGTTAAAGGAGTAAAGGAGTTCATCAAAACTATTGATCAAATGGGTTTTGTTGCAGGGAGGCAAGGATGTTTCCATATACCTGAATCAATAAATATGACTTACTACATGGACATAGACAGAATTAAAGCCAAAAACTACATTATTATCTCAATAGATACAGAAAAACATTTGATAACGTCCAGCACCTCTTCATAGTAGAAACCCACAATGAACTAGGAATGTATGGAACATACCTTCATAGTAGAAACCCACAATGAACTAGGAATGTATGGAACATACCTATATAAGCCATATAGACCCACTATCAACAACACACTGGGGAAAAGATGGAAGCACTTCGACCAGGAACTGGAATAAGACAAAGTTTCCCTCTGTGACCACTGCTATTCAACATAGCATGGGAAGTACTCGCCAGATCTATCAGATAAGAGAAAGAAATAAAAGGTATCCAAATCAGGAAATAGGAAGTCAAACTATACCTGTGTGCTGACGACATAGTCTTATATACAGGAAACCTTAAAGATGTCACCTAAAGTCTCAACAAATTGATAAATAAATTAGGTTAAGTGTCACATTACAAAGTTAACATTCACAAATTTGCATTTCTATATACTAATAACAGTTAACCCAAGGGTCAAATCAAGAATTCAGTACTATTTACAATAACTGAAAAGAAAAGAAAATGCCATGGAATATACTGAACCAAGGAGATGAAGGGTCGTTACAAGGACAGCTACAAAAGATTGATGAAAGGAATTGTAGATGTCACAAACAAATGGAAAACATCCCATGCTCATGGATTGTAAGACTCAATATCGTTAAAATGTCCATACTCTCTGTAAAATTCACAGATTCAATGAAATTCCATCAAAATACTGAGATCATTTTATGGAGATAAAAAAAACAGAATCCTAAACATCATATAGAATAAGAAAAGATCCAAAACAATACTAGGGAAAAAAACAAACAAACAAACATGGAGGCATCATATTATCTGACTTCAAATTTTACCACAAGATTATAGTAACCAAACATGGTACTAGTGTAAGGGGAAGACTTAGACCAGTGGAACAGAGTAGACAACCCAGAAATAGAGCCATATACTTATAATCAACTGATTTATAACAAAGCAGATAAAAACATACACTGGGGAAATGATGCCCTATTCAATAAATGGTTCTGGCAAAACTTGGTAGGCACAAGCAGAAGAATGAACCTGGGATTCCTATCTCTTATCACATATATGAATTAACCCAAGATGAATTAAAATCCCAAATGTAAGACCTAAAGCCAGAAAAATTTTAGAAGAAAATTTACAAAAAAAAAATGCTTCTGGACATTGACTTAAGTAAAATGTTTATGACTAAGTCTCCAAAAGAAAATAGAACAACAGGGTGGCGCCTGTGGCTCAAGGAGTAGGGCACTGGTCCCATATGCCAGAGGTGGCAGGTTCAAACCCAGCCCCGGCCAAAAAAGCACAAAAAAAAAAAAAAAAGAAAATAGAACAACAAAAATAAATGTGACTTAATTAAACTAAAAAAGTTTCTGCATAGCAAAGGAAATAATTAACAGAATAAACAGACAACATACATAGATCAAGAGAAAATATTTCAAAATATACATGTACAAAGAATTCAAACAAATCAGTAAGAAAAAAATCGTAGACAAAAGAAATGAACTATTTTTCAAAAGAAGATAGACAAATAGACAAGAAACATATGAAAAAGTGCTCAACATAACTAATCACCAGGAAAATACAAGATGAAACCACAATGAGATCACACCTGACTGCTGTCTGAATGGCCATTATAAAAAAGTCAAAGAACAATAGATGTTGGCACAGATGTGAACACAAAGGGAACACTTACAAACTCTTGATGGAAATGTAAAGTACTATTACAACCTCTATGGAAAACAACATGGCGATCCTTCAAAGAGGGTAAACTAGACCTACCATTCTATTGAGCCATCCCATTATTGGGTATGGGTATCTACTCCAGGGAAAAGAGGTCATTTTGTCGAACAGACACCTGCATCTAAATGTTTATCATATCACAAGACAACAAAGATTTGGGATCAACATAGGGACACGATCTAAGTGTTCATCAAGGGAAGAGCAGATAAAGAAAACACACACACACACACACAAACCCATGTGGTACTACTCATAAAAAGGAATAAAATCATGTATTTTGCTGCAACTCAAGTGGAATTGGAGACCATTAGCCTAAAGGAAGCATTTCAGAAATGAAAAAACAAACGTGACACGTCCTCACTGTGAAGCTAGTGAATGATGCCCCATGATCATATCAATGTACACAGCTATGATTGGAGTAGGGTGCCGGTCCCATATGCCGGAGGTGGCGGGTTCAAACCCAGCCCCTGTCAAAAACCACAAAAAAAAAAAAAAAAAAAAAAAAGAAAAGAAAAGAAAAAAAAAGTGGTATCTAAATGAGCGAATATATAGAGTGGTCATAAAATGGTGTAATGGACTGAAAATTTACAAAGGAGATGGTGGGTGGTAGTAAGGGATGAAAATCTACGGATCAGGGTGGCTCATGCCTATAATCCTGGCGCTCTGAGAGGCCAAGATGAGAGGATCCCTTAAGCTCAGGAGCTGAGACCAGCCTGAGGAAGAGAAAGACCTAGTCTCCACTAAAAATACAAAAATTAATGCAATCATGGGGCACCATACACTGGGTTTATAGACGGTTTGACACATTAAGCATTCCAAATTGTATATAAAATCAGCACATTGTACCTCATAAATGCCATAATGTACAGAGTTATGATTTAATAATAAAAAAGGACACAATAAAAAAATAAAAATAGAAAAATTAGCCTGGATTCTGCTGGCAGGTGCCTGTAGTCTCCGGCTACTTTGGAGGCTGAGGGAGGAGGATTGCTTTGCTCCAGGAGTTTCCTGTTGCTGTGAGCTCGGCTGTTGCAGGGCACTCTAGCTTGGGCAACAGAGTCAGACTCTGTCTCAAAGAGGGAAAAAAAAGAAAGAAAAACTGCTGATCATGGGTACACTGAAACACTGAAAGCCCTGATTTCACCGTGATATAATTTGTGGGAGAGAGACCACTTGTATTGTCTAAATCTATTGAGATGATTCAGAGAAAAAGAGTTGGAATAGGGGTGAGAGTTTAGAGTGCAGTTTCAGCTAAATTCCCCTTAATCAAAGGGAAGAGAGTAGGAGCCAGTGCAATAAGGGTTGGGAGAGGGCGAGGAGCACAGGGTGCATTTGTTTGCTCCTCTTTTACACTAAGTAGAAATATATTTCCTGCAATCTGCGTGACTGTATGACTGAAGGTAGTTTTACAGCTGGGAGCAAGGCTCCTACCAAAGTTAGGCTCCCACCCTCCCACAGAAAAGGGTGCTGCCTTCATGGATGGGGGCCCTCAAATGAATAGCTCCAGGGTCCAGAAAGAGACCATTTCGGTTTGTGAAACTGTAAAAGGCTTTTACACCTAAAAGAAGCACAGAAGTAACTTACACTTACAAATTTTATAAAGTTAAAGGGAAATTGTGGCCTAGAGTCAAGAAGACTATATGAAGTTAAACTCTAGAAATTTAAGAATCTTATTCCCATAAGAGCTTTCCCAATGTTTGGACGAAAATTTATACGACAAAGCCATTTCAGTCTCATCTTTAAACATTTTTTTTTTTTAACATCAAAAGTTCTTTAAAAGAGTTTTGATTGACATAGGTTTATCATGAGATACACAGTGTTATAATTTTTTTCTAAGATGAATGAGGTATTGATTATGTTCTTGCTTGAAATTTGCTGTTTCAGGTTAATTAACTAGATGAATTTTTAGATGTAATGTTACTGACAGAACTTTTTATTATTTATTTAATTTCTGATATTCATCAACTTGCAGTATAAATTGTACTACTTTGCATTTCCTGCAATGGTAGAGGCTTGGAATTTTTCAGTTAGGGTGGACTTACAGAATGGGGCAGAGCCAGAGCTTATGGTTCAAATTTAAACCTATAGCTCTTAAAGTTGTGTAACTCAGCTAAGAATCTATCACTGGTTTCATCAATGGATGGTTCCATAAATGTAGGTGGGGAACCGGAGGGAATAAAATAAACCATTACTAGCAATACTTCTACCCAAGGGTGCCTCCTGGTTCCAAACTCACTAGCAGCAACTCTACTTTTAATAAACTTAAAAAACTGGCTAAGCGCTGGAAACACAGTGGTTACAGTGCCAGCCACATACACCAAGGCTGACAGGTTTGAACCCGGCCCAGGCCAGCTAAACAATGACAACTGCAACAAAAAAAATAGCTGGCCATTGTGGCCGACACCTGTAGTCCCAGCTACTTGGAAGGCTGAGGCAAGAGAATTGTTTAAGTCCAAGAATTTAAGGTTGCTGTGAGCTGTAATGCCACAGCACTCTACCGAGGGCGACATAGTGAGACTCTGTCTCAAAAAAAAAAAAAAAAAAGCCTTATAAATAGCATCAGTAACACAGAGCAATGTTTTTTCAGAGATAGGTAAATTTCTAAATAGAAAACTTTTTAGTGTTTTTCTCCCCGGCCCAGGCAAAAAGGAAAAGAAATGAATAGTTAAAAACTCCAAGGAAGGGCAGCACCTGTGGCTCAAAGGAGTAGGGCGCCGGCCCCATATAGAGGAGGTGGTGGGTTCAACCCGGCCCCAGCCAAAACCTGCAAAAAACAAACAAACAAACAAAAAAACTCCAAGGACATCAGTCTTTATGTTTTATATTTAAACATGAGGTTAAAATGAATGCTGCTGCTTTTCTGAGATGATTTAATCACCAGTATGTGTATTATATATAAATGCTATAAACTGAAAAGAAAGTTAAATAATACAATCTGTATTTATGACCTGGAAGTGAATTTTTTCTTAGAGATAGATTCACATTTGAAAATGGCAATGGTAGTACACACAGGGAAAGAGTACAGTTTCAAAAGAAGCTCCTGCCTCAAAGTTTGAAAGAATAAAAACCATAAAACCCACTATAATTTCTAACATTTAATAAAATGATAACTAAAAAGTAAAGAGGATCCTGTAGAGAAATTTAAGCAAAGAGCAGAATACAGTGGAAAATATGTTTCGATCAACATTATAAGGTTGTGTTTTGATTGCTTGCTCTAATACTGACTTGTTCTTTGGCTTATAAAAATCACTTAACCTGTTTTCTGAGTCCCATCATCTGGATTTACGTAATTGTTTGTTTGTTTTCTATGGAGAAAGAAGACAGGACATAGAAATCTGCTTTTGAGAAATGCAAGTTCTATATTGAATGTTGAATGTCACTTTTTGGTAGAGTGCCTTGGCATCATCATAGGTCACAGCAATCTCAAACTTTTGGGCCTAAGTGATCCTCTCGCCTCAGCCTCCCAAGTAGTTGGGACGACAGGCTCTGCCACAACGGCCAGCTACTTTTTTCTATTTTTAGTAGAAACAGGGTCTCACTCTTGCTCGGGCTAATCTCCAAATCCTGAGCTCAAGCAATCTACCTGCCTCAGCCTCCCACCAGAGTGCTGGGATTCCAGGTGTGAGCCAAGGTGCTCAGCCTTGATTACTATTAATGAATCAAGGGTAGATTCGAATGATTTATTCATATGTTTTCCTAAAATAGTTATTTCAGTCTAGAAAAATATTTTGCTTGAATGTATAAAGTTATGTACATTTGTTAAATGTCTATTAAGCTACAGAAATTATAGTAAGCATTGCCTAACGAGAGGTGGAAAGGGGGGAAGGCAGGGGAGTGAAGGTCAAAAGAACACGGCATTTATTTTCAAACATTCAACTGCAGACACCAGTTTTCTTGATTTGCTCTTTCCCCTGCAGTCCAGAGTCCAATGAAAAATTAACCCAAGCAATCCAAGGACCTTCCTGGGGCCAAGTAACCAAACATAGCAGGTGATAAAGTTTGATTTAAAAATATGAAATATACCGTATGAACTGTCCAGATTTTATAATCCTGGATGTTGCCAATGACTTTGAAAATGTTCCCAATATAATTGGTAGTAGACTAGAACTGGCCTTTCATAAATTCATAAGCTTTAAACCTGTATTCTTCTGATGCTCTTCAGGAATTTTGTTCTGCAGTGCTCCCAACCGACAACTCTGCTTAAACACACACCGTACACACACACACACACACACATATAAAACATATATCAAATTGAAGAATTTAAAAAAGACACATCAAACTAATGATTAATTTACAAATCAAGTAATACATGATTGTTTGAAAAATCAGGAAGAAAGAAAAGATATTCTCAAACAAAAGTAACCGTTAACACCAAACCCCCCAAAGCAATCTTAAACAAGCCATGCGATTTGAAAGAAACTAAAGTCATAGCTGCAGACATCAGCAGATTGGAGAAATTGAAAGAAAAGTACTACAGATGGAAGAAGATCTAAAGAGATCAGAGTGCCCAGCCAAGGCAAAGCAGGCACTATCCTCTGTGCTGGGCGGTGGGGTGAATAGAAGGAAAGAAGGGAAAAGGGAAGGGAAGGGAAGGGGAGGGGAGGGGAGGGGAGGGGAGGGGAGAGAACTCTGCTCCAACAAAAATCCCTCAGAAAAGGTTTCATTGCATTATTAATAGGAAATCCCAGTGACTCTACTTTTTTCTTAAATCATTGGTTTCAGTTTGCCTGCCTTTTGAAGTGTCTTTCATTTGCAAATAACAGAATTCCAAGTCAGATTAACTACCAATAAGGAAAAATTTCTTAGCTCTCATTATTCAAAAGGATTAGCTGCTCCATTCATGAGTCAAGGACTGTCCTCAGTATACCCGTTCAGTGTCTGTTTGTTTTCTTTGTTATTTAAGTGGATTTAGGGGGTACAAGTAGATTACTGTTATGTGGATGAATTCCGGAGTGCAGAAGTATAGGCTTTCAATTTATCTATCACCTTAATTTATCTATTACCTGAGTAGTGAACGTTGTACCTAATAGGTATTTTTTCATCCCTCACCCCCCTCATCCATCTTCCTTTTGAGTCTCTACTGTCCATTAAGACATGCTGTATGACCATTGCTTAGCTCCCACTTACGAGAACATAAAATACTTTCTAAAATTATAAAACACAAGATGTAGACAGTATGTTTTGTTTTTGTTGCTTGTCTTAGGTTCATTCCCCTTTTTGGAAAGGGAGCCTTATTTCTTAGCACAACCACCCCTGTTCTCTTGTGCTTATGTATAATACAAGTCTAACAAATCAGTATTCCATATATTTGGTTATGACGCATCTTCAAAATGGATATTTGAGCCCTAATTAGTCCAATTAGAGTAAATTCCAGAACATATGCAATGCATAACAAGGGGGAAATAGGAAAAACCCTATGTAGGTTGCTAAATTTAGTAATTTGATATCTTGCAGCAGCTATCTTATTTTCTCATGGAGAAATCCTGCCATAAGTGAAGGTAACCAAGTTCATTAGAAAGAAAAATAGAATACCGCTTTATGGACTATGCAACAATCTTCAATTCATCATCTCTTATGAGAAACAATATAAGAAAAAGTGGACAGTGAAGGAAAGATATGTACACATATTAGACTATCATTTGTGTATAGATGATGTGGCGTATCACCCAGACTTCCCTGCACAGTTAAACTTTTAAATATTAAGCATTTTCAAAACAATCTTTCCAGATATTTCTTAGATAATGTGGTTACAGCATTTGACCCCATGTATGTTTTCTCATTAACTTGCTCTTTTCTTTCTCAAAAAGCTGAGTCTGGAAAAATGAGTGAAACAGAACCTCATTAACCTGTCTTCAAAAGGCACAAGAGCAGCACCCCAGACCGAGGCATCAGACGCCCGGAGTTGCATTTTCACGTCTGACACCACTGACTGGTCCTGTGATCTTTGACAGTCCTTTGCGCTTCCAGTTTCTAATCTTAAAACAGGGAAGCTGATGATTATAAGATATCGCTGAAATTAAAGTGATTAAAAGGGTAAAGGAGTGAAGAATGCTTTGATTCAGTTTTCTAAAAATAGAAGACAAGCTTTCTTACTCATTTTAGTTATCAGAAACACACAGATATACACACATCCCCACACTCACTCACATACATATTCAATTTTGTATGTTCCAAGTTTTATTAATAGAAAGATAAAATATGTTGTAAGGCAATGTGTTCCTCAGCAAAACATAATGTGACATACTTGGACTTCTAATTCAAAGATGTGCCAAATATTAAATGTGTAATTCAGTTTCTGACAAGTATTGAATTCACTCTTAAATAATGCCAGAAGGAAGTTGCATTATTGTATATTCTGAGCTATATAACAAAGCCAACATATTATAATTTACTGATGCAAAATTTCTTTTTTTTTTTATTGTTGGGGATTCATTGAGGGTACAATAAGCCAGGTTACACTGATTGCAATTGTTGGGCAAAGTCCTTCTTGCAATCATGTCTTGCCCCCATAAAGTGTGACACACACCAAGGCCCCACCCCCTCCCTCTGTCCCTCTTTCTGCTTTCCCCTCCCATAACCTTAATTGTCATTAATTGTCCTCATATCAAAATTGAGTACATAGGATTCATGCTTCTCCATTCTTGTGATGCTTTACTAAGAATAATGTCTTCCACTTCCATCCAGGTTAGTACGAAGGATGTACTCTCTCTCTCTTTTTTTTTAATAGCTGAATAGTATTCCATGGTATACATATACCACAGCTTGTCAATCCATTCCTGGGTTGGTGGGCATTTAGGCTGTTTCCACATTTTGGCGATTGTAAATTGAGCTGCAATAAACAGTTTAGTACAAGTGTCCTTATGATAAAAGGATATTTTTCCTTCTGGGTAGATGCCCAGTAATGGGATTGCAGGTTCAAATGGGAGGTCTAGCTTGAGTGCTTTGAGGTTTCTCCATACTTCCTTCCAGAAAGGTTGTACTAGTTTGCAGTCCCACCACTGATGCACAATTTCTATTCAAGTCTTGGGATACTTTGGAAGTTATTGTAAATTTACTAGTAAGGGTGTGTAGTGAAATTAGGCCTTCCAACCAAATAGGGTAATATTTATGATAAATAAACTCATTGTCATTAACTTTTTTATTCCATCCAGTTTACTTATTAAAATTTGTGTAACAAAAAATAAATTTATTGATGTCTATCTTTAAGGAAAATTATATTTATTATACAACTACTCTGTGCATTTAACACAGTCATTTTCATTTAAAATTCCAAATAGCCATATACAGGTAATGCCAGATGTAGCTCACTAAACGAATGGCCCAAGATCAAATAATGAGCAAATTAAAAATAATACACTTGTGATTTAATCCCAGAATTTTTTCTCTCAAATACGCAGATTTATTTATTTCAGTTTTTCTTCTAAATACAACCATTCTGAGTATATTCTATGGTTCATAATATGTATACCAAAAAGAAAGTTCTTGGAAAATAACCCTGGATAAATAATTGATAGTCATCATAATCACACATGTATAAAAAATAATCACTCTTTTAAATCAGTGTGATTCTGTCTTTTATTTCCTCTTGATCTGCATGTTCTTATTTGTAGACCACGGGTCTGAATCTTTGTTCCTGGGAATATAATGAACTTAATTATCTGGAAACTCCGTTAGGCTGCCCACAGGGCCATCTGGTCTCCTCTGTTTCCATGGAAATCTCCTTTCTCCTCTCTTGGTGAATCCCTAAGCAGCTTCTGGATGGCAGGTGAGCGTCTATTCAGCTTTAGTCATTTCTCCTCCTGGACACTGAACAAAGCCCGCTTTTCTTTGATTCTCACATCTTGCCTTTGTGAGGATATCATTGGGGTAGTAGTAAACTTTATTTCCTCTATATTTTTAATTCCACTCATTAGACTGATGCTTTTCTCTTATCATGCGAACATATTCTTTGTTTTATTATTTCAACACAAAAATGAGCTTTATTTGTCCACATTTTGCTGGGGTGGGGGAGGCTTATTTCACTACTCATCCTCACTGATAAATTTTCAGGTACTTCCAAAGTGACTCAAGACTTAAGAAGTTTTGCCTCAGTAAACAAGAACATGCTTTCCTACTAACTTAAGCTTGTATCTAGTTCATCACTTTGAAGTCAAGCTCTTGAGAGCTATGATTTTCTCTGGCAATCATAATTTTTTGCGGTACATTCACTCATCAATTCACTTTCATTCAGCTTCCATTAATTACTATACTTCTTTTGAAATTTCTTACTAACATCACCATGAAACTGCCAACTGCTAAATTCATTGGATGTGTCTGTCTCTTGCTTAAATTCTGATGGATGTAGCTTTGCTGAGCCCTCTTCACTTTAAGATATTTATAGATAGCCACATTAAAAATTAGTTTTTACTGGCAGCGCCTGTGGCTCAAGGAGTAGGGCGCCAGTACCATATGCCGGAGGTGGCAGGTTCAAACCCTGCCCCGGCCAAAAAAAAAGAAAAAAAAATTAGTTTTTACTTAAAATAACTATGTTCTAGGCATATCATTAGGTGATTTCTTGCTCAGACTATCTTGTTCGTAACGGAATCATTACTCTTATTTGCACTTGACCAATGTCATCTTATTCTTGAAACCTAGTTTCTCATTGTTTTGCTCTCACCTTTTTTGGGTTTTATGGGTCCCGACTTGTTTGTATCTACCCCTCTCTCCCACTCTAACAGGACTCGGGGTGTTAGCATGCATGATTTTTTCATGGTAGCTATGCAGTCATTCTTTAAATATATTTTACTGTGTACCTTGATTGCAGAGTGGAATCAAATTATCAACTCTGACCCTTTTTGATCTGCCCAAAGACAATTTACAGACCTTTTTTAAAAATCACTTAAAAAAAATAAAACCTTTATTGATATATAATTTGCATATCATACAATTCACCCATTTAAAATGTGAAACCCAAGGACTTTTAGTATATTCACAGAACTTGTCAACCACAATCCACTTTAGAACATGTCACAGTTCAATCAAGGGACCTTTGTCAACAGTAGTGATCCTTTCTCTTTTCTCTCAATGAGGGAACCACAGTCACCCAACATCAAAAGCAACAGCAACCACTATACCAACAGCAATCAACACGGCTTTATGAGCGGATAACAGGGGTTTTCTAAATTCTTAAAATAGTGCAGTTCACAATTTCCTTAGATTGAGTTTATTCTTTTTTTCCTGCCTGTTCTGTGAAAAGTAGATTTTATGAGAGCAACTGCAATGTACTCCTGAAAATCATCGAAGTATTTCATAAAAATACTGTCGTATCTGTGTTGCCGCTTTTCATCAGGAAGCACATTTTTTTTTCTAGCTTCCTTTCCTGTAGGTAAATGTTCATATTTGCATACAATTCTGGTCCATCTAATTCGCCTTTAAAACATATGATCAAATAACACGTGGAAAAATGATGGTAGAAGACAAATTTTTAATAATTGAAGATGTGCAAATTGGCATTCGCATTCCCTCCATTGCTTTTAATTTAGTGAACCAAAGTACCTGTGAGTTTCTTATGCCTGTGTTTGCTAATTGTACATCTGCTCACTGGCCTCCCATTTCCCTCTATTCAAACACCGTTGTCCAAACTTTATTTTGATCATTTTCGTTATCAAATTCTATGTCCCTTGGGAAAGTTGGCAAGTAAATCTTCATTTCTTGACTTCAAATATTACCTTCCCTCTCTATTTATTTTCCTCCTTCTGTTAATTCCCTGCCTCTTTTCATTTCACCCCTCCTCCTCCCTCTTTTCTCTCTCTCTCTTTCCAGCCCTTAAACTCCTGACTAGAAGATTTTGTTAAACTTCTTCTGGTGTGATTGTCTTTCAGATAGAATGGAGTAAAAGGGAAATTAGGAAATTTTGAGTAGCAGACATTCAAATTTGAAAGACTGAATTCGTTGTTACATATATGCAGTGTTTGGCTAATTTGACATATTGTGTAGGCTGGTCTAGGAAGTTGGACACTTTTCCACAATTATTTCTGTGGGAAAATAGCTGAGAAGCTCCCAATAACTGCTGACCTTTGAGACTTTCTCGTGCAAGTCAGCATACATGATCCCTTTATAGAGAAGGCCACATTTCTTGCCCATGGCAATTCTGGCTTCCTCTCATTCTTCAGGGATTCTCAACACCACTTTTATTTTCTTCACTTGATTCTTGATACACCCTACACACACACACACACACACACACACACACACACACACTCACACACTCTCAAACAGGTGTCCATAAAGTTCGTGTGAATTTACTATGCTAAACTATTTTAAACTGTACACCAACTTTATGGACACCCTGTATATTAGCTTTGCAATATGTCCAAAAAGAAAAAATATTGGCTTAAATTCATGGCTTCAAGTCCTCTTAGACAGTATAGCACTTATTCAACTTGTTAATTTAAGCCCAACAATGTAGAAATGAATTTATCTATAAGAGAGGGCATATATTTATGAAGATATCCCCATTTATAATTAAGATAAAATGTTACCTCCAATGTTCAGCCCACTGTGCCAACATGCTATTCTTAGTCTTTGGACTAAGTGCTATGTCATCCAGCAAGGGAAAATTTGAGAGTTATTTCTCATTTGTAGCTTCTGATCTATTAAACATTTTCAGTAAGCTTATCCAGGCATTGGCAATAATATGTCTGTACATTCATAGGGTGCTGAGATAACACAGGTAAAAATAACTAAGTTATTTCTCCATGTGAAAGAAAGAGCGTAGTTCTCAAAATCAGAAAGAGCGTAGTTCTCAAAATCAGATAAGTGTTTGCATTCCTGTTCCGATCTTTACTAAATTTGTGATATGTGGCAAATATTTAACCTTATCAGGCCTCCGTGCCTTAAAAACCCTTTCCAATTCTATGTTGGACCTCCTCTAACATAATGTTTTTCTTTTGTGCTTGCTTATTTATAAGCAAAAATAAACAAAACACTTTATTTTGTGTAACCTAATATAGCTAATAAATTACCAGGTGAATTAATATTTCTGTTTTCTCTTGTAAAACTGTGGGATATTCCAAGTAATCCACCAACTTCTTTCCTGTTCCAAACAAAAAAGAGCTGGGGAGTATGCAGGTGGCAGAAAAATGGAATATATGACGTTCTTTCCTCATATGCATGTAAGGAAAAACACATTTTTAAAGGCACATAGCACATAATAGGCACTTAAAAATGTTATATAAAATTAGATGTATAAAGATTCTGAAACATTGAAGGTTTTCTAGGAAAAGTAGCTAGAAGTAATTATAATTAAAAAAAGGTATAGACTAATGGTCCACCACACGCATAGAAAAATTTCATGCGTGTCTAGTATTCATTAATTATCTCTCTCTTACATAAAATATTACATTAAAACTTACTATGTGCCTGGCAATGTGTCAAGTGCTAGGTAAACATTGGTAAACAAAACAATCTTGATTCCTCATCTCACGGAACTTCTCTTTAGGTTTTATTATGCTTCAGTTTTCTTAATTGATCTTTTAAAAGATAGGCTTTTTTTTTTTTTTAGTTCCTATTTTCCTTAGACATTCAAGGTGGAATAACTTTTGGAACTGTTGGGATCTGGATGTGGCACGTAGCTGCCTCTGCAGCACATTCATACAGTTCATTCTCTATTATAGTGTAATTATGGTAGCCATCCATGGATGGCTCTGCTCAAAGGTTAGCTTCTTGTAGGTAGTATATGTGTCTCATTTTTTTGTGTTACATTATTAGTGCCCACCATAGTGCATATAATAAGCACTCACTGGATATTGCCCAGGTAAATTCATCCCTCTAATAAAGCACCATTGTTTAAGATAGGAGCCGATTGCTCACACTTAATTTGAAACATTAATATGAGGGAAAAGATAATTTTACAAAGTCTGCAGTCAACATTGATTACATTTTTAATTCGCTTATACTGTGTGTTTGAACCAAGTCTGAGTTTTGAGAAATGTAGGAAAATAAGGAGCAGTCAATCAAATGTGTTGAGTAAGTCATCATACTCTCCAGGGATTACGAGAAATCAAGATTCACAATAATCCATTCTCTTAAAATCTGAGGTGACCCTTAGTGGAATCTAATGGTGTATGACAGGGATAATTTGATTTGCTCAATTTCTAAATAATCCCTTAAATGTACCGCAACCCTTTAATTGTCTTATCCTAGGAAATATGGAAACTGCTAGAAAAAACTAGTGAAAGCAGCAGCAACGTGGGCTTCATCCTTCCTTCTTGCCAAGCCTACTTGCACTGTCAAATGTATATAATTGAACAGACAGGACTAAAGGGAGAGAAATTAGATTGATTAGAATATCTTTCATAATATGCCATCTACTAAAGAGTTGGGAATAGAGTATATTCTTGATTTTTCAATAAATTTTAATAATTTATATACATACCTTACACTGTTTATTCTGGATAAATAATAGAAAAGGTCACAAATTACTGAATGTGAATGTATGCTCTCTTTCTTTAACACATGTTGTTTGTTCATGTAGTCCACGTGGCAGCACAGTCTGTTGAATGTAGGATATTTTCCAAACTAGTCCTACTGCAATTATCTCAATACTGACTCTGCATCCTCCTAAGATAAACGTAAAATGTTGTTTAGGGAAGTAAATCCAAGAAAACAGTGCTAAGTGATGCAGGATCAATTTTTGGTGACTAACTGGAACTGAAAACATTTCTACTTACATTTGAATGTTCTGCATTTTTAACAAAAAATACCTATCAATGTAGTGCGATATTTTTATTGGAAACATACAATCTATTCTGGGGAAACTACACACTAATCCATACTGAATATACCTTGTTAAACTTAGCAAACTAATGTAAATAACGTATAATGCAAATAAATAGAAATAAACAAATCTATTGGTTGTGGGAAAGTGAAAACTAACACGTTATGTTTTACAAAACACTACATTTATGCTGACAATTATAGACTATTAACAATGAGATTCAGTGTTAATAATCTTTTGTTGTCAGCATCCATACAATGTATTCACAATGAGATGAATTGTTTTACTTCAGGGGATGTGTTTTACCTTTCTGTGATGAAGACAAGTCATAACCAGATGGAGAAAAAAACAAGAGCATATTATATGCAAATAGAACAATGTGATTACAGCTATAAACTAGTGGTGTCTAACAAATCACCACAAAATTTATGACTTAGTAGTTTACTCATACTTTTGTTGCTGTGCTAGGCAGTGGTTTGGGGACACTTGTGGCTAGAATAACCTAGCTACTAGTCCGAAGCCCATTTATCTCCAGCAGATTAGTCATAATCTGCCCTTTGCACATGTTGGCAGCATTACAAGTGAAAGGTAAGTGGTCGAGCCCAGAGATGAGCCTGCAGAGAGATGTTCAGGCCAGGTATATTGAAAGGGAAGAGTGACCCGGGTGTTGTCTGTGCCCTGGAGGGTGCCGTCAGAGACCCATTTTAAATGAGCCCATAGTGGGTAGGCAAATTTCACAGCTTGTTCAGAAGGGTCCTTTGGCATTTCTGGGAGCGGAGTTAGCCACATACTTTATGTCTTTGTCTTAGGTGGAGGGGAGGAGTAAGAGGAGGGAAAAGGGCTCATGCTAGCTGCATTAGGCCCCCACCCTAAGAAGGAAAACACCAAGATGCAAATGCTATCCACGTCTCTGCTTATCTCACACATGCTGATGTCTCGCTGCCCACAGAAAATCATAAGATCAACCCAAGGACCAGTGGGAATGGGACTACATGATGGTGTAAACAGAAGGAGGGACAATTCGTGGAGGCCATTGCTACAACTCGTTAGCAAAATAATTCAATAGTGTTTATTTCTATTATTTCAGATATATTTTCACCACCATCAATATGACCATCTGATGTTTTCATTGCCATCACATGAGAAGGTAATAAGGATAAAGACATATCAATCGAAAGCCACAGAGACCATAAAAAAGTGAGAATTGTCTCCCTTAACTGTAGGAGGTCATAGGAAGAAAGAAGGGTCTTTTCTCTCACACTGCTTCCTGACTGGAAGTCTTTCTTCTTACAGAAGGAAATCAAAACTTTTAAACTACTGTGTTAGCCTATAAGATAATACAATCTCAGAAATATGGTTTCCTAAGAAAATAATGTAGTCACAGACTCATCACATTCATCAATTTCAATCTCTTCTTTACTCATGACAAGTGCACCACTGCTCAAAAGCAGTCCAGGAGAGCACACAGTGTGGGCTTCAGATGCAGGGAGACTGAGCCTCAAGCTTAGTGTAGTCTTCAAACTTAAATTTCCTTTTAAAAAAAAGAAATTGAGGATAATATCACGTATTACATATGTACTTTGTAAATATTCCATGCAATTTTTATGGTACAAAGTCATTCTCATTGTCTTGAGAAAAATGGGTTCTAATCACTGGTCTCACAGCAGAATCTTTGTATTTAAACTATCTCAAAGCACAATTGGAAATTATGATGCCAGGAATTCTTAATAAGAAAGTAGAGAATGGGCTGAACATAGGTTTTACCACTAGCTCATTCACTGTTCAGACTTGAGATACTTACTTCTGTTTCCTGAACCATTTGTTTTATCTTGCATGTATGTGATGACAGTGAAAGGAAGGCTAAAGCCTGGGTAGGGAGGCCTGGGTTAGACTGGTGCTGAATCAACGGAGGACGCACATCCAGGGCATGGTTAGTCTTGCTTTCTGAAAGGAAGGCCCTGGCGTGCTAATTTTTCAAAAGATTTAAAAATTACCTGACATGTTTGCCTCCTAAGAAAGCTTATTGCTGCTACACAAGCAGCCCAGGGATGCTGGAAGCAGCTTTAGAAACATGGATATGATGAGAGGCTTGCTCCTTTTCTGCCATAAGGACACTGGGGAATGGTCACCTCTTTTTGCTTGCCTGATATGGAATTTTATCTGACACTATTCTTTTCTTCTCTCTTTTCCTTGTTTTTCTTTTCTCCACTTATTATACTTTTCCTTTACTCTCATGTTCCTGCTATAAATTCCACTGCTATACAATGATTATCTGTGGTTAGTGGTGCTGGATGGTACCGACTCGTATGAGTGATGCAATGTGAATGCCCCTTTTGGTCTGTGATCACATCTCTAGTCTGGTCACAACCCACCACGACCCATCTGAACTTTGATCTTTCTGACACATGTGTTCATTTAATAGTTAATTTGCCCCAAATTGGACACCTTGTCCCTTCTTACCACACACCACCAACAGTTCTCTAAATTCTTGGCCTAAACTGGCAGAACCATACCTGAGTCATGTCTCACCCTAGTTTTCTTCATGCCTTCCCATAGCTGGATTTTTCCAGTTCCAGTACTTTTACCTCTATAATATTTTCCCCATATTCTTACTTTCTCTCTTTTAACTCATTTTTCCCAAAAGCAAACCGTGAAAACTTTTCTCTGGATTCTCATAATTGCTGTCTAACTTTCTTTCCTTTCTTCTGTTCCTTTTCAGTTCATCCTGATCCTGATTGCCAAACTCATCCCTCAGAAGCTCTTAGTTTTTTCACATCTAACATCCACCTATAATGTCGGTATACAGTTTCCCCTCTCGTAATGTAACTAGCTCAGATCTTGTCTCCCAGAAGCCTTTCTGACCACCCACCAATTCTGACTCTAATTTGCTGTCCCTCCTCTCCAAGCTAGTCATTGATCCCAGTGAAGGCCTTCTTGCCTGCATTCTTGTTAAATAGTGTATACTGTGATTGCTGCTGTGAGCTGAAACTATTTTTTTTAAATTACTGTGAATCCTCATCTCTTATCACAATTATAGTACCCTACAGAGAAGAGTGGATCAATAAATGTTCTATAGTAAATGAAGAGTTGTTATCAGGGTTTTGATTTCCCCATAATATGAGTTCACTTAATGCACTGAGACGTGTTCCCTAATATTTTGGAAATAGAATTAAAATATTATACCATAGCATCTTTTATTTGAATTGGATGTGAGGATCATTCTCTCATGCCTGACTGACATTGTCATATATTAACTATTCATTCCCGTCATATTTTAAAATATATTTTGCATCATAATATTGAGATAGTAGGTGAACTGATCATATCAGTAGTACAGTAGCTCCTCAGTAAGGAGGAAGGATTGACTCCAGAACATCCTCAGATACCAAAATTCATGGATGCTCAAGTTCCTTATGTAAAGTGGCACAATGTTGACATAGCATTAATGCACATCCTGCCTTAAAGTTAAAGCATCTCTAGATTCCTTATAAGACCTAATACAATGTAAAGGCTTAGTATATAAGTAGTTGTTATATTAGATTGTTTAATGAATAATGATAAGAAAAATGTCTACATATTCAGCACAAAGGGAACACTTTAAAAAGTTATTTTCTTTCTATTGTTTGAATCTATGAATGCAGAATCCCCTGATAGAAAAGGTCAATTGTCCTGAGGTTGGCAAGAATCTTATATCTACGCTTTCACCATGCAATAAGGATATGTGAATAGTTGCCTTCCAACACGTTAGGTGGACAGGTCTTTAGTCACATTTGGAAAGGAAAAATGTGACTTGCAAAGTGACAATTCACTGAGTTGATTTCTTTGTCATTTAAATAGTTGACTGCTGCAGCTTTTAATTCCCTTGCACTAAGCCAAACTCTCGGCTTCACTGTGCTATCAATTATTTCTCAGTACAGCTGCTTGCCAGACAGTTGTTTCAACACTTCCAAGGTGACTTCAGAATGTTCCCAAGGTCGTTTTAGGATATGCTGAAAGAAAAGCGTTGTGTGCTCCATTAAGTCCCTTTTCCCCTTTGTAAAGTTACGCATCTTAGCTTTACAAAATAATTCTCCCACTTCATCCCTTTCTAGAGGTTGAAGTACATTTTTCCAAAATACATTTGCATTTTCCTCCCATTGAATTTGTTCTACGTGGCCCATCCAAATAGCCTCTCCTGCAGCATCTGTTGAAACAATCCAATATGACTTAGGAGTTTGGCTTCCCAGATGCTGGCTTCTCATTCTGATAGCAGCAGCATGGTCCAGGGCTTATGAACTCAGGGACGTCTAAAATTCTGCCAGTTATATGAACATTGTCTGTAGACATTTTAAAATTCATCCTAATGTACCTGGGCCTCAGTCTTCTCACCTTGCAACTGGAACCCTTAAAGTTCTCATGCTGAAGGCTTTTACTCTTTCCTCCTCAGTTCTCCCCAGAGATACAAAAAAAATCAAAATGGAGATACAAATTTGGAACTGCACAGAGGAAGTTTTATTACTCCTAGTAAAGACAAAAGATCAGTCAGACTATGCCTCAAAACCAGGGAATAATAAGGGTTTCACGTGTCTGTTACAAAAAAAAGAAGAAAAAGAAAATAAACGTGCACTCCAGAGTTTTCCATTTTAGCTGCTTTGGTCAATTTAGTGGATGGTTGTTAATTCTGAGATGATGTTTTTTCCTAAGTACTTTGTGTTAAAATATGTTTTGTCCTCTTAAATGGTGGTGGTGACTGGAGAAAGAAGTTAATTACTTTAAAATGTCCTTACTTAGAAGAATCAAAATTTAGGAAACTTTTCTTTTCTGCTCCCCAAAACATATGCTGAAGATATTTACTTACCTATGAATTTCGAAAGATTAAGAATTACTATAAAAGGCACCAGCAGATGTAACCAAACTGACACTACATTTAGGGCACTCCTTAACACTTTTCTCACATAAACTTTTCTAATCCTCCCAGAATCTCTGTGAGGTTATATACATATTTTGTATTAACTTTATTTAATCATGTAGTATTTGTTTTATTAAATCATAGCTGTGTACATTAATGCAACCATGGGGGTACAATGTGCTGGTTTTATATACAATTTGAAATGTTTTTATCAAACTGGTTAACATAGCCTTCACAGCATTTTCTTAGTTATTGTGTTTAGACATTTATAGTCTACACCTAGTAAATTTCACATGTAAGATGCACTGTAGGTGTGGTCCCACCAATTACTCTCCCTCCACACATCCTCCCGCTCCAGTCCACACCCTCCCCTTTACCCTTTTCTTGGGTTATAATTGGGTTACATAGTAAGACTAAGTACATTGGATATTTTTTCTTCAATTCTTGAGATACTTTGCTAAGAAGAATATGTTCCAGCTCCATCCATGTAAACATGTAAGAGGTAAAGTCTCCATCTTTTTTTTATAGATAAGAAAATTGAGGCACAGAGGAATTTTATTACAGGACAATAAATGCTAGAGGCATATTTTGGACTGAAATTGTAGACTGTGCTCTAAAACCTCTATGCTAAATGGCCACACTGATTATTTCTACACTCCCTACTGGCTCCCTGGGTATCTAGTCAGCTGATTTTCTTAGTTTCCTGCACTGACACACTATAGCTGGTAGATGTAATTGGAAGTCTTTATGCAGCAGCATATATAGTTCATTTATAAGTAAGCTATACAAACTCCCTGTGAAATACATAAATTAAAAATATGAATGCCAATGTGCACGGGTGGTATGAAAGAATCATAGTATGTGAAGCTGTTAGGACCATTTCTAAAGCACAGACTCATTCTATAAATGGGTTTACACAACCCCTCACTTTTCAGTCTCTCCACCTGATGCTCTGCATTTACGCTGATGCCAGAAATAGGTTTCTCCCGCTGGACCATTCCTGGGATCTTCATCAATTTCTATTTACCAATCAAAGCCTTTTACCCTTAGGGGCTGTTTCACTTTTGAAGTGTCACTTCTCTCTCTGCCCTCCCCATCATGCTTTTAAAAACAAAAATAGATGACAATCACAGCAACAATGGCAACAATAGTAGTTAACATTTATTGAGCATTTGTTTCATGTACAATTATATACACATAGAATTTCACGGAATCCTCCCAAAGAATTCATCCTTAGGATCCCCTGTTTATCAACAAGGAATGTAGATACACTGGAGTTGGTATCTGGCTCAATATATCCCAGGTAATAAATTACATGATGGAAAATAAAAATAGGCAGTACGAGTTTATAAATGTTATGTTTGTTCTGTGTGACTATCTGAAATGCCATTGGGCTGCTCTGTAACTTCTTGTAGTTTTAACAAAGAGACTCTTAAGATTCAGTCTTCTGATTCAGTCTTTGCATATCTGCCTTTCCAGTACTGGGGTATTTGTTTTTTTGTATTTGTTTTGCCAATGACTGGAATCTTGTTTATAGGTTCCAGCTTATCTATGGACACATTCTTTTCAATACTGAAAACAGCATGGATTCCTGCATAAAACGTTGCCCTGGATTTTTGGGCTCATATTCTGATTGTTCATCAATAAACCGTAGACACAAATGGAAGCTCTTCATGCCAGTTGACACTATTGGGATTTTATCCACTGTCTGCTATTCTACTGTCTGGGTAACATGCTTTGTGTTTTCACCTTTGCTTCTTTTCCTAATATGAAAAATATTCTTGCCACTCATTCTGGGACGTATTCTTTATTTTGACTGCTACATCTATTCAGAGATCTGAGGCTTTCTCATCTGTCTTATAACACTGCTGTCAAATGGGTCTGCCATTAAAAATGCTATTTTTTTAATGTTACATCTTTCTATGTCATTTATCTTTGCTTCATCAGAAATGGGCTCATGCCTCTGCCTCAAATTTTGTGAAATTATATATACTTATTCCCTGTTAATGATGGTCTCCCTTCTTACCTAACTACTTTTTTTGACTCTGTCCTGATATATATAATTTAACCAACTATTTAAATCTTTCTAAATATTTTTAGAAAATATAGCAGTTACCATAGTTACTAATAATATAGAACATCAGGTCTAGATTTTCATCTTAAACATAAATAACTAGAGATTACTTCTGGTGAGAAATGAAGGTGGGGACAGAACTTTGGCCAGAACGCCACTGCCCACTATTCCAACTCACCTGGTATCATGACCTGAAGGGGCATGTTCAGAAGTCTATTTGACATATGTTAATTCTCTGAACACAAGATCTATGAGGTCTGTGGGAGAGAAACAATGCTTGATATGTACATAAAGAGAACCCAGCACGTGGAAAATCCAATAGACGTTCATCACTTAACTGTAAACGGAGGCTTCAGTAGACATGGTGGACCCGTGAACATGGAGGTTTACATCTGTTAGGAATATACACAATAGTGAAGTATATATATAAGTGCACTTTACTTTTGTTATGATGGCATTACCATAGAATAGAATTAATTAGAATTTCTGTGTTTTTGTGCAACATCTGATGTATCTTGTCCCGATAAAGTCAAATGAGTCTATATGAAAATCAAGCAAAAGTCATGGTGCAGTTAACAGAATAAAGTGTTTCAGGAAAAAGCTCTTGCCCCTATCTTTCAAGGAGTCATTAGGAACACCATAAGAGTTATGTCAGGTAATTACAAGGGTATATGTGAATCCTAGTAAATGTGGAATGTAAAGGTCTTAGCAAAATAACTAAGAAAATGCTACAAAAGCTATGTTAACTAATGTGATGAAAATGTGTCAAATGGTCTATGAACCAAGTGTATGGTGCCCCACGATCATACTAATGTACACAGCTATGGTTTAATAAAAATAAATTAAAAAATAAATAAATAAACCATCGTGCTGTGTTTTTCTGGATATTGTGAATTTCACATTTTTCAAGGTATTTTAAAATTCGTAACTGGGTTTATATTTTACATAATGATTTTTAAGTTTTGTATTTATCATCTTGTATTATTTATATTGAAAAGGAAATGAGAAGTTGTGAAAGCTTCCGTTGTGAAAGCTGCTTCTAAAAGAAAAAGACCGAACAATAACGTATATAAATTCCTCCCCTGGGGGAGGATCGTGAGGTGAGAAAATGCCACGACAGCCACATTGGAGAGCAAGCTAAGCCTTCTTAGATGAAAGGGAGCAGGTCTCAAGTATGGCACAGGAACTATTTGGATATGGTGAATGGAAACTCGAGAGATTGTTTTAATCCTAGGGCTTATTAAAGTGTATAAAATGTTTCTTTGAGTTGTCCTTAGAATGGTACTTGTTTTCAATAGCAGGTGGTATTCCATGGACAACAAAGTTTAGTTAAATTCAACCAGAAAAATAAATCTTTATTTTCATTATAATTGTTCTGTCTTCCTAAGAACCATAACTATGGGGTGTGAAGTATGTTAGTAATACAGGGAATTAAGAATTCCAAGACTGATTGCATTAGTATAGTATAGAAGAAAATGTACCTTCTCACACAGATTACAAAACAATTATATATAGGAAAACATCACTAAAGGGCATGCTGCACTTGCTAAAAGGTTTGGAAATTCTTTAATCAAATAATAATAATAATAATTTTAAATATTTTAAAGTTATCTATCTATCTAGTCATTTGTTTTCCCTGTTTTCCTTTTATTTACCTGAATCCAAACATTTGTTCGAAAGCTTCTTTTGGAATGGGCAGACTAAGGATGATGCACTCCCTGTGCCTGCAGGAAACTCCTCTACTGGAGCTACACTTTTTTTTTTATTAATATTAAATCATAGCTGTGTACATTAATGCAATCATAGGGTACCATGCACTGGTTTTATAAACAGTTTGACAAATTTTCATCACACTGGTTAGCATAGCCTTCCTGGCATTTTCTTAGTTATTGTGTTAAGACAATCATATTCTGCATTCACTAAGTTTCACATGTACCCTTATAAGATGCACCGCAGGTGTAATCCCACCAATCACCCTCCCTCTGCCCATCCTTATCCCCTCCCTCTTCTCCCTCTCCCCCTTCCCCGTATTCTTAGGTTATAACTGGGTTATAGCTTTCCTATGAAAGCCATAAATTAGTTTCATAGTAGGGCTGAGTACATTGGATAGCTTTTCTTCCATTCTTGAGGTACTTTACTAAGAAGAATATGTTCCAGCTCCATCCATGTAAACGTGAAAGAGGTAAAGTCTCCGTGCTATGAATACAAACCTGCAGGAGCTACACTTTTTATTGCACACCATGCAAGACACTAATCTGGGTCCCTGTCATGAGGTTCTTGAGCAGAAGTACAAAGTACTACCAATCAGTTTTGAGAGTTTCATTGTGCTGACTACTCGATGCTCTGCCTTGGACTTAACTGTGTGAAAAAGAAACAAAGCAACACAAACACAAGTTTGACTTTCGTTCTCACTGCACCATTAATTATGCAATCAAAAAAGGAAAATATTTTGATATCAGAGCCTTACTCTCTTTACAACATATTTTACTGCATAGTGTAGTATTATTTCATATTTTATCTTAACATGATCGTTGCTTGGAAGAAAATAAAATTAAATTTCATTGATTAAAGTCATAAATAAAATGTGTTTTTCTCAAAAAGAAAGTTAAATTATAGGGTTCTCTATAAAATCTAAAGATGATTTTCAATTAAACTAGTAATAGAAATTTCATTTATTCTTTTCTCTGATGTCTGTTTTTCAAACACTATGTTTGTAAGCTATTTAGACTAATGAGACAAAGCATAGACAATAAGAAACGTTTACTCTTCAATTGAAAACATTTTTTGAACATTAACTATGTACACATAAATATAAAACAAATGATTCTAATGAAAATAAGTACAGGTGGCCAATAAATATTTGAAAAACTGCTTACTATACTGATTACTATAAGAAACAGAAAATAAAATGTTAATTATATATACTTTTCAATAAGTATGTTAGTAAAATTTAAGAGAATTGGAGGCCAATTGTGGTCAGGATAAAAGGAAAATTATCTGTAAACATTATTGATTTACTGGTAAGATAATGCAAAATTTAGAAAGAATGTGCATGATATGTCAATTTTTTTTTTTTTTTTTTTTGCAGTTTTTGGCCAGGGCTGGGTTTGAAACCACTACCTTCGGTATATGGGGCCGGCACCCTACTCCTTTGAGCTACAGGCACTGCCTATTATTTGTCAATTTTAAGTGAGCACACTTAGACCACAGCAATTCCATTGGTAGCTAAATTATTCTGACGTGGCAACCACAGTGTGATTTTATCTGAATTGCAAAACTTGCAAGTTTTCACTTTACATTCAGAAAACCTCAGGTTCTTTGCCTTTTCCCTTTGTTACCTTGTGTTAACATTATTCTCTTCATTCTAAAGTTTTATGGTTAAAGTAGTTTGCACTTGCCCTAGACCAGTGGTTCTCAACCTATGGGTTGCAACCCCTTTGTAACCATGAAAATACATCCTGCATATCAGATATTTACATTAAGATTCATAACAGTAGCAAAGTTACAGTTATGAAGTAGCAACGAAAATAATTTTAGGGTTGGGGGTCACCACAACGTGAGGAACTGTATTAAAGAGTCACGGCATTAGGAAGGTTGAGAACCACTGTCCTAGAATGTAAGGAAATGGAACAGTATGCAGTGGAAGAAAAGATTAAGGAGGACAAAACTCAAGTGGAATTGTGTCACAGGCTTTTTGTTATGTTTTATTTTCCTAAAAGTTCTGCAAATGTATCACTTTATGATAAAACTGTGTTTATTATTTCGTAGAAAACAAACCCATGCAGGACTTGAAGGCCAATGGACCAGTTTACAAAATTTTGGAAATTTAGAACTAAATAAGTGTTCTCTGAAGATATGAGGGTAAACAATTTTAAGGTCCTGGGTTCAATATCTGCTGAAATTAAGTCCTTCAACATACATTTATTGAAGACAGAGACCTCGTGGCAAAGAGATACTATGTAAATTGATCATGTTTTAAAACACATTGGAAACTGATAACTAAACAATTACAACAAAAAGGTTGCATGGGGACTCCACTAATTAGAGCATAGCCAATTGCCAGTAGTGTTCACCTATTAATAGGTGTTTGCTATGCCACGTGGGCTGATAAAAAGAGACACTTCACGTTTTCAAGCTTAGTTGTTAAAGGAATCAGTGAAAATGTTAATTCAGTGATTCATAATTTAATGCATAACTCCAAATGAACATGGCGGAGGCAACTGGGACTGTAAAAAACTTTCTAGTTTACATTTAAAAAAAAAACTGATACGTTCACAGCCCTGGGGAAATAAAACTGCCCTGGAGCTTCTGATGTTAGAAAGTGCTGAGTGACAGCTAAACTAGTGCATGTAACCCTCAGGGTGAGACTACTTCCTGGAGAAACACAGTTTTTCCTTGCCAACTGTGCGGTGGTGAATTGTACTTGACACTCTCTCCCCAGAGATGTGAAGAATAGACATATTTTGAGGATCATAAAATTTTAACAGATGGTTTATGTCTCTGTTAGGTACAATGCTTTTGTTACAAGGATAATGGTGTTGGTGATTAGCGTGATGATACTTCTTTGGAAAATCGTCACATATTTTTGTATATTGAGAACAAAAAATAAAAGAAGTACTATAACATTTGCTAAGTGCCAAATTGTCACTTTCATGATAACTTTCACAACAATATCATAGCTTGGTTATCTCCAAGAGTGCTAGCTTTCCTTTTCTTTTTTAAATGTATCTAAAATTATCTTACTCCTCAACCCCATGTCATATTTAGATAGAAATCCTGTATCCTCTAGTCAATATCATTATACTATTTCTGGAATCTTCTTTCTCTCCTATGCAACTCTAACAGAAATTCCTTACTTCCCTTTATGGTGAATTGCTCTTATCTATATCCTAGGTGAACTCCAAAGTAGAATGAAGCTTCCGCTTTCTCTCCATACTCGATAGAAATAAGACAATTAAACAACATAAAAGTTTTGGATAATCAGGAAAAAAGTATAGTGTATAAACCGATGCAAATTTTAACAGCTTATAAAACATCTTTCCTCTTCAGAAGTTTGTTAGCCATTTCGTTACTGGCAATTTCCTGTTCTCAAGATTTCTGCCTAGTTCCTGTTCATCCTCCCCCAGCTAAGTCCTCTATTTTCTGGCATCTTTCTCTTGACGTGTTTCTTCTCTTCTCTTTCCACTCTTCATGCACCACTACCTCTTCAATGCATCTCTCACTTTTCCTGTTTCCTCACAAAAACAAACTTCCCATTCACACATCTAATCAGCCATTCATCTATTTATTCATTACCACAAAACTATGACTTCACCTAAGACGTCAACCTATATTTTCACACCAAAATTGCCAGGGATTGTAGTTTGCTAAATTAAAAACATGTGAAATAATGATCTAAAGGAATTTTGCATTAAAAATGCAACCTCTAATTTCAAGAAGTGTGTTATTTTCATTTGTAAAATAAAAGAAAACTCAGAAAGAGAGATTAGGTGGCATAAGTCATATAGCTGGTCTGTGTCAGAGTTTGTATTTAAATTTGTATTTTGCTACGACCCCTTGATTTGTTTTTTACTTTTTATTACTGATGCTGTTACTTGTTATATAAACTACATTTAGTCTTTAAAGGAAAAGCCAGCACTTAGTACAACAGGCAGAGCAAGCATATTCAGTGATATCGGCTGGAATTCAGGAAAGCTTCTTGATAGTCAAGATAGTAGCAAATCTCTTAAAATACAAGAAAACTTAGGTCAACAGGCAATGAATGCCAGACATGCTTTGACAAAACAAGATCATGCTGTAAGGAAACACAGTCTCTGCTCAAAAATCAGATACACAGTGACAATTTTTCTGTGCAAGACCGTGAATTACCTCTATTCTTTTAAATCCACTAACTTTCATTTCTACTACAATTTTTAAATCATTTGTTTATACGTCTCACAAATGCCTCTTACATATCACATTCAACAACTGACTTTAAAAACAGCTGACTTTTTAGGTTCAATTCTGCTGGGTATTTACTTCCTGCAAAAACTAAACATTTTACACCCACACAGCTGTGTATATGCATTTACATGGCTTTAATATTCCAGAAATTAGTTGCCTAAGAAGATGAAGTTACAAATAACTGTATTGTTTATTTCAGTAACTTACGTAAGCTTAACATGACTGAAAAATGGGCTACACAACTAGCTTTCATTTGAGTAAATTCCTTTTTCTTGGGACAAAAGATGTAGCTCATCAAATGACTGTTCACTCTCCAAGACTTCATAGAAATCCTGGCTTGGTTGTGTTCACTAGTCCTAAACTATTTTGTAATGAAGCTTGCCTGATAGTTATCAAAATCATCTGCTTTTCCCTCATACCCCATCACACAAAGAAACACCCAGTGAAGCAGACCCTGCAATCCTTACCCCTCATTTTTCCTCCTCCCTCTCAGATGTTACCAACATTCTATTAATTAGTCACCTCCTCTATGGCAGGAAGATATAAAATCTCTTTTGGTCAATGACAGGTTATTTTGTCGACATTTAGAAGAATTCACTGTTGGACATGTAAAAACTTTTTAGGTGCCCAAAATTACCTAATGCCAAGGACACAACTATACATACAGTGTTCTTAGATTAAGAACTATGCATAAACCATAATACTTTGTAGAGGTATCTCTCTTTGTGGTAGTTACCAAAAATAGTATTTTCCAAAGTTTCTAGAATCTATCATAGTTATTCACAGACAAAGGAAAGGCATTTGAATGGTCCAAAGAAAGAAAATGAGAATCAAAAGTGGTATTTTCTTTTTTTTTTTTTTTTGTAGAGACAGAGTCTCACTTTATGGCCCTGGGTAGAGTGCCGTAGCCTCACACAGCTCACAGCAACCTCCAACTCCTGGGCTCAAGCGATTCTCCTGCCTCAGCCTCCCAAAAAAGTGGTATTTTCTAACTAAAAACAAAATTATTTCAAGATAATTCAAATCAAATGGTCTACCTAATAAACGTACAAAAGCTTTAGGACACCAGTATTCAGAAATTAACATTAAAAGAGCATATGCCATTATTTTAGCTTGTCAGTTAAAGAAAGGTCTGGTAGAACTTAAACCTCAAAATGTACATTTGTACAAATTACTGGTAAATGCCTAAATTGATAAAATTGTTTGGGAAAGTAATTGACAATTTGTTTTCTGAGTTTCTGGCTTTCCTTTTAAGCAGTGATCCTAGAATAGATCAGGAGATAGGAAATAAAGCTGTGACTTATTATCCAAACCGACTCAGATCTAAGTAACGGAGAAATAATAAGTAATTAACAGCAGCTTGTCCCTTCTGATTATAGAATGAACTTTACATTTTAAGCAATTTAAAATACCTGCACACACAAACTTTATGGACACCTTGTATTATCCTCTTCATGATGTCAGTGTTTAAAATACAAAATCTTATCATGTCTCTCTTAAACTATTTAGAAAAGTGTTAACTAGAGTTCATAGTCCTATCTTGGAGTATTGTTTTTACTTTCCTTACTGCCATCATTAGCAGAAACACGAGTTTTCAGAATGCAGCTTTAAATGAGGAACTTCAATAATTCACGTCTTATTCTAACATGTTTTGGGCTGCTCTATGAGACGTCTTTCTTCCTATGAGACAGTTACTTATTTGCTTTTTGTCCTGTTTGTTGTCTTGGTGGTTCTTCTGGTCTGGACTGCACGGCTGACACTGGGTGCCCTGGGATGTTCTCATGTGTCTGAGGCTTAGATTGAAACCCAGTGTTTTTCAACACTGGTCACAAATTAGAATCAAGAAACAATGCGATAAAAAGTATTTAAATTGTTCATAAATTTTGGTTTTGAAAAAGTCACAAATTTGGCCACCAAAGTTCATATTTGAGTGCAATGTCCTGGGAAATTCTGTAGTTCTATGACTAACTGCTGACTTGTACTATCAAGAAGCCCTAGGTTGCAGCAGTGAATCATTATTATTTAGAACTTCAGGATACCAGGTCAGGCAAGGAGGTTCCTGAACTTATCCCAGAAAAAGTGCTCCTGATTGCTGAATATCACTATGGTCACCAGATGGCCACAGGGGCATATTTTGAAAGTGATCATAGTGATTTTCAGCAACCAAGAATGTAGCATTTTTTCTAGGATGAGTTCGGAAACTTCATTGTCCTACCTCATATACTCTTAAATAATAAAACCAAAGGATGAATACAATAGTAGGCAAATCGGAAAGCTGCAGCAAAGAATTATTTAGAAGTAAAATGGTGGTCAGAGTAGATTAATGAAGGAACGATATTACAATACTCTGGGAGCTGGAGGAACTCCAGTGCAGCAACTAAGCTTTGAAGGAAGAACACACCATTATCTGAAGGGGGAGGAAGAAGACCTTGGATATTATGATGTGCAACATGAAAGAAAATCTCAGAGACAAAAAGCATTCATAAAAGGAAAATATTTTGGGTGGCGTCTGTGGTTTAAAAGAATAGGGTGCTGGCCCCATATGCCAGAGGTAGGGCCAGCCCCAGCCAAAAACTGCAAAAAAAAAAAAAAAAAAGAGAAAAAGAAACTCTGTATAACAGGAAAAGATTTTTACTCATAAAAAGATATATTCTCAAAACAGCACATCAAAGCTCCCATACTCTGCCAAGGGACAGCTGGAATTCCTGATGTCAAAGGTAACACCATGCCAACAAGCACAGAATTGATTCATCCAATCCTGCCGTACATTGCACAGAGCTTTGTGGTTGAAGAACAAATAGGAAACACAGGGAAATATGCAGATATTCTGTCTATGTACAAAGCACCTCGTCTGCCTTACTGACTTCTTGTCTAATCTTCGTGCATTGCTGAAGGTCCTGTGTATTCTTTCTGTGATGATTATTGAGAAGGTATGCAATGAAAATGAATGAAAAATCTACAGTATAAATAAAGAACACATTAGCAGACAAACTTGGCTTTGATTAACAGAAATTTTGATGTCGAACATGATTGAGACTTAATCATAGACACAAATATCAAACTCTGTACTGCATCAGTGGTTTAGGTGATGCATAATTTATTTAAGATGCCTAGGATGAAATTTCAAAGTAGGTTTTCTTTAATATGTTATATTTGTAAGAAAATCTGCAATGTGTATGTAAGCCACCAGTCACTGAACGTCCCAGCCTATAGCCCTCTCACTGAATCCCTTAGCCACTGACAATGTCTCCATTTAAGTATCCTTGTTTGAGCATGCGTACTTTAAAGATGTACCTGTTCTTCCAGAAGGTAATATTGAATGTACTGCATTTAATTTCTGTGTTATCTCTGCTCTTGGCTCTGAAAGCATTTTATTTAAATCTCTTTGGATCTAACATTTTTTATGTGAATCTAATTGTCAGATTTGAATGATCAAGTCTTTTGATAACATTTGAAGAGATGGCTGAGAAGGAATGCACTTTTTACAATGTTACAATAAATGTCACAATTGACCTTTGACTAATAGCTTTAAGTTTGTTGTCAAAAATATGTAAATGGATAAAGAATGCCAGAGAGTGAGAAAAACTGTGAGCTCGCCATACAAGCATTTTCAAATGGATGCTGTCTTCACCAAATAAACCCGGAGGAGCAAGTTATACTTAAGGTTCGTAGGGAAGAAGCAGCCATTGCTGTTGCACTTTGCATCCTTTTGTTGAGCTCAATTCTGTGTGTCTTAGACCATATTGCTATAGCAAAACACCAAAACCAGGTAAATTCCAAAAATCGATAGTTATTTCTCACAGTTTTAGATGCTGGCACGTTCAAGATCAAGGGATGACCGCAGGGATGATGCTGTCTGTTTCCAAGGGGGTACCCTGATGCTGCATCCCCAGAGAGAATGAATGCCCTGTCCTCACATGGCAGAAGGGACAGAAAGGTGAACTTGCACCTTCAAGCCCTTTTATAAGGCACTTATCCATTTAGGAGAGTGGAGCCCTTGCAACCTAATCCTAAAGGCCCTCTTCTTAATACTGTTGCCTTTAGAAGTGAATTTCAACATGAATTTTGAAGCAGACACAAACATTCAAACCTTAGCACTCCCTCACAAGCCTTATACCATGCACATGTTGACCTTTTCTGTTTCAGAGTAAGTGGAGATTCAGAGGCCATAGTGTGTGAGTAATGGTTCTCCAAAGAAACAAAACCAATAGGAGAAATAGGAATGATATTTCAGGGCGGCACCTGTGGCTCAAGGAGTAGGGCACCGGTCCCATATGCCGGAGGTGGCAGGTTCAAACCCAGCCGCGGCCAAAAACCACAAAAAAAAAAAAAAAAAAAAAAAAGGAATGATATTTCAGAAAGGTTTGCTGCTGACGAAACTTATTATAGAAATGGAATCATTTCTTGAGGAAGGTTAAGATTTCTCACAATCTGCTTTCTGCAAGTTTGGTGTGATTTAGACCAAATCCAAAGGTCTGCGAATTAGAGGGAAGATGATATAAGTCCTGCTTTGAGTCTGAAAGCCCCCAAACCAAAACACTGAGGAACAAAGAGAAAATGGATGCCTCACCCTATCCGGAGAAACCAATTTACCCTGCCTCTACTTTTGTGCACCATTCAAGCCCTCAACAAATTGATGATACCCACTGCATTGCTGAGCGTGAAAATCCTTCCTTAGTCTATACAATAGAAACATTATTCTCTTCTGGATACATCCCGACAGACACGCTTAGAAATAATGTTTTACCAGCTGTCTCCTGTCCTTTCCCATAGAATCTACTGATACCTTGGTCTGCTTGAATAGTCATGACAGAATGCCATAGATGAGCAGCTTCACAAGTGAAATTAACTTTATCCCAGTTCTGGAAGCTGGAAAGTCCAACATCAAGGCTGTGATAAGGTTCGGTTTTGTTGAGGGCTGTCTTCCTGGCTTACAGACAGCCTCTTCCCTGCTCTGTCCTTGCCTGGTGAAGAGAGAGAGAACTCGGGCGTATCATCTGTTCTTAATCAGATTAGGGCCTCACCCTTATGACCTCATGTAATCTTAATTACCTCTGAGAGGCTTTATCCTGAAACACAGTCCCATTGGCACATAAGTGGTTAGGGCTTTAAAATGAATTTTGGGAGGAGACAATTTAATCCATAATTTCTTTGGCTCTGTAAGCAAAACCTAAAACATGTTATAATTTATCTAGGAATAACACAGAATATATTGTTTTATTTTTGATGAGAAAAATATATTTTGCACCGTTTATTTCAATATAAATAAAATGGGAAGTTTGTTTTGAAAAATCAGCAGAAAATTTCAGAAAGGCTTTCTTCAGCATAAAACATTGAGATTATTAATTACAGAAAAAAATGGCCTTGCCAATACCTAATCAATGTGTTGCCTTCTGATTAATTTCATGTGTCTATATAAAAACATATTTCACCAGTAGAGAAGGTATCCGTGGCGTAGCATTTTGTTGGATTTATGAAATACACCCGCTGCACACAGCTGACTGATGGAGCTGCATTGATTTGGCAATCCTGGTGTGCTGTGTGGTTTCAGAAGCCATCATTCTGCACATTGTATCCGATTCAGAAAAGACTCTTCAATGAGAAAATAAAAAAGCTGTAAGTCCTGCATGATCCCTCTGCTTGTACATGTGGAAATCTCCAAAGGCACCTTTAATAGTAATGAAATTATCGTCTTTCGTTCATATAAATCTTTTCATTTCAGGAACTTACAGCTGCTCAGAAATGCCATTCCACTGATCTTCACAGTAACTCTTCAGAACATGGACAGGAGGGTGTTAAAATGTAAGTGAATCTGGTCCTAGCAAATGATCATTAGAGTTAATTTAGGGGCAAAAGGAAATGGTCTTGCCAGAGGAATAAATTTGTATTATTTCCCAAGGTGGGGACATTTAACTAGAGGATCACCCCCTGGCACGTGGTTATGTCTCCTGTTCCAAGGGCATCGTTAAGCCACCAGCTGAGAAGAGCCAGACTCCTCAGGGGCTGTTTAATCCAAGTTCCTCCAGGGAACTCAATTTTCTGCTAAACCAGAAATCTCCCCCAAATTCTCCCAACTGTTCTCTCTTTCTCCTTTCTCTTCTATTAACATGGTCATCAGATCATTATTTACTTTGGGGCATCCTTGTAGCAAGAATACAAATGACTCTGAAGTTAGGGTTTTATTGTTATGTCTAGAAAGAGCCTCAGTGTGCTAGTGGCTGCCCTATAGGTTCCCAGGAACACACAAAAAACATCAGGAGCTCTGTGCCTCCTATGACATTTTTAATAGAATTCTGAATATATGAGTGCATTTTTCTTTTGGGTTGACAAGTTATAAATTCATCAGATTTTCAAAGAAGCTGGAAAATCTCAATATTTAAGAACCACTGCTCTTGAACTATATAATACAGTGGATTCAATCGGTCAAGTTCTAAAATGTAAAGCAAAATACAGTAAAATACAAATTACACACCAGATTGATTGTGTCAAAAGGACATTGAGCCAACCTGAAAAAGCTCCAGTACGTAATACTGGAACAATGTGAGCACCAAGATATAACTAATAATAACATTGGCTTATCACCGAGAAAGGCAATCAATACTTACTAATTTATACTGATATGTATAAATATTTAAATATACACATGGTAGGGAAAGAACAAATTTTCCTTACAGAATTTCTAAGCATAAGTGCGTATACACACCCATTCAGATGGTGAAGACTAATTTCTCTGTCTTTGTGTGTGGGCAGGGAGGAACTTGCTAAAGAATGCGGAGTGAAGAAAAGTAGCTTTGCAGGGAGCGTCACTTTAACAAGTAGCACAAAGGTCTTCAGTGATCAGCCATCGTGATGCTGTGCGGCCTCTCACCTGATGTGACAGAAAGGTGATTTCATATTTAGTTATTCTTCCCCAAATCCCATCAGATTTTGGAGAAAATGCCGGGCAAACACATATTAAGAGACAGTATTCGAAATATATGATAAATTCTGTTCCCTTAGTTTTTGCAATCTTGCCAGGTTACAAAAGATAAGGAAAGTCTAGGGCAATGTCACAGACTGAAAGAGATTAAAGAAACATAAAAATCAAGTGCAGCATTGCATTCTAGGCAGGATCTTAAAATAGGAAAAAAGGACATTAGAGAAATGTCAAATTCAAAAGAAGATGAAGTTTAATAGAACTGAACGAATGTTAAGGTTTTGGTTTGGACAAATGTACCATATTTATGGTATGAGGCTAATATTAAAGGAGGTGTGGTGAAAAGTATATAGGAACCTTCTGTATTGTTTTTCCCACCTTTCTGTAAATCTAAAGTATTTCAGAATAAATAGCAATGATATATTAGTCTATAATTCCCTTAACTTTGCCATTAGGATAATCTTTATTCTCTGAATTAGTCCAGGACAGCTACTTTCCTTCTCTCATTCGAAGAATTGCTTTTTCTTTGGTTGAATATTAGGTAAATCTATTTGCTTCTATGTAGGGATTATATTAAGTATACAGTAAAAAAAAAAAATGCATCTTTAAATACTAAAATCTCACCAAGGATGGGAATGTTGACAAGATGTTTACAACTAAGGGTGCAGACCCCGAGACTATTATTTTCTAGGTGAAATTTAGATTACATTTGATGAACTCTAAGTATACAATTCATGTGGCATGCAGCACATTAACAACGTTCTGCAAATTCCCACCTCTTTCTAGTTTCAAAGCTTTTTCTTCGTCTCAGAAGAACTCTCCATACTCATTACATGATCGTTCCCCACACCCCCATCCTACGTCACTACTTGGATTTGTCTTTACAGATTTGCATGCTGTGGACATTTCATGTAAAATGCATGATATGTTTGACCTTTTGTGCCTGGCTTCTTCACTTTGCATAGTATTTCCTGAGGCGTTTCAGTCTTTCACTACTTTCTATGGCTAAGGGTAATAATGGCTATTGCTTGCATATATCACACAGGGTGTAGGTGCATTTATCCCTGATGAGCAAAGAGGTTTTGTCCATCTTGCAATGATTTTGAGTAGCGCTGCCATGACCCTCATGAACAACTATTTGTTTGAGTACTTGTTTTCAGTTCTCTTGAGAATGTACTAGGACTAGAATTTCTCGATCATGTGTCTAACTTTTTGAAGATCCACAAAACTGTGTTCCATCGGAACTGTACCATCTTACTTTTCTACTAGGGATGAACAAGGGTCCTATTTCTATGCATCCTTGTCACCACTTGTTATTTTCTGTATTATTCATTATAGTTATTCTACCCTGTTTTCTCGAAAATAAGACATCCTCCGAAAATAAGACCTACTTACAGGAAAGATAAGACGTCCCCTGAAAATAAGACCTAGCGCATCTTTGGGAGCACACCTTAAAATAAGACACTGTCTTATTTTCGGGGAAACAGGGTAGTAGCCTAAAGCATTATTTTTATTGTGGTTTTGATGCACATTTCCTTTATTATCAGTGATGTTGAATATCTTTTCATGTACATGCTAACCATTTTTATATCTTTGCAGAAATGTCTATTTAAGTCCTGTGTTCATTTTTAAATTGGTTGGTTTGCATTTTGCAGCTGAGTTCTAAGAGGCTGAATGTTAAGCCCTTATCAGATTTTGCAGGTTCTTTATCACTTTCTTGATAATGTAATTAGATGTAAATTTTTAAAAGTTGTCTAAAGTCCAATTTGTTTATTTATTCCTTTCTTACTTCTGTTATGGCAGTGGTTCTCAACCTATGGGCAGCAACCCACAGGAACTATATTAAAAGAGTTGTGGCATCAGAAAGGTTGAGAACCGCTGGTTTATGGTATCAAATCTAAAAATTCATATTTAATCCTAAGTAAAGACAATTTACCCCTACGTTTTATTTTTCTCATGTTATAGCATTAGCCATTATGCTTAGTTAGTTGATCCATTTTGAGTTTATTTTTGTAGAAGGAATGAGTGTGACTGAAATCCAACTTCATTCTTTCCTATGTTATCCCAGCACCATTGTTCTAAAAATTATTTTTTTATTCACTGATTGATTTCGAACTCTTTATGAAAAATCAATTGACCATAGATGTGAAGGTTGGTTTCAAATCTATTCCTACTCCACTGTTCTACATATCTATCATAATGGCAACACCACAGTATTTTGATTATTGAAGCTTTGTAAGTGTTGATGTTGGAGATTGGACTGTGAGTCCCTACCTTTGTTTTTCTTTTTCTATCGGTAGCCCCTTGCAATTCTACATGAATTTGAGGATTGGCTTTTCCATTCCTGTTAAAAAAAGGAAGGATCATAAGTCTTAAAATACATGGTTTTTTTTTTTTTTTTTTTTGTGCCTTGAAGAAAAGCCATCTGTACATGATTCCATAAAGTCACAGCTCAATTTACCTCCCTTGAAGCTGTGTTTCATTTCTACTTTTCTTTTTTGTTATTATTATTATTATTTTGAGACAGAATCTTATTATGTCACCCTCTGTAGAGTGCTGTGGCATCATAGCGCACAGCAACCTCAAACTCCTAGGCTTAAACGATTCTCTTACCTCAGCCTCCCAAGTAGCTGGGACTACAGACACCTGACACAACACCTGGCCATTTTTTTGTTGCAATTGGCCCTGACTGGGTTCGAACCCACCGTCCTCAGTGAATGCAGCTGGCCCCGTAAACCCGGTGCTACACAAATTTATGATTTATTCAAATGAACAAATAAAATTACAAAAACATATTATCTGTGTTCACCTAGTTGAGATACCTCTTATTTGACAGAAATAGGACTTAGGGATGGAAACTTCATCTGCCTGTGCTTCAGATTTCTCTACTGTGAAACACGGCTAATATTAATTCTTACTTACAGAGTAGTTTTAAAGATTAAATCAATTAGCATGTTAGTGTATAATAATAAGAACACATTTAGCACACAGTACGCTCTCATTAAATTATACTTACTATTATGATCAATTATAATCACTTAACACAGCTTTGGAGATGTGTTAATTGCCACACACATTTGAGAGAAACAAATTGAGGGGTGGACTGAGGTTGTCTAATTGGAAGAAAATGAAAAAAGTACCTGTCCATTCATTCTATGACTTTGCTAGTGAAACTAAAGAAAACCTGGGGGCATTAATAACAGTCCGATTGCTGGCTGATTGGTCCTAGGCAGTGTAGGTTCCACTATCAGAGAAGAAACACTGTGGTTCTGAACTAAGAATTCTTCTAGCTTCTCTCAAAGGGATACATGTGACCAGTCCCAGAGATCTACATGAAGAAAACTGAAAGTTGCCATTATAACTGAAACTCATTGTAGACGGAAATAGAATGTGTTTATTAATTAGGACGACCACCTTTGGAAGACAGAGCAAATTTTTTAAATCTGAAAATATGCTATGAACTATGTTAATCTTTAATGAGGTGGATACTATGCTCTTCATGATTTGCAAGGGGCTATTGAAAAATAACATGTTATAAACTTGCTTTACTTTAACCTCTGTTAGAAGGCATAATAATAATAAAAATATTATAAATCGCAGCCATTTATCTAGATTTTACTAAAAATACAAAGGCTAGTCATTATGACAGTGCCTGCTTATGATTGGCAAAATCTCAGGTTAAAAAAAATGCCAAGGGTAAGCAACACAAGGAATGGGGCAGGGGGCTTGAGCCTTTTGTTTGTATTTGTTAGAACTGTGACAAATCTGACAAACAGTTGAAAGACGTCTTTATAAAAGGGCAGATCACCTCCCCTTCATCTCTATCCACAAAACACTGTTGCAGAATAATATTTGGGAAAAACATGAATTAAAAGTAACTCTTATGTGCACCCCTCCCCCATGGCAAAAATCTGACTTACCAATTTGTATGATCACATAAAGATTTTTGAATTCTGAAATAGTTTTGGCCACATTTATGGGCTTGAGTGAGCATGACCAGTATTATTCCATGATTTCTAAAGGGAAATATCTGACATTCATTCCTGGAATCTGAAAATTAAAAATAAAGGAATGGGAAAATATACTTTACCAACCATGAATTCCTCGAGGTTAATTGGATCCTACTGTATTTTCATACTATTAAATAATTAAAAGTAATAGTTAATAACTAAATGTAGAGGTGACCTCTAAAAGGGAATTTTACCTCTTTCTCCATAACAAAATTTATCTGAAGACCATTTTACTGAAATGAGAAAATGCTAAAGAGAAGAACATCTTGAAGATGTTTGATAGCGCATGAAGCCTACATCCAGAAACCAAACACGTCCTCAATCCAGTCATCTGCAGATGGATCCTTAAGTGGTTTCCAGATCTTTGGTATTATGAGTAATAGTTCAGTTAACCTCGAGGCACACATTCCTGAATTGAAATCTTATTCAGCCTTAATAAAGAAAGAGAGTCTTCCCTTTGTGATAACAAAGACGAACCTGGAAGGCATTGTTTTAAGTAAAATAATTCAGGGAAGATAAATATTACATGATCTCATTTATTGGATAAATATAAAATAGATGAATATGTAGCAATATAGTAGAATAGTGGTTCCCAGAGTGGGGAGAAATAAGAAGATGTTAATCAAAGGACACAAAGTTGCAGTTATAGAGGGTGAATAGGTCTATAGAGCTAACATACATGATGACTGTCATTAATAATATTGCACTGTGTCCTGGAAATCTGCCACGGGAGTATATTTCAGGTACTCGCCCCCCCTCCCCCCACACACATACTCAGGCACACAAACATACACAGACGTAACTCTGTAAAATAATAAAAACATAAATTTGCTCATCTCATAGTAATGACTATGCATATGGATATAAAAAATCGTGTTGTACACTTTAAATATATGTTGATACAATAAACATAAAACTTTAAAAATAAAGAAGACACTATTCATATAAAAAATTTAAAAACTACTACCCGATCCAATATATCACCATTATAATATGTAAGAATTTTTGAGAAGTTATCTTAGTCCTGTCCTTGTCCCAGGAGTTTAACATGCCTTCTATCATTTAGCTCTTATACAAAGTTAAAGAACTGGATACTATGAGCATTAACCACCAAGTTAAGATGAAGTTACAGACTTAAGTTGGATGTCACTTATCAAATAGCACAGAGTTAATAGGGAAGAAATTAAACGCCAGGAGTCTGAGTTCAGAATGTGTGCTATTAAGGACTATAATTAACCGGTTCCGAACCAGGGTGGTTATGATCATCCACCATTGTCCACATTCTTCTTGGCTGTCTCTGCACTCACATGATATAGTTAATGATAATATCAATGTTTTTAATTTATTAAATGTCCTCAAGGCTCTGTGTTAGGTACTCCACCTGTATAATCACATGTAATTGCCACAGAAAGTCTACTATTGCTATCCACCTGTTAGAAGTGAAAACAGTGAGGTCCAAAATGTTTAGTAACTTTTTCCTTGACACAGAATGAGTCAGTCTCAAAGACAGGATTTGAACTCAAAGTTCATGCATATCAACCCAAAACTTGGGGAAAGTGTACAAAGCATGTAATCAAGAGAAAATGTTATTCATAGTCAAGCAGGGCATAGAGCCTTAGAATCCAGTAAAATCATAAATACATTAATTTGATCGTCTTGAGATGGATGAGTAAGTACTGCACTGTCAGGGACCCTCTGTGGACAGACGTTGTGTGTCTTGGTCATCACTGTGTCCACAGCACCTGTCACTCCAGGGCACTCGGTGTGCATTATGTTAATTAAATGAGAGTTGCGAAAAAGGATCCAGATCATGTATGAAAAGTATAGCCCCTACTTTCTCAGGCATTTCTGGGGAAATATTTATTAACTATGCTACTATTGGCTACGTCTTGATTATAACCTTGGAACTCATCAACCACTCAGGGAGCTGAAATTCCACAAATTTGTGTAACCAGAAATGATACTGAAGAGATTTGTGTTTTAAACGTTTTCAGGTCACTAGGTTTCTCTGTGCTTGGCTAAAATCTTTGGCAAGACATTTTTTATAATGGACAAAAATGCTTGATATATATTACTAGGAGGTGATACAATAAGAATAAAATATAAAAATTATAATATATTACATGTATGCTGATGCCAAATATTGAGCAACGTGTATTTTTAATATTTTATCTCATTAAATTTATCAAAAACAATACAAGGAAAATGCTGCTTTTTGTATTTTAAATCTAAGGAAATAAGAATTTTTTTGATCAAGTGAACCACCAAAATCATTCAGTATATAAGTGATGATCCTAAGTTTCAAATACAGATTTCTAAAAGTCTATAAATGACTTTAAATACTATTTCCAGAGTAAGTTTCCCGAGGTCAGAGATGTTATGCATCTTGATGATTACTATATCGACAGCACCTGCCATTCCAGGGCACTCCGTGTGCACTATGCTAATGAAATGGGAGTTGCATAAAAGTATCCTGGATCATTTTTTAAAAAGATGCCCCCAATTTTCTTGGGAATTGCTGAGAAAATGTTAATTAACTATGCTTCCATTGGCTGTTTCTTGATTATAACCTTGGAATTCCTCAACCACTCATTTTAGAGAGGGTTTCCTCTTGCACTCCAGTCGTAACATTCATAAAATTATACTATAATGGTCTTGAGTCATTATTAAACTGAAAGGTTCATCATGCCAGATGTCATGCTTTTGCAAAGCTCTTTGTAATTTTGGAAAGAGGCTTAGTAAGTATTTTTAAATGACTGTATGTCATAACCAAAAGCAATGTCCAGGTGCTTCTAGAATGCAGATTGAGAAAGTACTTATCTTTGTCCTCTGTCTTTATTTCACCCTCCACTACCCAGAACCACTTGTTGTAGTGGTTAATGTGAAACTGCAAACTTTTACTTTCCTGAGACAAAATCTAAAATGTACTACAATTATAGAGATAGGAAATCAGGGTAACAATTAAAATTAAAGAGAGTGAAAAAATGGAGAGGTTTTGTAGCCACATTTAAAAGATTAGTTGATGTTTTCTGGTCTTTAATAGAAGTCTATAAAATAAGAATATCATTGATTATTTACCGCTATTTTTAACAGATTCTAGTGAAATTACTGAATATAGTTTTATATCTTAATTTTCTGGTGTACTTTCCTACCAGCCTTAGTTATATGACCCTAGTAAGTTTCTATCTAGCCAAGAGCAAAGAAATTATATGGACTGCAATGAAGACTACATGGTCATCCCACAAATGAAGCAAATGGAATTCAGTTTCCAGTAATTGTGGAGTGATTTGGTCATATTTACCCTCATATAGAAAAAATATGTAATTTAAACACTATCCAATTTTCAAAAAACACTAATAGAACTGCATATTTTCCAAAAGTAAGGAGAAACTAGGGGAAGTCAGCTTCTGAAGATGGGAGTGACATTGGGTGAGATTTGAATATCTGGGACTTTTAACCTCATGACTATTGAAGTTCTAATTTGTACTGTCTATGCACGTCAGAAGATAAATTTAAACCTTGTCAGATCAGCAGGGAAAACTAAGGCAAACCCTGGAAAGGAAGGAGCTGCGGGGAGAGCAAGCTGCAGAATCCGTATATAAACTTCTCAGGAGTTTACCTGCACACTGCAGGTGGAAGATACTGTGGGGAGTTAGACAACTACAGAAACTAGACGCTGAAAACTCTGGGCAAAGACTTCGATTTTTCTCAGAACAACATAAATAGAAATTGAAGTTTAGTTTAAAGAGCTACCAAACACAAATCCACTTTTCAGAGAATATTACTTTATCCAGAGTATACATTAATCACAATTGAAGAACATGATTTATGTTCTACTTTGGAGATTATTGCTTTCACTATATTTCTCCAAAGAATATTCATGTCTTTATCAGGTTAAGCTCAAACTGCTAAATATGTCTTGTCTTGACAGTATATACATACTGTTTAGTTTTTTTAGTCTTAACTGTAAGGTGTTTCAAAGCTATTTGGTGCCTCCATATTTCACAAATCAGCCTGTTAAATCAGGCAGAGTTTATACACAGAATTTGAGCTGTCTTTATTTGTTTAATTTTCCCCTCAATTCTCATTTCACTTTCCCATAGTCATAATAGCCCCGATTCTGTCTCCTCATTCTTAAAATCAGAGGCATGCGTTTAAGATCAGTGTTATAGGATTGCCTCCCATTGCAAGCATAGTTACTATTCAAAATAAAGATAATAAGACTGGAATCTTAATAAGTGATTTATACCTATTCTTAGTTTTGATACTTTGCCAAAACCTGACTGCTTTTTTTGTTTTCTTTTTAAATCTTAATGGAAACTGTATTTTGCTCAGAGTTTTTATTTATTCCTTTTAGGAGAATAATTATACATTAGGAGCTTACTCTGTAGTACCAGAATCTGAAATTCTGTTTTATGTCTTTTGGGAACTATAGAGATTTTAACAAAAATATAAAATTATCTTAAGTATTTATTATTATTTTCTCTTCTCCCTACTATTAAGAGAGTTTTTTTGCACCAGTTTAAAAATTTTTTAAAAGACAAATATTCATCTATCTTGAGATCTTTCTGCAATGATATTTTATTAACAATATCTGTGCCCTCAAGGCAAAAACCACACTATTAATCACTGAGATTTTGGTTTTGTTGGAATAAGAAATAAACGAATCAAGGTGAAATGCTCAGGATATCATTTAGAGACAGTAAGGAGGGCCCCTTAGAGATTTGGGCCGGGGTGAAGTATATTTTTGAATGAATTTAAGGATTAGGTTTTCTCTGGATTCAGCATTTTCCAAAAGCAGGAGGAAATTATTTGATCGAGTCTTGCTGTAGTGTGAAGGCTTATGCCCCGCCCCCCAATCCACGACCTGAAAGTGAATCACCAATAAAATGGTATTAGGAGGCAACATTTGGAGATTTGGTTAGCCGAGGAGGCGGAGCTCTCTCCAATGGGATAATGATACAGAACAGAAGACAAAGAGCTAGCTAGCCTCTTCCACCATTTGGGGTTATCTATGAAGCAGGCAGTAGGCCCTCTCCAGACATCAAATCTTCAGGTGCCTTGATCTGGGATTTACTGAAGTCCAGTACTGCAAGAAATAAATCTTTGTATTAAAAAGCTATCCAATTTATGATATGTTTCTATAGAAGCGCAAACTAAAGTAGTAAATTAGTACCAAAATGTAGAGGTGCTGATGTAACAAATACCCCACAATGTGAAAGCCACTTTTGAACGAGGTAATGGATAGAGCTAGATGCATTTTGAAGAACATGCTAGAAAAAGCCTCTATTACCATGAGCAAACTAAAAAGAGTCATTCTGTGCTCGGCGCCTGGAACTCAGCGGCTAGGATGCCAGCCACATACTCAGGAGCTAGCAGGTTCAAACCCAGCCCCAGCCTGCCAAAAAACAATGACAACTACAACCAAAAAATAGTCCGGCACTGTGGTAAGTGCCTGTAGTCCTGGCTACTTGGGAGACTGAGGCAAGAGAATCGCTTAAGACCAGGAGCTGGAGGTTGCTGTGAGCTGTGATGCTACGGCACTCTACCCAGGGTGACAGCTTGAGGCTCTGTTTAAAAAAAAAAAAAAGAAAGAAAGAAAGACAGAAAAAATGATGATTCTGGTGAGGGATCCCAGGAGATAAGAATTGTTGAGAAGGGCGGCACCTATGGCTCAGTCGGTAAGGCGCCGGCCCCATATACCGAGGGTGGCGGGATCAAACCCAGCCCCGGCCAAACTGCAACAAAAAAATAGCTGGGCGTTGTGGCGGGCGCCTGTAGTCCCAGCTGCTCGGGAGGCTGAGGCAAGAGAATCGCTTAAGCCCAGGAGTTGGAGGTTGATGTGAGCTGTGTGAGGCCACAGCACTCTACCGAGGGCCATAAAGTGAAACTCTGTCTCTACAAAAAAAAAGAATTGTTGAGAAATCTTCTTAGAGAATATTAAGTACTGGATACAACGTCGATAGAGACATGCGGGGTAAAGGCCTCTCCAAGCAGGTCTCAGAGAGGAAAGAGGAGGGAGGGTACTGGGTGGAACCTCACCTAAGATGCACAATGCAATGGTACATTTCCAAACTATTACAACTAGAGTATGACTGTCTTAGGACAGCAAAGAAGTAAGTGAGGTGATGATCATGTTAACTGGGTGGTGTAAGCTTTCCACATTGTATATCAAATCAGCACATTGGACCCCATAAATGCATTGATGTACACAGTTATGATTTAATAAAAAAAGTAAAAAGATTATTTAAAATGAAAAGTTAAAACGTAAACAAATTTTCAAAAACCTGTGACATAAAATTTAACATTCGTATCACTTTAAAATCTAGACTTTTTTCATTCTTCATGCATCTTCTCATATTCCTAAAAATAAAGTTAATGGAAGTTTGCTCACCTACTATAGTATGTAATTACAATGAACATCTTAAGAAGCACATTTGCAAATAGCCGGGCGTTGTGGCAGGCGCCTGTGGTCCCAGCTACTCAGGAGGCTGAGGCAGGAGAATCGCCTAAGCCCAAGAGCTGGAGGTTGCTGTGAGCTGTGACGCCACAGCACTCTACTGAGGGTGACAAAGTGAGACTCTGTCTCCAAAAAAAAAAGAAGCACATTTGTTTTCTCCCTTTACAAAGGAATATTGCATTACCCAATCTGTTCTCAATTAGTTGTATGATGTGAAACGTCTTGCTTAACATCTCTAAGCCTCATTTACAACATAAGTTTAATATCTGCACTTACTTCACAGTATCATTGTAAAGATCAAAGGAAATAACACATTTGTTGTGTCTGATATAGTTTCTGGAACATAATATGGTTAAGTTTGCTAGATTTAACAAATAAAAATAGAGGGCACACAGATAAATCTGAATTTCAGATACACAAAAATATATACCTACTTGAATATGAGCATGGGAAAAACTCATTCTTGTAGTAAAGAAATATATAGTAAAGAAATATGGTGACCCCAGTAAGGCAGCAATGGCTGGTACCTATTAGTGTCAGTAAACATTTGACAGCAGAGGGTTTAAAATATCTTTTTAGCATTATGTTAACAAAGTTTCAAAAGCAAAGAGGACTTGGGATATACCAAAAACATAGTCATCAACCAGAGAAATAATATTTTCATACCATCCAACCCTTCCGATTCTCCTCGTATCCAATAAAGAAGAAAATAGGACATAAAGTTATGTAAAATAAGACACAGTAAAAAGAAGGAAGTCGAGGTTTATGGAGCATAACTGTTAATGCTGAAAATTCAGGGCTCCGATCCCCTCTCACTTCTGATGCCATCAGGTTTTTAAAAGCAAGTATGAAATCTATATTCTTATTTACATCATTCTCAGCACTAGCAAATTGGAACTTAGAATATCTTAGACATTTTGCCATAGTCATAAATCTAGCAAGCTATAGATCTAGTATTTGGAACTGCTTCTGCCTTTTTCTAATCAAGACCTAAACCACTTACCACAGCTCATATCATTGTATATTTAAAAGGGGGAAGCTTTACTGTTGATATATTGTGCTTCAATAAATCTGACTTTTAAAGGAAAAGCAAATTTTAGTTTTATGGGCAGTAGAATATGAGTCATTTTTATGATTACAATTGTTTTTATGAAAAGAACCCTAACCCATTATTTCATAAATGGAAATAAAAGAGCTAAATTAGGGCGGCGCCTGTGGCTCAAGGAGTAGGGCGCCGGTCCCATATGCCGGAGGTGGCAGGTTCAAACCCAGCCCCGGCCAAAAAAAAAAAAAGAGCTAAATTATTGTATGAGGCAAATAGTATTGAGATTTAAAAGGGAACTTGGGTGATTTACATACTTCATTTAGTAAAGAAAATGCCATGAAGGCTATGTTAACCAGTTTGATGAAAATATTTCAAATTGTATATAAAACCAGCACATTATACCCCATGATTGCATTAATGTACAGCACTATGATTTAATAAAAAAAGAAAGAAAGAAAAGAAAACTGTTCCTGCCACTAAATAGTTGTATGACTTTGGGAAGAATTACTTAAACTGAGTCCATTTCTTCTTCTAAAAACAAGCTAAAAATACTTAAGATTTATTTGAAGATGTGATAAGATTACATATGTGTGTATATGTGTGTGTGTGTGTGTATGTGCATGTGTGTATAAACATACAAAGCCCTCAGACAAAGGGAACCAAGTACTGGCAAACTGTACTAACATAGCAAGGGCAAGGGCCACTGGGCAGAGCTAGAGCTTTAATAGGCATAATTTCAGTAAGAGGTAAGTTAAGCAAACACAGGTAGGTTCTTTTATTTTTTTTTTTTTAACTCCAGTTATTCTGTATGTAGTAGGCTTGTAATAAACGACATTTTTATTGAGTTTAATGAGAGTCTTTTCCTTCATTTGTTGAAGATAAAATAATTGCAAGGACATAGAGGAGATGAGAATTTCTTAGCTATCCACAAAAGAAAGTGCAGAAGAGAAAAAAAGGGCCTTGAGACAGTGCCCAACAGGAAACAAGGGAGACAGGAGAAACTAAGAGGCCATGTGACACAGGCCAGTCAAGGAGGCAGTGGACAAATAGCCAGCACACCGTCTACACGTATGTCCATTAACTTCCCCAAAGATAAGAAGGTTAAAGCCGTGTCCTCTGAGTGCAGGCCCAAGAGCTCTGCCAAGAGCTATTCATATTGCTCTCCGGAGAAATTAATTTATTCAGCAAACATTTACTAAGTGACACGCAGAAGGCAGGTCCTGGAGACTTTTGTCCTGAATCTGTCAGAAATAATCTCTTAATATATTTGGGTCACCAAAAAATAGAGCATTAAGATATTGTTGTTCTCTACTTTCCCAATATGTGTCTTAACTTTTATTCGACCCCCACCCCTCTCCAAGCAGACCATGAATGGAAATGGTTTATTTGGGAAGGTAACGGTTATGTCGGAAAGAGTGAACAAGGAAAGATTTCGGCCTACAGGGTACATTACGGCCCAGATTCCACGGAGGGAAACTGAAGCTTGTTACTTGTGGAAACTCTAGAAACCAGTGTCATACCTATCCTTCAGAACATGAGGGATTAAGAGTCCACCAGCATAGCAACTCCTGCAAAGAGACACTAGAGTGGGCATTGGGGTTATTTTCTCCATAATTCTGGCCCATTTAGGGACAGGTATGGCACTGAGAGTAAGGATAAAGAAAGCCCTCAGGCAAAGGGAACCAAGTGCTCGCAAACTTTGTAACAAAATAGGAAGGGAAAGGCTACTGGGTTGGGCTAAAGCCGTAATAGGCATCATTTTAGTAAGAGGTAGGCTAAGCAAACACAGGTAGGTTCTTTTTTTTTTTTTTTTTTTTTAATTCCAATTATTCTCAGTTCTGATAGCAGGTGAATGTGAATGTACATTATGTGGCTTCAAGATAAGGGCTTATTATGAGTGTTTTCCAAATTATTTGACAAAGAATCCTTTGGTTCCTCAAATACCTTATAAGACTAGAGTTTCTTAGAAATACTTTAGGGTCCTAAGATCTACTCTAATTGCCTACATTTTATAAATGGGGGAAAATTAGGTCTAGATGAGTAGTAACATAATATATTAATAGGGACTAGAATGCAGAATTCTAGAAAGAGGAGATTAGTTTATCTACTCAAAATGAAGAAAGTGGAAAACCCAGAACATTTAACAGGATTTCTTTTTAAAGATATCCTATGATTACCTTCTGTATTCTAGTTTCATGTAGTCTCCTATTAGCCTTTATCATGCTAACTATTATTTGAGACCAAAATTTCATTACCAGCATGAAATTTTATATAATAAACCTTTTATTATAACAATTATGTAAATTATTATTTAATCAAATATATATTAAAATTATGATATCCTCGTATTTAAAATTAGTTAACATTGTAGTATATTGGTATGAATTGATTAGTATTATGTCAATTATTATTATGACTATACCTCCACTCAACAGAGAATTTCTAATTCTTTATTTACTATTTATTATTTCTATGAGTAGATTACACGGTAGGGTTATTTTTACTTATTAGCTGAAGAGGATGAAGCTTAGAAATGTTGGCATCCTCTGACAGTAATAAAATAACTTAGATTCAGATTCAAGATTCACACAAACCAAATATCCAACTTTGAGCATTTGAAGCCTGGTGCTGATTCCACCAATTTCCCTTACCTCTCAAACTACTCGAGTTAATGTTTTGAAATATTTTAATTAGGGTTATACATTGCCTATTGGAAAGTCATTGCTTCTCTAAAACACTTTTAGTAAATTGATACACTCTGGCATATTTTGGGCATAACATACCTTATGAAATGTCAATGTGAAGAGACAACACCATGGAAGATTGGGAAAAAAAGTAAAAAAATCCACATAATTAAAATATTTATCTGAGTTTGTTATTTTTATTTATAGTGAGTGTAAGTTGTTTCCAGATCTATGGATCTTCTGCCCCTTGAATACTGGTGGCTAAAAGAAATCTACATGAGACTGAGCTAATGCTCATAGCAAGGGAGCAAGGGATTCATCTTTTGTTTTCTTTTTTCTTTTTTTTTTTTTTGAGACAGAGTTTCAGTTTGTCATCCTTCATAGAGTGCCTTGTCCTCATAGCTCACAGCAACCTCAAACTCTTAGGCTCAAGCTATTCTTTGTCCCAGCCTCCCGGGTAGAATAAAGAATAGTTAGGCATTCCTGCCACAATGCCTAACTATTTTTTAGAGATGGAGTCTCTCTCCCTCTTCAGCCTCCTGTAGTGTTAGGATTACAGGCGTGAGCCGCTACGTCCAGCCTGGAAGAAATTAATTTTATAAGAACTCAGGCCTGGCAATCTTCAATGTCATGGCAAAGACTTAATGCTCTGGAGAGCATATTTTGAAAACTGGAGCTTTGTTGTTTGAATAAGCTGCTCGTATCAATCTTTATGGAATAATGCAGAAGTTATTTGCTGATAAAAAATTGCTCACTTATGGAGAAAAACAGAATCTATTTCATTTAAAATATTGCTAAACATATTGAGATAAAAATGACTTTAGTATTTATCAGAAATGACAAAAGATAGAAAAGAGGAAAAATGATCTAGATATTTCACATCAGGGCATCTCTGCTTATGGCCCATTTCACTATACTGAAACTGGAAGAAGACTGGAGTCAGGAGTCAAGAGTGTTTACAAATGTTAAATGAGGTCCAAATTGGAATAAAAGTATATACAAAAATGAAATCATCGGTACTCCAGAAATAATTTGGGGAATTTTTTTTTTTTCTGGAGCTTTAAGTACTGAAAATAGGTTCAAAGTACTTCAGTGATACCAAGAATAATGAAAACAGCAATGCATATATATGGCCATTTGTAGTTTTTCAACTGCCTTCACAAACATGATCCTGTTTAATTTCAAATTATTAGCATTAGTCCTGGAAAGCAGAGGAGTTCGATAGGGTCATTATTGACATATTCTTCAGCCTGAATACATGATTTTTTTGTAATAGATAAGGTATATTCCAAGTACATGTCTTCTCAGATCCCTAATACTTTTAGGATATGTTAAATATTCCTAAACAGATATGTAATCTACTTGATTATGAAGGTTGGCTAATTTGAAGGCTCACAAAAATGATCCCTGTAGATATATGTCCTTATCAGATAAAATTGAGGTTGAGTAAATTGTATTTATATAAGAACTTTCAATCTGCAAAGTGGTAGAAAAAGATTCAGAGTTTGGATTTTAAATTTAATCATCAAATTTTCTTTGCAGATCATAAATTCTACAATGGAATGCTCCTACTATATGGGACTTATTTTAGTTAAATATGAAAAATAAAAGTACTCTATAGCGAATGTTACAGAAATCTCTGCTCACCCCGTCCTCCACCCCCATGTCATTAATTGTCATTGACTTGGTGCACTCCTGTTGGTGATGTTTCTTTTTATACCTCTTAAAATGGTTCCTATCATTGTTGCCACTCAACAAGTTGCTGAAGGTAATCATTTCTGAACTAGGGCTTTTCAACCAACCACAGAACATCCAAATGTATCAGCCGTCCTGAATAAAAATTTATAAAATACATATTGGCTTAAAACAACTCTTATTTATCAGATCACAATTATACAGGTAATGAATCTGATCAGGTGCCAATGTGCTCTGTCCTTTGCATTATAAGGCTGCAATCAAAGTGTCAGCCAGGCAGGGGTCTTATTTGGAGACTCTGGGGAAGAATATTCTTTCATGCTCATTGTGGTGGTTGTCTGAATTCCTTTTCTTGCAGCTATAGGGCTGAGGACCCTATTTCTTTGCTACCTGATAGCTGGGGGTGTCTCTGAGATCCTTAAGAACAACTTCACTATTTCTCAGGTACTCCCTGCTATCTTTGAAGCTTCAACAATGCGAGCCCTCTTAAGCAGTAAATCTCTCTGACTTTCACTTTTAATGCCAATAGAGTTATTTTCTCTAATTTATCCTTTATTTATTTTTAAATGAAAGATAAAATCTATTTATTTGTGATGTATAACATGATGTTTTGAAGGACATATACGTTGTGAAATAGCAAAATTTACCTAATTAAGACAAGCGTTACCCCACATACTTATCAATTTCTATAGCAAAAACCTTAAAATCAACTCTCATTCTATTTTCTTTCTTTATTTATTTATTGTTGGAGATTCATTGAGGGTACAAGAAACCAGGTTACACTGATTGCATTTGTTAGGTAAAGTCTCTCTTACAATCACATCTTGCCCCCAAAAGGTGTGGCACAACCAAGACCCCACCCCCTCGCTCCTTCCCTCTCTCTGCTCTTCCTTTCCCCACCCCTCCCTCCTTCTTTCTCTCTCTGCTCTCCCCTTACCCCACTCCCATGTCATTAATTGTCATTAATGTCCTCATATCAAAATTAAGTACATAGGATTCATGCTTCTCCATTCTTATGATGTTTTACTAAGAATAATGTGTTCCACTTCCATCCAGATTAATACAAAGGATGTAAAGTCTCCATTTTTTTAATGGCTGAAGATTATTCCACAGTGTACATATACCACAGCTTGTTCATCCATTTCTGGGTTGTGGAAGGAACTATGGAGAACCCTCAAAGAACTCAAGCTAGAACTCTCATTCTATTTTCAAGAATACAATACAGTGTTATTAAGTATAGTCACAATATTGCATAATAGATCAATTGAATTTATACCTTCTAATGAAATTTTGTATCCTTTGATCAACATACCCCAAACCCTCTCCTTTTCCCCCAAACTCCTGGTAATCACTGTTCTTCCTGCTTCTACAAGTTCAACTCAAAGTTCACCAATTTTTAGGGCATGTGTGATTACTTTGAGCCCACTCAACCCTTCTGTAATAACCTTTTCCCAGATTCCAGTGATAAAGAGAGAATTATGTTCCAGGGCAGCAGTTCTCAGCCTGTGGGTCTCGACTCACAGGAACTGTATTAAAGGCTCTCAGCATTAGGAAGGTTGAGAACCGTTGTTTTAGGGTAATTTTTAAAATATTGTCTACCATACCAACTTTAATGAAAAACAAAACACACATTTAATTTTAAGAAGTTAATCATGCATGTTTTAGCAGCATATTAGTTTTTTATGACTACAGCCATAATGTAGTGAATACGGGCAACAACTTTAATATCAAAGCATTTAAACATACAGTGTAATATTTGATGTATGAGAAATCTACATGTACTGTGATGAATTAATAAGAATTTAAAAAGAGGTATGGAAGACAAGCATATGTGTGCAAACATCTAAAGATGTATATCTGAAGTATCTGACAGCTCCGGACTCCAGAAGCAAAAACCTGAGAAAAGGTGACTTTTGTCAGATTTAGATTTTGCATCTTTCTCTTGAGATGACAGAGCCAGTTGAGGCTAGAAATTTCGACCATACAATTAATGAAAGAGATGACTGGATTTTGAAAGTTATAGAAAGTCATTTAAAAATTGTCAGTAAAAAAAAAAAAAAAAAAAAAAAAATTGTCAGTACACTCTGTATTAAAAAGATGAAGTTAAGAAGTTTTCTAAAGAGATTATATCATCTGGCCCAGGGCGGTGGCTTACACCTATAACCCCAGCAATCGCGGAGGTCAAGGTGGAAGGATCTCTTGAGCTCAGGAGTTCTAGACCAGCCTGAGCAAGAGCAAGACTCCGGAGTCTCTAGTAACAATAGAAAAATTAGCCCAGCGTGGTATCAGATGCCTGTAGTCCCAGCTACTCTGGAGGCTGAAGCAAGAGGATCGCTTCAGCCCAGAAGTTAGAGGTTACTGTGAGCTATGATGCCACAGCCCTCTACCCAGGGGTATTTATGTATTTATAAACACATAAATAAGGTAAAATAAAATAAAATAAAGGCAGAGAGAGACAGGGAGAGAGAAACTGTATCATTCAATAAGCCTGTGGCTTAATTTACAGTAAACAGCTTTTGCATGAGTCATAACCATTTCAATTCATTTTGGATTTGAAAGAATGAGAAAACACTGACCTTGACCACATTGTTTGGAATCTAGTTACTGTAAATTCCTTTGGATGAAGGAAAGATTAATCCTAAATAAATACTTACATAGCCATTAGCCTGATTTCCAGTATTGAAGAAATAACATATTAGTTCATTGCCAGACCCCAAATTTGATACTATACAGAGCTAGGTTGTAACTTTAGCTCTTTAACTTACTGGTTACACTTAAACTGTCTTATCTTCTTTCCCCCAGGCAAATTATATATTATAAATAAAATACAGTTTAGCTTGGATAAACTTATTCTCCTTAGATTATTTCTCTGAATTAAAGGGATGGGAAAGTTTTAACCCTGCAAAGTTGTTGTAAAAAGACACTAGTACGCACATACGGCGTCACCGAGGCGCCGGGCGGGAAATACAAAAAGTGCTTCTGCGCCGGCTGGCAGAGGCTGCTGTCCTGCGAGCAGGCAGCGTGGAAGCTGCAGACACGCTGACCCCTCTGAACCAGACCCGGGGCTGAGAGCGCCGGAGGAGCCCGCATCCTGACCCCAGCCGCTAACGCCCCCAGCCAAGCAGGGGGCTGCAGGCAAATGCAGCTCCGCCCTGGCCGGGAGAATGTCTTGGCAACCTCCCCGCGAGGAGCTGGATGAGCTGCAATAACAGGACACATGTGCCAGAGCAGAGGGCCAGCATGTGCAAGGTCAAATGGACCCACCAGGAGGACGACCAGCTGAGAGCGCTGGTGAGGCAGTTTGCACAGCAAAACTGGAATTTCTGGGCAGCCACTTTCCTAACCACACTGGACCAGCAGTCCAGTACTGCTGTGTGAGAGTTTTGAATCCTGATTTTGTCAAAGGGCCATGGACCAAAGAGGAAGACCAAAAGGTCATGGAGCTGGTCAGGAAGCACAGCACGAAGCAGTGGACATAGATCGCCCAATGCCTGCAAGGCCACTGGAGAGGCAGTGCTGCAGCGGCTGGCACAACCACGTCCACCCTGAGGTGGAGAAGCCCTGCTGGACCGAGGAGGAGGAAGGCATCGCCTGTGAGGCCCACGGGGTGCTGGACAACCGCTGGGTGGAGATGGCTAGGATGCTGCGAAGGAGCACGGAGGATGCCGGGAGAAATCACTGGAACTCTACCATCAAAAGGAAGGTGGACGCAGGCTTCCTGAGTGAGTCCGAAGGCTACGAGCCACCCAGCCCACTTGCTTTTGGGAGTCAAGGATAAAGACGGCCAGCAAAGTGCTCAAGCTTTGGAATTCCAGGTACATCCTACACTTGCTGAACAATTTTACAGTTAATTGAGACACGAGGGCCCAAAGGAAAAAAAGAACTCAAAGAGTTGACATTGAAAGAAAAAGTTGATCTTCTATGTTTTCTGGAAAGTAGCAACCAAAGAAAGATGGCGGAACACTTGGTGTTACCAGGACCACAGTTAGCAACATTCAAAAATGTAAACACAAGTTCCTGGAAAGATATGGTAAGGAAAGTGGAGACCTACCATGGAAAAGGAGGAAAACTCCCCTCAAAGAAGTCAATGAAGACACATTAAGCTGATTCAAACAGATGAAGATAGTTAATGCCCAACTCTCCAGTCAGATGATATGAGAAGTTACTCAAAGTTTCACAGGGGGCTGGCAGGGTGGCTCATCATGTAATCCTAGCACTTTGGGAGGCCAGTGCAGGTGGATTGCTTGAACTCGGGGGTCAAGACCAACCTGAGTGGGAGTGAGACCTCGAATCTACTAAAATACAACAACTGGCTGGGCTTTGTGGCAGACACCTGTAGTCCCAGACGCTCAGGATGCTGAGGCAAAAGGATCCCTTGAGCCCCGGAGTTTGAGTTTGCTGAGGTTTGAGCATGCCACAGATCTCTATCCAGGGTTATAGAGTGAGATTCTGTCTCTAAATTAGTTAATTAGCTAATTAATTAATTTAAAAAATGTCATGGGAATTAGAGGTGGCACATTTCCAAGCATGAAGTTGTTGGCTTGGGAAATTTAAACTGCAACCTGAGATCTCCAAGAAAGTCATATGTGATGAATCAATGAAGTTCCAGTGGAAACTGTGGAACAGTTCATTAAAAAGTTCCTGGACTTCCAGACAGGCTTCAAAGATGATGACGTCTTTAATACTGGCAAGTCTGGACTGTTTTTCAAGGTGGTATCTGACTGGAGAGCAAACTTAAGAGCAGAAAAGTTCCCAAAGAATGTTGTATAGTTTTGCTTTGCACTCACTCATCTGGAGAGAAACTAAAGCCCTTAGTGACTGGTAGATAGGCAAAGCCATGGGTATTCAAGAACTTGAAGCTGAAGACCTGCCTGTCACCTGGAGACCCAAAGAAAGCACATGGATAATTCAGGCCGTCTTTGAGGAAAGGGTAAGGGGTATTGCCTGAGAAATGGGGAAGAAGAAACAGTCTCTCCTACTGATGGTAGACAACTGTCCAGGCCAATTGCGAGTGAATCATCTCACAAATGTGACATTGAAACCATTGCCTCCAAACCTGACCTTAAAAAATCCAACCTCTTAACTAAGACCTCATCAAAACATTTAAAATGTACTACCAAGCCCAGCTCCTGCAGTGGGTCGTTACTAAATCACAAATCTGTGGGCTACCTGTGGAGGCAACTTCATCTGCCCCATCAGTTCATGCTCTGGATGCTGCCCTTTTATTCCAAGTTCTGCTTAGAATAAAGTTCAGCCAGAAATGATACAGAAGTGTTTCAAGACACCCAAGAGCACAATGTTTTGGCCCCATCAGACAGTCTGTCTCCCAATGTCAGAATTTGAAGAAGTAGATTGTGCAGGTTTTGCTTCAATGGTTGATGATGTGGCAACCTGTAAAGAACCTGATCCAGAAGCAATTTTCCAAGCGATATTGACTGAAGTACAGGCCAGCATAAAAATGCTTGAGCAGCTGATGAAGTGGAACAAGTGAGTGAAGATAACATGGAAATTGCAGAGATTCCAAAAGAAGAGGATGTTGGAAAGTAGAAGTCCTTTTCTGTTGAAAAATGCTCAGGTGTTCTGAGTGGTGTAGCCAGCGTTGAGAGGTTTTCTCCACTTACATTTGTAATAAGAATAAGAAACAGACCAAGATCGACTCTTTTTTCAGAATGATTAAACTATGCTAATCCCTACATGTAGAATCCCTACATATAGGGATTTTGTATTATACTATATGTATGATTTTACTGTATTTTCATTGTTTATGATTTGTATGATATTCTCTAATAAAAGCTGTATAAGAAAGTAAAAAAAAATACTAGTGCAATGATGATGATATCACAGATGAGTAATACTAGTTTCAAGTGTTTGTCCACTTTTTACCTGTTCACATATTTTTAGCATCTCATTTGAATCTCCTTTTCCTTGTTCGAAAGGCATTTTCTCGATACCTACACTCCACTGTCTACCGTAAGTGGAAGTTGTGTATCCCACTGGTTTGAATATACCCAAAGAGAGAGGCTGAATAAGACTGGTACAGACAATTGTTAAAATAGCACAGAGGTTCTAATGTATTTTGTAAAGTTTTAGGCTAGTCTATTAATTATAAAACTACAGTTGAACTTCTTAAATTGACCACTCAAGGGACTGTAACAAACTGGTGAGCATATGGAGGTGGTCAACATAAGAAACCAGGCCTACTGTACAGATACGTGCATGTTTTGTATGTCTGGTCTATGAAAATTAGGTCAACTTAAGGCGATGGTCAGTGTAGGGAGATTGTGAACTGTGAAGCATCTACAGTGTGTTTTTTTCTTTCCATTCATTTACTATTCATTGAGTCATGACTAAATGCCAGCTACTGTCCTATACATAAGGAATAGTACATAACAAGTTCGTTATTATACAAAGTTTACATTTCAGTGGAAAGATGGAAAATAAATCAGAAAAATAAAATTTATGTATAGTATATTAAATAGTAATGACTTCAAAGGATAGAAAAATAAGGCAGGGAATGATGATTGGGTTGTGAGAATTGGAAGATCACTTTAAATTGATTGACCTCAAGGAAGAGTAAAGGCCAGAATGGCAAGAGAAATGATGCTTTTGAATGTCTGTTGCAAATCATGACAGCCATAATCAGCACCAAACGCAAAGGCCTGAGTTTTGTTTTGTTTGTGAGAACAGGAGCCTAGTATGAATTGAACACAGTGAGCCTAAGGGGAAAAATAGAAATTAAATGAGATGGCTTAGGGACTGATTGTATGTTAGCAGACAGAACGGGTCTGAAGGCCAAACCTTGGACATCTGAAGGCTTAGATTTCGGTAATTTGATAAAGAATGAGGAAACACAAAGAATGAATGATGAGAAGTACAGAAAGAAAACAGGTGATTATGGAATTTTGAAAACCAGGTTACAAATAATTGTTTTAATATTTTTATTTAGTTTTTAATGAAAATCATAACTGTACAGTGTGGTGCTTTGATATACAATGTACAATGCCTATATCAAACTGATTAACACAATCATCACCTCTCTTACTTATTTGTTGTGGTAAGACATTTAAACAAAGAATTTTTAAAAAGAGAAAGTGATTATTTGCTATCTTTTATAAAAATGATTTTTTTATTAAGAATGGGGTCTCCATGTTTGCACCCAAGATTTTACCAAGGTATGATAAATAATATGTGCTATAGAAGTATAATGAGTTCTTATGATGTATTTGTATGGAAAAACATCTGGATTATATAAATCATTATTCATTATGTATAATCTATTGTACTCTAGCCTCATATAATGGCTAGCAGTAACATGAATGATTTATTATTAGAGTACTTTAAGCACAGTAAAGTACTTCCGTCCACATGCTGTGACTATTTCACTGACGTTGAAAATTACTTTCAGATTGTTGTTTATAGAATACCATGGGTCAAAAGAAAGCTTATAAAGAAATAGAATAAACTGCTTACCTTGAAAAAACAATCTTCAATTCCCTTTCCACTTCTAAGCTCTTTGTTTACTAGTAAATGATGACTTCAACAACTCAAGTCTTTTGAAACATCAATAGCCTTTAGCTTATACCTCTGTATGAAGTCATTTGGCAGTGGCTAAACACAGAGCTGATTCCAGAGGCTGAACTCTTTCCATCTCCCAAGATGAGTCATTTAACCTCTTTTTACCCTTTAAAGATAGGAATAAATTGTTCCTTGGCCTACCTCCCTGAAATGAAATGACTATTGGTGAGATAATGTCTATGAAACAATTTTAATGTCTCACAAAAAAAAAAAAAAAAATGCCAAATGTTTTCAAAGCAACTTGCTGAGTTTTCTGACACAAAGGCTAAAAAGGACTCTAGGAAACTGGATTCTTTCATTGACTTTTTGAAGATTAGAAATAATAGGAGTTCCTTTCTTGACTGAAAGGGCAACCGTTACATATGGTTTCTCAAAGATTTAAGGAAAGAGATGTTCTTTTTTTCAAATAAATTTCTGATGAATAGTTATTGCTTTCCCAATAATTCAGTAGGCATAGACTTGTCAAAAAGATATACCTGCAACTGTCTAAGGCAGGAGATTGTAGGAATCTGACTCCTGGGGAAGCAACTCTCTCCCTTGCTTTCTTGTTTGTGGCCCTAGCATCCACCACGGTGGCCTAGGTAATTACTCAGAAGTCATTCTTGTGTTCTTTATTCATTATCTCCAATCCACCTCCAACCCGGCCTACTCTCCACCGTCACTACACCATATTGCTAAGCACTGCCTGCCTCTTTATAGTTGCTATTTCGGTTTATTCAGTCTCTCAACATCCTCTCACCCTGAGTGTTAGGATTTCATTCCTGGGCTCGGGTCTCCTTGCTCACTGTCTTGTATTTCTCCGTTCTGCCCTTCACATCCACAGCACACATCACCCCTTTGTTCCTACTGCTTCCATCAAACCGTTTACTCTCTCCTCCTGAAATACAGACTTTGCTCCAGCCATGCTGAATTATTTGTAGTTCTCTAAGAGCATATAGTTCTATTTTTTATCTTTGGCTTTTGCACATAAAATTTCTCCCAGAAATTCCCTTCCCTCTTTCTACAGGAATAATATGTAATAGTACAGAGCTTGGAACAAAGGCATTGGCAAGGATCTAATGCCATGCTCCCCTTACCGACTCTACGGCTTTGGGAAAAAGTCAGAATTTCTCTCTGCCTCAGGGCCTAAACCCTAAAATAGAGATAATAACATGCTTAGTACAGGTTTTGATGAGATTAAATGAGTGAACTTGTGCGTAAATGTATTTAGCACATATTAGGAGATGAAGCCGTATCATCTGACATGACTAAGATAGATTACTATGCTTTGTCTAAGTCTCACACTTTAACTCAAAATTTACTTACACGGCCTGTATAAACTCCTCCCTCTGCTGCAGAGAAACTGCTTACTCCCTCTTGTGTCCCACTCTTTTACTTTATGTAGCTATTATGATAATCCAAATGTGTTAGATAGTATTTTCTTAAATATTTATCTTACACACTGAATTGTGAAAATTTATTGAGAGTAGATCCGTGTCTTATCTGTCTGCCAATTTCTGGCAAATAATATGTTATTAATACATATGTATTGGAGTAAAAAAGGAAAAGTAGAGTCATTAGTCTTTTTCATAAATATCCTACAGAAATAAAGAAATGTTTCTTCTCTCTTCTCCTGGGGAATACATGCTCCATAGAGCTTCATAGGAGAAATGGCTTTGTTTCCCTAAGTATGATGTTTTCTTTCCAATTGACTTCCTGTACATGGAAAACCACAATCATTTGTTCTGCAGAAAGTCACAAATAGCTTGTGGTAACTACAGTTTAGCATATTCCAAAGTAGATATATTTATCACAATATGTTCCGAGTTTCACTCTTTTTAGTAACTAAAATATTTGTGATTAAAACTAGTTATTACTAATCTGTTTTTACTGAGTGATATTGATCGCATAGCTGAAGAATAGAATGTTGGACACCTGTTTTAAAATGCAGATGTAGGGCAGCGCCTGTGGCTCAAAGGAGTAGGGTGCCGGTGGGTTCAAACCCAGCCCCGGCCAAAAAATAATAAATAAATAAATAAATAAAAATGCAGATGTATATGTAAGTTGAGATTTTTTCAATTAAACATAATTAAGCTCTAACACACAAATTTGTATATTAAAAATGTCAGCATTGATAGATCTATAATCATAACTGTGATTTCATTATAAAATGACAAATTATCACATTTTAATTGAAAAATGTATTAAAAGTCAACAATTTTGAATTCTTAAAATCAATGTTGCTACAACTGTTTCTGAAAGCAAACTCAGTACTGAATGTGTTACATGCTGAAAGAAATAAGACAACTGCATCATGAGAAGTAATAATAAATATTAATCAGAAGTTTAGCTTTAGGCATTCAGAAAATACTGAATTAGACATGTATTTAGTAACTTAGGCTTTGTCCTTAATGAGCAAGTTAAAAAAAAAAAAAAAGTGACCACAAACAAATTATATTTGCCTCTGTGATAAAACTTCCTAGTCCAGTGGGTTCATAAAAATATGTGGGTCATTGCAAAAGTTTTGGGACAGACTGTGTTATGGTCCATCATTTCACTTCCAAGAAACATGGTTGACAGTATCCTTTCTGATTCACCTGTGCAAGTTTCAACTTGCTTGGCTTATCAGTGTGGCTGGGAGGGCTTCATTTGTTTCTGTTCACATGGAGTTTATGTATCTTGTTTTGTGTGCATCTCAAAACTTTCATAATGACTCATGCAAAAGCTGTAGGTAAAAATAGCTCTTGTTGATGGCTTCTAGATATTTTTTAAAAATTATTGTTGGGGATTCATTGAGGGTACAAAGAACCGGGTTACAGTGATTGTGTTTGTTAGGTAAAGTCCCTCTTATAATTGTATCCTGTCCCCAGAAGGTGTGTCACACACCATGACTCCCCATCCCCCTCCCTCCTTCCCTCTCTCTGCTCTTTCCTTCCCCCACCCTGGTTCTAGACCTTTTTTCTTTTTGTGTGTAGCTATGAGTACCCTGAGACAACATTATCTCTTGTAAAGCAAGAATGGATGGGGAGTTTTCAGTCCGAAGCCCTCTTGGTACACATTTAGCTCAATGAATTGCCAGGCAGCATGCCTTTTAGCCTGAATTTTTAAGTACCTGATGTCCTGTGTAGCTTAATGGGTTTTATAACAAGAGAAAAGTAATACTTAATTTCCACTCTAGATTATCTGCCAATCAGAGCTAAAGAATCTAAGCCAGAAGTATTTAAACATTTTAGTTGCTAAATGCGGTTCTCAGGAATATGAACTATATTTGAGTTGAGTTCCTCTTTTGGTTCTTCCTAATAAGATAGAATACACTTGGGATCCTGGTTCTGCCACTTACTAAGTGCATGTGGAATGAATTACTCACACTTTCAGTGCCTCAGCTCTTCAGCTATGAAACAGCCTAACCATCGCTGCTATATTAGTTTATTATCACTGCTGTAACAAATTGCCACAAGTAGGGTGGCTTAAAACAACTCAAATTTATTATCTCATAGTTTTGTAGGTTAAAAATGTGGCAAAAGTCTTGCCAGGCTAGAATTAAAGTGTAGTCAGGGCTGTGTTCCTTTCTGGATGCTCTACAGGCAAATGTTTCCTTGCTTTTTTCCGGATTCTAGAGGCTTCTGCACTCCTCAAGCACAGGGCTGACTCCCTTATTTCAAAGACAGCAGCAGTGACACTCTCTAGTGACTTTTCAATAGTTGCATTTCCCTGTGATTACAGTGAGGAAAGGGTCTCCTCCAATAAGGACCCAAGAGTTTAAACTGGAAACACCCAGATAACCCAGGATTCTCTCCAAGTGAAGGTCCTAAACTCATCGTATCTTTAAAGTCCCTTGGCTATGGAAGGTAAAATACTCAGTTTCCAGAGATAAGGCCAGGTGCATCTGTGGGGATGCCTTATTCTGCATGCTACGCCTACCTCAGAAGTTCTCTCTGATGATTAAAGATAATTTTGGAATGTTCCCCACACCATGTATGGGCTGCACAACTAGTAGAACGGTTCTGATGGTTAGGGAAAGCTCTCTGCTTCTTTGGTTTTCTGCTCCTTATATATTGGTGCTTACAGCACTTTATTTTTCTAGCTGCAACATTTTGTAATGCTCCTGGAATTAGAAAAGTTGGAATGGTTTAAGCTCCTTTAAACACATTTATCCTTTGTTAAAATCTTAGTTGAATTTTAACCTTGATAACAATTTGTATCTATTACACTCAAGAGTAATTTGGGTTCTTACAAGCTTTCTAGTTTTATTCTTGACCAGTTCTAAATATTACAAGGATTGATATTTTATGAGATTAATTACTTCTTAGATGGGCCCCGATGGGTGGGGGGAGTTTATGTCTTTAAAATAGAACTCGTTGTGTCTTGGAACTGCCCCGAGTCTTGAATTCTTTTCTAAATCTCTAATGTGTTATCAGATCTTGATGATCTCACTTTTCTAAGACCTTCAGACATTTTTCCATTTCATCTGTCCTGAAATCTGTCATCATCATTCATCACTACCCATCAACTATAACAATATTACTATAAAAATAATAAGAAAATACAATAATAAAATCACTCTATTAAACTATTAGCCGTATGCCTTATATCTTCCGCCTTTGCGTCGGTTATTTCCTCTGGCTGGAATTCCTTCCTTGCTCTGACACACACCCAAAGTATCCTTAATTGTTATGTCTCACTTCTAGCGGTGTCTTCTGTTCAGAAACTTCAATATCCATCTCAATTTATTATGGGAGCTTTTTTTTTTTTTTTTTTTTTTGCAGTTTTTGGCCAGGGTTGGGTTTGAACCCTCCCCCTCTGGCATATGGGGCTGGGTGCCCTACTCCATTGAGCCATAGGTGCCACCCCTATTATGGGAACTTTTTATTCCCATAATTTTGTTTTCATTGAAACCTGTGAATAACTCTAGTGAAGCTCACCTCTTCCCAACTGTAATTGTCTGCCTTTTTGCAGGTGTTGACTTGTGAGAGTCTCTGCTCCTAAAGGAGATAAATCATTTCCTTAGTGCCTAGTGTAGCACACATAGCAGGTGTTTAATAAATATTTATTAACTGAATATATCAAAGTGGTATGAGCATTGCTAGTAGCCTGAACTAAATGCCAAGAAATTTTACAATAACAAATACTATGGAAACCATCAGCAGGTAAGAGATTGAGTGCCTTTGCACGGGAGAACGTGGGTATCTCATGGTCAGATACATGTTATTGATTGTATTATTTAAATAAAAGCCCAGATATGGACCAATTTCTGAGAAACACTTGATGCTTCCTTGATAAAAGATGAAGACTACATTTAAGGGCCTTCTGCTGTATTAATTACTATTTAATTCTTACTTTCTATACGTGTCCTATATTTGAGTTTTATTTTCATATTCAACAAACAAGGGGATAGAAGAATTTTTGAGGATGTCTGAGTAGAGAACTCTCAAAATCTGGCCTCAATTTACTTATTTAGTTTATTATATTCATTTACTTATTATTTTTTCTCTAACTTCCCTTATGCTGCTCTCCCCCCATAGATCATTTGAATGACAGATGACTAATTTCCAATCCCCAGAGAGCCTATATTTTTTCTAAGTAAGATCTGGGCTTTTGTCCATCCTCTTTCCCTTCTTACAGGATATCCCCTGTCTATATGGACTCATTGAGGCACATTTATTCTCAAGCTTTCACTTAAATACCAATTCCTCCTATACTTCCCCAAATGCTGTTCGTATAATGATACAGACCAATAACATCTGACAACATGCATTTAGTGTTCAATGTGTCAGGTATAGTTTAAACTTCTTCAGCTTCCTATATATAGTGGGGACAATAATTATTCATGTATCAAGATGTGGAAACTGAGGCATAGTGAGTTAAGTAGGTTGTTCAAATTCACAAAGCTTTTAAGTAGCATAGCTAGGATTTAAAGAGATATACTGTATTGCCAGTCTGGATTCTTAAATTCTATTTCGTATCATGATACATAAACATATTTTGTGCTACTGAATGCAAAAAGATTACCTTGTATTAACTCTCTGAGGATAAGAGTCACATCTCTGTCAGCTGCTCACAAAGGCTAGCATATTGTTTGTACGTACTCAGCGTTCAGAGAAAGATGAACAGAATTAATAAAAATAAGCATGTTTCCTATCCAAGTAAATGTGCTGGATGAAGAACCATTGCTTGCATGACATGTTTAAGGAATTGGAAAGACCAACTGCAATGTAAGCCAAGATATATTTCAAACAGTTACAGCCTTACCAACCAACCTGAATACACATAAAGCTTTCCATTTCTCATTTTTGAATGTCTGGGAGGCACACTGCACCATCTTTTATTCTCATAAGTAGAGCTTTCTATAAAGGAAATGATCCGTAAATTTACTGGGAATTGTGTTGGCAAATGTTAAATGTTGTATTGAGCCCCTAAAAAGTCTGTTTCATAGATGATATACATAAATCTCTACTGATTGCTATTTCCATACATCCCTCCCTGGAAACATGCAGCCATGACTGCACCCCCATCCAACTGTTCCCCCTTCCTTCATTATTTATTTAACTAATTATTTACTGAGACCGGGTTTCACTATGGCACCCAGAGCACCAATTTACTAAAATAATCACTATTTGCGTAGGAATTGATAGTATACTACACAAGCAATATTTTCACAACCTGAGAGACATCATTCTCTATAAATTAGTTGAATTCCAAATCTAAATTGTACAAAGAGGTATTTTTAAAAATATTCAGCTGTACTGACCTCAAAAATGTAATAATTTTCCTCGAATTTTAAAAAATGTAAAGCTGATGGAGGGCACTCTTTTTTTTTAATTTAAACTGTCTTTCATTACCTTTACTAATATTGTTTCTTACTGAAACAACAAAAGTAATTCACATTTATTAAGTGTGAATGTGTGTGAATGCATGTATGTGTTTGTGTGTATGTATGTATACTGACCAACATACATATAGAAAATATGGCGCACTGCCTAGGTGAAGGACTCCACTGCAACTTGGACTTTACCTGACAAACACATACAGTGAAACCTAATTATACATATATACCCTCATATTAATCTGAAATTAAAAAAAGAAAATATAAATTTCAACACACTGAAGCATTTTTATAATTTTGTAACTTGAAAGTATGCTTGTTGACATGTACTCTCCGCATATACCTTCATGTTTTCACAAGAAAAATCACCCTCCATACTTGTTTCATAGGCTTTTTTCCCTCCCTAAACAATAGGCTTTGCATATCTGAAGGCTGTCTGGAGAGTATTTAGCCATTATGTCTTTGTTTTCCTCGTACATGGCTGGATACTCTCTGGACAGCCTTCATATAGGTATACCGTTAAAGAACAATTTTAATTGGTAGAGTATTATATCCCTGTTTGAAATATACGTTATTTAACCAAACATTTATTGTTGTTTGTTTATATAATTTCAAAATGTTTATCACTTGAAACTACGCTATGATAAAGATTTTTACTTTCACTTTCGTTTAATTTATTTTTCTTCCCATTCAGGATACAGAAGAGAATTCTAAATAGTAAAGATGATACTGCATATTGGCTCACTAACTGACTCTGACTTCCTTCTAGATTTCCTTCTTCACTAAGGTACTTGAGAAGCTATATTGACCAGATGCTAGGGTTCTACATGGTGTCAGAGTTTCCATGAGGGAGAATAGTTTTTGTAGAGGGGAAGATGGAAGCATGAAGCTGAGGTGGTGGGGGTGGGCCAGGAGATGGGTCCTTCCACAAGCATAGCAGCAGGAGCGGTTAGCTTGACTGGACTATCTGTTTCCAGGCCCACGACATGTGGTTACTGAGAGATGTGTGGTAGCAGCAGCGACATTGCACGTTGCTCAGTTCTTCAGCGTTGTGGGCATGTTTCCCAGCTGGATTGCACTAGGATTTATGGCATCCCAGCTGGGTTCCTTAGTTCTTCCTGAGATTCTATAAATGAATTCCTCATAATAAATCTCCTTAGGCTCAAACTAGCCACAGAAGATACAGGAATCCAGAATGAAGAGGTCATGCTTGGGATTTCTAGGCTTTTGAATACATTTTGCCTAATCTCCAAAATAGTAATCTATTTTTATTCTGAAAAGAAGCACAAAAAACTTTCCAATTGCTTGAGGCTTACCACCGCTAGGTATTATTATTTTTTAAAAAATTGAGATAGACACTGATTGAGAGACCACTTCATGCAAATAGCTCCATAACTAGGTCCTGTACTTGAACTCCTTTAAGTCATTTATTTTTTACGATATCATTTTTCTATTTTTTTTTTTCTTTGAACAACAGGCATTCATTTCTTGCTCATGCTCCTGCTGGCAGCTGGGCTTACTCCCAGTCAGGGTTGGGTCCAGGCCTGTGCCACCATCTCTGTCCTCCCTGGGCTGGACCAGTGGGCTTAGGAGGGACTGAGGCACCTGCTTTCCTGGGCCAAAGGAGGAAGGCCAGGAGGGCGGCCCAAAAGCACAGCACATTGCAAACCTCTGCTCACCTTGCCTGCTGCATCCTAATGACTCTTTTTTAAGGCTTTTTTTTTTTTTTGAGACAGAGTCTCAAGCCCTGGGTAGAGTGCTGTGACACTTGGGCCTAAGTATTCTCTTGCCTCAGCCTCCCAAGTAGCTGGGACTACAGGTGCCCACCACAACGCCTGGCTGTTTTTTGCTACAGTTGTCACTGTTGTTTAGCAGGCCCAGGCCAGGTTCGAACCCGCCACCCTAGGTGTATGTGGCTGGTGCTGTAACCACTCAGTACGGGCACTGCCCAAAACTCTTTAGTTACATATTGAGTACCCCTTTGTGCACGTTATACAGATATTATCTAATTAAATAACATAAAACTCAATGCTTTGAGCTTCTAACCATTAACTTGTTCTACAGAATGATGTCAACAAAGCTTAACATGTCAAGTACTTTACCCATGATTCATAGCAAATAAATGGAAGTGTAAGAATCTAAGTCCAGTTACTTTGACCCATTAGCTCATCTAACTCCACCTCATCACCTGTCCTGTAGAGTCATTTGCCAACTTTTATACTCCTTGTCTGTGATGCATGTAATTTATAAATCATATAGAATTTTCATATCCTTACTTCTTTGTGATAGACAAGCAATTTATAAGTAAACATATATATATAATGTATATATATATATAAAAATTTGAACTTATCATGGGTGTTAGTGCATGAGGCTGTTTTAATAAAGATAAACACTTCTTTATGAAAGTAGCTTCACTCAAAGATAAATCAGTATTGCTTAGGCCACCTATTTCTAATAACCGCCTGGTGTGTATACAGTCAAACAAATTGCGAGCATATTTTTGAAAAAGATAATTTGCATATAATTAATTGTGTAAGCCCCATTCTTGTTTACTAGGAGTATGAAAACATTTAAGCCAATAGAATGCGAAGTGTTTCTAACTTGTCCAGAACCCTAATGAGAATAAAGAATTCATCCTGGTACTGAATCTCTGAAAACATGAGTCTTTTTTTTTTTTTTAAGTTTAATCTCTCGAGGGAGTACAGAGATGGCTGCATACTAATGATATAAGGTCACTTTGTCCACCTTGCACTGTTTAAAGAACACATGACTTTTATTCACTTAGATGCATAGTTGAGAGCAAACAGGAACAGAAGATGTAGTCACCAGCATTCTGGAACAAGGTGGTGCATGCCTTCCCTCTGTTCCTATAACTGTTTCAGTGCTGAACTGATTATGTGAAGCTTATTAAATGAAAATGGATGTATGTATCAGAGCAAATGCTGCATAATTTCTAAGTTGCCTCTTCTGATTGACATCTTGGAACCAGGCTTCTCGTACCTGAGTCAGCCTCAAATCAAATTAAAATGAATGTGAAATATAATAATTGACATTTTTCTCACATGAAATGTCCATTTTCCAGGCAAAGTTAATAACTTCCTCCTCTCAGCTTCCTTAGCACCTTGTGTTTAGTTCATTTGCTACCCTTACTGTATTGTTATTTCATGAATATGTCGCTTTTACCCCCTAGATATTATGCTTCTTGAGATGTTTTATATACTTCAGCACTCTGCTTAGTAGCTGGTACTGTGAACTAAGAAATAAATATAGCAAGGAACAAATTAACATTTCTCATTTGCAAATAAGTAGCCTCTAGAAACCTTTCTCTAGCACAGAGAAAGAAAAAATAAATTACCCAAAGAAAAGCTTAGACTCTTCCAACATTTTCTAAGGTGTGTTTCTTTGGAAGGGTTTATACACACGGATAACACAGAACTAATACCCAAGGCTGTAACTAATGTATTTAGTTAAAGAAAATTGGCAAACTAATACTGGAGTTTGACCACAAACAAAGTTGTCTCATTTGAAAGGGAATTTTCATAAGCAAAAGAACAAAATATTGACACATCAGAAACATGATTGGGCCTCTGAGCTGCAGTTTTCCAATTTGTGAAATGATAATAATTGACTTTGGACACATTTGTCTCCAATAATCCCTCCTGTTTCTGTTGCACAATGCTACAACAAATTAAATTTCTATTTTATTATTGTAATTTAACATACATTTCCTGCAGGTCAAATCCAAACAGGGACATTGTTATGTTTGTCTCAGTAGACAGTAGCCTTGACAGTAGTAGTCAGTAGCTTTGTGTCAGTTTGGCGGGACTGACTCACCCCCCACACCTGGCAGCCATGTGAAACCAGTGATGTAAGCTACCTAGATTGTGAAATATGAGCAAAAAAAAATCTTTTTCCTTGACAGTAAAAACAGTGCCATATCTGTCACAGAAAACAACCAAAAATAAATTATGCATATCATTTTGGGAAGAGAACAATGATAATAAAACAAAAACATTCACTATTTTTTGAGTCTCTTTACTAGGTCATTATGTACATTATCTAACCATCTCACTACATGAACAAGATATCATTATTATTCCATTTAATGAATGAAAAAAATTGAGATATAGAGAAGAAGTAACTCATTCACGTTTATTTAGCTAATAACCAGTGTGTTCAGGATTGCTATCTCCATTGACTTCAATCTGAACTATTAGTCAATAACAATCTTTTGAAGTAAAATATTTGGAAAATCAACACCATGCCAAATACAAGTTCCCATCATGAGTTTTCATTTAGATAATAATTATACATTAAAATATCAATTAGGATTACAGGGCTGGGCGAGGTGTCTCGCACATGTAATCCTAGCACTCTGGGAGGCTAAGGCAGATGGATTGCCTGAGCTCAGTTCAAGATCAGCCTGAGCAAGAGCCCTTCTCTGCTAAAAATAGAAAAACTAGTTGGGCATTGTGGTGGGTGACGGTAGTCCCAGCTACTCAGAAGGCTGAGGGAAGAGGATAGTTGAGCCCAGGAGTTTGAGATTTCTGTGAGCTATGACACCAGGCCTCTCTACTCAGGGAGACGGAGTAACTCTGTCAAAATTAAAATAAAATAAAATGAAAAGAAAAAAATTACAGAAAATATTGATAAGTGAAAAGGTGTTTCCAAATTTGACACACGGAGAGAAAACCACTGTCAACAATTTTGTGCAATTCTTCCCAGTAACTCTTCTGTCAGCCCAGAGACATGCCTCGATGGCATATAACTGTACTGAGATACTGTCTTTAGCTCTGCGTGTACATTTGAGTCACACCTTGATCTTGCATCGTTCTTCCTGTCTGTTCTCAGACTTCTGATGCCCAGCAGATTTCTTCTTCTCTATAGGGGAAATCATCACCTGTGGTGAAGCCTGCAGAGTTATTCACAGCAGGAAAGCACTCACTCTCTCCACATCCTCTTCCGTTTAACACCCTTCTTAGCTTTTTTTTTTTTTTTGTAGAGACAGAGTCTCACTGTACCGCCCTCGGGTAGAGTGCCGTGGCGTCACACGGCTCACAGCAACCTCTAACTCTTGGGCTTACGCGGTTCTCTTGCCTCAGCCTCCCGAGCAGCTGGGACTACAGGCGCCCGCCACAACGCCCAGCTATTTTTTGGTTGCAGTTTGGCCGGGGCTGGATTTGAACCTGCCACCCTCGGCATATGGGGCCGGCGCTCTACTCACTGAGCCACAGGCGCCGCCCCCTTCTTAGCTTTTACTTTTAACTTCAAAATCAGTCCACATGCTGACAGAAGGGCCTTTGGATTTAGCTAGTGAAGAAATCCCCAAAGGTGAATGTTGTAGTTAATGAGGGACCTTAAATCATTGTTCATTAATCAAATTACTCGTTGCAAAGCGTGCTGGTGCTCTACAATTAAACCAATTATACCAGGACCTTGGGTAGAATTTTTAAAGTACGCTGAGGCCACTTTTGTTCTCTGGCAAAGCTGTGGGTATAGTTCATTAAAAAAAAAAAAAAATCATGCAAGAACTTAGTCATTTTACAAATGTTCCTATTCTCAAACTTACTTTTGAGATGGTTCCTACTTCATGACCTGGAGGGATAGATAATAGGATGCTCTTAGCTGGAAGCAACACTAAATTCTGACTCACTTGACTCAAAAAGAAAAGATTCATCCACCTTACGAAGGCATCTCTGGGGTTAGTTCAGTCAGTGGCCTAACACTGTCATTGAGCGTCTGATTCCTTCCAACTTCTTTCCTGACATCATCCATGTATGAGTTTAACTCACCCAGTGGTTTCAAGACAATTGGCAAATTTCAGGCATTGCAAAAAGACTTTCATCAGAAGTATTTTTTCTTAAGTGTGGTGGTCTGTTAAGTGTTAACTTGGCTAAGCTCTATAGTACTCAGGTTTTTAAATCCAACACTAATCTAGATGTCACTGTGAAGATATTTAGTAGATGTGATGAACATCTATAGTCAATTATGGAAGGAGCTTATCCTAAGTAATCTATGTGGGATCCATTCAATTACTTGAATGGCTTTAAGGATGGACATGAGGATTCCCTCTGGAAAGAGGAACGCCGCCGTGGACAGTGGCATCAGCTCCTGCCTGAGAGACCCAGCCTGCCTTTCCTGAGGATTTTTGACTTGCCCAGGCAGCCTCATATTGCATTAGCCAATTCTGTGTAACAAATCTCATATGGATATTTTCCTGGTTCTGCACTTTTCCTCTGACAGAAACCAGATTGACATGCCATGCTTCTCTTCTTATCCAAAATGAAATCTTTACCAAAAAGCTACGCAGAGAAGTCTCCCTGTCACAACCCACTGGGCAGAATTTCATCACATTTTTCTTCTAAATGTAAGTTTTTATGAAGGGCAAAGGAATTTCCACATAGCAGCATGTATTTCCAGTCACATCAAACAGGGATGGATGCAAAGAAAGAAAAAAAGTGCAGCTTTTGTTCATAAAGCAATAGGTAGTGATAGTCATTATGGAGAAAAGACCAGTGAAATTTGAAGAAAGAAAATTGCCATCATCCTCTCTTTACGTTCGGAGGTGTAATATTATAGAACAGAAAGATGATTAATCCGTGAATATCTGGGTCCCAAGCAGGCTCTATTTCAAAATCCTCATGAGAATTTGGCTATGTCTCCCATAACTCCTCCGGCCTTAAATTTCATCATCATTAAAATGAAGAAGTGTAAGTAAGTGAACTCGAAGCTTCTTCTAGCTTGTTCTGAGATAGAAGTTAAACTCTGTCCTTTATAAACTTGGTAAAATTAAACGCACACTTCATGACCCAGTTCATATTGCTTCTTCTATATTAAGCCCTCTGTTATGGCCCCAGAGAGAGTCAACCTCTCATCATCCTTTTGTCAACCTCATAACATCATATCTGTATTACTGCTATATATAATTTTAAATGATGTCCATTATTTGTATTTCCCACGTTAAATACTACATGTCTTTAAATAAACACGGTATCTCAGGCAATATCCCTCCTCTGCTCTCCTCTCTCTGAGTCCCCATCTTCCCTTCTCTCATACCCTGCTTTCTGATCTCTTATCTCTCTTTCCGATGTCTTCCTCTTCTCTGTCTTCCCTCTCTATATATAAAATAAACGTATACTTTTATAACCTAAAATAAATAAATATCAATGTTTTAGTCAATTGATATCCTTCGTGCCTAGATTAGTACCTAACACACAGTGAGTTCACATCTGATAAACATGCATTCATATTAATCAAATCGCTGCTAATGTACCATCATTATCCTGCTTGGTGGGATGCTAATTTAAGAAAATAAATGAATTCTACCTTTCTGGTAGAGGACTTAAGCCATCCTAAATGTGACAAATGATGCAGAGACTAACTCGGACATTCCGTATTTGAGGAATGATGGCTCCATACCATAAAAATGGTAACCTTTCAGAACTGATCTAATGTTAAAGTGGGAGGACTGTTTACTTAATACAACCTTCACACATTGTGGAAAGCATGTCACAGTCACTGATCATCATTACTCAGAATCTATGTGATATTGACATGAATATAAAGCTGGTCATACACATTAAACTGAAGGTCAAAACAAAAGCTAAAACAGTCATATCAAAACACCTGTTACTTATACCTACTGCGTTATTATTTGTTCTAGTCCTCTATGTGAAAGGCATTGTAGGGGAGGAAAGTGTTGTCATCTTTTCTCATCCATCAGAAGGGTTAGACCTGACACCCTTTAACAAAAGAGAGGTAAATAAGAGAAAAACAAACTAATTTATTTCATCATAGTTTTGTGTGACAGGGAAGCTTTCAGGAAGAAGACCCAAAGATACAGGGAAAATTACCTATATTTATGATTAGGTTCAATAAAGAAAGGGCAGCTGTGTAGAATCCTGACTCGATAGGAAGGGATGATCTAATGCTGACAGACTGTCCGTTCAGATTCTTCCTGGTTTCACAGCACCAGATTCCTTCCTCCTGGATATAAAATAGGACCCTTTCTTAAACCTATATAAGGTAGGACATGGAATTTCCTTATGGTCAGTTCTTACACAGAAAGGTAGGAGAAGTTTGAGCAATATTTTTACATTGTAAGGATGGCTTTGGGAAAAACAGGTTTTGGTTTCTGTGACCCACTTTGGAGAAGAGCGATTGGGTTTCTATGGGTAGCACTGGGGGGGAAGCTGGGGGAGAACTGGAAGTGAAGAGCTGAGCCGGGAGGGCAACAGAAGGTCAGAGAGAACTCTGTTTCTGAAACCCGCACTTTGAGGTTTGGTTTTCTGAGCCCAAACATGTCACCTGTTTATTGTGCCAAATCAGTAACGAGGATCCCAACTTCTTCCTTGAATCTAATCCAAGATCTATAATTACCATAACTATAATCTACGTTGATCATGATTCCCTTTCTTTCTTGTTTTTGAAACTGGATACCTATTTTGTCTCAGATCTTTCAGTCGCATGTAATTTAAAAAAAATGTAAATATGCTTTTGAGAGTCATTTGTTATGTATAGTGCTCAGTCACCATCAGAGTACAAACACAAATTCGAGGTGGTCTGCATTTCATTCCTGCCTACCTCCCGTTATTCTGTGGAAAATGAGTGTACACCCTAGTAGAGGAATTATAGGATTGAATGGCAGATCTACTTTTAGAACTCTAAGTGTTCTCCAAACATCTTTCCAAATGGAATGTATTAATTTGCATTCATACCAGCAGTGTAGAAGTGTTCCCTTTTCTCCACATCTTACAAGGGTATATGTGAAACTTAGTAAATGTGGAATGTAAATGTTTTAACACAATAACTAAGAAAATGCGAGGAAGGCTATGTTAACCAGTGTGATGAAAATGTGTCCAACGGTCTATAAAATCAGTGTATGGTGCCCCATGATCACATTAATATACACAGCTATGATTTAATAAAAAAAAAAGAAAGAAAGAAAGAAAATGAGCATACGCAAAACTCCCCTAGAATTGTGGTATGAATAAGACTCACAAGAGCGAAGTAAGCTACTAGGGTATTGTTGTTATTCATAAGTATCCCCTATTATAAAACGCACGTCTTTATCTACTTTGGGCTTATTTCAAACTACAATACATGGATTTTAGATTCTGTTTTCCACTATTTTGATGTAACATCTAGGTTTTTTTTTTTTTTTTACTTGGGCTATTCATTTATTCAATAGCTATTATTCATGTACTTTCTATGTAAGAAACTGAGCAAGGTTCTTGGTTTGCAATAATTATTGTAACAAAAGAATTTTTACCTTAATAGAGTTAAAATTCTCTTAAAGTATGATATATAATTACTTATCTACAATTGACGCAATTTAATTCATTTAATTAATATTTATTAAGCTCATATTGTATATAAATCATTATTTTTCTCTTAAGACACATCACATTAGTAAAAAAGATCAAAGACAAAGATCTCTCTTCTCATAATTTACATGTCAATGATGGCAACCTTGTCAGAAAAGACACAGGAGGGCGAATTAAATTTAAGTTTCAGGCAAATAATGAATAAATGCTAAATGATTATCTACTTTCATCTGATATTCAGATTTAACTGGGTATCCTGTGTTTTTATTTGCTAACTCTTGAACCCTAAATAGGTAAGAGTCAATTAATATTAAATATCACATATAAGTAAAGTATCCAGTATATTAGAAAATATTAAATAGCATAGATAAGAAAAGTATTAAAACAAGTTTAGACGATTTTAGAGGAAAGGAAGAAAGTTATGACTTGAAAATGGGATAAAAGATTTCGGGAATGTGGAGTCTAGGAACCAGATAAAAATGCCTTAGTGTGGACCTAATTTAGGAAGGGCAATATGCACAGAGTCTGAAGAACACAGCTTAAAAGGAGGCTCTAAGTAAGTATTCATGGCATGTTCTTGGAGCAGTCAAATAATTATTGTGGTTTTGCTCTTAAGAGATGATGTTGGCTTACAGCAGAATGGCAGCAATGAAGTTGTTAAAAAGGGGTTAAATGCTGAATATGTTTTGAACATGAGTCAAGATAATTACTTTGTGGATTGTATTTGGGGGTGTCAGGAATGTCTCAGGGTTTTGGCCTAGGAAACTGAAAGAGTAAAGTTGACATTATGAAATAGGAGGCTTCAGGAATTGACAGGTTCGGTTATAGCTAAAGTAAGTTTGTGACGTTTATTAGAGACCTAGTAGAGATGACAAGTAATGATTTTAATATTCAAGCTTGGAATTGAATATCAAATATTCAATTGGAGTACCAGAGGTGGTATTCAAAACCAAGTACGAACCCGGCCCCAGCCAAAAAAAAAGAAAAAAAAGGTGCTATATGACACAGAGATGGTATGGCTGACCAGCAGAGGTCAGTCGCTGGGCTATGTGAAGGGGCACAGTTCTCAGCACCCCAGAAAGGTGGCTTTGTCTCATATATGCTCCTTGTGGTACGAGAACCTAAGACGGGAAAATTACATTCTCTGCTATAAGTGAGACTTGGGGGTTAATTCCTCCCTGCTTGCTAAAGCAGCAGAGACTCAGGGGTTAACTCTTTCCTGCTAGCTGAAAAGGCCTTGAGATATGATTCCCGAGATCCCTCGCCAAGTCCTAGCTGGAGATTTAGCACCTGTCTGGAGCTAAACTGTTGCTTTTCATTCCCTAACTTCAAATTACACAAAAGCTTCATTTAACTTGTTAAGGAGGTGGTGGGCAAACAGAAACAGACAGCCTGGTGTCCTTGTAGTTTATCTTTAAGTTAAATGCTCCAGACTTAGAGATGACGTGTATGTGCTTTGCAACATTTATGCTGAGGAGAACTTTTAATGGCAGTCTCAAATAATGCTTTTGTTCTTTATTGTTGCTTATTCTTATCTGATGAGTTTGAATATATAATACAGTGAATAAAGATAAATGGGGTTGTAGGCCTGAGTGAGCCTCAGTCTTCCCTTAATTAATCATTCCATCTGCAGTGATATCTCTGTGTCGTTGCTGGGCTGATGGACAGCAACAGCTATGCACTTGTGCTTCTCTTCCTGGCCCTGGTTTCCTGGGGCATCCCTAGGGCTAGGGCACTGGGCAATAGCTTGGCAATGATACCTACAGTGAGCTGGCTGCACTGGGAGCACTTTATGTGCAACCTTGACTGCCAGGAAGAGCCGTATTCCTGCATCAGTGAGCAGCTATTCATGCAGATGGCAGACCTCATGGTCTCAGATGGCTGGAAGGATGCAGATTATGAGTACCTTTGCATCAATGACTGTTGGATGGCTCCCAAAGAGATTTAGAAGGCAAACTTCAGGCAGACGCTGAGTGATTTCCTGGTGGGATCCGCTGCCTAGCTAATTATGTGCATAGCAAAGGACTGAAGCTATGGATTTATGCAGATGTTGGAAATAAAACCTGTGCTGGTTTCCCTGGAAGTTGTGGACACTATGACGTTGATGCCTAGACTTTTGCTAACTGGGAAGTAGATCTGCTACAATTTGATAGTTGTCACTGTGACAGTTTAAAACTTTTGGGAGAAGGTATTAAGTACATATCCTTAGCCCTGAACAAGACTGGCAGAAGCATTGTGTGCTCCTGTGCGTGGCCCCTTTATATGTGGCCCTTTAAAAAGCCCAATTACAAAGAAATCCGACAGTACTGCAATCACTGAAGAAGTTTTTCTGATGTTTCTGATTCCCGGCAAAGTGTGAAGAGTAGAAGACTGGACATCTTCTAACCAAGAGAAAATTGTTGGTGTTGCTGGACCAGGGGTTTGGAATGACCCAGATATGTTAGTAATTAGCAACTTTGGTTTCGGCTTGGATCAGCAAGTAACTCATATGGCCCTCTGGGCTAACATGGCAGCTCCTTTACTCATGTGAAATGACCTCTGAAGCATCAGCCCACAAACCAAAGCGCTACTTCTGGATAAAGATGTAATTGCCATAAACCAGGACCCCTTGGGCAAGCAAGGGTACCAGCTTAGAAAGGTTGACAAATTTAGGGCGGTGCCTGTGGCTCAAGGAGTAGGGCGCTGGTCCCATATGCTGGAAGTGGTGGGTTCAAACCCAGCCCCGGCCAAAAACCACAAAAAAAAAAAAAAAAAAAAGAAAGGTTGACAAATTTGAAGTGTGGGAATGACATCTCTCAGACTTAGCCTGGGCTGTAGCTATAACAAACAAGCAGAAGACTGGGGGACCTCGCTCTTACACCATCTCTCTCTCTCTCTTTTTTTTTTTTATTGTTAAATCATAGCTGTGTACATTAATGCAAACATGGGACACCATACTTTGGTTTTATAGACCATTTGACACATTTTCATTGCACTGGTTAACATAGCCTTCCTGGAATTTTCTTATTGTGTTAAGACATTTATATTCTACATTTACTAAGTTTCACATGTACACTTGTAAGATGTACCACATGTGTAATCCCACCAATCACCCTCCCTCCGCCCATCCTCCCCCATCTCTCTTTCTCTCTCCCCCTCCCCCATTCTTAGGTTATAACTGGGTTATAGCTTTCATGTGAAAGCCATAAATTAGTTTCATAGCAGGGCTGAGTACAGTGGATACTTTCTTCCATTCTTGAGATACTTTACTAAGAAGAATATGTTCCAGCTCCATCATGTAAACATGAAAGAGGTAAAGTCTCCATCTTTCTGTAAGGCTACATAATATTCCATGGTGTACATATACCACAATTTATTAATCCATTCGTGGATCAATGGGCACTTGGGCTTTTTCCATGACTTAGCAATTATGAATTGGGCTGCAATAAACATTCTGGTACAAATATCTTTGTTATGATGTGATTTTTGGTCTTCTGGGTATATACCTCATAAAGAAATTATAGGATTGAATGGCAGATCTATTTTTAGTTCTCTAAGTGTTCTCCAAACATCTTTCCAAAAGGAATGTATTAATTTGCATTCCCACCAGCAGTGTAGAAGTGTTCCCTTTTCTCCACATCCACGCCAACATCACTGATCTTGGGATTTTGTGATATGGGCTAATCTTACTGGAGTTAGATGGTATCTCAAAGTAGTTTTGATTTGCATTTCTCTGATGATTAAAGATAATGAGCATTTTTTCATATGTCTGTAGGCTGTGCACCTGTCTTCTTCAGAGAAGTTTCTCTTCAAGTCCCTTGCCCAGCCTGTGATGGGATCACTTGTTCTTTTCTTGCTTATACGTTTGAGTTCTCTGTGGATTCTGGTTATTAAACCTTTGTCGGAGACATAACCTGCAAACACCTTCTCCAATTCTGAGGGCTGTCTGCTTGCTTTACTTACTGTGTTCTTGGCTGTGCAGAAGCTTTTTAGTTTGATCAGGTCCCAGTAGTGTATTTTTGAAGCTGCTTCAATTGCCCGGAGGGTCCTCCTCATAAAATACTCACACAGACCAATTTCTTCAAGGGTTTTTCCTGCACTCTCTTCTAGTATTTTTAGTTTCATGTTTTAAGTTTAAATCTTTGATCCAGTGAGAGTCTGTCTTAGTTAATGGTGACAGGTTTGGGTCCAGTTTCAGTCTTCTACAGGTTGCCAGCCAGTTCACCCAGCACCATTTGTTAAATAGGGAATCTTTTCCCCACTGAATGTTTTTAATGGGCTTGGCAAAAATCACATAACAGTAAGTAGCTGGATTCATCTCTTGGTTCTCTATTCTGTCCAGATATCTACTTCTCTGTTTTGTGACAGTACCATGCTGTTTTGATAACTATTGATTTATAGTATTGTCTGAGGTATGGTAGCGTGATTCCTCCTGCTTTGTGTTTATTTCTGAGTAATGTTTTGGCTATTCGAGGTTTTTTCTGATTCCATATAAAACGAAGTATTATTTTTTTCAAGATCTTTAAAGTATGACAGTGGATCTTTAATAGGGATTGCATTAAAATTGTATATTGCTTTGGGTAGTATTGACATTTTAACAATGTTGATTCTTCCCAGCCATGAGCATTTGTTAATATTTCCATTTGTTAACATTTTCAGCTATTTCTTTTCTTAGAGTTTCATAGTTCTCTTTATAGAGATCTTTCACATCCTTTGTTAGATAAACTCCCAAATATTTCATCTTCTTTGACACTACTGTGAATGGAATGGAGTCCTTAACTGTTTTTTCAGCTTGACTATTGTTGGTATATATAAAGGCTACCAATTTATGAATGTTGATTTTGTAACCTCAGATGCTTCTGTATTCCTTGATCACTTCTAAGAGTCTTGTAGTAGAATCCCTGGTGTTTTTCAGATATACAATCATATCATCTGCGAAGAGAGAAAGTTTAATCTCTTCTGACCCCATATGGATACCCTGGATAGCCTTTTCTTCCCTAATTGTGGTGGCTAAAACTTCCATTACAATGTCAAAGAGCAGTAGAGACAACGGGCAGCCTTGTCTGGTTCCTGATCTAAGTGGAAATGATTTCAATTTAACTCCATTCAATATGATATTGGCAGTGGGTTTACTGTAGATGGCCTCTATCAGTTTGAGAAATGTCCCTTCTATACCAATTTGCTTAAGTGTTCTGATCATGAAGGGATGCTGTATATTATCAAAAGCTTTTTCTGCATCAATTGAGAGAATCATATGGTCTCTGTTTTTTAATTTGTTTATGTGCTGAATTATACATATATAATTTATGGATATTGAACCAGCCTTGAGACCCTGGGATAAAACCGACTTGGTCATGATGTATAATTTGTTTGATGTGTTGCTGGATTCTGTTTGTTAGGATCTTGCTGAATATTTTTGCATCTATATTCATTAGTGATATTGGTCTATAATTTTCTTTTCTTGTTAGGTCTTTTCCTGGTTTTGGGATCAGGGGGATGTTTGCTTCATAGAACGTATTGAGTAGTCTTCCTTCTTTTTCTACATTTTGGAACAAGTTGAGTAATGTAGGTACTAGTTCCTCTTCAAATGTTTGGTAGAATTCTGATGTGAAGCCATCTGGTCCCAGGCTTTTCTTTTTAGGGAGATTTTGTATGGTTGATGCTATTTCAGAACTTGATATGGGCCTGTTCAACATTTCCACTTGATTCTGGCTAAGTCTTGGAAGGTGACGTGCTCCCAAGTATTGGTCAATTTCCTTCAGATTTTCATATTTCTGAGAATAAAGTTTCTTGTAATATTCATTAAGGATTTTTTGAATTTCTGAGGAGTCTGTTGTTATTTCGTCTTTGTCGTTTCTGATTGATGAGATTAGAGATTTTACTCTTTTTTTCCTGGTTAGGTTAGCCAAAGGTTTATCTATTTTATTGACCTTTTCAAAAAACCAACTTTTTGATTTATTGATCGGTTGTATAATCCTTTTGTTTTCAATTTCATTTAATTCTGCTCTAATTTTGGTTATTTCTTTTCTTCTACTGGGTTTGGAGTTGGAATGTTCTTCCTTTTCCAGTTGCTTTAGATGTCCCATTAAGTTGTCAACTTCCTCTCTTTCCATTCTCTTGAGGAAGGCTTGCAGTACTATAAATTTCCCTGTTAGGACTGCCTTTGCGGTATCCCAGAAGTTCTGATAATTCGTGTCTTCATTGTTGTTTTGTTTCAAAAATTTGGCAATTTCCTTCTTATTCTCATCTCTGACCCAGCTATCATTCAGCATAAGGTTATTTAACTTCCATGTTTTTGTATGAGTATGCAGATTCCTGTTGTTACTGAGTTCAACTTTTATTTCATGGTGGTCCGACAAGATGCAAGGAATAATTTCTATTACTTTAAATTTACTGAGGTTAGACTTGTGACCCTAAGATGTGATCGATTTTAGAGTATGTTCCATGGGCTGATGAGAAGTATGTGTATTCAGTTTTGTTGGGATGAAATGTTCGGTAAATGTCATTGATTCTTTGGGTCACGGAGTGGCCTGCAATCCTGCCTGCCACATCAAACAGCTCCTCCCTGTGAAAAGGGAGCTTGGGTTCCATGAATGGATTTTAAGGTTAAAAATGTGGATAAATCCCACAGGCACTGTTTTGCTTCAAATGGGAAAGAGAACCACGAAATCCAAAAGCTTGTTTTAAAAATATGTCACTCTCTTCACCTTTTCCTCATTTCCCACTTAAAAGCTGTATATTTCCTTGAATAAAATTTTCCAAAGTTAAAAACAGCAACAACAAAAAAAGGCAGCACCTGTGGCTCAAAGGAGTATGGTACCGGCCCCATATACTGGAAGTGGTGGGTTTAAACCCGGCCTCAGCCAAAAAAAAAAAAGAAAAAAAAATATCCAGGGTTGAAAGAAAACTAATATAAAAACATAAGGACACTTGCACTAGACTGTTTATTACAGCTAAATTTACAATGGCCAAAATGTGGAAACAGCCTAAATCCCCACCAACCCAGGAATGGATTAACAAGGTGTGGTATATGTGCACCTTGGAATACTATTCAGCCATTAAAAAAATTGAGACTTCACAGCATTTGTATTAACCTGAATGAAAGTGAAACACATTATTCTTAGTAAAGCATCACAAGAATGGAGAAGCATGAATCCCATGTACTCAATTTTGATATGAGGACAATTAATGACAATTAAGGACATGGTGGGTGTGGGGGAAGGGGAGAGTAGAAAAAGAGAAAAAGAAAGAAAAAGGGAGGGGGTGGGGTCTTGGTGTGTACCACACCTTTTGGGGGCAAGACACCATTGTAAGAGGGACTTTACCTAACAAATGGAATCAGTGTAACCTGGTTTCTTGTACCCTCAATGAATCCCCTACAACAACAACAACAACAAAAACAAAAAACAAAACAAAAAACACAGAAACAAATTAATGCGTAAATAAATATTGCAAAGGAGCTAACAGATGTAGAATAAAATGAGTGTAATATTCTGAAAAAACAAGTAAAGGCAAAAAGTCAAATATTTTTTTCAGGTCAAATTGGAGGAGGGGAACTCATTGAGCATCAGTTCAGCAATTTAGAGGTCCCTGATGATCTTGAAATGAGCATTTCCTTTTCTGAGTATAGAGAGATATTTTAACTATAAGTAGTATAAGAATATTGAGAAAACAGAGGTCAGACACAAAGTATAGACAGCTCTGTAAGGGAGTTTTGTTTTAAAAAAGAACAAAGGTAAAGGATGAGAGTTGTTTATAAAGTAAAGGTCAAATTCCTTTGAATAAGAAATAAGTAACAGTAATACTTGCATGCTGATGAAAATAACCGGTAGGCAGACTGAAAAATCGATAGATAATAAAAAGATAGAGAAGAGAATTGCTTATGCAGTTAAGCAATTGAAAGGATCTAGTGTTAAATGAGAAGGATTGGCTTTAGATTGTAGCATGAGAAGGATTGGCTTTAGATGAAGATTATCCTTCATCTTTAGTAATGAACACATACAGTGTGTGAGTGTGGGAGGGAGGTACACATGAAGAGCTTTTCATTTTTCTAAAATAATTTTGAAGAACTAAGAGGACTGAAGCATGTCTTCTCTCTATCACTTCTTTCCCTTCTTTCCTCATTCTTCAAGACTCAAGTCAATCAACACTTCCTGCTCTCTGCACCCTGGATGCTTGGCACCCACTTCCTTTATGCTACACTCTAAGTTTCAAAGGCAAATGTTATATTCTGTTCATATTTGCATTCACAATTTTTAACAGTACTTAAAATATAGATAAAATATTATTTTGGTATGGAAAATTGACGAAAGGGGCATTGCTGCTGTTCCTTTTTTTATGATTTTTCCTGTTACTAGACACTTTTATGCAATTGAATGAATTTAGATTTGTCTTTAGATTTTGTTTAGGAGAGCATAGAAACCAGGAACTAAAGGGCAATAGATGAAGAAGCCAATCCCTCACTTTCTCACAAGATATTTTATTTAGATGTGCAAGAAAACACTTCAATAAGCAAAAAGATCTTGACTTTGCTGTACTATGTTATGAATAATACATCGAATAACTCAATATTACATGCATTGTTTAGAAAATATTAGCATAAAAATGTTGAAAATCTACATGCCATCAAACTATCTTAAAGGTATAGAATTTCATCAGCTGTCAATCCATGACAGTACTTCTTGATGTGAAAATATGGGACAAAGAGAAATAATTGAGTTTCTAGAGCTGCGTCACTGCTTTATATGAAACAGTGCTCATCCCAATTTGATAAGAAAGGATGCTGCCTGGCTGACAAAAGCTGTTTAATGAAAGAAAAGTTTGTGAGGAGAGACATAAACGTAAACCAGCAATATAATTGTTAGATAATTTTCCTGAAAAGAGATCTAAAATGGAAAGTTCTCCCATTAATTAATTAGGTAAAATTGTGAAAGTTGTTCTATCTCAATTAAGTCTTAATTATCCTTATGCCTAGAATGAGGAGTTTAGAATTGATAATCCCTCTGAATTTCTTATATGCAGAAACTCACTACCATTTTAAAGGTAAACCTAAAAACTTACATGAATAGACTCTTGCTATTGGGATGAAGCTAAGAGATGTGTATTGTTCTAATTCTAACATCAAGACTGTTGACCTTGGCCTGATGGTGAAATTATGGAATTATGATGAAATTATTGTTTGTTTTTCAATAAATTTCACATGAGGTCTTTTTTTGGATAATATCTGTACCTTCAGAAGAAAATAAAAGAAAATAACAAGAATAGGAAGGTTTTCTTTGAACATGAAAGCAGTGTGGCAACCTTTTTATGTGGAGATGAACATTAAATAAAATGACCACAAGAAATAAAGTGAATTTATATATTCATTGTCTTTTGACTACTTCCGTGTTCCAAATACTGCTCTACTTCCATAATGCCAACAATGAAATAATGATTTTAAATTTTATGGAGACTTTATATTTTATTAGAGGAGACAGAAAGAAAAAGTTAAAAATAAAACAGTTAAAGATGATGAGTCCTACACAAAAGAAAAGAGAAAAAAGAAGAAATCAAGGAGAGAGGACCTTAAGGTGAGTTGGTAATGCTAAGAGTAGGCACATTTGCAAAAATAAATAGGATAGTCAGGATACTTTAAAAAGGTGAAGAACTTTGCCAAATAAATATCTAATAATAGAATATTTCAGGAAGTGGTAGCAGCTAGGCCAAAGATAAAGAAGAATCATGGGCAATTTGAAATATCAGGTCTTACATGCCATTGCAAAGACTTTAGTTTAAAACTTGAATAAAATTAAGAGACAATGAGATTTTTGAACGATTGGTTGAAATAGTAAAACTTACATCTTAAAATCATCATTGTGGCTACTCTCTTTTGCCTATGAAAGAGAGAGAGGGAGGAAGGGATGGAGGGAGGAAGGAAGGAAGGAAGGAAGGAAGGAAGGAAGGAAGGAAGGAAGGAAGGAAGGAAGGAAGGAAGGAAGGAAGGAAGGAAGGAAAATAAATTAGTCATAGCACAATCCAGATAAAAGATGATGATAGTGTCTTGAAATGTGGGTTACATTCGATTATTGAATGTGCTGATAAGTAGTGTATTTCTGATTATGTTTTAAAGAATAAACCAATAGAATTTTGTAATAGATTGGACTTGAGGTTTATGGAATAAGGTTGACTTCAAGGTTTTTGAATAGTTGAAAATAATAGAAATGTGAAATTGACATCAACTGAGCAGGTAAAGTAGGTTTGGGGCTCGGAAATTATTGAACTGAAATGTCTTTTAGAAATCTAGATGGAGACATAAAGTAAGTAATTATTTGATTCTGGAATTGGAGAAAGTTCTTGGCTAGAGATATACATTTTGAAGCAGATTAAAAGGTGACAAGCACAATGGAGACACATAAATCAGGAGACTAGAGTTATGATTTGAGAGTCATAACTCAGTCACTAAGAGGATAAGGTTAATATGAAATATGAAATATATAGAAAAAGGAGCCATATTTTTAACAGGAAAAATATTTTAAATGATGGGAAAGAAAGTAAAAAATACTTGGCCAAAAGTATTGAATGAATAATGTAAAATTCTGTGTTTGAACAGCAAGGAGGACAGTATAGTTATGATAAAGTGAGCAAAAGAAAGAAGAAAGAAAGGTCGTATCTATTATAGAAGGAGCTGAGAGAAAGATCCTGTAGGTCCTTCATTGTCCTTTAATGTAAATAATTAAGGGGTCATTGTTGGATTTTGATTATAGTAGTGAAATGATTTGACATATTTATAAGAAACATTCTGTCTGTAGAAATGAGAAAATTCTACAGGGGCTACAAAGAAAACAGAAAGAGTATCATGACAGCTATTTAAAAAAAAGCAGGCAAGTGATACCTGGTCTTTATGAAAATGTTGAAATACACAAAAATCAAAAAATGTTAAACCTGTATGGATGGAAACAAAGGAAACACTCCCCACGATACTGAAAGCCAAGCAAGTTGAAATTTGCACAGGTGAATCAGAAAGAACACCGGTGTCTATGTTTCTTGGAAGTGAAATAGCGGACCATAACACAGTCTATCTCAACACTTTAATAGTGACACCATGTAAGATGATAATAGATTCCACTGAAATGTAGCAAAAGAAGGAGAGTATTACAAAATGATAAAAATCCTCGAAGAAAGCATGAGAAAAACCTTTAATGATATCTGTCTGGGGAAAGATTTTATGAAGAAGACTGCGTTGGTGATTGAAACAATAAAAATAATTAAATGAGATGTAATTATGCTGAAAAGCTTTTCCACAGCTAAAGTCACAACAATTATAGCAAATCAACAACCTTCAGAATGAGACAAGATATTTGCGTGTTACAAATAATGACAAAGGGTTGCTAACTTGAATCTACAGAGAACTCAAATTAATCAACAAAAAAAGAGCTAACAATCTCATCTATCACTAGAATTGAACCGAACAGAACCCTATCAGAAGAAACAGATGAATGAATGGCCAAAAAATAAATATATGAAAAAATTCTCATCATCCCTAATGATCAGAGAAATGCAAATCAAAACCACCTTGAGATATCAGCTAAGCCCAGTGAATGAGAATAGCCCACATCCAAAAGTCCCAAAGCTGCTGTTGGGATGTGGAGAGGTGGAGAGAAGGAAACACTTTTACACTGTTAGTGGGGTACAAGCTAATAGAGCCTCTTTGAAAATAAGTGTAGAGAATCCTCAAAGAACACAAAATAGACTTTCCATTTATCTTTCAATTCCACAAATAGGTACCTACCCAGAAGAAAAAAAATCATTTTATCATAATTCGCACTACATTGTTTATTGTGGCTGAATTTACAACCACCAAGATGTGGAATCAACCCAAGTGCCCATCAACACATGAATGGATCAATAAACTGTGGCGTATGTATACCATGGAATACTATTCAGCCATAAAAGCATAGAGACTTTACATGTTTTGTATTAACCTGGATATAGTTGGAAAACATTCTTTAGTAAAGTATCACACGAGTGGAAAAGCAAGTTTCCAATGTACTCAATACTAATATGAAGCCAGTAGACAAACTAATACAAAGCCACACAAGAGACAAATTCAATTTAGTTCAAGTTTAGGGGATTGAGGAGGATAGAGAAGGGAGGAGGATTGGTGTGCTCTCACTTAATAGGCACAATTAAGGGTATATGGCACACCTCTGGGGTGAGAGACACAACTACAATAGGGACCTGTGGTGGGAGCCTGTAGTCCCAGAGTCTTGGGAGGCTTAGGCAAGGGAATCACTTAAGCCCAAGAGTTTGAGGTTGCTGTGAGCTGTGATGCTTTGGCACTCTCCCACAGGTGACATAGTGAGACTCTGTCTCAAAAAAAAAAAAAAAAATGCAAACATTGTAACCTAATTATTTGTACCTCACATTAATCTGAAAAAAAAGAAAGAAAGAAAGAAATGGAGTCTTTGTGTTTTCCCAGAAGCACAGTATTTCAGAGTAATTAGAAGGGAAACACAGATTAGGGATTGGAATAGATAAGAAAGAAAGAAAGTCTATGGAGAGTGTGTCACCTAAGTGACCCTTTCATGTGGGCATTTGGTGCCCAATTCCTCTGAAGAACTCTGAGAGAGTTCTCATCCTACAAAATAATTCCGGACAAGGGGTGAGGAAGCTGGGCAAGATTTCAGTCAAATTCCTATGAATCGGTGGTGGAAGTTTGCTTGAAAAGACGTATCTGTCTTACCTCCCGATGGGCAGGAATCTCACAGGATACATGAAAAGTCCCCAGGTAGGGATTCATGTTTTCACAGTAAGTAGTATTTGGCATATGCAGGCAATTGTTGACAGCATGGAAAAGCAAGTTCCAGCAAGTAAGAGGAGATGCTTCAAGTAGTCACAACTATTTGTATTCTAATTATATTTTGAAGCCTGAACTTAGCAGTGTGAAATGTGAAACACCTACACACGTGTGTGTTTCTGTGGGTGTGCCTGTTTATGAATATATATATACACACACACATATAATTGACTAGCTGTATTTCTGAAAAGATATTTATTAAGAATCTGACAATTTCAAATTTCTAAGTTTCATTTCTTAACAAATGTTTAATGAGCACATGCAAAGTGCCACATGTTTCTGAGGAACTTCAGGGGATACCAAGAAGAAGTAGCATAAATATTGAGAAGGAAGTTGAGAAGGAAGTTTAATATTTTTTTATCAATTATTTTACACACTAAGAGATGAAAACTATCCTAATATAAATAAAAAAAATTATTACAGTGTTAGGAAAATTATGGTAAGGGCTTAGTTTAAGGAAGTGGTCTTGGAAATGGAGGCTCACGGCTTTGCCTGTTATGTTCATTCTTGAATACCCAGGTCTAAGCTCAGAGCCTGTGTTATAGACAGTGGTTTATAGATGACTAATAGGTCTCACAATATGGAAGATTTCCTTCTTCAAAGCTCTGAAGGAAGACTTTTTCTTTTCAATAAAAGGACAGTTCATCTTTAAGGGTGTTTACCTGATCACATTAGGACCACCAGGATCATATCCCTTTGATTAACTCAAAATCAACTAACCTAAGATATTAGTTACATTTTCAAAATACCTTCAAGTTTGCTATGTAATCTGTATAAACTATATAATCTAATCAAAGAAGCAGCCATTTTTACCAGATTTCTAGGTTCTGCCCATCTCAAGGGAATGGATTGTACAAGTTGTATTCACCAAAGAGAAAGAATCTGGGGTCATTTTACAATCCTGTCTACTATATCCCCAAACATGGAAAAGTGAGTTTCGTATTTACTACCACTCCATTCAACCCCCATGTTATTAGCTTCTTCTCCCCATTTCCTAGCTAATGTAATGCTACTACCAGTCAGTGGCTCTAACTAAAAATACAGTTTTGCTAAATTCCCCTTTTTCCTTACCACATCCCATTCCTTCTCTTACATCAATAATTGTGTGTTGATATCTACTCAATTACTATGTATTGGGCACATTCTCTGTGCTAGGTTCTGAGCTTGAACCTGATAATTCAACGTATAAAAAACTACAAAAGTTATCCACCCTTCATCTTCAGGAGCACGGTATTAATCTAGATTATTATCGTTAGTTTTCTATTGCAATAGTTTTTAACCTGATCTTTCTGCCTTCATTCTCTCTCACTCCTATTTCTGTCATAAATGAGCATTAGAATATCAGTGATCTACATTTAAAATAAACCATATTTTAGATTATAAAATATATTCATATTAAAATGTTTATTTTCTGTATACATATTTTGGCTGTAAATAAAAGAACATCAATTCTAACTAATACTCAAAGTAAGAGGCTTTTGTTTTGTTTTGTTTTGCTTTGCTTTACTGCTGTACAAACTATTGAAAATTTCAGGGACATTTTGGCTTCAGATTACACTATGGCTTTAGTTTTAATTCCTTTAATAATTCCAGCAATGTTTCTTAATGAATCAGCATAGGCAATAACCATTCCCGAATCAGTCATTATTGTTAAAAAGAGGAAAACACAACCTTGGCAGAACTGGGCTGCATTCTTGTTCCTGGATCCAAAAGGTGGAATCATCTTTAGTAAAATCATATCAATTGAATATGAGAGTGAATTTTTTTGTTAAAAAATGAATCATTTTATGAGAAAAATGGGAGAGTAATGGGATGTCTTGCAGTTATGTTCATGTCCACATGTGGCAGTGTCTTCCTGGGTGACATTCATTATTGTTGTTGTACGTTTTTGTGTGCCATCATGAGAATGTTTGAACTTGAACTTTACAAATGAACAAACATTTGTAAACTTACAAATTTACATTTGTAAATTTCTTTCAAACTTGGCAAGAGTAGAAGTAGAATCGAGGACATATTAGTGCAAGCTTATGGGTTTAATGCCATGAGGTAAACAACAGTTAAACATATGGATTAAACATTTTTCTATGGGGAGAGAAAGCATCACTGTTGAAGAAAGATTTGAGTGGCCAGTAGTGAGCAAGCAAAACTGACAAAAACATGGGAAACATTCATTAAACTGTGCATCAAAATTATCAGCTGACTGCAAGAAGCATAGCAGACCAAGTAAACACCAAAAGAGAAATAGAAAAATCTTAACTAAAAGTCTTGGCCAACAACTCGTGGCTCTTGCATCACGACGATGCACCAGATCAGAGGGCACTGTCTATGAGCAAGTTTTTAGCCAGAAAACAAATCACTGTATTGGTGCACCTTCCATACTCATCTTATCTGGCACCCAATATCTTTTCCCTTTATCTGAGGAAATATTGAAAGGACAATGTTTTGATGACATTCGGGACATCCAGGGTAATACAACAACTTTCATGGCCCTTTCAGAAAGAGTGCCAAAATTGATTCGAAGGGTGGACTAGGCACTGGTATCAGTGCATAGCTTCCTAAAGGGAATACTTTGAAGGCGACCATAGTGATAATGACCAATGAGGTATGTAGCATCTTTTCAAGGATGAGTTCACTCACGAACTTAATTGTCACACCTCATATATGTCAAGAAGATTGAAGACTTAGTGTGGGTCACAATATTCCATAGGTTGATGTACAGGGCTTCTTCATTCCATGCCTTTTTTGTGTGTGTGTGGTTTTTGGCCGGGGCTGGGTTTGAACCCACCACCTTTGCCATATGGGGCTGGCGCCCTACTCTTTTTAGTCACAGGCGCTGCCCTTGTTCCATGCCTTTTAAATAAACTTATGCTCCAACAGCATCAAACTGTGATTTATCTTTAAATATTCTATTCACTATTTCCTTGCCACTACTCTGGATATTCTGTCTGGAATGTGCCATCTGCCCTACTTTCTAAGGAAACTTCCACTCTTAATGGGAAAAAAAAATCTCTTATTTGATACAATCAATTTCTTTGTGAAATTGTTTTGTCTCTCAAGAAAAATTAATTGTCACTTTTTCTCTGTCCTCACTAATACCTTGCACAATTTGAACCTTAATTGCATCTGGTAACATTCTCTTTAGAGTTCTTCTGCTTTTACTACAGATTAAATGTGAAGTGAAAAAAAAAAAAAAATCACCTACCCCTCGACCTTGTCTCTCTGGTATTTAGTATGAGGTCTGTGAGTACTGGATATCAATAAATGTTCATTGAAATAAAAACACTAAAAAATTATCTTCTACGCCACAATAATGGGGCACTCTCTCAAATATTTTGTGAAAATAGATTAAATATTTGTAGAGAAAGAAAAAAGAAGACACTGGGGTGACAACATTCTCCTGCCTCAAATATTTTTATTCCTTTTTTATTCTTGATTCCCTATATTTGTATTTATTCTTTTATAGAGATTAAATATAGTGCATGTTTCTATTTTTGTGAGTTTTTCCAATGGTGATGATGAGGGCTTATCTTTAAATAAGCTTCACAATAAAAGGAAACAATTTCTTTTCTTTTTGACAGTTTTTGTCTGGGGCTGGGTTTGAACCCCCCACCTCCGGCATATGGGGCCAGTGCCCTACTCCTTGGAGCCATAGGCACTGCCGAAATAAATATCTTTTAAGGTCTTCTAGTATAGTCTGATGATATATATATATATATATATATATATATATTTTTTTTTTTTTTTTTTTACCAGGTAGGCTATTGGGCAATTGTGATCTGTCTCCTCACTGATTTGAAAAATCATTAAAGAAAAGAAATAACATGTATAGGGTATCCATAAAGTCATTTTAAAATAGACTATTGCACATGAACTTTGTGGATATCCTGTATAGCAAGTTTCATGTACGAAGGGGTCCCAGCCCTGTATACAGTGTAGAATAGAGTTTCTACTACATTTGTTTCTGTCCTAAAGTTCTGGGATTGGGGTTGGTTGGTTCATAGAGGAACAGAATCTGATAGTAGGACATGGGTGGTACACAGCAAGAAGAGGGGTTTTCAGCCTTCTATAAGTCTAGAAGCAAGGGTCATGTGTGGTTTTATACTAGATTACACAATGTTAAAGCTGGATAGAATAAGAGATAATCTGTTCCATTACACTAAATAAAACTCACAGCAGAGACATTAAATAAGAAAGTAATGCCACACAGCAAATATGTGGTAATCCGTGACACAAGACCTCTAACTCCCAGGGTGGTATATGAATCTATTCATAATTTATACTCTGAATACTTTCTAGAAAGCTTTTAAATGACCATACAATACAATAACCATACAATACAATAGACATAACCTACAATACAATGACCATACAATACAATAGAAAAATAAAATTAGTAGCATAGAAACAGAAGGATGTCATTTGAAGTATCATATGCATAAAATTTCCCCTACTATTACTCAGTGAGTGGTTGCTCCAAATATTCTCTCCTTGGGCATTTCTTGGCTGCTGGCCATAGGATACAAAGATCATTCTCCAGCAGGCAGAAAATTCTGAGAGAATGAGGAACACTGAATGTTAAAGCAGATGTTATACCACTGCCACCTTCATTCATAGACTCAAAGTATTTTGCATAGATAATAGAATTGAAGTAACTCCTAAAGCAAACCGATGGATAAATTCTATAGGTGTCATGCCCTTTGCCTTCTTTCCTTAAAAGGATACATGTGCAAATACACAAACATAAAAATTAATCCATGTACAAACTAAATCTGGATATATATATATCAGGGCTGTATAACAAAAAAAGAACCAGAAATGTGTAAGTTGGTTAACTTGGGTAAGTTCCTGAACCCCGGTTTCTCTATCTGCACCTATAATCTTTCAGTAGAGGATGACTTAGGCACTGTGATCTTAGAGTGACAGTCCTGTGAGCACAAAGTCAGCACACAGGGCAGGTGGAAGCCAGGCTGCAGCTTTGCTCTGGAGTCTCTTAATTTTTCTCGGTCTCAAGCAGTCCCTTTGATCTCTGATGCTAATGTGATCTTTATTTAAACTACATCTTTTACTTTCCCTGGAGAAACTCTTTTCTTCGGCCCCTCACTCCTCCTTCAGCTTTTCTTAATAGTTGTGGGGGGATGTATTTAGCCATTACTAGTCTTGTGCCCATAAATTGTATTTGTTAATCTATTGTGCTGGCCTTCTTTAACACCTGTGAATGAGTCTGACATTCGTGGACTCTCCTTTCATTGCTCCCCTTTTTCTTTTATATTGCCTGAATATGGTTTGATTCACTCCATCTCCCTGGGCAGTGTCTTCAGTCCTCCCTCTCTGCTTTCTCATTTCTCTCTCTTTTTAAATCTATGTTCTGTCTGGACGACACGTTTCATTTACCTCAGCCCAAGAGTTCAAAGTCCATAATGGATGAAGAAGTCATCATAAACAAACTACCTGATGTATATATTTAAAGAGTAATGTTTTATACCTTCCTAACAAGTGAACACCCCTTAAAAAGGTGACAGAAAGGACAATACTATTTATAAATTGTTACTAGTAGCCTAAAAGTAGGAGCCATTTATCATAGAACTGAAAAGAAAAAAAACTCATATATTTTGGCCACAATTTCTATGTATAGAAAGAATGATCATGGACCCTGAATTTGAACCAGCAAGGTCTCAATTGAAATGCTGGCTTTATCTTTTATTCACCAAGCCCCAAATGCATTATTATTTCCCAGCCTCAGTGTTCTTCACTGTAATATGGGTATATTTTCATATCCCATAATGTTCTGAAGATGGCAAGAACATTAGTTTCAAGACTTCCTAATTTTACCAGTGGCTGTAAAAGGGGAAAAAATAAAAAAGAATGATTCTGAAAAAATGATTCCGATGAGCCATTTTTCCCCTGCTTTTGAAACCTTAATTCTCAAAGGAATTCACTGATTCACACAAAATTCAGGTTTGTGATATGAGACCTTTTCCCTATCCTAAAACTAAGTATCTTTTCATAGGTTTTTCTGAAATGTTTTAAAAGCATTATGGGAACTAATAGAAATGCATATTTATTTTTTCTTATGTTTATGAGTTCACAAATCCTTTAGCTACATATTATTTTAGACATGTTTAATTATTCAATGAAAAACGGGTGAATTTCTGATCTTGAAGCACGCATGATTATGAGAGATAAGTTGATTTCTTCAACCAGTCATTTTAGTATAACTGTGACCACACAGTTTTAAACAGTGAGGTGCAGCCACAAATGTTGAAAAGTCCCTGTTCTCATAGAGCTTTGTGTTAAAATCCTGGTCTCCTTTGCGGACCGAAACACTCATCAGTGTGGATTTACCTTTGTCTCCTAATTATTACAGGTTTATAGAAAATTTTAAGAAGTAAAGTTTCAGAAGGCTTTACTTTAGAACTTTTCCAAATCCCTAGACCTGAACAATGTGTTTCAATGTTACTAATTTTTGCAGCTTTTTTGAGATACAATTTATAGGCAATGAACTATGCAGATGGACATGCATAGCAAATGTCTCCACTTATTTTAAGCCATATATAATTTCCATCCACAATATTTTATAGTATTCAGGTATATATTTTACATATTTGGTCAGATTTATATATAAAAAACACATATTTTATACTATGATGACCTGTATTTTTTAAATGTCAATTTCAGTTGTTCTTTGTTACTATAGAGAAATATAATTGCGGGATATACATTTTTATGTATTTCCAACATCATCAGCTCACTTCTTTATGCATTTAGAATGCATTCCATTTTTTAAATGGTTGATCATTTAGTCTATGAAAAACAAGTTTTTCTTTTCTTCTTTTCCAACCTGGATTCTTTCATTTCCTTTTCTTGCCTTATTATGTTGCTAGAACCTCACAAATGATTTTAAAAAGAAAATGGAAAGATAAAACATCTTTGCCTTGTTCCTGATATTAGGACAAAAACATAGTGTTGCTCATCATTAACTATGATGGAAGCTGTCAGTTAATCAAAGGTGTACTTTATTTGATTGAAAAGGTCTTCTTTTCTTTATATATCCCTTTATGGTAGGGATTTTCTTCAGAAATTGATGTTGGATTTAATCAACTGCTTTTTTAATATAGGTTGAAATGATTATATCACTTTTCTTTTTTAACTGTTAAGATAGCAAATTATATTTATTAAGTTTTTAATGCTAAAACAAGTTTGCGTTTCTGGGAAAAATGTCTACTTACAATGGATGGATTATCCATTTTATAAACTGAGGTATATGATATTCTAAAGCAATTTTGCATTTATACTCATGAGGAATGCTGCTCTATAATTTTCATTTCTTATAATATCTTTGGCTAGTTTTGCTATCAGAGTAATGCATGTTAGAATGAGTTCATAAATATCACCGATTTTTCCATTTGTGGGAACAGTTTATGAAAAATGAGTTCTATTTATTTTTTAGTGTTCATTAGAACTTACCAGTGAACCATATTGGCATGGAGGCTTCCTGGTAGGAAGATTTATAACCAAAATTCATTCTGTCGTGATATATTAGACTAATCAGGTTATCCATTTCTTCTTGAGCGGTTATGATGGTTAATTTTATGCTGTCAACCTGACTCGGCCACCAGTTGCCTAAATAGTTGTTCAAACATTATTCTGGGTGTTTTTGTAAGGGTATTTTTGGACGACATTAACATTTAAATTGGTATATGGAATAAACCGTTGCATTTTTCAATGTAGGTAAGCCTCATGCAATCAACTGAAGGCATGAATAGACTGATGAGACTAGGGTAAGAGAGACTTCCTTCTGGGCAGCATCTGTGGCTCAAAGGAGTAGGGCACTGGCCCCATATACCGGAGGTGGAGGGTTCAAACCCAGCCCCGGCCAAAAACTACAAAAAAAGAGAGAGAGACTTCCTTCTGCCAGACGATCTTTTAACTGGAACATTGGCTTTTTCCTCACTGGGCTTCCTCTGAAACTGCTGGCTTTAACTGGAGCACTGAAATTGCACCATTGGCTGTCCAAGGTATTCTGCTTGCCAATTTACTCTGCAGATCTTGGGATTTGACAGCCTCCATCATTGGGCCAGGTTCTTATAATAAATAAACACACACATGGGTACACACACACACACACACACACACATACACTTATCCTATTGCTTCTGTTTCTCTGGAGAACCATTGCAAACAGTGAGCTGTGATGATAGTTTGCTTATTTTAGTGAACGGGTCCATTTCATATAGGTTGTCCACCTGAAGGACCTTGCTTAAGGTATTTCTTAGACATTTTTTGTGTGTCTGCATAATCTGTGGAAATGTTATTTCTCTCATCCCTGAAGTTCATATTTTATGCCTTCTAATTGTTTTTAATATGGTTAATGCTACAACTCTCAAATCTATTCGTTAGAAATGCAGTGTTCTCTGATGCATGACTGTCATTTAAAAAGACAGAATTATTTTAGCTCTAGAAACATTTTGTAGAGCTTACTTTTTTCTCATCAGAAGATTCTGCCAAGGATCCTTCTGCCAATTTACTAGAAATAGTATATTCTACAAAAGGAACAGGATATCTTAAGTTCAAAATCTTCAGTGAAATCCTACAAACACTTTTTGAGCCATTGACCTGTCTTTCCTTAGTAGCTCAGAGGACTTTATGCTGGTATGACAACTCAGCATGGTGCATTGATTTGAGTCATAAATATTACATGTATATGTGTATTAGTTTATTTTGCATTGCTGTAGGGTAAATATCTAAAGTTGGGAATTTACAAAGAAAATAGGTTTATTTATCTCAGTCTGCAGACTATAAAACAAACATCATGCCAGCATTTGCTTCTGGTGCAGGCTTCAGGGAGCTTCTGATCAAGGTAAAAGGCAAAGGTGAACCAGGCATGTAACATGGTGAAAGAGGGGCAAGAGAGGGAAGGTATGTGCCAGGCTCTTTTGAGTAACCAGCTCTCCCATAACTTGATGAAGAAAGAATTGACTCATCATTGTAGAGAGGGCACCAAGCCATTTATGAGGGATCTACCCCACACCACATTCAATACCAGGGATCAAATTTCAACACAAGATTTAGAGGGACCAAATATCCTAACAGTATCAACATGATTTTATTCACATTTTATTGAGATAGTTTGACTATGTTGCCACATGGCATTGGCCTACCTCACAGTAACCTCAAACTCCTGGGTTCAAGAGGTCCTCTTGCCTCAGTCTCCTAAGTAGGCTCCTCAGTCTCCCACCACAATACCCCTGCTAGGTTTTCTATTTTTAGTAAAAATGGATCTTGCTCTTTCTCAGGGTGATTTTGAACTCCTGAACTCAAGATCCTCCTGCCTCAGCCTCCCTGAGTGCTAGGATTATAGACATGAGCCACCATGCCTATCTAAATAGGGCTTTTTTAAAAGAACAAGAGTTCTTACCTTAGTTAACCCTGTTACCTTACGACCATCAACCATATTCAAGATGGCCACCTCTCAAGAGAGAACTAGTAGTTGGAAACAGATAAAAATGATATATGAACAACAGAGAGCAGCAAGCTATCTCACACATTTTTACAGTGTATGGGATTGTAATTTACTGTGAAAAGTTTCCATAACCTCTGCTGCAGTCATTGGCATTAGCACTGTAGATTCTTAGCATTTTAAGTATATATTATTACCTTGGTTCATACTCCCACTGTTGTACTAAAAAGTTCTGCTAACACACACCTTAGAGCTTTTACTCTCAAGAAATACATTTACTTCACTGGGTTGAATTAGTTCTTTTCAATTTTCTCATTCTTTCCCTTAATTTCTTCTTCACACTTGCCTTTTCAAATAGAATCTGAGAGACAGATAATGTTTTGGGCAATGTGTATATTCTACAAATTATAAGAGGAGCAACTTACTTACAATTGTCTATGGCTATTCCTGAAAACTCTTGCATGGTAGGAGGAAATGCTTTATAATAGATGACTTTCGACTCCCAGACTTATATAATTAATAGATATCTATCAAATTGGTAGAATGTGTTTATGAGAATTTGACCTAAAAATAAGTATGTTTCCATAGTTTAAGTTTGAGTTTACTTCATTATTTTGTATAAAAATATATATACTTATACATGTACTTTAGTGTATTATATATTTTTGTTACGTAGATATAATGAATAAATATGGAAATGGGGCAGAAGTATACTATCTCAATTACAAAAGACTTTCAAGAATGCATGACCAACCAGACAGGGAGGCTATTCTCACTATTTCCAAAGAAGCTAACCCTGAAATAAAATTAAGAGACAGTTGGGCTATTTACAGGATGGGGTATCTTCTAACTTTAGAAGATGAAAATCGGGCGGCGCCTGTGGCTCAGTCGGTAAGGCGCTGGTCCCATATACCGAGGGTGGTGGGTTCAAGCCCGGCCCGGGCAAACTGCAACCAAAAAATAGCCAGGCGTTGTGGCGGGTGCCTGTAGTCCCAGCTACTCGGGAGGCTGAGACAAGAGAATCGCTTAAGCCCAGGAGTTGGAGGTTGCTGTGAGCTGTGTGAGGCCACGGCACTCTACCGAGGGCCATAAAGTGAGACTCTGTCTCTACAAAAAAAAAAAGAAGATGAAAATCATGTCCAGAGAGAGCAAGATCCAGGTAACAACTAAAGGACATAGGTCAACAATATCAGAATAGCTTGCATTCAATAGACTCAGATGGTTTCAAATAATATTTCAAATGTATCATGATAATAAACTGGTAAAATACTTCACCACTTGAAATTTGCCACTAATATTAATCCCCACGTGGAATGGGGAATTGAAGGTAAGGCCAGGAACTAATTACTGTGATCTCAGTGAAAATCTTTATTCATGAAGAAACTTTATGAATCTAGACATGAAAAGATAAAAAAAAAAATAGGAAACATGACGTTCAAGTCTAAATAATGTATATTAATAGTTGTTAACAAAGTGAAATCAGTATTTATCTCCTGAAATAACTGCATTCCTCAAAGTAGGAAATCATTTCCTAGATTCCTTAGGTTTACTTCACTAAAGAAGGTCTATGTTTATTGCAGGCTTTAATTTTGGACATCCTGTTTTCTATAAGGAAAACTTTGAATCTATGGCCCAAGGTGAGCTGCAAAGTAAGTGTACTCATATGTGTTCTGGATTAAATAGAATATGGGATATTGGATTTTGTTATACAATTGAAAACTGTTCCTTGTATTCACTATTACACTTATAGAAAATCATTACAAATATTGCTTTTCTATTAAATTAGGTCTAATAGTGGTTAATGAATCTTCCAAATAACGCTTAACAATAAACCCAGTAATAAAATTATCTAACCTCTCTTATTTACTGTCTGGGTCATATAGCTCCTACCTTAACTCTCATTACAACACTGATTTTGCTCAATATGTTTTATAATTCCTCTTTAGCACACAGAAAATTGAGGGTTAGATAATTTACACAACCAGCCCAAGGATATACATATAAACTAACTACAGTGATCATAATGATGCCTAATTATTTGATAATTTTGTAATTCATGTATATCTTCAAAGTGTATTTCTTGAGCTAAACTTTGAACTCTTTGAATGCAGATACTCTTTCTTCTTTATAAATAATTATTTCTGTTGGGCTGGATTTTTAGGAGTTTGAAACTATTCAAATGCAGCTGGCTGAGTGGGTTCTTGCTACATTTATATGAGCTTCCTGATACATATATTTTTGAACCTAAATTGCCATGTAAACAATGGTAATTGTTTTCAGGCATTTCCTCTTCATATTTGTTTTGGGAGCTGAATTTGAATTATTTTCTTAAGAGGTTTTGGTCTTATTACATATTTGTCATTGGAAGATAGATTTGTTTGTAGGATCATGCAAAACATCCTTGATAGGTAACTCTAGAGTTTATAGTGGGTGATTAAAACAGAAAATGCATTAAAAGTGAAGTGGTAAATAAACTAAAGGTAAAAAAGCTTTACTCTGTACCTATAACATGGTGCTTAAACCACACCCCAAAATAAAAATACATGCATGACTTTCAAAGTGGAGTGCTAGACTGTAGTTAATATTCATTTAGGTGGGTATTTTTTTTTTAAATTAAATCTCGGTTTAAAAATAAAATGAACATTTTTTCATACGTCTGTAGGCCATGAGCCTGTCTTCTTCAGAGAAGTTTCTATGAAAAAATGCTCATCATCCTTAATCATCAGAGAAATGCAAATCAAAACTACCTTGAGATATCATCTAACTCTAGTAAGATTAGCCCACTTCACAAAATCCCAAGACCAGAGATGTTGGCGTGGATGTGGAGAAAAGGGAACACTTCTACATTGCTGGTGGGAATGCAAATTAATACATTCCTTTTGGAAAGATGTTTGGAGAACACTTAGAGATCTAAAAATAGATCTGCCATTTAATCCTATAATTCTTCTACTAGGTATATACCCAGAAGACCAAAAATCACATTATAACAAAGATATTTGTACCAGAATGTTTATTGCAGCCCAATTCATAATTGCTAAGTCATGGAAAAAGCCCAAGTGCTCACTGATCCACGAATGGATAATAAATTGTGATATATGTACACCATGGAATATTATGCAGCCTTAAAGAAAGATGGAGACTTTACAAATGGATTAATAAACTGTGGTATATATACACCATGGAATATTATGCAACCTTAAAGAAAGATGGAGACTGTACCTCTTTCATGCTTATATGGATGGAGCTGGAACATATTCTTCTTAGTAAAGTTTTCTCAAGAATGGAAGAAAAAGTATCCAATGTACTCAGCCCTACTATGAAACTAATTTATGGCTTTCACATGAAAGCTATAACCCAGTTATAACCTAAGAATAGGGGGAAGGGAGAAAGGGAGGGGAGGAGGGGGAAGATGGGCGGAGGGATGGTGATTGGTGGAATTACACCTGCAGTGCATCTTACAAGGGTACATGCGAAATTTAGTAAATGTAGAATATAAATGTCTTAACACAATATCTAAGAAAATGCCAGGAAGGCTATGTTAACCAGTGTGATGAAAATGTGTCAAACAGTCTATAAAACCAGTGTATGGTGCCCCATGATCACATTAATGTACACAGCTATGATTTAGTAATAATAAAAAAATAAAATAAAAAATAAAAATGAAATGAAATGATCACTAGCTATAATCTGAATATATGAGATCTCCTGAGATTTAGAAATATGGTTGAAAATGTAAAATATCTTTGATTTTATTAATTCCAATAGTATACCACTTAACCAAGAAGAACTTGAAAGTATCTTGTATTTTGACAGCATGATATACTTTTGCCACAGCCAATTATTTATAGATACGAAACAAATGATACCAATTTATTTATCCCTAATAATATAATGGACAATGTGAGCTAGCGTGGCCATTGCAGGATATTTGCAGTAGGCAGCATTCTAAGCTAGACCCTATCACCTATTTCCTTTGTGTTATTCCTTTGTGATTTCATCAGGTACCTTAGCAAAGGTGATTTTCAGATATAAACAAATTTATTAAGCTTTCGTTAAGACAGTGAGCACATTTGAGTGGGCCTTACCTAATCACATGAGCTCTTCAGAAGCAGGGCATTTTTCTCTGGCTGACAGAAGGGGAGATCACAGAGATTCAGCATGAGAGAGTTTCTCTTCCTGAGATGGAAGTGGCCACAGAGTAAAGGCCTGGAGCAGCCTGAGGAAAATGAGAGCGGTTCCAGGCTGACACTGGGCAAGAAAACAGAATTGAACTCTGCAAAAAGTGGAATGAGCTTACAAGTATATTCTCCCCCAGGGCCTCAAGGTAAACACCCAGCCCAGGCCATACCTTGCCTCTGGCCTTGTGAGACCCTCAGCAGAAAACCAGGTGAGTCCACATGGAATGCTGAAAGAGAAACTTGTGGGATGGTGAATGAGCATTGTTTTAAACTGCTAGTTTATGGTAATTTACACAGCAGTCTCCAAACACCATAAAAGCTGTTTGCTGGGAATTCCTTTGGAGGCTCTAGGCCAACATTGAACAGAAGCCAGATAAAGCACTCTCTGGGCTCAGCTTATTTATTTATTTTATTGTCAAGGTCTTGCAGTTTATCCTTCGTGGCTCATGGCTGAATGCAGGCTGGTGTGAAATGGAAGATCAGTGCTGACATCTAAGTACAAAGTGTGTATCATGAAAACAAAATGAGAAATTCCTATTTAAAATGTAAGTTTGTTGTGCCTGATTAAAACTTCTACATTCAGTGAGGTCATTTACTCCCAAACTTATAACTCAGATAAAAAATTTCTACAGTGATCACACTATACATACATACGTGGTTCTATGCCATAGTCAATAGACTAGAACAATATTTTATAAATAATAACAGACCAGGGAAGGAGAGAGTAGTGTAAGGTGTCATGGGGTAAGAATTATGGAAAAATTCAGAGAACCATGTATTGGGATGAGGAGGATGAGGATAAATAAGATTTCGTTAGGGAGAATATTTGCTTTTGAGGTTCACCAGTTGCCAGTTACCAGGATGTTACAAATCCCCACACTTTTAGAACACCTGCATCTTTGATATTTTTAAAAATAAATTTAGAGGTCTGATACCTTATATCGTAGAATATTGAAAATCATTCCTAACAATTCCTAAATTTGAGAAACTACGTTCTTGTAATTCTTGGCTCCAATGATTCCTTGGCGGTGGTTTTGGGTTTTGTTTTCTGCACCTCCCATCTCTTTTCCAGTTCAAGTTGCTGAGCTAGACACTGCATTTCTTTCCTCAAATAATATTCTCGTAAAGTCTGTGTGGAGCAAGGATTCATCGATATTTTGGTACATCTAAACAGGACCTATAGTAATATGAAATATAGTCAATAATTTAACATGTAATTAGCTATCCTTAATTTTTAGAGGTCTCAGCCTTTTTTTTCTCAAAGATATTTTTACCCAGAGCCCTGTAATTGAACTTCTATTTTCCTTAATTTGTATCTGTTTTCTAACTGAATTTCTTATACATTTCATATATCTAAAATGTGTAAATATTGTGGTGCATCACCCTTATATTATCAGACTACCTATAGTGTTTTAATTAATTACCCACAAACTCAAAAGAGATCTTCTTATGAAGTCTTGAAATAGGCAAAACCAGCCATAGTGATGAATCAAAACAGGGGTAGCCTGGGAACTAGCATGTGTCTCATTTTCTGGAATGATGAAAATGTTCTTTAAATTAATAGAAGCATGGGTTACATGGAATATTCACTTATCAAAATTCATCAAACTAGGCCAGGTATGGTGGCTCATGGTTGTTATCCCAGCACTTTGGGAGGAGGACTGCTTAACCATATGTTCAAGACCAACCTGAAGATAAGGAAGTCCCAGACTGTACAATAAAATATATATATCAGCCAGGTGTATGTGCCACCTGCTTGAGAGGCTTAAGCAGGTGGATCATTTGAGCCAAGGAATTCAAGTTTGCAGTGAGGTATGATGAAGTTAACTACATTACAACCTGGGTAACATAGTAAAACCCATCTCAAGAAAAAAATATCAACCTGTACACATAAGCTTTATGCATTTCATTGTGTGGAAATCCTTCCTCACAAAGGCATGGACAGGATGTATACCAAGAAAGGAAAGAAGGAAGGGAAGAAAGAAGGAAAGAAGAATTGGAAATCTACTTAAAAATAGTCAGATTTACCAGGAAATTTGGGAGCGTCTTCATGACCAAAGTGTAAATTTGAATTGGGAAGAAATGAAAAAGCTACTGATGGGAGAGAAAATGGTAAAATCAAATTATAGATAATAAGATGTGGAAGAACCCCTCAGAGAAGGTTGAGTTTGTACTGGTTAGAAGGCGAATTAGCGTGGAAATAAATGAGAATAATTGTGTGGAGGGTTCTCAAAGTTAGGCTAATACATTTGAAATCTGTCAGTAGTTGAGAGCCAGTGATAATTTATAAGCATTAAGCCTCTATATGCAAATCCATTTGTGTAATTAACAAGATTCATGGAAGAAATAGAACATTTTTTTAAAAGGAGCAAGCACAATTTATGCCCCCTGAAAGAGAACTTATGTGTGTATATAGTGAGTAAAAACAATTACAAATCCTTACGCAAAGTTATGAAATGCAAAGTACCTTTCTTTTCCTTTCTTTCTTTTTTTGTAGAGACAGAGTCTCACTGTATCGCCCTCTGTAAAGTACTGTGGCGTCACAGCTCACAGCAACCTCCGACTCCTGGACTTAGGCGATTCTCTTGCCTCAGCCTCCTGAGTAGCTGAGACCACAGGGCGCCTGCCACAGTGCCCGGCTATTTTTGTTTTTGTTTTGGTTTGGTTTGGTTCTTTTTTTTGGTTGCAGTTTGGCCAGGGCCGGGTTTGAACCCGCCACCCTCAGTATATGGGGCTGGCACCCTACCCACTGAGCCACAGGCACCACCCACAAGGCACCTTTCTAAGCACTTTACTGTTATTTTTTAGTATTTATTTATTTACACAGAGTCTCTGTTTTCCTAGCCAGAGTACAATTGTGTCATCATAGTTCACTGCAACTTCAAACTCCTTGGCTCAAGTTGCGCTCCTGCTTCAGCTTCCTAAGAAGCTCACACTACAGGCATACGTCACCACACCCAGCTGCTTCTTCCTCTTCTTCTTCTTCTCCTTTCTCCTTCTCCTACTCCTTTCTCCTTCTCCTTCTCCTTTCTCCTCTTCTCTCTTTTTTTTTTTTTCTATAGAGATGTAGGTTTCCCTCTTGCCCAGGCTGGTCTTAAACTCCTGACTTTAAAGGACCCTCCAATCTTGCCCTCCCAAAGCATATTTTATTAAATAATTTGAATTTTAAAATCATCCTGTGAGATAAACATTATTATTATTTCCATTTTTACAAGGGAGAAAATGGGGTCACAGAGCGTTGCACAGATTCCCGTCTGTGAATTCATGTGTATTACATAGTTGCAGTAGCCTTTGAACCCAGATAGTGCAAACTCTCTCACTCAGTAAAGATTTGGTAAAGGAGCATTGGTCAATCCCTATGTAAGTAAACAAGAGGGCTGGGGAGATGGAGCAGTCTTTGGATACAGTTTGCTGGCTTTATAAATTTGTTTGGGGGCTCTGTTGAAGTCAATGTATGAGAGCAAGGATTCTCAGAGTCCCTCAAGAAGTATTCTATCCCAAAAATGGGGAAGCCAGCGCACATTGTAAATAGAGCATGTACCACTGTTTGAAAAGTGGAGCACAGGGTATAGTTAGAAAACAATTCACAACCAAGCCATTGACTACCCTCTCTGAATGGTGAAAACAAAGGATGGAAATGAATAAACTGGAGGCAATTTTAGCCTTATGGTGATTTTTCTCACCTCTCATGGGTCTAAGAAAGTAAATGAATCTGAAAGAGCTTTGGGTTAAAAGCACATCTGGGTGTCATCGAAATGAGCTTAAGCGCATAATTTGTTAACTTTGTATTGGATAGAAAAAAAAAAGCTGCGTGGCTACTGAGTTTGGTCAGAGGAGGTATCTGTCAGATGGGGAGCTCTTTCCTTTTTCATGTGATACTTTAGATGATTTCAAGGTTGCTGCTTTAAAAAAAAGTATAGAAAAACTTTAGATGGCTGCTTTTAGTAAGCTGAATCCTTGAGGTTCTGATAAAGTCAGAAATTGAAAAACTCATGTTTTCTTCATCCATTTAAGGCAACAGGAAAAAAATATGATATGCTTATATATGCATAAAACTACACAAGAGAGATTGTAAGTGATCCCCAATATACATGAAAACCTTTATCATTTTGTTATTTCATTGACTTCAACAAGTTTAATTTTGAAATCTAGAACTCTTTTAAATGGAAATCATAATTATTTGAGAACAGGAAAACTTGGGATAAATTTGCACAAACAAGACAAGGTAATTGAAAGTAAAAAATATATATACATTTATTTTTAGTTGCCTCCCTCAAATGCTCATTAGGATAATGTGAATTAAACGGGTGACTCTGGTAATAGGTGTCATGCAAATAAAAGATGAACTGAAATAATGTGGGAGATTTACCTGACAAATGATCAAGCATAAAAGAAATGCTCTGAAATTTCTGCTGTAGTAGTTTTCTGAACTGTTGAACTTTCTAAAGAAAGCAGCTTCAATGAACTTCATGAATTCTTGTCCATAGCGCTCATGTCATGGCCAGCTATAAATGTGTTAGTAGTCCATTTTTATTTATTTATTTATTTTTTTTTTGTAGAGACAGAGTCTCACTGTACCACCCTCGGGTAGAGTGCCGTGGCATCACATGGCTCACAGCAACCTCTAACTCCTGGGCTTAGGCGATTCTCCTGCCTCAGCCTCCCGAGTAGCTGGGACTACAGGCGCCCGCCACAACGCCCAGCTATTTTTTGGTTGCAGTTTGGCCGGGGCTGGGTTTGAACCCGCCACCCTCGGCATATGGGGCCGGCACCCCACTCACTGAGCCACAGGTGCCGCGATTCAATTCTTTTCAGATTTCTCTGTATATCAAATCATTTATTTTCTAAATGCCAAGTTTTATTGGATTTTCTCTGTTTATATCTCCTTATAAACTCATCTGAATGAGAACAAACTGTCAACAAGTACCATGTCCCCGTCAGCTTTGGAGGTAGGTACTCAGAGAGAAGGCGGCAAAGGAAATGGGATTGTGCTGTTCACCAACTGTGCGTGCACTTTAAACCAGTCCAGAGAGTGTCCTGATTCCGCTTTCTCAATTACAGAATGAGGCTTGTGCCCTGGCTGATCTCAGGAATATTTCATATTTTAATTAAGGTTTAAGTATTTGACAGGTTTGATTCTAGGTGCTTTAGTAACATAGTATATAAGGCAGGCAGTGTTCTCTGCCCTTTTGAGCTTACATTCTACTCAAAGAGAGAGAAAATAAACAATTAATCACATGAAGGTACAAAATGTCATGTCCCGTGAAGAAAAATACAGCAGGACAAAGGTTGGAGAATATTATTTTACCATATCTGCTCATTAAGGAAGGTGTCTTTAAGAAAATTACTTGTGCGAAAGAATCACATGTGATTATAAGTGTTAAGAAAAGCAACTTTGAGTATTCGAAATCCTTATATGTAGAGATGAAAATATTATAACCCTATTACTTAGTTAAGAAACATCAACATAAAACTGGTTTCTGAAAAAAAATCTTCATATGTATGTATATAGAGAGTAACCAAAAGCATTCCAGTTTACTTAGAATTTATCCTAAAGCTTAGGCAGCTAGGATCGACTGACAAGGCTCTAGGTCACACCTCAAAATAGAGCCTGCTAAAATATGTAAAGTCAAACTAAAAGTCAGCTCAGGGGCTTGTCTGTACAGTGTTGTTATCTGTCTTCCTGAACATTTCAAGGAGATCACAAACTAAAACAGACTCTCTCTACTGTACAAGAAGCACATTTACTCTAAGAGAAACACAGAAAAGTCTCATTCCACACACAGGGGCCTGATAGCTGCTGGTGGCAGCTTGGAGCCGTTTACTGGGAAGCAGAGACTGCATATGCAGGCTTTATCAGAGACGTGTGCCCTGGGTGTCAGGGAGATGCTCTGTTTAATACCTGCTGTCTCTCAAAGAAAATCTTCAGCTTCTCCTTACCCCCTTACACGTATTAAACACATGTTAACTAAAGGAAAAAAAAATCTCTATGACTCCTAAGCATCATAATTTTTTCCTCTGAAGAAAGACTTCTACCTCACCCTCCTTTTTTATAGATGCAGCAAAAGCTCTTCTTTGATAGGAATAAAGAGACATCTTAATGAGATTAAAAGTACCCCATCTTTCCCAGTGATCAAACAACATTGCTGATAGATCTATTGTAATTGTCAATTTGCTTCTCTCTCTAATCATTGAACTGGGCTTCCTGACAAATGAAGATATGTCCTCTGTGGCCCATGTGGTCAGTATACCATCACAGACACTAAATAAATATTTGATGAATTCAAAAATGAAAGTGTAGCTGTCAGAACAGTTACCCTACTGAATGTACTGCTGTGATAGTAAGATGGGAAGTTGTTTTTAATCCTTATGGCTGTAGCTACTGTAAGATCAGTCTGAGAATGTGATTCATCACACAAACCTACGCAACAAACTCCCTTTATGAACTTATCATTATCGGACTGACTACCACTGGCATTCACAAACCCACAGGTATGGCAATTCTTGTGCATCTAACCAGTCGCAAACAAGTGCCTAGCAGTCAGAGGGTTGTTCACTTTCAAGAACAAGGCAGCACTCTCAGCATAGTTTGTCTCTATTCCTTAATTCATATGTCCACAGAAGTATCATATGAGCACAGATGTGTCCAGACACAAAGTCCAATGTGTTCTTTCTTCTTTGATAACAATTAAGAAATGTAATTTCTGTGTCGTTCATTTGTTTCTCATCTCACAAAACGTGAAGTTCATTTTGTGCATCTTTTTTTTTTTTTTTTTCATTTTTTGACCAGAGCTGGGTTTGAACCTGCCACCGCCACCATATGGGGCCGGCACCCTACTCCTTTGAGCCACAGGCACCGACTTCTAATCTTTTTTTTTTTATGCTACATTCATTTTGTTGCATTAATTACCCCTTTCAAGGAATCATTTCAGGGTGAGTCAACTTTGAATAACATGAATCAGATATATCCTGATTTAATCAGGTTAAGGTTCTGTTTTTGTTAATAATCTGAGTTATGGTTATTCTATTCTTTCCTCCTGCTTTGCTGTGGGAAGTGTTGTTTTGCTGTTTGCATATTTGTTCCCACAGTTGGTGATCAGTATGTCTTGTACTAACATCTGTTACAAATATGACTGGGCAGAGGGTCTTCTCTTCCAAATGTCCACTGCCCACTCTTCCCAAGGCCTCCACTCTTTCCACTGGCTTTCCCTCCTGAAGTGCTGGACATACACTATCCCTCTGGGCTACTCCCGCTTCTCAGTCTACCTCCTTCTCTGTCAACTATGGTCGCCTATCTTTGTTTTTAAATGCCCATAATAACAGCCCAGACCAGAAGGCAAATTGCAATTAAATAGCATTGCATATTTAGATATAACCCAAGAGAAATACAACACAAAAGAGAAGCAATTTATAGTTTTTAAAATAAAGCACACCTTTCTAGCTCCACTCCTATAGAGCTCCAGTAGAAAACAGGGCTGTTTCTTTAGGAAATGTTTCAACTTTTTCTGCATTTGCAGTGATAATGCTCTGACAGTATTTTATGGAAGAGTGACCCTGGATACCTTCCTCAGTCCTGATGTCTCGGCTCTTGATCTCTTCCTAGCTACCATGATGAATGGTGAAATCGCCACTGTTTCAGAGAAACCCGTTACAAATCCACAGGACTGTGGTCTTATTTAATGACACTTAATACAGACCAATTACTCTCACATAAAACAATCCCGCAGGAGCGACTTTGCCAATTTTTGACCTTTTATGTGATTTAATGTTTACTATATTAGGAAAATGTCAGTTGTGCAATCCTGTTTGGGGTTGATACACTGGATTTGCTTGTTTTTTTTTTTTTATGTCTTTTTTTTAAGACTGCATATCTTCTCTGCTTTTTTTTTTTTTTTTTCTTAGCTTTCATCTCTTTAGCATTTTATAGCTCCACCTTCCCATATCCATGGAGTAAGTAATCTGGGAAAGGTAATTCTGGAACAAGTAAAATAGAAACAGTGCCATATAAATTCCCTACAGAAAAAATACTACGACCTCTAAATGAGAAAAAAGGAGCAAGAGATTCTTCAGAAATATAAATTTTCTCATCATTCCAATTTAGGCTTGCATTACAAGAATTAGCTAGTATAATAAAGAAAAAAGGGCAATAGAAGCATACAGATTAGAAAGACAGATGTAAAATTGTCTCTTTTTGTAGATGTTATGATTGTGAACATAAAAAATCCAAATTACTCTGTAGAAAACAATCTAAAAACTAGTAACTCCTGAGAAACATGCAAGAGAAAAGATTGATATACTAAGATTAATTTTATTTCTGTTTACTAGCTGTTTACTAATATTTCAATTTTGTTCAACTTGCAAATTGAGATAACAATATATGTATCATTTATAATACTACCAAAAAAATCCTTGGGTATGAACTGAAATATTTATAGGAATTGTATGGCAAAAATTATAAAAATCTGTTAAAAAATGTTTTAAAAACTTCAGAGAAATATCATATCTCTGTGTTGAAAGTATCAATATCATATCTGTGTGTTGAAAGTATCAATATTGAGACCCTGTTTCTTCCCAAAGTGATCGATACATTCTCTGCCATCTCAATTAAAACATCATCAATATTTTTGATAAACACCAGTAACCTAATTTGAAAATTTATGTGAGAAGGGAAAGAGACTGCAGTATTCAAAATGACGTGAAAGGAAAACATTGTTGAAGATTTGTACTATTTGATTTGAAGGCTTAATATTAAGGGATTATAATCAGGACTATTTGGAATTTGGGAAATGGTAGACATATTGATATAAGAACAAACAAGAAAGTGCAAAGATACGCTCATACACAAAATGGCCATGTAATTTTGACGAATGTGGAGAAACAATTCAAAGGAGATTTTTTTTGCCCAAATGATGTTTAGAAAAACATATAACCATATGCAAAATAATAAATTCTTTTTCCTGAAAAATTAATTCAAAATCAATCACAAGCCTAACTGTAAAAAGTGTATATCACCTCATACTCATTAAAATTACTACTATAAAAAAGCAAACAAAAATCACACAAAGAAAAAACATGAAACAAACAATAACAATAAACTTCCAAGGCCAGGCATGGTGGCTCGTGCCTCTAACCTAGCTCTCTGAAAGGCCGATGCCAGTGGATCACCTGAGCTCACAGGTTCCAGATCAGCCTGAGCTATAACAAGACCTCACCTCTAATAATAGCCGGGTGCTGTGGCGGGTGCCTGTAGTTCCAGCTACTTGGGAGGCTGAGGCAAGAGAATCACTTGAGCCCAAGAATTGGAGGTTGCTGTGAGCTATGACACTATGGCACTCTACTAAGGGTGACAAAGTGAGACTCTGTCTAAAAAAGAAAAAGACTTATAGAAAGTGACAACCATTGGTGAAATGAGACTCTGTCTCAAATAAATAAATAAATAAAAAGATGTGTTGAAACTGGAACTCTTGTAGACCGTTGCAGGGAATGGAAACTTGTGCAGACGCTGTGGGAAAAAATTGTATGGTGATTCCTTGAAAAATTAAAAATAGAATTACAAGGTGAGCCAGCAATTCCATTTCTAAAAATGCAGTCAAAAGAATTGAAATCCAGGTCTTAACGATCTGTTTTTACACTGATGTTCATGGAAGCATTATTCACAATAGACAGAAGATAGGAGCAACCAGGTACCCACAACAGGTTACTGTATAAACAAAATGTGATATATGCGTGCAATGCAGTGTTTTCAGTCTTGAAAGGGGAAGAAAATTTGGCCACATGCTGCTATGACCTGGGGGAATCATAAGGACATTTTTCTGAGTGAAGTAAATTGATCACAAAAGTATAGTGTGTGATTTCACTTATACAATGTGCCTGGATTAATCAAATTCATAGAGACAGAATGTGGAAGGGTGGTTATTATTAACTTGAGGAAGGGGAGTTACAGTTTAGTGAGTACAGACATTCAGTTTTGAAAGAGGAGATGAACACAAATAGTGGTGATTATTGCAAAGCCATGTGACAGTACGTAATGCTGCTCAACTTTAGAGGGGGATTTTTATATTATGTGTATTTACCACAATAAAAAGAAATCTTACAAAACTGTAAAATTTCCTGAAGAATACATAGGAGAACATTTATTTCTGTGATCTTGAGTAAAGCAGAACGTTCTTAGATGTAATGCCAAAATCATAATTTATGTATTATAGAATAATTTGGATTGCTTCAAAATTAAAATTTTGGCCATGCATAAGACATACTGGGATAGTGTTTTCTCCCACACTTTGTAAGTATATTTTTCTCACATCTGGCAAAGGAAATAGATGGAACATATATAAAGAACTCTCAAAAACTCAATAATTGAAAGAATTAAAGCAACAGAAAATGGGCAAAATAGTTCCACAGTGCTGGTTATGACGTACACAACAGCTAGAACTCTTACACAATATTGGTGGAAATAAGACATAGTATAGTCACCTTGAAAAAGACATTAGCAGTTTGAAAGCTGCAATAAGACCAAATCTACTAATTTTCTACTGCTGCAACACAAATCACCACAATCCTGGTGACTGCAAACAAGACCCAATGATTAGGTCCCAGTTCGGCGGGTCTGACATTCAGGTGGGCACTGACTTAGGTCTCATCAGGCTGAAATCAAGGTGTCGGCTGGAGACCTTTTACCTGGATCTCCCGTGCAGGAATATGCTTCCAGGCTCATTCAGTTTGTCGGCAGAATGCAGTTTTTGGTGTTTGTAGGATTGAGATCTCTGGGGCATCTCTTGGCTGCTTAAGGAAGCTGAGGTTCCTTCTCATGACCCCGTCCATCTTTCAACCAGCTTTGACTTAGCAAGTTCCTCTCACACTTTGAATCTCTCTTAATTCTTCTGATGCTTACCAGAAAAGTCACCTATTTACAAAAGTCTCCAAGACTGTGCCATTCCATAGACCACCAGGATGACTCCATAGAAGAAAGGAGAGATTTACTGGTGATATTGGTTTGTGAGCCTGGAAGAGGCAATCTCTGACATGTGCTGAAGGTCTCTTTCTTTGAAGAGGAGGGCAGGTTGTGTTTTATGCCTTACAGGGCCTATATTTTACTTATTCAGCAGGTTGGGGTGGGGGATGCTATACATACTTATGAGGAGAGACAGGTGCATGCTCAATGGGTAAGCACATATGTAACATAGACTCCATCTTCACCTTGGGGTGGGGTCCAAGCATTAAAATGAGGTGGAATTTTGACTCTTCATCAAAAGGTGAGCTATAGGACCCGAGACAGTTGGGTGCAGCCTCTCTCAGCTGGATAAACTGGCATAAGGTTTGCAATTGCTTATCAGAAAAGAATGTTTGTGAGGCCTCTGTCCAATTAGAGTTGTATTGTTCTGGGTTGTAAATCAGCCCAACAGTCATAGGAATTTAGACATTTGACATGCACGCTGAGTCCTGGACCCTAGATCCCTAAGTAACTTTTGTTTCCTTGAAGCAATGCTTAACTGAACCATGGAGTCTAGGACCACCCTGATCAAAATAAAATGGAGGACAGGATAAGTTCTAAGCAGGTAGAACCAAGATGACGGAGGAATCAATCACCTCCTGACCTTTCATCTGACCTTATTACCATGAAACCTTTCTAAGAAAACCTCTCACTCCTGTCATGAATTTCGGATATGTTATTTCGTCAAAAAGAGGGTGTTGTCTTAATTCTAGGAAAACACAGCCTTTTTTCCAAGAAATAACATAAAAATTCCTTCTTTGGTTAGCCTATAATTAAGTGATTGCTTAAATAAAAGGACTAAAGGAACCACCAGGGCTATTCTCCTCTACTCTCTCTCGAGTAGATTTTCTATTCTTCCTAATAAAAACTTGCTATCACTTTACATTGTCAACTTGCTCCCAATTGTTTTCTTGCATGAATCCAAACACTTACTTGGACAGCACTGAGAATTACTTTCTTGTGACATTTGAACTCCTCTGAATCCTCAGCCAAATGTGTGTATTTAGCTTTCACAAATGGCACCAACTTCTGCAGGATACCCTTGCCCCCAGGGACTGAGGGAGTGGGAAATCACTAGAATTTCACTCTGTCCGTGTTTGTGGGTTCCAGTCTCGCATTGATCTCAATGTTTCCATCCTCCCTTTCTGATTGCCTGTCCTGTACTTTAGCTTCAGCAACACATAAAAGCCCTCCAGTGTCTACCTAGCTAGCTCTCAAAATTGCATAAGGCCAATTCCTCTTACTAAAATGGGTTTTCCAATGGCTTTTACATATTCAACTTCGCCCTATGTGTGTAGCAGATGCTCCACACCACTTTGACAATGACACATTTTTAAACATTAAGCCATGAAAAACAAAAGTACCTAAGAAAAATGATTAAAAAGTAGCTTTTGCCCATCAATGATCATAATTAACTCTCATCTTTGAAGAGTTCTAGTCGTCTATTAATTACTGCATGTTCTTTGGAATAAATTGATACCAGATGTCTATGGGAAGAGGAGAGCATCGCTGAGTCATTTTCTGTCAGTGACATGCAGCAAAATCCATTTCCACCAGTGTCAGTTTTGTCCCAATGCCTGGCCTAGAATAAGGAGCTAGTGTGGCTTTTCTTGTTATTAAGCTGAATGGAGTACCATGAAAACAAAATTACACAGCCAGAAATCTAATTATGGAATTACTTTTACCAGAATGGATAGGGGTTTTGTCAAGCAATTTCCGAGCCTCTGTAATGTGGCAGGAAAAGAGCTGAAAATGTAGAGCAAGCGAGACAAATAACAAGGAAGGAACAATGTTAAAACCTTATTAAGGCCGTGAGTGGCTCTTAGCTGCTCATACAGGTAAAGTGGTAATTAGTCCATGCTTTTCTACTTAAACTTCACATTTCCTGTGAACACAATGGTCAAAAGTTTCCTTCTTCAAGTTAAGTGGGTCATTTGCACGCATGTCCTTGGTCTAGAGAAACAGAAAGCCCTGAGATCCCTAGAGGCAAGAGACCTGAATAATGGCTGAAGGGTCAAACATCTTGACAGTTACCACCTGCAGAATCAAACGTGAAGGCTCAGATTCCCAGGGTTAATGCACCATCCTCTTCAGCTCAATTACCTTAAATGCATGTTAAGGCTTTGCAATTTTCCCGAGTGTAATTTTACATTGGCAGACCTTGGTACTTGCCTTAGCTCTGAGAATTAGCATTTATGAAGGTTTTGGTGGGTTATTTCACCTCTTCTAATCTCAGTTCCCTTAAAGCAATTTAACAGTTTGACGACCTGCACTGATTTAACATAAAATTCCATAAAGATAATAAACTGGGAGAGTAACTTGTAGCCCTTTAATGATAAGCAAACATGAAGGATAACATCATGCCTAGAGTTCTATGGGAGTTTTGACGGATGCCAAATAGACACACAGAGGAAGGAGAGATCAAAACGTGTACTGCTATAATTGAACTACCCAACACAACATGACTGGGGGAAAATAGACTTTGGACAGTTTCTCCACTGATCTGAAATTGTATACCCATCCACACACAGAACAGTAAGAGGGATTTCTGTTCTCTGTTGTGAAAAATTCCCAGGGAACTTCCTTCACAGACCATAAAAAATAATTTCAGGCTGAAAAGCCAGATGTTGCCAATGTTACCCCTCCAAAGAAGGCCACACTACCATCCCTCCCCAAATTTAATAATTGTGGAAATAAATACTAGTCAGAAAGAAAGATGTGAAGAAAGAAGCTTTCTTCTTCATGCTTCCAAGAGGATAGAAGGTTCTAATTTCAACCAAGGTACAAATACAGGGAGACAGACAATAAAACATCCGGAGAAGCCCTGGCCAACATCGTGTAGTTTAGGATCTTGATTATGATTTTAATAATACAACAGTGAAAAAGCAGATACAGAGAATCAACCTCTTTTCTTCCATAGAACATAGTTAATTTTTGTTGACTGAGAAAAATAAGCTTGATGGAAATTATGAATAAAATCTAAAGGAAGAATTTTTTAATTTGTCCATGTAATTATCTTTCCAGGATCAAGTTTGATCATGAACTCAAAAAATTTGGTGTACAAAATGTTTTACTTGTAGAATTAAAAGTGAGACCAAAAGGTAAGTGAATGCATAAGAGACGAAGAAAGGAAGAGAAAAAGAAGGAGAGAGAGAGGGAAAGGCAGATGGAGGGAGTAACAGAGCAGAAGAAAGGAGGATGTTGATCTGGAGAAGCACAAGGTAATTTTAAAATACAAATATCTTAAGAGGTTATGGGGGCCCAATGGAAAGGAAAATTAGATATATTCAAAACCAACTATTCAAGATGGAAATAAGAAAGCAGAAGCTAATTTAATTGCCATTAGTGTTACTGGGTGACAAGTGATTAAATGGGGGAAAATTGGTGAGAGTTTACAAATCAAATTGAGCCTTTTTCCCTAAAGAAAATCCAGAACCAAGAAGACATTGAAAGTGTACTCTCTTAAGACTAAGGAGTTAGTAATAGGGACAACTGAAAACTCTAGAACAGCAATATTCTGTTGTTACAGAAAACTATCACATAGTCTAATAGAAAGACTAAATAACATATATCAAGTTTATCAAATGAAACTGAAGGTGTGCGTTTTTCTGCTGCTATGTAAGCAATGTGAAATAAGTCTCAGTGAGGAACAGGAATGAATGAAGGTTCTCCTTGAGTGGAATTACACTGCATTTGGAGGACATGAGCCTACTTGATCTGAACAGAGAAACTCTCATTTCCTGCATTGTTCTTGTTCTACAAGATACCTGTAAACGTGAATAAAGAGAAATATATTATCAAGCTGATAGCTTGGCCTTAAAGCAAATAAAATACAAACTGATTGAAAGCATAGTACTTGGATTTAACCAGCAGTGATAATGCTATATGAAGTCTGCATAAATAGTAGGCTACAATGTTACCAACTAAACAGAGCTACCTGAATAGGAAAAGAGAAAAAATAAAAAAAGTGGAAAATAAGGGTGATATTTCATAAAAATTTGTAGCAGAGGGAAATTTGAGGTGGGTGACTTCAAGGTAATACTAGTTACTAAAATAAACTGTATTAGCCTTTATTGGTTCCCTAAAGAAAAAACTTCAAAAACCTCCAAAACTTAGAATGAGAAGAGTGCAACTTGGGAGGCTGAGGCAAGAGAATCACTTAAGCCCAGGAGTTGGAGGTTGCTGTGAGCTGTGTGAGGCCACGGCACTCTACCGAGGGCCATAAAGTGAGACTCTGTCTCTACAAAAAAAAAAAAAAAAAAGAATGAGAAGAGTGCAAAGCTAAGATATGAGCTGGAAAAGTTGTGTGTGTGTGTGCGTGTGTCGGGGGGGGGCGTCTAAATATATATATATATATATAGATAGATAGATAGATAGATAGATAGATATAGAAATAGATATAAAAGAAAGATATCTAACCATGTATTAATACTGTGAAAAATAGAGACACACATAGCTGGATACTTCCAGATGTCCACTTATTACCTGTCTATCTATGTATATACATAGTATACACATGCACAATAATTCATGTAACTTATATATATAATATGTGTTTCTGTGACATTTATACTTCTTCCTCAAAACAAAACAAACAGCAACAACAACAACAACAACAAAAACCAGGAAACACAGTTAAGTTTTCACAAGAGGTTAATGTTGCATAAGCAATGCGAAACAAACATAATCTCTCTCTAATACACTGGGTCCAAATGATTCCCTAGAAATGAGATCACAGAAAAAAACTTAGCCCTTGAGAAAACAAACCATGTGACAGAAGAAAACCAAAAAAAAACCTGTAAAACCATATATATAGTGGTTATATCACATATTAAAAAGAATGAAATTCTGTCATTTGCAGAAAACAGATGGCACTGGACAAAATTATGTTAATTGAAATAAGTCAAGCACTGAGAGATAAATTTCACATGATCTTCCTCCTACATGGAAGCTAAATATTAAAACAGTTGATCTCATAGAGACTGTGAAATGATGGTTACAAGAAGCTGGGAAGGATAGCAGGGAGGGAAGGTGTAGCAGATCTTACAGCTTCATGGGAAGGAGAAGGGAGATCTGAGCTTGGAACACCCCGTAATAATAAGAAACACTGGTAACATCTCTGTTCTCAAGCAAGATAACACAGCAGTCTGTGTCTGGACAATAGATAAGCCAGGCGGAGACCTGGCCAGTCCCCGGCCCCCACAAATGGCAACAAGGATGGGATGGTGGACACGGGCCAAAAGGAAAATAAGCTTGTAGCAAACAAAAGAAAGAGATTGGATTGAGCAGCTAAAAGATCAGATAAAACAGAAGACCGGATGAATAATAATCCAGTTGAAGCCATAAATGCTGATTCGTCATGGCAACTCAGATTAGGCAGTTGGAAGATCAGTTAAGAAATTTCCCAATCACAACTGGATGCCATGAATGTGGGAAGCTAGGCCATACAAGAAAAGAAAGGTGGGAAAGAAAACAATAAAGAATACCAATGAAAAGGACGATTTCTCTTTTAGTGATCAAGGGAAACAAAGAGCACGTAAACCTCAAATCCCCCAGGTGTAAAATGGTATTTTGTTGGGCAAAAGAATGCCACTTTCAATTTGATAAGTGTGGAGCATCTTTATCATAGAGAAACTATCAATCGGGTCCAAATCAGGACCCACTGGTAAATGGAAAAATCAAAACAATATAGGTTCTTGAGTACCTTCATTTCAAACTATTCTTTGGTAATAAATTATTCTTTTGTTAAAATAGTATAATTCACTCAACTTTCTGCCAAAAGGGAATCCTGCCTGCAGTGTGCTGGACCTTTGGTGTCCCAGAGACAAATATGGGGAAATTAAACCAGACCAATAAATGAAAATGGAGAAAAAATAGATAAATTGGATCCTTATACTTTTTTTTTTTTTTTTTTTGTAGAGACAGAGTCTCACTTTATGGCCCTCGGTAGAGTGCCGTGGCCTCACACAGCTCACAGCAACCTCCAACTCCTGGGCTTAAGCGATTCTCTTGCCTCAGCCTCCGGAATAGCTGGGACTACAGGCGCCCGCCACAACACCCCGCTATTTTTTGGTTGCAGTTTGGCCGGGGGCTGGGTTTGAACCTGCCACCCTCAGTATATGGGGCCGGCGCCTTACCGACTGAGCCACAGGCGCCGCCCCGGATCCTTATACTTTTTTAAATTAAATTCTTTCTTTACTTATACAGCTCGGGGAGCTCTCCCACATTGAAACCAAATTCTTTTACATGTATTTGGCTACGCTGCAGCTAAGGTTAGCCCACCTCTTGGCGGCAAGTACCAGAAGGCGTGTCCTCCCAGAGAGCCGGGATGCAGGCGTGTCCTCCCAGAGAGCAGACCAAAGGAGTGAAAAGACACTCAAGAGTTAGCGAACACTTTGGGAGATGACAAGAGGGAGTAAGAAAGAGAGACCAAGTTGGACGAGCCACCTTTGCAATATGTAGGAACACTCCATTTGAAAATAGGCCTGGATTCAACTAGCAAAGGACAAACTCCACAAAAAAAGAAAAGCAGTGTCTTTGTTCACCAGCTACTAAAGGCAGAAGTAGCAAAAGGTGGTGAAAGCAATAGCAACTTCGCTACCAAAGACCACAAAAAGCAGGCCTCAGGATACGCGGGACCTCTGGTCAAAGCAGTGGGAACTTGGCTACAAAGGACCCTGAAAAGCAGGGCCTCAGGAAAAGCGGGACCTCTGTTCAAAGCAGGTGGATCTTCGCTACCTGAGACTGCAAGAAAAATGGGACTTTTTGGTGGCCAGCTACTGGCAGAGGTGGCAAGAGGCAGTAAACACAGTAAGATTCTCATTGTCAAAGACTGCAGGGAAAGTGAGACCTTTGTTCGTCCATTAATTAAGATTTAAATAGCAAAGGAAAAACTCTGTGAGGGAAGTGGGATCTCTGTATTGTAACTTTCCTCACCCAAAGACTTTCTCAGTTTAAAATACCTTTAAAGGAATTAACATTAGAATTGCTATCTTTTCCAGAGGGGCAGCTGAAGCTTGAGTTAGATATGGGGCTCCACCATTTAACAAGCCCCTACCTGGAATTCTAAATCTTGATAATCATCTTGTACTCTTTATTTTTCTTGCCTAGCAAGAGAAAGGGCTATAACCCAATGACAGCCCAAGATGAAGGGGAAAGAGGAGGAGGAGGAGAGGGGGACAAGTGGGGAGAGGATGGGTGGAGGGAGGGTAATCGGTGGGACCACACTTATGGTACATTTTACAAGGGTACATGTTAAATCTGCTAAGTGTAGAATATAAATGTTTTAACCCAATAACTAAGAAAATGAGGTGACGGCTATGTTAACCAGTTTGATGAAAGTATTTCAAATTGTATATAAACCCAGCACATTGTACCCCATAATTGCATTACAGTACACAGCTGTAATTTAATGAAAAAAAACTGCCCTTGCCATATTAAAAATTATCTTAAGGTACACAAAAAGGGGAATATGTAGAAGACCATATAGCTTCATGTGAAGGAGAAGGGAGAGCTAAGCTTGGAACACCCCATAATTATAAGAAACACTGGTAACATCTTGGTAATATAACAACTTGGTGGTAGAGCATGGGGAAGGGATTCATGTCTCCTTAACACGAGAGCACATGAGACTAGAACATCAGTGATTGGCAGTCTCTACACCTGTGGGGCAAATAGCCACGGGATCACGTCTATAAGAAGGTGCAGGACGGGTCCGTCAGGAGCCTGCATGCTATTCTTTCACGGACTTGCTCACTCTGACTCTTTCTCTCCTCCTACTTGGATGGGCCCTGCCCGGAGCCTGTTTAAGAAGACTGCTAAGATTTATTCTCCTATTAAGACTTATTCTCTCGATGGAAGACTTTTTCTTTCTCTCTCCCTTCTGCTAAGGCGAATAGCCCTCAAGCACCTAAGGGTAATTGTTCCCAAGCAAGATAACATAGTGGTCCACAACTGGACAATAGATAAGCCCGGCAGAGACCTGGCTCATCCTGGGCCCCAACAGGAAGGGGCAAAGTCGGGATGGTTAATGGGTGAGACAATATAGCTAGAGGGTTAGGATAAACAATGTTCCAGAGCACAAAAAAGTGACTACAGTAGCGATACTTGAAAATCACTAAAATAGTGGAATTGGAATGTGTCTAACATGAAGAAATGGTAAAAGTGTAAGGTGGATAGAAATTGTGAGGTGATAGATAATCCATTGGCCCAAATTTTATTAATTCATATTGTATGCCTGTATAAAAAACACCATGTGTGCCTTACAAGTATATACAATTATCACATGTCCATAATAACTAAAAATAAAAAGTAAATTAAAGAACTACAAAATCAAAAGCAAAACGGATTTTCTTCCTCTATCAGATGACAAAATTAAATAAACTTTATATGTTTAAACATTAAAAAGGGATAAACTATCATAGAATAATATGTAATTATTGAAATTGAGAAGACACAAAAAGAACAAATTAAATATCAAATGATAAAATATATTAATAGTTAGGAATCTGTAAATATGTAAAAGAAATATACATCAAAGTTAGAAATTAATGAAGAGATTAAACCGAGTAAACATAGTTGAACAGAGAAACATAGGTCATCAAAAAAAAGTCTCTAAGATATGTGACATGAAATAACAGACACAGAAATAAGAAAAATACATGAAAATGAAGAATTAACAATATGGAGTACAGAGTAAGAAAATTCAACATGAATCTAATGAGAGAAATAAGTATATAAATTAAAGAAAATGGAGAAATTAATTTATGAAAAAAGATAATGGCTAAAGTTTTTCCTGCATTAGTTGAACCTACAAATTCTTATGCTTAGGAAGTTTAGTAAATTCCAAGAAGAACATGAAAGAGAGATGTAGACATCTAGATACTTCACAGCAAAGTAATAGAACAGCAAAGACGAGGTGAAAAATAATTAAGTAGACAGAGAATTAAAAGGAACAGCAAAAAGTATTGGCAGAAACTACCCAAGGTCAGCAGAAGAAACCAGTGTACAACAGAATAATGTCTTCAAAGTTCTAAGAAAAAGTAACTGTTATTCTGTAATTTTATGTCTATCACATTTTCTTCAAAGTATGAGAATTACCAAAGTATTTTTAGATAAAGCAAATCTGAGAGAGCCTATTATCAAAAGATTCTTCATTACTAATGATGATTCTAAATGGTGATCAGTATAAGGAGGGGCAACGACCCAACAAGAAAGATTTTCAGTGAAAGCTTGAGAACAATACATAATCTGGGAAGCAGATTGGGTGTATAATATATTGTATTTCTGAGATATAGCAGCAATATATCTTGTCCTTCAAGTTCTGTGAGAATTTTGGCACTCTCAGCAAGATGCCGTAGCAGGTATTTCTCCTTGGTGGAACCTGGCAGGCCTTGCGACTGTTTAAACAAACAGAATGTATTGGAAATGGCATTTCATGCCCTCTGATATTAGGTGGTAAGAATTGATGTAGCTTCTATCTGGCTCTGAAAAGACTATGAAAAAAGACCAAATAAAAACAGGAAAAAAAAATGCTGAAGAAGTACCTCTCTTCAATTGTTTGAGTTCCCAATTTTAGGCAAAGTATAGGAATTGAGAGAGATTTAGAAGATTTCTTGCTGCAGCCATTGTCTTCTCAGTCCACCTGCTTGAGAGAATCTAAGCAAGACCCACCAAGATAATCTAATCATTCCCTGGAGCTGCCACAGATAATAATTACCTATGGGTTTGCTTTGCCACTACGTTTTGTGGTGATATGCTACACAGAAATAATAACTGGAAAATATTTTTGTTATCTGGTAGGGAAATAATGCTATGTCAAAAATATAAACATGTAGAAGTGACTTTTGGACTAAGAAGCAGAGAAATGTTAGAAAGGCCTTGAAGAAACTATTAGCAAAAACCTGATGACCTTTGAAGAAAATAAGAAAAAATGGAAACAGTGATACTAGACCTAAAGGAAACGGGCCCATGTCTTACAGTGTAAAAAAGATTGGTAATATTGTTACCTGCTGTGATGTAGAACATGAACTCAGGTGGTCTAGCTAAGGCAATGCCCAGGTAGACTGGTGAAGGTGTTGACTGTCTTTTTCCTTTTGTCTATAATAAAATATGAGAGAAAAGACATGTGCTAGTAAGAGAAGTGCTAAATATGAAGATGTCAGTGTCTGCTTAGATTTAAAGTAAAAATAATTCTTATTATGATTATAATATTCTTAATGATAAACTCATAATAGTTTCTGGGCAGAAATAAAAATCCAGAGTTCTGCCAAAGAAAATGACTTAAATATGGAGTATGAGTGTGTGACAAGGGTCTGGCTACATAATTTTTTTGTTAACATCCCAGAAAAATTTAAGCAGGTGACACAAAAGTGCTACTCCATCTAAAGATCATAATGAAATATCTTGCAAATCTTTTCTAAGACCTTTAAGGGTAGATATTGTCTCATAGCAACTTCATAGAAAACCTAAGACTGAAAAGGCTGATGTGAAAGTAGTTTGTGAATGTGACCATTGTCTAATGGGAAGAGCCTCAAGATTTATAGGATAGGTGAAATTTTCTTTAAGATAAAAAAAAAAAAAAGTTGTGTATGGGCGGCGCCTGTGGCTCAAGGAGTAGGGCTCCAGTCCCATATGCCGGAGGTAGCGGGTTCAAACCCAGCCCCAGCCAAAAACCACAAAAAAAAAAAAAAAAAAAAAAAAAGTTGTGTTAAGACATTTATATTCTACATTTAGTAAGTTTCGCATGTACCCTTGTAAGATGCACTGTACACAATAACTAAGCTATATTAACCAGTGTCATGAAAATATGTCAAATGATATATAAAACCAGTGTATGGTGCCCCTTGATTGCATTAATGTACACAGCTATGATTTAATAATAATGATAATAAATAAATAAATAAAAACTATGTTCTCAAATCACCACCAATTTGTGCAAAAATAAACAGAGACAGTATAAACTCCAAAAGGGCTTTTGGATGCTAGAATTTTTACTGGCAAGAGCAGGCTGAGTTTCATGCACTGACTATTTGTTATAGAAAAGAAGGGATGGCTTAGAGGAAAGAAATCAGATCCAGAGCATGAAGCCAAGAGCTATCACAAATCATTCCAGAGCAGTGAGGTGGAGCTCTAATGAAGGAAATTTCAAAATGCTGGACTTGGAATCACTATAGATCAGTGGCTTCAGGCACCTCCTATTTTTACTATTTTAAGTAAAATGGTCTATAATTGTTATGACCATCCCACTAGATGTTTCTATTTATTCCAATACTATATCCTTTGGGTTATATTGTATTATAGTATATTTTAAAGGGTGGATGCCTCCAACTTTGTTCTTTTTGCTAAATGATCTAAAGACTAGTAAAGTAATTAGTTATCTACAATTCCCCATGTATCTTCAACATAAAGTAATGGTTATATAGCTAAAGGAAATGCAGTCAGTATGCATAAGACATATTAGCAGCACTGTTCACAGTAACCAAGATATAGAATTAATCTGAGAATTCTGCAATGAATGCATAGATTTTTAAAAATGGTATACATACACAATGGAATACCATTCAACTGTAAAACTTTCTGCCATTTGTGACAACATGAATGAACCCAGAATACACTACGTTAAATGAAATAAGCCAAGTAGAGAGGAACAAATGAATGTACTTCATGATCTCACTTATATGTGGAATCTAGACAGTAATATTGATCCCATAGAAGTCAAGAGTAGCATAGTGGTTAACAGAGGCTGAGGGAGCAGGGGTGGAGGATGGGTGGAGGATGGTCAACAAGTACACAGTTAGCAAGGGAGAATAATTTCTAGCACTCGGTAGTCCGTAGAAGTGGGACTACAGTTCACAAAACTGTACCGTATATTCCAAAATGGCTAGAGGAAAGGATGTTACATGTGCTCACCACGAAGACATGTCAGATATTTGAAATGATGTATAAGCTAAGTATCCTAATTTGATCCATGGACACAAGGTAGATACCTGTATGGAAACAGCAAACACAAAATGAAGTTAAAAAGTAAAAAACAAATATAAATGTAAGAACTAACACTATAAAACTTTTCTAAAATAACATAGGAGTAAATCTTTGTGACCTTGGACTAAGCAATTGTTTCTTACATGTGACACCAAAGTGTATGTGACAAAATAAAAAATATATATATATAAGTTCGATTTCATCAAAATGAAAACTTTTGTGCATCAAAGGATACCATGAAAAAGTGAAAAGTTCACCCAAAGAATTGAAGAAACTATTTGCCTATCATTCATATCTGAGAGAGACTTGTACCTCAAGTATACAAAGAACAATTACAATGCAATTATAGAAAGATAAATTAACCAATGTAGAATATGGGCAATAGACATAAGTTGATATTTGTCCAGAGAAGGGTATACAAATAATAAGTACATGAAATGATATTCAGCATAATTAGCTGTTAGGGAAATGCAGATTTGCAATGTGATCTCATATCATACTTGCTAAGATGACTATAATAAAAAAGACAATATAAAAACATAGTAACGTCATTCTAAATTAATGTATAATTTAGGTTTTGGAAATTATTTTCTTGGTGTAACTATAGTAAGGGGAAAAGATCTGGTTGTTTGTTTCAGAGCTTTTGTTTGATAAAAATATGTCTTATTTTGACACTTCATACTTACTTAAAAGGTGAGAGGAACTTCACACACAAGGGAAATTGATGAAATAGAGAACTGATGAATGAGAGAAAATGGTTTAAAATCCTCCTGGAAAATACCAGATTTTTCTTTTTCTTTCTGTGCTGAGATTATCATATTGTATTGATATTGTGTATTATATTTGAGACTCAGATGTCAAACATTCCTTGTATTTCTTGATTTAAACCCCAGTTGCTCATGATCTTAGAGAAGCAACGTTGCTGGTTTGAAGAAAGTGGACCATTAGCCCAGAAATGTAGATATCCTCCAAAAAAAAAAAAATAATAAAAAATGGACTTTTTCTTAAAACATTGAAAAATAAACTCAAGTCTTCTGGCATTTAAATTTTACTCAGTAAAATTCATGTAACACTTCTGACCAGCAAAACTGTAAGACAATAAATTATATTTTGTTTAGCTACTTAATTTCATGCTAATGTGTTACAGAAGCAACGGAAAACTAAGCATATATAGCTAACTGAGATATTCCCCCGCAAAGGCAACAGTATAAAATTATAATACCCCTATGTAGAAGGAAATAGAGTGATGAAAAATGTCATGCCTAAAAGCACTTTTTTTAATGGCATTTCAGGAAATTCCTCCCTGGGAAATTGATCATGATCTTTATACATTATTACCTTGAAAAGTATAACAGCAAACACATTACTGTTTATACCTTTTTATTTTCTACTTGCATTCATTTGGTACTAAGCTTGTAATCTCAGTCTAAATAAGAATCACATTCAAACTTATCCTTAGCCATTTACAAAGCACTGTAACATAGGCGTTTTGAACATTATGATTTAGTAGAGCTCTAGTTAAGCATTTCTCTCACTTTTCTTGCCTGTTGCAAGATAACACTATTGAAGATTATACAACAAGAATGACAGATTTAAGAGATGCATATGGCAGTGTACATTTTTTGCAAGTGCATTGTTACAAGATGCATTTTAGGGGGTGCAGAGTAAGTCACCAGGAGTATGTTTCTCATATTTAAAAATGTTAGCTCTTACTATGTGCTAGATCTTAAGAATATAAAAATTAATAAGATAAAGTCTTGGCCATTAATATCATGGTCTGGTCTAGCAAGTTGGAGAAATATAAATGTAGTGAATTACAATAGTATCTATAAAGCATATCAACATACATAGCATGTAAATATTAAAGAGCAGTGTAGGCAGCAAGAGGAAAAATAAGAAGTATTGAAGCAAATAAGGCAATCAAGGTAAGAGGTGAGCTTATGGAACAGTCTCACATTCTTACACTAGGTTTGGGCTTTATCCCGTGAGAAGTGCTTCCCAACTGCTAAGCATTTATATGGTGTTTCATTGATGTGTATCATTTATAAGCAAAAAGCTCTTATTTTGTGTTATCTCTATAGAATTTACAAATGGGAGCTATGTACTTCTGTTATGCTTGAAGTAAAATTAATCAATGGCTCATGTATCATACACACAGATGTGTGCATCTCACAAAGATATGGGGGAATGCAATTTTATTACATGCTTTTATGTATATAAATCACAAAACAGCAATTAATATTACTCCGATTCTATTTTGCCATTTGCCGAGATTTTCACATTTTTTAAAAAAAATATATTTATTTATTTATTTCAGGTTAATGTGAGGGTACAAACAACCAGGTTACAATGTTTGCACTTGATAGGTAGGGTCCCTCTTATAGTGGAGTCCTGCACCCAAGAGGTGGGCCATATACCCTTACACTGTGCCCATGAAGTGGGAGCACACCCATCCCTCTCCCTCCTCCTTCTCTCTACTCTCTCCTCCCTTTCCCCAACTTGAATTGAATTGAGTTTTTCTTTGATGTGCACATGTATTAGATCACCTACTGGTTTCATATGGTATTGAGTACATGGGATACTTGCTTTTCCACTCTTGTGATATTTTACTAAGAAGAATGTGTTTCAACTCTATCCAGGATGATAGAAAAGATGTAAAAATCTCCATTTTTTTCATGGCTGAATAGTATTCCACGGTGTACATATACCACAGCTTGTTCATCCATTGCTGGGTCAATGGGCATTTCAGTTGTCTCCACATCTTACAAATTGGAAACTGCACTGGGATAAACAATGGAGTGCAAATGTCTTTATGATAAAATGGATTTTTTTTCTTCTGGGTAGATGCTTAGTAATGGGATTGTGGGATCAAGAGGTAGGTCTAATTTGAATTTTTTGAGAATTTTCCATACTTCTTTCCAAAAAGTAAGTATTAGATTCTAGTCCCACCTACAGTATAAAGGTGCTCCCTTCTTTCCACATCCACGCCAGCATCCGCAGCTTTGAGACTTTGAGATGTGGGCCATTGTCCCTAGGATTAGGTGATATCTCGGGGTAGTTTTAATTTGCATTTCTTTGATAATTAGGGATGACTAATACATCTTCCTAGGTTTGTGGGAAACCATCTGTCTTCTTCAGAGAAGGTTCTGATCATTTCTCTTGCCCAGTGATAGATGGAATTATTTGCTCCTTTTATTTTGATTAATTTGAGTTCTCTGTAGCTTCTGGTTAGCAATCCTTTGTCAGATTCATAACATGCAAATATCTTTTCCCATTCTGAAGGTTGTCTATTTGCTTTAACTGTTTGTGCAGCTGTGCAGAAGCTTTTCAGTTTAAGTCCTATTTCTATATATTCATTGCTGCCATTGCCACTGATGTCTTCTGCAAAATCTTTCCCAAGTCCAACATCATCAATAGTTTTCCAAAACTTTCTTCTAAGATTTTTATCATTTCATGTCTTAAATGTAAGTCTTTTATCTATCTTGAGTCAATTTTAGTAAGTGGTGAATTGTGAGAATCCAGTTTAAGTCTTTTACATGTGGTTATCCAATTCTCCCAGCACCATTTGTTGAGTAAGGTTTCTTTTCCCGGTGTATGACTTTGTTTGGTTTATCAAATAAGGGATGGGCTTTATCTCTTGGTTTTCTATTCTGTCCCATGTCTATGTCTCTATTGGTTGTGCTAATGCCATGCTGTTTGGATCACTGTGGATTTGTAATATAACCTAAAGTCTGGAAGAGTGATGACTACAGCTTTGTTTCTGTACTTTATGTGTTGAAGTGGCTTTTAGTATAAGACCAGAAAAAAAAAGAGAAGGGTAAAGAGTATCAAGGAAAAAAAAAAGAAGGAATACAAAGGAAAAATAAGTAAAAGGGAGACTAGAAAAAAGTTGAAAAAAATAAAAGAAGAAGGACAGAAATGGAGACAGAGAGAGACAGGAGAAATGGTGTCATCCAGCAGGGTACTTTGCCTCACACATGCAATTACCACACTGTAGGTGCCCAGGCTGGGTGGGTCCTTTGATGTCAGGAGCTCCTTTCCTGCCTAGACAAAAGCAAGACCCCACCTTGGGTAAAAAAAAAAAAAAAAAAATCAGCAGTGTGTGTCAGTGCGGACCTGTCAGGAACCAGCCCCAACACACTATGCATTTTCTTCCAGTGGCTTGGTAGGGTGAAAAGGCTGTTGGAATTATAGGGAAAAGTATGAAATAATAGGCAGAAGACAGGAAACAGTTTTTAAGAGCAGGGAGGGATTTAGGAGGCGGCACACCCTTCTTTGTGAGGCTTCCAGTATGCCGCTCCAAATATCAGGCTGGCTTTGTATTTATTTTATACGTCAGTGTTTCAATCATAAATCTCATGAAAGCAAGGCAAACAATCCTGGCATGGTTCTTGCTGCACTTGCATTTCTTTAACTAAACTAATTCTTTAACTACCTACATTAATTGTATGGATTTAATTGTTACTTTTATTGTTTTAAGGCATTTATGATCTAACACAGGGTCTGGATAGTGAAACAGCTTAGGAGCAGGACATCAGGGAAATACCCGAGTCGGACCACACTTGCAAACTACAGATGTGACTTCTTAATACTCTGAAAGCCTTCAGTTCAGACAAATAGACACCTCTGCCCAAACTAAGGTGACCGAAGAAAAGACATATTTCATCTCTTTATGTGGTCTGGAGCAATTCTTGCTGTGTTCAACAAAGTTTAAAAATTCCACATCCTTAACTCCCCAGAAGCACTCTCCCAGAGTGAACAGACCCTCCCTGCTAGAAAACCTGGGCAGAAGGTTTCAGCCCTGGTAGCAGAGCACTGGTGGAAGGGGTCGGAGGGATGGGGGTGGGGGGACAGATGGGAAATTTCCAGCAAGATAATTTAGAATTTTAAAGTGGGAGGTCCTGCACTGAAAACTAGGAATTTCCTGAATCAACCTTTCTCCTGTTCCTGTTTTCCTTTTGTCCATTCTCTGCAATCCTATTCCTAATTAATTCCTAATCAATTTGCAACTAATAATTGAATATTGGTTTGTAGCTTATAAAATCATTATTACTAGTAATTCAAGCACATCAAGCTATGACTCTTCCCTTAGGTTTTCTCATGTGCACCCTTTAGGGACCTACCAATGCCATCTTTCCAAAGGCCAAAGCTAGAAGGACCCATAAGACCAGCAGTTCTCAACCTGTGGGTGGCAACCCCTTTGGGAGTCTAATGACCTTATGCAGGGGTCGCCTAAATACATCCTGCATATCAGATATTTACATTACAATTCATAACAGTAGCAAAATTACAGTTATGAAGTAGCAACGAAAACAATTTTATGGTTGGGGGTCACCACAACATGAGGAATTGCATTCAAGGGTTGCGGCATTAGGAAGGTTGAGAACCACTGCTCTAGACCATGAGCTCAAGGTATTTTTGAGCCAGACCAGTATCCCCAGCCCAGGCCTCAGAGTGAGGCCCTGTCTCAGAAATAGAATACAAAATGAAAGAGAATAAAGCATATCAGAGGAAAGAAAAAAATAATAACAACAGATAAAGTGAATTAAAAATAAAATTATATAGGATGAAGAAAAAAAGGATATCTTAGTTGTCTTATATGGTAAAGGTGAGGATTATAGAAAAATCTCTCTCAGGGGAGAAAAAAAGAGAGCAATTAAAAAGAAAGAATAAAAAGGACTGAAAAAACCATAGCAGAAATGGAGGAGCTCTTGCTATTGACGAAAGTAAAAATGAAAAAATAAAAATACAACCAAACTAAACAAAACAAACAACAACAACAAAAATAGACTAAGAAAAAATTTGGGAAAAATGATTAAAAAGAAAAGTATACACACACACAAACATATATATATACACACATATATATATATATATATTTTTTTTTTTTTTTGCTCCTGAACACCAGGTGGTGTGTGGTGTTAGGAGATAGAAAGCACACAGGCTGATTTTGCTGTATAAGATAGAGGCTGGGAGCTACTATCTAGTTGCTTAGGAGACCTGGTCCTGTCTTCCTGATTTATTTGCCCTCAGTCTGGGCTTGGTGGTTTCACTAGCAAGTATTCCCCAGGATACTGGGATCCTGAAACTCTTGCCAGATTTCTTAGGAGGTTCATCTTGACCTTCCAATCAATGTCCCCTGACAGCCAAGTAGCTTTCTTGGTGCTGCAGGAGCTTTTCAACTAACTCCAAGTTTGGCTGCCCAAGCTCAGCAGGTACACCAGAGCTGGCCATGCACTAGAACTCTGTAGACTGTTTTCCCCAAAGACCTTCTTATAATGGCAGTGTTCTGTTAGTTGCCAATGGGAACTCCACCCCACCTGGGTAATTCAATCCTGCCGCAGGGCACTGATTGACTTTACTTGCTCACCTACACCCTTCCAAGTCAGCTACAACAAGCAGCCCAGTCCAAGAAGAAAAAAACTGCAAGACAGCCCTTTCCTGCCTGTAGCCCTCCAAGGAATGGCTGGCCATCCTCTCCCTGTACCCAGGTACTTGCCTTCTGTGCTGGTCTTCCTCAGCTTCTTACCTCCCAATTGGGTCCTGGGCCACCTACTGCTTACTTGTGCCCCCATTGTGGTATTTCTGGGGGGATCCCCCAGCAGAGGTGGCTGCAGTCCTCTCTCCCCTGACTCACAAGTCACTGGTAAGAAGTTGTCTCTAGCCCACCATCTTGCTCCAGTCTACATATCTATTTTTATGTTATTGCAACATACACGTATTTTTGTCATCTCTCTAAAGATCTTTTATAAATGAAATGGAAAAAAATACATACTGCCACTGAATCCCCAGACCTTATTCTCCCCACTGATCATATTGCATCCTAGGTCATGTGGGAAAATGGTGATGCAAGTCAGGAAATTGAAAAACTGAGATAACTTTTCTGAGTAAAGATGGCAAATGGTGTCTGGGGATTACTGATGGGGAAGAAAGAGAATGATAGAGAAACAGAGGATAGTAAGGTATCCAGACATGTAAGGAAGGCAAGGGCAAATGCTTGTATGTAAGGCCTGGGATTAACACAATTAGGAAAAATACCTTAGAGGTTAATGAGGGTTTCATCATATATAATTCCCCTAGACTCAGCCTTGGGAATGTTTGTAAAATTTTCTCAGTGGAATTGACTCCACAAAACAGCTTGGCCAATATTTAAATCATAAAAATAATTGGCACTTGACCAGGTCAAAGTGGCCAATTGACCTAAAAGGACTTAGAAGACCAGGTAGCAACAGAAGTGAGATTTGCAAAGCAGAACCCAGTAGTAAAAGTGGAAATAGTGGCTACCAAGAAAGTGGGGGAAAGATGCCACCAGGAGGTTGAGAGATAATAGTAGGACTAGACAACCAGCAAAGTGTCACTTGCACAGCACTGTCAATTTAAAGGGATGATGATATCTGGCACAGAGAAGCTAACAAGAGAAAAATGGATCATTGATTGGAGCAAATAGAGATGATTAGACAATGAAACTATAAGAGATAAAAACATATGTAAAGATATAAGAATAAATGCTATACTGACAATAGAAACTGACTACCTTAAACAAATTTCTGAGTGTGCATATTTAGCACAAGTAGGTCTATTGTCAAGTTAATTTTTCAAATTATTTAAGTATTTAATATTTGGGTGGCTATATTTTAGCCATGCCCCACAGTTTTGTCTAAGAGAGAAACTATCTCATGTATCTCTCCTACCTACTTATTAATTTTTCTTGTGAATTTGGCTTTAAGTTTCATGGGATTTTTTGTTTCATTTACCTTGCATTTGAGATTAGATACGACTATCCTTTCACAATTTTCATTACTCCTTAGAGTTTAGTTCATAAGATTACTGTATCAGCACCTAACTTAACCTTATCTGTTGAAAATAATCTAACAACATGGAGTAGCTGAAGGGTTGGATTTTGAACTCTTTTTTTGGTTTATTTATTTTGTTAATAGTTTGTTGAAATATTTTTTATTGTTGGGGATTCATTGAGGGTACAGAAGCAGGTTACACTGATTGCTTTTGTTAGATAAGGACCCTCTTCTATTTGTGTCGGGCAAAGGGTTGAATTCTTAAATAAATTCTCGAGGGTCTTTATTTGCTATTGAGGATTCTTGCCTCTTCTGTCATCTTTCTCTAACATACACTGGTCTTGGATTTTTTTCCCACTAGAGTGTCAATAACTGATTTTTATTTATATGGAGGCAGATTTAAAGTTTTAAACTGAAGTCACATAACTTTGAAAATGGAGGCTTGGTGCCCGTAGCTCAGTGAGTAGGGTGCTGGCCATGTACAATAAGGCTGGTGGGTTCAAGCCCAGCCCAGGCCTGCTAAACAACAATGACACCTGCAACCAAAAAATAGCCTAGTGTTGTGGTAGGCGCCTATAGTCTCAGCTACTTGGGAGGCTGAGGCAAGAGAACCATGTAAGCCCAAGAGTTTGACATTTATGTGAGCTGTGACACCATGGCACTCTAGCAAGGGCAACATAGTGAGACTCTGTCTCACAAAAACAAAAAACAAAAACAAAAAAAAAACTTTGAAAATGGATTTTAAATTTTTTTTCAGTTCAAAGGGAAGATACATATAGCCCACTTGTGGTTGAAACCCTCCCTTTCCAGCAATTAAAGAGTTACTACAAAGTTGGTTAAAACCATTCTTCTTATTGGCATTAAAACTGTGGTTGCTATGTTACAAATAGTCTTGAGATAAAGGGTTGGCATTCAGCAGAAAATACGAAGTCAATTACTCATTTGGAACTAAAAAAAAAAAAAGAAAGTCCTCTTTACCTTATTTGTTGTGAATTGCCAGAAAAATATGTAACTGTTTGTTGAATTCAATTATTGTAATTTGTGTAGAGCCTCCAAGGGAAGGCCAAAGAGACCGGAACCTCAGGTTGCCAGACTGTTAGCCTGTCACAAGCTTTTAGAAGCATGAGAGGCTTCAGCCCTACTGGTCAGTCAGGGGCTGAAGAAATGTGTGTTTGCACATGTCACCAAAAACACCATTAAAATGAAAGCAGGCATCCAATCAGCCCCCAGGATGTTAGATCACCCACAGGCCTGTTAAAAACTGTATGGGAAAGTGTTCTAGTTCTGGTTTTGAGAAAATGAGAGTGTGAGAGTAAATGTAAACTTTTGGATATTGTTCATGCCCATGTCTGCCATGTCATTTTATGTCATTTGTTCAGTGTTTATTAAAGGATTAGTCTTGGCCTGAAACAATCTTGTATTGAACTGAAGAGAAAAAGAGAACAAGTATAAAAGAGTTCAAAAAGATTCCTTAGAACTCAGCATTCTATGCCTTGAGACACCTGAGTTCTAGTTCTTGCCAGCAAATAGAAGTTTCTTCCTCTATATTGTTATTATAAATGTCTGCCTGTTTTATTCACTGTTTTCCTGCAACATTCTGGCTCACTGATGAGAGTACTCCCTAGCACCCTGACTGATGCCATTCCCTAAGAGCCCTCCCATACTAATTACACAGAGGAGGGCCCCAGCAGGGTGACAGGAAGGTCCTCTGTGACAGCAGCCCACCAATAGAGCAAGGAACATGTAGGGGAAGAGTAGGCTCTGACAATGAACCTACTTTTGCAACTCCATCTCTGAAGTAAAAGGTAACATACAACCCCCTGTGTATTCCACAACTTCCTCACCTCTGGAAAATGATGTGTAACTACACTACCCCACTGTTGGTATAAACTTTCTATACAATTTTCCTTTTCTGAGTTTGGAATTAAAAATAAAAAGAACCAGTAAATAGAGAAGAGAGAGATGTGTAAAAAGACATGAGTATAGGGCGGCGCCTGTGGCTCAGTTGGTAAGGCGCCGGCCCCATATACCGAGGGTGGCAGGTTCAAACCCGGCCCCGGCCAAACTGCAAACTGCAACCAAAAAATAGCCGGGCGTTGTGGCGGGCGCCTGTAGTCCCAGCTACTCAGGAGGCTGAGGCAAGAGAATCGCTTAAGCCCAGGAGTTGGAGGTTCCTGTGAGCTGAGTGATGCCATGGGACTCTACCGAGGGCCATAAAGTGAGACTCTGTCTCTACAAAAAAAAAAAAAAAAAAAAAAAAGACATGAGTATAAAGATATGGTTTCAGTAAAGAAAGGTAAAAGAAAAATAATTTTGTAAAAAAAAAGATCTTACGTCATAAATTTGCCCTGGAACAAAATAATTGTATAGAAAAGTGAAAGGCAAGACAAAGGTTAAAAAGGTCTAAAATATTTGTAAAATGTCTGTGCAGGTTAAATAAAACCTATAAAAAAGTTTACATGTAATCCAGTTAACTATGTATTTCCTTTAAAATCTTTTAAGCCTTTGTTATTTGACAAAACTTCCAAAGTCAAAACTCTAAATTTATAGCTTAGCACCTGTAGCAAAACATTGTCAAATATAAAATGATAATTAATTTTGTCTGAGTTATGATTATATATATATGTTCCAATATTGTAAAGCATTGGTCTGTCCTAACATATTTCAAACTCCTGATGTCTTTAAAAAATACCTTCAGACTAAAACCAAATTTTTAGAACTTTCATTGGAAAGACATGTCTATGAGTATTGCTAACCTATCTTCAAACAGAACAGAAATTGGTTATGTGGAACTGGGCTAGTTTGTAATGGCTTTTTGTTTAAAATATTGTTGATTCTTTCTGTGTTCTGTTTTCCACAAGTTAAGAAAATAATTCTGTGTCTTTGGAGCTATTTGTAACTTTTAAAGCAATATATGTAATTATAAGCAGAGATAGAAACATGTATTTTTTCTCTTTTCTTAATTTCTCTAAAATTTAAGTATTCTTAATTCCTGACAGTACAGTTATTTTCATAAGTTCAATAAGAATCTGTTTTGTTCTATAGGACACAATGAAGACACTGGTTAATTTACCAAGGCTTTGTCTGGAATAACATTTCCAGAGGTATCCAGACTGCACTAAGGAATTGAGGTTGACTTTATAAAGCCAATAGAAAAGCCCTTTGGAAAACTGGCCAGATACCCATCAGTAACATTTCTTGATCTGTGGTGAGTAATGGAAGGTCACTTGCTGACAGATCTGGGAATCGAAATATGCTCAGGAACCTCAAGAGAAGAGGAATTCACCCAATGCATACAGGTATCTAATGGCACAGATAAAACCTGGGCTCATGAAAGGCTTTCAAGAAAGTCCAGCCTGAGATTCCTTATAAAGGATTCCAGCAAAGCCAACTTTAAAAAAGCCTAAATAACTAATAATTATTCTTACTGCACTCTATGCAAATAATCAAACCCAGTATACTAAAAGTACAGTTTATTTGGCAACTAAGTTAATTCTGCTATGATTTGTCTTTGGTATAAAGAGAAAAACTGAAGAGAGAAAAATAGTTCAAAGAAAAAAAAAGCTGTAACCCACCTGTGTTAGATACCAGCCTTGTCTGTAGTGTCAACTCATAAAATAACACATAACTGTTTTACTAAACTAATCTGTTAAATGGGGCTAAGAGACTGGTCAAAGACTATAGAATTATATACAGTAGTTATATTTACTCTGAAGCCTTAAGACTCAATAAAGATCACCTGTTAGCTACACTAGAAAATGTGTGCAGTATCAAATGTTAATTTCCCAGTAAATGATGTAACTGTGACACTGCATCCTATTGTGCCTAAACCGTATACTCTGCTGAGTTTGCTGCTAGCAAAAGCCAAGTGACCCACTTGCCTGGACTTAAAAGATGACATCTAGAGACAGTTAACATGCTCTGCTCCAGCCACATACGGGGAGCCGGCTGGTCAACACACAGCTGAAGCCTGAGGAAACTCCTCAAGGGGCTTGCCTTAATTGGACTTTTGGACTTTGTGAAAAAAGGGGAAAATGTCACAGGGAAAAGTATAGTAGCCCACCACCATGGTAATATTATGGCCTGAGTAGAGAACCCAAGAAAAATCACAGTCCCTAAGACCTCAGTGCTAAAATATCAGCACCTGCAGAAACAAGCTGTTGTTAAGACCCTAAATCAACCCTTAGACATTAGATTGCCAGAAAGTCTGTTAAAAAGTGTATAAAAGTGTATAAGTGTAATGACCTCCCTTCACAGGGTCTAAAAGAGTGTTAGTTTGTCTCCTATGACTAAGTGGCAGCTTGAGTAAAAATCAAGGTGGCCCTGGTTAAAAATTGGGTTAGAATTGTATACATATAAGTGCTTACAGAATAACTAAGACAGTAACAATAGGTGAGGCTTTGCCCCCACCATTCATGGACTGAAACAAATGTGTAAGTGTGCCCTTCTTCCCTGCTCCAACTTTGTCCTCTGGTTATTAGATCTTTACTACAGTTTTTATCTAGGAAGGGAAATAAGTTATGTCCTTAGTTAGGGTGGAGCCATCCAAAATGTTTAAAACTGCCTTGTTCATGACCTTACTGAGGCTTAAAAAGTTTATGCCTAAAGATGGGAACCTGATGTCTTATCAGCCCCTTCCCGGCAACACAGATGAATCAAAGATTTGATTCCCCAGAAGACCAGTGGGGAATGTAGTAACTGACCCAGCAAGAAGACCCCTACAGCCCCCTAACTGTTTCAGCCAGAGTCCCCATCTGTCTCAAACCCCCCTTAATAGTTTAATTCTGAGAACAGGTCACAAGGAAGTTTTCTCTGAGTTCCCTGGCTCCCTTGCCAAACAATAATAAAAACTCACTCAAGCAGCGTTTTCCAGGTTCTGTAACCCCCCTGAACTTACCCAAACCCCCTAGCAGTGGCTAAACAATGATGAAAAGTGTAGCCAAATTTGTCCCCATGCCAGCTGCCAGGATGTAACCCCCTGACTTGCTGTAACTGGTGCCAACCCCCTTGACTCACTGTAACCCTGCCCTCACGCCAACCGCCATGCTGTAGCCCCTGACTCACTGTAACCCCACCCCTGACAGAAGCCACGTTCTGCTTCTGTTTTTGCTTAGCTTGCCACATAGCACAAAAAAAGTATAAAAAGCAGCCTGCTTTTCTCTTTGGGACTGTTTGCCCTTCAGGTGGTGACCTGCCTGCACAGGTGTAATAAATCACCATGGTCCCCTGCACAGGTGTAATAAATCAACATCTGATTTATACCTGAAGTGGGGTCCGAGTCTTTCTTTCAGGTGGCAAATAATTTCAACATTTCAAAATAGGCTGTGCTAATTTGCAGCCCAAGCAGCTGTGAATAAGTGTTCTAGTCTCTCTCCTTCTATGACAGCTTCTATTGGTTGTTTTAAATTTTTTAATGGTAGACATTCTGATATGGATAAGGTGGTATTTCTTTGCAGTTTTAATTTTCATTTCTTTGCTAATTAGTAATGTTGGGTGTTTTTTCATATGTTTGTTGGACTCTTGTCTGTCTTCTTTTGAGAAACTTCTGTTCATATCTGTGTCCACTTTTTATTACTCTGTGATAAGAATATTGGACTTTAGTTTACCTGCACAACATCAGGGTCTGATTAAGTAGTGTCATGGTCTATTTGACTTCAAAATTCATTCTATGCCTTAAATGAAAATATTTGTGCACTAATTTTTGAAATTTGTGTAGCACAAATAAGGGACTAGTATTTCTAGAAATGATGTTCTGTGTAAACAGATAAAGTAGGCAGGCAAACTCTTTAAATAATTATTATTTTCGTTATTTCTTTTCTTTATGATTAAAAATCAATCTGGTTCTGTCTTTCTGTCTCAGTGTTTTCAATATCAGAAGATAAAAATACCAGCCAGAAACTGAAAATATGAAAGGCATTCTGACTTTCTCCCCCCTTCTCATCCCTATTATTCAAGTTTAAGTTCTAGTGTATGGACTTTTAACACATGTCTGGAATCTGCCAACTTGTCTTTCTGGTCTCACCACCTTTCAAGCCTAATGTAACCAGCTGAGATTTCTGATACCAGTCATGTCTTCAGTTTACTCTTCTCTTGTCAGCTATACTCACATGTTTTTCCACAAACAAAAAGCAAGTTGGGTCATGTCACCATATGTTTGCTAATAAGACATTATGTATTTGATAAAAGTAAATTCTTTGGTAATTTCATTTGAATTTCATCTTTAAATATTATGCATGCTGTAGAAAAAGATTTTATTGGTAATTTTAATTTAATTTAAATTTGTATTTAATCTTAAAAATTAAAATTATTTTTATTTTTTGTGGTCTTTGTAGTTAAAGCCTGTGAACATTTATATATCTTGAACTCGCTATATTTTAATCATTTGCTTAAATTTCCTTTATTGTTATAAATAAGCCTATGCATTTGGTATTTTGTTTCAGGCACACAATTTATCTTTTCAGTTTCTTTTTTACATTTTTTTTCTTACATTCTGTTTTTCTTTTTTTACATTGCTGTTTTCTTCATTAATATTACACTTAAAGTGTTAGAAAAAGTCAGATATTTTTATTATTCACTGCTTATTTTTAACAATTTTCACATTAGAACTTATTTCAGACAGATATGAATGGCAGATATAAATGGTAACTAATAAGATTCCTATCTTTATTTTACTAGCTCTTTTAGCAGTAACAAAGTAAATATGGTGATCTTAACCTGGGGTCTAAGTAATTTTGAGGTGCTTTCATTGTTAGTATTTTACTTTGGATTTGTGCTTCTAAATTTTTAATGGTACTGTATCTTATTTTGTGTTTTCTTTGTCAGGCTGTGGGTCAGTATTAGTGTATATGAATTTGCCGAATCGTTTCCCATAATCTCAATAAACAGAAATGCAACTGAATATTTGCACAACACAATTTACTTTGTCTTGTCTTTTATGTAGATTATTTTGTATGAAACTAGAAGGGATCAAACTTTAGAATTCAAAGAACAGACATAAAGGGATTAGTGATTCACTAACTCCATTTCCATTGTTTCTTTGACGAGCTTAAAGATTTGTTTAGTACAGCAATTAGCAATACAGGTGAAAGTTTCAGTAAAAATGGATAATGTTTAAGAGGGGCTGCATTGAAGGCAATAGATGTTATTATGGAAAAGAAATATCCTTTACTCTGAGGTAAAACATAAAGAAATCTGTTTTACATTTAATGTATGACAAAAATCAAACATTTCTAAAATTCTATAGGAAAAAACCTGAATTTTTAGGCCCAAAGCCCTTAAAATAGCTGTAGTTAGTAACATATTTAAAAAATAAAGTTGGATATCTTAGAAATACAACTGCACTACTAACAACAGCATATTGTTTTAATTTTTGCATAGTTTTGAATAGTCCATATATAATATGGGGTTTATATTCACTTTAAAAAATTGATAGAAGTCAGCATCAAAATCTTCTGTGTTAATAATCGGTCATTATTGGGTAAATATTCATGTTTCAAAGAATTCTCTATATGTTTTTTCTACTAAGTGTCTTATTTCTTAATTTGGAACTTTATTTTTCTAGAAAGGTATCTATTCTTAAATTATTTTATAATTTCTAATAATAGTACTTCTTCCTTTCTTTTTTTTTTTTTTTTTTTGCAGTTTTTGGCCAGGGCTGGGGCTGGGTTTGAACTCACCACCTCCAGTATATGGGGCTGCTGCCCTACTCCTTTGAACTACAGGCGCCGCACCCCCCTTTTCTTTCTTCATAAAATTTACCATTATTAATTATAAAGGAAGAAGATTTATCTGCAAGTATTTTTTTTTTTTTTTTTGTAGAGACAGAGTCTCACTTTATCGCCCTGGGTAGAGTGCCATGGCATCACACAGCTCACAGCAACCTCCACCTCCTGGGCTTAGGTGATTCTCTTGCCTCAGCCTCCTGAGTAGCTGGGACTACAGGCGCCCGCCAGTATTTTAATTTTAATTTTTTATATTCATTATGTTTCAATACCAGTTTTGTAATATTCTGTTAGGTCAGCATAGGGTAAACTGATGGCAAAGTGGCTACTAGCAGAGAGTGAGCAAATTGTAGCTAGGAACCACACTGTGGCTGTCAATCGTTCCCTGGTACGAACATACATAATGAGGAGCTCCCTCCTGGCAATCTTTAGCTTACCTGGGGCTCATTACCATCTAATAGGCATAGCATGGGTGGAGTTTTCATGAGGCATTCTAAGAAGAAGCATGCTTAGCAAAGAAACTGTTATGTAACTTAAACTGTTACATAATCTGTTATGTTATATAACCCCAACCTGTCAACCACCACAAAGGCAGGAAATGGCAACCAATACTTCCAGGAGAAAGGTGGGATAAACTAGTGAGCATAAAAAAGAGTGTGCTCAGACTTCAGGGTATTTCTTCCCTCTCAGGGAATGATCCCTTTCAACCTCATCTGAGATGAATTTTTGCTTTGCAATAAATGCTGTGTGTGATTGTTTGTATCCGAGATCACACCATTACCTGCTCAACTCAGTACCAGCACTCATTTTGACACTGGGAACCAGGGGACTAGGGAACAGCCAGACAGACCCAAATTCTGCATGTATTTATTCTTCATATTTTACAAAAGACTTACGATTTGGGGCTTAATGTTTTATATATTTTTTATCTTTTAAATATCATTTACCTCTATAAATTTGCTTCTGTTAACATCCATGTCCTTCCCTTAACATCTGTGTTGCAATTTCCATAATAACTTTCCTCTTTTATTATATATCTTTCCTTATTTCTATCCCCTAGCCCCCATAACAATTTGAAGTATTTCATGAAAAGTTGAAAAATTAAAGGTGATATGTATAATATACCTTGTGATGTCACTTGGGGTCATTCAGGAGACTCTCTCTCTTCTTCTTGCAAATGCCTACTTTCTTTTTCTTTTTTTTTTTTTTTTTTGGCCAGGGCTGGGTTTGAACCCGCCACCTCCGGCATATGGGACCGGCGCCCTACTCCTTGAGCCACAGGCGCCGCCCGCAAATGCCTACTTTCTTTGTACTTTCTCTGTCAGCTCATAGTAGATACTTGATAATAATTTTCTAATAAAAGCTATAAAAGCCTCCAATTATTTTTTTGGTGAAAGTATATGTTTCTCTCCTATTTATCTCTTAAACTCATAGCAATGATATTAATCATTTTAGTTTTTGTAGACCTAGGGTTAACAAATGTATTTAACACAGAAGTACCTAGTACTTCTTAAAGTGTTTAATAAATGTATTGGTAAATGGTCATTCACTAAATCTATATTTTTATAATTAACTATATTTGTTATAGAAAAAATACATTAATGCTGTTGGAACCTTAAATTTTCCCTTAGAACCATATATGGATATGCTTAAAATTTTTGCACTATTGATTTATTATCTATGAATTTAAGTACAATGTCTATGCATGCAATATTTGTTTATTTTTCAATAAATATTTTCATAAATCAGGTTCGTCTTAATGACAAAGAGCTCATGAACTGTTTGAAACACATTACATTCTTTGTACAAAATGTTCAAACATGACAAAATAATCATTTTGCAGAGTTATCTATCTGAGATTTTAGAGGAAGAAGAAGTCATAATTTTCTCAGAATGTGGTATATTTTCATCAATTATGTGCTGCAGTAATTTCCAAAGAAAGCTCATGGTTTCATTTTGAAAAAAGAAAAAAAAAAGATTCTGAAAACTGTAGTTATCAGGTAATTAATCTTTCAGCACCTTGGCACAGATAGTTTAGAATTTTATCAGAGCTAGTAGTATCATTTCAACAAAGCTTCATCCTCAGAGTTCAATACATGATGGTAGATGGCAATAGAATTTTAAGACACTTTTGAACAGGGCACTAATTTTTTTGATTATTCATTGTCTAATGTTATAAATGTACAAGGATTGGACATGAGATTTTTCCTGGTTCTTGTTTTTATGAAATATTCTCAAAGATATAAAATCCATTCTTTTTCATATTCATGAATGTGTCCATAAGCTAAAATGGGTATATCAAAGCAAAAACTGCAATAAAAAGAGGCTGAAATGAAAATTCATGTTAACTAAATTTGGTTTTGCTTTTGACTTTGCTTCATTAGTATGTGGAAGACTATATTTCAGGAAGATGGTACTATCCAAAGCACCGGGAACTCTTTCTCCACCTAGACAAAACTTTCATTTGCAAAATCTATCTGATGTAATTATTTTAGAACTCTGGAGTCTGTGCAAGGTTGGCCACTTTAAGAGGAAAGGCTGGAAGGTAAGTTGCTGATGCATTTGTCACTTTTGATTCTTAGCACAGTACCCATTCACCACTCCAGTCTCATGGTAGAAAGCCATGCATGGTCATGGAGCAGATTGCACACAGCTTACAGCAAAACTGTTCTTTAAATATGTGACAGAAATTAAGACATTCCCACATAAACAAACGCTGAGGGAGTTCATTACACTACACCTGCTTTGTAAGAACATCTAAAGGGAGTTATAGAGGCTCAAAGTCATGTGAATAAATACTAATAAGTATCTCACCATGGAATATTATGCAGCCTTAAAGAAAGATGGAGACTTTACCTCTTTTATGTTTACATGGATGGAACTGGAAAATATTCTTCTTAGTAAAGTATCTCAAGAATGGAAAAAAAAATACCCAATGTACTCACCCCTACTATGAAACTAATTTAGTGCTCTCACATGAAAGCTATAACCCAGTTACAACCTAAGAATAGGGGGAAGGGGGAAAGGGACGGGAGGGAGGGGGGATGTGGGTAGAGGGAGGGGGACCGGTGGGATCACACCTGCCGTGCATCTTACAAGGATATATGTGAAACTTAGTAAATGTAGAATGTAAGTGTCTTAGCCCAATAACTGAAAAACGCCAGGAAGGCTATGTCAACCAGTGTGATGAAAATGTGTCAAACGGTTTATGAAGCTAGTGTGTGATGCCCCATGATCATATCAATGTACACAGCTATGATTTAATAAAAAAAAAAAATATCTCAGGCAAGAGCTAGGGTGGGCAGAAAAGGATCTGTTAGTGTCATTGTGAGAATGGGTTTGCAGCTACATTTTTTGTTTCCCGTTGTATCAAAAAAGATGATTATTAGTGTAAAATAAAAGAATACTAGATAGTAACTTAAGGTTCTGTAAAGAAATATTAATAAATATCTTGGTAAATATAAATACACATGAAATTACAAGCACTGGTGTTATTTCAAGAATAGTTTATAACTGCACATTTGTTTCCCACGTGATTTAAAACTATATCAAAAAAATGATTATCAGGGCAAACGCTATTATTATTCTTAATTTATAACCCCTCATTTTGTTTCTTATATAACTTGAGAGACCAATGTTTATGAAATGCTCATTAGTTTATATTTTTGAGCACACAGTGTATAAAGATATAATTTTTTTAAATTAACAATCAAAAAGGATTGGCATAAAAATGTTAAAGGATGCTTTGACTCTGAGGTTCAGTATGGAGTCATCATTTAACTTCTTTTTTTTTCCAAAGTCTCAGAAAATAGACAACGAATATTTATAAATAAAAATAAAAGATAATTTCAAAAAACAGATCATGCCAAATCTTAAAGACAATAGAAAAAGAAGAAATACTTCAAAATCATTCTACTTCATCTGTATACACCCGATATTAAAATATATTATTATAAAGGGAAATTACAAACATATTTCACTTATAAATTAGGATGCACTATCCTAAACAACATATTAACAAGTTGAATTAAAAATTAACGTTTAAGTAATGTACTTTGGTCAAAATTAAATCCAATTATGTGAGAATTAGTCACTTTCTTTTCTTTTCCTTCTCCCAAAACATTCTATGCTAGGCATACTCTTATCTGCCAATGTGAATGTTATTTTTTTGCATTATTATTATTACTATTGCTCAATTTAAAAAATGTGAAAGGATTAGAGCTTTATGTATTATTATTATTATTATTATTATTTTATTGTTGGGGATTCATTGAGGGTACAATAAGCCAGGAGAGCTTTATGTATTATTAAATTTAAGTTGGAATATATTGAAATTAGTATATTATAACTTTAGATATTAAATGCAATCTCCAAGTATGGAGTTCTGAATATTTGTGTCCCTTCCCAAAATTCACATGTTGAAATTCTAATCCCCAAGAAGGTAGTATTAGGGGGGGAGGCCTTTGGGAGGGGTGTGAGAATGGAGCCTTCCTGAGCAAGATTTGTGCTGTTATAAAAGACGCCCAAGGCAACTCTTTCACTTCTTTGATCTTATAAAAGCACAGCAAGAATATATATGGCCCTCGAGGGGGAAACATCCTATTGCCAGACACTGAATCTTCTGGCATCTTAATTTTGGACTTCTGAGTCCTCAGAACTGTGAGAAACAAGTTTCTATTTTTTAAAAGCTGTACAGCTTACAGCCTCTGTATCAGTCTATTTTAGACTATTTTCTGTTGTTATGACAGGATAACTGAGACTGGGTAATTTACAGAGGTAAAAGTTTGACTTAGTTAATTACTCTGTTCAGCTAGGAAGCCCAAGATTGGGTGATCGTGGCTGTTCAGCTTCTGGGGAGGCCATGATTCATGTGGCATCATAATATAATATGAAAGTGAAGGATAACTGGGCATGTGCAGAGAAACCAGGCACAAAAGGTAACCTTGCTTTATGCAACGCATCCTCAGTACTTAATCCAGTCCAATAAAAATAAGAGCTCACTCCTATGAGAGGAGACATTGGTCCCTCTTCATAACCTAATCCCAACCAATACTACCACAATGGGGGCAAGGCAGAGCATGAGTTTGGGTGATGGCAAACCATGCTCTAAGCCATAAAACACCTCAAACAAAGACATAAGATTGGTACCAAAGGTTAGAAGTGTTCCTATAACACCTCAGACACTTTACCTTGTTTCCGCCTTCTTAATTATTAACTCAAAGTATCGATTTTAAGTAGTGCTTGCATAGAAGTGATTGAACATACAGAGAACTGTGCAAGACAGTAATACAACATACAGAAATGGTCTCTGCTGTAGTTTGTGTCAATGACCCTAACTGTTCCCCTTTTCTTGTATCACACCTTCTGTCATATGTTTTTTTGTATTTCCACTCAATAAAACAGGAAGCTTTACTCTCTACCCCTTCAATCTGAGTTTATCTGTGTAAAAAGAAAGATCCGGAACATAGTCACCATTGACCCTGACACCCTGACTTCCAATCGTCCCACTGATGTTTTTCTGATGTTAGACTCACTGGTGATAGATGTTATGAACATTGGTAATACACACATTATTTTTATGTTGGATTTCATTTTTAAAACTTTAAGCCTTATTTCATTTCTTGAACTATTCTTATAGTTCAAGGATTTGGACTATAGAGGGCGTTATTTATTTGAAAGAAAAGGAAAGGAAAAGAAGAAGAAAAAAGAAGAAGAAAAGAAAAGAAAATAGTGACTAATTTTCACATAAATTAGTTTTAATTTTGACCAAAGTATATTACTTAAACATTAATTTTTAACTCAACATGTTAATATGTTGTTTAGGATATTGCATCCTCATTTATAAGTGACATGTGTTTATAATTTCTCCTTTATAATAATATACTTTCTCCAACATTAATATCAGGTGTACCCAGACCAAGTACAATGATTTTGATGTATTTCTTCTTTTTCTATTGTCTATAAGATTTAGCATGATCTGTTTTTTGAAATTATCTTTTACTTTTATTTATAAATATTAGTTGTCTATTTTTTGATACTTAAAAAATAATAATAAGTTAACTGATGACTCCATACTGAATCTCAGAGTCAAAGCATTCTATAATAGACATACTCTTATTTGACAATGTGAATGTTACTTTCTTTGCATTATTATTATTATTGCTTAATATTTCAATGTAGCAATTGATTCCTTTTCTGAATGTATTTATGTTCGTTTGTTCTTTACAAGATTTTTGTTTCTAATCCTTATCTTAAACATTGTTATTGTTATTAAATTTTAAGTCTTTTTGATTTTGTGACGGCAAAAAGAAATGGAAACCTAATTAACACATGTGTATGTAAAAATAAAAATTAATATATATATATGAACATTTAAAAATATATTTTCCTGTGTTATATAATACATTGTGCCCCATATATGACATTGACATTATTTTGTAATTTGGACAAGTCACTCACTAGACTCAATTTCCAAAACTGCCTGGAATCATACTTTCAAATTAGAATCTTTGTTAATAACTTATTAGCTAGAGAACCTTGGGCAAAACAATCAATTTATATCTCAGTATGCTAATCTTTCAAAGAAAATAAGTATGGTGCCAACCTCACAAAATTAGTCTAAGCTTCAAGTGCATCACTCCAATACTGTCCCTGAGGTTATCTCCTCTCCTCTCTTTCCGTTGCCCCCTCCTTCTCCTTTTAGCATAGAGAAAAAGATTGATAACTTTTACATGTTATTTCTACCCTTGTAAAACCAAATCTTAGAAAATTTAGTTAAAATTTAGTTAAAATTTTCTAGGATTCAAACTCTTATTTGACTTTTCTTCTCATATAACATTTAGTACTTTTGTACTTTAAACTCCAGATTAGCTGTTATGCTTATTTAAATATTTTATTTCGGTCTGAATTTTCATCCTATACTTTTCATTCATACCTGTGTATGGCACATGATTCTCTAATACAAATGCCATTGAATTTTTTAATCAATCGTTTTATTGAGCTAATAATTAATATAATTTTATTAAGCTAATAACATACCTAACATACCTAACATACCACAGAGTCAATCATAATGTATGCAGTTAATTCATTTTGTTTCAAAAGTCCTAAGATACAATGGGCTCTGTTTGAATTTCAATATTACGTTCCTTGAGCTATTTCTCCCTTGTGGAAAATTTTACTGTATGGGTTTTTTTTGTTTGTTTTTTTTTTTGCAGATGATTTTTTTTTATTTATTTTTATTAAACCATAGCTGTGTACATTAGTATGATCGTGGGGCACCATACACTTGGTTCATAGATCGTTTGACACATTTTCATCACATTAGTTAACATAGCTTTTGTAGCATTTTCTTAGTTATTTTGCTAAGACCTTTACATTCCACATTTACTAGGATTCACTGTATGGGTTTTAAGTAAGGGAAGGAAAACAAAGGAAGAGATACTTGTACTTTTTAAAAGACATTTTTGATTCTCATTTTTCTACCTACAGAACTTTCACTATGCTTTGAAATTAGAGATAGAATCATTGCAAATTCATATGATTAGAATGGAGATAAAGCAACCAGCAAGATGAAGATTCTTTTCCCCTAAGACTTTTTCACCAAATGCTATATGTTAGAATTTTGGTCTTCACACTTACTGTTTCAAAATGCGCACTCCGAAGCTAAGAAGATTAGTTTCTTTTACACATGCCATGGTAAATATATATTTTAATTTTGACATTTAAAAATGAAGCAATTTTTGTTTGCAAAAGGATACAGACACATAAAATATTACATATTAAGCTATGCAGATGATATATCAATAAAAATGTTTTAAACCATATGGAGAATCATCTTTAATTCTAATTTATATTACGGTAACACTTTAATCTCACATGAGAATTATGCAATTGAAATTCATTCAGTTCCTCATTTAAATTATGGTCATTAGAAAAACAACTTTTGCAAAATTTCATATATATGTATGTATGTTGTGGTGAGGTGACACTCTGCAGGGAGGAGCCTGTAGGTTTCTGGGAACGCCACAGAGAATGAGGTTTACCCAGATCAAGTAGTATGATTTTTGAAGTATTTCTTCTTTTTCTATTGTTTATAAGATTTGACATGATCTGTTTTTCAAAATTATCTTTTACTTTTATTTGTAAATATTATTTGTCTATTTTTTGCATTTGTCTATTTTTTGATACTTAAAAAAAATAGTAAGAAGTTAACTGATGACTCCATACTGAATATCAGAGTCAAAGCATTCTATAATAGACATACTCTTGATAATGTGAATGTTACTTTCTTTGCGTTATTATTATTATTGCTTAATATTTCGACGTAGAAATTGTCTGATTCCTTTTCTGAATGTATTTTATGTTCATTTGTTCTTTCCAAGGTTTTTGTTTCTAGTCCGTATCTTAAACATTGTTATTGTTATTAAATTTTAAGCCTTTTTAATTTTGTGAAGGCAAAAAAAATGGAAACCTAATAAACACATGTATATGTAAAAATAAATGTTTTTATATATGCACATTTAAATAAATATACATGTTTATTTTATATATTTTATATATGCTAAATATTGCATCTGAATATTTAAATATGTATGTGTAATATCAAAATATTTGTTGATAAGTAAAATATTCTATATAAAAGAAAAAATATCTTTAAATAGGCTCCTAGCTCAGTGAGTAGGGCGCCAGCTAGATACACCGAAGCTGACAGGTTCGAGCCTGGCCTGGTCCTGCCAAATGACAACTACAACCAAAAAATAGCTGTCGTTGTGGTGGGCGCCTGTAGTCCCAGCTACTTGGGAGGCTGAGGCAAGAGAATCACTTAAGCCCAAGAGTTTGAAGTTACTGTGACCTGTGATGCCATGGCATTCTACCAAGGGCAACATAGTGACACTTTATCTTAAAAATATATATATATATATTTATAATAAATTAAATATTACTTAGCCCACTACTAGCTACCCAGATGGCAAATTCATTTTCTGGTAGAGATTTCCACATATTTCCTACAACATTATATTTGTGGCACATGGTGGAGGATTAAAGTGTATGCAACAACAAAGTCTCAGTATAAAAGAGGGGTTATGCTTCTGACGTTATGAATACCAATATACTTGCCTTGCAGGAAATTCTAGGATTTGTACTGCCTGGAAAACTTACTAATGTTAAACTACTTTCTGTCAGAAATACTTTTTTAAAAAGTTTTCTATTGCTTAGCTTCTTATCGAAAGAAATAATATTGCTGCCAAATTTCATACTTTACATGCTGAAAGTGAGTCAATACTAAGTCAGAGAATAGATTCATCCTTCTCTATTCTCAGAGATAATGAGATATATTGATTTCTGAAGAAGGATAGTGTTTCTAGGAAAAATGCTGATTGGCTTTCACATAGGGGTTATTTCGTACCAAACAGTTTAAGTGTTCAATAAATTCTTGTTTATTAAATTTTCTCAGTTATCACCTATCCTGGAAGATGGTTACCATTTTTGCTATTTTGTAGATAGTAAGGTCCCATCTTTCATATTTTGAGATCTCTAAAATCACTATTATCTCACTGTAGATGTGGGTCCGGGGAGGTGCTGGTGTGATTGTCGATGCCTCAGCATTTACAACTGTCAAGGGTCATGATATCAATACTCATGTATGAGTATCAAGGGCTTGGAAGAAATCTACGATGCAACAAGAGAGCATTGTTTTAACCCAGAAGTAGTAAACAGTTATAGAAAGGTGGGAGAGCAAGTCAAACTATTTCATAAACCATCACAGAGTTGAAGTAAAAATAGATAAGGTTTACTTAATTTCAAAGCCAGTTTAAGAGTTCACTACTGTTTTAGTTTTAACTATCTAATGATTATTTTATTTATTTATTTACTTTTGCAGTTTTTGGCCGGAGTTTTGAACCTGCCACCTCCAGGATATGGGGCCAGCTCCCTACTCCGTTGAGCCACAGGCACCGCCCTAATGATTATTTTAGGAAAGACTGTATCATTGATGCTCTTTATTGCATAGCAGATGATATAAACAAGGCAATTTATGACCCTGCGTTAAAAACTAAATCAGAAGTATCAGACTCTAAATGTAAAAATATTACAACATATTTCTTAGTATTCTGCTTGAGTTTTATTTTTTATATATACATAAAAGTGTTATAGTAATAAAATCTCTATCTAATATGCATTAAAGGAACTCTTTCAGTAAGCACAAAATAAAAATTTGTTAAGAATAAATTTCAATTGACATTCTTTTCTCAAACTTGCATCAAGAATTAGATTATCTCTCAAGATATCTCAGAATAGATGAATTGCTGTAGTCCCACTTTATGGATAAGAAAATTGATGTTCAGTAACCTTAGCTAACCTAAAACTGCAATGTTTAATAACTGTCATTGTTGAGTTATGGGTTCAAATAGAGATGTTTACTATACGCAGAATGAAAACACTCAATGGTGAATACTTAAAGTAACAAAATTAAATCAACCCGGCATAAAGATTTAGCTACCACATCAAATTATTTGAAATGCCTGAGGTTTGTTCTTGGGGAACAGATTCTCTGATTCTTGTTACCCCTCAGCAAGAGGAAAAGAACAAACCAAGAAATACCCCCGGGGCAGAAGCACTAGCCTTGCCCTTTCACCTTTGTCCTTACACTCAATTAGGGCTTCTGGAAAAGGGTGTGGAATTAGCTCCAAATATTATTTTCTTGCCTTATATTCCCTGGCTCTGCGTCATTCTCCCTCCCCTGTCTGATCACAAATGTGGAGTTTATGTCTTATTACAAATGAGCCATCTATGGCGTGACACTAGATTTGCTTTTAAAATACAAAATGACATATTTTTTCAGTTTTTGTTTCTACGTATTTTCTGAGTACGCTATTCACTCTCACTGTGCCTTCGCATTGGTTTCTTCCTCTGCCAAGTGACTCATCTCTGATTCTATCATTTCAAGCCTTCCTCTTCTGGAAGCCGTCTTTCTCATACTCTCTACTCACCCTGCGGTGGTTACTCACTCCTCCCTGTTTCTCTGCTACTCCTGTAATGGCCATGTGAGTGTTTGTGTTGAATCATTTTTCTTCCTATGCAAACCAGTGAGGAATGCTTCATAACCCTTCCTGTCCGTCCCATGGTAGGCCCTCAGTAACTCATAACTGAGTATTAAAAAGAAAAATGTTAGGTAATTTGATCTATAAATTTATTCTGTATTATTTTGCATAGTTTTGCAAATCATCAAATATAAAGCAATGTGAGTTTTGAAACAAATTAGGAAAAGTAAATTCTTGGTGAAGCCCTGAGGAAGAAGAATGGTTTTATCACTTAACACAAAGTACAAATGCAAGGACTTAGCAGAAGGACCAGGGCATGGCTTTATCCAGGGAAGCAATTTCTGTAGAAAGGTTTTTCATTTCTTTAAAAATATTAGGTCACAACTGCAATTCAGTCCCTTGGTAACTTATCTTAGTAGAGGTTCCAGAGGGTCTGTGATACACTTTAGATTTTTAAAGCACATCATGCAACTTGATTAAAAATACAGTATAAAACTGAGGGATAAAAAAGTTTCATCTCCTTTATTCTTGATATAATAACTGTCTATTGGAAAGATTGAGATTTTTTCCTTGCAGGAGAAAAGTGATGGAAATAACTTTGCCTTATCACAGCCCTTCCAATGTGTTTCTTGTATTAGACTCCATATTTTATGTTTTTCTTCATAAATAGTGTATACAAGATAGTGATATGCTCCACAAGACCTTGAAAATTAAAAAAAAAATGTATAGAGTTGACCCCTGAGATTTAAGCTTCAAATCTGTAGGCAATCGAATGAGATAAAAAGTTGGCTGACCTTGCTGGAAAACTATTTAAAATCATTAAATTAAAAAAAATATATGGTATCAAAAGAAGTTTCCAAACCATAAAATCATGTTTAGACTAGTCCATGTCCCTGCATGTGCTGAGATCTTTTACTTACCGGTTATGCATCTTTTTGCTATTTTGACTTCCCAAAAGTTTATAAAGAATTAAAGTCAGCTGGGCATAGTTCCTCAGGCCTATAATTCTAGGACTCTGAAAGGTCAAGGCAGGTGGATCACTTGAGCTCAGAAGTTCAAGATCAGCCTGGGCAAGAGCAAGCCCCCATCGCCACTAAAAATAGCAAAAAACTAGCCAGGTGTTGTGGCAGAGATCTGTAGTCCCAGCTACTTGGGAGGCTGAGGCAAGAGGTTTGCTTGAGCCTAAGAGTTTTTGAGGTTGCTGTGAGCTATTTACTTATATGGCACTTTATTTAGGATGACAGAGTGAGACTCTGCCTCAGAAAAAAAAAAGAAAGAAAGAAAGAAAAGAACTAAACTCCATGTTTATGAGTGTGTGGATAGAACAGATTTTTTTCATCTTATCCAAAACAAGAATGAGTAGCACCTTGTAAAAGGAGACACAGCCTTAGCTGTGAACGTTGTGTAATAATCTAACCAGTTATCAGACAGTCATCAGACTCCCCTGCTTCTGATATCATGAAGGCTATCATGACTCTGGGCTGAATAAACAATCAATAATAATAATAATAAAACACAGCAGCTGTACAGCTTGGGAAAGTAACAAACACAGAGTTTCTCAGCTAGAGATTGGAGAGCAGAATGAGGCAGAGCCAAAGTTAGTAAGTTTTGAGGAGGGTGTAAGAACTCTGTGAAGTTCTCTCAAAGTGAGACAGCCTTTGAGAATGATCTCCTTATATTCCTGCGATTTTGAATATTGGTAATAAAGGACAACTTTAACCCATGTGGGTGTTTGGAGTATGCTCCTGGTTCTGGTGCCCTATTTGAATCTGAGCCTTCTTCAAGTTGATGTCCAGCTGTGAGAACTCCTTGAGTTTACCTATTGTTGGTGGAAACACTGCTTTTACCCCCCACCACTTTATCTGCTTTACAACATTATTTTTCCCTTTGATTTTTATCTTAATAATTTGTGTGACAATAAATATTTATTTTTCTTTCAAGACACAAATATAATGAAGTATATACCTAAAACTATTACAATTCCCTCCCCCCCAGAATCAAAGGCATGGGTGTAATATTACAAATAAGCTGAAATTCTGATATTAACCATATCTCCAAAATGATAGGAGTTTTGTTTCTATATTCTACTCATCAACCAAGACCTTATATCTCACGTGGTGCAAATAGACATGTCATTCAACAATTTCCTTTAATAGCACATAGACTCAAAGTTAAAAAAGGGGGCCACATAGCTCATCTAATTTAACTTTCCACATGGGTGTCAGCCACAGACAGTATCATAAGATGTAATGTTGACTATTTTGAGGGCCCAATTATTTAGTCATCTTTTGAGGGAATCCATTCCATCAAAATCTCTAATTAAAAATATTTATATTTTGGGGGCGGCGCCTGTGGCTCAAGGAGTAGGGCGCCGGTCCCATATGCCGGAGATGGTGAGTTCAAACCCAGCCCTGGCCAAAAAACAAACAAAAAAAAAAAATTATATTTCCCTGGTGCTTCCAACAGCTGTAATCAGATAATGATTTAGATCATAAGGAATATTATACCTTCTCATGCAAATCCACTTCCTAAGGCTGTACATTGCTCCAGTTCTTCGATTTCTTTCTTTTTTTTTTTTTTTTAGAGACAGACTCTTACTTTGTTGCCCTTGGTAGAGTGCTGTGGCATCACAGCTCACAGCAACCTCAAACTCTTGGGCTTAAATGATTCTCTTGCCTCAGCCTCCAGAATAGCTGGGACTAAAGGTGCCTGCCACAACACCTGGCTACTTTTTGCTGCAGTTTCGCCGGGGCCATGTTTGAACCCACCACCCTCTGTACATGGGGCCAGCACCCTACTCACTGAGCCACAGGTGCTGCCTCAATTTATTTTTTAAAAAGCTTTGACACATCTCTAGCCTCAGTAGTTTCTTTTGAATAATTTTCATTTTTATCTATTAAATAGCTCTTAAAGAGCATTTCTCACTAATAATTGCATTATGTTAAGGATATTCTGATACTTGGTACAGAGTAGACCAGGCGTCCTCAGACTTTTTAAACAGGGGGCCAATTCACTGTCCCTCAGACCGTTGGAGGGCTGGACTATAGTTTAAAAAAAAAACCAAAACTATGAACAAATTCCTATGCACACTGCACATATCTTATTTTGAAGTAAAAAACAAAACAGGAACAAATACAATTCACACTACTCCATGTGGCCCGCGGGCTGCAGTTTAAGGACGCCTGGAGTGGACTGTTACCTATCTGTTAGGGACTAAATGTTTGGTTCTCCCCTGCATTCACGTTTTGAAATCCTAATCCCCAATGTAATGGTATGAGGAGATAGAATTTGGGAAGGTGATTAAGTCATGAGAGTGGAGCCCTCATATAGAGATTAGTGCCCTTGGAAAAAGAAACACAGGAGAAATTACTTCTATCTCAGCCATGTGAGGATATAATCAGAAGCCAGCTATCTGCAAACCAGTGCTCTCGCTGGGTGCCAAATCTACTGTTCGCTTGACACTTGGCCCCGCCAGCTCCAGATCCATGGCAAACAAATGTTTGTGTTAAGGCCAACCATTCAGTGGTACTGTCTCATAGCAGTTGGAATTGAGGCACTATATGTACATAACCTTCCCACCATCCATGATGAACACATTGGCAATTTCAGTTGTGGGTAGGGTAGTATCCCCCACCACTGATAGATGTCATTACTGCCAGCTGAAAGCCTCTTAGGTTTTTTACTTCTCAGTGTGAAACAATTGAGTTCTGTCTTCAAGAGAGAATATGAGTTCCCCACCACTGACTCTTAATGTTTAACAGAACCTGTCAGGGTTTCTTTTGAACTTAGAGCTATAGATCAAAACAGAAAAAAGCTGAACAAAGTACAAAGCACAAAGGATTTTCTTAAGTAGCTCCTTTTGTATTGATGGTCATAGTCTTAAGACAAGTTTGACCTATTTTAAACTGCCCTAGTTGTCATAGCACTTTTTAGTTAATACCGATGCTAAAATCCCTGCCTAATGGGAAGCACTGTGCACACTTCACCTGTGTTGTATGTAAAGATGGCAGAGAGAGGGCTGCCTCACTGGCCTGAAAGACATTTCTATGGTGAAAGGCCTCATAGAAGCAGGCACCGTGGGTATCACTGTCTGAATAACTCTTGCTGCAGCCCAGGAGTGAGAGCCCAGAGGAATGCTATGTAAGTAGGAGAGAAAACCTTATACAAGGAATTTCTTTTTTCTTTCTTTCGTTCTCTCTCTCTCTCTTTCTTTCTTTCTTACTTTCTCTCTTTTTTCTTTCATCTCACTTTTTCACCCCCAGTAGAGTGCGCTAGCACATAACTCACAGCAACCTCTAACTCTTAGGTTCCAGGAATTCTCTTGACTTAGCCTCCCAAGTAGCTGAGACTACAGGCCCCCACCACAGTGCCTCGCTATTTTTAGAGACAATCTCTCACTCCAGCTCAGACTGGTCTCAAACCTATCAGCTCAGGACATCCACCCACTTCAACCTCCCAAAGTCCTAGGATTACAGGCATGAGCCACCGTGCCAGGCCTTCTTGTGTAAGTAATCTCTGATAAACTTGCCTAACTCAAGCTAGATTAGTCTGAGTCATTTTGGGTCATGAGGCACCATCTCAGTTTGGAGACAAGTTTTTCTACACCATCCTGGGATTTTAGCCAAACACTTCTGCATCCTATAGTCATGCAGTACTTAGATTGAATAAGGTATCTTGTCCTTATTCATTCCCTTTACTTAACCCAGTCGATGAGAGAAATGACATCTCTGGTGGAAATTACTTACATTGTCAATTGTGTTTTGTAAAATCATCTCTGGACTTAAGAAACCCTAAAAACACAAATTGCTGAGATAATTTTAATGAAGAAGTGTTTTTATGCTATTGAGTTTTCTCCTGTGATCTCTGAGTGGGAATACTATAACACCCAGTGAAAGATGCTTTTCTTAAACAGCTTAGTCCAGCAGCAACTTCATCGCTAGTCTCTGCCCCACAATGGAAATGCGAACAGGGGATAAAATCCTGCAGGTCCTCCGATGTGTTCTTGCCTTCTGACTACACCTGTAATTCTCCCTGTAGGTAAATTAGGGTGTTTTTTTTTTTGGAGGAGTCTACAATTTATTTTGGGTTATTTGATTAAGAAATTGACCCTTAACAATGTCAAAGAAAAAGTTACACTGGACACAGTTGAATAAGAAAGACTCTATTCCAGGGTATTGCAATGGACACAAGAGATGAAATCTGAACTAAACTCCACTAAAAGAGAGTTTCTAAGAGCTGAGTAAGGAGGTTTGCAGTCTTTTGTTTGTTCAATGTCCTTATACAAAAGAAAGTTTGATTTTCGTATGTGTTCATGATAGGTGGTAATTTTACAACATGGAGCAAGTCACTTGGTTAACTAGGGTCCTATCATCCCACAGACAGGGGGAGGCAAGGGCAGTATCCATCTTAGTGATCAGAGTTCAGAGAGATTTTTTTTTTTTTTTGAGAAAGACAGTCCATGATTATAAAACTATCACTAGACTTAAAAAATTACATCTCACAAGGCAGAGAAAGGAGATACAAGTTGTCTAAAACAAATGCTTTAAAAAGAAGGAGGCCAGGGAGAAGTCAAAGAGGAAGAAGCCTGTTCAAAGTTTAGTCAAGCAGAGGGAATTCGAAGGCCTTTTTTGTATATTTAGTTTCAAAGTCTGATTACTTTACAATCTAAATAAACAAAACAAAAGAAGGATTGCTTTGGACAGACTACTTAACCTCTTTTTATTTCAGCACTCTCAATTTTGAAATGAAAATTTTAATTCCTAGTTCATCAGATCAATTGGGAGGTCTTAACTAAAATGACATAGGCAAACAATTGACAGCCTGGAAGATTATTTTCCATTCAATACAATAGTTGTTACTTTTATTATTGGGTCGTGGTTTTTCCTCCCTGGTATAATTTTATTTGCTCGATACAATGTCAGTCTACAAGTTTGAAAAGTTGGCATAATATGTGTTTTCAAAGAAAATGAATAAAAAATCAAGCAGGTGTTCTGGCAACAAGAAACTCCACTATTATTTTCTTGCTAGTTAATTACTGACACAGATGGGACTCTCCTGGAACAAAAAAGAAAATAAAAAAACAACACTTTTTTTTTCACCTGTTTAATAACATTATAATCTGCTTTAAATAAGGATAAGAAAATCTGATGTTATAGCTTATTTTTTACATTTAAATACATGTGTACTCCTATTTTAATGAAATACATATAAATCAATACACAATTGTTATTTTTCTTATTGTTATATTTTTTGCATTGGAAAACAGAATATAGAATGCTGTAATTGTTAAGGGAAATGAGAATTTTCTACATCACCATCTGCTATTTGCAAGGTTCATAGTTCCAATGTTAATAGCCTAATTCATTAAACGAAACAACAATCATGTAAATGTGGTGTTAAATTAATGGTCCTGGGCTTATGAGGTAACTAGATGAGTAAAATATGTTCTCTTTTTGGAAAATAGTGCTGGGTCTTTGCTATAAATTACTTGTTTTATGAAGCCAGATGGTGAGTGGGGAGAGTAATTTAATTTAAAAAGTATAAAATATATTTAAACATAGAATTGGAAAAAAAGATGTGTGTGTGTATGTTGAACATTTCCATGAGCTTTTACGCTACTTCCAGATAGACCATCCCTTCAGAAGGGATCAACCAGAAAATATAGTAAGGATCATTCTGATTATGTAGCTCTTCCTACCAGGGCCATTTATCCCAGATCTCTATGGACAAGTATTAAATCTTATTATGCTCAATTGTAAATCTTCATTCTTTGAATATATTTCACATGCTCATTTTACAGACCATCCCAGAGATATCATTTCTCAATATGTCAAATATGACCCCCACATTCCTACATTAAATGGCTCAGTGGTGACTACTCATATTTCATTCAGTAATAAGGATAAGGATTAAGTATAAGGATTCAGTACTTACAATTTGCCAACAAAAGGTTTATTTCAGTGAATATTTTCTATGTATTTTTCAAGCAAGTATTAAGCTTTGAAGATTATTCTATAATTTTCTGAGCATCTTATTTTTTTTTTCAGAGTAGTGTATTATGTTATTTAGGAGGAATGTAAAAAAACATATACTCATTGTGTGAGGTAAAAAAATGGCCTTCCAATGATATCCATGTCTTTATCCCCAAAACATGATAATAAGTTACTCTCCTTAGAAAAAGGGACCATAGATATGATTAAGTGTCTTGAGATAAGAAGATTATCCTCAATTCTCTTGACAAGTCCAATGTAATCACAGTGGTGCTTATAAGAGGGAGGCAGGAGTATCAGAATCAGAGAAATAGATGTATTAATATAAACAGAGCTCAGTTATTGCAGAGCCATGACCCAAGGGGTGAAAGTGACCTCTATAAGGTGGAAAAGATGAGGAATTGCATACTTGTCTGAACCTTCCAGAACATCCTTACTGACAACTTAGCTTTTAACCCTGTGATACTTTTAATTTACAAAAAATGTAAGATAGTAAATTGGTGTTGTGGTAAGCCATGATTTATTGGGAATTTGTTACAGCATCAATAGACGTTGTAATAGACACCATCTCTCAAGTACCTATGTACTAATTATGTAGACAAAAATTACGACCGAAGAAGAAGTATGAAAAAGTTTCTACAGCACTCAAAGGGAAAAAAGTTTGTGATCAGAGATGATCAAGGTCATTTGGGATATACTACTTGAATAAGAGACTTTGAGTTGAGGAGTCTGGGAAGGTGGCCATCTGGTAGCAACCCTCGGCAGAAGCTCCTGAGCAGAGGAAGAAAAACTGGACTGAATCGGATTCTGTGAAGCCAAAGATGGGAGCTGAGCCAAGAAAGAAGTTTGGCAAGCTGTGAACTCCAAGGAAGAGCATTCAAGAAAACAAATTATAAGTACAAAACCTATCAACTAGAGGACAAGAGACCCCTCCCCCATGCAGGAAGCCTGCTGCAGGCTATCCATGAATGAGCAGGGAACAAAAGACCTTTCATTTTACATCTCTGGAGAGAGCTGCTAAACTCCAGGTCTCTTTCTCCAAGGAGGTCCCACTTATGAACCTAGACACCACCCCACCAGGCATAAAATTGAAAGATATTTCCCCCTACAAGTCCAAACTCCTAGTCCAACCTTTTTCCCCTTGCATGGCAGTCTGTTCTGCCCACTGCAGAGCACAGAGTGTTTGGTGTTGTCCTGAGAGATCTGGGCATAGTGTGGATTGCCAATCTGTGACTAATAGGGAAAAATGAGGGTGTGGAAAAAAAAGGACACTTGGCAGGAGAAGGAGCAGTATCATGATTATGACTATACCGAGCCAGTGGTGGTGTTGACTCTATTCGGGCTGTGTCTGGTGGGACAGGGTGCAGAACCCCCAGCTCTGATGGGAAAGTGGTTGCCCTGTGTGGACTGAGTTCGGCAGGCAGGCTGTCCCCAGCTGCTGTTGGTCCTGTGAGCAGAGGCTTGCTAGGCATGGACTAAGACCTGAGAGGAAGGGCTTGGTCCCCTGGTTCCAACAGAACCTTTGAGTAGTGGCTTGCTGGATGTCAACCAAGACCTGAGGGCTAGGACATGGTCCCCTGTTTCCAAGCGGTCTGGTGAGCAGAAGCTTACTGGGTGAGGACTGAGACCTTGGGTGGGTGTGGTGCCCTGACTCTAACAGAGCCTGTGAACAGAGGCTTAGCAAGCAGTGGACTGAGACTGGCAGGCAGGGGCGTGGTCCCCTGACTCCAACTGATCTGGCAAGCAAAGGCTAGCTGGGTGTGGACTAAGACCGGTGGGCAGGGATGTGGCCCCTGGCTCCAATGGGCCTGTGAGCAGAGAAGCAGACAACAGTGTGGACTGAGTCTGGCTGGCAGGAGTGTGGATCCCTACCTCCAATTGTGCTGTTGGAGACCCTTGAATCCCTCTCTGTTGAGCAGGGTTTGCACTGCCTGAGAGAATTTAATTGGAATCTGTGTCTGGGCTATCCAATCAGGGACATTCTGAGGTTGACTTTCAAAGTCTGTAGGGGAAAAGAACTGAAAGGTGGGGGCTGGGTGTCACAGCTGTTCATATCTCTTCACGGTCGAGATTTAAACCTAATTTTGTGGTTTCTTAGGATAGGGTAGATGTTGGCTGATACCAAAACAGAGCTAGCTTGCGCTATCTCACCAAGTAGTCTCTGGCCAAAACTGTGAAAGGGGTCCTTGTGAGGTTGTAGGAGATTAGCCACAATTACAAAGCCAAGCACTTTGGTAAGGGTCTAAGTCTACTACCTGGGAATCCCAATTAAATCTCAGCCTACCAGTTCTAATAACCAAACATGGTGTGGACCCAAAAGAAAAACTCTGGCTACATGAATAATCGGAGTAGATCAATCCCCCTCCCCCTAAGAAATTACAAAGGAGATACAACTGAAGATGCCATGCATACACAAATGGTAGCAATGTCAGAAATCGAATTCTGAATATGGATTGTGAATAAAATAAATAGAATAGAAGAAAAGATAGAAATTGAATTCCAAAGAGTAGTTCTAAAGTTGTCTCAAGAAATTAATGAATTCAAAGCCCAAGTCACCAAAGATATGGACATAATGAGAAAAGAGATAGCAGAGCTCAAGGAAATGAAAAAGTTAGAAAAGGAGCTCCAAAATACAGTAGAATCCCTCAGTAATAGATTTAACCAGGCAGGAAGAAATTTGCCATAACTAAACCAGCTCTCCAGGATATTCTCAGACCCATCCACCACAAGGACCTGCGCTATGCTCTACCTCCAAAGTAAACTCAACCAAAAATTTTTGAACAAAACCCAACTTCCACAATGGTGAAAGGATTAAAAATGTCCACTGGACATCTGAAAATCATGACACATAAAACACAACCAGGCTTATTAATTCTCTCAATTAATGTGAATGGTTTAAATTGTCCTCTAAATATGCACAGGCCGGCTGACTGGATACATAATCTCAGACTGGATTTCTGCTGTATACAAGAATCTCATCTTACCTTAAAGAATAAAAATAGACTCAGGGTGAAGGGATGGACTTGTATGATACAGTCAAATGGAAACGAGAAAAAAACAGGGGTTGCAATTTTAGTTGCAGATACAATGGGCTTTAAACCAATAAAGATTAGGAAAGATAAGGAAGGTCACTACATATTTGTCAAGGGAAACACCCAACATGAAGAGATTTTGATAATTAACATTTATGCATACTAACAGAATGTGTCTCAATTCATAAAGCATACCCTAATGGATATGAACAACTTGATATCTTCCCGCACTATAATAGTTGGAGATTTTAACACCCCTTTGACAGTTTTGGATAGATCCTCCAAGAAGAAACTAAACAAAGAAATATTAGACTTAAACCTGACCCTAGAACAAATGGACTTTACAGACATCTACAGAACATTCCACCCTAAAAAAACCTGAATATACATTCTTCTTATCAGTCCACAGGTCATCTTCCAAAATAGATCATATCCTAGGACACAAGTCTAACCTCAGCAAATTTAAAAGTGTAGAAATTATTCCTTGTATATTCTCAGACCACCATGGAATAAAAGTTGAACTCAACAACAACAGGAATCTTCATACTAAAACAAAGTCATGGAAACTAAATAATCTTAGGCTAATGATAGCTGGATCAAACACGAGATTAAGAAGGAAATCACCAAATGTTTGGAACATAATGATAATGAACACATAAGTTATCAAAACCTGTGGGATACTGCACAGGCAGTCCTAAGAGGGATATTTATAGAATTGGAAGCATTCATCGGGAAAACAGAAAGAGAGGAAGCCAACAAATTATGGATCATCTCAAGCAACTGGAAAAAGAAGAGCATTCCAATCACAAACCCAGCAGAAGAAAAGAAATCACAAAAATTAGGGCAGAATTAAATGAAATTGAAAACAAAGGCATCATTCGGAAGATCAACAAAACAAAACATTGGTTTTTTGAAAAGATTAACAAAATTGATAAACCTTTGGCCAACCTAACCAGAAATAGAAAAGTAAAATCTCTAATATCATCTATCAGGAACAATAAAGGAGAAATAACAACAGATACTTCAGAAATTCAAAAAATCCTTAATGATTGCTACAAAAATCTCTATCCCCAGAAATAAGAAAATCTAAAGGAAATGAACCAATACCTAGAAGCATGCCACCTTCCTATACTCAACCAGAATGAATTAAATCTTAAATAGACCTATATCAATCACTGAAATAGCATCAACAATATGAAATATTCCCCCCCAAAAAAAAGTCCGGGACCAGATGGTTTTACATCTGAATTCTATTAAACCTTGCAAAGGAACTAGTACCTATATTATACAACCTTTTCCAAAGCATAGAAAAAGAATGAATACTTCACAACACATTCTAAGAAGCAAATATCACCCTGATCCCTAAACCAGGAAAGGATCCAATAAAGAAAGAAAATTATAGACCAATATCATTAATGAATATTGATGCAAAAATATTCAATAAGATCTTAGTAAACAGAATTCACTAACATATCAAAAAAATTATGCACCATAATCAAGTTGGTTTATTTAAGGGTTATAGGGTTGGTTCAACATATGCAAATCTATAAATACAATACATCACATCAATAAAATAAAAAACAAAGACCATCTGATTCTCCCAATTGATGCAGAAAAAGCCTTTGATAATATCCAGCATCCTTTCATGATCAGGACACTTAAGAAAATAGGCATAGAAGGGACATTTCTTAAACAGATAAACGCCATCTACAGCAAACCCACAGCCAATATCATATTGAATGATGTAAAATGGAAAACATTTCCACTCAGATCAGGAACAAGACAAGGATGCCCACTGTTTCCACTGCTATTCAACATAGTAATGGAAGTCTTAGCCATTGCAATCAGGCAAGAGAAGGTGATCAAGGGTATCCAAATAGGGTCAGAGGAGATCAAACTCTCACTCTTCACTGATGATATGATCCTATACCTTGAAAATCCCAGGGACTCAACTTCAAAACTCTTAGAAGCAATCAAGGAATACAGCAGTGTCTCAGGATACAAAATCAATATTTACAAGTCAATAGCTTTTATATATGCCAACAATAGTCAAGCTGAAAATATAATTAAGGACTCTAGTCCTTTTACAATAGTGCCAAAGAAGATAAAATATCTGGGAATTAAACTAACAAAGGACATGAAAGATCTCTATAAAGAGAACTATGAAACTCTGACAAAAGAAATAGCTGAAGATGTTAACAAATGGAAAAACATACCATGCTTATGGATGGGAAGAATTGACATTGTTAAAATGCCCATACTACCCAAAGCAATCTATAGATTCAATGCAACCCCTATTAAAGCACCCTTGTCATACTTTAAAGAACTTGAAAAAATAGTACTTCGTTTTATATGGAATCAGAAAAAGCCTTGAATAGCAAATACATTACTGAGAAATAAGAACAAATCAGGAGGTATCACATTACCAGACTTCAGGCTATACTATAAATCTATAATGATCAAAACAGCATGATACTGGCACAAAAACAGAGAGGTAGGTTTATGGAACAGAATAGAGAACCAGGAAATGAACCCAGCTACTTATCATCATTTGATATTTGACAAGCCTATCAAATATATTCAGTGGAGGAAAGACTCCCTGTTTAGCAAATGGTGCTGGGTGAATTGCCTGGCAACCTGTAGAAGACTGAAACTGGACCCACACCTTTCACAATTAATAAAAATTGATTCTCACTGGATAAAAGATTTAACTTAAGACATGAAACCACAAAAATACTAGGAGAGAATGCAGGGAAAGCACTTGAATAAATTGGCCTGGGGGAATATTTTACGAGAAGGACCTCCCAGGCAATTGAAGCAACACCAAAAATACATTACTGGCATCTGATCAAACTAAAAAGGTTTTGCACAGCCAAGAGCATAGTAAATAAAGTGAACAGATAACCTTCAGAATGGGAGAAGATCTTTGCAAGTTATGCTTCTGACAAAGACCTAATAACTAGAATCTACAGAGAACTCAAACTGATCAACAAGGAAAGAATAAATAACCCCATTTCTATGTAGGCAAGAGACTTGAACAGAAACTTCTCTGATGAAGACAGGCACATGGTCTACAAACACATGAAAAAATGCTCATCAGCCTTAATTATCAGAGAAATGCAAATCAAAACTACTTTGAGATATCATCCAGTAAGATTAGCCTACATGACAAAATCCCCAAACTACAGATGTTGGTGAGGGTGCGGAGAGAAGGGAACACTTCTACATTTCTAATGGGAATGCAAGCTAATACAGCCTTTTTGGAAAGAAGTTTGGAGAACACTTAAGGAACTAAGAGTAGACCTACTGTTCGATCCTGCAGTTCCTCTACTCAGTGTATACCCATATGATCAAAAATTATTTTACAACAAATACATTTGCACCAAAATGTTTATTTCAGCCTAATTCATAATAGCCAAAACATGGAAACAGCCCAAGAGCCCACTGACCCATGGATGGATTAACAAATTGTGGTATATGTACACCATGAAATACTATCCATCCATAAAAAAGATGGAGACTTCACATCTTTTATGTTTACCTGGATGGAGCTAGAACATATTCTTCTTAATAAAGTATCTCAAGAATGGGGAAAAAAGTATCCAATGTACTTAATACTACTATGAAATCAATATATAATCACCCACACACTCATATGAATGGCACAATGTAACTATCATCCAGAAAGTAGAAGGGAAGAGGAGAGAGAGGGGAGGGGGGATATGGAAGGAGGGAGGGCATTTGGGGGGACCTCACCTAATGTGTATGATGCAATGGTACATTTCAAAACTATTAAGAAATGAGTATAATTATGATGGATGTGTTACTTATTTCAATGTAAGCATTTCACGTTGTATTTTGAAACAGTATCCTGAACCCCATAAATACATCAATTTACAAGGTTATGATTTAATAAAAATAAATAAATAAATAAAAATAGCTGGGTGTTATGGTGGGTGCCTGTAATCCCAGCTACTTGGTAGGCTGAGACAAGAGAATCACTTAAGCCTAAGAATTTTAGGTTGCTGCGAGCTGTGCCACCACAGCACTCTACCAAGGGTAACAAAGTGAGACTGTGTCTTATAAAAAATAATAATAAATAAATAAATAAATAGAAATTAAAAAAAAGAGAGAGAGAGACTTTGAGTAGGAATTTGAAAAAAAACAAAATTAAAAATGTTTAAACAGAAGATCTGTTTAGCTTACTAAGTTTCACAAATACTTGCTACTTATCATGCCATTACATTTCCCAACTAGATTGCTAGTGTCCAAGAATTTATCTTAAAAGTGCTCATCAATTTTTTTATTATAAATTTATTCTCAGCACTCCTGTTCAGTCTCTTCTATTTAAAAAACCACTTGGAGTCTGAGTGTCATGGCTTCTTGTATCTTATATGACAACCCTGATGCCATTGTTAAGGATGCTGGTTCCCAGTATTATCTGAGCTAAAGAAATAAAAAATGAAAATGAAAAAAAAAACTGAATAGCAAAAGTGAAGTTGTATTCTACACTATTCTCACAGTGCCAGGGCCATATATATATTTTTTTTCTATAAAACTCGGAAAACCCAAAACAAAACTTACACCCTTTCCTAACTCCTGCACTTTGTCAGTTATCAAACGCTGAGTGAAAAATCTCATTCAACTACTGGCTTCCATTCTATTTGTATAAGGTTAGGAGTTCATGAAGAAAAAAGGAAAGGAAATATCTAACATAGACACCGTGTTCTGCTATTCTAATTCAGGTCCAATTTCAGCCCCCAAAATCAATAAAATTCCATTTATTCATGAACCAGTGTTTTTCGTATAAATCAAATTCTTGGGTTTTCTATTTTCAATACAATACATTTTCTTATAGAAAATCAGCAATTTTTGAGAAGAAAAAAAGCTGAATACAATAATGCACTTGTGTGTGTGTGCATCTGAGTGTATACATATATATATAGAGAGAGAGTGCCAAAAAAGCATTTTAAGAAAAAAAAAACTATATTAAAATTGTAATGTTCAATATATACTGATAATGTTTTATATCTTGTATATTGCATCTTGTATCTCTTATAATTGCAGAAGCCAAGTGCAGTTTGAGTATTACAAATTTAGTACATTTTTAAAAAATGTGTACATAGTTTTTGGCACCTGGTGTATGTGTTTGTGTATCATGTTTTAAGGCAACAGAGAGCTTTTGAGATAATCAAAAATTAAGTTGTTAACGGATGGAAAATCTTAGAGAAAAGGTAAGTAGAGAGATGAAATATGGCATTTGAAAAATCAGAGACTGTGCTGCTTCTGCACAGTCTGATAGGTTGCTAGATGGAAGTATTAACTAGCAAGCAGAGAAGCTAGCCTAGCTTTTGGCCATCCTACAGAAGAAAAAATAAAGTTTGGGCTACCCAAATAGCTGAGATCCCCAACCCAAGAGAAATGTAAGTAAGTAAGCTCAACACTGATTTCTTTTTTTTTTTTGTTATTTGAGGAATTTGCTGAAAACTTACACTGTACCAGGCAAGAAGCCAAGACATTAGGCAAAAAACTCCCCAAAATAGAGTAGATTTTAGCAGAGGATTTTAATATTTCAGGGAAATAGTGAAATAGCCCACAGAAGAATGAGCATTTCTGGTAAGTACAACTGGTTATTAGTTGGAGAGTGCAAACACGAGGCAGCCGTTGACCCTACCATCACAGTGACCATGTGACTACTGCAACTTGTTCTTTTTTTTTTTTTTTTATGATCTGACCTCATTCATGACCTACTTAGTTTTCACACTTTGAAAACATTTTACCATCTAGATCCCCACACTGTATATAAATAGCAGTCACTTTTCAATTACGAATTTTCAAATACAGCAACAATAAACCAAAGAGAGAAGAAAATGACAATAGAAACATATGTACAGATGAGCCAGGGGCCACAGTTTCCAGAAATGAACTTTACAATATCTGTGCTTAAATGTTTTAAGAAAATAAAATGTACATCTGAGAATTTCCCCCAAAGAACAAAAGGTAATTTTATTTTATTTTTTTTCTGAGTCTTATTTTGTTTATTCATAAAGTGGGAATCATAATACTTTCTTAAAGAGTTATTGGTAGGATTTTTTTTCAGCCATTTTTTAAACTTTCTTTTATTAAATCATTAAGAGGTAGATCATGTATACATTAATGCATTTATGGGGTACAATATGCTGATTTCATATACAATTTGGAAAGCTTACATCGTACTGGTTAATATATTCCTCATCTCTGAAAAAAATGTAATAGGTGAAATTCATGACATAAACAATTAATAACAAACTAAGCACAACCAGGGGGGAACTGAGGTGAATTAGAAAATAAATACAAGAGCACAGCCAGGTTAACACATGGAAAAGTCAAAATGTTGAGAAAAATTTACAAAAGCACTTTAGTCTATGAGAAGAAGGCCTGGCCAAGTATATTTACAGTTCTCTATGAGGAGAAAAAAGAAAATGAGGCCCAAGAAATATTTTAAATAGTATATGATAATAACTTTCTAAAACATATGACACACTTTAAACCAGGTACTCATCAAGCCATGACAAACGCAAGCACTATAAATTCATTTTTTTAAATTAAATCTTAGCTGTGTACATTAATGCAATCATGGGGCACCCTGCACTGGTTTTATATACAATTTGAAATATTTTTATCAAATTGGTTAACACAGCCTTCCTGGCATTTTCTTAGTTATTGTGTTTTATTTACTTAGTTTCACATGGACCCTTGTAAGATGCACCGTAGGTGCGGTTCCACCAATCACCCTTCCTCCACTCACCCTCCCTCCTCCCCTCACCACCCTTTTCCCATATTCTTAGGTTATAATTGGGTTATAGCTTTCATATGAAAGCTATAAATTAGTTTCATAGTATGTCTGAGTACATTGGATACTTTTTCTTCCATTCTTGAGATGCTTTACTGAGAAGAATATGTTCCAGCTCCATTGATGTAAACATGAAAGAGGTAAAGTCTCCTTCTTTCTTTAAGGCTGCGTAATATTCCATGGTGTACATATACCACAATTTATTAATCCATTCGTGGATCGATGGGCACTTGGGCATCTTCCATGACTTAGCAATTACGAATTGGGCTACAATAAACATTCTGGTACAAATATCTTTGTTATAATGTGATTTTTGGTCTTCTGGGTATATACCTAGCAGAGGAATTGTAGGATCGAGTGGCAGGTCTATTTTTAGATCTCTAAGTGTTCTCCAAACATTTTTCCAAAAGGAACGTATTAGTTTGCGTTCCCACCAGCAGCATAGAAGTGTTCCCTTTTCTCCACATCCACACCAACACATTTGGTTTTGGGATTTTGTGATATGGGCTAATCTTACTGGAGTTAGATGATATCTCAAAGTAGTTTTGATTTGCATTTCTCTGATGATTAAGGATATTGAGCATTTTTTCATATGTCTGTAGGCCGTGCGCCTGTCTTCTTCAGAGAAGTTTCTCTTCAAGTCCTTTGCTCAGCCTGAGGTGGGATCGCTTGTTCTTTTCTGGCTAATATGTTTGAGTTCTCTGTGGATTCTGGTTATCAAACCTTTGTTAGAGACATGACCTGCAAATACTTTCTCCCATTCTGAGGGCTGTCTGCTTACTTTACTTACTGTGTTCTCGGATATGTGGAAGTTTTTAGTTTGATCATGTCCCAGCAGTGTATTTTTGATGCTGCTTCAATTGCCTGGGGGATCCTCCTCATAAAATATTCACCCAGGCCGATTTCTTCAAGAGTTTTCCCTGAACTTTCTTCTAGTATTTTTATAGTTTCATATTTTAAGTTTAAATCTTTAATCTAGTGAGAGTCTATCTTAGTTAATGGTGAAAGGTGTGGGTCCAGTTTCAGTCTTCTACAGGTCGCCATCCAGTTCACACAGCACCATTTGTTAAATAGGGAATCCTTTCCCCACTGCTTGTTTTTAATTGGCTTGTCAAAGATCAAATAACAATAAGTAGCTGGGTTCATTTCTTGGTTCTCTATTCTGTTCCATACTTCTACCTCTCTGTTTTTGTGCCAGTATCATGCTGCTTTGATCACTATCAATTTATAGTATAGTCTGAAGTCTGGTAGCGTGATTCCTCCTGCTTTGTTTTTGTTTCTGAGTAATGTCTTGGTTATTTGAAGTTTTTTCTGATTCCATATAAAATGAAGTATTATTTTTCTGAGATCTTTAAAGTATGACAGTGGAGCTTTAATAGGGATTGCATTAAAGTTGTATATTGCTTTGGGTAGTATGGACATTTTAACAATGTTGATTCTTCCTAGCCATGAGTATGGTATGTTTTTCCATTTATTAATATCTTCAACTATTTCTTTTTTTTTTTTTTTATTGTTGGGGATTCAATGAGGGTACAATAAGCCAGTTACACTGATTACAATTGTTAGGTAAAGTCCCTCTTGCAATCATGTCTTGCCCCCATAAAGTGTGACACACACTAAGGCCCCACCGCCCTCCCTCCATCCCTCTTTCTGATCCCCCCCCATAACCTTAATTGTCATTAATTGTCCTCATATCAAGATTGAGTACATAGGATTCATGCTTCTCCATTCTCGTGATGCTTTACTAAGAATAATGTCTTCCACGTCCATCCAGGTTAATACGAAGGATGTAAAGTCTCCATTTTTTTTAATGGCTGAATAGTATTCCATGGTATACATATACCACAGCTTGTTAATCCATTCCTGGGTTGGTGGGCACTTAGGCTCTTTCCACATTTTGGCGATTGTAAATTGAGCTGCAATAAACAGTCTAGTAAAAGTGTCCTTATGGTAAAAGGATTTTTTTCCTTCTGGGTAGATGCCCAGTAATGGGATTGCAGGATCAAATGGGAGGTCTAGGTTGAGTGCTTTGAGGTTTCTCCATACTTCCTTCCAGAAAGGTTGTACTAGTTTGCAGTCCCACCAGCAGTGTAAAAGTGTTCCCTTCTCTCCACATCCACGCCAGCATCTGCAGTTTTGAGATTTTGTGATGTGGGCCATTCTCACTGGGGTTAGATGATATCTCAGGGTTGTTTTGATTTGCATTTCTCTAATATATAGAGATGATGAACATTTTTTCATGTGTTTGTTAGCCATTCGTCTGTCGTCTTTAGAAAAAGTTCTATTCATGTCTCTTGTCCATTGATATAAGGGATTGTTGGCTTTTTTCATGTGGATTAATTTTAGTTCTCTATAGATCCTGGTTATCAAGCATTTGTCTGATTGAAAATATGCAAATATCCTTTCCCATTGTGTGGGTTGTCTCCTTGCTTTGGTTATTGTCTCCTTAGCTGTACAGAAGCTTTTCAGTTTAATGAAGTCCCATTTGTTTATTTTTGTTGTTGTTGCAATTGCCATGGCAGTCTTCTTCATGAAGTCTTTCCCCAGGCCAATATCTTCCAGTGTTTTTCCTATGCTTTCTTGGAGGATTTTTATTGTTTCATGCCTTAAATTTAAGTCCTTTATCCATCTTGAATCAATTTTTGTGAGTGGGGAAAGGTGTGGGTCCAGTTTCAGTCTTTTACATGTAGACATCCAGTTCTCCCAACACCATTTATTGAATAGGGAGTCTTTCCCCCAAGGTAAGTTCTTGTTTGGTTTATCGAAGATTAGGTGGTTGTAAGATGTTAGTTTCATTTCTTGGTGTTCAATTTGATTCCAAGTGTCTATGTCTCTGGTTTTGTGCCAGTACCATGCTGTCTTGAGCACTATGGCTTTGTAGTACAGACTAAAATCTGGTATGCTGATGCCCCCAGCTTTATTTTTGTTACTAAGAACTGCCTTAGCTATACGGGGTTTTTTCCGGTTCCATACAAAACGCAGAATCATTTTTTCCAAATCTTGAAAGTACGATGTAGGTACTTTGATAGGAATGGCATTGAATAGGTAGATTGCTTTGGGAAGTATAGACATTTTAACAATGTTGATTCTTCCCATCCGTGAGCATGGTATGTTCTTCCATTTGTTAATATCCTCTGCTATTTCCTTTCTGAGGAGTTCATAGTTTTCTTTATAGAGATCCTTCACCTCCTTCGTTAAGTATATTCCTAGGTATTTCATTTTCTTTGAAACTATGGTGAAGGGAGTTGTGTCCTTAATTAGCTTCTCATCTTGACTGTTATTGGTGTATACAAAGGCTACTGACCTGTGGACATTGATTTTATATCCTGAAACATTACTGTATTTTTTGATGACTAATAGGAGTCTTGTGGTTGAGTCTTCGGGGTTCTCTAAGTATAAGATCATGTCATCAGCAAAGAGGGAGAGTTTGACCTCCTCTACTCCCATTTGGATTCCCTTTATTTCCTTGTCTTGCCTAATTGTATTGGCTAGAACTTCCAGCACTATGTTGAATAGTAAAGGTGACAGAGGACAACTTTGTCTGGTTCCAGTTCTAAGAGGAAAAGCTTTCAGTTTTACTCCATTCAGTAAAATATTGGCTGTGGGTTTGTCATAGATAGCTTCAGTCAGTTTTAGAAATGTGCCACCTATGCCTATACTCTTCAGTGTTCTAATTAGAAAAGGATGCTGGATTTTATCAAATGCTTTTTCTGCATCTATTGAGAGGATCATGTGATCTTTATTTTTGCCTCTGTTAATATGGTGGATAAGGTTTATGGACTTGCGTATGTTAAACCAGCCTTGCATCCCTGGGATGAAGCCTACTTGATCATGATGAATGACTTTTTTGATGATAAGCTGTAATCTATTGGCTAGGATTTTGTTGAGAATTTTTGCATCTATGTTCATGAGTGAGATTGGTCTGAAATTCTCCTTTTTGTTTGGGTCTTTTCCTGGTTTTGGTATCAGGGTGATGTTTGCTTCATAGAATGTGTTGGGGAAGATTCCTTCTTCCTCATTTTTTTGGAATAATTTCTGCAGTACAGGAATAAGCTCTTCCTTGAAGGTTTGATAGAATTCTGGAGTGAAGCCATCTAGACCAGGGCATTTTTTAGTTGGAAGATTTTTTATTGTTTCTTTGATCTCAGTGCTTGAAATTGGTCTGTTCAGGAGCTCTGTTTCTTCCTGGCTGAGTCTAGGGAGAGGGTGTGATTCCAACTATTGATCCATTTCTTTCACATTGTCAAATTTCTGGGCATAGAGTTTCTGGTAGTATTCAGAGATGATCTCTTGTATCTCTGTGGGATCAGTTGTTATTTCCCCTTTTTCATTTCTGATTGAGGTTACTAGAGATTTTACTTTTCTATTTCTAGTTAGTCTGGCCAATGGTTTATCTACTTTATTTATTTTTTCAAAAAACCAACTCCTTGTTTCATTAATTTTCTGAATGATTCTTTTGTTTTCAATTTCATTGATCTCTGATTTGATTTTGGAGATTTCTTTTCTTCTACTGAGTTTAGGCTTAGATTGTTCTTCTTTTTCCAATTCCATAAGATCTCTTGTGAGATTGTTGATGTGCTCTCTTTCTGTTTTTTGAATGTAGGCATCTAAAGTGATGAATTTTCCTCTCAAAACTGCTTTTGCAGTATCCCACAGGTTTTGGTAGCTTGTGTCTTCATTGTTGTTATGCTCAAGGAAGTTAATGATTTCCTGCTTTATTTCTTCCTGCTCCCATCTGTTATTCAACAGAAGATTGTTTAATTTCCATGCCTTTGGGTGGGGTCGAGCATGTTTGTTAGAGTTGAGTTCCACCTTTAGTGCCTTATGGTCTGAAAAGATGCAAGGTAAAATTTCAATTCTTTTGATTCTGTTGATATTTGTTTTGTGTCCCAGGATATGATCAATTTTGGAGAATGTTCCATGGGGTGATGAGAAGAATATATATTCTTTGTCTTTGGGGTGGAGTGTTCTATATGCGTCTATCAAGCATAGTTGTTCTAGGGTCTCATTTAAATCTCTTATACCTTTCTTTAATTTCTGTTTAGAGGATCTGTCCATCTCTGTAAGAGGTGTGTTAAAGTCCCCTGTTATGATGGTATTATCAGATATCATATTGCTCAGACTGAGTAAGGTCTGCTTCAAGAATCTGGGAGCATTTAAATTGGGTGCATAAATATTTAGAATTCAAATGTCTTCTTGTTGTAGTTTTCCCTTGACCAATATAAAGTGACCATCTTTGTCTTTTTTGACTTTAGTTGCTTTAAATCCAGATGTATCTTAAAATAAGATTGCAACTCCTCTTTTCTTCTGAATTCCATTTGCCTGAAAAATTGTCTTCCAACCCTTGACTTGGAGCTTTAATTTGTCTTTTGAAGCCAGATGTGTTTCTTGCAGACAGCAAATGGATGGCTTGTGTTTTTTAATCCAGTCAGCCAATCTATGTCTCTTCAGTGGGGAATTGAAGCCATTAACATTTATTGAGATAATTGATAAGTGTGGTAGTATTCTATTCGTCTTATTTGGTGAGAGTCTATTGCTTAGTTTTATCTTTTGCATCAGTGTGGAGGTTAGGTTCTGTCCTTTGATTTCTGAGTTCTTACTTTGCTGCTGATCCATTGTGGTGGTCAGTGTGCAGAACAGGTTGAAGTATTTCCTGTAGAGCCGGTCTTGTTGTGGCGAATTTCCTCTATGTTTGTATATCCGTAAATGATTTGATTTCTCCGTCAATTTTGAAGCTTAGCTTAGCAGGGTACAGAATTCTGGGCTGAAAATTGTTCTGTTTAAGTAGATTAAAGATAGATGACCATTGTCTTCTTGCTTGGAAAGTTTCATTAGAGAAGTCTGCGGTCACTCTGATGGATTTGCCCCTGCAGGTCAACTGGCGCTTACTCCTGGCAGCTTGCAGAATCTTTTCTTTTGTCTTGACTTTGGACAGGTTCATCACAATGTGTCTTGGAGAAACTCCGTTAGAGTTGAGGCGACCTGAGGTCCGATATCCCTCTGAAAGCAGTGTGTCAGAATCTTTGGTGATATTTGGGAAATTTTCTTTTATAATATTCTCTAGTATGGCTTCCATTCCTCTGGGGCATTCTTCTTCCCCTTCTGGAATTCCTATAACTCGTATGTTGGAACGCTTCATAAAGTCCCATAATTCTGACAGTGAACGTTCTGCTTTCTCTCTATTCTTTTCTGCCTCTTTTACTATCTGAGTTATCTCAAAAACTTTGTCTTCTACCTCTGAAATTCTTTCTTCTGCATGGTCTAACCTGTTGCTGATACTTTCCATTGCATCTTTAAGTTCCCTGATTGACTGTTTCATTTCCTTCAGCTCTGCTATATCCTTTTTATATTCTTCATATCGTTCATCTCTGATTTGATTCTGTTTTTGGATTTCCTTTTGGTTATTTTCCACTTTATTAGCAGTTTCCTTCATTGTTTCCATCATTTCTTTCATTGTTTTCAACATGTGTATTCTAAATTCCCTTTCTGTCATTCCTAACATTTCTGTATAGGTGGAATCCTCTGCAGTAGCTACCTCATGGTCCCTTGGCGGGGTTGTTCTGGACTGGTTCTTCATGTTGCCTGGAGTTTTCTGCTGATTCTTCCTCATGAGTGATTTCTTTTATCTGTTTCCTTGCCCTAATTTTCCTTTCACTTCCTCTTGCTCTTTAAGTTCTCGTGCCTGTGGACTAAGGGTCACAGGACCAGAAGGGTGAGAAGGTTGAGGAGCAAAAAAGGCATGAAAGGAAGGAGGACTGAGTGATAAGAAAAAAAAGAAAGATAGAGAAAGGAGAGGGGGTGGGGATAAGGAATATTGGCGAAAAGAAGAGAGGTACAGAAAGAGGGAGACAGGGCAATATAGGTGTACAGTAGGGTACTTTGACACAACCTTAAAAAACCCCACCTTCTGGGGGTGCCCAGTTGGGTGGTTCCCTTGAGGTCAGCAGCTCTTTGCTAACCTGATCAGACACAGTACCCCACCTCCACCAAGTAGAGAGGAAAGACAAAAATGCTATAAATCAAACCAGAACAAGCAAACAGAAAACTTTACGGGGATACAATTGGGTGAAAAACCTAATGATAGGGATAGAAACACTAGGAAAAATGAAGTTGTAGTTATTAAAAAAGGCAGCAATGGGAAATTATAATTAAACTAGAAAAATAGAGAAAGAAAAAGGGATCTGTATGGAAAAGATTGAAATTAAAAAACCAAAGAACATCAGCAACGTCAAAATAAACAAACAAACAAAAAAAAAACAACCAAACAAAAAAAAAGAAAAAAATACACAACCAAAAACAAAGCAGTTTGTATATGTTATTGAATATTGTCTGGGCAACACATGGTCTTCTGGGGTCTGAGATGTTAGTCACAGTTCTGATACGACTGGAGGCTGCTGATTTCTCAAACCCCAGCGGGTAGACACCCTAAATCTCTCTTCAGCCCACTTAAAAGGCACTTTGAACTTGTAAACTTGCTGAGCAGAAGCTTTCCCAGCTTTCTCACTGGAATCACTGCTGAAGCGGCTATCCACTTACCCAATGTGCCAAAACCGGTCTCACTCTGCCCCTGAGGGTTAGGGCTGCAAGGCAGCTCAGACCCCACCCTTAGGCTACTTGGTTGCTGGGTTACCAGCTCCCACCCTTTTCTAGCTCTGCAACCCTGAGGGTGGAGCTTGCCGGGGCAGATCACTGGCAATGGTTCCTTGTGACCCACCGCCAAACACTATTAGCTCCGTCTGGCTCAGCGGCTCAGATTGGGGCCCTAGACAACGGCCAAAGTTCTCTGCACTCCCGCTCAGGCCTTCCCCAAGGCAGTTCAGCTCAGTGTCAAGTCCAAGGACATCAAAACATTTCACAGTTAAGGCCTTTCTGGTTTGCAGTCTCGCTGCTACTGAACTTACAGTTGTGGGCGGGTTTAGACGGATTGAACACACGCGACCACTTGCCGGTTTTCCACTGTTTTAGTCCTCCTCTTGGAGTCCAGAAGTCTCTCGCTGACTCCCTGTATCCTCATAGGAGTGATGCTAGGCAGTTCCCACCAGCCAGAGATGCCTGGAGTCCTATCTCCCCAGACTCACGGTGCCCAGATGCAAGGAAGCTGTTACTCGGCTGCTATCTTGCTCCGCCTCCTATCTGAGGATGAAGCTGGTCGAAGTGGTACTGCCATCGGACCTTTTCAACCTGCTCCTCTGGGTTGTGGTGCCTCGGGCCACCACATCCATTAACAAAGACTCTCGGGCTGTGGGGTCCGAGTCCCCAGCATTGGCTGGGGGAGGCTGCGGGCTCCGGAGCGGGAGCGCAGAGACCCAGAGGAAGGAGAGGAGGAGGAGGAAGAGTCTTCAACTATTTCTTTTCTTAGAATTTCAGAGTTCTCCTACTTCCCCAAGTTCCTTTCTATCCTTAATCAATTTTTGTATTTGATCTTGTAAAGACAAGAGTAAGATCAAATTTTCAGGGAAAGATAATGTAATTGCCCTGTTGGTTTTATAGACTTTCATCATTAACTCTTCTGCAACATTTTCTCAAGGATTGGGTATGTCTTGTCTTTCTCCACCACAATGGACAGTCTGGCAAAGACAGTTCCAACCTTGCCCTGTGAGACCGAATTGTTACTGATTTGGAAACATTAGAATTCAAATTCATGTGAAAGGTAAGATCCAGATCTTGTCCCCTGGTCAGTTTGAATTGCTTGTAAATTCAAGAGCAATTGAAAGCAGCTAGAATCAGTTGTTCAGAAAGTTACCATTTTTAGGGGAATCTTTGAATGATTAAAATTTGACTATTTCACCTTCTACTATAAATCAAGCAGTCTAAGATGGACTAAGTCAGTGTTGGGCGTCTGGTGGATCCCAACCTGAGATGGGGCCAGCAAGGGAGACAGCTGAGGAAAGAAGGAAACTTAACAGCTAACTTAGTGCATAAACCTGGAAGCCTGTAAGGGCTGACCCTGCTCCATGTGCCTGGGTGGCAGCGCAAGAACAGTGCAGCCCCTGTGCTGTTTCCCAGAGTTATTTTAGTGGGTCCATAACAGAGTATGCCTGCAGGGATGCCCAGCAGTCAGTTATCAGCACTCTAGGTCATACAAAGAATGCGAGAGGGGAGATGACAGCCCCCAGGGAAGGTTGGGTAAAGGGTAAACAGGGACACAGGGTGGTGGAACATCTGACATGACCAGATAATGGTGTAACCAGAGAGAGAGAGGGGGGAGAGCCTCTCAGCTTCTCCAGCTAAAGCTACTAGTTGATGGTCTCAGCTGCCTGCACTGCTGATTTCTCCATACAGGGACAGTCATGTGCACATTCCCTTGATGGAGCACCTACCCCTACTTGGAAGGTCTGTGAGGAATTCAGCCTGTCTACCTGCCACAAATCAGTGTAGAATGATTCAGCTCTGGTGTTTGGAACTATCCTTTTAGGCAGAGTCAGGATACAGCTTTCTGATCATCAAGAGCCTTATTGTCTCAACCAGAAGAGAAAGGCCTGAGGGCCTTGTGAGCTGCCTCAGTTAACTTCTGCTAGAGACTCAGCCATCTTACCTCTGCAATCCACTTGCCACAACCTTTTAGTGTTTTTGTCTCTCTCTGTTTTTGTTTTTTTTACCTCTTTTACCAGAGTAACTATTCAGAATCCCTGCTGTTTAGTTCCCAAAGAAAAGGCAACATTTCAACCTTTCCTGATACAAATTGGCAAGACGTGTAGCTCCTGGATATACTGTCTCGGCCGGCAGCCCAGTAAGCCAGCACAGTAAGTCAGCAGGAAAAGCGTGGCAGGACATTCTAAAACATTAGAAGATAACTGAAAGTTCCCTGTGTAAGAAACTGTCTTTGGGAGATGTGCTGCAGTGATTCTGGTGGTTAGAATGCCCTGCATCACCGCAGTTTAGCGGCAATATTCATTCAATGAGCACTTGGAATGTGTGCACACAGCCAAATGTGCTGACTGGGCAGGCTCTATACAAATGACTTGTCATGAGCTCTCACCTGTCCTGCAGTGGTGCAGAGAAGACACATCCAATCACTGTTAAACTGAATCTTAGTGTGAAAGCACAGAGCATGGAGCACTTGGTTACAAGCGAAAAATTCTAGGAAGGCTTCATAACAGAATACTAAGTGGCCTCTCTCACACTGCTTGCAGTTAAGTTTCCAGGAAGGACACTAGAGACAGAAAAAACTAAGGAATAAAATCACGCCCCTCCTTTTTTGGATATGCCTGTAGAAAGGCAAAAACATCCCCTGTGAATTCTGAGCAGGTGTGAACAGAGAGGTGAAAGATACAATGGAAGGCAGACAAATAATTCCTTAAATGCACTTTATATCAATCTTTTAAATCATTTTGTAATAATAAGAACTAATTTATTTCTTTCCTAAAAATACTCTTTGGATTCACAAAAATGAAATGGATGTTTTTCTTATTTGATTTAAGAATTACTCCATTATTAAGAAATACTGGCTTGCTGCTATTTTAAAATATTACATTCACTCAAACTATGTAAAAAATGCCAGTTTTGAAATCATAAAATAGTTAAATATCAAAATTTCACATCACTCAAACTGTAAAGTATTAATTTCATGACATATGCTTATCCATTACTTGATTCACTGATAACATAATTTCTCAACAAGTTTTAACATTCACAGGCTTTTACAAAATGGCTTTTCCCTCTAAATAAGTGGATCCTGTAACAACATGTGCATATAGGTATATATGTTCGTTTATATGTAATTGTATGTGAGAGCTGGACATTTTGTGTATTCAAACAGCATTAGAATAATCAATGTGCCTTTATAAATACAGCTTTGAAGTATCCCTAGAGTTACTGGAAGTTTCTTTAGAGATACAGCTTTGAAGAACAAGAATATCAGTTCATACTCAGCCAGGGTGCACAGTGCGTTCAAATGTTACAAACAATAAACTAGGAGACCTCATGACCATGGTGGTTTCTAACTACAATAAATAAATAAATAATAAAACAGATAAACAAATATTAAAAGTTCCATTATAAACCATCTTTCTTCTCTTTACATTTTAGAGGGCATGATTCTAATCATGAGATTACCAGGGTTTTGAATTATGCTGACATATCTGTTGATTTTGTTTTTGCTCGGATGATACTTCATTATATTTAATTATGTGCAACTGATCATATTGTGTTTTGAAGCTCAAGACCTCATATGACTGATTGGCACCTGTCACCAATAAGGAAACAACATTTACAATCATGAGAAGGCATTTCTTCTTTGGGCCTTAGCAAGAAGAAAGTAGATTTTTAGAAATTTTGGGTTATTTAAAATACCAACATTTTGCCATGTTTGGGGTAAACTATTTATTTGAGGCTTTTTTTTAATTTTAGAGTTTTGTTTCTTTTTGTTTTTACCCTTTAATCATGAACACTTTAACAGTAAAAATGAAATAAGTAGTCATAATTATAGGGCCTAATCAGAATTATCAGAAAAATAGTGCATTATGAGATTTTCCTAAGGATAGTTTATAATTTTAGTTCCACAAGGATTTTCTTTGGATGAATTTTTATAATTTTGGTTTTACTTATTGAATAGTAAAGCAGAAGGAATATCAGTATTCAGAAAGTACCACATCAATAGAAATAAAATGTTGCCCACCTAACATGAAGTTGATCATCCTAGAGAGAAGCTATAATTAAATCGTTTTCAATTTAACCCTTCCTCTACCCCTACCACCTGTCCTGTTAATGGCTATCATCACGTCTTATGTTTACAATTCTAATCGCTTTCTGATTAGTCTACCTTCCACTAGTAATAATGCATTAAAACACAATGCGATAGCATATGTTTTAATACACATACCATGTTATATATCATCATTAATGCATATTATAATTTTGTGTATCTAGCACATTTTCATCGCCATAGAATTTTTAAAATATGTATTTCAGAAGAAAAATTATATCTAAAAATTGGCTATTTTTACAGTCTCACAACAAATCAATTAAACGATTTAAATCTGCTTCTCAAAGAAGGGATCTACAGATCATTTCTCTAAAGCAAGAAAGAAATCTATGTAGAACACTTTTGAAAGCACGTAAGAGCTAATTACAGAGAGTAAATTAAATCATGCCGTTTTTTAAAAAAGTTCATTTTAGTAGCTGAAGTAATTTCCGAGGATTATTAAATTTAAAAAAATCTGTGACAAAATGATAGTGAGATCTGGAAAAAATTAATGAAGAAAATAATCTCACATTGTATCCATCTCCTAGAAAGTCAAGCCTAGTTTTTACTTACAATGCCAAGTTTCTTTATCCTAGGGATTTTTCACTGAAATATTCAGAAGAAACATATAGTCACTAAAATAGGTAACTTTCCATAATGTTTTCCAACAATAATAATAAGTCTAGTGAAAATGAGTGTGTGCAACTTCTGCAGGTTCATTAATTAATATCTTTGCACATGTGTGCAATGCAGATGTCTGCTGAGGAGACAGTACCCGTTTGTTCATCTCAGCTAGAATCTTATCTATAAAAGGCTGTAGAGATATCGAGATGAAAGAAGCAATTCTTAAGGACAGCTTTATTATAAAGAAACCATGCTCAGCCTCAGAACTCCATTTGTACCTCGCTTTACAAGCATACGTGGGTTTATCTGATAAATTTTTATTGTCCTTCTACTGTGTGCCGAGTACGAAGTTAGACACTCGGGATAAATGAAAAATAGAACACAGTGTCTCCTGTCTAGAAGCCCATAATTTAGCAGTCCAGGAGTGTTTTCTAAATTGTTTATAGGCACTAGACTGGAAAGTGTAATAACATGGCTTCAATCCCGGGTCTAAGACAAATACGAAGCTGCCACCTGAACTGATACTGGCTCGCACGCTGGCCTCTCACCTTGTCATGGTTCATTACTAAGTGCCTCTCGGCAAAGCAGGAGCTTACTAAGGTAGCTTCTAAAGAGAATTTAGTGACTGGATCACAAAATGCAAACAACAACTACTAAAGGAAGCAAATGAAGGCGAGAAGGAAACTTACTTCATCCATAAGAGGGTTCCTTTTTTGACTATGGATGTGGTCATTTATCACAAGGTGTAAATCAATTAAACTTTAGACTTCCCTCTCTGTTTTCACATTCTGTTTCAGAGATTTTCAAACTGTAATGTGCATGTGGATTCCTGGGGGATCTTGTGTATTCTGATTCAAATCTCAGGTTTGATCTGAGATTCTGCGCTTCTAATAAGCACCAGGTGAGAACCAGCTGCTGCTGGTCCCCACACAGACTGCATTTTGAGTAATAAGCTATTGTAGGACTCTGATACTACCTGTCTTACGTATGGAACATGGTGTGTTCTCATGACAGCCATAAATATAACTTTACCTTTAGCATCTAAGTCAGGGTCTGACATACAGTAGGTGCCTAATAAATTTTCACTGAAGAGAACAATAAATGGGTGAGTATGCACATTATATTATCACATCAACTTATAATAATTTTGGCTAATTTTAAAAAGTGAGCCACGACTAGATAAATTATACTTGGGCTTACATATTTTCTTTTGGTGCATAGGCAGTGCCATTTTCTTAATTATGCTATAATACTCTCATAAACACCAAAATGTAATTGAAGTCACATCAGTTATCACATAATTCAAACTAAAAATTGGGAAGATATAAAAACGATATTGTTAATTACAACTGTAATTTCATGATACTTTTACAAATTAATTTTTTAATTGAGGCGCTGACTTCCTTTGAATTCTGAGATGTTTTTTCTGAATACCCTGATACTTAGCCAACTGTCGGTGGGTGAAGGCAGAATAATGTCTGATTGATGTCTTTCCTCTGAGCATGTGAAATAAAGGAACGAAGGTTCATCAGATTACCCCATAAATCCACACTCTTCTTATGGTTTTGCTGAGAGCTTTATCAAGAGAGGGAGATTTTGGCCCATTGCACAAGGCTGCTAATATAACACCCCATGGAGTTTCGGTCTCTTACGAATGTTGTGAAATGTACTATCCACTCAAAACTGCTTTCTAGAAAGTCCTCTAATACGGTGCTGTCAGGGATTCCTACTTTACCTAATTGTATGGAGAAGGGAAACAATATAAGAACACTTTTGAAAGTGGAGGTTTTTACTACCGTTGAGATTTTAATATGTCTCAAGTGAAATTGTTTGCTTGTGTATAATTTGAACTTCTGATTTTATTTTTCGGAGTTTGGGGAAAATATCCCAATATCATGCCCCTGAAACAAACTGTATCTATAGCTTTTTTTTGTTCTTGTTCAGAAGCTCAAAGATCCTCTTAGGCAACATTTTATATTTTATTCCTTAGGTCACCTTTTGTTATACACAATAGCGACATTAGCTATCATGAGTTTTCAAATTAGTTTATTGTAAAAACAAGTCTCCTTTTTTGTTCTCCTCCTCTTTCCATATGACAGCTGGCACAGCAGGTAAATTAAGGTTTCAAACTGATTTTTGCTTATCTTACATTCATGCTCACTTTGGTATATCTCAGAAAGGTTCAGAGTTTTTCATAGTCCCTTAATTCTTTAAATACATAAAAAATCCGCAAAAAACACTCCCTGCATTTTGCATCTGCATTTTTCACTCCCAGTGAAAACCTTCCTTTCCCATGCAGAGCACAAGCTGCACCCTAACAGCTGACAGTGGCACTTGTTTACTCCAGAAAGCCAAGGAGTATGAAGAACCATGGATATAGGAATGAAAAAGAGACAGAGTTGACAAAATTAACTAGGTTCAACTAGTAAAGCTGCCGAAGGTCTGGTATGTAGCCGTGAAGCTCATCATTCCTGGTGCTGACTCCTTTATATGAACCTAATTATGACTTCGCTTGCATATACAAGGCCTATAATTTTTGTGCAAATGATTTGTACCTCTGCTTTGTTTGCCAGTGTGTCCAAACTAGGAGAAAATATAAAAACATCTAGGCCAGTCGGTAATATCCTCATATGTATTTAAAATACACTATGTTCCACAAAAAAACGTACAGAAAGCTCAATTTGAATCATGTTACCATAGGAGGTAGAAAAGCTAGATGCTTTTTTCAAGTTTTATTTGCCTGTGATTCCCTGATGTATTGCCAGAATGACAGGCACGGAATAGAATATGCCGTCAATATACTGGGAGCCATGAGAGAAGACACTCTTGGCTTGGGAGTCCCAGGTAACATCCTATTATGCCCAAGGAACTGGGAGTGAGAATGGTGATCATGATGACTTTGGACAACCAGGAGCACCTGCTACCGTCCTGAACATGTAAGGATGCTGGCTCCTGGGAAGAATATGAAAAGGGCTTCCATTAGGCAGCAGCGGAGGGAGAGGAAATCACTGATAACATACAGCTCCAAGGCAGTGAGGAGAGGGACATTTTAATTAGCACTTTAATAATGTAATTAACACTTTTGTAATCAATTCCCTATGTGTATGTATATCAGCACATCACATGGTACACCTTCAATATTTACAATTTTACCTAAAAAATGCAAAACAACACACACTGAAGTACCATAAGTTAAGCTGGCTGAATGTGAATGAAAACATAAAGTCAAGGAAAAGGTTTTTAAAAGCAGGGAAAGGGGATGATTATAGCAAATACAGCAAGTGGAGAAAACAATGGCATTCTCAAAACTGTCTATATTTGAAGTCAAAGATTTATATTAACTTGAGCGGCTGCAGTGAGCCTCCGTGGACTCTGAGTACATTGCTACCTGTGATTGTGGGATGATCAGAAAATACATAAGGGCTAAACATATAACTCTCCCTTCCTATCCACAGCTGCACTGACATGTCAAACATTATGTCCCAGGTTAAATTAGAACTGAAATGGTCCAGTGTATTTATTTGCAATCCACCTTCTCACCTGAAGAAATGATTTATTCATTAAATAGCAACATTATAATTTATCCCCCTAATAATGAGTTAATCTCTAAGTTATTCTTGCACAGTTGATTATGCAGATTGATCTGCAATGAGAAATATGCTTAAAGTACAATATATTACGAGTAACTAAATAATTATGACACTTCAGGGGGTGCTAAAAAATTAAAATATAATTTAAAAGTATTACAATGAAATGAGAATGCAATTTCACATGAGTAACTGAAACCAGCCCAAGTGTCTTTACATCAAATGCAATTATTTGTAAATAAAATAAGTGGGAGATATGACAGGGCTAATATGTGGTAAAATTATACTGAGGAAGTTTTTCCTAATACACAGATATAAAAATTATCTAATTACCTAGCTCATTAAAATTCTCATAAACCATGTTAACTCAGTGTACAGAGGAAAGAGACCAACTACATATTCATCAAGTGAGAGTAAAATGAAATTAAAAGGCTGCCTTAATAATCATTTTCAAAAATATTAAGTGATTAGACGGTGAGGTTTCAAACAGAGAAATAGAAATGTTCTTGACTGATGGCTCCCAGTAGAGTCCTATGTACTTCGCCATAGAGGACTAGGTAAACTGAGACCAAGGAGACCCTCTCTAATGATGAATTTCAGTGTTTTAACAAGATAAATTTTCACAAAATACTGAAGCAATATTATTTTTCTAGGATGTATCACTTGCTAACAGGTGTGCAACCTAAATATGTAACATCTTTGATAATCAGAAATTGCAAACTTATATTTTCTTACTTGACTTTATCAGGTAACTACAAGCCACAATTTTCGGTCCTAACTCAACTTGCTAATGTAGTTTACAAGGATATGCAAATATATATTACAGAAATTAAACGTTATTGAGGATTTTCTCACTTTTTAAAGTGGAGTTAATTTTTTCAGCAATCTGATGAGGAAGAGTGATTGTTGTGGGGTGGGAGGGGCCACACGGTGAGCTGAGAATTTTCTAAGCAGAGACTATCTTGACTGCCCGTGTCCAGGAGTCTAGGAGACAGAGAGATGAATCGCATGAGAAAATCACATGTAGAGTTCTTTTTTTTTTACTAGATCATAACTGTGAACATTACTGCATTTACGGGGTTACAGTTGAGTCCTGGACAGACCGGCACTGTATTGGCCTGTAGTGAGGAAGAAAGGTGCTGCTTTGAATTGAATTGTCAGGTTCCATCGTGTAATGTGAGCACTCTGGACTCTGAAGTGAATTCTCAAGAGTTTTTGTTTGTTTGTTTGTTTGGGGGGGATTAGGGACATGGATATGCAAAGTGAAAAAGTGAGAAGTTAACAGTTTTGTGACTTAATTAAACAGGTAGTCTTTTGATTAAGGAAGAAGAAATCAGGGTAAAGGAGAGAAAAGTTTGATCACTGAATCAAGCAACACTATTATAGGGGCTTAATGAGGAAAGGTTACAGCCCACAGGCTAGATAGCCAATGTCAGGGTAATTGTCAACTGCCTTCTAATTCCGCCTATACCCTGTCTCTGACAAGCTGCTAATTTTCTATCTGGATGTTTCCCAGACTAGTTCCTTATTTAATGTGCTCAAGGTTCTGACCCCCTGACACCTTAGGCTTGAGCAGCGGGGGGCTGAGGCCTGAGACCCATTCCCTTATGTGTCCTCTGGACTGTCACCTGCACTGTGCTTCTACCTACAGTGATATTTTGTCAAGGTGATCAATAGACTGGGATACCAGGGGCTGCCCACTGAAGATCACAAATTTTATGAATTGGAAAAGGAGAGCTTTATTTCCCATAATGGGTTATAGCCTAGTCATCATGCTGGCTGGGAAGTGTTGCCTCAGACAGAAGCCGCAAGCCAGGAGAGAGGTACAAAGGGAACAGGAATGCAGTCTCAATGTGGTGGTCTAACATATGTATTTGATAAACCATTGGAGGAGAAACAGGTGCATGTGCAATTGAGCTTTGCATGCCTTCTGGAGTCACCTGTTCAATAATCAAGGCATTAGGACTATCCAAAGGTGTAGTTTTTGGCTTTCTGACATCAAAACTAAAGTGGAGGAGGCGGGCACAGCCTCCATAGACTGGCCGGACCACTCTGTGGTCTGTGGTCTTTTATTATATTTTCTAGACAGCCCCCATAAACACACGTGCGTGTGTGTGTGTGTATATATATGTGTGTGTATTCTCATACACACATGTCTCCTATGAGTCTTATTACAATGTCTTTCTTATTTGTGTGTTGTGTTGAAACCACAAGGGTGGAAGGCGGCATTAGGTGGCTGGTTGAAAACCCTGATGAAGTTAGCCTTTTGAAAGGGCTGGTTTGCTTTAACGTTTAGGGAAGAAAGTCTGATGGAAGTTAGCAAAGGAGGAGTGTCCGACTTCCCTTCCCATCATGACCGGAAACTTAGTTTTCAAGGTTTCTCTGGAGCCCCCTTGGGCTAGAGGGGGTCTGTTACTCAGCTGAAGACCTAGGATGTTTTCTTTTTAAATTTTCCAGGCTTTACTACAGGATACTAAAAGGATGAATGGTTCCACAAAACCCAAAATCCAATAGGTCTGAGAGGGTTATTGTCCAAAAGAAAACAAGAGATTTCAAAAAATCTTTACAGGCCTAGACTGTTATTCTGAGTCTCTATTTTTTTTTTTCTTTTCTTCTTTTTTTGTCTGAAGCCAAACCAAATCATGCACAAGTGAGTTTTCTAGGGATGTTCCTTCCATTGCCCTGTCTGGGAGATTATTTTACCAATAGAGAAAGAAGGAATCTATCTTTCAAGGTTAGCCCATCTCAGATTTTTCATCTTTAGCTACTATATTGTCAGTTTTCTGAGTATTTAAATTAACACATTTCCTAAGCTATAAACATAACTTTAAGAAAAATATAATCATGGACCTGAAAGAAATAAAATTACATCATTATGCAAACAACATGGTCTTGATATGAAGTAAAATGAGCTATCTAAAATACACATTCATGTGGAAATTCAGGTTTCATTCCCAGGAGGAAGACATTTTTAATACATGTATACTACAGTCTTTCATCTTTATTGAGCTTTCCCTAACTGTTTTAATTAATAATAATATTGGGAAGATAATTTTTCTCTGGCTAGATAAATTCTAGTTTATCAATATCACGATCATGTGTGTATGTGTCAATATACCATGAGAGCCAGACAGCTAGTATATATGATGTAATATGTAATATGAAAATTAGACACTACCTGGTGAGATATTTTCTAGACAACCCTCTTTTTTTTTTTTTTTTTTTGTTGTATTTTTTTTTTTTATTGTTGGGGATTCATTGAGGGTACAATAAGCCAGTTACACTGATTGCAATTGTTAGGTAAAGTCCCTCTTGCAATCATGTCTTGCCCCCATAAAGTGTGACACACACTAAGGCCCCACCCTCCTCCCTCCATCCCTCTTTCTTCTCCCCCCCCCCATAAACTTAATTGACAACCCTCTTATTTATAAACACAGGGTGTGTGTGTGTGTGTATTCTCATACACACATGTCTCCTTGGAATCTTATTATAATTTCTTTCTTATTTACATTTTCATTTTTAAATTTATTGATTGTTTTATACTTATAATTAACCTTTCTCTTTTCCATGTTGATTCTAAAACCTTTCAATTTTCTCTGTCCCTGACATAGTCAGTTGTATAAATCATTGTAGCAGACTTTTCAAAGATTATCATGCAAAATATTCTGTACTTAATTTTAAGTTCATATTTCTCTTTCTGCAGTAGATGCATCCTTTGATGTGTGGACATATACTTAGTTATAAGAAAAGTTATTCATTTGAAATATTCCTGTTTGCATGTCTCGTTAAAAACAAATGCAAGGTATACACAGAAAATATTAAAAGCTATTGCAAAAAATTAATTCACATACTAGAATCACAATCCGCATCTATTTGAAAGAAGTGATTGTTATTTTAATAAGCAAACCTGAAGCCCTCTGATTCAGAAGTACAGGTGGTAAGTTTTATTAGTTTTCCTAATGGTTGGTCTGATAAATCTTTCAACAAAGGACACATGATCTTGGAAATACAGCAGGATGATTACAGCCTAATGTCTGAAGGGTCTATTCTGCTTTAGCTGAATAAACACAGTGTAGAGGTCACAGTTGTTAGATACCTAGGCACAGAACATTTAGTCTTGAGACATTTATAAGTTTGAAGTTTCAGTGAAATCTCTGTCCATATGACCATACCATGGAAAGTTCAAAATAATTTTCACCCATTACTAATTGCCCATTAATCCTTAATTTCCTGGTACACTCTGGTGAAAAATTTTTCATTAGATCTTAAGGGCCATAGACTCATCCAATGGAGTAAAACTATATTGTTTCCTGAATTTTTCAACACTCGTTGTTTCTACAAACTGTTACTGCAATGCTGTGGAAGGTGATGAAATCAACAGACACTATCAGCGGTAGTTACTAATTTTTTAACTTCTGTGTTACTAGAAGTTCCATAATGCCTGGGGTATAAGTCTACATCTTGTTAATACTTCTGAGACTGGAGTAAATGCAGAGAGGGGACCTACTTACAGAGCTGGCTCTGAGCACCCATTTCATTGTGATGGATTGAAATGAACCAGTACAGGCTCAGAGAGAATGAGCTCACAGTTGACATACAAAATGAAAAATCAATGTCGGAGATGTAGGGCTGACTGTAAGATCTAAAAAGTTAGACAAAACAATGGGGGGGAAGTGATGAGATCATGAATTGATAAGGAAATAAAATAAAAAGTGAATTACAGTAAAAAATTGAAACCTTTTTTTACATGATTTTGTAATAGAGTTAGTCTCCAAGCTTAAAGAGTTTGTGAATCACCAGATGGCCACTCCTAATCACTAAAGGGAGGAAAGAGAGGGTTCCCCTTGTTCACCCCCTGCTGTCCTGGGACAAGTCTTAGAGTCCTTCCATCTAGCTGATGCTTTCCTCACACTTGATCCATAAGAAACTCCACTCGAAAACCACATTCTTTTGCCAAGGGAAACCCCTGTTTCTTTATAGACCTATCATCATCTTAAAAAATAATTCTGAAACTCCAAAAGCTTTACTTCACTTTGTTACTGTTCACTGTATTTTCACACCAGCCTTATTCAGTTGATGCTCCTATACCAGTGTCTAGCATTTAGATATGTTACTTTGCTTCTTCAAGTCTACTTACCAAAAAAAAAAAAAATACTCTACTACTGTGCAGTAGAATGGTATCTACTAAACAGTACGGCCTGGCATGTGCAGGTTCCCCAAAGTATAAGTTTTTCTTCTTCTTTTCACATGGCCTGTCATGTTAAATAGCAAGAAAATGGGGAAAGAATAAAAGGAAATTAGAAAGGGAATAAAGAGGAAGTAAGGCATATGGAAAACAAAGATGGAAAAATGAAGAATAAAATTTCAACCTAATACATGTTATCAGTATAAAAGAATATGACACTATGATAAAAAGCATGAAAACTAAAGGAAAATTGGTAAAGAAATGAGAAAATAAATTTTGTGTATTTTATCCTTTTCTAAAACTGACAAAGAAAGTCTAATATTTATACTTTCCTCACATAAGGAGCTCTTGGGGAAATGACTTGATTCATGATATATTTTGTATGGAAAATAAAACTTTGACTTAAGATAAATTATACCCAAACACAAAAATAGATACATTTTAGAAAATCTCTAGTGTGAAAGCGCAAAACGCAGAGAAGAAACAGGGCAAAGTCAAGATCAGAAAAGTATCAATAAACTATCTCCATGGCCAAAACACACTCTTAACATTCATGACTTTGCAGTTGTAGAGAAGACCAATGAGCTAGAGCTCCTTGGAGGACACAGAAAACAGCCCCCCTCCCCACATAGAATTAGAGACGGAATCTTTGCAGCAATCTCAAGTAGTCAAGGTACGATGACTTTCATATGCTAACAGAGAAAACCCTACCACCTGGACCTTGCAGATCTCCAGTTCCATTGATGCCCGTTTATTTAAAATTCCTACTAAAACCGGCCGCCTCTGTTGCCCTTCAGTAATACATAATTCACAGAGATCGAATTCCCAAATCCTGCTTGCCTCACTGCTGCCCAGAAGTATGCGGAGTAGGAAGTCTCTTTAATTAAAGGCTCATTAATAAAACAGTACCTTGCCTGGCATGTGGCTTAGAAGTAAAAGTTGGTTAGTTTTCCCCAAACCCCAGAAAGCAAATGGAGGAGATGTGGCTGTGGAGAACACTGTAATGGTAATGAACAGGTGATGGTGAATATGATAGAAAGTGACAACTCCTCATCTGGAATGTGCAGTGCGGAGTCATCATGACAGAAAGGAGTAATTGAATTCTTTCCAGTGTCCAGTATGAGGAGAAGTCACCCTCTGGATCTGCATTGAGATAGGATTTTATCAGAGCTGATCTTATGATTGAAACATGTAATTTCTCAATAATAAATGGAATATGCTACTGAAAATAGTTTTTCTCAAAGTCCCTAAAAAATATACCTTTCAATATGCTGCAGATTAGGCTGTATCTGTTTCACATTTCCCTCCTTTGTCTTAGATTAGCAGGATAACTAGAGGATTTTACTATGTTGGTGGTAACAGAAATTCAAGACATCTCTCCCATGATGCAGCCTTTTTTTAAACAACAATTATTGTGTATATTTCAGGTTACAACACAATGTTATAAAGTACATATATTGTACATGTATACAGTAAAACAGTTACTGTAGTTGAACAAATTAACATATTCTTCATCTCATGTAGTTACACCCCCCACCCCCTTGGTAAGAGCAGCTATACTTTACTAATTCAGCTAAAATCCTGAATACAATATACCATAGTCCATGTGGTGCATGGAACTTCAGACTGTTCAGCCCGCATCTTTCTACTTTGTATTCTTTGACTTCATCCCTCCATTTCTGCCCTCCCACACTGACCCTGCTGACAACTGTTCTATTCTCTATCTGTTATATATATTATATTTGACCTGTTTTAAATTTCACATGAAATAATTTTTGCCAGATTTGGAACTACGAATCCCTCTGTCCACATCCAAAATATGTGATGAAGCCCACATTAACATGAAAAAGCATAGGTAGGAAAAAGGGTAAAAGAAATGGAACAATAATGCAATTTTATAGAATAACTCAATGTATACCAGGCATCCTTCTAAGAATTGAGAGTACGGGAATACATAACACACATATCCTGTCCTTTTGTAATTTGCATCCTTTTGCAAGACATACGGCAGGTACATCAACAACTAAACTATTGAAAGGTTTGATATACACATGGAAAAATTAGGAGCACGAAATCCTGTTAAGAGTATAGAAGTAATGGAAATGGGAATGTTCTCTTTAAACAGCTGTAAAAATCCTGGGGCTGCAGGCCAAATCTGGCTTTCTGTCTATTTCTGTAAATTAAATTTTGTAGGAACAAGTCAACCTGACTGATTATATTAGTGTAGAGAACGATTGAATAGTTGTCACTAGGCTCTAACTTTTGCCCTTAAACCAAGAATATGTGATGATTTTTACACAGCCAGCAGCAAAACCAGTATTAGGTATTTTGACTCACTATCACCACTCTTGGGAACACTCAAGTTTGAGGTACTTTGTTAGCAGAAAGATAACTGCATTAACCTTCTTTTAGATTCTAGGTTTCACATCAAAATGACCAATGTTAAGAATTCTATTTCTTCTGTTATAGTCAAAGGAGAAAAGAGCAAAAGGGGGCTTGAGCCTACTAAAAAATTGATTGATTTTCTTACATGGTTTTTACCTGTATGACATGTTGACAATTGCTCTGTACTGACAGCTGAGAAAAGGTTAAACTTACAACATTTGACTCTGGAGCCATTTACCTAAATGTTATCATTTGGACATATTTTCAAGCAAGATCTTAGATAACACTATTTACCCTTCAAAAACAACTCAGGGGCTTTCCCCTTTTGCTGCCTTTTCTAAGTAAACAGAATCCCTCCTCCTTCCATAGATAAAGCACTTACAGTAATAATAGAAACACTTTTTTTTTTTAGTATAGGAACTCAAAATTTGTTAATTTTCCTTGTATGGTTTTCACTCAGTTTTTACAAAATGAAGCACTGATGATCATGCCTTTGTTACTGAAAAGCTGTGTGAATGTTTTTTAAGTTTATTTTAACCACAAAGAAAGAACATCTAATTGGAAAGGCATTCAAGTTTTCTAAATTTGGGGGCCAAAAAAAAGAAAAAAACATTAATAGAGTGGAGTAGTTCATGTGCCTGTTTATATATTGCACACACAAAAAATGGTGACAATTTTTACTTGGAGAAGTGATTCTTAGCACTATAATAATATGTTAATGAATGGTAATTGGAGGTTGCCACTCACTAACGTATTGCCATCTGTATGTAGGTCTGGACTTTTGCCATCTGGCAGGAGGTTATGTGTTTATTTGCAGCATTTAGGCCACCTGGTGTCCTTGAGCACTTGTAACAAATATTTAAGAAAAATTATTCTAAAAAGAGAAGAAAAAGAAGAAGAAAAGGTTGAGATTTTTCATCTGCTTTGTGGGGGCTATGCTGGTGGTATCTTTAAATTGTTGGTGTGGGTGGGATTGGATGACTGGTCTCTAAGTTCAATGACCTTTATCTTATACACATGGTACCATGTCAAAATATAAAATATCCTTTCTCTTCTTGTTTATTTTTAAATTATGAATGGGATGTTGAAATTTGTCAAATGTTTATCCTGCATTTACTGAGATGATGATGTAATTTTTAATCTTTCATTTTGCTAATGTGTTCTATCATATCACATTCCAGGACTAAACCACGCTTGGTGAGGGTCTTTTTGATTTGTTGTTGAATTCAATTTGTTCGCACGTTGTGGAAGATTCTTACGTCTATCTTCAGCCTGGATGCTGACTTACAGTTTTCTTGTAGTGTCCTTATCTGGCTTTGGTGTCAGTGTGATGTTGACATTAAAAATGAATGTGAAAATGTTGCAGGAAGACAAGGCCCAATGGAGAGAAAGAGCACCCAAATACCACGTTTATAAGAGGAAGGGCTTTATTCACCAGCTGGGAGCTTACAGCATAGAAGAATTCCAAATGGCTGCGCTCCCGGACTGCCTTGGTCTTTCCCTTTTTATTGGCAGTTAAAAAGTTCCACCCCACAGGTACCCTTCTCATTGGCCAGTTTGAATCAAGCGGGAGATGCTATTCCCACCCCCACAGAACTACAGGATTTCACAGAACGTGGAAATTTCCAAGTTTCAGGAAGTTAAATTTGCAAATTCTTAAGAGCTGAGTCACCGTGGAGAGGACCCTGCATGTGTATCCTTGTGGTCTCCTTGAGAAGACCTGTTCTTCTAGACCTCACCCTTCTCGGGCATCCTCTCTCAAAAGTATCTCCTCCTCTTCTAATTTTTGAAAGAGTTTGAAAAGGATTAGTATTAATTTTTCTCTGAATGATAGCATTCACTCATGAGGTCCTCAGATTCCATATTTCCCTTTGTTTAGAGGATTTTGATTACTGTTTCAGTATCCTTATTTAGTATTAGTCTTTCTTAGGCTATTTCTTCTGGCTTCAGTCTTGGTAGATCGCATCTTTCTGGGATTCATCCATTTCTCTGCGTTATCCAATTTGTTGCATATAATTATTCATAAGAGCCCCTTACAGATTTTTCAGGCATTTGTTTTAGTGTCTCCTCTTTTATTCTTGTTTTAATTATTTGAGTCTTCCTTTTTTCTTAGTCAGCTAAGAAATTATCAATTTGGGTTATTATTGCAGAATATCAACTTTAGTATTGTCATTTTTTCTATTGTTTTATTATTCTATATTTGATTTAATCTGTCCTGGTGTTATTTCCTTTCTTCTTTTAAGTTTGGTCTTGGTGTGTACTTCTTTTTCTAGATCATTGAGGTGGGTGTGGGTGTTTGAGACATTTCTTTCTTTTTTTTAAGTAGACATTTGTCACTTTTAACTTTTTTCTTACTACAGCTTTTGCTGCATCCCATAAGTTTTGGTATTCTGTGAATGTGTTTTCATTTGGCTAAAGATAGTTTTAAAATTCCCCTTTAATATACTCTTTGACTCAATGGTTGTTCAGATGACAGATTTTTAGTTTCCTTGTATTTGAGAATTTTCCCATTAAAAATTAAAACGATATTGTAATCTCATGCAAACATACACACATGTAAAATTTCATTTATCACATTGCCCCAATACACTTTTATTTGTTAGTATTTCAGCCAATGTGAAGTTCAATGTTTATGTCAACATTCTTCATTGTTATGCAGTAGATGTATTTTTCTTTTTGTCACAATATTTTTATTTTTTGCGAATTTTAGAATTGACTTTTTTAATGTTCTGGGAATCAATAGCAACTAATCTAAAGTTTTCTCAACTTTTTTCCTAAATATTCACTCAACTTACTAGACTGCAGCATTTTTAACAATTTTATTTTTTCTAGAGAATTCTTTCCCAGAGCTTTCAGACTTATTCCAATGTATATGAATGTGGTTCACAGCTGTTATCTTTTGATTTTTATTTACCAGTATCTTGGTATTTTCTTTTATTCTTTCCTGAACTGATGCGCCTTCTCATGTATCCATCGGTGGGTTCAATGAAGAATATTCTCCACCATCTTTCTAAGGAAAGTGCATGAATGGTAAATTTTTGAAAGCATTTAGGTGTGAAAATGCTATTACCTAGATATGAAATTGTGGATCAGAAATAAATTTTCCTCAGAAGTGTAAAAGTATTGTTCCCATATCTTTTTGCTTATCGTATTGCTATTGGGAGTTTGCAGACATTCTCCCGTGTGCTTTTCTGGAACAGCCATTATTTAAATATTAGTTATCCTGAAATGGATTTCTATTTATCTTATCTTTTTTGTACCATTTTCTTTTTCTTTGTCCTTTAATAGTTTCTGTTATCAGTTTTCCATTTCTTCTTTCTCAGTGTATTATCTTTTAAAAAACTACCTTTAATACAATTTTAGTGGAATATGGAATCAGAAATATGTGTATACACACACACATATATAGATTTGATCCTCTATATTTATAGAATTTGTCAATAAAAACTTCAAATGTCTTATTGGAGTATGAACCTTAGGTTTGAAAACATCCCTAGATACCAACAATGTTAAGTTTTATAGTCAATGTCTGTTTCTTTCTAGTAGTATGCAGTGAGAAATTTGTCAACCACTTTTTTAAGCACCTCTTCCTCTACCATTTGTGAATTATTTAAGTTTTTATAATAAAATCTAACTATTTGGCCACAATGCCAACTGATTCACTCTTGATTAGTGCATGTAAAAGCTTTCTAAGTGTTTGAGACTAGCTCAGATAGCCCCTCAAATTATATCTGCTGGAAAACCTAATCTTAAGTTTTTACCTGTTTTTCACACACACACACACACACACACATGCACACACATGATCATAACTTTCAGGGCGTTCATTTCCCCCTAGACAAGAACATGACTAGCAGCATTGCTCTTATGGTTTGCTGGCAGGCATAAAAATCTTCTCCAGGTAGAATGACATATGAGAAGCCCATGAAAATGCTGAGCTATTTACACAGTTGTTATTTCACATATAGAACTTCACTATCCAAAAGGTTAGTCACTTGAATCCCGAGTTTTATACAATGTTAGTTTCCAGTTTTGTCATACCTAATTATTTTTTCATTTAGTCATTTTCATAATTATTTTTAGTTCCTTGCAATATCAGATGGACATTGCATTCCCAAAGTCTTAGAAGTGTGCTTTCAAAATCTGACATAAAAATGGGCAAAGCAGAGAACCAAATAACAGAGTTAGCTCTCAAAATGGATATTTAATTACATGCTTTGAAAAACCTGCCTGTTGAGGCTTCCTTTCTTTTATTCAGCTGAAAAGTGATAATGACAGCCTTGCCTCCAGTAATGTGGTTTATGTGGGAAGAGAGGCTCAATCTGGGACAGACAAGTCTTATACAGCTGTGTGAGACAGAGCCACTCTCAGGGGGCTCAATATCCATTTCAGTCAAGGCTTTAGGCTGATCTTTAGTCTGAAATGCAATGTCGCAAGTAGGGACAGGTCAAGAAATGTTACCAAGCAATAAACTCCTCATGTACTTCCGTGAGTGGACTAGGCACTTAGCCCTACAGTGGCTGGGATAGCTCACAAATGCCCTGTCACAATTTATCGGAATGGAGTGGCAGTAAAGAATTCTTTTAGCATTGAACTAGAAGACTAGTCCCAGAGTCAGGGATGGCATACCATTCACAAGCTGGAAAGGCACATGCCAACACTGGCTCCAGAGGGCGGAGTAATTTGTGCGTGTTGTCACTGTCATTTAAAAAGTGGAATTACAGGAGGGCAGATGTAAAATATGAGGGAGTGATAATGACTAGGTTGTAAAATATAAGGGACTGATAATGAGTAGGATGTAAAATATGAGGGAGTGATAATGACTAGGCTGTTCTATATGGTTTGATGTGAAAGCCAAAATGTAGACAATACATGAGGAATAAAGGACAAGTGCAGGGGGAGCAATTTATTTCTTGGAGGCCGGGCGTGGTGGGTGGCTCATGCCTGTAATCCCAGAACTCTGGGAGGCCCAGGCAGGTGCATCGCTTGAGCTCAGGAGTTCAAGATCAGCCTGAGCAAGAGGGAGACCCTGTCTCTCCTAAAAATGTAAAACAGAGGCAAGAGGATTGCTTCAGCCCAAGAGTTTGAGGCTACTGTGAGCTATGATGCTATGGCACTCTACCAAAGGCAACAAATAGCCCTTCTACCTTGATGCACTTTCATAATGTTCCTGCTACATTCTCAGAGATTCACCACAGTCTGCAAGTGCAGCTCTGAGAGCTGAGCATTACTACTGAGAACTGTCCCATCACAGCATCATTCACAAACACATAGCCCCAGTATTAAGAAATGATGTACTCCTGTCCTTAATAAACCTTATGCATTTAATTGACAAAAGCAATAACCTCCAAAGTAGTGACATTTAAATCAAGTTCTGAACAAAAAAAACAAAATGTTTAAAATACCATGTTGTATGGTTTTGCCAATTTATCGCTTTTTTGAGTAGTCAGGAGATATTGAACACATTATAGGTCTTTGTTACATAAGGAGATTTTCCAATATGGATACTGGTTTATTTATAAAATCAGAACATGAAGGTTTGTTTTTTTTTAATTTAAAATTTTTTGTTTTGTCTAGAAATTGAGTATGTTCAGCAAGAGAATTTCAGTGCTATAGACTAAAATGTCATTACCTGAATGTAATGTAAGATGAGATATAAGATCCATATCTCATGATGAATGAGTTGCCTGCTATCATAGACAAATTAATCTATTGTTTCACAATAGAAGGTTTCTAATGTACTGAAACGTATTTCTTCAATTATCATCAGAAAATAGCCACAGTGTATCATAATCAATTTAAATTACCCTACAAGTCATTGAATAATACTGTCATTAAAATCTATTAAAATGGGATGAAGATGATTTCATTAATAATGGTGCAAACAAAGAGCTAAGGTGTATTTGCTTCTGCAAGTTTTTTCATTGTGTCCTCGCCTTAAAACTCTCTAATATAGTAAATATTATGTGGATCATTGATTTGAATACCAAAGGTAAAAGAATAAAGAATTTATTTAAATACTTAGATACATTTACAATAGAGAAAACAAAGGAGAAGATCTTCATGATCTCGAGGTAAGCAAATATTTCTCCAGCACAGAATAATTTATAGTAACTATAGGTGAAAGCATTGACACATTACACCAAATGAAAATTAATAATTTTGTTCATCAGAAGACATTCTTAAGAGAGTGAAAAATCCAGCTACATATTGGCAAAAGAATTTTGTGACACATTTAAAAGGCAAATATCTTGTATCCAGCTTATATAAAGAACATTTACAAATCAACAAAAAAGGGTAGTTAATACAATTAGACAAATGGCCAAGAGACATGAACAGGCAATTACAGAAGAGAATTATTTAAAAAATTAATAGACAAATGAAAACATAAAAAGATGAATAGCTACAGAGAATAAACACACATCAGAACAACTAACTGTTGATAAAATTAAAAGGCTAATAATATTCAGTTTTGAGGAGTTTTGCTAGAGTTACTAGGACTCATATATATGTACACTTCTATTAAGATTATAAATGGGTTTGATAATTATCTATCAAACATGAACATACCCTACACACCCCCATCACTTTTACTGGGGTGGTGATGGTGCATCTGGCATCCAGCCATAGCTTTCCCAGATTATGAGAAGGAAGGTGCATGAAAGGTGGTCCACACCCCCATTTTGCATAGTACTGTTTACCAATGCCTGTCCCTCAGCTAATACGTGAAAGATACAGAACATTTGCTTTGTGAGATTCCATTTATTCCCATAGTAAGAAGAGGCAAAACTAATCTGTGCTATTAGAAATCAGAAAGGGTAGTTATTTGAGGAGGCTTGAGGAGTCCAATAGAATTCTACTTCCCAACTTGAGCAGTGGTTACACAGGTGTATTCACTTTCAGTCAATTCATCAAGTAGTACTTTGAAGAATTTAATATCATAGACTAGAATACAGTGTCCATAAAGTTCATGTGCAATTTAAAAATATATGACTACTTTAAATTGCACGTGAACTTTATGGGCAACCTGTGAATTTTATCTTAATAAAGCAGGAATTGCATTTTAATTTAATTTAATTTTTATTTTATTTAGTTATATATTTTCTAGACAGGCTCTTTCTCTGTCACTCAAGCTGGAGTACAGTGGTGCTAGTCTAGCTCACTGTACCCTCAATACCCTGAATTCAAGCCCAACGATCCTCTTGCCTCATCCTTCTCTGTAGCTAAGACTACAGGGACATGCCACAACACCTAGCTATTTTAAAAATTTTTTTTGTAGAGATGAATTATCACAATATCACCCAGGCTGGTCTCAAACTCCTGGCTTCAAGAGATCTTCCCAAAGATCTGGGATTATGGGCCTGAGACACTAAGTTTGGCATTTGCTATCGTAGACAATTTATGTATACTATTTCATTAATTTTATGTATGTCTTTTGCCTTAGATATTTTGAATCTCTCATGTCTTTCAGAATTTTTGCACTTTCACCTAGCAATAAATGACATATTTCTTTAACAAGTATCGAGTGGTAAGAAATTATTTGTGAACATATCTTTTATGTTTATAGTATTATGGGTTTTATCTTGAAATAATTCTAGACCCAGAATTCTAAATCAATACACTATTTATTATGCATTTTCTAAGTCCTACAGGAGCATCCTGTTAATTATTTATAAGTAGTTAATCATTTCATTAAAAAATAAAAGGTGTTTAAGACATCTATGGCAAAAATACTATTAAACTACCAACAAGCTACTTTCAAGGCTAGGACAGGGAGAGCAAAAGAATTACATTTTGTAAAAAAAAAAAACTAGGTCAAGCCAAGGAAAACTGTATCTGTAAAAGTGACATCTTACATTTATAAATCCCACAGAAATGTTATGTTGAATGGAATGGGAACTCTAAGAAGGGATAATCCCACATGGTCTCTTGCATCCTGGAGAAGATTAAAATTATCCCAAAGACTATGCAATTTCTTTTCTTTGTTTAGTTTGCAATAATAGCCATCAGACCAATATCCATGCTATTTTTGTGAAACAAGCAGCTCCTTCAAAGAGTCATTTCTGTTCGATCTCTTTTCAGGAATATCTCCTAATTTTAACCAAACAGTTGCATTTATCAGCTATGTATGAATTTGATAGAAAAACCTGATAGTTTAGTGTCACAGCACCCCAAACATAAATAAATAAATAATGAAATTATAATATACTGAACTGAGATTTTAGGAACTTTTACCAACATTACACGGTCAAAGACAGAAGTTGTGCATATCGTAATGTTAGATGAATTTGGAGATAAATCTTTCCCAGATGTAAAGCAGATGATTAAATAAAAAAAGCACAGTTTTTCTCAAGTAAACAGTGTTCATTTGTTTGATAATTCAACATCTGATTTTATTTTTATAAAATATTCTATGTAAAAATATATCAAAATTTCACGAAGCAGCTCAAGAGTTCATTAGTTAAAATTAAACAAGTAGATTTCAATTACAGATTACTGGGCAATAATAATCCTCACTCTTATAAAATAAACTTTTGAGCCTAGAAATACACCAAGGAATAACAAGAAGTAAAGATTAAATCTCCTGATACAGTACTTCTTGGGGATGCCTTTTATTAGAAACAGTTTGTCCTTTGCAATAACAATTTTTTTTTTTTTTTGAGACAGCCTTAAGGTGTCCCCCTGGGTAGGGTGCTGTGATGTCATAGCTCACAGCAACCTCCAATTCTTGGGCTCAAGCCATTCTCCTTCCTCCGCCTCCCAAGTAGCTGGGACTACAGGTGCCTGCCACAAAGCCCGGCTATTTTTTGGTTGTAGCCATCATTGTTGTTTGGTGGGCCAGGGCTGGATTCGAACCCACCAGCTCAGGTGTATGTGGCTGACGCCTTAGCTGCTTGAGCCACAGGCACCGAGCCTGCAATAACAATTATTACTTGCATTATATAAGACATTTAAGGAGACTGGAAAATACTCTTACTATTTTTTATATGATCTTGAATAATTCAATAATCTACTTCTTAGGGATTGGAGACTTATATGCTGAAAATTTTAATTTTTGTCCTTATGTATTGCACGTTTAAATATAAAGAGACACAGCAGTGTTGTTGTGATGGGAAAACCATAGAATGTAGAATCAGTCCTTCTAGCTTTCATTATTAATTTTCACTTACCTTCTGAACAAGTACAATTCATTTAGTATCATGCAACTGCAATTTGTTCTGTAAAATATAACATACGCTCTTTGAAATAACATATTGCATTTAAATCTCATGCTTATAGATTGACAAGGAGATTTTTTTCAAAATATACTTACTGGACTAGATTTCAAAACATGAAGGAGATAGTTCAATATCAAAATACAATTTGATTTTTATAGAATGTGGTATTTTGTTATTTGAAAATAAAAATTATATCTTCAATTTCCACAATAAAAGAAAAACTTTGTACTATTTATTGATTTTCCCATACACCATCATAAATATATTACAATCATCCTCATACATGTTTTTCCATATTCATAACCTTGTATATTTTTAACCAGCAGAGTCATCAATATTTGCTTTCCATTCATAGCTCATTTGAAAAACTCTGCTATCCCATTTCTCAGTCAGAGAATCACAGAAATTGAGCTAAAAGAAAGTTAGTAGTGATAAATTCACATCTATTTCTTCCTCTAAAATGTTAAAGCCTCTCTAGAAAAATTAATATTAGTGCATGTGTATGCATGTGTGTGTGTGTGTGTGTGTAAAAAATAAAAATGGAGGCAATAGGGGAAATCAAAAACATTCTATATGGTATTTTTAAAAATATTTGATTTTATTTTTTGTAGATATAAGGGTTGTGCTCTGTTGCTCAGGCTGGTCTCCAACCCCTTACCTCAAATGATCCCGCTGCCTTGCCCTCCCAAAGTACAGGCATTATTGGTGAGAGTTTCCTAGCTAGTGGTGTGTGGTAATGCCCACAGTGTACATCTTCAATAACTTCCACCTGCTGCACTAAAAGGTACCTGCTTAATGAGTTTTGCTTGCATCTCTGAAGAAGTTTTCTTAGCATCCCATCTATGACATCTCAGAGAATTCTTGTACTATCAAGTGAGCTTGAGACATATTCTCTCTAATGAGGAAACCATGTTAGACTAGGCCTGGGGCAAGGCCCTTTTCCTAACTCGTTTCTGCTTAGATTCTCCATCTCTGTTCTAAATGTAGTCACTGTTCCTGATAGCTCTCAACCACGTACATATTCTTTAGAGTACTCTTTCTTTACCTTTCTTCCTCATTAATACCCTCTTCATATCTGATAATTCTGTGTGCTAAAATTTTGGTATTTAAGAGATATTTAAGGATTGTCTTATATACTTTATTTAATTTCTGAATTCTTAATAATTATGTATGCACCCACATTTATTTATGGGGTACATGTGCTATTTTGACATAAACATAAAATGAATAATAATCAAATCAGAGTAATTGGGGTACTCATCACCTCAAGCATTTTCATTTCTTTATGGTAGAAACATTCCAATTCCATTCTTTTACTTAGAAATATACAATAAATTATTATTAACTATACTCTCCCTATTGTGAGACTGAATACTGATTTTATTCCTTCCATCTACTTAGGCTATTAAATGTGAAGTGTAAGATTAAGATCAGGATTCCCTTAAGTGCTAAGTTTGATAGTTGATATCTCTGATGTTTCTCTTTGACACTTCTTATTTTATTTATTTATTTATTTATTTTTTATTGTGGGGGATGTATTGAGGATACAATAATCCAGGTTACATTGATTGCATTTTTTAGGTAAAGTCCCTCTTGCAATCCTGTCTTGCCCCCAGAAGGTGTGACACACACCAAGGCCCCACCCACCTCCCTCCTTCTCTCTCTCTGCTCTTCCCTTCCACCACCCCCACTATGACATTAGTTGTCATTAATTGTCCTCATATCAAAATTGAGTACATAGGATTCATGCTTCTCCATTCTTGTGATGCTTTACTAAGAATAATGTCTTCCACTTCCATCCGGGTTAATACGAAGGATGTAAAGTCTCCATTTTTTTAATAGCTGAATAGTATTCCCTGGTATACATATACCACAGCTGGTTAATCCATTCCTGGGTTGATGGGCATTTTGGCAATTGTAAATTGAGCTGCAATAAACAGTCTAGTACAAGTGTCCTTATGATAAAAGGATTTTTTTCCTTCTGGGTAGATGCCCAGTAATGGGATTGCAGGATCAAATGGGAGATCTAGCTTGAGTGCTTTGAGATTTCTCCATACTTCCTTCCAGAAAGGTTGTACTAGTTTGCAGTCCCACCAGCAGTGTAAAAGTGTTCCCTTCTCTCCACATCCACGCCAGCATCTGCAGTTTTTAGATTTTGTGATGTGGGCCATTCTCACTGGGGTTAAACAGTATCTCAGGGTTGTTTTGATTTGCATTTCTCTAATATATAGAGATGATGAACATTTTTTCATATGTTTGTTAACCATTCATCTGTCATCTTTAGAGAAGGTTCTATTCATGTCTCTTGCCCATTGACATATGGGATTGTTGGCTTTTTTCATGTGGATTAATTTACGTTCTCTATAGATCCTAGTTATCAAGCTTTTGTCTGAATGAAAATATGCAAATATCCTTTCCCATTGTGTAGGTTGTCTATTTGCTTTGGTTGTTGTCTCCTTAGCTGTACAGAAGCTTTTCAGTTTAATGAAGTCCCATTTGTTTATTTTTGTTGTTGTTGCAATTGCCATGGCAGTCTTCTTCATGAAGTCTTTCCCCAGGCCAATATATTCCAGTGTTTTTCCTATGCTTTCTTTGAGGATTTTTATTGCTTCATGCCTTAAATTTAAGTAATTTATTCATCTTGAATCAATTTTTGTGAGTGGGGAAAGATGTGGGTCCAGTTTCAGTCTTTTACATGTAGATATCCAGTTCTCCCAACATCATTTATTGAATAGGGAGTCTTTCCCCCAGGGTATGTTCTTGTTTGGTTTATCAAAGATTAGGTGGTTGTAAGATGTTAGTTTCATTTCTTGGTTTTCTATTCAATTCCGAGGGTCTATGTCTCTATTTTTGTGGCAGTACCATGATGTCTTTACCCCTATGGCTTTGTAGTACAGACTAAAATCTGGTATGCTGATGCCCCCAGCTTTATTTTTATTACTAAGAACTGCTTTACCTATACGTTTTTTTTTCTGGTTCCATACAAAATGCAGAATCATTTTTTCCAAATCTTGAAAGTACGATATTGGTATTTTGATAGGAATGGCATTGAATAGGTAGACTGCTTCAGGAAGTATAGACATTTTAACAATGTTGATTATTCCCATCCATGAGCATGGTATGTTCTTCCATTTGTTAATATCCTCTGCTATTTCCTTTCTGAGGATTTCATAATTTTCTTTATAGAGATCCTTCACCTCCTTCATTAGGTATATTCCTAATGGTATTTCATTTTCTTTGAAACTATGGAGAAGGGAGTTGTGTCCTTAATTAGCTTCTCATCTTGACTGTTATTGGCATATACAAAGGCTACTGACTTGTGGATATTGATTTTATATCCTGAAACATTACCATATTTTTTGATGACTTCTAGGAGTCTTGTGGTTGAATTTTTGGGATTCTCTAAGTATAAGATCATGTCATCAGCAAAGAGGGAGAGTTTGACCTCCTCTGCTCCCATTTGGATTCCCTTTATTTCCTTGTCTTGCCTAATTGTATTGGCTAGAACTTCCAGCACTATGCTGAATAGTAAAGGTGACAGAGAACAACCTTGTCTGCTTCCAGTTCTAACAGGAAAAGCTTTCAGTTTTACTCCATTCAGTAAAATATGAGCTATGGGTTTTTCATAGATAGCTTCAATCAGTTTTAGAAATGTGCCACCTATGCCTATACTCTTCAGTGTTCTAATTAGAAAAGGATGCTGGATTTTATCAAATGCTTTTTCTGTATCTATTGAGAGCATCATATGATCTTAATTTTTGCCTCTGTTAAATGGTGGATAATGTTTATAGACTTGCATACTTTAAACCAGCCTTACATCCCTGGGATGAAACCTACTTGATCATGATGTATGACTTTTTTGATTATAAGCTGTAGTCTATTGGCTAGGATTTTGTTGAGAATTTTTGCATCTATATTCATGAGTGAAATTGGTCTGAAATTCTCCTTTTTGGTTGGGTCTTTTCCTGGTTTTGGTATTGGGATGATGTTTGCTTCATAGAATGTATTGGGAAAGATTTCTTCTTCCTCAACTTCTTAGAATAATTTCTGCCTTAGAGGAATAAACTCTTCCTTGAAGGTTTGATAGAATTCTGGTGTGAAGTCACCTGGACCAGGGAATTTTTTGGTTGAAAGATTTTTTATTGTTTCTTTAATCTCAATGCTTGAAATTGGTCTGTTCAGGAGTTTTGTTTCTTCCTGGCTAAGTCTAGGGAGAGGATGTGATTCCAAATATTGATCCATTTCCTTCACATTGTCAAATTTCTGGGCATAGAGTTTCTGGTAGTATTCAGAGATGATCTCTTGTATCCCTGTGGGATCAGTTGTTATTTCCCCTTTATCATTTCTGATTGGGGTTACTAGAGATTTTACTTTTCTATTTCTCATTAGTCTGGCCAATGGTTTATCTATTTTATTTATTTTTTCAGAAAACCAACTACTTGTTTCATTAATTTTCTGAATGATTCTTTTGTTTTCAATTTCATTGATCTCTGATTTGATTTTGGGTATTTCTTTTCTTCTTCTGGGTTTAGGCTTGGATTGTTCTTTTTTTTCTAATTCTATAAGATGGTTTGTGAGTTTGTTGATGCATTCTCTTTCTGTTTTTCAAATGTAGGTATCTAAGGCGATACATTTTCCTCTCAAAACTGCTTTTGCAGTATCCCACAGGTTTTAGTAGCTTGTGTCTTCATTGTTGTTATGCTCAAGGAAGTTAATTACTTCCTGTTTTATTTCTTCCTGCACCCATCTGTTATTCAACAGAAGGTTGTTTAATTTCTGTGCTTTTGTGTGGGGTTGAATGTTTTTGTTAGAGTTGAGTTCCACTTTTAGTGCCTTATGGTCTGAGAAGATATAAGGTAAAATTTCAATTCTTTTTATTCTGTTGAGGTTTGTTTTGTGTACCAGGATATGATCAATTTTGGAGAATGTTCCATTGGCTTATGAAAAGAATGTATATTCTTTATCTTTGGGATGGAGTGTTCTATATGCGTTTATCAAGCACAGTTGTTCTAGGGTCTCATTTAAATCTTTGATATCTTTGTTTAATTTCTGTTTAGAGGATATGTACATCTCTGTAAGAGGAGTGTTAAAGTCCCCTGTCATTATGGTATTATCAGATATCATATTGCTCAGACTGAGTAAGGTCTGTATCAAGAATCTGGGAGCATTTAAATTGGGTGCATAAATATTTGGAATTGAAACATCTTCTTGTTGTATTTTTCCCTTGACCAGAATAAAGTGACCATCTTTTTCTTTTTTGATTTAGTTGCTTTTTTTTTTTTTTTTTTTTGTAGAGACAGAGTCTCACTTTATGGCCCTCGGTAGAGTGCCGTGGCCTCACACAGCTCACAGCAACCTCCAACTCCTGGGCTTAAGCGATTCTCTTGCCTCAGCCTCCCGAGTAGCTGGGACTACAGGTGCCTGCCACAACGCCTGGCTAGATTTAGTTGCTTTAAATCCACATATATCTGAAAATAAGATTGCAACTCTTCTTTTGTTTGGAATTCAATTTGCCTGAAAAATTATCTTCCAACCCTTGACTCGGAGCTTTAATTTGTCTTTTGAAGCCAGGTGTGTTTCTTGTAGACAGCAAATGGATGGTTTGTGTTTTTTAATATAGTCAGTCAATCTATGTCTCTTCAGTGTGAAATTCAAGCCATTAACATTTATTGAGATAATTGATAAGTGTGGTAGTATTCTATTCATCTTATTTTGTGAGAGTTCATAGTTTAGTTTTATATTTTGCATCGGTGTGGATGTTAGGTTCTGTCCTTTAATTTCTGAATTCTTACTTTGCTGCTGATCCATTGTGATGGTCATTGTGTAGAACAGGTTGAAGTATTTCCTGTAGAGCTGGTCTTCTTGTGGCGAATTTCCTCAATGTTTGTATATCCACAAGTGATTTGATTTCTCCATCAATTTTAAAGCTTAGCTTAGCAGGCTAGAGAATTATGGGCTGAAAATTGTTCTGTTTAAGTAGACTAAAGGTAGATGACCATTGTCTTCTTGCTTGGAAAGTTTCATTAGAGAAGTCTGTGGTCATTCTGATGGATTTGCCCCTGTAGGTCAACTGGCGCTTACTCCTGGCAGCTTGCAGAACCTTTTCTTTTGTCTTGACTTAGGACAAGTTCATCACAGTGTGTCTTGGAGAAGCTCGGTTAGCGTTAAGGTGACCTGGGGTCCGATATCCCTCTGAAAGCAGTGTGTCAGAATCTTTGGTGATATTTGGGAAATTTTTATTTATAATATTCTCTAGTATGGCTTCCATTCCTCTGGGGCATTCTTCTTACCCTTCTGGGATTCCTATAACTCATATGTTTGAACGTTTTATAAAGTCCCATAATTCTGACAGTGAACGTTCTGCTTTCTCTCTCTTCCTTTCTCCCTCTTTAACTATCTGAGTTATCTGAAGAACTTTGTCCTCACCTCCAAAATTCTTTCTTCTGTATGGTCTAACCTGTTGCTGATACTTTCCATTGAATCTTTAAGTTCCCTAATTGACTGCTTCAGTTCATTCAGCTCTGCTATGTCATTTCTATATTCTTCATATTGGATTTCCTTTTCATTATTTTCCACTTTGTTAGCCATTTCCTTCATTGTTTTCATCATGTGTATTCTAAATTCCCTTTATGTCATTCCTAACATTTCTTTATAGGTGGAATCCTCTGCGGTAGCTACCTCATGGTCCCTTGGAGGGGTTGCTCTAGACTGGTTCTTCATGTTGCCAGGAGTTTTATGCTGATTCTTCCTTATGAGTGATTTCTTTTATCTGTTTCCTTGCCCTAATTTTCCTTCCACTTCTTCTTGCTCTTTAAGTTCCTGTGCCTGTGGACTAAGGTTTCGATGAGTCCTTTTGGTACAGGACCAGAAGGATGAGAAGGTTGAAGAGCAAGAAGGTTTAAAAGAAAGAAAAAGAAAGAAAGAAAAGAAAATAGAGAAAGGAGAAGGGGTGGGTAAAAGGAAATATTGACAAAAAGAAGAGAGGCACAGAAAGTAGGAGACAGAGCAATATAGATGTACAGTAGAGTACTTTGACACAATCTTAAAAAAAACCCAACCTCTGGGAGTGCCCAGTTGGTGGTTTCCTTGAGGTGGGCAACAGGTGGTCTTCTGGGTTATGAGATGTTAATCACAATGCTGATATGACTGGAGGCCTCCACTGATTTCTCGAACCCCACAGGGTGGACACCCTAAATCTCTCTTCAGCCCTCTTAAAAGCCACTTTAAATTTCTAAACTTGGGTAAGCAGAAGCTTTCCCAGGAAAGTGCTTGTCGCTGGGATCACTGCTGAAGTGGCTATCCACTTACCCAGTGTGCCAAAACCGGTCTCACTCTGCCCCTGAGGGTTAAGGATGTAAGGCGGCTCAGTCCCTGCCTTTAGGCTGCTTAGTCACTAGATTACCAGCTTCCACCCATTCCTTGCTCTGCAACCCTGAGGGCAGAGCTTGCCAGGGCAGTTCTCTCACAATGGTTCCCTGCAGCCCATAGCCAAACACTATTAGCTCTGGCCAGCTCAGCAACTCAGTCTGGGGCCCTAGACAATGCCTAAAGTTCTCCTCACTCCTGTTCAAGCTCTCCCCAAGGCAGTTTAAATGAATGCCAAGTCCAAAAACACTAAAACAGCTCACAGGTAAGGTCTTTCCAGTTTGCAGTCTTGCTGCTGCTGTACTTACAGCTGTCGGCAGGATTAGACCAATCGAACACATGTAACCACTTGCCAGTTTTCCACTGTTTTTGTCTTCCTCTTGAAGTCCAAAGTCTCTCACTGACTCCCTGTATCCTCAAAGGGATGAATATAGGCAGATCCCACCAGCTAGAGATGCCTAGAATCTTATCTCCCCAGACTCACGGTGCCCAGTTGCCGGGAAGCTGTTACTTGGCCGCCATCTTCCTCTCACGTTTCTTTTTATTTTTATTGTGAAGGTATATCCTCATTATTTCAATGCATATTTTGGCTTGTGATTATCTTTCAAAAATTTTTAGGGTGATTTTTGTGAAACTATGGATAAGTCAAAAATTTATGTTATTTGTAAACATGAATTTCATAATGGAATCAATGCAGTACAGACAGCTTCACACATGAAGAAAGTGCTTGGGAAGTTCTTGGCTAATGCACAGAGTATTGATGGATTGAGAGGTTCCATTCTCGTGATTTTAATCTTGAAAATGAACCATGTGGGAAACCTGAGACTAAGGTGAATAATGATGAGCCAAAAGCTGTCATGGAATTTAATCCATCTTAACCTACGTGTGAATTAGCAGCAAGGTTTGATGCTACTGTTCCAACAATATTAGTCCAATACTATTCAACAAGGTACAGAAACTGAATAGATGAGTTCTGTGTGAATTAAAGGAACAACAGAAGAAAAATCATCTCAGCGCTTTCCTTTCTTTGCTGTCCCAAGATGGAGGTTAACCATTTCTATACTGTATTATTGAAATGAAAAATGGATTCTCTTTTACAATCGCAAGGGTTTCGAACAATAATTGGACACAGATGAAGTGCTGAAACTCTTCCAAAACTTAATATTCATTGAAAAAAGTATATGATGTCTGTTTGGTAGTCTTTAGTTGTATTATCCACTATAGCGTCATGAAACCTGTTTAATTGATTACAGCAGATATCTACTGCAAGCACATGGACAAAATAATGAGGATGCTTGTGATTAAGCAGCTGAGATTAGAGACAGGACAATTCTCTGGCAAGATGATGCTTGACCACATGTGGCAAACAATGCTGCTCAAACTGCAGAAGCTGGATTTGGAAATTCCATGCCATCCACTATGTTAACCAGAACTTGCACTGAGTACTTCTTCTTTCACTCCTTGGACCACTTCTCCAAGGAAATATATGTGGCGGGAGGCGCCTGTGGCTCAAAGGAGTAGGGCACCGGCCCCATATACCGGAGGTGGTGGGTTCAAACCGAGCCCCAGCCAAAACCTGCAAATAAATAAATAAATAAATAAATAAATAAATAAAAAACATGTATATGGAAAACATCATTCTCTATTTCATCACTATTCACTCCCCAGGCTTCTTTACTGCTGGCATAAACAAGCTACCACTAAGATGGAAATACTGTGTCAATAATTTAAGTGCATACTTAGATGAATTTACAGCTTCTTCTTTGAGATATAATAAACACAATTTTTACTCAAAATCAGATATTTAAAATTTAATGACTTAATAACTTCACCTTCACCTTCACTTCTTTGTCTCCCTGTCTCCTCTACCAATCCCAGTATGTGATAAGCAGCATTTAATTCTCCACCTGCCTACATTTTTTTCCTCTCTCTCTCTCTTTTTTTTGCAGTTTTTGGCTGGGTCTAGGTTTGAACCTGCCACCTCTGGTATATGGGGCCAGAGCCCTATTCCTTTGTGCCACAGGTGCTGCCCCTTACATTTATTTTTTTATTAGCTCCTTCATATTTATGAGAACGTTTTACATCTCTCTGTATATACCTGGCTTATTTGTCCTTCAGTTTCATCTATGTGGTGGCAAATGCCTGGATTTTATCCTTTTTATGGCTGAATAATATTCTATTGTGTATGTGTACCTCATTTTCTTTATCCATGCTCAAACACAAGGTTATTCCCTATCTTGGATGTTATGGATAATGTTGTAATAAATGTGAAACTGCAGATATCTCCTAAATATACTGATTTGCTTGCTTTTTGGATATAGATCCAGCAGTGGGATTGCTGCCTCATGCAGCAGTTTTATTTTCTGTTTGTTTAAACCTGTGTAATGTTCTCCTAGTGGTCTACAATTCTGCTAACAGTGTAAGAGGGTTCTTCTTCCTCCACATCCTCACTGGCATTTGTTATTGCCTGGCCTTTGAATAAAAGCCATTTTGCCTGCGGTAAGATGATACCTCACTGTACTTTTGATTTGTATTTCTATGATGATCAATGATGTTGAGCATTTTACAGTACACATTGTACAGTACATTACATTTTCTTCTTTAGAAAACTTTCTTCACAATCTTTAGCCTTTTTTAATGTGATTATCACTTTTTTTTCTATTGAATTGTTTGAACTCCTGTCAGCTGGGTAGATTGGACATATTTTCTCCCATTCTAGAGGATATCTCTTCACTTTGTTGACTGTTTGCTTTTAAGCTTGGTGTGATCCCATTTGACCATATTTGCTTTGGTTACCTATGCTTCTGTGGTCTTATTAACAATCTTTGCCCAAATCAATGCCCTAGTGTGTTTCCCCAATGTTTTCTGCTAGTAGTTTTGTGGTTTCCTTGCATAAATAAGAGATAAGGTTTTAGTTTTATTTCTTCAGTATCTAAATATCTAGTTTTTCCAGTATAACTCATTGGAAAGACTACCCTTACCCCAAGGAATACTCTTTGCTTCTTGGTCAGAAATGAGTTAATTATAAATTTATGGACTGATTTCTGGGTTCTCTATTCTGTTACATTGGTCTTTGTGTGTTTTTTTACTGCCGATATCATGCCATTTTTGTCTCTGTAGCTTTGCAGTATAACTTGAAGTTAAGTAGCATGATGCCTCTAGCTTTGTTCTTTTTGCTCAGGGTTGCTCTGGCTATTTGAGGCCTCTTACGGGTTTATATATATTTCAGAATCATTTCTGCTATTTCTATGAAGAATGGTATTTTTATAAGGATTGTATTGAATCTGTAGATTTCTTTGAATAGTATGGACATTTTGACATTAATGATTTTTCCAATCCCAAAACATGCAGTATCTTTACAATTTTTGAGTATTTTGAAATTTCTTCTATCAATGTTTGTAGCTTTCATGGTAGGGATCATTCACTTTTTTGGTTAAGTTTATTTCTGGGTCTTTTATTTTATTTGTAGCTGTTTTATTTTTTAAATGGGATTATTTTTTGGTTTCTTTTTAAAATCACTTATTTTTCTTTCTTTCTTTTTTTTTTTTTTTTTTTGTAGAGACAGAGTCTCACTTTATGGCCCTCGGTAGAGTGCTGTGGCGTCACACAGCTCACAGCAACCTCCAATTCCTGGGCTTAAGCGATTCTCTTGCCTCAGCCTCCCAAGAAGCTGCGATTACAGTTGCCCACCACAACGCCCGCCTGTTTTTTTGTTGCAGTTTGGCAGGGGCCGGGTTTGAACCCACCACCCTCAGCATATGCGGCCGGAGCCCTACCCGCTGAGCCACAGGCGCCGCCCCTAAAAAGATCAACATAAGAAAAATAAAATCACTTATTTTTCTTATGTTGATTTTATATCTTGCAAATTTAGTCAACTTTTTTTTTATCAGCTCTAATAGTTTTTTTCTTTCTTTCTTTTTTTTTTTTTTTTGTAAAGTCTTTAGGTTTTTTTAAATATAAGATGACATCACCCTCTGAAAAATATGGGCAGTTTAACCTCCTCCGTTCCCATTTGGATGCCCTTTACTTCTTTCCCTTATCTATTTGCTCTGGAAAAGACTTCTAACCCTGTGTTGAGTAACAATGGTAAAGGTAGCCATCTTTGTCTTTTTTCAGATCTTACAGGAGAGACTTTCTGTTTCTCCTCATTCATTCTGATACTAGCTGTGGCTTTTACAGTGTTCAAGTCTGTACCCACTATTCTCAGTTTTTTTGTGAGTTTTTAATTATGAATGGATGTGAAGTTTCATCAAATGCTTTTATGGCTTTTATTGAAATGATCATAAAGTTTTTATTCTTCATTCTATTGATATGATGTATTACATTCATTGATTTACTAATTTTGAGCTATTGTTGTATCTCTGACATGAATCCCAGCTTAGAATGATGAACTATCTTTTTATTGTGTTGTTGAATTCAGTTACCAAACATTTTGTTCAGATATTTGCATTTGTGTTAGTTAGAGAAATTGTTCTCTAGTTTTCTTTTGTGAGTGTTTCTTTTTCTGTTTTTGGTGGCAGAGTGATACTGACCTTGTAGAATGAATTAAGATGATTCCCTTCTTGACTTTTTTTTTTTTTCTTTTTTTATTAATGTGAGTAGAATTGGTGCTAGTTCTGTTTATGTTTGATAGAATCCAGTAGTGAAGACATTAGGTTCTGGGCTTTTATTTGATGGAAGAAATTTTATTATTGCTTCTGTTTCATTACTTGTTAATGGACTATCCATGTTGAGGTTTTCTTTGCATTTCAGTCTTAATAGGTTGTATGTGTCTAGGCACTTATCTATTTCTTCTAGGTTTTCCACTTCATTGGATTCATAGTTGATTAGAGTAGTATATAATGATCCTTTGAATTACCACAGTATTAGTTGTAATGTCTCTTTTTCATAACTGATTTTATTACTTTGGTTCTTATCTCTGTTTTATGTGTGCTAAAATTTTGTCAATTCTATTTATATTTTCAAAACCCCCAATTTTTATTTTATTTATCATTCATTTTTGGTTTTGTATTTTTACTCTCATTTTTATTTATTTCTGCTCAGGTCTTTATTATGTATTTTCTTTAAATAATTTTGGTTTGGCCTTGTTCTTTATCTATCCATGGAACAGATAAAGTTTGATGTTTGTTTTTTGATTTTTTGTTTAAATAATGTTTATTGCTGAAAGTTGGGTGTTGAAGTCCTTAAATATTATTGTACTGGGGCCTGTGTCTTTCACTCAAATAATATTTATTTTCTCTTTTGCTCTAAAAAATTTGCTTTATGTATCTGGGTGCTCTAACATTGGTTATATATATGTGTGTGTTATTTTTTTTAAAAGCTCTTTTTTTCATTGTGCAATCATTAAAACTAAAGACATAGGAATCAGGTTGTGAGAGTGTGTATTGTGATTTATTGTTACTTAATTTGGTGGTAATGTTTGGGACAATTACTCTAGCCTCTGATCTCTGATTTCTAGACTGCAAAGGAGGTGATAGAAATAGCACTTGATTCATGGGCTACGGTGAGGATTTGAATTTGCTTAGTTTAATTCATGCAAGACCCATAGAACAATACTAGACAAATAAGAAAAAAAAAGACTGTTATTGTATTATTACTAGTATTTCCTTAACTTCCAATTCATAGAGTGGCAGTTATTAAAAAAAAACATTCTTTCATAATTTTTATCTATATTATATAGAATCTAAAATGGAAAGTGTAACTTAAATATTATATAAATAGGAAAATGGAAAGTATAACTTAAATATTCACCTTTTGTAACAAGCCTTTCTAACCATCTTTTCCTCTTCCCATTTCTTTACATTATACATGACTATCATTGCAATTATCACAGTGCACTATAAATAGATGCCTTAAAAATCTCTCCTCTACAGTGAAGTCAGAATACAATACATTTTATTCATGCTTACACACAGCAAGTACTTATGAAATGTTTAAGGAAAAGTGTGGAAACATGAATTTATTTCGTCTGTGCCATCCTCTCAATTTTCAGTACACAAAACTAACCTGAAATATAAAACTGATCCCGTCACCTCTAATAAAGGAACCTCTTTTATTTACAGTGATGCAGAAAAGAAAGAAGGAGGTAAAAATCTAAGAGGGAGCAGGTGTTGATGGAGGTTAGACAGAGATCCGTTTTCTGATTTACAGTTAAAGATCTGTGAGTTCTGTTACCACACGCTGACTAGCGGTAAACCATGTTCTCAATCCTAAATCACCTCTTTTTCCTTCCCCTTAATTAGGTTGTTAATGAGCTAATGTTTCCAATGGACTGTGAGATAAATACAATGTGTTGTCTACTGTGATTGCTAAACATTTTCACTGGACATAAAATGTGTTTTATCCAAAATGTGACTTTTTTCTATTGATAAAATAACAAAAAAAGACAGCCTCAAAGAGGTGCAGGTGTCTGGTGAGTGAATAAATAAACACTCCCAGCATGTGGAACAATTAAATTAGCTCAAGCAAAAGAGGATCAGAGGCAGATGCAGACACCACAGGAACAGCACTTAACAGGGAAAGAGAAAAGCTACAAGGGAATCTCCAGCAGAGGAAGCTGGCTCTGCAGGCTGCCAAACCAAATGTGCTTCTGTTGCTTTGGCAATTAAGCGTGCTCTGGACATTCTATGCATGAGGGAGGAAGCCCGTCAGACAATTCTGAGGGAGTAATAATGAAGTTTAACATTGCCAAGCAATCAGAACTCTGAGTGGACTCACAAACGGGCTCTCCCCAGCAAAACCAGAGCACTCAATATTCCTTAAACAAACACCCTACTTTGTTTTCTGTGTCCTGTTCCCTGGTGGAATCATTTCTTTACTTGTTTATAATAGTTTATGTCTTGATGATTAAGTGATGTTCATCCTAAAATCTTTAAAGGCCTTTTTCTTTTAATCATGAAGCATTATCTAATGATGCTAGCTTTATGTGAAATAAAATAGCACTTCCTTCCCTTTGTAAAAACTTTTCTAACAAAATTCACTAGAATTTAATTGTTAAGAGAACACTTACGGGCGGCGCCTGTGGTTCAAGGAGTAGGGCGCTGGTCCCATATGCCGGAGGTGGTGGGTTCAAACCCAGCCCAGGCCAAAAATCACAAAAAAAAAAAAAGGAACACTTACTGTTTTTGGAATAAGGATGTGACATCTATAAAAATTAGAGGGCAGAATGTAAGGAAGACACAAGACAGAAGCTACCGTACCAGTCTGGGAGGGGAGCAGTTCAAATCAGGTTTGAAGAAAGAAATTTTCCTGAAAGAAGTTGATTTGAGCCTTGAAAAATGGAAAGGATTTTCACAGGTAGAGATGAGGATAGTCCAGACAGAAAATGACCCAGCAAGAAAGGCAGGGATAAGGGGTGTCATACCGGATTGCAGAGATTAGGAATTAAAAATTAAAGCTAAACAAGGAGATAAAGTCAAGAGAGGAGCGAACTGAAGGTTAAGCATGAGCGTTTTGACTTTCCTATTAAATATTTTGGGAGACACTAAGGGTTTTGAGATTGAGTTTACTTAGTCTGACTCTGTGCTTACCTTTAACACTTGTAAAAATGTTTCTCGTCGGCTTGGTACCCGTGACTCAGTGAGTAGGGCACCTGCCATGTACACAGAAGCTGGTGGGTGTGAGCCTGGCCTGACCCACTAAAACAATAACAACCACAACCAAAAAATAGCCAGGTGCTGTGGCAGGTGCCTGTAGTCCCAGCTACTTGGGAGGCAGAGGCAAGAGAATCACTTACACCCAAAAGTTTGAAGTTGCTGTGAGCTGATGACATCACGGCAACCTACCCATGGCGACATAGTGAGACTCTGTCTCAAAAAAAAAAAAAAAAAGAAAGTTTCTCATTTGACCAAAAGTAATGTACTTTAAGAGTGAAAGAAATAGTGAGAAGAAATATTCTTATACTTGCAGTTTAATAAGCAATTGGCAAATTAAAAGAAAAGGATGACTAATATAGCTAATAAAATGCAACAATTGTATGCATGGAAAAAAAGCCAATCACTCAGATTTACACAAAGCACACTTACATATTAAAAATATGCAATTACATTTAAAGATTTGTGGAAAACTTGCAAACCACAGCTATGATGTTAAGGAATGAATTGATCTGATTGAGAAAAGTAGTGACAAGATAGAGATCCGTATTAATATTTCAATTAAAACTTCTAAAGTCATATGGAAAAACAATTCTTCTAATCTTATTTTCATTATCGTATGCAATTTTATTTATTTATTTATTTTGAAAAAGAGTTTTATTTTGTCACCCTTGGTAGAGTGCCATGTGTCACAGCTCACAGCAACCTCTAACTCTTGGGCTTAAGCAATTCTCTTGCCTCAGCCTCCCAAGTAGCTGGGACTATAGGTGCCCACCACAACACCCAGCTATTTTTAGAAATGTGGTCTCACTTTTGCTCAGGCTGGTCTTGAACTCTTGAGCTCAAGCAATCCATCTGCCTCAGCTTCCCAGAGTACTAGGATTACAGGCATGAGCCACTGTACCTTTATTTTATGGAATTTTAAACTTTGTGAGGTAAGTCATTATCTAGACCTTCAATAAGAATGAGACTCTGATCAACAGGCGGGAGATGCCCTGTTTCCCTGAAAATAAGACAGTGTCTTATTTACGGTGTGCTCCCAAAGATGCGCTAGGTCTTATTTTCAGGGGACGCCTTATCTTTCCTGTAAGTAGGTCTTATTTTTGGAGGATGTCTTATTTTCGGGGAAATGGGGTTGTTTTGTAGCATGAAAGGAGTGCTTACTATGGAAACAAAGAAAACTAAGCCAATATATCCTCACTTAGAGTACAGTGCAGCTGTAGGTAACCAAAATACAAAGGTACAGTTTTTTGTAGTGTATGATAGTCTATGGTGAGTGATAAGTTGAGCATGTGTAAAGAGCCCTGAAAATACAATATTGGGAATTTCCTGCAGTTGGATTCAGGGTTAGGGAAGGCTTTCTAGAGAGGATGATTCTCACTGACTTTTTGAGGTCTAGTGAGAGCTGTGGGGGGGGGCATTCCAGCCTAAGTGGAGGATGGACAAATGCAAGGAGGGGAAATAGCATGCTGTGTGGTTTGCTATTCTACCGTATCACCTAAAGAGCAGAGCTGCCTGGGGATTAAAAAGGTAGAGTCCAGAGCTGAGAATGAGACAGGCCTGAACTCACATGCCAGTTATGCTTTTTTTATTATTAAATCATAACTGTGTACATTATTTATGGGGTATGATGTACTGATTTTATGTACAATTTGGAATATTTAACATAGCCTTCACCTTAGTTCTGCTTTTTAAAGTCATATTGGAGAATATGTTCTTCACTTGTTAAAAAATCTTCAAGTAGTATATCTTGGTACTCACGCCCATCATTATTCTCCTTTTATTTATATTGTGACAACAACACTTAACATGAGATACACCCTCTTCAAAAATTTGAAGTTCACAATACAGTATTGCATTATACAGTTATATCTATAACTTATTCAACTCGTGTATATTAAACTTTATGCCTATTGAGCAAAAACTCTCCATCTCTCTCTGTCCTGGGCTCTAGGCAACCACAATTCTTCTGTCACTATCTGAGTCTATGATTTTGACTATTTTAGATACATAATGTAAGTTAGATTATACAGTATCTGTTTATATATGCCATCCCATATGACAGAATTCTCTCCTTTTTGTAAGGCCGAATAATATATCATATTGTGTGTGTGTGTGTGTGTGCATGTGTGCACACCACCTTTTCTTCATCCATTCGTCTGTGAACATTTAAGTTGTTTCCTCATCTCGGCTATTTTGAATAACACCACAATGAACAAAGGAGGGAGGGTATCTTCTCCAGATAGTGATTTTATTTCCTTTGGACATATGCCAAAAAGTGAGAATGCTGTATCCTATAATAGTTTCATTTTTAATATTTATGAGAAACTTCTCTACTGTTTTCCATAGTTGCTGTACCATTTACAATTTTTACCAACATTTTGGAGCGTTCTGATTTCTCTACATCCCCATCTGCTCTTGTTATCTTTTAACTGTTTTGGTGGTAGCTGTTTGAACAAATTTGGGATAATACATCCCCGTGGTTATTTTATACATATAAGAGCTACACATGTATTTTGTTACATCGATGAAGTGTATAGAGGTAAAATCTGTTTGTTTTTTTTACCCATTACCTGCATAGTGTAAATTGTGCCCAATAGATGATTTTTTATCACTTACCAGTCTCCTCTGCTTCTGCGTATTGTCAGGCTCTGCTATTCTGGGGTCTGCAACTGATTTCTCATCTGGAAATGCTGAGACATTGTTTGGGATTATCTTTTGTTTAGATAGAACATTTTCTCCCTTTCATTGGGCAGGGACATTTGGCTTTGCCTGTGGGTTCTTTCAGGGCACCTAGGTTCTGAATATCTTGGTGATAGATAGCCTTAGTGCATTAGTTTTCTCAAATGCTAATTATTTTTAGGCTGTAGTGGTTGTGTACTATGTGAGTGGGTAGTTTCCCTGCCTTTTGTCAAGATGGGAAGATGAAGGTGTCTGAATCAACCCCCACCCTGCACACTTGTAACAGTTTTGAATTATACTGGGGATATTTAATTTACTCTCCAGGTCAGTAGATGGTGTTTGTGGGTAGGAGTCAGCCAAGTGCTGTATGATTGCATGGGCTGTACAAATCATGTTCCCTGCCTGTAGGTGGTACCTGCAGGAGAAAGTCAACTGTGGTGGTGTTTGTGGGATCTGTAGTCTGCCCTGTTCAACGAGGAGAGGCACTCAGATGTCCCAGCCAATGTAGAGCGCTGAAGCTCCCAGGGGACCCCTTCTTCAGCTCCATCACTGCTGAAGTAACTTAGAGGATGAGGCCAAGCAGGTCTGAATAGGGCAGTCTGAAGGTAGGTACAAGCTCTGTTTACATAGTGGCCAGCCCCTCTTGGGCTTCTGGGGAAAGCTTCTGGGGAGGGAAAGAAGTGCCCCACCATGCCAAAGAACATGAACATTCTTGGGGCAGCAGTCCAGAATATTCATTATCCAGCTGGTGGGAGTTGTTTTACCCAACTCCCATTCCCTCTCCTGTGAATCTCCCTCTGGCATCTAGCCACCTAGAGCAGGCCTGTGTGGATTGAAGAACTCCCCAGTATCCCAAACTACAATGGTCCGAGGAGGGAGGGCAGAGCTTCAGAGGTCTCCTGCTGACCTTTCCCTGGGTCTCGGTCTGGGGGAATCTCAACGCTCTCAACAACCTCATGCAATCTGGCTCTACCTTCACCCTTTTTGCCTACCTACCTATTTTCTTCAAGTGTTCTTTCTCTGATGGTTTATTTGAAATATGGGTATTTGATAAATATCCCAAATGTTCTCTGAAGAACAGACACATGCCAGCTGCCTCTATTCACTTTGTTCTGGTTTTCATTTACATTTTTGATGATTAATGATGTTAAGTACCTTTCCATGTATCTATGGGTCATGTCTGTGTCTTAATAGCCAACAAAAGGAAAATCATATAGGTGGGACTATATGAAACTAAGAAAAACTTCTGCACAAGAAATCAAATAATTAGCAAAATGAAAAGCCAACTTACTGAATGGAAGAAAATATTTGCAGACCAGATATTAGATAATAGTTTGATATCCAAAATATATAAGGAACTCATACAACTCAGTAACAAAATGCCCCAAATAATACAAGTAAAAAGTTGGCAAAGGGACTTGAACAGATATTCCTCCAGTTATGTTGCTTATATTTTAACCAAAAATTGTGCAAGTGCTATCTAGGAAGTGGCATTTGCGAGTCCCACCTTAAAAAGATCCCTTTTTTATCCTGCAGAGAGCCTTAAAAATCTGTGTCCATGAGAGGGACTCAGTTATAGCAAAATAAAGGTTTTGTGTGAGGGTGATTCATCTAGGAGAAGAAGGCTGAAAAGAGAATGTCTCCCAGGAAACCTGCTTCCATGAAAGATTTTCAGGAATTGCATTTGAGAGAGAGGAATAAAGGAAAAGAGACTAGCATGTACAAAAAGAAATGAACACTCAGTGATGATTTATTTAAGTGATAAAATAACTCTAAATAAGCATTTGCTTTGACAGAGTCATTGGTTCATAATAACAGCACCGCTTTTAGAAATATTTTTAAAACCGTATTCTAATCCCATTTTGCAACGTGCAAGTTTAGGATAAGTTCCAAACAAATGCAAATTCTTGTTATTTTATGATGTTACTTTGATTTTGATTTAAAACCAATTTCCTAGATATATTTTCGCTGTATTTACTAGCTCCAGAGAAGTATTTCCTTTTTTTTTTTCTGAGATAGAGTCTCAAGCTGTTGCCCTGGGTAGAGTGCCGAGTCACAGCTCACAGCAACCTCAAACTCTTGGGCTTAAACGATTCTCTTGCCTCAGCCTCCCAAGTAGCTGGGACTACAGGCCACATGCCCGGCTATTTTTTGGTTGTAGTTGTCATTGTTGTTTGTGGGGCCGGTGGGATTCTAACCCGCCAGTTCCGGTGTATGTGGCTGGTGCCCTAGCCGCTGAGCTACAGGCGCTGAGCCAAGTTTTTCCTTTTTTCTTTTCTTTTTTTCTTTTTAGACCAAGTATTACTCTGTTGCCCAGGCTAGAGTGCCATGTCGTCAGCCTAGCTCAACCCATCCCGCTGTCTCAGCCTTCAGAGTAGTTGGGACAACAGGTGCCCACCACAGGGCCCCATAAATATTTGCTGATATTTCTATTTTTAGTAAAGACAGGGTCTCTCTCTTGCTCAGACTGGTCTCACATTCCTGAGCTCAAGAGATCCTCCTGTCTCAGCCTCCCAAAATGCTAGGATTATAGAAGCAAGCCATCGCACCCTCCAACATCAGGACGTGACAAACTGCCCCAGGGTAAGTGGACTGGCCCCTGGGACGTCCTGCTTAGCACTCAAACTGGCTGGATTACATCATTTCCACATCCAGCTGTATCCCCCTGAGAAACCAATGAACCCAAGCCTGAACAGTAGACTGTGGAGTTGTGCAGAGATGATAGTTAAGAACTTTAGTGGTAGGGACAGAAAGCGTATTACTTTCAAGCATCTTTGCTGTTGTAGTGAGTGTGCTCCTTGTTTTGTTATAGAGCGGACGCGAGATACCAAGACCCAAAGTCAATTAATATAGTGCCAATTAGGAAGTCTTTATTAAAGAAAAGACCAAACGGCCAGCTGTTCCCCCAATATGGAGAGCAGCCCAGCTGGTAGAGTTCAGCTTATATAATGGGGACTGATGCAATCTTGGGTGAGTTTGCATAATTAGAAAATTGCAGAGGCAGATATTGTTTAAATGCTTACAGGGTATACAATGAAAATAAATCACAGACATCCAGTCACATTGGTTTTAGTCATTCCTTCTAACAACATCTTTCTAGCCACCATGTCTGGTTGGGCCTCTCACGGAGGGTAAATTGGGGAAGTGCAGACTCCCTTCTGCAGCTCAGACTTCTCAGCACCACGACCTCTGCTTCCCCCCTTTTTTCTTCTGTCTCCTTTAACATTTCATTAAACAGTAAACAGTTTACTATGATTTCTTCCACACTTATACTATAATGTCTAATGCTTTCTACCATTTATTATTAATCTTTTTGTTATCTATTTTACCTACTTCTAAACTATTGTTAAGCCTTAGTGACTTCCCTAAACTACTGTTAAGCAGTCTGCCTCCCCACTCCCGCTATTGATTGTGTCTTGCTGATTTAGCAAGAATTTAAGGGTGAAGCAAAAAGGAAGGTAATAAAAGTGGAGTGAGAGTGACAGTATTTTTATCCCATCTCAGTGTTGTGTGTGTGTGTGTGTGGCCTGTTATTCCCAGTGTAACTTTATACCTATCTCTTGCCAGAATAAGTTCAATCCTTGAACAAATGCAGTAAATCATAATAATTCTTTTCATTAAAAAAAAAAAAGAGCAGTTACGTAATTTTGTGGATTGGTCTTCAGATATATTTATTTCCCCTTATTGATCTCCACATAGGGGTGAAGAAGAAGGAAAAATGAAGAAGGAAAACAGACCAGAAGAAGAACATAAAAAATATGCATTGAAAGAAATCTAATCTAAAAGAATTCCTAACTGACTGAGATAATATTGTTAATATTTTTAATGATGAACAAAGTGTGGGTGAGATTATCCCTAATCTGTTAATATGTTTTTTTTTTAATTTTAGTTCAACTAGTGAGGTAAATAGCTGAGTTATTACCCATCTATAATACTTCTTAGCATGACCATTTAAATCCTGCTGCCATTCATTTTTCTTCTCCCACACTCATCCAAATAAAGTAACCATGACAGATAATTTTCTACAAACAAGAAGAAAAAAAATTAAATTAAAAGAAAAAAATACAAGTATCAAAAAAAGACACAGCTTAGTAAAAATTTAACTAATACCAAAAATCCAGTTTCATTATACCTAGTCATTGCTGATCTGTCTACTAACAAGATACAGAGAATTCTGCCACAATTATGCTTTCCTTCCTCCCTACCATCCTCCTTACCTTCTTTTTCTTTTTTTTCTTGTTGTTTAGGATTTACCATACAAAGATTCTGCCCAGGTGTCTCTTTAATATTACTTTGTGGGTTTTATTATATCATCATTATGCTGAATCTCAATCATCTTTATAAGATGTGCAAGATGCATGTATATATAAGCAGGTTGACTCTCAGCAACAAGACCAGTTTTAAAGATTTTTTTTTTTTTTTAGTGACATGTGAAAAATGATTTTTGTTGTAGTTCAATTAGTATAGAGAGACATATTTCATATAGTTCACTGCATATACCTATTCCTGGCTAAACATTTTAGTCCCTGGACAGGTAAAGCATTAATTCAACTCAGGGATGTAATTCAACATGTGACTCTCAGACTGCAACTTAGTGGTGGTTGAGCAACCTGAAACTCGAAGGGCCGCTTACGAATGAGATTGTTTTTCATTGTTGGAGAAGGTCCTTCTCATTTATAAAAGCATACTCAGTCTTAATCATTCACTGTGGCTGAGATAATATATACCGCTGGGAAGCATGTATTAGAAGATGTTAAGTTACATTGTGGGTTTAAAACTCTCCTATGATGAAAATCATTATATATTCACAAAGCATATTCTTAAAAAACTGCCATAATTTGCACCTAGACATGGATCCATTTGTATTTTCAGCTCTTTTGCCAAACAAGACGCTGTATTACGTTTTTAGTGATCAAAGGATTACATGTGGAAGTCACCAGACACTTTCACATGTTTATTCATGTTTGTAATGTGTTCATTATACTTAGAAGAAAATATGTTTAAAATACTATTTATAACTTTTACTAATAAAGAGATAGTTGACCAATAGAACTCTCTAAAAACTTACTTTATATTTAAAGTAAAGAGTACCAATGTATTATTCTCCAGAGGAATTTTTATATTGACAAATTGATTACTGTTTTGTTTAATTCCCAGCATATTATATCACTTTATTGCCCAAATGCTTTCGGCCCTACCATACTTTTCAATTATATGTTGCTGTGCAACATAGCAGTATGAAACCTAGTCGCTTGAAACAATAACAATATTTATTTTGCACATAAATCTATAAATCTGCAAATTGGACAGGTCTCAATAGACACAACTTCACTCAGCTCAGCATCAGCTAGGATATCTTGATTCTTGGGAAGGACCTATAAGTTATAGGGCTGGGAAATGTTTGGGAAGGATCCACTAGCAATTAATTATTACTATGTTTAGATTCATAAAAAGTAAGCCTATTTGTGTTGACACATTTTTATTATTTGTACTGCTGCCTACCCTACTCTGTCCTCATTAATACAACCTCCGATAACAAAAACAGGAATAAAGAGCAGTGTTCACAAGTCAAAAAAAAGAAAGCTATTTTATACAATTAAATAAAATGAATAGAAACTGTAATTAAAAGTCTTAAGTTTCCAAATACATAAACAATGAATATTAATATATTCACCAATTAATATTCTGAAATATTGCATTAAATTCAATTTATTTTTCTTTAATACATGATTTCTCTCAATCCAAGTTAATTTTGTACAAGAATACTTATTTTCCTGTCTACCAGTCCTACTATGACATGTACTAGGATCACTGTGTTACATGAATTACTTTAATACTAATTCTATTTATGCATTTCATAGATATTATTTATGTTTTTATTTCTTTATTATTTTTTTTCACTGAACAAATAATTGTTGCACCACTAGTATATGTCAGGCACTAATCTGGGTAAGGTACAGAAACAGGCAAACTAATGATAAATCTAATTCCCATTTACTGAAAGTTTTCATTATGGCAGATAATGCTCAAGTATATTATGTAGATGACTTAATGCTTACAGGTTAGAAGTCCAGTTATTTTCATTTTCATATAAGAAAACTGAGGCTCAGAGAGGTTAAATATATTGGATAAGATCACTTATGTGAAGCAACACTACATTCTAACTGTCTGTAAATCCAAAATATACTGTTCTGTTTACATGTTTCAGTCTGCTGAACATTATTTTGGTTTCCAGCCTTTCTTCTAATATAATTGCCAATTGTATCCTATCTCTCTCAAATTTCACCTGATTTATGAAAATAATTTATACTTTTATTATTGCTATACTGTGATGCATGTTCTTTCTGTAGAAAATAAAGAAGAAGGGTACAAAGATACTTTGAGGTGATTAATATGAAAATAAAATTGAATGTCTAACAGATTTTTCTAACTCTTTATTAGACTTTGTAGTAGATGAAATAAAAGAACACTTTAGAAGAGTATACTGTAATCAGTAAAACAAAGAGTTCGTTATATGAAAAGATAAACAAAATAGATTGACCAATATCTAGATTAATCAGAAAGAGAGGAGAAAAATATCAAATAATAATTCAAATAGGAGATTAGAGACAAGATGGCGGACTGAAGCCAGCTTTCAACAAAGGCTCCCGTCCAGAAGGAGAGTTAAGGGACAGGAATTTAGTAAGTATCCTGGTGGACTTGAGCCTCACCAAGAGAGAAGGCTGAAGAACGCACATCAACACCGCTGAGGCAAGTTGTGATCACAAGGACGCAAACAAAAGGTACAAAATCCACCACCAAGCGGACGGGAGTCCCCCTCCCCCATGAGACCGGCTCTGGAGCCCCACAATTTAACAAGCGGGCAGAAATTAAAGGCCCTCCCACTACACTCCACGGGAAAGACCTTCTAAAAACTGGACCTACCTCCCCTACTGGGGTGCCGTGGCGTTCTCCTGCCGGACATAGGGCTGAATAAAACTTTGGGAATCCTTTGCCGGCAACCCTGAATCCCCGGCGCTCCCCTCCCGCCCACTGAGGTCTGGAGGCCTGTCCCCCAGGACTTCGGATCCTTGGGTGATTTCTCAAGGGGAGTGGACAGTCCCCGAGTTGCGACTGGTAGCATTGACTCTGAGGCCCGCGAGTAAGGAGAGGGCACCGGGCTGAGGGGGAGTCACGCCTCGCGGCACTTCCCTGCGGTACAGTGCACCAACTCTCCCCGGGCATACGGGGCCCAAGACTGAATAAGACTCTGGCCTCCCCGCTGAGAGCTGAGAACCCCTACTCTCACTCGGGGTCTGAGGGCCTATCCCCCAGGAGTTCGGCTCCTTGGGTGATTTCTCGAGGGGAGTGCACAATGCCTGAGCTGCGTCAGGTCAGCGCTGACTCTGGGATACGTGAGCGAGGAGAGGGCACTCCGCTGAGGGGAAATCAAGCCTTGGCGGCACTTCCCTGCGGTGCAGTGCAGGAGCCCTCCCCGGGCACAAGACTGAATAAGACTCTGGCCTCCCCGCTGAGAGCTGAGAGCCCCTACTCTCACTCGGGGTCTGAGGGCCTATCCCTCCGGAGTTCGGCTCCTTGGGTGATTTCTCGAGGGGAGTGCACAGTGCCTGAGCTGCGTCAGGTCAGCGCTGACTCTGGGACACGTGAGCAAGGAGAGGGCACTCCGCTGAGGGGAAATCAAGCCTTGGTGGCACTTCCCTGCAGTGCAGTGCAGGAGCCCTCCCCGGACCGTAGTATTGCGTGAAACTGAATGAAACTCTAGCTTCCCCCCGCCCCACTCCCAATCCGGGTCTGGGGGCCCATCCCCCAAGAGTTCTGATTCTTGGGGGATCTCTTAAGGGGTGTGGACCCAGCACAAACTGCAGCCGCTCAGTGCTGACTCTGGTGCGCGGGACAGAGGAGAAAAGGGTCGCCTGAGTGCCCACACCAGAGCAGCAGTTCCCTGGAGGTAGATCAACAGCCGTTTTTCCTTTAACGGCAGAACGCTCACTTCTGGATATTCTGAGGCCACACCCCCTGTCTCCCTGGGCAACCCGAGGAGGCCACCGGTGTCACGGCTCACAAACCCAGAAGCCTCCAGGGCGGGGCCGACCCAGAGAGGTGTTCAGACGCAATTCTCCAGCAGCAAAGACGTTTGAACTCAAAACAGCCCGTCTCCTGTAGGCGATGACAGGAACAGAGACAGAACCTCACAAAGTTGTCTGTTCTGTTCTGTTCTGTTAGCAGCATCCATCAGGGACGGGGCTAAGCCTGAGTGAACACCTCCTTCCCAACACCTGCATCAAACACTCAAAGATGTCAGGCCCCATCTCCTCCTGCTAGATAGCGGCAGTCTGCGGGGGCCTGGCAGACTTCCTCGCGATTCAGGCAGGTGCAAACCCCTGGAGTGTCTGTTCACTGCAGGCAACTGGGTTAGCCATCTGCAGAGATACCAGTGACTGGGTCCGACGGAGGGGCAAAGTGGGGAAGGAGACGTCAACCTTCCCAGACTGCTCTGTTTGCGGGGTGGCTCCTCCTGACTCCACGCTGCACTGGGGTGAGCTGTCTCAGAGGAGTCACCAGGCCCCTGTGATCCAGTTCCCAGAGACCTCTTGAACCCTTCCACACGAGACAAGTGCCGATTGAGACAGTTGATTCGGACCTTTTGAACTGGGCTAATAGACTGAGGACTTTTCAGGTGGTGCCCTGGGTGTGCGATTGTAGGAAGGTTTGATTCTCCTTTTCCAACTGGGGCCAGAGGTGGGCAGGCGGGGTGACTTAATTGCTGATTTTTTCACACAGCTGAGACTTCAAGCCAGAGTAGAAGTTGCAATAGGATCGAACAGAAACCAGCTGAAAACAAGACAGAACCACTTTGCTCCACCACACCAGACAGGGCCCCAGTTTCTCAGGCCACAACACTGTACGGGCCCTCGATAAAACCCCAGGGGAAAAACCAAAGGGAGTAAACCATGGGGCGGAATCAGCGGAAAAACTCTGGTAACATGAATAACCAGAATAGATCAACCCCCCCAAGAAAAGATACGGCAGATGTGATTGAAGATCCCATTCATAAACAACTGGCTGAGATGTCAGAAGTCGAATTCAGAATTTGGTTTGCAGACAAGATTAATAAAATGGAATTAGGAATTCGAGGAGAAATTCAAAAGTTGTCTCAAGAATTTAACGAATTTAAAGACAAAACCACCAAAGACTTAGACACACTGAAACAAGAACTTACAGCCCTCAAAGATATGAAAAATACAGTAGAATCCCTCAGTAACAGAATGGAGCAAGCAGAAGAAAGGATTTCTGACATTGAAGATAAAGTCTTCGAACGCTCCCAATCTCTCAAAGAGGAAGAGAAATGGAGAGCAAAAACGGATCACTCACTCAGAGAGCTCTCAGATAATTCGAAAAAACATAACATAAGGGTTATAGGAATTTCGGAGGCTGATGATGTGGCAGCCAAGGGCACAGAAGCCCTTCTACATGAAATTATGAAAGAAAATTTTCCAGACATGCCTAGAGAATCTGAAATTCAGATAGCAGACAGCTTCAGAACCCCAGCACGATTCAACCCCAAAAAGCCATCTCCCAGACATATCATAATTAGCTTCACTAAAGTTAACATGAAAGAGAAGATTCTCAAAGCAGCCCGGCGAAAGAAAACTATAACGTACAAAGGTAAGAATATTAGAATAACTGCAGATCTCTCTGCTGAAACTTTTCAAGCAAGAAGAGGCTGGTCATCAACTTTTAATCTCCTAAAGCAAAAAAACTTTCAACCCAGGATCTTGTATCCAGCTAAACTGAGTTTCATCTATGATGGAGAAATTAAATACTTCAATGACATTCATATGTTGAAAAAATTTGCCATAAGTAAACCAGCTCTTCAGGATGTTCTCAGACCTATCCTCCACAATGACCAACCCAATCCTATACCACAAAAGTAAACTCACTCAGAAACTTCGGATCAAACTCCAACTTCCACACTGGCGAAAGGATTAAAAATGTCCACTGGACCTTTGAAAAACTCGATACCCAAAATTCCACCAGACTTATCCTTACTCTCCATCAATGTGAATGGCTTAAACTGTCCTCTAAAGAGGCATAGGTTAGCTGACTGGATACAAAAACTTAAGCCAGATATTTGTTGCATACAAGAGTCACATCTCAACTTAAAAGACAAATACAGACTCAGGGTGAAAGGATGGTCATCCATATTTCAGGCAAATGGTAATCAGAAAAAAGCAGGTGTTGCAATTTTATTTGCAGATACAGTAGGCTTTAAACCATCAAAAGTAAGGAAGGACAAGAATGGTCACTTCATATTTGTTAAGGGTAATACTCAATATGACGAGATCTCAATTATTAATATCTATGCACCCAACCAGAATGCACCTCAATTTATAAGAGAAACTCTAACAGACATGAGTAACTTGATTTCCTCCAGCTCCATAATCGTTGGAGATTTCAACACTCCCTTGGCAGTGTTGGATCGATCCTCCAGAAAGAAGCTGAGCAAAGAAATCTTAGATTTAAACCTAACCATCCAGTATTTAGATTTAGCAGACATCTACAGAACATTTCATCCCAACAAAACTGAATACACATACTTCTCATCAGCCCACGCAACTTACTCCAAAATTGATCACATTTTAGGTCACAAGTCTAACCTCAGTCAATTTAAAGGAATAGAAATTATTCCATGCATCTTCTCGGACCATCATGGAATAAAACTTGAATTGAGTAACAACAGGAATCTGCATACCCATACAAAAACATGGAAGTTAAATAACCTTATGCTGAATGATAGCTGGGTCAGAGATGAGATTAAGAAAGAAATCACCAATTTTTTGGAACAAAATGACAATGAAGACACAAGCTATCAGAACCTCTGGGACACTGCAAAGGCAGTTCTAAGAGGGAAATTTATAGCACTGCAAGCCTTCCTCAAGAGAACGGAAAGAGAGGAAGTTAACAACTTAATGGGACATCTCACGCAACTGGAAAAGGAAGAACATTCCAACCCCAAACCCAGTAGAAGAAAAGAAATAACCAAAATTAGAGCAGAATTAAATGAAATTGAAAACAAAAGAATAATACAACAGATCAATAAATCAAAAAGCTGGTTTTTTGAAAAGGTCAATAAAATAGATAAACCTCTGGCCAACCTAATTAGGAAAAAAAGAGTAAAATCTCTAATATCATCAATCAGAAACAACAAAGACAAAATAACCACAGACTCATCAGAAATCCAAAAAATCCTTAATGAATATTACAAGAAACTTTATTCTCAGAAATATGAAAATCTGAAGGAAATAGACCGATACTTGGAAGCACGCCACCTTCCAAGACTTAACCAGAATCAAGTGGAAATGTTGAACAGACCCATAACAAGTTCAGAAATAGCATCAACTATACAAAACCTCCCTAAAAAGAAAAGCCCGGGACCAGATGGTTTCACGTCAGAATTCTACCAAACCTTTAAAGAGGAATTAGTACCTATATTACTCAACCTGTTCCAAAATGTAGAAAAAGAAGGAAGACTACCCAACACGTTCTATGAAGCAAATATCACCCTGATCCCCAAACCAGGAAAAGACCCAACAAGAAAAGAAAATTATAGACCAATATCACTAATGAATATAGATGCAAAAATATTCAACAAGATCCTAACAAACAGAATCCAGCAACACATCAAACAAATTATACATCATGACCAAGTTGGTTTTATCCCAGGGTCTCAAGGCTGGTTCAATATACGTAAATCTATAAATGTAATTCAGCACATAAACAAATTAAAAAACAAAGACCATATGATTCTCTCAATTGATGCAGAAAAAGCTTTTGATAATATCCAGCATCCCTTCATGATCAGAACACTCAAGAAAATTGGTCTAGAAGGGACTTTTCTTAAACTGATAGAGGCTATCTACAGCAAACCCACAGCCAATATCATATTGAATGGAGTTAAATTGGAATCATTTCCACTCAGATCAGGAACCGGACAAGGCTGCCCATTGTCTCCATTGCTTTTCAACATTGTAATGGAAGTTTTAGCCACCGCAATTAGGGAAGAAAAGGCGATCAAGGGTATCCATATAGGGTCAGAAGAGATCAAACTCTCGCTCTTCGCAGATGATATGATTGTGTATCTGGAAAACACTAGGGACTCTACTACAAAACTCCTAGAAGTGATCAAGGAATACAGCAGCGTCTCAGGTTACAAAATCAACATTCATAAATCGGTAGCCTTTATATACACCAACAACAGTCAAATTGAAAAAGCAGTTAAGGACTCTATCCCATTCACAGTAGTGCCAAAGAAGATGAAATATTTGGGAATTTACCTAACAAAAGACGTGAAAGATCTCTATAAAGAGAACTATGAAACTCTAAGAAAAGAAATAGCTGAAAATGTTAACAAATGGAAAAACATACCATGCTCATGGCTAGGAAGAATCAACATTATCAAAATGTCCATACTACCCAAAGCAATATATACTTTCAATGCACTCCCTATTAAAGCTCCACTGTCATATTTTAAAGATCTTGAAAAAACATTACTTCGTTTTATATGGAATCAGAAAAAACCTCGAATAGCCAAGACATTACTCAGAAATAAAAACAAAACAGGAGGAATCACACTACCAGACCTCAGACTTTACTACAAATCGATAGTGATCAAAACAGCATGGTATTGGCACAAAAACAGAGAAGTAGATATCTGGAATAGAATAGAGAACCAAGAGATGAATCCAGCTACTTACCGCTATTTGATTTTTGACAAGCCAATTAAAAACATTCAGTGGGGAAAAGATTCCCTATTTAACAAATGGTGCTGGGTGAACTGGCTGGCAACCTGCAGAAGACTGAAATTAGACCCACACCTTTCACCATTAACTAAGATAGACTCTCATTGGATTAAAGATTTAAACTTAAGACATGAAACTATAAAAATACTAGAGGAGAATGCAGGGAAAACCCTTGAAGAAATTGGTCTGGGTGAGTATTTCATGAGGAGAACCCCCCGGGCAATTGAAGCAGCTTCAAAAATACACTACTGGGACTTGATCAAACTAAAAAGCTTCTGCACAGCTAAGAACACAGTAAGCAGAGCAAGCAGACAGCCCTCAGAATGGGAGAAAATATTTGCAGGGTATAACTCTGACAAAGGTTTAATAACCAGAATCCACAGAGAACTCAAACGCATCAGCAAGAAAAAAACAAGGGATCCCATCGCAGGCTGGGCAAGGGATTTGAAGAGAAACTTCTCTGAAGAAGACAGGCGCACGGCCTTCAGACATATGAAAAAATGCTCATCATCTTTAATCATCAGAGAAATGCAAATCAAAACTACTTTGAGATATCATCTAACTCCAATGAGACTAGCCTATATCACAAAATCTCAAGACCAGAGATGTTGGCGTGGATGCGGAGAAAAGGGAACACTTCTGCACTGCTGGTGGGAATGCAAATTAATACACTCCTTTTGGAGGGATATATGGAGAACACTCAGAGATCTAAAAATAGATCTGCCATTCAATCCTGTAATTCCTCTGCTGGGCATATACCCAGAAGACCAAAAATCACAACATAACAAAGATATTTGTACCAGAATGTTTATTGCAGCCCAATTCATAATTGCTAAGTCATGGAAAAAGCCGAAGTGCCCATCGATCCACGAATGGATTAATAAATTGTGGTATATGTATACCATGGAATACTATGCAGCCTTAAAGAAAGATGGAGACTTTACCTCTTTCATGTTTACATGGATGGAGCTGGAACATATTCTTCTTAGTAAAGTATCCCAAGAATGGAAGAAAAAATATCCAATGTATACAGCCCTACTATGAAACTAATTTGGGACTCTCACATGAAAGCTATAACCCAACTACAACTTAACAATAGGGGGAAGTGGGAAAGGGGGGGGTGGGTAGAGGGAGGGGAATCGGTGGGATCACACCTGTGGTGCATATTACAGGGGTATTTGCGAAACTTGGTAAATGTAGAATATAAATGTTTTGGCACAGTAACTGAGATAACGCCGGAAAGGCTATGTTAACCACTGTGATAAAAATGTGTCAAATGGTTTATGAAGTGAGTGTATGATGCCCCATAATCATATCATTGTATACACTTATGATTTAATAAAAAAATAAAAAAAAAAATAATAATTCAAATAAACTCAGTCAGAAATGAAAAAGGATATATTACAACTGATACCACATAAATACAAAATACCATCCAAGACTATTATGAAAACCTCCAGGAACAAGAATTAGATAATCTGGAGCAGTGGTTCTCAACCGTCCTAAGGCCACAACCTTTTAATACAGTTCCTGTGGATATCAACTCACAGGTTGAGAACCATTGATCTAGAGGACGTGAATGAATTTTTAGAAACAGACAATCTCCCAAGCTTCAATCAGAAAGAAATAGAAATCCTGAGCAAATCAATAATGAGTAGCAAAGTTGGAATAGTAATAAGAAAATCTCCCAACTAAGAAAAGCCCAGGACTTGAAAGAGTCAAATCTATTGGTTTATTCCTCTATTGTTTTATAATACCATGAAGTTTTGGTTACTATAACATTGTAGTAGTTTAAAGTTTTGTAATGTGAGCCTCCAGATTTTTTTTTCTCATGATTGTTTTGGCTATTCAGGTTTTTGTTCTGTTTCCAAAAAAAACTATTAAAAATTGAGAAAAACACATAAACAGAAACTTTCAAAAGAAGATAGACAATTGGACAATAAGCATGAAAAATGCTCAACCTCACTAATCATCAGAGAAATGCAAATTGAAACCACAATGAGATATCATCTTACTCCAATTACAGTGGTTTTTATTAAAATGTCCAAATCAATAGATGTTGGCATGGATGTAGAGAGAAAGGAACACTTGTACACTGTTGGTGGGATTGCAAACTAGTACAACGTTTATGGAAAACAATTAGAGATTCCTCAAAGAAATAAAAGTAGACCTATCATTCCATCAAGCAAATCACTACTGGGTATTTACCACAGAAAAATAAATCAATTTATCAAAAATACATCTGCATTTGAGTGTTTATTGTAGCACAATTCAAAATTGCAAAGATGTGGAATCAAACCCAGTGCCCATCTATTCACGAGTAGATTGACAAATGTAGTAAATAGTACTACAAAATACTATTCAGCCATGAAGAAGGATGAATTAAGGCCTTCTGTAACAATTTGGATGGAGCAGAAGATCATTATCCTAAGGGAAGTATCTAATGAGTGGAAAAGTAAACACCACACATACTTGCTATTAAATTAGAACTAACCAATGAGCACACATGGAAACAGAGGGAAGTAAATTCAGTGCAAATCAAGTGGGTGAGAGGACAGAGTGGGGTGTATATAAAAACACACCTCACAGATACAGTCAACACTCTCTGGATAATAACCACACTTAACAACCCTGATTCAAGCATAGGAAAGCTATGCAACCAAAAATATTTGTACCCCCATAATATTTTTAAATAAAGACAAAACAATTTTTTTAAATCAAGTATTTTCAAACATTTTATTTCAATGTATAATATATAAAAGCATAAATGAAAACTTACCAGATACTAAAAATTAAAATTTAATCTCATGATCATTCAAACTCTAAATAAAAAACTTCTTAGACAGGAAGGAAGTAACATCTATGGGTAAAATGACTTTAATAATCCCAAAACATAGAAATTATTCCATAAAGTCACATAATCCAAGTAGTTAAATTACATACTTAATAGAGTATGAATAAATTTAAAATATTCTTTTGAAAAATAAAAATTCAATTTATTCAATTTGTTGAATTTAATCTTAAATTTGCTTTAACTTCTTTTTCTAAAAAGTGTAACCTCTTTTTTAATCTTATTTAAACAATGCAAAGACCTGAAAATTTGTTTAGTCCATAAAATGACCACCTGAACACACACAAGAGCCATAGCACAATAATAAATCTGACATGAACATAAATGACTGCAATTATCTTTCTCATTAGTTTTAACTAAGATTACTTCTTTAGGCATGATGGATTTATCTCTGGTTCACTTCCTTAGAGCTTCAGGAAGTTGCCTGCCAGATATTAATCGTGGGTAAAGGTAAGTAATTTGAAAATCTAGACAGCAAGTTCTGTATTCCCTTGGGTTGATCTGTGGGTGACACTTAAGGGAGGATGCATATCCATATATTTTTGCCATTATTCCTATAGGAAAATGATCAATGCTATTGAAACAGAACATTTATAAAATAAGGGTATATAATATATGTCTGTATTTCATATGAGTAAGAAAAACCTAAATATTTTGAACAAGTATCTAGAGAATTCTTGAAAAATCTTAGATTGACATAAGTCTCTCTATTATTTCCACTTTTGTAATACTAGTGGAGATCCAAAATAGGTTTAGGTACATTCATAGACTAAACTATGGCAATGAACTCATGGAAAGTTTAGGATGTTCGTTTGTTTGCTTGTTTGTTTGTTTTATTATCAGGGTTGCCAAGATAAGGGCAGTTATGAAAACTTATTTCCCTTCAGATTTAGAGAAAGCCATAGACAAGAACTGGAAAGAATACTCTGCTTTTCTTCTGGTATCAGGTGAAGATCAGTATTTTTGCTTTTCTATGAAGGCAAAATTTACAGAATCCTGTGATATCCTTCTGAGAAACTCTTTGTGTAACTGTGCCAGAATGTAGTCTTGGGAGAAATTTGGGGATGAAGAAAGTATGGATTGGTGGAATGAGGTGCTCTCAAACTTAAAGTTGAAATAGAGACTGGTACTTTCACTTGAAAACCTGAGGTCAGAGCAGCTCTCATGTCTAAGAGGAGGACAAATGGTGTGCCCAGGTAAATACTTTAATATATATGATATTCTGGAGTCGAGGAAACATTATAATAAGGAAAAGAAAAACAGAATAAAGCATTAACAACAGCAACAAAATTTCCTTAGAATGTGAGAATGGAAGACCAAGATGAAAATTTAGGCAAGGAGATCCCTTTAAAATAGACCTGATCATAGAGCCTCATCTGAAATAAGACATGTCTTTAAGTAATTCTGGTTTTAGTAAAGTCATTACCAAAGGAAAGAATCATGCCTCGGAAGCTCACTACTGGTAGGACATTTGGATGGAATTAACTTGATAAATATTTATATCCAAAGAGAGATTTACAATTAAGCTCGTCAATTCAATAGTTCAATTCAATAGTTTTTACCTCAATTTCATTAATAATAATGTCCTAGAGGGTGGAGATAAGATGGCTGACTGAAGCCAGCTTTCCACAGAGGCTCCCATCCAGAAGAAGAGTTAAAGGATAGAAATTTAGCATGTAACCTGGTGGATTTGGGCTGCACCAAGAGAGAAGGTTGAAGAACGCACCTAAACCCTTCTGAGGTGAGCTGCAACCCCAAGGATACAAACAAAAGGTACAAAATCCATCACCAAGTGGAAGGGAGTCCCCTCCCCAGTGAGAACAGCTTGGAGTGCCCCAAAAACAAATGAGCAGAGTTCAAAGGTCCTACCACTACACTCCATGGGAGAGACCCTCTAAAAACTGGACCTACCTCCCCTACTAGGGTGCCACGGCATTCTCATGCCAGGCATAAAACTGTATAAAACTGTATATATTCTCTACCTGCAACTCTGAGCTCCCAGCACTCCCCTCCACTCTCACTCTGAGGTCTGGAGGCCTGTCCCCCAGGAGATCAGATTCTTGGGTGATTTCTCGAGGGGTGTGGACAGTGCCTAAACTGCAGCTGGTCAGTGCTGACTCTGGGGCATGGGAGTGAGGAAAGGATGGTCGGCTGAGAGAGAACCACACTGGAGCAGCAGTGACCTTAGGCACAGAGCAGCAGCAATCTTTTAGCAACAATAGGGCTCACTCCCGGATATTCTGAAGCCACACCCCCTGTCTCCCTAGGTAACCAGAGGAGGCCGGGAATCTCCTCAGGTGGCAACCACCACGGAACAGATCTGGGATAGAGATGCAGGCCCCGTGAGTACTGGGGCAGTACTGACCTGGGTGGAGCACAGGGACTAGAAATGCACTCGCAGGCCCGGGAAGTTCCCAGGGCAGGGCTGACCCCGAGGACTGCTTTACTGAGCCTAAGACACACCCAGCCCTCAGGAGATCGTCAGTCCATAGACAAAGGAAGACAGGAGGCTAGAACTGCCTAGTAACCTATACAAACCTGCAGGAGCAAAGACAGGGCCTGAGGCACAGGCTCTGGGAACTCAAAAAAGCTACTTTTCTGCAGGGGAATTCAGCAGGGACAGAAACAAATTCCCACAAAATTGTTCTGTTCTGTTCTGTCAGTAACATCAATCAGGGGCGGGGCTGGAACTCAGTGAACACAGCCTTCATCAAGTGCCCAAGGTTGTCAGGCCTCACCTCCCCCTGTTAGATAAGGGCAGAGCACAGCGGCCTGGCTGAGCAGAAATAGATTTCCTTATGATTCAGGCAGATGCAAACCCCTAGAATATCTGTTCACTACAAGCAACTGGGTCAGACAACTGTGGGGCTATCAGTGACTGGATATGACAGAGGTGCAAGGTGGGGAAGGAGGCATCAACCTTCCCAGACTGATCTATTTGCTGGGTGGCTCCTCCTGACTCCATGCAGCACTGGAGCAAGCCATATCAGAGTAGTCACCAGACCCTGTGATCCAGTTGCCAGAGACCTTATAAACTCTCCCACCTGAGACAGGTGCTGACTGAGACAATTGATTTGGACTTTTTGAATTGAGCCAATCGCCTGAGGACTATTCAGGTAGTGCCCTGGGTGTGTGGTTGTAGGAAGGTTTGACTTTCTTTTTCCAATTGTTGCCTGTGGGGGGCAGGGTGATTTAATTGCTGGTATTTCTCCACAGCTGAGACTTCAACCCAGAGTAACTGTTTCACTAGGGTCGAACAGAAACCAGCTGAAAAAAGACAAAACCACTTAGCCCCACCACACCAAACAGGTCTCCAGTGTCTGAGGCCATAACACTATATGGGTCCTCGACAAAGCTCCAGGGAAAAATCAAATGGTGTAAAACAATCACGGGGCGGAATCAGCAGAAAATCTCTGGTAATATGAATAACCAGAATAGATCAACCCCCCAAAGGAAAGGTATGGCAGATGTAAGTGAAGATCCCATTCATAAACAGCTGGCCGAGATGTCAGAAATCAAATTCAGAATTTGGATTGCAAACAAGATGAATAAAATGGAGGAAAATTTGGAATTAGAAATTCAAGCAGCAATTCAAAAGTCCGAATTAGAAATTTGAGGAGAAATTCTAAAGTTTTCTCAAGAATTTAACGAATTTAAAGACAAAACCACCAAGGATTTTGATGCACTGAAGCATGAATTTGCACTCCTCAAAGATTTGAAAAAATACAGTAGAATCCCTCAGTAACAGAGTGGAGCAAGCAGAAGAAAGGATTTCTGACATTGAAGACAAAGCCTTTCAACTGTGCCAAACTCTCAAACAGGAAGGGAAATGGAGAGCAAAAATGGATCATTCTCTCAGAGAGCTCTGGGATAATTCGAAGAAGGATAATATCTGACTCATTGGAATCCCTGAAACCGATGAAGTGGCCTTGCAAGGCACAGAGGCCCTTCTCCATGAAATTACGAAAGATAATTTTCCAGACATGCCTAGAGATTCTGAAATTCAGATATCAGACAGTTTCAGAATGCCAGCACAACTCAATCCCAATAAGACATCCCCAAGGCATATCATAATTAACTTCACTAAAGTTAATATGAAGGAGAAAATTCTCAAAGCAGCCAGACGAAAGAAATCCATTACCTACAAAGTGAATAATATTAGAATGACTGCAGATCTCTCTGCTGAAACTTTTCAAGCCAGAAGAGGGTGGTCATCGACTTTTAATCTCCTAAAGCAAAATAACTTTCAACCCCGGATCCTGTATCCAGCTAAACTGAATTTCATTTATGATGGAGAAATTAAGTTCTTTAATGACATTCTTATGTTGAAGAAATTTGCCACAACCAAACCAGCTCTTTAGGATATTCTCAGATATTCTACCTATCCTCCATAATGACCAGCCCAATCCTCTACTACAAAAGTAAACTCACTCAGAAAATTTAGATCAAACTCCAACTTCCACAATGATGAAAGGATTAAAAGTGTTCACTGGACTTTTGAAAAACTCGATATCCAATCTTTTACCAGACTTTTCAATAATCTCCATTAATGTGAATGGCTTAAACTGTCCTCTAAAGAGGCACAGGTTATCTGACTGGATATAAAAACTCAGGTCAGATAATAGCTGCATACAAGAGTCATGTCTTACCTTAAAAGACAAATATGGACTCAGGGTGAAAGGATGGTCATCCATATTTCAGGCAAATGGTAATCAGAAGAAAGCACGTGTTGCAATTTTATTTGCAGATACAATAGGCTTTAAACCAACAACAGTGAGGAAGGAAAAAATGGTCAATTCATATTTGTTAAGGGTAATTGTCAATATGATGAGATTTCAATTATTAATATCTATGCACCCAACCAGAATGCACCTCAATTTATAAGAGAAACTCTAATAGACATAAGCAAATTCATTTCTTCGAGCTCCATAAGTTGGAGATTTCAACACTCTTTTGGCAATGTTGGATAAATCCTCCAATAAGAAGCTGAGCAAAGAAATTTTAGATTTAGACCTAACCATCCAACATTTGGATTTAGCAGACATATACAGAACATTTCATCCCAACAAAAATGAATACACATACTTCTCATCATCCCATGAAACATACTCCAAAATAGATCACATCTTAGGTCACAAGTCTAACCTTAGAAAATTTAAAGGAATAGAAATTGTTCCTTGCATCTTCTCAGACCACCTTGGAACAAAAGTTGAGCTCAGTAACAACAGAAATCTGTATACTCATACAAAAACATGGAATTTAAATAACCTTATTATGAATGATAGCTGGATCAGAGGTGACATTAAGAAGGAAATTGCCAAATTTTTAGAACAAAATGACAAGGAAGACACGAATTATCAGAACCTCTGGGATACCGCAAAGGCAGTCCTAAGAGAAAAATTTATGGCATTGCAGGCCTTCCTCAAGTGAAGGGAAAGAGAGAAAGCTAACAACTTAATGGGACATCTAAAGCAACTGGAAAAGGAAGAACATTCCAACCCCAAACCAAGTAGAAGAAAAGAAATAACCAAAAAATTAGAGCAGAATTAAATGAAATTGAAAACAAAAGAATAATACAACAGATCAATAAATCAAAAAGTTGGTTTTTTGAATAGGTCAATAAATAGATAAACCTTTGGCTAAGCTAACCAGGAAAAAAAGAGTAAAATCTCTAATCTCATCAATCAGAAACGACAAAGACGAAATAACAACCGACTCCTCAGAAATTCAAAAAATGCTTAATGACTATTACAAGAAACTTTATTCTCAGAAATATGAAAATCTGAAGGAAATTGATCAGTACTTGGAAGCACATCACCTTCCAAGACTTAGCCAGAATCAGTGGAAATGTTGAACAGGCCCATATCAAGTTCTGAAATAGCATCAACCATACAAAACCTCCCTAAAAAGAAAAGCCCATGACCAGATGGCTTCACATCAGAATTCTACCAAATGTTTAAAGAGGAACTAGTACCTATATCACTCAACTTGTTCTAAAAGGTAGAAAAAGAAGGAAGACTACCCAACACATTCTATGAAGCAAACATCACCCTGATCCCCAGACCAGGAAAAGTCCCAACAAAAAAAGAAAATTATAGACCAATATCACTAATGAATATAGATGCAAAAATATTCAACAAGATCCTAACAAACAGAATCCAACAACACATCAAACAAATTATACATCATGATCAAGTCGGTTTTATCACAGGGTCTCAAGGCTGGTTCGATATCTGTAAATCCATAAGTATAATTCAGCACATAAACAAATTAAAAAACAAAGACCATATGATTCTCTCAATTGATGCAGAAAAAGCTTTTCATAATATCCAGCATCCCTTCATGATCAGAGCACTTAAGAAAATCGGTATAGAAGGGACATTTCTTAAACTGATAGAGGCCATCTACAGCAAACCCACAGCCAATATCGTATTGAATGTAGTTAAATTGAAATCATTTCCACTCAGATCAGGAACCACACAAGGCTGCCCATTGTCTCCACTGCTCTTTAACATTGTAATGGAAGTTTTAGCCACTGCAATTAGGGAAAAAAAGGCGATCAAGGGTGTCCATATAGGGTCAGAAGAGATCAAACTTTCGGTCTTTGCAAATGATACGATTGTATATCTGGAAAACACCAGGGATTCTACTACAAAACTCTTAGAAGTGATTAAGGAATACAGCAGCATCTCAGGTTACAAAATCAACATTCATAAATAGGTAGCCTTTATATATAGCAACAATAGTCAAGCTGAAAAAACATTTAATGACTCTATTCCATTCACAGTAGTGCCACAGAAGATGAAATATTTGCGAATTTATCTAATAAAGAACATGAACGATCTTTATAAAGAGAACGATGAAACTCTAAGAAAATAAATAGCTGAAAATGATAACAAATGGAAAAACATACCATGCTCATGGCTGGGAAGAATCAACATAGTTAAAATGTCGATACTACCCAAAGCAATATATAATTTTAATGCAATCCCTATTAAAGCTCCACTGTCATGCTTTAAAGATCTTGAAAAAAACAATACTTCATTTTATATGGAATCAGAAAAAACCTCGAATAGCCAAGACATTACTCAGAAATAAAAACAGAGCAGGAGGAATCACACTACCAGACCTCAGACAATACTACAAATTGACAGTGATCAAAACAGCATGGCACTGGCACAAAAATAGAGAAGTAGATGTCTGGAACAGAATAGAGAACCAAGAGATGAATCTAGCTACTTACCATTATTTGATCTTTGACAAGCCAATTAAAAACATTCAGTGGGGAAAAGATTCCCTATTTAACAAATAGTGCTGGGTGAACTTGCTGGCAACCTGTAGAAGACTGAAACTGGACCCACACCTTTCACCATTAACGAAAATAGACTCTCACTGGATTAAAGATTTAAACTTAAGACATGAAACTATAAAAATACTAGAGGAGAGTGCAGGGAAAACCCTCGAAGAAATCGGTCTGGGCGAGTATTTTATGAGGAGGACCCTCCAGGCAATTAAAGCAGCTTTAAAAATACACTACTGAGACCTGATCAAATTAAAAAACTTGTGCACAGCCAAGAACACAGTAAGTAAAGCAAGCAAACAGCACTCAGAATCAGAGAAGATATTTGCAGGTATGTCTCTGACAAAGGTTCATTAACCAGAATCCACAAGGAACTCAAATGTATAAGCAAGAAAAGAACAAATGATCCCATCGCAGGCTTGGCAAGGAACTTGAAGAGAAATTTCTCTGAAGAAGACAGGTGCACAGCCTACAGATATATGAAAAAATGCTCATCATCTTTAATCATCAGAGAAATGCAAATCAAAACTACTTTGAGATATCATATAACTCCAATAAGGTTAGCCTATATCACAAAATCCAAAGACCAGAGATGTTGCTATGGATGTGGAGAAAAGGGAACACTTCTACACTGCTGGTGGGAATGCAAATTAATACATTCCTTTTGGAAAGATGTTTGGAGAACACTTAGAGATCTAAAAATAGATCTGCCATTCAATTCTCTAATTTCTCTACTAGGCATATACCGAGAAGACCAAAAATCACATCATAACAAAGATATTTGTACCAGAATGTTTATTGTAGCCCAATTCATAACTGCTAAGTCATGGAAAAAGCCCAAGTTCCCATCGATCCACGAATGTATTAATAAATTGTGGTATATGTACACCATGGTATATTATGCAGCCTTAAAGAAAGATGAAGACTTTACCTCTTTCATGTTTACATGGATGAGCTGGAACATACTATTCTTAGTAAAGTATCTCAAGAATGAAAGAAAAAGTATCCAATGTACTCAGCCCTACTATGAAACTAATCATGGATTTCACATGAAAGCTATAACCCAGTTATAACCCAAGAATAAGGAGAAGGGGCAAAGGGAAGGGAGGGAGGCGAGAGGTGGGCGGAGTGAGGGGGTGATTGGTGGGATTACACCTGCGGTGCATCTTACAAGGGTATATATGAAACTTAGTAAATGTAGAATGTAAATATCTTAACACAATAACTAAGAAAATGCCAGGAAGGCTATGTTAACCAGTGTGATGAAAATGTGTCAAACGGTCTATAAAATCAGTGTATGGTGTCCCATGATCGCATTAATGTACACAGCTATGATTTAATAAAATAATAATAATAATAATTTCCTATGTAAGAGTGGAAATTATTGATTCTGAAAAACATTAGCATAACTCCTTCTTTGTTTTGTTTGACTCTACACTGAAAATAATTTCTAAGTAATGATGATAATAAGACTATTAAGCAGTTAACACAGTGGTGTAACTCTTACTACTATTAGCACTTTGCATAATGGTAGATTTTGAGAAAATTAAATCTATCAAGTGTTTCTTATAAATTTTATAAGAAAAGGAAGAAAGTATAAACAAAAGGGAGACAGACAAAAAGGTCATGAGTTTACCTTGAAGTAATATACTATTAAGGAGAAAAAGAGACATATGGACTGCTAAATATTACACAAGTTGGAACGCAATAGGAGATAGTAGAAATATAGTTACAATGCTCTAGAATCATGAAAAAATATATGGCTGTGTTTTGAAGTTCAGGTATGTTTTTATGTAATTCTGTCTTGGCACTAGATAATGAGAAGTATTTCAAAGAATAAGAATAACAGAATCATTCTAGACTGAAATGATTAATGTTAGAATAAGTCAAAGTAAATAGTCAGAATAGTAAATATAATGGAATGGTGTATTATTTTTAACATATTAATAAACATAAATTAGATCATGCTAGCCTCCACTAGCTAATCCCAGTCAGATGGTGATTGTGTTTAATTCTCAACCTCAAAGATAGGAGAATATATTTTGCAAATGGAATTCTTAGAAACTAGTTTGTATTGCTTCATTTGAATTTCTAATTATGTCACTCCATTGCTAGTTCCATAGTTATTATTCCTTACTTTTCTTTATTAAAAATGATCATATTCAAGATTACAAAAATAAACAGATTATTTCTTGGAACCCATATTTTATAAGTTAAGTGATATTTTGAAAGTATGAAGTGATAGATAAGGCAGAGTGCAAGGGAGGGTGCAAATATATCCTTCACCAAGGATGTATGCCAAAAACATCAAGCTTAAATTGATAAATACTGGAAAATAAAGTAAATGATTGATTGTTAGACACAGATAATAATGATTCACAAAGAGTGCTATAATTCACAAGTCTCAATGATATTGAAAATAGGTATTTGTGTTAGGTATATAAATTTCCTCTTCCAAAAAACCTAGAAATATATATGAGAGTGATTTTATCCAAAATAACAAATTAAGATGGAGATTTTTTTTATTTTCTTTTAAGTATAGTGTATGTTTTCTGAAACAATTTTATTGTTTAACAGATAGACATATGGACAAAATAAAATGTGTGAAGCTTTATTTATAATAACAGTATTCTTAGGTGGCGCCTGTGGTTCAGTGGGTAGAGTGCCGGCCCCATATATCAAGGGTGGCAGGATTGAATCTGGCCCCAGTCAAACTGCAAGAAAAAAATAGCCGGGTGTTTTGCGGGGGACTGTAGTCCCAGCTACTTAGGAGGCTGAGGCAAGAGAATCGCCTAAGCCCAAGAGTTGGAAATTGCTGTGAGCTGTGATGCCATGACCCTCTACTGAAGGCCATAAAGTGAGACTTTGTCTCTAAAAAAAATAAAGAAGAAATAAGAAACAGTATTCTAATCTCATATTATAACATTAAAAGTAAGTAATGGACTTCTCTTTTTTATTTGAAACTACACCTTCATAAAAAGGTGTTTACATCTACTTTGGTATAGCGTAAGAGAATAGTGCTGGAATTTTATTTCTTATTCTTCTAATTATCAGTGAATGATTCCATGAACTTTCTAGATGACGGTATTCCAAATAATCTTGGCTGAGTATATAGGAAATCTTCCCATAGAAGCTTTTACAAGATGAAATTTAGTTGGCTTCTTGTAACAAGAATTACAAAGAAGGCAGAGACACGGCAGCACCTGTGGCTCAAGGAGTAGGGTGCTGGCCCCATATGGCCCAGCCAAAAACTGAAAAAAAAAAAAAGGCAGGCAGGTTGAGATAATAGCTGAATAATTTTATTACAAACTATATCTTTTGGGTTCTGCCCCTTTGTCGTTCTTAGTATATTTTCTTATTCTTCTATGTCACATGCCATATTGTGACCACCAGGCTTTCAATATTCCCAACCATGGAAAGGGAACAGGCATAAAAGGCAAAGAGGAAGAGTTCTGATTCCTGCTTCTGTTTTTTTGTTTGTTTGTTTTGTTTTTTAACTAGATAGTCTCTGGTAGCTACACCTACATAGCTAAAACATCTCTTTGGCAAAAATGTTGAAATTTCCCACACTTACATATATCAGAATTTTGGAAATAGCATTTTTACTTGGTCACTTTGCTAGCTAAAACAAAATCCAGGTTATATAAACATATAAGAAAAACAGGGATACTAGGCATTCAAAAAGAACACAAATTCAAAGTCAGTAACACAAGTATTGCCATGGAATTCATTGACGCAGATGGAAGACTAGATACATCTCCTTAGCAGCTGCTCAGGGTGAGACCAGGGAGAGAGGACAGCAGCCACTCTGGTTAGGATGTCCTGTTCAGAAACATCACTTTGTGGGCACAGAGAAACATCAGGGGCCTCAAAGAACCAAGGAAGAGATCATGAACAGTGGAAGATGGATACAGAAGGTGAGTGGTAGTGTATATCAGCTGGCAGGGCACAACCCTTATGACAGGGGTGCCTTGGAGGAACAGTCTACAGTGTCATAGCACGAAGCAGGTTCTTGTGCACCTCTGCTGAGCTGGACAACACTTTTGGAGGATCTTGCATGGATTTCACTCCCCCATGAAAGCCACTTTGTGGCCAAGGGACACTGTTCGGAAAGATCAAGGTGTGTCTCTTAAGTAGGCAAAACAGAGCTTCATCCTCCCCACCCTGTTGGGTTAAGGGAAAAATAAATCCAAAAGACAGGACCAGACCCCTCAGCAGCTAGATAATGAGTTCCAGTCCCCATCTTATACAGCAGAATCTGCAGTGTAATTCCATCTTCTAACCTCAGAATACCACCTGTTGTCCACATGATATATTACAACACACACACAGGTATTTTTCTTTTTTTTTATTTTGTTTCTCTAAGTTTTTGTTGTTGTATTTTTATTTTTTAATTTTTACATTCTTCAATAGTAAGAGCCTTCTTTATCCTACAGTTTATCTTTTCCTTTTATTCTTTCTTTTTTCAGTTTTATCCTTTAGGTTTTGTTTTGCTTTCTTTTTGTTTTTACTTTCTTCAATAATAAGAGCTCCATTTTTCTATGGTTTTTCTATTCCATTTGTTCTTTGTTTCCTTTCAATTTCTCTCCTTTTTTCACTTTTTGTAGAGATTTTTGTACTTTTCTTAAAATTCCCACATAAATTTCTCAAACAACAAATAAGATAAGCTTTTTTTTTACATCTTATATAATTTTATTTTCAATTTTTTTCTATTTTTGTTGAATCAATTTTTCTCTCCTACCCTTAAATTTTTTTTATCCAGCTATGATAGTTTATTTTCAATTTTATTTATATACCTTTATTGTTATTATTCTTTCTTTTTCCTTATCTGTTTTATTCTATTTCAATCTGTATTCCATTTATGGGACAGAATTTCTCTCTGGTGCTGAGTAGGAGTGCCACAGCATTGGCCCAGCTCAAAGGCCTAGCTTTGGCCTTTGGAAGGACAGTATGGGTAAGTCCTCACTGTGACACAGTGCTGATTTTTTTCCATATACTGCAGAAGTGGGGTCTTGCTTTTGATCAGGCTGGTAAGGAGCTCCTGACCTTGAGGGATCAACCCAGTCTGGACCCCAGCAACATGGAATTGCAGGAATGGGTTGAAGTGGCCAGATGAATGCCACTATTACTCTCATTTCTCCTTTTCTGTTCTTTTCTCACATATTTTTCAATTGTTTTTCTTTTACAACCTCTTCTTTTCTCTTTTTCTTTCTCTTTTCCATTCTCATTCTTCACTGTTCTCTTCCCTTTGGTCCTATACCAAATGGGGACTTCAACACATAAGCATAGATACAATATTATTTAAGGAGAAGGATGAAGTGAAAGAAAAAGTTGGGGAGGAAGTGAAAAAGAAGAAAACACACATGTGGAGGAACCAACAGAAAAAATTCTGGCAACATGAAAACCTGGAACATATCATGCCCTCAAAGGGATCATGAGGTATCCACTGCAGAGGATTCTACCTATAAAAAAATTTAGGGAATTGCCAGAAAGGAAATTTAAAATATGTATGACAAAAAAATGAAGGGAATTGAAGGGAAAGTGGAGAAAGCTAAAAAAAAAATTAAAAATCTGATGCAAATAATGAATGAGTGACATAAATAAATTAGAATGGATGTATCAGAGCTTAAGGAAATGAAGGAGTCATTAAAAGGAAATTAAAGATACAATAGAAATAATCAAAATAGATTACCACGGAAAAGAAAGATTCTCAGAATAGAGGATACAACTCTGGAGCTAACCTAGGCAGTTTAAGAGGGAGAAAAGAACAGAGAGAAAGCAGAGCATTCACTCAGAGAATAAAGGGACTTAATGAAGCATTCAAACATATGAATTATAGGTGTCCCTGAAGGGAAGAAGTACATTACAAAGGAATGAAAACCCCCCAGGAGGCTGTCATAAATCAAAATTTCCCAAGCATCAGCAAAGATTTCAACACACTCCTTTCAGAGGGATATTGAAAAAAAAGGTCAGCTCAACAGAAACAGAGATTCTCCAAGAGACATTGTCATGAACCTGTCCAAAGTCAAGATGAGAGAGAATGGCAGTGAGGATAAAGAGATGGTTACAATTAGAAAGACAAAATGAGATCTAATAATGTTCCATAATACAATAATTAACAGTAATTTATTGTATATTTCAAAATAATTAAAAGAGTGAAAATGGAATATTCCTAACAAAAGGAAATGACAAATGCTTGAGGTGATCCATAGATCCATTACCTTGATTTAATTATTACACACTATATACATGTATCAAAACATCACATGATACCCTGTAAATATATGTAATTATAATGTCTCCATAATGATTGAAAATAAAACTTTGAAAAATAAAAAAAAACAAAAAAATTTAAAATATCAATTCCTCTTCTAGATATATAACCAGGATTATAATATCCTATATTATATAGGAGTGAAATCACTACTATATAAAGAGATCTGCACTCCGATGTCCATTGCCAACATGTAGAAATGAATCAAATGTTATTTGATGGAAAACGGATAAGAAAATGAGGCATATACAGAATGGAATACAGAATATTAAATTAGAAAAGGATAGTTTGCCATTTGCCACAACATGGGCCTGGCTAAGTGAAATAATCTAAAAATAAAAAGTTGTCTTGTCATAAAAGAAAAGTTATTGTGAGATTATAGACACAATCATCTGCTTCATTATACAGGTTCAGTGTACCTTATTCAAATGACTGCGACCAGAAATGTTACAAATTTTGGATTTTTGTGGATTTTGGAATGTTTGCATTGTACATGTATTTACCAGTTGAACATCTCAAATCTGAAATCCAAAATGCTTCAGTGACCATTTCTTTGTAATGTATGTTGGTGCTCAAAAATTTCTAATTTTGTCCAGCACAACAGTTCAGGCCTATAGTTCCTGCTACTCAGGAGGCTGACACAAGTGGATTACTGAACTGTGGAGTTCAGGCTGCAGTGTACTATAACTGTGTTTGTGAATGGCCAGGGGAATGAAGTGAGAACTGCTAGGCAGGGGAATACAATGAGAACTTGTCTCTTAAGAAATTTCAGGTTTTGGAGCATTTTAGAATTTAGATATTCAAATTTGGGATGCTCAGCCTATAGCAACTATTTTTACTCCATAACATCATGCTGTAAATCTCAAATGTATACAATAAAATATCCTTTAAGTTTAAAAAGAGAAATTGACAAACTGATACTAAAAAAAAAAGAAAAAAACACGAAAAATGAACAAAATTTCCTAAATTTTTGAATAGAATAAAGTTGGAAGTCTCACACTACCTCATTTCAAGAGTTAACGAAAGCGTGTGATAGTAATAAAAGACAGAGAGAGAGAGACATCAGCCGAATAAAACTGAGATTATAAAAAAATTAATCTCACATGGATAGTCAGTTGACTTTTATCGAAGTTGTCAATATTAACAGAAAGGAAAGTGTTTTCCACTATACTGGAAAAAAAAAAAAAGAAAAGAAAATATTGACCCTTGATCTCTACTTTACATGAAATCCAACAGTTAAATCAACTGGATTAGACCTGAATAAAAAAACCTAAAATTTTAAAACTTCTAGAAATAAACACAGAAAAAAACTTCAAAATTTCTTTAGGCAAAGATTTGTTTAGCAGGACACAAAAAGGAACTCAATAAAAAAAGAAAAAATAAATAAAAGTAAATTAATTAAAGAGAAAATTGATAAATCGTACCTCATCAAAATGTAAAATTTCTGATATTCAAAAGTCACTGTTAGGAAAGTGAAATGAAAAGACACAGACTGGGAGAAAATATTTCCAGTCCTATGTCTAACAGCAGATTTAAATCCAGAGACAAAGCACACCCTGGTTTTCTTTTCTAAGTGACCATGCTTGTAGGCTCTGCGGTTATGATTTTATATTACTTCACAACAGTAAGATACAGTGGGTCCAGGACATTATCCAGAGAGTGTGGACAATTGAGGGAAGCAGAATTAATTTAACTGCTAACTTAATAAACTCCCTTACAATATACTTATAAGACAAAAATTCTGATTTCTAATTAGATAGGATTTTACTGTCTCTCCATCAGACTTCATGTGTGGAATTACCATTAATACAATTTGAATTGCAATTTTAGTTCAGGAAGTGAAATTTACCCATAGAAGTCAGACTACTAGGTGATTAAATTCCCAGGAGATCCAGGTATCAACTTAATTTTACTTGTTAAACTCTAACTTCATTTAAGAAACTTTGTTTGTTGTTTTGTTTTGAGACAGTCTCACTATGTCACCCTCGGTAGAGTGCTGTGATGTCACAGCTCACAGCAACCTCAAACTCTAGAGCTTAAGCGATTCTCTTGCCTCAGCCTCTCAAGTAGCTGGGACTACAGGAGCCTACTACAACACACGCCTGGCTATTTCTTGTTACAGTTGTCATTGTTGTTTTAGTAGATCTGAGCTGGATTCGACCTGTCAGCCTCGGTGTATGTGGCTGGTACTGTAATTACTGTGCTACGGGCGCTGAGCCAATCTCTGGGGGTTTTGGTACCAAAAGTACACCACAGAATTCAGTAATTGTTGTTCAACATCTTCAAGACAAAGACATGAGATTAATTATCAGACATGACTAAATGTTTTGAGATCTTATATATGTAATCACTACCAAGAATGAAGAGCTATTAAAATGCAAAAAAAGTATGAATTCAAAAATATCATGAACTATTCACATTTATAAGTGAGACTATAATTATTATATATAGATTAGAAGGAAAAAGGAACTTTGATTAAGCACACACTGTGTATTGACCATCTTGCTGCTTAATTTCTAAAAAATTATCCACAAAACAGCTCTTTGAAGTAAGCAATAAAAATCTTTATTTTATGCACAAATGGAAATGTAAGTCTGATGAGAAAGTTGTAAAATTTGACAAAATCATACAATTGTAAAAATTGACAAGATCATACAGCTCTTAGAAGGTAATCTGGTACTGAACCCAGTATATCTGACTTCTGAGACTTCTTACTGATAACAATTGCTTAAAAAGGGGAGAAAATTATTCATTTATTGTTCATTGAATAAATTATAAATAATAAATTCAATTATTCATTGATAATTATAATATTTATTCAATGAAAAAAGTCAATTCTGAGACAGAAAAAATTTGAACAATTTGATACTGTGTTCAGAATTGTCTACTTTTATCATACTTTATTTGAAAATAAAATCCATCAATTGATATTTGAACTTTTCATATTTTATTTGTAGTATAGTCTCTAAAAGTTCTAATTTAGTAAAATAATTTGTAACTTTTTTTAATCAATGAAAATACAAATTTTTCTTTTTGCATCCATAGTGAACCAAGCTTTTAAAACTGTATAGTAATTTATCCCTATGAGAAGGTTTTACAGAAAACCCCTTGGATAAATTTTTCATTTATTTTCTGTAGAAGAGTTTAAATGTCCTGTTCTAGAGATGTTATTCTTAAAGATACATATACATGGAAAATTGATTTCTGAGCATTATTTAGAGAACCATGAACATTTGTGATAAATGAGGAAAACAAGTAGAAGTTATTTCACCACTTGCTAAGTATAGCTAAATAACCCACATTGAGACCAACATAGGCCCCTCCTCATAAAAATCTTAACCATATGAAAAAAAAAATTCCCACATCTTTACCAACACTTGCTGTAGACAATGGACATTCTAAGGAATATGAATAGTGTGAAAATAAATAATAGCCAGAAAAAATAATATACTGAAAACTTTCTGAGCCTCTTACTGAATGTGTCCTGTAAGCATTTTTTAGTGATTCAGAACTAGATATGAGCTATATTAAAGAAGAAAAATGAGTAACGTATGAATTGGCCATGTTAGAATATCAGTAAATTCTTGGTAGAGAACAAATTCTACTCTTGGTACTGGACTAGAAGTTCTTCACACTTCTGATGCCCAAGGAAATAACATGTTTTGCTTCATATAGAATAAACTACTAAATGAAAAATTGCTTAGGTGTTAATCACAGAATATACTATTTTACTATTTACTATTTTAAATTGCACAGAAACTTTTTGGCCACCGTTTGTGTGTGTGTGTGTGTGTGTGTGTATGTATGGTGTATATATTTTTTTTTCAGGGACTTAAGTATGACTCACACTACACATACTTAATGTAAACTTTAGCTGCCTTGAATTTTGCTCCAGAAGTTACTGATATTTTTTAGTACTGACAATTAAATGTGTGGAAGATAATGATGGAGAAGCTAGAAACTATAGGGATGAACAATAGATATGTTAATAAAATGTGTTTCAATGGCTGTGTTAGTTTATCTTCTGCATGCAGAGCTGCTTTGTGTCTTACCTTTCAAATTTATAGAAGAAATGAATTTTATTAATCACTGTGAAATTCAAGTGGCATATTTTTTCGTACATACCTGTTTTATTTGCCACTTTAAAAAATCCTATCTATTACCTACCAGGAGGTTCCAACATAAATATCAACTTAATAGCAGCTATGGCATTTACTCCCATTTTATAGGTATATATTTTTAAGGCCAACTCTCAAGATGCTGTAGACATGGGCGGCGCCTGTGGCTCAGTCAGTAAGGCGCCAGCCCCATATACCGAGGGTGACGGGTTCAAACCCGGCCCCGGCCAAACTGCAACCAAAAAACAGCCGGGCGTTGTGGCGGGCGCCTGTAGTCCCAGCTACGCGGGAGGCTGAGGCAAGAGAATCGCTTAAGCCCAGGAGTTGGAGGTTGCTGTGAGCTGTGTGAGGCCACGGCACTCTACCGAGGGCCATAAAGTGAGACCTTGTCTCTACAAAAAAAAAAAAAAAAAAAAGATGCTGTAGACCTGTCAGCAAAGAGCTAAGCACTTGCTAATATAAGACATACTGATGCAATATTTTTGATAACTGAACAGATCAATTCCAATATCAGGTATTGCTACAAGAATTTCAGATTAAAATATTTATGAGTCCATTGAGATTTTTAAGATAATAAAAACATAACAGTACATTTATGGTTTTTTTCCCTGTATTTCTCTCATCACTCTAAACTGCAAAATACTGTGAAGTTAAACTGGAAAGATTATAGTTATCAGAAGCAAATATATTCCTTTTCCCCACACCATTTTTAAAATTTGGCCTAGGGAGAAAGAGTTACATAAAGAAAAACTAAGGAAAGAAAATCATACATATTGAAAAATACTATGATAACAAAACCTGACAACATTTTGTTGTGAGGATGGTCAGAGTCAGGATCTAATTTTTCTGACCTAACTATGTTTGTCAAAATAAAACACAAAAAGCAATACGGAAAAATATGGAGTCTAAATGTTAAGGATCATTTATAAATCTAACTTTTGCTCCTAATAAGAAATCACTTAAAAGTGACAAACTTGTTCCTTATAGTACATTTACAAAATTTTCACTCTTCTATTGTGAAAGTGGTAAGACGAATTTTTTTAAATGATGCTGAAATGCAATTGGTTGAGTAATAACAAAATTTAGAGCACTTTGAATGATTTATGAAAAATCGAAATACAAATTGAGTAGGGAATAATTATATAGTAGACTACTACAAGAACAAAAATGTATCTGTAGTTTCCAAGAATTCAGAATACTCATCTAAAAATAAGAGAGCTTTCTTCTTCTGGCTTAGCTTGTACTTCACTGTGTGTCCTTGAAAACCTGTTGAGTCTTCCATAGCCTCATCTTTCTTCCTTGTAAAATGAGAAAAGAGGCATGACCCAAAATACCTAAAATCCTTCTTGCATCCAAGTTCTGTAATTTCGCATTGCTATTCTCTCTTTTCTGTATCTGTCTTCCATGTTTATTTCCCCTGTCCTCACATCTTTCCTTTCTTTATACCCTTTTCTCTATTGTCCACTCTCTTCCACACTTGTTTGTGTATGTAAAGTTTGTGCATTTATAAGAGTCTATGTGATTGTGTCTATGTTTATTTATCTTTCTGTCTATAGAGAAAGAGAACAAAAAAATTTCTTCAAAATACGGATGTGATTTATGTAAGATTTTTCATTTCTGTGAATTGAGTTTTAATAAATTTGAAATTAGAATAGATTTAGTTCATAAATGTACATTGTTAGGAAACATTTCCTTTTCTTCAACTTTAAAAAATTACTTTATTATCATAAATTATATAGTAGATCCTATGAATGATTCAAAATAGAATCTAGGAATTTTTTTACACTGGGTTTGAAAAGTGGATAGAAACATTAACTTTGAAACATTCAGTAAAACTAAAGAATATGTCTATTTGCTTTGGTTTTAATGAATAACTTTTTAAAAATTTCAATGTTGGTAAACAAGTACTGAAAATGTATTGATTTCTTTTCTCTTAACATCAAGATTTAGTATATGCATTGTTGATGGTGAATTGCTGTAACCTTTTCTTCCTGACACTGGTGGGTCTTCTTGGGGAGACCTCCCAGGACTGGCTTTTCGACAGAAGTCCTCGACAGACACCACCTTATCATACATTGTTCTTAGTTTTGTTGGAAAAATCATCCTCTTGTGTGTTTATTCACTTATACCACTGATGATGCTTTCAAACTTATTATCTTTTTGCTCATGACCTCTCATTTGTTGTTAGTAGGAGTGATAATTTGAGGTGGAGAAATGAGAAAAGATGTGAGTAGAGCAGCTAAGCGGTGGAAATACAGGTAGAGATGAGAGAAAGACAGAGAGAAACATAGAAATAATTTTCACATGTAAATATCTTTAGCAACATTTATTTCCAACATTTGTCTGTTCTCATTCTAATATTTGACCTGAGGGTCCGGATCATTTGTTCACTTTTAGAAGGCAGCTCCTTGCCCACTCTCACTTCCACCCCTACTGTACTATGTTGAAGCTGATTGTTTGTAGGGGTTTCTCTTTGCTACCCTTTAAATTAATTAATAGGAGTTGTTTTTTTTTCAGGACCATCACAAGAACAAGGACATAGTAGTATTTAAATATTCATTTAATCAATGATTAAAAGAAAAAAACAATGGATTATAATTATACTGAATATATTTTTTCCGTGATTTAATAATTCAATAGATACTGGCTTTGAAGAGTGTCTAACTTTGAAGATTATTGTATTTTATTTGCTTTAAAAACAATTAAATATTATCAGAGTAGAAAGTACAAAAACTATGCAGATTTATCATTAACAGTTTGTAGAAGAATCATTTCATGAGAACCAAGAAAAATAGTGCTTCTCTGGAAATTCCAGTGCAGTGGCACATCTATTCTTTTGTCTGTCTTTCATGCAAATATTCATTTGCCCATAAACCATGTATTTATTCAGCATTTATTAACCAATGTTTCTTTACCACTTTTAACTCCATAGAAAGATAAAAGTCCATTTTCTCCAAAAATTGCCTTTTTTGATAAAAAGAAAGTGGGGCTCAATGCCTGTGGCTCAAGCAGCTAAGGTGCCACCACATACACCAGAGCTTGAATTCAGCCCGGGCCTGCCAAACAACAATGACAACTACAACCAAAAAAATAGCTGGGCGTTGTGCCAGGTGCCTGGAGTCCCAGCTACTTGGGAGACTGAGGCAAGAGAATCGATTAAGCCCAGGAGTTGGAGGTTGCTGTGAGCTGTGATGATACGGCACTCTACTACCCAGGGAAAATTTTTTCTTGTCTCAAGAAAAAAATAAAATAAAGTCGGAAAAATGTGTATAGAAACATATATATATATACATTTTCAAAGAATGTAAAACCCCTTTTGAAGGAAAAATGTGAATACAACAATTACATTTAAAATAAGTTATATAATGACAATGGAATAGTTCTGATCTGGGTTTCTATATGGCATAAATTTATACATTATCTACCAGTAAGTTAAGAATCATGGATCAGAAAAGAGTATAGAATAGTAGAAGGAAAAAAAACAACTTTTTCATTCTGTGTCAAAGTATACTGAATAGGACTATATACTTCCACATCACCTGTATTCAAATTACTTGAATGAAAATTATATTATTAAACTACCTTGGTATACATACCATGACCATGGCCACATAGAAATAATTAAAAGCATTAGTGAGTACACATTTTCTATGCCATTTTTCTATGTGTTTTCCCAGAATAGCTGCTTCTCTCTAGCCCTGATATGACCACAATCCATATTCTTTTCTCCCCATTTCAATTCATGAGTTCCAGCTGCACCATTCTCCAGGGCTCTTCTAAATCTTTCCCTCATTAATCAACAAAATGAGCAGAGAGCCAGTGTTCCCTAGCTGTCAACGGAAGAGAAAAATTGGACTGAGAAGGGATTGGCAGGAATGTGGTAGAGAGAAGTGGCAGCATCAAGTGGGACCCTTTCCTGCACAGATGCGACGCTCCTTCCAGCCAGCACACTCCACTGGATTTATCTATTTGATTTACAGAAAACTTCACCTGATTTGGTAGCTACTTATTTATTGATTTATTTCATGGAAAAATATTTCTTTTGCAATATTTTAAAACAAATCATCATGAATGAAATCACCTATGAAAGGCAAACCCTGTGGTTAGATAATGCCCATCCTCCTAAATCGGCGATGTGATTTGGGAGTTATCTACAATTTCTCCTGCGGTTCACAGAACATTCAAAGAAGTGCACAGGGGAAAAGTGAAAAACCCGAGGCTCTTGTCAACTTCTAAATGCACAATCCATACGTCTAAATTAGTCAGATTATCTATCGTCTTTCTCGCCAGAATTAAACTTCCTTTAAAAGAAAATAACACTTGATTTGATCTTTGGTCTTCCATTTTTCTTCTTTTTACTTCCTAAGCGTCTCCTCCATCAGCTACACTCTGCTCACACAAGGTCTTAACAGCCCTTTCAGTTAACAATCTCTGGCTTCTCAGAATTTATCCATTGAGGGAACAGCTCCTTTCTCCCACAGGTCAGCGAAAGGAAAACTGAAAGGGTCTTCTTTGAAATGGAAATGAGGGAAGGGGAAAGATAAGGGGATGAAAATAAGAACTGAAGGCATTGCCTTGCGGTTTTCTCCCTTGAAGGCTTGCTAACCATGGAGAGTGGAGATGTCCTGTGAATCTTGTGGCGCAGCGAGCAGTAACCCAGCACAAACATAGTGTTTCTTTGAACTCTCAAATTTCATTATTAAAAGCAAGGGAATTGGGTTTTTATTAGCTGTTTTATCTTAACATGAAAGCAGTGCTTTAAATGTGTTAATTGTAGGTATATTACCATCACCATCCCCCCAGTGAGATCCTGTATGAACAGAAAGCACCGAGAAGGCACACCGTGCTTGCTCTGAGTCCCCCTGGCCTTCTAACACTCCATGGAAAAACATGAATTACTAGTCAAAGAGGAGGCCTTAGAGCTTGGACTTAGCCTGACTATATCATGAAGACTGGAACACTATTCACGTTTCTGAAACATCCTTAAGTGCAAACATATTTTTAAAAATATAAATAACAGTATATGACAGGAATTTTGAAGTACTATGAATTGTAGATCTTCTATTCACATGATCAACAGATGTATTTCTTTCTTCCTTATTCTTAAGTAAAGTTTATGTAATAGATTCAATTTATCTACCTCCCATAAGAGGTAATAGCTTTTCTAAATCCATTCATTCACTTGTTCACCTTTTATGTGGCATCTTTATTTTAGACACAACATCCATATTTGATTTGGTCTCTCTGGAATTTCTATTCTGCCCCATTCTTGTTTGCCTATTCAAGTAATAATATTAACTTTTTTAAAAAAAAATCATGGGGATATGTTGTATATTAACTTCTTTGGTCCCCACTAATTTGTCTTCTTTTTTGTATTTTCATGCTAGTTCTTGCCTGTTGGTTTTTCCAAATGAATTCACAATCATATTGACCAGCTTATAAAAATAAATCTTAGTGTTTTATTGGGAATGATTTAATTAAAATACAATCTAGGAAAAAAGGGCATCTTACAGAATTTTCATTATTTATTTATTTTCTCCTGCTGCTGCTGTGCAATCTGCCTCGCTGTAAGCAGTCTGTGGGCCCAGAGGCCAGGAAATGGTTCCGGACCACAGTTTGCTCTGGCCTGGGGCAGTATGGAAGGCCCAGGGATACAGTATTTTCTTTTTCTATTCATAACTGTAGTATGGCTTTCCATCTGATGTACTCTTTTCTCTGAGTAGTTCAGGATTGTTTTTTATTTTTTTCTCATACATGTTTTGACCATTGTATGTTAATCTATCTTTGTGTGTTTTATTTCTATCATAAGCAAAACTTTATCTTCCATTACATAGTCTGATTTTTATTTGTATATGCACTGGCTATTGTTTTTTTTTTTTTTTTTACTGACTATTGATTTGTATGCTAATTTTATTACTTTGTACTTTGCTATATTTTGTTATTGTGAATTAGCTTTTCCTTTGATTCTTTTGAAGTTTCCAGCTATCTAATTATAAAATCTGTAAGTAGAATTGTCTTTATTTTTAATTTTACACCTTCTTTTCAGATTATGACACCACTAACAGACTATCTGTTTTAGATATCTGGCAAATTATTACAAATACAGTATATGTCAAAAACTCAAAATTAGAAAGATTTTCTTTCCTTTTTTCTTGAATTTATGAAAATTATTCAATGTTTGTCCTTTAAGTAAGATTCTGCCTTTTCAGTAGATGTATAGTACTTAACTTTAAGAGGTCATTTTCTTATTAAATACTGATCTACCAGCTTCTATTTTACTAACTCTACTTTGTTAGAGTGAGTGTTGAAGTCTTCCAAATATATTTTTTCTGGGTAGAGAGAGACCAAATAACATTTTCTTTGGAGAGGGGGTTTAAGCAAAGGCTTTCATTAACTGATATCTTAGTATTACAATCCTTTATATTCTTCAATTAACTTTACTTGGTCTAGAAGTATAATTTACAATTTGCTGTTGTGTTTTGTTTACTCATATTTAACATTTAACAATGTATTTTCTGATTTCATATTTATTACACCATTTGTGTTGATTTCTTTCAGTTTACTTTGCTGTTTTTGATGGAAGATTTTAAATTGAGTATGTTCCTCATTTATTCTCATTTAACATTTAGATATTTTAATACTGTATATTTTCCATTCATAATGCTTTAGCTTAATCCCACAATTCTGATATATTTTCTTATCATTACTATTTTCAAGAAACTTTGACATACAATTTTTGTAAATTTTCTTTGACCCAAATGTTAATGCACACTTGTATTTTTAAACTTTAATGATCTTAAAATTGTTATTAATTTTTAGTTTTATGCTTTAAATGTAGAGAATACTATTTTTGTTACTCTTATTTATGAGAATTCATTGGGGGTTAGTGTGCAGCCTAAAGTTCAGTTGATTTTTAGGCATAGCCCAAATTCTTTTAAAAGAAGACGTATCTTGTAACATCAAAGTGGAGTACTTGATTTGTTATCTTCCTGGATTGTGTTTGATTATAAGAAATACGTTAAAGTCAGCTATGGTTAGTATGCATATTTCTTTTCCAATCCCTCTTCTTAATAAATTTCACCATATTTCTTTGGTTGTTCACCCCAAACTCCAGAAATCACTCTTTACATCTCTTTTTTCTTCATTCCTTCTAAACATGAAGCATATCATTAGGTGAATTGCAAACTCTCAAGTCTACATACACATCTTAATTTTTACATTTTTACTCCAGCTGTGATACCGTCATAACTTGTTCCAAAGACTTGTCTCTTAGCTGACACTAATGGCTCTTCCACTGTGCTCAAAGCTGGAAGATGATGTTACCCATTACCTATCTAAAAATTATTGTCACCCTGTTTTTCTAAGACATGATTAAAATTTCTTCAGAGGTTATATAAGAACCTACCATCATCATCTTGCATCACTTTCCACTTCTCTTAGTAGATAACAGTCTAAGCTAGCCCTTTTCCATTTCCACTACTTAAGAAATTTCGAACTCCAAGTTTTTGCATAAATTAGACTCTCTTTTGTTGACATATTCTATCAATCACTTCTTTCATTTTTATTTTTTAATTTAATTTTTTATTAAATCATAAACGTATACATTTATGGGGTACAATGTAATGACTTGATAGACAATCTGGAATGCTTCAATCAAACTGATTAACATAGCCATCACTTCCCTTACTTATTTTTTGTGGTAAGACATTTATTATTTACTCTTAGTTGTTTTGAAATGTCCCCTTGCACAACTATTCCCTGTGTGCTTCAACTTAAACATCACTTAGGCAAATTAAGGCTTTCCTTTCACTTTTCTCTCTCTCGTACTCTTCTCCAATTTTAAGTAAATTACTAAATTCCTTTATCATTATAATTGTGTTTTAATAAATTTGTAATTATACTTTATTTTGTCCGTATTCACTTAATTTCTTACTGCCCATTGTACTGTAAATTCCATGAAGGCAGGAATTGTGTCTGGCTGTATTTTGTCACATTATGTCATACGTCCATAATCAACTGCACATTACCCTAGAGATCTGAAAATAGGAAAATCACTTACTATTCTTGAAAGATCTTTCAAACTACTCTTCTCTTACAATATTTCATAAGATATCTGAGTAAGTTAATTGCCACAACTAGTAGGTCATTGCTAAGCTTCCTTTAGGCCTCGCCTGCATACTCAAGCTGCCTGCCATGATAGGATGTTTCAGAGTTCACTTGTTGGCAATGTCATTCCCAATGCAGAGATGCTAAAAACTGGGACCTCTAAGAAGCGTTTAGATCCTCAGGACCCTGTCCTCATGAACGGATTGATGCCCCTATCACAGAGTGGACTCCTTTCAGGGTGAATGGGTTCCTTATAAAAAGCCAAGTTACGCCTTTGCCTTCTCCCCTGACTTCTCTTTGCTGTCCTGCAATGGGATAATGTAGTGAGAAAGCCCTTCCAAGATGCCTGCTTCTTGATCTTGCACTTCCTAGCTGCAGAATCACATATAAGTAAATTTCTGTCCTGTTTGGTATGATTAATAATATTAGATTTAAGTCAGCCATAAACATTGCATGTCCGGGACTAAAATGAGATGAAGTGGTTCCAGAGAAAGAGAGACAGATATAAGTTTCTCTTCATTTGTTTTTTATTATATGTATTTATATTTGAGTATGTGGTTGGTTTCTTCTAATAATCTACCTTGTATTTCTTTAGTATGTAACATAAAGTTAGTTAGGCTTAGTGACATAACTATGCAAATTAATTTTGGCTGATACATTTAATGGCATATGCAGATAGGAAAACAGAAAAGAAAAAGGTGATGGAAGACAGTTAAAATTAAATATTTTTATAATACTATTAACAGACAGAAATTTTCTTATTTTTGGCTTCTCTGTTTATTTAATTAAATTAATTAATTAATTTTGTTTGTTTGTTTTTTTACCCCAAAGTTAGGAAATTTATTTATTTATTTTTTAATTGTTAAATCATAGCTGTGTACATTTGTGCAATCAAGGGGTACAGTATGCTGGTTTCATATACAATCTGAAATATTCTCATCAAACTGTTCAATGTAACCTTCATGGCATTTTCTTAGTTATTGTATGTGGACATTTGTATTCTGCATTTAGTAGGTTTCACCTGTACCCATTCTAAGATGCACTGTAGGTGTGGCACCACATATTATCCTCCTTACACCTTCCCTTCCCTTGGCTCCTTCCCCATATTCTTGTGCTATAGTTGGGTTATAGCCTTCGTATAAAAGCTATAAATTAGTGTCATAGTAGGGCTGAGTACATTGGATACTTTTTTTTCCATTCTTGAGATACTTTGCTAAGAAGAATATGTTCCAGCTCCATCCATGTAAACATGAAAGAGGTAAAATCTCCATCTTTGTTTAAGGCTGCATAATATTCCACGGTATACATGTACCACAATTTGCTAGTCCATTCGTGGGTCGATGGGCACTTGGGCTTCTTCCATGACTTAGCAATTATGAATTGGGCTGCAATAAAGATTCTGGTACAGATGTCTTTGTTATATTGTGATTTTTGGTCTTATGGGTATATACCTAGTAAAGGAATTATAGGATTGAATGGCAGGCCTATTTTTAGATCTCTAAGTATTCTCCAAACATCCTTCCAAAAGGAACGTAGTAGTGTGCATTCGCACCAGCAGTGTAGAAGTGTGCCCTTTCCTCCACATCCACGCCAATGTCTCTGGTTTTGGGATTTTGTTATGTGGGCTACTCTTACAGGGGTTAGGTGATATCTCAGAGTAGTTTTGATTTGCATTTCTCTGATGATTAAGGATGATGAGCTTTTTTTCATGTGTCTGTAGATTTTGCATCTATCTTCTTTTGAGAAGTTTCTCTTCAAGTCCTTTGCCCACCCTGAGGTGGGATCACTTGTTCTTTTCTTGCTAATACGTTTGAGTTCTCTGTGTATTCTGGTTATTAAACCTAAATCGGACATATAACCTGCAAATATTTTCTCCCATTCTGAGGGCTGTCTGCTTGTTTTACTTACTATGTTCTTGGCTGTGCAGAAGCTTTTTAGTATGATCAGGTCACAGTAATGTATTTTGATACTGCTTTAATGGCTTGGGGAGTCCTCCTCATAATATATACACCCAGGCCAATTCCTTCAAGAGTTTTCCCTGCACTTTCTTCAAGTATTTTTATAGTTTCATGTCTTAAGTTTAAATCTTTTATCCACTGAGAGTCTATCTTAGTTAATGGTGAAAAGCGTGGGTCCAGTTTCAGTCTTCTACACATCACCAGTCAGTTCACCCAGCACCATTTGTTAAATAGGGAATCTTTTCCCCCACTGAATGTTTTTAATTGGCTTGTCAAAGATCAAATAACGGTAAGTAGGTGGATTCATTTCTTGGTTCTGTATTCTGTTTCAGACATCTACTTGTCTGTTTTTGTCCCAGTACCAGGCTGTTTTGATCACTATTGATTTACAGTACAGCTTCAGGTCTGGTAGCGTGATTTCTCCTGCTTTTTTTTTTTATTTCTTTCTTTCTTTTTTCTTTTTTTTATTAATATTAAATCAGAGCTGTGTACATTAATGTGCTCATGGGGCCGCATACTGGTTTTATAAACAGTTTGACACATTTTCATCACACTGGTTGACATAGCCTTCTTGGCATTTTCTTAGTTATTGTCTTAAGACAATTATATTCTACATTTACTAAGTTTCACATATACCCTTGTAAGATGAACCACAGGTGTAATCCCACCAATCACCATCCCTCCACCCATCCTCTCCCCTCCCTCTCTCCCTCTTAGGTTATAACTGGGTTATAGATTTCATATGAAAGCTATAAATTAGTTTCATACAAGGGCTGAGTACATTTGATACTTTTTCTTCCATTCTTGATATACTTTACTAAGAAGAATATGTTCCAGCTCAATCCATGTAAACATGAAAGAGGTAAAGTCTCCATCTTTCTTTAAGGCTGCATAATATTTCATGGTATACATATACCATAATTTATTAATCCATTCATGGATCGATGGACACTTGGGCTTTTTCCATGACTTAGCAATTATGAATTGGGCTGCAGTAAACATTCTGGTACAAATATCTTTGTTATAATGTGATTTTTGGTCTTCTGGGTACATACCTAGTGGAGGAATTATAGGATTGAATGACAAATCTACTTTTAGATCTCTAAGTGTTCTCCAAACATCTTTCCAAAAGGAATATATTAATTTGCATTCCCACCAGCAGTGTAGAAGTGTTCCCTTTTTTCCACATCCATACCAACATCTCTGGTCTTGGGATTTTGTGATATGGGCTAATCTTACTGGAGTTAGATGGTATATCAAGGTAGTTTTGATTTGCATTTCTCAGATGATTAAACATGATGAGCATATTTTCATATGTCTGTAGGCTGTGTGCCTGTCTTCTTCAGAGAAGTTTCTCTTCAAGTTCCTTGCCCAGCCTGTGATGGGATCATTTGTTCTTTTCTTGCTTATACATTTGAGTTCTCCGTAGATTCTGGTTATTAAACCTTTGTTGGAGACATAACCTGCAAATATCTTCTCCCATTCTGAGGGCTGTCTGCTTGCTTTACTTACTGTCTTCTTGGCTGTGCAGAAGCTTTTTAGTTTGATCAGGTCCTAGTAGTGTATTTTTGAAGCTGCTTCAATTGCCCAGGGGTTCCTCCTCATAAAATCCTCACCCAGACCGATTGCTTCAGGAGTATTCCCTGTACTCTCTTGTAGTATTTTTATAGTTTCATGTCTTAAGTTTAATCTTTAATCCAGAGAGAGTCTATCTTAGTTAATGGTAAAAAGTTTCAGTCTTCTACTGGTTGCCAGCCAGTTCACCCAGCACCATTTGTTAAATAGGGAATATTTTCCCCACTGAACATTTTTAATTGGCTTGTCAAAGATCAGATAACAGTAAGTAGCTGGATTCATCTCTTGGTTCTCTATTCTGTTCCAGACATCTACTTCTCTGTTTTTGTGCCAGTACCATGCTGTTTTGAACACTATTGGTTTATAGTATAGTCTGAGGTTTGGTAGTGTGATTCCTCCAGCTTTGTTTTTATTTCTGAGTAATGTCTTGGCTATTCAAGTTTTTTTCTGATTCCATGTAAAACAAAGTATTATTTTTTCAAGATCTTTAAAGTATGACAGTGGAGCTTTAATAGGGATTGCATTAAAATTGTATATTGCTTTGTGTAGTATGGTCATTTTAACAATGTTGAGTCTTCCCAGCCATGAGCATGGTATGTTTTTCCATTTGTTAACATTTTCAGCTATTTTTTTCATAGAGTTTCATAGTTCTCTTTATAGAGATCTTTTCTGTCTTTTGTTAGATAAACTCCCAAATATTTCATCTTCTTTGGCACTACTGTGAATGGAATAGAGTCCTTAACTTTTTTTCAGCTTGACTATTGTTGTTATATATAAAGGCTATCGATTTATGAATGTTGATTTTGTAACCTGAGAGGCAGCTGTATTCCTTGATCACGTCTAAGAGTTTTGTAGTAGAGTCCTTCTTGGAGTTTTCCAGATATACAATATCATCTGTGAAGAGAGAAAGTTTGAGCTCTTCTGACCCGATATGGATACACTTGATCACCTTTTCTTTCATAATTGCAATGGCTAAGACTTCCATTACAATGTTAAAACGCAGTGGAGACAATGGGAAACCTTGTCCGGTTCCTGATCTGAGTGGAAATGATTTCAATTTAACTACATTCAATACAATATTGGCTGTGGGTTTGCTGTTGATAGCCTCTATCAGTTTAAGAAATGTCCCTACTATACAAATTTTCTTAAGAATTCTGATCATGAATTGATGCTGGATATTATCAAAAGCTTTTTCTGCATCAATTGAGAGAATCATATGGTCTTTGTTTTTTGACGTGTTTATGTGCTGAATTACATTATAGATTTACAGATATTGAACCAGCCTTGAGACCCTTGGATAAAACCAACTTGGTCGTGGTGTATAATTTGTTTGATATGTTGCTGGATTCTGTTTGTTAGGATCTTGTTGAATATTTTTGCATCTATATTCATTAGTGATATTGGTCTATAATTTTCTTTTCTTGTTGGGTCTTTTCCTGGTTTGGGGATCATGATGATGTTTGCTTCATAGAACATGTTGGGTAGTCTTCCTTCTACTTCTACATTTGGAATAGGTTGAGTAATATAGGTACTAGTTCCTCTTTAAAGGTTTGGTAGAATTCTGACATGAAGCCATCTGGTCCCTGGCTTTTCTTTTTGGGGAGATCTCCTATGGTTGATGCTATTTCAGAACTTGATATGGGCCTGTTCAACATTTCCACTTGATTCTGGCTAAGTCTTGGAAGGTGACGTGCTTCCAAGTATTGGTCAATTTCCTTAAGATTTTCATATTTCTGAGAATAAAGGTTCTTGTAATATTCATTAAGGATTTTTTGAATTTCTGAGGAGTCTGTTGTTATTTTGTCTTTGTCATTTGTGATTGATGAAATTAGAGATTTTACTCTTTTTTTTCCTGGTTAGGTGAGCCAAAGGTTTATCTATTTTATTAACATTTTAAAAAAACCAACTTTTTGATTTATTGATCTGTTGTATAATTCTTTTGTTTTTAATTTCATTTACTTCTGCTCTAATTTTGTTATTTATTTTTTTCTGCTGGGTTTGGAGTTGGAATGTTCTTTATTTCCAGTTCCTTGAGATATCCCATTAAGTTGTTAACTTCCTCTCTTTCCGTTCTCTTGAGGAAAGCTTGCAATGCTGTAAATTTCCCTCTTAGGACTGCCATGGCGGTATCACAGAGGTTCTGATAATTCGTGTCTTCATTGTCGTTTTGTTCCATAAATTTGGCAATTTCCTTCTTCATCTCATCTCTAACTCAGCTATCATTCAGCATAAGGTTATTTAACTTCCATGTTTTTGTATGAGTATGAAGATTCCTGTTGTTACTGAGTTCAACTTTTATTCCATGGTGGTCTGAGAAGATGCAAGGTATAATTTCTATTCCTTTAAATTTAAGGAGGCCAGACTTGAGAACTAAGATGTGATTGATTTTGGAATAGGTTTGGTGGGCTGATGAGAAGTATGTGTATTCAGTTTTGTTGGGATTAAATGTTCTGTAGATGTCTGCTAGATCCAACTGTTGGATGCTAAGGTTTAAATCTAAGATTTCTTTGCTCAGCTTCTTATTGGAGGATCAATCTAGCACTTCCAAGGAAGTGTTGAAATCTCCAACTATTATGGAGCTGGAGGAAATCAAGTTGCTCACGTCTGTTAGAATTTCTTTTATAAATTGAGGCACATTCTGATTGGGTACATAAACATTCTAATTGAAATCTCATCATATTAAGTATTAACCTTAATCAATATGAAGTGACCATTCTTATCCTTCTTTACTTTTGTTGGTTTAAAGCCTATTGTGTCTGCAAATAGAATTGCAACACCTGCTTTCTTCTGATTGCTATTTGCCTGAAATATGGATGACCACCTTTCACCCTGAGTCCATATTTGTCTTTTACAGTAAGATGTGACTCTTGTATGCAGCAAATATCTGTCCTGAGTTTTTGTATCCAGTCAGCTAACTTGTGCCTTTTTAGAGGACAGTTTAAGCCTTTCACATTAATGGAGAATATTGATAAGTCTGGTAAAAGATTGGATATCTAGTTTTTTGGTAAAAGATTGGATATCTAGTTTTTTGAAAGTCCAATGGACACTTTTAATCCTTTTGCCATTGTGGGAGTTGGAGTTTGATCAAAAGTTTCTGAGTGGGTTTACTTTCATGGTAGAGGATTGAGCTGGTCATTATGGAGGATAAGACTGAGAATATCCTGAAGATCTGGATTGGTTATGGCAAATTTCTTCAACATATGAATGTCATTAAAGAACTTAATTTCTCCATCATAAATGAAACTCAGTTTAGCTGGATACAGGATCTGGTGTTGAAAATTATTTTGCCTTAGGAGATTTAAAGTCGATGACCACCCTTTTCTGGCTTGAAAAGTTTTAACAGAGAGATCTGCAGTCATTCTAATATTCTTCCCTTTGTAGGTAATGGATTTCTTGCGTCTGGCTGCTTTCAGAATTTTCTCCTTCATATTGACACTAGTGAAATTAATTATGACATGCCTGGGGGATGTGTTATTCAGATTGAGTCATGCTGGGGTCCTGAAACTGCCTGCTATGTGAATTTCAGAATCCTTGGCATGTCTGGAAAATTCTCTTTCATAATTTCATAGAGAAGGGACTCTGTGCCTTGCAAGACCACTTCATCACTTTTGGGGATTCCAATGAGGTGGATATTATCTTTCTTCGAATTATCCCAGAGCTCTCTGAGAGAATGATCTGTTTTTGCTCTCTATTTCTCTTCCTTTCTGAGAGTTTTGGAGCATTCAAAGCCTTTGTCTTCAGTTTCAGAAGTCCTTTCTTCTAATTGATCCACTCTGTTACTGAGGGATTCTACTGTATTTTTCAGATCTTTGAGGGCTACAAATTTTTGCTTCAGTGCATCAAAATCTTTGGAGGTTTTGTCATTAAATTCTTGAGACAACTTTTGAATTTCTCCTCGAATTTCTACTTCAGACGTTTGAATTTCTCTTCAAATTTCTAATTCCAAATTTTGCTCCATTCTGTTAATCTTCTTTGCAATCCAAATTCTGAATTTGATTTCTGATATCTCAGCCAGCTGTTTATGAATGGGATCTTCAGCTACATCTGCCATATCTTTCCTTAGAGGGGTTGATCTATTCTGGTTATTCATGTTAGCAGAGTTTTTCCGCTGATTCCGCCCCATAATTTTTTTTACATCATTTGACTTTTCCCATGGAGCTTTGTCAATGACCTGTACAGTGCTATGGCCTGAGAAACTGGGGACCTATTTGGTATGGTGGGCCTAAGTGTTTCTGTCTTGTTTTCAGCTGGTCTGTGTTCGACCGTAGTGAAACAGTTACTCTGGGTTGAAGTCTCTGCTGTGGAGAAACACCAGTAATTAAGACACCCCACCTCCCACAGGCAACAGTTGGAAAAGGAGAATCAAACCTTCCTGCAACCACACACCCAGGGCACAACTTGAATTGTCCTTGGGTGATTGGCTCACTTCTAAAGGTCCAAATCTATTGTCTAAGTCAGCACCTGTCTCAGGTGGGAGAGTTTCAAAGGTCTCTGGCAACTGGATCACAGTGGTCTGGTGACAATTCAAATATGACTTGCTCCAGTGCTCCGTGAAGTCAGGAGGACCCACCCAGCAAGTAGATTAGTGTGGGAAGGTTGGTGTCTCCTTCACCATCTTGTACCTCTGTCACACCCAGTCACTGAAAGCCCCGCAGGGCTGTGACTGAGCAGATACTCCAGAGGTTTGCACCTGCCTAAATCACAAGGAAATCTGTATCTACTCAGCCAGGCCACTGCTCTCTGCCTCTATCCAGCAGGGGGCAGTTGAGGCCTGATAACCTCAGGCACTTTATGGAGGCTGGGAGGTCTTCCCTCATTTCCAGCCCCACCCCTGATTGATGTTACTGTCTGAACAGAACAACTTTGTGGGAGTTTATTTCTGACCCTTCTAAATTCCTCTGTAGAAGAGGAACTGATCTGAGTTCCCAGAACCTGTGCCTCAGGCTCTATCTTTATTCCTGCAGGTTTGTATTCCCAGCATGGTTAGCTGTCAGCTCCAGTCTCCTGCTTTCCTTTGTCTATAGGCTGATGATCCCCGGAGGGCCAGGTGCAACTTAGGCTCAGTAAAGGGGTCCTCTGGGTCGGCCCTGCCCCACGAATTTCCTGGCTGTGCACATGCGTTTTCTAGTCCCCATGCTCCAACCAAGCCGGTACTGCCTCAGGCAAACCCCTTACTCATGGGGCCTGTGTTTCAGTCCCAGATCTTTTTTGTGGTGGTTGCCATCTGAGAAGGTTCCCGGCCTCTTCTGGTTGCCCAGGGAGAAAGGTGGTGTGGCATTGGGATATCTGGGGGGTGGACTTTATTGTTACCAAAAACGGCTGCTGCTCTGCGCCTCGGAGCACTGCTGCTCTGGCATGATTCCTTCTCAGCGGACCTTCATCTCCTCACTCCCGTTCCGCAGAATCAGCACTGACCGGCTACAGTCCAGGACCTGTCCGTGCCCCTCAAGAAATCACCCAAGGATCTAGACTCCTGGGTAACAGGCCTCCTGACCTAGAGTGAGAGTGGAGTGGAGTGCTGGGAGCTCAGAATTGCAGGTCGAAACACCAAACTCATTCCAACTGAGCAAATAAATAGATAAAAAGGCTACCAGACACACAAGCCGATAGATGCACAAACAATGAGAAACACATAGACATACAGACAACAACAATGACAACAACAACAAAAAACACAACTATAATAAAAATAATGATAATCTTACAGTAACTGAAAAAAGGTAAAAAGCATACAAACAAAATGAACAAACAAGAAAACCTCTAAAAATCTGATGTAAGCACTCTCAGAAACCATATGGAGGGAAGAAGAGGAAGAGAGAAGGAAAAAAAGTGGTTTTCATAAAAAATGTTAAAAAAGAAGAAAGAAAAAATTAAAAATAGAAAAAATAAAAATATATATAAAAATATAATAATAATTAACAATAGCTCCTGCAAGAAAATGATGAGAAAAAAAAGAAAAAAAGTGCACCAAATACAAAAATATTATTCTTGTATATATGTAGAAATATACATATATATGTAGGATGTAGGGATCAACTTTTGATGGAATATATTTATAATGCAATATACTTCCTGGACACCAAGTGGCACTGTGAGTGTTTCTCAGGCTTATACCTGATTAACAGTTAATACTGTTACCATGGTAACCACCCTACTTGGCTGATCTCCATTTTGGAGTTTCTGTAAAGTTTATCACCTAATTGTTGTGGAATCTCAGCTGCTCTGTTCCAGACAGCACGCCTAGCCAACCTCCCAACTCAATGCAGGATTCCACGCTTCACAAATCTTTCCACTCTGCTCCCACGTTCTCCTGTAACTGGTGACTGCAACCGGCTGTGGGGGAGGTATCTGGCTGCCACCGGCTTTAACTGCTGCCGGCACCTGTGGCTGATGCGGGCTCTCACAGCTACCACGCACAGAGAACTTATCCTCAGTTTTTGTGGCTCAGACTCTCACTTTTGAATCTGGACTTTTGAGTCCAGCCACCCGCAAGTTCGCCACACAGTCTGAACTGTCAGCCCACTCCAATATTCCCCACCAGGAATGGTCCGGTCTATTTAATCACTCCTGTTGTTCTAGGGGAAGGTGTCCGCCATTTTGGATAATTCAAAATGTCTGTTTCGAAGGCGAGATCCCTTCTCTTCAATTTTCCATTGGATTGCTTAGCTCTTTGTGGTTCTGAGTGGCTCTCCTTTTGGGTGCCACACTGGGCTCAGGAATAAATTTTCATAAATTGGGTTTGGCCAGGAATTGTAGGCTGCTGTCCTCCGTGAGGGAGGGGCCCACCGGACAAAACAGCCAAGCATGAAAAATCTCTACAACAGTGTCCGTGGTTTTAAATTACACCTCATATACAGCAATAGGCCATTTCACTGCACATCTCCAGGTGTCTGTAATAATCCATTCAGGGAAAATGTTCACACCCCTTTTCCTCTCACCTGATGACTTGGGAGAGGTGAGCTACACGTCCGTCTTGTCTGCCATCATGGTCCGCCTCCTTTGTTTTTATTTCTGAGTAATGTTTTGGCTATTTGAGGTTTTTTCTGATTCCATATAAAACAAAGTATTATTTTTTCAAGATCTTTAAAATATGACAATGGAGCTTTGATAGGAATAGCATTAAAATTATATATTGCTTTGGTTAGTATAGACATTTTAACAATGTTGATTATTCCCAGCCACGAGCATGGTAAGTTTTTCTATTTGTTAACATCTTCAGCAATTTTTTTTCTTATAGTTTCATAGTTCTCTTTATAGAGATCTTTCATGTCCTTTGTTAAATAAACTCCCAAATATTTCATCTTCTTTGGCACTACTGTGAAAGGAATAGAGCCCTTGACTGTTTTTTCAGCTTGGCTATTGTTGGTATGTATAAGGCCTACAGATTTATGGATGTTGATTTTGTAGCCTGAGACATTGCTGTATTTCTTGATCACTTCTAAGAGTTTTGTAGTAGAGTCCCTAGTGTTTTCCAGATATACAATTATGTCATCTGCAAAGAGTGAAAGTTTGATCTCTTGTGACCCTATGTGGTTACACTTGATCGCCTTTTGTTCCCTAATTGCAATGGCTAAAACTTCCATTACAATGTTAAAGAGCAATAGAGACAATAGGCATCCTTGCCTGGTTCCTGATCTAAGTGGAAATTATTTCAATTTAACTCCATTCAATACGATTTGGCTGTGGGTTTGCTGTAGATGGCCTCCATCAGTTTAAGAAATGTCTCTTCTATACCAATTTTCTTAAGTTTTCTGATCATGAAGGGATGCTGGATATTATGAAAAGCTTTTTCTGCATCAATTGTGAGAATCATATGGTCTTTATTTTTTAGTTTGTTTATGTGCTGAATTACATTTATAGATTTATGTATATTGAACCAGCATTGAGAATCTGGGATAAATTCTACTTGGTCATGGTGTATAATTATTTGATGTGTTGTTGGATTCTGTTTGTTAGGATCTGATTGAGTATTTTTGCATCCATGTTCATTAGTAATATTGGTCTATAATTTTCTGTTCTTGTTGGGTTTTTCCCTGGTTTAGGGATCATGGTGATGTTTGCTTCATAGAATGTCCTTCTTTTTCTATATTTTGGAAGAGGTTTAGTAATATAGGTACTAGTTCATCTTTAAAGATTTGGTAGAATTCTTACATAAAGCCATCTGGTCCTGGGATTTTAATTTAAGGAGATTTTGTATAGTTCATGCCATTTCAGAGCTTGATATAGGCCTGTTCAACATTTCCACTTCATTCTGGCTAAGTCTTGGTACGTGGCCTACTGCCAAGTATAGGTTGATTTCTTTCAGATTTTTATATTTCTGAGAGTAAAGTTTCTTGTAATATTCATTAAGGATTTTTTTAATTTCTGAGGTGTCTGCTGTGATTTCATCTTTACCATTTCTGATTGATCAAATTAGAGATTTTACCCTTTTTTTCCTGGTTAGGTTAGCCAAGCTTTATCTATTTTATTGACCTTTTCAAAAAAACAACTTTTGGATTTATTGATCTGTTGTACAATTCTTCTGTTTTCAATTTCATTTAATTCTGCTCTGATTTTGGTTATTTCTTTTCTTCTGCTGGGTTTGGGGTTAGAATATTCTTCCTTCTCCAGTTGCTTGAGATGTCCCATTAAGTTATTAACTTCCTATCTTTCTATTTTCTTGAGGAAGGCTTGCAGTGCTATAAATTTCCCTTTTGGGATTGCCTTTGCAGTATCTCAGAGGTTCTGAAAATTTGTGTCTTCATTCTTGTTTTGTTCCAAAAATTTGGCAATTTCCTTCTTAATCTCATCTATAACCCATCTATCCTTCAGCATAAGGTTATTTAGCTTCCACATTTTTGTGTGGGTATGCAGATTCCTGTTGTTATTGAGTTCAACTTTTATTCCATGATGGTCTGAGAAGATGCAAGCAATAATTTCTATATTTTTTTTTTAATTTGCTGAGGTTAGATTTGTGGCCTAGGATGTGATCAATTTTGGAGTATGTTCCATGGGCTGATGAGAAGAATGTGTATTCATTTTTGTTGGGATGAAATGTTCTGTAGATGTCTATTCAGTCTACATGTTGAATGGTTAAGTTTAAATCTAAGATTTCTTTGCGTAGCTTCTTTTTTTGGAGGATCTATCCAGCACTGTTAAAGGGGTGTTAAAATCTCCAACTCCTGTGGAACTGGAGGAAATCAAGTTGCTCATATCTGTTAGAGTTTCTCTTATAAATTTAGGTGCTTTCTGGTTGGGTGCATAAATATTAATAATTGAAATCTCATCATAATGAGTATTACCTTTGACAAATATGAAGTATTCATCCGTATCCTTCCTTATTTTGGTTGGTTTTAAGCCTATTGCATTTGCAAATAGGATTGCAATGCCTGCTTTTTTCTGCTTTCCATCTGCCTGGAGTATAGATGACCATCCCTTCACCTTGAGTCTATATTTGTCTTTTAATGTAAGATGAGGTTCTTGTATGCAGCAGATATCTGGCTTGAGGTTTTATATCCACTCAGCCAACCCATGCCTCTTTAGAGGACAATTTAAACCATTCACATTAATGGAGAATATTGATAAGCCTTTCAAGAGTCTGGTGGACATTTTTAACCCTTTTGAGACTGTGGAAGTTGGAATTTAATCAAAAGTTTCTGGGTGGGTTTACTTTTGTGGTGGAGGATTATGCTGGTCTTTATGAAGGATAGGTCTGAGAATATCCTGGAGAGCTGATTTAGTTGTGGCAAATTTCTTCAACATGTGAATGTCGTTAAAGTGTTTATTTTTTTCATCACAAATGAAACTCAGTTTAGCTGGGTACAGGGTCCTGGGTTTAAAGTTATTTTTTTTTTTTAGGAGATTAAAAGTCAATGACCATCCTCTTCTAGCTTGAAAGGTTTCAGCAGAGAGATCTGCAGTTATTCTAATATTCTTCCCTTATAGGTAATGGTTTTCTTTTGTCTGGCTGCTTTCAGAATTTTCTCCTTCATATTAACTTTAGTGAAATTGATTATGATGTGTCTGGGGGATGTCTTATTTGGGTTGAGTCATGCTGGAGTTCTGAAACTGTCTGCTATCTGAATTTCAGAATCTCTTGGCATGGTCTGTTTTTGCTCTCCATTTCTCTTCCTCTTTGAGAGTTTGGGAGTGTTTGAAAGCTTTGTCTTCGATGTCCTTTCATCTGCTTGCTCTATTCTGTTACTGAGGATTCTACTGTGTTTCTCAGATCTTTGAGGGCTGCAACTTCTTGTCTCAATGTGTTAAAATCTTTGGTCATTTGGTCTTTGAATTCATTGAATTCTTGAGACATCTTTTGGGTTACTGTTTAGAATTCTAATTCAATCTTATTTGCTATCCAGATTCTGAATTCGATTTCTGACATCTCAACTATTTGTTTTTGCATGGGATCTTATGCTGTGTCTGCCCCATTGTTCCTTGGGGGAGTTGATCTACTCTGATTATTCATATTGCCAGAGTTTTTCCCTTGATTTCGTCTCATGATTGTTTTTCACTGTTGCCTCTGGCCATCCTCTGAGTTGGGGTGGTGTGTCTCATTGATTTTACTGTATGTGGATCACTCTATTGTTGCTGGATCTTTGTAGGGAGTGACCCTGTGTAGCTCTTCTGGGGCTGCCCCAGCCAAGTAGTTCTGGTTGTGGGAGCAGCTCTGGAGTGTGACACCTCCGATCCAGCAAGAAGGTGTGGGGTGGTGCACATGGTTCTGGGAGTGCCTGGTGCCCAGTGACTTTGGCACAGAGGGCCCAAGGCTCCAGCAGCCTCTGGCCAGGAGAAGGGCTCCACACAGAGGCAGGGAGGGCTCCAGAGTGCATGCGGCTATCAGAGTCCCTGTCCAGATGAGTGGGCTGGTGTGGAGGCAGGGAGGGTACAGGAGGGAGGATGCAGGGTTGCACGGCTCCCAGAGTTCCTGTTCAGAGCATCAGGAGGCCAGGTGGGTGGGGTACAGCTCTTACTGGGGTCTGGGTGGGTGCAGCTCTTATGGAGGTCTGTGAGGGTGCCGATCACAGGTCACGGGGCAGCTCTTCTGGAGGTCCTGTAGGGTGCTGATCATGGATTGCGGCACAGCTCTTCCAGAGGTCCAGGCAGGTGCAAATAGTGGTCCTTGTGCAGCTCTTCCGGAGGTCTGGGAGGGTGCCAATCGCGGGTCACGGCACCAACAGACAGAAATTTTTAAGGTCTTGAAGTTATTGTGAGCCAGGGAATAATGCTCAACAATGCTACAGCTATTTATCAGCTGTTTCAACTTTACATTCAATTAAAGATGGCTATCAGCTTCCATATTGTTTTTATATTACTTTAGAAAGTTTTACTTGCATACGAATATATGCATCATTGTTAGATTGAAGGAAGATGAGTCGTGGAAGAAAATTAAAGAGATGATTGTTTATGGAAAACTGAAATACAATTCTAAAAATGATTTTCTAAAAATGTGTACATGTGGGTAAAATTCTATTATTGCTGTTGTAAGGAAGATGAGACTTCTGTGTGGAGCAGGCATGGATATGAATCAGTATTGTGTGACCCCTTAGTAGGTGTGTTACCTTGGACAAGTAACATCTTCCTGAGCTTCAGTACTTAAGATAAAAAATCAAGCTATGTCTTGCACTAAACAATGGAATATAGCAAAATAAACAAACAAACAAAAACCCTCAAGGAGTCATAGTCCTTGAATCCTCACATTCACAAATATCTTAATGTTATCTAGTTCAATAAAGAATATATACAAATTTAGGTGAACTTCAAACTTTTAATGAGATGTCTTCAACAGGGTCATGACTGTTCTTATCACTGGCAATTCATTATGTTTCCTCTTCCGGCTAGCATCTCACTTGAACTCACTAGTTTCATTGCACATGTAATTCATGTTTGTGCTGTAACAAATTATAATTCCTTAAGTGTAGTAGGCTTTTATTATTATTGTAAAGCACCAAAATTGAAATGATTAATTCTAAGAATATTGGCTATAGACCAAATTACTTCAAATAGAATTCGTTTTCTCTAGAGTTTTCAAAATTTTATTACCTTTGCCACCTTCAAGATATTTGTCTCATCTTTATGTAACATCTTTTTATTGTTTACATAATATTTGTATTTATACTAATCTTAGATAAATCCTCCTATATCTTCTTTTATTTACCATGGCCTTGTTGGAAGCAATAACATTAATGATGTGCTACTTTAGATCAGGTTTGAGTAATAATTATTCTTTGATTTTCTATGTTATATTTTAATAAACATGCAAAACATTAATTTAAAAAGTTCACTCATGGGCCACCTAAAATCAGTTTATAATGTACCTATATTATATAGCTAGGTCTGTCTTAACAAAGTACCACTGCCTGGATAGCTTAGCTACCATGCATTTATTTCCTCACAGTTCTAGAAGTTGGAGACCAACGTGTTTGGAAGATTAGTTTCTTCTAAGGACTTTAGAGAAAGACTCTGTTCCAGGTTTCTATTTGGCTTGTAGATGATCATATTTTCCATATATCTTCAAATCATTTTCCTTCTGAACATAACTGCATACAAATTTTATCATCTTGAAAGGACACCAAGCATATTGGATTAGAGCCCACAGTAATGGACTCACATTAACTTAATTGCTACTGTAAAGACCCTAGCTCCAACTATGGTCACATTATGAGGTACTGCATGGTTAGGACTTTGACATAAAAAGTTTTTGTAGGCACAATTCAGCCTATAACAGTGTCTAGTAGAAAACTTTCTTGTTTGTGACCTGATTTTTCTTTCCTTCCATTTTTTTTTTTCTTTTCCTTTTATAGATCATTGGCCATACTTGGAATGACCTTTCTTATATGTAGACAGAGATTTCTGCATATTTCAATCCCATAATCCTTTTAAAACACATTAATAATGTCTTTTCATAAATTTTTTCTGCTCTTTCTGTTTCCTTCCCAACCACCCCATTTAATGTCATGTCTCCTTTTCTAAATCCTCAGAATGCATTAGTTTCATTTATTAAGGATTTTTTTCCCTTTCAGAGGGTTTAATGTGAAGAGAAAAATTGTTTCAAAGGAAATATCTATTATAAAAATGTATGCTCTTTTTTTCACTCATAAAAGAGTGATTAAAGGGCAATATTCTTAACATTTTCACTGAGTTTAAGGGGAAATAACAAGAAAAAAATGTACCTGTAAAATAAAAATGAGAAAAGAGAAAAACAGCCCCCATCACATTGCAGGCACCACCAAATGATGTCACACAAACTTTATTTCATTTAAATCTCTCCATATCTTTTTTGTTTAGCTATTACTTCTATATCAAAGGGAACAAATTGGAATTGGCAAAAGAGAGAAATTAAACAAGAAAAGAAGGAGGGGCGATCAGAAGATCAATCAGAAATAATAGTAAAAACTAAAACAGGTAAATTATAATTATTTGTTTTTCTTATTCTCAAGTGATCACATTATATTGTTAATGTGTGAACTTAAGCTTCACATATTTTTATGCAAGTGTTAGCAAAATAAATATATGCACTGCAAATTAACACAAACTATGTGAGCAACTGAACTAATTGGTTTGTTTCTCTATCACATGTCAATAATGGACATAAAGCTTTTGTTGCTTCTTCTTTAAAACTATATTTAATACATTTTCTAGCCTTAAATTATGTTACAGCATTAACATGACTTATGGCACTAAGGAGACAGATTAAATGTTTTAAAGAACAGAGCCACTTCTAAAATTCCATAACAATGAATTATCATAAGTAACTACTAACTTATTCCAAGGCCAAATTATAAAATTCTACTACTTTCCAGCTCATTTTCCTTTAGGAAATATGCCTAGTAATTTCTTGTTAAGAAAAAGACATTAAGATGCATGTATAAATAAATACTATCTCCACTGAAGTCAAATACTAACATTTAATTCATTATTTATGTTTGAATAAGTGGCTATATGTTAGTGAATCTCATTGAATTCTGAAATGACTTTATCTTTTCTGTACTTCCAGGAAGAGGGACACTGGTGGCAGTGGAAAGGAGGGAAATATATCTCTGTGGATCTACAGAAATTAGGAAAGGAGAGATTTTTTCGTCTACTCCTAGATGAAAAATCAATACAAGGACTCTGCTAGGAATTAATTCGTTAATCACTATTTACTGAATCACTTTATTTGTCATCATTTCAGTAGTACCAAAGCAAAATAAAGGATTGAAGGCTGACAATTACTTTCTTCCATAATTATTTTTTCTTAAAACTTGGTGTGTTTTAAGTTCTGCTTTAATGTGGAAAGTTATTGTTTCAGACACTGTTTCTGTTCAAAAGTCAGTGGTGGACATAGGCCCTGACAACTGAAAACTAGCCTTGGAGGAGAGGAGATAATTAGATAAAAAGTATCCATGTTAGGTCCCATTTAGTAGATGAAAATATGGAATTTGGAATTTATGAATTAATGATTTAGCAAGTGGTCACAACTAATTGGGAAAAATGAATTAAGATAAGTTCTATAGAATAAAATTTTCAAAATTGAGCAGTGTGCATAATATCTTAATCTCCTCCCCTTTCTGGTCTTTAATGATGTGGGTGCCAGTAAAGAGAGATAGGATTGCTATGTTTAGAGGCGGCAACTTAAATTAAGTTCGAAATTGGCAAATTCTTTCTTTTTTTGTCTCAATAGACATAGCGGGTACAAATGTTTTTTGTTATATAAAAGAATTGTATAATGCTGAAGTTGGGGCTTTTAGTGTCTCTGTCTCAAAATATTGAACCTTATACTTGATAGACAGATTTTCATTCTTCATCCCTTCCTGCCTTCCCCCTTCTTTAGTTTTCAACGTTCATTACACCACTTTCCAACCATATATGTGAGGTCTGACAATCAAGTTCACAAAGTAATCCTAGAAAAAGTGCCACATGCCTCAATGCTGAATATCACTGCAGTCTCTTTGTAAAGCTATGCACTGACACTGGCTCCTAGTTTACTCTTCAAAGTAATTGTGAAACTTTTTAATGAAATGGCCATCAGAGCTGTTGTAGTATTACCCTTGATGTCCTGAATGTCATCAAAATGCCTTCCTTTCAATAGTCCCTTCATCTTCAGGTAGAGAAAAATATCATTAGGGGCCAGATCAGGTGAGTAGGCAGGGTATTCCAGAACAGTTATTTGTTTACTGGTTAAAAACTCTTTCACCATAGTGCCGTGTGAAGGTGCATTGTCATGATGCAAGAGCCAGGAGAGGTCACCAAAAAGGTTAGGAAGTTTTCATATCACCTTTTCATGCAGCCTTTTTAGCACTGCCAAATAGTAAATTTGGCTAACTCTTTGTCTAGTGGGTACAAATTCATAATATCAAAAAAGATTAGCAATATCATTTTGACTCTTGATTTGGACCGAGGGAAATATTTTTTGGTTGTGGAGAATCGCTGACCTCCACTGAGTACTTGGACGCTTTGGCTTAGGCTCATATTGTTACACCCATATTTCATACCAGTGATAACATGGCTCAAAACATTTTGCCTCTCCAAAAGGTCTTGGCAAATTTTGACTCACCTTTGCTTTTGCTCATTGATGAGTTCTTTAAGGACCATTTTTCCACATTCCTTTCTCAGGCCAAGATTTTCAGTTATGATTTTCCTGTTTGCATATATATATATATATATATATATATATATATACATATATATTTTTTTTTTTGCATCAGCACTTTTATTGCAAAGTCTTCATTTCCACATATTTCAAGGTTTTGTACAGTCATTTTCAACTGGATATGCAGGAGGTCTGGGAGAATGGGCCTTTTTTTTATCATTGGGGATTCATTTAGGGTACAAAGAACCATGTTTCTTTTACTGCCTTTGTTAGGTAAAGTCCCTGTTATAATTGTGTTCCACTCCCAAAAAGTGTGTCACACATTATGAACCTCCACATTTCTCCCTCCTTCCCTCCCTCTGCTCTCCCTTTCCCCTACCGCCCATGTGCTCATTAATTGTCCTCATATCAGAATTGAGTACATAGGACTCTTGCTTCTCCATTCTTGTGATGCTTTATAAGAATAATGTGTCCCAGCTCTATCCTGGATGATACAAAGATGTAAAGTTTCCATCGTTTTTAGTGGCTGAACAGTATACAGGGGTATACAGTGATCACTATCCCTTAACCCTTCAGTACATTAGGGACAAGGATGTCCTTAAGGTCAAAGAGATATAAACTAAGTATTGGGGAGTTGAATGTTGCCAGCCAAACAATTTCATTTGACATAAATATTATAACTATTTCCAAACACATTTGGGTTTTTATTTATGAACAGTTAATATTTCATCTCCTCGAAAAAATACAAGCATATGTATTAAACCACATATACCACAGCTTGTTAATCCATTCCTCGTTTGGTGGGCACTTAGGCTGTTTCCATGTTTTGGAGATTGTACATTGAACTGCAATAAACAGTCTAGTGCTAATGTCCTTATGATAAAAGAATTTTTTCTTCTGGGTAGATGCCTTATAATGAGATTGTAGAATCAAATGGGAGGTCTAATTTGAGTTCTTTGAAGATTCTCCATACTTCCTTCCAGAAAGGTTGTATTACTTTGCAATCCCACCAGCAGTGTAAAAGTGTTCTCTTCTCTCCACATCCATGCCGGCACCTGCAGCTTTGAGATTTTGTGATGTGGGCTATTCCTACTGGGGTTAGGTGCTATTTCAGGGTAGTTTTGATTTGCATTTCTCCGATGCTTAGGGACTATGAGCATTGCTTTCATATGTTTGTTAACCATTTATCTATCTTCTTTAGAGAAGGTTCTATTGATGTCTCTTGTCCAGTGATATACGGGATTGTTGGGTCTTTTTATATTTTTGCTGATGAATTTGAGTTCTTTGTAGATCCTAGTTATCAAGCTTTTGTCTGATTCATAATACGTAAATATCTTTTCCCATTCTGAATGTTGTCTGTTTGCTTTGGTTGTTGTTAGCTGTACAGAAGCTTTTCAGTTTAATTAAGTCCCATTTGTTTATTTTTGTTGTTGTTGCAATTGCCACAGAAGTTTTCTTCATTAAATATTTCATTAGGCAGATATCTTCAAGTGTTTTTCCCACACTTTCTTCAAATATTTTTATTGTTTCATGTCTTAGATTTAAACTTTTATCCATCTTGAACCATTTTTGTAAGTAGTGAGAGGTGCAGGTCCAGTTTCAGTCTTTTATATGTGGTTATCCAGTTCTCCCAACACCATTTATTGAAACAGTTGGTGTATTTAAATAATGATTCAAAAGAATTCATGACAAGATAGTTATGTTGTTTTCAAGTTTTCAATGTCTTGAAATCTGTGATTTTACCAACTTTTTTTGTTTTCACAATTCATTTGATTCAGTGATCACTATCCCTTAACCCCACGATACATTAGGGACAAAGGTGTCGCTAAGATCAAAGAGATGTAAGTATTTCAGAGTGGAATGTTGCCAGCCAAACCAATTATTTGATGTAAATATTATACCTATTTCCATATACATTTTGTTTTTTGTTTATGTACAACTCATATTTCATCTGTTAGAGAAAAATGCAAGTATATATTGTCATAATCATCAGTAAATACTAATCACCAACTGTGTAGATTGGTGAGATATATTGATAAGACATATTGTTACTAAAAGATTGCAGGTGGAAAAAAGCTCATTTCCATATACCATTACACATGCAGATATACATAAAATAAGTAATTACAAGGACATGTGATAAATACTAAATTAGGGGCTAAGTCTTATAATGTTTATAGAAGTTTAGAAAATTACTCAGAATTTATAACAATTCAAACAAGTTTCATGAGTGAGGGGACACAAGTTGAGCTATAGATTAAAGGTAATATTTAGTATGGAGAAAGCCAAATAGTTTTTCAATAGTTAAGATACAAGCAATATGGGACAGTGTGGTGTCATACATACTACATATTGCTTCAGTAGAATTTATTGTCAGTCTCCAGCCACCATTATTGCTAGTCTTTGACAGGCCTCAGGTTCTGATTTAATATAGCACTTAATGTATCCTTTACCAAGAGTGCATAGTTGGCATACAAATTAATATCTTTTTGCCTTCCTTGGGAGAAAAAAAACCCAAAAGGACATAAAACAAGAGAAGGAAAATTCTTTTGAAGTCTAAAACTTAATGTGATGAGCAATAAAGTTGTTACAGGTTTTCAGGAATAACGAAAAAAACATTTAAAACATGAAGTACTCGGAGAAGTTCATTGCACATATATTGTTTTGAGTTAAAGAATCTGTAAAATACAATATTGTCTGTTGAAATATAAGAAAATGGATTTGAATGTATTTAATAGTACATTTGTAACTTTCTTAAAATGTATAAGTAAATGAGGTATGTTAAAAACTCATCTGATCAGAAGAAATTTTTGCAAAGATGATGTTGTAAAACAGATTGATAACATTTCTTTCCTCTAGTACTTAACTTGATGAAATAAATGAAAGTAACCAAAATAACAATAACAATAGAAACAAGACACATTAACCAACTAAGAAATATTTATACACTTACGCCTAAAATTTTGTGAGCTTCTTGCTGAGAAAATAAGCAGAAAATGCTAGTGTATATTGGCATGATACAGAAAAACTCTGAACAACACTCTGGCTCCCAACAATCAGTAACTGGAAAATAAGTCAAGTCAACGCACCATCAAATTGCTTCTTATCAGCCTAGAAACTAGAAGGTGAGCAAAGGCAAACTTTCTGATAATCTTTTGCATACCTACATTGTTCCTTTCAAGGATAGAAAGGGTGGACCTGTTTTCCATCTTTTAGGGAATAGCACACTAAAGTGACAAATGACTAAATTCCATCAGATGGCAAAGTCAGTCCTCGTACATGTAATTGGAAGAACGTTAGGGACATTGCAGAATAAGGATTCTATGGAGCACTGGTAGTTTTAATAACTGAACTCACCTTATTCAACTTCCCAGTTTCACTCTCAAGTTGCAGTAGAGAAAAAAAATCAATATTCATTAGTAAGGTTTAGTTCTGGAAGCACAAATGTGGATGTCAGTAATTTTGAAGAAGATGAAAAAGACCTTAATATTAACTCACTCAAATTCATTACACTAAACAAATAAATTGAGATTATAATAAACAATGAAATACATAAATAAAGAAATTAAGTTGTACACAAGATTTTTCAATGTTGCCTGATCTCCTCCTTTCATCAACAAGACAAACAGGGCGGCACCTGTGGCTCAGTCGGTAAGGCACCGGCCCCATATACCGAGGGTGGCGGGTTCAAACCCAGCCCCAGACAAACTGCAACCAAAAAATAGCTGGGCGTTGTGGCGGGCGCCTGTAGTCCCAGCTACTCGGGAGGCTGAGGCAAGAGAATCGCTTAAGCCCAGGAGTTGGAGGTTGCTGTGAGCTGTGTGAGGCCACGGCACTCTACCGAGGGCCATAAAGTGAGACTCTGTCTCTACAAAAAAAAAATAAAAAATAAAAAAACAAGACAAACAAATAAATAAGTGCTATGATGTTACAGACATTGTTAATATTTACCTATTATATTATCCCATTCTGTTCCCTGCCCCACAAAAGCTCAACTCTACATAGCACTACCATGTGCCCAGGCCTAAGTAGCAAATCTTGATTGCTTTAAATCCTTTGCTAAATCTCTTCCTTTCAGTTTACTTTGTGGCTAGGCATGACCATCGGACCAAATTTTGACCTATGAGCTATAAGGTGCTTTCAGGACAAAGTTTCTTCCCCATGCATTAAAAAACAAACAAACAAAAAAACAGTTCTTTGCCCACTTGTCCCCTTTTCTTTAGACAATAACCTTTTCTTGTGTATATGATACCTCCGCTTCTTCAATGTATCTTTTAACTACAAAGAAAAACTCCAGTTGGTTCATAGAAAGCCAATGGACAAAACAAGGAGTAAACAGGATACAGGCAATAGCAAACGGAATGAAAAAAAAAAAAAAAGAACACTAAAGAAATAAAGGGAAGAGGAAAGAAGAGAGAAGAGGTAATGAGTAATGTGGAGGGACTGAATACTAAACAAAAGGAACACAGATGGAAAGAAAATAGGACCCTTAAAAAGGAAGTCATAACCCCTGCAGAAAAAGAACGTGAATAAAATTATAAGATAAATAAAATAAGTATGCATGAAGAATAGAAATTCAACACACATACTTTCTCAACTTCCAGAAGCTTTTATTGCTGAAACAATTGCCATATTTTGAGCTCAGCATAGGCTAGGGATTAAAATGAAAATGAGAATAAAGAAGAGTTATACCCAAAAGGTTTTGTTCATCTGCAGTATCTAAAATCTTGCAAATAGAATTTGCGTGTGCTAAACCAAGGAGGGCTGAATTTAATTTTGCATCAGACAGAACATACTGATACAAATGTCCTAACAAGCTGTTCCATATGTGACATTCGAGCTCTAGTAGACAGCTGCAGTTTAACTTGCTAGCTTAGCTAAAACAAACCCAGATCTAACTCTTTACTATCGATATTGTAGGGCAGAAATCTGTTAATATAATGTAGACAAAACTACTTTAAAACTTTGGGAGGTGGAAATGTTTTGGATCTATCATGTGTTTATTCCTTTTTATTTCCAGTTAATGTGATGGTACAACAACTGGGTTGCAATATTTTTATTTGTTAGGTAGAGTACCTCTTGTAGCTGTGTCTCCCACCCAAAAGGTGTGCCACATACACTTACGTTGTACCCATTAGGTGGGAGCAGCATTATCATGTGTTTATGATAGACGGAGAGGGAGAGAGAGAGAGAGAGAGAGAGAGAGAGAGAGAGAGAAATTAGAAGGCTTGTCCTTCATTACAACTGGAGCAGAGAATTTGTGTGCTAAATCTTAAATAGTGCTATCTCATTTTACCACACTGCACATACATGCTGCTGGTGGGAAGATTTATAATTAAAATAGCCTCCCTATTCCCAGTTGCAGAAGGGGATCAGGGTTACTAAACACAGGCAGCAATAGTTTTTCACCAGAAGTAACGTGGAAATTGTGCTCATCAAGGTTAGCAAAAGAATGATTTACTGGCTCGGCCCCTGTAGCACAGTTGTTAGGGTGCCATCCACATACATCCGCATACATCAAGGCTGGCAAGTTCGAATCCGGCCCAGGCCAGCTAACCAACAATGACAATTGCAACAAAAAGTGGCCTGGCATTGTGGTGGGTGCCTGTAGTCCCAGCTGCTTGGGAGGCTGAGAAAAGAGAATCGCTTAAGCCCAAGGGGTTGAGGTTGCTATGAGCTGTGAAGCCACAGCACTCTACTGAGGGTGACATACTGAGACTCTGTCTCAAAAAAAAAAAAATGATTTAGTGACTGCATTAGTATACAAGTTTCAGTTAACTCACTTATTAAAGAAAGTAAATAAATGAAATTACAACTCTGTTTTTAATATTATATATATTTTAGTTTTTTGTTATTAAGGAAAGTTGACAGATAAAATTATTTATATTTAAGTGTACAATGTGATGTTTTGACATCTGAATACATTGCATAATGGTTAAATCAGGCTAATTATTATATATATCATTAGCATAGTTATGATTTTTGGTTGTGAAAACATTTTAGATCCACATTTTCAGGTATTTTTTAGTATGTGGTAAATTATTAACTTTATTCACTAAGCTATATTTTATGTTATCCAAAAGAGAAAACAAGTATTTTTCCATATTACCAAGTTTATGAAATTGTCATCCTTTTCAAATTGTGCAATGTTGTCATTTCATTTTCCATTCTTATTTTTCAGTGTTAATGGCCAGAAATATTTTGCAATATTCATGATCAGATTTTCTCTATTCTGCTGAAAAAAATCATGCTTGAGAAGTCACCTTTTCTAAGTAAATGTTATGTGCAGTAAAACAACTTTAAATCAGATCCAATGTTTATAAGGTTGTCAGCTAGAAAAGCAAGGGTTACAGATATGGTTCATTGCACTGAGATTCATTTTCATAATGAATCTTCAATTTATTTTTAATGTAACAGTATAGTGGCAATTAAGCATTAGAGCCAACGTATATGGTGGAATCCAGTTCAATTCAGTCATCTCCTTTATCTGGTACATGTAAAATTTTTAAGTGCATTTTAACAGAATTCTAACTGCTGCATTTACTATTCTAGAGATAAGTATTTTCATGTCCCCAAGAGAAGCTGAGTCTTATAATGTTCATTTGTTTGTGTTCATATATTTCAGCTTCTCTTTAATTAAGTCTATAAAACAAGTTTTAATAGAATCTATATAAATGCTCATATTTGTGGGGATTTCTCTTGTGTACACTAAACTTTATCAGTGAACCTAAGGGAAAAAATCAGTTAATAATTTAAAAAATTTTATACTGTATAATTAATGTAATTCAATAAAAGGCACATAAATCTTTAATTTTAGCATCATTTACCCATTAAATAAGCTGAATCATTTATTTGTATAAGAGAAAAAAAACCCTTCATTGGAATCTCTTTTGATATTTTGCAGAATTGAAGAAAATGGTTCATTCCTTTTATTACAAAGTTAGCTCGGTTTGTAATGAAAATCATATCCTGCTTTAACACCATTTCCCACCACTTTTTCACTTTTTGATGTCCCAATTTACATATTTTATGTTGTCTATCTCTTAGCCCATTTTAGTATTATTTTCTGTAATAGTTCGCTACTTTAGCCTCCAAGGTAGAGATATAAATGTTTTACACACAATTATACTACTGAAGTATTGTAATTTTGTATATGTACTTTTCCGGTGGGTTTTATACCTTCAAATATTTTCTTGTTAGCAGGGTAGTTGTCCTTTTCTTTCAGATTGAAGAGCTCTCTTTTAGGATTTCTCATAAAACAGGGCTGATGTTTATCAATTCCCTCAGCTTTTGCTTGTTTGGGGGAAGTATTTATCTCTCTTCTATGTTTGAAGAATAGTTTCGTTGAATACAGTATTCTTGGCTGTTTTTGTTGTTGTTGTTGTTGTTGTTTGTTTGTTTGTTTTCCTTCAGCACTTTGAATATATCATCTCAAGCCACCTAATCTGAAGTGTTTATGCTGAAAAAATCCACTGACAGCCATACAGGCTATGTTGAATGAGATGTGTTGCTTTTCTCAAACTGCTTTCAGCATGCTTGGTCTTTGACTTTTGATAAGCTGATTGTTATATCCCTTAGCACGTTTCTGACTGGTTGAATTTAATTGATGACGTTTTGAGGATCCTGTATCTGGATGCTCTTATCTTTCTCCAGAGATTGAGCAATTATTTTCTTAAATACACTTTGTATTCATTTTCTTTCTTTTTTCTTTGATTTTATTCTATAATCCATGTAGGCCGTCTCAATATTTTGTAATCTTTCCTATTTTTATTAATTTTGCTCCTTTGTGTAATTGAGAGGTTCTTCACCTTTTTTGTTAGGTATATTACTAAGTATTTCATTTTCTTGGAAGCTACTGAGAAGGGAGTTGTGTCCTTAATTAGCTTCTCATCTTGGCTGTTATTGGCGTCTACAAAAGCTACTGACTTGTGGACATTGATTTTATATCCTGATACATTACTGTATTTTTTGATGACTTCCAGGAGTCTTGTGGTTGAGTCTTTGGGGTTCTCTAATTATAAGATTATATCATCACCAAAGAGGGAGCATTTGACCACCTCTGCTCCCATTTGGATGCCCTTTATTTCCTTTCCTGGCCTGATTGTATTGGCTAGAACTTCTAGCACTACATTGAATAGTAGTGGCGATAGAGGACAACTTTGTCTGGTTCCAGTTCTAAATGGAGAAGCTTTCAGTTTTACTCCATTCAGTGAAATATTAGCTGCGGGTTTATCATAGATGGCTTTGATCAGTTTAAGAAATGTGCCACCTATGCCTATACTCTTCAGTGTTCTAATCAGAAAAGGATGTTGGATTTTATCAAATGCTTTTTCTGCATCTTCTGTTGATATGGTGAATTACATTCATAGACTTGCGTATCTTGAACCAGCCTTGCATCCCTGGGATGAAACCTACTTGATCATGATGTATGACTTTTTTGATGATAAACTGTAATCTATTGGCTAGGATTTTATTGAGAATTTCTGCATCTATATTCGTTTGCAAAATTGGTTGGAAGTTCTTTTTAGTTGGGTTTTCTCCTGGTTTTGGTATCAGGGTGATATTTGCTTCATAGAATGTATTAGGGAAGATTCCTTTTGCTTCAATTTTTTGGAATAATTTCTGCAGTGTGGAAATAAGCTCTTCTCTGAAGGTTTGATAGAATTCTGGTGTGAAGCCATCTGGACCAGGGTATTTTTTTGTTGGGAGATATTTTTATTGTTTCTTTGATCTCAGTGCTTGAAATTGGTCTGTTCAAGAGATCTATTTCTTCCTGGCTAAGTCTAGAGCGAGGGTATGATTACAAATATTGATCCATTTCCTTCACATTGTCAAATTTCTGGGCATAGAGTTTTTGTAACATTCAGAAATAATCTCTTGTATCTCTGTGGCATCTGTTTTTATTTCCCCTTTATCCTTTCTGATTGAGGTTACTAGAGATTTTACTTTTCTATTTCTCGTTAGTCTGGCCGATGGTTTATCTATTTTATTTATTTTTTCAAAAAACCAAGTCCTCGTTTCATGAATTTTCTGAGTGATTCTTTTGTTTTCAATTTCATTAATCTCTGATTTAATTTTAGATATTTCTTTCCTTCTGCTGGGTTTAGGCTTAGACTGTTCTTCTTCCCCCCCCCCCACATTCAGGTGAATACAATGTCTTATTCTTGTTTTTGAATAGTTGCTATTTGTATTTGTGTGAGAAAAGCGATGCCAGGGGATATTTTATTTCACCATCTTGCTTATGTCACCTTTCAGCGTGATTTATAATCATAATATAGTCTTGCATCACTTGGTTATGTTTTGGTCAGTAATGAATTACATTTGTGGTAGTGGTCTTTTAGATTATAATGGAGTTGAAAAAATGTCTATTGTCTAGTGATATCATAGCCATAATAATATCAGAGTAGAACACATTACTTATTAATTTTTTATGATGTGAGTGTAAACAAAACTACTATACTGCCAGTCATATAAAAGTACAACACATAAAATTAAGCACAGTAATTGATAATAAATCACTGTGTTATATGTATATGTATTTACAGCAGTTTACCTTTTATTGTTATTTTAGACCATATACATTCTACTTCTTACCAAAAACTTAGTTGTAAAGGAGCCTCAGGCGGGTTCTTCAGGAGGTGTTCCTAGGAAAGACATTATTGTTATAGGAGATACCATGTGTATTATTTCCCTTGAAGACTTCTAGTGAGACAAGAAGTGGAACCAGAAGGCAGAGATTTGGATTATCCTAACCTTGTATAGGCCTATGCTAATATATGTGTTTGTGTTTTAGCTTTTAACAAAAAGTTTACAAAGGAAAAGAAGTACAAATTTTAAAATAGAGAAATACAAACAATAAAGATATGAAGAAAATATTTTTGTATAGCTGTATAATGCATTTGTATTTAAGCTAAGTATTACTACAAAAATTTCTAAAAGTTAAAGCAAATTAAATAGTTTATAAAGTAAGAAAGAATATAGTAAGGTTAATTTATTAAAAAATAAAAATGATTTTTAAATAAATTTCATGTAACCCAGTCTACAGTGTTTTTAAAGTTGATAGAAGTGTACTGTGATATCTTAGTTTTTCACATTCATTCATTACTCACTTATTAACTCACCAAGTACACTGTGATGGTTACAGAATGATGAACTTACCCAACAATGGATTTCTCAAAGTGTTTCCCTATCATTAAATGATGTATAACTGTATTTATATATTTATATACTGAAATTTTTTCAGAATTCGACAGTTAATATAATTGATAGGACTTTAATTAATCATAGTATTACTTTATTTACAATATAATTTTTCTAACATTATAACCACAGGAAAAATATTTAAAATCTGTGAAATTGAGCAATAAAATATTTGGAAACACTCTTTTTTTTGTTCCTTTTCATTTTTATCATTGAGGATTCATTGAGGGTGTAATAACGATTTTTCAGTTTCTTTAAATCCTTATGGGAGCATTAGTACTGAATAAATAAGGAGTTTTTAAATTAATGTTAGCATTTGTGTGGTCTCTGGGGTAGTTCACTATCCTCAGTCATTTTCTTTTCCTCCATCTTGAAACTATTCACATGATAATCTCTGGACTCTTACTAACCCTTACTAGATCAAGGTTGGTATGCTTTTAGTTTTTGGAGGAAAAATAAGCATACAATAAGCAATTATTAATCACTTACACATTTTTAGGGAGTAGATTATGTTGAGTGAAGTAAAATGTTAAAAAATCCATTGACTAGGTTTAGCAGTCTAATCTTTACAGTATATATTAAACATGCTTTAAATTTTAAAATGCCTTCCTCTTACATTTTCATTCTCTCAATTTAATTAAGCAAAGTATTTGAATACAGACCAAAATCTTTCTGCCCATGCTCATATATTTTAAATTTTATAAGTCATCCATTTCATTATCACTAACATGAACTAATTTTCAACATCATTTAACAAAACCATTTTTCCCTTTGTAGAAGTCAAATATACCAGAGTATTTTGGTATCTAATGACTTAAATACTTTTAATTATATCAGTATGTATGACCTCAGCAATAAATACCTATTTTCAAGGGCTTATCAAAATTTATTTGAGTGTTTAACAGCATGTTTTACTAACATTAGCGATTATAATGATATTATATTTAATTTTTCTATACTTCTTTCTCTCACATTCATGAAAGTAGATCAGACTGTTATATACGAGTCCAATTATATATGCATGTATTTATACTTTTTGTTCTCCCAAATATCTATTTTTGGAAGGCAAAACAAAAAACTATCTAGAGGTTACACATATTAATATTAGAGTAAATTTTAAAGGCTTCTTTTGCTCGAAACAACATCTCTGATAACAGTATTTACTGAAAGTAGGACATTCTCAGAAATTTCAGAATCTTTTCTCTCACAATGTATCCATTACCTCACATAAAAAAACATTGGAAATATTAAAAATAGAAGTTCCCTTGAGTATGGCTTATACATATCCCTTTTTCTCTACTGCTAGAAGTAATTCTTAACAATTTGTAATAAAAATAACCTGGCAAATATTACTTATTGCCCGTAGGATAGTGTTCATTATAAACATTTTCATTTATACCCAGACTATGTAAGAGTAACTATAGTTAGTAATAGTATTTTCATCTTTATAATTATTTACAAGACATTATGTCTTCCCTGTAAAAGTGAAAGATTTACTTTTTAACTTAATGTTTAGGCTGCACTTTATATTGAACTGTACACTATGGGGCCAAAGGAAGAAAAATGGTGCAGAGGCAAAATATGGGAATAAGTCTTTGGAATGATGTTGATACAAGTAATTTTATTCAACATCACAGAAGCCATAAAGTATTATGGTGACATAGAACCATTCTTGAGAATTGTTTTGGCTATGTAAACTTGTTTTTAATATAAACTTATGAAAGTTGATACATTTCCTGAATACTAAATGTATGCTGGGCCGTATTATATATATATATATATACATATATATATATACACACACACATATATAGTCATTTCAATTGTATTGTACTTATTATCTTATTTAATCTACCTAAAAGCTCTAAAGTATACATACTACTATTACCTCATTTTACTGATAAGAATTCACGGAAACAAAAAATTAATTAATTATCCCAAAATCACACAGTTAACAAGTGTTAGAGCCATGATCAGTCTATGAGGAAAGCCTATATACACCGTTAGGATAAATAACATACCAAAAAGCTCCACCTGAAAGAGCCCCATCATTGCTAGTGAACTATAGAATCATACACTTAAAAGTGACTTTAGTGTTTACCTAATGACGCACCCCAAACATATGCTTGAACTCAACCCACAACATCCACTGTTAATAATATTTTGGGTTAATATTTCCTCTAACCTATAATTTAAGAAGGTTTTTCTTATATTAGTGCTAGAGAAGGTTGCAGCTCTGAAGTTTCAACCACAAACAAGAAAAAGTTGTCTTTGTCATGGAATTCTCATTCTAATGGAAAAGACAATGAAAAACAAATAATTGAACAATCAAATATTAAACATTTTAATGACTGAAGATTCCAAAACAAGTTAACGTAATGAAGATTGAATGGGATTTTTTTTTAAGAGACAGAGTCTCACTTTGCCGCCTCGAGTGCTGTGGCATCACAGCTCACAGTAACCTCCAGCTCCTGGGCTTAGGTGATTCTCCTGCCTCAGCCTCCAGAGTAGCTGGGACTACAGGCGCCCGCCACAACGCCCAGCTATTTTTTGTTGCAGTTTGGCCGGGGCTGGGTTTGAACCCACCACCCTCAGTATATGGGGCTGGCGTCCTAACAGCTGAGCCACAGGCACCGCCTGAGTGGGATTTTATTTTTAATTAGCTGGTGAAAGGCTTTTCTAAAATATTTTAAAATAATTTTAAAAAATAATTTAAGCTGAACCAAAATGATATAGAAACTAATAGTATATGAAGAGATTAATACAATATTCCATTCACCAGAAAAAAAAAAAAAAAAAAAAACAAGAAACAAAGAACAGCTCGTGCAGATGTTCTAAGATAAAAAACTAGGAAGCGTAACTTTTATCATAGGAAAAGAAAACACAGCCATGTGTCTGAAGAAAGGAGATTGTCAGGGAGCCATGTGAGATGAACAGGAAAGGGGCCAGCACAGTGGGGTCTTGTGTGTCCAGTTGAAGAGATAGAGTTTTTTTCTAAGAGCAGAGACTTTTAATCAAGGAAGTGACATGAACTGATTTATGTTTTTAATAAATAATCCTATCTGCAGTGTGATGAGTCAACAGTAATATCCCAGAATAGAACGGGGAGTCAGAGAGACTGATTAGGAGACTGTTGAAGTTGAATGGTGTTATTGGAGTAAATTTGCAACAGTGGAGATAATAGGTAGATGATTTTTAAATGTTTTGAGGTAAAGCTTGTTTGTTTTGAATCTTTGCTCATAGAGTGCGTGTAAAAGCAAAGAAAGAAATAGGCGGTTGGCTCTTAAAATGTTTAACTAGAATGTGTATTTGTTGATTTTATTTATTTACTAACAGGAGGGTTGATTTTTTTCAGGTTAAACTACTTAAGTAATTGGAGAGGAAACTGAAAGTTCAGTTTGGATTTGAAAGATCGAAATACAGTGTATGTAAGATGCAGGAGATGAAACTTGCTTCTCTGTGGTTTTTTTAATCCAATTTGCTCTGTTTCCTTTGGTTACAGACTTACAGAGACTAACACCTCTTCTGAGCAGTGGAATTTCAAACACGAGAACTCTTCTCTGCTCACTATACTCAATCTTCTTTCTAGTGTTTGTCTAAAGATAAATTGCTTTCATCAGTCTATTTTTTTCTCTCATGAGTACATATTTTTTCTTATATTAATTCTAACTGGGGAGCTGAGAACTTCCCAGAACTGGACAGAGTGACACTTTTGGGGTACTTTAAAGAAGAAGAGTTATTGCTCAAATCATAATGCATCAAAGCTCTATGTCTAAGAAGTAACAGATAAGCAAACTCTGTATATTAAACTTAACCTTCTTCCATTTAAGAAATACGCATTACTTGGCTCAATTGTATTAATTTAGAACCAGAATAGATTAGTAGGTAAATAAGGAACATTCGGGGATGGTAGCTTGTAGTTGTGTACTAAAGAGACATTCCTGAGGTCAGTACTAGTCTGCTAGGGATACCATTAAAATCACACCACAGCTGAGTGCCTTAAACAACCTATATTTATTTTTTCCCTATTTTGAAGGCTAGAAGAGAAAAATCAAGGTGTCAGTAGGTTTGGTTTCTCCTGCTTTGCAGATGAACATCTTCTTGCTTTGTCCTCTTACGACTTTTTATCTGCGGGTACACACATCCCTGGTATCTCTTCCTTGCTTTATAAAGACACCAGTACTATTGGATTAGGGCATCAACAGTATGATCCCATTTAACCTTAATTACCTCTTTAATGATCCTATATTCAAATACAGTAATGTTAGGACTTTATTATATGTATTGAATGTTAGGACTTTAACATGTGTATTTAGGAAGGCACAACTCAGTGGTATGACTATAACACCTTAACAAGTGCCAATGTGAAAATTTTCAGTCTTGAGAAGAAAAATATTTCAATAGGCTATGCTAAGGATAGTTGATCAGCAGAAAGAGTCAGGTATTTTAAGAGTAGAATAATTAGGAGAATATATGCAGTTGTCTTAAAACAAGCCTTAATAAAGTGTAACATGCACTATTATCTACCTAGAATTTTATTCTCTTCTAAAAATTAAAAAATAAATCCTCTGTTTTGAATATTCACCATTACCTAGGCAATGGGGCAAATTAACAAGATAATGTCAGAGGCAGAGTTAGAGTTCTGACCTACGAACTTTTATACTATCTGAACTGAATTATTTTGTGTCTAATTCTGGCACCTCTCTTTATAGAAAAGTAGTCACAGCATAGTTACCTTTAACAAAAATATGTCATAAAAAGAGAGCCTAAAGCAACTAGAAAAGTCTAGCCTGTAGAAAATATTTAGAGGAGAAACGATGTTTGTTTTCTAATAAGGAGGGCTTTGCTTTTTGAAACAGGAATGAGACTTGTGTTGCATTTGAAGGTAGAACTGAGGCCATTTGGTGGGAGCTGTAGAAAATTGAAATGAGGACTTATCTAACAATTACAGTTATCCATCAAGCTAAAGCGTCACATTGTGTGAAAGAGGATTTCAATTCTGCCGGGTAATCAGCAAGTTAGACTGTCGCTGGAGGAAAAAAAAAAAAAAAACAACACTTGGGAAACCAAGTGCTAAGTAGATAATTTTACTATGTGACTTTATGTTTCTGAATGTCTCTGAAAAATAACATAGTAAAATAAAAATAAATCCTTCATAGTTTAATTTTAGGTCTATGGAAGACATTGAAACACATGGGAACTAAGTAAGAAAAGATATTATATTATTCAATAATTTTTAGGCCATAAGTGAGAATTCAAAGGTGCCTACTTTGTAATCAAAACCTTTATTGTTCTTACACCCAAAAATCTCTTCTAAAACTTAATAAAATATTTAACAAATACCATATAATTCATCTTAAGCAGGGAAAGTAAGACTTATACCACATATGGTTATCATCCCAGAGACTGAGAATTGGAAGTTAAAACTTTTCAAGAATATAAGACCCTTTTTATGGTTATTTGAATTGTACAAGGTACAATTGATAAAAATGTATCACCCAAGCCTGCACCTCTGACTGAGCCCAAAGAGGGATGCTTTTCAGATATGGATGCAATTGAACCCTTTTCCACGAGGAAACGTTACTACTGAGTAATTCATTCTGACTTGCAAATATCCCAGGGAACAAATTCCTTCCCTGAAAGTTACCCTTAAACTCAGGTGTGGAAAAGTAGAGAGAGAGAGAGATGGGGCAGTCAATACTGCTTCATCTTTTCACTACATCTATGATTATATTGGACTCCTTTTTTTCCTTTCAAGTAACTGACAAAAAGCATCTCATCAAAACATAAGGTGTGTTAAGGAATAGTAAAATAGGCAATTTTCAATTTAGTCAAGCTCTTACTAAGTCTATTTTAAAGCATAACTCATTTTCTGTGGTAATTCATTAAAGAGTGAATAAGAGACATTTTGAGGTAGCCATCACTGAGCCTCCTCTACTGACCTTTAAAAGGTTTTCCTTCATTTATCTTTAACCTAGAGCCAGAGAGAGATTGCTCTCTAGAATAGACTGTATTATTAAGCTTTCATAATATTTAAAAGTAACAAAGATTAATATATGACATCAAAGGTTAATATATAAAATAAAACCTATTATTCATGCATATTAGGGGATAACTTGCTATTAGTAGGAGTTCAACTTATCATTTATTAATGCGACCAGCATTTCCCCAGAATATCAATACCTTCACATCCAAAATGTGGATAATTTAAACGTTCATACATAATGGAAGACATAGACCCTAAGAATGATTTTGTCAATGGGAATGTGGGGAAGAGCTCAAATTTTTATCAATGTAAGCCGTATGAATATTCATTGTGTGTGTGCATATGTATATATGTATACCTCTGAAGTTCATGTATAAGTATTGTGTTGAAATCAGTTTAACCACAGAAATATGAACCAGGAATTGTAGTTTCTTGGTATTTTTATAAAAAGAGTTTGACTATGGAAAATAAGCTTTTTTCTTTCTTTATCTCCTGATATTGGAACACAAATAATTTTAATGTATAAAGTCATGTACTATATAATGACATTTGAACAATGGTATTGTTTGAATACCAGTTGACAATACTGTATTTCATTTTTTAAATTATGGATAATTAATAGTTATGTATATATTTATGGGACGCATAGGATATTTTATGTAGGTATGCCATGTGTAATTTCCAAATCAGTGTAACTGGGCTATCCATCACCTTGGGCATTTATCATTTCTTTGTGATAGTAGCTGATAGCAGAACAAGGTGACTCTAGTCAATAATAAATTATTGATATTTTAAAATAACTAAAAGGGACTAGGAAAGGTAATAATGCATTAGTTATACCTTTCCTATGCAGAAATACGTTTATATTCACAAATACCATTGATGTTATAACTGCCTACATGCTGTTCGGTACAGTAATATGGCGGACAGATTTGTAACATAGACACAATAGGTGTAGTGGCCTATGCTATCTAGGTTTATGTAAGTACACACTATGATGTTTCCACAATGACAAATCTTCTAACAATGACTCATTTCCCAGAAAGTATCTTTTGTTACTAAATGATGCACAGATGTATTTGTAATTTTCAGGGAAAATATAAAGAACACAACAAGCAGGGAAAATTATTCTATAAACCCTTGATCAATCAGTACATATTAGATGTGAATATTATAAAGGCATATGATAACATAATATGCTATAACTATATTAGTATGAATATTGAATGGTTTAATCACACTAACAGATGTCAGTGAAGTACAATTATTCTGATATGACATTGAGCATTTAAATGAAAATGTAATAAATCAGAGTTGTCTCAAAGTAGTAAGGGATAAGAACCATTGTTTCTCCAGGGAATTTATTAGGGTGAGGGATTTTCTATTGGATTAGCAGTGCAAAACAAAGCAAAACACAAAGGTAATGAGATGAATATCATTTTGCACATTAGTGTATTTAACGGTGTGAGGTATAAACACTGTAACTGAGTAAAATATTCTTCAAAGCAATATACTTTGTGTCAAAATCTATTTCAAGGTATTTAATAGAATGGCATTAAATTTGTACTCTATTGAAACTGTTTAATAGAAAAAAGAAAAACTGTTACTTTTTGTTGTTCCAAATACAAATTTTATTATTTCAAATAGATTAAACAAAATTTATATGGCACAGTTTTTTACACGCTTATTTCAATTTTTTTTTTTTTTTTAGTACATGTGAGAATGGTAGCATGTTACCTCTAAAGTGCCAGACTAAATGGATGCATTATCATTTAAGGTTTCAAAATGAAGATAAAAGAAAGTTTAGTCAAACAGAATTCTAATGGCAGATTTTCCCACAAGATGTAACTCTGGTATATTGCAATCATTCCCAGCTACTTTTATAAGAAAACTGAATACAAGGAGAGAAAATTTCAGAGCAGATAATTTTGTTGTAGTTTAAAGTCCATTTTGTTAGAAATTTGGCAAATGCAGGATGACTTCTGGCTTTTGTACTCCAATCTATAATAGTTATAACAATAATAATAATAATAATAATTGCCACACCAGTAAGAGTATTGAAAACCTGTAATTTATTGCATATTCTAAGAGCTTAGAATTTATACCCAAGAGCCAACAGCTGAAAATAACCTTTCTTTGGAATGCACAGTGTTTGAGAGACTGCAGAATTAACCTTTTACTGCTCAGGATTCTTCCTAGTCATTAGAAAACTAACATCTACCGCAAATTATAATAACATAAATCAGTTTTGGCTGATTTTGAACTTTGCATAAGTGAAATTATGTCCTTTTGTATTTCTAGATTCTGTTAAACAGTCGATGAAAGATTCAACCATGTTGTGACATTTATGAATAATGCTTATTTCCCTTGCTTTATAATATTGCATTTTTATTAACAAATTATAATTTTCATATCTGTTCTGTTTTATTGTGGATTGAAATTTGATGTGGATCTATTACAAGAAGTGCTTTTATGAAAATTCATGTCCATAACCTTTACTGAGTATGTGGACTCAACACAATCTAATAAGTATATGGAATTAGCGGGTCACAGATTATGCAAATATTCACCCATAGTAAGTGCCGTAACATGTTTTTCATAGCATTGGAAAGTAATTTTAGTCCTACAAGCAATGTGTCAGAATTCCAGCTGTTCTACATCCTCAAAAACCTCTGGTGGTTTTGATCTACATTTTGGGTGATACATTTTTGGGTGATACAGTGGTATTAAAGTTTAATTTGCATTTTTCTGGTGGATAATGAAATGGATTCATTTGTATAAGTTTACTGACATTTACTCAAGCTCCTTTATAAAGTGTTTAATTATTTGTCTATTTTTTAAATGCATTGTCCTTTTTTCTCATTGATTCAGAACAGTTTTGTTTTTACATCAGACACATCTAATACTTCTTTCACTCTTTGTCTTTCAGTCTTCTATTGGTAACTATTGAACAACAGTAATCCCTTTAATGTTGTCTAATTTGTCATGGTTTCTCCCAGTATAGTCAGTGCTTTCCGTGCTTCCTTTGTCCTAAGAAATCTTTGCCTATCCATATCTCTGAATGTATCATCCTTAACTTTCACGTTTAGATCTAGTCTATCTGGAATCACTTTTAGATCTATAATCTATCTAGAGTCTTTCCAGAAGAAGATAGTGATCAAATTTATTTATTATTTTTCCATGTGGATTTTCTAGTGAGATTATTTTTTCATGCATGTAATGTAGTATCACCATTGCCATAAAAATAATTATATAGTTATATCTGTTATGGTATGTTTCAGCTTGAATCTATACTGATCATTCATCTTCCATTGTCTGCTTGTCTATCCTTTTGCCAATTTCATGCTGGAATTCTTATTTGAAATTAATTGAGTCTACATTGTTCATTTGTATGTTTTTTTTTTTTCTAACTGATTTTTTTTCAGTACTGGTTGAATCTGAAGACACTTATTACTAAGAACCAGGAATTCCTATTGTTTATGTGTCTCAAGGTCTTATTAATCGTGTGAACAAAACAGTTATTTTTCTTAGGTGTAAAATCTCAGGGAAGTCTATTCTAGGATATTTTCTATTTTGTTACTTTACTGTGGTTATAACTTTTCTCAGAAATGGCAGCCTATACACGTGTGATTTGAAAGATTTTTAATTGTTCTCCCATATGTTTCTGCGATCTATGTTATACATACAAATTTTAAGTGAGCAGTTCTATCACCACAGCAGCATATTATCCAAGATTGAAACATTCTCATAGTGAGATTTAAAAGTCCTAAATCCTTAAAACTATTATCAACTCCTTTGCCATTTCACAGATTTTTAAAGTTCTCAAGCATGTTTCCCTATGTTCACAATATTAAAAACTATTATGGATAGTATTTTGCCATATTTATTTGATTTTAATATATCACATTTTGAATAGGGTAGAGAGAAAAGATAGTAGACAAGTGACTACTGCTTTAATGAAACAAGCTATTATTATTCAGAGATCTGAGATTTCATACACAGCTGGAGTTTCTGTCAAAGACAAATTTCCTTAGTCTATTCCCATTCGATGGGATTAAGCAGAGCAGAATTCCACCAGACTCAGGGAAATTCATTTCATGTTCTTCTATGGAAGGGACAGAACCCAATAAAATCGTGTTTATATCAAATCAGGACTCTTTTATTCACAAAAATACATATATCAACAATATATTGAACTAATATAAAATTTAAGGATTAGGAGGTAGTCTGGATTCCAATATAGTCTTATAACTTATTGAACAAACAAATCTTTAATAAATGGATATTAAAATGAAATACCCCTGCTTAGCAAAATGACTTTCATAATATTGCTTCAATTTCAAGAATTTGTATTGTCCTTATTTTATGGAAAAATTTATTTTAACTTTTAGAAGTTGCTTTCTTGTGCTATCTTATGTTGGAAGTTATAGAGAAGGTACAAATACAAATAAAGTAGTGGGCGGTGCCTGTGGCTCAGTCGGTAGGGCGCCAGCCCCATATATGGAGGGTGGCGGGTTCAAACCCGGCCCCGGCCAAAACTGCAACCAAACAATAGCCGGGCGTTGTGGGGGGTGCCTGTAATCCCAGCTACTCGGGAGGCTGAGGCAAGAGAATCGCTCGGGCCCAGGAGTTGGAGGTTGCTGTGAGCTGGGTGAGGCCACGGCACTCTACCGAGGGCCATAAAGTGAGACTCTGTCTCTACAAAAATAAATAAATAAATAAAGTAGTTAATTTTCTTATAGAATTTTCATTAAGAGATTAATAGGAAGTATTCATGAAGTCCCTATAGTAAAATCAAAGCCTACTCTGGCTTGATAGATTGCTATATTTTCTGCTAAAAATATTCAATTTGAAAACCTGCAACAAAGGTAAATCTATATACAGAGTTCTTAGTTGGAATTTTCAAATCAATAAAGACAATAAAAATAAAATATATCTCAAAACAATTGTTCAGCTACAAATTGACAAAAAGCCCAAAGCTTGACATTGCCTAGTCTTAATTAAAGCATAGAAAACATGAAAAATCATATAATATTCAAACTTTTTGGTGTGTAAATGATAATATCCTTGAAAATTTAAAATGCACATCCAAGCCTTTGTGTGGGGTTGAACGTTTTTGTTGGAGTTGAGTTCCACATTTAATGCCTTGTGGTCTGAGAAGATGAAAGATAAAATTTCAATTCTTTTCATTCTGTTGAGGTTTGTTTTGTGTCCTAGGATATGATTAATTTTGGAGAATTTTCCATGGGGTGATGAGAAGAATATATATTCTTTAGCTTTTGGGTGGAGTGTTCTACATACATCTATCAAGCACAGTTGTTCTAGGGTCTCATTTAAGTCCCTATATCTTTGTTTAATTTCTGTTTAGAGGATCTATCCAGCTGTGTAAGAGGAGTGTTAAAGTCATCTGCTATTATGGTGTTATTGTATATCATATTGCTCAGACCAATTAAGGTCTGTTTCAAGAATCTGGGAGCATTTAAGTTGGGTGCATAAATATTTAGAATTGAAATGTCTTCTTTGTATTTTTCCCTTGACCAATATGAAGTCTCCATCTTTGTCTTTTTTGACTTCAGTTGCTTTAAATACACTTGTATCTAAAAATAAGATTGCAACCTCTCTTTTCTTCTGCATTCCGTTTGCCTGAAAAATTGTCTTCCAACAACTAACTTGGAGTTTTAATTTCTCTTTTAAGGCTAGGTGTGTTTCCTGTAGACAGCAAATGGATGGCTTGTGTTTTTTTATCCAATCAGTCAGTCTATGCCCCTTCAGTGGGGCATTCAAACCATTAAAGTTTATTGAGATAATTGAGATGTGTTGTAGTATTCTATTCATCTTATTTTGTGAAAGTCTATTGCTTAGTTTTATCTTTTGCATCATTGTAGAAACTAGGTTCTGTTCTTTAATTTCTGGGTGCTTATTTTGCTGATGTTTAATTGTGATAGTCAGTGTGTAGAACAGGTTGAAGTATTTTCTGTAGAGCCGGTCTTGTTGTGGCAAATTTCCTCAATGTTTGTATATGATTTGATTTGATGTTGATATGATTTATATGTAAATGATTTTATTTCTCTGTCAATTTTAAAGCTTAGCTTAGCAGGACATAGAATTCTGGGTTGGAAAGGCATAGAAATTAAAAGACCTTATGCTGAATGACAATTGGGTGCAGGAAGAAATAAAAGAGGATATCATTAACATCCTTGAGCATAACAACAATGAAGACACTAGCTACCAAAAAGCAAAAGAAGACCTGAGGTGAATATTTATTGCTTTAGATGCCCACATCTGAAAAACAGAAAGAGAGCACACCAACAAACTCATAAGCCATCTTATGGAATTGAAAAACGAAGAAAAATTTAAGCCTAAACCCAGCAGAAGAAAAGAAATATCTAAATTAATTCAGAGATTAATAAAATTGAAAACAAAAGAATCATTCAGAAAATTAATGAAACAAGGAGTTGGTTTTTTGAAAAATAAAAATAAAATAGATAAATCTTTGGCCAGACTAGCTAGAAATAGAAAAGTAAAATTTCTACTCAATCAGAAGTGTTAAAGAGGAAATAAAAACAGATGTCACAGAGATATAAGAGATTATCTCTGAGTACTATAAGAAATTCTATGCTCAGAATTTTCACAATGTTAAGGAAATGGGTCAATATTTGGAATCACACCCTCTCCCTACACTTAGCCAGGAAGAAATAGATGTCCTGAATAGACAAATTTCAAGCATGGAGATCAAAGAAATGTTAAAAAAAAAAAAATCTCCTAGCAAAAACATGTTCTGGTACAGATGACTTCACGCCAGAGTTCTAGCAAACCTTCGAAGAAGAGCTTATTTCCATATGGCAGAAATTATTCCAAAAAATTTAGGAAGAAGGAATCTTCCCCAATACATTCTACAAAGCAAACATCAACCTAATACCAAAACCAGGAAGACACCCAACTGAAATGGAGAATATCAGACCAATTTTGCTAACGAATATAGATGCAAAAATCCTAGCCAATAGATTACAGCTTAATCAAAAAAGTCATACATCATGCTCAAGTAGGTTTCATCCCAGGGATGCAAGGCTGGTTTAACATACGCAAGTCTATGAATGTAATTCACCATATCAACAGAAGATACAGAAAAAACATTCACTAAAATCCAGCATCCTTTTCTGATTAGAACCCTGTGGAGTATAGGCATAGGTGGCACATTTCTTAAACTGATCAAAGCCATCTATGACAAACCCACAGCTAATAGTTTACTGAATGAAGTAAAACTGAAAGCTTCTCCACTTAGAACTGGAACCAGAAAGGTTGTACTCTATTGCCACTACTATTCAACACAGTGCTGGAAGTTCTAGCCAGTAAAATTAGGCAAGAGAAGAAAATAAATGGCCTCCCAATGGGACCAGAGGAGGTCAAAATCTCCCTCTTTGCTGATGATATAGTCTTATACTTAGAGAGCCCCAATGACTCAACCACAAGACTCCTAGAAGTCATCAAAAAATAAAATGTACATTCACTTTGACTTAACAAGTCTTGTGATATAAATTTATTTTATAGAAAAAGTGATAATAATAAAATTATATAAAATAATAGAAAGAAGTTGTGTAACCTCATTTATATCAGAATGGGTGGAAATAAATTCATCCATGAATAACCAAGTGAAATAAATTACTGTAAGTCCATACAAAAGAATACTATGAAGCTTTTCAAAAAAATCAGGTTGATATCTGTCCTGGTACAAAAGGCAATCTAAAAGGAGGTAAAATAATATCCATAAATCCAGAAAGCTTTTCCATTGTGTCTAAATGGTCCACACTGAAACATTCAAAATGAGCAATGTGCAAAATTTCTTTTCTTACAGACACTTTGTTATAGACGTATTGTACAGTATTGAAAAAGTCATGACAGAAATAAAATAAATTTTATCCTTTCTGGAAATCACAAATTCATATCTTGTCACCATTACTGTCTTACATGGCTACCTAGCTTTATTTAAGTTAGGTAGCCATCTAACTTTGTTAAGTTATTATGCTATAATTAATCCAGACAAAATAGTGATAGTGAGTGGGAAGTATTACATAACTAAATTCAAGACCTACAAATCATAAAAGAACACTATATTGTTTCTTCCAGTAGCATTCTTTGGTAGTCCAAGTTCACCAAGAAATGAACTTGCTATTAAGTTTTAATTGTGAATTATTCAAAGATTAAAACTTTCTTCAAATTATCCTTAGAACCACTGAGTTCAGACTAGAAGATTGCATTATTTCTTATTTGGGAATTGTATCCAAGATGTAGTGAAAACCAAATTCAGTGGAAACTCCTCTAAATTTCAGTGGAAATCAAAACGTAGGTGGTAATAGGTTGAGACTAGGAATTGCACAGAAACTCAGAAAATGCATTATAGCAATGAAGTCTGTTTCTTTCTTTCTTTTTTTCTTTTTGAAGTCTGTTTATTTCTTAAATGGTTAAACTTGTTTATTAAAGGAAACAGCATCTTTACTACTTTGCTTCCCCACTATGCATAACCCAGTGAGCAGCTTTTCAAAAGCCATTTTCTGATTGCCTGGGAATCTCCTGCTGATCTTATCATTTAATTCTCCATCTTTATAGGCCTAGTAAAATGACGTATTTGAGAAGCTGTAGAGAGTATAAAAATAGTATTTTATATTATGGGTGCTTACATTCATAGTGTTTGATTTAAAAATATGTATCTTAGGAATGACATTGTAATAATATGGAAATCAAAACAAAAAAAGAATCAGTAGATATTACACCTGACTGCAAATCAACATTTGTTGCCTTTTTTCCATTCATTTTTTAATATATGCAGCTACAATTTTGCATAGTCATAATCACAGATTATATACAATGTTTTACTCAGCATGGATGAAACTTAATTTAAAATATTTGAACGGTATGTTATACACTTCTAGCTGAACCTAATATTATAAAAGAACGTAGATATAAAAATGCAGTCAGTAGATTCAAAGTTAGATTCAAATAATAGATTATATTAAAATATTATGTATAAATTAATATATAGCACTGAAGTGAATAACAAACTATTTATTAAGAGTAATATGCAATAGAAAACTCTAGATTTCCCTTCTACTGATAATATTCCTCTTAAAAGGAGGTATTATTAGATATAAATATGAATACGTATATCTATGTGTGTGTGTGTGTATAAACTTTAAAAAAGTGTGTTAAGACATGAGGCTGATCTTGGGATTTTGTGATATGGGCTAATCTTACTGGAGTTAGATAGTATCTCAAGTTAGTTTTGATTTGCATTTCTCTGATGATTAAAGATGATGAGCATTTTTTCATGTCTGTAGGCCGTGTGCCTGTCTTGTTTATCTTCAAGTCCCTTGCCCAGCCTGCGATGGGATCACTTGTTCTTTTCTTGCTTATACGTTTGAGTTCTCTGTGGATTCTGGTTATTAAACCTTTGTCGGAGACATAACCTGCAACTATCTTCTCCCATTCTGATGGCTGTTTGCTTGCTTTACTTACTGTGTTCCTGGGTGTACAGAAGCTTTTTAGTTTGATCAGGTCCCAGCAGTATATTTTTGAAACTGCTTCAATTGCCCGGGGCGTCCTCCTCATAAAATACTCGCTCAGACCAATTTCTTCAAGGGTTTTCCCTGCACTCTCTTCTAGTATTTTTATAGTTTCATGTCTCAAGTTTAAATCTTTAATCCAGCGAGAGTCTATCTTAGTTAATGGTGAAAGGTGTGGGTCCAGTTTCAGTCTTTTACAGGTTGCCAGCCAGTTCACCCAGCCTCTTTCATGTTTACTTGGATGGAGCTGGAACATATTCTTCTTAGTACAGTATCTTAGGAATGGAAGAAAAGGTATCCAGTGTACTCAGCCCTACTATGAAACTAATTTATGGCTTTCATAGGAAAGCTATAACCCAGTTACAACCTAAGAATTTGGGGAAGGAGGAGAGGGAGGGGAGGGAGGGGGGAGGTTGGGCAGAGGGAGGGTGATTGGCGGGATTACACCTGCGGTGCATCTTATAAGGGTACATGTGAAGCTTAGTGAATGCAGAATATGATTGTCTTAACACAATAACTAAGAAAATCCCAGGAATGCTATGTGAACCAGTGTGATGAAAATGTGTCGAACTGTTTATAAAACCAGTGCATGGTGCCCCATGATCACATTAATGTACACAGCTATGATCTAATACTAAAAAAAAAAAAAAAAAAAAAAAAAGAGATGATGTCAGAGCACAAAAAAAAAAAAAAAAGACATGAGGCTGAGTGGCTGGGATTCAAACTAGTGCTCTGGGAGGTAAAGGTAGGAAGATTGCTTGAGCTGAGGAGTTCCAGATCAGCCTGAGCAAAGTGAGAACTGTGTCTCTATTTAAAATATATATATATAAAAGGGTGGTGCCTGTGGCTCGGTGAGTGGGGCTATGCCGAGGGTGGCGGGTTCAAACCAGCCCCAGCTGAACTGCAACCAAAAAATAGCCGGGTGTTATGGCAGGCACCTGTGGTCCCAGCTGCTCTGGAGGCTGAGGCAGGAGAATCATGGAAACCCAGGAGCTGGAGTTTGCTGTGAGTCCTGTGACATCATGGCACTGTACTGAGGGTGGTAAAGTGAGACTCTGTCCCTACAAAAAAAATAATAAATAATATATATATATGGAAAAATTAGCAGGATCCTGCGGTGGTTGCCCGTAGTCTTAGCTACTTGGGAGACTGAAGCTAGAGAATTTCTTGAGCCAAAGATTTTGAGGTTATTGTGATCCAGATTGAGTCCAGGGCCCTCTAGCCTGTGCAACAGAGTGAGATTCTGTCTCTAACAAACAAGCAAACAAAAGAAGATGGGAGGCTGAGGGTATTGGTTTAAATGAGAAATAAATGAAATAGTTCCTTCTAATTCTAGCATACATTCAAAGGAGGCCTGAAAGATCAAATGGATTGTGGCAAATTTTATGCCACTCATAATTTGATGTAGTCATTTTGGCATAGCTAGATTAAATAGTTAATATTTAAAAAATTGGTAAGTAGAAATTTATTACAGTTTATCTCAAAGTGATAAGTAGACATCCTCTATGTTAAATATTAACTCTACAATGCAATTGATGGAGGTCTTATGATTTTTATTTCTATATCATCTATATACCTGTCATTTATCAATTATCCTTTTCTTTATTTTGGTGTGCTTTAAAATCAAGAAAACATAACTGAACAAAATTACTTGACAATCTTGAAGAATATATTTGCATTTAAAAATAAAATTGAATGTATGTATCTCCAGGTCAAGAAAATATTCAGCCTCTAATAAGCAAAGGTCAGCTGGTTTCATGTTTTCACATGTTAAATGCCTGTCATAATTGCTGCTGAAATGGAATTTGCTACCTGTAAATGCAACTATTGAAAGCCACAATTTATTAAGTACATATTATTTAACACTGAAGACTCTTACAAACAAAGACAAATTTATCTGTAAGATAAGTATTATTTTCCTTTGATAGATGAGAAGAGAAAGATTCACTGCAGTTAAATATCTTGCCACCAAAAATATAAAGGTCATGAAGTATAAACATCATTCCATTTTTTCCAATTCAAAATGATGCTCTTTTGTTTTCATTTCTATGCCTAGTCAAAAACTACATTTCCTTTTCTTCTCTTAACAATAGAGGACATATTGAATGGAGTAGCACATGAATCTTCTTAATTATGGAGCATAGATTATTAAACCAGTACATTCAATACTTATTATGACTAATCTCAATCTTTTATTGAAGTCAAGTTATTAATAACCTGAACAAGAATTATAATTCAAGTTCTTCCTTCAAATGTATGAATAATTTTTCTGATAACTGTTCTCCATGTTGAAATATCACATATGACTTTGCAATTTCTAAAGTGATTTTATCTACACAAACAAATTGCATATATTTTATTTGATTATGCCCCACAACAATGTTGTGTCATAGACAGGATGGGAACTATCACCGTGAATTTTCATGAGCAATAACAACAATTGAGACAGAATATCTAAGCGAGAATTAGGAGGTGGCTCTCTGGCATCACGTGTCATATGTATATATAAATTATGTCACATTCGCTTTGTATCTAACAAAAGAACAAATATAATTAATAAGCTTTATGTTTTACAAGGGTGTAAAATAAAAGAAAAACAACACACAAATATACCAGCCTTTTTGTTATTAAGAAATGTACAGTAAGGAATACAAAAGAACACATGAGCTTTCTTTATTTCTTGAAGTATACCAGGCATCTCTTGCCGGAAAGAGATGAATGGCAAACTTGTGTCTCATCATCTTGCAACATCTCCACAGCTCTCAACATCTTGCATGCCCCAACCTCCTCTCCCTCACATAGAATCTTCTCTGAGGGAATGCCTTGCTTTAGCTCTTAGGAATTAGCATAATATTTATTCTTGAACCATGGAGATTTTCTTCCAAAAATTATAACATCTGAAATCTTACATCTTTCTGTAGAATTAATTGAAGAATACTTTCCCTAAAACTTCATTTTAAGCTTCATCAGTCCAAGGACCAAATGTTTAGATTATTGTGCATTTAACATTATGACTAGATGCTTGTTGTTATATATTTTATAAAATATGTGATGTAAAGAGTCTGGGGTTATACTGACTTTTTTTTTTTTTAATGAGGCTATGAGAAAATTTGTTTGGATGTATGGCTCACATTATTATCAGATTGGATAGCGTTGAAAAGTAAAAATAAACTCGTCAGTTCCCCCATCAACTCAACAGAACTCTTCTTGGGCAAAAGGACCCCAGAAATATCTAAAACTGAGTTCTGAGACATGACAAAAAGGGAGATTGGTGCCCCCTCATCATATTCCCTCCCTTGTGGAGTTCAGGCACAGTTCACTAGCATTCATATTAAAATAGAAATCATAAATCTGATAAAATAGATTTGGTGGCATACCAGATAGATTTTGTTAACATACCAAAATAACCAAAGGTCAAGTCAGGCAAGAGTCAAGTCAAGTCATGCCTCCCAATCTATAAAATTTAATTAAAGAGATCTTTTAAAAATTTTTTACTGACACAGTATCACAAAATAGATGATAGATCCCCCAAACTTAGGTTCTCCTTCTCACTGACTTCAGATTTTAAGATAAGGCTTAACTCTTTCAATCGCATGGCAACTAAAGAATTTCTAAATTCACCTAGGACTTGTGAGCTCCCACTTCAAGATACACTACTTTTTTTTGGTCAAACCAATGTATACGTTTAATGTGTGGATTTATGATTTCCCAGCAGCCCCTTAAACCAAACGGTAACCCAACTGCCTCAGGTGCACTTTCTCTGGAATTCTTAAGATTGTGTAGCTCTGGACCTCCATCACCCATATTTGCTTCAGACTAAATCTCTTAAAATTGTTTTACAAAGTTAGGCTTTTCAATTAACAGCATTATTCTAGATGCTGGCACTAAAAAAAAAAAAAATGCTTTGGGAAAGTAGTTAAACAATATGACCTCTCTTGTAGATTGATATATGCTATGAAACAAAATGAAGCACCATAACCTCAGATTATCATGTCTCCCAGTCTGCCCAAGACTGAGGAGCTATTTTTGGAAAAAATAACTTGTTAATTTTTTTTTTTTTTGGTATGTGTAGTTTGCCATGGTTGTGAGGGAACTAAGTGGGTATGTGTGACTATGACATGAGATGCCCAGTAAGAATGTGGATTCAAGACTAGTTTTGCAAACATTATAGTGTGCATATATACTGATATTAATAAATATATAGGGAAATAAAATTATGACAACAAAAAATGTAGAATAACGGTTAGTGCAATGTCCTTGAATTGGCAAAACTAACAGGAACTAATGGACAGGATATATGATGCTATTAGATTCATGCAACGCATACTATTAAAATTTAAGAAAAATCAGAACATAAGGGCACCAATAAAGGTACACAGATAGAATTGGCATTGGAAATAAGTTGGATTCCTTTCTGATTTCTCTGCTCTCCTCATGTGAATGAGAAATAGGAGGATTTCCTGGAAACTTAAGGAAACATTAAGTGTGAAATAAATGTCTGGGAGAGTGAATTCTTCAGGTTAAATAAAGCAGAATTGACAGGCTCCACCGAAGGCCCACAGGATCATAAATTTAAATTGAACCAATTGATAGGCTTGCTTACGTTTCTAAATCCATAATAAAAGACTAGAGTGATACCAATATTGAACTGAGATTGTAGATGACTAACAGGAGTTTTCAAGCAGCCAGGGAGAGGCAATGAAGTTAACAGAATAGGCAAATGAGTCATTTTATTAAAGGATCATTTAATCTAAACTGGGGAAAAATACAATAAGAATATGAGGAAGATAATAGGCAGCAGAAAGATCAATCATTAGGAAGCACCAACAAAAAATCCTTTTTTCTAGGCTGGGCTACTAAAATGAGTACTACGAACTGATGCTTGTGTCTCTCCCAAAATTCTTATGTGGGAGACCAGCCCCCAGCATTACACTGTTGGAAGGCTGATTATTAGAAGACGGTTCAGTCATGAGGGTAGAGCCCTCATGAATTGTATTAGTACCCTTATAAAAGATCCCCAGAGAGTTCTCTTCCTTTCCTATCATGCAAGGTTATAGCAAGAAGACAGACACTTGTCAACACCAGAAGAGGCCCTCGTCAAACATCGAGTGTGCTGGCATCTTGAAATTGAATTTCTCTGCCTTCAGAAGTACCAGAAGTAAATTGCTATTGTTTAAAAATCCATGCAGCCTGAATGGGTAAAGGCTAGATTACTATCAGATTACTAGCAGCCTGAATGGATTAAGATCGGATTACAATTGGATTACTACCCTGTTTCCCCGAAAATAAGACATCCTCTGAAAATAAGACCTACTTACAGGAAAGATAAGATGTCCCCTGAAAATAAGACCTAAGGTATCTTTGGGAGCACACCTTAAAATAAGACACTGTCTTATTTTCAGGGAAACAGGGTAGCAGCCTGAATGGATTAAGGATAGATTACTATTGGTTTACTAGCAGCCCGAATGGATTAAGTCAGTTAGTAAAATGGAAAGATAATAAACAGTTATTGGAAAATCAGCTATTTAATAATTTAGAAGCTGTAAAATTACTGGAAATTAAAAGATAAAGTCATGATAGTATTGGGACAGGAGAGTGAAGGATACAGGAGATATAAAACATGAGCTGCAAGGCCGAGAACGAGGGAGACTGAGAACCTTGGGAGGAGAGAGGGGAAAGGGAAGAAGCGAGTGTGAGAGGTAGAGGGAGAGAATTACTGAAAACTGAAAGAATCTCTAACAGTATCCACTCAGCACCAAGGTGGGGTGACAGCTGATATTGTTGATGGGAAGAGCTTCAAAGGAAGCTGTTAGGGAGGACAGGATAACGGGAATATGCAAATGTAAATATGGACCTAGAGGCATTATCCTTGCAGTGAAAGATTATAAAGCTGTTTCAGATTAAGATAACTTTGCTGAAGCTGTATTATGAGTTCCAGGGGTCATATGGGAAAATTTTGAGTCATCAGGAGATGGGATAGGAAAAATAAATTTTCAGAGATGAATGAAGCATAAATTCTGAGTATTGAATTTTCTATGGTTACTGAGGTTAGCATGGTTAGCATGGATGTAAGGAAGGATAAATTCCCCCTGAAACTCTCTTAAAGAAAGTCAATGATCCATTTCAATTGCTGCCTTCTTCCAGGAACTGGTCTCTTAGACAGATTTTAATGATTATTTGCATAGTATGAAGAAAGAGAAATGGAAGTCCTGCCAAAATTTGCAGAGCTTTATGGGTTCTCTTTTTAAGTCTGCCAACGGTAGTGTTAATGCCAAGCAATTTAAATATTTCTCATAAGAAAATTATATTTATATTCTTGTGCATATTTTGAAATACCAGACTAAAGAGTTTCAAAGATTCTTTTGTTAGACAACAGGTTTCCTCTTCAACTCAATTCCATGTGAGTGTTTTAAAACAATACTAAGAAAATACCTAAACACAATGTTAAGGTGCTTGTTTGTCTATCCTTTGAGATAACTCAGTTCAGCGTTTCTTGGCAAGGGGATAACAGAGTAGTTTTTCTTTTTCTTCTCTCAGTTTTTATACCCTCTCATCATGTGAATTGGTTTGAAATATTTAAGATTGTATCTCATTCAAACTAGAAATCCAAAACACTTGTAGTATTATGTATAATAAAAATTAAAAATCCTATAGAGAACATAAACATATACACTAAATCAGACCTTCTTGAAATGCAGCACATGAAACCACCTTCAGTAGGACTATCTAGTTTATTTATTTAACATTATATTCTCAGTGTGAGGGATACTAAAAGTCTTATATATATATACACATATATATATAAATATATACATATACATATATACATAATATGTATATATTCTGATAATTATATTCCCAGTGTGAGGGATGCCACATATATGCATATGCATATGCATTCTGTATATACGTATATTTATGTGTTTATATATACAAAAGTCACAAATATTTTTGTATTTATTCTAAACTTGTCATACATTGTAGTTTCAGAAAGACTAGGTTTGAAAATGTGAAGAACCATATTTACTTTAATAATCATCAAGATATATCACTTTGAATAGTCATATAAATAACCCATTTTTCTCATTTTTACTATTTGCCAGGTGTAGCGTTACTTAAGCAGACCAGAGAGGCATTGGTGGGATCATACCTGTGGTGCATCTTACAGGGATATTTGTGAAACTTGGTAAATGTAGAATGTAAATGTCTTGGCACAGTAACTGAGATAATGCCAGGAAGGCTATGTTAACCATGGTGATGAAAATGTGTCAAATGGTCTATGAAGCGAGTGTATGATGCCCCATGATCATATCAATGTACACAGCTATGATTTAATAAAAAAATAAATAAAATACAAAAATAAAAAATAAGAAGCAGACCTTTACCCAGAGAGAAGGATTAAAGCACAAAAAATTTATTTTTTTATTTTTATTATTTTTTTTAATTTATTTATTTTTGTTGTTAAATCGTAGCTGTGTACATTAGTGCAATCCAGGGGTACAATGTGCGGGTTTCATATACAATCTGAAATATTCTTATCAAACTGTTCAACGTAGCCTTCATGGCATTTTCTTAGTTACTGTATGTAGGCATTTGTATTCTGCCTTTAGTAAGTTTCGCCTGTATCCATTCTAAGAAGCACCATAGATGAGGCCCCACCCATTACCCTCCAGGGCAAAGAAAGTACAATGATTTTGTACTTCCCCTGTGTGTTTTGAGATTATAGTTGACCACAAGGTAAATATTTACAAGATTGTGAAGGTGGAAGTAAAGCAGCAAGGGTGGTTAGGATGTCAGGTTAGAAGGCCAGAAACTTAACGTTTGTTCAAGCATATTTCACTGGCCTGTAGACTCACCTTGTTAGTTTGTGAAAGCAGCCAGGTCTGTGGCTCCCCCAGAACCTATGAGATCTCCTCACTGAGTTTTTTACATTCCTGGAAAGACACATGACATTTGTATAGTTCTTTTGAAAACAGTGCCAGCCTTTTCTGCAGATCATCTGTGACATTGAGGTTAAAGAAAATAAGAGTGAAATGTGGGTTCTCATCTGTCTTCAGGGATTCCAGCTTCACATCAAACTCATTTTCCTGACTCCAGACCTGCTGAGCTAGAACAACTTTGGGCCCACCACACAATGCAAGGGCAATAGGTTTCCATAGACGTTTCTACCTGTTATCACAAACCAGTAATTCTAATATAAAAAATTGTCTTATTTCATGTCACTTATAGTGGTCTTACCCTCTTAGTCAAATGCTATTTCATGAGACACTGAAGGGAAGAAAGGCAGCAAAGGGCAAATTATCAAATTCATTGCTATCCTAGAGGACTGGAGCTCAATCTCAGTGGAGTCTTTGAGAGTCGGTACACGACAAAGTTTTAGATCATCCAATGTTTATCCAATAGCCTCTTTCTGTCATTAGTTAAGAGCTTCCCCCAAGAGTAATTCCCCGGTCTTCTAATTCATCACATCTATGGTCAAAACAGACTCTAGTGGCCAGAAAAAGGCCTCCAGCAAAGAGACACCACTGTTGGCAGATGGAAGTTGGGTGACATGGACAGAAAGGGTAGGGCCGTAAGGCTGTGTGCATCACTGATAGAATCACTTATGAGAGCTTTACAAGTACTCAAAGCAATTTAAAAAGTAATTTAAAAAGTATTCTGTATTACTTACACTTGTCTTATTATGTTAAGAAAGAGAGAGAAATTTAGGGAGTCTATGCAAATTTCTTAAAGTCACGGAGCTAAATGAAGGAATTAGGTGAAATCCAGGTATAAATGATTACAAAGTCTATGCTTTTAACGTACTATGACAGCTGTCAAATCTCAATTTAATTTCCTCTAGTCTGGATGGCAGCAGCTGTGATCATGTAGTGTTGAATGGCTTTCACTCTGGGACCATTTTGAACCTACTTGAGGTTAAATAATTCCTCAGACCCTGTCCACTTTGTGGAATCACATTCTAACTCACCTGAGAATTTTGCCAAACATGATTCCAAATAAAGTTGTGCCTAGACAACCAGCCAGTACATAAAATGCAAGACATAGGATTTTTCTAAAATAAATTACTTCTTCTTTTTAATTATTATTTTTTCACCATAGCCTCCATCTGCATCTTGAGGACAAATAGAAGACAGAAGTCTATGATCAGAAGTTAGAAACCATTGTGCATTTCAGACAGATTTTACACTGTAGGACTGAGATATACAAAAGAAAAAAGTCATAAGTGAAGACACGGTCCATCAACAAATAATTTGTAAGAATTACTGAACCAAAAGTCAGTTCAGTAATTGGACCAAGTTATGCTTAGCAATTAATATAGGGACAACCAAAGAGACATCTGAATAAGTGGTAGATGTCTAAATTTGGGAACAGATGCTGATTTATCCCCTGATATTTTCACCTAATACTCCAGCCTCATCTCTCCCTATTTTACATTCTCTGTCCTGATGTGACTAAACCCTTTGAAGATTCACCAGTGTACTATATTCTTTCCTGCCTCTGAACCTTTAAACATATTGATCCATTTACTGTAAAATACTTCCCTTTACAACTAGTAACAAACCCAATAATAAAATGCAGAATGGTTATCTCCAAGTATTAAGAAAATAAAAAGATGTCAACCATTGCCTCTCCAGTTTTACCTTCTACTGTGGATTCTACTCAGTGAATAAGGCAAGAAGCATAAATAAATACAATAAAAATAGAAAGAATGAAGTAATATGAACTCTATTTGAAGATGTATTATTGTTTATCTACAGCATAACCATATGCATAAAAATAATGATAACTATTAAGTAAATTTAGCAATTTTACAGATGTATGGTTAATATTAAACTATTAATTACATTAAGCAAACACTTGCAAAATAAAATTAAAGGAATTGCATTTTTAAAAGTACAGAAAAATATAAAAAGCTACAAAAAGAGAAAAAATATAAGACCTCTGTACTAAAACTTACAGAAAGAGGTTAAGAGAAATGAAAGATCTAAGTGAAGATAATAATGTTATTAATACAGTAACACTCCTGAATTGATCTATAAATTCAGTTTAATCCAAATCAGAATCTGAGCAGGTGTTTTTGTAGAAATGGACAAGCTGACTCTAAATTCTGTATGTGTATACAGATATTCTAGATTGAGATACAAAACCATGAGAAGGAGAAAAAAATTATTGGATTTGGACTGGATTTAAAGATGTAGTAAAAAGAAATAAAAATTAAGATAGTCTGGTAATGAAGTAAAGGTAGACTTATAAATCTATAGAAGAATAGAGCCTCCAAAACTGACTCCCAAATATTGTCCAAATAATTTCTGACAAGGGAACCAAGGAACTTGATGGAGGAAAGAAAAGTCTTTTTCAGAAATTGTACTGAAACAGCTAAATATAGACAAAAAGGTCAACGATTCTCATCTCACACCATATAAAAATTTGTGAAATTGATCATAATCTTAAATGTAAAAATTAAAATTATAAAATTCATAGAAAAAATTCCTTGTGACACTGGAGAAAGCAAAGACTTTTTAGATGAGACACAGATACCAAAATCATGAACAAAAATAGAGAAAAGGCATAAATGCAGACTTATTAAGAATTTAAAAATGTACTCTTTCAAAAACAATGTGAAGGGAAAAAAAAAGGCAGTTCAATCCAAAGGAAAATATTTACAGAACATATATCTTGGCCTTTCATGCTTCTTATCTATGTCTGTACCATGCAGTCAGACATACCAAACAAATGATAAACAAGAATAGATAGATCAACATCAAATTAAACATGTGAAAAATATGTGATTGATTTGCAAATGAAGATATATGAATGAACAATTAGCATATACAGACACACTGTAAATCAGTAGTTATCAGGAAAATGCAAATTAAACCCTAAAGTGAAAATATCAAGCATTTATCAAAACATGATGGAACTGAAATTATCATACATTGTTAGCAGAAATGAGAAATAATGTTATTAGTTTCCTGAAAATTTAAGATACATCTATCCTACAATCTAGCATTTTCACTCATAGCTATTTACCAAGGGAAATTAGAATGAATATATAAATAAGTATATATGTTAATATATACAGTTTTGCAGTTTTATTTACAGCAACTCCAAAACTAGAAATAAACTAAATGCCCACCGAAAAGTGAATGAATAAATTCAACTAAGTATGACCATACCAATTAAACACTAGTCAACAATAAAAGTACTAATATAGCAGAATAGATAAATTTCAAAATCCTATAAAGATATACAACTATTAAGTGTCCATAACAACTAAAAGTTCTACAGAAACATGATGTAATGTGACAGGTGTCAACCTAAAAGAATATATACAGTAAAGCTCAGTGCCCACAGTTATATGAGTAGGACTCCAGTCACATACACTGAGGCTGGCGGGTTCGAGCCCAGCACGGGCCTGCTAAACACCAGTAACAACTGCAACAACAACAACAACAAAAAAAAAAATTCCCTATTTAACAAATGGTGCTGGGCGAACTGCTGGCAACCTGTAGAAGATTGAAACTGGACCCACACCTTTCACCATTAAATAAGATAGACTCTCCCTGGATCAAAGATTTAAACTTAAGACACGAAACTATAAAAATACTTGAAGAAAGTGCAGGGAAAATTCTTGAAGGAATCAGCCTGGGTGAATATTTTAGGAGGAGGACTCCCCAGGCAATTGAAGCAGTATCAAAAATACACTACAGGGACCTGATCAAACTAAAAAGCTTCTGCACAGCCAAGAAAATAGTAAGTAAAGCAAGCAGACAGCCCTCAGAATGGGAGAAAATATTTGCAGGTTATACCTCCAATAAAGGTCTAATAACCAGAATCCACAGAGAACTCAAACATATTAGCAAGAAAAGAACACATGATCCCGTCTCAGGGTGGGCAAGGGACTTGAAGAGAAACTTCTCTAAAGAAGACAGATGCACGATCTACAAACACATGAAAAAAAGCTCATCATCCTTAATCATCAGAGAAATGCAAATCAAAACTACTTTGAGATATCACCTAACCCCAGTAAGAGTAGCCCACATAACAAAATCCCCAAACCAGAGATGTTGGCGTGGATGTGGATAAAAGGGCACACTTGTACACTGCTGGTGGGAATCCACACTAATACGTTCCTTCTGGAAGAACGTTTGGAGAATACTCAGAGACCTAAAAATAGACCTGCCATTCAATCCCATAATTCCTTTACTAGGTTTATACCCAGAAGACCAAAGATCGCAATATAACAAAGACATCTGTACCACAATGTTTATTGCAGCCCAATTCATAATTGCTAAGTCATGGAAGAAGCCCAAGTGCCCATCGACCCACAAATGGACTAGCAAATTGTGGTATATGTACACCATGGAATATTATGCAGCCTTAAAGAAAGATGGAGACTTTACCTCTTTCATGTTTACATGGATGGAGCTGGAACATATTCTTCTAGCAAAGTATCTCAAGAATGGAAGAAAAAGATCTAATGTACTCAGCCCTACTATGAAGCTGAATTATAGCTTTCACATGAAGGCTATAACCCAACTATAGCACAAGACTATGAGGAAAGGGCCAAGGAAGGGGAAGGGAGTGGGGAGGTGAGGGTGGAGGGAAGACAATGGGTGGGGCACACCTATGGTGCATCTTAGAATGGGTACAGGTGAAATCTACTAAAGGAAGAATACAAATGTCTACATACAGTAACTGAGAAAATGCCATGAAGGCTACATTGAACAGTTTGATGAGAACATTTCAGATTGTATATGCAACCCGTACATTGTACCCCTTGATTGAACTAATGTACACAGCTATGATTTAACAACAACAACAAAAAATAGCCGGGCATTGTGGTGGGTGCCCATAGTCCCAGCTACTTGGGAGGCTGTGGCAAGAGAATCACTTAAACCCAAGAGTTTGAGGTTGCTGTGAGATGTGACGCACGACACTCTACAAAGAGTGACATAGTGAGACTCTGTCTCAAAAAAAAAAAAAAAGAGTATATACAGTACTGTACAGTACTGTATGCTGCCCCTTACATAAAATTTCTGCAAATGGAAATGAATTTAAGGTTACAAAATGCAGAACAGTGGTTGTCTGAGCCTGCAGATGGGGGAAAGAAGGCGAAATGAGGAGTCTACTGTAGACGATGTAATTGTATTGTATCTTGATTGTGGTGGTGTTTTCACAGGTATATACAACACTTAAAACTCATAACATTGTGTACTATAATTGGAAGCAATTCATATTATGATGAATTTCGATGCAATACATAATTCATATTAAAAACTAGTTTAATTCTCAGTCAATGGTACTTCATGTTGAATCCACTAAAATTATTCTTCTAATAACAAACATCTTTTGAGAATATCGACTTGGAAATTTAAGGTATGTCATTACTTGGCATCAACAAGGTCTAACATATTTAGAATTAAATTTCACTTGACCGGTAAAAAAGAGTAATATTCAGCTCTAATGGTTTATTGTGTCACACATACACACATAGAAAACAAATGAGAATCTCTCAAACACCCTCCTACATTATAGACTGACAACCAAAATGGTAGTATATGAATATACAGTGTACTGCACCAAAATAACCCAATTACATTTTCTTCACTGTTAATTGACATCTATGTCATTGTAATTATGCACACTGGGGTTGTCTAAATTAATAAATGCTTGTTTTTGCCAAAGGCATTTTTCTGCATTCTGCCTGACAGTAACCTGTAGCTGAGCCAGGATGACTTGTGGTGTAGCATTAAATGCTCTGCTATAAAGAGCTGCAGAGCATCCCCTTTCACGAATGATTCTTTTCTTCTCTTCTTTTTTAAAATTCTTGAGGTTGAAGAAACATTGACTAATAAATTCACAACACTACAGGTGCTCAGTTATTACGTTCACACCCTATTAGGTTTCATCTAAATAGCTGCATGGACAATCCCTTATGTGTCTAAGAAACCAAATTATTTCCTCAGTATAAGAAAGACTTTTTCTATTTTGCTTAAATAGTGCTGATCTCCTTCTAAACTATTCAGACCAACTGAAGTAATAATTTCTGAATTTTACTCTGTCTTCTTGCAAGAATTTAAATATTAGAATTCAGCACATGTTTAATCTGTTGCTTCATTTTTTAGCGATTGAGTTTGCTGCTCCCTTGTGTCACATCAAGAACAGAAATAATTACCCAAATTATAATAAATGTACAAATTTTTGCTCCCAAAATCTCCATGTTTTTAATTTACATGAAATTATTAAACTTTTTGCACGGTATGTAGTTCAACATAAAGAGATTTAAAACATGGTTTTTTCTAAGATGTTCTTGTCTATTATGGTTTATTAATTTGGGTCCTTTGATAGTGACAAACGAAGACTGAATCATGTGTGCAAAAGACTGATTCAGAAAAATGTTTTTGAGGATAAGGGATAGAAGACACAAAAAAGCACCAAGAAGCACTGAATATGTCTGATAATTTTGAACAATTGGAAGGAAGAAAAATTTGATAAGAAAAGTCCTAGCTTGTTGCACAGTTCTAAGCAACAGAAGGCTCTTGAGTCAGAATTGCATGAAGTATTCCATACCTTGGAGGAAGATCCAGAATTAGTATTTCCACCACACTTAATCATTGAAGAGCATCCTACTGGAAGAAAGATCCTGGTACCAATGCCACTCTCAATTCACATGATAATACTTTGGAGCTATTAGTCAACAAAATCATTCACAACAGATTTGAAAAATGCATTGTTTTTTTTTTTTGAGACATAGTCTCATTTTTCACTCTTGGTAGAGTGCTGTGGCATCACAGCTCACAGCAACCTCAAACTCTTGGGCTTAAGTGATTCTCTTGCCTCAGCCTCCCAAGTAGCTGGTATTACAGGTGCCCACCACAATGCCTGCAGAATGCATTTTTATGCCCTCCAAATCTCACCCACTGAATACAAGTACATAGCTTCTAGGTTGTTCCTAATGGTTTCTCGTTCTCAGGGGAAACTTTCCAGAAAGGGAAGGGTAGAGGGTAATAGGTAAATAACTTTCAATAACTTTCATCACTATAGTTGGTCTGGAACTATGAATGATAATCATCTGTTCCAGTCATGGATGCTAGATCTGAAAATTGGAAGAGGGTCATAATTTTGTACAAGAGCTACCACCCTGGTGCCTCTAATTTCATCATTCTTCTCTTTTTTGGTTTAGTTGTTAAATGAGCCCTTAGTTGACTGCTCATTTATTTTGCCTCTAGGGAGGATAAACTATTCAACATTTCCACAGTTTCTTTTCGATCAAGTTACCTGAGCTTCACGTGTAGTGTGATGATAACTGAGGACCTCTTGCTCCTGGCTGCTAAGTGCTTTCATCTGACCTCTTACACATGGGGTCCCACAATCCCACCAATTCCACCAGATAGTACCAAGCCTGGTTCTGTGCCACCTCTCCTGCTGTGAATGCTGGTTTACACTGCAAAGTCACCATTGAACATTTGTTTGATACTAATTCCCCTTTCAGCAGAGCATTCCCAGTGGTCTCAGTGAGGAGGGTCTTTTTGGAACCCTTCTACGGAGTGTAACCCTCTGGCGGGTCTTCTGTTTTCACACAGTGTACTCATTCCAGTGCGGCCACTTGCGTGTCTTTGTTCCAATTCTAGAGCTGGCCAGGGCAATTCGTTAGTCAGTTCTCCCAGCTTCTAAAAGTGAATCACAGAACAATTTTTCTCCATCCTCTAGGTTTTTAAAAGAATATTTGAATCCTGCATCCTGAGAAATGCATAAAAGTTAATGGATTGTAGCTAGTTCTGACTCAATTAATCAAACACTCTTAAACAGCAATCCTGATTTTTTGTTCTGGATTTGCCCAAGCATGTAAACTAATTCCTTCAGCTACATTATTATAAATACATTTCTTTCCTAATTAGACCAAGCCTTTCCCAGGCCAGATTTTGCTGGGATTAAGCCCAGGTTATCAGCCCAGTTGCAAAGGAGGAGATTTGTGACCATACGAGAGACACCTCCACTTTGCAGTGGAAAGGCCTCTGTAGCGTCTGTAGCAGACAGGTCAAACTAGGTTTTATGAGGGAAGGATTACCAGCCTTTCCACCTGACATTTCAAGACAATCTGCTTGTCTAAGATAATGAGGAAATCTACCCAATATCACTACCCATGTTTTAGGGTCCCAAATTTTCTCAAAGAGAGCCCTAAACTTACAATAAAATATTTACTCTGGGTGAGTATTTCTAGATCTATGGTGACTCAAGCTAGTAAGTCCTCAAACTGTTGCTCACTTGTAACTTTTCCACTTCAGGAAATAAAGCCTCTTTTAACTTATAAAATATTATAGCTCCTCTGGCTCTTATGTTTAGCCTTTAACTGCTTGTTAAAGACCCATCTCTTATCCGTACTACTTCGCAGTAAATTGCCAAAGTTTTTGCCTTTGTATACATTGTTTTCCTCATGTATTTTAAATGTTTAATTCATCAGACATAGAAGGGGTGTTTCTCTGGGTCACCAGCAGGGACTTCAATTGGTATGTCACCTACCGCTGGGGTATAAGTACCACTCATGATGGCATCCTCTTTACCTGGGAGGTAAGGGGTGAGGCAGCCTCAAGCTCCACCATTGCTTGTCTTTCTTCTTTTTTTTTTAAAAAAAAAATTATTTATTGTTATTGTTAAATCATAGCTGTGTACATTATTGCAACAAAGGGGTACAATGTGCGGGATTCATATACAATCTGAAATATTCTCATAGAACTATTCAACGTAGCCTTCATGGCATTTTCTTAGTTACTGTATGTAGGTATTTGTATTCTACCTTTAGTAAGTTTCGCCTGTACCCATTCTAAGATGCACTGTAGGTGTGGCCCCACCCATTACCCTCCCTCCACCCTAAACTCCCCCCTCCCTTCCCTTCCTTGGCCCTTTCCCCATAGTCTTGTGCTATAGTTGGGTTATAGCCTTCATGTGAAAGCTATAATTTAGCTTCATTGTAGAGCTGAGTACATTGAATACTTTTTCTTCCATTCCTTTCTGTGTCACTTCTGAATCTGCTTATTTTACTGTGGGTTCTCTGAAAGGCCAAGGGCAAGAAAGCACCATATAGACAAGAAATGTAGAGAGAAAGAAACCTGTGAAGAAGGAAGGGGAACAAGCATGAGAAGGAGAAGGCGTCTTTCATACCATCCTGCAGATCTGACAGCTATGAAGCAAATAGGGAGGTGAAGGAGGTCTGGTTAGGAAGAATCTCAGTCTGCACTGCAGTTCTGAGAAAGTTTTGGTGACAGCAAAGTGTAATTCTCACACTCAAGTTTCCTATCTGAACAATTCCCCATCTTTCAGTGATGGACCTCTGTGAGCAGCAAATACCACACCTGTGGTTGGCATTAGGCTGCAGGAAGGATCGTCGTGCGATGGACATACTGGCAAATCTAAGAGGGCAGCAGCCGACACTCTCAAATAACAGTCCTTGAAAGAGAAAATCTGAGTGACATATTCATGGTTTACCACACAGAGGATATTTATGTAAATAAAATTTCAACTACACAGTGTAAAGCAAGGAGAACTCCAGCTGAGGTCCAGATGAAATGAACTACCAAGTTAGACCGGTGGATGGTATTTGATGTTAGGGGGATTGTGGGAGCACTGGGTTGGAAGTCTGCAGGGTATTTTATGATGGAGGTGGTATTGGAAATGGGTCTTACTGTGAAAGATAGATGCAGATGTATTTGGAGAAAGAGAGTGAGGAGTATTCCATTCAGAAGGAAAAAAGTAAAACATTAGCTTCTTTGGGAAATAGCCAGCAAGAAGGCCTGAACTGTGTAAAGTGGAGTCCTGGAAGATGCGCATGAGATGGAAGTTGTAAGTAGAATTTTCATCTATTATTCATTCTGTGTTGTGAGAGCACTTCCGACAGCACTCAATCCTGTTAAATTTTGAGATTTATTTTTCAACCACTGTGAACTCTTCAAGATTAAGATTCTTAAACTCTTGCACCTGAGACAATATCGAACAGCAAGTAATCTTCAATGAATATGTATCACGTGAATAAATGATTGCATATTAATGAGGATAAATGGTTTTGGAGGGCAGACTCACAAGTTCATCCATTTTTGCCAGTGCTAATAGTTTTGTTTTTCTCTCTGTGATTTAGTTCAATACTGATTCAACATGATTTAAATGAAAAATATATCAAACAAATCTTCACACTTATTAGTACTTCTAATTTTGCACTCAAAAAGGAATGACTCATTTTAATTTTAATTCACTTCTACCCATTACTGCGTCGAGTTTTTTCGAATTAAAATTTTTGCTGTGTCTCCAGTTAATATTTGATTATAAATTCTTTTACTGATTAAACATGTAATACACCAGATATAATCAAATCACTATCATGCTACTAAAGAGAAATAATCATAATTAATATTTTGATTAAATTTCTTCTAATACATTACTTTAAAAATTTCTCAGTCTCTATTCAATAGTATTTAATTAGTTTAAGAGCATTTTTATTATGTTATAAAAATAAAGAGGGAAAGTGCCATGTTAAATACTCATGGTTTCCCTTAAATAACCTGCATCTTCCCTCCCTTTTTAATATTTTCTTTATTCATATTGCCTGTTAAGGAAGCTCAAAAAGAAATAACGATATCCAAATCATTGTATCTTCTATTCCTGATTCTTGACTTTTTGTTTAATTCTTCTTATTATATAAGCCTTGTTCTTTTCTGAAGGCTGAATACATAGAATAAAGAACCTTAACCAAATATTTTAAATGTTGACTCTTAATTTTCCCAGGGCTCCTCTTTGGTAGTATCTACACATTTTCAAATTCTAAAGCAAAATGGAGACTCTTAGCAAATACTCTGAACAGTATTTAGAAATATTTGTCTATTCTATTTTTAAAATATAATGCGTTTTTATTAAATAATCTGTTTTCAGGAGTATTTTCAGCTTAAGAGATACTGAGTTTCAAAAACACTTAACTTCAACTCTTAAAGGTTTTAAACAAAGCATTAGGTCATCTTTACCTCTGTATGGACTTGGTCTGATTTTTAACATTTAGTAAGTTTCCAAATCCTCCGTTAAGCCATATCATTTAAATTGAGGACTTCAAGAGATTCTTGACTTTTTCTGGCTAGTCCATCCAGAGGAAACATAATTAACACAACTGTGGAGTACAATTTCTTAAGCACTGTTGAAAGAGTACGTGTCATTTGAGTTTATGAAAGTACTTCTCACATCAGGCAGAAAGCTCTAATTTTGGTGCAATAAAAACAAAGAAGAAAATTAATGTTTTAGATGTTTCCTCAAAAGTAACAAATTTGAATAATAGAAAACATTGACTTTTAGAATTAAGAGAGCTCTCGTAAGTTATCTAGCATTTAATGCCAAATAATTTTTATCTCAAGAGATAATGTACTTCCTTGTTAGAAGGCACATAAAGTTCTATTTTAAGAATGATTTAAAGGCTTACATGGTGAGCATAATAATTGGAGAACAGTATTCACTTATGGGGAATTAACAAGGGCTGGATATCTTCTAGGTATTGGAGAATTAATATTATTTTCCTCTAAAATTTGAAGTAGAGAAAAACTGATTTTCCAATGTCGCCTGATAATATAAGTGGATCCAAGACAGAATTTAGGTCAATTTCCAGATGAGTATTTTCTCTACTGTTTCGTGTCTTTCCCAATAACATCCTATCAAATCAGTTTGATAAGCTGAGTGCCTAAAACACCAGTATGTAATGAGAGTGAAGTTTTAACAATAGTTTAAATGAGTAAATACCCAAACCTAAGCCTTTCAAAAAGGCACTTATAAAAATCAATTTTTAGGGTTGGCGCCTGTGGCTCAAAGGAGTAGAGTGCTGGCCCCATATGCCGGAAGTGCTGGGTTCAAGCCCAGCCCTAGCCAAAAACTGCAAAAAAAAAAAAAAAAAATCAATTTTTAGCTAAATGAGTGATACAATAAATTAAATGAAATATTATAGCATTCTGCTCGGGAGGCTGAGGCAGGAGAATCGCTGAAGCCCAAGAGCTAGAGGTTGCTGTGAGTCCTGTGACATCATGGCACTCTACTGAAGGCGGTAAAGTGAGACTCTGTCTCTACAAAAAAAAAAAAAAAAGAAATATTATAGCATTGTATTTTTAATGCCTCATCAAATCTTAATATTTGTCCATAAAGCTATAAAACGTTGAAAATAATTGCCTGGTGTCAAGCTTTAAAAAAATCATATTTTTTCCAGGCTAATTGTTGATCATTGAGAATTAATTATTGAGTTCAATTAAACCTCTGACAGTGAGTGATTAAAAACTTATTATTTTTCATTTTATTTTATTTTTTAATACTCTTTTCCTCTTAATTTTTTTATGAAATCATAACTGTTTACATTAATGCATTTATGGGGTACAATGTGCTGATTTTATATACAATTTGGAATGCTTACATCAAACTGGTTAACATGGCTTTCACCACACTTAATTAAGTGTTATGACATTTATACTCTTAATAGATTTGACATGTACCCTTGTAATATGCACCATAGGTGAGGTCCTAAAAATGTGTTTCAATCTAATCAAGATATTTTAGCTATATTATTATAGAAAACTTTAAGATACTTGCTATAATATGTTTATATTAATTGACCTTGGCATTAACAATGTTGGAACTTAAATTTTGTTGACCTTATTTCAAAACAATGGATTTGGAGACAGAGGGAACTAGACTGTTGTTAAGATAAGGTTACACAATTGTTCTGTTCTTTATAAACGAATAGAAATTATTAGGGTAGCCATTACTCTTTGGATGCTTTGAAGTCAATTTTTCAGTGATATCACCAAACTCTCTCCCTTTCATTCTTATATATTTAATATAACGTGAATACATTATCTGGGAATTACTTTCACTTACAATTCCACACTGATTTTTTTGAGGCAGGAGGTCATACCTTCAAAGTTCATTGGCACGTAAAATAGTCAATTAGTGGTTGGGGGTTGAATAAGAACAAAAAAAAGGATAAAAAATTATATTTAAAAGAATCACATCAGGAAATTTAGCCATATATGAGTATAATACAAACATGAATTAGGAAAATTACTTTCTCATTTTACTTCTCATGTCTTTACCTTTTTTTGTTATTGTTGTTTACAGTCTCCCCCCAAGTATTTTGACTCCCAGATCAGGAATGCTATATACTTCTCAAATTCTTTTGTTCTCTTTTTTGGACAGTTTATGTTTTGTGTAATGTATATAGTTTTGCCAATCTTTTCTTCTCTAATGCCTAATCTTCTATTAATCTTATGCATTGCATTCATCCCATATTTTGTAATGTTGTTTATTTATGTTTTGAGACAGAGCCTTGCTCTGTCAATGGGGCTACAGAGCAGTGTTACAGGATCATAGTTCACTGCAACCTCAAACACATGGGCTCAAGAGATCATCCTGCTCGGCCTCCTACAGTGTTGGGATTACAACTGTGAGTCACCGTGCCACACTGAAATTTTAGTTTCTAGAATGTGGATGAGGGTCTCTTTTAAACCTTCCATTATTTTGTTTATCATGTACAGATTTTTTCAACGTACCTGAATATAGGAAATACAAATAAACACATATACTCCCCCTGTCTCTTTATCCTTTCTTTCTTTCTCTTTCTTCCTTCCTTCCTTCCTTCCTTCCTTCCTTCCTTCCTTCCTTCCTTCCTTCCTTCCTTCCTTCCTTCCTTCCTTCCTTCCTTCCTTCCTTCCTTCCTTTCTTTCTTTCCCTTCCTTCCTTCCTTCCTTCCTTCCTTCCTTCCTTCCTTCCTTCCTTCCTTCCTTCCTTCCTTCCTTCCTTCCTTCCTTCCTTTCTTTCTTTCTTTCTTTCTTTCTTTCTTTCTTTCTTTCTTTCTTTCTTTTTTAACACAGAGTCTCATTATGTTGCCCTTGGTAGAGTGCTGTAGCATCACAGCTCACAGCAACTTCAACCTCTTGGGCTCAAGCGATTCTCTTGTCTCAGCCTCCCAAGTAGCTGGGACTACAGGCATCTACCATAATGCCCAGCTATTTTTTTTTTCTTCAGTTTTTGGCTGGGGCTTGGTTTGAACCCACCACCTCCGGTATATGGGGCCAGCACCCTACTCCTTTGAGCTTTGTTTAGCTAGCCCAGTCCTGGTTCAAACTCACCACCTTCAGTGTATGGGGCTGGTGCGATAACCACCGTGCTGTGGGCGCCGAGCCTGTCTCTTTGTTCTTCTCTGCCTTTGGTTCTCTTTCTTTTTTGCTCTCTCTTACATACACACATACACACAGTTATTACATTTTTGTTTACTTCTTCTGTATCTATGTTAGTTTTGAGTATGTTACTACAATTGATTTTTCTGACCTAGTCTGATGTTTCTTAAGCTTGCTATTAAGCTTTGTTAGGTGAGTTCTAAAGAGCCTGTAGTCTGGAATAACGTGATCTTATTCCTAAAAGGATCCCTTCTGATGTTAGAAGTGGCTCAAGGTAGTTGCTAAAATAATTGAATAAAACAGGTACAGTTTTAGTAAGAAAAAAATTGTTATTGACTTGCACAGCAAGCCAGCCCTATCCTAGTGATTGCAGGCTCCATAGAAAGTGCAGTTTTAGTCTGTATACACAACTGTGAGGAGTATCAGCTGCTTCTTGGAAGACTCCCAGGGTCTTAATTTACTTTCTTCTAGAAAACATCCTACCTGCAAAATCTTGATAACAACCTAGCTGCAAGGTGTTAACAGCCTCATTCCCATATTAGCCTATGTCAGACTGGCTCAAAAGCATCCCCCAAAAGCCTAACCCTATCTGACATCGGCCTGCTCATTATCTAGCTAACTGCCTAACACTGATATCCTCCTCAGGACTCAACTCAATGTCCGTTGTGTTAGAAGGCTTTTGAGCAGTGTCTGGGAGATATTTGAAATATTCCACACCCTTTCTGAGGAACATTTATATGTCCACGTGGAACCCTAGGTTTGCCTGTTACACAATATAATTTTTGTTTTTAGTTTTGTGAGATAGGAGGGAAATTCCATTTCCTGTTACTTCATCACCGCTCAGAAATCTGTCCCCAACTCATTCCTCCTGTCCTCAAATATTTTGCATGTGAGCAAGCATTTGGTTTATTACCATGTAAAGATGAAATAATTTAGATGTACATAGTTGCCTCAGTTCCCTCCTAAAATGATATTAGAAAAATAATAAAACTTTTTTTTTTAAGGTATACAAAACCTATATGCAGTAGCAAAATTTTGCCAACTGAAAGGCAAAGAATGATTGCTACCACACTGGGAGAGGAGAGAAGCCTGAATGCTAAGTAGTTGGTGGAGAGAGCCAGGAGCGACAGCTCTCCAAAGACCCTCCTAGGTAGGCAATAACAGTAACTGGTATGTCTAGAAATAGAGGTACTGGACTTCAAACAGGAGTAAATTGACAAGGTGCTATGCCAAGGGAGAAAAGAGAGACTCAAAAGATTACATACTGTAAAATTGCATATGGTTTTGAAAAGGCAACACATTTTTTTTTTCCTTAGGGACAGTCTCATTTTGTCACCCTCGGTAGAGTGCTGTAGCGTCACAGCTCACAGTAACCTCCAGCTCTTGGGCTTAGGCGATTCTCTAGACAACACATCTTCATACAATTCCTTGAGCAGAAGTGTTTAAAGAAATTGTGAAGAGCAGATGTCTAGCACTTAACAGAACTTTTGGATCAATATTGCTTCATTTAGTAGTGCCCTCTGATAATGATTCTATAACCAAATTATGCATATATTTAACTCTATGTTTTCCCAAATATTATTCATATGCTATTTACAACAGTATAAGGAGAGATTTATTTGAATGCATTGTTGAATAAAGATATTCTAGGCTTAACTTATTACCTCATCCACCAGGTAATTACCATCCAGGCCTGAGTTACTGCCTATAAAAAAAGGCAGTACTATAGATAGATTATTTATGATGATTCATTAATTTCTGTATCCGGAGATCTCAAAACATGTCCATATAAATCTTTTCCAGAATGTTTAAGGGGTTTTGCCGTTCAGTGTAAGGAACCACAGCTCTGACCTCCATTGTAAACTTTTTCCTTTTAATTTTTTTTTTCTTTCAGAATAATACAGGTGTAACCCCTTTTGGTTACTGTAACTTGCATTTGTATACTTGAAGTTGATGTTGTAAGTGTGCCCTTCACCCAGAATATATGCATTGCACACCCATTACATGTGAGTTTACCCCTCTCCCACCTCCTTCCTACTAACTTTCCTTTGATTTTTACTTCTATATGTGTAAGCTCTTTTAGAAAATTAGGTAATAGTTGGGGACTTGGGGGCTTCTCACATGTTTCATATTCCCCACGGTTTATCAAATGCTGTCATATTGTCTCAAAAACTAGATTTCTTCCTTCTGTCCATAACTTAGAAGTGCTGGTTATAGCCTAAAACTACAAATTCCTTGAATCTAGTAATCTGTAGTGGTCATCCAACCATCTTGGGACTTATTTTTTTCCTATAGGAATATCTTTTCTACCTTTGTAGACTGGAAATTGTTTTCTTTTGAGAAAGATTAAAGTGTATTTGGAGATTATGAGACTTGTTTTTCTGTTATCTGTCAAAATTCTGAAATCAAACCATAGGTCTGTTTACTTTGTTTCACTTCATACTCAGTGATCTCCTGTGAGGAGGCAGCTCAAATTTTAATTATAAACTCATACAGTACTTTACAATTACTTTGGGGTTTTGACGTATACTAATATGAGACATTATTCTTTTTAGTATGTCTGAGTAATGAGAAATTTCTTAATTCGTGTATTCAACGAATGGTTATCAAGTAACATGTTGGTTCATATGCATGTTATTTTTTTCCAATAAACACTGTTAGAACTTTTATTTTGACATGTTTTAAAGTTCAAGAGTGATACAAAGATCCTCTCCTACTCACACCCCCAAATATGAATTGCCCCATTTGTTTTATTGTTTGTGTTCTTTACCTTTTCCTTCTGGACTATTTCACAGCAAATTACAGATATTGCAAATTTTAAAGCAGGATTTTTACTCTTTCCTTCAAAATCTACAATGCAGTTACTGAAATAAGATGTTGACATTGAAATATTTACCTAATCCTCCCTACATATTCAAATGTCATTGTCTCAATCAATCAATGTCTTCTGTGACTATACCCCCCACCCCCAATTTACGATCCATTTTAGAACATGCATTGCATTTAGTTATGGTTCTTCAGTCTCCCTTAATGCGTAATATTCCTGTAGTCTTTTTGTTTGTTTGTTTTCCATGATCTTTATATATCTGATATATGAGTTATTTGGTAGGATATCCCTCAATTTACAGTTATATGATGTTTTTCAGGATTAAATAAAGTTTATAATGCTTGGTTAGTAGGATATCATAGAAGTAACATCAGCTCCTTTATAGTACACTGTGTTAAGAAACATATGGTGTTGATTGGTCCTGCAGTTGGTGATGTTAACTTTATTGTTTTAATTTGGTTGCATACGTGAGATTTTTCCACTTTAATGTTAGGCAATTTTCTCTTTGCAACTACAAAGTCCATTATAGACACATGTTGAATCTATGTAAGTAAATATCTTGTTCCTTATTAATTTTATTCTCTTGCAATTAGGAGCTCCTTGCTTCTTTTTTTGTTTTCTTCCCTCTTTCCCTCCCTCTCTCTCTCTTTCCTTCCTTTCTCTTGCCCCCTTTCTATATTGCCATGTAAACCTAAGTTTTTATTCATGAAGTCATTATATTTATTGATTTTTAAGGTCATACTGTTCCAGATTTGGCCGCTGAGAATCCTGCATCTTTACATGTATGCCTACTATCATTATTATTTTACTAGTCTCCAAATTTCTAACACAACAAGATATTCCAGGCTCATCTTGTCTAATACTTTCTTTATCACAGAATTGAAGTCCATCATCTTTAAAGACTATCGTACTCCTTTAGAATGGCATTTAGAAACCATGATTTAGGCAAAATTTTTTAACATTGGTTAAATTTTCTTTACATTTGTTAGGGGAAGTAACAATTATATAACTAAAAAAATTTAAATATCCTTATCATGTCCTGAAATATTAAAAACAGTACATGGCAATTGAAAGGTATGACTCTGTACCTTCCCTTACAAATTTGAGGAGGTATCATATCAAATCACATGTTTCCAATGTGTATTTCACAGAAAAGTCTATGCATTCATTGAAATGTGTTTTAGTGAGTACTCACAACTTTTCTAAAAACCGGCAATACAGCAATGAGTAAAGAAAATAGAAATTCCCACATTCACAGAATTCAGTTGTCTAATAAAGGATCACAATCCATAAGAAAGGAGAATGAAAACCATATGGTATAGGAGATGATGAAAATTGCTATAAAGCTAAAAAAATAGAAAAAAGAAAAGAAAAGAACAGGTAATATGGCAAGCAGAATGTGACTTATATCAGATAAGGCTGCAATTTCTAATAGACTGATCTAGGCAGGAATCACCAACATGACTTCATTTGTGTAAAGCCCTGAAGTTGGTAAGGGAGGTCTTCTGGATACCTGGGCCAGAGCAATCTAGACAGATAAAGAGCTTGTGTTAGAAACGCATGTCTAACATGCCTGTTTTGTTTGGGGAACACTAAAGAAAATCCTGTGGCTACAGTGATATGGGGGAGTGGAAGAAAGTAGTAACATACGAGGTTAGAAACGTCCTTGTGTTTTTCCCGAGAAAAAGAGAATAGACTTTTACACAGACACCAAAATCAAATTATGCTGGAGAAGGAAATGAATTAACACTTTGAATAAACATATACAGATTCTTTTTTTTCTTGTAGAGATATGGATTCTTTTTAAAATTAGAAACCAAATGAAGTCTAAATTTCTAGGCCACGAAAGCATTAAAGAATGGGCACAGGACCTCGTTCATATTGGTCATTTAGTTTGAATTTTTGCCACACAATTTTTAAAAATAAAACAGGTACTCATAGCCAGTATCAGCAACTGAAAAGTTCAGAGGTTAACATTAAAACATAAATGAACACAGATTAGAAGAATAAAACAACACTGTAGTAATTTGTACAGTGCAGAATTATCTTCTTACTTTGAGTTCTTTGTGTCATTTTAATTAAGTAAATGTATGTTGATATTCTTCTTAAAGTATATGAAGAAAACAAGTAGAATTTATGAGAAAAATCAAAATGTATCTTAACAAGATATTGTTGGCTAGCTGTTTTGACAATGTAACAAATAGGGTGGTGACTGTGGCTCAAGGGGTAGGGCGCCGGTCCCATATGCCAGAGGTGGCGGATTCAAACCCAGCCCCGGCCAAAAACCAAAAAAAAAAAAAGACAATGTAACAAATAAAAGAGTTGTGCTGAGTGTTGAACTCACTCCACTTTCCAGAACTCTTTTGTGAGGGTCTCTTAGTCACCACTTCAACCAAGCTAACCAGAAAAAATACTTTTCTACATCAAAATTTGGATGAACAATAAATAAAATTTCATTATACTAATAATTTGCATTTCAGTGTTCATTTTGTTACTGTGTCAAGCTTAACATTATTCATCCTTTTCTTTCTGACTCCTCCCCTTCACCATAATAGATGTTCCATTTCATTTTTCAATTTTTTGTATTTCTGCTTCCACTTAGGGGGGAACATAGGGAATGAACATTATCATAAATATGTGTAGTCAAAAATAATCCAGATCTCTAAATCCTCTTTCAGTTTAAATCCTGCTGTATAATTTTCTATTCTGCCTGAGATTATAAAGGAAAGTTGTGATGAGTTTAAATTTCCCAACTTATTTATTTGGAGAAAAATCGAGTTTTTTCATTAATAAATGTTTAAAAATAGTGTATATTTATTATAAAAATACTTAGAATATTTAGGGAATATTAAAACAAAATAGTTACAACAAAAATTTCTATGACATGCTAACCGTAACTCATCTATTCTTATATTCTTTCTCTCTCTTTCCCTCTCTAGCTATTTCTTTTTTTTTAATAGTTTTTATAGTTTTCTCTTCTTTTTTTTTTTTTTTTTGTAGAGACAGAGTTTCACTTTATTGCCCTTGGTAGAGTGCCGTGGCATCACACAGCTCACAGCAACCTCCAACTCCTGGGCTTAGGCGATTCTCCTGCCTCAGCCTCCCGAGTAGCTGGGACTACAGGCACCTGTCACAACGCCCGGCTATTTTTTTGTTGCAGTTTGACAGGGGCCAGGTTTGAACCCGCCACCCTCAGTATATGGGGCCGGCACCCTCACTGAGCCACAGGCGCCCTCTCCCCCTCATTGTGTAATCAAAATATCCTGGATTTCTATCCAACAAAATACTATCAACTCAATTTTTTTATTAGGATTAAAATATATTTCAAAGAGTTTTTATAGAGGTTTCTATTACAAAAGAATAAAAAAATAAATTTTATGTCTGTATAGATAATTTTTAGAAGAGGTACTGCACCTTCAAAGTGTCTAATTAACAGATATAAGTACAAATGTATGCCAAATTTTTATGCATAGGTAATATTACAAGTGGGTGGTGAGTTAGGTCTCAAAGAGAAGAGAAGATAGCTTCTGTTAGTTTTCTGCTTCTTGATATATTAGGAAAGTTCCCTAGAACTTTTAAAAAGATATGTTAAGATTCAATTCTAACTAGTTTGGTATTTATGTGACATAAAATACATACATTGCTTGAACTCCAGAAAAAAATCCAAGGAGATCTATAATGACATACAAATTGGGAGACATTGAATTGTTTAGGAGACACTGAACAAAAAATACCACATTCAAGGTTTGGTTGCAAATCCAGTGCTTGCAAGAATATGGATCTAGACAACTTTAAAAACAGAAACCTAACTGTCTTCCAGAAAGGTGCCTGCTATCAATAGTTTTTTTTTTTTTTTTTTTACAGAGTCCTACTCTTTTATCACACTAGAGTGCCATGGTGTTGTAGACGCCATCCTCACTGCAACCTCAAACTCTTGGCCTTGAGTAATCCTTCCCTCTCAGCTTCCCTGGTAGCTGGGACTACAGGTATGTGCCAACACATCTGGCTAGTTTTTCTGTTTTTAGTAGAAACGGGGTCTCATTCTTGCTCAGGCTGGTCTTGAACTCCTGAGCTCAAGCAGGCCACCCACGTCGGTCTCCCAGAGTGCTAGGATTACAAGTGTGAGCCACCGAGCCTGGTCATTACCAATACTAAAGTTTTGTCTTAAGGATTTCGTCCTGGTGAGATTTTCTTTAGTCTGCACTGTATTTACTTGTTCAAGATAATATTAATTGATTAACAATAGTTTGAGACCCTGGATATATAGCAACAAGCAAAGCAGACTTCTTTGCTATCACAAAACTTGCAATGCTGTGTATATTTTTGAGAGTGTTTGAAGGATGAAAGGGTAGAGAGAAAACGAGGTGAGAGTAAAGTAAAATAAGCAGTAAATAATTTTTTACATAAAAATAGCATAAAAAGAATAAATATTTGGCAGGTGCAAAGTTATAAGTGTATTTCATCATATTGATTGTTCTTTTATTTCTGAAAGTGGTTTTCCAGAATCTATATCCTTTTTGTAGCAGTCATCAAATAAAGGTCTACTGTACTTCCTGGTCTCTTTACAGTCCTGAAGATGCTGTCCAAGAACAATATTATATGACTTGACTTTCTATCAAGTCAGCATTCAAATATCCAGATTCCATTGTAATTCAATAGAGCTCAGCTCTCTTCCTTATATCTACCCTACACCCCCACCTTCCTAACACCTTGCCTGGAGTTATCTAATATACTGAAAATATAGTATACCCCATGTTCAAATTAAAGTCAAGAATCAAGAGTGCATTTATGCTTTCCTATGTTATCTAGAAATCCTTTTCTTCTCTTAAGCCAAGTTGTCATTCCTAAACTCTTCAGGGTTATATTTAATTTCTTGCCTTGTGAACATGAACTTACTTTTACACACGCTTGCTTTTAATTAAACTTTCAAATTTTTATGATTGAACTATTTTATCAATTATATCAAATATTAAATCATGAACATTAACCACAAATGGCATCACATCTCAGAAGTGTATTGCTTTTCCTGTATTAGGAAATTGATGAAAATCATTGAGGCTTGGTTTATCTATGGTTCATCTATAAACCATGTTGTCCATAATAATATATTTTCTATGAAAATAGACACTGATATTTCAGAAGATTGAGACTCTGCAGTTGAAATCTTCAAAGCATAGAAATGTTGACATACGCTTTGTAGATGATTGCAACATAAGAGTCAGGTCAGGTCCACACTGGTAAAATGAGAGATTAAGATTACCAGAGAAGGTTTTTGTGTGCTAAGTTTTATGCAAGTGAAAGAGTAATATCTTGAAATTAGTGATAAGGACTCTGATGATGGCAAATAATGCAACTGCACCACTGCATCTCTGAAATAAGGCAGAGAAAACTGCTTTAAGAGGGACATATGGAAAGTAGTGCCCCATGAAAGGGTCTGGTGGCCATTCGGGCTCATGGGCAGAGATTACATCATAATAAGAGGAGACCATGGAAACAGAATTGATAAAAAAGTTGAAATGTGCTGAGGACCACAGGAGCTGCGTGCAGGCAAGGTGTTAGGAAGGTGGGGGTGTAGGGTAGATATAAGAACACAGGTGATTTGGCCACAGAGAATTGCCACTGCTGACCACTGACAACAGAGACGTGGCATGAGTGGGAATGACTCTCTTAACAGCCTAATTGTATGGATGGCCCAGGTGGAAATAGTGAGCTGGAGAATCCTGCAGATAGATGTCTTTGCTCAATATTCAACGTGAATGTTGTTGAGTTGTTTGAACATCTCTTGTAACAACAACGACATTTCCTTTTCATAAATTCTTATCAGGAAATATTATTTGGTTTCTTGAATTTTCAGTTTTTATTGTTAAGCCCTCACAGAGCTCACAAGGCTCAGAGCTTTTCACAGAGGAGCTGTCAAATTTTCCCCATGATGCAATAATGTAATAGGGCTCAAATCATTCAAATATTTTTAGGACCCTGACCATTTTGGCCTATATTTTCAAAATCTCATGCTCATGTAGTAATTTAATATAAATTTGATGAGTGCCCTCTATGTCAGTTACTATTCTAGGTTGTTGTTTTTTGTTTTTTTTCCTGTAGTATTTGGCCAGGGCTGGGTTTGAACCCGCTACCTCCAGCATATGAGGCCAGCGCCCTACTCCTTTGAGCCACAGGTGCCACCCTTTTTTTTTTTTTTTTTTTGAGATTCCTCATCTGTTGCCCTGATCAAAGTCAAGGGGAATCATCACAGCTCACAGCAGTCTCAAACTCTTGGGCTTAAGCAATCCTTTTGCCTCCGCCTCCTGAGTAGCTAGGACTAAAGGCATGTGCCATCAGGCCTGCCTGGGAAGTTTTTCTAGTTTTACTAGAGACAGGGTCTCATTCTTGCTCAGACTGGTCTTGAACTCCTGAGCTCGAGCAATCCACCCGCCTCAGCCTGCCACAGTGTTAGGATTACAGGCATGAGCCACCGCTTTGGGCCCTAATGGCTTATTTGGATGATTAAATCTTTTCAAGCATGGAACTAGCTGACCAGTGATAAAACAATTAAAACCGTCAACAACAAATTAAAAATTAATTGGTTTATTAAATTATATTTATGAAAGATGTCCCAGTAAGATTTATGAAATGCTATAAAAGTGTATCCTAGGAGAAGATGGCCCAATTGAGGTGAAGACAATGATTGTCTGGCGTGAGGATGGAGAGGAGAGGGAAGGTTTTCATAAAAACAATTTCATTGCGAACTGAAAGGAAACTTGTATGAATAGGGGAGGAAGGAGGGAAAGCAATGTGTATTCTAGGCAAAGAAAATTACATGCCAAAGGCTCTCAGATAGGAAAAAACTCGGCTCATTTGAGTAACTGAAAGAAAAGGCAAATATGCCTGGGGCATGGTGAATTAGGGAAAGTGTGACACTAATGGAACCTGTCCCTAATGCGATTATCTTCCTCTTCCCTGTATGCAAATGCACACTCTTTGAAGCCGAGTTCCAATCTGGTGTCCCTGTCCTCCTTAGCTTATATGTGTTCAGTCTACCTTGAAATTTTCATAACAATTTTTCTTTCTGCCTCTCATTCTGAAGTGTTTACATAAAGAATCTTGTGGTTTTACTTACCTGATTGTCTTAACTGCATCTGGTTCCACATGTATATGGTCCCCAGAGGACGTTGGACATTTCTCACATTTTAATATATTGCCCTTGGCATCTGGCACAGAGACTACTTTGCAAACACTAAGTTTTCAACGAATACTGGCAACATTTGTGAATTGTGATGAGTACCACGTATTAGATATCTGCAGTATACATTTGCTAATTCTCTCAACAAATATTTGTAGTACTGTCTCTGTGTCAGAGCACTATGATGAGCATTTGGGATGCCATGATATTTTTTGTTCTCAGCAACTGAAAATTCAACATCATGTCATAAAGTTCCCACTTACAGGAATTGCAGCATTTGCCTACCTAGGAACAGAATAGATAGATGAACAATGACATGGAGTAAAGAACAGCAAGATGAGAAAAATGAAGTGAAACAAGCCCAGTGCCTTCTCACTGAGAGTTCAGGTTATGTAAGTACACAAGGGTCTACCTAACTTCCTTCTTTCAACAAATACTTGCCCACAAATAATATGTGCCATTGTTCTATGGATAAGGGATACACCAGGGAACAGGCAAGATGAGTCGTGCCCATAAACTTGAATGAATTCCTAGATGTGCCAAAAATTATCAGCATCCACGTCTATTTCTTATCACATCATTGTGCCTGCACTGGGCCCAGCTTAAATCAACTGCAGAGACTAAGAAAAAAATCACCATAAAGTGTGAGTGGATGGTGGCTAATATAAATTTTCTACCTCATTTCATGTAAGAGTTGTGTGTGCAGAGATGCACGTTTAAAATTACCTACCTGACAATTGTTTGGGGCAATGGAATAGGTAATGAAGAAATTGGTAATCTAAAGAAACTATTTGAAAACTTGCAAATAAAGAACCTTATAAATCTATAATATCTGCTTCTGTCTGTGTGTCTATGTATTTACATGTATCATTTGTATGCAACACTTTATGGCAAAGTCTCAGCATAGATCATGTTGGAGCCTACCCAAATCATGAGAGTTACTCATTATACTTCTTAGGAGATAATACGAACATCAGGATATTTGGTTTGATGTTTGTTTTGAATATACAGTGACTTCCCCTTACCCAGACTTGTTAGAGAGGGAGTGATGAACTGCTTAATTGGATAATCTAGCTTATTAAGAATTACCATATATAACACAGATGGATGGTGATTTTCAAAAAAATTATTAATGAACCAAAAAACAAAAATAAAAAAGCAAAAAGAAAATAAGAACAAAGAATCATCAATGAAATATATTTAATTCAAAACTGACATAAATATAGTTCAACTGTGTTTTGAGGTTTAGAAGAGAAGAATTCAAGGAAGCATGCCGCCCTCCTCATCTTTCATTATGACATTACAGACCGTATTACATGACATTCAATTTCGTTAAGCTTTTCATCTCCATCACCCACATCTTAGTTCTCATCCTTGTTCTCTGTGCTCTTTGCCTTCTCAGAGTTGAAACTGTCACTGTTATTTCTGCATCAGTATGAATTTGGCGTCACTTACCCCTCCTTGTAGCTTCAGCTTACTCCTGAATAAATTTCATTAAGTTTGCTAATTGAATGTAAAGAAGCTCTCTCACCAAATCAAGATTTTAGGTCAGTGCCTCCGTGTAGGGCTTTCATTTAATGCCTTTCATTCTTCCTCCTCAGAAGATATGGTAAATATGGTACAAGATCATAATTTTGTCAAAGAATTTTAAAACATTTAATAAGTATTAAATTAAAAAAAAAAGAAAGAAAGAAAAAGACACATGGAATGGAAGAACGATCCTTGAAGGATTCAAAGTACCATGAAGGCCGGTACCTTCCTTCTCAACAGTTTGGATGAAAGAAGCACTCACTCACTGAGTGGCTTCTTCAGGGGAGGAGCTCAGAGGTCATTTCCCACGCGTCCCAGTGGCTGGAGTTTGGCATTCAAGCCTCATCTTTGCAGTTATTCTTTGTGATCGGAAAGCAACCCGTTTCTGTGTTACCAGAGAACAACTTTTCTATACTCTTAAAAGAACAATGACCTCCAGGCTTTTATAATCTTTTTACAATAGAAAATAGGTTTAGGTGGCAAGTTGTTAATTCTGTGTTTGCTTACTATACTCACCTCCAGAATTGCCATAGAAAATGTGTGAGTCCTTAATAAAATCTTCTGAACTGCTTGTGGAGTTCCAAGGACCTAATGTTTTATTAAGTAAAAATAAGAAAAAGAAAAAAAAAAAAGTGAATGGTTTTGACTTCCCTGAGGTTAGAAATAGAAATAGTCGATCTGGGTCATTATATTTAATCTTTGAAAGCAAATATTTCCTCATTCAATCTACTTTCCACGCACTCTAGGTCTACAAAAAACTATTTTACTAGTAATATGTCATCTGAAATTGATCTTTGAATTTCACAACTAAGTTCACAACTGGTTAGATGTGAACATGACCTGGTAAAAACATGTGCAATGGAATGACTGAAATCATCTGATAGTAAGTTCGAGTTCACAGAGCTTCCCCTCTTTCTAGCCTAGTTTTGTTCAGGTCACTTTAGGTGACTTTGACTCCTTGTCACCCAGGTTCATCACTACCTCCTGTTTGTGTATTTCCTTTCTTCCCTTGAGTTCTAGCTCCCACCTTGTATCAGGCATGCCCTGGGGCTATTCTTTTTTTATCCTCCCAGTCATTCAATAAATATTATCTGTCTTGGGCGGCAAGGAGTAGGGTGGGCCTCATATACCAGAGGTGGCGGGTTCAACTCAGCCCTGGCCAAAAACTGAAAAAAAAAAAAAAATAAATAAATAAAAATAAATAAATAAATAAATATTACCTGTCTAAGTCCTTTGGATACATCAAAGAGGAAATCAGACAGAAAACTCACCCTCACGAAGCCCACCATGCTGATATTTTGTTGATTATCATCGTCATGATATTTTATTTCCTTCTTGTGTCTAGATAGAATGTAACTGTCTCCTATATTTTTCTTGAATTTTCTTTTAACTTCTGTCATTTGTCAGTAGAGTAAAAAAATACTACCTAGACACTTAGATAACTACTTTTTTCTTTATTTTCACATGGGAAAATCTATTGTTCTTGTCACATCCTCTGAATAATATGTTATCTGTGTAAAGCACAAAATAATTTACAAAATCAGTCTGAAAAAACTTCTCATCAAAAAACAAAACCCTTGGTCTGCATTTTCAAATGTGCTTTTTCAAAAGCTGCTAGAAAAAGATTTCCATTGTTTTGTTTGTTGTTTCTTTTTGAATGTTGCAGCAGTTCTATTTTCTAGAATGATATCAGGATCACACAATGACTCCTTTTCAGTAAAATCAAAAAATATCTACCATCCTCATGAGCATGATTCCATTAGATGTCAAATAAAAATAATAAAAGAATATTTATTAAAAACCTAGGTTCTAGGTAATTTTAAGTTAGAAACCTGGAGAAGACTGCAGAAAATAAAGTTATTCACATCAATATGTGTACCAATTTTCTGTTTGACTTTGTTTTCTGATTGTTTTGTTTTTGTGTTCCTTCCAATTTCTTCCAATAATAAAAAATTAATATATTATATATTAGCACAATAAATAAAATATTTTATTATTAATAGATTTTACTTTTAAAAAGCATCAGTATTATGAAATTTGCAAATTATGTTCTTTGATTTTGCCAATGGAGAACTGTGTCCAAACTATGGTGAGAGGACTGCAAGTTTATTAAAAAATATATAAAAAGAAATGGACATGTAAAAGAATATATAACTTGGTAAGTTAAAAAATAATGATGAACTGATATTTCTAGTGGTAATTATGGTTGTAACAATCATTTTGAAACTAAAATCTATAATGGAAACTATTTTTATATTAGAATTAGTTTTGTTATTATTAAAAACCTAAATAAGTTGTGTTAAACATTACATATTTTCTTCTTTTGAGAACCTATTTTGTGTGCAATTAATTTACAGGGCTTTCAAAATCCATGACAGAGGGGGTTCCACGGTCAGATCAACCATTTTACTCAGATTTTCCATAGCCTCTCTTGTAGCACAGAATCAGAAATGTTTCTATATCCTACCTTAATACCTTTGAGAGAGGAAAGAAATGAGAAGAAACATTTTTCAGTGGTGTTTTTCTGGCAGAGAGATAAAAGAGAGTCATCATCATGCCCTTTGTAATAACAGAATATGTTAAGTAAAAGTACGCCTGGGCTCACAATGCACATTTATTAAATACTTTCATTCTTAACCTAGAGGAGGGGGAATAAGGGTAAGTACAGTATGGACTGGGAATAGAAAAGTGAGAATAAGAAATCTGCCTGCAAGAAAACATGAGTATACGATGATGCTAGTTTGACTCTAAAAATTCGTTAGTAGTGGTGTTCAATGGAGTACACGTTAAATAAAAATAAATAGAACTAGAATATGTCATCATGCATCCTAAGGGATCATCACGTGTAACCCCCCAGTTCTGAAACCACTAAATCACATAAAAGATATTTACCAGTGATTCTATTTCTATTAGTAATTCTATTCTAATCCTATGTCTAATTACTAAATAGAATATTTCTATTCTATTCTAGTGATTTTATTTACTAATGATTCGTATGTAGCTATTGATTAAATGTATTTTCTTCCCATTTGGTGAGAGAATATCAAAGCATATCTTTTATTTGTACTAATAAGTTAATAATTCCAAGTATCTGGATAATTCCATGGGTTTCAGATAGATTGTTTTTGTTTTCCAAAGTCATAGTTGGGTAATATTAAATACTTTTCACCAGTAGAAAACACACTCAAACAAGTAGAAAACTATGTCAGTAAACGTGGTTTACTGACACTAGGGGAGTAACATTAAGTATACACACACACACACACACACACTATAAAGGACAAGTGAATTTTAAAGAATTACATATATTCTCACCAGAAACATTCGTAAAATTAAATTTATTGAAAAACAAAACTCTAGAAGGTCCTGTACTTTAGTAGAAAATTCACAAAAGAATATGCTTCATCATAAGGTGTTTCCAACATCTCCATAAAGATAAAAGAGAAATATTTCAGATGTTATCTTTCTAAAAATTCTTCATAATGTAAGGGAATTTGCAATTCTATTTTCTAGGAAGATTTTGATCCAGATTGAACAAACCTCTTTGTGAAAATATGAATTGCTCTTCAAAATCAACTGCTACGTATTTAGATCGAGGTGAATTTAATCAAACAATGCAGCTTTAGTTTCATACTACACACTCATTTCTCTAGGGTGAGTGCTTCTAAATTAAAAGAAAATGTTAACATAAATTTACAGAATACTACACAGATCTCATTCTATAGGTAAATTTATGAAAAGCATATAGAATAATTACAATTAGGTTATTATTGATAGTTTTATTTATATTTTAACAGGAAATACAGCTGTCTAATAATGACCACCTTTTTCCACTCAGAGTTCTGAGGGACGTTACTGGAAGATCAGAAATCTATCACCTGTGTTGACAGATCATCACATGAAGATTAAAATTGAGTAGTAAAACTTTATGCAAAGCACATGCTCAAATTTTATTTTAACAGGAAGTCACATATTATTTGTGTATGTAAACTAAGTAGTTTTTTTCTATTTATAGATGTCTATTTATATGTCTATTTTATCTCATTTATAATACAACTAAAACTGTATTTAAGTATAAATGCATGTGTATAATGTTCCCCTGTTCAGTTTGCTTTCTGAGATTTCAAAGGAAAGGCCTTGGAAATTGAATTTCAATGTGAAATACATCATAACACCAATGTGCCAGTTTGGGAGCAAAAATTAAAATAGTTCAATATTGAGCAGAATCTCAATATTGTATATGTCTTACATCTTCTCTCTGATTGGTTTGCTCTCATGTTCATAATTCTCATTCAATTTTATAGGACCCAAAAGTTTTTAATGTAGAAATTATGTTTCATTTATCTTTACATCTACTACAACAGTGACTCTCATACTTCATGTAATAGCAGAATCAACTTGTAGCTTATATGTGTGTGTGTATAAAACACATACACACACGTATTTGAATATCAAATATATATATTTGAATTCCTTGGTTACATACACACACATATATATATGTATGAATTCCTTGGTTACATCTCAGATAAGCTGATTCTATGGTTATTGGGAAAGATCCAGAATCCATTTGAAGTAAGTTCCCCTGCAAAAAATTAGAAAAAATTCTCCTTACCTGAAGGAAGATGTAAGTTTTCAAAATTAAAGAAGCTTATCCAGTTATATTCATAATTACATGAAAAAGAAATATTTTATGCATATCTGGATCTATTCTGATCCAAAGAATTAGAATTATAAAATCTATGATTCAAAGAAAATGTGGTAAACATCTACATTTTAAAAACAGCTATTTCAAAGGTTAATTAATAATCACTTATTATACATCTTACGTAAAATAACCAAAACATTTTTTTTAATTGTACGGGATTCATTGAGGATATAAAGAATTAGGCCACACTGACTGTGTATGTTAGATAAATTCCTTCTTAAAATTGTTTCCTGCCCCCCAAGAGCTGTGCCCTACACCATGACCCTCAATAGCTTTCCCTTCTTCCCTCTCCCAAATCCCTCATTTTCATAAAGAGCATTTAGATATATCTGAAAGATATTTTGAGCAGATTCATCTTTCAATACATGAGAATGCCAAAAATATCTGTTTTGTAACTTTATTCAAGGAAGTTTGTCATGCCTAATATGTAGTAGTTATGGACTTGTCACATTCTTCACACTATTGTGAGATCCTGAAAAACAAATTCTGCCCTAGAATTTCTTTCTATTTGGGGGGAGGGAATACAATTCCTCAAGGACTCAGTCAAAACAACAAGGAAAAGACGTGTCATTTGAGCTGCATAAAATAATTTGGTTAAAACATATAATTACAAAATATATAATTAGAGTAAAACATTATTAATAACCCTATCACAAAGATTCATTGAGTTTTTGAGAAACAATTGAATAGAAAGCTGCATTTTAAAATTCAAATCTGGAATAAAAACTGTATATTATTTCAAAGGATTTGGAGTGTCAGCAAAAAAGTTGAGTGGGTAAAAAGTGCTAAATGAAGAACTGATAAAGGCCTACTTTAAAAGAGTTTATTAAAAATATAAAGTTGATCATCCATAAACTGAAAATGCAAATGGAAGTAGAAATTTGAAAAATAATTAACGTCTATAGTTAAATCAGAATTATTATAGAATAAAACAAAAAGGTTTACAGGAACATGATAACCAGAAAACACAACTTAAGAATACAGGACTCCCGTCAGATATATATATATAGATAGATAGATAGATAGATAGATAGATAGATAGATAGATAGATAGATTTTTTTTTAACTAAAAATGTACCTAAACCAGAGATCTTCCACTTATACACAGAGGAAAGATAACCAGACAGTAAGCATAACCGTAAAGAAAATAAGAAAGAAAGAAAAAAAACAAACATAGTTTTCTAACACTATTTTCAGTTTGTGTGCATGTGTGTGCACAATTTGTTATATTTCCTTTTTAATTGAGTAGTCTATACCTCTTTTAATGTGTAAGAAAAAAATGATTTCCTACGCAAAGGATAATTTCTTTCCTAATAATAACTATTGTCCACACAGCAGTCCTAAATTTCTGAGTGTAACTAACAATTTCATATAGCTTTATTCTTCACAATATAAAACCCCCAGATTATGTTGAGTGTTGTTACATACTTTTCTTATTAATGTATTTTATTCATGTATATGTGAATGCATTTGTACACTTTCTTGACAATAAAATGTTTAAGACTATTCCTACTCATTTTAATTCATGTCAATGAATTAAACTACATTCAGAGGCATTCTTTGAAATACTTATTGAACAAAGTAAGCAACCTACTTACTGTAAGTGAAAATGAAATAGTTCCATAGGGCGGCGCCTGTGGCTCAGTGAGTAGGGCGTCGGTCCCATATGCCGAGGGTGGCAGGTTCAAACCCAGCCCCGGCCAAACTGCAACAAAAAAATAGCCGGGCGTTGTGGCGGGTGCCTGTAGTCCCAGCTACTGGGGAGGCTGAGGCAAGAGAATCGCGTAAGCCCAAGAGTTAGAGGTTGCTGTGAGCCCCGTGTGACGCCACGGCACTCTACCCGAGGGCGGTACAGTGAGACTCTGTCTCTACAAAAAAAAAAAAAAAGAAATAGTTCCATAAAGGCAAAATACATCCTACTGCAGTTTCAGGTATAACATAATTTATTAAAATTAAGAAGTCATGATTCCCACATTTATAATCGACCTCATTCAGAGAGTTGACTTATGAAGGTGATGGATGATACAGTTAGGAAGGAAGGCCGTGAGGATTATGTGGTTCATTCCATACTCATCCTATTTGCATTGGTTATACAGACACATTCACTGATTAGATCTACCAGATCCCAAAACATTATTTTTAAAAAATACAACTTAGTTAATTTTTCCTAATTATCTCATTAGCTTGATATTTTCCCCATGAAAAATTTTCCTGCTAACCCACTGCATTACAAATAAAGAACTTTGATTTTGAGATTACTAACAAATACCTACCTAACAAAAATGATGCAGAAGTAAGTTTGACTGAAGATGAAAATGGATATGAACCCAATAAAGAATATTCCTTCTATATTAATGGACAAAATTACATTTGTTAACTACTCACATCTTCCTGGAGGAATAATACCATTTCTGATTCTATGTTACTACTGTGATAAATGCTTCTTCATAGGCTCCTTGGGTTTTAAGAAAAAACCAAATGAATGCATAGAATTGTTCCAGGAATGTAGCCCACATTTAACAAACCACTTTCTATTTTTCAGTCAAGAACCCTCTTTTCTTGTGTTGAGATGATATCAGAGGAGGAAGAAATGCACAATGGCAAAAAATTGTGCCCTTGTGTTTCCTGAAGAAATACTCTCTTATATGAAGGGGTTGAGATGGAGCAGTGGCTTCTGCCAGACGTAAAACTGCACTACGTCCACAAATGAAATCTAAGGAAAAAGCTTCAGACTTCCTCTCTTCTCTGTGACTGACTTCACTAGGTAAGTAATCAATACTTATCTAATAAATATAGCAATACAATTTTAACTTCCAGTGCTGCAAAAGCTCTGTAATATTTCCCAATATTCATTTTGCAGCCTCTCTGCAGAAATAAGGTCCTTGTAAAAATGGCATGTTTCAGAGAAAACACTGGTAGCCACAATGTTATTTGAATGTATAATACACACACACGCACATACACATATATATTTTTAAAATTTGAAGCTGTGGTTTAAATTAAAAAAAAAATGATCAGCCAGAAAAACCTAGGAACAGGAGAAATAAATATGCTAATTCCCTCAGTTCATATTTTAAGACCTTATTAAAACATCAATCTGATATTGGAAATTTGGCAAAGGAATTTCTTAAGATATCACCTAAACTCTGAGGAGAAAGCATTGATATTCTGAGGCCTTCTATTTCAAGATAATTTTTAAGTACTTTAATTATTCATTTCAAATGTCTGTGTTTTTTGAAGTCCAAGGACACACAGCAGATTTAGAAACAACTTTTGCCTCAGATTCTCCACAAACAGGAATTTGAATTTTCTCTAGGATTTTTTAGGGTATTTGTCCTTTATCCTTTTGAAATATTTTTTGTTATTTTGTATGTAGTGAGAGAAGAATCCTAGGTCATTCTTTTGCAAGTGGCTGTTGATTTTACCAGAACCATTTAATTAACAGGACATCCTTTCCCCAGTGTATGTTGTCGTCTGCTTTGCTGAAGACAACTAGTCAAAGCTACATGTTTTTTTCTTTGTTTTTTTTTTTTCTGGGTTTTCTATCTTGTTCCATTGGTCTATATGTTCACTTTCATACCAGTGCTATGCTTGACCAAAAAAGGACAAAAGCAAAATTTTAAGTCATTTATAAAATCAAATCAAATTATGTTTAAAAATATTTCTCTCATTGAGACGTAATTTCTGCAGGTGGCATGTAAAAATGAGAAAATATTATAAATGTCTTTCTTCACCATTTCACAACACAATTCTTTTAAAAATTGTAATTATTTTCCCTTTGCATATTTTTAATAATATTTTTAAAGTCATTCACCATTTCTTGTAAGAGTTTTAACGTGCAAAGGGCAAAATTCCAAGTCTTCGTGCGTAATCAACAATTACTCAAGGGCTTGTGAAACCAATGTGTTCTCATTTAGAATGTTGCATACTCATAGCTACGACCTTCTGTATGGAGAATGCAATAATCTGAATATAACATAATAAAGAAGGCTTTTGGAGGATCGCATAAAAGGGTAAATTAATGTTGTCCGACTAAAACTCTGAAACAAAAATGCACTTTTGTTCTCATCCTTCCAGAGAGCCAAACTATTCTCAAGGAGCTCTTTTCCATTTTATTTTTTTCATTCTCTTTACCTTCTGCAATATTTCTGTAGAAGCATGTATCTTTTTGTGATATAGTAGCTGCAATTTTCCTTGCTTTTCAGTTTGATTCAGAATTTAATAAATACAGTTAAATAGTGTCTGTGTCAATTTCCTCTTGAATTCAATCAGCTGTTAAGGACCAATACTCACATGCACAAAGCACTTGGCACTTTCCTAAATAGGAGAGCTGGGAGTGATCCACCGAATATTGATAACTGTGGTGAAAATGTGTAAAAAATATATCTATGGCGCAGGTTTTCCAACTTTAATGTGCATCAGAATGCTTGAGGTAATTGGCTGCTAGGGTCTCCAAATATTCCATTCACACCTGTTTGCTTGGCCCGTTTCTGGCAGTACTTGGGTTATTTTGAGTCTTCTGATGAACTGATGCTAAAATGCATTTAAAGATAAAAGAGAGACATTGCAGCAAATGCCTGTTACAGATGAAGAGGAGGAAGACAGAAAGGCAGAGGAGAGTATTCAGACTGAGATGTAAGAGAGATCCCAGTGAGGGAGAGAGGAATGAAGTATGTGATATAAAGGTCTCAGATTGCAGCTCAGTTCTAAGAATGCTTTGGCAAGACTGATGCAATGGACCAAAGCGGCCTGATTGAAGAGTACTGCACAAATAACGTATTCCATGGGAATTATGAGCTGAAAAATATGGATAGTAGCTTCCTTTGGAAAGTGGGCACAGTACATTATTCTCAGCTATGTATGGAAAGTGGGCACAGTACATCATTCTCAGCATCATTCTCATCATTAGAAAGTCTAAGAGAATGTGACTCTGTGTTCAGGTTTTACTTTTGTTTTATTTATTTATTTATTTTAGACAGAGTCTCATTTTATCACCCTCAGTAGAATGTTATGGCTCACAGCTCACAGTAACCTCAAACTCTTACGCTTAAGAGATCCTCTTGCCTTTGCCTCCCAAGAAGCTGGGACTACAGGTGCCCTTCACAGTGCCCAGCTATTTTTTTAGAGACAAGATCTCACTCTTACACAGGCTGGTCTCAAACTCATGAGCTCAGGCAATCCACTCACTTTGGCCTCCCAGAGTGCTAAGATTAAAGGTGTGATCCACCACACCTGGCCTTTATAATTTTTTTTTTTGCTTTATTTTTATAAGTTGATATCCAAGTTTATTTTTTTTAAATAAAGCACTACCTTTATGTAAAGAGATATAAACAAGGTAAATCCAACTAAACTCTTGCCATAAATTTTCTAAAGTTTGAAATATAAAAATAAAAGAGCTTCGCTTATGAAATGTGTTTAACAATTTTAGTAAAATTAGTTCCAAGTGTATGAGGTCAGACAATTAAGTTCATGGACTTGCCGCCATGCACTTACATTGGCAGCACTGTACAAACAACTTGATAAGGTTTCATAACCTTGGAATGTCAGTGTATCACAGTTGTGTTTGTGTCGATGTGTGTGGTGTCTTGTACAGTGTCACTCTTTATTATTGTAAGCTTTTGTGTGCCATCACATGAATGTCAGTGCTTCTATTAGAGCAAGGAACAAACATTCATAAATTTCTGGCTGAACTTGGCAAGAGTGCAAATGAAATCAGGGACATGTTAGCAAAAGTTTATGGGGATAATGCCCTGAACAAACGGGAGTTTAACAAATGGATTAAATGTTTTCCTGAGCGGAGAAAATGTGTCACTGATAAAGAGAGGTCATGGCATACAGTAATGAGCAGAACTGATGAAAATATTGCAAAAATTCATCGAATTACCATAAAAATCTCATTGGCTGACTGTAGAAGTATAGCAGGCCAAGTAAACATCAATAGATAATAAACAGGAAAATGTTAACTGAAAATCTTGGCATGAGAAAGTTGTGCCTCTTGCATCACAGCAATGCCCAGAACTGTTTGACAGGGAGGTTTTAGACAGTTAGCAAATATGGGCGGTGCCTGTGGCTCAAAGAAGTAGGACACTGGCCCCATATACTAGGGGTGGTGGGTTCAAACCTAGACCCAGACAAAAATTGCAATAAAATAAAATAGACTGTAGGCAAATAATTGTATTGGAACATCCTCCTTATTTACCTGATCTGGCCCCTGACTTTTTTCTTTACCTGAATATAAAGGAAATATTGAAAGGAAAACATTTTGTTGACATTCAGAACATCCAGTGTAATGTGATGGTAGCTTTATTGGCCATTCCAGAAAGAATTTCAAAATTGCTTTGAAGGCTGGACTAAGCCCTGGCTTTGGTAGTCAATGAGGTATGTAGCACGTTCTCTAAGATGAGTTCACAAACTAATTCTCAGTTTGAACTCGTATGCAGTAAATATTTACACTTTAGTATAGTTTTTTAAGCCCAGTGAAACAGTACTATTATGCTATGTGATTTCTAATAATATGTTTTATTTCCCTCCCTGTAGAAATTGGTAAAAATATTAAGTATAGCACCAGAGTAATGGGTTTTTCATAATTTCCACATTATTTTTTTCTTTGGATTCAACACTGCTCTGGCTCTAAAGTTTACATGTCATAGTACTAATCCTCGACATTGCCTCTAACTATACCATTCTAATCCACAAGAAAGAATAATTTTTGTAATGTTTGCCCTGCATCTTACAGAATTTTTGTCAAACAGAGTGTGGTACTTGGTTGAATTGGGGTGCCTCTACCAGGAAAATAAAACTGTCTTCTCAGAAACTCAGAATATGACCTTGTTTGGAAACAGGGTCTTTGCAGATGCAATTTATCAAAATGAAGGTATATTAGATTAGAGTTTCCCCTAAATCCAGTGAACAATGTTATCATAAAAAGTCATGTGGAGATCACACAGGGATGAGGACAAGAGATTATAAGAAGGCAGAGATTGAAATGATGCAACAAAAGCCATGAGAAGCCAAGGATTGTTGGCATTCACTACAAGTGAGGAAGAGGAAATGGAGAATGCTTCAATAGTGCCTAAGGAGGAGCCGGGCTCCTTGAGGTCAAAATCTAGTCATTCTTAACGTGAGGGAATAAATTTTGGATGCTTTAAACCATCTACTTTGTGGTACTTGTTATGGCATCACTAGGGAACAAATACAGATTTTGTTCCCTATACTTGGTGCTTCTATAACAAATACCTAAGGCAAAAAGCTCTGTTGCTTTTGGAATTGAATTGGGTAATGGCAAAAGCTGAAAGAATTGTGAGATACGTGCTAGTAAAGCATTTAATGTCTTGAAAAGACCGTTGATAGAAATATTGATATTCAAGCCAATTTTGGTGAGGCCTCAGAAGGAAGTGAAGAGAATTGTAGGCAAAGCCACTCATCTATTGTCTCAGAGATTACACACATCACCATGAACAGAATAGTGTGTATAAACACTAAATATGTGTATGCTAATGTCTCAAAGAGAAATGAGGAGCCTTTTATTGAACACTGGAGTAGAGGTAATCCTTGCTTAAAAAACGTGGAAACTTGGCTGAATTGATAATCTCGTTTTGGGTGAAAAGTTTAACTTGAAAGCAATCTATCTGGATATTTAGTTTGGAATTATCCAAACAAAGTGTGAAAAATGTGTCCTTGTTTCTCTTTGTTCCTTTAAGTAAAATGAGAGCAGAAAGAGTTAAATTGAAGAAGGGCCTCTTGGATAAAAAGAAACTAGAATTTGAAGAATTGGAAACCTCTCAGCGTATGCATATAATTGTAAAGAATACTCTAGAGAAGATGCCTGTACCTTCTGCGAAAGCATCGCCCTTTTAACACCTTGATGGAAGACCAACTCTCTAGAAATATGTCGGTGGTCATCCCTGTTGTCTCAACCAACCTAGTTGGTGGTAATTTGTTATAACCTCCCTAGAAAATTAGTCTAAGGGTGTCTAGTAACAATGTGAATCAAATGCTTGAGACTGGAATAAATATAAAAAGACATTTCTATCTATAAAAACCTTAAGCAATTCCAGAAAAAAAATTAAGGAACATACACATACTTTCACTCTTCAAAACAAAAGACAGTAAAATCTTACTAAAGACCGGCATTAACTCTGGATGTTAAACAGCTCCTTCCTAAATCCCTGCTATAGAACTAACAGTGAGGACTGGTGACCCAGACATTATGTGTTGATGCTCAGGCCTGAAGGGGAGTTGAGAAAATGTGTAGTATACAACCTTACCTCCTCTTATAACATATGTGAAGAAGCAGAAGTCTGGAGACAGTAAACGACGTATCCAAGTGTATATCATAAAGAAACTGAAACTCAAGACTTCAGGTGAGAACCTTGCACTTGGAACAAATGGCTTTGGAGGAAGTCAAACTATGAGCTCTCAGCACACTTCTCCCGAAATTATAATGAACACGAAGTAAAACTACATAACTTTTCCTGACTCATGAAAATTCTAAAATTATGTGTTTGCTTTTTAACTTTGCAGATCCTAAACTTCTTTAGAATTGGATGCCTTTTTGAAGCCCTTAGATTATCAATAAGGATTCACTGAAGTAATTGTAATAATGCAGCTGCTGAAAGAATAACAATAATTTGGGCACCAATAGCACCGAGAATGCCATCTCACCTCCATGAAAGAAACAGAGCACAATACAAGGTGAAATATACTAAAATTTCAGATTGAACAAAGTTGAATAAGACATTCTAGAAAATTATTATAAATAATGTTTGTTTAATAATAACCCTACTGCCTTTATTACTTTATTTCAAAGGTGCATCACATGCAAAAAACAGTTACATTTTATTTAGTAAAAACACATTTGATAGAAACTTTTAAGTACATAATTGGGAACAGTTTTTTAATGAAAAAAATTATCTATGGCGATTTACATGTCAAGGAAACTAAAATTTTTAATTTGCATATGTTATGCAATCATATTTTAATCTTACTCATATTTGCATATGGTTTGCAAAAGACATAAATTAGACAAAAGTATAACCAGTAAATTTTAAAATGTTCCTTTAGCCTCATCACAGTGGCTTATACCTATAATCCTAGACTCCAGGTGGCTGAAAAAAGAGAATTGATTGATTCCATTACTATTACTATCTTCATTTTACCAGTAAGACACAAGAGGATATAATCTTCCAAAAAGTCAGAAGTGTAGTTGATGGTCAGGTCAGGTGACAAGGTTTTTTTCTATTGCTATATGAATTCTCCAAGATCTTCTCAGGTAGATAGTTTTCTAGAAGGCATTAAATATATATTATTCATATATTCACCAAGATCTTAGTGCTGGGTATAAAGATACAGATTCAGACTCTGAACCAAGTTCTCACCTTCTTTGAAGTAACATTTTATTGGAGTAGATAAGAAGTCAATAAGTATGGCTCTACATAAATGAGAACATTTCATAATGAGATAGAGATTAGCATCATGAAGGAGATATAACAGAATTATTTATTTCATGGAAAAAACTGGGAGCGTATTTTTTTAAAAGTTGATTAGAGAAAGTATTTTGGAGGACACATTTTAATTGCTACATAAAAAATGAAAAGGAGCTAACCATTGGAATCGTCAGGTTAAGAGGGTTGCCAGAAGAAGCAAGGGCAGGTGCAGAGGCCCTAAGGTGGAAAGGACTTTCATTTGTTAAAGGAACAGAAAGATGAATGTAACCATAGTGTCCCGAATGGGGGATAAAGTAAATGGGAGAGAGGGTTGTTGACACAGGTGGACAAAAGGCCATATAAGTCCTGCAGACTCAGTGAGGCAGTCAATATTTTGTTATCAAAAAAACATTAAGTTTGTTTTAAAAGGAGGGGAGACCATACACAGGCAGAAAATGACCAAAACCTGATTGACAAAGATTCTTAAAACTTTAAATAAAATTCCTTTCCTGTTTATCAAGAAATGTGGCAGAATTAAATAGAAAACCCAAGAAAACCTGTCTTATTGATCATCCTCTCCATGTAAGTTTTAGTAAATGGTGTGACTCCTCATTCAAGGAATCCATTATCAACCTAATTCTTTAATGGTGGAAGAGGGAAAAGGTCACTTTCTGTGGAACAAATATTCACCTATTAACTTAAGACCAAATAAGAGCATATAGGAAATTCAGAAACAGTAAGGTTTTTGGTTTATATTTCACAGATGGTGTTGCTGTCCCAACTTTTTTTGTGTGTGTGTGGTTTTTGGCCGGGGCTGGGTTTGAACCTGCCACCTCTGGCATATGGGACTGGCGCCCTACTCCTTGAGCCACAGGCGCCACCCTGTTCCAACTTTATAAAATAAAGCTGTCTGCTTTCCAAATTCCCAAAATTAAAATATTCCTCCACTTAACCATATTAAACCAATGCCCTTTGGTTTCTTTACAACAAGTAGGATTAAAGGGTTACCAATGATGGACGTACTATATTGATTTTGGGACCTTTCACAGACACAAATCATACCATGTGGCCAGTTAATTATTTTACGAAGAGTTTAAATACTATGCATTAGCCAATCAACTCATTCTACCCACCTTCTTGGGGGGGGGGACCCCATACCCATAAAATTACTTCACTTGACAGGATGCGTCTATCAACAATAAGTAGGTTTAAACAACTTTCACCAGTAAGGTGTCTACTTTGGCTTTTAAAATGAGAAAATCACACATTTAAAATGTAAATACAGTTGAAATTATAAATCAGTTATAATTTGAACCTAATGAACCATGCAAGGAGCGAGAGTTAATAAACCAATGCGCTTTGAATTTGTTCAAGTACTGATATTTCTGTATATAAAGATTTAACATATATAATAGCTATCATGAGAAGTGAAGAAAGATTTTTCCCCCAAAATAAAAATATTAAAACTAAGTTAAAATACATAAAGTAGTTAGTATTCCACACAGCATAAAATTCGACAAATCAAAGTTTACATATCCCAGTTGACCATGTGTGAAAATGCAAAGTCTTTAGTGTGTCTGGCTATTTAGCTGATTAATTCTTACATGTACTTCTAAAAAGGAAACATTGTACAGTATAAGAATTTATTCATTTGGATTAGATTTATTAATCTAAATTGCCTGCTAGTCTGACAGTTTAAGGAGGTAATCGTTTTTTTCATGATAGATAAACTTCTGCTGGTGTTTGGATCATATGATACCAAGCATACTCTGCACTGGTGCAAATGTCTCATGGTTTTTTATTTACAAGCATACCTGCTGCCCAGAGGCAAGTGTTAATTTAGTCCATACGGACTACTGACCCCTCTTGAGATTGCAACATATGTACTCCTAAATCAATGTGTTTAGACTTTCAGGTATCTAACTCAGGACACGTGACATGTTTGTAAACCTCCTGACTTTCAGCAACATGTTATAGAAAACACATATTAAAAACACAAGTTCTGCTCAGTGTCACCCGTTGCTGTGGCAAGAATAAACAGCAATATGGTATGTTGCAAGCTTTCAAGATAGCCTGAACTTAAAAAGTTGGTCCATTAGTTGTATCTGATGGATATAAATTTCCCTCCTAGTTCACTTTGTGTCAAGAGCTAAAACTGTGAACCTGACTTTCTCTTCCTGGTGGGTAATAACTGAAAATAAAGATTTATTTTTAGGCTCACTTCTTAAAAGTCATAAAAACAAATAGGAACCCATTCTTCGCCTAGTGTCTCCTGGTTTCTGCCCTGTGTGCACACCTGTAAGATAATGCTCATGTTTTTAAATTGGATTTTATATAGTTTTTTTATTTGCTAAGCCAGACTGTCAAATTACACTGCACCTATCTTAATGACAAAAATAAATAAATAAGTAAATAAATAAATAAAGGAGGGGAAAAACATTATCAGAAGGAAGAACCCCCAAATATTATTGTACTTGCTTGGTGATATGAGTGAAAAAATAAAGTCATCTTAATTTAAGTCACAAAATGGAAGTCACAGCATTTAATTTTATTGCTATTCTATTTATTGTGACATTTTATTATAAAGTAAAAAAATATTTCTACATTTAATAGGAGCCAAATAGTTGCTAACATACCTTTTTAATATGTGTTTTTCTGGATTTCCATAGTCCATTCTTCCCTAATTGAGGAATTGATTATATGTGATCAATTTGATTGATTTTGAAGAAATTCTATTTGACAAAATTGGTAAGTCATTGACTCATCAAATCTCTCCTTAGCAGGCATCTACTCTGAATAGTCCCATGCTTGCTGCTCATGCTTGCTGTTCATTATTCTATCACTGCCTCTTTATCCTGCTCCACTATCAAAAATAATATCTTCTTGAATTAGATATATCAGAAATTCATAACAAAGCAAGCCAGGACCCAGGGGAAAGGACCCAAACAAGTTAAATTTATTTTAATTGGTTTACCGTGCACTTCCTTTTGGCTAAAAAGTCTGTGAATACAGTCACTTTTTTACTTAAAAGTTCTAAAAAGCTGTGTTGATTGACGTCTGAAAGTTACTAGTATGTGAATCATATGTATACACTAAATTAAACTAGCATTTTTTTGTTATAAAAGGCAAGGGGACCATTTCATTTCTCCCCTTTCTTAAGGTTGGTGAATCTGAGCAAATTCTTTAATACCTGGAATAGAAATAAATCTCTCCATGGATTGGGTCCATCATCTGTTTTTACAATGTAGAGATATCTCCAAATTCCAGGTCAAATAATCTCTGACTATGTACAAACACACAGCTGAAATTCGATAATGGGTCTTTCATGGGATACAGAAGAAACCGTCAAAATGTGCAGCCCTTTGTGTTTTAAGAAGGTAAGTTTTTCTTTCTTACGCTTTCTTGTATAATATATATATATATATTTTTTTAATCATGATGACTTTCTTGCTAGCACACATGCATGTAAATCTGTTACTTCTTAATCACAGAGTGTGCCCTCTCTCTCTCCTGCACTGGTACAGGGGAGGTTTTTGCTGTTGCTTTTGACAGGATTGTTTTATTTCCCCCAATATCCATAAAGGTGACATGACTCACAGAACTCCACATTAGTAATTTTTAAAAGTCAGATTTGAAGCCATGGCAGTACAGTAAATCTTCGGAAATACTTAAGAAACAAACCTCTCTGATAATTGGATATGCTAGCAGGGCCTTCAGATGTCAAAATAATCTAAAATAAGTCAGAGGGGAGATATACAAACAATTAAACCTTCAGCTAGAGATTCAGTATACTATATTCACGTTGTTTACTAGGCTGATACATAATCTTCCTTTCTACTTCCCCTTGTCTACCCACTAGGAAGTTTTCTCCTAAACTACACAGCATTTATACACAATAATATATTGAAAAATTTTTTTCCTCTTCTGCCTTCTCTCTCTCTCTCTCTCTCTTTCTCTCCCTACATACTTCTAACACCATGAAAACCAAAACCTGTCCACCTCTGCTCTGTGCCTGGACACTGACAACCACAACCACATCATACTGTCCACACTGACATAACGGCTGTTTTATTGCCCTCATTGGTATTTCTTTGCTCTTCCTGGACTGCCCTGCTCATGGAAATACATTGAATGTTCATTTGGTGATGTCCTGAAAAGCCAGCTAAATCTTCAAATGAAAACATCAATAAATAGCTTGCTTTCCACATTTCTTTGAATTTACTTGACATCTTCACTTCATGGTATCCATCAGTCCTTGACTTTTATATCATGATACTGACATAATCCCTAGGAAGTCTTTACTTTGAAATAGCCACATTAAATCAAATTTCACACTTAATTCCCAGTTAACTTCTGTCCTTGCAATTTCCTCATGAGAAATATTGCTAAATCTTTGGGAGGTAGTGTTCTCAATCTGTATATTTATGTCAATATTTTGAGATATTTCCCCTCTTTCTATTATTTATAATACCTAACATATCATGTTATAAAAATACACATTAAATAATTCATGGTATTTAAGTGTGCAATGATTGTAAGTATTAATAGTCTACTGAGAACTTTCTAGAAAGTATCAAGGGACAGACAAGAACCAAAAAAGAAGAAAACTATTTTGTCGTTTTACAGTAGCATGATATATTTGACTACCATGGAAAAGCCAAGTCTCTCTAAGGCAGAGCACTATGAGATCTAAATTCTTGAAAGAGGATTCCCTTAATGCGCATTTACATGAATTATTAAAATTCTCTCTAATGTATAAGAGGAGGGGCAGGACTGATTCAGACCATTTCAGAATTTCCACAGCTCAAATAGAAAATTGATTTTGCCATATACCTTTTACCAATTTTTGTTCTTATGTTTTCTCATCTGTATAATGGGATAATCTTACAGGATTGTTGAGAAAATTACATGAATGACATATACTCACTTAGAAATTGGCCTCATATACAAAGTAAATGTTTATTAGTAGGTGTTAGGTCTCTGATTATTTAACCTATTTAACTTGTAACTTTTAACAGGAGCCTTACAATTGTCTTTGCCTTCCTCAATAGCTTTGAAAGAGTAAGAAATAGAAGTTAATTTGTGTTAACATTTAGCTGAGGATGACTACTTCTTTGTTTTACTAAATTTCTATGTCAAGTGTTTTCTCCCTATTTCTTTTCTCTCCTCTTATGGAGTCTTGCTAACTCCATCATTTTCAGTCCATCACATTAGCACATAAACACAATCTAGTGTAAGAGAATATGGAACCTCTCCTGGGGGAGGGTACAACTACAACAGGGACCTTGCCTAACAAATGAAAGCATTGTAACCTAATCTTTTGTACCCTCATATTAATCTGAAATTAAAAAAAAAAAAAGGAATAAGGACAATCATGATGTTATATATAGAAAATAGTAAGTAGAACTTAATTGCTCACATTTTTTCATGTGCATTATTTTCGGTTATTATCACTCTTTATGAATACTGTAAAATATTTTAAGACTTCGGAATAAGGGAAAGGTATCCCTGAATTTTTTTTTTTTTTAACTAGAATTCCGGTGCTTTGGGGGATTATCGTTTTTTTCTATTGTTTTTATTTCAGATTAATATGAGAGCACAAATGATTAGGTTAAAATTTTTGCATTTCTAAGGCAAAGTTCAAGTTGTAGTTGAACTCTGCCTCCAGGGGGTGTATTGTATACCCTTATATTGTGGACACTAGGTGAGAGCTTATCAATCCTCCTTCCCCACACCACTTGAATATACTTGTGTTTTTCTCTCATGTGGGCATGTAGTTGTTTATCTATTACTTTCATATTAGTTACTGAGCATGTTAGATACTTGCTATTCCATTCCTGTGATACTCTGATCAACAGAATGTGCTTCATCTCTGTCCAGGTAAACACAAAAGATGTAAAGTCTCCATATTTTTATGGCTGAATAGTATTACATGCTATATATATACTACCATTTATTAATCCATTTGTGGAATGATAGGCACTTGGGTTGCTTCTACATTCTAGTGCAAAATCCTTTGATAAAATGATTTCTCTTCTTCTGGATGGGAGGATTATCCTGATGTGTTGAAATATGCAAGTGCATTGTTTATATTTAACTGGGCTATTTTAGAAATTTCTAAAAATTATAATGTATAAAACAGAAAGTAATGTAAACTAATTCTTTACTATAGGTAGAAATATAACTTTTGTGTATCAGAAGTTTAACTGATACCTCCATTCCAAGAAAAGGACATTTTTGTGTCCATTTGCAAATTCTCTGTGATATGCTTGATCTATAAGTATGTCTTATTTAGAGTTTACTTTGAATCATGCTTACATTTCACAGGTTGTCTTGTTTAATTAGTTAAATAAATTCTTCAATATAGGTTTATTTTATATCTGTGAGTCCTTTTTTTAAATGGATGAAAGTATTCCTTACCAACATAATTTTTGTGCACTGGGGAAAAGAATCCCTATATAATAAACGGTGCTGGGAGAACTGGTTAGCCACAGGTAAAAGACTGAAACTGGAACCACACCGCTCACCACTGAAAAAAAGGGACTTTTTTTAGATGAAAGACTTAAACTTAAGACACAAAATAATAACAATTCTAAAGAAAAGTGTGAGGAAATCTCTTGACAAAATCGGCCTGGGAAAAGATTTTATGAAAGAGATCCCTTTAGCAATTTCAGTAACACTAAAAAAATAAGTAAATGGGATGTGATTAAGCTAAGAAGTTTCTGTACAGCTAAGACTACTGCAACTAAAGCAAACAGCCAGCCATCAGAATGGGAGAAGATATTTGCATCTTATGACTCTGACAAATGCTGATAACTAGAATCTACAGATAACTCAAACTAATCACCAAGAAAAGAGCAAACAGCCCCATTCTTAAGTGGACAGGAGACTTGAACAGAAGAAATGTCTCTGAAGATGACAAACGGCCAACAAACACATGAAAAAATGCTCATCGTCTCTAATCATCAGGGAAATGCAAATCAAAACCACCCTGAAATGGCTCAGTGCCTGTGGCTCAAGCAGTGAAGGCGCCAGCCACATACACCAGTGCTGGCATTTTCAAATCTAGCCCAGGCCTGCCAAACAACAATGACAACTACAACCAAAAAATAGCTGCGCATTGTGGTGAGCACCTGTAGTCCCAGCTACAGAGAACCGCTTAAGCCCTGGAGTTGGAGGTTCTGTGAGCTGTGATGCCACAGCACTCTACCCAGGGCAATAGCTTAAGGCTCTATCAAAAAAAAACAAAAAAAAAAAACACCCTTAAATATCACCTAAGCTCAGTGAGATAAGCTCACATCACAGAATCCCTAAACTGTGGATGCTGGTGTGGATGTGGAGAGAAGGGGAAACTTGCACTGCATTGCTGGTGAGATTTCAATTACAACCTCTATGGAAAAAAGTATGGAGAATTCCTAAAGAACTAATAGTTGATCTTCCATTTGATCCAGCATCCAAATTACCAGGTGTCTACCCAGAAGAACAAAAATAATTTTACCACAAAGCCATTTGCACTAGAATGTTTATTGCAGCACAATTCACAATTACCCAGATATGGAATCAACCCAACCCAAGTGCCCCTCAACCTAGGAATGGATTAACAACCTGTAGTATATGAATACCATGGAATACTATTCAGTTATAAGAAAAGATGAAGACTTTATCTGGATAGAGTTGAAACACGTCCTTTGTAATAAAGCATCACAAGAATGGAAAAACAAGTATCCAATGCACTCAACACTAATATGAAATCAATATATGAACAACTAAACATTGACATCAAAGAAAAATACAAGTATAGTGCAGTGAGGAGGAGGGGGAGTTGAGGGGGGTGATTGGCAAGATCTCACCTAATGTGCACAATGTGTGTTCCGCACACCCCCTGGGTGAAGGGCTCAACTATAACTTGAACTTTATCTTAAAATGAAAACAATGTAGCCTAAACATTTGTACTCTCGTATTAATCTGCAATTAAAAAGACCCTACACATATAGAATTGTTTCTAAGTTAGTATGTCTAATTTAAGGACTCCTTTGAGTTTTTCCTCTTTTTTCCTGATGATTTCAAGATGAAAACAGTTAAAAATATTTAAGTTAGACATAATAATTAAAAAATTACATTTTAAAAGAATAATTTTCAAAAATGATCAGTATTCTACTTCTAAAATAAATAACCGTTAAAGAAAATGTGATTCTCAAATCAATATAATTCAGTATTTATTGTTATTGACCACACAAAACAGTGAACATAAATGATTAATTTTCCTAATATTCCTGTTAAAGGAAATAATCTCAGTCCAAGACAAAATTTAAAAGATTGTCTATTCATGCATAATGACATAGAATTCCATCCGCCACCACCTTTATTTCAGTAGCATTTCAAAGTGTAATAAAAGAAAGTAGTTTTGTGTAGTCAAAAAGAGAAAGACTGAGACAATCTCTGATGGGTCAGTGGATCTAGTACAGTGGGAATTTTGGAAGGGAACATATTTCTACATGGTCTTCAGGAGCATTGGAAGTAGCATTTGTGGTCTACAAAAGGGTAAGTGAAAGACTGGAAATATTTCCAAAGAGAAAGTCTCGATCTCTGTTAAGGACAGAGTGTTAGTCTCTGCCTAACTGTAACCTAAACAAATAGGGTTCACAGAAACTTTTGGTGGTCACACTGTCACGATGGCCTTAGGACCTGGGGAGTGTGCTGCTGTGGCAGGTTCTTGGTCCGCAAAAGGATTTCACGTTCTCTATGCTTCTTATTGCTCATTCAACCCAGCTAATCAATAAATATTCTAGTTTCTTTTTTATTTCTATGCTTTTTGCAATAGTATTTGCATTTTAATAAATTTATATCCTGCCTCATGATCCCAGCCAGATATATTTCCTTTTCTTTTAATTTAGCAACAGAGTCTTTCATCTTTTGCATTGTTAAGAGTGGAGATCGAAAGCTCTGTTGATAATGAAGTTCAAAGTTCTCTTTGTGTTTGTGAAGCTCAACTCATTAGTTATTTTAAAAATAAACCACAGATAATTTCTTTGCTTTATTATGTTAACTTTGTATTATTTTTATTCTAGTATTCTCAAATGTAACATCTCTTCCACCATACTGATGCTACTATTCAAATCAAAAAATTGCTCATGTTTTGTTGTAAGTAAAGATTAATAAATTTACAAAGAAAGATTTTATGTTAATCCTTAGGGCTGATTCTTCCAAAAATGCATGTGTCTCTCTAACAAAAAGGCCTTCGTTACACAACAAAACCTTCAAACCTTTTTAGTATTCTGTTATAAAAAGTAAAATTAGAAGACAAAATTGTATGCTCAATAGCTATTGATTAAAAGTCCAAGACTATAATGCACCTTTTGGTTTTGTTTCTTTTAATTTTTATCAGAGAAGGAAAGAATAAAGGGAAAGGACTTATTAAATAAACAATAGCTACACATTTGGAAGAATGTGGTACATGTAAAGGTGAAAACAAACCTGCCAGAAGTAATGCTTGGATAAAAGATCTGCATAAAAACATAATCACACACATTTAATATATACATCGGAAATTCATGCATTCAAGAGGAAAGAGGAAATAGAATTAAATGAGTGGGGATAATGTATGAAAGAAGGCAAATAACTTCCACCAAGCCAAAAAAAGCACAAAGGTATTAACAAAAGAGAGTGAAAAACCAAGTGCTTATTGCTTCTTCATAAACACATATTGTGAATCTTTCACTGGAATCCTGTACCCAATGATTGCATGTCTCAGGAAAGCCAATAAGTAGCAAGAGAAAATGATCCAGAGAAATGAAGTCTATGCATGGCAAAGGCTGAATTGGAAATGACAGTGGACTGTCAGTGTAACTGTAATGCACACTTATCCTTCAGTAGTAAGCTTGGGGACTTGAAATTACTGCTTTAGAGAAGCAGGCTGTGATAAACACAAGTCTCTCACACTGGAAATCTAAGTACTTGCATTAACATTTGTCTCAGGGACCAGAGTATTCCTAGATCGTCGCCGTAAAAAGATACACTCAGTTTTCTGCACAAGTGAACTCTCAAAAAGAGGGCAGATGATGTGTATAGCAAGCTAGAAATTTTACATTAAAGAAAGTGCACATGAGCAGACATGTATTCATACCAAGACAACATGGGGAGCATTATTTTTCTCAGAAAGTACATGGGTAAGTTGCTGCTGGAAAATAAGTGGTTCCCAAAACACTGTGACTACCAATGGATTTTCTGAATACATAAAACATTTGAACCTAAGGAATATGGTCGGTAAATAGAAGTATTTCCAGATTGTGTAATGCTGATAAAGATAATCTATATTAAATTCTATTATATGTCAAAGTCATTTCTCTACAGAACCTACACACTACAGCACTACACACACACTCACACACATGAAGAAAGAAGGGAGGCCTGGATTTGTAAAGGAAATGGTAATACTTAGAATTCATTTTGTGTTGGTTGCTCATGGGAGGAATTTTCAGAGCTGAGGAAGCCATGGTTTTAAACTGCATATAACAAATAACGTAGGTTATGCAGAATAATGGAATTTTCCTACACCAATAGATAAGTAACAAATACTTTGTTGATTTTATATATATGTGTGTGTGTGTATACAGGGTGGCCATAAAGTCTGTATGCAATTTAAAATTGCATATATTTGAACTTTATGGATACCCTGTATATGTAAATTTATATATATATATATAAATTTATTTATATATATATATATAATAGAGAGAGCTCTTGTGTAGACTGGAGGAGAAAAAAACAAAAATTTAAAACTATTAGAAGTTAATGCGACGAGATTAACTAATAAGCTAAAAATTGAAGTCTTGAAGTTATGAATTTTTAATTTTTGTGCATAAATTTATTTTTATTTTTAATATTTCTCCAACTTTACACTTAGATACCTTATCTTGTTTTGCAAACAACTTATGTATACCATAAGTTAGATTTATCCAAGATACGAATTATCAATAAATATCCATCTTTAAATCTCTTTCCAAATCTTTTCTAATTCATGTCTTACATTACCTAAAACTAAAATAAAACAATTACTTTAGAACATAAGTTAAATTTAACAAATAATTTGGTTTAGCATTTCTAAAGTCATGATAGGTGCAATAATTGACTTATTCAAAGAACATTGCCTATTGAAAACGTCAGGGAAAAATTGGTAAAGACTTGTTTCCTTTTAGAGCCTTCATATAATGTACAGAGCTTAGAATTCTGAATTTCTGTTTATTATTCATTAACACAAATATTACCATGATTTTGAGTAATGAGCGCCAGTGATCACTGATATTAAACAGATCGCTAATCTTTGGTAGGTGAATTATCTGTGTTATGCAGAAAATTACCGGGAGGCACGTACATTGCTCTGGATGGAGACCAATTTGTTGGGGAAAATTCACGTGATTTTCTCTCTTTGACTCACCATTTGAGGGCAACACATAGTGATTGATAGGGAAAGAATCCAGAGTGGAATCTGGAGCCTTGTTTATATGGGATAGGATTAGGAAAGCACCAAGTTGAAGCAGAAGTGCAACAGAGGAAAATAGTGACTCAGACTCATACTATCATTTCAGCATTTACAACGGAAAAACAGAGTCAGCTCCTTTTTAGAAGTATCAGGAGGCAGAGAACCAACTTGGAAAGAGGAGAGGGTATAAGGGATAAAAACTTACCTGTTGGGTACAGTGAAAGCTGCGCTGGGGGTGGACACAGAGCAGGACCTGACTTTAGCTTTATACAGCATATCAGAGAAACAAACACTTTTTTTTCCCCTTAATATTTTGAAATAATTAAAAATATAAATAATGTGTTAGTGAAATATAATTTTGTATCCCATGCTGTGTAGGTTAAGTGTAAAATCTTGAGAGTCAGTTCTCCACAGGTCTGCCCCATTTCTGATTATCTTGCAAATGAGCTATTGACTGCTATTTGTTTTGTACTATCTTTACAAGGGTGTGAATATAACAAACAGCCCTGCAAGACCGAAAAATGCCTCTCTCCAGAGCAGTGGTCAGACATGCTAACTGCCTATTAAAAACAAATTGTGTTCCCTAAACTCTAGGTTTCTATTCAGTAATGTCACACACTCTGATTACAGGTGTCATCCGACATTCTTGGCCTTTTGGTGATGGAAGTGGGTCTTGGGGATGCAAAAAGATGATCATCTGATTCCTGCTCTTGTTGTGAGTAGCATTCATCTATCTCCCTGACTCAGAAGTCTCCTGTCTTCTGCCAGCACTTACAAAACTATAGTGCCGCACCCACGGCACCACAGCCGTAGTGAGGCGGCGCTGTCCGCGTTTTAGAACGCTGGTAAGGAGGCTTGTGCTCCACGGAGCTTCGCCCCCAGCGACCCCTGCACAAACGGCATCAGAAACGGTGCTCTACGTGCCAAGTCACCCGCAGGAGCTTGAACGACCGTGGCAGCCTTTAAAATTTATTACTTTGTTTTTCTTTAGCATAGGTCTGTGTGCTCTGACACTAATCACAATGTACTTTCTCAAGGCTGAACCCACCGCACTACAGGATAAGATAAGGCACAAGCCTGCTAGACTCAGTGCCGCCTATAAGTCAGGCACTAAAACATTTTAAGTAATAAATACCATCACAGTAAATACCAATGATTTAGGAGTAAAACAATTTCACAACCATGAGTGGTACTGTTTATTTTAGGTATGCTTTTAACTGCTATCAATTACGAACAGAGACAGAGTAATTACATTGTTAAAAATATCTAAAACAATCAGAGCTTACCTAAACACGAAAACTGCAACCGTAAAGAAAAAATTTGTAACTTTCCCAGTAATTCAGAATGACCCTTGTGTAACCCATGACGCCCCTGCCTGTGAGCAGAAGTGTATAAGTACTTGCATAAGTTTCACAGTAAAGTTACAGCTGCATACTTCACCCGTGGTGTGCCAGACTGTCATTCCTGCGCCGACCTCTCAACTTTCCTCGTTCCTTCTCCCTGCTTTCCCTCGGACTGGAGCCCACCGACTGGGTGGTCCGCGGCACTATAGTAAGTGAACTTTTGGTTGCCAGGAAGGGTAAAATCTCTATTTTTTCATAGTCATTCATAGAACCTCGTGGTTCTCAATCTTGGCATTATTTCCATTTGAGCTAAGTTTTTGGTGCAGCGCTATCCTATATGCTTGATGTTTAATAGCAACCCATTAAATGATGCTAGCATCCCCACATAGTTGTAACAATAAAAAATGTGAGTAGACTTTCCATTTGTCTCTTCTGGGGCAAAGTAACCCCTGACATAGTAACAGTAGTTTGAAAGAAATTAATAACATTTGCATAGATTTTTTCTAGTACTATTTTAGATTTAACACTGAATAAAATATGAAGAAGTTATTTTAAGGATTCACCAAAGTATTTAATTTTTCTACAAAATTTAAAGTGCTTATTCTCTTCTAACTTTTTTTTTCTATTTTACACATTAATAGTCTTTCCAGATGTAAGGCATGTATACTTTACTGTTCAAACTTACATTACTACACAATTTGGATCCTTCCACCAATAAAGTCAAACATTAAATTTATAACCTATAGCAATCTTACCTATAGCAAAATCTTTCTTGTCTCCACAATTTTGTTAAGAGAGTAGAAACGAACTTGTCTTTGAATTCACATTTTAAAGCAAAGTGGCTTGGAATCCATTTTTCTTCCTCCCCTATTTCTTCATCAACTGAGTTCATGTTTGAGCTTGTGTTCAGCTCTCCACGAGGAGAGAAAAAATATAAAAACCAGTTATTAATTTGTTGACACCTACTATGGGACAAGCAATGCAAAATATGTTCTTATTTATATTTCTATTTAATCTTCATGCAATCTTCTCGAGTGCTAAGTAATGGAACTATAATTCAAATTTATATGTCCAAAGTTCAAGGATTCCTCCAGGAGAAGGTGGCCACAGCTAAAAATAATCATTTGTAACAATTTGCTGTTCAAACTCTGCCCTTCATAACAGCCCCTAATTTGCATACTCTGCAGAGGGCAGTGACCGTGAATGAATGACATTTAATTCTGCCACATATTGTCAGTGTGTATTCTAAGTCCCAGACAAAGGCTCATCTAGAGAAGAGACAACTGTTGCAAAAATGCATGAGGAATTCCTATCCTTAACGCTAACAAATGAAAGGAGCTATGTAAGATTTTCTGTACTCAGAATGAATTCTGGTTTTCTCTGCTGCATTATGGGATCTGAAAGTCTAAGAACTACATTTTCCAAAATCTCTTTCCAACAGGGTTTTAAGTTGGAGGGCACCAACTGCAGATAGTCTCATAAGAAAGCTTGAGCTGCAGAAGCATTATTTCCTGAAGCAGAGCAGGCAGGTATGGTTTTCATCAGACATGAGATTGGGAACCAGCTTCTGGGCCTCCTCGTCAATCTCATCTTCTTCAATGTTTCAGGTCACTGTGAACCTTGTGGGCAGCTTCTCCATCTATAGCAGCCAACTACTTCTGTCACCAAGTCTGGAAGCCAGTGCTGAACACCTTGACCACTCTGAAGCTCTCAGTGATTTTGTAAGCAGCCCATTTCTTGGGTGAAATTTCTTATGGTTCTAACATTCTAAAGAGGCTTCTGTTTTCTTGACTAAATTTGGAATAATGCAATAGAAAAGAAAAGTGTCAAAATATAACGATTTTCCTTTTTTCACATTTCACTTATAACAAGAAGTTTCAAATCTAGAGACAGAAACATCTAACCATATTTCCATCTATTCAGTGAGCATAATCAACTAAGAAATAATTTCTTTTCAGGTATTCTCAGGTAGGACTCAGTCTCTTTCCCCACTACACCAAATATATAAATTTACCACCACCCATCCTGACTTCATGCCAGGACAACAAAGCCTAGTTCTACTTGCCAGGGTCTCCATCAATTCCTCACCATCTCTGCCTTCTAAGAGGTGGCGAATGGACTTTGCTTTGAACTTACGCTACCTCTCAGAAGACCACTTGGAAAAAGGAAAAAAGGAAACCCTCAGAGTTTAGCACTTCAATTCATGTTTTTTTTTTTTTTTTGCTTCTCAATTTTGCTTCCTTATTTTCAATTAGCTTTCGACATTTGCCCAGCTAATAATAAAAGAAAACATATATCGAAGAAAGATGATGCAATTAGCTATTTTTTTTTGAAAAATTTGAAGTATAAATTTAGTGTAAATGACTTGATGAATTCATTTATACTAAGAATGATAAAATTAAGAAGGGGCATTTTTTTTTGTCTCTCAAATCTTCAAACGAATCATTTTCAAATAATAGAACATGATGGATAAAATTCATTAATATATTTTTCTAGTTATTTCTTAAGTGAGACCAGACCTTTGATTTTACTAATAGATAATTCCTACATATCAAGATTTATGTAAAGTACTCATTATCTGCCATTATTATTATTATTGTTACTATAATAATTCTTATTCTAAAAGACTTGTTTTCTTAATCAATTACTAAGAAAGTTAGTCATATTTACACTTGAAAGATCTTTCGTAAAATAATGTGATTTACGTATGGAAATCCAATGCAGTAGGACATACTTTGTCTTTAAGGCAGCAGTTCTCAACCTGTGGGTCACGACCCACAGGAACTGTACTAAAGGGCGGCAGCATTAGGAAGGTTGAGAACCACTGCTTTCAGGTAATATACGCTTTATTCTTAATACTGTGGAAATTTCCACTTTTTCTCCTTCTCTTTGGGAGTTGAGGGTGTAATAGATCTGGAACTAGAGAACAATCGAACATTCTATGAACTTTAGGGGCATTATGTCACAGTACTACTAAAGGAACTAATCAGAGTGTTTTTGGCAATCAAAAAAGCTCTATTAATGGCAATAATTCACAACTGAAATGATGACAGAAATGAATTGTTTCATAGATATAGGTACTTTAACATATTGGTGTCATGAAAGCAAATATCTACAATGACTCCATCTTCATATTAGAATATAGCAATTTAAAAAATAGTGTTCCATAATGCTTAAAAATATCCACCCATAGTCTATTCCCAGCATAGGGCAGATGGATGTGGGGAAAGAAAATCATCTGTTAGAATGTCCTTTATATATTCAACTACCTACCCATCTAAGATTCCCTTAGTCATGTAAGCCCAAAATAAAAATAGCATCCTAGGTATAAGGAAGTAAGTGAATATGTCTGATTTGCAAATTCATTGATTACATTTATTTTCTTCTGAGAATGATTTTCTTAATGTGATTGTAAAAATAATAAACAATATTAAATGACCAAAAATGTATAGTAGGCAAAAGCCATATTTTTTGAGATGACATCCAAACCTGAATGCAATAACTGAACCAAAACATCTTTCTTTTCCCCTCATTTATCCATACCCTTAAAGATGGAGGTTTCCAAAGATTAGGACAAGGATGTTGATGATGCTAATAAATTTACACTGAAATTACTGGGGGGACCTATTAGAAAATGGAGTCTTATATAGAAATATAAGAACCTTCATGTTCCATTCCTAGGATAAGTGCAAAGTTAAAAGGATTTCTGAGAAGAGGTGGTGCCTGTGGCTCAAGAAGTAGGACTCTGGCCCCATATACCAGAGGTGGTGGGTTCAAACCTGGCCCTGGCCACAAAAAAAAAAAAAAAAGGAAAAAAGAAAAAGGATTTCTGAGAATAATAAAAGGAAATAATTTATCTTTTATCTTTTAGACATTTTAGTATTTGCTAATAGGATACTTTTCCTTAGTGTACCCAAAACTTTCCAAAGAAAAACCTGTCTATCCACAACTGAATATAATTTATCTGAATTAAACTAGATTTCATCCCCAGAATAACATATATTAAGAAAATAAAGAGGACAAACTTCAATTTTACTACACTAGAGCTTAAGCAAAAGGCAAAGAAGCGCTATATACTTGAATTTTATTATTTTATTTTTTATTTTTATTTTTTTTGTAGAGACAGAGTCTCACTTTATGGCCCTCGGTAGAGTGCCGTGGCCTCACACAGCTCACAGCAACCTCCAACTCCTGGGCTTCAGCGATTCTCTTGCCTCAGCCTCCCAAGTAGCTGGGACTACAGGCGCCCGCTACAACGCCCGGCTATATACTTGAATTTTGAAAGATAATGTTTTTGATAAACAAAAACTATTTACCTTATAATTTTAAACTTATTTTAAAATATCTATTATTATTATTTTTTCTTGCACAAGTACAGATTGGTTGAGCAATCTGTGGTTCTTTTCTAAATTTCTATGCACACTTATATTTAAGAGCCTCCTGAAAACCCTTCTTTTGATGTGTTTTATGTTTTACAGTATTTATGATATTGCTTAATGCACACATATTTTTACTCTCTGCAAGTTTACACTCGAAATAATTTTCTGGAAGGAATAAAGAATTGGGTAAAAATTTCTGTTTAAAAAGTAGTGAGTCCCTATCACAAGAAGTTAAGCAAATGCTAACAAAGGATGTCCCTGAGGCACTGTAATGATGAATGAGTTGGGACGCTGAGTTACTGAGATGGTTCCAATCCTGAGACACATCAGAGTTATCTGGTAAGAATTTAAAATAATATATTTAAGTGTTTTGACTCACATCTAATGAACACAAATGTGCAGGAAACAGATCCCATGAATACGTATTACTAATGAACTCTTTATTTTATTATTATTATTATTTTTTTTTTTTGTAGAGACAGAGTCTCACTGTACCGCCCTCGGGTAGAGTGCCCTGGCGTCACACGGCTCACAGCAACCTCTAACTCTTGGGCTTACGCGATTCTCTTGCCTCAGCCTCCCGAGCAGCTGGGACTACAGGCGCCCGCCACAACGCCCGGCTATTTTTCTGTTGCAGTTTGGCCGGGGCTGTGTCCGAACCCGCCACCCTCGGCATATGGGGCTGGCGCCCTACTCACTGAGCCACAGGCGCTGCCACTAATGAACTCTTTAAAAGATTCTTATCTATCAGGTTTAAATGTTATATGTGGAAAGCAGGACAAATCCACAAAAGCAGGAGCCCTGCTCTCCTGATGGTCTCTGAGCACTGCGTGTGTCCAGGAGCCCTGGTCTTCTGATGATCTCTGAACACTGGGTATGTCCAGGAGCCCTGGTCTTCTGATGGTCTCTGAGCATGACATATATCCAGGAGCCCTGCTCTTCTGATGGTCTCTGAGCATGACGTGTGTCCAGGAGCCCTGGTCTTCTGATGATCTCTGAACACTGTGTGTGTCCAGGAGCCCTGCTCTTCTGATGGTCTCTGAGCATGACGTGTGTCCAGGAGCCCTGGTCTTCTGATGATCTCTGAACACTGCGTGTGTCCAGGAGCCCTGCTCTTCTGATGGTCTCTGAGCACAGCATGCGGTCCTGAAACCTGCCAGATTGCTGCACAGCAGGCCACAGCAGAAAGACAGAGGTTGATCTTAGTCCTGATTCTGTACTGACTGAATCCACCTCGCTTTAATGAATCCACGAAAATTATTTCAGATTGTTTATAGTTAAGAATATCGATGAAAAAAAATTCAGCAGTATGCCAAACTCACCAAGTGAGGCTAAATGGAGTGGAGAGCATTTTCCAAGGCTTGGTGAGGCTTCTGAAAGGAAAAAAAAAAAATTTGAGGATGTGGGTAATGTAACATGAAATAGTCCCTTGCACAAATATGATGAGCAACTTCTCATTTAACTATCTTTGTCCTGATATATTTACATAAAACCTGCATTTAGAAAAGATTGACTCCATTTACTCAGGGCTTGAATTTATGCTGACATAGCTGTGTTAGGGTCTTAATGTCATTCATTCAACTAACAATGAACAAAACAGAACGATCTAACAACAAAGTACTTAGTCTGAAACAGGTTGTGTCAATAATATTGGAGAGAGATCTTTGCTTCACATAAATTCTTTTTATATCCACAATAATCATCACATACCAAGGTGGAGTAATTGGTAGCAACTACTTGAGGTAACCTGTTGAGGAAGATTGTGAAGCCAAGCCCAGTGTCAGCAGGAAATAATGTCCTGTGAGGCTGTGTCTGTCTGCCTTGTACCAGTGAATCAGAACAGTGATACTTGGGAATGTATGTCTGCCAGCCATGTTTATGGTATCCCCTTATATCATAATTTTCCATCTTCTTATAATGCAAGTATATAAGCTTTTGTTGAATGGGAATCAAATTTTTTGTCTTCTTATATATCCTTACTTGCTAATACGGTGTCTGGTCTACCATAGACATCAGTAATTATTTGCTGATTGATTATTTTGCACTACTTGGAGAAAGGGAGGAATACATGGAGTTGAGGAACCAAGTGACAGTCATATTTCTGTTCTTAAAAATTAATCCTCTGGTGTGTGTGTTTTAACTGAAATGCCCTTCCCAACCACTCCAGTGACCAGTTGAATCTAGCATTCTGTAAAAAGATATCAAAATAGACTAGAAAGAAGATGTTCAAATTCTTAGAATTATTTTGAATAATTCTATTCTTCATAGGTAGAAATATTTAAGACTTGATATTATCTGATGAGATTGAAATGACTACTTACCTATCACAGATTACCTGATACTCAAAAGATTTTACTTGCCCCTGAACAACTTTCTTCTTTTTAAGAATTTACTCAGGTTAGGGCCAGGGGTAGTGACTCACACCTGTAATCCTAGCATTTTTGGGAGGCTGAGGTGGGAGGATTGCTTGAGTTCAGGAGTTCGAGACTAGCCTGAGCAAGAATGAGACCACCTCCCCTTACTAAAAATGAAAAATTAGCTGGGTGTCCTGGTAGGTGCCTATAGTCCCAGCTAAGAGGGAGGCTGAGGCAGAAAGATTGCTTGAGCTCAGGAATTTGAGATTGCTATGATCTATGACACCATCGCACTCTACCCAGGATGACAGAATGAGACTCTGTCTCAAAATAATAATAATAATAATAATAATAATGATGATGATGATGATGATTTACTCAGCAATCAAACATTTACTGAATGGGTGTAATAAAACAAGAATTTGAGAAGATGTAAATTGTGTGCCTAAAATAACTTGCAGTATGTGTGGAAGAAAAGAGCATCTATACAGATAAAGAAATACTACAGAAAAGTAGAACAAAAGTCAATTAATGAGTGGTACACTCTGCAAGCCTAGAATCACCTTGACATTACTCTCTCCCTTATCCACCACACACTCTCACCAAATCAATCACTAAGTCAATGTCACCTACCAGATAGTTCTCTTAAAATTCTACTTCGTTTCTCTCCATTTCTAAGACCATCCTCTTATTCAGTCTCACATTATACCCAGTAAGTTCTTTAAGAGCCCCCTTTTCCCCAACTTGGGGTCTTTCCAATTTACATTCCCAGTGAAACTGATGTTCTTTAAACATGCCAATTTATTCTGTTCTTATCTTGCTAAAATTTCTTAGAAATAAATTTCTCCCCAGCCTCCTCACCCGCTGATGGTTCAACTGTGTATCCTACGCCAATCAGCCTGTCTTTGTAACAGAGACACAATAAATATTGAAAGACAGAAATGTTTTCACTTTCTTCTTAATGTTCACTAAAGAAGCTGAGACAATACATGATGTATGGCATTATTCCAAAAAGTTTAGTACATTTAAATATACTGAGAGAAAATAGTCCACAAAGGACTTAAAGACTAGGCAGTGGGAAAGCAGAGGACAAAACATTGGCTTTGCCCTTGTTGTGTCTCAGGCATTATCTCAGTTATCCATTTGAACAGTTTCGTCGTAGATAATGAAATTGTCTTTGAAAGAAGTTAAATGATTTATCCAAAATCACAATATCACTAAAAAATCATCAAATCCTAGTCTTCCTGACTTGTTCTATCATGCTATGCAATTTAGATAGTCTTAACTTCATCTTAAAGAAAAAGGAGAGCGTGGTAAGACATGCTAGCTATGGAACAATATGATAGACATGTTATCAATTTTAGTTTGGCAACAGTGTGCATAAGTTATTTAAAGAGAGGATAGACCGAAAACAAAGAAAGTAATAAAATGAGCATTATAAAATTCTAGTTCTTTTTGGAAGTGTAGGGTGAATATAGTTGACAATAATTTATTGCACATTTTCAAACAGCTAGAAGAGAGGATTTAAAATGTTCCTAACACAAAGAAATGACAAATGTTTGAGGTGATGAAAGTGCTAATTGCTCTCAGTTGATCATTACACTTTCTATACATGTATTGAAATAACACTCTGTAATTTCATAAATATGTGCAATCATTACATGTCAACTAAATATAAAAGTAAAAAATAAAAATTGATACAGTGACCAAAATGACCAAGAGGGATGTAAGCTAGGGTGAAATGAACACAATGTAAGAGAAAAGATACCTTCTGCCATGTGTTAGACATCACATAGATATAACGTTGAGAAATAGCTTTGTACATTGAAAAAAATGAGAATACATGAGTAATTAAAACAATGATCCGGGGAAGAGAGGAAGAATTTAGATGCAAACTTCAAAGTATTAAAAAAATAAAATAAACGTATGATGCTGTTAGACAAAGTTAAGGAATGTGTGGGAAAAAAAGCCAGTTATGACCTGATCTGATAGCCCATTTTGGTATCTGTAGTAAAAAGGCTATTGAGATTTGGTGATTCGAAGTTGAGAACAAACCCAAGCAAATTAAAAGCAACATTATCAACTAAAAAGTATGACATCTTTGGCGACAAGCTTAAAAAGTAATCTCAAAATACTCTGCTAGGAAACAGTTATTAGAGGATCAATAACAGGTTCAAGTAAAAAGCTGACAAACCATAATCTGATTACTGGTTACATCTGAAGGTCTGTCTAGAAGCCAGCCACCCTCTCTTAGTCAACAATCTTTTAGCTAAGAATGTGTTCATTAAAGGCCAATGGCATAACATAGATGGTTTTAATAAGAATAAAATACACAAAACTGAAAAAGAGATGAGGTCATCTGACAACCATAATTATAAATTTTACATAAATGACTACAAAGATGGGCACAGTGATCAACTTATCAATCAAGGGTTAAAAGAACAAAAAATACTTTGTGTGATGTTACAAGGCAGGAAAGACTCCCAGTTATAATTTACTATTTTTTTTACATCAATGAATTTTAAGATAAAAATTGTGACCCAACATTACATTAGTAGAATTAATTAATGCAAAATCATCAACATTTTAGAAATATTGATGCTGATTCAGAGAAATGGTCCTATGAACATGTTTCATGAGGCAGAAGAGACATATATATTTGTATCTAAAAGCTGAAAAAATATATATGCTGAAAACTTGTTATAGAATTTGTTCAAAAAGCAGAAAATTAAAAAGGGTCTAGTTGTCCAAAATTGAGAATCTAGCTAAGTATATTACATTATCTGAGTGAAATTTTAGGTAGATAATGAAAAGTTAGAGGTAAAATGATATCTATGCATTTGAGATATATTGTCTAATATGGAAGCCAATAGTTATATGAGGTTGTTTAAATTTAAATATACTGCAAGGGAGTTCATCAGATAGCAATGCTCTAGAAGAAAATAAGTGGGAAAACATACACTTTCTTTATAATGGGTTTGTGAACTTCCTTTTTATTATTTTAATTTGTATAGCTTATGTGGCTTTTATACTTCAAAATTTAGATACTTTATTATATAATGTAATTTTCAAAAGACATGACATATATAAAATGATAAAATTATTTGGAGTAAGAGTTCTAACTCTATTTTTAGTTGTTTAAATGCCGTGTTGTCTTGCTCCATTGTCTAGTGTATTTCTTTGTCCCTGGCAGCCATAGCACTAACATGCAGAAGTTGCTCTCGCAGTCTGATCAATAGTTGGGTCGTTAAAGCGTGTGGATTTTGGGGCCAAATTGCCTTGTTTTAAAGCCTGATTTGCCACTTACTGGCTAAGTAACCTTGGTCAGGTTTAGTTTGTATTAAATGCCTTGTTTTCATCATCTGTAAAATTTGTTAACAGTAACAATATATCCTTGCTCTAGGAGGACTAAGTATGTTGACACAAGTAAAATATTAAGTAGTCAGAGCAGATTAAGTGTTCAAGAGAAGTTAACTACCATTAGGAGAAGTTCATTTGTTATTCTTTCTCCTTGAAGAATAACAAGCAGACGGTACAGTTCATTCATTGAAGTTGAAGCAGACGGTACAGTTCATTCGTTCGTTTACAGCAGACAGTACAGTTCATTCCAACATTTATTTATTTATTGGCCCATTAATGGAATTAATTAACTATAACATAGAGACTAAACATTTGCAGATATATGAGGAAAGGCTTCATAAATGCATTAAAAATTGTTTATAGTGCCAACTGTAAGTCAGGCTTTCTACCAAATGAGTCTATCATGACCTGTTAGTCCTTACACTTGAGAATTTAAAAGTCTAGTGAAAAAGATGACAACATGAAAGTGTACGGACACCAAATGAAAGTGTACAGTAATGTTGAGTTGTCCATTAGAGGAAGCCGCGAGTGGTTAGGAAAGCTCAAAAGAGGAGAATGAACTCAGCCCAGGAGAGGCCAGGTTAGACTAATCCTCCTGAATAAGATCCCGTCTTCGTGTTTAGTGTCTTCAGGGAGCTGTTACATTCATATTTAATTTACGATGCCTCCAGAATAGCTACAGGCAGCTCTGTTTGGTAATTAATGAGTTGCTGAGAAGAGTGGATCTGTATTTCAGAAATCCTTCTTAAAGGGAAGAAAAATATACAACTGTTATTACAAAGTTAGGTACACAGTGAATACTTCTTCAGAATTGTACAAAGAAATAACAATTATTTTAATGATCTGGGAAAAATAAAATTGTTACAAGATCCTCCGAAGTAACGTAATGGCAGCGTTTAATTAACGGAATGACTCATCTCTATAATACTATATTTTTAGCCGTGCGCCGTCAGGCCTCCTCTTGCATGGCAACAAGTCCTATGATAAGATTTTCTATAGAGAGAACAGGAAGATGACATAATCCTTCCCCAAAGTAGTTGCTTGAAATGTACTTTTTATTATAATAGCTTAGAAACAGTTTTTTTTTCAGTTTTAGAACCACTTACTGAAAACCTGTATAATTTCCTTTGTGGTTTCACATGCAGGTTGTGTTCCTTGTCCAGGGAAAACTCTTAAGGAAACCCTAGTCATCTCAGTTCATTGGGAGTGATATTTTTTTCGGCTGAGCTAGGATTCCCCCTTCTTTCCTCACTTTTCCTAAGCACCTAGAGCATTGAGAGGGTAGAGAAGGGACCATAAAGCTTGGATCTTAGTGGCTTCCAAACGGGAAGCAGAGCACTGTGTACTATGAGCCGTTTTATTGAGTGCAAATATGGGGTCCAGAAGGTGAATGAGATGCCCCAAGGCAAGTCTTTACTACAGGAAGGAGGAGCCTGAGCGGGGAGGGCTGTGATGGAGGGAATGCTGGCAGCCCAGAAGTTTCACCCACGCCGCAGCTGCAGCATGTAGGGTAGAGGTACTTTAGCACTCTGTGTTTCCAGCACAGAGTTTCTCTATTTTTTTTTTTTTTTTAAAGGGCCAAAAAGCAAATATATTTTGTTTTATGGTCCGTATAAACTCTGTTATACCATTCAAACTCTACCGGTGATAAAGAAGGCATGGACAACCCATGAAGAAATAGATATGACTGAGTTTCAATAAAACTTTATTTACAAGAAATACGTGGCCAGCAGGATTTAGCCTATGGACTGTAGTTTGCCAATACCTACTTCAGCCTGTGATTGTAGCTTAAAGACTTAATGGAGTCCCAAGCAACAAATAGGCCTACTAGTGGGCTCTGGAACTAAGAATAGAATATCTATACTTTCCATGCATAGATATAATTTTATTTATCAAGTGTGGATAAACTCACTGGAAGAATCCAGCATATGGACTAGCACATATAATAACCAAATGCAAATTTGCTGAGGCAGAGAGTTACACATTTTCAAAGAAAATCACAGAGAACAAATGCTGTAGAGAAGGGCAAGAGATCGTGCCATATTGTCGAGGAAAACTTCATGAAGTAGATGAAGCTTTCCAACATCATAAATTACAAATAGAAGTTATATCATTGTTAACAACGAAAAATGACTTCATATGTGAAGTACTGTGAGCAAACATATGAAAATTATAATCTAGGCTACCATGTGTCAAAATTCCAAGGAGCTGTATACTATTTGGCTAATGAAAGTAGATAGTATGTATAAGAAAATAGTTTCATTGATTGCAGTTGTACATAAAATAGAGCCTGCTAAACTTTTATATTTGGGACATGTAGAAACACAAAGAGAATGAAACCCTATCCCTAGTGATCTTTCCATGGACATTATAATTTACAGAATCAGAAGTACATACAAAGTTAAGCTTCTCTCTAATAACACTGGCAGTGAAACTAATCCCTTCCTTTGTAGTGGACAGGATTTGTATCTTCAGTCCCCTAGGATATGCTGCAAAATAGAGACAATTCTGTACATCCCTTAAATGATAATGAAGTAGGAAAAAGGGAAGGCTTTCACTCCTAGATGCCTAGCTTGATTATAAAATAAAACCTGACATTGCATCAGGTCCATTATCAGTATTCTCTTCACAAATAGTAGGCTGGGTGACATAGATTTGCATAGTCAGGGCAGTTGCCTTGAAACAGGAATAATAGCCATTCAAATGTACAGTGTCTATGTACTTTCAAAACACAGTTTTGCAGTGAACAGCAAAATAAAAAAATTAAGAAAAGCTTTTTGGAAAACAAATAGCAGAATAAGTTCCAATACGAGCTTTTTATTCTGCAGACACTTAAATTCTACAACATTATCCACGACTTCACTAGTAAGTTTTATTTTCTTTCCTTGTTTATTTTAGTCTGAATACAAGTGGGAAATGTGGTCTATATCAAATGGAAGAACACGTGTGGGTCCTATTATGAGTCCAACCTCTTCTCAAAAGCTAAAAAAATTAAAAATGCAGTTGCTGCTCAGCCCAAATAATCTAAGGGAATAAAACTATGGTTTTTCTCTATTGTCCACTTCTTTTACTGATCACTTAGTTTTAGAGAAGAAAGACTGGTAAAGAGGACTGGTGTGACTATTCTTATTTCATATTAATATTGTTGCACTTAAAATATATTTTTTCTCTTATATCCCTTATAATAATGCAAGGGATAAACCACAAAGTAATACACTTTTATTAAATAACATGCTTACTTTTCGCCTACAAATGTAAATTTTAACCCCGCCCCCCCATGTTATATTCTTTTTTTTTTTTTCTTTTTTGACAGGGTCACACTCTGTTGCCCAGGCTGTAGTGTTGTTGGGTCAGCCTAGCTCATAGCAACCTCTAACTCTTGAGTTCAAGTGATCCTCATGCCACCTCAGCCTTCTGAGTAGCTGAGACTACAGGCACCTGACACAACACCTGGCTAATATATGTATTTTTTCTTTTTTTAGTAGAGAGACAGGTCTTGCTCTTGCTCTGGCTCTGGCTGGTCTTTAATTCCTGAGTTCAAGGTATCCTCCAGTCTGGACATTCCAGAGTGCTAGGATTACAGCTGTGAGCCGCTGTACCTTGCCTACATAACTTTTCTGAATTGTTGCTTTTTAATAAACATATATTGAGAAAGACAAATTCCTGCCCTGCATAATAATCTTCTTTGTTCTTATAATTACAACTAAATGTTAGTTTTATTTATATGTCAGATGTTTTGCTATTTTCCTTTTTTTTTTTTTTTTTTTTGAGACAGAGTCTCACTCTGTCACCCTGGGTAGAGTGCTGTGGTGTCACAGCTCATAGCAACTTCAAATTCTTGGGCTCAACTGATCTTCTTGCCTTGGCCTCCCAAGTAGCTGGGACTACAGGTGCCTGCCCCAACATCAGGCTATGTTTAGAGATGGGCTCTCACTCTGGCTCAGGCTGGTCTCAAACTCCTGAGTTCAAGCAATCCATCTGCTTCGGCCTCCCAGAGTGCTAGGATTATAGGAATGAGCCACTATGCCAGGCCCATTTTTGTATGTTTTAATTTCTTTAATTTCTATAACCTTATTCCTAAATATTAATTTATTTGCTGTTTTATTATACCAAGATATGCAGAGTTTCACCATTTTAAACTCAATCCATTTGACACCAATGTTTATGTGTGTTCTTAAACACTGTTATTGTTTACATAATAATATAATAGTACCCATGTATTATATATATGTTATATATTATATACATGTGAAAATATTTGGTGAAAGCAGTGGGTGTTTATTCAATTGATCATTTAAGTAAATTGGTCATTTATATTGAGAATCAGTACCTTATAGAAAAATAATTTTTAAACTTTAAAAAAAAATGTAGTCGCATATTCCATTTTTATTTGAAGAAAACTCTTATTTACTCCATCAATACTTACTAAATACTGGCTGTATATAGATTATTCTGTATTAGGAAACCTAGGATTGCCTGATTTTTGGAGAATATAAACCCAGGATACTTAAGAAAACATACATAGACCCCAAGTAAATCAGGAACTACATGAAATTGACTAACAAAGTTTGAGTGATTACATGTGCTCTTCTAAGTTGGGATTTCATGGCTTCCATCACATTTTTAAAGGATCAGTGATAAACACAAAGTAATTGTCACTGCTGTAAGAAATAGACCAAGGGTAGGCAAGAGATATCCCCCGAATATATATAACAACACAAACTCATTAAAACCATGGTTCTTATAAGGATAGAAATTTTTTTTTATTCTTTAAAATTAAATTTTTTTTTAAATTTCAGAATATTACAAGGATACAAATCATTTGGTTACATTAATTGTTTTTGTACAGTTTGAATCAAAGTTATAAGGTTGCCCATCACCTGGTTTGTGTGAATTTTACCTATTAGGTATTAATTTATCCCCTCCCACTTTGGCCCCTCTCACATGTTTGCTTTTCCTTTTCTATTCCCTGGTATTTCATCTTATTTGGAGCTATTTTAAAAGGCATAGAGTCATTGATTTTACTCTCAGCTTGACTGTTATTGGCACATATGAGGGCTACTTGATTTGTGGACATTGATTTTGGATCCTGAGACACTGCTATATTTCTTGATCACTTCTAAGAGATTTGTAGTTGAGTCCTTGGGGGTTTTCCTGATATAAGATATTGTCACCTGCAAAGAGTAAGAGTTTGACCTCCTCTTCCCCCATTTGAAAGCCCTGGGTCTCCTTCTGTTGCCTGATTGCAATGCCTAGGGCTTCTAGCACTGTGTTGCATAGCAGTGGTGACAGTGGGCATTCTTGTCTAGTTCCAGATCTGAGTGGAAATGCTTTTGGTTTAACTCCATTCAATAAGATATTGGCTGTGGGTTTGTTGTGGATGGCCTCTATTAGTTTAAAAAACATCCAACCTAGGGTGGTGCCTGTGGCTCAAGGAGTTGGGCACTGTCCCCATATACCAGTGGTGGCGGGTTCAAACCTGGCTCTGGCCAAAACTGCAAAAAAAAAAAATATATATATATATATATATATTCAGGCATTGTGGCAGGCACTTGTAGTCCCAGCTACTTGGGAGGCTGAGGCAGGAGAATCATCTAAGCCCAGGGAGTTGGAGGTTGCTGTGAGCTGTGACACCATAGCACTCTACTGAGGACAATAAAGCAAGACTCTGTCACTACAAAAAAAAACAAAAAGAAAAAAAGTCCAACCCAAGCCTATTACCTTAAATGTTCTTATCAAAAAAGGATGGTAGATTTTATCAAAAGTCTTTTCTGCATCATTTGAGAGAATCCTATAAAGGACTATTCAGCCATAAGAAAAGATGGAGACTTTACATTTTTTATGTTAACCTGGATAGAGTTGAAATACATTCTTCTTAGTAAAGTATCTCAAAAATGGAATAAAAAATATCCAATATACTTAACAGTATATGAAACCAATATGTACACAACTACATATATCCAAGTGAATGATAAAACACAAATATAATATGGGGCAGTCGTCTGTAGCTCAGTGGTTAGGGCGCTGGCCACATGCATTGGGCCTGGTGGATTCCAACTGGCCTGGGCCTACTAAACAAACAAACAAACAAAAATAGCCAGGCATTGTGTTGGGCGCCTATAGTTCCAGCTTCTAGGGAGGATGAGGCAAGAGAATCACTTGAGCCCAAGAGTTTGAGGTTACTGTGAGCCATGATGCCACAGCACTCTACTGAAGGGGACAAAGTGAGACTCTATCTCAATAAAAAAAAAAAAAAGGGAGGAAAAGAAAAAGGGAAGGGAAAGGAGAGAGAGCAGAGCAAGGAGGAGGGAGGGTGATTGGCAGGAGGACAGGAGGCAACTGGGAAGATGTCACCTAATGTGCACAATATGAGGGTGTTCAGCACTCCCCCAGGTGAAGGGTTCAACTACAACTTGAACTTTACCTTAGAAGTGAAAGCAATGTAACCAAAAAATTTGTACCCTCATATTGATTTGAAATAAAAAATAATAATAAACAAAAAATGAAAATTAAATTTGAAATAAAAAATCAACATTGAAAATCAGCAACATATAGGCTCAGATATTTCAATTAAGAAGATGTAGACAAAATATATTCAATATCATTAGCAATTACAGAATTGCTAGTTAAACCAACACTGAAATGCATACCTGTCAAAATGCCTAAAATCAAAAGTAAGTGATAACACAAAATGCTGTTAAGAATGTTGAGACAATTATATTCTACATTTACTAAGTTTCCCTTGTACCCTTGTGGAAGGCTATTTTAACCAGTATGATGAAAATGTGTCAAACTGTTTATAAACCAGTGTATGGTGCCCCATGATTGCATTAATGTACGCAGCTATGATTTAATATTAATTTAAAAAAAGAAAAAAAAAAGAATGTTGAGAGAGGAGATCACTCAGACATTGCTCTAGATGTTGAAAAAAATCTAAAAAAGGTGTATTTCTGGTGATTCCACTTATTAGCTTTTATGCAGTGGTATGGAAGTGAACAATGCATTAGTGATTGTGAATAGTTTGCTGTGAGAGGCAGAGAATGGGTTTAGCTATCATTGTAATATGTGAAAGTCTTATGCTGATGGTAGATGAGTATTAGATTGTGACAATGGCTATGCAAAGGTACACACTGGGTAGTAGTAATACAGGAAAGTGGGCTCCAAAACTGGGGTCAGGCCTGAAGGCCAACTAGGTTCCCAGCTTCACACAGGAAAGAATTCAAGAGCAAGCAAGAAAGTCAGGTTGAAGCAAGTTAATTGAAGGAACAAATAAACAAAGGAAGACTTGCTCCACAGACAGAGCACTTGCTCGTTCCCAGCACTTTGTAAGTTTCCAGGATCTTATTATATGTCTCTTATTTAATTTTATGTTAAGCAGAGGGAAGATTATTCATAAGATTTCTGGGAAAGGGTGGGGAGTTCCTGGAACTCATGGTCCCTCCCCTTTTTAAACCTCATAGGGTAACTTTCACGTGTCAAGGCCTTTGTACACTGTCATGTTGCTGGTGGGAGTTGTTTTAGTGTGCTGATACATTGTAAGCAAGGTATGAGGGTAACCTGAGGTCATTTTTGTGGCCATATTGATTTTAGCAGGTGTTAGCCAGCTTCTCCACAGCCTCCAGTTTTATCAGATACTTTGGTTCAGGTCTTACAACCCCTTATGGAGCAACTATTGCAGTGTCCCTATCTCAGAGACACACCTGTGTATGGAGAGCCTGTAAGATAATGACTCCTTCATACATATAAAATGTTAAGCCTTAGATCAAATAACTTAATAAAGTTGTTTGATACTAAGTAATAACACTAGAATTTGACCTAAGGTTTTTTTCTCAATCTGAAGGCCATGTTTCTAATCCCTGCAAAAAACTGTCATTAGCTAACGTTATTTTCCTTTATATCTGCTTTATCTATCTCTAGCCTGTCTGTCACTTTTATGGAAACTCTACTGATATTGACACAGAGATTGAGTTCAGTAGTGAGTTACATAGAGCACTTTTTTTTTTTTTCCAGTTTTTGGCAGGAGCTGGGTTTGAACCCTCCCCCTCTGTCATATGGAGCCAGCGCCCTACTCCATTGAGTCACAGGCGCCGCCCCATACAAGGAGCACATTTTAAAATGTGATTGAAAACTCATCTTTAGAAACAATAACCACCACAAAACACCATTTTGTAGTTTTTGAAAATACCTGTAATGTAATATGACAACCACGACTAATTTCGACTGTGAACGTGACACCTGTGAAGCTGAACTTCGGTAGACACAGGAAGTAGCACTTCATCATACGTTATTTTCACATACAAATACAAAAGATATAAATAATCTCAAGAGAATATATAATAACAGTACAGAATTAAATAAGTAGGAAACGGTGACTTGGAATGTACTATCTTAGCTTTTAACATACTTAATTTAACTGTAGATTTAGGTTTGTGTACCTGAATAATTAACATCTTTTTTCAAAAATTGGTTCGTAAAATGCCTACAAATTGAACAACTTGTTCATGAGAGCCAGTATGAAGCAGTTCCACCAGGATCAGTGTATATTTTAATTCCATTTCTATACAATTATTATTTCCAAACATTTTCACTGAAGCAACTCCGAGGGACTGAGAGTGGGGTGAATTGGTGCTCATCGGTTCTACGAATGAAGCCCAAAGATGTCTGCTACAGTGGGGAGATGGAGAAAGGGATATGGAAAGTTCATTTGAAGTCGATTTTTCACTCTTTTCCTCCTTTTCCGTCTTCCTCTCTTTCTCACTCACATACCTTCACACGCAAAATTAGCATACCCATTTAATAATCTTGATGTTGATACCTTAATAAATAATTGATATTTTGAAAGACAATATTTTAAATAGACAGATATCCCCTGGGGTTTATTTTTACCAAGATTGAGACACACACTTTAGTTTGTCTAAATTTTACCTAAAAAATAATCAAACCATCTGAGAATTGTACATTAAAAATGCATTGCTTTGGACCTACATTATTTTCTCTCATGTAAAAAAAAAAGAAAAATTAAAAAAAAAATTGAAAAAAGAAAAAAATGGAGGGCAGCACCTGTGGCTCAAAGGAGTAGGGCACCAGCCCCATATGCTGGAGGTGGCGGGTTCAAACCCAGCCTCAGCCAAGAACTGCAAAAAAAAAAAAAAAAAAAAACTTTATAAAACGTATTGATGTCTTTATTGTATTATTAAGGATGGCTTCCACAACAACTCATCATGTCCACTTTTATATCTTTAAATAGTAAGATTTCTCAGATTTCAATACTGAGTATATCTACCAGTAAACTTATCCAGAACAATGTCATTTAGCTGGGGCAGAACAATAAACATTTAAAAATAAAAAGAAGCAAATCAGAAATCACAACCTTGCATTTCTTTTGCCCTAGTAAAGAAAAAAAAAAAAACCCTATATTTCTTGCCTTCCCCTAAAATTATACAAGTTCTTAATAACACATATTTGAAGTATATATTTTATCCTGGGTTCATCTTTTGTCTATATTAAAAATTCTTATTTATTTTACTTTTACTTTTATTATATTGGATAAAACCAAATCATTTCAATGTGCTTTTTAACTGATGTAGAATTCTACGCAATGCTTTTCCTGCAGCCATAGCACCTAGGATGTGTGCCTTATAGACAGTTTTTAAAGAATTTATTCGAGACAGAATATACCAGAGACAAAATACCTAGAAGGAACTCTCTATGGTCAAGATGGAATCTCTAATGAAAACATCATCTCAATAAAAAATAATACTGATATTTTTAAGAAACAAAGTTTCTGGTGCCAACGAAATAATTTTGGCTATTCTATTTTTCAAATGTCAGTAGAAGGTACAGAAAGAATGTTAAAAAATAGTATGGCAATGTAAAATTAATAATATAAGCATTTATCCAAATTTCATGCCTATATTTCTAGTCAGTTTTCATCTGCCTATATTTTATTTAAATTCCAAAATGGATTTACTTTATTTTGCCTATATATATTTGTTGTTTTGTGTTATTTGTAATCATTGTAGAATGTGTTCTACTTATTTCAAGAGGTTACTGAAATTGAGACTGTTGTGTACCGGTTAAGAACTTTAAAAAATCTATAAAAATAAATCCATCAAACATCATTTCTGTTCTCAAGTCATTAAGCTTGGTTGGCTTCCACATCACTTCATAAAACTGAGCCACAAATGTTTTCCGGTGACTTGTAAATCATCTTTCTACTTCATGCCTCACCACCACCATGAAATTCAAATTTCTTAGTGCCAGACTCCTGACTACAGATCCTCAGACACTCATCAAATTATTTGCTCTCAAAATCCCTACATAAAGTTCATTTTTTCAGCACTTTGGAAAGTAAAGTGAAATTAGTACACATTAATTTGGGTTCTGGAATTTGTTTAAAGAATTTTGGGGGGGAAATTCCTTACTCTGATTTCTGATTCTTCACATATTGGAACCAGCACTCTCCAATAAAACTGGAGAATAAGGAGAAAGATTTCAGGTATCAGAAAGGAAGGATTTAACAATTTCATAAGAGAACTATTAATACATCCACTTACGTTTATCCTGTATTTGCCATCATCGGTTCATTTGCTCAGTCTTTATTTTTTTCATTAATTGTATTGAGAAGGAATTGTATTGAGAAAGAATTATCCTAGTATTGGGCTGGGAGTGGTGGCTCATGCTTGTAATCCAAGTACTCAGGGAGGCTGAGAAAGGAATATCTCTTGAACTCGAGAGTTTGAGACCAGCCTTAGCAAGAGTAATATCCCATCTCTACTTAATGTAGAAAAATTAGCAGGGCATCATGGCAGGTGTCTACATTCCTTACTACCCTGGAGGCTGAGGTGGGAGGATGACTTGAACCTGGGAGTCTGTGGTTACTTTGAGCTCAGCCTGGGTAACTGATGAGACTTATCTCAAAAAAAAAAAAAAAAAGTTTGGAAGCCAGTAATCTTAGCACTTTCCGAGGACTAAATGGGAAGATAGCTTGAAGCCAGGAGTTCAAGACCAGTTTGAGAAAAAGAGTGAGATCCTCTTTCTACCAAAAATAGGAAAACTAGGTGGGCATGATGACACACACCTGTTGTCCCAGGTACTTGGGAAGCTGAGGCAAGAAGATCACGCAAGGCTCTGAAGTGTGACAATACCACTGCATTCTAGCCCATGCGACAAAGCAAGACATTGTCTCAAAAAGAAAAAATATTACATTTCCATTTATATTTTAAAATAAGTCTTTCATTATCAACTAAAAATCCTGCTGATATTTTGAATGATATTCTATTAAATTTAAGACTTAATTGGAGATTATCAGCATTTCAAAAATACTGAAATGTTAATACGCGACCATAGAATTCTCTCCATTTATCTACATCCTTTTTCAATTTTCTCTCCACTATATTTTCACTTCTTGACACTTAACAACTACTTGTCTTTTGATAGGAAAAAGCCACTCTGAGTTCTCTAGAACTAAAGGAATATTATGTTTGTGTGGCCATGAAAATAGAGAAGCTCAGACTTCTGGCTAAGTGTTGGATCCACCGACCAGACAATGGGAGCCCTTATCCAAATCTGAAGTAATTTTTCAACAGAGATGATTATGTAAACTCTCCAGCAGTCTTATTGCATATTAGAAAGAAGAAGAAGTATAAGGACAGAGACAAAGAAGCCAGAAAGGAGAAGGAGGAAAATGTTTCTGTCAGATGATTATAATCTTTTAGAGAATGGGTGTATAGTGATAAAATACTACTACATGTGAAATATAATGATACACACACATTGTAAGCACTCCAGGACAGTTAAATAAAATTTGAGGTGAAATTATTAATATACGTATTTATTGCTTTTATTTTGTGCTTACTATTTTTCTTGAGCTGGGTTTTTAGCAAATGTAATATTTGTAAGGTATTTCTAAAATGCAGCATGCACAGCTTTGATTTATATTGCAATTTAATGTGAGTTGTGGCCACTGTTACAATTTCAAAGCTATGTATGTATAAAACATACAGAAAATAGCTTCAATATAGACTCTCTTTCAATAATAAGTGGCTTTCCAGATTTTACTTGAATAATGGAAAAAAACAAGATTTGACCAAAAAACCAGATCTATCTCCAAACGGTAGTTTAGTGGTACTTACAGTGCTACTTACAGAGAAGTGTATCAAGGGTTTATGACATGTTTTCATTAATTTTTAAAACTTAAATATATTTATAGTTAATAATATTTATAGTTGCATAGCTTTTAACCTTCATAACACTTGTTTTCTTTATTTTGCCACAAAAATTATTATTTGGCTTTCAAAATTTCAGGGATTTTTATTTTTTTTTTAACAGATAAAGGCATATCCTGTTAGCCATCAATTATCAGCCTCTTGACACACTCAGATCCTCTTCTAAAAGTAGCACACTTCATGAATTTACAGCTGGCAAAAAAGCTTAAACTGTTTACAGAAAATACCAAATCAATATAAAATTTATGCTCATTGTTGAAATTTTGACAGATACACCTATGAAAAGATGAATGAATAAACCTGTTTATGAAAACTTTTTAACAAACAGAAGAGATCATTTCATTCATTCATTTGGTGTCTGTTCGTTTTGAATGATAGCATTATGTAGGGAAAAATTATATGAGGTGGTTATATGAGAATTTGTATCTTTAAACTTGTCTGGTAGCCTTTCCATAAATGATCATATTAAGTGAGAGGAACTTTATGTCACATAGTACTTTCTGTAAGTGGTACTAAAAATCTAGGCCCACAACATTACTTGGTAAAGTCACTCACCTTCCCTCACTAATTGTTCAAGGTTGGTACAATTGCATATTGATGGAGTAGGTCTGGTGGCAGGTGTTGTGGTTACGCATGAGCCAAATTGCGCGAATCTCTAATTTGGAAGGTAGATCTAGCTGCTGCTGGCTGACAAATGCCCTGTTGCCAGCCACAAAATCAAAACCTGAGCTCCTGATAAAGTCACACCCTTTAAGAAATTAAACTGGCCAGTTGGTGGAAAAGTGACTCCATCTGACTTCTTGTCCCCGAGAAGGGGCAATAAGTCCTTCTGATAGAAACAGATATACACAACAACTATCTATTTTCCTTTTTACCTGTGTCAATCAGGACCATTTACAGAGCTTTTAGAGAGTATTTAATCTATCAGCATAAGAGCCCATATATAATCATGTAAAAGCAAGAGATCCTCTTAACAGCAAAGAACAAACAGGAGTGGTCATGTAATCATGGGAACCACGGGTCCTAAGTCCCATAGCTTTATAAATCTTTGAAAATGCCTTTTGAAGGCTACATTGGAACACCAATTTAGAGGTAATACTTAGAGTGCTTTGCTATCATCAAGGATTTGGTAAAAATTTTGTCAATAATTTTTATTTAGTGTTGTGTGCAGGACAAAAAGGGTGAAAGGAACACTGATCCCCCTTACCCTCAGCTGCAACTCTGCATTCTGCAGGTTTAAAGGTCCCATTTTCGAAATGAGAAATACTTCTTCCAGGAGCAAAACAGGAGGCCATTGAATTATACACAACAGCAGCTGAACCAACAGTTCAGGGTCCGTATCTAAACTTTGAGCAGGTAAAGAAAAGAGCTACACCATTGGCAAGGAAAGGAGGGTTATTAGTACACACTTCAGGCTGGCGAGAATGTGTGCTGGGACTCAGATGATTCACCTGGATGCCTCTTAGTGTATCTTTGCTCAACTCTTACAGTAAATGACAAGAGAAGCAAACATATCTTGAAAATGTGTTGATGGTAAGGAGTATGGAAGAGTCTGGAGCATGAGAACATGTAAGTCCATCAATCACCAGAGTGCCAGCAGGTGGCACTATAAAGAAAGGGATGATGCCTATTTTCCGTGCCCCTGATGTCAGGCACACCAGAAGGGCATGTGGTTTGTCCTTCTAATCTTTATCTTCTATATTTCTCCAGGGAAAGAGGCCCATTGCAATCTTGGAGGAGCAGTTTCTAGAACATAATAGAAGTACATTTCGGTAGTTTAAAATCTTTTTGTAAGAGTATGCATTGGCATAATCTACCAACATTCCTCTTAAGGAATGGGCAACTTGAAGCATAAACTGATGGAAATGCAGCTAGCTAAGCAGTCCTCAGCTCTCAGCCTACTTTGAAAATTGTCTCAGTTGAAGAGGCTTTCTTTCTCCAAGAGCATATTCCTTCCTGTGCAGTATACGTGGCATCATGGATTGATGTAGGAGTATAAAGCTCTGGCCCCCTTCCCTAAGTCAAGATAACTCTGGAGGGCCTTGTTGGCTCCAGAGATGGAGAAAAAATTCAGTCCTTCAATGAGAGTGTATTACAGGGGACTTCTCCTCTACCTGCTTCTGCTCCCCTCCCTTCCACAAGTGCTGATTTGAGGGATGGTTCCTTAAAAACTGCAAAACTGTATATTTGGCATCCGTATAGAATTTAATGTTAGATAAATACCATCTCCCTCTCGAAACTGGCATGTTTCCTCCTTCTCAATAATGAGAACTCTGTAATGTATCATGTTTGCTTTTTTTTTTTTTTACTTATTTTACACAGGTGGTTGGAAAACCCATTCAGATTTAAAGCTAAATTCCACTGCTCATGCTAATTTTCTGAATAAAACTTTTATTATCAAATTTCCCCTGGTCTTTTCATCCCTCTAGATTTTTTATGTTTTTAAATTATGAAATATTTGAGTTATATTAAAAGCTCAGAAAATAATATAACAAAGCAAAAGTAAATGAGTATTAAAAATTTCCCTCCTATACTTACCTGGCAGGGGAGATACCATGATCATGAAGGCTGTTTTCCCAGGGCAAGGCTTATCCATTGCACTCCGGATGTGCGATTTCCCCAAATGTGGGAAACTTGACTGCATAATTTGTGGTAGTGGGGGACTGTTCGCGCTTTCCCCTGAATAATAATAATAAAAAAAAAAACATTCCCTCCATAATTTTCTCATTTCCCAAGAAAGAAAATATTTATATATTGTACCACAGCCCCATTCTACCCTCACATTCTCCCCAGAGGGAATAGGTATTTTCAAGGGGTGCATTGTTTATCTCTACAGAATACTAAATACTACATAATCCCAATAAAGAAACATTCACTTTAGTTGATAGTTGAACTCATTGCAAATGGGAAAATATTATCTTGACGAGGATATTTGTAGGTATGTTGGATCGATTTATAAATGGTTTAAAGTTTGTCTTTCAAGGTGAGACAATTATTGCAGTTGTAACAAGTTTCCAGTATAGAGGAACACAGCAAATTGTCTTGAAATGGATTTGGACAAGTATCCTGTTTGATAAGCATGTTGTTTGCCCCGATGAGCAGACTTCTATCTCTGATAAATCAATCTGTGGAATTTCCTGAAGCAAAAAAATGTATTATTTATGGGTTAGTCTTAATTTTCCTGAGCCGATGTTTCCTGGAACAAACAACTAAGTTATTTTGACATAGAAGGGGACTTCAAAAAGTTTGTTGAACAAAATGGGATTAAAATATAAAAATAAACAATAAAAATTTTATTTCTCAATGTAATTTCTTTTAAGTGCAATATATTTGAGAGCAATAAAGTTGGCCATTTAAAGTCCACCCCTAAAGCAATGAAGGTCCTGGAAATTTATAAAGTCAATGCAGTCTTTTTTTTTTATATTATTAATTGAAGAAATATGGGTGTACTTCAAAGACTTATCTTTTTCTAAGATTAGGAAGTAAAAAGAAGTCAGAAAGAGCCAGAGTAGGACTCCAAATGAAAGTGAATGTCTAATGATTTCCTATCAAAACTCTCCCCAAATCCAAATGTCCCTTGGTAAGCAGGATCACGGCTTTGGTGAACAGAACTCTCTGGTGAAGCTTCCCTGGGCATTTTTATTTTCTTAAGCTTTGACTAATTATCACAAAATACTGTCATAGTAAGCACATGTTATTGTTCTTTGGCCCTCTATCAAGTAAACGAGCAACACTCTTTTAGCATATTCAAAAATTGTTTCTTTGGCTTTTGCTCTTGACACGTCTACTTTTGCTTTGACCGTGGTCACTTCCACCTCTTGGTAGCCATTGCTTTAATTGTGCTTTGTCTTCAGGATCGTACTGATAAAGCCATGTTTCATCTTTTGTTACATTTCTTCAAATAAATGCTTCAACGTCATGATCTCACTGGTTTAAAACTTCCTTGGAAAGCTCTGCTCTTGTGTGCAGCTGACTTGAATACAGTAGTTTTGGCACCCACTGAGTGGAGATGTTGCCAAACTTTAATTTTTAAGTTAGAATTATTTTAGTTCAACCGTAGTGTTGTTATCGTGTTGGCTATACTGATGTATAACATGTAAGATTGTTATTATTATTATTTTGCAAATTGATGTGATGGTTTGGACCTGCTGGCTTCATCTTCAATATGTTCTCCACTCTTCTTAAAACAGGTATCCGCGTATAAACTGTTAATATCTTGATGGATTTGTCCCCCCAAACTGTTTTTAAACCATCAGTAATTTCAGCATTCTTCTACTCAAGAATCACTGCTTCAATTTTAGCAGATTTCATGATGCTCTGACGTGGGCTCTTCTTTTTTTTCTGTTACATTCTTAAGTCTTTTTTTTTTTATTAAATCATAGCTGTGTACATTAATGCAATCATGGGGCATCATCTTTAATCATCAGAGAAATGCAAATCAAAACTACTTTGAGATATCATCTAACTCCAGTAAGATTAGCCCACATCACAAAATCCCAAGACCAGAGATGTTGGCACGGATGTGGAGAAAAGGGAACACTTCTACACTGACGTGGGCTGTTTTCAACTGATGTTCTATCTTTCTTACTGCTTCAAATTAGATCTTGTTCAAACACATTATAACAAGTTAGTACAACTTTATTTTGATGCAAAAAATTTTGAAATCCATTCGTAAGTTTTTCTTCTGTATTTTTTATTAAGTCTTTTGTACATAGATAATAAATACATTTATGCCATTTTCAATGTGTTGATTATTTGTACAAATTGAAGTGCTTACATCATACTAATCAACATAGCTTTCACCTCATTTACCCAATTATAACATTAGGACATTTGTGTACTACAAATGGTAATACTCATTTCCCATGAACTTTTTGAATATGCCTCATAGATCTCTTACAACATAGGTTAATAAACATAGTCTTAGTTTTTAGTATAATGTGGTGTGTGTGCATGCATATTTTACATATGCATATGATACTGTGCAATTTACTCTTGAATAATGAAAGGGTTGGGGATCTGAGCCCCTACAGCTCAGAGACTCACACAAAACTTTTGACTCCCTCTAAACATAATTTCTAATGCCCCACTATTGATCAGAGGTTTGTGCATGTTTGCTTTGTATAGCATATGATATATTTCAGTATAAAATAAGCTATAGGAAATAAGATTTTATTTAAAAAGTTATATGGAAGAGAAAATATTTATACTATTCATTATTTAGAAGTGGATTATTATCTGAAGTTTTCCATCCTTCTTGTCTTCACATTAATTAGGCTAAGGAGAAAGAGAAAGAAGAGAAGTTGGTCTTCCTGTCTCAGGAATGGAAGAAGGGAAGAAAGCTAAATATATATATACCCACATAGTTCAAACCCATGTTGTTTAAGAGTCAATTGTATATATTTCCATAAATTATCTATATTTAAGCTAATCAAGGTATCATAAATTGTAAGTCATGCCTTTATTTTGTGTATTGATGAGGTAGAAACTCCATGCTAAATTAAATGCACATTGTCTTGACTATAAGATTCATTCAAATTTTAGACACATTCATTCAAAAATGTACACCTTAGGATTTTCCTAACCACCAGGCAGAGCTTCTGGATTCCAGAATCTGTAAGAATCAAGGCTTGTTCTCCAAATCAGGATGATTGCTTGTGAGGACAGTGCTACAATTCCCTGACTGCCTGTCTTGGGTGGATCCACCACCTGGAGGCCGCAAAACCCGGAAGCTGTTCCTGCTGTTGGGGTCGACACCCAAGAAGGTGGTGGTGGTGGTGGTCACGGCGCCAAGACTTATTGTGTTAAGACATTTATATTCTGGGAGGCGTAGCAAGATGGTGGCTGAGTAACCGCTTCCTTGCATCTGGGCACTGTGAGTCTGGGGAGATGGGACTCCAAGCATCACTGGCAGGTGGGATCTGCCTATCATCAACCCTGTGAGGATACAGGGAGTCAGCGAGAGACTTCTGGACCCCAAGAGGAGGACTAAAACAGTGGAAAAATGGCAAGTGGTCGCTTGTGTTTAATCCGTCTAAACCCGCCCGCAACTGTAAGTTCAGTAGCAGCAAGACTGCAAACCGAAAAGTTCTTACCAGTGAACTGTTTTGGTGTCTTCAGACTTGGCACTCAGTTGAACTGCCTTGGGGAGAGCCTGAGTGGGAGTGCAGAGAACTTTAGCCATTGTCTAGGGCCCCAGTCTGAGACGCTGAGCCAGACGAAGCTAATAGTGTTTGGCTGTGGGTCACAGGGAGCCATTGTGAGCCATCTGCCCCGGCAAGCTCCGCCCTCAGGTTCGCAGAGCTAGAATTGGGTGGGAGCTGGTAGCCCAGCAACCAAGTAGCCTAAGGGTGGGGTCTGAACCGCCTTGCAGCCCTAACCCTCAGGGGCAGAGTGAGAACAGTTTTGGCACACTGGGTAAGTGGATAGCCACTTCAGCAGTGATTCCAGTGACAAGCACTTTCCTGGGAAAGATTCTGCTCAGCAAGTTTACAAGTTCAAAGTGCCTTTTAAGTGGGCTGAAGAGAGATTTAGGGTGTCTACCTGCTGGGGTTTGAAAAATCAGCACCCTCCAGTCGTATCAGAACTGTGATTAACATCTCATAACCCAGAAGACCACGTGTTGCCCAGACAATATTCAATAACTTATACATACTGCTTTGTTTTTGGCTGTGTTTTTGTTTGTTTGTTTGTTTGTTTTTTGGTTTGGTTGTTTTTTTATTTATTCTGATGTTGTTTTGTTTTTCAATTTCAACCTTTTCCATACAGATCCTTTTTCTTTCTCAATTTTTCTAGTTTAATTATAATTTCCCATTGCTGCCTTTTTCAATAACTAGAAATTCATTTTGCTAGTGTTTCTACCGCAATTATTTCATTTTTCACCCAATTTTATGCCATAAAGTTTTCTGTTTGCTTGTTTTGGTTTGATTTATAGCATTTTTGTCTTTCCTCTCTACTTGGTGGAGGTGGGGTACTGTGTCTGATCAGGTTAGCAAAGAGCTGCTGACCTCAAGGGAACCACCCAACTGGGCAACCCTAGAAGGTGGGGTTTTTTAAGGTTGTGTCAAAGTACCCTACTGTACACCTATATTGCTCTGTCTCCCTCTTTCTGTGCCTCTCTTCTTTTTGTCAATATTCCTTTTACCCACCCCTCTCCTTTCTCTATTTTTCTTTGTTTTTCTTATCAATTGGTCCTCCTCTCTTTCATCCTTTTTTGCTCTTCAACTTTCTCACCCTTCTGGTCCTGTAACCCTTAGTCCACAGACACAAGAACTTAAAGAGCAAGAGGAAGTGAAAGGAAAATCAGGGCAAGGAAACAGATAAAATAAATCACTCATGGGGAAGAATCAGCAGAAAATTCCAGGCAACATGAAGAACCAGTCCAGAACAACCCCGCCAAGGGACCATGAGGTATCTACTGCAGATGATTCCACCTATAAAGAAATGTTAGGAATGACAGAAAGGGAATTTAGAATACACATGTTGAAAACAATGAAAGAAATGATGGAAACAATGAAGGAAACTGCTAATAAAGTGGAAAATAACCAAAAGGAAATCTAAAAACAGAATCAAATGAGAGATGAATTATATGAAGAATATAAAAAGGATATAGCAGAGCTGAAGGAACTGAAACAGTCAATTAGGGAACTTAAAGATGCAATGGAAAGTATCAGCAACAGGTTAGACCATGCAGAAGAAAGAATTTCAGAGGTAGAAGACAAAGTTCTTGAGATAACTCAGAGTGTAAAAGAGGAAGAAAAGAAGAGAGAGAAAGCAGAACGTTCACTGTCAGAATTACGGGACTTTATGAAGCGTTCCAACATACAAGTTACAGGAATCCCAGAAGGGGAAGAAGAATGCCCCAGAGGAATGGAAGCCATACTAGAGAATATTATAAAAGAAAATTTCCCAAATATCACCAAACATTCTGACACACTGCTTTCGCAGGGATATCGGACCCCAGGTCACCTCAACTCTAACTGAGCTTCTCCAAGACACATTGTGATGAACCTGTTCTAAGTCAAGACAAAAGAAAAGATTCTGCAAGCTGCCAGGAGTAAGCGCCAGTTGACCTACAGGGGCAAATCCATCAGAGTGACCGCAGACTTCTCTAATGAAACATTCCAAGTAAGAAGACAATGGTCATCTACCTTTAATCTACTTTAACAGAACAATTTCCAGCCCAGAATTCTGTACCCTACTAAGCTAAGCTTCAAAATTGATGGAGAAATCAAATCATTTCTGGATATACAAACGTTGAGGAAATTCGCCACAACAACACCAGCTGTACAGGAAATACTTCAAACTGTTCTGCACACTGACCACCACAATGGATCAGCAGCAAAGTAAGGACTCAGAAATTAAAGGACAGAACCTAACCTCCACACTGTTGCAAAAGATAAAATTTAGCAATGGACTCTCACAAAATAAGACGAATAGAATACTACAACACTTATCAATTATCTCAATAAATGTTAATGGCTTGAATTCCCCACTGAAGAGACATAGATTGGTTGACTGGATTAAAAACACAAGCCATCCATTTGCTATCTGCAAGAAACACACGTGGCTTCAAAAGACAAATTAAAGCTCTGAGTTAAGGGTTGGAAGACAATTTTTCAGGCAAATGGAATTCAGAAGAAAAGAGGAGTTGCAATCTGATTTTCAGATACATGTGGATTTAAAGCAACTAAAGTCAAAAAAGACAAAGATGATCACTTTATATTGGTCAAGGGAAAAATACAACAAGAAGACCTTTCAATTCTAAATATTTATGCACCCAATTTAAATGCTCCCAGATTCTCTTACTCAGTCTGAGCAATATGATATCTGATAATACCATAATAACAGGGGAGTTTAACACTCCTCTTACAGAGCTGGACAGATCCTCTAAATAGAAATTAAACAAAGATATAAGAGATTTAAATGAGACCCTACAACAACTGTGCTTGATAGACGCATATAGAACACTCCACCCCAAAGAAAAAGAAAACACATTCTTCTCATAACCCCATGGAACATTCTCCAAAATTGATCATATCCTGGGACACAAAACAAATATCCACAGAATCAAAAGAATTGAAATTTTACCTTGTATCTTCTCAGACGATAAGGCACTAAAGGTGGAACTCAACTCTAACAAAAATGCTCGACCCCACTCAAAGGCCTGGAAATTAAACAATCTTCTGTTGAATAACAGATGGGTGCAGGAAGAAATAAAACAGGAAATCATTAACTTCCTTGAGCATAACAACAATGAAGACACAAGCTACCACAACCTGTGGGATACTGCAAAAGCAGTTTTGAGAGGAAAATTCATCACTTTAGATGCCTACATTTGACAAACAGAAAGAGAGCGTATCAACAATCTCACAAGCCATCTTATGGAATTAGAAAAAGAAGAACAATCTAAGCCTGAACTCAGTAGAAGAAAAGAAATATCCAAAATCAAATCAGAGATCAATGAAATTGAAAACAAAAGAATCATTCAGAACATTAATGAAACACGGAGTTGGTTTTTTGAAAAAATAAATAAAATAGATAAACCATTGGCCAGACTAACGAGGAACAGAGAAGTAAAATCTCTAGTAACCTCAATCAGAAATGATAAAGGGGAAATAACAACTGATCCCACAGAGATACAAGAGATCATCTCTGAACACTACCAGAAACTCTATGCCCAGAAATTTGACAATGTGAAGGAAATGGATCAATATTTGGAATCACATCCTCTCCCTAGATTCAGCCAGGAAGAAACAGAGCTCCTGAACAGACCAATTTCAAGCACTAAGATCAAAGAAACAATAAAAAATCTTCCAACCAAAAAATACCCTGGTCCAGATGGCTTCACTCCAGAATTCTATCAAACCTTCAAGGAAGAGCTTATTCCTGTACTGCAGAAATTATTCCAAAACATTGAGGAAAAAGGAATCTTCCCCAACACATTCTATGAAGCAAACATCACCCTGATACCAAAACCAGGAAAAGACCCAACCAAAAAGGAGAATTTCAGACCAATCTCACTCATGAATATAGATGCAAAAATTCTCAACAAAATCCTAGCCAATAGATTACAGCTTATCATCAAAAAAGTCATTCATCACGATCAGGTAGGTTTCGTCCCAGGGATGCAAGGCTGGTTTAACATATGCAAGTCCATAAACGTTATCCACCATATTAACAGAGGCAAAAATAAAGATCACATGATCCTCTCAATAGATGCAGAAAAAGCATTTCATAAAATCCAGCATCCTTTTCTAATTAGAACACTGAAGAGCATAGGCATAAGTGGCACATTTCTAAAACTGATTGAAGCTATCTATGACAAACCCACAGCCAATATTGTACTGAATGGAGTAAAACTGAAAGCTTTTCCTCTTAGAACTGGAACCAGACAAGGTTGTCCTCTGTAACCTTTACTATTCAACATAGTGCTGGAAGTTCTAGCCAATACAATTAGGCAAGACAAGGAAATAAAGGGAATCCAAATGGGAGCAGAGGAGGTCAAACTCTCCCTCTTTCCTGACGACATGATCTTATACTTAGAGAACCCCAAAGACTCAACCACAAGACTCCTAGAAGTCATCAAAAAATACAGTAATGTTTCAGGATATAAAATCAATGTCCACAAGTAAGTAGCCTTTGTATACACCAATAATAGTCAAGATGAGAAGTTAATTAAGGACACAACTCCCTTCACCATAGTTTCAAAGAAAATGAAATACCTAGGAATATGCCTAATGAAGGAGGTGAAGGACCTCTATAAAGAAAACTATGAAATCCTCAGAAAGGAAATAGCAGAGGATATTAACAAATGGAAGAACATACCATGCTCATGGATGGGAAGAATCAATATTGTTAAAATGTCTATACTTCCCAAAGCAATCTACTTATTCAATGCAATTCCTATCAAAATACCAACATCGTACTTTCAAGATTTGGAAAAAATGATACTGCGTTCTGTATGGAACTAGAAAATACCCTGTATAGCTAAGACAGTTCTTAGTAATAAAAATAAAGCTGGGGGCATCAGCATACCAGATTTTAGTCTGTACTACAAAGCCATAGTGGTCAAGACAGCATGGCACTGGCACAAAAACAGAGACATAGACACTTGGAATCGAATTGAAAACCAAGCAATGAAACTAAGATCTTACAACCACCTAATCTTCGATAAACCAAATAAGAACATACCTTGGGGTAAAGACTCTCTATTCAGTAAATGGTGTTGGGAGAACTGGATGTCTACATGTAAAAGACTGAAACTGGACCCACACTTTCCCCACTCACAAAAATTGATTCAAGATGGATAAAGGACTTAAATTTAAGGCATGAAACAATAAAAATCCTCAAAGAAAGCATAGGAAAAACACTGGAAGATATTGGCCTGGGGAAAGACTTCATGAAGAAGACTGCCATGGCAATTGCAACAACAAAAATAAACAAATGGGACTTCATTAAACTGAAAAGCTTCTGTACAGCTAAGGAGACAATAACCAAAGCAAAGAGACAACCTACACAATGGGAAAGGATATTTGCATATTTTGAATCAGACAAAAGCTTGATAACCACGATCTATAGAGAACTCAAATTGATCCACATGAAAAAAGCCAACAATCCCATAGATCAATGGGCAAGAGACATGAATAGAACTTTCTCTAAAGATGACAGATGAATGGCTAACAAACACATGAAAAAATGTTCATCATCTCCATATATTAGAGAAATGCAAATCAAAACAACCCTGAGATATCATCTAACCCCAATGAGAATGGCCCACATCACAAAATCTCAAAACTGCAGATGCTGGCATGGATGTGGAGAGAAGGGAACACTTTTACACTGCTGGTGGGAATGCAAACTAGTACAACCTTTCTGGAAGGAAGTATGGAGAAACCTCAAAGCACTCAAGCTAGACCTCCCATTTGATCCTGCAATCCCATTACTGGGCATCTACCCAGAAGGAAAGAAATCCTTTTATCATAAGGACACTTGTACTAGACTGTTTATTGCAGCTCAATTTACAATCGCCAAAATGTGGAAACAACCTAAATGCCCACCAACCCAGGAATGGATTAACAAGCTGTGGTATATGTATACCATGGAATACTATTCAGCCATTAAAAAAAATGGAGACTTTACATCCTTCGTATTAACCTGGATGGAAGTGGAAGTCATTATTTTTAGTAAAGCATCACAAGAATGGAGAAGCATGAATCCTATGTACTCAATTTTGATATGAGGACAATTAATGACAATTAAGGTTATGGGGGGGAAAGCAGAAAGAGGGACGGAGGAAGGGGGGTGGGGCCTTGGTGTGTGACACACTTTATGGGGGCAAGACATGATTGCAAGAGGGACTTTACCTAACAATTGCAATCAGTGTAACCTGGCTTATTGTACCCTCAATGTATCCCCAACAATAATAAAAAAAAGGTACAACTTAGTATTCTTGAAATACAGATTATAATTTTATGTTATTTGAAAAGTTTTGTGAATGATATCATGATATCCCACCTTTTCTCAATTACATCTTTTATTTTATCCTTTTGAGATATAGTCGTATTTATGCTTTGTATATAATTTCAGCATTATAGTTTATATAATTAATTACACAAGGAAGTCAGTCTATTGAGTCACTCTTCTATTTAGGGATAATCAGAAAGTTATTAGTTTTTTTTTTTTCTTTATTATACACTGTTCCTAGTAAAGATATCTCAATGTCTTCTTTCACACATTTGGAACAGCTGCTGTTATCAATAGTATAAATTTAAGTTACATTTTCTAATTGTTTATTCAGAGAACATTGAAAGAGGAAGTACAACTTGGCCCTCCTTGTTATTATACAATCGTTTGAAAAAACTGGTTACACTAATTTAGTTTTTTACTAGATATATATAAAAGTTCCATTTTTATGACACTTGTAATAACACTTAGTGTCATCATTCTTACTGATATTTATCAATCTGTTTTGTGTAAAATCATACCAGAATGTGACTGCAATTTACATGTCTAATGTCAAAATAGGTCAGCTTGAGAATTCTTGTATGAGATTATTGACCAAGTGAGGTTCTTCATATTTGTATCCTTTGTCCTTTTCCCTTCCTTTATCACATACTCAGCTATATACTTATAACTTTTATAAGTTATCCAACCTTTCTAGAAGTTTCCACAAAATGGATTTAGCTAATCCAATCTTCCATATATCTAGAATTGAACCACTTTTCTCCTTTCTTACCCTTTTCCTATAGATATAGTTAGACCTCCCAATTTTGAAAGACGGAAAAAATAGTATCCTAGGATGTGTAGAATAGTATCAGCAACACATAGAAATTATGTAATATTTTTTGAATAAACATTCTTTCCACCAAGTGTAAATTTTAAATCTCAGAGAGGAGAAAGCACTGTTTTATAGATCACTCATTATCAACAGTAACTTTTTACAATAAGTACGATTTTCCACAATTCTTATAATGAGTAAGAATATCCACTGTGCAGTGCCATTATAATTACAGATTTTGATTCTAGATAATCAAGTTTGAACACAAAGTATAATGCAGAAACAGGATCCAAAATTGGAAAAAAAAATACCTAGATCTGATTTCAGAATTCAGCATCAATTTCTTGTATATTGGTCCACCTCAATTAATCAGAAAGAAATTCTTCAACTTTCACATTATGAAAGCTGGAAACTCAGAATACAGTGATACATATAATTTAATTATATATTTTTATGTAGGACAAATGATGTTGGTCTGACACTTAAGTTTGTGAATTCATCCTAGAAAAAGTGCTACATACTTCATTGCTGAATGTCACTATAGTCTCCTTCAAAAACCTCCCCTCAGGAATCTATATGCCATGAAAGCATTTTTGGAATTCTTTTTCTGAAACAGCCAGCAAAGCTGTCATTGACCTGGATGTCATCAAAATGCTTTCCTTTCAATATTTTCTTTATCTTTAGGTAAAGAATTATGTCACAGGGACCAGATCATCTAAATAGCAAGGGTGTTCCAATACACTTATTTGCTTACTGGCTAAAAATTCCTTCATAGACAATGACATGTGAGCTGCTGTATTGTAGTTGATGGTCAAGATTTTCAGTTGAAATATTCTTAACTGTTTATCAATTTTTACATGGGCTGCTATGCTTCTCACAGTCAGCTGATGATTTTGATGCTCAATTCGACATATTTTTGGAATTCTGTCCTCAATTCTGCTTATTACTAGACACCCTGACCTCTCATTATCAGTGACTCTTTCCCTTCTCTTAGGAATATGTTTAATCCATTTGTACTCTGCTGTTTTCTTCATGCCATTAACCTCATAAACTTGGACTAACGTGTCCCTGATTTCACTTCCTCTCTTTGACAAGTTTAATAAGAAATTTATGGATGTTTGTTCATTGCTCTATTTGAAGCTCTGACATTCTTGCAATGGCACAAAAATGCACAACAGTATTGAATGTCATGCAGCAGGAAACTGCTGCACACAAACACATCTGTGAGACACTGATATGTCAAGGTTATGAAACCTTACTGAGGTGTTTAGACAGTGCTGCCAATCTAAGCACATGGGGCAAGTTCATGTACTTAATTGTCAGATCATATATATATGATTAATCCAAGCAAATTAGCATATCTATCCCATCAAATAGTTATATTTTTGTCATAAGAACATTTGCAATTTACTTTCTTGGGAATTTTAATATACACAATACATTACTATTAACTATAGTATTTTCAATTCAGAGACATAAAAAATTAAAATGGTAATTTGAGTGACAGTTTCATTTTTAATGAATGAATACTTGCTAATACCAGGAAGACTATTTTTTAAAATCCAAACACATTGATTCCAATAGGCTATATATGTAAATAAGTTTTCAAAATAAATTATTTCCTATTTATCTTTGTCATAGGTAGTAGGAGAGCTTTTCAATATATTTTCTTAAATTCAACTGTAAAAATAGCTATAATAAAGAAACAAAGTCACTTTTGTGTTCATTAATTGACCTTCTTTATCAAATTTTTATCAGTAAAATGGCTTTTTTTTTTTACTAAAAAAGCAATATTGAAATAAATGTTCATCAGTCTCTATGTCCCAAGGGTTGGAAAAACCTAAAAGAAAAATAATACTTTTCATTATTATAGGTTGAGAGTTTTATAAACTGAATATTTTTCAAACAGAATCAATATTACTGTATGTTGAATATAGTTTCTTAAAGTTAATATTTTTTATGATGCCCCATAATCATATCATTATATACAGTTATGATTTAATAAAAAAATTAAAAAAAAAAAAAGAGTAAATACAAATATTTCCCACTGGTTCTATTTACAGCAGCCAGGGAATCCTTGGTTCCAAATATCCTACCAATGTTCACTCCAGGAATTTTCAATTTCTATTTGGAAAGGGTACTGTGCTCTGTCAAGACAAATAACCAGAGATTAATACTAAGAACATAGAGATTTCAGCAACTTCTTATTGACAGGTAATGTATTTTCAATTATTATTGTTACAAAATTAAATAGCTCAATGACAAAGCATAGAATCAGTTGCTGATCTTCCTCCGTAGAAGATGAAAAACATCCTAACTCACTATAAAAAATCTCTAAGTTCTGGGCGGCACCTGTGGCTCAAGGAGTAGGGCGCCGGTCCCATATGCCAGAGGTGGCGGATTCAAACCCAGCCCCGGCCAAAAAAATCACAAAAAAAAAAAAAAGAAAAAGAAAAAAAAATCTCTAAGTTCTATTGTGTACAAATTCATAATTTTCACTTTTTTATGATCTGGCAACTGCCTATAATGATCAACTTTGCAGAAACAAACTGTCATATAAAATATTTTATAGTATTGCTAAATACATGTCAGATAAAGACCTGGACATGTAAGTATTTCCTAAAAATGAAAGTTGTAGACTCAGTTTTCCACACAGCCTCCTTCTATTTATTGTCATAAAATCGTATTTCCTTTAAGCATTAAAATGACCATTTAAAAATATATAGAAAATGACATTAATGTCAGTGTCAAAACTTAACATACAAATGAAAAATTGTTAAAATACTGGTTTGATTTCTGTGGACTCTTTGGAGGGGAGTCATTGAAAATTTACAGAAATATTTCTCATTTTCTGACTCTGTTCCTCTATGATCACTTCTTTTGTTCTGAGCAAAGTATAATAATAGATCAGATAAAGAGATAAAAATTATTTCTGGCTATGATTTTGTTCTATCTTACAATACAGAAGAAAGAGGTGTCTGTGAGGCTTGGTGTGCACACATCCATGTCTCTGAAAGATTCAGCTGCCCCTTAATCACACAGCCCACAGATGCAAGCCAATTAAGTGGACATACAAAGCAACCCTACATTTTAGTTCACAGTAACAATATCAAGACCTAAGGAAAATACAGCTGAGCCAAACCAAATACATTTAAAAGCTTTTACAAGTTAAAGTCAGTGCATCCATTGGTGCGTTCAGAATTGGTAATTGTGTACACAAGCAGCAATTCTGTACCAATGACCATATGCTTTCGGATGAAAATGTACTGGGTAATGGAAAAAGAGATTGCAACGAAATGGCAACATCTGTCATTGAAGATTTAGTCTTAGAATTCATCAGAGTAAGCTTTTTAAAACTTTTTACTGCTACTTAAACATGTCTTCTATGACCTAAATTGTCCCAGACATTAAAATCTTAGTAATAATAAGCAGCCACATGTATTATTGGGCATCTACCCTACTCTCGTACTTTAAGGATGTGTCTGAGTTATACATGTGCTCTTTCCCTAAAAATGTTGACATTAGAAGAAAGAAAAAGCTAAATTTGTAACTTAAACAGTTAAATAAAAAATGCTTTGGAATGAAAGTCTCTAGTAGAATAAAGACAAGAGTTAGCGTTTGAAGAATCTAGGTTTGAGACTTAATATTTTTGGTAGTAATAGTGTAAACTTGGACGTACTTCATAACTTCTTTGATTATCAGCTTCCTTATCTGTAGATAGAAGTGATTGGACTGTAATGTCCAGAAATGTGTGTACAGAATGCAGTTAGGGCAGCATATGAGTGAAGAGCTTCACAACTCTTTAGAAACACCTGCACACAATTTATAACAGTACATACTCCTACCACGTCCCAGCTTAGGAAGTGCAGCAGTTGTGGAGACAAAAGCTTAGAGCCCTGCCAAGGTGAGGAGTGAGCTCAGATGCACTGTGGTTTGGCTTCCTTACCTTGTCCAGCACCCTTAGCTATTGCATAAGTTACATGAGATCAGAAATCTTTGTCTGTTTTGTTCACTGATGAGAACCAAGAACTTGATATGTCAAGTGTGATCCAAATTATTTTTTAAAGATATGGATAAAAGTGTTACCTGATGTTTAAGAGGATCCCTAGTTACCATCTTGGACAGAATTTAGTAATAAATAAAAAAAAAAAAACAATATATTTTGAAATTGTAATATGTTGTAGTTATTGTTTACAGACTAGAGTCCCAAAATGGCCGGCTCCCCAACTGGAGCAGTCTTCTCCTTTTAATCTTCAGTCAAACATCACGGCCCACAGGTACCTTTCTTCTTGGTCAGTTTGAATGAAGCTGGAGAAGTGGGCCCAGACTTTTACAAAAGTGGTAGCAAGCATTAGTGTCCAGGTACCAGGAAGTTAAGTTTCTACAAATTTCTAAGAGCTGAGTCACCACAGGAAGAACTCCCAGGTGTATCCTCAGGGTCTCCTTGAGAAGACCTCTGTTCTTTTAGATCTCACTTTTCCCACGTATCTTCTCTCACCACCACATTTATCAAATGACAAAACAAAGTTATTTCTTCTCTAATTAGAATTTGAACTAATTATATTAAAGGGAATAACTGAATTTATTCTGTGAATTTGCAAAAAATTAAAATAAGAATATATCTCTATGTCAAAATAATTAAATTTTTCTCTAACCTAAATCACCAATATTAAATTATAAGAACTAATAGTTTGACAATAAAGGATTCTGTAATGGAATAGATATGTAACTTACAGCAAACTCTGACTCTAAATTGTAGGAAGACATAATGGAATACAAACACACATAGGTATACAATTAGATTTGAAAAAGAAAAACAACACTCATCTATTCCAAGTCTCGTTTTACATGAGAAGAAATCCAAGCTCAGGGAGCAAAAAGTACCTAAAACTCTTGGTAATTCTGGTCTTCTCTGAGTCACTCCACTCACTTGGAAGCTTTCGATATGTCTCTTTCACCTTCTCTCCTGCTTTACTCAAGGTTTCCACTAGTGGAGGCTGACAACTTCCAGAAGCTGAGAGAGGTAAGAAAACTGATTCTTCCCTAGAGCCTCCAGAAGGAGCACAGCCTTGATAACACCTTGATTTTAGCCCAGTGGGACCTGTTTTGTACTTCTGATCTCCAGAACTTAAGCCAGTAAATGTGTGTGTTTTAAGCAAAAAAAAAAAAAAAAAAAATGTTTCCACTAGCTTCTTTGGGCCTTCCTGAAAATCAGAAAGAGAACCATGGTCTTGGCAAATAAAATTCCCACTACAACCACTTTTGGTGGTTCAGGAGAGGAAAGGCATTCTTTTTTGAAGAAAATATTCTCTCCCCTTCATCCTAACTACCCCTGAACACACTATTGGCCAGCACAGACTTGTCAAGATTTCAGACCCCCTTTTGATCTCAGCCCTCTGTCCTTTTATGGTTTGCAAAAATCATAGTCATCTGAGGTCATTCTAACCTTTGCTTTAGCCATAGTATATGTAAACTTTTTAAAATTTTGTTTTTATAAATATTTAGGGTAATCAACTAAGTTATTGACTATATCTAATAATAGCAAGATCTTGGGTGGTGCCTGTGGCTCAGGGAGTAGGGCGCTGGTCCCATATGCCAGAGGTGGCGGGTTCAAACCCAGCCCCGGACAAAAACACACACACACACACACACAAAAAAAAATAGCAATATCTTATCCTAGAGCAATTTTTGTTTCTTAAATTATCATTGTGTAATAATTTTTCCCAATAACTATGTCAATCTTTCCTTTCTATCCTCTATTCCATTTATCAAATGTCATTAATATTCAAATTGCTGGCCCTAAATTATGAACATAACTTTTGTTATAGTTCTTCACTTTTATAAAAAATACCTATTTCTTTGGATAAAATGAAAGAAAACATTTAGGCTATTTAAAAATAGTTCATTAAGCAAATCATCATTTTTATTTAATAGTAGTTTGTTACTTTAAAATATCCTGAGATTTGTTTTGTCTATTTCATCATCAATAAAGCACAGCTTTTTTCTTCTTATTCTTGGAAACACAATTATATTTCATTTTCTCAGCCTCCATTATAGTGGGTATGGCTTAGTGATTGAATTCTAAACAATGGACTATGAAGAAATTGACTGACATACTTTCAGCCCCACCTGTAGAAGTGATGATACTCTTTCCTCGTCACTGATTTAAGATATACTAGCACATCAAAAGGATAAAGTAGACAAAAACATACAATGAGAAAATAATCCCTATTCAATAAATGGTGCTGGAAAAATCGGATAGCCACATGTAATAGACTGAAGCAGGATCCTCACCGCTCACAAAAATTAATTCCTGATGGATAAAAGACTTAAACCAGAGGCATGAAACTATAAGAATCTAGAAGAAAATGTTGGAAAAACTCTTACAGATACCTGCCTAGGGAAAGAATTTATGAGAAAGACTTCAATGTTAATCACAGCAACAAGAAAAATAAATAAATAGGATCTGATCAAATTTAAAAGTTTCTGCACAGCCAAGGACAAAATCAAGAGTATACTGACAGCCTTCAGAATGGGGAAAGTATTTGCATTCTACATTGTATTCATCCAATAAAAGGCTACTCACCATAATCTTCAAAGAACTCTAGCAAATCAGCAAGAAAAAACCAAACAATCTCATTAAAAAGGAGGCAAAAGACATGAAAAGAAAATTTTCAAATAAAGATAGTCTAATGGCCACAAAACACATGAAAAAAATCTTGAACATCTCTAGTAATAGGGGAAATGAAAATCAAAACTACAATAAAGTATCACCTAACACCAGTGAGAATGGCTCTCATCAAAAGGTCCCAAAGCAACAGATGTTGGCGTGGATGCAGGCAGAGAGGAAACCTCACTCACAGCTGATGGGGCTGAAAACTAGTACATCCTCCAGGGAAAGGAGTAGGAGGTACCTTTAAAGAATTAAAAATAAACCTATCATTAAATACAGCAATCCAAAATCTAGGCATTTACCCAAAGGAAAAAAATGACTATAAAAAAGACACTTGCACTTGAATGTTTATGGCAGCATAATTCACAATTGTAAAGGTGTGGAAACACCCCCAATGTCCACCAGTACATGAATGGATTAATACATTGTGATCCATACACACTTACACCAGGAAGTACTACTCAGCCACAAAAAAATGGTTATCTGGTATATTTTATAAAAACCAGGAAGGAATTAGGGTCCATTCTCCTAAGGAAAGTATCACAGAATAGAGAAACAAACGCTACATGTACTCCATATACTAAATTGAAATTAGTTGATCAACACTTGTGTACATATGTGGATGTAAAACTCAAAGGAAATTAAGTAGTGAGGAGAGGGGAATGGGGATTAGGTTAGATTCACACCAAATTGGTGCAATGCACATATATGGGTAAAGGGAACACTTACAACTTTGACTTAAAATGTACAAAAGCACATCACAAGAGTGGAGAAGCATGAATCCCATGTATTCAATTTTAATATGAGGACAATTAATGACCTGGTGCACGGTAGGGGGGTGGGGGAAGGGGAGAGCAGAGAGAGAGAGAAGGAGGGAGGGGTGGGGAAAGGAAGAGCAGAGAGCAGGAAGGAGGGAGAGGGGTGGGGATCTTGGTGTGTAACACACCTCTGGGGGTAAGACACTATTGTAAGAGGCACTTTACCTAACAAATGCAATCAGTGTACCCTGGTTTCTAACTAGTGCATCCCCAACAATAAAATAAAAAAATAAATAAATGTACAAAAGCAAATATGGAACCAAAACATGTGAAACATGTGTAGCCTGTAACATTCCGGAATTTTAAAAAAAAAATCTATAAGCCACTTAAATAAGATGATACAAAATGTTGAACAAACATCAATTGAATTAACACTTCTTTGTTGCATGAGCAAAAATTGCACATTCTTTGGCTTTGAGCTATTGTGTATTTTTGAAGAAATTGTTACTAAAGTTGGTATTTTCTTCTTAAGCTATAGATGTTATGTTACGTTAGAACAAAAGCAAGTAGCTTGCCTTTAAAACAAGCAGAAATATCTTAAGTAATCATAGCTTCCAAATTATATAAGCATATATATAATTCGCTTGTGTATACATATTTAATGTTATATATATATTCTATATCATATGATGCACAGTTATCTATATATTTTGTGTTAGACACGTTTTCCCATACCTTGTGTGTGTGTGATACACACACAAATTAACATAATGTTTCAGCAGAAAGATGGGAGAGTGTGCATAGAAAAAAATATTCAAATATCAAGAAAACGTGGTTCTGCCAGAAAGTGGATAGACCTAAAGCAATGAGGGGAATTAGCACTTTTTAAATCAGTCACTATATTATATTTTGGCGTTTTAACGTATCATATTTGATTCTTATAAGGTATTTTGTGGAAATTATTTAATATACATTTTTGTCAAAAAGAAATGTGCTTAATATGCTTTCTTACATTTGTGACTATATTTTATTGATTAAATTATTTTCAGGAATACCATTAATTCTGAAATTGGAAAGCTCTTTAATTACTTAGGTAATTAAAACTTTAAAAGAGTTTAACTTTTTTAATGAAACTTTCAAAGACTAACTTTTCAGAAAGTACTGGATTGACATTCAAAACAACACTTATTTTTCAGAAATAGATCTCTTGTTTCAAATATATCTTTGCCACTTTAGAGATTTTCAAATTTCAAAGGGCCCATTTGCCCTTGACTAATGATTTTGGAAAGGAGTTGCAGTTTTATGAGAGATGATTATACAATTTCCATATTAAGAAGAAGGATTAATGGTCTTAAAGCAGTTGAAAACAACATCTATGCTATGTGAATAGTCAGGCAACACTTTAAGTATGAAAGCACATTTATATCTTTGTTAGGTAATTTACCCAAAATTTCATAGCAATTGAACTGCTGGAGAAAGAACTCAAATGTAATCATTCTGGCTTTAATCTAGGCACCAGAGTGGTTCATATATTAAATAAGTACAAGTAGTCAATAGTTTATCAGAAAAAAAATATTAATCTGAGCTCTACTTTGGACTAAGGCAAAAAAAGTCCTCTGTACTGGCTCCTAAATTCCTAAGGCCCTACTTAGGGCCCTCCTTCTGCTGTATTTTCTCCATAGAAGTGCCCATCGATCCACAAATGGATTAATAAATTGTGGTATATGTACACCATGGAATATTATGCAGCCTTAAAGAAAGATGGAGACTTTACCTCTTTCACGTTTACATGGATGGAGCAGGAACATATTCTTCTTAGTAAAGTATCTCAAGAATGGAAGAAAAAGTATCCAATGTACTCAGCCCTACTATGAAACTAATGTATGGCTTTCACATGAAAGTTATAACCCAGTTATAACCTAAGAATATGGGGAAGGGGTAGAAGGAGGGGGGAGGATGGGCGGAGGGAGGATGATTGGTGGGATTACACCTACGGTGCATCTTCCAAGGGTACATGTGAAACTTGGTAAATGTAGAATATAAACGTCTTAACACAATAACTAAGAAAATGCCAGAAAGGCTATGCTAACCAGTGTGATGAAAATATGTCAAATGGTCTATAAAACCAGTATATGATGCCCCATGATCGCATTAATGTACACAGCTATGATTTAATTAAAAAAAAAAAGAAAGAAAGAAAAATTTTTCTCCATAGAGAAAAAAAGTCAATAAAGGTATTATACCACCTAGGAGCCCTTTCCTAACTTTTCTGAGCCCCTAAGCTGGTTCCTGAATGTTCTGCACACAAGGTTCATGCCTACTTCTGTAGACTGCTCAACCCTCTTCCCTTGCTCCAACTCTCTAAAGTTCACACAGAGTTAAACTCTGTGTGTTCAACTTCAGGCCCAAGAAACTGTCAAGGCTGGCTTTTGAAGGTATGCAAATTGAGCTTGTGTACAGAGGCAGAGGAATCTACAAATGTTCTCTTAAAAGCCATTCCTGGTAGATGCTAGTACAGAGAGCTAGGAAGAAATGGATGGGCCATAGTTCAGTGGCCTGCAGTCAATGCTTCCTATGTCACAGTGTCCCTGGAAAGAGGGACATGATTTCTAAAACGTCAAAATTAAAACTTGTACATTCTGGTCATTATGAAGTTATATTTGTTAAATAGAAGGAAATAACAGTATTTTATTTTTTACTCGTGACCTATACAATGGAAATATTGGGGATTGGCCTTTCTAGAAAAATGCATTTCTTTTGATATGTTATTTCTTTAAAAATGGTATAAAATGTATAAATGAAAATGGCAGAGCACATAACCTTAGTATTAATGTGGTAAAAGACAGAAATTACTTCTCTTTTCCCTTCAAGTATATTTTATTCACATTTTATTGGACAAAGATCTCATAAATTAATGATAGGCAGCACGGTCCCACAGCTGAGAATGGAGATGCAAGGTCATGATACAAACAATAATAAACAAACCTTGAATCATTTAGCTGGTAGTGCATCTAAAAACAGCACACCTAACTGGAATCAACTTCTGGTTTCTCAGCTTTTCATCAGCTACCATCACTTTCTCAAACTTTCTGTTAAATGTTAGAGAACATATTGAATGCAAGTTTCTTTGTAAGTTTTGAGGTATTGATTTTGAAATATTTGATTCTGAAAATCCTCTATATATTTTGGTTTCATTATAGTTTCTAAACAGAAACAAAAGTTTTTCTCTGTCTGCCATCAGATTAGTGACCCTTGTCATGGGTGTCTCACAGTGAAGAAATAGTGTGTCATCTGATCCAAAAATGTTTCCAATGGCAAAATAAATACAACTTAAAATACAAATATTACATTACTTTTTATGTTAGTAGGGAGACATAAAGAACTGAAAACGAATATATTGTACTAAGACTACCCAGAAAGAAGAAGGAAAAGAAAAAAAAATCATGCAAGTATCTAATTATCAAAATTAGAGCCTTTAATCTAAAAGGAAGAATTTTTTAAGTTAAAGTATCTTCATTTCCAAAATGAAGCTCTGAGAATCTAAGCATGCATGAGTATAAACAATGTCAGTACAGACCTGATCAGATAAATAGTAGATAAATTTTACATAGATAGATATCTACATAGACATAGATGCTATGTACTACACAGAGAAAAATATGTACAATTTGTATATTGTATGTAAATACTATATACAACAGGAAACGAAAAACAGAATAGAAGTTTAGAAACATTAGTTTGCTATGTGATCCTTTCGAATAGTTTTTGTTTTTTTTTTTTTTTTTGAGCCTGAGTCTCACTCTGTCACCTTGGATAGTGTGGTGTGGAATCAATCATAGTAGCTCAAGCAACCGCAAACTCCTGAGTTCAAGTGATCCTCCTGCCTCAGCTTCCAGAGTAGCTGGGACTCTAGGCATGTGCCACCATCCCCTGCTGCTATTCTCTACACTTTGGTAGAGATGGAGTCTCACTCTTACTCAAGTTGGTCTTGAACTCCTGAGCTCAAACCTCCACCGGCCCTGGTCTCCCAGAATTCTAGGATTAAAGACATGAACCACTTAACCGGGCTGTCTAATAGCTTTTTATAATATTAGAAAATCATTATTTTATGAAGCTGAAATGGAAGTATTTGCCATATCTATCTAGCTCTCTTAAAAACATCCCAATCTATGTGGAAAGGCAAAACTGGGATTCTTTTTTTATTATTATTAGATCATACCTGTATACATTAATGCAATTATGGGTTACAATGTGCTGGTTTATATACAATTTGAAATACTTCCATCAAACTGGCTAACCTAGCCTTCACCACATTTTCTTATTGTGTTAAGACATTTATATTCTACACTTAGTAGATTTAACTTCTACCCTTGTAAAATGCATCCTACGTGTGGTCCCACCAATTATCCTCCCTCCACCCATCTTCACCCTCCCTCGCCTCCCCTTCCTTTTTCCCCTTCATCTTGGGCTGTAATTGGGGAATTCTTTTTTTTTTTTATTTAAGTTTTTTTTTTTTTTTTTTTGTAGAGACAGAGTTTCACTTTATTGCCCTCAGTAGAGTGGGAATTCTTAACTGGATTTAAACTTTTATACCTTTACAGTCTGTTTTCTCAGCATTCAGCCAGTCCAAGGCTCAGTTCAAATGTCTAGCAAGAGACAGCTGCACTGACATGGAAGGATCCCTGTCTTCCTAAATCTCAGTCTTTACAACCCATCTTTTGTAGTAGAGCATGAAATATTTATGATGTAGCTCCTCAAAACAACTCCTTATCTTTTACCAATAACAGACACAGAATATTTATTGCCACTTGCCATTGGAAACAAAAAGAAGGGAGATAATAAACAAAACAACTTACAGGACAACAAACATCTCAGGAGAAAGGGGAAATAAAATCCTTCCTTCCAGGGATTTCTTAATTGAGTCTCCAGAATCAGGACGTTTAGATAAAATGAAAGATGGTGAGCATTTTCAGTTGTATGTCATGACAATACTGGCGAAGGCAGAAGAGAACTGTATTTGTGATCCACCAGAAAACTACCTTCTGTTACTCAAAGAAATATTTCGAAAAACAGATGGTTGTAGAATTTTAGCATAGAGTTCTGAAAGTGTTCTCATTTATATTGTTTTGTTATGTAAGCTGTGATTACACAATGCCAGATATATTGGAAAACTGAAACATTTCCACCAACTTTTGATTTGTTAGATATAAACATCTTGACTAATTCCTCGCCACTACCATGTCCACCGAAGGAAGGAATATAGGAAGTTATTAGTCTCATCACAACACCTTCAAAATTTATATGGCTAAATACTGATCAAAAGACCATTTTGTAAAAGTTTTCACTCACTGGTTAAAATGGGCTTTTCTTCTAGTGTGAGATATTACACTTTGTAGTGGAATGAGTGTTTTTTGATACAACATTTAAAAGGCCTATTTATATCCTTGAAGAGAAAAGAATAGGTAACAGTATCATAACTTTTTTCTCAGTCTTTTGGTCAAAATATCATTTTAAAGGTTTTTTTTTTTTTTAATCTTTCGACGAGACTTTGAGTTCATGTGGAGATTTGCTAAATCTAACTCTTAAATAGGAAAATGAAATAAGAGTGAAATCAACATGTTTCAAAGAGCAATTTATTAGGAACAGAAATAAAAAGAAAGAAACCAGATGGGCAAAGCAAAACATTTTAGCCTTTCTTGGATACTGGTTGGGCTAATGCATGCTGGATATATATTGATAAATATTAATGCCTTATTTGTGTCTCAACCATTTAAAAATAATAGCAGACGAAATATTTGATGTAAGTACAAATGAGTATTAGAAGTTATTGTACTGGATACTGGGAATAAGACAAGTAGGAAAACTTCCTCCTTTTGAGATGGAGCCCTGCCTGGCACTGCTTTGAGATGGCTTAATTTCCCAGTCCTTGTCTGGGTCAGGAAGTCTCCAAACAAACGACCCTGAGCAAAATAGGATGACCGGGAGAAGAAGCAAAGCCAGCCACAACCAAGACAGCAGAAAAATCAACTACTTCTGGACCTTGCAGCTCTTTATACACCTCCTTACCATAAAAGTTTCTAAGGAAACGTCCACTGCCACCCTGTATCTGATACCATATCACTTCCTGTTTGGCCATGTTTAGTCAAAGTTAAGAAGGGACACTATGAAAGGGGCTTGAAGAGGGGTGAGAGGGAAACTTGTCCTGCTGAAGACTGCCACCCCGTACCTGATACCATAGCACTTGGCCACGTTTGGCCATGTTTAGTCAAAGGTAAGAAGGGACACTAAGAAAGGTGCTTGCAGAGGGGTGGGAGGAAGACCTATCCTCCTGAAGGAGGAAGTCTGGATGGCCAATAAGAATGTGGGTGTGGAGTAACCTGGGAAACCAATGACCAATGGAAAGAGACCATCAGTAACCAATAGGAAAGAACATTACAGCTTGGAGGTTCAGAGAGGCCAATGAAAGACTTGCAGCCAATTTCAAATGAACAGAGTATTTAATACCCCTGCAGGCCTTTCCCTCTCTCTTTCACCTTTTCCCCTTCACAAGAGGGACCCCCTTCCAAGTCTTTGTGGGAGTGCTCTAATCTTTTTCTTTGTTCTTCCTGAATAAAATCTCTCTTCCTTACCCTGAAACTTGAAACTTTTACTTTCTGTCCCCACTGCCTGTGCTGCTCCAGTTTTGTTTCCATTCGCTTTTTTTGCTTTTGGTTACTATGGTGCCTCAGTTGAACTTTCTAGCTCAGTTGAGTAGTCAAGCCAGGTCAACTGGGTTTGGGGAAATTGGGAACCCCTGGTCCTCAATAAAAGGAGGGTGTCATCCTAATTCTCAGAAAACAACTCTTTCCAAGATATAGTATGAATATTCCTCCTCTTACTTAGCCTATAATTAAGCTGTTGCTTAGAGGAATTCTTTGCCTATGGAGTAGATTTTTTATACTTCCAAAATAAAACTTCCTTTTCATTTATTGTTGGATGGCTCCTGAATTTTTCTTGTGCAAAGCCAAGGATTTCACTTGGACTTCAAAAATTCTTAACATTGGGAGTTACGTTCCTGTATCATTTTCTAGAAACTGACAGTTCATGTTTTTATAATGGTCTCTGCTTTGCTAGACAGACAAATATGGGGCAGACGATATCACCATGAAATCACATGGGCTTTGTTGTTTAGGAAAAATTCAGATTATAGGTTAGAGAGTTATCTAATGATTTCCGTAAGTTTATGTAATTAGATTCTGCAAAATTAACGATTTTTATCATGGTTTCCCATTTCAGTGTACAAACTAAGATAACCTTCAGCTGTTTGGGGTTTAGTCTGATGCTGCCATTTCATGATTAAAAGGAGGAAAGTGAAAGGTTACGGTGCTGAAGATGAAAGATTATTCTGAGGCAGGAGACTAAAGGAAAACGGAGGTCTGATTTGTGCAATTAAAATGGCTTCTTTCCACCTGGGTGCAGGTGCGGTAAGATTTCCCACCTGGCCAGGAATAAATTCCCCACATAGGTAATGGCCAACAGAGGTTTTAAAGGTCAGGAAGGTGGAGGTCAGGGCATTCCCTTTTTTGGATTGGACATCTGTTGTAAGGGTGGGGATTGGCCCATTTACCTTTCCCAGGTGCACATACAGTGTGAGAGGGTAGGGGGTTGGTTCTTTTAGGCGGGTCCACCCTCCTTCCGCGGGGTTTGACCCTGTCCTAAAGCAGGTTTTGTTCTCTATGCTTTTCATTCAACAACTAACATCATCTCCAATCTTCACCCAGGGTTTTTTTTTTTTAATCTAAATGTGTGATCTAGAAGGATTTTTAATGTCGCATATTATTCATTTTAATGGGAATTTTGAAAAATTGCATTTACAAAATGTTTCCACTGCTCTCAGCATATTTCATGTAATACCTTATTAAATCTTTATAAGCATATTTTTATACTATATAAGGTTGGTAGTGTAATTATTCCCCCACTTATAGACGAGGTCTTTGTTTTTGAAACAATCAATTCCTCCTTTATTTAAATGATTAATTAATTAATTTAAAAACTATTTATTGAATATCTGTTCTGTATGAGGCATTAAAATGGGCATGAGGGCACAAGAGACCCCAACTCCTTTCTCTTTCTTCACAACATTAATAATCTAGTAGTGAAGCCATTAATTTAATCAAAACTAGAATTAAATGGGTTCTAATAAATGTATGTGGAGAGTGCCTTAAGGTCACGAAAGAGAGCCATGTATGTAAAAAGTCAGCAATGGACTTGACAACTTTCTAGTATATGAAACTGTGATGGCTGATGTTATATTTCAACTTGGCAGTCACACGAGGCTCAGATTAAATATTATTTCTGCTAGTGTCTGTGAGGGTGTTTTGTGATCAGATTAGCATTTGAATCAGTGGACTCAGTAAAACAGATTACCCTCCACAATGTGAGTAGACATCCTGCAATCTGCTGAGGGGATAAATAAAATGGAAAAGCTGAGGCAGGAGGAATTTGCCCCTTCTCTTCCTGCCTGCCTGCTTGAGCTGAGGCATTAGTCTTCTGCTGCCCTTGAGATGGGATTTATGCCATTTCCTCTCCTGGTTCACAGGACTTTGGATTGTGACTGAATTACAAGCTAAGTTTTCCTAGATCTCCAGTTTGCAGACCAAGGGACATCTTGGCTTTGATAATTCTGTAATTCAATTTCCTACAATAACTTTTCTTTTATATAAAAATTAGAGTGGTTTAAATTGATACAGTCTCTTCAAAAATGATAAAATATCAATATTGTCATAGGTCCTAGAATGCGCATGCTTGTATGTGTGCATATGTGTCCAAATTTGACTCCAACAGGGAAATTATATAAAAGTGAAATTTGAATCAACAAATTTGTGGCTGCCTAACATATTGATGATGAGAGCCAGATTCCTGGATCACATATATAAACAAGGCTACTCTTCCATACTCTTTTTATTTTTATATTTTTTTCAGAGTATTATGGGGGTATGAATATTTTGATTGTATAGATTGCTTTTGTACTTCCCTATCAAGTTATAAGAGTGACAATCATCCACAAAGCATTTATTGTATGCATTAGGCACGATTTAACCCATTCTTCCCCACTTCTACCTATCATCTCTGTACTGAGTGGGGATCAATTACAGCAGTGGTTCTCAACCTTCCTAAAGCCACAATGTATCTTCATTATTACAAAGGGGTCACGACTCACAGGTTGAGAACCCCTGAATTAGATCCATTTTAGCAGTGAGTGGTGTTTGTTTTCTAATTTTTGCCATATTTCACTTAGGAGAATCATCTCCAGTCCATCCAGATTGTTGCAAAAGGTATTACTTCACTTTGTAATGGCTGAGTAGTACTGCCTGTGATACATACATCACATTAAATTAATCCATACATGAATAGGCACTTCTTTTGATTTCACATTTTTGCAATTGTGAATTGTGAATCGTGCTGTGATAAACCATTGACTACAAATGTCTTTTTGATAAAATTACTTCTTTTCCTTTAAATCGATAGCCAGTATTAGGATTCCTGGATCAAATGACAGATCTACTTTTAGTTTTTTGAGGAACCTCCACACTTTTTCCCATAGAGGAAAGAAAGAGAAAAACTAAGTGATGAATGTCAAGTATATCTTTGAGGTAATCTGTAATAAAATAGTTGTTCCAAAACACAACATTGGTGAATCAAACACTGAGTGTAAAGTGAAGATCGTATAGAATTACCTGTGATCACCAAACCATAGTGTTTAGGGCTTTATGACAAGATTCAACAAACTACAATCCATTGGTTACGTTTATCCCATGATCTGGTTTGATTTGTTATTGTTCTTTTAATAGCCCATGAGATGAGTTGCTTTTTTTTTTTTTTTTTCAATTTTTACACTTCAAAAGTTTGTGATAAAGAAAGTCAAGGCAGAGTATGGGACAGGACTATATGTGGCTCTAAAAGCCTAAAATATTTGCTATGTGGCCATTCACAGAAAAAGTTTTCTGATGCCTTTTCTAAAACTGAGGTATGATTCAAGTCTCTGAGGAAAGCTTGTTTACTAAAAGAAAGAAGAGCAGAAAATACTGTCTAGCAGTAAAAATATAATCTCTACCTTCAACTTCTACTGGCATTTAAGTTGGACTATGGGAAATATAGGATAAATACTTTGATATATTATTACCTTCTGAACATAATATAATGGTCAACCCAATACTACAAAAATGTGTTGCCTATAATTTCTGCAGTCTATTGTTTGTCACAATTCTGAGTGCTTAGATATCACCTGGAATTCTTCTTAAAATATCTATTTCTAAATTCTATCCCAAGAAATTTCAAATTTGTTATATATTGTGTAGGTCACAGTCATCTGCATTATAAACATACCCTAGTGATTCTGAAGCAGGTGGATCATTAACTTCAGGTTGGAGGCATACCCACAGGACAGAAAAATCACAGGTTTAAAATTCAAAAGATTTGGATTTAATGTAATACTCACTAAATCAAAGAACACTTCAAGCACATTGAGTATCTATCTATTATGTTTCAGCCATTCTTTAAAGAGTTGGGAATATAACAGTGAACAAAACAGAAAAAAAAAATCCCTACACTTATGTCACTTCCATGTAAATGGGTATAAAAAGATTAAAAACAAATAAGTAAAATATATAGAATACCAGTTAGATGAGTACTCTTGAGGAAACTAAAGCAGAGAAATCCGATAGATAGTGTCAGGGAGGTCTCTCTACATTATCATTATGGTAAAGTCCTGAAGAAAGTGAGAGAAACCAAAGTCATGAATGTATCTTGGACATAGGAGTTCCAAGGAGGGAAAACAGCTCATGCAGAGTTTGGCACACTGTTAAAATAAAACACTAAAGAGCCGTGAGATCTGTATAGAGGATCCCTCTGACTGCTGTGTGAAGAACAAACTCTGAGGTACTCCTGTGGGCAGAATATGGCCTCCCCACCTGTCACCCTCAATGGCAAAAATAATTTTGAAAATGTGATTAAGTTAAAGATCTTGAGATGGGAAGCTAATACTGGATTATTCAGGTGAGTTCACTATAACCATAACGGTCCTTGTAAATGAAAGACAGAGGCAAGAACATCAGAGTCAGAAACAGATCTCAAGATGCCAGGCAGCTGGCTTTGAAGATGGAGGAGGCGTCATATCTAGAAATGGAAATGGTTTATAGAAATTGTCAAGGCAAGATAGAAGATTCCTCCCTAGAGCACAAAGAAGGAGTGTGGGGTCCTGTGATGCCACAATTTTAGCCTGGGGAGACCTATTTTGACTTTTGATCTCCAGAAATCTGACATAAAACATTTGTGTTGTTGTAGGTCATTGAGTGTGTGGCACTTTGTTATAGGACCCATAGGAAAACTCCTACAGGGAGTAAAGGCATAATAACCATGGAGATACGGTGGGAGGTTACTGAAAAAAATAATTCACAAAATGTGCTTTGAACTAAGGTGATAAAAGTAAAATGGTAAGGAAGTATTACATTATACTCTTTGGTATTTTGAAGAAAGAATTGTAATGTTCTACACATTGATTGTGATAGATGTAAGAAAAAGATCAAGGTCAAACATGACAACTAGGGTCAGATTTGAAAGAAAGCTGCTACCAATTATTGAGATGAAGAAAAAAATGTGCAAGGAGCAGATGTGAGAAAGGAGTACCTATTAGACAGCCAAGTGATTTCGCCAAATAGCCATTCAAGTAACATTTCAATGATTAAATTTGGACTCATGGGATGAATTCGTAGCCACTTTTAATTAAATGGCACTTAAAGCCATGACAGGGAGGAACATTTTCAAATGTAGCAAGTGAAGATGTAAAAGAGATTCAAAATGTGAGCTCTGAGTCATTCCAAATTTTTGGATATTGTAAAACTCACAAGAAACCAGCAAAGAAACTATGAAGAAGCAATAAATGAAGTAGGAGGGATGGAGCCAGTGACTGTGATAACAAGCAGAGTGAAAGAAGGAACTCAGGGAGTAGAATTGAACAGATGCACCAAATGTAGACCAGGAATCAATGTGAGGACTGCGAGTTAACCGCTGGTGTTGGCAGTGTCTGTGTACGTAGGTCATTGGGACCTCAACAACAGTTTCAGTGAAGTGTTAAGGGAAAAAAAAATCTGACTAGAGTTGGTTTGAGTGGTTCTACTACTTGCTAATTTTTTAAATATGGACACTTTTTTAACCTCCGTAAATGTTAATTCCTCTTGCAAAATATAATTTTTCGTGTTTTATAACATTCTTGTGAAGACTAAATGAAATAGTGCTTATAAAGCATCTCTTAAAATTTCCGGCACACAGAACTCAAAAAATGTCAGCCATTCCTCCATCCTTCTGTTTCTCCTACTGTATTTAAGTGAAATAATTATCTTTTCTGTGACATACATAGTACAAAATGAATATAGAATGCACAGCAAATGTGAAAAATGCAGATACGTGGTAGACGTACTTTACACATCAAGACATCAATATAATTAACAAATTTTCCATTTCTTGGGTCATGGAAAGTCCAGTGGCCTCTGAGAAGTTTCTGCAAATTTCCACAAGTTCATATTCTCAGAGTTACCACTTTTCTGAACATTCCCAGTTCTTGATTGATGCATGTCATGGATAGTTATTCTCTGTATCATGTAAGAACTTGTTCAGCTGCAAGTACTTTAGTGCCTCCAAAATAATAAGATTACAGAAAAGTTTGTGTACTAACCTTACAAGAAAACCAAAGGTAGTGATTCTGGCCTGGCAGAGAAGCCCAGTGTTGCCATAGGGAACCACACAAGAGAAAACTTATCCAGTATGTTGAAATGAATGCACTGGACTGTGTAAAGAAAAAAATAATTACACAGACCCTTCCGAAAGCCTAGATGGAAGGTCTATCAGGGGTCCTCAAACTCCACATGAGGCAGTGTGATTGTATTTATTCCCATTCTGTTTTTTTTTTTTACTTCAAAATAAGATACGTGCAGTATGCATAGGAATTTGTTCATATATTTTTTTAAACTGTAGTCCGGCCCCCCAACAGTCTGAGGGACAGTGAACTGGCCCCCTGTTTAAAAAGATTTTGGACCTCTGGTCTAGCTCAACCATTCTCAGCAAGGGGCAATCAAGCCCACTCTTACCAACATCTATGGACTGGGGACATTTAACAATCTCTGGAGATACTTTTGGTTATAATAGCTGGTTGGTGGGGGGCAGGTACCAGTGTCATAAAGGCCAGGGTTTCTGCTAATGTCCCACAATGTGAGGACAGACTCCACAACCAAGAGCTAACCTTCCAACATGCCAACAGTGTGAAGGATGAAAACTTCTCTATTGGGTGCTGTGTTTCTGGACATTGGATTCAGTGCCTTCGTTCCTGTGACTGCTGCCTTTATGAGAAGCTGATGCACGTCAATAGTATTCGGGTTTTCTGGAAGCTTGGCCAATGAGATCCCCAAATGAAGACCGAATGAGTGAAGAGTAAGTTTAGTATATATCTTTCCCTAACTTCTAAGTCACGTAATCTGAGTCCTTTGTCCAAAGGTCATTCATCTTCATTACGTGACTCTCTTTTTCCTGGGACACATAACCCCTTCCTCTCCTCCCACTTTAGAGGTAGAAGTAATGCCACCTCTTCTACTATAAGGACAGGGTCACCGACCTTGGTCACTGACCAAACTTTTGAGTGTAATTACCAGGTAAATAAAACCTTCTGGAATTATGCTAATTTGAATGTGTTATTTCTTTCTTGGTAGAGATCTAATTCAGTTTTCAAGTGTCTTTGTTTCTCCGTATATCTAGTATATAGTCTCACTTTTATATCATGCCCACCTAATGTTCTAACATAACCATAGTCCCAAGGAGGAAAAAAACATAAAAATATAAAGGGCAATGGTTTAAACACAAGAGAACATGAAAAATAAAAATGGATGGAATGAGACATATAACCTGTGGAAACAAATGTCTCAATTATTGTTGTCCTGTTAACATGTAAAACATTAGTAATTTTTAATTAAGCATGAACTACCAACATCCCTTTGTGGTAAAACTTAGCATGGTCATGCCAGATTGTACTTTTGCCCTGTCGCATGCTTGCCATATGTCTCCCCCAGACATGACCGCCTGCAGTCGGAAAGATCAGTCGACTTCTAATTCATGACCTAATCTTCAACATTTCTACATTATTACACTCAGCAACTAATTGCTGTTCAAAAACATCAGACTGATCATTTATCTTCCTGGCTCAAAAGCTTTTACTTTTTCTTCCACATTTGCATACTCAATATTGTATTATCCTTGATCTGATAAGCAAGGTCTTTAGCAATCTCACCACAAACTTGTTTTCTAACTTTAGCTGACACGTGTAACTTTAGGAATCTGCTCTACCTAAGATAGAAGTGACAAATTCACTTAATATCACTTTGAAAAATGCCCACTGCACATCTAATTCTAAAGAAATGTAGTTACCTGTTAATGATTTTTTTTTAATGTAAACATATATGTTCTGAATAAGTATTTTCTTCATGGTCTGGTTTGTGTACTTTCTGTTTTATTGCATGATGTATGTAAAAGATTAAGGAATTATTAAAATTTATGTTTTTACTGTATCTTAAGCAAAACTTAAGAATGCCACACCTATTCTTGGACTCTGGAGCCACTATCTTGATTCTAGCTGAAGTACCAGCAGTTGACTCGTTATTGGTTTTGACTCGCTGTTGGTTTTGCATCATAAATGCAAATATCAGCACCGGAAAATATAAATAACATCTTAACATTAAGGAAGGATTTTACTTATGGACGCATTAACAATTCTCAGGGGTTTATTAACCACACTTTTCTAACTCACACTGTAAATGCTGAATTTGAGGTATTAGGGTCCTCAAACTGTTTCCCACTATTTCAGAATGCTGAATCGTTGCTAATGAAAGATAAAAATATCACTATTTGGAGAGATGAAAGCTAGAACCACAAGCCTTACGTTTTGATCTTTCATCATATTTACTCAGGATTTTTATTTTTTTTTTATTAAATCATAGCTGTGTACATTGATATGATCATGGGGCATCATTCACTAGCTTCACAGACTGTTTGACACACTACTCAGGATTTTTTTGTTTGTTTGTTTGTTTATTTTCCCCTGCATATGCAGATGTGAGTGTGGGATTAATGTTGTTGGTGCTCTGTGAAGCTTTCCTTTAAGATTTCTGTTTGTTTTCACAGTGCTTTCATGGCATAGGAAAGTTTCCATCAAATCAATTAAAGCTTTAATTTGTGTTCCTTTCCCCTTTGATAGAAAGTGAGCTCCTGAGAGGAGGTGGGTTTATTTGATCATCCCACTACTTAGAGTTGGCAGTAAGTAGATTTGCAAAAATAAATAAAAAAGTGAAAATGAAATGAATAAAAGAATTCAGGAGCTTTGGTTTTATGATGTGATTATATTTTTACTGTAATAACTACAGAATGAAATGATAATGGTAGCAATTGTTTATTGGGGGATTACTATGTTGCAAGCATGGTCCTAAGTTCTTTGCATAGATCTCATTTGATCCCTACACAAACTCTTTACATTCATAATTTATTATTCCCAATTGTTCCCCAGCTGCCTTTTCTACTAACAAAAATTGTGCATTAAAAGGTCAAGTGATTTTCTCCCCTGCAGTTGCCCAATTACCAAATGTTGCCGTCTATCCATCATATGATAACAGAATGTCAGAAATTTCAAATGTAAGCAGCACAGCATGCTGCGGGGACTTTTGCTGTTGACTTTGTTTGTTATTTGATGACATTATCCTGCATATTGATCCCAGTGCGTCTGTCTAGAGCAGATGATATTTTTTTTCCCATGGAGGAAGGAGACGCTAAATATTAGTCAGCTGCAAGTGAGGTTTTGCAATTTTTCCATGACTTGTTTTCTTAAGATTTTTATTGAAATATATGTCTGTAGGAAAACACTTTTCTCTTGATTTTGTTAGCCTTTTCTTGAAAAGCATGTCTAAACTTGTACCAGGTAGGCTGTCTCATAGCATTTAGCTCAGGGAACTTACAGATTAACAGCCAGTGACTGAGTTTAGGAAGAGCTAAACACAACTTTAAGAACAGAATCTTTGCTTATTATAGGGAAATAAAACTGGAATGAACTTCTGCCCACTATGATGCTCTTATTCTCCACATGCAATTAATTATCTTCTAGTTGTAGACTTCCTCTTATGAAACTTACTAGAGAGGCAAATAAGCCAAGATTCCATTTGTTGATTCTTGCAATGGGAAGTATTTCATTCTTAGTAATGGGAGTAGTTAAGGCCATGATGCATGATACACCTTTCCAGCAAAAAAGGTTAATTAACCTAGGCAGACTTTCATTTAGTACCTCCAAATTGTAACAGTGTGAGAATAATATTTCCCTCAAGGTCAAAGAGAACCAGTTACTCCTTAATAAGGTAAAAGGATTTTTCTCCAGATTAGAGAAGGCTCAGCGTTTTTATTTTTTGTTTGTTTATGTGTATGGCTATTTCTTTTGTTTTGTTTTATTTTTCCAAGTAGTGGTCTCTCCTTATACAATATGAGATTCTAGAGCAGTGGTTCTCAACCTTCCTAATGCCACAATGTATTTTCATTGTTAAAAAAGGGGTGGCGACCTACAGGCCGAGAACCGCTGTTCTAAAGCAAAGTTTCTTTCTTTTTTCTTTTTTTATTGTTAAATCATAGCTGTGTACATTAATGCGATCATGGGGCACCATACACTGGTTTTATAGACCATTCGACATATTTTAATCACACTAGTTAGCATAGCCTTCCTGGCATTTTCTTAGTTATTGTGTTAAGACATTTATATTCTATATTTACTTAGTTTCACATGTACCCTTGTAAGTATCCAATGTACTCAGCCCTACTGTAAAACTAATTTATGGCTTTCACATGAAAGCTATAACCCACTTATAACCTAAGAATACGGGGAAGAGGGAGAGGGAGGGGAGGGAGGGGGGAGGATGGGAGGAGGGAGGGTGATTGGTGGGATTACACCTACGGTGCATCTTACAAGGGTACATGTGAAACTTAGTAAATGTAGAATATAAAGCGAAGTTTCTTCTCTGAACACTACTTTTCTAAGAAGACCATTCCCCCCTCAGCTGAATCAATGCCATGATGATAATGTGTGTTGTGAAGAATGTGCTTCAGTAGCTTTTAAATCAGCGATTTGTAACTGGTGTGCCATGCCATGGCACACTCATGTGCCATGAGAGGATTGTAGGTGTGCTGAGAAATGTTTATTTTTAAAAGAATTTCAAAGTACAGTAAGTAGATTCTTCTTTTTAAACTCTTTTTCTTTTGATCAACATAATTTGAGCATGTTATGGAAGTTTGACTATAGGTTCAAGTGTGCCATGAGATAAAAAGGGTTGAAAACACTATTTTAAGGCATCCAATGGTTTTTGACCAGGGCTAATAGTAGGATACGCATTGTATATCATGAACCATCTAATAAAGGCTTTCATAAAGAAAATTTTTTCTCTTACTATGAGTAATGTATGCATGCTCTTCTATATTCTTTCTATAGGTCCACTAAACTGATGTTATGATCCACTAATATATGATGACCCTGAATTTGAGAATGATAATCTATTCTAAGGTTTTGGTTCTCACGGGGTGGGGAAATTAAAAAATACATTCTTGAATTAAAAAATGCATATTTACTATAAGAAAATCAATAGTGACCTGGTTCTAAAATTTTCTCAAGCATCAGAATCACATGGAAACCTTATTGAAGTACAGATTACTGGCCTCTACCCTCAGAGTTCAGATTCAGGGTATCTAGTGAGCAACTCAGAATTTTTACTTTAAACAAGTTCTCAGGTGCTGTTAACACAGCTGGTTCTGGAGATATACTTTGGAAACCACTGGTCTAACAGGAAACTCCTCGTTTTCTTCCCACTAAATGTTAATTTCATGAACTCCTTCCTTAGAGTTCTCAGGATGCCCCCTTGTGGCGATCCGAGGTAAAAGTTTAGAAGACAATGCTTCCAAAATACCCCTTTTAGTGTTAAAAGGCTATTAATAGATACAATGCTCAAATTTAAGACATTCCTTCCACCTTCCTTAAGAAGGGGAAGAATGATTGTATAAAATAATGATGAAATTTCAGAACTTAAGGTAAGATGAATCAGGGTTTAAACCTACTGATTTAGTGTATAATGTTGGGCAAATTACTTAATTCCCCTAACAAATCTTCATTATCTGGAAAGCAGCATAAGTATAGCAGTTTATATATCACATAATATAATCATGAGAATTAAGAACATTAGAACATGAAGACTGAGTTATTATTTAGGGCATGAATAAAATCCTCTGTTTAATGTTCTGAAGTGTAATACTTGAACCCACTCACAGCCACAACATTAGTTCTTTCATCTAACACATCTTTCCCTACAGTATTCAGAGATACAGATGCCAAAGAAAAATAATCTGGATTCAGAACCCTAATATTACCCTGAACTGTACACAATTTTAAACCTTCTCCTGACACCTGAAGTTGACTGTTCAGGAACAAGACACTGTGCTACATAGATCATGGCTGGTGACGAAGGCGAAGGCTGGGTGACACCAAGACATTATAAGGGACCCTATTCTTACATTCTTGGAAATGTATCCGAAATATATTCATAGAACTGAGTCCTGTACTTTAGACCCGCCACTGCCATAGATGCGGGCGCCTGCCCTGGGCTGTGAGGGTCGTTTGCGATTTGAGATTAAAAGAACTTTCCTCTCAGTGCTGTGTTCAGCCACAGCTGTACATCAGCAGGACAGGCCGGAGTTCAAAGTGTGCATTTATTTTTGATGCACTCAGTCAGTAATCCTTAGGCTCCACAATCCCAGAACCAAATCTGATCATCTATAAATTCAAAAGTGAAAGTCAGTTTTGACTTTAAGGCAAATCATTAGCTTTTTGATTAAAAGGGTGGGGGGAATACACACGCTCTCACACACACATTCCATTTCTAATGATTTGTCCATTTTCTCGCTATCTAAAAATTATGAAAGGAAATTAAAATCATCAATTCTTTCCCTCATGGAGCTCACTGTCTAGTTGAGTAGATAAACAAATAATGGATTCTTTTTATCAAAAGATATTTTTCCCATGTTTTAATATTTCCAAAATCTAGATGTCATTTTCAATATGGTAATGTTGTTTTTCCTCGCAGAAAGTAAAATCTGTTAATAAATCAGTGCTGTGTTTACAATCTGTGGCATTTTAGAATCAAAACGAAGAAAGTAAAAAAATAACTATAATGAAGTATGTGGGTTTATGTAAAGATCTAGCGGATATTTTTAAGTTATTAATCTAAAGGAAAACAATTTTGAATAATAGAGATACTAGGAATGAAAAATATACTTCCATATAAACACATACAAATATGCACATACATTCACAAGCATGCACACATACACATATCACATGCGCACACCACCACTACCCACCATTACTGACACCACCACTGCACTACCGCCATTCATAACGATAGGTCTTAAAGTGTTTTGATGTAAGTGGCATCAGTTCCTCATCTCTAATAACCAGACTCTTTCAGAGCAATGTTAAGAAACCTAGAATAGTTTGTCAAGTATTTCAAAATAATAATACAAAAATAAATTACCAATTGGGTACAATGTGCGATATTCTGGTGAGGGGTACACTGAAAGCCCTGAGTTTGGAACTATGAAATTCATACATGTAACAAAAAAGTCTGTACCCCCTATATCTATTGAAATAATAAAGATGATCAATAATGACAGAATTAAAAATAATAAATCTTGAGGCGGAGCAAGATGGTGGCCGAGTAACAGCTTCCTTGCATCTGGGCACCATGAGCTTGGGGAGATAAGACTCCAGGCATCTATGGCTGATGGGATCTGCCTATCATCACCCCTGTGAGGATACAGGGAGTCAGCGAGAGGCTTCTGGACCCCAAGAGGAGGACTAAAACAGTGGAAAAATGGCAAGTGGTCGCGTGTGTTCAATCCATCTAAAGCCGCCCGCAACTGTAAGTTCAGTAGCAGCGAGACTGCAAACCGGAAAGGCCTTACCTGTGAACTGTTTTGGTATCTTTGGACTTGGCACTCAGTTGAAATGCCTTGGGGAGAGCCTGAGCGGGAGTGCGGAGAACTTTGGCTGTTGTCTAGGGCCCCAGTCTGAGCTGCTGAGCCAGATGGAGATAATAGTGTTTGGCTGTGGGTCACAGGGAGCCATTGTGAGCGATCTGCCCCTGCAAGACCCGCCCTCAGGGTTGCAGAGCTAGAAGTGGGTGGGAGCTGGTAACCCAGCGACCAAGTAGCCTAAGGGCGGGGTCTGAGCCGCCTTGCAGCCCTAACCCTCAGGGGCAGAGTGAGACTGGTTTTGGCACGCTGGGTAAGTGGATAGCCACTTCAGCAGTGATTCCAGCAACAAGCACTTTACTGGGAAAGCTTCTGCTCAGCAAGTTTACAAGTTCAAAGTGCCTTTTAAGTGGGCTGAAGAGAGATTTAGGGTGTCTACCTGCTGGGGTTTGAAAAATCAGCACCCTCCAGTCATATCAGAACTGTGATTAACATCTCATACCCCAGAAGACCACGTGTTGCCCAGACAATATTCAATAACATATACATACTGCTTTGTTTTTGGTTGTGTTTTTTTTTTTGTTTGTTTGTTTTTTTGGTTTGGTTGTTTTTTTGTTTATTTTGATGTTGTTGATATTGTTTTGTTTTTAATTTCAACCTTTTCCATACAGATCCTTTTTCTTTCTCAATTTTTCTAGCTTAATGATAATTTCCCATTGCTGCCTTTTTCAATAACTAGAACTTCATTTTTGCTAGTGTTTCTATGGCTATTATTTGGTTTTTCACCCAATTTTATCCCGTAAAGTTTTCTGTTTGCTTGTTTTGGTTTGATTTATAGCATTTTGTCTTTCCTCTATACTTGGTGGAGGTGGGGTACTGTGTCTGATCAGGTTAGCAAAGAGCTGCTGACCTCAAAGGAACCACCCCACCCAACTGGGCACCCCCAGAAGGTGGGGATTTTTTAAGGTTCTGTACACCTATATTGCTCTGTCTCCCTCTTTCTGTGCCTCTCTTCTTTTTGTCAATATTCCTTTTACCTACCCCCCTCTCCTTTCCTATTTTTTTTTTTCTTATCACTCAGTCCTCCTTTCTTTCATCCCTTTTTTGCTCTTCAACCTTCTCACATGTTGAAAACAATGAAAGAAATGATGGAAACAATGAAGGAAACTGCTAATAAAGTGGAAAATAAACAAAAGGAAATCCAAAAACAGAATCAAATAAGAGATGAATGATATGAAGAATATAAAAAGGATATAGCAGAGCTGAAGGAACTGAAACAGTCAATTAGGGAACTTAAAGATGCAATGGAAAGTATCAGCAACAGGTTAGACCATGCAGAAGAAAGAATTTCAGAGGTAGAAGACAAAGTTCTTGAGATAACTCAGATAGTAAAAGAGGCAGAAAAGAAGAGAGAGAAAGCAGAACGTTCACTGTCAGAATTATGGGACTTTATGAAGCATTCCAACATACAAGTTATAGGAATCCCAGAAGCGGAAGAAGAATGCCCCAGAGGAATGGAAGCCATACTAGAGAATATTATAAAAGAAAATTTCCCAAATATCACCAAAGATTCTGACACACTGCTTTCAGAGGGATATCGGACCCCAGGTCTCCTCAACTCTAACCAAGCTTCTACAAGACACATAGTAATGAACCTGTCCAAAGTCAAGACAAAAGAAAAGATTCTGCAAGCTGCCAGGGGCAAATCCATCAGAGTGACCACAGATTTCTCTAATGAAACTTTCCAAGCAAGAAGACAATGGTCATCTACCTTTAATCTACTTAAACAGAACAATTCCCAGCCCAGAATTCTGTACCCTTCTAAGCTAAGCTTAAAAATTGATGGAGAAACCAAATCATTTATGGATATACAAACATTGAGGAAATTCGCCACAACAAGACCAGCTCTACAGGAAATACTTCAACCTGTTCTGCACACTGACCACCACAATGGATCAGCAGCAAAGTAAGAACTCAGAAATTAAAGGACAGAACCTAACCTCCACACTGATGCAAAAGATAAAACTAAGCAATGGACTCTCACAAAATAAGACGAATAGAATACTACCACATTTATCAATTATCTCAATAAATGTCAATGGCTTGAATTCCCCACTGAAGAGACATAGATTGGCTGACTGGATTAAAAAACACAAGCCATCCATTTGCTGTCTTCAAAAGACAAATGAAAGCTCTGAGTCAAGGGTTGGAAGACAATTTTTCAGGCAAATGGAATTCACAAGAAAAGAGGAGTTGCAATCTTATTTTCAGATACATGTGGATTTAAAGCAACTAAAATCAAAAAAGACAAAGATGGTCACTTTATATTGGTCAAGGGAAAAATACAACAAGAATATGTTTCAATTCTAAATATATATGCACCCAATTTAAATGCTCCATGATTCTTGAAACAGACCTTACTCAGTCTGAGCAATATGATATCTGATAATACCATAATAACAGGGAACTTTAACACTCCTCTTACAGAGCTGGACAGATCCTCTAAATAGAAATTAAACAAAGATATAAGAGATTTAAATGAGACCCTAGAACAACTGTGCTTGATAGACGCATATAGAACACTTCACCCCAAAGATAAAGAATATACATTCTTCTCATCACCCCATGGAATATTCTCCAAAATTGATCATATCCTGGGACACAAAACAAATATCAACAGAATCAAAAGAATTGAAATTTTACCTTGTATCTTCTCAGACCATAAGGCACTAAAGGTGGAACTCAACTCTAACAAAAACGCTCAACCCCACCCAAAGGCATGGAAATTAAACAATCTTCTGTTGAATAACAGATGGGTGCAGGAAGAAATAAAACAGGAAATCATTAACTTCCTTGAGCATAACAACAATGAAGACACAAGCTACCAAAACCTGTGGGATACTGCAAAAGCCGTTTTGAGAGGAAAATTCATCGTTTTAGATGCCTACATTCGGAAAACAGAAAGAGAGCACAGCAACAATCTCACAAGCGATCTTATGGAATTAGAAAAAGAAGAACAATCTAAGCCTAAACTCAGTAGAAGAAAAGAAATATCTAAAATCAAATCAGAGATCAATGAAATTGAAAACAAAAGAATCATTCAGAACATTAATGAAGCAAGGAGTTGGTTTTTTGAGAAAATAAATAAAATAGATAAACCATTGGCAAGACTAACGAGGAACAGAAAAGTAAAATCTCTAGTAACCTCAATTAGAAATGATAAAGGGGAAATAACAACTGATCCCACAGAGATACAAGAGATCATCTCTGAACACTACCAGAAACTCTATGCCCAGAAATTTGACAATGTGAAGGAAATGGATCAATATTTGGAATCACACCCTCTCCCTAGACTCAGCCAGGAAGAAATAGAACTCCTGAACAGACCAATTTCAAGCACTAAGATCAAAAAATCTTCCAACCAAAAAACGCCCTGGTTCAGATGGTTCACTCCAGAATTCTATCAAACCTTCAAGGAAGAGCTTATTCCTGTACTGCAGAAATTATTCCAAAAAAATGAGGAAGAAGGAATCTTCCCCAACACATTCTATGAAGCAAACATCACCCTGATACCAAAACCAGGAAAAGACCCAAACAAAAAGGAGAATTTCAGACCAATCTCACTCATGAATATAGATGGAAAAATTCTCAACAAAATCCTAGCCAATAGATTACAGCTTATCATCAAAAAAGTCATTCATCATGATCAAGTAGGCTTTATCCCAGGGATGCAAGGCTGGTTTAACATATGCAAGTCCATAAACGTTATCCACCATATTAACAGAGGCAAAAATAAAGATCACATGATCCTCTCAATAGATGCAGAAAAAGCATTTCATAAAATCCAGCATCCTTTTCTAATTAGAACACTGAAGAGTATAGGCATAGTTGGCACATTTCTAAAACTGATTGAAGCTATCTATGACAAACCCACAGCCAATATTTTACTGAATGGAGTAAAACTGAAAGCTTTTCCTCTTAGAACTGGAACCAGACAAGGTTGTCCTCTGTAACCTTTACTATTCAACATAGTGCTGGAAGTTCTAGCCAATACAATTAGGCAAGACAAGGAAATAAAGGGAATCCAAATGGGAGCAGAGGAGGTCAAACTCTCCCTCTTTCCTGACGACATGATCTTATACTTAGAGAACTCCAAAGACTCAACCACAAGACTCCTAGAAGTCATCAAAAAATACAGTAATGTTTCAGGATATAAAATCAATGTCCACAAGTCAGTAGCCTTTGTATACACCAAGAACAGTCAAGATCAGAAGCTAATTAAGGACACAATTCCCTTCACCATAGTTTCAAAGAATATGAAATACCTAGGAATATACCTAACGAAGGAGGTGAAGGACCTCTATAAAGAAAACTATGAAATCCTCAGAAAGGAAATAGCAGAGGATATTAACAAATGGAAGAACATACCATGCTCATGGATGGGAAGAATCAACATTGTTAAAATGTCTATACTTCCCAAAGCAATCTACCTATTCAATGCCATTCCTATCAAATACCAACATCATACTTTCAAGATTTGTAGAAAGTGATTCTGCGTTTTGTATGGAACCGGAAAAAACCCCGTATAGCTAAGGTAGTTCTTAGTAATAAAAATAATCTGGGGGCATCAGCATACCAGATTTTAGTCTGTACTACAAAGCCATAGTGCTCAAGACAGCATGGTACTGGCACAAAAACAGAGACATGGACACTTGGAATCGAGTTGAAAACCAAAAAATGAAACTAACATCTTACAACCACCTAATCTTCGATAAACCAAATAAGAACATACCTTGGGGGAAAGTCTCCCTATTCAATAAATGGTGTTGGGAGAACTGGATGTCTACATGTAAAAGACTGAAACTGGACCCACACCTTTCCCCACTCACAAAAATTGATTCAAGATGGATAAAGGACTCAAATTTAAGGCATGAAACAATAAAAATCCTCAAAGATAGCATAGGAAAAACACTGGAAGATATTGGCCTGGGGAAAGACTTCATGAAGAAGACTGCCATGGCAATTGCAACAACAACAAAAATAAACAAATGAGACTTCATTAAACTGAAAAGCTTCTATACAGCTAAGGAGACAATAACCAAAGCAAAGAGACAACCTACACAATGGGAAAGGATATTTGCATATTTTCAATCAGACAAAAGCTTGATAACTAGGATCTATAGAGAACTCAAATTAATCCACATGAAAAAAGCCAACAATCCCATAGATCAATGGGCAAGAGACATGAATAGAACCTTCTCTAAAGATGACAGATGAATGGCTAACAAACACATGAAAAAATGTTCATCATCTCTATATATTAGAGAAATGCAAATCAAAACAACCCTGAGATATCATCTAACCCCAGTGAGAATGGCCCACATCACAAAATTTCAAAACTGCAGATGCTGGCGTGGATGTGGAGAGAAGGGAACACCTTTACACTGCTGGTGAGAATGCAAACTAGTACAACCTTTCTGGAAGGAAGTATGGAGAAACCTCAAAGCACTCAAGCTAGACCTCCCATTTGATCCTGCAATCCCATTACTGGGCATCTACCCAGAAGGAAAAAAGTCCTTTTATCATAAGGACACTTGTACTAGACTGTTTATTGCAGCTCAATTTACAATTGCCAAAATGTGGAAACAGCCTAAATGCCCACCAACCCAGGAATGGATTAACAAGCTGTGGTATATGTATACCATGGAATACTATTCAGCCATTAAGAAAAATGGAGACTTTACATCCTTCGTATTAACCTGGATGAAAGTGGAAGACATTATTCCTAGTAAAGCATCACAAGAATGGAGAAGCATGAATCCTATGTACTCAATTTTGATATGAGGACAATTAATGACAATTAAGGTTATGGGGGGGAAGCAGAAAGAGGGACAGAGGGAGGGGGGTGGGGCCTTGGTGTGTGTCACACTTTATGGGGGCAAGACATGATTGCAAGAGGGATTTTACCTAACAATTGCAATCAGTGTAACCTGGCTTATTGTACCCTCAATGAATCCCCAACAATAATAATAATAAATCTCAGTAAAAATACCTATAAATTCTAACCTACTAGTTAAACACATTAACAAAATACAAAACCTGCTTTTGTGTTCATCAATTAGAATATCTGTTTCTTGCTAAATTAAGTAAATAGCACTGATGTGTAGAGTTCGAAAACTGAAGTTTAAAACTGTAATTGGAGAATTAAGAATAAAAAATTTATTTGGTTAGTCTTGAAATGCAAACAGAAACATATACGCACACACAGCTTTACAAAGAAGCTTACATTTGTGTAGGGCAGGTGTCCTCAAACTTTTTAAACAGGGGGCCAATTCAGTGTCTGTCAGACCGCTGGAGGGCTTGACTACAGTTTTTAAAAAAAAAAAAAAAACTATGAACAAATTCCTATGCACACTGCACATATCTTATTTTGCAGTAAAAAACAAAATGGGAACAAATACAATTCACACCGCTTCATGTGGCCCACAGGCTGCAGTTTGAGGACGCCTGGTGTAAAGAATGATAGCAGTAAATGAATGATGCTAAGAAACACTCATTCATGAGCCAGGATTGGCATCTGGACCTGCCTTCAATCAGACCGCTCTAAACTGAAGTCGAACTGTGGTCTATTGTTGTGGTTTCAAATGTTCACTTCTAAATGCATATGTAATTGCTTAAACGCACCACAATTCTTTGAAATAGATACTCTGAATTTATCTGCACATTTGTAATCTGTGATGTCTATCAGCAAAAAAAAGTTTGTCAGTAGATCATTTTTCTCTTTCAGGTACTTTTTATTTCTGTGTAATTTAGTGATACCACAATCATGTGATGTTAAAAATGTTTATGAATGATGCTCAGTTCTCTATCAGGATAATTCATTCAATACACATAAACAGATACAGAATGCTTTAGATGTATTAACAAATTACAACAAAAGTCAAGGCAATGAAGCATGAGACTTTAGGTGTGGTATTAAGAGAGCTGGAAAGTTCGGTGACAATTACTTATCTGACTGAGAAATCACTTAACCCACAAATCTTGTTGTTATTTTCCATGCTTGTAGAGGAGATAATATCTACCACATTGGTTGTTAAAAATATTAATAAATAATTTCTGTAGTAATATTTTGTCTCTGGAAGCTGTTAAAGCTCAACGAATTGCATCTCTACATATGTACGGCTTTATCGTAGATATGTAAAGAATATTAAAAGATCACGTAGTATCAATCATATGGTTTGCTTATTAAAAAAAATTATGTACTTGAGGCAGGGGCATGGTGGCTCATACTTGGAATCCTAGCACTCCAGGAGGCTGAGGCAGGTGGATCACTTGAGCTTAAGAGTTCAAAACCAGCCTGAGCAAGAACAAGACCCTATCTCTACCCAAAATAGAAAAACTAGCCCAGTATTGTCTTGGGTGCCAGTAGTCCCAGATACGTGAGATATGGAAGTAAGATGTTCATTTTAGTCCAGGAGTTTGAGGTTACTGTGAGCTATGATGCCATGACACTCTACCCAGAGTGACAGAGTGAGACTCTGTCTTAATAATAATGATAATAATAATAATGATGATGCTGGGAGTGGTGGCTCATGCCTATAGTCCTAGCACTCTGGGAGGCTGAGGTGGGTGGTTTGAGCTCAGGAGTTGGAGACCAGCCTAAGCAAGAGCAACAGCCAGTTTCTAAAAGTAGTCAGGCATAGTGCATGCCTGTAGTCCCAGGTACGTGAGAGACTAAGGCAGAGAATCACTTGAGCTCAAGAGTTTGAGGTTGCTGTGAGCTATGACACCACAGCACACTATGAAGAGTGTCATAGTGAGACTCTGTCTTAAAAAAATAATAAAAATGATTAAGAATGAACTTGAAAATCTCTATAAATTAAAATTTACAATGGCCAAAGGAAGTATGTTAGACAATGAGTATTATAGCTTTACAGAGGAATTCACTATAAAATTTATTTCTATGTCATATTTCTTAAATTCACTTTAAAACTGCTTTATGAAATTTTGCTTTTTGTGGAACTTTGTGAGAGTACACATCTTATGAAGCATGCTTCATCTATAAGTCTTTTTAAAATGTCAAAATTAATGCGTGTTATTGACCTATAAACCAAAGGTATCTTCTTGTCTCAAAATTTCAATGTTTTATAAGAACTATTCATTTTTAATAATGGAAATCTTACTGGAAGTGTCTATGAGATAAGTGAAATCTAGCCATCCAATGTCCTACCTTACAAAGTACATACATTTGGTGCACATACGTATATAATATTGACTGTGGCCGTGGACCTGTGAGAGGGGAAGGAGGTGGAGGAACCAGAAAGAAGAAATCTCTTTGTCTTCTACAAATCTGCAACATGTCATGATGTTTATAGAATTCTAGCTGATTGAATCTTCTGAGAATTCTATAGTAAAGTTCATCAGAAGTAAAAAAAAAAAAAAAAAATGGCTTTAATTTTAGCTTTGGCTAACACTGGAGTTGATGTGAGGAAAGAAAACTATTTCTGAGTACTCAAGAGGACATCTTGTTTTGATTATTTTCTGATTCTTCTGTATTTCCTTTCCCCCATTTTCCCCATCCAAGAATGCATGTCAGTGCGATTTGTACAAAGAAGAGAAACCAAGGGAGTGGAAGAAGAGAGCGGGGAAGGAGAGTCAGATAAATGACTGAAATTTTGTCATGACAACATGAACACAAACGTGCTGCATTGGGAGTCTCCTACAGAGGCATCAGGGCTGCATTTCTGGGCTTGCCTCCTGTAAGGGCCCAATACCTGCTTTATGGCTCGCTTGTTGCCATCTTTAACTCCTTACGATGTCTATCTTTGAACTTGTATTTTCTTCCTGAGTCTGATGAAACAATGGGACATGCATGTAGACAAAGAAAATATGTGCAGTGCCTGTGAGCCCTGCCCCACTCCCTGGCTGCTGTGCTTTGCGTATGTCATTCATGAAGCTCTGAGAGCCAGGATACGAGAGACCTAGCGGTTCTGTAGTACCAGGAGTCAGCACAAGGTAAGCTGGTGTTAGGTAAGGAAAAGAGAGACTTGCTTCACACCCCCCCAAAAAAGTAGTCCTGTTCTAAGAAACGAGGATGACCAAGTAACCACGTTATATCCTTTAACACTTACCTTATTTTTCTGTATTAGCCAAGCTGTGATAGAAAAATGGTGCAGAACAAAAGGTCCTACTAGTAAGTTCACAAACTTATTCTACAAAAAGTGCTACAAAGATCATTGGTGACTATCACTATGGTCACCTTCAAAGCACTTCCCTTGGAAAGCTTTGCAGCAATACCAGGCCCTAGTCTACTCTTCAAAGCAATTTTGGAACTGCCTTTTCTGGAATGTCCATCAGAGCTGTTCTTATATGAGGTTTGGCAGTTAAGTTTGAGAACTCATCCTAGAAAATGAACTTGGAAGGGTGAACTAGGAGCTGGTGTTGGTGCATACCTCCCCACGGGGGTACATTGAAGGTGACTGTGGAGACATTCAGCACTTTTTCCTAGGACAAGTTTGTGAACTTAATTGTCAGGTTTGGTAGAAAGAAAAGACAAAGATTAGACATATCATAGATGATTCTTCTTTTAGTACTCCATTGTTCTTCAGTAAGTTGAAATTAGAGAGCATTGGCAAAATATACACATGCAAAAGTGAAATAAAAACAGCCACATCAAGTTTGTGCGTGTCCACTGTGCTGCTACAAAAAACACATGCAAGCTATGCAATTCCAGTTGTTCTCTGTATGGTTAAATGCTCTTATTTAAAGGTAACATTTACTACTTTTCAATGTTAAAAAAATTAAAATGAAATTTCAAACACTTAAAATTAACATTGTGTAATATAAAGCTTATGTTAAAATTCACACTAATTATTTAGAACTGTCTCAGTACTTAGGATACTATTAAATATTAATTAAAAACTAAGGGGAGAGATAAAAAGAGAGGGGCCAGAAGACAGAGAGGGTAAGAGATGAGATAGAGAGAGAGAGGGAGAGAGAGAGAGAAACAGAGAGAGAAGAGTTGAAAAAAGAAAAAGTTTTATATTTTAGTACCATTAATCACATATTGTTCCTGTTTTGTGAACTTGGAGCCCTCCACTTTCTTTTTGCACCGAACCCTACCCTTATGTGACCACTCCTATACAGAGTTAAAGCAAAATATGGAGAAGAGAGAAGGCAGTTTTCTTACATCAGGAAAGAAAGGAGCATTGTGACATACATGAGCAGGAACAATCTGGAGAAAATTTCTCTTATTATTCACTGCTTGAGGAAGTATTTGGCTGTTCTTACAGATGGATTCTCAATTATAGTCCTTCTGTTTGTCCTATAACCTCTTCTACCTCTCATTGACCTTGATTAGCCTCACATGTTTCCATATCTCACTGCAGGGTTATGTAGCTTTAAATGTAATACTGCTTAGACCCCACGTCTGGGGAGACAAAGGTTATCCTACAATAACAAATTCTTCATTCCATTCCACCTATTACTACTGGTTGCATGTAATACCCTCCAAGGTTTCTGCTTGAATGGGGCTGAGACTTCATCTAGAGGAGAGAGATACAGAGCTCTTATCTACTTATCTCATCTAGCATCAGAGTGAGGTCAACAATAGCAGATACAGATTCACTATTTATTTGTTGTATGTTTCATCAATGCTTCATTTATAATCATAGCCAGTAATTTTAAATGTGTGTTTTTGGTCATAGAAGGCAATGTAAAATGTAAAGTTAAATTAAGTTTGGGGGGCTTCCATGGGTTGGAATCAAGATTCTACCCCCTTATTTATTGAATGAATGAGCCCCACTTGGAATATATTTCCTCATAAGTGCTGAGTCAGTTATATAAAATCATACATGATTCATATATTATATAAAATCATATATGAATGAATTCATATATGATTCCACCTACAAAGACAGCTATATAAAATCAAATGTGAATCATATATTCATATATGGTTTTACCTACAAAGACAGAAAATTATAATCGAAACAAATGATTAACAGTGAAGGAACAAAAAAGAAAGAAAAAGGAAAAACAAAAAAGATAAGTGGCTGCTGTTTGGATATTTGTCGTTCATTCAACACGCCAGAATCTGAATCCCTTTGCAACAGTTAGGAAATCTCCTTGTAGATCAAAGGAGATATTTGATCCAAATAAAATTAGTTATTTTCTCTTTTTACTTTTGCAAAAAGGCTAATTGGAATAATTCAAGGTCCTCTAATTACATATATCTATTTAAGAACTGAATAATATTCTACGGATGCAAAGAATGAGGACTCTACAGAATCTTTCCCACTGAGCTAGGCATCAACAGCTCTAGCTATAGAGCAGGTTGCAGAAGCAAAAGTTGTGGCCATTCCAAAGGCAGCATCATTACCCATACTGATGAAGTAAGCGCCCCTTCGTACCCCCAGGGGCAGCCACAGTGGTGTCTATACCACAGCCGCACTGAACCATGAGTTAGAGCATTGTTTCTATGTGCACGTGTCACTGCCTTGGTTTATGTCCTTCACAGAGATTCTGAAAGCTTTCTGGTCACTTTTGAATAAATGTTCTACTCATTTTACCTAGAGTTGATTTTGATGGTTGAACCAATAACCCCAGTGGATGTAGCAGTTAATGCATATATTCAGATGTTCCAGGAGGTCTTGACCAAAGATGTAGAAATAATTAATACTTCATTTCTGAGAGCAGCTTTTATATTCTGCTTTGGGATGTCTAAACACATCTTATTAGTGACTATGCTCTGGAAAAATAAGATGGAAGTTTATTTTACTTTGTGCCTAAAAACAACTATTGCATCTGAATATACGAAATCATTTTTAAAATTATTTATTATCACACATACATAATAGTTGTATATCTTTATAGTGTATTTGTGATGTTTGGACACCATCATATGAAGGGAATTAATCATATCATGGCAATTGGAATATCCATCACCACTGGCATTTGTCCTTTGTGTTAGAGACATTTCAATTCCACTCTTTTAGTTACTTTAAAGTGTATATTATCTTATTGTCTATTACCGTCACTCTATTGTGCTATGAAATTTGTTTGTTCTAGGTATATTTTTGCAACAAAATTACTTTTAAAAGGGACAAGAAAGCTCAAGGGAGTTTCTTTTGATTTATGTCTATGTGGATTATACAAAACTACCCATACAATATGGCATTGTTATTCTTCAAAGATGATGACAAATCCAAGGATTCTCAGAAAAGGCTTTTCAACTTGGCTGTTTCCAGCACAGTGTCTTATTCCGCTTGGGCTGCTATGACGAAGTATCTCAGATTGGGTAATGTATGTGTATAAACAATGGAAATTTATTGCTTACAATTCTGGAAACTGGGAAGTTTAAGATCAAGGCTCCAGCACATTGGCTGTCTGATCAGAGCCCATTCCTCGCAGATGGCTCCTTCGATAGCAGAGGGGCAAACGGAATCCCTTAAGCCCCTCTTGTAAGGACTATTCAAATCCAATTCATGACTTAGTCAACCCTCATAATTTAATAACCTCATAAAGGCTCCACCCTTTCATTCTACCAAAAAGGCAATTAGGTTTCTACATAAATTTAGCAAGGGACACAAACATTTCACGCCATAGCACGTAGTATTTGGAAAAGTCCTTTGTATATTCTTAGCATTTCACTTGCTGAAGAAAAAGGCTGATTTGGCTGATTATCGTAGAAAGTAAACCAGGAAATCACATATCTGGAACTGTCAGTGCCTCTGAACCCTCAACCTAAGACAAGATGATACATGTAGTATCAGACTCAGGCAAGGAAGAATTGAAAGGATGCTGGAATTTTAGGAAAGATTGGTATGTATCTCTTAATGTGTGGTTTTAAGGCATATTACTCCAGAAACACCAGCCTTGAGCATCATGGCCTTTTCATAAAATGTGGTTAAACGTCTGTCTTGATTTTTGCTCTAGCATGTACTCTTCTTTCAGGAAGTTCTCTAAGATTCTTTGGTTCTCTTATTTTTAGCTTCAAGTATAACCTTGGGACTTTTCTTAAGACATTATTCTCATTTTGCTTAAAATTCTGAGATTTGTATGATTTAAAATGATAATTACCCTCCACGATTTTTCTTTCTTTTGGACTTTAGATTTTCATTTTCTCTTGACCCAGCACTGTCTCCTTAGCTAACATGCGTAATACTTTCTCTTGTCAATTCACTGGTTAATGACATTTTCCTTTTCAAAGTATAAGGAGGGGCCCAGATACCATATTTACAAGTCAAAAGCATTCAGCTCCAAGAATTACAATCTTCAATTAAAACAGGTATAAAAAAGACAATTCATTATTGAATAATAAATATTTACGTAGAAAGTTTCAAACTTTATGCAGTCAACCCCAAATTTCATCTGTATATCATAGCTATACGCAGTGTGAAAATTATGTCGGGAGTATCTCTCTTCTATGGTTCCAGTATTTCAATTGTATCTGCAGGCATGACAATCTCACAAAACAGCTTCCCAATTAGGAAGAACGTGGACAGGGATTAAATGAGCTTCTCCTTGTAGACTATTCACTTATACTAGGAAGGAAAATCTTTCTTAGAATCCCTTGAGAAGATTTTTCCCCTTTATCTCACTGGATCCCCCACCCCCTCTAGAAAAATCTGTAAACATTCTGGGGCTGATCCCTTAGCACTCTAACAAAACCTGTATTCTTTTAGCAAGAAAGTATTGATTACCTTTCAGATAGGGAGAGTGACTTCTTGTGAGGTAGAGAGAATCAAATTTTCCTCGAAATGACTCAGCATTAATATCAAAAATTTAAAAACATAATTCAAAATACAGAAAACAATATAGCATACTGACTAGTAGCATACATTTTAACATTCAGTCCTGAAGGTAGAGCCCTTTAGTATCTGAGATAAATATACTAGTTCCTGTTTCCTTTTATCATATTCTATCCATAATATAAGCAGGAGTGATCACAGCCCCAGAGCAGCGCAGAGGTGCCCCAGGAAGAAGACACATCAGACCCTGGCATTTTCCTTCAGGCTCTTGGACCACCACAGGTGAAGGGGTGGGCACACATTGTGGAGACTGGTGAGCCAAAGGCAGATGTAACCTTGCTTGGTACGGCCACTCTGTACTCCAGAGCCTGTGGAGATGGCCCGGGGGATAAATATTAAAGAAGAAGAAAGAAGGATTCAGACAAAAACTGTTCTGACTGAGACATGGAAAGTGCTGCTGATTTGCTGGGTGATCACCTAAAACATAAGGCTTCAGGACAGACATTTAAAACAGAATTTATCCCAGTGCAGAAAATCCTCAGTCAATATCTCCATACCCATAACATAGTTTGCAATTAATTACCAATGCAAATGAAAGTGGTTGGATGGAAATAATTCTCACACAGTAGAAACTTCTTTGTGATCATTTACTATTTTGTCATATTATCTGTTGCAGAAAACAAACTTGGACTCCAGTTACCAACCTTACATTATCTTTAATAAGTGACTTCGAAAATTGTCAATGAATAATGACCCATCAATGTTAGTAGCAATGGGTTTTCAGGCAGTACAACTACACAGTACTAATAAAACATAAGGAAAGCTTTTGTTGACATTTTATTCTCTTGGCTGAAATAGCTAATAATAGTATCGATCATTTCTTTTTAATCTTATGCTAAGGACCTTACCTTCCATAAATTATCTTCAATAGCTATAAAAACGCATCTAAAAAGTAGTTACGTTGAGGCCTATTTTACTCAAGATTATGCAGCATGTGAGAAATATAGCTGATATTGGAATTTTTGTCTGTCTTATTTCTAATTGATTTTTTGTAATATAGTGTTTCCTGCAATATCTATTCTATTTGGGACATAACACATAGATTTGTTTTTCCTTCAGAATTCCAGGCATATAAAGGAAAAAAGGGAGTGAAGTGCAAATAAAGAGTTACTGCTCCTTGCCAAATCCAGGGCAAAGATAAAATTGGGCAAAAGGCTGATCAAACATTGCCTCAATAGCAGGTGCATAAGCCAGGGATCTCCAAACGGGAAAAAATACAATCAATAGTATAGCCCTATACAACCATCTATATACCTAACTATGGTGAGAGAGAGGAAAAGATATTTTAAGGAATTGGCTTTTGCGATGTGGAGCCAGCAAGGCCAAAATTTGCAAGGCAGGTGGGAATGCTGGAGATCCATGAAGAGTTGACCTTGAAGCTCCAGTCAGTAGGGAGTCTGGAGGCAGAATTTACTCTTCTTCAGGGACCTCAGTCTTTTTCATTGAAGGCCTTCCACCGAGTGAAGGAGGTCCACCCATATTATAAAAGATAATCTACTTTCCTCAAAGGTCTACCAATTATTCACATCGGAAAAATACCTTTATGCAACTTCTAAACATAGTTGATCAATAATTGCACACCATGTGTATGTACTATGGCCTAGCCAAACTGACATATGAAACTGTCATAGCAAGGAAGTGGCAGTTGAGAGATGCTGCACAAAACAATGGGAAAATATAAACCGAAAGAAATTAAAGTATCGCCTCATAGTTTATTTTGCTACTAGATCTTAATACTGGAAAACTTCACAATGCTAATCCTTATTACACAGACTAAAATAACTTGCCCTCATTGAATTTAATGCATCCAGATATCTTAAGGGTCTTCTTTTTATCATTTCATATCCACTAGATTTCTAATGCGGACCATGCAATGTGCCAAGCACATAGTCCAAAAAGGGAAAAGACAGAGCCTCTGTCCTTAAGACGCTTACAGTCTGACGAGAGGAGCAGGGAAACAGAATGTTCGCATGAAAATCAGTTACATTTTCTTTTCACTACTAGCATTAATGTCAAAACCAGAGTTATCGTAATCTTTATTAAAACTGCATCAAGTCACACTTGTCTGATAGATTTATAAAGATGAGCTCTATATTTTCTAGGAATATGTATTTTGATACAGATAGTTTCCTAGCACAAAAGGGAATATTATCAAAATTTTCATATCAGAGGTGATATCTTGTTGGAATTGCAGTCCATGCACATTAGGCATAAAGAAAATATAAACTGCATGGATTTAAGCAACTAGTTTCAGTGGAAGTTACAGTACTAACTAAAGGCTATATCCTAAACTTGTTCACATTGAAATGACGCAAAACTATGACAGGGTTTTGTACAGTGAATTAAGTGAAGTTGGTTGTTCCCACGATCCCGTGAAAAAGCAGGTACTTTTAATCTAAGTTCCTATCTGTCAAAAGCTATTTAGGCTGGTGAGTTCCAAGCTGTTATTGGTAATCATAGAAATAGGTTTTTAGAGTTGGCGAAATTAAACGGGATCACACATTTGAAAATTCCAAGCAAGGTGGCGTCTGTGGCTCAAGGAGTAGGGCGCCGGTCCCATATGCCAGAGGTGGCGGGTTCAAACCCAGCCCTGGCCAATAACCAAAAAAAAAAAAAAAAGAAAATTCCAAGCAGCACCTGAGAGTAGTAGACGCTCACTAAGGACGACTTTCTTACTCGTGTTGGATTTGAAACATAGGAGAACACAAAGGGATAGCTCACCATTTTATGCTTTTATGAGACAGCCCATTACATGTTGCATCACTGATATTCTTTACTTTGACATATAAATGATTAGTGTGATGTGAAATAATAGTGTGTTTATTTTCCAGCAGCATAGTTGCTGCTGACAAACACAGACATGGATGCATCAGGGCACGCACGCTTCTCCTGGTGAAATACGTCAGACATGATATGACGTACGTCAATTTCTACAAGGACGTCTTGCTCTAACTTAGTAATCTCATGTTATCGAAAGGGTAAAATATAATTGGAGAACATTGCTTTGTATGAGAATAACTAGTAGGCCTAGAAAACAATGCTACTAAAAATATAAGACTAAGAATTTGAAGGGGACAAAGGTAGACACAAATTGTGAGCCTGACCTTTGTCCTAGTCATTCTTTGGCGATTCCATTTTTCTAGTTCATGTACTTAAGGTATTTGCGTCATTACGAAATATGATTGGAAAAAACTGTACCCTCAGAGGTATGCGGTAATGAATATTTGGTTCCTTCTGACAAGCAGAAATCAAATTTTGGAAAATGTTTCTTAGACTACTACATATGAATGATGAAAGAATAAAAGAATAAATATCGGTCTTGGAACTTCTTCATTAGAGGTTATACAACTTTAAAGATGAATGAGGTCTTTCCCCAAGCTCCCCTTTTTAAAAATATGATAACCCAAATTCAGAAAACTTAAGCTATTTCTAAATTTTTTTCAGAGATCAAGGGTTTAAACCAAATCTCTCATCTCTAAGTCGGTTTTCTATTAATTAATATTTAAAAAAATTATAATGCATTATTGAGGAAAGATGTGGAAATAAGTTTTCAGGGAATAGAGACTTAAGAGTGTAAAAATAAAACATATGCTTTCTTATATAAGATATTATTTATGCTTTCTAGGTTTTTTTTGTCATTACTAGGACAAAAAATATACAATATTTAGGAATTAAGCTTTGCTTTAATCTAATGACACAGAAACATTGCCAATAATGATAAAGACGAAGTTCAGTTAGATGTATATTTTCAAATCCCAGCATTGGAAACTTCCTGAGAAAATATATATATATATATATATAGATATATATATATCATTAAGTATTTTTTATTATTGTAATGTGTGTGGATGCCTATATAATTTTTGATCATGTTTTAATTATATATAGCTTGTTATATATAATTATAAAATGTTATATACATTATAATTATATAATATAATATCATATTTATATTTATATATTTATATTTATATATAAATATAAAATATATATTATATAATATTATAAAATATTATAATATAATATATAAACCTGTAATTATAAAATCTTTCAGTTGAACAAAATAATATATTTAAACATACATAGAGAATAAATCACATCTATTACACATATGTAATATATCTAATACCCATGAATGAAGTAAATTACACACAGTTGTTATGTACTATAATAATATAAATACTTGTGAGCCCCAACCTAACTTAAGAAATAATATCCTCCCATTTCTGACCCTGTGTCATTATCCTTACTCCTTAGTTGAACAGTAACTATTTCTGCGAATGCATATTTTATTCCTTTATTATTCCCTTGTCTATTTAAAATAGATTTATCATTCGCATATGTATAGAAAAACAAAAGATCATTTAATTTTGCTTAAGTCTTCATCTAAATGGCTCTGTAATGTACATAGTGACCTATAGCTTATCTTCTCTATGGAACATTATTCAGCGATACAATTTTAAAATTCCTTTTATGGATATGTTTCTTGATACTGCAATAAAACTTGATAACAGCAGCACTTACAGTACATTTCCCAACCAAGAAACAAAAAAGTAGTTTACAAATAACGTTTTTCTATGAATGAAAAATATAAGTACATTAAAATACTTATTTTTGATTGCCATTTTCTCTGCCTGTAATATATTTTGTAGTCTAAAACTTACAGGAGTAAAATGTAATTTAGATTCCAGAGATGACACTCCTTTTTTCTCAGCCCCAACAGTAAAATATCATCATAATTTATCTCCAACATTTTCGGATGAGCAATCTAACCATGATCTACCAGGAAATTTGAATTTAAAACAGGAAAAAATATGAATATCTTCTGTTGGCAGGTAGAAGTAGGATTCAGGGAGAGAATTTTAAAGATGCTTTTCAAACTTGAAAATGTTATATTTTGTTTCATGTAATCTGGGTCAATGATTTTATTTCTTCTAAATTTTGGAATCATTTCATTTTACCATACTCATACTATAATGCATAGAAGTGAAGGTAAAAATTGAAGCAATTTCCAAATGATTTGATGCAAAGATGCTTTCTGTAAGAAATACAATTATGCATTTTAAGAACTGTTGTGCACTAATCGTCACAACCTTTTCCCTCTTTGGGTGATGCTATACAACTAAATCACATTCCCATTTATGCTCTAAGTACATCACAATAAATAGTACACTCTATATTCTGACTGCCTTTTCTGTGCCAGGCACTATTATTGGAGCAGGGAATAATAATAATACAGAGTCATTGACTGCCTTTGCCAAAAACTAAGGAGATACTGGATTTCACAGGAACTAGAAATTTTTATCCTTAAGTTTACCTCAAAGTTGCTAAAAGATACTTTAGAGTTAAGCCTCTAACTAGGAAATATAAACATGATAAGCAAACTACTAAGTGGGCATTCCTCAACATTATATTCTTGACAATATGTAGGTGGTTCATACACAAAGGATTCCCTTTTTGGCATTTTCTGCAATGAAAATCTATTACTGCTGGTAAGACTTAACTACACTTCCCTTGTCCCTTGAGAATCATTCCTTCCCTTGAATAAATCAGCTCAGATTACAGAAATGAATAAAAACAACTTAATTTTTTAAAATTGCAATTAACTAGGCTGAACCTACTTTGCTTTTTCTAATAATATTTAACTTCTTTATGCAACTTATTAGGTGGAAATTTTGTTGTTAATAAGTACACAATGCAAGGCAAACACAGGGAATTTTGAACCACGGCACTGTGCTTTACCTTACTGTTTCCATTTGGAGTTCCAGAAATTTTCCTAACTTTTTTTTTTTTTTAATGGAACATTCAAGTAGTCTCAAATACAAACAGATCTCTACTGCCTTAGACTGCCTTTTGCACCTAAAAAAAAAAAATGTGGTAGAGACATCAAGTTGAATTAAAGGCAGATAAAAAGTAGATACTCTGTATTGAAAGCTTGCCTTTAATAGGCTGGAAAAGATTGGAGGTACTAGTAAGCCAGGCTTCAGTAACAAAGGTGGTTCTATAATGTAAATTTTGATCAAGATAGCTAGGTAGATTCAGGATTTATGAGAACAACGTCATCACATCTGTAGCCCATGAGGTCAGCTTAGAGTGTGGGAACATGATAAAGAAGGAGGTGCATTTCTGTGGTCAGCAGGTATTTGTGACATGCAGAAAAGTATAACAGAGGATCACAGTTTTGAAAAACAATTCCAGATGAACATTATTGTAATACGATAGAAATTGATCATGTAGGGGTGAGAAACATTATCAGGTCCAATTTTCTATATATTACTTTCCTCCACCACATATGTAAATATCTGTCATGTTATTCTTTACATTCATGACAATTATCATTTCTTAAAATTATTTTTCAATTGCTCATTATCCGGTTTTCCCATAAGAATGTAATTTCTTTGCAGGCAGAGAATATATATCATTGTTTGTTTTCTAGAACAGACTTGTGGTGGCACTTACTTTGTACTTAGGAAATATTTGGTGAATGAATGACAAGTGTCTTGAGTGATGAACTGCCAAGGGGCAGAACCAGGATACAAGCAAACCTGGGTCTCACGTGCAATTTGTACTATATTTCAGAACTTCTTATATCAGGGACATCAGATTGAGTACACTATGGCATCGAATACTCTAATTACTAAAAATTCTTGTCTAATTAGAACAATTTCACACACTGACCTCCAGGTGGGAGAGAATTCCTACTAGCATTTGTGTCTTACATCTATCTAGGTGGTTTTGGCTTTGGGCATGGATGTATGCCCTCCTTGAGTTTCACTAGTTTGTAACCTAGCTTAAGCAGTGCTGAAGACGCAGGAAAGATACCAGTCGCTCCTTTGGCCCCTTAGACACAATAATTCTTGAACACTCTTGATTTGGAGCTGAGTTCAGTGCTAAGAAAGTATAACCTTGGGCAGAAATTTTAAAAGCACTGTTGAGGTCCTCTAATTGATTATAAACTTAAGGAAAACTGAGACAATCATGTATTAAAGTGACTATTATAATGGTAGATCATACTAAAAAAACAATTCTACACCTTAGAATAATTATGATTTACTATAGTTTGCAGAAAATATCTGGGTCACCAGATTCATGAATTCTTTCATTTCACAAATATTTATTGAACAAATATGATGCATTTTTTACAACATTGGAAACTATATCCAGTTACAAAGGCCGCACGTCAGAGGAAATGCTATTTAATAAATATTGTATATATGTTATTAAACATATAAATAAATATATGTTTCTTTTCTGTACTACATAGAATTATAACAATCACCAAACCGTCTATATTTGTAGAGTACTTGCTTTGTGGATTTTGGTAATTCTTAGAAGGGATAACTCATGTCTGACATACTAATTCTGTGCAGTCATTCGTCCTATAACACTATTTGAAAGATTTACCAAAGTTTCTCCCCCTCTGATTTAATCTTCATTTAGTCACAAAGCGTAACTTAAGCCTATCTGCCCATATCTATTCTCCAGGATTGGAGTTTTTCACTTAGATCTCCTTGTTCTGCTTCAGTAACAACCTTTCAATAGGACAGAATAAGGAGAAAGATCATCTATCCTCATGCTCTCCAAGGCCCTTCTCATTAACCTACCTCATTTGCTCTGTGGATGGATTCTCTGAGGTGCTGAAGTAAAACACTACTAGCAATCTGGGCTTGACCTTAGCATCATTTTTCCTTCTACCTCTCCTATAATCCCTACATCGAATTTATTACAAATTCTATCCTTTATTTCTCTCCTGAGTTCTAAATTAGTATTTCTAGAATTGACCTGAAGCAGAGGCTCTAAGGCACTCCAACAGAACTTCTTAGTTTCATTCATTGTTACTTTCTTGTGACACTTTTATTTATTTTTATTTTAAAATATTAAGGGAGTACGGATGTTTTTATTATGTTGATGCCTTGTATAATGCTGAAGTCTGGGTTTTCAGTGGGCCTGTTCACCAGGATTGTTTTCAGATACTTTAAAATTAATACCGCAGTCCCCAAGTACATGCACACACTCACAGAGATGCACACACACACATATTCGTGTTTCCCTTGACATGGCATTCACCTTTATGTCTCTATAACTTTATTGTCATCACCCTTGCTTTGCATATCTGGTGATCTTCTGTTTGTGACTTCAGTCTGATACAGGTGTGACTAAACTGAGTGGCCTTGTGGCAATGTGTGCATTTGTCTATTATAAAAGTTAGCACACTTATCATGTTTTTCTTTCCATTTTCCTTTTTTACGGCATACACAATGTTTTTTTTACTTCACTGTAACTTCATACTACTTAGAAGAGGTTTGAATGTATGTCAGACAATAAATGTCACTTGGATAAATTAGATATTAATGTTAAGATGCCATGATTCCTTTAATTAGATCTACTCTTCAGGATATTAAATACAAAGTAAGTTTTAATTTAACAGATATCACAAAAATAAAAGAATGCATGCTCTCATTTTCTTATTTTTTCATTAGTAGTCAGAATGAAAATCTTTATTTGGGGAAGTATTTTTATTATAGAAATATCTTTGTGTTAAACAATAATAAAACTTTACTTTCTTATATATTTCATTTTTTAATAATAAAAAAAGTGCTTACTGAGTGCTTGTACTCAGGTACAAGATTTGCTTTTAAAATTCTCTGTGATAAATAGAAGAAGAAAAATCTACGTCCATGAAGGTGATATGAATCAGCTCAATGGATAGAACCATGCTGTATGCCATAGCATTTTATGGGCTTAAATTTACATTTAAGATGTGAAAAGTAATATAAAAGTGTGATTGACAAATCACTCTAAAGTTCCTAAGAAATCCAGACCGATTTTGAACTCCAGACACATTATAAATTTACATACCTCTATTTCTATGCATATATCTTACCCGAGAGATAAAATTGGTTTGACTGTGCTGTGTAAACACTCCAGATAAACGGTGTTTGGAGGCTGAAGCTACTCTCTCCTACCCCTTAAATCCACTGAAAAACTATTTTTCCTCACATAAAAATGTGTGACTTAAGTCTGGTACAGGCGTGACTGTCACTATCTTCATCTGAATTCCTCAGTATCTCTTCATCAGCATAAAGACACAAATGAAAACTCCTTAAGGTGGTGTTGGAGGTATTTCAAAAACTGGTTCTTATAACCTGTCTAAAATCGTATTTAGTGTTATGCTTCGGATATATATTCCGTGGCCTGTTGTGCCATAACTGCTGTGACTTCAAACTTCCATCCCCTCACGCATGCCATTATGTCCATGTGGCCTTGCTTGTTTTTCAGCAAATCAAGTATCATATGTGTGTCATTCCCTAGACAAAGTTTTCCCTTGTGTATTTATCTATAAATTTAATCATAACCACAATTTTGTATTTATGTTAACAAGTGGTGAGCACTTACCACTGCTCAAGAAGAAAGGGATAAAGTAATAAACAAACATATTTGTTTCCCCTAATCTCTGGACACTTAGAGGTGAGTGGGTAAATCAGACAGTATGCAATTAAGAGTAATAGGGGAAAATATATGTGATTAAAAAGCAGGGGCAAAAAAATATAAGTTAAAGGGAGAGAACTGCTTTGGAATGTTGTTTAAGTTGAGATCTAAGGGACAGCAAGAATAACTCCTATAAAGGCTTGAAGAAAACAATAAAGGTCTCATTTGCCTCAATATATAATTTACTACCTTAGCTTTGTGCAAAAGATTAGTGTTTTGTAACTGATTTACTTCACTTACATTAAAAGAGAGAAATTATCTTGAATCTAAGAATTTATGGTCCTCTAATACTTGTAGGACCATTGTGGGCCACCATTCTACCTCCAGGACCCTGGCTAGGAATCCCAGACAAATCAGTATCAGACGAATACTGATATATCAGGGTACCATCCATTCACATCAGGTCTGTGCTCATTACTAAAAGAAACACTTCTTAGTGATTCTTTCTCACTTAATTCATTGCATGAGAAAAAGGAAATTTCATTTTACCCTGCAGAAGAGGCACTTACAGTACCTATCTTATAAACGTTAAAACCCTGAACGTCACCTGAAAAACAAATAAATCATGCTTTTCCTTTCAGTCCTAAACTTGGCAGAAGTTTGTAAAGGTCCTTCTCAAAGATGACTATATTTTGTCTATCTATTTAGAAGACAATGGAACCAGTGTGAGTTTGAATAGCTAAGTTGTAAACTTTGGCGAACTTGGATCAAACATTTTAATGTGATCACACTTTGTCTTATGTCTGCCATTCACAAAAACACTAACTCAGTAACAGCGTGTAATCTGTCAGGGAGGATCAAAAACACAGTGATAAATGCAATTATCTATAGATTTGTAAAAATGAGCAGGAATATGTGTCCATTATATGTGGAAATTTTCACAAAGATGTCAAGCAATTTCCTGGAATTGTAGAAACAAACAACTTAAATAATTGATGTGTATTTGTTACTTTTCTTAGCTTAGCAGCAGCCTTTGCTGAATTGTATTCTCCATTCCTAAATCACAGGGATAAAGCAACAATCCCTTACTTCAAGGCAAGACATAATTTATCGACCTAAGATAAAAAAAGGATAATTAAAATGGTTTAGGGTTTAAAAATCCTAAATAAACCATTCTACTTTTAGTTTTATTCATAATCCAATTTCTTAATCATAACACATCCCTCTAAAAGGCCCTTTGGAAAAAAATAAAATAGGAAAAGAATAAAATTGAGTTTAATGTAAACCTTACTTGTAGGAGAGTATTTTGGAGATTATCAATAAGTGGGCCAAAACGCTGTCTGAGAGCCTGTGAATAAGAGAAAATAGAGGTGTTGTGAGAAGATTTAGAAGGAAATTGCTATTGCAAATATCTGCAGGTTTTAGTAGCAACAGTGTAGTCAGTGGACACACCAATTGTGTGCTAGTATTGTGTACTGTAAATGGTGAGCATGCGATTACTGCCCTTTGTCTATTTTGTGAGAAATTTTCAGAAGGTAGTAAGTTCTGTGAGTCAAAGTCCTGGGTAGCATATCCAAAATACACACGGAAATTGATGACAATAACATCAATTTATATTTGATTACTTCCCACACCAAGTCTGCACTGCAATATCAAAGCAGGGCATGCATGCTTACCCCAGAAACAATAGCCCTATACACCAATATAGGGATAGATACCAGTGTTCAAGGCCAAGGATGCAGAGCATACTCATGTTTTGCTCTGAAACTAGTCTTTTATCAGAAGCCAAGGCCATCCAGCTTTGAAACATTAATCTTTTTGTCTCAAAGCTTATGTTGAGAAGAGTAGCACAAAATAGGCAATAGAGAAAAGATTCTGAGACTAAGCCATGCTAGTATTATGATTTTGTAACATTGGGAACTCATGTAATTTGTCTGGGCCTTAATTTCTACCTCTATGAATGGGAACCATAATAACACTAAAGGCATCTTGAATTATGGGGAGAATTAGATATGGTATATACTAAGCAAAGTGATGGCATTTGTTAGCTTAATAAAATATCAAATTTCTTACCTTTATGCAACAAACCATGATGAGAAAAGGAAATCATTTGAAAATATTAGGTATGCTCTCTGTGAAAGTATTTGAATCAAATGAACAGCAGTTTGTGAATGGAAATATTAAGAGAATGGGCTTTACAAATTAAATGTATGACAAACTTCCCTCAATCATAGACTCTAAAGGAAAGGCCTATTAATCCCAAGAGATTATTGAGGGGAAAAAAAATTTAGGGTACCTTAAAATATTATATTTTAAAATTGGAGAGGAGATATAAAGAAAACAGCTTTGGGGAAAGAAGACCTTTGATTAGAGAAAAAATATAACTCAAGAAAGACTGCATTTTGGATCTATTAAAAAGGGAAATGATAAAGAAATAAGTTGAAGACAGTGAAATTTTTATTTTCCAACCTTTTTTTCATCTGCTTTTACTCTCCCAAAATTGAAAATGTTGCCTGAGTTAAAGCAAATCTTCTAAACTGAATTTTGTTGACTATTTTTAGACTGAATTATTCTACAATTTCCATAACCATGAAATAAACTATACCATGAACTATATCCTGATGTGCTATTAGTTCAAATACATTTAATAAACTTTAAATCTTTAAGTACGTAAGGTGTTTATATTTTGCCACTTTACTATAGTTGTAGAGCTCTTAAATTTAATCATTCCTAAGGCATTTGAAACTGTAGTACATAATGGCTTTGAGCAAGCCTATTTGTGTTTAGGATGAAAAGTCTCAATGACTTACAACCAAGTACATAATTATAACTCATTGACTTAACACCCAGACCTCAGCACCTGTGAGAAATTAGGGGTTTGTTTGTTTGTTTTGTTTTTATTGTTGGGGATTCATTGAGGGTATAAACAACCAGGTTACACTGATTGCATTTGTTAGGTAAACGTCTCATAATTGTGTCCAAAATTAATTTTTTTTAAAACAATGATCTCTGTCGGGTCTCCTGACAAAGGTGAGGTAAGTTAAGAGCCTATGAATAACCTCTGACTCTGCTTGCTACAAGCCCCTTTGTTCATTTCTCTTCATGACTTTTGACTACTATGTATGAGATTGATAGGAATTTTTACCATTTTCTTTCTCTATATTAGACACACATAAAGTATATCTTAAAAACTATTCCCTTCTTCAAAGACAGTGCAGTGTTTTTAGCCTATGTATTCCTTAAAACAATTTGAGTCTCAAGAATGTGTTCAGTCTAAATGAGTTTTTAGAGCAGACTTGTGATGTCTTTGGCACTTCTAAATGTTTGTTTTTTTCCTACTTTATGTAGTTTTTTTCTTCTTGCCTATTTATTTTGTACTTTTCACTTTATCTTAATTATTAGAGGGGTGTTTTAAGACTTTCTAACATCTATTGAATAGCTAGACCCTCAATTCAATCTCTCTTTCACTTTGTCACCCTCGGTAGAGTACCGTGGCATCACAGTTCACAGCTCTTGGGCTTAGGCAATTCTCTTGCCTCAGCCTCCCGATTAGCTGGTATTACAGGCACCCACCACAACGCCCAGCTATTTTTTTGTTGCTGCTTGGCCAGAGCCGGGTTTGAACCCACCCTTGGTATATGGGGCCGGAGCCCTACTCACTGACCAATAGGTGCCACCCACTCTCTTAGTACTATTGACTCTCAGTTCCTGGAGACTCAGTTTTTTTCTTGGTCATCTTCTAAGGGGCTGGTGAATGTCCTCAAGATAGGGTGAACAACTTCTTCCAAAACTAGGTAGCCAAGAGCCAAAACCAGAAGGTCCTATTACTTTTATAGCCTAGCTTTAGTCATACAACATTCTTTCTGCTATATTATAGTGGTCACACAGAACTGCCCTGATTTGATGTGAGATGGTGCTACTAAATTGAATACAAGGAAATAAGGATTATTGAGGGCCATCATAAGGACTAATATTGACTTGGGAAGAGGCCATTCCCTGGCCAATGCAGACATAGTCAAATTGGCAAGGTTGTTCTCCTTTAAGAACATTATCTGAGAATGGATGAGCTAGAGTGAATTTGAATGCCAAGTATGAGCAGGACTGTGGTATCTGCAGAAACCTAGACTAGCATCTTCACCTCAGTGGAAAGGAGTGCTAGAACTGTGGCATTGGAAGACAGCTCAGTGAAACACAAGAAAAAATAGAAAACCAACATAAGCAAGTCACAAAACAAGACAGGAAATAAATGGAAATTTTACTAAAGAAGTCAAATTATTAAAAAAAAAAAAAAAAAAAAAAGGCCAGGTATGGTAGCTCTTGCCTATAATTCTAGCACTCTGGGAGGCTGAGTCTGTGGATTGCCAGAGCTAATGAGGCTTTGATCAGCCTGACCAAGAGCAAAAATAGCCAGGCGCTGTGGTGGGCACCTGTAGTCCCAGCTACTCAGGAGACTGGGGTAAGAGCACTGTTTGAGCACAAAAGTTTGAGATTGTTGTGACCTATGATGCTGCAGTACTCTACTGAGGGTGACAAAGTGAGACTCTGTCTCAAAAAAACAAACAAACAAATAAATAAACAAGCAAAAAACAGAAATTCTCAAAATAAGAAATTCATTCAAGAAAATACAAACTCAGTGGAAAGCCTTAAAAATGGTCTAGATCAGGCAGAAGAAAGAGTCTCAGAGATTTCTGGCCACCCCTTTAAATGAAACAAGTCAGTCAAAGAGAAAAAAATAGAAATAAGAGAAATGAACAAAGCCAAAAAAAAATATGAGATTATGTAAAGAGGTTTAACATAAGAATCATAGGTATCCCTGAAGGTGAAGAAGAAAATACACAAGTGCTAGAAAACCTATTTTAGGCAATACTTAAGGAGGAAGACTTAGGTCTTATTAGAAATAAAGACATCCAAGTATTAGAAGCTAAACAAAGCAATGAAGTTTTTTCAACAAAATGTATAAAAATCTATGTATACTCATCAGTTCATTCAATAAATGTGAATGGCTTAAAAACTCCTCACGAGGGATATAGGCTGGCTAAATTGGAAAAGGAAAAGAAAAAGTACAAGCCAAGTATCTACAGTCCCCAGGAAACACATCTAACCCCCAGAGACTCATTTAGACTCAAGGTGAAGGCATGCAAAACAATATTCCATATAAACGCAAACCAAAAGAAAGCTGCTATAGCCATTCTAACATCAGATAACAGAGACTTCAAAGCAACAAAAGTAAAGAAAGACAAATATCGTTATTAAATAATGGTAAAGGGAAAAATTAAATGAGAAGACATAACAAATTTAAAGATTTATGTACCTAACACAGGTACACAGGTATAAAGGAATCCGTATTATATATAAATGAAGTGATTAACAGTAGCACCATAATAGCCAGTGACTTCAACACTCCATTCGTAGAACTGGACAAATCCTCTAAGCACATTACAAATAAAAATGGGAATTATATGAGACTCTTGAGTTAATGGTCCTAATAAAAATTTATAGAACATTCTACCCCAGAATTACTGAATGTGCATTCCTCTCATCAGAACATGAAATATTATCTAAGATCGAGCACATCTTAGGCTGCAAAATATATCTCAAGAAATTAAAAAATACAGAAATTATATTGTGTGTCTTCTCTGACCACAGTGGAATCAAATTAAAAATCAATTCCAACAGAAACCCTTAATTCTACACAAAGTCATGGAAATTAAATAATCTACTGCTGAACAACTATTGGGTCGAAGAAAAATAAGATGGGAATCATAAGATTCTTCAAACTAAATGACAAAGGGGACACAATTTATCAAAATCTATAGGATTGGACAAAGAAAATAAAATACTTAAGAATATATTTAACCGAAGTGGTAAAAGACCTTTCTATGGGGAGAATCATGCATCACTGAGAAAGGAAGTAACAGAGGATATAAACAAATGGAGAATATATCATGCTTATGTATCAGCAGAATGAACATTGTTAAAATGTCTACACTACCCTTGGTGTGCTGGCACTTACAGGGAACAGTGTAGGTGTGTATGGCACATCTTTTGGGTGTGGGACACAAGTACAAGAGAAATTCTACCTAGCAAATTCAAGTATTGTGACCTGGTTGTTTGTACCCTAACAATAACGTGAAAAAGAAAGAAAGGGAAGGAAAGAAGGAAGGAAGGAAGGAAGGAAGGAAGGAAGGAAGGTTGGTTGGGAGGGAGGGAGAGAGAAAGGGAGTAAGAGAGAAAGAAAGAAAGAAAAGTTTACACTCCCCAAAGTGATCTACAGATTTGAAGCAATCCCCATTCAAATACCACTTTCATTTTTCACAGATCTAAAGAAATAATTCTACACTTTGCATGGAACCAGAAAACATCCTTAATAGCCAAAGCAACCTTAAGCAAAAAGGAAAAATTGAGATTCATCACTTTACTAGATTTCAAGCTATTCTATAAGGATATAGTAACCAAAAGTGCATGGTTCTGGTTTGAAACAGAGACATAGATCAATGGATCAGAATAGAAAACCCACATATAGAACAATCTTTATATTGTCATCTGATCTTTGAAAAATGAGATAATAATGTACACTGGGGGAAAAATATCTATTCAAAAATGGTGCTTGGGAAACTATGCATGTGCTTGTAGAAGACTGAAACAGGATCCACACCTCTCACCACTCACAAAGATTAATTTATAATGGAAAACAGATATAAACCTCAGACACGAAACTATAAGAATTCTAGAAGAAAACATTGGAAAAAATCTTATAGGCATCAGCTTAGGCAAAGAATTTATAAAGAAGACCCTAAAGGCAATCACAGCAACAATTAACCTTATAAAGGTTATGGTATATGTATATGTGGTATACGTATACCATGGAATACTATTCAGCTATTAAAAAAAATGGAGACTTTACATCCTTCGTATTGACCTGGATGGAAGTGGAAGACATTATTCTTAGTAAAGCATCACAAAAATGGAGAAGCATGAATCCTATGTACTCAATCTTGATATGAGGACAATTAATGACAATTAAGTTTATGGGGGGGGAAGCAGAAAGAGGGATGGAGGGAGGAGGGTGGGGCCTAAGTGTGTGTCACACTTTATGGGGGCAAGACATGATTGCAAGAGGGACTTTACCTAACAATTGCAATCAGTGTAACTGGCTTATTGTACCCTCAATGAATCCCCAACAATAAAAAATAAATAAATAAATAAATAAATAAAAAAGTTACAATTGAAAAAAAAAAAAACTGAAAAGTGTGTGCACAGCCAAGGAAACAATTAATAGAGCAAACAGATAATGTATGGAATGGGAGAAAATATTTACCTGCCCTATATCCAAAGAAGACTGATAACAAGAATCTATAAAGAACTCAAGCAAATCAGGAAGAAAAAAATCAAACTACCTCATATAAAGTGGGCAAAATACATGAACAGAAGTTTAGCAAAAGAAGACAGACTTATGGGCAATAAACATATGAAAAAATATTCAATGCATCTAATCATCAGGGAAATGCAAATCAAAACGACAAGGAGGCATCACCTAACTTCAGTGTCAATGGCTTTTGTCAAAACATTCCAGAATAACAAATGTTGGCATGGATGCAGAGAGAAAGGAAGGCTTTTACATTGTTGATGGGATTGTAGACTAGCACAGCCCTTTGGTAATTGGTATGAAGATACTGCAAAGAACTAAAAATAGACCCACTGTTTGATCCAGCACCATAATGGGCATTACTTAAAGGGGAAAAAAGTGATTTTATCAAAAAGACATTTTCACTCTAATGTTTATTGTAACAGAATTCATAATTTCAAGATGTGCAATCAAGTGCCCATCAATACGTGAGTGGATTAGTAAAACGTGGTATATTTATACCATGGAGTACTTAGCTTAAAAAAATAGTGAACTAATACCTTTTGTAACAACCTGGATGGAATTGAACACCATTCTTCAAAGTGAAGTGTCACAAGACTAGGAAAAAAAAAAAGAAAAACCCACTACACATCCTACTATTGAATTGGAACTAATCAAATAACACCCATATGCACCTAGGTAGTGAAAGTCCAGGGGAAGCAAGCTGGTGGGAGGGGGAGGAAGGGTGGGGTAAATCTGCACTTACTGGGTACAATGCATGTTATTCAAGTAATGAGCACACCCCTTATTTTGATTCACACTATTCAAAAACGATTCCTGTAACCAAAATATTTTTACTATTTGTACTCTTATAATATTGTGAAATAAAACATATAAACTTCAGATGAAAGGCCAATTGAATGCTAAATGTTATGTAATTTTTTAATTTTTAATTTTAAACTCAGTCAAATTTCACTAGATGAAAAGAGTTTCTCTACAATCAGTTAGAAGCAAATAGCCTGAAGCTAATTATTTTGGGAAACAATATATCTTTTATAGCAATAAAACATAATATTATAATATGGTGTGTTTTTTGCTTTTGAGTAAAAGTAAACAAGGGATATTTTTGAATTCCCCAATTTAGGAAATTTCTAGAACACTTTCATGATTCACAGAGAAATCACACAGATATTTAATGGAGGAGGTAGAGTATGGAATTTATGATATATGACTCATACATCCAGTAGGAGTGTTATCAGTATGTTATTAAAATCCAAAAATAATTACTTTTATATTGGTTTTGTATAATCTTAAACAAAACAAATATTATGTTTGAATGTTTTAATATATCCATGAAAATTGTAGTTCTCATACAATGCAAAATACTATTTAAATCTCAACAAACCAACCTTTGACAGCTACTTATGCAGTAACAACAGGGAAAAATCTCTGGTGCCTGTGTGGACTGGACAGAGAAAGTTGGACTCTATTGTGTACAATGTGAAGGCATTGCATGTTCATGAATGGAATAGAAAGAAAAGAATCCTAGCCTCATGGGTTTTATGTCACATCAAATTTTAAGACTAAAGGGCTTACGTTCTGGAGACAAGAGAGATAGCCATGTGTAAGACTGATGAGAGAAAGGACCAACAAATTCACAGAATTGTTTATTGAAATTTAACACTGGAAATACAGTAGAACCTCTATAAGTTGACCTCTCAAAGGACTGTAATAAAACAGTCAACATATAGAGTTGGTCAACATAAGGAACTAGGTATTGATACACACGGTATTGACACACACATATGTTGCATGTCTGGTTAATGAAAATTAGGTCAACTTAAGGAGGTGGTCAGTGTAGAGAGGTGGTCAACTATGGAGATTCTGTAGTATTATCAAAATGTATTTTATTACGATTATACAGAAAGACATATTTATTGAGCTGCAAGACAGATGGGATGTGAATTTTTATTCCCAGACTGCTCTTTCCAGTCCCTGAAGTAACTAACACATGCTATGACATTCTGTGTCACCATTTTCCAAACACTAGTTTCAGAACACTCTCAAAAGTCACAAAAGATTTCTGAGTTTTAACTTTTGAAAGAAGTCGTTTCTCATGATCATTTTTATAGTGATTCACATATACTTATTTGGATATATTTTATTTAAAATAGAAACTTTTTGAAGACTCCAGATATTTATAACATAGTCATCAGATAAGAGTGCTTACGACTTACTACAGTTAACTCTCTTGCTGCATAAAAAAAATCTACCTCAAATAGTGGCTTATCAATATCATACACTTTTTGTCTGTGGATCTGAATTTTTGGCTGGATTCCGTGGGCACAGCTTTTCCTGGCTCCATGCGGCACAATTTGAGGTGGTCCAACTGGCTTAGATGATCTACTTTCACGTTGATGCACTCACGTGGCTGGCTAACTGGATTTTACTGTGGGTTCCATTCCAGTTTAGCCTATTCTGGGATTGATTTCCTTATAGTTGTTAGATAATTTCCAAAAGAGAATATCTAAAAATACAGGAAGAAGAAACCACTAGTTTCTTAAGGACTTTACCTAGGAAAGCATAATTTTTACCATATTCTGTTGGTTAAGTAATCACAGAACATAGATTCTAGGGTAGGTGGTATAGACTGATCTCAGTAAGAGTCTTGTCAAAGAATTTGGGGGCCACTCTGTAAAGCTTGTGCATTCATTACTCACTACGTTCATTATAACTATCAATTACTTGGGTTTTTAAACATTACACAAATGTTAACACCTTTTACTTCTGGAGTTGTGTTTTAAAATTAATCTTTTTTGGACCATTGGTAAAACCAATATGATATGAAAAAATAAAGACTATTGTTGGTAGAACAAAATAATAAGAAATTTAGTAATAAAATTTCTGCAAATTTATGTCAGGATGATGCTATTAGTTTCTTGTTGCTGCTGAACAAACTGCCAAAAAATTCTTGGCTGTGAACAATATTTCAATCCTGAAAGAAAGCGAGAATCAGTCTCACTGTACTAAAACATAGCAGGGCTCTATTCTGTTTTAAAGGAATCTGAGAGGGAATCTGCTTCCATGTCTTTTTCATGTTTTGGAGGTTGCCTACATTCCTTCGCCCCTAGCTCCTTCCTGCTTCTTTAAGCCAGTAGGGTAGCAGTCTCCTTTCAGTTACATTCTGTCCTTCTGCATATGGCCACTGCTCTTGTTGTCTCGTCTTTTTCCTACCCTTGTGATTAAATTGGGTCCACCTGCATAATTCCTCATGGCAAGGTCTTCAGCTCAAATCTGTGAAGTCCATTTTGCCATGTAAGTTAGATACAGTCAGGTTCTAGTGTTATAACCTGGACATTTTGTGGGGGTGGTAGGAGATGATACTACTAGCATAATGTTCTTGCCTGAAAGCAGTCGTTAAAATAATCAGATAAGTGCGGCGCCTGTGGCTCAGTGAGTAGGGCGCCGGCCCCATATGCTGAGGGTGGCGGGTTCAAACCCAGCCCCGGCCAAACTGCAACAAAAAAATAGCCGGGCGTTGTGGCGGGCGCCTGTAGTCCCAGCTGCTTGGGAGGCTGAGGCAAGAGAATTGGTAAACCCAAGAGTTAGAGGTTGCTGTGAGCCGTGTCTACCTGAGGGCGGTACAGTGAGACTCTGTCTCTACAAAAAAATAAAATAAAATAAATAAATAATAATCAGATAAAATTATTTTTATCATATCAAACATTCATATTTAAAGTAGAAAACATAGCAATTGTATTTAATTTAGTCTTTAAGCATTCTTAAATATAGAATTTCAATTTTTTCCTTTTGAGATGTTTTTATAAACCAAAGCCTGATATGGGGAAACAAAAAGCTGAACTCTAGGTTATTTCATCAATGAGAAGAACAGCACACAAAATACTAGAGAAAATTGAATTCATTTGTTATTTTAACCATAATATTATTATTTTTTTCAAACATAATCTAATGGAAGGCATTTAGGTCTATAAATTTTACCCCAAATTTTAATTATACTGGAATTTTATAAGTCTTAGCTCCACAGAAAAATTCTCATTATTGACTTTTCACTTAATTTCTTTCTTAAGTCAACAAATAACCCAATAGGTATAGGAAGTTCATAATACTACACATTTTAATTTTTAATTTGAATACCAATGTGCTCTTGAAAGGTAGATTTGGCAAAAATTATAATGATATAATAAAATAAATTCTTGTTTTTTTTTGTTTGTTTGTTTTGTTTTGCTCACTGGAAGCAAACTCTCTTAAGACATATATATGACTTTTTATCTTATGCGTATTAAAGTATGTTTTCAGAAAAAGTCGTTAGGTGATTATGGTAGAATAATCCTTATTTATGGGGACTACATTACAAGACACCCAGGGAATGCCAAACCCTGTATAAACTGGGTTGTCTCCATTGCATACATACCGATGATAAAGTTTAATTTATAAATTAAGCACAGCAAGAGATGAAGAGCAAGAGCCAATGATAAAATAGAAAAATCAGATATACTGTATAACAATAACAATGTACTGTAATGAAAGTTATGTGAGTGTTTCTCCTTTCTCTCTCTGTCTGTAGATATCTTACTGTACTGTATGCAGCCTTCTTCTTGTAATCTGCCCATCTGATGAACCAGACCCACTAAATGGCTAATGGACCAGTAGCATCTGCAGCACAGAACAGGCTGGATAAAGAGATGATTCACATTCTGGGGAGGACAGAGCAGACGGCGCAGAATTTCATCCCATTCCTCAGAATGGCACACAGTTTACAACTTACAAATTTTTATTTCTAGAAATTTCTATTTCATATTTTTGAACCATCATTGGCCTTGGAACGTGAAACTATTGTAAAGGGTATTCCTGCATTCTCTGCCACTACATCATTAATATATTCCATTCTGGATTATTGTGTATGAATTTTTCTGTACCCCATTTGAATTTGCTGTGCATCTGAGTGCTCAATATGTATGTAGACTGAACACACATTTCAATTAAGGCAAAATTACAATTTAGGCAGTTTGTCACGTGTGCTGTCTTCTCTGCCATTCTTGTTAAATTTTCTTCAGAGCCTTCTGCACCCTAACATAGAAATAAACTCAAATGTTTCCATTTACAATTCTCTGATATATCTGGGTTTTAAGTTGAATCAAATGCTGTATTCAGTAGATCTTAGTAAGACAGGCAGGAACCAGCCCAGTGATGTGTTAGAATGTAAAAAGTAGGGATCAAGAAACTGTGGGTGTGGGGAGAAGCTGAGTCAAGATTCAGTGCTCTTGATTTATCTCAAAGGGATTAAAACATCAAAAAAAGAACTCAGACGAGAGTAAATATAGTGGTTATTTTTTCTCACTTTTTTTTTTTTTTGGCTGTCTTTCTGAAGACAGACTTAATTATACAGTTACACAGCTGTGTGGGCAGCAAAATACTAATACAAATCATGCCTTTCTCAGCAGTAAGTACAAAAAGTGGGTCCATTAAATGTGAAGATTGTGGAGAAAGTTCTAATAAAAAAAAAAAGATGGAATAAAGAAATCCCCTAGTTCTGAATGTAAACCAGCAAAAAAAATCTTGGCTTGTCCTTAGCCAGGTGTGTGGGGGACAGACGAAAGGCAGCCTGGGCTTTAACTACAAGGTAAAATACTTTGTAGGTGTCAGAACAAATCCTGTGTAACAAATGTACAGATTTGTTAGTTGTTAAACAAAAAAAAAGGAAAACAACAGAAATAGTGGCATACTCTCCAAAAAATGAGCATACCTCAACAGACTCCATCTTATAACAAAATATTTAAAACATTTAAGGTACAGTTCAAGATTAATAGCCATTAAAGAATGAGGTCAATTTTCAAAGGAATAGAAAATCAACGTATGACTCTTCTGAGATCGCAGGAAGCCCCTCACAGTATCATGCACAAAAAAATAAATAAATACTTAGGAGACACTATAATAAACCTATTTAAAGAAAAATGTAAAGAAATCAATAATTATGTTAAGTATTTAGGGAAAAATAACATCATGTAAGCAAATGATGATTCAAATAACTACTGATTTCTCATCAGAAACTATGAGGAGTTGAGGCACAAGAGAGTGTTAGTACGCTCTTTAAAGTACATTTTAGTATATCTTTAAAGTACTTGAAGAAAAGAACTTTCCTTTTTAATTAATTAATTTATTTTCATTTTTCAGAGACGGACTCCCACTCTGTCGCCCTCTGTAGAGCGCTATAGTGTCACAGCTCACAGCGACCTGCAGCTCTTGGGCTTAGGCAATTCTCTTGCCTCAGCCTCCTGAGTAGCTGGGACTACAGGGGCCCGCCAGCTATACTTTTGTTGCAGTTTGGCCAGAGCTGGATTCAAACCCTCCACCCTCAGTATATGGGGTCAGCACCCTACTCACTGAGTCACAGGCATCGCCCAGAAAAGAACTTTCAATTCATGTCTCTAAATGCAACAAAAGTATTTTTCATTAATTGAAGTGAATAAAGATATTTTTGTTGAATAAAAAATAAAGGGTGTTCTTTATTACCAGATCTGCTAGAAAGGAAATACTAAAGGTATTGATTTATACCAAAAGAGAATAATACCAGAGAGATTCGTATAGGCAGTGTGTAGTTGGAGCTTGTCTTTTTAATCCATTTGGACACTTCATTTCTTTTGATTGAAGAATTGAATCCATTTACACCCAAGGTAACAACCGATCTTACACAAGAACTTACTGTCCTTCTTTCCTTTCTTCCCTCCCTCCCTCCTTCCTTCCCTCCTTCCTTTCTTCTTTTTTATTCATTCTCTCCTCCCCATTCTTATTTATTTTGGAGACTTAGTTATTTTCTGTAGTGCTAGTTTGATTCCTCACTCCTTATAATTTGCATAACTCATAGTCGTTTGCTTTGTGGTTACCAGAAGGAGTATAAAGTGATAGATGAATTAAAAGTAAGAGAATAGGGAAATTACCATGTAATACTAACCAAAGGAAAGCTGGAGTGTCTATATATCAGGCAAAGTAAGCTTCAAAAAGAAAAAAGGAGATATTACCAGGAATTAAAAGGGCCCTTATGTAACGACAAAACAGGCGATACACAGAGGGCATTATTATTCCAAGTATGTAGGCACTTAACAACAGTTCTTCAGAACTGATAGAATTGGATGGAGAAGTAGGCCCATTTGCCATATTATTTGAATATTCAACCTCTACTTTTCAAAGACAACAGCTAGTTTTCAAAAATAAATTTAACAATTTGAAGGATAATCAGCAAGCCCATCGAGAAAGTGAACAACATAATCCATCATCTTGACTTAACTGTTATCTCCAAAACAGTCTACCTTAAAAGTAACATCAGAGTATACACAAACATTTCCTTTTCTCAAACACACATTATTCAACAAGTTAGAACATAATATGGAGCAGACCTTAACAAATTTAACTACGAATTGGAACGATAACAGGCATATTATTTGAACATAAAAGAATTAAATAAAAATTTAATAACAGGAAGATAGCTTCAATACAACATTGTATTTGAAGTCCTACTAGAGGTAATAAGACAAGTAAATAGGTTGTAGCCATTAAGATTGTGTATTAATAATAATAGAGGTGTTGAAATTTGAGGATACAAGTCAGTATGTAAAAATAAATTCATTTCCTTTCCATTTAGTAAAGATGAACAAATAGCCAGGTGTCATGGTGGGTGCCTATAGTCCCACCTACTTGGGAGGCTGAGGCAAGAGAATGGCTTAAGCCCAAGAGTTGGAGGTTGCTGTGAGCGGTAACACCATGGCATTCTACCCAGGGCAACAGATTGAGACTCTGTCTCACAAAAAAAAAAAAAAAAAAAAAAAAATCGTATCAAAAAAGAAAAGGATGCTTGCTGTTTATAATATGATGGCAATGCATACAATTCTGATATAAAAATTAAGAAAATAGGTGAAGAATTATTTTGAAAAAAGGTAAAAACAAGTTTGAAATATAACAAAGGAGAGTTAAATTAATAGTGAGATATACAGCCTTCAGTAACCAAAAGACTCAACATCTTTTAGATGCAATTCTCCCCCAAAGTGATCTATAGATTCAACCCAATTAATACCAAATTCTCATCAGACACTTATGTAGACATCAAGAACATAAGCTGAAATTTTCTATTGAACAGCAAGTTAAGTACAAGACAAGTTTGAAAAGAAAAACAATTGGAAGAACAAGAGAATAGAACATAGAGTTTACAAATAGAAGCAAACAAATATTGAATTGATTTTTGACCCTCAATGTTAAAGCGTACTTTATTCAGCAATGAAATGGTGCTGGGACAGTTAAATATGTATATTCCAAAACAATGAACTTCAGTATTCAACTTCCATATATTATGCTTACAAAAAGGATCAGAAACCTAACTGAAAAACCTAGTATTATTAAACCTCTAGGAGAAACCATGAGAAAAAATCTTTATAATCTTTTATAACCTTTATAAAAAATCTTTATAACCTTTATAACCTTATAACCTTTATAACCTATAACCCCCTAGGCAAAAAGTCCTTAGATAAAATGACAAAATCCACTAAATAAAAAACAATTGATAAATTAGACTTGACTAAAATTAAAATTTTTGAGAGACACTTTAAGGAAAAAGGGGCATGCAATAGACTGAGAGAAATATTTGCACATTAAATGTCTGTCAAATTATTTGTATCTAGACTAAAGAACCATCATACTCATTAACAGGAAAACAAATTATCCAAAAATGAGCAAAATATTTGAATGTATCACAAAGGTAACAATACAAATGTCTAATAAACGTGTGAAAAGTTACCATTCTATACCTACTAGAATGGATAATAGTTTAAATTAAAACAGAAGAGAAAAAAAACTGAAAGCAAATGTTGACAAGGATACACGGCATCTGGAACATTCCTACTTGTTGATGCTGGGAATGAAGCCCGGAACTACTCTTCTGGAAAACACTTGATAGTTTCTTGCACAGTTAAGCAGACACTTACTGTGGGAGATCTGACAATGTTCATTCCAGAAGAAAGGAGGGGCCGTGCCTGTGGCTCAAAGGAGTAGGGTGCTGGCCCCATATACCAGAGGTGGTGGGTTCAAACCTGGCCCCAACCAAAAAAAAAAAAAAAACAGAAGAAAGGAATTCCAAAATTCCTTTGAGGGTATACTAGACGCTGGCATCTGTGCTTAGCTTCCTAAAGGAAGTACTTCAAATGTAACCGTGGTGACATTCATCAATGAGGTATGAGCATTTTTTTTCTAGGTTGAGTTTGTGAACTTACTTGTCAGACCTTGTAGTTCCAAGCAATCCCAATTTGAGATATTTACTGAATACAACTGAAAACTTCTATTCACCAAAAGAATCATGCATATACAAGTTGTGTGATGTATACAGTCACTCTGTTCACAACAGCCCCATACTGGAAACAAACCAAATGTTTGCTCACTAGGGAACAAACAAAATGAGGTCTATCCATTGAATGGCATATTTTTGAATGATTTAAACTACAACTTCTCAATCAAAAGGAATAAATTTCGATTCCTACTTATGCAAGTATTGACATAGATGGATCTCAAATATATTGCTAAATAAAAGAAAACAGATTGAATGGATACCTGGTGTATATTTTCATTTTTATGACATTTTGGAGAGGCAAATTATAAGAACAGAAAAATCAGTAGCTTTTTGTTAGATTCCTACATCAGCAGGTGGGAATGCTCCAGATGCCGTGTATCCATGTCAACATTTGATTTAGGGGAGTAGTTGACTAAATTTTGTTTAAATTAAAAAATATACTATTAATATATAATTTCCTTTGATAATAATAAAATGATAACTCACATTCACGCAATTACTTCTATCATCATCTAATCCAATGCAATCACAGCCTAAAATGTAAGGGGTCGATTAATGCTTACTTTAGGTAACAGAACTTTGGTAAATAAAAACAAAATAGGAAAAAATAAAAACAAAAAATAAATAGAGATGGTCATCACATACGGACAAGATAGTTCTATATATTAAAATTGGCTGTGAGAAATATACTGAGAAGGATAGGGTTCAAGCCTTTCTTAAATAGCCTGGCTATCTGGAGTTTGCTTATACCAGTGGTTCTCAATCTTCCTAATGCCACAATGTATTTTCATTGTTAAAAAGGGGTCGCGACCCACAGGTTGAGAACCACTGGCTTATACATCTTTCAAAGGTTCTCAAACTTCCTCTCTTCACATGATCTTACTTCCCTGTGTTCAGATTGCATTCTGACCCATATGTGAATCACTGCTTAGATTCTTGAAGGTCTATTCCATTTTAATTTTAAAGATCCAAATTTCTCTCCAGTATTCTGACATTCTGAAGTTTTCTGATCCCATGTTTATGTGGATAGGTCCACAAGCTCCATTTTAAACACAAGTTGCTTCTGCTTTTATTTGCTGTTCTTCAACCTGTTTGCAATGAAGTGTGGCCTCAGTGGTCTACTTCACTTAATCATTTGGTTCAGCGTAGCAAAGCTTGTGTATGTATTTACTCCCCTAGAGGACCAAGGATGCATTTCACTAGCCTCCATCAGTCATTTTGTCATTATTCCAAACAACTGTCCTCCACTTTGGTAATTTTCTTGCCCACAACTGTCTTGAGACACATGTTTTCAGCTGTGATCTGTGAGAGTGATTGGCAGGAACTGAAGTCTTGCATATCTCTTTTTCTTAATCACAGCAGACAGGGCATTTGGAAATTCCAACACCAATCTACAACAGTCTCATTTGAGAAATACTGCTGCATAGCACGCCTGGTCCTGTGAAGCGTCAGAAGGAAAAATCAATAAGAAGATACGCTGTTGAATAAAGCAAATTAAACAGCATCAAGCGTTCCTTTTTAATAAATTTAAAACCTTCTGAGGAAATTGTGTTTTACTTGCCTTTATTAAAGAAAAAGGGCCTTTATTTTTAGCTTAGAAGGTAATGCGATATTAGAATTTATTTGTCTTTACGTTGTAAGTAAAAGGGAATGTAGTAGAAAGTGGCTTCAAATAGACGGGATTAACTACTTTATGTAACTTGCAGATTTACAAGTATGGCTCCTTTCAGCACCAGTATAATCCAGAACCCTCCATTGGTGACATCCAAAAACCCAGTTTCATTCTATCTACTGTTACGCTTCCTTCACTATTAGCTGGCTATCTTTTGTTTCAATTGATCACTAACATCAGCTCCAGACATGGTTCACTGTTCAGACTCAACGAGTGTGCGAGAATCTCTTCTTTAAATATCCAATGAAAACAATTGGTTTCAACCCTTACTGAACGAACTAGGTGACTACTCCTGATTCAGTCATGTCACTGTGGATTGACATCAGCCATGGTTATAAAGCCTTCCCTATAATGGTTTAGTATTGAGTACATTGAATACTTGGTTTTCCATTCTTGTGATACTTTGCTATGGAGAATGTGTTTCAACCTCGTCCAGGTGAACAAAAAGATGTAGTCTCCATCTTTTCTTACACCACAGTTCATTCATCTAATCATGGGATGATGGGCCAACTACATGCCCACATGAAAGGATAACACAATAATATTCCAGTGAGAGGGGAAAAGGGAGGGAGGAGGGTGCTTGTCTGGTTCTCATCTTATACAATGTGAAGGTTTTCAGCACCCCCACTGGGGGAAAGGCTCAACTACAAGGTGAACTCTACCTTAGAAACAAAAACAATGCAACCTGAAGATTTGTACCCTCCTATTAATCTGAAATAAAAATGAAATAGTTTTCCTTGAAACACTAACAATAAAAAGAGAGATGAGTTGTCTGCATGCTTTAGTTATTGTACCCTTAGCTGAGCAGAAGCTTTTTAGCTTTCTCTGAAATAAATTTTTAAAAAGTGAAGTTTATTGGAGAGTCTCAAAAAAAAAATACAATAAACAAGCATGGATGAGTTGACAACTAATTGTTTACAATATCAAAAAATGCAGATAGTTCAGTAGTGGGAAAATTCCTGCTGGATGAATAAATTAATCAAATAAGACAATTCTAGGCTTGCCTGGGAGTAGCGTTATGGGGAAATCTCACTACTCAACTTTTATTTCCCCACATTTAAAGTGAATACATTAACTTCTATGTAGAGTTTTTATGAGAATTTGAATAAGTAACACATACAAAACCAACCAAAACATAAAATTTACTTGTTTATCATATATTTATTATTATTATTAAAGCTGGGGTTTCATTATGTTGCCTTGCCTGGCCTCTATCTTCTGGGTTCAAGTCAGCTTTCTGCCTTAGCCTCTGGAGAAGCTGGCAATACACATGTGCCACTGAGCTGTAATGGACATGTGTCACTAAGCCCACCTGAAAAGTATAATTTTTGGAAGTGATTTTTTAAAAGTATCTAGGTGTCATTTTAAAGAATCATTTGCAATATAGCACAGCTACAGATTTTGTTAAAATTGCAATTGTTCCATTCAAACCTGAGCACTTGAAAGGCAATGCGACAAAATAGAACAAAAAAAATATATAAATTGATTTTGAGAGAAAATTTTCTTGGTAAGTGGCTGGTGCACTTACAGAGAACTTGTATTCAAAACTTATATTTTCATGGCAATCACTCTACTTTTCCTTTTAATGAGAAATAAGTAATTCTGGAGAAGAACATAAGGATGAAATAGATGATTGTTTCAAGCAAATTATAGAAACATATGAGTCCACTTAATTTTTAGGTGTTCCCATCCCTTGTTCTTTTCTTTTTCAGCTAACTTTATTTTCTAAATGGCACGTGTCTAACAAAAGCAAAATTCAGTAAAAAATATCCTAGGGGGGGAAAGAACCCATGTAGAGAATAGGCAAAATGTAATTATAATAATTTTTTAATAGATTAAATAATTTTAACTAAATATATGCTACACAAAATAGATCAGTTTATATTTACCTCTACATATGGGTATATATATGTGTTTATATACATCTATATAATCCATGTAATACATGAGTTAATATATATATAAGCTATGCAAATGTCTTATATTAATATACATTTTAGTTTTATATGTATTTGAGGGTGCATATCCATATATACAGAGTTAAATAATCAAGGAAACAGTTCTTTAATATTAACTTTTAAAATTATGTTGCTTAATTGTCTGCTCTTTAAACATTGTAAGAGACTGAAATATGTCGCTCAAAAGTAGTTTGTTAGCACAAAATACAAAGAATTATCGAGCTGAAGACAGTTTAGAAGAAGGCTCCCTACCCTTTCTTTACCTGAAAGCAAATAGTTTTAGGCAAAGTCACAGTTGTACAAAGTCAAAAGATATCTTGTTTCCTTCTATAATGGAGGTATCAAAGGCGAGCCACTAAGATGACATCAGCCTGGCAATGTTACCAGAACGATCTACGTCAACGAGGTTTACTAACTACTCATTAACTGCCAGGTATTTACCTTTACACATTCTTAAAATTTACTTTTCTTTGTTCAAGATGCTATAAAAGTTGGCATTCAAAGCCACATCTCTGAGAAAAACTCATTCCCCTGGGTGTCTCCCAAGTACTGAATATATGAAACACGCGTTAATACATTTCTATTTTTCTCTTACCTGCCTTTTTGTTTTAGCAATCTGCTACAACTAAGAACCTATGAAAGTTGAAGGAAAATTATTTTCCTTCCCCCATAGAGCCAATATTCAAAAAATAAGAATAAAGTTGTACTGCATATAAATTATAACAGTTTATTAGCTTGCTTATACAGGTAGATGTTCCTTAAATCAAACAAAACTAACAAATAAGAGTGCATTGAATATACAATGATTAAAAGCATTTTCACTTTCTTTTCTCATAATTACAATTCTAACTTAATGTCACAGCCGCACTGATTTTTAATGACTTTAAAAGTAAACTTTATGAGAACAGGCAGTTCCAGGAACAATCAAGGAGCTTGATGAACCAAAGAATGTGGAAGCATTAGTTTTCCCTTTGGCCTATGATTATACCAAGTCTGAGATATTTGAAACCACTTGGTACAGCAAGAAAAACATGCTTTATAAATCCAGGAAATGATATGTGAAACTTAAGACAGAAGCTCGTAGCTTGAAAAGCCAATACTCTTGCCTTTTAAAAAATTAACACAGATTTAAAGTATTACTGATGCAATGCAGGAGACATAACTACATCACTAATAACCCTTCTATTTGCCCATGATGACTGTTAGCAAATCATAAAGAAAGGGCTTGACTCCCACTGCTTAGTAACTATGTGAAATTCGGGAAATTTACTACTTCACCTACCCACATTTCTGTTTCCTCATCTAAAAATGAAAAATAACAATATATATATATATAATGTTTATGAAAATCATATAGCCTATATAAATAATCTTCTAATTCAGGGCCTGGGATATCATGGGTACTGATTTAAATAAAGTGTATTGCTGTATTTAGGTAGATTTAAGGGGGGTACAAGTGCAGTTTTCTTTAATGAGTATATTGCATAATGGTGAAGTCTGGGTTTCTAGTGTACCTATCACCTGAACAGTATATATTGTACCCATTAGGTAATTCTTCATACCTCACCCCCTTCCCATTCTTCTACCTTTGGGGTCTTTAGTGACTATGATTCCAGTCTGTACCACCATCACCATGCATACCCATAGCTTAGTTCCCTCTTAGTGATGACATATAATACTTGAACTGAGCAAATACTTTAAATAAGTTATACTAGGTAAATAATAGAGAATCCTTTGATAATCAAAAATTTTTGTAAAGAAAAGAAAAAATGAATAAGACCTTTCATTAGCCAGGCGTTGTGCGGGTGCCTGTAGTCCCAGCTACTTGGGAGGCTGAGGCAAGAGAATCACTTAAGCCCCAGAGTTTGAGGTTGCTGTGAGCTGTGACACCACAACACTCTACGGAGGGCAACATAATGAGACTCTGTCTCAAAAAACAAACAAACAAACATCTCTGTTCCAATGTACTTTCCCTTAGTACATGGAAATTTTATATTTTTTGAACTATTATGCATCAAGGCAATATACAGTTATAGAAGATTTGAAAAATAGTAAAAATTCTTAAAAAACCTATCTCTTCAAGGAACTAAGTCTGACATATAAACTAGATTTTTTAAGCATAAATGCTCCAATTCACAATTGATAAGGAAAAATTAATTCTGATTGGACTATTCGGTATAAAAATGCTTTCACAACACTCAACTAACTTATTTACTGGAAAAATCAATATAAGAGGACTGGTGTGTTTTTTTAAACTGTTATACAACAGTCATCTTAGTCTTTAATGAGGGCTGTTTATGGTAGCTTTGACTGCATATCTTACTCAAAAGGGGAAAAGTACTGAAACCCAGAAAACTGTTTGCAATTTCACTGAGCCCAAGCACAATCTAAGACTCATTCATATTATAATAAACATGATAAATTGATAACTCCAATTGCACTTTGAAGATTTCCAGTGCAGAGGTGTAGCTATTATACCAGTGCTGTTATGACTTATGCCAATAGTGCTAACACAAATTTGTAACTGTTATTTGATGTTCAGTAAAGTTGCAATACTCATATTTTTTTAATCTCGGAATATTAGAGGCAACACGTTCACATACTTTATTTTGCAGAAACTGATATTTCTTGTTTTTTACAAATTGATATTTTAAATGTATAGGCTGCTGATTTCAGAAGCAAGATTTTATGATTTTTAAAATGAGTGAATGTTTTTAAATGGCGTCAAGTAACATGCAGAAGATTAAATAATAATTGCCATATGATAGGAATATGTATGATATGTATAATATAATAATATATATGAAGGTTGATATTTTATATATGTTAACATGAGGCTCAGTTCTAAGATTTATGATTAGTAACTCCTTTAAGTCATCATTCTTCCACCATTTATGGCCTCAAAGACTAATCTTTTTGTGCCTCAGTTACTCACCTGTAAATAAGAAAAAAATTTTGCCCTGTGCTCGCTTCGGCAGCACATATACTAAAATTGGAACGATACAGAGAAGATTAGCATGGCCCCTGCGCAAGGATGACATGCAAATTCTTGAAGCGTTCCATATTTAAAAAAAAAGAAAAAGAAAAAAATTTTGCCCTTTACTCTTCCTTTATAAAAGTTCTGTAGAAATCAAAGGTGGCTTTGCATTCTATTAAGGTTGTCTATTACAGTGGTTGTGCTTATTTGAGTTCTATAAGCCCAAAGGAAAATTATCCTGGGAGTTGAATTGAGTGCAGCAAGCCAGCATTTTATTTATTTTTTCTTTATCTTTATTGTATATTTCACCCAAATACCATCATCATTTTCACAAACATTTTCTTCAAAAACTTTAGAAGTATTGTTTGTCATACGTGGCTCATGTAAGTTCTGGAATTTATTTATGATTGATGTGAACTAGAGGTTTAGTTTTTATGTGCCTATTAATAAGCAATTTTATTAGAAATATTTATCAAAGTGCATTCTTCTTGCTGATTTGTAATGCTATCACTTTCCAATCCAAGATTCTTTATACAGTAGGCTTTAATGCTGGCCTCCCTCTTCATTTTCACCTTTTAATTAATCTATGCTTGTGCCACCCAACTCAATGTTAACTTCTCCCTTTATAATTATTCTTGATGTTGAATAAGGAGTTCTTTGTTATCTTCTTTAAAGATAAACTTCTTTAAAACTAGTCAGCTATTTTTGGCTTTTTCCTATGAATGCTAGAAGCAGTTTAGTAGAAATTTTAGTTAGAATTGTGCTGAATTATTGATAAATTTGGAGAAAATTAGTTTCTTTGCCACATTATGTCATCACATCCATGATCTTTGCACATTTTTCATTTATTCAAAACTTTTATTTTTCTCTACTCATATTTTGTAGTTTTTGCCAATAAAGTCCTTTCACATTTTTTATTGACAGGGCCAGAGTTTCTTGGATAATATGTTATAACACATAGTGCAACACCTTTTTCTGGATTTTGCTAGGATGTTCATTTTTCAATAATGGTGATATTTATTTCTAGGTTTTGTCTACTAGTAATACATGTAAGAATCGCTCAGAGTATATCATGAAGCTCAGCTTCTTTTTTTTAAAGTGTTTTTAATAGATAATACCTACAAATTGTAAAATAGCAAAAAGAAAAGAAAAAAAGATAGGTAAAAACCATCCGGTAAGAAAAGTTTTCCTCTCTTTTTATCTTACTATGTGAGTTTCATTATTATTCAGTTGTGGTGAAACGACAGAAGGGGAGAAAACTGACATTGAAATGATAGTGTGTTTCTCATAGTTCTCAAAAGGAGGGGACATGTGACACCATAGAGGGCCACACAGGGAAATGTCAGGGCAGGGCAGGAGACAGAGAGAACAAGGGTGACACATGAGTAAGAGCCTTTATTGCAGTTTCTGTGGGAAGGAGTCAGGCTAAAGATGTGTAGGATCGGCTGGTTTAAATAATCTCAGGGATGTTTGGGAACAAAGGTTCCCTTACTGCCTTGTACCTGGTCTTGTGTTATTTTTAGGACAGGGAAATAGGGGACATTGTGGCAAAGATGTAAGAACCCTATAAGGAATAGATAAGGGCTTGAGGTTTGTGCCCTGGATTCATTGGTTTGCTTTGGAAATGTGGGCACACAAGTGAATTACCACTTCCAACCTTGGGATGAGCAGTCTTTTCAGGGTCTGCAAGGTCACACCTGTCAAAACATCAGAAATAACCAAAAATGAAAAAGCCCGATTAATATTCCATTTCTATTCTTTAACCACACAGCTTTCCTCTCTAGATGTGAACTGTGTTAATTATTGTAATTTCAGAGATATTCTATATGTTTTAAATATAAGTAATCGCACATCGCTTTTCACAAAGAATCACACACTATACATGTAACACATTTTGTCTTTCAGTCAACAATATATAGGGACTTTTAAAAACGTTAGTACATCTAAATTTAGTTTTATTTATTTTGCCAGTTCTGCAAAATTCCATTAGCTTGATATATTATACTTCACTTAACCACCCCCTCTTTTTTTTGAATGAAGAACTTTATTTCAATATTTTGGTGGGATAAATAATACCACAGTAAATATGTTTATTTGTATTTAATTAACACATGTGTAACTACTAGAAATTAGAAAAATGCTGATTTTAAAAGCCATGCATTTGATATTATGGGATAGACAGATAGATGGATACATAGATGGATAGTCTACAGTTTGCAGAGAAAGCTTGTTTCCCTCATTCCCAAGGTCACTACAAAGTATTTTTCAGAGTTTCATCTTGGGATAAAGCATGCTCTGTGTGTATATGTATGCATAAACATAAGCAATGTGTACATATTTATTTTATATATATGTCTACTATAGATATATTGGTTCTTGATATTTTTATTTAGGATTTTTTTTGCAGCTATACCCAAAATATTTTCTTATAAACTTCCTTTCTCATAGTCTCTTTTTATGATTTTGATATCAGTATTCTCCCAGTTTCATGAATACCATTGGGAATCTATTTTTCTACATTTTAAAAGTATTAAATAAGAATGATCTGTTTCCCAAATATGTGATAAAACTTAATTTAAATTTTTTGTGGCTGTTTTTCATTAATTTCAAGTCAGGATTCACCTGTAATTTTTTATCTATTTTAGAATTCTGTGGTTTAACTTCATGAAAAGTCTTAATGATGTTGAATGTAAAAATTTAGAACTAACTGGGCGGCGCCTGTGGCTCAAGGAGTAGGGCGCCAATCCCATATGCCGGAGGTGGCGGGTTCAAACCCAGCCCCGGCCAAAAAAAAAAAAAAAAAAAGAAAAAAAAATTTAGAACTAACTTAGCATTCAATTTATTTTATTAAAAATTGAGAAATAAATTTAAATGAGAGAACTGAGTTATACTAATGGAAATCAACTATTTTTAATTAAAAAATACATCCCTCAAATTTTCCACAAATAATGAAATCTTGACATTTCATATCTAATGCTATTCATTACCTTTAAACCTCTAAATGTGTTTTCCTTGGAGTTCTTGTTCACTTATTTGTCTTTCCTTTAATGTATTGGTTTTGGAGTGATGACACAGCTAGGATAACCTTGCTCTGTCAAAAATAGTTACAAGATACCCAAGAACATGTTACTAGTGGGCATATTTTGTTAACACACTACGATTAGGTTTCTGATCCTTGGCCAGCTCTCTTTAAACTTACCCCATTCTATGGGGGTAAATAAAAAGAACAACCTCCTGCACAGAGTATCTTCCTTCCCTTCCTTCCTTTTTGTTCTTAAGCTTGAGCCCTAGATTTCATTATGAAGCCTCTTTTACAGATGAGTGACGGCAAGAACAGCTGATGTTTTCCTTCATATAACATGCTGCTGCCAGCCGAAATCACCTTTCTCTTCAGCACAGAAGCATTGACATAATAGCTTTAACCCAATACAACTGTCACCGAGTTTACAAAATATTTTATCTTATACAAAAACAAGCAATTTTTTCCATATCCCGTTTCACAAATTGAAACCACAAATCTGTTTAATGATAATTTTTAAAATGCCTGCAGTTGCACTCCTGATATCTATCAGAAATAGTACAATGCTAGAACAATGATGGGAATTATTTGTTATTTTAAAATGTTGTTCTCTTGTCTGAGATAATTAAGCGATACTCCAAAAAGTTTGCCAAGATGCCATGTAGTAAAAGACTGTATCTATTTTGGCCACCACAGCAGACCTTCCCATAGTTGCATTGCTCTTATTGAGGTTTTTTTTCCCCAAGCATGAGGGTGCATGGGCTTAGCTGCATTAATATTCAAACATCAGCTGGGAAAACTTTTCTCCTTTCTGACAGTTCCATCATGAATCTTGCCTCTGCATACCAAGACAAGCCAAAAGAATAGTGAGAATCTATCAGATGTAATTAACTTCTGTATCTGAATACCTTCACTTCTCAAAACTCATTGAAGAGCATGACACTGTATTTGTGGAGAGTTAATAGATACAAATTTATATTTAATGCGACGTGTCATAGTTTATTTATTTTTTGATCCTGAAATTATTTTCCCTAGTCAGTGTGAATTTAGTGAGTTATAAAAAGCGAACACTAGCTTTGGAATTTGGAATTTCAATGGACTTAATGTATGGAGAAACAGGGAGTTTTGTAAGTATGCCAGAGATCATGATTGAATGTACTTTAGTGTGGGAATTTTTTTAAAAGAAAAGTGCTACACCAGTGGTAGTCATATTCATTCATAAAGTTTGATTTTAAAAGCTAAATTTCAAAAAAAGCTTGGCAATCAATTATTGTTTGCAATTATTTTTTGATGCCAAATTTAAGGGCCATTTGTAGGCCCAATTTCGGGAACAAGTACTTACTACCCAAATTAGTTAATTACACCCATTATTACTCAGCAAATGAAGTTATCTTAGTATACACAAACAAGAAAGCACCACTTAAAATGAGTCCTCATCCCTTTCTCCCAGGATTTGTATTGCTCTATTATTATTTTAATAAGTGGGAATTAGAACACTCTTTTCTTTTCCCATTTCCATCAGCACAAAGCTTATTTATTGATTTATTTTTGCAGAGGTCACAACTAAAAGTAACCATTTGGCTCAACTTCAGTACCAAAGGAGAACCCTTCAATGGCTTTTAACACTTAATTGGTTAGACTAGAATGAGTGAAAATATCCTGGGCATTCAGACCCACTGAACCCTGAAGACAAGTACAGAGTCACTTGGCTATTAGATTAGTTTAGAAACAAATTCTTACGTATTTGTCCTCCTCTCATTCGATGAATACATCGTTGTGAATTATTTAATAGTTCTTTTTTGTTGTTGTTGTTGTTTGGCCAGGGCTAGGTTTGAACCCACCACCTCCGGATATGGGACCAGCGCCCTACTCCTTGAGCAACAGGCGCTGCCCTATTTAATAGTTTAAACACAAAAAACAAGTATAAACACCAGTACACAGTTTTTTACTTAATTGCACTCTAGAAGAATCATCCAATTATGTTGTATTTGTTAAACTGAAAGGTATCTTTCTGATCATTAAGTCAAACCCTTAGCTTTAGAGAAACAGAATCTGAAGCTCAGACAGAAAAGACTTGCCCATTGCCAAGCAATTGGAACTCTATGATCCTACCAAAGTCTGTCGCAACTTGTTGCCTGACCCTGAATGACTTTTTTTTTTCTTTTTTTGCAGTTTTTGGCTGGGACTGGGTTTGAACCTGCCACCTCTGGCATACAGGGTGGTGCCCTACTCTTTTGAACGACAGGCTCCGTCCCCCCCCCCCCGCATGACTTTTAATTCCATCTGTAGCTGTGGCTTCCAGTTTCATGTGTCTAGAGCTTCCACCATCATTCCATAATTGAGAGCAATTCAAATGTTCCTTTAAGGGAAGTTTCTCTCACCTGCTCTCTAATCCCCGTAGAATATGAGCTTTCCTTTTTCTATATCTGCATAATCCAGCGATATGTAATCTTCAGTCTATGACGGATTCACTTTTATAATAGCTATATTATATAGTATGTACTTGTTATAAATGTTTTTCTTTTAACACTCATCAGGCCACAACTTTTTGAGGACATTTCACTTATCTTGGAATATTTTTGATTGTATCTAACAGAGCATACTGACATTTGAAACAATAGATAGAAATATGTATTTATTTTTTCATTCCTGAGACACTGTAATTGGGAGCTAGATGATCAGCACACACAGGACAAAGAAATGTAAAGATTATTGGAAACTCATCAGGGAGGAGGATAAAGGGGGTGAGACCTAAAAACTTACCTATCAGGTACAGTGAATGCTATTCTGGGGAAGGGCACATTAATCCTCTTGACTTAAGCATTATGCGAAGTATCCTTGTAAGAAAGAAATTGTACCTGCTTTATATTTTAAAATAAATAAATAAATAGATAGATAAATAAATAAATAAATAGATAAATAAATAAGTTTTAGAATTTTTCTTTGTCACCATATTTAACTCAGGTTTCTGACTCTCCCTGCAATGTATTTATGACTTTCCTTCTACTGTATTTATTGCCTTGATAGTGTATATGAATAAGCAGATCATCCATCTTCTCCTTGGCTAAAATGATAAACACAAATAGAAAGTGAAATCGCTTTGCGTTTTTTAAATACTACTTATCATATCTTTGTCCAAAATAATGTGCTTCTCCACTGTCAAGGAAAAACTAGGCCAGACATGACAGACATTCAAAATAGAATTTATTCATACCTATTGTAATAGAGAGATTAACTCAACACTCTTGAAACAAAAGGTGAGAAATTTTTGTTAGGTATTTAACAAATTAAGTATTGGGGTGAGCTCCTGGAGCAGTAGGAATTAGTGGGGAGGTAGGTTAAGATGACTTGGCCACCTATACTTGCCAAGGAGTTCTTATATAAATTAGGCTCCCAAACTCTTAAGGTGACTAAAAGATAAGGACCTTAATGTTCATGCTAATTGCATTAAAAAAACAGCATTTCCTGATTCTCAAGAAAGATGCTCCTGTTTTGTAAATCTGGCAAGAGGCATAGAGAAAATTTACATCTTAAAGGGAAAGGGAAATAATTTGCATTGTAACTTACCTAAAGAAAATATCCCTTAAAAGACAGAGCTGTAGTCTATCCTTAGTGAGAATATTGTCTAAAGGTTAATCAAGCTGATGGGAACTTCAGGGCTATCGTGTGATCACAATCTAGTAACCTAATGTATTATATTAACTGCAATACTATATCATTATTTATGCTGCTAGCTGCAAATAATAGAAAACATGTCAAAATGACTAATTGATAAGGACAACTTTTTTGTTTCTTTTTTACTTAAATAGCATTTTCTAGGGAATGCAGTTACAGGGTTAATTAACCGAATATCTCAATGATACCATTGAAAACTGTTTATTATGTTGTGATTTTTGGTCTTCTGGGTATATGCCCAGCAGAGAGATAACGCCGGAAAGGCTATGTTAACCACTGTGATAAAAATGTGTCAAATGGTTTATGAAGTGAGTGTATGATGCCCCATAATCATATCATTGTATACAGTTATGATTTAATAAAAAAAATTAAAAAAAAAATAAATAAAATAAAATAAAAATAAAAACTCAAAAAAAAAAAAAAAAAAAAAAAGAAAACTGTTTATTGCCATTCACTGGCTGGTAAAATTCCTCATGATCACAAAATTGGAAATACATTTTTTAGGTGCTTCTTGCAATAAAATAAAAATGTCTCTCAGAAAAATTTGAATCAATTATAAGCTTTTAAGATAATTTTCTCACATATCATGGCTAGAATTTTATCACATGTTCTTTCCTAAGCTAAGTCTATAATATTATGATAATAAATCAGAATTTATTGATTAGCTTAACATCAATAGGACTTTCTCCTGAATTCCTTGAGGAAAGATGAGATAAAATAGTTTTTTCACATATGAAAAAGTAGAAATGATTTTGTGGCAGATAACCAATAATATAAGAATAAGATACTAAAAAAAGCAGCTATGGTCTAAAATGTTTTGTTGCACTATTTGAAACTTAGTATAATTAAACAATTGCATTATGGCAATATATAAAATGAGTTCTGTAAACATCTTAAAGCATATCTTCTTCCTAAATTTAACAGTCCCAGGTTGACTGTGTTTCTCACCAACTGACAATAAATATTGACTCCCACTTTGATTTCTATTAATTTGCTGGAGCTGCTCACAGAACTCAAGGAGACACTTGTTTTTTCTAGTTTATTATCAGGGATAATAGCAGCAGGTGTAATGAAAAGTATGCACGTGAAGAGATGTATACACAAGATATGGGAAGGAACAGGGAGCATCCGTGCCCTCCCAGGGACCCCACCATCCGGAAGCTCCACGAGTTCAGTTATCTGGAAGTTCTCCGTACTGTGTGTACTTCTTGCTTTTATAAAGACTTCATTGAGATAGGCATGATGTCAAACGATCTATGAACCAAGTGTATGGTGCCCCACGATCATACTAATGTACACAGCTATGGTTTAATAAAAATAAATAAATATAAAAAAAAGAGATAGGTATGATGGAAGCATGGACACCCCATAGCAAAGCATTTGGACAGAAAAGACATGTTCTATGACTAATAGATTGAGTAGGAGAAAATCCAGCAAAGGACTGTCCGGATTATTCTTCGCCTTGGTGTGGAGCACTCTTTTCTCTGGAGTAGAGTCTAGGGCCCCTTCCAAAATGCGGGGCTTAGGACCTACAATCCAGTCGATATAGGTCAGAGAATGTCTTTATGTACAGCTCCAAGGAAGAAAGATGGAGGGAAATTCCCCCCGTGGGGAGGAAAAGAAGTAAATGAAAGAAGGGCAGAAGAGGGACAGAGAGGAGATTCTGTGTTCTGAGGCCTGCTTCTGAGGTCTAAAGCACCTTATCTCATAATATCACAGGAGTTACTCGGCCTCCTTCTCCAACAACATAGCTTTCTTTCCTGTAAGATGTCTTTATTATTTTGCCATCTATACATGTGTCTGAATGTATTATGTATAATTATCTTACTTGTTTAATTTTTGTTTTTACAAGTTGACTATATTATATGTGTGTTTGTACTCTGTTTTTTATTATCCTGTATTTTATTTGTTCAATCATATTAATATATTTTATGTGAACCGGTTGTTAGCCATCTGAAATTGTTTTTTGGTGGATGGTAAATATAAGGATGATATGATTTTTATAATTTGTATAACTGATTTTCTCAAACCATTTATTAATAATTTTTAATAACATTATTTGTTTTTCTTTGATGTATATCAATTACCAACATGATGCATTTCACTTTGATATCAAGAACTCCTCATAAGGTATGATGTCACTCCTATCATGTATTGTATTCATATATGAGAATATTTTTAAGAACTCTCTACTGTATGGAATTCTCTACATGCTGATATCTAACAGTATGATGTTTCCAGCTCATATAGCTTTCAAGTAATTCTTGACATTGGGAAACACAAGCCACTCACTGTGTTTTTCTTCAAAACTTTCTTAAATATTAATAGGCCTCTATTTATATACATACATATCTATATCTATACCTAAATCTATATCCGTCTATACATACATGCGTATATATAATTTTTGGTTTCTCTTTGTCACATTTTAATTTAAAAAAATCATCCTGTGGTTATAATTAAAATTTACACTGAATTCAAACACTTATTAAAAGAGAATTGACACATTAAAAATCATTGAATTTTTTCTTAATAACTTAGAAAATTATCGCGTCTTCTGTAAGGCCTCTAATTTAATTTTATATTTATCTTCAGAAAGCTTGTACATATGTTGAATTCATTTCCAATGACTTCATGTTTTTCATTGTTATTAGAAATAATACATCTTATACATCTAGCAATTTCATAACTCAATAATAATAATTTTTCTAACAAGTTGGAGGGTTATTTTCCTTCTTTTTTCCACTAAGCTACCATCACAATTTCTCCAAATACTGAAAGTTTTACTTTCTTTTTAATCTTATTTCTTTTGATTTTTCTTTTCTTATAAGCTGCCTGGTTATGTTTTTTGTATAATGTTGACTTAAATTAATGATATTGGGATTTCCCCTTTGTTCCCGACCACAAACTGAAAGTTCTGGCTCTAGAATTTGCATAGTTTTGTGAGATATTCTCAAAAAGTTAAGGCAGTTTCCATTTTGTTAGCTAAGAATTTTATTTTTAGTTTGGATTGGTTTGGTTTTCTTATACTTTTATTTTATTGATTTCTTTTTATTATTATTATTTTTATTAAATCCTAACTTTGTACATTGATGCATTTATAGGGTTCAGGGTACTGCTTCAATATACCATGTGAAATGCTTACATTGAACTAAGTAACACGTCCATCACAATTATACTCATTTCTTAATAGTTTTGAGATATACCATTGCATCATGCACATTAGGTGAGGTTCCCCCAAACACCCTCCCTCCCCCCATATCCCCCGTCCCCTCCCTTCTCTTTCCTCTATCCTTCTACTTTCTGGATTATACTTATGTTTTGCGTTCATATGAATGCGTAGGTGATTAATTATGTATTGATTTCAGTGATGAGTACATTGGATACTTTTTTTTTTCCATTCTTGAGATACTTCATTAAGAAAAATATGTTCCAGCTCCATCCAGGTAAACATAAAAGATGTGAAGTCTTCATCTTTCTTTATGGCTGCACAGTCCATGGTGTAAATATACCACAATTTGTTAATCCATTTATGAGTCGATGGGCACTTGGGCTGTTTCCATGTCTTGTCAATTATGAATTGGGCTACAATAAACATTCTGGTGCAAATATCTTTGTTGCAAAATAAATTTTGATTATCTGGGTATATACTTAGTAGAGGAATTGCAGGATCGAACCGTAAGTCTACTTTTAGTTCCTTGAGTGTTCTCCAAACTTCTTTCCAAAAAGGTCATATTAGCTTGCATTCCCACCAGCCATGTAGAAACGTTCCCTTCTCTCTGCATCCACGCCAACATCTGTAATTTTGGAATTTTGTGATATGGGCTAATCTTACTGGAGTTAGATGATATCTCAAAGTGGTTTTGATTTGCATTTCTCTGATGATTAAGGATGATGAGCATTTTTCCATGAGTTTGTAAAGGCCATGTGCCTGTCTTCCTCAAAGAAGTTTCTGTTCAAGTCTCTTGTCCACGTAAAAATGGGGTTATTTATTCTTTTATTATTGATTAGTTTGAGTTCTCTGTAGATTCTAGTTATCAGACCTTTGTCAGAAGCGTAACTGGAAAGATCTCCACTTCTGAAGGTTCTTTGTTTGCTTTATTTACTGTGCTCTTGGCTGTGCCAAAACTTTTTAGTTTGATCAGATCCCAGTAATGTATTTTTGGTGTTGTTTCAATTGCCGGGGGGGTCCTCCTCATAAAATATTCTGCCAGGCCAATTTCTTTAGTGTTTTCCCTGCACTCTATTCTACTATTTTTATAGTTTTGTGTCTTAAGTTTAAATCTTTATTCTGTGAGAATCAATTTTTGTTAAAGGTGAAAGGTGGGTGTCCAGCTTCAGTCTTCTACTGCCAGCCAGTTTACCCAGCACCATTTGTTAAATAGAGAGTCTTTCCCCCACTGAATATTTTTGATAGGCTTATCAAAAATCAAATGATGATAAGTAGCTGGGTTCATCTCTTGGTTTTCTATTCTGTTCCATAAGTCTACTGCTCTGTTTTTGTGCCAGTACCATGCTGTTTTGATCACTATAGATTTATAGTATAGTCTGAAGTCTGGTAATGTGATACCTCCTGATTTGTTCTTATTGCTGAGTAATGTATTTGCTATTCGAGTTTTTTTCTGATTCCATATAAAACAAATACTATTTTTTCAAGTTCTTTACAATATGACAGTGGAGCTTTGATAGGAATTACATTAAAATTATATATTGCTTTGGGTAGTATGGACATTTTGACAATGTTAATTCTTCCCAGCCATGAACATGGTATGTTTTTCCATTTGTTAACATCTTCAGCTATTTATTTCTTCAGATTTTCATAGTTCATTTTATAGAAATCTTTCACATCCTTTGTCAGGTAAATTCCCAGATATTTCATTTTCTGTGGCACTATTGTAAAAGGAATAGAGTCCTTGACTATATTTTCAGCTTGACTATTGTTGGCATATATAGAAGCTGCTGACTTGTAAGTATTGATTTTGTATCCTGAGACATTGTTATATTCCTTGATCGCTTCTAAGAGTTTTGAAGTTGAGTCCCTGGGATTTTCTAGGTATAGGATCATATCATCAGTGAAGAGTGAGAGTTTCATCTCCTCTGACCCTATTTGGATACACTTGATCACCTCTTGCCTGATTGCAATGGCTAAGACTTCCTTTAGCAGTGGAGACATTGGACATCCTTGCCTTGTTCCTGATCTGAGTGGAAATGTTTTCAATTTTACACCATTCAATTTGATATTGGCTGTGGGTTTGCTGTAGATGGCGTCTATTAGTTTAAGAAATGTCCCTTCTATGCCTTATCATGAAAGGATGCTGTATATTATTAAAGGCTTTTTCTGTGTCAGTTGAGCGAATCATATGGTCCTTGTTTGTTATTTTATTAATGTGATGTATTATATTTATAGATTTGTGTATGTTGAACAAACCAACCTTGTAACCAAGGAATAAAACTAACTTGATCATGGTGTATAATTTTTTTGATGTGTTGTTGAATTCTGTTTGCTAAGATCTTATTGAATATTTTTGCATCAACATTCATTAATCATATTGGCCTATAATTTTCTTTCTTTGTTGAATCCTTTCCTGGTTTACGTATTAGGGTGATACTTTGGAAAATGTATAATGTAGGTACTAGTTCCTCTTGAAAGGTTTGATAGAATTCGGATGTGAAGTCATTTGGGCCCAGAGTTCACGTTTTTGCGAGATTTCGTATTGTTGATGCTATTTCGGTGATGATATAAGTCTATTCAAGATTTCTAATTCTTTCTGCTTGAGTCTAGGAAGGTGGCGTGCTTCCAGGTATTGGTCCATTTCCTTCAGATTTTCATATTTCTAGAAATAGAGATTTTGTAGTAATTGTTGAGGATTTTTTAATTTCTGTAGTGTCTCATTTCTCTTTTATCATTTCTGATAGACGATATTAGAGATTATACTTTTCTATTTCTTGTTAGGTTGCCCAAAGTTTTATCAATTTTGTTAATCTTTAAAAAAAAAAAAACTTTCGTTTCATTGATCTTCTGAATGATTCTTTTGTTTTCAATTTCATTTCATTCTACCCTAATTTTATGTAAATAATTTTATGTAAATGAGAATATATCACAGGTACATTTTTTGCTTTAGGGTGTCTTTGGCTCTGATTTCATTTATGACATACATGTTGTTATGTTAATTTGTAGTTATTCCAGTACCATAGACAAATAATATTCAATGTTTTGAATACTATGTATTTATCAATTTAAGTGCTGATGGACATATGCTTGTTCTGATTTTTATATATCATGAATAGTATTTCTATAAATATTAATGTGCTTAAGTTGTCAAGAACACATGTACATTTTTATTGGTTACATTCCTAAGAAGGAAACTGTTGAAACATAAGGTGTGTATATGCTCAGCTTTGGTATATATTGGCAATCAGTTTTTCAAAGTGGTTGCACCTTCCTACTCATCCATTTGCTGTTTGTAAGAGTAAAGATTGCTCTATATTTTTATACCTTCAAAGCCAACAAAGGGGAATCCTCCTCATACTATATCACTCTGATCTTTTCTTTCTCCTTTTTTGACTTTAAGGACCTTGTGATGACATTGGGTCCACCTCTATAAAACAGGATAATTTCTCTGTTTTAAGCAACCTTAATTTCATCTATAACCTTAATTTCTGTTTGCCAAGTAAAGTAATGTATTTACAGATTGCATGGAGTTGGACATGGCCAACTATGAAAGTCAAGTTTCTACTTCCCACAGGTATATCATGGAGTGATATGTTTATGTTTATGTTTCTTTCCAGGTTGATATTGAATTGATCTACTATCATTTACTAAAGATTCACTACACTTTTTTTTTTTTGTAGAGACAGAGTTTCACTGTACCACCCTCGGGTAGAGTGCCATGGCATCACACGGCTCACAGCAACCTCTAACTCTTGGGCTTACGCCATTCTCTTGCCTCAGCCTCCCGAGCAGCTGGGACTACAGGCGCCCGCCACAACGCCCGGCTATTTTTTGGTTGCAGTTTGGCCGGGGCTGGGTTTGAACCCACCACCCTCGGGCATATGGGGCCGGCGCCCTCCTCACTGAGCCACAGGCACTGCCTGATTCACTACACTTTTATATCAAAAATCATGCATTTGGTTCTGTTTCTGAGCTTTCTTTTCTGTTCTATATATTCTTGAGCTGACACCATGCAATTTTAATTCTCATTTTAATAATTTTCAGTATCTGGTAATCCTCCAGCCAAATTATTTTTTTCAAGACTTCCTTGTTTATTTTTGATCCTTTGAATTATTAGAAATATTTTAGAATGACATTGTCAATCTCCAAAAATAAATGATAGTGGGTGACGCCTGTGGGTGACACCAGCCCCATATACCAATGGTGGTGGGTTCAAACCCGACCCCGTCCAAACTGCAACAAAAAGAAATAGCCAGGCATTGTGGCAGGTGCCTGTAGTCCCAGCTACTCGGGAGGCTGAGGCAAGAGAATTGCCTGAAGCCCAAGAGCTGGAAGTTGCTGTGAGCTGTGACATCTCAGCACTCTACCAAGGGTGACTAAGTAAGACTCTGTCTCTAAAAAATTAAATAATAATAAATAAATAAATGATAGGATGTTTATTTATTGGTTCAAGTTTATTTGCATTTAAAGCTGATGATATTTACCATACTTATATATTTATATCTTCTTTATAATCTTTCAATAAAATTTTAAATTTGTAGATTTAGAGTCCTGTAAATTTGTACAGATTTATTCATAGCTATTTGATGTCTTAGAATGCTACACTCAACAGAACCTTTGTTTTTCTAATTTTATTTTCTTTTTTGCCAATACCTGAAATGCAATTGATTTTTCTACATTGCCCTTCTATTCAGTGGTCTTGTTCTATTACTTTATCAATTTGTAGCTTATCTGTGGAAAGTGAAAAACTGCTCTGCTTTTAAAAGTTTTCAGCTTAAATTGCAGGCTTTACTTGAGGAAGCATTACAATTCAGTACATTTCATAACTGGGCACATGAGAAGTTAATCAATTCTCTAATGTTCTTGTCAAAAGCTCTACAAAATTGTCTCTCCTCTACCAACGTCCTTATCCCTAAGTAAACCCTAGAATTTTAGTCTCCTGTTTTCGCCCAGAATAAACAGATATTCTCAGGAGAAAAGTGGCTTTAGAAATTCGGTAGATTTCTGTGGTGCCTCTTTCTCTGGGTTCTTAGGTCTCAAGTTTTTAAAGTCAGCAATTCAGCGGCTCTCTGATGCTTTTAAACAGAGTTGTTCAGCATTTCGTCTGACTTTTGTAACTGTTTCTGGTTTGCTTTCCATTTTACATGAGAGTGTATTTGACATGTTAGATTTTATCCAATTATTTATGTAAATTATTGAAAAAAGTATAGAATCTTCCTCCTTTATTTAGAGTTTCTAATATTAAAATATAATTTTATTATCTGAAAACCCATTTTAGTTATTACTATTTTTAATAAAATTTATTTTTATAACTATTTCTTCTAATTTTGTTGAGCTTGTTATTTGATTACTTCTTTAATTTTAAAAATTGACATGGCAATATTTAGTTTTTCTTTGTTTCACGTGTAAATATTTATATTGATAAATTTAACTATAATCACAATCAGGTATACCTCAAAGGATTAAAATAAAGTATTTTAATTTTCTAGAGTGTTAAATATTTTAATACAAGGTCTAACAATTACATTCACAAACTCATCCTAGAAAAGGGCGACATACCTTATAGCTGAATATCATTGCATTCACCCTCTAAGTACTCCCTTGGGGAAACTATGCACCAATGCCATGCCTAGTCCATCCATCAAAACAATTCTGGAAATCTTTTTTCTGGAATGACTATCAGAGCTGTCATCATATGGCAAACAAAAACAGTAACAATAATGACTGCCACTCAGCAAGTCATCGTCACATATTACACAGCAGTAATATATACCAAGGTTATGAAACCTTAAGGACTTGTTTGTACAGTGCTGTCAATCTAAGAGCACAGTAGCAACTTTGCAAACTTAACTTTCAGTTCTATGGTCTATTAACATAATGTTTCCATTTATAGAAATGCATGAATTTTAGGTATCTATCAATCTATCTTCTTAGTTATCTTTCTAAATATAGTTTGTCAACTTTTAGTAAATCATTTAAACTCATCAATAATTACTTGATTATTAGTATTTACTAAGCATTAAGGCAGGCACTGAAGAAGTAAATATGAAAAAGAGGTTAGCTCTGCATTCACAGAAATAAAATTAGAACCATAAAGATAAAATTAAAACAAAACATAGCTGGCTGTAACAAACATAGCCATGAAAGTACTTTAACGAACAATAATGAGAGCAGGGAAAATTTTACGTATTTGCAATGAAGAGCATTAATAGAGAATGCTTAGTGAAGAGACTCTAAACTCGGCCTTGAATAATGAAAATAAGTTATTTAAACATAAGGTGGTAGCAGGAAGGGTTGTGTGAAAATGAAGCAAAGAGACAGTTTCTGGCAGACAAATGAGAGCATAGGCCTGGAGAAATGGGAGTCCAAGGAACCCTCCTGGAATAGCTGAGATTTAGACATAACAGAGGGTACACAGTAGTGCATTGGTAGAGTGGGTTGAAATTTTAGCCTGAACTTTATTATATAATGCCAATAGTCCTTATATGGGTTATTCCTACAAAATAAATTCATGAAAGACCTTGAAGTTTGACTATAAAACTGTTTGATCTCTCTCAGCCAAGTTTATTAACCACTTCACTAGGTTTCCTTAGTTTCTAATCTCAAGATAAAGTATCTGAAATAGGATTTCTTACACATATATCACTCTGTGAGTTGAAGAATTCCTGTGAGACGTTAGATGTGATCTGGTAAATGTCCTTAAGAGTGACTCCCCGGAGGATCAGTTTTTCTTTCTAACTATCCATCTCAGTTAAATTTAGGGAAGTCTAAACTGAATAAGTAAGGAAGAAGACATTCACTTGACTAAAAGAACTTTGATAACTCCAGATTTTTTTTGTTGAATCCATGGAATACTCATCCCTTTCACAACCATGAACAATGTTTAATATGAAAATTACAGTTTTGGATTTCCCTAAAGACCAGAAGAAAGGAGGAAACACGTTCTCATTTAAGGTGATTTTCCAACCATGGGAATTTGTAATCTGAACTTCACCTCAACTCTTTCCTTGCCATTTTCTGATGCTGAAAACGTGCTTAAAAAACTCAAATTTAAGCCTCAATTGCTTCATCTAATAATGAGAATAAAGGAAGGATACTTGGTCTTATTTATTCACTGTTGTGGGTTCAATGATAACAATGCGTATTGTATAAGATTTCAGAAATATGGATGGATGCATGAATGAACTTTCTTATCTTTGATTTTAGAACTGAATGAACCAATGAGTGTAAAGTTATCTTTAACTGGTAAAGATATCTTCAAGTAAAAGTAAACAGCTAGAACAACTAGAAATTGCTAAAACAAAACAAAAAATAGGAAGTCAAATAATTGGTAAATATATAAAAATGACAGCCCGAACAGCAGTAAATTGGGCTGTTAAGAATGTAAGAAGCTTTGGGCACAGAACTTTTAAAACCAAAAGGCCTCTTCTAAATCAGTTTTCTAGAATGTTGTCTTTTTTCATAGACAAAATTCTCTATGATGTAGGAGAGGTGGCTGCCCAAGTCCAGACTGATCATTCACTGCTGTATCAATTGTGAGAAAAGGTTTTTTCTCTACCAGTGCCAATAAAGGTAAATAAAATTTACAAAAATGTTGGGAACAAAGTTCTCGTTGTTGTTGTTTGTTTGTTTTTTCCTTTTCTTTCATACAACAAATAAAAAAAAAACCTGTTGGGGGAGGAACACTTGAAGCAACTCCCGCCACGTCAAATATTCTGTGCATGTTAGATTGTATTATTGTCCACAGTGAGACGTGGAAGCAATGTAACAGTGTATGGAACTGGCAGTCAGAAAATGTAAATTTAAATTACAGATTTCATGGTATAAAGGTGACCTCTAGTAAATTGAAATATTCTTCTGAGTCACAAAATTCTTTATGACAAAGAATTTGTTACAAATTCTTTATGTATGAGATGAGGGTGGATGACAACTCTAGCTTCCTGGGTTTTCCCTTCATAAAATGAACTAAAATTAAATTCTAGGGCCTAACACTGAAACTGGGCCATGGTAGATAGTCAATAAATACCAGTTTACTCCCTGGTGGTCTATATAAAATTGTGGTTCTCAGCTCAGTTCTGATATCTGCTAGCAGACTTTAGAGACTCCCTAAACCTATCTCTGTTTCAGTCCCCTATTCATTACTCATCAAAGGTAACAGCTAATTTCTTCTGGAGGAAACTATTGTGTGGAAGTGAAATAAAACATCTCAAGTGATAACACTTTGTTATCTTACATTTGCTATTTAGATGTGAAGAATTAGACCAGGAGTGGTGGCTCACTCCTGTAACTCTAGCACTCTGCAAAGCTGAGGCAGGAGTTTGGCTTGAGCTCAGGAGTTCAAGACCAGCCTGAACAAGAGGGAGACCCCGTGTCTACTAAAAAAATATGTAAAATTAGCTGAGTGTCAGGATGGGCACTTGAAAAACAGCTACTAATGAGGCTGAAGCCGGAGAATCACTTAATCCAGGAGTTTGAGCTTACTGTGAGCTATGATGATGCCACTGCCCTCTAACCTGGCAAAGAACAAGACTCTGTCTTAAAAAAAATGCAAGGAATTACACCTGATGCAAAAAATTACTTTTTCAATTTTAAAAAGCTAACAAATCACCACTGACTAGAAACAGCAAACTCCCAAATATATTAATATGTCTGATTATATGCAAAGTTAATAACAAATTCAAATGCTATTATATATGAATTTTTTGGTTTGCATAAGTCAATGGTTATCGGGATAAAGCTATTTGGTGAAGAAAAGATAACTTGAAATAAGTCTGTCTTAAAGAAAGGGAACTGATGCTACTTTTGCTGGACTCCAGAAAATCTGTCTCCAAAATTGACGTGTGTTAGCAGGCTTTCAAGTAGAGTCAAGCTCTTATCCATTTCAATGTTCCATTTATGTGATAAATGCTTATTATTCCTTTTTCAAAAAAATACATATGCAACATTGAAGAGCTATTCTTTTATGCAAAAAAAAAAGAGAGAAAGAAACTTTTCACAAAAAAAGATCCTAGATGCCACAGTGGGAGTAGCTCCGGAACCGGATTAATTGAACAGTATTTGGGGGTAGGGGAGAGTTAAGAACTTTTGTTCAAAGGAAGATGGAATTACACTTACAGGGGACTGATAATCCCAAGGTCCATAATATTTTTAAGGTAAATATTCAAGATTGCATGTCATGATTAAGTGTTATTTAGTAAGGTTGTCAGAGAAGAGTTGGAATTTAAAGAATTTTCTGGAAGGCAAAAGAGATCTAAAAGGCCTTCTACTATGAGCAATGAGACTTTGTAAAGGAGCTGATACTCGGCATTCAAATTTTATGCCCTGATTTTGTGCACCCCGACAGAAAAGTAAGCTACTTAATATATTTCGAATAATCTGATTTTACAATATAGTCCTTTAGCTGACAGGTGTCCCTGCTGCCTGATCCACTGCCTCACACACATGCTGTATTTATCCCTGTTTCTCTGGGCGGGACAATTGTGTTGTTTTACTTGACACGCATTTCACTTTCCCCTTTTCTTAAGTGATTTATCCTTTGATATTTTTATGAAGAAGTTTTCTTTCTGTAGGTTTTGAAGGACAGGGGACCTTTCCACAATTGTCGGCAAATTCATTCTACGTATTTCTATTATATGTATATGATAATTCCTGAGTCTTGTGTGGTTTGTGGTACTTTTAATCCTATTTATTTTTAACTAAAACGTTTATTTGCTGTCAGTCTTGCCTTGCAGGGCACCAAGCAATGCAGTATCTGTTAGAATAGTTTTTTTACAGATAGGGTTCTGCCATTGCCCAGGATGGAATCCATTGGCATCATCATAGCTTACTCAGCCCTTACTTAAACTCCTAGGCTCAAGCAAGCTTCCTGATTCAGCCTTCTGAATAACTGCCCCTGGCTTATTTTTGTACATTTTATAGAGGTAAGGTCTTACTGTGTTGTTCAGGCTGGTCTCAAACTGGCCTCAAATAATCCTCCCATTTGTTGTAACGCTAGGCTGAAAAAGAAATAATTATTTAGTGGGAAGGCAAGTTCCCACTTACAAATTGGGGATTGCTTACCAAGAAAGAATAAAGGTAACAGATATTGAGCAGCAAATATTAGTCTCTGGATGAATTTTATAATAGCTTGGCCATCATCATGTTAAATACCCACTACTTGGGTAATGCCAATAGGTATTATTATTATTATTTATTTATTTATTTGTTTTTTGCAGTTTTTGGCCAGAGTCAGGTTGTGAACCTACCACTTCCAGTATATGGGGCCAGTGCCCTACTCCTTTGAGTTACAGGCGCCGCCCACTCCTGTCATTATTATAAAAGATAAGCCAGTTAGAGATCAGCCTCTGCTGCCTCTGCTGCTCCTCAGTAGGGGTACGGCCTGGCAGTTCTCAAAGACTGCAAGCAAAACGGGCATCATGACTGGCTTTCCTAAAACACTGAAGTTGAATAAAGGACAGGTCTGGATATAGTAAGCTGAGTAGTGACAAGGAATTGATGAGATCAATTTTGTCCTCATTAAGTTTTTATTGATGGTGAGCAAAAATTTCTCATAACTGTTTCTGCAGGCCAAATAAAATTATTGCAAACTAGCCTGTAATAAATATTATAATAGTAACTTGGGGTCACTGAAATCAGAGTCTGTTTCCCAAAGGGGACAGACGGCCTACTATAGTGTGTGTAGCCACGGAATTGCTCTCTTATTCCAGCCAGAGGCTTTTCCTGCACTTTCACCCCTGAAATCATGCTTAATGAGAGACCCACATTTACTTGCAAATGGAAAATGGTATTTTTATTCTGAAGGTTTTAGCCTTGTTGCTTTCCAGTGCCTGCTTCTGCTTCTCAGATAAAATGACAGGGGTTGAGGCCAAGGCTCACTGGCACCTTCAAATGAGCTAACGGGGAGAGTAAATTTCCTACAGTGGAATTCCTTATCAAAGAGTTCCCATCAGAGAGGACAATAATCAAGGCAGCCTGGAAAGGCACTAGCGTCTCCTATAAGCTTCTCTAAGAACGATATCTAAGCTGAAAACAGCACCTCTAATAGGTGATTTATGCTGGAGGTTGTACCCAGAAAGACACAGGAGCATTTAGGAGAGACTTCAGGTTATTGAGGATTTTTGTTTGGAATCTAGCTTTTTAATAAAATTTTACACTGTTTTTGTGTAACATACACACACAATTGTATATACATACTCATTATGCCTTCCAAACACGTGTTCTAAAGATAAATTGTCCACTGCAGTTGGAATTATTCCCCAGTGGTTATTTAACATGGTGACTCCTCTGTGCAGAGGTTTAGTTTAACATATACGTCAAACACACATCTTAGCCTGGATTGACCTTGTCCTAATTATCAGTCAACTCAAATTTCCCAATCTCTTATATCTGAATGTCTACCTGTCAACCTTGATGACTTTGATGTGTTACTATGTTAATTTCTTCTTGGTATTCTCCCTTCCTTTTGTAAACTTTATATGACTTACATTCTTCTTAAGCAGGCACTTCCACACTTTGAGAATAGTGTTTAGTACAAAGGATGTTTTTAAGTGGGGAAGTGTTGGTTGCATAACAAAATTGGAAGTGTCTTGAAGATAATTGCTCTACTTTTTGAATCATTCATTTATTCATTGGAAAATATTCCTTAGGCACCTAGTTACTATGTGTCAACAGCTACATGAGATGGGATAAGGCTTCCCAATCTTTACAATCTCCTGCAAAGAATAGAGAATATTAAATAGCAAAATGCATGACCCAAACTCTAAGTCTGGATTTCTCATGAGTATTTATTTTCCATTTTATAATTGGCAAAGATGTTATTAATTATCAAGACTGTAGAAAACACTGTACCTAGTGCTACAGAAAATTTAATAGGAATTTAAACCAAGCTTCACTATAAACAAAAGTAAAAAAAAAATTAAGAAAAGACAGGGAAAATTGGCTCCTGAAAAATAACCTATATATTAAGGAGTCAGAGCCAGCAAAACTTATAGAAAAAGGGAAGTTGAAATGAGCTTTGTGTTAAGACATTTATACTTTATACTTAATAGATCCTACATGTACCTTTGCAATATGCACCATCGGTGTGGTTCCACCATTCACCCTCCCTCCATCTGACCGCCACCTTCCCCTACCATCCCCCTTCTCCCTCCATATGATCTATGTGTTTATGATTTAATAAAAACAAAGTTAAAAACAAACAAAAAAATAAAACGAGCTTCGAAGAAGTAGATGCTGAGCATTTTTCATATGTTTATTGGCCATTTGTCTATCTTTTTTGAAAAACATTTGTTCATGGCCTTTGCCCAGGTTTTAATGGTGCTGTTTGATTTTGTTCCCTTCTGATTTGCTTTAGTTCTTTATAGGTTTTGTTATTAAGCCAGTTGATTTTTCTCCCATTCTGTAGGTTGTCCCTTTGTTCTATTGGTTATTTCCTTGGCTGTGCAGGGAGTTTTTAATTTAATTGAGCCCATGTATTTATTTATTTTTGTTTTTATGATTGCCACTGGGATATTATTTAAGAATTATTTATCATCGTCATATCTAGAAGAACTTTTCCAATATTTTCTTGTAGCTTTCAAGAACTAAAAGTAGACTGGCCTTTTGATACAGCAGTCCCACTACCGAGTATTTTCCAAAGGAAAAGAAGTCATTTTTACCAAAAAACACCTGCACTCCAGTGTTTATTGTATCACAATTCATGATTGCAAAGATGTGGAATCAACCCAAATGTCCATTATCTGTGAGTAGGTTAACAATACATGGTACATGTATACCATGGAATACTACTCAGCCAGGTAGAAGCATGATTTAATGCCCTTTGCAACAATTTGGATTGACCTAGAGATCCTTATCCTAAGTGAGGCATCTAAAGAATGAAAAAACAAACACTGTATGTACCCACTATTAAATTGGAACTCACCCATAAGCACACCCCCCACCCCACCAAAAAAAAAAAGAGAAGTAAAACTCAAAGGAAACGAAGCAAGAGGGAGAGGGAAGAAGGGGATAGAAGAAAATATACCTAATGAGTACAGTGAAAACTATTTAGGTGACAAAGACATTTATAACCATGACTCAAGCACTATATTTTATTTTTTTTTAATCAGGTTGTTTTATTTTTTGTTGCGGATTCATTGAGGGTACAAGATGTGTAACACACTGAAAGTTCACCCCTTTTCCTCCTTCCCTCTCTCTACTCTTCCTTTCCACCACCCCCTCCTTCCTTCTCTCTCTTTCTGCTCAATACGAGCATTAATCTTTTTGGGAAGAATCTTGCCCTAAACTTGTTTGCCTACAAAAATGCCAACAACATGCTGGGTAACACGGTAGGCTCTTCTAGTTTTGACATGGTAATATTTGTGCCACATGCCTTTATGAACAGTACCCATTCCCTTGATGTCTACAATATCACCTTTCTTCTAGATTCACATGAATGGGGCCAAAGGAACAACTCCATGCTTTGCAACAGGCCTAGAGAACAAGCACTGGGTTCCTCTCCTCTTTTTCTCTGTGTTTGTCATTTTGGTTAATTTCAGGAAGATGGCATCTCCGGAGGAAAGGAAGAGGATGATGTTTTTCAATGTACTCGTTGGTTAACCAGCTAATGTAGTTAAATGACCCGTTGCTCTGCTGGGGCATCATTCTACCTTGCCACTTATCAGGCGAGAGAAGCTCCTAGGTCTGCAGACACCCACTGTGATTGGTGGATGGGATTCACACCCCTGTAGAAGGAATGACCTTCAGCTGACCTTCTCCCCAAGAGGAGTTTCATCCAGTCAGACAGCTAGTTGGCCTGTGACGTGGTTCAACACAGTGGCTACTAAACGGTCCAGAACGACCCACAAGCTGCCATCTTCTATTTCCACCAGGCCCTTGCAGGTGTCTCCGCCAAGGCTGAGTCTTACTCTGACTTCTCTTCGCAGACATGGTGCCCAAGTACCGATGAGTCTGAGGCTGAGGCCATGGCTGAACCTTACTCTGACATGTCTCCCAGATTTCGTGTCCCAGGGCTGATGAGTTCGAGTTCGAGTCCGAGACCAAGGTGATGGCTGAGCCTTATTCTCACACATCTTCCCAGACTTCGTGCACAGTTGCTGACGAATCCAAGGCCAAGTCCGAGGCCATGTCTGAGCCTTACTCTGGTATGTCTTCCGAGACTTCGTGCCCCGGAGCTGACGAGTCCAAGGCCGAGGCCATGGCTGAGCCTTATCCTGGCATGTCTTCTCAGAGACTCAAGCATTATAAAATGATCCATGTAACGAAAAACATTGTAAACCTGTAGTATGTTGAAATAAAAAATGGTACAAAATGTACATAGTGAAAGTGTGCGGTGTGATGATTTGATATGCGTAATGACTACCACAATTGAGTTAACACACTGTACTGATTCATAGTTACTACTTAGTTTCAGGTATGTGCCTGTGCCTCTGTGTGTGTATGAGGAAGACACTTAAAATATGTTTTCTTATCAAATTTCAAATAAACAATTCAGTATTGTTAATTGTAGTCATCATGCTGTAAATTAGATTTCTATACTTTGTATTACAACCAAGATTTGTACTTTTTTTTTCAAGATTTGTACTTTTTAATCCATACCTTCTCAGTTCCCTGACCCCCAACTCCTACCAATCACCAGTCCACTCTCGGCATCCATGGGCTTGTATTTTTAAATTTTCACACACAAATGAGACCATACAGTATTTTCCTTTGTATGTCTTGCTTATTTCACATAACATAATATCCTCCATGTTCTTTTATCTTGTTGCAAATGGCAAAACTTCCTTCTTTTTCATGACTAAATCATATTCTATACCATATATATGTGTGTAAATATGTATATGTGCAATGTATATATGTATGTATATTTGATATTTATATATATGAATATATATAAAGATTCCATTCAACTTTTTAATATTTTTAAATTATTTCTGTGGATTTTGATGGTAATTGCATTGACTCTGTAGATTGCTTTGTGTAATACAGACATTTTACTAATAATAATCCATGAACATGGGGTATTTATAAATTTATTTATGTCTTTTTAAATTTTTCCCATCAGTGTGTGATAATGTACAAATCTTTCACCTCTTTCACCTCAAATATTTTATTCTTTTTTTGTTATTGTAAATAAGATTTTTTTAATTTTCTATTTTAGAAAATTTGCTATTAGTATATAGAAATACAATCAACTTTTTTTAAGTTTGTATCCTATATTTAACCTGAATTTGTTTTTTTCATTCTTACAATTTTTTGATGGAGTCTTGAAGGTTTCCTACATATAAAATTATGTTATATACAAACAGAGTCAGTTTAACTTCTTTTCCAATTCAGATGCCTCTTTTTTTCTTTTTATTGCCTCATTTCTCTGGCTAGAACTTCCAGTATTATGTTGAGAAACAGTGCTCAAGGTAGGCATTCTGGCTTTGCTTCTGCACTTAGAGGAATAGATTTCAGCTTTCCACTGTTGAATATGGTATCAGCTGTGGGCTTGTCGAATGCAAGCTTTACTATGTTGAGGTGGCTAATTTGTTGAGCGTTTTTATCATGAAGAATATTGAATTTTGTCAAATGCCTCTCTGCATCTATTGAGATGATCACATAAATTACATCCTTCATTCTGTTAATGTATTTTATCTCATATATTGATTTGCATAGGTTGAAACACCGTTGCATGCCAGGGATAAATCCACCTTGATTATGGTTAATCATCCTTTAATGTGAGGTTGAATTTATTCTTTTTCTTCTTTTTTTTTGGTTTTTGGCTGGGGCTGGGTTTGAACCCGCCACCTCCAGCATATGGGACTGGCGCCCTACTCCTTGAGCCACAGGTGCTGCCCCAAGGTTGAAGTTTATTAAGAATTTTCACATCTACATTCATCAGTGATATTGGCCTGTAACACTATTTTCTTGCAGTGTTCTTACCTGTATTTGTTTTAGTAGAATGCTGATCTCATAAAATAAGTTTGGAATGTTTTCCCCTATTCAATTTTTAGAAAAGTTTGAGAAAGATTGGTGTACATTTTTCCTTGATGAAATTTACCAGTAAAACCATCTAGTCTTTAGTTTTCCTTTATTGGGAGGATTTTAATTACAGAAAAAAATCTTCTTCCTCATTATTTGCCTGTTCAGATTTTCCATTTTCCTCATATTTCAGTCTTAGTAATTTGTATGTTTCTAGAAATTCATCCATTTTTTCCAGGTTATCAAATTTGTTGATTTGAGACTGATAGTAGTGTCCCATCATCTTTTGTATTGGTATCGTATCAGTTGTAATAGATACTCTTTCACTTACAATTTTATTTACTTGAATATTTCCCTTTTTTTTCGTGGTTCATCTAGTTAAATGTTGTCCCTTTGTTAATTTTTTAAAAAAACTTTTAATTTCATTCAGTTTTCCTATTGTCTTTCCAGGTCTAGTTCCAACTTTTCTGCTTTAATATTTATTATTTTATTTATTCTTCTGATGTCAAGATCAGTTTGTTCTTCTAATTCCCTGAAGTGTAAAGAAGTTTATTTGAAATCCTTCTCTCTTTCTTGTTTTTGTATTTTACCTTTTTTAAATGTAGGTGTTCAAAAAAAAAGAATAAAATAAATGTAAGTGTTCATTGTTATAAATATTTTTTTCTTAGAACATATTTTGCTGTATTCCATGACTTTTTTCCATGTGTATTTCCAGTTTTGTTTGTCTCAAGATATTTTTTTATTTTCCTTTTGTTTTCTTTTGTCACCCACTGGTTGTTCAAAGGTGTGATGTTTATTTCTTGCACAATTTTGAATTTTCCAAAAATTTCTCCTATATTAATTCCTAGTTTTATATCATGGTAGTCAGAAAGATAAATGAAGTGATTTCAATAGTCTTTAACTTGTGAAAACTTGTTTTGTGCCCTGACCATAATCTATCCCCAAGAAGGTTCTGTGTGCACTTGAGAAGAATGTGTGTTCTGCTGCTGATGAATGAATGTTCTGTATATGTGGTCTAACAATTAAGTTCACAAAATGGCCCTAGAAAAAGTGCTACATACCTCATTGCTGAGTATCATTACAGTCACCTTCAGGTACTCTCCTTGAGAAGCTGTGCACTGAAGCCAGTGTCCAACCCACCCATCAATTTTGGAACTCTTTTTAAGGAATGGCCATCAGTGCTGTCATCATTATCCTGGATATCCTGAATGTCATCAAAATGTCTTCCTTTCAATATTTTCTTTATTTTCAGGTAAAGAGAAAAGTCACTGGGGGCCAGATGAGGTGAGTAGGTTGATGTTCCAATATAGTTACTTGTTTACTGGCTAAACCGTCCCTCACAGTGCTGTGTGAGCTATGTGGGATAACACATTGTTGGATGCAAGAACGAGGAGTTATAGGAGAACAATTTAGGGTGTTTTCATCTAATATTTTCATGCAGCATTTTTAGCACTTTCAAATAGTAAACTTTGAAAACTATTTGGTTAGAATATATTCGTAAATGAATAATGCCTCTGATATCAAAAAACATTAGCACATCATTTTGACTCTTGATTGGCACTGGTGGAACGGTTTTTGTGTTGGGGAATCGGCTGACTTCAATTGTACACATTGATGCTTTGTCTCAAGGTCATTTTTGTATACTCATCTTTCACTGCCAGTGATAAAACAGCTCAAAACATCATCGTGCCTCTCCAAAAAGTCTTGGAAAACTCTCCTTTGATTGCGTTCATCCCTTTGGGACTATTTTTGCACATCCATTTCTCACATCAAGATTCTCAATTAGATTTTTCTAAATGTTTATCAATGTTTACTTGGTCTGCCATTCTTCTTACAGTCAGCCAACAACAATTTGATGCACAATTCAAAGAATTCATGGCATTTTTCATCAGTTCTTGTTCCTGGCTGCCCTGACCTCTCTGCATCAGTGATGCTTTCTTTCACCACTGAAAAACATTTATTCTGTTTATACACTGCCATTTTCTTCATGGTATTGTCCTCATCAGTTGGACTAACATGTCCTGATTTTACTTCCACTCTTGCCAAGTTTAACAAGAAATTTATGAATGTTCTAATTCAAGGTAAAATATTCTAGTGACAACACACAAAACACACAACAAGAATGAACATCAACCAGCAAGACACTGACAGACATTGGCATGAACACAGCTGTTAGACACTGACATACCAATGTTATAAGCTGCTTGTACAGGGCTGCCAACATTAAGTATATAGTGGCAATTTCATGAACTTAATTGTTAGGCCATGGAGGTCTGCCAAATTCATTTGGTCTATGCTATTCTACAATTCTGCTATTTTCATATTTATCTTCTCACTGAATGTCTATCCATTGTTCAAACGTTCCTGTATCTATGCTTCATTCTTAACCTTCTCTACAATGATCTCTTTCGTTCCACTTACCCAGGGCTAAATGGTCCATCTTGACCATTCAATTTCACTTACCCGTCTCTAACACATAAAAACTCTTATCTCTCCTCTCTGTGTTAAAATTCATAATACCCAGTATGAAGAATGTATTTGGATGGGGTCCGCTTCATTGCAGCTAACTATGAGGAAAGGGTTTAAGAATGTGGAGCGTTCTAATATATATATATATATTTCCCATCCAGGTTCAAGGAAAGATCTTAGAAGGAGGTGTGAAGACATGAATGAAAAGGTTGGAATTTATTTATTCCACAATTGTTTTTATAGTGTGTCTGTTTGTCATGCTTTTGAGAACCCGTAAGTCAGTGACTATTTAATGTCAGTACTGCATATGTATAATGTAGTGGCAGCTACAAAAGCTGGGGACGAGTCATTGAAAAGCATTGCTTTTAGGTTATAGTCTTCCAGTGAATAGTGCTATGACCTTGAGCAAATCTACTCAGGGACCCAACTGTCTCATCATAAAATAAGAACATTGAGTTAGATGAAACCATGTATCTCCTCTTCATCTAAAATTCACTAGTACTAATTTGTGTGACATTTTATTATTCATTTGCAAAATGAGAAGGTTTGCAGGGGTGGCTTACTTCATTGATGATAAAAATATGTTTTTTCAAATATATTGAGTGTTATATAAATGCAAAGTAGTTGCAGGCAGAATTATATATGTTAAAAATCTTTCTGCTAGCTTTCATGAAACTTCTACAACATTAGAGCATCTGTTATACATTTTGCTTTACATTGATATACTATCTTTTTCAAGAACCTGGTTTGTGAGCATGTGTTTCCTAGAACAGGTCTATAGTTTATTTATCCTGAAAACATTGAAAAATGGGAATGCAAACTTGCTGGTGAGTTTCTGTGGGTGACTGGGGAAATGTATTTTAGTAATTTTCCCCTTCCTTTTCCTGCTGACTTACTGAAGTCTTGTGGTGAGGTGAGACATCTGTTTACTTCATTGCAGGAGACTTCTTTACTGCCCACTTAGCTGCTACTCTCGAAGTTTTTTTTTAATGAAGGCCCTGAGCTGTCCTTGCAGAAAATAATAGCATTGGATGACAGTTCATGCAAAACTCACTAACTGAAGCCAAAGGGTCTTTTTCAGTGTCCTTGGGTTCTGGCCGACAAATATTTGTTCTTTACTGTAACCTCCAGTATTCCATTACTGTGTTTAGACAGTTTCTTAAAATTTCTGAACATCAAAGCTCTTATTTGAAAAACAATTTTAACATTTACTATTTCTTTTTTTTTTTTTTTTGTGAAGTTAAAAAATAGTACATACCAGGTGGAGCCTGTGGCTCAAAGGCAGGGCACTGGCCCCATATGCCAGAGCTGGTGGGTTCAAACCCAGCCCTGGCCAAAAACTGCAAAAAAAAAAAAAAAAGAAAAAAGAAAAAGGAAAGAAAAGTACATACCTAGAAAATCACTTGTATGGTATATGATCAATAAACACAAACTTGAATGCTAGTCCTGTCATTTGAAGCCCCTTGCATTGCCTCATATTTCTTCTATTATTAATGAGGAAATGTGGTAAATATAGAGGGTGACAAAAATGTATATACATTTTAGTAAAATAAAAAAAAAACTGTACTTGAGTATTAGAAATTTGATACCTTTATCCTATTTTAAAATGTGCATACATTTTTTGGCACCCTCTGTATGTATTACATACACATATGTTGACTTGTTTAGAGTTTGATTCTTTTGATAAGTTTCTAGAAATGTGAATATGTCATTATGACATGTTCATTGATAACATTCTATCATTTGGGACAGTTGACTAGAAAAGGTTAGACACTAAGTACATATTTGTTAAATGAATATATTATCTATGATTGTTTTATGGTTATGGTTGTTTCAATGTTATTACATAAACTACATAGGAGTTAAGAGTTTATGCTGTCCTATATATAAAAAATAAAGTAATAAAAATTAGGAAGTGAAGATACTGGGGGTTCTTAAAATATTAGTGTCCCATATACACGGGTGTTATAATTATAGACCAATTATAGAATTGCCGTGTGGAGAAGGACAAAACTAAATTGTAAAGAATGAGAGAAGAGCAAAGCTATTTTTAGTTTTCCTTTGGTTATTCACAGTCACTCTGCTGATACGTAAAATTATTAAACATCTAAATTACATTAGTTCATTAAATATTAAATGTCAGATTTTGAATCTAAAAGTTTGTTATATCTCTACAGAAGACTTAATAAAAAATAAATAGATCAAAAATAAACAGATTTTAAAATTAAAATAAAAAAGAAGAAGGAATGGTACAATTAGTCAAAGTATGACTCTAAACTATTGATGTTGTTTTGCAATCTTAATGGTACCTTGTTTATGCCAGAGTGAAGAAGACTAGAGTTTGTTGACAATTGAATGTTTGTCCTTGCAAAAATTGTTCCAAAGTCTGGAAGAAGTGGTGGTCAGTTGGTGTATGGTCTGGTGAATACAGTGAGTGAAGAGATTTTCCAAGTCTAATTTCTATAGTTTGAGCAGCATTGTTTGTGCAATATGTGGTCCTGCATTTTCTTGTAAGAGGTTTGGCCCATCTCTATTGACCTTTCTCAACTGCTTAATCATAAGCATCCTCATCATTTCATGCAATTGGTTGCAGTAAACACCTGCTATAATCAAGTGAACAGGTTCCATCAGGCTGTAGAGGGTAATACCAGTGCTGGACCACCAAAAAGACACCATGAACTCTTTTGATGAATATTTGCTTTTGGAGTGGGCTATGGCCCTTCAACTTTATCCAACCATTGTGCTAAATGCTTGCAATTGACCAATAGAATCTATTTTTCATCCCATGTAATAGTATGGTGTAGAAATGGTTCACCTTTATGTCATGACAGCAAAAAAAAAAGTCTAGTTTTGAGATAATTTCTCTTCTGATGCTTAGTTAATTCATGTGGAAACCATCTATCCAGCTTCTTTATCTTGCCAATTTATTTCAAATGGCCCAATATTGTTGGAATCATAACATCAAACTTTGCTATTAATTCATATGTGGATTGAGATGGATTCACTTTCACCACAACTTTATCCACCTTGGCCTCAAGTCATACATGTGGTTCATTTTCAAGATTAAAATCACCAGATCAGAACATCTCAAACCATCAGCATATTGTTTGGTCATTAGCCACATCCTTCCCAAACACTTCATTGATATTTTGAGTTGCCTAACACCAGAATTCATACTTGAAAATAACAAGAATTTTGTATTCACCCATGGTTTCACAAATATTGCTCTAAAATTTTTTGAAAAATAACCATAAACTAAAATGTGCATATGAAAGAATGAGGGTGTATGTTCACAATAAATATAAAACAACAAGACTTAAAGTGAAATGTCAGAAATATCAAGTATCAAACAGTACTTTAGGAAACTGGAAATTTAATACAGAATAATATTGCTAGATCTTACAGTGACTTAGCATTCACCAAGTCACTATCAATTTTATCAATCTTACTGACCATTCGTACATTGATTGAGCACCTATATCTTGTAATAAGAAGCTGATCAGAGGGAAATTGTCTTTTACTCTTTGTCCTTTTAAAATTTGCACTGTTATGATGAGTGTATTTAAACATTTATTCCATGTGCATTCATCATGTGGTTGCAAGGTTTTCTAGGGTTAGATATCATGCTTTATTTTAAAACATAAAGATTAAATAAATTGTCCTTTAAAAAACTCACAGTCTGAAGAGAGGCCAAACAAGTAAACAGCAATTGTTAGTTCAACTAATATAAATGATAATGAAAATATATACACAGAAATAAGGATGAAAGAATAAAGAGTATGTGGATCGTCGATGGCATAGGGATTATATAATATATGTTTAATATTAAAGTATAGGTAGATTTAATTAGGCATAAAAAGAAGAAAGGGTAGTCAGTTAGAATAACCAGAATATGTGAAGATAGAAGGGTGAGAGCAAGCATGGTGTGTTTCATGATCTGCAAATAGTTCCATAGGCATGAGAAGTAGTTCACCTGTGAACACATGGGTCTCGAAGCTGGAAAAACGTGATTAGTGTGAATAGTCTGAAGCATCTAGTGTGCCAGCCCGAATTCTAGCTTTGCTTTTCAGGCTGTTAGGGCACATAGGGTTGTAAAGTAGTAAATCAGTGTGGGGGATAGAAGGTAATAGAACAAGGCAAATTATTGAGCTAGACTTCCAAAAGAACGAGCAGGCGATTCAAAAACTAAACCACAGACAAAATAGCATTTGGAATTAAACACAAAACTTTAAGGACCACATCTTGGAAGTAGAATAATAAACATGCTGGATGATACTTGATGTCTCCAAGACTCTCCTTAAAGAAAAAAAAAAAAAAAACCCAGATGATTTTGGCTTCTAATAGTATGTTGGCTGAAAGACCTTATTTGTCAACTACCTTTGGGATTGCTTCTATTTCTAATGTAAGCTCTACCCTCACCAAACTTGAACTCCTTACCCTAATCTAAATCTCTTGCATCCAAGGATCAATTGATGTGGAGGTACATAGCTTAGGCGTGCTTAACCCAATATTTGAAAAAGCTCTGAAGAGCTTTGAAAGGTTATACTATCTTCAGAATTCCCTCCGGGTCCCCTGACCCTCAGTACCCCTCTACTTCCCCCACTGATGAACTCTGCTTACTGTCCTTTACTTTCATGATGTTAATTCAAATCAATTTTTAAAATCGATTTCCCACTCACCAACTGCCATTTCAGTGTCTGTACTTGGTTGTCCTTTTCTTATAGCTTAGCATATACATCACCTAAATCCAATGTCTGTGTTTAGGAACATGAAGCTCTAAAGAATTATGCATCACAAGTTGAATGACCACTGAAATAAGGCCAGAAATAAAAGAGTTTATTGAAAAACTGTCACCAAAGATCTAGGTAACATATCTGTGTCTTCCCTAATGTTCTAGTCACCTGCTGGATGAGATTCCATTAGTTCCCTGAAATATTTCACTCATCAAAAGCATCTAGTGGCTGTCTATGTACTGCATTCTGGTGTTCCCCCCGTATACTAGGGAGAACTGGGCCAACAGTGTCATTATACTTGGCTCTTAGAAGAAACACTGTATAAATAAACTCCTACCATCTTAATTTCTTTGCTTTTGTTATTGTGTTCTAATGTTAAATATCATTTATTTTTGTGTGATTTATAGGTGAGTTATTTAAGATAAATTAGAGTAATGCCAAGTCATAAAGTAATAGCTCACTAGTATTACTTTATGTAGCCACTAAATTAAAGTTATGATTAGCTTCTGATCTCCACAGTTTTATAATAAAGTTTTTGTGTGGAATGTATTTACTTTCTTTGAAAAATGTAGCTTTTATATATCAGAAAGAGTCCAGTTCTTGCCTTGAGAAGATCTAGTTTTATGAGCAGCTGAGGGGGATCTATAAGTTAACTATGGGCAGAAGTCCACATAGATACATTAAGGCCAGTAAGTACTGATTGAAGTGACAGGAAAGGCCCTGTAGCTCTAAATACCCTATCCCAAACTACCTGATTCATTATTTGAATTTAAATCCTGATTCCCTCCTTGGCTGAGGACTCACTTGGGAGGCTTTTCATGAGAGAAACTGATTCTGGCTGTTACTAGACAGAATCTTGACTTTGTTACAAAGCTGTGCAAGCTTCTATCTTGAAAATACTGTTACTAATCTAAGACTGCTTGACCTTTAATAACTTTGAGACCCCATTAGGCTGCATATAATAAAAACAGCTAATCTATAGTACATAATTCTTTTTATGTATTATATGATTATTTTTATATAAAATTCAGGGAAAATCTATAAATCGATAATGCCAGTAAGTAGATCAATAGTTATTTTTGACCACAGTTGAAGGGAAGGATTAACTGTGAAAGAACCCAAAGGGACCATTTGAAGTAGCAGTGTGCTGAATGGTTCAAGTGAGTTAAGAGAGTCACTTGCGTGCATCTTTTCCTACCTTCACCTTCAATTATGCCATTACTAGCTTGAGTATTTGCACCATAGATTTGGTCAAAAGCTAAAAATCAGAGCTTTTTTCTTCCATTGAAGATCCATTGTTTAACATTTCCTAGAGTATCACTGTTTTAGCATGAAACAAAAGATTGAAATCTTGATTGACATCATCAACATAGAGCTGTAAATAATTGTCAAAATTCATTGTACTGTTCACTTATAAGGTATGCATTTTACTATGTAAATTATAACTAAAGTTGCTTTTATAAAATGGGCAAAAGACATGAACAGACAAGTCATAAAAGAAGATATATGAGTGGACAATAAACACATGGAAAGATGCTCAATAGCATTAGTCATGGGGAAAATGCAAATTAAACTCATAATCTGATAACACTTCATAATTCTTATATGTGAAGTAGTTTTAATTACCTTATTTAAGCCTCACAACTTCATAAAATTTATGCTATTTTTATTCCTATTTTACAGATGAAGTAACCAAGGCAGAGAGAGGAGGGTGAGGCATTCACTGAAGGGTGGGCAGCTAATGAGCCAGGGACTGACAGCAGTTGGTACCATACTGTTTGTTTTAAGCTATGATTCTATGTTTATATTCAAACTATAAAATAGTCTACAGTACAAAGTCTCTGTCCTCATTACAGTTTATCTTTTTACACTTGTGCCTTACACAGGTGCTTAGTCCCAAGATTTCCCTTTGAAATTTCTACAAAGGGATGGGAATTCTACTCCCTAACTACACATAAAATCTGGAAAATTAAACAATGCTTTTATTTCATTTTCTATCATTAGATGTTTTGACTGAAAAGCTACTTCATGCTATTTTTTTCTCAACTAAATAATAGTAAATTAATGTATTTATTTATATGACATTTATTATCTAAGACATTTATTATCAAAATATTCTGCAAATGATATCTCATTAACAATATCATCATCTTTTTATCCTACAATCTGTGTCATAAGTACGTGACAAATAATTCATGCTGCAAAGTATTAGGTGACTTTTACAAGGTTACAGAAGCAACTCATTATAAATTACAAAGAAATAGGATTTGAGCCATCTTCAGTTCAATTGCTTCATCATCATACACTATATGAGATCCTTCCTCCATTATAGTCTTTGAACCAGAGTTGTACCTTTTTTGTGATAGTTCCTAAAATAAAGCAGTTATTGGTTATATAGATCTTGGTTTGTCACGACTCTGGTACGGTAACAATAGGAAATTGCTCTCTGTTTGTGTGGTGGTTACCAACAGTTTGTACACTTATACTGCCTCATTTTATCCCCCAGAAATCTGAAAGGTAGCACAATTATTCTCATCTTTCAAGTAAAACCACTGAGATGTAGAATAATGACTATTCATTTTATTGAGTGTTTACCATATCTAGAATAGTTTATAGGTTATATTTCTATTAAGAAAAAAACCTTTCAAATATTAGGAACTAGAAGTATCCCCATCTACAAATCAGTAAACCGTGACTCAATTTTAGCAGATTGTTGTGATTTGCAAAAGTGTCGTATTTTCCAATACTTTATATTTAAGGTCCCATGCCCTGTGACCTGAGGTCTTCAGATAGCTATAAGTAAAGGACACTTTGGATGTAGGTTTCATTACCGCATCTCTCTCTCTCATATATACGCACACATACGTCACCTATTATCTGCAATATCAGTGTCTTATATTAGAATCATTGAAAAAGGACAATGAGACAAAGTGTTGCATGCAGATTTATTGGGAAAGGCCAGACACAGTGGGCTGGCCCCGTGGGCTCACACCTGTAATCCTAGCACTCTGGGAGGCTGAGTTGTGGTGGCTGCCTGTGGTCCCAGCTACTCTGGATGCTGAGGCCAGAGGATTGCTTGAGGGCAGGAGCCTGAGGTTGCTGTGAGCTATAACAACAACCACAACACTCTACCCAGGATGACAAAGTGAGACTCTGTCTCAAAAAAAAAAAAAAAAAAAATTATTGGGAAGAAAACCTGGGAGAGATACCTGAGAGGAAGTGAGGCAGGTGGATTAGATAGGGTAGCAGGTGATCTGCAGCACAGCTGCAGCTGAAAATCTCAGCAGGTTCTTGGGATGGTTTCACTGCTGGGAGATGGCCCTATGAGGTTTTCCTAAATTGAGTGAGAAATTTGAGTCTTTGTACCTTCACGTGAACCTGCCATTATGAAAAAGTTAACCTGGGAATAGGGAATAACAGTGGGACAAGGCAATTTGCTGAGGTAGAGGAGAGGTCTCCCTGAAGGGAATAGCTGTGAACCCATTGCCACTGAGATTTCCAGCAGAGAGGGTGGACACGTGTCTTGAAGAGGGATTCTGTTTTTTTTTTTTGTTTGTTTGTTTTTCATTTTATTTTTTTTTTATTAAATCATAGCTGTGTACATCAATATGATCATGGGGCATCATACACTTGTTTCATAGAATATTTGACACATTTTCATCTCATTAGTTGACATAGGCCTCCTGGCATCATGCTAGTTACTTTGTCAAGACATTTACATTCCACATTTGCCAAGAGGGATTCTGAGAAAAGCAGTTTAGCATCCGTTACAATCGGTAATGGATTCTCAGCCACATATCTAGTATGAGGTACTAGACTCAGACCTTTCCATGCATCAACTCATTCAACTTTTAGAACTTTAAGAGGTGAGCACTACTATTATTTTCATTTTCTAGTCCATGAAGTTAAGAATATTTGCCCAGGACCACATAGGTCACTTTCTACACTCAATTATGATTATGTACTGGTTCTCTCTGTTCAAGATCCTATTCCCAAGATGAGTAAAGTTTTATAGATGTATACTCATCTTAAAATTCACTACAGAGAATATTAAATAAATTTAATCACAAAATTAAATACAGAGAATGTGACATACACTCTGGCACACTGATTGTGCTCAACAAATAGTACTTTATTTTTATATCCATCTACATTAGAAAGGTTGGCTTTACGTTCTGCCCTCTTAGGACATAGCACTTTTCATCTGAAAGATATAAAAGGAAGAGCTCTAATCATTTTAAACAAACCAAAAATGATACTGTATGAAATGAGGGACTGTGGGCACACTTCATGTTGCCTGACACTGCCACGTCACCTTTCATGCCTGAGATATAATTCAGCAAGAAGATAAGGGAACAGAAATAGCCACCTTTTCTTTCCTACCTTATAAAACTGAAATTAGCTCCAGCTGCATGATAAGTGAACCAAAACTCAGGCTTTCAACCACTCTCTGCCCTGCTTAGGAGCTTTCCTTGTCACCTTGAAAAAATAAATTGCTATGTCATGACCAGAAGATTCTAAAATCCATTGCTAAAAAGGTTCCAGTATTTCTTAAGTAGAAAAAGAAGAGGAGAGACTTTTAGACTGACTGGGCAACTTCATTTTACATTTTTTTGGGGAGAAGAGTGTGTGTGTGTGGGGGTTAATCCACATGAAAATTAATGAAACAAAAAATTATGAAGAGATCCTAGGTTCCACCTAGTACATGAGATACTACATTTTATCAACCTCTGTATTCATCACATTACCTTAAAGATAGCCAGCACAGCTGGTTTTCAATAGTAAATGTTGACTATAAATGTCTTAACACAATAACTAAGAAAATGCCAGGAAGGCTATGTTAACCAGTGTGATGAAAATGTGTCAAACGGTCTATAAAACCAGTGTATGGTGCCCCATGATCGCATTAATGTACACAGCTATGATTTAATAATAAAACAAATAAAATAAAATAAATTACAAAATCCCCTATTATTAAATGATAAAAATAAAACTTTAAGGTAAAAAAATAAAAAGAAAATGATGGGAGAGCAGTAATGGTAATTATGGCTGTAAACTGGTGTTCTTCTGTTCTTTACCAATAGTCCAAGAAAGGCTATTAGCATCCAGGTTGACCTTGGATGTAATTTACCTCCCTTTGCTTCATTTTTCTATTCACTATTATAGTACTCCTTGTTTTTATTTCCTGCATACTTCAAGAGCCTCAGAGTGCTATAAAGACCAAGTTTTATTATTCAATTACATTTTCATGCAATTTAACCAAAAACTTATGCAATCAGTTTCTTTCAAAGAGGCACATTCTCCTTTTGAATCTGATTGATTTTGCAGTGAATAACTGAGATCCCTGAATAAATCCACGTAGTTGTTTGGTGGGCAGGCTGATTGCCAAAGACACCAGGATGTAGGCTTAAGATGAATTATCAAATGAAAAAGAGGGACCTGAACTAAATACAGACTTAAATGACAAGTGGATTTTATAGTTGCTTTCACATCCAGGAGCCGCAGCGCTAAAACCCAGGGAAGGAAAATATGCCTCAGATAATTCCAATGAGACTTACATACAATAGAATTCTCAATATTTCTAGCCTTAAAACTAAGAAGCAAGAAAACACAGATGAAAGTTGAGGAAAAGAGTATGGGTAACACATTCTAGGAGCTGTTGAAAGTGAATGTAAACGAGATATTCTATAAAAGATGTGTCACAACCAGTTGCTAACAGTGGAAGAAAACCGAAATAGAATTGGCAATAACCATCACTTCTGAATGTCACAAAAGTGATGAAAGTAAAGTAAAATGCAAAGTTTAAATGTGGTGTGAAAAGTCTAAGAAGCTAATGAGAAGTTTGTAATGGGCTCGTGGTATAGACTTTTGTGCCCGGTTTCTTTGCGCTTGTAAAGGCATCTTTAAGCCACTATTGTGACTAAAGAACATTCTGGTTAGCAGCCGTGTGGTGCACACCTACTTCTGAAACTAAGATATGGCTGCAGCCCAGCTCATACTGCAACTGTGGGAAGACAGACGCGTTTCTCCAGTGGAAAACCAATGTTTATTTACAACAGCAAGAAAATAAAGATGCACTAGTCAGGCAAAGGAACAGATGAGCCCTACGTGAAAATGATTCCAAACTTTACATCTGAATTTATATACATATATATTTTTACATATATAGTAACTATTTAAAATTGATCTTTATGGCTACCTTGTATATGTGTATTTATATCGTATTACATGTATTATATATTAATGTGTATAATACCTTCATTCATTTATTTCCTAATAGTATAAGGTACTGGAGCTACAAATATTTGGTGGTCATTATCTTTATTCAAAGTCACCTGCAGTGTTTTAGTCTCTCTCTCTTTTTATTTTTTATTTTTTTGTTAAGAGTCTCGCTCAGTAGGCCAGGCACAGTAGCTCACACCTGCAATCTCAGCACTGGGAGGCCGAGGAGGGTGAGCACCTTAGCTCACAGGTTTGAGACCAGCCTGAGCCAGAGTGAAACTCTGTCTCTAAAGAAATAGCTGGGTGTTGTGGTGGGCACTTCCAGTCCCAGCTCCTTGAGAGGGAGAGGCAAGAGGATCACTTGAACCCAAGAGTTTGAGGTTGCTGTGAGCTGAGACACCACAGCACACTATCAAAGGTGACCAAGCGAGACTCTGTCTCAAAAACAATATAAGTAGAAGAAAAAGAAAAAGAGTCTCGCTCAGTCACTCAGTCCCTACGATGCAGTGGCATCATTATAGCTCATTACAGCTTCAAACCTCAAACTCCTGGTCTCAAGCAATCCTCCTGCCTCAGCAACCAAGTAGCTGGGCTGCAGGTGTATCACACCACACCTGGCTAATTTTTCTGTATTTGTAGAGATGGGGTCTCAGACTTTCTCAGGCTGGTCTCAAACTCCTGATGTCAAGTGATTCATGTTCCCACCTCAGCCTTCCATAGTGGTTTTGATTACAGTCCTGAGCCAGCATGCCAGTCCCGTGTTTTTGTTTTTGTTTCTTGAGATAGTGTCTTGTTATGTGGCCCAGAGTGGCTATTCACAACCATGACCATAGCTCCCGGCAGGCTCCCACTCTTGGTCACAGGCTCCTAAGTAGTTGGGATTACAGGCACATGTCACGGCACCCTGACAGTCAAATTTTAACAGGAAATTTCAGTTTTGATTTAAATGGCAAGTACTGAGGCGTGTTTGCCAATCTGATTTATTTAAATGCCAGATTTTGCCAATGTCATGATCTATTACATTTGTTGGTCTACCTTATTGAAATAAATGCAGTAATCAATGAAAAAGTACATGGTGTTATTTGGCATTTTATGGGGAAAAAAAGACTGAGGCAAGAAAGATTGGGAAATTCCTAGAAATGGATCCCAAAGTTCACCAAACATATCCATAGGGAAAATGAGAAATTGTAGCTAAATATACTTTTAGCTATAAAATATATCTCTGTGTGTTGATATAAAACTATAAACCTATTAAAATATTAAATATCATATAAAATAAAATATGGGTTTGTTAATCTCCCTGTGTATAGCAACATTTGGGACAGCCTACAGGGTGCATTAATAACTTCTTCAATGCTATTCCACTGATGTGGATTTTTCATTACTGTATTTTTTTGCCAAAGAGGCCCCAAAGTAGTGCATTTAATAAAACTAAGAATAGACTGAGAAAGTACTGTAAGAGAATTTTTCACCGCAAAAAGTTTACATTTAAATAAGTCTGAGTAAATTAGAGAACATCTTGATTGTATGTATTGGTGGTTTATTAGGTATTATAGCTCTGGTATTTAGTATTTAATGGGTTTGTATAAAAATAGCATATTTTGAAACAATCAAAAAGACCCTAGATCCCAAAATGTTTATGTGGTTTGCATAATACCACACATCTAATCAAGTGTACAATTAAGTGAAAGAAATTAGTATGCTTTTAGAGAAAGACTAATATAAAGAAAAAAATGTTTTTAGTAAGAACAGAAAAGAACCATATTAAAAGGAGAAAACCTGAGCTCAAATTCTTCACTTCTATAAGTAAACTATTGACATTGGCCTAATTACAGACTTCCAATTCCCCTCTCTTTGAAATAGATTTATTGACTTTTTAATAATGGCTAATCTGACAAGAGATACAGTGAAAAGGAATTGCTTATACAATGTTGGTGGAAGTATAAACTAGTATAAGCTCTACTAAAAAGAGTATGGGGAGTCCTCAAAGAACAGCATGTAGACTGCCATTCAATCCAGTGTCCCAGTACGTGGTATCAATGCAAAGAAGTCATTCCACAAAAAGCGTACATGCACCTGAATATTTATCAAGCACAATGTACACCTGTACACACACACACACACAAAATCATAAAAAGGAATGAAAAAAATGTCATTTGCAGCAACGTGGATGGACCTGGAGCACTTTATCCTGAGTGAAGTTTCTCAAGAATGGATAAACAAACATGTCTCCCTAATAAATGGGATATAAATAAGGGCAGTGTATAGCCCTACAGTGGCGTAATATACACTGAAAACTGAGAAGAGAGAGGGCAGAAGTGGGGCAAAAGGATAAAAATCTACCTGTTGGTTACCAGGTATACTATTCTGGTGACTGGTACACTACAGGTGCTAACTTGACCATTATACAATTCATCTGTGTAACAACAACAACAACAAAAAACCATATCTACCACCTATATCTATTGAAATAAAAGATGTATTGAGCTAAAATGTAGGCCCTGTTTCTTGTTAAGTGGATGGGTGTGGGTAAGTCACATCATTTTCTGAACTCAACTGGAGGTAAGAATTGCTACACTAAACAATTGTGGGGAAGATTAAATGAATTCCTATTCTTAAAAAGTACCCTACAGAAATTTAAACATTACATAGAATTTAGCATTCATTGCTAAAAAAAAATTACTTGTCCTTGAATAATAATAAACAAAGTGTTTTACAGTTCTGAAATATGAAGAACTCAGTAGAATTTAAAATTTTAAAAATAGGCTAACTTCTACACCAAACTTAGGTTAGAAGAAAGGTTTGAAACACACATCTAACAATGTCACGCCCCTACTAATTATTTATTGATGCATGAGAAATTAATGTAAAGAGTATCAGTATATAAAACCACAAACTTTTATTAGCTCAATCTTTTTGGTCAACAATCTAGGAGCAGTGAGGCTGGATAATTGTGGCTTATTTTGTCCCATTAGTTTGCCTTCAGGTTGTTAGCCAGCATGCAATCATATCAAGGTTCGACTTCTGAAATACAGGATTTATTTCCAACATACAGAGGCAGTCATTGGAAGACCTCAGTGACTCATCTCTTGGTTCTATACATGGGAAAACATGGCAGCTGAATTTCTTTAGATAAGTGATTAAAGATAGAAAAAAAAAATGAAAGAGAGAGTGCTCAAAACAAATCAGTTTCCCTGATAATCTAATCCTGGACGTGATATACCATGACTTTTTCAGCGTTTCATTCCTCCCACAAATACCCACCAAATTCTCTACTTGGGAGATATCTACACAAGGTTTACCAGGAAGCAGAAAGGAAGGAGGGCATCTTATAATCTACTAAACATCTGTATTTAAGTATCTTTCAATGGCTATCATCATCTCCAAAATAAAATTCAAGCTATCTACTTTAATAACCAAAGCTACTATGATACTGACTCTTCCTATCCCTCCAGTCTTATTTCTCACACTCTTTCCCTCACTTAAACACTTCTGTTTATCCATTACTACAGTATTCTGGGGTATAAAGGTTTTGCAATTTTATAATTAAAATAGTATAAGGAAAATATGATTACTACATTCTTATTACAGCCAATATTTTAAAGCACTTATTATGTCTGTTAGTAAAGACAAATTGAATTGTCTAACTAACAGACAATTATTCACAGAATAATTGATACAAGTACTATTATTTTGTATACAAGTGATACAAGTACTATTATTTTCCACAGAAACATGTTAGATTTTAAGGTCTCAAGGTAAGAGAAGAATAAACACAGAGTTTAGGATTACTCTAAGTCGCTACATGCTTCCAGTGTAACCCAGAATCATGACTTAGACTTGGTCAATGCCAAGGAACAAGGTCCTATGTTAGTATTGTAACTGATGACATAATGTTGAATGCCTTCAAAACAACAGGGCCTGACGCACCTGCTGGGCAGGACAGCTGAGCGATACATGACATTCATCTGGCTTCTCTACAGGGTACTGAGTTTCAGTTATCTAGGCTGGATGCATAATGGGAATGTGCCTGTGTACTAGCCCCCCATAAAAGTTCAGCCCTTGAGACTCACTGTCCTTCACTCCTCAGGGATATCTCGCCGGAGTCCTTGCACATCTCTAATAGACAGAAATTGGGTCTCGTGAAAGTCTGTTGAGGTACGAAATCAGAAACCTTCACTTTATTCCCCTTGACTTTGCCTAATGACTATTTTCTCCTGTTGCTATTACTTTTTATCTTTTACTGTAATAAATCTTAGCCATGAATATATAATTCACATTGAGTTGTGTGTCCTGGAAAATCACTAAACTTTTAAAATAGTCATGGGACCCTTTTGACAATATTTCATCCTCCCAGTCTTCATATGATACTGGCACTATTGTCTTCTCAAGTTATTTCTCAAAGTCTAGAACTTGTAAGAGATACTGTCTTATTCAAATGGAAACTGTCTGTAGAACCAGTGTTCTTTTCTGCCCTTGAATTAACCATGAAATGCTATTCTGCCTAGTAATCTCTTTCTTGTGCTCTTTTATTTAGACAGGTGCTCTCTTCCTTCATTCTTTAAATGCAAAACTGAATATTACATTTTACTGCCCTCTTCATAGTATTTATGTAATTATTTTGTAATTTCATGTTTATGCTAATTAGAGTTACACTAGAACCCTTGTGTCATTAATGATGGATTGGTACTATTGACAGATGCTCTCAGTAAATACTGGTTGAATGAATAGATAGATGGATAGATTGATAGATGGATAGATTGATAGATGGACAGGTGGATGGTTTTCTAGGTAGTGTTTTATTTTAAATAAATATGACTAGGGCGGCGCCTGTGGCTCAGCGAGTAGGGCGCCGGCCCCACATGCCTAGGGTGGCGGGTTCAAACCTAGCCCCGGTCAAACTGCAACAACAAAAAAAAATAGCCGGGCATTGTGGCGGGTGCCTGTAGTCCCAGCTACTAGGGAGGCTGAGGCAAGAGAATCGTGGAAGCCCAGGAGTTAGAGGTTGCTGTGAGCCGTGTGACGCCACGGCACTCTACCTGAGGACGGTACAGTGAGACTCTGTCTCTACAAAAAAAAAAAATAAATAAAATAAATAAATAAATAAATATGACTAGAATAATTCATGGTATTTTCATAAGTAACACTTATGTAAAATGAAATATAGTCACGGATATTAAGTTTAAGATGTTATGACTTATACTTTAATAAGCTATGAAGTTAAATTTTTAAAATATGATGAGATGGGTAAATTTTAACATGTTTGTAATCAATATCCTAATTCAGACAAAACATTTTCAATGATGAAGAAAATCTCCTGTACAGTTCCATCCAAAAACCATTCCCCACTGGTAACCTCTGTTCTTATTTTTAGTACCATAGAATACTATGGGCTATTATTAAACTATAAAAGGAATTAATTAGTAAGCACTTTTTATATCTGGTGCTTCAATACTTGCTTTTTAGGTTAAAACATTGTGTTGTAACAGTGATTCATTTTATTAAACATATTAATGTACCTCAAATTTTTCACTAATTCTCCTATTGATAGATTTCAGGGGTATCTACTACTTTTGACTAGTCTAAATAGATCTGCTACTAATATTTGCATAAAAGTGTTTTGATGGACATATGCTATCACATTTACTGAATGAATGACTAGGATTAAAATATCTGGGTCATGGTGTCTGTCAGTATTAATAAGAATTAGCCAATGATTTTACTAGAATTTCATTTTAACCCTTCTAGTAGAAGATTCTCATTTCCAATAGAGTCCTAATTATTGAATTATTTTGCCTTTCTTTTATAAGTAATGATGTTGAGCACTACTTTATGTGTTTGATATTCTAAATTTTTTCATGAAGTGCTTGTTCAAGTCTTTTGCTAGGCAAAATGTTTGCATTTGGATTGCTGAACTGTCCATTATATAATATTTGTACAATTTCTTTATAAAAACTGTGTTGCAATTTTTTTTTCGAAATTTCCTCTTTTTAAAATTTTCTTAGTGGTTTCCTCATAGATAAAAAGTACTTCACTTTCTGAAATACAATTTATTAATGTCTTTCTTTTCCATTTTGCACTTTTGTGACCTCTCAGGAATATTAGCCTAATTTAACTCACAAAACCATTCTCTTCTATTTTCTCTTTTAATTTTGAAGTGATTGAAGGACATCCTTGCTTAATTCTCAATTGTACACAAAATCAGGGTCAAACCATTGACTATGATAAACATCTTTTATAAACACCCATAATCAGGGTAATGACTTTCCTTCTATATTCTCAGTCTGATGAGCATTATTTTCATGAATGTTAGTTGGATTTTGTTAAATTATTTTTATGCACTGATTGAAAAGATTATATTATTTTCTCATTTATTTGATCAATGTGATAAAACTGTTGATTAATTTTGGAATGAAAAACAAACATTGGATTTCTGTAAAAACTTTCAATTAGAGGTAAGGTACCTTTTATATACTGCTGGATGAGATTTTGTAACGTTTTCTGAAGGATTTTTCATATGTTTATAAAACAAAATAATCTATAATTTGATTTATATCTAATAAATTTGTCTGAATGGTTACCAGGAAAATAATAATCATGACATGATTATAAAATATAGAGAGGGGACACTTGCTCCCTTTATTTCTAAAATAATTTGTCTACGATTAATATTACTTTGGCTTTCAACATTTAATAAAATTTGTCGATGAAACTATCTAGAAGTTCCCTAATGGGAAAGTTATAAATTATTTACTAAACGACTTTAGTAGATCTATTTGCATTTTTTAATGCTTCTCATGTGATTCATGGTAAGTTCTTATTTATGATTTTTTTTCTTATTTATGATTTTTTTAAATTTAAGCTGAGATGTCAAATATATTAGCATAGATTGCTCTTTCTACCTTCTTGACATCTGTAAGATCTATTACACTTACCCATCTTCGTTTACAATATTGGTGGTATATATTTTCCTTCTTTTATTCATACCCTTGTTTGGGGTTTGTCAGTATGGTTATGTTCAAGAACTTTATTTATTTATTTATTTGTTACTATTTTCTGTATTATTAATTTATTCTTTTGCTCTTCATATTTTATTCCCTGCCCTGACTTTCTTTTTCTTTTTCTTTTTCTTTTTGGGTTGTTTTTTTTTTTTAATTTTATTTCGTTGCTTATTTTTTATTTCTTTATTTTTTTTGTTGTTGTTGTTGTTGAGACAGGGTCCCACCCTATGCCCCTGAGCAGAGTGCAGTGGGCGTGGTAGCTCACGGCAACCTCAGACTCGGGCTGCGGGCACCGGAAGCCGCTGGGATTACAGGCGCTCGCGCGGTGCCAGACTGGGTTTTTCCATTTTTTTCACGAGTCGGGGTCTCACTGTCGCTCAGGCGAGTCCCGAACTCCTGAGCTCAAGCGATTCTCCCTCCTCAGCCTCCCACAGTGCTGGGATTACAGGCATGAGCCACTGTGCCCGGCTGCCCTTACTTTCTTATGGTGAACATGACATCACTTTAAAAATATCCTATTAAAAACATTTATCTTCTAAGCATGTTCTAATGATATAGTGATGTTATTGATCTTTTTGTGTTTAATTATAATCTGATTAAAAATATTTCCCAATTTTTCTGTAATTTCTTCTGTGATCCATTAGTTACTTAAAGTATCAGGCAACACTGGAATGAAGTTTTAATGTAATCTGCTATGGGCAAAGTACTCTGGAAGTCACAATTTTTTGAAAAGTATAGACAGTTGTATTGTAGCACAGCATGTTGTGTGTTTAGGTTAATGTTCCACGTACACATACAAAAATGTGTTTTCTGCATTTGGGGTGAGATATTTTATAAATGTTAATGAGGTCAGATTAGCTAATATTTTAAAAGCATTCTATATCCAAACTGATGATCTGCATCATTATCAATTATGAAAATGGTATATTGAAATCTCCATCAATAATTATATTTGTTTTTGACATTTTCTCTCCATTGGATTCCCTCAGGCTTTTCTTTTAAAATATTAAGTGCGTATACAGTAAATATTATTATGTCTTCCTGGCGATTTAATGTTTTTATCTTTATGAAATATTCCTCTTTATTAATATTCTATGAAAGAAATGATTTTTCTCTCTGATGCATTTAGCTATTTCAACCGTATTATGCAAAGCTGACTTTCTTGTCTCTATATTTAAAACATATTTATCATAGATATCCTGGATAAATATACAATACAGAGACAGATTGGATAAATATGCAACCTGATACTCTGTCATCATTTTACTTCTAATTATTAGGAGTTCATAATGGTTGTGGGACATGAAACGTTTTGAAAGAGGCATACAAAGTGTAACCACCATAACAGGGGAATTGGGGTATCCATGCACTCATTTATCACTTCTTTGTCTTAGGGACATTCCAGTTTCACTGTTTCAGTTATTTTAAAGTCTACCGTAACTTATTTTTTACTATAGTTGGTTGTGCTATCAAATATTTTCATTCAATCTAGTTATATGTTTAATTTTAATTGATGAGCTTTGACGGAAATGTTCATTTAATTTAATTACTGGTATGATCTGATTTATGTATGCTGTTTTACTATTTGCCTTCAATTATCTTTCTCCACTTTATTTCTTCTATAATCCTCTGTCTTGCCTTTTGTGGAATGATTGTCCTTTTACCCTCTACTTTGAAATTCTTTGCTATATGCTTTGGACTTTGTGGTGGTCTTGGCTCTAGTGAGTTACTATGCATGCATACCTTTCATACTCTGCCTAGGGTTAATGTTTTACCACTGTAACTGAAGAGTCTTCCAACAGTATCATTTATTTACTGTCCCCATCTTTTGTACTACTGTTGTCATATATTAGATCTATAAGCACAAACCTAGTCATGTAATTTTACTATTTTTATTTTTGCCTTTAAAAATAAGGGAACATGGGCCAGGAGCGGTGGCTCATGCCTGTAATCCTAACACACTGAGAGGCCGAGGTGGGTGAATTGTCCGAGCTCAGGAGTTTAAGACCAGCCTGAGCAACCCATCTCTAAAAATAGCTGGGATTGTTTCAGGTGTCTGGAGTAACCTACCTACCTGGGCGCCTGAGGCAAGAGGATTGCTTGAGCACAAGAGTTTGAGGTCACTGTGAGACATGACACCATGGCATGCTACTGAGGGGAGCAGGGTGAGACTGTCTCAAAAAATAAAAATGACAAAACAATATAAAACATAAAAATAAAGGAATAAAAAATAGCCGTGTATGTGCTGTTTGGGGAACTCTTCCTTCTACCCTATCAGTTGCATCATCACATATTAGATATTTAGAGTAAGAGTCATGCTTTGGTGTAAGAGTTTTATCTTAGACCTAAGGGCACAACTTACATAGACTAATCATAAAAATAATTTTTAAAAGTCTAACAGTATCAAAAAGAGCTTCATTATGTTAACTGCCTACAAAGGAAAATTCAGCATCTACCAAAAGAAACTTGAATTATCCCCCTTCAACCTGAACAACATCAACTATTATCCGTGCTAGGGGAGATTTTCTGTTATTGAATCTTTTCAGGTTTTCTTTATTGGGGAAATACATTTATTTTACCATTATTTTTGAAGGATGTTTTTGCTAAATATAAAACTCGGTAATTTAAAAACATGCTTGGTGCTTTTGTCGATTTTTCTTTGTATAATTTATGTGTGATGAGTCTTAATTTTTCGCCCTGGGTAGAGTGCTGTGGCATCACAGCTCACAGCAACCTCCAGTTCTCGGCCTCTGGCGATTCTTTTGCCTCAGCCTCCCGCGTAACTGAGACCACAGGCACCCGCCACAATGCCCGGCTATTTTTTGTGATGTTGTTGCAGTTTTAGCCTGGTTGGGTTGAACCCACCACCCTTGGTGTATGGGGCCGGCGTCCTATTCACTGAGTCAGTGAGTAGGTTAATCTTTTTCTAATGTATCTTTGGAATTTAAATATAAATTTATTGGACAATGTAATATGATACCATGTTCACTAAATCCCTATCCATTTATTTCCTTAATTATTTTCTCTTTCCTTCAGATAGGATTATGTATATGTATGTACCCTTAAGTTAAATAATTCTTCTTTCTTCATTATTTAAAATACATTTTTTTTTAATTTGAGATGCAGTGCTTTCTTTTTTTGTAGTTGTTGCCTGTCGTTTGGTGGTTTTAGTTCATGTTTGTAGATATAACTTTAATAGGAATATACACTATTTTTTCTTATGATTGGGGATTCACTGAGGGTATGAAGAACCAGGTTACATTGATTGCATTTGTTAGGTAAAGTCCCTCTTATAATTGTGTTTTGCCCCCAATAGGTGTTCATACACCACGACCCCCTGCTTCCCTCCCTTTCCTCTCCCCTCCCCCCAGCTTCCACCAAGTACTAGGTCATTAATTGTCATCATATCAGAATTGAGAACATAGGCTTCTTGCTTTTCCATTCTTGTGATGCTTTACTAAGAATGTGTTCCACTTCCATCTGGGTTAATACAAAAGATGTAAAGTCTCCATATTGTTTAATGGCTTAATAGTACCATGGTATACATATGCCATAGCTTATTAATCCATTTCTGGGTTAGTAGGCATTTAGGCTGTTTCCATGTTTTGGTGATTGTAAATTGAGCTGCAATAAACAGTCTAGTGTAAGTGTCCTTATGGTAAAAGGATTTTTTTTTTTCTTCTGGGTAGATGCTTATTAATGGGATTGCAGGAATATTCTCATGGTTGGGAAGAATCAACATTGTTAAAATGTCTATACTTCCCAAAACAATCTACAGAGTCAATGACGTCCCTATTAAAATATCAACATTATACTTTCAAGACTGGGAAAAAATAATTATTTGTTTTGTATGGAACCAGAAATAACCCCATATAGCTAAGGCAGTTGTTAGTAATAAAAACAAAGCTGAGGGCATGAGCATACCAGACTTTAGGCTGTACTACAAGACCATAGTGGTCAAAACATCATGGTATTGGCACAATAATAGACACAATAGACATCTGGAACTGGATAGAAAACCAGGAGATGAAACTAACATCTTACAACCACCTAATCTTTGATAAAACAAACAAGAACATACACTGGGGGAAAGACTCCTTATTCAGTAAATAGTGTTGGGAGAACTGGATATACACATGAACAAGACTGAAACTGGACCCACACCTTTCTCCATTCACAAAAATTGATTCAAGAGGGATAAAGACCTAAATTTAAGGTACGAAATGATAAAAATCCTCAAAGAAAGCACTGGAAAAACACTTGATGATATCAGCCTGGGGAAAGACTTTATGAAGAAGACTTTCACAGCAAATGCAACAACAACAAAGTAAACAAATTGAACTTGATTATACCAAAAAGCTACATACAGCTTAGGAGATAACCATCAAAGCGAATAGACAACCTACACAAAAGGAAAGGATATTTGCATATTTTGAATATGAGGAAAGCTTGATAACAAGGATCTACAGAGAACTCAAATTAATCAACATAAGAAGAGCCAACAGTCCTCCATATCACTGGGCAAGAGAGATAACTAGAACCTTCTCTAAAGAAGACAGACGAATGGCTAACAAACCTATGAAAAAATGCTTATCATGCCTAATTATTAGAGAAATGCAAATCAAAACCACCCTGAGATATTATCTAACTCCAGTGAGAATGACTCACATTACAAAATCTCAAAACTGCAGATGCTGGCGTGGATGTGGAGAGAAGGGAATACTTTTACACTGCCGGTGGGACTGCAAACTAATACAACTTTTTTGCAAGGAAGTATGGAGAAACCTCAAAGTACTCAGAAACCTCAAAGTACTCAGTACTAGTAGTTTCTTCTAGAATTTTCATTTGTTTCTTTTTTATAGTTTCAATTCCTTTCTGGTCCTTGTCTGTTATTATCAAGTTCTGTATTGCTTTGGATTCTGTTGGCATTAATTGTGTCTTTTTCTTGATTGTAAGCACAATCCATGCTTCTTTAGGTGTCTAACACTTCAACTGCATGCTTGGCATTATGTTTTACACACTACACCTCCAGATCGTACAAGTTTCTTTTGGTAGATGTTGAATTTTCCTCTGTAGGCAGTTAACATAATGAAGCTCTTTTTGATGCTGTTAGACTTTTAAAGATTATTTTTATGATGAGTCTATGTAAGTTGTGCTCTTAGTCTAAGATAAAACTCTTAACACTAAAGCATGGCTCTTACTCTAAAAGCCTGGCCTTTTTGCGGTCTCAACACCTGAGGTTTTTGCAAAGTGTTTTTAAGACTTCTGCACTCTAGTTGGATGCGAATTCCAATATCTCATAGATTAGTGCGAGAATTCTGATAACTCTATTCTACTCTCAGCCTCGCTTTAACTGGAGGTTAGCAGAACGAAGCTTCTCAGAGTCCTTCGCTAGGCTTCGGCAGCACAGTCTTTGGTCAAATGTCTATAGTGAATCCTTGTGCAAGTTTTCAGGAGAGAGTGATTCTGCAGTTTCTCCTTTTTTGGCAACCTGTATCACAAATGTTAGGCACTTCTGCAGAGTAAACCTCCAACTTCTGCTTCCTCAGATCAGGAAGTCTATTGTTTTCTTTGGACTTTACCTTTCAGGCATATGGTAATTATAATGGTTCTCCTTTGGAAAGCTGGTGTGAGCATGAGCATTTTTTTTTTTTAATTTGATCCTGTTATTATTATTTCCAAATGCTTTGGAACAGGTACCTCAATTTTTTTGTCAATTTTATTTTTGGTAATAGGAGGAAGGCAAATCTGGTAATAATTATTTGTTCAGGCCTTGAAGCAGAAATTTCATAACTAATTATATTTTGACAAGTACTGTGTAGATGACAGTCTGTCTTGGAAAACATCAGGTACAGTGAGTAAGAAGCTACAATGCTCTGAAAAATTGAGATCCGCAGTGGTCCCTTAATGAGAGATAGTCATAAAAAAAGGGACTATACTGGCTCTTTCTTTCTGTGATACGAAATTCACTGATATATAGGGAAACACACATGGCAAAATAAAGCACACATTAATCCCCCCCCCAAAAGAGATTTTAGTAATTTTAAAAGTTAAGTAGAATTTAACTGATGTAGCAAAAGATCTACTGGCCAGATTAGAATCTTTTGTAAATATATTGCAAAATATATTTTTTTAAATACTGAAAAAAGAGGAAGGCTTAAAATTTATGGATTAAGGCATCTCTGTGCTCATTACAAAAGACTTCTTTATGTTATCAAAGCGTTCACTGAGGTTTCAGTACCCTGGAGAATTTCCAATATTATTGCTTGCCAAAAGCAGATTTACAATGTATCTCTTGCATTTGGATAAAGAGCATCAGAGAAATTTATGTGAAATGTCAAGATTTAGGCAAATCCATTGAGACACTACTGTGTTTATCTGTTTCTTTCTTCAAGTCAGCAGAGTCCCATGATAACTCACACATGGTGATGTTAGCAAAGAGGAAACAAAACTGTTTTCAGAGCAACATATATAGGATAAAAGAAAGCCGTTAGCCCCTTTTTCTTCTTAAAGAATCCACATGACAGGGCTGTCCCGTTTTGTGGCTCCATATATGTGTGAGAAGGTGCTTCTGTTTGTGTGCCTAGCTTCTTTCTTTTACTGTAATTCCCTGCAGATCCATCTACGTTGCTTCAAATGACAGGGTTTCATTCATTTTTTTAGCTGAGCAATACTGCATTGTGTATGTGTGTGTGTATGTGTGTATGTGTATATGTGTGTGTATGTGTATATGTGTGTATGTGTATGTGTGTGTATATGTGTATGTGTATGTGTGTGTATGTGTATATGTGTGTGCATGTGTGTATGTGTATTTGTGTGTATGTGCATGTGTGTATGTGTGTATGTGTGTATGTGTGTGTATGTTTGTGTGTGTATGTGTGTGTATGTGTATATGTGTGTGTATGTGTGTGAGTATGTGTGTGTATATGTTTGTGTGTGTATGTGTATGTGTGTATTTGTGTGTGTGTGCATGTGTGTATGTGTGTATGTATGTGTGTGTATGTGTATGTGTGTATGTGTGTGTGTGTATGTGTATGTATGTGTGTGTATGTGTATGTGTGTGCGTGCATGTGTACTACATTTTCTTTATCCAGTCATCTGCCGATGGACACTTCAGTTGATTCCATATCTTTGGCTATTTTGAATAGTGCTGCAATAAACACTGGGGTGCAGTTATCTTATCAATTTGGGAATAGATGAAGAAGTGTTGAAAAATAGGGACAAAAAGGTTAAATAGATGGGATAAGTTACAGCAGTACTTGATACCACAGTAAGATGAAAATAGTTAACAATACTTTATCACATAGTTCAAAATAGGTAAAAGAGAAGATTTGAGATTTTCCCAACATAAAGAAATGAGAATATTTGAGGGGATGGATATCCCTAATTACCCTTATTTGATCATAACACATTGTATGCTTGCAAAAAATTTTCACCTACCTCCCATAAATATGTGTACATATTATGTATAAAGAAAATTATAATGACAATAATTGTTTTTAGCTTATTTTGTTGTTTTTGGTTCTTTTCTATATAAAGCACAGATGCTGATATTAGCCCTATATTTCTCTTCTCTCTTTCTGAAAGCAGTTGGCTTTTTAAAAAAAGTAGATAATTATCTTTATGAGAGAAAATTACTTTGCACATAGTTTTAATTAGCAATGATAAAGTAGTATATATGAAAAAAGAAAACAAATGTTTAATAAACCATGTAAATCATAACTTTTTATTTTTAATGACCAAATCTTCAAACTTCTGGATAAGATTAATAATTATAAAGTTTAAATGAATATAAGTATAATTTTGTATAATATCTTTACCTTCCTTACCACAAAGCAAAGAGAGAAACCTCATCTCCTATTCTTAACATATTCATAGTACAGTGAGAAACATAAAAATATAGTTACAATATTATTTTGCAAATGCAATATCAAAGCAATCGACCATATGTCACAAGATTCAAAAAAGGAAATTTTTTGTGACAATGACCTAGAGAAACCATTATAGGAAAAAAGTGATGGCCTTGATGAGTCCTAGATGATTAAGGTAAGTCCCAGATGATTCAGGTAAGTTGAATGAGATAACACTTCATGAAGAAGGCCTAACTAAAAATAAATAAATAAATAACCGAATAAATAAATAAATAGACACAAAGGGAAATCTTCTATTACCATGTTTATAATGCAGAATGAAAGTTAAAGAAATAAAAGGAGGAAACATGTATTAAATATATTATTTGCAAGGAATTTCCTAGTAGCATGAAGATAATAGAGATAATGAAGTTTTACATAGATTATACAAGGTGAATGGATTTAAAGACAATCTGACTGGAAATAAGGAAAAGACTTGAAAATGAAGAGTCTTAGAGTTCTAAATAGATCCCTGGTGATAGCCATCATATAGAGCCGTGGCAGAGTGTGCCAATAAATATTTAGGAATTAAAATTTATAAGACTTGGTGGTTGTGGGAAAAATAATGGATGGCTCTCAGGTTTAGAATTAGGGTGATTGTGTTTATGGAGGAATAAGGAAATATGCAGAAGGAGGGTCAGACGGAGAATGAAGAAGGATTCAATGTGATTAAATTTGACTTTGAGGTATCCACATGAAAGCCAGGTGATAGCTCAATAAAGAAGTCTAGGCTGGAGGTAAATTTTGAGATTTATGGTCATACTGAAGTTTGCCAAAATTCAGGAAAAAAATATTTTTAACTGGGGAAAAAGATAGAATTTTAAAAGAAGAACATTAAGAATGAAACTCTAGGAGATGTCAGAATTTAGCACATGAAAATAGAAAGGAAAATCCAGAAAGAAAAAAGGTATTAGTGGGAGAGAGAAAGGATAGCATGGTTATTAAGCTGGGGAAAAATAATCTTTTCAAAAAAAATTCTAATAAAACTTTATACCAACAGGCAAGAAATAAATTCAAACCCCTACCTCACAAATGTACAAAAATTGGAATATAGATCTATCTTTAAGATCTAAAATAACGAAAATCTTAGACAAAAACATCAACATACATTTTCTTGACTTTGGGTGAAGCACGACATTCATAGACATAACATCAAGAGCATAGTCACAAAAGGTAAAAAATAGGTACATTGGGGGCGGCGCCTCTGGCTCAAAGGAGTAGGGTGCCGGCTCCATATGCCAGAGGTGGCGGGTTCAAACCCAGCCCCGGCCAAAAACTATAAAAAAAAAAAAAAATAGGTACATTGGACTTATCAAAATTCAAACTTTGTATTGTAAATCATACCATCAGGAAAGTGAAAGGACAAACTATGGATTGGGAAACATTTGTAAGTCATGTTCTTAAAAGGAAATTATATCAAATAAATATGTGGAACTCTTAACATCTCAAAGATAAGACTCAAGTTAATTAAAATAGGCCAATACTTTAAATGAATATGTACCCAAAACTGTATATGAATGACCAAGAAGCACTTGAAAAATGCTAAATATGATTAACTAACAGGTAAATTCAAATCAAAACCACAATGAAGTTATTATTATAACCTTACCCAGGGTGGTTATAATAATAAAAAATAAAAAAAAATTATTGAAAATAACAAGTGTTATCAAGTTTGTAGAGAAACTGATACCATCATATATTATGAGTGGAAATGTAAAATGATGCAGCTAATTCAGAACACAGTTGAGCAGTTTCATTAAATATTAAACATAGAGTCATCAGGTGACACAGGACTTCCACTTTTAAGTATATATTCAAGAGAATCAAAACAGATGTTCACACAGCTTTTCTGCACATTTATAATAACTAAACATGTAAAAAACCAAATATCCATCTATCATGAATGGATAAACAAATACGGTATATCCAGACAATGGAATAGTACACAACAGTGAAAGGAAATGAAGCACTTATTATACTCTAACATGGATGAACCTTGAAGTATGGATGTGAAAAAAAGAAGTAATATAAAGTCACATATACTATGAATCAATTTATATAAAACCTCTAGAATTGAGTCAATTTATAAAGACAGAAATTAGGTTAGCCTTTTCCAAGTGTGGGGAAAAAGAGTCAAGATGAAATGGTGTGCGACTGCTAGTTGAGAAATAGTTTCTTGGGGGATGATGAAAGGTTCTGAAATTATATAATGGTGATGACTTCAAAATATTTTGAACGTACATAAAAATACTGAACTATACAATTTAAAATGGGATGGTTTGGGTAACAAAGAGTGAATTATACTCTTTAAAATGGTATAGTTTTGGTGACTGAATTGAATCTCGTAAAGCAATTAAAAAAAAAAACAGCTTCTGTGTCTCCCAATCCCAGAATTTCATGGAGATTCAGCACAACTGGAAGGGCTTTATTTTTTTCTATTACACTCAGATATAGTTAAAACAAACAATTTGATGAGGTTGGTGTTGGGATTCAGCATAGGGCAAGTGGGTTCAGCTAAGTGAATCTGCGGTTTGTCCTACTGTATCTTTAAAATTCACATAGAAACTCTTTGAAGCCATAAAATCAATTCTGGACTTGAGTTTTCCTGTGAAAGTGGACAGAATGTCATGGGTAATGGAGACACATGGCCCTTTAATTCCCCAGGAAGAGCAGACCTCTGAAAGGCACATTTGTAGTTCAATTCAGAGTAATACTTCAATTCTCTAAATCTACAGGAGTTTCAAAAATCTCACTTATGCTCATCTTTCAAGATATTGCTTCCCTAATGCTCTGTGTCCTTCTATGTTAGATGTCTTTTTTTTTTCTTGCAGTAAAAGCACAAATGCTAATAAACCTTATTGTTTTTTAAAGGCGTAAAATACAGAGGCACAACAGAACTCTGAGACACAATCTAAATGAAGTTCATTCTGATATTTCTTTTTTTTGGTTGACAATCTAAAGAAGTTTTAATTTTGTTTTAGGTTTTGGTTGAGTAGAAAGTTATGAAATTTAGGTTGGGACAATTTTCTTCAATAGGTAAATATATTTTTCCTCAATAAAACATGCATTTTGAAGTGATACAGACTGAATTCAAAGGTCATCTCCACTGTATACGTTTCTAGATGACCTTAACCAAGTTTCTTAACCACATTGAGTTTGTCACTAACAGCACAAAAGCGAAAAATCATAGAAATGACCACGAGACTTACTTTCTATGATTCGGCCATACAATAATGAATGCAAATGTGTTATATAAACAACAATGTGTTCTACAAATCTGAATGTTATTTCCTAGTATACACATTTTTTATTATCATGTAGCCATATGCCTTTGTTGAATATATAGCTCAAATGATCTCCTTCAAAGTGTGCAGGAGATCTATTGTTAGAAAACTCCAGCAGGAGCAAACCAGAGTTTACATTTTCCCTTGGAGTCAGGATTCTATTTTAGCAAAGTGTGCTGTCATTTTTTCTTTGCAAATGCCATGCAATTCACAAGTGAGTTGGTTTGTATACACCTAGTTACAGTTGTTGTGGATTGTACTGTTGTATTGCTCTAGGGGTGGATACTGACTTTGCAAAAGTTATTACACATCTATTTTAGTAGCCAGGGGTATGAATGTCATAACCCCACTCAAAACAAAACAAATCTGTAAAAAGGGGAGATTTACTCTTTAAACTTATATTCTCTGAAGGTTTATAGTGAATGAATTTTTCCTACAAATGAGATTAAAGAGGATTCCTTATCTAAATCTTACTGCAAATGGCTTTCCCCAGGGGGAAAAAAAATGGAATATGACCAGAACCCTCTGGAAAGGAATTCATGGACACCAGCTTTCCATTGCTTTTGGGGTTCTTGGTGCTCATCAGCCTTTCCTGAGCACCAACTTTGTATCAAACACTGAGTAACATGTGCTACGTGTGATGTTCATGGCAACCTTAGGATTTACTTAGACATTAATAGAGCCAGTTCTTTGTTTAAAAAGAAGTCCAGCTCAGACCTTGATGGTCCTCAGTTCTCATATCTATATTAATTTCTATTTCACCATGATGGCTCTTGTGAGGCTAAGATTAAATGTATGAAAAGTGAGAGGATTAAAGTATGAAAAAGTGCTTTATACACAATTATTTAACATATTTGTGTACATTTATATATATACATCTATCTCCAACAAAATATTATGTTGTAAAGATCTTAGAACTGGTTATCTCAGTAGATGAAGTAGTTCACTTTACCAGCCTTGAAAAATGGTATTTTGTATTACAGTTTTGCTATTTAATTTTCATATTTTAAATTTCTAAATAAACATTGGATGTTCATTATAGACCATTTGGGAAAATACAGAAAACCAAATGACACATACTATCTTCTGCTTTCCAACGTTATCATTCTTTGAATTAAATTTTCAGTTATGTCTTTGAAGAATCTCACCTGAGGAAAAGGACCCCTTCAGGTGCGTGAACTTGGACCACCAGCTCCAACCCCCATTACCAGCTGCTTGTACAGACACTGAAATGAGAGGAAGATCAGGAATCTTCAAAACGCAGACCTGCAGATGTGTTGACGATCCCGAAACGTTCTTTGTAATCGACATTTACCATGTAGGGGGTCAGAAGCTTGCGGTGGCATCGTGGGCTCGGGGTGCGTTTCCGGACGGTGCTCACTCCTTCCTTTCATCTGTATTGAGCAAATCGTTCTGCATTTCTAATTAAAATAGTATTTGAACACGACGTTCTTCCAGTGTTTAATCAGGTTGGGGACACCTGCCTACGACTCTGAGCGTCTGATGGTCTGTCCCAGTGATTCGGTCTCACCTCCTGCCGAGGACTCAAGTTCAATTATTGGCCGATTAGATTTCTCCTCTCCGCGCCCCGCCCCTCGCCATCCCCGGGAGAAGCGGGAGTAAGTGATCCGGGGCTGGCTGGTGTCCACCCCGGCGACCAGGGAGCAGCCGAGAGACCGCGGGGCGCAGGGCGAGCGCCGGGCGCTGCCTCTCTCTCCGCGCCGCCTCCAGCGCCGGGGACACCGCGCCCCGCGCGCTCCGGAGCGGCGGCTCCGAACAATCCCGGGCTGGGCTCGCCTGGCCTCGCCTCTCGGTGACATCACTCCTGAAGACACTCCACGCTCCCAGTCCCTGCCGTGGACCAGCGTTCGTCCGTGTGTCCTCCTCTGTCTTGCTGCCGCTCATCGCTATCTGGGAACAGAGCCGGACGCCAAGAAGCGACAGGACCCCGAAGAGGCGACAGAGCGAAGGCAGCGCGGGAAGGAGGACCCCGGCAGGCGACAGCATGAAATTCAGCCCCGTGCGCTACTTGCTGCCGCTGCTGCCGGCGCTGGTCCTCAGCACCAGGTGAGTTCAGGCGCGTGTGTGACCTGAGCCCAGGGGCTCTGCCAGGGCCTAGTTGGTCCTAGGGTGGGTCACGGGGGTCGGGGGTCGCGTTTCAGCTGTTTGCACCTCCCGCCTAAGTAACAGGGTCCCTCTGTGATTTGGGCTCTGAAATCCTTTCTTCCCGGGGGGCAAACCTTTGCCCAGCGGTTGGGGAAAGTCTCTAGATTACTCCCAGTGAAGAGACCAAGACCTTCCCTTTCAGAGGGGAGAAAAAGACACTTTCTCCAGCGCTGTAGAAAGGAACAGATAGCACGCGGTAATAGTCAAATAAAGAACAAGGAGGAAACTGCCAGGCGGCAGCCGCTTACGTTGGAGTTGTCTCAGTAGCCACAGAGCTTCCCTCCTCCCCCAAGTGGGTCTGATTTTAAGGTAGAGGGAGTCAGAGAAAACTGATTAACCCTGGAAGATGCTAAGACTTGTCTAAAAGTTCGCAGACTTCCGCGATGGCCTGCTTCAGTGCCTTGGGTAGGCTCAGGGATAGGAGTGTTTAGTATTATCTGGCCGTCTTGTGAAGGGGTCTAAATTCAGAGCCCAGAGGGGATTAAAAGTTAGGAGGCACTGTCAGAGTGCTGATGCAGAGACCTTCGTCCGAAACAATTAAGTACTGTACTCCATCACCGGCCACTGAGGGGACTCTCAGTCCAGGACAGAGGAGCTATTTTTACTGGAGCTTTAAAATGCAGTGATTGAGAAGAGTTCTGTGACGCCCCTCTGTTGATCAAGTCCCAAAGCTGGTGATGGGTTTGCTTTCTTCTTCTTCAAGTGCAGCACAAAGGTGGACTGTTTCTTTGCCCGGGACTGAGTCTTTATTCTGCATGCATCATATTGGCAGCAACCTCTTTCCCTTGGCCCCTATAAAATAAAATAACCCACACAGGATGAGGATCTTTTCAAAGCCACGTGAATGGAAACATTATTTTATTGTGCATTTGATGGAAAATGAAGAGAGAATATATAGGGTTGTATCTAAATCTGAAATGGAAAAAGATGAAGAAAATTCATTGTCTCTTAAAAATTAAGACTGTAAAATGTTTGATTTCTACTCTGCATGGCCTCTTTCAGGCCTGTGTAACCAAACTTTCCTCTTAATATAGGAACTGTTTTCATTTAGCCCCAGTGACTCCTGGATTTATTCTTTCCTCTCCCTCCATAAGTAAATAAATGAATAAATATGTTAAATACATACATAAATGCCAGGTGACTTTTCTAAATTAAAATAGAATGTGAGAATTATTCTTTCTTTCCTTAAAGGTTTGTCACTTCAGTTCACATTGTACAGATGGTTTTAATGAAAATAAGTCTGCTTCCTAGTGTTACAATAACTTACTCCAAATACAGAAACCATTTTAATATTGTGGCTAGCTTTGAACATCTCAATACAAATTACTCATCACAGTTATTCTTTAAATGCTTACCACCCGCCACGATGTTGTACTTTAATGATTAGTTGTAGTCTTCTAGAGAAAGGAAATTTTCAAAGCATCAGACTTACGTAGATGCTTATCAACATATCATAAAATAGTAAATAATTAAACAATGGAAACCCAGCTTAGAGTGATTTTAAAGACAGTGAAAGTCTCTTGAGTTCTAGAAGTACATTTGCTTTTTAAGGATGCTATCATTTAATTGACTGGAAAAGGTCTATAGTTTCTAGCTTCCAAAGTTTTAATGTAGGTTATATAATGGAAGGGCCATTGTATTTTTCTTTTATCAAAGTTCTAATTTTACAAGGAGAAATTTCATTAAAAGTAGTTCACACATTTGTTGTAACAAAAACTATAATAGTCATGGCTAGTTCTCTTTAGGTACAAAACTTCTGCAATATGGGTTGTATGTTACAACTGTGACTAGACTTTAAATTTTCTTAGAAAAGCATATTTAGTGTGAAAAAGTGAAGCCTTCCTAATCAGTAACGTATCCTATTAGTTTGATTACTCTATAGCCATTTGCCTAACTAGATACTCAGGATATCTTGTGATAGTAAATAAAATTGAAAATCAATGTGGCACTATGAATGTGTCATTTTGCAAGATGAGAGTGTTTGAAAGAACTATAGCAGAAGGCTATTCTCTTTGCACTATTTAGCAGTTCTTCTAAGCACATGATTAATGTGCAGGTTAGAACCTAAATTGACAGCTTTGCGAGAACAGTTGCATTAGTAGGGGTGAGTTTCTTGTCCTGCTGGGAAAAGCTGTGTAGCTCAGCTTTGGCCACCTGTGACAGTGGGTTTTCTAGCCAAAGAATTCTGTTAACTTGGTTTCTTAGTCAGTGGTCTTGCATATGAAGCAAATGTTATTTCACAGGCTTACACCTCCTTGAATGCATTAGCAGAAGGTGGCAATTGCTAGTTTTTCCTATAGCCTGGGGCTGATGTCACCTTTTTATGATCGAACTCTTTCTAAAGTGTGGAAAATGCAGAGCTGAGACTTTTGATGCAAAAATATACTTATTCATCATCTCTTTCTCTTAGTGGAGCTCCTTAACACTTAGCTATTTTCTTCTCAATAGGTCTAAAGTTTAGTTCTGTTTTAAAATAAAGGAAAGTGTACATTGAAACAGTGATGCAGTCGGAATGGTAGATACTATATAATATTCTTCTAACCACAGGGATGCAACCCTAAAATAGTCTTGCATTTTAAGCAGAAATTTTTGAATAGGTTGCTTTTTCTTTTCTTTTTTGTTTTTCACTTTTCCTATAGCAACTTTAGATGCTTAAGGACACAATCCCTTAATTTCATCATAATTAACAATATCTGAGGCCCCCAAATCAAAATTACTTTGCTGGCCCTGAAAAAAAAAAAAAAAGCTAAATGTTCACCTTAAACTACAGCCAATCATATTCCTCTGTTTTTTTTTTTGTTTGTTTGTTTGTTTGTTTTTGGTAAACCCCATAGAATTAAAAGGAGCTGCTTAATTTCCTTACATACTCTCTTCTCTGTTTAGAAAGTACATTTAAACTCCAAAAAAAAAAAAAAAATCAAATTAATGATATGAATAATGTAGTTAATTCAGAAACCCATTTAAACAGCACACAAAAAATGTGGTCAAAGAAAGTAAACCCATGTTGGCTTAATAGCTTCAGAGTAAAATGAATGTACTTTTTAAATACCTTCACTCTACACAAGTGTTAAATTGCTATTCCAAGGTATCCAGTCATGCACTTCAGAAAGCAGTAGTGTGGGTATTGAAAGCAATGGTGGGGTGAAAAATTCTTTAGAAGTTCTTGGTGAAAAAAGACTCATGGAGTGCTGGAGAAAGCTTGTGCTTTAGTCTGCTGAACTTCTGTTCCTTTATGCTGTGGTTATGCTCTTGATGTCTTTGGATTGTTAACTTTTAAATGGCTTAATAAGGAGAGGGACATGGCAGGGGAGGAGTGAAGGTCTACTGACTTCTGGTGGTTTTCCATAAAGTAAGAACTTTGAGCAGATGGTCCGGTATAGTCCTCCCAATAGGAGTCACCTTACAGGTCGGTCTCTCCTGGGTCCTCTGATCAGTAGTCACACCACATGTTTACATTGGAATCTATTTTTAGGAGGCCCCAGGCTCCTACTGTCCTATGCCTTAATCTAACCTCAGGATCAACTTGATGTGTAAGATAAAGGAAAACACAAAAGTCACAATAAACACACAATAACTCCCCCCAATAAAACATACATGCAAATTCTAAACAAGTAAATTTGACCCTGGAAGCAGCCTGATGTAACTTCCCTAAGTTTAAAGTATGACAGGTTTTTTTTTCCAATTCCTGCACACAGTGGGTCTGCACACATGCCTCTTTTAATGAACCTTCCTTTACCACTTTATTTGTGATAAGAATTGTACTTCTGCGTGAATGGGTTAGAGAAATGTCTTTTCTAAGAAGACATGAACAACCAAATATTTTGACTTCTCACGTTGCAATTGTGGACATTAGATGCCTGTTTCCAATAGCAGTTTCAAAAAGTACTTACTTGGAGATTATCTCTGTGGGTTAAATTTTCTCTATGACTACGGATACAAGCACTTCAAACATTTATGATTTGTGTATACAATCATTTTTAAACTAATTCCGTGTAATCAAAAGGAAGAACTTAACCTTCCAACCAGGAATGAAAAATCACTGAAACCACTGAGAAGTGTGTGGTTCCAATGAATGCTGTTGTCTCATGTATGCTGAGAGAGATTGTGTGTGTGCCAGCTTTGGAGTGACTTATAGGATATTTATTAAATTCTGCTTAACAAAGGGGACTGAATCATTTAAGTAACCTGGTGAAACGGATACTGTTTAAAGTTATATTTTTCTTTGCTGGCAAATTCAGAAAAAAAACCCAACACTTTTTAGACTTACCTTCCTCCCTTTGGAGATGTCCTTTATGTTATCATTATCATGCTTTAAGAGGGTACTTGCAGCCTGGCCCAACAGCTCAGGCCTATAATCCTAGCACTTTAGGAAACAGAGGGAGGAGGATTGCTAGGGGCCATGAACTCCATGGAGATGAGCCTGGGAAATAGCGAGAGACACTGGGGAAAAAAAAAGGAAGGAAGGAAGGAAAGAAAGAATTGGTTAGGTGTGGTGGCATGTGCCTGCTGTAGCCTAGCTATTTGGGAGGCTGAGGCAGGAAGATTTCTTGAGATTAGAGTGAGCTATGATGATGCTACTGCTACTGCACTTCAGGCTGGGCAACAGAGTGAAACCTTATCTCAGAGAAGAGAAAAGAAGAAGGATGAGGAAAAGGAGGAGGAGGAGGAGAAGAAGAAAAGAAAAAGTGGTGCTTGCAGTCAGTTATGGTACAATGCATCCAGGCAAAACAAAAAAATAAATTAGTTAGACAGAGCTAGCAACATAATCTAGTCATAGGTCACTATGAATGTTTTGAGACACACTGTTCTGGTCCCTTATTTCACTTCCAAGAAACAGTCCATGGCATCTTTTCTGCTTCACGCATGCAAGTTTCGACTTGCTCAGCTTATCTGTATTTCTGGGAGGGCTTCATTTACTGCCTTCCTTGAGGATTTTATGTTTCTTCATTTTTGTGTATTTCAAAACTTTCATAACGACACAGGTATGTCTATATATAAGGTTAAATAGAATGAATAAAAACAACACAAGTTATACACGAAGTTCCAAGTGTGAATGGAGAAATAGTGAATAATATCACTTACAGAATGTCAGAAGTAACTTCTGTTTTCTAAGGACGATAAGAAGAATGATATTTTTCATCAACTTAAATAACATGTAACACTTGCTAGCTGCATGATGTTAGAGAAATTGCTTATCATTTCTATACAGTTTTCTGATATAGCAAAGGTAATACCCATAAAGCCTACTCAGAAGGTTCTTGTAAGTACCTCAAAGAGTTAATCCACATAAAGAGCTCAGTGTATTCTGTAGAACACAGTATCTGCTCAACAAGAGCTGGTTTGTACAGGTATTGCTATATAGTTATAATTACTATCTTGAAATCTTTGTATTTATGATCAGTCTGGATACAGCAGAAAAAGAGAAAACTTGGATACAAAGCAGTTGGATGATACCAGATAAAGAAGCTTAATCATCTAAAAGAAAGGAAATATCTGTACAGAAGAGAGGAAGGAGGGGCTTTTCTTGGTAACTGGTCTAGCGTTTCTCAAAAGTGTTTTGGCCGCAAAGTTCCTGGATGATACTGTGCTTTGGAGAACCCTGTAACAATTTGGACTATTTAATTTAATCACACTGAATACTATTTAGCACAAAAGTATATATTTGGCTGTTTGTATGTACCTACTGAAAATATAATTGCATTTACAATTATAAATCATAATAGGAAATCAAAGCCATGAGCACGGAAGTGATTGAATCAAGAAGGATGCTTTCAAACTACGTATGTTCGGTGAATTTAAACATTCTTTTGACTATTTTCTACTTCTTCATTGACTATATATTTATTAACCATCTCTATAGGAATTTGTTAAATTCCTAGAAAAGTTAAATAAATACAAGATAACTTTGAAATTTTTTTCCTACTATGGAGAACAATTTAGGGACCACTGATAAAGAATTCTAACTATTGGGCCTATGGCTCAGTGGGTAGGGCGCCAGCCCTGTATGTGGAGGGTGGCAGGTTCGAACTCAGCCCCGGCCAAACTGCACCAACAAAAAAAGATTATATAAAAAAAAAAAAAGAAAAAGTCCAACTATTATAGCTGGGCATTGTGATGAACGCCTGTAGTCCCATCTGCTTGGGAGGCTGAGGCAAGAGAATGGCCTAAGTCTAGGAGTTGGAGGTTGCTGTGGTGAGCTGTGACACCACAGCACTTTACTGAGTATGAGAAAGTGAGACTAAAACAAAAAGAAGTTCAACTATTATGTTTCTTAAACATTATTGTATGAAGGAGACTTTTTACTAAACCAGTTTTGAAAATAGTCTTATTGATTATCTATTCTATTTGATGATAGCCTATCTTACCATAAACTCTTCACTATTATGCCATGAAGTTCATTTTATTGCATAAAAATATACCTTTTTTGTCAAAGATCACTGTGTGAATGCGTACAACAATATCTGTTGACAAAATGGATTATAGAAGAGGGTGTGATTTGCTGCTAAGAGGAATTAAAAGGTATACATCATGTTAAGTATGTATCAGAGAGAGGGCACGTGTTTACTGAAACTTGTAACTCCTGCTTCATGGGTAGAGAAGGCACAAGCTGAAGGTCAACCAAGTGAACATTGTGCTCTGAGAATGCTTCGTAAACACTGTGAGACATAATTATCCCTTGGGTAGCAATTGCATTGCAATTATGTCTGACTTGTTTGGTGTTGCTTTCCAGTATTTTAATCTCTTTAAATGTACTTTAATGAGCCTGCCGTTGAGAAGCATGCTGTGAACACAAGGTTGTGTCCTAGTCCAAAGCACTACATTTCAGAGGTGAGAAAACTGCAACCCAGGGTGTTTGAGGTTTGCTCAAGGCCACAGAGGAACATCAAAACTAGAACCCGGAACTTTCCACTGTACTCTTTGTGTTCTGTTATGTGACTTTTTCTACGACATGTCTCTTCTATAATCAAACAACATGTGAATAGTTTTGAATAATGAATATTTACCATGTATCCAGACCTAGTCTACTTATTATGGAGTTCAAAGTAACTGTAAGGTACATTCTCTGATCATAGGCAATTTGATAGAACAATACAATTTGTTCCTTTCTTCTAAGACAAAGGCAATTAAAGTGATAAGGAGTTGAATACCATTTTCATCCTGCATTCAGTTGATTTTTAAAGAGCAAATTGACCTATATAAGATTCTAGGTCGTCCCCAAAACCCAAAGCAGAGTCATTAATGAGTTCTCATCATTGCCTGCAATTTACTTCCTAAAAGATACACCTATAATGGATCTTTTTGACCTTTTAGTTTTATTGTCAGGTGATATTTTCAGTGCCTTTGGGACCTTTTCATTGAAATTATCTTCTGTAAGTGTGGTTCCCAGACATTTGCTCATGTATTCTTCAATTGTTAAATCTAGACTGTTTGTGGCACTGCTCAGTGGGAGGCATACTTACTGTCTTGCAAAGATGTTCTCCAAAGTGTATTCACATCCAGCTTAAATGTATGCTGGCCAGACAGTTCTCAACCTGTCGGTCGCAACCCCTTTGGACTGTATAAAAGGGCTGCGGTGTTAGGAAGTTTGAGAACCACTACTCCAGGCTTTCCTAATAGCTTATGTGCAGTTTATAGCTAAAAAAATTATCTACAGGATCGGGTGGTTATAGATTTTATTTCATCTGCGTGTGTCATAGCTTTTTTCTTTTGGGTAGGTTCCTTAAATTTCTCATCTATGAGGTAGAAAATAATAATAGCTAAAATTTAGGCTCATCAAGATTGAATACAATGTATGTGAGTCCTATCTCAGTTCACACCACATAATTGTGACTTATAGTCTCTCAGAAAATACTAGGACATGTTAATTACTTTGAGCAATCAACATGAAATTGGATAATTTTCTTAAACATCAAAATAAACAAATTCCTTAAATTAATTTCAGAGTTCTAGATTGGTATGATCAAAATTACAAAATCATGGTATATTTCCTGTTCAGAGTCTGCTGGGAAGGAAGGAACCAAGCGTGTGAATACCTTTCATAAAAGTGTGAAACATTATCCGTTTGTGTGGAACAATGCACTTTAAAGCGTACCTGAAGAGAAAATACCATATTCTAAATTCTGACCTTTGCTAATAATTAAATAAGTGAAGGTTCTAGGCATTTGCCTCCCCATCTTTAGCTTCTTCTTTGTAATATTTTTTCTTGCTTGTTTAGAAAACAAATACAACTAAACATTTGCAGTGACTTGCTGTCTTCTAAACTAGTCCTTGCAACTGAGTTAAAGTATATAGGTAAGGAATGACACAGATTCAGGGATGGCATTTATCTCACATGCCCTATGGAAGATGTGACTGCCTGTGACATCCTCTGTCCAATTCTCTGGAGGATTATAAGGGTCACTAATTTCCTGCCATTCAGACTCTAACTAAAAACATAATCCTAACATCCTGAAACACTTAGTGAGTAGGGTTACAAAAGATGTTTACCCTATTGCATGGGCTTAAGTCCAAAGACTAGAATCAAACAGACACTTTGGATCAGGCTTACTTACTATAGGAATTTAAGAACTGTTAAGAACTCCTAGCTACATTTTTCTGAGAAGTAAAATGGTGATAACAGCACTTCTGTCAAAGATTTGTCAAGAGGGTTCAATAAGCTAATGTATGTATAGTATAATGAATAGTATTTAGTACACAGAAACACAACTCATTATATTGTTAATATAATCAATTATATTAACTAATGAATAGTATTTAGTGCACAGAAACACAACTCATTCTTTTGCAATTTTTATATTATCTAACTGACAAAAAACTCATATGCTAGGACAAGCAAGTCAGATTTGTTCATGTAGAGACTTTGGAGCCCATTTCTCTCCTCCCTTATTACAGATAATAAAAAATTGAATGGAAAAATATTTTTTTCTTCAAGATCTTGAAGATAATTTGGGACAAATTACAAAAGCCAATTCTTTATCATCTTAATTAATTCCAGTCAGTAATTCAAATGTAAATAAAATACCTCTAAAGTTTCCAATTAAAAATAAATAAGGAAAGCCATTATCACCTGACCTGGATTCTCTTTGGGGTCTCAAATTTCCAAATTGTGTTGCAAATATTAAAAGTAGTTATTAAAATTATACCCCTATAAGGTGACATTGAAGTCTTTAAGGAGGGTAAGTTCATTGTTCAAGTTTATGTAAAGATGGTAGGACTGAGGATACTTCTTAAACTAGCACAGTATAAACATTAATAAGCCTTTTCACAGGTCAAGGGTCTTGCTCTTTTATTATTCTAATGTCCCATAATGAAGCAAGGGTGGTCATGACCTGCACAGAATAGTCCAAAGCAGGGCTGGGATGGCAGAGGGACACGAGAAAGTTATGGCGTACTGAAGCTCTTTGAATGTAGTGTGCAGAAGGAGAGACAGGAAGTATGGGGTGGTGAAGCCTCAATCACTAGCGTTCCTGCATTTCTTTCTTTTTTTTTTTTTTAATTAAATCATAGCTGTGTACATTAATGCAGTCATGGGGCACCATACACAGGTTTTACATAATTTTCTCTTTTCAAATGCTTGCAGTCATTCTTTACTTGTCTTTGCAGAAAACTAAGCCCTTAGCATTGGGCAATAAAGGGGAGACAATCTTTAAATTATAAAAGAAACAAGAAAATGCATGAAAAATGAAAGTGACATGCTGGCAAGAAGCAGATATGGCTGAAGAAGTTTTACATTGTCAAGAGCATAAAGCTTTCCCCTTTAGATGTCATGGAGAGAAATGTAAGCTCATTTTACACATGAGAAGTCTACATAAAAATATGGTAGGGGGCTATTCTTTTTCTGACAATACAATTTAGAAAAATATTGAAGTACCTTTGTGTGTTCTATGCATATCTTTATTTCATTGGTTGTTTTATAGAATCATAAGTTACACGTTCAGCCAATATTTTTGAAGATTAATCATGTTTCTAGAAATGTGTTAGCTACTTACTTTCTGTTATTCAATCCTCCCTTTCTGAAAACACCTTATATTTATACATGTTCTATCACTAGGGAGCTCTGAGTTTTGAACATATTAAGTGGCTAGCCCATATTCCCCTAGCTGAAAGTTTAGATCCTAAGTCATTATTCTGAGAATGGCTTTATGAATGAAACCATAGTGCTGCCCATATAAACTGATCTCTATATAAATGTAGTCTGAGGAAAAATAATAATCTGTACAACAAATAAGACTGCCGCAACTAAAGCAGACTAGCAAATGTCTGAATGTTTGTATGAAATAGCACAGACTACATTAAAAATAAATGTAGAACACAAATGTCTAAACACAATAATCAAGTAACTGAGGCAAAAGGTATGCTGATTGGTTTGATGTAAACACATCAGATTGTATAAAAAAATCAACACATTGTACCCCACATATCCATAAATGGATTCATGATCTATGTGTATATGACTTTAATAAAAAAACAAAAATATTCTTAAAATAAATCAGCCAAAGAAGTTCATTAGTTTGAAGATCAGCCAATTAAAGCCTTTATTATAAATTCAAAAGTTCATCAGTTAATTTCATCACTGCTGTATAGAAAACATACATGTCCTCAGTTTAATGTTCCTTAAAGTGTGCTTTTCACTAAAATTCAATGAGAATAACCCGAGATGCTTCTTAAAAAGACAAGTTCAAGTTCGTGCCCAGCATAAATTAAATTAGGAATTAGATTTGAGGAAGAGGCCAAGGAATTTTCTTTTTTTTTTTTTTTTTTATTGTTGGGGATTCATTGAGGGTACAATAAGCCATGTTACACTGATTGAAATTGTTAGGTAAAGTCCCTCTTGCAATCATGTAAGGCCAAGGAATTTTCATTTTAATGTGGAACTCAAATGCTTCCTAAGCATATGTAAATTTGGAAGGCACAGTTCTAGTGTTTGATAATTGTGAAATCGCTAGTATTTGAGAGTATACCCTTTGATCTCTGGCATTTATTCAACAAATTTGAAAATTGTAGCTGAAGTCAGGAGGAAGGGAAGATGTTAATGTTTTGGCAAAATTCACACCTGTTTTTGCATATTTACAAATGCATTTAATAAGTAGGTATCTCATTGTGCACCAGGCTGTATTATTCAGTCAAGTTACATGAAAATAATTTTCTGCCTCATTTACCTTTCTGCAAAGTGCCGAGAAAATGCTCAAAAAAACAAAATGATATAAAACTTTTTTACAAGGATTTATGAGGGAGCACAGTGTATTTAAAAAATACACATGAACAAGGTGAAGTATCTTAGATGAGCTGGAAAGAATGAAAATTTAAGTCTCTCTCCCTTCTAGCTTTTATCACTCAAAGTTATATAGTGAAGAGCCAATGAAAGCCAAGACCCACCCACATGCAAAGCCATAGGAATGTTTAGGGCTTGAAATCTGAATTGTCAGACTAAGTAACAGTAATATTTAGCTTGGTAAAAATGCAAAATTTGATCATCTTCCCCCTACTAAGCATACATAAAATTTGATTTGATTAATGAATTTGCCTTCATTTACAGATGCGGAAACTAAGGCACATAGGACTTAGAATTCTTACCCAACAGTATAACTGTTAAGTAGTGTGCCTAAATTCATACCTGGACAGCACTTAGAGCCCACACACCCTTAGTTATTTTAATATAGTGAGTCCTAGAATGTAAAGAAAATTACTGAAATGACCATTCATGTTTGTGTCCACTTCATTGTGGTTTTTGGTTGCGTGTCCTTCTTCTAATAAATAGGTTGCCAGGATTTTTATACAGCGGAAGGAGAAAGCTAAAATGTGAGTTTCTTTTAGGCACCCATTAAACTCACAACTGAAGATGAGAAGAGATCCTTCCTTAAAGTTCTAGCTATTTTTTTTTAATTTTATTTAGTTTTTATTGTGAAAAAAAATAATGGTATATTAGTATAGTATTGTCTTCCTGTGTGTATGTTACTTTCCAAAAATAGCAGTGAACTACAGTTTTCTACCATCAGGCTCTAAGATGAGATTCAAATATTAGCTGTGATGCTTAGGAAGAAATGCATAGGAATCAGGATGACATGTGTTCTAATTGAAACTCAGCATCTTCTGCCTGAATAATTCCATGCTGCTCTCTCAACTGTTGGACTCATAATTTCATTTTTTTTTTTTTTTTGCAGTTTTTGGCTGGGGCTGAGTTTGAACCCGCCACCTCTGGCATATGGGGTCAACACCCTACTTCTCTGAGCCATAGCTGCCACCACATAATTTCATTTTTAAAAATAATTTATAATAGTAGCTAAAGTTTATTGCTTATTGTTTATGTGTAAGAATTTACTACAGATTTCTCCAGGGTTATTCTACTTAAAACTTTTCAGTATCTTATGAATGTACTTTATTGATTAAAACGTTGGGGATTAGAACAGTTAATATCTTATGGTCACAATATTCATAGAGGGTAGACAGAATTTCAACTCATGCTTTAATAGACATAAGCCTCAAGGTCAGAATTCTGAGTTTAAGGTCTCCGGGAGTTTGGGAAGTAACTCAGAAACAAAGGAGCTGTTGGGAACCACATGAAGACTGAAGGAAAAAAGGACTTGTGTCGTACACGTGTGTGGGGGTGTGAGCAGAGTGAGGGTTCAGTGCTTAGTAAACATACGTCCCCCGTTGGCTTGTCAACCTCAAGACATTCTACGTAGTAATATGTGTAACATTTTGTTTAAAAATATGAAAACCAGTGGGCTAATCATTTGAACTCTATCTTGACAGCCTTTCGTCCTCATCATAATCATCCTCTTCCTCCTCCTCCTCATCATCACCATCACAGCCTGATTTTCCTCAGGAAACTTAGTGTTGTTTTGCTGAACTGCACTTCCACTTGTAATCAGAAGATGGCACTATGAAGTGCCCTACAGTCACATCTGTGCTCCACAGACGCATTTATAAACGGACACATTTGTCTGGAAATTTGTTATCAAAGGAAAAGGCTTGTTTCATATTAAAACTAGTAACACAGAGACATATACATGTATGAATACACATATATGTGTAATATGTACTATATGGTAAAATTATATATTATATATTATAGTATACATAATTTTTTAAAAAATAGATGTGCAATTTTCTGAAAACTTATGAACTGTTCTCTTGAAAAGGGAGTATGGATAAAAATGAAAAGAAAATAGACTTTGGTTGGTATCACACTACCATTAGCCTGGTTACATTAACAACTGCCGTGTTTCCTAGATGTGTACCTTTCTCCCAAGGGATTTGACCTAAAAATTGAATAATGTACATATTCCTCCTATGTATTCTTTTACTCAAATGACATCACATTAAAATAATTTTCCAGGAGCTTGAAGAGGAGTGGACGTCCAGTGAGTGAGATACGCCATCTGACATTTTTATAGTATTTTAATTTTAATTGTCATACTCACCCATGCATCTTCACAGCACCTCTTGTAGAAATTAGTAACAACTTCTTGTTAAAGACAATGAACCTGTTAGTAAGGACAGGGAGGTGATCCAAACCCAGGGCTTTGAGTTCCACATTTGCAACACTGAAGTTGTTTTGAGACCTAGAAAGTAGTGACAGAAAAGAGGCTGAGTTCTCTGCTGGTTATTTCCTGTGCCTTAAAGGAATAAAGGGAAAGAACAGAGTGTGGTGACTAAAACAAAGTCATATTTATTGCAGCATTCTTCATTTTTATATTTAGAAAATGGAACAAAAGCTGCAAGCCTGGCAAGAATGAAGGAGGTGGTGTCTACGCGATGCTTGACATGTTTTGTCATACACAGTTTTAATAATATAGATATTATTTGGGTGCATTTCATAAGTCAATGTGAGCACCTCTCTGTAAGCCTTAAAATTAACTAAAATTCATATTTTTTTTTTTTTTGTCATATGTGAGAACACCCCATACTACAGGACCTTAAACATTGAGATATAGAAGGTGTAGGCAATCCAGGGCAGGTGACTTCTCCATGATCAGCAAATAGGCAAACATGGCTGCATTTTATCATTCATGGGACATGACCTTCATCAGCCCTTCCTTACCTAATATAGATGTGTATATGTATATTTAATATAAATATGCATAATGTGTATTGTTTTGTGACCGTGGTATGAAGATGAATACATAACATATATACTTAAACCTAAAAGTTCATTTTTAAAAAATTGTGATTCCAAAAGAAATTCCAAAATACTTGTGGGCCCATAAATGTATAATGTACCCTGGGCACTGTGCTTACTATGGCTAGTGGATCCCTCGCAACAGGGACTCAGGTTCTTCCCACTCTTAATGGCCCTTGTCCTCCTAGTAAAGAAGGCTGCTTCAGCTCACACCATCCTTTTGAAGAATGGCGTGGAAGAGGAACACACTGACTTACTTTTATGAATACTTTTTATTTGCAAGGCTAAGTGGAGCAACTGTATCCATCTAAAAGGATATCTGGGACTTGTAGTCTTTTTTACCTGGGAAATATTTTCAGGTAAGAATGAGAATTTTTTTAGTAGGAGATGAAGTGAGAATGGATATTGCAAATTCTGTCTTACCACCTTTGCTTCCCCTTATGTTTCTAGAAATGCTATAAACAAATAAATGGAAAATAAAAGAAAAAACAACCTGCAAAAACAGATAATTTTCAAATTTTATGTTAGAGTTTATTGGGAAGTTAGAAATTTGTAGTGGATTTGTAGAATAATCAGTGGATTATTGGTGATGAGATGGGGACAAAACTTTAGAATAATTAGCACTAAAACATAGGAGTAATTAATGAATAATAATTATTTTATTCTACTTCTACATCATAATCAACAATAAAATGATATCAACGAATTGTCAGACTTTAAAATTAGTGCATGTTTCTGAAGGTGACCACTTTAAAACCAAATTTCAAATGCATTTTTGATGTATGCTAAATATGTGTTTAAATATTTACTAAATAATTATTACCCACTTTTTTCATTTTTTTATTAAATCATACCTGTGATGCAATCATGGGGTACAATGTGCTGGTTTTATATACAATTTGAAATATTTTCATCAAACTGCTTAACGTAGCCTTCACTGCATTTTCTTAGTTACTGTATTAAGATATTTATATTCTACACCTAGTAAATTTCACATGTACCCTTGCAAGATGCACCGTTCGTGTGGTCCCACCAATTATCCTCCCTTCACCCATCCTCCTGTCTCCACTCCCCTTCCTCTCCCCTCTTCCCTTCTTCTTGGGCTATAATTGGGTTATAGCTTTCATAAGAAAGCTATAAATTAGTTTCATAGTAAGACTGAGTACATTGGATACTTTTTCTTCCAATCTTGAGACACTTTGCTAAGAAGAATATGTTCCAGCTCCATCCATGTAAACATGTAAGAGGTAAAGTCTCCATCTTTCTTTAAAGCTGCATAATATTCCATGGTATACGTATATTACAATTTATTGATCCATTCTTCATTATTCTTTTGCAAACTTTTTTTTGTTTTTTTTTGAGACAGAATCTGGCTTTGTTACCCTTGGTAGAGTGCCGTGGCATCATAGCTCACAGCAATCTCAAACTCTTGGGCTCAAGTGATCCTCTTGCCTCAGTCTGCTGAGTAGCTGGTACCACAGGCACCCACCACACATGACACCTGGCTATTTTTAAAGACGAGGTCTTGCTCTGGCTCAGGCTGGTCTCGACTTCGTGAGCTCAGGCAATCTGCCTGCCTCGGCCTTCCAGAGTGCTAGGAGCCTTCATGAACTTTTGTGGCAGATGGACAGCAAATATTCAGATAATGCAGGATAGATGATTTTTAAAAACATTTAAGTAAATTATGCTAAGTTTTAAAGTATTAGTCTATTATTTAGGTTAACCTCACAACTGAACTGTGGTAATATTCACTAACACCCACTAATATTCTAGTATCAACTATGTTTGGATCTTGTACTACCAGGGACTGATATTTTCTCAAATTACTTCCCTAGGAAAGTAATTTCCCTCAGGGGGAAGAGTGGAAAATGAAAGAAATGTCTCTGTATACTTCTGGCCAACATGGAGAGGGATGTTATGGTTATGGTGTGAAAGTGATTAATAGATCATAGATATTAGGATGACAGAGGGGGAAAAAAAGCCAAGATGATGCTGGGAGCAAAGGAAGAAGCCAGGGGCTGAAGGATGTGGTGGTCATAGGCTGAAAAACTGTAGAACTCATCAAAAAGACCCCTAAAGGCCCCTAACCGTCTCAGCCTGAGTACCCGCACGTCTCAAACCCCAAACCCCGCCGTGGGTTAATTCTGAGAACAGGTTTCAGGACAAGGAAGTTTCCTGAGCTCCCAAGAACTCCTAGCAACAGGTAAAACAATGGTAGAACCCCAACCCCAACCCCCTAGCAATGTATAAACAATGGTGGAAAGCTTACTCAAGCAAAATTTCCCAAGCTAAGTTTGTCCTGGTGCCAACGGCCATGACATAACCCCGAGCCAGCTCAATGTAACCCAGCCACGTTGTAGCCCCCCTGACTGTAACCCCCCTGACTGTAACCCCGTCCCTGAGCTAACTGGACAGATTCTGCTGCTGTTCTCACCAGCTTGCCTGCCAATACAGCACAAAAAAGGTATAGAAGGCAGCCTGCTTTTCCCTTCACCACCATTGGTCCTTAGGGCAGTGACCCGCCTGCTCAGGTGTAATAAATAACTGCATCCCCTGTGCAGGTGTAATAAATCACCATCTGATTTATACCTGAAGTGGGGTCTGAGTCTTTCTTATAGGTGGCCCATGATTACAACAAAACCAAGTGGTGATGGTGATAAAATATTGGTAGTATTATGAAGCATCTTAGAATTCTGAAATTCCGCTGTTAGTTGGTCTTTATTAAACTACAACCCTTCATTTTATGAATATGTAAATTGAGGGCCATAGATGTCAACTAATTTATCAATATTAATAAAATTTAGTAGTACAACACAGATTAAAAAAGAAGAAAGGTAAACAGGATAATATATTACATGTTTTATTGCTGATGCAGCATTAGTATTTCATAAAAATGAGAGAACTTCATCACAATCATGAGCTTAAGCTTTTTGGAAAAATTATGAATGAATAATTATGGTGATTTTCAATTCCAATGTCTAAATTGTTCTTTATCACAAGTCTGAATGTTAAAGGAATGAGTGCATTGTTGCTCCATTTCTTTATAACCTAAGACAAAGTTCTATACTGTTTTATGTAGAGTAAATACAGGTTGGCTTGTCAAAAGAGGCATTTTACTTTCTGACTCTAATGTTTACTTTTGTATGGCATAGTTTAAATTTTCATCTTAGTTTTCTTTTTTAGAAACATTCTATCTCCTATTTGAAGAAAATAGAATGTTATAATGTTTTTTGCCTCCTGAGATATCAAGATGACCTTTTATCAATTGATAGGATGAGCTAATATTGAAAATTTCTCTGAAAAATAAAAATAATTATATTTGCTGACATTCCAAAGAATCAAAAATGACGTCACTCTTGCTTGTTTTGGGATTCACAAAAGATTTGATAATATCTCAGATAGAAATATCTATACATGAAGGAATAGCTACAGAGTCATACATAATAGGGTTAATCTTTGTCTTTTCATAATCATTGATAAAGTTTTATTTTGCTTCATTTGTATATTAAGCATACCAAGTAAGAGAAAGAAAAGGATGAGGTTTGTCTTGGGCCAATGACTTTAAAATATTTTCAGATATCAAGAGAACACACATTTATCAATAATTGCTTTTAAATTATGTTGTTCTTTGACTGTCTAATTACTTGAGAGAGTAAAGATTATTCTTTTTGAATATGTTTAAGATCCGTCTAATGTGAGACTCAGTTTCTTTCAGTTCATTGTCCCTTGCAGCTATAATAAGCAGCGAGGTCAGGATTGTGGTTTTAAACTCTGATTCTTAGGTTCAGGTTATACCATGAAGGATCAATCAATGAATTCCATTAGTACCAAGCAAAGACTGAATTCTGGTAGAAAAGAGTGAATTGCTACTTTGTCTCCCTGTGATCTTTCAGAGGCAGAGTGTGAATGGTGTTTATCCAGAAGAAGTGAAGAAAAGGTGAAATTAGAGTTGTTGAACAGAATGTTATGTGGAGGACCAAGTGAGAATGAGACTGGGCTAATGTTTTGAGGGGTTTAAGTATAGTGCCCTCTGCAAGTATAGTCAGGATACCCTGACTGTATTTTATCTTAAGGATCTTATCTAATTGGAGAAAATAAGAAAAGTCAAATCTTTGGAAAATGTTTTAAAAATGAGTGGTGTCCACAAACAGATATATTGGAGTACCACCGACATTGAGTGAGTGTCTGGGACATTGAGTGAGTGCCTGGGGAAGAGAAGTCTAGTTTGCTGGGAGAAAAATCTGCCACTGATTGCAAAGAGTGATTGTTTCTTTCTTTCTTCCCCCCACCCCCACCCCCGGGGGTTTAAAAGTATATACAAGATAAACTTGCAGAGAGAGTCAGAGCAGGAAAGAGAGAAAGAGGAGAAAGAGAGAAAAAGAGAGAGAGAGAGAGACAGAGAGGTACAAGGTGGTGGCCAGTTCAGTCCCTGATTCTTCATCCATAGTAGCATACGAAGAATGGTTTCAGAATAAGTGAGTCAACTTTGAACTGAGAAACTCTGCACAAATAAACTGTATCCACTTCTTAGGGGGCTGAGAAGAAGAGTAGTGCTGAAGAACTGTAGCATAGAATAAGGAAAGGAATATTGTGATATTAAGGGGAAAAAAAGTAGTAAGATTACGCCCCATCTCTCTCTCTTTGGCCTAAAGGTCAATGAGATGATAGGAATTTCACTTTGTGGGGGATGGTATGGTGCCATTGGTTACACAGAACCAATTCAATATATACGCAGTTTTTAGAAAGAAAAACTATTAAGATAGTGTTACATTTTGAAATCCTTTTTCTTTTTTCTCCTTTTGGATAGTTTCAGGGATGAGGGAAGGAGATTATGACAACAGAGTAATGTTACATGACTCTTTTTACCAAAGCAATGTTTAAAAGACTTATCCCCACTGGTGTTGAAGAATGTAACATTGTTGTAAGGAGGCCCTGAGTTGAAGACAGATAGACAGATTCACAAAACCAAGAAAAGCCAGATAGCCAGATTCACAAAACCAAATGCCGGACGAGACACGAGACTGGGGTAGCTGTATTTTGATATAACTTTAGATCTTTAGGTAAAGAGTTCCAAAGAAGAGAGCAAATAAATTGGTATTAGCAAGATCAAAGGCTGTGCTGAACAATCCCTGTCTGCTCCTTTGAACTCTTGGAAGGGAAGCATACTAGGATACTAGGAGGTCAATTATTTACTCTTTTCTAGGTTTTAGGACAGAGATTAGAACCAGGAAGCTTGTAATAAATTTCTGGAAGGTAATATAGGGCCTGTATTGCAGGAAGTATACATATACTCACCCAGAACATTTTCTCTTTTCTGAAGCAGATTTTAGAATCATTCCCTGTGACCCATATGTGTGATGTAAGAGGAGGGGAGAGGAAGGAAGTGGATTCTGGGGAAGCCACATTCTCCTTATCCTAATTCCTATGGAAGTTTTGTCTCCTGAGTTCAAAGACCTTTAACAACAAATTATACCTTTGGCAACCATCATGAGGAAAACTTGGCAATTGGTTGGTTTGTAGCAATTAAGGATTCTATAAATTAATTCAATTAATATTTACTAAGAACCTGATATATGTCAGGAAATATGGGAGGAAATAACATTAAGTGTTTGGGAGTCCATATGCATAAAAAAATTGTGTCCTTTATGAAATGAGAGGGAGATGAGGGATCCAAAGAGAAATGTCATGTTCTCTATTCTGGAAATGGTGGGGAAGGGCATCGCAGAAGTAAATGAGTCCACTATTGATTTTGAAATGTCGAAAAATGTTTTTAGACAAAATTTATTTTTTGGGGAAAATAAATTCAAGAAAGAGACTATCTATAATATTCCATGGTGTGCATATACCACAATTTATTAATCCATTCGTGGATTGATGGGCACTTGGGCTTTTTCCATGACTTAGCAATTATGAATTGGGCTGCATAAATATTCTATGAAGACTTAAGGAAAGATGGATACTTTACCTCTTTCATGTTTACATTGATGGAGCTGGAACATATTCTTCTTAGTAAAGTATCTCAAGAATGGAGGAGAAATGTACTCAGCCCTACTATGAAATTAATTTATGGCTTTCATATGAAAGCTATAACCCAGTTATAACCCAAGAATAGGGGGAAGGGGGAGAGGGCCGGGAGAGAGGGGAGAGGATGGGTGGAGGGAGGGTGATTGGTGGGATTACATCTGCGGTGCATCTTACAAGGGTATATGTGAAACTTAGTAAATGTAGAATGTAAATGTCTTAGCACAATAACTAAGAAAATGCCAGGAAGGCTATGTTGACCAGTGTGATGAAAATGTGTCAAACGGTCTATAAACCAGTGTATGGTGCCCCATGATTGCATTAATGTACACAGCTATGATTTAATAAAATAAAAAAATAATAATAATAAAATAGAATTTCCCTACAGGTACTCCAAAAAAAAAAAAAAAGAAAGAAAGAGACTATCCATGTGTAACAGTGCCAAGATAAAAATACAATGATCTAAGAGTCTCTCCAGTCAGCAGCTGTATGTCTGAGGATACGTAGGTACACGGGAGGCCCCCCGGCACACAGTGGTTTACCTCCGTGGTGCAGTTTGTATTCCAGAGCTCGCTTAGGAACCAGGCTGGCATAGTTCCTGACAGGGACCACTTTCGGTGAACTTTTTTCCTTTCAAATTTCCAAAAGAGCCCCCACTTAGACTGCGTCTAGGAAGTCTAAGTAGGACAGTAGGACAGAGACTGATCCATCTGGGTTTGAATCTGTCTTCCATGTTATTCATCATGTGAAATGGATGGACTGTTGAAAATTTCCTATGGTGGACTTTTTTTTTTAAGTTGAATTGGGAAAGAAACCAACCTTGAAGTCCTGTTGTGAAGATTAACAAGTAAGAAATATAAAAGAAGAGGTGGTATGCTGCTTTTCGTTGCCATTCAATTATAGAAATGGATGCAAACCCTAAAACCATTTCTGTGGAATGTGAGGCGGTCTTACGGGAATATGAAATTCTGTGATCATTTATGGTAGAATACACTCTGTGATGCAATTTATGCTCCAAAGTTATCTGGGTGGCTTTATTTTTGCAGGTTTAATAATTCTTTATTACCATTTTTACTGTTTCATTCTTTTAATTTTCCCTAATACAAAAATGCAAAGATTTTTGTTTATCATGTGTTTTATTTACTACATTTATGAATATGCATGAAATTGTATTTGAAAAAAGACAGTGACCTATGCAAGGAATTATGACTTAAAGTTAATAGTACTATACATGCACATTATCTTTTATGTGAATTTTTTTCACTAATTTTTAAATTCATCTTTATTTTTTCTATGTCTAAACAATAACTCAGAAAATAGTAACTGCTTCATGAGTATATCAGTCACTTAATGACATAATTTGAATTCATTTGTGTCAATATCCATAATTTTTTAAATTCATTTAAGAAAGTTGAATTATCAGATGGGTTAAGGTAGTTAAATGAGAATCAAATCTTGAATTATTGAAAAATGACTTTATGTATGTGGCTGCCCAGGGTTATTATTATTCTGTGTCTGAAAAAAGAAAAATTCCTGTTTGTATCTAACCCTTACTGTGGATGAAAGGCTCTTTTTAATGATGGTAAAGTTCTGTCTTTTTATCACTGAGAAAATAATTTCCCTCCTGTAAAATAACAATTTTCCTCATCATTTGGTTTATAAAATGTCATATTTCAGGTGATATTTTTGAAACATGACATGCATATTTAATACTTTCTATCCATGAAGGTTCTACAGAAAATGAAACAGAAATGTCACAGGGGGAATTATTCTTTGAGATGGAAATAATTATTAATGAATAAGAAATAAAAATAATTGGAAAGTACTTATGTGTTAGGTATCACTTCATTTAATTATGTTAGTGAATTTATGTAGGTTAGATAATTTAACTTATTTAACGCTTGGATAAGTTAAGAGACTTGCTTTACCTAGTCAGCCAGTCAATAATGGAATCAGAATTTAAACCCAGAGCTATCTAAACTTAATGTCTGGGTTCTTTGCCACTTCAATCATAACTGTTAATGACTTGATTATTTTGAAGAATAACCTGATATGGATATTTTTCTCTTCTAACATCCTAAATATATAATTCGAGATAACAAAATAAGTAGCTATCTGAAGGTATATCGTTCCATTTTTTTAAATAAATTTTCAATGAGAAGTCTCTTCCTTCTTGAAACAAAGCTGAGTAAAACCGCTAAAAATTATTTAAAAAAATGCTTAGTAAATGTCTTTAATATAGTCTTGAAAATATTAAGTCAATGTCTGAAATATCAGAAGATGATAGTGAGTTTTCACACACATTTATTAGGGTGGCTGTGTTCTTGGTCTTTCCACTATCCGTTCCTAGGAACTAGGAACTAGGACTATTTATTTAGTCAATAAATAGAGGAATGTTTTTATAAGCTGCTTTGCTGTCACAGTCACATTGTGCCCTTTTCTGTGGCCATCTTTCATATTTTGACTAAAGTTGTTTTCGGATGATTAGATTTACATTTAACGACCACTAACACTACCCCTCAAACACTTTAATACTTTAACTGAATGAGTCTTGGGCTTTGGACTGTCCTGCACTTCATTGAAGAGTACCATCTGCCACGTGCCAAGATCTAATAAAGTGGATGTAGGGTTAGAGATAAATGCAAAATTTGGAGAAAAAGATTCTTCCTTTGAGGTTTCATTGCTTTTATATATTTATAATGTTTGTGCTTAGGTCTATAAAAGATGGAAGAAAGGAAGGGTAAGATCTCTAGAACCGGGATTGGACTGTGAACAAATGAAATGAGAAGAGTGGATCTCTTACTGTCCCTCTAAAACTTCTTCTGTGAAAGTTCTTGGGAAAGAAGTTTTGCATTGATCTGGGACACAGTTTCAGTGGGGCAGTTCTGCACACATACTGAAATTTTCTGTCTTTTTATGTTTCAGAAGACTTGGGATTTTATTTATTTCCTATTTTTAAGGTGAGAAATTGCACTTTGGATTTTAGTACATTCTTTCCATCTCAATATAGTTAATATTTTAATAACAACAAGTACTTTCAGTAAAGAATTAAAAAAGACAAGAGTGCATTATTTTTCAAAAAACTTTTGGTTCATCTTTTAATGTGTGAGTGAAAATAATTGTCATGGAGTTTTTGGTTCATACACTCTTTAGACATGAAGCTAGTCACAGCACAGGACTGGAGTATGTCTTTTCTGCTTATGAATATAATAACAGCATCTACTGGTGTCAGACTATTATAAATGATTAACATTTGTTATATAATTACGTTAGTTTCATTAGTTTCCTTATGTTATTGTTATCTTATTTAAAAGCCATAGTTACATGACTTTAAAGTGACATAATAATAAAGAAAATGGCTTATATCTAGGCTCTTTAATTGTGGAAAATTTGAATGGGAGGATTTTGGAGATTGCCTTGTGTACCATCAAAGAGGAAGTCTGGTAGAAAGGCAGCTGTCGGGGTGCAATGGAAATTCTTACCAACAGAATTGAGTGAATCACACTTTTAAAAAAGTTGCTATCTACTCTAAAACTCACTAGTCTATGACCAAAAGGAAATGCCCAGGAATGTAACTGTTATCAACAGAAAAAAAGGAAGAATTGAAAAAATTAATGAAATGAACATTTTTGTCTATGATTGAGTTTGAAAACCATATTGAACCATCCTAGAAGTCCTAGAAATCAGGTGTTGTTTTCTGTGTTTTTCTGTCTAGGAGAAGTACAGGTAAAGAAAGGGTTACAAAACTATTGTACTTAAACCAAAAGATCTTTGTGTGTAAATTCAGATTTCAATAAGGGTCTGAATAATAGTTAATTAAACTTTTACCAATTGAAGGGGAATTGGAAAACGTGGTCTTGCCTCACACCCACATTTGCCTGTGTTATTCATGTCTTTTAGGGGAAGGGAAGTATAGTGTAGCATGAGTCAGAACATGTTCCTTTTATACAAGAACTGATGCATAGGCCAGACTGGGTTTTGGAAATTATAATGCTATATTTAGACAGATAATAACGCCAGAAACTTAATTTTTGTCAGTGTAAAACAGTTTCATTAATTACCAATCCCAACAGAAGACTCCCACTTCCTAGAGAATAGCAAAAATAATTATTATGCTAACCACCAGAAATAGGACTCCATATACCTATTCCCCTACTGAGTGGGAGTTCCTGAAGAAAGCATCAATGTGACTAAATCACACATCCATTTATATGGAGGCCACCTAAATAGTAGCTGCTTATGCAAACTACATTTCTCTTTTGCCCAGGAAATTGTCATTTTCTTCTGGCATTTGCACTTAATATTTATATATTTTCTTGCTTATAGTAATATGATATACTATAGTAATATATATATATATATATAAATTATTCTTGATACTATAGCTAGATCTCTTTGAAGAACAGTTATTTATTTATGCCCCAACCTCTTATTCACACATTCCCTTATGATAGTCTAGGATAACTATTTATCTTCATCATAAGTTGACTTTAGCAGACTATTTCATAAGTAACTATATTTGGTTTTTCTTCAGGGTATAACATTATCATTTACCCTGTAGTTGGTTCATGTGGTTCTCATCATCAGAACCATAAAATCATCTGTTATACTCAAGCCTTAAATGAGAGTGTTTCAAATTCAACTCTTTTACATTCAAAGCAAAACATGTTTATACATTACCAATACATCTACTCTTTTATATTCAAAGCAAAACATATTAATACATCAGCAATGTATTTACTCATTTTGAGTTAAGATGCTGGCTTGGTCTACATCAGCGGTTCTCAACCTGTGGGTCGTGACCCCTTTGTAACAATGAAAATACATCCTGCATATCAGATATTTACATTATAATTCATAACAGTAGCAAAATTATGGTTATGAAGTAGCAACAAAAATAATTTTATGGTTGGGGATCACGACAACACGAGGAAGTATATTAAAAGGTCATGACATTAGGAGGCATTAGGAAGGTTGAGAACCACCGGTCTTCACTATGGCTAGTTTAGAAGAAATTAGAATAGTGCTGAAAATAGACAAGATATTTTTATTTCCTTAGATAGGTGTTTCTGTACTTAAATATCTCTGTAAATGGGGATAACTATTTTGTGTATACTTTTAAGGAAACATTCTATTATACAGAGACATAATTGCATATTTTAACCCCAGAGGATTTAAAAGAAGCTAGGCTAAGCATCCCAAAGATAATTTTTCTTATGGAGGAAAGTCAAAAAAGCATAACACATCAAGAAGGAAGAAAAACTTGTTTATTAACTTTTTAGACTTACAATATACCTAGTTTATGAATCAATTTGTCATTGCCCACCTTACTTTTTTCAAAGTAAGGAGGTAACTTTATATAAGTTACCATATTCAGTTTAATTAAGAGGAAATATATTTGGAATTAGATGTTTAATAACTGGTCCCAGTGAAGCAGAGTGCAATGAAGGAGCAGCTGCTTTGTAAGTCAAAACAGATGGTGCCTTTCTTTTTCCATTCAGTTTTCCCTTTCTGAAAAGTCACATTCATTGAATATCAGTGAAGGTACAACTTTAAGTCTTCTGTGTCATGAAACAAGAGGAATTGTGTTAGAAATGTTTTGTATTTGCCATGCATGTTTCCTTTCAACACTTATTTTTTATCACCAACAAATGAAACACTGGAAATACATTTTCTCACACCCCCCAAAAAGTAAGAAAAAAAATTGACACTTTAGATAAATCTGTTTGGAATAGCTTAGTATTTGGCAATAATTGGCCGAGAGATTTCTTCTTAAGTAACAAAAGCTGATTTTAGTTGGAGGGTGCATTGCCTTTAGATAGAACATTAAAGAAAATAGTATAATAGAAAAGTTTAGAACCAACTTCTTCATGATGCTTTTACTTCTTTAATGTCTGTGCTTTTAAACTAATAACAGAATTTGCAAAACCTTGTGTCAGAAGACAGAAAATTTGGTGTCAACATTCACATAATTTTATGCAATTAATTATAAATATCACCTCTTTGTCAAGTCTCTGTCTTACATTGCTAAGTAGGTTTTTTGTTGTTTTTGCATTTATTGCTATATTCCTTAAAGGAACAAAATATATTAATCCATATTATTATATAATGCAAAAATGTGAATATAACTACAAAGTCTAAGTGTACTGCAAGCAAGTCTAGGATGTGCAGAAAAAGCGGAGGCTCTTCAGTTGTTCTGAAAGTCATTTGAGGGCAGGGACTGCGTGTTTGGCTTCTTAGTGCCCTTTGTAGCTCATTCTCAAAAGCCCAGCCCATGTACCAAGTGAATATGCTGCTGGGGTGCCATCCCAGGGCCAGGGTCCTTTAATCTGTACCGCTAGAGGCAATTAACTGAAGAAAAAGTAAAATTAGAAGTGATGAGAAAAAAAGAGACAGGACATACAGAATAGAGTTTTCAAAGGTGGGAACACAGGGGTCCATTGCTAGTTTGTGGGGTCCAGTGGATGGCCCTGAGTGCTTATTCCCTTCAGCTTTTATTGAAAGCTATTTGCTCATTTATCCCAGAGGGTAAGCTGAGGAAGGGAACAAAAACATCAGCAGTTACTCTGAGTAAGCATGTCAGCTCTTATTCTATCCATAATCATTGAAGGTCTCAGCAGCCTTGAGAAATCCAAAACCTTAGCCTTGTGTAGGGAAATCCTCCTGTCTGTGGTCACGTACACAGATTCCTTGGAGGAATTTAATCCTCACTAGTTCACTGTGGATTAGATGCCACAGTATCAGTATCTTCTGAAGAATTGGTGGAACAGAATAACTTTCCTCTGATTTCTACCACAGAGGCATATTCCTCTGTTGATAAGGGGGTACAAACCCTCCTGCCCATATTTCAGGGATTGCGCTTTACGCTTGATCTCTGCCCTGGCCATAATACAGATCCCCAAAATGGATATTTGCTTTGACTGTTGACTGGGCAGGGGATGGCCTAGTTAATGTTACTTGCTAGACTTCCCATACCTTCCTCTATGGCTATTGAGGTTTACAGAGTGTTTACAGACCCAACAGGGGTATTTTCAAGCAGTATCCCTTATAGTCTAGACTTCTAAGAAGAGCATGAACTGATCAGATAAGGATTTTAGCAGCTGGTTCAAAAGACAGCTAAACTGTTTTTATTTCACCTTCTTAGCTTATTTCTTTGTTTTTCCCCTTTCCAGAGGTGTTTTCCCTTGCCAACAATGGGGTCTTTGGTCCCTATTCTGCCTGCATATGCAACTTGATAAATTGTCAGGTTTTCTGTATTTGAGATGACCTTGAAATATTATGGCCAATTCTAAAATATTCTATGTTGACTTTTATATCATCAGCAGGAAAGGGTGTGAGATTAAATGTATCTAAATATTGCTGTTACTTAGAATAACTACAATAGTTTAAAATAAGATGGATAAAGATACTTTATTGTTTGGAGAAGTCAATAAAGATGCTTGAAACATTTGATTTCTCTGATCCCAATATCTATACTCAAAAAATACACATACACATACCACACTGTTGTGTCCCACCTTGTTCACTTTAGTCATACAAAGATATGAATGTGAAAAGTCTTCCCTCAAATTACTCTCCATGAATTCATATTTGATGCTTCAGTGATCATTTCATTCAATGGTTTCTAAGAAATCATCCTTGACAAATTATCCCACAACAAAGCTTCCCTGACCTGCTTTCTATCGACATCTGACTATACAGTGAAAATCCTTCTGGAATTCACTTTTATTCTATGTTGGCTTATTATTGCTTTTCAGGTTAAGATATCTAAGTGTCCTTCATATCTTTTGTCCTTATAGACTGTGCTTAATATTGCATTGTCTGCTTTAATTTGGGGCTTGAACATATAATCATGAATAATAAGTTTTCATAGTGTTTACTATGGTAAATTATGGTAATTCAGTTAAAATATCAAGCTTCTTTGTTAAAAATGTAATAAATTTGAGAAATCTCAATTTACAAGTAAGAATATGTCATATGACAGTCATTGGTTCACATTTTGTCAAGAACCACATTTAGACTGACTACTTAGCTCCAAATTAGGATCTTGGTAAGGATACATAACAGGTAAATGAGCCATAGGAGATAATCTTACTTTAATTGAAGTTCTACCTAATCTCTCTGGATAAGTAAAGATTTAATAATCTTCACATTTATTACAAGCTGGAACTATTGCTTTGTTGTATATTAACTCTGACCATAGTGAAATATTTTTAATTTTAGGCCTTAGAGGCAGCGGGGGCATGAAACATAGATAGATGAAAGTGAAAATGTTTTTTTTTTTAATTTTGTAAATAATGAAAAAGATTTCTTAATGTATTTTGTCTGTCTAACCTACTGAAAAAAAGTGAAATTAGGAGAGACAAGAAGTCAAGGAAGGGTTAATGTATATGCCTATTCATTTATGTCATGAATGAGTCCAAAGTTAATTTACCTTAAACAAGAATGTTGGATGGATGCTGATATGGAATGAGAATTTAGTAATCAAATTAATTTTCTTGGGTACTAGAATTGCTTCAGAAATTGAGCTGACCAGTTGTATCATTTTCTGCCAAATAATAAAGATGTTAAGTGATAAATTTCATTGTAAAATAATGTATTAACATATTTTCAAATAAAACAGTTTTTATTGCTTATACATTGGAATACAAGTCATGATTGCTAGTCTCTTGCACTAGTCATCTTAGGGGATAGAATGTGAACAATGTAAAAATTCACAACTCAATTATGAGGACATACCCTCAAGAGAATTTAAGTTTTTAAGAAACATGCTTAGTGCAAGGGCTTTCCTTTATAGACAAGTGTTTGCCTGAAAGAGTCCAGACTATTTACTTGGTGGCATTTAGTTGAAAAGTTACTTCTCTTTTTTCTAATTCAGAGTTAAAATCCTTAGATACTGTTTAGGTAATAACAAGAAATTCTTTCCCTGAAATCCACTGTAAGGCATGCTAAAATTTTATTCAGTAAGAAGAACATTGTTTATACTTTAATCTATTGATTCTTTGAGATTCATTGACAACATTTGTGGTAAAACAACCAATAGTACAATTCTAACAAAGTGAGAATTATGAGACATTGAATAGCAATTGTTAAAATATGGAATGAGTAGGGCAGTGTTTATAGGCCAGTGAATATTTTGACTTTGAATGTGATGCTATTTCAATCCATTATATATAAATTTTTAAGATCAAAGTCATTACTACTACTGCTTCTGCTAAGTCATAACTGATGTTTAAGGAGATTATAATATTAAAGGTGAAATGACAGAACAATGGACTTGTTCAACTCTTCTTCACATTCCCTTATCTAAGACAGGCTAAGAATGGAAAATACAGTGAGAGGATTACAAAAAGGATTAGGAAAAATTAAGGAAAGTGGCCAAACATTTTTTCCCACTAATGGCTTTCTTTCTCCCATCCCTGACCAGGACCATTATTTTTCTTTCTCTTTTTTCTTTTTTTTTTTTGTGGTTTTTGGCCGGGGCTGGGTTTGAACCCGCCACCTCCGGCATATGGGACCGGCACCCTACTCCTTGAGCCACAGGCTCCGCCCTAGGACCATTATTTTTCAACAATTGTTCAGGTATCTTCCTTTCCTGGGGATAACTCTGTCTGTTGAGTAACACTGGTCTCAACCAAAACCAAGCATTTTGCTTTTTATTTTATTTTTTTTTCCCAAAACATTCATTTTCCATGTTTTTCCTTGTTATTTATTTTTTTTTTAATAGAGCTAATGGCTTCTGAAAATGAAGCCAATTTCTTTTGCCAAAAATAAAGAAATGACTTTCCTCACATAATCCTAGAAGGCATGGAGTGGGCTTGCTTGGTAAATTTAATGTCATAATAGTTTTGATATTATGTCTTTGCACAGGCATAACTTTAACTTGGAGAAATCTTCTTTTACACAATATTGGCTTTCATTTCTGGGATAAAATTAAGTTCCAATGGCAGTAGCATAAGAAATATGGATATTGTCATCTGTGGGATCAGGATAAAAGTCCTTTAACCTGATAGAGAAAATTGGAATTTAGGTTGATATCAGTGGAAAAGAGGAAAGATAATAGTAATATATGCTATTGCCTTTTCTTATGATTTGCATCGAATTAGGAGATTTTGATTTGTAAATTCCACAATACATTGTACACACTCATATACACACACATACAAACACACATACATACTCCTACTAAGAATCAAATATGTTTTTTTTGTTGTTGTTGTTGTAGTTTGGCCGGGGCTGGGTTTGAACCCACCAACCTCGGCATATGGGGCTGGCGCCCTACTCACTGAGCCACAGGCGCCGCCCAACGCCCGGCTATTTTTTGGTTGCAGTTTGGCTGGGGCCAGGCTTGAACCCGCCACCCTCGGTATATGGGGCCGGCACCTTACCGACTGAGCCACAGGCACCGCCCGAATCAAATATGTTTTTAAGAAGGGTCTTTCAGAAATTCTATATGTAACCCATATGTCAGTTATTTATCTATAAAATGAAATTTCAGTTTAAATGGGACAGAACTGGATGAGATCTAGGCATAAAAGGAAGATGGTTAGAAACTAACAAAGGCAAACTTATTTACTCTTTAGTTTTGCATTGTGATAATATCCATTGAAGATGTTTTTCTTTCTATTCATTATTTCAATGAAGGCCCCAAACCAAAATAGCATACTTGTTTCTGAATAACAGCAGGTCAATTTGATATTTTTCAATTAGAATGAATTTGTCTCCCTTCCTCCATCCCTCCCTACCACCTCCCTCCCTCCCTCCCTCCTTCCCTTCCTCCTTCCCTTCCTTCCTTTCTCTCCTCCTCCTTCCCTCCCTCTCTCTACCCCCCCTTTCTTTTTTCTTTTTTTGCAAAGGATTAATGTTATTTTAAGGAAATTTTAGTCACTGTTCTTGAGTTGATTTCCTTTTCTTTGCCTTTCCTAAAACAATCATCCTGCTATGACATTTTCTACTTCCTTCAGGGTTCTAAGGTTAATAAATCAATTAACACCAATTAATCATTTATATAACTCATGACACTAGGTGGCAAACAAAAAAAGCATACGAATGCATATTACCTCTAGTACTGACAATACATTTCTAACTAAAACCTAATTGATTCATGTTTTATTCAGGTGTGATTTACTGACTGGAAAGCTATGGTTTTGGCAAAGTTACTGATTAAAGTAAGGGATCAAATTTTGGATTTGTGATGCAATTTTAAGCATATCCCCACCTTTTCTTATGACATACAATGCTGAAAAGTAACTTAAGAGACACCAATTACAGCCCTTTGCTGTGTATTTTGTCCTTTTTTTAATTTAATTTTTAATTAAAATCATAACTGTATACATTTATGGGGTACAATGTAATGATTTGATATATAGTGTGGAATGCTTAAATCAAACTGATTAAAATTGCCATCACCTCACTTACTTGTTTTCTGTGGTAGGACGTTTAAAATTTACTCTTAGTTATTTTGAAATACACCCTTGCATTGTGCTTGATGTATACTCACAAAATTATACTTGCATTTGATTATGTTCCTTGTGACTTTATTAAAACATCTCACCCTTAAAGACTATGCCGCCAGATTATTTTAATATGTTCTAGTGCTTTAACTACAATGTTAAAGCTCATGATTAGCCTAGATTTTATTTCTTTATAAGAACTTGTCAAAATTAAGTATTCTTTTCTCTCTTTCTGTGCTAGACCTTACTTTGATCTTTCTGGTCATATTGAGGCAAAAGTTTTAAATCCACAAAGAAAATGCACCAAACTGTCAGAGTTCCTCTTCCCAGTTGTCAATCACACTGCAGCAAAATTCAGACAGTGCTCTAAAAGACCCTGCATTAGGCCTTGAAGGTAGGACTGCTCTAAATCATCTTAAAGAGGAACTGTCCTGGCTTGCTTAAACATAGGATTTATAATCCCATTTTTTGTCCATAGATAATCTCTTTAGGAAATGAAATTCTGATGCTTGATATTACATTTATTGGAATAAAAACATTTAGTCAATGGTGATTCCCCAATCACAACTCATTACATTTGAGATTATGGAAATCACATTTCCTTCTGTAATAGAAACATGGAAAGGATTAGCGTAATTGCCCTTCAAAGAAGCTCTGAGAAATAAATCCTGAAGATTTTTTTTTATCTTGGTGGACTTTTATGAAAAAGAACAGACATTAATAGGGACTTTTCTGATCATCTTCATAAAAATATAGACTGTAATGAATTTGTAAATGGAAGTCAAAATGCATTGAGTTTGTTTAGTTATATAATAGCTCAAAGGGAATTTGTTTATTTAAATATGGCCATTCTTGCGAGATTCAAGTGTATAAAGTTATGATCGCTTTCTCTGTGACTTAGTTTTATATCTGTATGTGTTTCCTTAATATTTCTGGCTATAATAGGTTAACACTGAATAGAAGGTAAGAGTCTGCTGCTGTGTTGTTAAAGAATTGCTTTCTTTCTCTCTTCTCAATGTCTGTCTGTCTGTCTCTCTTGCTCACTCTATCACACAAACATACATTTTTTTATTTCTTGGCATCTAGAAATTTCTTTCCTTTCTTGCAATGGTTTATTCTTTAGTTCTAACCTACCATTCCCACGCAAATCCTACTTAATCCAACCTTGAGAAAAATCAGACTTTACACTGAGCATGTTCTTCTTTTCTTATAAATTGGGTCACCCAACAGTCTGCCGCTGGATCATCGCCTCATTTTCTTTGCAAATGCTTCGCCCTCTTTTAAAGGTTTAAAAATTTCCCAGAGAAGAGTCTTAAAAATCTTTCAAACCCGAAGCTCAGAATATAAATAGAGCTGAATAGAGTGCAATTTATAATTGGTAGTGCTACAGGATTTGTGTTTGTGACCATAGAGATCAGCATCCTAACAAGCCAGGAAATTGCAAATTCACAGGGCTGGACTTCCGTTTCTGGTGAGACATCTCTGTGGAGGTCTCTCTAAACAACCGCTCTTGAAAATATGGCTCAACCTTCTATTCGGAGTGGGTGCAGGCATTTTACTTTTGTTGATGAAGTACAAAAGTTTCCCTTTGTAAAATCTGAGGGCTAATTGAAAAAGCAAAAGAAGTAAAAGTAAAAAATAATTCTCTATAGTCAAAATCAGATCTCTCAGCATGTTTCAAGGGACACTACTTTCTATAGAAATTAATAAGCATTAAATGAATAAAATAATCCTCTTGGGGGAAGCAATGACTTTTGAAAACTTAAGCAAGTTCTTTTCTGCAGGAAATTGTATAATATTTTACAGAGTAACATACAAGAACCTCTAAAGGTTGGTCAAATATACAGAAATTGCCAAATTAATTTAGTGTCTAGAAGACCATTTCATGGAAACAGGGTTTTAGTGGATATATTTTAGAAAACGCTGTTATGCATACTTGTGGCATAACTAATTTTTAAACAGATTATTTTGAACAAAAAAAGCATTTCCTTTTTTTACTTACATACAATTATGGGTTATAGGGAATTACCTGAATGATATGTATTGTACACATTGCAGAATTTCTTTTCTATTTCTTTTCTTTTTTATTTAGACAATTTCATTTTGTTGCCTTAGGTACAGTGCCATGGCATGGTAGCTGGCAGCAACCTCAAACTCTTGGAGTCAAGTGATCTATTGCCTCAGCCTCCCACGTTGGTGGGCCTGCACGCTCCTGCCACAGCATCTGGTTATTTTTACAGATGGGTCTTGTTCTAGCTCAGGCTGGTCTGGAACCCCTGGGCTCAGGCAATCCACCCACCTCGGCCTCCCAGAGTTCTAGGATTATAGGCATGAGCCCCTAGCCTTGGAATTTCTTATCTACCTTACTCTCACCTTCCCATACTCTCAAGTCCCCAAAGTCCATTATTCCACACTCTACATTCGTGTGTTTTCATTATTTAGCTACCACTAAAAGTGAGACTACACAGTATTTTTATTTCAGTGTCTGATACGTTTCCCTTAATAGCGTCCAGTTTCATCCATGATGCTGCAAAATGCAGGATTTCATTGATTGTTTATAGCTGAATAAAATACCATGTATATTGACACCACATTTCATTATCCAGTCACCTGTTAATGGACACTTAGGTTCATTTCCTGTCTATGTTACTATGAACAGTTCTTTTAGATACCCACTAGTAAGATTGCTAGACAGATTGGTAGTTTTGTTTTTTAGTTCTTTGAGAAATTCCCACACCATTTTATATAGAGGTTATATTAATTTACCCTCCACCAACAAAGTATAAGATTTTTCTTTTCTTCACATTCTCACCAACATCTGTTATTTTCTGTCTTTTTAACAGTAGCCATCTGACTGGGGTAAGAAAATATCTTATTGTGGTTTTTCAATTGAATTTCTTGGACAATTAATAGTGTTGAGCATTTTTTCATTATTTTTTTATATGCCTTTTAGTCGTTTGTATGTTTTCTTTGTGAAATGTCTATTCATGCTTTTTGACCCCTTTTTAATGAGATTATTTGTTGCTGTTGAGTTAGGTTCCTTGTAAATTCTGGATATTAGTCCCTAAAACTTCCTGGATATTGGTGTAGGCAGAGGATTCATGACTAAGCAGTATAAGCCCAGGCAACTAACATGGACAAATGGGGCTTAGTAAAAATAAAAATCTTCTACACAGTGAAATTAATAACAGTGGATAGACAAGATGCAGAATGGGGGAAAATATTTGAAAGCTGTGCATCTCTTTTCTGGAGACAGGTAATTACCTGTTTGAGGGCAAGTTCACTGCTCATTAATCCTCATTAAAATCTTTCATTTGACTTCATCATCTGATTTCTTTCTAGACAGTGACCATACCAAAGCAGATTGGAGAATCTTGCTTTTTAGAAAGACAACCCAAAACATATTGAACTATCATCCACCCATTCAAACCTTCAAATGCTGACAAATGACCTTAAAAGACTTTTCTGGTGATGCTTCCCTAGCTGCTTAATAACATTCAATAATCTCTAATTGGCATCAATATAAAATCTTAAAAACAGAGGTGCCATGTATTATCTCCACTGTATTTATTGTTATAGACAGGTATATATCAATAGTAGGTGATCAATTGATAGAATGATGGATTAAGTCCAAATTAATTTTCAAAACATCCTCAGCATTATTAGATTTAGCACAAAAACTATTTTCTATCTGACCACTTCTTCAGAGACATCTGTCTCAATCCTAACCAGACATTGCTGCCATTTTCTTTCAACAAAGCATAGTCATGCTCCATCTCATGGAATTCTTTCTGGTTTTGTTGATGTAATTTTTTTCTTTTTTTTTTTTTTATTAAATCATAGTTAAGGACATTAATGCAATTGTGGGTTACAATGTGCTGGTTTTATATACAATTTGAAATATTTTCATCAAATTGGTTAACATAGCCTTCACGGCATTTTCTTAGTTATTGCGTTAAGACATCTATATCCTACATTTAGTAAATTTCACTTGTACCCTTGTAAGATGCACCGTACGTATGGTCCCACCAATTACCCTCTCTCCACCCCTCCTCCCCTTTCCCCTCCTTATCCCCTTTCCCCATATTCTTGGACTATAATTATAGCTTCATAGTAGGGCTGAGTACCTTGGATACTTTTTCTTCCATTCTTGAGATACTTTGCTAAGAAGAATATGTTTCAGCTCCATCCATGTAAACACGAAAGAGGTAAAATCTCCATCTTTTTTTATTCCTCTACTAGGTACATATCCAGAAGACCAAAAATAACATTATAACAAAGATATTGGTACCAGAATGTTTATTGCAGCCCAATTCATAATTGCTAAGTCATGGAAGAATCCCAAGTGCCTATCGACCCATGAATGGATTAATAAATTGTGGTATATATACACAATGGAATATTATGCAGCCTTGTTGATGTAATTTTGTTAGTATATTTTTCCCTCTACTGAACTGTATGTTCATACAGTCTACGTCTGTTCTTATCATTGCATCTTTCTATATGAGTCTAGCATAGTAACATGTACACTGTAACTATCCAGTAATTAAAATTAGTGAATAAATGGATATATACATACATGCTTTGTCTTCATGTAGCTACTCAGTTCATGAGATCAAATGGCTAAGGTGACCATGTCACAATAACCCCATTGTGTATTAGCTTTCCATGGAGGGGGGGATATACATACTTACTCATAAGTGCTAATAATGCCATAGGTCTGAATTGTATGCCAGAAAAATAACAAACACAAAACTGTAAGCAGTGGTCTGTGAGAATAAGTCATATTAGACTATAAATGCAAATAGCTATTATTTATCATTAGGAAGTATCACAGTTTGTACCAATCAGTTGTCTTCTTCAAACAATTGTTAATATACACATGGTCAGGGTTAGGAATCAATAAGAATAAGGCTTGTAACTATCTAATACTAAGGTATAAGAAAATAGAAAATATTATTTCACTCAAGGTCATTGGTGATACTTTAGCAATTCTTCATAAATGGCAACATTTAATAGAGTAAATGGGTATGTTTGTTTTATTAAGTTAGTTTATAATACCAAAGTAGGTATGGATCATTAAATGCATCTGTATAGATATTCTCTCAAAAGGTACATAAGTAAATTTATTAAACATTTTCAAATTGTGGAATTTTATATTCTTCATAAAAATTAGTATATGTTTGCATGTATGTAACATGTTACTATGGGTATTAATAAATATCTCTCTTTTGTCTTGATAATATTGATCCCAAACCCCTCTCAGCAGAGAAGCCAAATTTGAGTATTTATTTCATCTAAAAAGAAAATAAAATACATCATTTTTCACCTAAATTTTATCTTTTTCCTATGAAAGCTTTTGTTGAAATGTCCTACTAAATTTGGGGATTAATATATTTTAATTTTTATTATATTCTCCTTTCTGTTTTCTGTTTCAAATTTTTTTTTTTTTTTTTTTTTATTGTTGGGGATTCATTGAGGGTACAATAAGCCAGGTTACACTGATTGCAATTGTTAGGTAAAGTCCCTCTTGCAATCATGTCTTGCCCCCATAAAGTGTGACACACACCAAGGCCGCACCCACCTCCTTCCCTCCCTCTTTCTGTTCCCCCCCCATAACCATAATTGTCATTAATTGTCCTCATATCAAAATTGAGTACATAGGGTTCATGCTTCTCCATTCTCGTGATGCTTTACTAAGAATAATGTCTTCCACGTCCATCCAGGTTAATACGAAGGATGTAAAGTCTCCATTTTTTTTAATGGCTGAATAGTATTCCATGGTATATATATATATACCACAGCTTGTTAATCCATTCCTGGGTTGGTGGGCATTTAGGCTGTTTCCACATTTTGGCGATTGTAAATTGAGCTGCAATAAACAGTCTGTTTCAAATTTTAATGCTAGTCCTTTCCTTACTTAATGCAATTAAAAGTAATCCAATGCTAATATTAATGTTTCCAAATGAAAAGTACAAGATTATTAATTCACTGAAAAAATTTACATTATTCCCATTAATTCAGGGATTCGGGGCAAGTGAAATACATAATTTCTCTGTTATCATATTTGACCTGACAATATTTCCGTTTGACAACTGTAACAGGTATTAGGTCTGAAATTTAATTTTTGTTTAAACTGTCACTAATGCGCTAGTATCAGTCTGTCTGGTATACATAAATACACACACATAAGTATACACACACATACCTATTTATGAAATATAAATATGTAGTATTTTCTATACTAAATAAATACCTTACTTTGATCTTATATTCCTGTGTAGCTAATACCCCCATTTCACAATACTCTATAAACAAGTGATTCTCAACCTTCCTAATGCCTCCTAATGCCACGACCATTTAATACAGTTCCTCATGTTGTGGTGACCCCTACCATAATATCATTTTCATTGCTACTTCATACATAACTGTAATTTTGCTACTGTTATGGATCGTAATGTATATCTGATATGCAGGATGTATTTTCATTGTTACAAAGGGATCACGACCCACAGTTTGTGAACCACTGCTATAAACTATTTCTAAAAAGAAGAATCTATATTTGATCTTTTAACTTTTATCTCTCCTTTGTTTTCCTATCAACTCCAGTGTGGCTTCTTTCACTTTTCAAAGTTTTCAATGATTTCCATTTTGCTTTCACCTTTTTGTCACTTTTTGGTCTTTATATCTCTGACTTTGGTCTTTATATCTTAATACCGACTAATTTATTTTACTGATTCCTTCATATTCTTTCTGTTTTTTTGTACGGGTTAGGACTGGACCTTCATGGCATTTGTAACTGAGATTAGATTGTTCATTTATTTCTTTTCTTGTTGTCTTCCTGTTCTCTTCACTAAAGTGTGATTCTTATTTCAGCTTCATTTGTTCACAGCTGAAAACATTCCCCTGAGCTACTTTTGGCATACACTAAATATTCAACAAGTATTTAGTAAATTAGTTGACAAATATGCCCTGTATATAAAATATTTAACATTGTAATGCAGATTTTAGATAAAGACTCAGTAGTAAATGTTTTTTTAAATGTATTTATACTTATTCCATTTAATTATTTATAAAAAAGTATTTATCATGTCCATCATTTAAATAAACTTTGAATCAACAAAACAAAGAACTTGGGTATTATTGAAGAACATTAGCCAAAAAATGGCCCTAGTATAGTGTAATATATTTTCAATTCCTACATTTTAATCTGTATTTGAAAGAAAATACACTTTTTATTCCCATGTATTTTTCTCTTCTGTAATTATAGACTTTCTTATTTATGCTATGCTGAAATATTTCTTTTTTCCAAACAGATTTCTCTTCCTTTCTACAAAATATCTCAAATATCTCATAGACCATGAATCCCTTCTTCCTTCCACTCCTATCTTTCACCCAGGTACAAAACCATTGCTACAACTAGTAAGTCCTCCTATTGTTTATTTATATTATATTAGAAGTTGTTTGCTTGCATAGAAAATTTCCACAATAAATTGTAAACTACTTGGAAGGCAATTGGGGTGGAGATGTGCTAGCACAATGGGCACTTTAAATGTAATAATTGATTTCCTAGTTCAGAGATAAAATAGAACAAATGATTCTGTTCTAGAAATTAAAATATCATAGTTTACTAATTATTTAAAAACTCCAGATTATCTAGAATGCTTTAAATTTTACTACAATTGTAATACATGGTAAATTACATATTAAAACCCTTAGTCAAGAAGTAACATGGACCAAAATTTGATGAACATAAATTGTTATACAGCCTTAGTTATGCTAAAATCCTCCTACCTTAATAAAATTAGATTCCCTGAAGGCTACATCTATAGCCAATTTGTTGTACATATCAGACATCACTATCATGGAAAGACTGTGCTATATTATTAGAGTACATAAAATAAATTTCAGACTTTATATTGTGTATATATGAAAATATATATTCAGAGTGGCGCCTGTGGCTCAAGGAGTAGGGCGCCGGTCCCATATGCCGTAGGTGGTGGGTTCAAACTCAGCCCCGGCCAAAAACCACAAAAAAAAAAAAAGAAAAAAGAAAATATATATTCAATTATTTTCTCCTGTCTATGGAATTAGCTACCATTAGCTACCCATCCTCCTACCTATACCAAAAAGAAGAATAATTGTCTTTTAAGAAGTTTCATTCAATTGTGCACATAAGAGTCTCACATATTTTTTCTCTTATCTTCTCAGACAATGGTCAGCTATTCCAAAACTGTAGGACCTTTTAGATCTTTGAAGTAAAAAGGGATCTCCTATTCATTGAACTTTTTTTATATTGATTTGAAATTATTATTTTTATATTCATTTATTTATTTGTCAAAGTGATACTTGGCCTAGTTTTCTTATCCTTGGTTTCTCTTAAAGTGAAACCCCGATAGTCCTAAACCATTTTATTTGCCTTTCAAACTGTTTTCTTAAATTCTTTCAAAAGACTATGCTTGGAATTTAAAATATTTTGGTCTCCTGACATAGACTATATGAATGTAAAATTGTTCTTGCTGACTTCTGTTATATATCCAATTTATCTGCTTCTTCCTTTATTCTCCCAGGAATCCTCACAGGAGCCTGCTCTAATACTTTTATCAAGGTGGTAATAATTTGCTTTTGTGAGTTTTTGAGCTTCCACTTACCAGCTATTTGTGGCAATTTATTTTGAATCATATGTCTGATTCTTGGTATGTACATATATAAATTCCAGCATAATGATATACACTTTTCTATTAGGAATATAAGAATAATTGATTTAATACATGGACAGTCAATACATCTGTATCTGTCTTCTCTACTGCTCCAAATTGAATCCTGTATCTTTCTGGGGCACTGTGTTGTGAAAAACATAAGAACAGTAATCAAGCCTTAGGATCCTTTAAAAACCAGACCTTATTCACATAAAATAGTGTAAACAAACCTTCTCTACATTTAAACAAATCAGCTCTTGGAGATGATTAACTTATGGCTTTTCCCTTTTATTTTCCAATTATTAGTTGAATCCACAACTCCAAATCTTTAAAATGTCTCAATGCCAGGTAGTGTTGGAGTTTTAAGGTGTTTTATGAAGTTGATCTTGAGAGTAAATATTTTTCCATAATTCTACCACTTCTTAAGCACCACTGAAATGAAATACAAGTTGAAATATGTATACATGTGCACACACATGTTTGCTATGTATACACACACACACACACACACATATATAGGGCATGTATAGATATATTTCCATAGATATATAAAGAAAGAAAACTCTGTTTCTATGCACATGTGTTTACATTAGCTACTTAATGGTGTTTGCTTTCTTTCTGTGTGTATATACACAGATATGTGTGTGTGTGTGTGTGTACATAGCAAAAAAGCATAAGGGTTTTATAAAGGAAGTAGAAAATAATCATCCCTGGGAATATTATTTAATACTAAACATGTTTCTTAAATTCCTTGCATATAGGAAAGATAGGAATTCCTATGACTTATCAAAAAGATGGACATATTAATCTCTAAAGACAAAAAGCAAGAAAATTTCCTATAACATTTAATTATAAAATCAATTACCATAAAAGACCTTTGGTGGTTTTGAACTATGCACTAGCCAGTGTCTCCAATAAAATATCTACAAAGAAAACACAAGTATTTTATTTTATGGTACTTGGAAATGCAGATTATTGAAACTCTTAAAAACTAGATTTCAAAACCATTTTAAAGATTGTGAATTCAATTCCAGACCACCTCAATAAAGTTAATATTGCAATAAAATGAATGACATGAAGTTTTTGTTCTCCCAAATATATAAAAGTTATATTGACACTACACTATATGGTATAGTATTACATATAGCAATATATATAAAAACAATGTATATACCTTTATTAATTATATTTATTGCTAAACATGCTAAGAATCACCTAGATTTTAGCAAGTTATAATCCTTCTTCTGATGAAGGGTCTTGCCTTGATGTTGATGCTTCTTACTCATCAGGGTGGTGGCTGCTAAAGGTTTGGGCAACGGTGGCATTGTCTTAAAATAAAGTAGCAAGGCAGTTTGCCACATTTAATGAAGGAATCAACTCAGGAAAGATTTCTCTGAAGAATGAGATGCTATTTGATATTATTTTTACTCACAGTAGAACTTCTTTCAAAAGTGGAGCCAATCTTCTCAAACCCTCCTTTATGGACTATGTTTACGTAGTACACTAATTCCTTCATTGCCACTTCAATTATATTCATAGGCTGTTCTGCAGAAGGAGATTCCATCTCAAGAAATCACTCTCATTGTTTATGCATAAGATGCAACTATTAATCTGCTCACATTTTATCATAAAACTGCAAAATTCTGTGATATCTTCAGGCTTTACTTCTAATTTTAGTTCTCATGCTATTTGAACCACATCTGCAGTTAAATCTTCCCCTGAAGACTTGAACCCTTCAAAGACATCCATGAGGGTTGGAATCTACTTGTAAACTACTGTGTATGGTGATACTTTGATCTCCTCCCACGAATCATGAATGTTGTTACTGGCCATATGAATTGTGATTCTTTTAGAGAAGATTTTCAATTTTCTTTTCCCATATCCATCAACAGAATCACTACCTATGGAAACTATAACAAATTTAGAATTACTTTAGCCTTGAAAGTCCTTGATCTATGGGTTGCAGAAATGATGTGTTAACAGGAAGGAAAATAACAATGATTTCCTTGTACATCTCCATCAAAACTTTTGAGTGAAGAGGTACCTTGTCAATAATCGGACATTTAAAAATATTTTTATTTTTAATTATTTTGTGTACATAATAGTAACATATATTTATAGGGTGCATGTCATATTTTAATATAATCATACAATGTGTACTAATCAAATCAAAGTAATTGAGGTATCCATTATCTCAAGAATTTATTATTTCTTTGTGTTAGGGCCATTCCTATTTTCCTATTTTCATTATTTTAAAGTGTACCATAATTTATCACTGGCTATGAGCAGGATATTTTGAAAGGAATCTGGTTCTGAGTGGCAGGTCTCAAAAATGGGCTTAAAATATTCAATAAAGCATGATGTAAATAGATGTGGTGTCATCTAATCTTTGTTTTTTTTTTTTATTTCTAGGGTAAAGGCACAGTAGGTTGAGCACACTTTTTACAAACCCTGGGATTTTTGTAGGGATCAATGAATATTGGCTCTAAATTATAGTCACCAGCTGCATTAGTCCCTAGTAAGAGAACTAGCTTATCCTTTCAAGCTTTGAAGGCAGACATTGACTTTTCCTCTCTAGCTATGAAAGACCTTTACATCTTCTTCCAATGTAAGGTTATTTTATCCACATTGAGAATCTGTTTAGTGTAGCCACCTTCAGCGGTTACCTTACCTAGATCTGGATTATATGTAGCTTCTTCAGCAGCACTGCTACTTCATTCACACTTTTAAATTGTAAAGATGGATCTTTGGGAGGAGGGTGTGTGTGTCACACTTTATGGGGGCAAGACATGATTGCAAGAGGGACTTTACCTAACAATTGCAATCAGTGTAACCTGGCTTATTGTACCCTCAATGGATTCCCAAAAAAAAAAAAAAAAAAAATCTGTGTCAAGCATGAATTGAGCAAGCCTATCAGTGCTAGCATTCAATTTGCCTTCTGCAATTTTCTTACCTCCCTCAGCTTTCATAGAATTGAAGCAAGCTTGGCCCTTGCTCTTGATTACACTCTAGTTTGAGAAAATGTTGTAAATGGTTTACTCTTCTTTCCAGACTACTAAAACTGTCCAAATCTATAATAAGTCTGCTTCACTTTCTTATCATTCATGGGTTTATTAGAGTAGTACTTTAAAAGTTTAAAATTACTCTAAGAAACTTGCTTTTGCATTTGTAAGTTGGCTAAATATTTGACACAATTGATCTAGATTTAGTCTATCTCGATTTTGGATGTGCCTTCCTCACTAAGCTTAACTATCTCTAGTTTCTGATTTAGAATGACAAACATTAGATTCTTCCTTTCACTTTGATAACAATAACACCACAGATCACAATAACACCACAGATCACAATAACAGATAAAATAATAAGGAAATGTTTGAAATATTTTGATGCTTATCAAAAAGAGACACTGAGGCATAAAGTGGGTAGTTGCTGGTGGAAAATGGCACCGATAGGCTTGCTCAATTCATGGTTGATGCAGATTTTTTTTTTTTTTTTTGCAGTTTTTTGGCTGGGGCTGGTTTGAACCCGGCACCTCTGGTATATGGGGCCAGTGCCCTACTCCTCTGAGCCACAGGCACCACCCGACGCAAGATTTTAATTTGCAAAAATGCAACATTTGTGAAGTATGGTAAATCAAAGAGCAATAAATACATGAGGATGAAAATTCTCTTTGTACCAAGCTTTTTAAAGCAAGTTAATGTCATTGACCTAGAGAAGTTTATTAATCTTAATAGATAAAACTCTTGAATCATATAAGGTCACCTAGAATAAAGTCATGCCATTGATTGCTTAAAGACAGTTTTACTTTCTAAAATTCAAGCAGGTGTTATTAACAGACCATTTTGACTATTCTTGCATAATTTTGTGTCATAGTTGTTTAGTTCTGGCATTCTAAGTTCATTTCTTATAATATTTCTCTAAACAATCTTAAAATTATATAATTTATTGAATACAAATTTTCTGTGTAAAAGATTTAGATAAAATGCATATGTATTTGAATCAAATATTCTTTTAGATAAAATGCATATGTATTTGAATCAAATATTCTTTTATTTTTAAGACATACAGAGTGGGGACTATTTGTAGAGACCACATATTTGTCTGATCACTTTACATAACTTCTGACATAAAATGTGCTTTAAATTTTTCCAAGGTATACTTTAAAGGTTAGTTTCATTCTAGTTCATAAAGCTGAAATGAAAAGGCTTTTGAAAATTTTTACAAATACTTTATATATATATATTATTTATCATTGGATTTTAATTCAAAAGTCTAGATATCTTCTGTGACAAAAAATACCAAAAATAGAGCTTTATCCTTAAATAAATAAGATTTATTATTTTATGTATGTGTTGTGTATTCAATGACCTTGATTTAATTAAAAAATACATTAGCCAAACTCTGTTAGCTGACAGACATATAGTATTTATCTCTTTGTGTGCTTTTTTTTTCTCAAAATTAATTACTTAAAATCAATAATTTTTTTATGTACGCTTCTTCAAAAAAAAATTAGTGCATTTTCTTCATAAATGAAAAAAAATTACACACACAAACACTCCACAACACATGAATAGGTTATTCACGAATGAAGAGTTGAAACTGAAATTAAACCTATAAACCTATACATAACATCACCCACCTATATTAAAAAAAGTGAAAGAAATATGGACATAAATCTCAACGACTACATGTTAAAATGGCAAAATTAAAATGCCAGTGTTGAAAAACTGGACATACACACAGAGAGGAATGACTCATACCATATTAAAAATTAACTATGAATGGATAATAGACTTAAATATAAATTACCATGGACAAGGTAGTAGTTTCCCAGATATGATATATAAAGCACGAGTGGGAGGGAAATCTATTGGCCACGTGGTTGATTTTGGGGATGATTAAAGTGATTATACCAAAAATCAGTAAATTGTGCATTTCAGCAATGTTAATTTTATGGTATGTAAATTTTATCTTAATGAAGTTTTTTTTAAAAAAGTGTATGATGGGCCTGTGGCTCAAGTGGCTAGGGCACCAGCCACATACACCTGAGCTGGCGGGTTCAAATCCAGCCCAGGCCCGCCAAACAACAATGATGGCTGGAACCAAAAAATAGCCGGGCATTGTGGCGGGCCCCTGTAGTCCCAGCTACTTGGGAGACAGAGACAGGAGACTCGCTCGAGCCCAGGAGTCTGAGGTTGCTGTGAGCTATGATGCCCCGGCACACAGCTTGAGGCTCTGTCTCAAAAAAAAAAAAAAAAAAAGTGTATGATGGCCTCTTATGACTGGTAGGTAGGCTAAGATGAACTCTTCTACGAAAGTGTTTAGCACCATAAATAAATATAACATGAAGGGGGGATTTGTCAATTGTTGATAATGTATCATTTATGTTTTCTATATATGTATATAAATATATATACACACATATGTATATATATATGCACATATGTAGATATATATGTATATATAACTGATGAAATAAGTCTATTTCTAGAAATTTATTTTATACAAATATTTGTGAGGAAGCAAAATCACGTAAGTAAAATATTCCACAGCAGTCTTTGTCATAGCAAAAGAAGATATAATAATTTAAATATCCATTAGTGAAAATTGATTAAATACAATCCCCTGTGCACATTCAAAGGACATAGCAATTAAAAAAATAAGTGATTCTGGCTCAGCACCTGTAGCACAGTGGTTACAGTGCCAGCCACATGCACCAAGGGTGGTGGGTTCGAACCTGGCCCAGGCCAGCTAAACAACTGCAACCAAAAAATAGCTGGGCTTTGTTGTGGGCACCTGTCGTCCCAGCTGCTTGGGAGTCTGAAGCAAGAGAATCGCTTAATCCCAAGAGTTAGAGGTTGCTGTGAGCTGTGATGTTACCGCACTCTATTGAGGGCGACATAGTGAGACTGTGTCTCAAAAGAAGAAAAATTGTAATTCCACCGGTTCTCCCTTGGAAAATATAGGTTCTCAGTTGGAAAATATCCATGATACATTTTAAAGAAAGCAAACACGTTGAAGCCTACATATTTTTTTTTTTCAATCAAAAGATAAAGGTATAGAAGAGACACACACAAACACATATTTACCCAGAAAATCCAGGAGAATATTCATAGATTGTTAAAAGAGTTACTGTAATATAATTGGTTTTGTGAGGGAAAAAACATTTTACTTTTCATTTTGCATTTAATAAATTTATTAAAATAGTTTTGCACATATGTATATATGTAATGTTTTTCTTTAATTTAAAAAATGTAAATCTGAGACAAGAAAAGCACGTTCTTGCCTTGTTGGAAGAAAAGTCTTTTGTTTTCTCAAATTGATAATTTAGGTCTACCTGTAAGTCTTTTATTCCAATTCTGTGAGATAACAAAGGAGACCTGGAATATAGGGTGCTAATAAGTACTTTTACTTTTTGCTACAGATAATCTGAATTTATATGGGCTGTCTGCTGAAATTAATAGCTTTTCACTCTCAAAAGTGTTGAAAGCCCAACCCCTTCCAGACCCATTGAAATAGTGTATAGAGATGAGATATTTGGGAGGTAATTAGGGTTAGATGAAGTCCTGAGTGGGAGTCTCTTGTGTTGGGAATAGTACCCTTATAAGAAGAGAGATCAGAGGCCCATTGCTTTCTATCTGCCATCTGTGGACCTCAAGAATGAGGCATTAACAAACAAGGGCTCTTGTCTGGAACCAAATATGTCCACATCTTCATCTCTGGCCTCTCAGCCATCAGAACTGTGGTCAAATAACTTTTTGTGAGTTAAGCCACCCAGTCTATGATATTGCATTACGGTAGCCTGGACAGACTAATACAGAATCCTAATTGTGCCTTATCATTATCTAGAGTAATTTTTACCTTGATACCAGGCCTCAAGTCTGGAAGGCTACAAAAAGTATCTTTAAAGACAAAATTGCTCAGCCTCCAGCAATATCTTTTGTGTGATGATAGTTATGGAATGATAATTATGGATAATGGATGCAGTTATGGCAGGGTTTTAAAAGAATCATATGCCAAAATAACATAAAATTATAAAACCACTGAAACAAAACAGAACAAACTTAATTTAAATTATTACTCAGCTATTTGAAAGATGTCAGCATGGCACTTGAAGACCACCTACAGCTTTTTCTGCCCAGAAAGTCAGATATCTGATCACAGGTGGCTGCTTGAGGAAGGAATATTAAATATAGTACATCTTAGTCATAATTTGGCATAATGTCTCTGAAAGTTAACCTGGTGCATGTTAGTGTTCTGTTCCACTAATAATATAATTTAGATCCACAGGGACAAAATTATTGGATGGTAAGATTAAGAAATAATCACTTTCTCATATTTTACCATCTTTATTTTTAGTCTAACCTTTGTGTCTAACAAAGTACTATTTTTAGCTTCCACCTTGAGATTCCCATATGCCCATCTATTTATTCACAAAAATTGATTACTTAGGATAGGGAAATCATGCTTTTGGATGAGGGGATCTTTGGTAACTGTAAGAATAAGAGCAGAACAAATCATTATTCAAATGCTCCCTATGCCATGTGATCTTGGCTGTGTTGAGTGACTTCAGACAGCCAAGTGATAAGAATAATGATAACAGTCTATGCTTTCAGAGCACGAGGATAAATACAGCCCCAAATTTTATATTATCACTAAGCAGCATCACCACTTGTGGCCTAACTAGCTTATTTCTTCTAAAACAAATACCTATTACATTGTATCACCATCACCAGGGATTCTGTTTTTTTAAACCACTCATTCCTAAAAGATACAATAGACATATGGCTCAGGAAAGCAATGATATATCAAATAGATTCATGCTTATGGAATTTAGTGATGCCAAGGGGAAAAGAGTGATGACATGAAAAATTAAATATGATATACAACAAAGGAACTACAGTATTAGTTTCTGTACCGCCTGCCCTCATGTAGACTGCGTATGGGGTTTCCTAGAAGAGAAATGTTTTGAGTTGAACTTTAGTATCACGGAGAACCCAAGTGTACAGTAGAATAGAGTTGCATGAGAATCTTTTCTAGATTTCAAGCCATGAGGCTCTGTTTTCAACCAATGCTTTGGAAAGGATCAGCCCTTGAAAGCAAAGAAAAATAGCTCTAAGGATTGAAATTTGTTTTTTATATGACATTTACCAAACAGATAATCCCTTGATTAAAACAAAAGGTTTTTTTTTTTTTCATGGAAGTATGCTAGTTTGCTAGCTTAAAAATTAATGATAATCACTTTTATTCCTAAAAATAGATGGTTCCTTCTTTAGAATGACTATATCACTGTTACAGTGAAGGTCAATGGATTAATCTATCAGTGATACTTTATGAGGTAAATTTTTAGCTAAATAAATATTTACTCCAAAGGATTATGGTGTTTCTTTCTTTCCTTTTAAATAACAACAAAAAAAAAAAAATGACAGCAAGAACATCACACAAATAAACACAGACATAAAACTAGAAAAATTTGGAATGGAATTCAAGGTGAAATGAGGGCATGTAAAACACCAAGGTTTAGTACAAGCAAAGGAAAATGAATAAAAGAGGAAATCTTTACTACCTGTCTTTACATAACATTTTGGAGAAGGCAATACCTTAAATGCTATATTATATTAGTGCCTCATCATGCCAACATTGGAGAAAATGTATCCTAAAAAGTATTGGAGGAGGTCGGTCTCATTTATTTTCAGATTTTCATATATTTCATTTCAAGGTAAGTGATTATAGTAGATGGTTTGAATTTATGTATAAGAAAACTAATACATATTTTGGGAAGAACCAGAAAACACATTTGACTTATTTAAAATTTAAGTAATGCATCTATAAAGGCTATACCTTGACTTACTTTAAATACCTTAACGACATTGTGATATTTATATGGAGGAACCATTACAGATCATAAGTAGCTTACAAAAGTACCATGCCATTCCTAAAAAGTTTAATGCAACTTAGTTTTACTCTAAAATGAAATGATTATCTATGTGATAATATTTCTAAAAAAAGATGACCTAGACTTCAGACATTATCCCGAAGCTTTATGGTATTTTGCAAAAAACAATGGGAAGATTATCAACATTTGATTTGAAAATGACCGTGAACATGGGCACACAGATAATCTGCATTGCTATGAGCATGGACATAGCAATATAGACAGATCATTATAATGAACAGCAAGATCTTTGGGTAAGCATTATCAGGTATTGTTGAAATATAGCCAGGCGTCATTCACAATGGGGATACATTGTGAGAAAATGCATTGTTAAGCAATTTCTTCGTGTGCAAACATTATAGCACGTACTTAAACAAACCTAGATGGTAGCCTCCTACACAGCTAGGCTACATGCTATGTATGGTCTATTGATCCTGTGCTGCAAACCTGTACAGCATGTTTATTTCCTGAATACTGTAGTTAATCATAACACAGTGCTAAGTAACTGTGTACCTAAACATATCTAAACATAGAAAAAGGTACAGAAAAAATACAGCACAAAAGATAAAGGAATGGTATTCTTGTGTAGGATGCTTGGCATAAATGGAGCTTATAGGAATAGAAGTTGCTCTGAGGGCGGCGCCTGTGGCTCAAGGAGTAGGGCGCTGGTCCCATATGCCGGAGGTGGCGGGTTCATACCCAGCCCTGGCCAAAAACCACAAAAAAAAAAAATAAATAAATAAATAAAAAAATAAAAAAAAAATATATGCAATAATCTATTTAAAAAAAAAAAAAAAAGAAGTTGCTCTGAGTCAGTCAGTGAGTGAGTGGGGAGTGGGCCTAGGACACTACTGTACACCATATGACACTTTATAAACACTGTACACTTAGGCTACATTCAATTCGTTTTTAAAAAATTCTTTTAATAATAAATAAACCCTAGCCTCCAGTGTATTTTTTACTTTATAAATCTTAAAATTACTTTTAGCTTTTTGACACTTAGATTAAAACACAAATATTGTGTAGCTGTACAAAACTATTTTCCTTTCTGTAAGATTTTTCTATTTTTTATTTTTTGTATTTTTAAAACATTTTTTGTTAAAAATTTAGACACATACACACTAGCTTAGGCTTACAGAGGATCATTACCAAAAATTTCATTGTCTTCCATCTTTGTATCTTGTCCCACTGAAAGGTCTTCATAGGCACTAATACACATGGAACTGTCATTTGTGATTACAATGCCGTGTTCTGTAATATTTCCTAAAAGGCAGGCACCTGCCTGAGACTGTTTAGCAGTGTTTAATAAGTAGAAATAGTACCCTGTGAAATAACATTAAAAGGTATAGTGAATACATAAACCAGTAATGTAGCCTAAGTGTCTAAATCATTATCGAGTATTATATGCTGTACATAACTATATGTGGTATACTATTACACACCTGGTAGCAAAAGAGGTTTGTTAACATTAGTGTCACCAGGAAAAGGTAAGTGATACACTGACCTATGAGATTATGAAGTCTACAGCTTCAACAGGTGACTGGAATTTTTTGACTTCATTATAATCTTGTAGGACCATCATCTAAAATGGTACGTGGTGCATGGCTGTAGATAATTCTGAGTGAGACAAATTATATAACTCTAAATACCTGCAGCCCATCATAAAACTCATGTCACTCTTCATGGCACTTTTGAGCACAAAAATTGAAGAATGAGGTGAAATATAAAAATAAATTACTGCTATTTAGAATGGAGGAAATTCTTGAGGTATATTCATACTCTAGTTACCTTGTTTTGATTATTGTTGTATGCCTGTAACAAAACATGACATGTGCCCTGTAAATATATAATGATTACATACCCTAAAATACATAAACTCTAAAAAAAAAAATGACTAAGAAATGGTTAAAAACAAGAAGAAGAATAGGCCATCATGACACAGGCTGGAAAAAACACATCAGAAACTATAGGAAGGAGAAAATCTGCCCTCTTATGAAATGTCTAAATTCTAAAAGTGTATCCTGAGTGACTATTCTTAGAAATATTCCTACAATTATGTAAAATATTTAAATGTCTTGGGGTTTGAGAATAGTTATGAATCTATTTTACTTTGGTACAGAGTAACACGTCAATCTCATTAGGATGACTCAGACATGCTGGCTCTTCTCATCCTAATTTCTACAAATGACAGTGCACGAGAAATATTTTAAAATAGAACTATGTATATTTATGTATTAGAAACATAAATGTAAGGCAAAATTTAAAGAATAATTTTGAATTTTCATTTTAACTTATTAAAATTTCATTTTGATTTACTTAAACTCTCAAGTAGATAACAAATCATTTTCACACATCATTTCATATTTGCCTAACATAATTATAGAAAAGGAACTGATCTGTCAGCTAAATAGATTGTTAGAGCTACTTAAGGAAATATTAAATCTAGAGTTGAAAGAGAATTTGCATATTTTATAGATTTAATTTCTACCTAAATATAAGGCTACTGAATGTGTACCAGGTAGCAAGGTGGCCAGATCAAGGTGGCAGGGAATGTATTCCACTACTGAAAACTTTTTCTAAGTATTAGCAAATTGAATCTTTTCAATGGGCTAAGTGGGTCCCTCTTCTATATATCCTTCTTTACTGAATCTATTTCTGTCTTCTGGACAAAGTGCTTTTCTTATTTTGTTTTAGTATTTCCAATTGAAAAGGAAGATTGACCTGCCAAATATTTTAATATCTACTGCCCCCCAAAAAATGCATAGCTGTTAATAGTTTTTATCAGTATCCAATTTATTATATCTAAACTTTTGGTTAATGAAATTTGTGCATTTAAAAGTCAGAGAAATATCTCCGTTTATACACAAATATGGTGAAGAGTATAAATTTATTTGCAAGAAGACAGATTTTTTTTTAAATCACACATTTTGATACTATAAAATATAATGTGAACATAAAATCATAAAAATATGAAATTAAAAAACTACATGACAAAATGGGGTATGAATGAACAGTCTATGAAATCCTATTTGTCAATTTAAAGAATGAAGTACTAATACGTATTTTAGCATAGATGGACCCAGAAAACATTATGCTAAGTGAAAGGAGCCAATAATGTAGGAATACATATTGTATTGTTTAACCTATGAAAATGTCTGGAATAGATAAGTTCATAAAAATACAAAGTAGGGACTGTGCCTTTGGCCCCCTTTACCCCCAGTGGGTAAGGCACTGGCCCCATATACCAAGGGTGGCGAGTTCGAGCTTGGCCCCGGCCAAACTGCAACAAAAGAATAGCTGGATGTTGTGGTGGGCACCTGTAGTCCCAGCTACTTGGGAGGCTGAAGCAAGAGAATCATCTTAAGCCCAGGAGTTGGAGGTTGCTGTGAACAGCGATGCCACAGTACTCTCCAGATATAGTGAGAATCTGTCTCTAAAAAAAATAAAAAGTAAAAAAAAAAAAAAGTAAAAGCACCAAGTAGTTCACTGGTTCTCAGAGAGTGTGGTGTGCGAAGTGAAACGGGAGTGCCTGATAACACATACACTTTTAGTGGTGTTGAAAATACTCTACAATTACAATATGGTGGTCATTGTGCAATTCTGTTTATTTGCTAAAACACACGCACCTGTGGACTTTATTTTATTTTTTTATTTTATTATTATTTTTTGAGACAGAGTCTCACTATATGCCCTTGGTGGAGTGCTGTGGCATCACAGCTCAGAGCAACCTCAAACTCATGGGCTTAAGCGATTCTCTTGCCCCAGCCTCCCAAGTAGCTGGGACTACAGGCACCTGCCACAATGCCTGGCTATTATTTTTGCTGTGGTTGTCATCGTTATTAGCTGGCCCAGGCTGGGTTCGAACCCGCCAGCCTTGGTGCATGTGGCTGGTGCTCTAACCACTGTGCTACAAGTGCTAAGCCACAGCTGTGTACTTTCAATTAATGAATATCATGCTAAAAGAAAAATACTTGAATTAATTTGTGAAAAAAAAACTGAATGACAAAAACACTATGTCAAAATTTGACACAAACACGGTAGTATACAATTAGAATTCTACACCTTTAACTATTCAAACCTATAAATATATTTACAAATGAAGCATTTAACTCAATAAATTGGGTTATGAGCAATATAATTAAATTGAATGAACAAGGTTAAAAACAGATTTAAAAAGTAGGGAAGAAATAAATAAAATAGAAAACAGCAATGGAAAATATAATTATTTTTAATGTTAATTGTTAGATGATTACATAATACTAAAATTAACTCAAGAATAATTAAAAATCTTGAAAAATATATTTCTAAAAATTGAAAATATGAATAAAATATGTCACCTCCCACATGCATGTAAGCACACATACTCACACTCATACAGGCAGATGTGCACACACCCAGAACAGCTACAACACAAACGAAACTCAAGAATGAGGATTATCTGGCTTTCCACATAAATTCTATAATACTATCCAAAAGTATTTAATTTTTATATTCATGAGCCCCTTCAGAAAATAGAAAATGCACAAAAGCTAACCAGGTTACTTTATAAGGCAGGTGAAATATGGTGGACAAAACATGATGGAGAAATGTGAAGAAAGACCAGGGGAACATTCTCTTTCCAAAGGCAGCAGCAGCATCCTAAATAACATGTTAGCTAAACTTACTTAAAAATGTGGAATTAATGTATTACAATTAAGTTAATGCTTATTTGAAAATGTGAAGCTATTTCAACATGTAAGTATGAATATGTCATATTCAAAAAAATAGTTTGAAACTTATACACGTTTATAATGATAAAAATTCTTAACAAATTAAGAACACTTAGGAACACTTCCTTAACTTGATACAGCTTTGTCAAAACACTATAGGAAGCATTATATGAGCAAGTATCTAAGCCCACCATCATAACTGTTGTTTAACATAGCTAAGGAGACCATGGGAAGCTATACGTAAATAATATATAGATTTTTCAGTAGTTTAAGAGAAAAAATACATTGTAATTATCTGCAGAAGAAAAGACAATCTATCTGTAATTTCAAATCCACAAATTATAAGAACTAAAAATTCTTCTGAAAGAAGAATTTTGCAGGATAAAAGATCAGCTGGATACAAGAGATATTCTCTTTAACAGCAACCATAAAATGCAATAAAAATATATTACTCTTAAGAGAAACATTAGGAGCTGAACTGAACAATCACATAAAGAAACTGAAGAGTAACATAAAATAAACAAATCAAATAAAATAAATAGTCACATAAAAATAACATAAAATAGAAAAACCAAGAAACAAAGCCCTCTGGGTAAACATTTAAATCTCTGACAAACATCATGGGTGTTAGTAATGCTCTTAAACAACATGACAAACAGATGTGTCCTGTATACTAATGATCTATAAATTATGTAAAGTCTCATTCAATTTTTTGATTTTTAAAAATGACATTTTACTTCATAAAATTTTAACTGAATTTAAAAATAAAGCAAACTTTATTTAAATTATATATGGAGAAAAATATCTACCTGAATTAACCCTAAAATGCCACAGTAAAGAAAAGAGCTAATAACCCTTTAAAAACTGGGCAAGAGAAAAGAACAGAAATGCTTCCTGGGAGAACAGATTAATGGCCAACAAACACATGAAAAATTATTCATCATCCCTAATCATTAGAGAAATACAAATCAAAACCATTTGAGATATCACCTAACACCATTGAGAACGGCCCACATTACAAGTCCCCAAAGTAACAGATGCTGGTCTGCAATCTAGTTCAGGGTTATGAAAAGAAGTAAAGAGATTCCTCAAAGAACTAAAAGTAGACCTATCATGTGATCCTGGAATACTGTTATAATCTACCCAAAAGAAAAAGAAATTATCATAAGGACATTTGCATTTGATTGTTTATAGCAGCACAATTTACAATTGCAAAGATGCAAAAACAACCCAAGAGCCCTTCAACACATGAACAGATTGATAGACGTGGTATATGTGTACCACGGAATATTATTCAGCTAAAAAAAATGGAGATTTTGCACCTTTTGTAACAACCTGGATGGATTTAGAGAATATTCTTGTAAGAAAACCATCACAAGAATGGAAAAGTAAGCATCACGCTTACACGGTACCAATGTAAAACTAATGGTTTAACACATACATGCTCACACAAGAGAAAAACTAAAATAAATTCAAATAGGACAACAGGGTGAAGGTTTGGGTAAGTTACCACCCAATGGGTACATTGCACAAGGTTATGGTGCACAACCCGGATGAAGGACAAAACTACAACGTGGACTTTAACCTTGCAAAGGCAATTTATGTAACCTAACTGTATGTACCTTTATATTAACCTAAAACTAAAGAAAAAAGATAGCTATCCTACCAGAAAGGTTACATACCATAAACATAAAAGTCATAATTAAGTTTACTACTTTTGCAAAAATAGACAAATGAGCCAAGAAAAAAATAAGAGAGAGCTCAGACTTAGTCCTATGTATGAGGAAGAATTAAATATATGAGCGAGGGGGCAAAAAAAATGTGAAAATTATGCATTATTTAGCAATCACTTTGGAAAAATGTGTTTAATATAAGAAGGGAAATATAATAGAATTCATTTCTAATGCTCCATAATAATTTAGACTTTAGATAGATTAAAAACTAATGTGTTAATGGCTTGATGCCCATAGCACAGTGGTTACTGCACCAGCCACATACACTGAGGATAGTGGGTTTAAATCCGGCCTGAGCCAGCTAAACAACAATGACAACCACCACTACAACAACAAAATAAATAACCAGGCATTGTGGCAGGCACCTGAAGTCCCAGCTACTTGGGAGGCTGAGGCAAGAGAATCGCTTAAGCCCAAGAGTTTAAAGTTGTTTTGAGCTGTGATGCCACAACACTCTACCCAGTGCAACATATGAGACTCTGTCTCAAAACAAACAAACAACAATGACAAAACTAATGGGTTAAAAATTAAACTCTAAATTTAAAAAATTACAGTTAGCATATATTGTGACATAAAGCATAAAGTATTTCTTTAAGAAAAAGCTACAAAACATTCAAATAATTTATGAGTAGGATTAAGGAGTATTAAAGGCATCCTGATTAGGCAGCTGAATTGAGAAAAGGTATTTTTCAATGTTTAAAACTAATAGCAAACCAATAGCAATTTATATCTACAATAGAAAGGTTTATACTGAATCCATATTTAGCAATTTAGATAGTAGTAGCCATAGGCTGTGTGAGCAAGTCTCTTGTATAGTCACTTCTGAAATAATAAACTGATCATTAAAATAAGATCTTTCTCTTTCTCTCTCCCTCTTTCTACTTTGTGGTTCAATTTCCCCTTGGAGAGAGTTTTGGCACAGACCAGGGACACAGGAAGAGTAAAATCATACTCTTGAGCCCAGCTATAGCATGTGTCTGTGCCCACATCCTCATTGGTATGTGTCTCTCCTTTAAATTTTGAAAATTAAAAATCTATTTTTGTATATGCTTTTCTTGGGCAGACCATTCTCTTAACAGCAACTTCTCTCTATGAGGAGAGATGAGCGAAACTTCCATTTCAAGACTGTCCTCCAGCTCTCTTGGGGCTAAAAGGACCTTGAAAGCACTTCTGTCAAGAGTTCTAAGGAAGAATACCTTTGTGCAAGCTATGTGAGGGCTGGGAAATGGTTTTTCCTCCTGGCACATTTGCTCTGCAGTGCACAGAAGAATCGGAGTTTGATGTTTGCTTTTCTTTGTAAATTTGAAGCTAAAGCGCTGATGGCTGAGTTTTAGCTCTCAAATCCAGTCAGAGGAAAAAACTGAGTTTGAAAATTGCAACTTCAGAAAACTAGAATCTTACAGGTAGACACATTCGTTTTTTTTTTTTTTTCTAATGAGCTGCTCTTCCCTCATTATTATAAGTATATGTATGATGTGGTTTTAAACATACCCCATGGAGTATAGGTTCATCAAACTAAAGACTGTCTTGTGCATTCATATGTACTATTTTGTCGAATACCCTTTAATAGTAAAGTAATGAAATATTAGTTTGCAGCTATATTTATACACAGTAATAGTTAAAATAGCTTTCTGAAATGCGATGGAAAATATGTCCACAATTATAAACATTCATTTAATATTTATGACATAATTAAAAGAATTTTTTTATGATTTTACCTCATTTTCAATGTAGCCTGTTATAAAATAATTTGAAAATTAAATGTAATCGCCAGATGCTCTAACAACTGAGAAAATTCCCAGAATTGTTGTTAAAAAAATCTCATCAATCAATAAATAATTGTTAATGATTAATTATATGAAATCCAGGTGATGCAATGGGGAATCCAGCCCAACAGTCACACATACAGATGTGATGAGTTAATACTCTGAAAGCCAGGCGGTGCCTGTGGATCAAAGGAGCAGGGTACCGGCCCCATATGCCAGAGGTGGTTGGTTCAAGCCCAGCCCCGGCCAAAAAAAAAAAAACTGAAAAAAAAAAAAAAATATATATATATGTATGTATATACAGACTCTGAAAGCCTTGTGTCCACACAGATAGACTCCTCTGGCCAAAGTAAGGAGGCAGAAGAAAAGAGATGTTTCATTTCCTTATGTAGTCTGGAGCAAATCTTCCTGTGTTGAACAAGGTTTAAAGATTCCACCTCGTTACTCCCCAAAAAGCTCTTTCCTGGAGCATAGAGTCCTACCTTGGCAGAGAATGGCCTCAAAGTCTGCAGCCTGAGGCTGCAGCAGCTGTGGGTCTAGTGAGGATATTCAACAGGCAGGTCTTCAGAATATTAAAGTGACAAAGTCTCATGCTTTGCACTCAAAGCCAGGAAATTTATTTTGAATCAATATCTCCCATTACTGTTTTCCCTTTTGTCCATACTCTGCAATCCTATTCCTAATAATATTTCTAATCTATTTACAACTAATAATTGAATATTGGTTTAAAGCTTATAAAATCATTGTTACTATTAATGCAAGCACATCAAGTTATGACTCTTCTTTGAAATATTACCACATGCAAGATGTCTATGGTTATGTGGCACCGGGAACTAGATTATCCTCAGCTATTCAAAGGTTTGCTTCTTTTCAGTTACTGTCTATCAAATTAAGAATCTAGAAATTGTACAACATACTATATTGAAAATGAGTCAATTCTAAACTTATCCCTTAGTTCACTTCATTCAAGTACTTTAATTGCAATGTAAATATCAGTAACCCAATTACAAAACTGAAAATATGAAACTTTGCAGGTGACAAGTTAGGAAACGATTTTTATAATTTTAGTCAAAAATGTGGTACTATATTGATGCAATTTTCCCCAAAAAACTATTATGATATTAAGAGGCTTGATATATTGTGTTCAGGGCCAAGAGAATGAGGCTCCGATTCCTATCTCCTGGCCAAACTATCTTTGCTGTGCTGTGTGGATCTGGTTGCTTCCTAGTAAGAATGAAAACCCAAACTGAACTTAGTCAAGACAATGAGACAATTTTTAACACATCATCTTGTGATGAAATAGCTGAACAAACTGAGCATGTTCAACCTACAATATAGAAGATTTAAAAGAGATATGAAAGAAAGTCTGAACCATTAGAAGATAGTATGTCAAAAAAGGTTTTGCTTGGGCCGGCACCTCTGGCTCAGTGAGTAGGGTGCTGGCGCCATATACCGAGGATGGCGGGTTCAAACACAGCCCTGGCCAAACTGCAACCAAAAATATCAGGCGTTGTGGTGGGCGCCTGTAGTCTCAGCTATTTGGAAGGCTGAGGCAAAGAATCGCCTAAGCCCAAGAGCTGGAGGTTGCTGTGAGCTGTGTGAGGCCATGGCATTCTACCGTGGGTGGAAAAGTGAAACTCTGTCTCTAAAAAAAAAAAAAAAAAAAAGGTTTTGCTCATCTGCAAAAATGGCACAGTAAGGATCCATATCTCAGGATATTTTATGTAATTAAAAAGTAATTACATAAAAACTTACAGGAAATTCTCAGTAAGTATACTGATTGTTGTTACTGTGTATACTACTTTTACAACAAACTTACAACTTTGCATAAAGGAAAAAAACCCTACATGCCAAAACTCTCAGCCAAGTGGTCCATGGTACTATTTAAACTGAAAAAGGTCTGAATTTTAGTTTCAATAGCATTGGTTAAACTAACACTAAGAATTTTAATTAGCAGATACTATCATGGATAGAATTTCACCCTTGCCTTCTCACTCAGGATTAACAATTTGCTCATGATAAAGGATATTAGTAAGAATGTTTAATTTAGTACCATCTACAAATATAATGAGCTTCATTATGTATAGGTTGTTAGTAATTCTTAAAAGATGTTTGAAGCATCAAATCATTTGTTCCCTTAATTTGCCATTGTGATTTATACAATGCTCTTCAATATAACAATTTATCGAACTGTGTTATAATGGTTTCTAAAACAATTTCCTACTACCTTTCTTCAGAGATCTAATCTGCAGGAAAAGGTCGGTTTACAAGTGTCTGTATGTCAAGAAAAATTTTGGCATATCAGAAAAGTAACAGGTTGAGAAATGGAAAATATATTTACTTAGTGGTGCACAGAAGGATTTCATGAAGGATGTAGCCTGTGAAGGCAACATGTAAGAAAGTGTCATTAAGGCAGAGTATGCAAGAGTATCTCAGAAGTGTTGAACCTCATGTAACATTCTTACTGCATGTTCTTCCTTGACCAGAGTACAGGCATCTTGGGCAGGGTGGGGTGGGGGAGGGGGAGGAGGACGAGCATTTCCTGGCAAACCGATAACCTAGTGGTAATTATCAGATTTCAATACCGATTTAGGTCATGTTCATCTCTATCCTCAACATGGTTTATAAGGCCCTACAAGATCTTTCTTTAACCTAATCTTTTGCAACTCTCTCCTTTCCTTACTCCCTAAACACAAACATACTTAGAAACACTCGAGGACACTAACACACATTTAGACTTTCTGGCCATACGGTACTAATTTCACTTCCCCAAATATTTAAAGACCTTTCTAGCCTCAGATCCTTTCCAATGGCTAATGTCTATGCCTGGAATATTTAATATTTTCATCCTGTTCTTGTACTTTGCTTTTCCCAAATTAATTTTTATGTCTTGGCTACCACTTCCACTAGAAAAGTTTCCTTCATCTCCCTTCTAATGAACCTTTCACGTGCCCCTGTAGTATTCTGAGATTCCACTGTGTTATTTACCACTATGTACTTATCTTTATTCACTCTGAGATTGCAGGTGCTGTGACAACAGAAGTCCCATTCACTTGTCTCCAGAATCCAGCACTGTGGTTGCTAGCAAAAAGAAATAATAATATATATTACTGACTGGAATGGATGTGAATGGATGAATTAACATGTAGTGGGGCTGTCAGCATCACGCTACAGGGTGAGTTAATTAAATGTAAATCTCCCCTGTTCCAGCCAGTGGTATAGGAAAAGCATGATTAATGTTCTGAGAATAACAACTTGCATATCTGAAGTACTTTCTTGGTTGTGATTATCCTTACTTACAATGTGACTAGACAGAAATCTTTTTCGGATGGCATTCAAACAGAAGCATATGGAAGGTATAAATGAGTGGAAAAATATTAGTAAGTAATGTAACTTGAAGGAAAAGAGCTATTTTGTAGTAAGTAATGGAAAAGGGACAATAAAATTTCAAATCTTAACCCACCAAAACATAAAAATTAAAACCTGAGAAGAAAATCGAGATTCTTACTTTATTTTTAAAGTATATGTATCAAATTGAGTAGTATGTCGTGTCTATTACTGATATGTGAATTTTCAACTAAATCTATTGCACTTATCAAGGTAGCTTCTATTAAAGATTTAGATAGTTTGGTGGTGTCAACTTTATGGAATTAGAAATATTAAGAGATACTAAGAGATGGTAAAGCATTATTTATTCTCAGTACTTCATTAGGCACTGAGGCTATTTCTCTTTTGCTAAAAGGAAAACCCAGGTGGTTTGACATTTGATTTGAATGAATAAGCTTCCCCAGGTGAATCTGTGAGGGTGTTTCTGGAGGAAATTGGCCTTTGAGTTGGTGAACGGAGAGGAGAAGATCCTTCCTCAGGGTGCGTGGGCACCGTGCCGTCAGCCAGGGCCCAGGTGGAGTGGAGAGGCCGCAGGTGGAAGGGCAGCAACTAGCCTGCAGACTTGAACTGAGACTCGCTGCCGGCCTCCTCGTTCTCCTGATTGCAGGTCTATCACACTTCTCAGCCTCCATAATCAATCAAGCCAATTCCCCCTAAAAGTCTTTGAATGTATCTATGCACATGACCTATTGGTTATGATTCCCTAAAGGATTCTGACTAAAATAGCAATTAAACATCTGTGAAAGAAATCATGCTCATTATATTTGTAGATGGCACTAAATTAAACATGCTTACTAATATCCATAATCATGAGCAAAAAAAATGTCAAGAGGCAGTCTTGAGAATAAGAAAATTAGTCATTCTTCTGGCCAAACATTTGTGCCCCTTTCAAAATTCATGTTGAAAATAATCTGCAGTGCTATAGTACCAAGAACTGAGGACTTGAGAAGGAGAGAACGTTGTGAAAGCAGAGCCCTAATGGGCAGTATTAGTGCCCTTGTGATGGGGGTTGAGGAACTGGCTTTGCTCTCTTTTACTCTTAGATGTTCGCCATGTGAGGGCATGGTATGGGTCCCTATTTTTCTCTGTCATGAAAGGACACAGGACAAGGCATCACCTTGGAAGCAGACACCAGCCCTTACCAGACACTGCATCTGATTGTGCTTTGATCTTGAACGATCCAGCTTCCAGAACTGTAATAAATAAATTTTTATTTTTTATAAATTGCACAGTCTCTGGTATTTTGTTATAACAGCACAAATAGATTAAGACACTTTTTATCTGGATAATACATTTTGAAAAGAACATGGCCATAATAATAGATTTCAGAATAAGCAATATAGCAATGGCATTGTAAATAACTGGATAAGACTACATATCAAGCAATCCCTGTAGGCCACAGTTGACCATAATTCAAATCAAAATGCATAGAACTGAAATGTTGTATTATAACGCTTGAATACTTATTTGAAAAAGTATTTTTTTCTTAATAGAACTAAGAAACAAGAAAAAAATTAGGTATTTTTGCTAGCAATATGTATTAAATTATAAAATCCTAAAAATCTAGTAAGGATAAAAAAAGGAAGAAGTAATACTCCAAATCTAACTGGTAAAATTGACTTTCATTCACAGTGGAGAGTAAGATGACTGTGGTAAATTTAGCTGTCAGATAAGACCTTCCATCCACTTCAGTGGCTAAGAGATCATCAGAGATTTAAAGAGTTTGAAAGCTTTAACCTTGTTCATAAATATTCCCCCTTTTATGACTATGAGTCTGGAGGGCAGGTTTCATGCTGACCATTATAACTAAACAGGAAACATGGAAAACAAGATCACATCTTTCTCATGCCAAGGTAGCAGCAAGCAATTCAACTTTTTGATGGCAAAGTTTGTGATATATGAAGTTCATAAAGTAGCTTTGAATACGTGACAGAAACCAAGGTATGTAATTATCTTGGGACTTTCTTCAAAAATAAATGAGGGAGGTTAAAAGAGGAGAATAAATAAAATCAGTGTTAAAATGTGTTAGATAATAGTTGAATTTAGTGCAGGTAATGTTAGACCTCTGTCTGACCTTGAAGAAGGGATTCATTTGGATTCTACTGTGTGAAAGTACCTGGGCAAAATGCTTTGGGAAGCAATGCGGAATGAGACATGAATTGTCTCCTCACTGAGGCAGACCTGTGAGACCCAGCAGGCAGGCGCAGATGCTCACAGTGCAGTGTGGTGTGGAGGCTCTGAAGAAGACCCCGCCTCACTGCAGAAGAGAAGCCACGAACCTTGGATGTGCGCCACAGTCAGGGAGGGTGCAGAAGCCAGTCAAAACACAGTTTCTGTGCTGAGCTCTGACAGACGAACTCGTGGAATGGTTCAAACAAGTGGGGCAATAAAATGAGCCACTTGCTGATTATTGTTCTATTTTTAAAGTATATTTGACAAAATAAATACAAATAACACTTGATCTGGAGTGTTAAGCAGAGGCCAAATAATTAAATATGTGGCATGTCAGGATGTATGCTCTTTTATAGAAAACTCACTACAATTTTGTAAAAAAAAAAAAAAGAAAAAAAAATATATATATCTCAAAGACAAGAAAAACAGAGTGCAGTAAATCAAACTCAACTCTAGGTGTACTGGAAGTCACATAGGTTGTTTTAAAAAATGTGAAAGCCCCAGTAACATCACAAAAACTTTTTCTCCTACATAGTTTGGTGTAGGTCTCTGGAATGGGTATTATTAAAAGCCTTCCATGCGATTCTCAAGTACAGCCAGAGTGGAAAAACATTATTCTAAGGGGGGTATTTTCACAACCCAGTTGAAATATCATGATTGCTGTGGATAAGGTGATTGTAATTCAGCTGGAGAGAAGAGATAATCTGAAGAAGAATTCAGGCATCACACTCACAGATTAATTTGATGTTGAGGCTAGCATAGGAACATAGTCTAGTATGCTAGCTTGGGTCCTCTATAGCTGGTAATGATGTTCACTCAATCACAAGAAATATAGGAGAAATGATAGTCAGGCTATGAGCTTAGTAGAACTATTTACATTAGAGGCATCATTCATAAGGGGGGCAGCAGAGCTCTAAAGGGGAGCTCTAACTTCAACTTCAACTGTGATGAAGTTGTATAGAAAAGTGCTCCAAGAGATAGACTTCACTCTAATTTTTATGTCAACGGTAGTCTTTGTTCTCTAAAACAAGCCCTAGAAAAAGAAAATAAGAAAACTATGGATAAGAGAGTTTTAAATGAGTTTTTTTTTTTTTTTTTTTTTTGTAGAGACAGAGTCTCACTTTATGGCCCTCGGTAGAGTGCTGTGGCATCACACAGCTCACAGCAACCTCCAACTCCTGGGCTTAAGCGATTCTCTTGCCTCAGCCTCCCGAGTAGCTGGGACTACAGGCGCCTGCCACAACACCCAGCTATTTTTTGGTTGCAGTTTGGCCGGGGCCAGGTTTGAACCCACCGCCCTCAGTATATGGGGCCGGCAGCTTACCGACTGAGCCACAGGTGCCGCCCAGAGTTTTTTTTTTTGTTGTTGTTGTTGTTTTGTTTTGTTTGAGACACAGTCTCAAGCTGTCACCCTGGGTGGAGTGCCATGGGGTCATATTTCACAGAAACCTCCAACTCTTAGGATCAAGTGATCCTCTTGCCTCAGTTTTTCTGTTTTTAGTAGAGATAGGGGTCTTGCTTTTGCGCAGGCTGTTCTTGAACTCATGAGCTCAAGCAATCCACCCACCTCGGCCTCCCAGAGTGCTAGGATTACAGGCGTGAACCACTGATTCTGGTTGTTTTGAGTTTTGAGAGAGTGGTAATCTTACCAAGGTGAGTACACATCAACTCAAGTTGCAATAAGGATTGCAACTGAAAACTGAACCAGGAGGTGAGGAATAAAGAAAGGATGCTGTGTTAGGGCCAAGGAAGAAGGTTAAGTAACCAGTTCTTAAAACAAAGATATTGTATTCATGCAGCTTAGTGGCAAAAATAACTTGGACATGAGGTGAATATAATGACCGTAGTTGATTAATCACCTTTTGATAAAACACTTGACTTTGGAAAGTGAAATGTGACAAAAGAACCTATGCAAACTAATTCCCTTCACTTATGCACAGGAGAAGGTATGTGGAAGCTAGGAAAAAGAATGGGTCTGACAATTTTCCCTTCCTATTTGAGATTGGAAAGAACTATTAGGAAGTCAGGGTAACAGATGAGGAATGAAAAGAGAACATTAAAATTTAGTTTATAAAATATACTTTATATGAAGGATCAAGCAGTTTCTTTCCATCAAAGAAAACAAAGTGCTCACTTAAATTTTATAACATTAAAAGGTTTCATGAAAAATTAAGTTATTAATCATGTATTCATTGATAATTTACAGCATGCAGGCACCTTTGTAAAATCTAGAGGTACAAAAGTGAACTGAAAGGCTCCTGTTATTACATGTTAGTATGCTTCAAGTTCTCCTGTTGTGAATAATAATTTCACTGTTTGTTGGAACTATTAAGTATGATTGTCAAATTTGCCACAATTTTAGTTACTTTATATTTTTCTTATATTATAATTCTTGCTATTCTTCTGTTTGTCACACATTCTTCTGCAAGTTCTTTGGCTTTAACCCTAATTGCACTGAAACCAACTCACGTTTATTAGCGTAAGAACCTAGGGTGAGATGAGAGTATAAAGGCCATGTAATAAAAGGAAAATTAAAAAGAAAACCAAAAAACTAACAGTAATAAAAGGTGATATATCTTGCTATAAATTTTAATTTATATTTATATCCTTATTTTATTTTATGATCAATGGATTGTGCATTTTGTAACTACACTAATTAGAGTAAGTTTTGAAGAAGAATAATGATTATTAATTTTATTATTAATAAAGATCATTGATATGTCTTAGTCTGAATCAATTCCTCCATTATTTCCTTAGAAGAAGAAATGAAAATCTATGGAAGGAAACTTAACTGCCCAAGTTCAGAATCAGTGTTTATCTCAGGAAACATTTCAGTTAACTCGACCCTAAGACCATTGAGCTGCCCCATCACCTCATTGTCTTTCTTGGTTATTCTTTCAAGGTTGGAAAATATGCAGGTCTTGATGCTGTTTGAATAGATAATTTTCCTTCTCAAATACAAGTACTGAAATTAAAAAAAAAAAAAAAAACAAGCAAAAACAAGCTTTGTATTCTAGCTGTGAGCCCATTCAGAGCACTCTGCAGACTTTCATATGCAAATGTCTAATTTCTAAAAGTTTTTCTCTCTTCTCTTTCAAAGAGTAAAACCAGGAGTATAACATCTAGCTACCTGGTTTTAGGATTTTAGCACAAATTTCATTAGTAATAAAATGAAGTTTATCATTAATATAAGTTGAATTAAGATATAGGCTTATAAAATAAGATGAAATATTATCACAAAGAATAGCATACTGTTTGAACTGTCAAAATCATACAAACATAATCTCACTAGAGCATAAAAATAATTTCTTTTTTGAGGTTGTATTTTCAGGCACATTTTGATATGAACATCTCACTCTATTCCTATAAAAGCTGCCAGAAAGAGCAGCATATTTTCATGCTACAAATCAGAAGCATGAGCAAAATTGGAACAATCTTTCATAACTGATCAGTTTCATTTCTTGAGAAGCTGGAATTGGTAGAGCATCTCGGAAGTACCAAGGGCTTTACTTTACGTAACAAGTAGATCAATAATTATCTGTGTAACGGGGGAAAAAAACTGTTTCTCATGAGTATTTTTTTTTTTAATAATGTAGAATGTTGATCTATTTAGTTAATATTATCATCTAAAGATGAGTAATCAAGAATCACTTCCCTAATTCTGGTTACCATGAATAAACTTTCATGAATTTATTCTCATGACTTTGCAAATATGTTAAAATAAATTAGGTCTAGTGATCCAAAAAGAAATAGATTCATTAGAGCAGTGGGGTGGCTTTAGGTAGTTAGTGAAATAATTCAAAAGTGTAAGTAAAGTTTTAGCAAGGAAAAGAAAGTTTATTAACAGCCTGCACAGAAAGCCAGGCCCCATCCTACTGACTGCAGGTCCTGTGAAAAATGCACTTTAGGGTTTTATGAACAAATTTGAGTGATGTCAACTGTTCCTTGGAAGTCTCCCAAAGTCTTTATTAACTCTGAACAACCCACCTGCAAGGTCTTGAATACAAGAAAGATGTCAGTAGCAACCTATCTGCTCATCTTGATCAATCTCATTCCCATAAAAGCTCAGGTCAACCTGACCCAAACCAATCATAACCATATGTGCCAGCCATCTGTTCATATCTAGCCGACTGCCTAACAGATTCCTTAAAGAATGCTAGAAAAATTCTGCTTAGCCCAAGTAATTTAGTGTTCTAAAATTTGTAGCTATCTAAAAAACGTATTATTTTTATTTGCAGTGGCTTTACCTTTACGAGTTGCTAGGAAGATTTTTTTTAATGACCACCAAAGTCACCCCTACCACAAAACCAGGATTGGAAGTGAAGCAGAAGGCAAATTACAATGAATGAAGCTGGATATAGTAGTCTTTGTCTAAACTTTGTGTATAGGTCCAGCTAACTAGGAGTCTTACGGTATATGCTGGCTCCCAAGATCTAAATAGAGGAAATGGCATGGGGATGATAACTTTTGGAATTTTGATGCTTAAGACTGAAAACATATTCAAAATGAACCATGTAAATAAAGCAACTAAGAAAATTCTACTCAGTATCCTTGTGAACTTGGACTTGAAGATAGAGAATAGCCATGATGAGGAATGTGAGAATATGACAAGGAATACTTTTTTACTATAAACCAGTAAAGCACCTTTATGATCACTTATTCTTGACAGGGTACTAAAACAAATGAAATGGAAAATATCATTACATATTTAGCAATATTTAATTTTATTTGGCTAAAGCTATAAGTTGGCATGTCTCACTGGTTGCTGGTAAATATTTTTAAGTGTTTTCAAATGATCAAACTGATAATATACATAGAAAAAGTTTTAAAGAATTAATAGTATTAGATGCACATATGCAGAAAAAAACTAAGAGCAAATTCATGTAAGTAAAAACTATGCATTAAAAATAAAAACAGACCAAAAAAAAAAAGGAAACCGATTAACCTACCGTAAGTAAAGAAATATTGAAATAATAATAGTCTTAATAATAGTCTTCTTCTCTAGAGTATTAAAACTTAGAAGATTTGTAAATTTGGTTTTTAAGGTGAAGAGTTTTTGAAAACAGTAATTCTATGGCTGATGGTAGTTAATTATATTTGAAAGTAAGGGGGAAAAAATTAAATTATCAGGATCCAGCAATGAAGTACAAAAGAATTGCTTCATAAGTTATATCAAATATTCAGTTTTCAATAACAATGTTGAATAAATTAAAAGGCATGTAAATATTTGAAAAATGTGGCTAATATACAGGAAAGTATAGCAAGCAACAGAAACTGGATTTCAGTGGGTTAGATAGTAGGCATAGAAGACAAAACATAAAGCAAGCTATTAGAAATATTTTGAAAGAACCAAAAGTAAGTATATTGAAATAATCAAGGAAAAATGTGATTGTAGTGACTCAGTAAAGAGAGAGAAATTATATTTTTAAAAAGACAAATGGAAATTCTAGAGTTGAAAAGAACACTGGTTTAATGAAAAATTGATTATAACAGTTCAACAGTAGGTTTGAGAAAATAATCAGCAAATATGAACATAAACAAATAGAGATTATCTAATCTTAATACCAAGGAGGAAAAAAGGATAGAGAAAAATAAACAGAGCATCAAAGTAATTTGGAATATCAGAAAGTCATCAATGTACACATAATGTGAATGTCAGAAAGAGGGAAAAAAAAAAGTAGAAAACATACCATAACCATCACAAATTTGATGAAAAAACTAACTAATTCAGTCAGTAAGGCGCCGGCCCCATATACTGAGGGTGGCGGGTTCAAACCCGGCCCCGGCTGAACTGCAACCAAAAAAAAAATAGCCGGGTGTTGTGGTGGGCGCCTGTAGTCCCAGCTACTCGGGAGGCTGAGGCAGGAGAATCACTTAAGCCCAGGAGTTGGAGGTTGCTGTGAGCTGTGTGAGGCCATGGCACTCTACCGAGGGCCATAAAGTGAGACTCTGTCTCTACAAAAAAAAAAAAAAAAAGAAAATACTAACTAATCTACACATTTACTAAAGTCAGTGAATTTCAAGTAGGGCATACAAACAAATCCACCCTGAGATTCTGCAGCCAAAATCTTGAATGCCAAATTTAAAGACATAACCATAAAAGCAGAAAGAGAAAAAGGAGTTGTCATGTATAAGCTCACCCCAATCATAGTAACAAAAGACTTCTTATTAGATGCAACAGCGACCACAGACACATGCAACACATTCAAATTGTTGAAAGAGGAAAAAAAGTACTGTGAGAATTCTATTAGATCCTTATATCTAGCAAAACTATACTTTCAAAATGAAGATGAAATAAGAACATTTTATTTATGTAAAAAAAAAAATGAAAAAAGTTTGTGGCTGAAAGACCTATCTTAAAACAGATCCTAAAGGAAGTACTTCAGACTGAAAGGAAGTACCACAATGCAGGAATTATAGCTCATGCCCAAAAGAAGTAAAAAAAGAGGGACTGCTAGTGAGAAGGTAAATAACATAACATTTCTAATGACATATTTTCTTTTTCTCCTCATTTACTAAGAAAAATTTGGAAAAAATACAGTCTATAAAATTGTATTGTATATGTAATGTGTAGAAATGTTAGATATTTGCAACAACAACAAAAATGAGGGAGAGAGGAATAAGCTGCCAATCAGAGGGAGAAAATAAAATCAAATGGTAACAAGACTCCAAAGTAGAAATAATGAGAAACAAAGAGAGTAAATAATAAGGTTAAAAAATGTAAATATATTTGTACTTTCCTCTCAGTTTCTTTATTTTTTTTTACTTTATTTATTATTAAATCACAGCTGTGTACATTACTGCAATCATGGGGCACCATACACTGGTTTTATAGACCGTTTGACACATTTTCATCACACTGGTTAACATAGCCTTCCTGGCATTTTCTTAATTATCGTGTTAAGACATTTATATTCTACATTTAGTAAGTTTCACATGTACTTGTAAGATGCACCGTAGGTGTGGTCCCACCAATTACCCTCCGTCCACCCATCCTCCCTCCTCCCCTCCCTCCCATTCCCCTTTCCCCATATTCTTAGGTTATAATTGGGTTATAGCTTTCATATGAAATCCATAAATTAGTTTCAGAGTAGGGCTGAGTACATTGGATACTTTTTCTTCCATTCTTGAGATACTTTACTAAGAAGAATGTGTTCCAGCTCCATCCATGTAAACATGAAAGAGGTAAAGTCTCCATCTTTCTTTAAGGCTGCATAATATTCCATGGTGTACATTCCATTCGTGGATCGATGGGCACTTGGGCTTCTTCTGTGACTTAGCAATTATGAATTGGGCTGCAATAAACATTCTGGTACAAATATCTTTGTTATGATGTGATTTTTGGTCTTCTGGGTATGTACCTAGTAGAGGAATTGTAGGATCGAGTGGCAGGTCTATTTTTAGATCTTTATACAATGCAAATATTAATTAAAAACCATAGTTTACATGTTGTAACAATATAAACAAATTATATTTGACAAGAGGAGCACACAGGTGTGTGCGGGTGGGGCTGTTGAGGGGAGATTGAGCCATTTAGGAGTTTTTATACCTCACTGTAATTAGGTGTATAAATCTAAAGTAGATTATGACATTTGTAGTGCAAACTTTAGATGTATTTTGTAAGAAAATAACTTAAAATAAGCTAATAGTCATTAAAGGAGTTTAGAAGTTATACTGGAACATATGCAAATAATGGAAAATAAGATACCAAAGAAGGAACAAGAAAATAAGAGACATATGGGAAGAAAAATCAAAGGAATTGTTAATTTAACATATCAATAATAAAAGTAAATGAGTATGGACTTATAATCAAAAGTCAGATACTGTCAAACTAGATTTTAAAAGTCCAACTGTATGCTGTCTACAGTAAACATACTTTAGATTTCAAGATGCAAATAGTTTGAAATTAAAAAGATGAAAATAGGTATGTGTTGTAAATTGCAATACAAAAAGAACTAGACTATTATGCTACCATGAGACAAAATAAAATTTAAATAACTCTTACAAGAGATTAAGAGGAACATTTGATGATAAAAAGATGAATTTATTAAGAAGATATGTCAATTAAAAGCATATATGCACTTAATAACAGAGCCTTAACATTTAGGAGGCAAAACTGGCAGAATGGAAGGCAGAAATTTACAATGTAACAATATACTCAAATGGGCAAAATAAGGTATTAAAAAATGTTGATTTAATATAATATGTATTATAATTATTTTAGCAGGACCTAAAGTACTACTCTGTTTACCAAAGTTTTTTTTTCAGTTATTATTAGAATTTTTCTGAAACCAATTCTTGAAAACGTAAGTTTATATTATAATGTTTTGATTGCCTAAAACCCGAACCTATATGAAATCAGGTAGATCAGTAGAGTGAATTTAAAGTCATTAATTTATTTTCTTCGATGGAAACAGTCTATAGACTTTTCTTTGAAATTTTCACCTTAGAACAATAGTGTAAGTTTTATTTTTAAATTAATAACAGCCATTATCAGAATTAAAAGAAAAACATAAGTGTCCAGAAATAATAAATAAAATAAAATACATATTTACATTTGATCTTTAAAAAAGGCAAACAAAACAGAACTCAAAATTCTCGAAATCAATAATGAAGATGACAGAAAAAGTATCACTATTATAACAAAAACAAAGTAGTTAAATGTCATATTGAACGACTTCATTTTTCAAATTTGGTTTAAAATATTAAAATCAACCATATATTTTGTTGAAGGGAGATTGACAAAGCACAATTTACATTAAATATAAAAGGAAATATATCTCTATGTCTATATATCTATTTTTTAATTTCAGATTAATATTAAGATATAATTAATAGATTAATTAATATTGTAATATTAATATTAATATTACAATTAGATTAGTATATATCTAATCTATACAAATACCCCCTGGCATACAAAAAAAATAAATAAATAAATCAAATATTTAGTAGAATCAAGCAGCAGTTCAACATAAAAAATGGTACATTGATCAAATCTCTTTTATATTGATAAATGATGTAATGGTTGTTTCATAAAATTTAATATAGAGAGAAATCACCAGGACGTCTTTTTAAAATGGAGGCCTCTCACCTATAGGTCTCTGATGGGCCTGAGATAGGATGTTTCCAACAGGTTTCTAGGAAATGCTGCTGCTGCTGCTGCTCTGAGATCACACTGCCTGCAGAGCAAGCATCTATACAATTATTTGTCCCTTGGGACAACTCCTTTCCCTACAGTTCAATGAAAATAGCAAAGTATGTAAAAGAACATCCTATATAATGTGAAATATATCAGAAGAAAATGATTGCTTGCAATATAAATAAATTATTATTTTCTTATTCTAATTTCACATTCAAAATCAGGGATATTGATTGAGCACAAATGCTGAAAAATATTAAAATTCAGTTTGTAAACAATCAGTAGGGGCTGAAGGACCACCTCAACTGCTAATGTAATTTCTTTTCTTGAAAAGGGAAAATGGGTTAGTGTATAGAATTGATAACAATAGTGAAGTTTTTAATTTAACATTTGTACTAATTATGTTTCCATTTTTGGAAGAAATCAAAGTAATCACTTTATTTCATCCATAAATATGGTATTCTACAAAAAATTTCAATCAATATTCAAAAGTTTTGTCCTATCATTACACACTGGCAGTGTATTCAAGCATAATTAAATTGCCACTCTGATACAACTGTATTTTGAGACTATTATAACCCTTAACAACGAGCAGAATAAAATCTTTGCATTATTTACTCTTTATTCCAATGTCTTGAAACATAACAGAGGGTGAGAAAATAAAGTAGGGTGATGTTCTATGTTTATGTTTTTCATAGTGTCAATGGTACATGGCTCATTCAATAACATGGGAAGATCTACTGAGAAATTTATTGCCATAGAATTTCAGAGATTTCAGAAGAAAAGTACCTTTCTTAAAAAGTCATCTTTATGCACAAAAACAGATCGTGGATAAGTCTCACACCTGCCATTTGCATCATTTATAGTTCAGTCAATTGAATATCTAGTGTTTAACTGTAAGAGGTTAGCCATTTACCATTTTTTTTGTTTGTTTTTGTTTTTTTTGTAGCAAACGTATCAAAAGAAGTTTTATGGTAAAATAGCTTGCATATTTTGATTCCAATTTTGTAGCTGGTTGACTTTTAAAATGGAAAATGTATTGAAGATTAATCTTCCATTTCAATGAAGCTGGCCACGTCCAGAAGAGAGAGAGCAGGACTAAAGCCATTTTCAGCAATGGTGGCAATAAATAGATACTTCACTTTAAGAAATAGCACAAAAATTTACAATTAGATGACTATTCAGCATCTCTCTTTTACAGAGCGCTCAGCTTTCCACAGATGTATGTACCCAGGGCAGCCTGGGTAGGGGGGTCTCCAAACTCCCCACTTCCATTTCACATATGAAATGTTCAATGAGGGTGGTGCCTGTGGCTCAGTGAGTAGGGTGCTGGCCCCATATACCAAGGGTGGCGGGTTCAAACCCAGCCCTGGCCAAACTGCAACAAAAAAATAGCTGGGCATTGTGGCAGGTGCCTGTAGTCCCAGCTACTCAGGAGGCTGAGGCAAGAGAATCACCTAAGCCCAATAGCTGGAGGTTGCTGTGAGCTGTGATGCCACAGCATTCTACCCAGGGCGATAAAGTAAGACTTTGTCTCTAAAAAAAAAAAAAAAAAAAAAAGTTCGATGAATAGAGGTTTTAAAACCTTTATTTTTTTTTTCTGAATTAGAAAACTGTCAGCCAGATAGGAAAGGTTTTTTTCCGAAGTCATATAACTAGAGGAGAAATCATAGGCGATATAGAAGGTAAAAATTCATGTTCAAATATTGAAAAAGTTAACACATGAAAGAATTCACTCAATAGGGCCCGATAGGACAGTAATCATATGAGTGGATGGAAGATGAAAGTTACGGAAAATAGAATACTATTCTATTCAACTTACGCTGCCTAAAGATTAGATAGGCTGCCCTAGAGAGGAGCGATTTCCCCAGGTGTAGAGACACTGAGAAAGAATCTGGAATTTCAATCTTGGTGATGATATAGAGGAGATGAAAGTATTTGATCAAAGGATGGATGAGGTGTAAATTTCAGCTGTATGAGTTTGTAATTTATTATGTATGCATAAGAAAGTTGCCTCCTTTAGTTTTTGCTTTCCAGGCTGTGATAGATTTTTCTATAAGCAAATTTGCAAGTGGCCTAGTGCTCCTGGTCTGAACAGAATCTTAAGGTTTTCCTCTGATGAATACTTTGTATTTCTCCTATCATCCCCCAGGAAATGTATGCACATATCATAAAAATACTTATCTTTATATTTCCCCTGTCCAAATCTTGTGGCTATCATAGCAACTAAATTTAACTCAAATGCCAGCTTCAAATTAGAGTTAGTGGTTACCTAAAGGTTGTATTACATATAATTCTGAGATGTGGTCTGTGTACAAAAATGAGAGTAAAATCTTTTAAGACAGTAATCAGGTATCTCTGCTATAAGTCAGTAAATTAAAGGCTACTTTGGGTGTGAAGAAAGCAACATGGTCAAAAGTTCGATGGTTGAAAAATACACAAAACTGCATTAGAAATGTATTCGTGTTAACTAATCAGCTATGATTTTTGAAGTTCAAAAATTCTTGTTTGAATTTCTAACTTTTAAGCCTTTTTGCATCTTCTGATTTTACCAGGCTTATGAAAGCTTTATCCATGTATTCATGTAGAGAGATCATAGGATGGGATTACTACAATATTTTCATAAACCCAAACTTTCTTCTTAAAAAGAATGTGGTTCTATGTGCTGTATTTGTGTTTCCCTTCCTATATTTCTCTATAAGAAATTGTATATTTTTCTATTTATATATGTAGATATATATTTTTTCTCTACGTATTTCTCTCTATAAAATGAGGTTGCTTTGTATTTAACAATTGTACAATTGTAAAATGTAATTTTAAAATTGACATCATATCCCTTGTTAAAAACTAGGAAAAATTTTGTGGATTTCGACACTGGATTCTGTAAATGTGAAGGATATAAGAGTCATTAGATAAAACATAGGAACCATAATTTAGAATGGGTATATATATGGGATGGGAAAAGCATGCATGTGTGATAGTATCAGGCTTACTCTGCTTAGAATATGTATATTGCAAGGTTTATGGTACAATCACAACTATTTTAAATAAATTGAATTTTTCAATTTTTGGAATATTAAAAATACTCTTACTTTTATTCTTGTTAATTCCATCAAAATAAAATCTGTAGCTTATATATATATATATATATTTTTTTTTTTTTTTGTAGAGACAGAGTCTCACTTTATGGCCCTCAGTAGAGTGCTGTGGCCTCACACAGCTCACAGCAACCTCCAACTCCTGGGCTTAAGCGATTCTCTTGCCTTAGCCTCCCGAGTAGCTGGGACTACAGGCGCCCGCCACAATGCCCGGCTATTTTTTGGTTGCAGTTTGGCCGGGGCCGGGTTTGAACCCGCCACCCTCGGTATATGAGGCTGGCGCCTTACGGACTGAGCCACAGGCGCCGCCCTGTAGCTTATATTTTTTAATTTAAACTTTACCAAGCATCTTGCTATTTCAATCATACTATATAAATTGTGAAGGCAATACAGGTCACAGAAAATTATTTGTATACTTTTTTTCTTTGAACACAGAAGAGATTTAACTATCAAGACTCATTATGGTCCTGATTTGCCATGTCTAAATATACGGCATCTGTCATTCTTTGTGTAAACATAGCACTGCTCAATGCAAAATGGAAAGGGAGAATTGTGTTTCTAATCTGACAATGCACCAACCATTGATAGCCAATTTTCTTTTCATAGGTTATGGTCATATATGCAACACTATTCTGCATGCAAAAATGGTAGCATACGAAAGCTGAAAACAAAACTCAAGGGTGAAGCATGGAAATGGTGAGGTAGCTTCATGTTTGTTCTATGTCTGAGATTTTGGATGAAAATGTCCTTGGTAACTAATCAATCATAATTTAGACTGGTGGTTCTCAAAAAGTTTCAATAAATAATCATTTCACATTATCTAAAGACACAGTATTCTGTTTTCAAAAACTCATGCAGAAAAAAGTTATTTTTCTCTGTGAAAAGAAAAGAAAACCTGATTGTTTTCAAACACAGGATTGCAACTGAACTTGGAAAGATTCAAACTTAGATATCAGATGGAATTTTTATAAGCACTTAAGCCCAAGATAAATGTTTATAATATTCTTTAGTTACTTTCCAGTTGATACATAAAAGAAAGCAGCGTCAGGCTGTGATAGGTGGGTAATAAAGGAATAAGGGAATAAAAATTATTATAAATCAGAATTAGATGGCTTTTGGAGATTGTTATTTAAAAGCAGGGGGGAAGGGTCCAAGATGGTGCGCAGGAAGGAGTCCTGTTTGGGAGAGGAACAAAGACTGCAAGTAGATGCCCACCCACTGACAGACCCTCCTGAAGAGAGCAGACTGATCATCAGAGAACTGACAGGAGACACTCAGAGTAAAGGTGATGGGACTGGAAGTTTCACTGACCAAATTGGGAAGGTACCTTGTGGAGACTGCTACAGGTGGGGAAGTGATTAAAAAAAAAAAAAAAAAGGACAGTCCCAGGGCTCCACAATCCCTGTAGGACATAAAATTTGAGTTGTGAGGGGCTTCCCATCACCACCAGAGGCTTCCTCATTGATTAGGGAACTGCTTGGAGACTGTATAGTGAAGTTACATCAGAGAGTAGGCTCAAAAGATTCCCACTGGTCTCGGTTCCAGGTTTCCATAGCAGATGCCACTCTGAGCTCTCGGGTCCAGAGCTCCCAGTCTACCTAGGGATCGACTTCAGTGAAGCTGCCCTGACATCATCCCTTACCAGGCCAGGGAGGGAGAAGAGACAGCAGGTGCACTCTCATGCCTAGGATTGGGAACCTAAGGTCCCTCCACCTGGGAGCTCAAAGGGTCCCACCGTAGCAGCCTTGGTGGGACCTGGGTGAGGAGAGAGCCCCAGCCGTCCAGTGGCCCAGCCCTCGCAGTCCTGTACACTAACAAACCTCCCCAGCCACAGCAGAGGCTCCCCGTGATCTGGGAATCCCCTGAGACCTGTGTGTCAACTGGCAGGCCATGCTCCTGTGGGCCAATGTGCTGACAAAAAGAAGAAATCCCCTAGCACTGTGAGCCACATGAAGGGACCTCTCCCTATAGACCTAGGCTCTATGCATCCCCCATGGTCCTGAGGATCTATCAGCAACACACGCTTCTCAGCTCTGCATGCTTGCTGGAGGGAGCCACAGCCCCACAACATGGCAAATCATATCATGGAAATGTAAAATATTGTCTGAAGATATTATAAAAACCTGTACAAAAATAAACTTTAAAGCCTAGAAGAAATGAATACATTTCTGGAAACATACAATCTGGAAGAAATAGAACTTCTGGATTGAATTCACCACAATTGAATCTGGAAGAACTTCTGAACAGACTAATAACAAGAAGTGAGATTTAGGAAGACAAAAACTTTTCCTAGACCCCCTGTCATTCCCCCAAGAACCCTTTGAACAGACATAGAGACAGCCAAATTCTATCAGACCTACAAAAAAGAACTTGTACCTATCCTATAGAAATTATTTTATAACATTGAGAAGGAAAGAGTGCTCCCTAACTTTTTTCCTAGACCCCCTCCCACCCCCTCAAAAGCCTTTGAACAGACATAGTGACAGAAATTATTTTAAAACATTGAGAAGATAGGAGTGCTCCCTAACTTTTTTCCTAGACCTCCTCCCAGCCCCCCCAAAGCCTTTGAACAGCCATAGTGACAGCCAAATTTTATCAGACCTACAAAAAAGAACTTGTACCTATCCTACAGAAATTATTTTATAACATTGAGAAGGAAGGAATGCTCCCTAACTCATTCTATGAAATCAGTACCACCTTGATACCAAAGCCAGGAAAGGAAACAAACAATTAAAACTACAGAATGATAACTGTTATGAACAAGATGCCAAAATCCTTGAAAAGAAAACAAAAAAATAACACTAGCACAGTGAATTAAACAACACATCAGAAAGATAATTCACCATAATGAGTGGGTTTCATCCCAGGGATGTAAGTCTAGTTCAACATATACAAACCAATAAAAATAATTCACTACATAAACAGAAGCAAAAATGAAGACCACACGATGATCTCAATAGATGCAGAAAAAGCATTTGATAAAATCCAGTATGTTTTCATGTTTAAACCCCTCAACAAATTTGGCATAGAAGGAAAATACTTCAAAATTACAAAAGGCATATCTAACAAACCCACAGCCAACTCCATACTCAACGGGGAAGAGTTGAAACCATTCCTACTAAGAACTGAGACAAGATGCCTACTGCCATCATTTCTAGCCAGAGAAATCAGGCAAGAAAAAAAATGAAGGGGCATCACACCAGGAAGAAGAAGTAAAACTATCCCTGTTTGCTGATGATATGATCTTGTATCTAGAAAACATAAAGGCTCTGGCAAAAAATTTCTGGAATTGATAAACATATTCAGCAAAGTAACAGTTTGCAAAATCAATGTAAACAAATCAGTATCATTTCTATATGCTAATAGAAATCAAGCAGAGAGTCAAATTAAGGACTTGTTTCCATTCACAATAGCTACAAAGAAAATGAAATAACTAGGGAGGAAATTATTTAAACAAGGAGGTAAAAAATTTCTGCAAGGGAAAGTATAAAATACTAATGAAAGAAATCAAAGATGATACAAACAAATGGGAAAACAGCCTTACTGATGGATTGACAAAATTAACATTGTTAAAATGTCCATGTTGTCCAAAGTGATTCACAGATTCAAAGCAATGTCCATCAAAATACCAGTTTCTTATTTTATACATCTAGAAAAAAATAATCATAAATGTGGAACTAAAAATAAACCTGAATAACCAAAGTAAACCTAAGTCAAAGTAAAAATCTGTAGGTATCATATTACCTAACTTCAAATTATACTACAAAGTTATAGTAACCAAACAGCATAGTACTGGCATGTAACAGTAGACCCAATGACCAATGGAACAGAATACAGAACCAGAAATAAAATCATTTGCCTACTATCAATGATCTTTAACAAAGAAGACAGCAACATTCGCTTGAAAAAGGAGCCCTGTTCAATAAATAGTGCTGGAAAAACTGGATTAGCCAGATGCAGAAGAATGAAACAAGACACCTAACTTGCCAAATATGAGAATTGATTCAAAATGGATAAAATAATGAAATGTAAGGCACAAAACTCTATAAATTCTAGAAGAAAACTGCTAGACTTTGGCCTAAACAAGATCCCAAAGGCAAATACAGCACAACAAAAATAAGGAAATGTGAATTAATTAAATTAAAAACATTTTGCACAGTAAAGGATATGATCAACAGAATAAATAGGACCTACAGAATGGGAGAAAATGTTTGCAATGTATACATTTAATAAATGATTAACATTCATAATCTACTAAGAACTCAAACAAATCATCAAGGAAAAAAAAAAAAAGACAATCCCAAAGTGGGAAGAATACACAAACAGTACAAACAGTTTTTCAAAAGAAGAGAAGTGACTTCGAAACATATGAAAAAATGCTCAACATCACTAACCATCAGAGAAATTCAAAGTAAAACTACAAAGAGCTACCACTTTACCCTTATACACTCTGTAAGAAATCAGTGGCTCTTGGGCGTGTATGCATAGAGATAGGAATACTTATATACTAATGGTAGGGTTTCAAATTAGTACAACCTCTGTGGAGGTTCCTCAAAGAATTGAAAGTAAACCTACCATCTGGTCCAGCAATCCCACTGTTGTGTATCTACCCAAAAGGAAGTTATTTAATCCAAAAGACACCTGCATACAAACATTTATTCCAGCACAATTCACAATTGCAATGATGTGGAAACAACCTAAAGCCCCATCAATTCTTGAGTGGATAAAAAGAAATGTGGTATGGCTCATGCCTATAATCTTAGCACTCTGAGGGCTGAGGTGGGTGGGTTGCTTGAGCTTACAGGTTCGAGACCAGCCTGAACAAGAGCAGGACCCCATCTCTAAAAATAGCTGGGTGTTGCAGTAGGCTCCTGTAGTCTCAGCTACCTGGGAGGCTGAGGCAAGAGAATCACTTGAGCCCAAGAGTTTAAGGTTGCTGTGAACTGTGTCACCAGGACACTCTACTGAGGGTGACAAAGTGAGTCTCTGTCTCAAAAAAAAAAAAAAAAATGTGGTGTATATATACAGGATATCCATAAAGTTTGTGTGCAATTTAAAATAGACAACTATTGTATACATATATATAATATGTACACACACATATGCATATATATACATACATACACACACATGGAGTATGACTCAGGCACATAATGGAATGAAATTATATTGTTTCTAGCACATTGTATGGAATTGGCACCACTATCCTAAGTAAAGTATCTCAGGAATGGAAAACCAAACACCATATGTTCTTACTTATAAGTGTGACCTAAACAATGGGTATGCATGGACACAAAGATATATAAAGGACATTGGAACCAAAGAAGGCAGGAGGGAGAGGAAGTGGGCAATTATAACTTAACTATTGAGTACAATGAACAATATTCTACTGATGGACATGGTAAAAGCAATGACTTAAGCATTATATAAGGTGTCTACGTAACAAAAAGCATTTTTAGCCCTTAATATTTGGGGTACAAATGTTTTAGGGAAAATAAAATTACCCTAATATTAGGGAAAAAGTTTTAAAAACCAATTATTTGAAAGTCTACTTTGTTCTTTCAAACAAATAAAGGGAAGAAAAGTTAAATAATAAAAAAGAAGGCTCCTACATGTAAGTATCACATGAAAAAAATAAATTAAAATTGTGTGTCAGACATTGTAATAAGTAGTTTACTTGTGTTTATTTATTTTTTTGTTTAGTCCACCCTTCAAAACACTATGAAGCAATTATTGCTGTTACATCTACATTATGGATGAAGAAACTGCATTTCAGAGATATTTAATTCATGGTTATGCCTGTGATATATAGTTACTCTGTCAGTTGGGAATAGCATTCAGTTGCAAGTAAATTTAGAAAATTGTGGCTTCATCAAAAGAGGGGTATTATTTTGTTCTTGTGATGTGAATTCTGGAGAAAGTCATTTCAGGCCTTGGATGATGACTCTGTGATGCCACCTGGGTTCTCGACTTCTTTCTAAGAATTAAGCTATTCTCAGCATGATTTTTTTTATCCTTTTCCTAAAATCCTCAGTACAGTACTTTCTTTCTAGCTGGGAAGAATGAATATGGAAAAAATCCAAATGCAAATGCTATTATTTCACTCCATTTAAAAGAGCTTACTCAGAAATCTCAGGCACATTTTCATTGTCCAGAATTATGTGATGAGTCATAATACACTTTTTGTGTTCTCACTTTGCTATTATCAACAATATGATGATATTCAATAAAGAAAAAAATGAACGTATATTTTTCAGGTAGTCAGAAATTTTATTGCTAGTTATTAAGAGGCAGAGCTACGATTTGAAACTTTATTTGTCTAATTTAAAATTGAGGGACTTATCTTAAGGATAATCTATATATAAAGGATATTTATAGAATATCATTTTATTTTTCCAGTATACAACAATATTTAAAAAGTTGGATCTAATATAGTGCTATGTTAATGCTGTATTAAATTTTTGATTACAAATTTGAAAAGCATGCATATTCATCAAATCAATGGGATTTGGAGGAACCTTGGAAAGATGTATAAATGTGTTGACATACAAAGTGTCTGTGAATATTTTTATTTTAATTTTGTTTTATTTTATACAAATAACCCATAAAGTCTTTATCATTTGCCAGAAGCCTCTTTCATGAGTGAATTGAAATTGTTTTTTATTTGTATCAGAATATTAGGGGGTACACATTTTTGTTTATATACTTTGTTTTTGTACAGATTGAGCTAAATTTGTAAGTATGCCTTTCACTCAGATGGTGTGCACTGTACCCAATAGGCGAATTTTAATTTAAATATCAGTTATCCATTTCAAAATTTCAAGACTGAGAGATATGCATTCCGCAAACATGACAAGATTGCCTTCAGATTTTAACTAATATTAAATACTGCTACATCTGTTATGATTTACTATTAGCTTTATATTTAAATAAAAATTGTCAAGTTATGCATTGTACTTTATTTATTAATGTCAAAATACTAATTGAGTATATATTCGATACTAGGCAGTAGTGGTCTTTTAACCTCATAAAGACTCTTTTTATCTTCAGAAATTGCTGAAGTTAGTTTCAAGAGATTTACAGGCAAGATCTATCTTTACTATACTTTAAATACACACACACACACACACACACACACTTTTTTTAAGAGACAGTGTCTTACTTGGTCACCGAGAGTAAAGTGGTCTGACCATAGCTCACGGCAGCCTAGAACTTCTAGGTTCAAGCAATCCTCCTGCCTCAGTCTTCAGAGTAGTTGGGACTACAGTCACATAGCACCACGACAGGTTAATTTTTATTTTTTAATTTATTTTTTAAAGTCTTTCTGTATTGTCTAGGATGGTCTCAAACTTCTGGTTTCAAATCATTCTCCAAGGTTGGCCTCCCAGAGCCCTGGGATTACTGGTCTAGGCCATAGCACCCAGACTATGTTTATTACATAATACTTATGTTCACAGAATTCACTACAGTGGGTAGTATGAAATAGAGATATAATATATATGGATAAATTAATGCATAAAATTTATCGAAAGAAATTTGTTAAATAATATTCACATATCTATTTTTTCCTGCTTTCTTAAAAGAAATACAAGATATTTATAGCTTAGTTGTTTTCTGTTTAGTAAGATTTAAGATTTTCAAATTTCTCTGATGTTTAAGGATGTTACGGTATAATTCATAGAGGTCTGCACTCACATCTGCAGGTCCTTTTTACTTTTATTCAGTTCTAGGAGACCAGTTCTAGGAACGAACTTTAGATTTTATTATATTCCGGTGCTGCTTAAGGACAACATTTTCTAATTGTTTCAAGAGTTATAGATCAGGCAATTAGAAGTAAAACATCTGTGTATCTTTTGCACACAACACTGGAAAGATTTGTTTTCTTTCCCTATTGCTGTCATATCACATAAAGAGGTTGAGAATTTACCTACGATAAATGTGCTCTATTTAATGCAATGGGACAGTCGTGTGCAATTGAGCACCTCGTGTAGTGTCAGCCTAAATCTTCTTCTGATTTAATTAGCAAAAGCTCCATGTTAATCATTTTGCAATTAAACTTTTGGAGTCTCACTTTGAAAAAATATAATCCTTTCACAAAACAAAAAAAAAAATTAAAAAGAGCTCAGTAATAAAGCAATTTGCATTTTTTTTGAAAATGTGTTAAATAGCTGATGAATTATTCAACACTTGGTGTTGGTTCTGCCAATTTAATGAGCCTTTCTAATTTGACTTCCATACCACATTATATATTTTATTCCATGTTTGTGAATTTTTCAATTCGTTAGCAAAGTACATTTATCCATGTACACTATGTTGTTAATACTGAAAGCTTAAAAAAAAAAAAAACTGACAAGAAATTTTGTTCCAGTATTTTAAGCAGAATTCCTTCTGCCAATAAACAGTAGTTTTATTACTGTTATTCACTTTCCTGCCATATGTATTATGAACAAAATGTAAGTAAAAATCTACTAATTTTTGTTAAAATGTTCCCCCCCCCAATAGATGGTATGTATTGAACAACTGCATAGGAATCAATTATACATCTTTCTTAAAATCCTAAGGCAGTTTTGGTGCACCACAATCTTGAGTGGTACAGTTCCAAAAGTTCTGCTCCTGTTTACACAAAGCCTATCATCATATTTCTAAAAAAAAAAAAAAAGAAAGAAGGAAGGAAGGAAGGAAGGAAGGAAGGAAGGAAGGAAGGAAGGAAGGAAGGAAGGAAGGAAGGAAGGAAGGAAGGAAAGAAAGAAAGAAAGAAAGAAAGAAAGAAAGAAAGAAAGAAAGAAAGAAAGAAAGAAAGAAAGAAAGAAAGAAAGAAAGAAAGAAAGAAAGAAGAAAAAGAAAAGGAAACATCTCTGGGTGGCGCCTGTGACTCAAAAGAGTAAGGCACCAGCCCCTTATACAGGAGGTCGTGGGTTCAAACCCAGCCCCGGCCAAATCTCTTAATACCTGGATATATACTCATTTTCTGGAAAAATAACACTTCTAACCATTTATTACTGAGTAACATTCTATCAGTAAAACCCAAATACCAACCAAAACAGTGATCCTAGTTTGTGCATTTTATTTTTCATTCTTTTAAAGTTTACATAATTTATACCTTCAGTATTGTAAATGATGCAAAATACATAGCATAGAAAATTGTAAAAAAAAAAACTAAAACAATGGAAAAAGTTAGCATAAGAAATGTATTATAAGGATAGATTATGGAAATTGCATGGAGGCAATCCATATGACTTTCATGATCATTAAGACTATTTCATAGAGGCTGAGTGCGGTGATTCACACCTGCAATCCTATCACTCTGAGAGCAATTTGTGAATTTTAAAAAGTCAAAATTTTATTTCAACCACAACAGACGTGCTAATAATCTAAAAATAGTAGAAATATACAAACAGTTGTTAACCCTTATTGAGCATTTGTAGGTACCTGATTTCATGTGCTTTATACTCATTTCTTATCTAATTCTTACAAAAAACAAACAAACAGAAAACAGCATTAGGAATTTGGTGGTATTGTATTATCTCACTGAGAAAAAAATGAGGCTGGAGGGCTGGGTCACTTTCTACAATAGTTATCAGGTCCGTGAAGGAGCAGATCTTAAAGTTCAGTTTAGTTCGACTCCAATGCCCATGCTGTTTAACACCTAAATACCACCACTTCCTTAAACCATAGTAGACATGCTTCCTTCTGAGATGCTCTTTCTTGGATGATTAATTTTGTAGATACAAATTTTGTGGTCTTGTAACACATAATATTATTAAAAATGGCTCATAAAAGAATTAAGCCAGTTCTGCATATGTGTAACCTAATTATGGCTTATTGGTAGGTAATAAAGACCGTTTTTTTAAATTTTCTAGAGATATTTGTCAAGTGTATCTTAGGCAAGCATTTCACATATTTTTTTAATCCCTAACTGTTTTTCTTCCAAGGGAGAGATTTGTGAGATGTATGGAAATGCAAATTTCTAGAGCCACAGATATAGTAGGATCTATGTCCCACATTTCACTCTAAACTTTAGATTTAGGGTTTTCTAAAATGTATTCCTCAAAAATCTCTTTCTACCTTTATCAACTTGTGTTTTATGTAAAATAAAATTTCTTGATTAACTCTTAAAAATATATCCCAAGCCTTTTTTATTATAAACTTTTTTTTATTATTAAATCATAGCTGTATATATTAATGCGATCATGGGGCACCATACACTGGTTTTATAGACCGTTTGACACATTTTTATCACACTGGTTAACATAGCCTTCCTGGTATTTTCTTAGTTATTTGTAATAGTTCTACAAATGTTGATTTATGGATCAACTTGATACCTTATAAATGGTGTCCAGTGGCAATGTATGCAGTTAGTACTATGGTTTTCTATAAAATGCATAGTTATTATGCTTCACATAGATCTAGAAAAATAATGTGTTCCTGATTCCAACATTTTTTGGCTAGATTGGTATTTGATAATATTTTTTTAAATATATTCTTCTATTTGCCTTATCTTGTATGAAAACTCATCTCATAATTTAGAAAATAAAGCTAATTTTCTCTTGTATCATAAGCGAATAAAAAGTAATACATAACAGTGCCCAAATACTCTAAGTAGATTTATATTTTGGACAGGGATATACGTGAAAGAAAGAATATCTGACATGATCAACAATATGCAGCCATTTCTCGTATTGGTAATTAACAAGGTGAGTTCATAGATTGTTTTTCAGTCTATACATAAATACAAAGGCCTATTTTTAAATCCCTTAAAACAAGCTGGTAAACAAGATGATTTCCTAACCAGGTGCCAGGAACTGGGTTATACTCTGGTCCCTTATTCTCTGGTCTGCCAGCTCTCTCCTCATTTGGTACAGGGGTCAGCACTTTCAGTAGAAGATGAGGAGAGAAATTATAAGATATTAGTTAAAACCCTGGAATGCAGCTGGACTGCATGAAGAGCCTATCAGGAGATACTATCACCTGTCATATTATTAATATCTTATGCCACTTTTTAATTTTATAGGTAAGCAAAGAACAAACTAGTTGGTACCCTATGCCTAGTACATCCAAATCCTAATTATATTCTAGATTTTATTTCTCTAACAATAGAAACTATTTCTATCTTTAGACTTGTTAACAAGAAAAATAAAACAGCTTATAACTTTAGCCAGAGTGACCAGGGAAGGTCAAAGAGTGCCCAGCTTTTAAGTTCTAATTGTGCTATTATGTTTTTTCATTAATTCAAGCAGATAGATATTTAACGTATTTAATAATGTAATCATAGAGTAGAACCTCTGCAAGTTGACCACCCAAGGGACTGTAACAAACTGATCAATATAGAGAGGTGGTCATCACAAGGATCTAGGCCTACCTACTGATGTGTATATGCGGGGCATGGCATGTCCAGCCTGTGAAGATTAGGTCATCATAAGGAGGGGGTCAGTGTAGAGAGGTGCATACCTCCCCTTTCTCTGTCATGTGTTCAAGCAGAAGACTCATCCAGGCAACAGCAAAAGTTCTGGACCTCTTTTGGTCCAGAAGCTGGGGGTACCTGGAGGTGCCTGGAGCATGGCTTAGAAAGGAGGAGGCTAAAGCTTTGACTGGACATAGACACTTTACCCTGTGGCTTTTAATCTTATGTGAAGAGCTATATACTGAGATGGTCTGGTGTAGGCTCTTATAAGGTGTGGGGAACAGGGAAGGGGCTCTCTCCAGCCAAGGTCTAAGGAAAATTACCAGGCATAATTCAAAATGCTACATCATAAGACTAAAACAAACTCCTTAGCTACGTGGACTTAAATGCAAATAGGAAGTTATACAGAAAATAAAATAAGTAGTTATAATACAAATTGTGTTAGATAGTGTACATTCAAAGGTGAAAAATAAAGGTGGTTGGAATTTGAGATAGAGTAACTATGGAAAGTCGAAGAATACTTTTTGAAATTATTCTTAATTACACTTAATTTCTTCATTAATTCAAATCCATATGTATGTATGTGTGTATAACACACACATATATATGTATCTATCTATATCTATCTATGTGTCTATGTATCTATCTACATATATATATATATATATAGAGAGAGAGAGAGAGAGAGAGAGAGAGCTTACCATAGACCCTCTAAAGATTGGTGGAGGTAAGTTACTGAGGAAAAAAAAAAAAAAAGTCCTGCTGTTGCATTAACCCTCATCTTCATACCAACTTCTGAACTTGTTTTGATAGAACAAATAAAGTCTTCTTTAAACCTTCCCTTGCCCCACCCATAAACCTCATATTTTTTGTGGTCTTATTTTTACCCCTACCTCAGTCACTTAGTAGCCTGAATTTTTGATGTGATGTCTAACTAACTCCAATATTTGAGATGTCTCAAAGTTGTTCTTTACATGCAACTACCACTTCTTCTGCTGAAATTGACAACCTTTTATTTCTGTTTATCAAAGAAGAAAACAGCTGGATCCTTTCCATTCTGTAATTGTACATCTGAACTATCGCTTCCCTGAGGGGTCTGGTAGAGATAAATTACTGAATACCTCACGATTAAAGAGAAAGGCCTTAGTACTGTTTTGTTGCACTAGGCTTTTGCATAGGTGTTTAGAGGTCCCCAAAGAAGCTCCCAAATTCAAATTATTTTTGTATGATAATAGTAATGGAAGTGTGCTCTGGGGTGTTTGTGTGCGTGTACCTGTGTGTGAGTGTGTGTCTCAGCTCCTTGATGATACAGTGGTACCGGTGTCTGTAGTACCTTATCCACTGCCTCCAATTTCACAAAAGTTAAAATGGCTTGGAAACAAATCAAGCAGTTGAAGAAAGCTTAGAGGATTTGAAACTACTATTGAGAAGACCTAAGAAAGGACATAAACACCTGATCCTAACTGTTCAGGGACTTCACAACTGTGTTCAGACTTCCAGTTAAAAAAACAGATGCTGCTTGCAGAGAATGAAAAGGAGCTGAGCACTTTCACGCAGTCCATGTATACTATGTGTGATTTAATTTCATTCTTCTGCTAACTGTGCCGTGGATGCTATCATTCCGTTTATCAGAAGAGTGGACTTACTGAAGGTCATCCACCTGCCTTCCTGGTCAGTTCCTACATGTGACACTTAGCTGCTCTCTATGGGTGATCTGAATACTGAAAAAATACCAGCAGAATATCAACGTGAGTATATTTGGTGAAAAATAGAGACAACATGCAGACCTCTTCCCTGCCTCATGTTGTATTCAGCGTTTATTAAATTAACCTATATAGACTGAAACACACTAAGACTTCATTAGTATTATTTTTAATGAAAAAGGTATACCCCACACATCCAGTGAAACTGTATTTGACTGAATTTGTCCAGCTGCCATCAGCCTAAATTCAAGACTGCGACTTGCTTGTGAATCAACAGCCAGTGTCAAGTCCAAATTGAATTTTGTGTCTGTTAGTTTCTTGAGTCATCACTTTATGTTTCACTGTATTGCTTAAACTAACAGAAAGGGTTTTTTTCCAGCTTAGCTTCTTTTTTTTTTCTAAAACTCTCATTACTGCACTTTAAAGCTGTTTTATTTATCATGCTCCTTTTAAAATAAGTGGTATATATCTTTCTCTTTTTAAAGTGAAAATATTGAAAAAAGAATGTCTAAACTTTTGAATTCACTGACCTCTGATGGAAAAGTATTTCTTAAGAGGCCCCGGGGATACTTTTCAGGCTGCTGAACATAGCAGTGGCATTTGGGTAAGGGGCGAACAAACTGTGAATGAGCTGCCTCAGACTTTTTTGGCTGTGTTGTTCAAGGTTTTGTCTTACTGTTACAAGATATTGAATCATTATGTTATGATTTCAGAATAATGTTCCTAACATTAAATATTGAATAGTTAATGAAGAAAAAGTCAGCCAAAGTATAATGAGTCATGTTCAGGGGGAGAAAAATGAACCACAGTGAGTTTTTAAATGCATTTTGTTACATTGACCCTTTACCTTTCCTTTGCTAAACTTTCCTTTATTTTTCCCCAGTATGCCTGCCTATCAACCCTACAGTGTTAGCTCTCCTCTCTTTTTCTTTCTCAAATGGCTTTTGTGGAGATGGAAGAGTGACTAAAACCCAGATAATTAATGTTTCAACAGTAGTTCTCTGCACTTTCTAGAAAAACGAAAAAGCAAATCAACAGAAGCGTTTGTATTCAATCCCAGTCTGTAGGAGAGATGAATCTGAAGTTTTCTACTTTTTTTCCAGCTTCAAACACAATAATTTCTTATCGCACTACCGTCTCTCACTTCTGCTATCTGCTCTTAAAGCCATTATGCTTCTATTTCTTATTTTGTTTTATTTGGTTTTTGTTTTTAGAATTGCCTTATTTATGAATTCACATAGATTCTTGCTTTCTTTCAAGCTTAGAAGTAACAATTTCTTAGTAAAAATCTAAGAAAATTATAACTGTTCAGACATAACAGGAATATTTTTAAGATGGATTCAAATTCTTTTCCACTCAGCTTATTATCTTAGTTTTGGTGACCCGAATTTCAAGAAAGCAATAACTATTAAAAAGCCATACATTGTCATAAAATAAATCTTAATCTTGTTTCATGCTTTATAAAAGTTAAATGAACTTCATTTATTATTATATTGATTCAATATTCCATTTTACATTAGAAAAATATGAATGGACCAAGCATGTTTTTAGTGTTTAAATTCAAATGTCTGAAATGTATAATAATGTGTAATATGTATAAAATGTATAAAAATGTATAATAATTCATATCGATAGAGAACCCAATTCTGTATCGCCTAAACAGAAAGACTAAATGACAATAAATCTTTGGAGGATTATGATTTTTGCACTTATTTTCTAGAATGTTACTAATATCAGAATAAGTTCAAACTAGTTTTAATTCAAACTAGTTTTAATGAATTGCATTCATTTAAAGGCAAATCATATGCTGGATTTGAGTGATCAAAAGATTTTACTACTAGGTAAATAGTACAAATAGAAAGAATCACATTCTTTTTATTAAGAGTCTTTAATATTTTTTCAAATGATTAAATATGAGGCAAATTTTCCTCTATAAGGAGACACATTTGTGTTATAACTATCTTCCTGTGGATGGTCAGCTAAAGGGCAACAAATATATCAAGTCTTAACTTTTCAATTCAATTAATGTAAACATGGACCTATCTAGGCGCTCTTTTCAGCCTCAAACGTATTTGACCATGACCCCTTCCTTGGCGTGAGATTCAGTGGGAGAGTGGAAGGGATAATTTATGATTGTACAATGAACAACCAGGTGATGGCTTAATGCATATATTCCATTTTAGACTTTCATGTCTGAAATTGTTTTTACTATCAGCAACTACTCTTCCAAGATGGGGGTTGGGGGGGAGATTGAGAGGTGGATAGAAGACTTTCTTTCTAGACTTCTGTTTCTAAGAGAAACTTGGTGTTTAGCCTAGTCCATGGGCTTTCCTAGCTATAATTCCTGGCCCTGGAGGGTTATATTCTCTTTCAAATTTATTAAGCCAAAAGGCAAACTAGAACAGTATTAAGGCTACTGAAAAGTAATTAGAATATTTTTGGAAACACAAACCATCTTGTGATGATTAAATATTCAATGACTATTTATTGAGCACCTAGTCCTGCACTGTGTTTAGTAGTAGAGACATAAAGAAATATGACACAATTTCTGCCTTTCTGCTTAGACTATTTTTTTTAAATAAGTGAAATACCATGGAATATTATTCAGCCTTAAAGAAAGATGGAGACTTTACCTCTTTCATGTTTACATGGATGGAGCTGGAACATATTTTTCTTAGTAAAGTATCTCAAGAATGGAAGAAAAGTATCCAATGTACTCAGCCCTACTATGAAACTAATTTATGGATTTCACATGAAAGCTGTAACCCAGTTATAACCTAAAAATATGAGGAAAGGGGAGAGGGTTGGGAGGGAGGGGGAGGATGGGTGGAGGGAAGATGATTGGTGGGATTATACCTGCGGTGCATCTTAAAAGGGTACATGTGAAACTTAGTAAATGTAGAATATAAATGTCTTAACACAATAACTAAGAAAATGCCAGGAAGGCTGTGTTAACCAGTGTGATGAAAATGTGTCAAACTGTTTATAAAACCAGTGTATTGTGCCCCATGATCTCATTAATGTACACAGCTATGATTTAATAATAAAAAAAGAAAAAAATAAATGAAATATATGTGATCAATGCAAAAAGCCATGGGCAGAGAGGGGAAAAATTTTGGAGGGAGTTTTCTATGACATGCCATAGATGCTGGGTATCATAGGTTCATCCAGATTTTCCTTTCAGAAAGTGGGGAGAGGTCATTTGGTACAGATGACCACCCAGATAAGTTCAAGTTCTGGCATGTAGAGAAACACAGACAACTTTTGTGTGGTAGGATAAAGGGTATCTTTTGATCTTAATTTCTTAGATTTTTTTTTCTTTTGGCTTGTTTTTAATAAACCTATTTACCACTCTGTTGTTTTTATCTCTTGCCTTTATTTATAACATATTTTTGTTCCAAGCACTTCCTTTACCTTGACGAAAGAAACGTTCCCTTATTAGATGACTCAACATTTATCCTTTAGTCTTCTGAGTTATCTTTGATCCATGAATCATAGAATGTACATGGACCAGAAGGTGAGGCTTTAAAGAAGTAAATGCCAGAGCCTCCAGTTTTTTCTTAAATTAGAAATCTCACCAGAGGCAATGGTAGAATATTCCTGAAACTGAGATTAACGGTAGTGTATGGTCTGGGAGACGACTTGTGACATCATCAAGTGACCATTTACAGATGTCAACAACACTGGAATTTTTGTTGATTAAGAAAGAAGTTGCAAGGAAATGTGGATAGGAAAGGGAAACAGTCTGGCTGTAAAAGAAGGAACCTGACATTGTACAGTGTCTCTAACGACCTTAGGTATGGCATTTAAGACATTAGGGAAATAGCTTAGCCTATTAATCTTTCTCTAAATCCCAGGTAAGATCACTTAAAAAAATAATCAGCTAGTATTTTTTAAACAAAAGATGATATTTTAAAAAATATTTTTAGTAATAGTAAAAATACTATTGTTAGTAATACTAACAATAATAGCTCTGTTTTGAGCGTTTTTAAAATTAATTTTACATGGCTTTTTTTTAATTTAATTCTACCAATTCTGTGAGAGAGCTACTATTATAGTAGGAAAACTGAGACCTAAATATGTTAAGTGATTTTTTTCTGAAGTCACCAAGAGAAAAAAAAAAAAAAAAGATGATCCTGGTTTCATATCCATCTTCTTTTTGCTTCTGTTACCTGTGGGACCAGGGGTCATGTCCTTGTGCTCCTAGTTTCTTTGTTCCCAGTACCAAACAACAGTTACTGATAGTGAGATGACAGAGTAAATGAGCAAAGCAAGCAGGCAAAGTGCCAGGTTGATTACAACATGGTATATGCCTGAGAAAGAATGGGTCAGCCCGGGAGTGGAGGAGACCCTGAGTTTAACACGATTTCTCTTTTACGATGATTCCCTAATTTTGTGTTAAGTGAGGGTGGAATATTCATGAGTTTTCATGGAAAAGGATAGAAATTTCCTGGAATTAGGAACTGTTCCCTTTTCTCTCTCTATAAGGTAATGCTCAAGGGGTGCCATGGTGTTTGTAAACTGTCATGGTGTTGGTAGATGTGATTATTACTATGTTGATGAGAGTAGATGATCTAGGGACACCATTACATCACTATGGGAAAGTTCCACAGACCCTCTCTCGAGGCCTTAATTACATCTCTACTTGGTGGATTCTCTGCCTCTTTCTGGTTGTCAGTCCTGGAAGACCCTCTGTTGTAGACCCAACATCTGGTTAGAACTTGAGGGCTTCTTTGTCATGCCATCTGTTCTTCCTAGGGAGCTCCCTCCGGTCAGTTTGTTTCTCCTAGTGGACAAAGCATTTCCTTGTGTCATCTACCTCTCAGTGGACACCCCGAGACAAAGCCCTATTCCCCTCCTCCTATTCCCACCCAATAGTTACAAATACACATACGTATTATTTTGCAGCCACCATGGGCATCAACTAAAGTTGAAGTAGGGAATAGCTCTGCTTAACTTATTCCTTCTGGGGTGTATTTCTGGGCTAACGTGGACATCAATTATTAATTTGGTAATTTATCCATCTCATTCTTCTATCCCACTCCATTTAAATAAGCTTCTGCCCCCAGAAATTTCAGAGATCATAGTGTCATAGCTATTGGACATGCCATCTGATTGCCTTCGGGGAGTGTTCTCTAGCTTCCTGGTCCTTTCTAGTTCTCTGATATATCACCACAATCCCTGTACTTTACATGCATGTCTGTAAGATCTCACTGTCCCCAGGTTTTCTGTTTTCTCCAGTGACATATTGCAAGATACTTTCTCTGTCATGTTTCCCTACGTATTTCGTCCCTACTGCACAAAAGTTACTGTGAGAAGAAGAGAGATGATGTGTGGAAAAGTCCTTTTAAAATTTTAATGCCCTTAACTTCCTTCTTACTAAAATAAGAAGGATTAAACTAGATAGTCGCTAAAGTCCCTTCCGCTCTGTGATTCCATTATTTGTGATTTATTAACTTGCAATTCAAGTGAGGTATTTTCGTTTATTGCAGAGGCAGATTCTAGCAGGCATTTTATAAACTAAAGGGAGAATGGACCATTCTAAAAGGATTTCAAAAGACTCCTTACATTAAGTTATTCCCAGACTGGTGCTTGCATTACAATTTTTTAAAAAGAATTCTTTTAATTCTCTTCAAACCATGTGCAATAGATAATATAATTGTAGATTACTATTGAAGAAATCAGGATACTGCTTGAAATTATATATGAAAAAGAAATTCTTCCTTCTCATTATGACCTTGACCTATTACCTCAATTATTTTTCCAGTTTGGCTTATAATTGGATGTTGAACCAGGGCCTTTTCAGCACATCTGATCTCAAATTGAAAATTTTCTATTCAAACTCTGAATCTTGAGCATGAAATAACAGCAACTATGTTCATAACTGTACTAATTGGGATTTGAAAAAAATGTTGAACTATTTCTCCTAAATATTGGTATTTGAGTTAGAGTTTAAACATCTAGACTATTTTAGGTTCATGTATGTGCACTTAAAATTATTCTATTTTATGTGTTGACTCTCATGTATAAAGACTTATATTTCCAGTATAAGCACTTGGTATTCAACTTTTCATCATTTAATGTGAATGGTGTTGTATAAAATATCATTAGAATAGCATCATATTCTTATTCCTCCAAATCAATACTTAATTGTGTATAAGCATGGACAAAAAAATCATATTTGAGTAGAATTATCTCCTTACACCTCCAAATCAATTCTTAAGTGCGTACAACCATGTAAGACTTTGTAAGCTATGCTTTGTCATTCTTATCATGGTAGTATAGGTACTACTTGTATAAATATCTCTATTTTTTCCTAGTTAGTGATGTTTGTTATTTACTTATTAAAATTATACACTGTAATTAGACACACTAATAGGGTACAATTTGATGCCTCCATACAGGTCAATGCCGTATAATGATCTGGTCAATGTAGGAAATCCATCATCTGATATATTTACTGTCTTTGTGGTGAGAATATTTGAAAGCCTCTTTCCTAGGTATTGTGTTGTGTATCCTCAATTAGAATAAGGATTGTTATTTTTTATTAATAGTTATAATTAAATTTTATAAGAATGACAATTATCACCTTTACAATGTGATACAGATAAAAATTAATAGTATTTTTTAATAATCTATGAAGATTGATCCTCTTTTTGTAACATGCCATTTAAAAAATATCTTCAGTGTCATTAAAATTGTGTGTATTACCTTATTGCTAAGTGTAAGTATCATTAAGGAAACAAACAAACAAAAAATACAAAGCCCAGAATAGGGAAGACAGTAATCATTTCCGTGCCTTCTAAAATCAATAGCAAGATGTAGAGGTGTTTGTTTTGTTTTGTTTTTTTCTCCCAGAAGTATCTAAGGTACAACCCTGCTCTTTTTTTTTTTTTTTTTTTTTGTTAGACAGAGTCTTTCTTTGTCGCCCTCATTAGAGTGCAGTGGCATCAAGTTCACAGCAACCTCAAACACCTGGGCTGAAGCCATGCTCCTGCCTCAGTTTTTCTTGCTCTTGCTCAGGCTGGTTTCCAACTTCAGAGCTCATGCAAGGCACCTGCCCAAGCCTCCTAAAACACTCTGAGCTGAGTACAGCAGTGAGCCACCGCATCCAACCCATTTGCTTGGTTTTTAATATGAACTATATATGTACAAATGTGTGGTAACATTTCTTCTTTGATTTATGGAAAAAATAATAATAACTTTTTTTAAACATTTATAACATGTGTTTACAATATTCTAAGTTTTTTTTAAATAAACAATTACACAAATTTGAATGTGAGGAACTCACAGTGAAGAATACACAAGTACATTACCAAGGTCACACACCTAATGAAGGACAGAGCTACTCTTCAGACCCAGATCGACCCAAGTTCAAAGCTCAAATTCTTTCTATATCCTGCACTAAATGCCTTTCTGATTTCAAGGATTATGATTGGTGGTTTTGGATATCAGTAGATTCAATTACCTTCTATTTCTCTAACTTTTGAATTTGTGATGTCTTAGCTATAATTGAGTTTCTCTGCATTCCTTTGGGCTTACAAATACAAACAAATTGTTGTAGTGGAAAATTACAGTGAGAATGGACTTCTGAATCAACTTCACTCAAATTCTAACTTTCCTTTTTAATTTGGTCCCAGAAGCTGGATAAATGAGAAATCTCTAAAACCATCAACTTCACTCAAATTCTAACTTTTCTTTTTAATTTCCTCCCAGAAGCTGGATAAATGAGAAATCTCTAAAACCCACAGCATGGCCACCGTTTCAGATCAATTTTATGACCTTGAACAAGTCATGTAACTTTTCAGCATTACTGTTTTGCTATCTGAAAATCTGTGATAATAATAGATAATATCTGAACACCATTATGCAAAGTTGAGTCACCTCCGCAACGTGGGCTGTGCTCTGGGAAAGACAGTTATGGCATTCAGTAAAATAAAAATTATCAATAACTTTTAAAAATATTTCTTTCTAAGATTTTCATTGAACATATTCTAAACAATTATTGTTCAAGGTATATTGCCCGTTAATCAAAATTTATCTTTTAATTATAGTCCTTTTCAGCCACTGGTGATTATGTATAATATACCAGTGACATTTTGTGCAGATAAAGGAAGAACCATTGGGGAAAGTGTACTGTACAGTGAAGATGCTGGCGGGAAATGGAAAACACACCAAGGCACATTCTTGTACAAGAACCTTTCAGTTGACATCACTTGTCACTGTGAATTGTATTGGTTTTACTCTAAGTAAACATTGACTACCTTAATTGGAATATTGTGCCAAGACCTTTAGATTAGTCTCTGCCTGACAGAGGCTTTCTTAACGTTCTATGCTGAATTTCTCTCTGTGTGTCATTTGGTTACATCTACTCTTTCCATCAATCTTGATAATTACAATTTGAGCCACATTTCATATTTGATTTGAGGTTTTTATTTTTTCAACAGACTTTTAGCAGGAGTATTGTCAGCATTAACGTATTTTTTTATACTTTCTACAATTGCTCATTTAAGAGACAGAACCAAAACCATAGGAGCCAAAGTCAGTGACATGCTGATTAAGGGAAGCTGCCTGTTTTATATTTTTCTAGTTGTATTTTCCTCAGTTCTCATTGTCTCAGTGTGGCTGTTGACATTACAAATGACCTACTATCTATCTGAAGACTTTGCCCAGCCTTCGTGATTGCGCCTGGATGGTCTTTTGAATGCCGACCCACAACAAAAGACACATTTGCAGCACAGTCCGTGTGATTCTAATGATGTAATGGGAGTGTGCGGTGAGAGACACTTTGCCTGAGTGTCACTCTCCTGAACGAAAGACAGCACAATAGAAATGACTTTCTAAATCTGTTGCCAGTGAAGGCATTACCTGGTATAAGAAAAAGAAGAAGTGGTAAAATATTCCATTTAAAATTCAAGTCATATCATAACAGGGATAGGCAAAGAGAACTAAAATTATGGAGAAAAGAGGCCAGTCTTTCAGTAATGCTCTGTACCTCTAAGAATAGAATCCATTACAACTATCGGTGATGTGCACAAGTCAAACAATAACTATTCTTTGGTGTTCCTCTGCCCCGAAGGAACTTTCATTTTTTTCTAGCAAGAATAAAAAAACATGAATATGAAACTGCCTTTAGGGGTTAGCTTTCTTAATTTCAAAATGTAATGAAAAAGATGGTGAGATAAACTCTACGTGGGGGAGTCGGCCTATTCAGAATTACAGGGAATAGCTCACATTCAGTAAGCCTCAGGGAGATGGGAGAGATGATGTCCCAGTAGGACTTTTTGTTTCTCCCTGGGTTCCCAGCCATACTACACAACACTGTTAACTTGTCTACCTCCCAATTGTTTTCTAAACAAGGCCAAGTAAGGTCTTCCATTTTGTGAAGCACAAAGTAATGTACAGGCCTATTTCCTGATTCCTTTATGCTTAACATGTTGTTTATTTTCAGACTTCTATCCTTTTATTCTCAATGCCTTGCTTTCTTTGTTTCTTTTCCCTTCCTACACGTCTAAGTTTTTGGAAGAGTATCACCGCTATCAAAAGCTTAGACAGTCCATTTTTATTCCTTAATGAAAACCAACTTTCCTCTATTCAGAGCTACCATAGCATTGCGCTTCAATCTCTCATATAACGTTTTATCATTCTCTATCAGACAGTGTAAGTGCCTTGTAATATAAATGTTTTCAATTACGAATTTTCACATTATATACCATTATTCTTCTTGTCATTAGCTGAGTCACAAACCCAGCAATAATTCGTTATTACTTCTGATGACTGAGCTGGCTGGGTAATTCTTCCTATGGTCTTTTGTGAAATTTTAGTCAGATCTCATTTGAAAGCGATTCAGGACAGCAACAGCTCATTCCCATGTCTATCAGTTGGTGGGGAACTCAGCTGAGCCCACTGTCTACAATTGGCTTTTCCTTTAGGGTGACTAGTTTGTCCTGGTTTGCCCAGAACATTCCCAAAATTAGCACTGAAAAAATCCCATGTTCTGGGAACTCTCACGGTTTTGGGCAAAGTGAGATGATTAGTCACCCACGGCAGCTTAGGCTTCCTACAGAGGCTGGGTTCCTTAGGACAGCATTCAAAGTGCAGGTGTTCTCAGAGCATTGTGCAGAAGCTCTAGACTTTTTATCAGTTTAAATTTAGCACATGACATCTCCTATCTTCTGCTGCATTTTATTAGTGAAGCAGGTCACTCAGGCCAGCTTCAACTTAATGAAGAAGAATTAAAACCCACCTTGAGGAAGTGGCAAGATCACATTTCAGGAGAGAAACTGGAATAGGTGATATTGTTGCTGTTGCTATCTTTGGAAAATACCCTCACCCCAGTCACATGTTCCATAATCTTTCCGAGGGCAAGATTTAATTCACATTTACATTGCCTCTTTCTATATATATCTTCCAAAGGAACTTATATTTAATATATATTTTTGTCAAATGTTAAAAAATTAAGATGAGAAAATATATGTATCCTAAATTCTTCTTTGGATAAAAAAAAAAATGCATTTGTTTTTATTTGTGTAGGATTGCATTCTAATTTGCGTTGTTGAAAGTAACAAATTTGGATTGGGACCAAGACAAAAAAAAAAAAGAGAAAATGTCTTAGATAAAGTCTATGTCTCTTATTCTGTGATCAATGCTGAGCACTGTCAGTAGTCTATTAACGATTTCATACCTTGGGCAGTGTTTTGCTAAGTCATAGGCAGTGTTTGGAAGGGCAGTAACTAATAGCACTTTCAAGAAACTCATGTGGTATGTTATGTGGTGTGTTATGCTTTAGGAGTCAATAAAAATAAACCAATAAGGAACACCATTTTGCTTTACCATTTACCTTCACTCTTTTGGTGCCCTGTGAAAAAAGCACATTCTCAAGTTATTCAGGGACATACTTTGATGTCCCAGCAAGACATGTCAGCCCTGTAGGTGAATAGCCTTACTCTCGTCTGCTTGTCTTGTATATGACCCTATTTGTTTTTCCTCAAATGAACAGTAATAAATCCAAGGCTGAACAAAATTATATTTAGTTCTCAATAACTAAAATGATATCATGTGTAAATTCTCTTAAGTAAAGGATTTGTACCTAAACATTAGTCTGAATATTTTAACATAGCAATTTAGCATTCATAATAGAGATTTTGGATACCCTTGCACGTCAGTAGAGGAGTTTTTTTCAGGAATGAGAAATGTTCTGTTTCATGAATTTTTCCATACAGCTGATTTTATTCCCTGCCAATAGGGAGGCCACACTTTTTAACAGCTCTGATGGTTGTCTTCAGTTACACGGACTGAAGTGCAGGAGTTCAGCTCTGTTGAGTACCAACACAGATGAATTTTGCAGATCCACATGCCCTCTAATTGGTTTAAAATGTCAGGTGTTCCAAGGAGAAGCAATGGAGCAGAGGTATTGGAGAACTAATTGGTATTGGGACATGAAGCTTTTCCAGGTCATTGGTTTACATTAGTCTCAGGTCAGTAGTATCTAAAATTCATTCTCTTCAATGATACCATACTTTATAAGAAATCAGGCCTGAAACAGTACTGTTTCTGCTGCCTGGTGTGTCTACCCCAAAACAAAAGTGGAACTCTCAACTTTGTTGATATTAAATGTTATTCATCTTGGAGATATTTCACTGCAACATTATAACATTGCATTTTAGGAAATGAGTCTATGCTACACAACAGCCAGTGAGGAAGGCAAGCTCCGCTAGAGATGAGGCCAGCATCAGAGCATTCAGAGCCTTCGACAAAGAGAATGTAGGGCTGTCAAACATATTACTGCTTTGTCTACTGCAAGGGAGCAGTGGCAAGTGAGCCTGACAATGGAATTTAAACCAGCTGGTACTTACTGCCTTGGCTTTCAAGAAGCTCATGGTCCTCATACAACAAGTTCTTATGTCTGTGTCCTGCTCCTGGGGTGATTTTAGCTCCAGAGATTTAGAGTTACTTTGACAATTTTGATTGCTAAAAACTTTGAGATATTTTGTCCAAGTGCAGTGGCTCACACCTGTAATCCTGGCACTCTGGCAGGTGGAAGTGGGGAGAATCCCTTCAGTACAGGAGTTTGGGACCAGCCTTAGCAAGAATGAGACCATGTCTCTACTAAAAATAGAAAAATTAGGTGGACATTGTGGTGGACACCTGTATTCCCAGTTAGGAGGCTGAAGCAGGAGGATTGCTTGAACCCAGGAGGCTGAAGTTTTTGTGGGCTACACTGATGCCATGACACTCTAGTCTGGGCAACTAAGACTTTGTTAATAATAATAATAATAATAAGTCTTTGAGAAATTTTTAGGAAAACATTTGACTCAGTTTTTCTAAGACAATAAACTCCACATGCAGTTTACATGACAAAGTGGCTCAACTTTATCTTTATAATGGAGATTTTAAAAACTACGTAGTACAATCTTATGGGGTACCTGGACGTATCTCCTTTAGATCCACTGCAGCTCCATACATTACAACAGACATGAACATGAAGCCAAGGCATATGTTCAGTAACCTCACTTCTATCTTGCACTTAACTTCTACTCCATATCAAATGACATGTTGCCTTTAAAGGTATTTCCAATGCTACAAATAAACATGTATAATAAACAGATTAAGGCATAAAATCAGATGTAGTGGGTATCTTAAAGGTGGAAAAGATTATCTAAGCTTCAACCCAGAAGTGCCTCATTTTATCTGGCCTAATGAGATTTTTTTGCCACTAATAGGACACCAGGAGGGTATTTCCATTTTAGGGAACAGCAGCATCAGAGTCAATGGTGACAGAATATAGTGAATATATTCAGGCAAATAGAGCATTTATTATTGGAACCAAGGAGTATATTGGCAATTTAATTGGAAATTGTCTAAAGTAGCCGGTGCCTATCACAGAGCACTTAAAATGACAGCCAGAAAATGTAGTTGTGAATCCATTAGGACACTATAAGCAATAGATTCCAATTCTGTCTTTGTTAATCAAAAAAGAAAAGGAGACTTTTGGAGGGACATTTGTTGCTTAGAGATTCTAAAAAAGGCTAAAATTCTAGACTCAAGAATTATCAAGAACCAAGTTATTTCTAAAGAGTAGAATATAGGAGCCAAAATTGCGGAAACAATAACATCACGAATTATCTGCTATTGTTGTTACAATATGCTACAAAAATTTAAGATATACATGCCTTGAAGAAGTAGAATTCTAACAATTTTTAATGTTTTTTAGGCAAAATGTCAAAATAATAGAAGGGTATGTCCAGTTAGTATAAATGATCCTGCTATGTTGTGATTAGCAGGGAATGGGACCTCTGTTTATAGCCTTCAGTGGTGAAGAGTTGATTTCAATAAAATATTGCCATTATGAGAGCTATCAGAGAGAAATGGTGGAGTCAAGGACAGTGCAAAAGCATTACCAAGGAGCAATTACAGGTCGATATAAAGTAAAGTTCAAAAATATTAAATATGTACTGTTCCTATCTATCTATCTACCCTGTTTCTACAGTGTCTTATTTTCAGGTGTGCTCCCAAAGATGTGCTAGGTCTTATTTTCAGGGGATGTCTTATCTTTCCTGTAAGTAGGTCTTATTTTCGGAGGATGTCTTATTTTCAGGGAAACGAGGTATCTATCTATCTATCTATGTTTAGATATATACATAGATAGTTTTCTTTTGTTTTTTTGGACAGAGTCTCACTTTGTTAACCCAAGCTAAAGTTCTGAGGCTTCAGCCTAACTTACAGCAACCTCAAACGCTTGAGCTCAAATGATCCTTCTAATAAGGCCTCCCAGAGTGCTAGGATTACAGGCATGAGCCACCACACCGAGCCCATAGATAGATCTTTAGATAGATCTTTTAAAATGTTTTACTTATCAGCATTTTATTCAATAGCTTATTTGTAAACTGTTCATTTTTGCATTTCACTTTGTTATTCTATGTATAGGGAAATCTCTTGCAAAGAAATAAATAATATTGTTACAGCAAATCTTCTCTCAAATTACCCTTACATGGGTTAAGGCACTTTAATTTTCATTTATAAAAATTCTTAGTCCAGAGGTTACCCATACATTCAGATATTCAGTGCTCCTCAAAGTATGTTGGATGCTATAGGGGTTTAAAGAATCTTGAGCACAGATGAAGTTAGCCATCAAATATAATCAGATTAGAAGAGAAAATAAAACACTGATACACTTCCAAAAGAGAATCATTACCTTATGTGACAAAAATTAGCAGAATTTCAAAGTCTAGATTGGTGTTAGGACTTCCCTTGCATTTCGTGGCTTAAAGTACTATGTGAATTAAAGCAATAAAATAGCATTTTTCTTTCTGTTTTTTCTTCCTTTTCTAAAGCATTTTTTTGCAGTATGCTGTTTGTTAAGTTCCATCCTCCTGCGTCCCTCAGTCTTATACAGCTTCACATTAGAAATCAGTTTAGACTATAAGGAGAAACACACATTTTATTTTTTAGTCATGAGACATTTATAAGAATGGTTGGACCAGGCCCTGGGGATGTGAGAGGAAAGTGGACGTTTCTTTCCCTCAGAAGTAATCTTATGAGAAGTAATTTACACAAATGGGAGCCATTCGTGAAATATAAGGCATGGAATCATTTTTTCATAAGGTTCTATATACTGTGCATATAACAAAAGAGCCTTATTTTACCTGAAACTTTTATCTGTTGGAGCTCCCTAAATATAGGAGAGTTTTCTAAAAGTAGAGTGGACAAAGTGAATGGTATAGTTGATGGTTTCTAAAAGAAGTGACTTCATGATTTATATCTTTGAGCAAATTAGATTGATGAAAAATGTAAACATATTGATGGAAAATGTAGATGTAGAATCCATCCATACATCCAAGTCAGGATGGAGAGAAACTAACGTGCAAAAATCTGCATCTCTCTGTGTTCAGAGAAAACAAAAATGGTGCTCTCATACTGTCCCTGAAAATAAGCTAATGATATTTACAGAAAAAGGGATTTTATTAATAAAGATGACTCCAAGGCTGATTATTATGCTGTCTTCAAAAAATAGAGCCTTACAATAATCAGAAATCAGCCTGGTTTTGTGTCTATCGAAAGTGAATCTTTATGGCACATGGAAAAGCTGCAGCTGTTGACAGCACAATGTGATGCCTTTGCCTCCAGAGAAGCAATTCCAAAGATAGGCTTGTTGCCAACACCATGAGCCTGTTAACACCAGAAAGTCAGGGACAAATGAGAGGTTGGTATAGTAATTACAGTGAGATCTCTGTGTCTGCTGAAAGGGCTTTTCTTTTGTTTTTTTTTTTTTTGTCATTCCCCAAGCCATTCAGTACACTTTGGAATTTTTTTGTAAATCAGTAATCGAGGTAGATGACAGATGGCAATGCTTCTTTGCTGTTGTGCTAATTGGATTATATTCACTATCTGCTTAGCTGTCAAATGCTGGGCTTCCCATTGTGCTAGAAAATGTGTTGTTTTTTTTTCCATCTATAAAGTGATGAAGATATGAAGATAATCATGTTTTAGTTCCTGAGGCACATGCATTTTGAAAAAGATACTAACAAATAGATTGTAAGGAGAAGCTGCTATTCTAATGTCTAACTCAGATCTTGACCAATGATTTTATAGGTGCTGAAATATGGGGTGTATCATCACCCAGTACTCATTCATAAGTGAATTCCCACCACACCATCGCTGCTCAAGGAACATCTGACAACCATTCGTTATAGCTTACTTTTCACTTATATAAAATCCATTCACATTTGGGCCAATGTAGCTGTTAGAAAAACCTTCATTTTTAATACTTTGTCTGCAATATTGGCATCTCTTGAACTTACCTCTCCCCTGTCCACCCAAAACAGGCTAATGACTGTTTTGCCACAGTATCTTTCACTATTCAAATACAGCAGGTGTGGGACCAGCAACCTACACCAGTTCAGGCTAAGCACCTACTGATCCCTTGACCACATTCACACCTGTAGTTCTTTTGTTTATTGCCTTTTCTTTCTCCTAAGTTACCATATTCTACAATTCTTCTCTGTGGTTCTTAAAATACAGAAATATCCAGAGGTCTCCTAAAAGCTGAGATGCACTGAGATTTTTGTCAATAATATTCTTAGTATTTTGGCAAAAGTACTAAATTCGAGAAATACATGAAGAAAAGAGATTGTCTTCATTTGCATTGCTGTCACACTGCTTTATAAGTCAAAACCCTTTTCACATGTAAATGTGGATTACATTTTGTTGGTGGAGAGAACCCCAAATTTCAATGATCTGTTTTAAAAAAAATCAGATAAGTGATCCAAATAAAGACACACACCAATGGGAAGACACCATGTGAAGACAGATATGGGGAGAGAAGGGAGAGAAGGGAGCATTGTGATGACAGAGCGGGGATCCAAATTATGCAGCTGCAAGACAAGAAACACCAAGGAATGCCAGGAACCACGCTGAGAGAGAGAGCGTGGCCCTGCTGACACCTTGGTTTCAAATTCCATGCCTCCAGAACTCTGAAAATAGTTTTTTATTGTTTTAAGTCAGTAGTTTGTGGTACCTTATTATGGAAACACTAGAAAACTAACATAGGGGAGTTGAAACTTTATGGACTTAGAAAAATTTTCTGTTTAAGATGACTGTTACATAGAATTTCTCAGGGTCCAGATACCTGAATTCAACTTCTAATAGCATCACTTGGAAGATGTGTCATTTTCAGCAAGTTATCAATCTTCAAGTGTCAGTGTCTGAGTATGTCACTTGAAGACAAGATAATCGTCAACTAATGGCATTTTTGAACTAAATCAGATTTGTGTTTATCTAAAATTAGACCTACTGTCGTTCGATCCTGAAACCCCACCACTGGGCATTTTCTCAAATGAAAAAAAGACATTTTATGATAGAGACATTTGCCCTCGAATGATCATGGTAGCTTAGTTCACAATTGCAAAGATGTGGAAACTACCTAGGTGCCCATCAACACCTGAATGGATTAATAAACTGTGGTGGATGTGTGCCATAGAACACTATTCTGCTATAAAAAAGGTGGAGATTTTGTATCTTTTAAAACAACATGGATAGATGTGGATAACTGTCTCCTAAGTATCACAGCATTTAAAAACAAGCATCACATGTACTCAGTACTAATTAGAAACCCGGTAATTAACAGCCACAGACCCACACAAGAGAAAATCTCAATTAAATTCAAGAAGGAGGGAGGTGAGGAGGGGGTTCAGTAGTTTCCTACCCAATGCGTACAATGAATGAACACATGACACACTCCCTGGGTGTGGGACACAGCTACACCTCTGACTTCAACTTTTCATGTGCAATTCATACATATAACCTGAGGTTTGTACCCTCATATTAATCCGGATAAAAAAAAATAAAAAGGCTAGCACTTTGGTGGGGTCTGAGGAAAGCCTCTAGAAATGAAAGCCCAGGAGCAAGGCAAGAGATGTGCTAACAATATCTGCATTCATATTGTATATTAAAAAATAAGCCAAACTGGGCGGCGCCTGTGGCTCAGCGGGTAGGGCGCCGGCCCCATATGCCGAGGGTGGCGGGTTCAAACCCAGTCCCGGCCAAACTGCAACAAAAAAATAGCCGGGCATTGTGGCGGGTGCCTGTAGTCCCAGCTACTCGGGAGGCTGAGGCAAGAGAATCGCCTAAGCCCAAGGATTTGGAGGTTGCTGTGAGCTGTGTGACACCACGGCACTCTACCGAGGGCAATAAGGTGAGACTCTGTCTCTACAAAAAAAAAAAAAAATAAGCCAAACTTTCTAGATGCATAAAAAATTAAGAACCAGAAGGGGAAATACCTTGACTAAGATTCTACAATGTTGTTGACAAGATTTTCATCCCCTTGACTTTCAAACCTGGTGTTACTCCCATAAATATCTTACAAGAAATGGCAGAGGGACTTCAGATGTGTAATTAAAATGACTAATCATGAATCCTATGTACTCAATTTTGATATGAGGACAATTAATGACAATTAAGGTTATGAGGGGGGAAGCAGAAAGAGGGACGGAGCGGGGGGTGGGGCCTTGGTGTGTGTCACACTTTATGGGGGCAAGACATGATTGCAAGAGGGACTTTACCTAACAATTGCAATCAGTGTAACTGGCTTATTATACCCTCAATGAATCCCCAACAATAAAAATAAATAAATAAATAAAAATAAAATAAAATGACTAATCAGCTGACCTTAAAAGATAGAGATTTTCCTACATCATCTTGCTGATAATCAAAGAAGCTTTTTATAAAGCAGAGCTTTTCCCTGAAGTGAAGGCTGAAAGGAAAGTTCAATAGGTTTTACAGATGAAAAAGAGTGAACCTGTCACTGCTAACTTCAGTTTGGGCAAGTGCACACATCAAGGAAATAGAGATCTCAATCCTGCAAACCTGAGAAGCTGAATTGTTCCAACAAACGGAATGAACTTGGAAATAGATTTTTCTCAAATTACTCATATTATACTACCATAGTATTTGTCTTGTGAGATTCCAATTGTGTGGTGCTCCATTTCTGATCTATAGGACAGTGTAGATAATAAATGGATGTTGTTTTAAGCCACTATGTTGGTGTTAATTTCTTAAGCAGAAATAAAAATACTAATGTGTGTAACTCTACAAGGTTAGAATGAGGATTATAATTCTGATTGCCTGTATGGTTTCTTTTTACTTTGTTTTCTTAATAGATTAAATATAATTGTCATGGTGACTTTTTATGTGTTAATTAAAAATGTATATTTCTAGTAAAGCCAAATATGAAAAATCATGTATTACTTTAGCAGGCAATATTTCCAAATTGTTTTTAATTTTTTCTGGCCAATAAATTTTATGGAACCACTATTTGAATTTTAAATTATTTCAATGCAATATAGGGGCAAAAATCAAATGCCCTTTGTTTATTGCCAGCAATTACAAGTGATAAATACAGAACTATTTAGAATCTCTTGAAATCTCTGTGACTTAGCCAGATCTATCAATTCTGCCCATGGAAGCAATATAAAACTGTTTATAGCTGTTCACAAATAAACACAGATAAAAAATATGTCCCTACAAATATGAGCAAAAGAAATAAAGAAAGTATTGGTACAGATCGTTGTTCAATAAAGTTAATATTGGACTTCATATGAATATACTGAAATTCTATGTGCGTATTTCCCTATAAGGAGATATAGATTCAAAATCCAATAAGAAGATTTTGCCTTTAAACTTCTGTATTTCAGATGTTGTGTGTTTAATACTGAAGGCAATAATTACTCACATTCTTTCAACCTAGAATCAATGTAAAAACCCAAGTAGGAGGCAACCACTGTGGCTTACTTTTACAATCCCAGTAATTTGTGAGGCTCAAGCAGGAGAATTGCTTGAGCTTAGGAGTTGGAGACCAATCCAGTCAACGTAAGGAGACAATGCCTCCACAAAAATTAAAAAAAAAAAAAAAGAAAAAGAAAAAAGAAAAAAAAATCAGTCAATTATGGTGGCAGATGCCTAATGTCCCAGGTACTCAGAAAGCTGAGATGGGAGAATTGCTTGAGCACAGGAGTTGGAGGCGTCAGTGAACTGTGATAGAGTTAAACTATAGTGAGAGTAGGAAGAATCATGTTCTATTAAGGCATTATAGAGTTAAGACACACTGTCTCAAAATATGAAATAAAATAAAATATATAAATAAAAGAAAGTAAAAGAAAAAATATAAGCAGAAAACGAGAATATGATAATACTGCACTGAACTGAAAATGTGACTTGGATTATGAAAACACGCAAAATCTCTTAGGTTCCTGTGATGTCAAACTTGGCCACTGATAATGCTACCCCTTCAGTAATTCACTCTTCATTCCTAGGAGTAGAAATAAAGTAAGATTAGGGGAATGTGGAATTTTTTTCACAAATGATAAAAATTACTACTTTGAACAACCATCCAGGGTAGAAAAATATAAATGTATTAATATTAAATCTATAACACTGGCAGACTATCTAGGTGTCCTGATGCTTACACATTATTGTGAATTCAAAATATCTAAAGTGAAATTAAGTTATTATCTATTTTTGCCTTGTTGCCATACAGATATATATACATATGTATATATATATATATATATATATGCATCTCCTCATTTGCAAATCGTCCATAAACAGCAGAATATTTGCTTTCAAATGGTGTGAGAGGTAGCCTCTTTCAGGAATGTGCAGTGCCTGAGAATTTCAATGTAAAATCCTAAGATAAAGTAGAGAAGCTATCTGACTTTCCTGGGGTAAGATATTCCATGGTGCCATGATATCCAACACTGCAATATTTGATTCCAAAACTTCTTTCTGAGTAGCCCCAAAACTCTCAGCATGATTCTAATTATTCAGAATAAAAGCCAGTTTTCTAGGAGAAGGTTTAATTCATAATTTCCATGTCAGAGGAATTTTTATCTAAACCTTCCAGATGTTCACGTTCTTTTGGAATATTTGAATATTATCCAAGTGAGAGCCAGAATGTGGCATAGAAATGACAACGCCATGAATCAGGAGAAAGTTTCTGTATCTGGAAGTAATAGAACATGATTCTTCCTACTCTCATACTTTTCCAAAGAAGTATTTTTTAAAATTTACAGTGAGAGAAAAGGGAAGAATTCAAATATGTAGATACATATGGCTATATACATATGTAAATAGATAGCCCTGTATGTAAATAGACATTATTTTTTTCTTTTTGTGTCTACATTAATCTAATAAAGGAAGTCTAATAAAATATCTAATGTACAAAATACTTTCTTATAAGAAAATGTGGATAAGTATATCTTAAATTATTGAAGTGATAAATCTAATTCAGGTCCGACATGCATATTTTCTATAAAACATTGCCATGAGGTAATGAAAAGTGAAAAATTAAAAAAAAATAAAAATTAAAAGAAAAACAATAGTAAAGGGTTTACAACCACACAAAGAACCTGGCTTCCTATTCCATTATTACCATCTATTTTTAATTTTGTGATATTATCTATATTGCTGTAGTACATGACTTCTCCAGGCCAAAGCTTTAAATATTTTGAGGTAATATTTAAATGACATTATTTATTTATTCATTTATTTTATTTTATTTTTTCAAAAGAATTTTTGTTATCAAGTCAAATACACATAGATCATGAATACATTTATGCATATGTGGGGTACAATGTGTTGATTTTTTTTAATACAATTTGACATGATTAGATCAAACCAATCAACATAGCTTTCACCTCATTTACTTGATGATTGTGTTAAGACATCTATGTTCTGCACTTGACAGATTTGACTTGCACCCTTGTCATATGCTCCATAGGTGTAGTCCCGCCTTTAACCCTTCCTCTGTCAAACCTCCCCCCTCCCATCCCTTCCTGTTTCATTTATCTCCTTCATCCTGGACTATAGTTGTGTTTTGTGTTTTTTTTTTTTAGGTTAAAGGTTACCTTTTATTTATCATTGTTTTTTTTTTTTTATTAAATCATAGCTGTGTACATCAATATGATCATGGGGCACCACACACTTGTTTCATAGAATATTTGACACATTTTCATCTCATTAGTTGACATAGCCCTCCTGGCATTTTCCTAGTTGTGTTTTATCTTTCAGAAGAAAGTGTGAGTAAATATAACTATGTTTCATAGAAGTACCGAGTACATTGGATACTTTTTCATCCATTCTTGAGATACTTTATTCAGGAGAATATGTTCCAGATCCCTCCATGTAAACATGAAAGAGGTAAAGGCTCCATCTTTTTTAAGGCTGTACAGTATTCCATGGTATAGATATACCACAATTTATTAATCCATTCATGGGTCGATGGGCACTTGGGCTTCTTCCATGACTTGGCTATTATGAATTGAGCTGCAATGAATAATCTAGCTCAAATATCTTTTTTGCAAAGTGATTTTTGGTCTTTTGGATATACACCTAGTAGAGAAATTGCAGGATCCAACAGCAGGTCAATTTTTAGATCACTGAGTGTTCTCCAAACTTCTCTCCAAAAGGAATGTATTAGTTTGCATTCCCACCAGCAGTGCAGAAGTGTTTCCTTTTCTCTACATCCACGCCAACATCTGTAGTTTTGGGATTTTTTATATGGACTACTCTTACTGGAGTTAGATGGTATCTCAAATTACAGGCCAATATCTCTAATGAATATTGATGGAAAAATATTCAATAAGAGCCTAGCAAACAGAATCTAACAACACATCAAACAAATTATACACCACGACCAGGTGGGTTTTATCCCAGACTCTCAAGACTGGTTCAATATAAGTAAATCTATAAATATAATACATCGCATAAACAAATTAAAAAAAAGCTTTTGATAATGTCCAACATCCTTTTATGATCAGAACACTTAAGAAAATAGGTATAGAAGGGACATTTCTTAAACTGATAGAGGCCATCTACAGCAAACCTACAGCCAATATTATATTGAATGGAGTAAAATTGAAAACATTTCCACTCAGATCAGGAGCCAGGCAAGTTTGCCCACTATCTTCACTGCTATCTAACATTGTAATGGAAGTCTTAGCCATTGCAATTAGGCAAGAGAAGGCAATCAAGTGTATTCATATAGTGTCAGAGGAGATCAAACTTTCACTTTTCACAGATGATATGATCATATACCTAGAAAACACCAGGGACTCAACCAAAAAACTCTTAGAAGTGATCAAGGAATACAGCAGTATCTCAGGCTATAAAATCAAATGACATTATTTATAATATGCCCACTATTGGCACAAATTAGTATTATGTTAGATAAAATTATATGGAAATGATAATACAATAATTGAATGTTAAGTTAGCTTCCCTTGAAGCTTGACATCAAATAAAAAGAGACATTTCACTCTTTATCTTATCCACCATGCTATCTTGTGTGATATTTAGCATTTTCTATTATTTCTTAAAAGTGTCATCTTCTTTCTACTGGAGTATGAGTACAGGCATAATTTATTTGATTTATATGTTATCCTTCATTGCTGTCTACATGTATTATCCCACATGTGCATTACGAGGTGGTGAATAAATGAATTCATTCAATAGATAATTTGTGAAAATATGAGATGATCCAAGTTGTGGTATATGCTAATAATCAAGCAATGTTAAGCAACACAGAAGGAATTCCTATCATTCCTGAAATGAGAGTTTTAATATATAACTAAACAGGGCGGCGCCTGTGGCTCAAGGAGTAGGGCGCCGGTCCCATATGCTGGAGGTGGCGGGTTCAAACCCAGCCCTGGCCAAAAAAAAAAATAAAAAACCACACAAAAAAAAATATATATATATAACTAAACAAAAGCAAATAAAACTACCAATAACATTAAAACAGCTCTTAGCCTTCTCTTCTAATATGCATTTTTTATCTCCTTTAGAAATTACAGAGATGAGAAATACATGATATACTGTTGAGGAAGGAAAGACATTGGAAAAAAAAGAAAGTGCTCATGTAGAGAAGGGCAGAGGACAATAGGATGTTCTCTAGCACTAACTGCCTGGGTTTCCATTTTGGTTCTTTCATTTCACCATTTGTTTGACTTTGGCCAACATATTTAATCTTGTAATCTTTTAGTTTCCTTAAAATAATAAAATTAATGTAAACAAGTAATAATCTTGCATATTTCTCAGATTATCAGTCTTGGGAATGTTCACTTAATTGACTCCTTTTTTTAAGATGTGTATGCACTAATCTTGTAACCTCATATATCTAAATATCTTCTCCAGATAGCCACTATGATTTGGTAGAAGCAGTAGCCAGTTGTTGGCTATGTCTAATATTCAAAACAGCTCTTGATATTTGATAGAATTTTTTAAAAATCCAGAGTTATATTTTGTGGGTTTTAAAATTTAATTTGGGTTTACTTATTGAAATCCCATTATGACCAAGCTATAGAGAAAAAGATCTTCCTAAAAAGGCTAAATTTATTGTATTAATATTAAATATATGATGACAATAATTAATAAATATTATTCTATTATTAAGCATCCCAAATCCAGACTATAAATTTTATATGGGTACAAATCAGAAATGAGACTTCTCCCCTGTAAGCATTCCCCAGTGCGTTCTACTAAATAATAGTGACTTTGGTATTATATGTCATATAGTGTGGAATCCATGTTTCAGGGCTATGCTGAGTTTTAGAGGTTCATTACGTAGATATTAATCTGAGCTCTTTTACAGAAAAGTAATCCCTGTATTTAATAAACATTTTGTCTAATTTAGCTCGAGTGATTAAATAAAATTAAAACAGTCAATTATTCCTGAAAATATTTACTTAATTATAGCAAACTTTTAAAAATATTTTTTTTGGGATATTGTAATGCCTTGAATCTGAGCTCTTTAAAACAAAAAACTTATTTCATCTTTTTAAAATAATTGCTAATGAATCTCTATAAAAAAGTGAAGATAATATCCTGATAACCTTCTTATGTTTTAAAATTTATTTTAGTAATTAGGGTATTAAATAAATATAATTATTCTACTGAACAGATGTTGAAAGTTTTGTCATAGTTTAGCACAGCTTTATTGAGGTATAATTGACAAATGAAAGTTTTATACAAAGTGTACAAAGTGAAATCTTAATTGTGAATACAGTGTGAAATAATTTTCGTAATAAAGCTCATTAACAAATCTATATCCTTGAGATCTACTCTCTTAGCCAATTTTAAGTATGAAATACATTATTATTAACTACAGTAATCATGCAGTATGTTATAACTCCAGAACTTCTTTGTTTTATAACTGCAATTTTGTATCTTTTGATCAGCATCTTTCTATTTTACCCACCACTGACCCCTGGTAGTGAAGAGGACATGTGGGAATACTTAAAGGAAGAGTCATATCTTGATTTACTTGCATTACTAGTAATGATTTTATAAGCTTGAAACAATATTCAATTATTAGGTTGTAAGTAGATTAGAAATTAGATTAGGAAGAGGATTGCAAAGAATGGACAAAGGGAAAACAGTGATAAGAGGAATTGATTTGGAAGAAATTTCCTGGCTTTGAGCGCAAAGCACGAGACCTCATACTTTGGTATTCTGAAGCCTGGCTTGGTGAATATCCCGCCTACCCCCCACTGCTGCCATGCGGGGACATTCTCTGCATGGGCAGGGCTGGTGCTTCAGGAGAATGCTTTTAGGGAAGTTAAGAATGCAAAACTTTAAGCCTTGTTGAACACTGTGAGAATTGCTCCGATCCAGTTAAGGAGGTGAAGTATTTCTTTTCTTCTGTTACCTTAATTTGGCCAGAGGAGTCTATCTGTCTGGACACAAGGCTTTCAAAATATTAAAAAAATCACATCTGTGATTTATGACTGTGTGTCAGCTAGGGTTTTTTCCTTGATATCAAGCTCCTAACTGTTTACCTTTTCTAGACTGTGTTTATGTTAAGATCACAAATACCTTAAAACAATAAAAAGTAGCAAGTAAATCCATACAATTAATGTAGTTAGTTAAAGAATTAGTCTAGTTAATAGAAATGCAAGCACAGCAAGAACCATGACCGGATTGTTTGACTTGCCTTCATGAGATTTATGATTGTGACACTGATGTATGAAATAAATACAGAGCTAGCCTGATACTTGAGATGGCTACTGGAGGCCTCACGAAGAAGGGTGTGAAGCCTCCAGAATCCTTGCTGATCTTAAAACTATCTTTTTATCTGTGTCGATTATTCTCTATGACTTTTCTAATAATTTTCCGTAGGTGTTGCTCGCCCTACGAGGCCACTAGGAAGGAGACCTATAGCATGTTGGGACAGGTTCCCCAATATGGTAGCCCCCTTTCTACTCTTTTTTTTTATGTTAAGTTTTTTCGATTCCACATATAAATGAAGTCATGCTGTATTTGTCTTTCATTTCACTCTGCATAAAGTCCTCTGGTTTTAGCATGTCACAAATGGAGGGATTTATTTCTTCTTAAAGACTGAATCATGCTACATTGGTGTATGCTTATGTATATGCACATGTATTCATAGGGACATATATATTTATATAAATGTACACACACACATACATATATAAAGAGACAGAGAAAGGTAGACAGAGATAATCCTAACTTACAATAGATCAACAGAACATTTTTTGACTCTATCATGGCCTGAAAGAAACACGGATTCAAAAAAAACATACCTCAGTATAGTATTTAATATATTACATGATATACTCAACATTTTATTATAAAATTGGCTTTGTGTTAGATGATTTTTCCCAAATGTACGCCAATTGACATGTTCTGAGCACACTTAAGGTGAGCTAAACCAAGCTACAATGTTTGGTAGGTTAAGTATATTAAATGCACTTTTAACTTAGGAAATTTTCAACTTAAGATGTATGACGCAGGATGATTAAGTTCCTGACCTGGTCCTAGAAAAAGAGGTAGGTCACTGATTATCACTACAATCACCTTCAAAATACTCACCTTGGCCATTTACTGACTGTACTTAATCAATTACTATCTTCAATATCTCTTCCACCACAGTTCAAAATATCACTATCTTTCTTGGACTTCTCCAGTATTTTAAGCGATCCTCTGACTTTCACTCTTGAGTCACCTACATTATACTTTTTTTTTAACTTTCCAAACATATCACTAAAAAAAAAAAAAAAAAAAAAAAAGAATTTTAAAAGCTTTCATCATAATTACTAGTGCAATTTAGATTCTGAAAAATAGACCCCTATATACTGGGTGCTGGCTTATCCCCCACATGTCACGTTCTACCATTTTTTTCTTTATTATTTTTAGTATAACTGCATTAACTTTTCTATTCCTTAAATGTATGAAAATTGTTACTGATTTAGGTCTTTGTGCCACATTTTCTCTGTACTGGGAAACCCCCCCACACACACACAGACCAATGTATGCCTCTTTCCTTTGTATTTCCTTTGCTTATCATTACTTGATGACCCACATTAAAGTATTAAATGTCTGTACCTACCTATTGCTATTACAATATACTATTTACTTTATCTTTGTAATCATTATTATTTTATTTAATTTCTGTGTGTGTGTTTTTCATCTCATTCTGTCACCCAGACTGGGATATAATGGCATCATCACAGTTCACATACCCTTGAAACCCTGGGTTCAGGCAGTCCTCTCACCTGAGCCTCCCAAGGAGCTAGGACCACAGGTGTACACCACCACACCCTATTATTTTATTTATTTTTTTCAGGTTTTATCCACATAGGAGTGTCACTGTGTTACCCCAAATGGTCTTAAACTTCCAGCTTCATGTGTCTTGTCCTGTCTTGACCCTTCAAAGTGCTGTTGTTACAGGCATGAATTACTATGCAGGCCCCATTATTATTTAAAATCACCTTCTTGATTTGATTACTTCTTTATAATTTCTACCTTGTCTTAGGTGTCATGTCTTGGCATGACAGACTTTACCTGCCTGCCTTTCTATCATAAGCATAGAGAACAATACCTAATGTATAATAACACTCAAAACTTATGTGTTAAATATTAATTTAGCTAAGTCATGAATGGACTTTCAAGTCTTCTTCCAGGTTCAAGAGCTAAAGTAACAACCTGTCATTAAGAAAAGACTGTGGCTCAGTGAGTAGGGCCCCGGCCCCATATGCTGAGGGTGGCGGGTTCAAACCCAGCCCCGGCCAAACTGCAACAACAAAAAAATAGCCGGGCGTTGTGGCGGGCGCCTGTAGTCCCAGCTGCTCGGGAGGCTGAGGCAAGAGAATCGCGTAAGCCCAAGAGCTGGAGGTTGCTGTGAGCTGTGTGACGCCACGGCACTCTACCCGAGGGCGGTACAGTGAGACTCTGTCTCTACAAAAAAAAACCCAAAAAACTAAAAAAAAAAAAAAAAAAAAAAGAAAAGACCTTCAAATTTCAATTTTGCAATCCCTGGTAATCTTGCTATTAATTTCAAGATATATTTTATGAACTTAATTAATTTAAAGAAATTTTGAAATAATGTACATCTATCAGCAGAAGTAATACAAAGGAATCCCTTGTAGCTTTACTCAGTATCTCCATTGATAACATATCAGAAAACTAAGGTATAACAAGAATATTCACATTGAATCTGTCAAGGCGCAGATTAGTTCCATCATTGTTATGACCCCTTGGAGTTGCCCTTTTTTAGTCACATCCCCTTAACTTATCCATGCACCCCAGTTTTAGTCCCTTGTAACCTCTAAACTCTTCTCCTTTTCTAAATTGTGGTCATTTAAAAAATTTTGTATAAAAGGAATAATACAGCACATGAGCTTTACTTTTTCTTTTTTACACTCAGTATAATTCTCTGGAGATTCATCCAAATTGTTCCTTGAATTAATTTTTTTTTCTTTTGATTTGCTGATAATTTGGATGCAGCAAGTTGATTTAACTATTTATCTGTTGAAGGATATGTGTGCTTTTTTTATTTTCTTTTTTAGCTTGGGAGTTATTTCCAATACTGATGCTGTGAACACTTGTGAATAGGTTTTTATGTTTAATATTATTTTGCATTTATTTGAGATATATGCCCAGAAGTGCAATTGCTGGGTTAGATGACATCAGCACAATTAGTTTTCAGCAGAATTGTCAAATAGTTTTTAGAGAAGCTGTACCATTTTCCCTCCCCACTAACATTGTATTAGTGATCTAGTTTCTCCAGGTTCTTGCCAGTTTTTTTGTGTTTACATGTGCAGTAGAGCTTCCATAGTTGACCATTTCCTTGAGTTTACCTCATTTTCACAGAGTGGACATGTACCATAGGTATAGATAATAAAGTAGGTCTAGTTCCTTGTGTTGATCACCTCCATATTTTGACCAGCTTGTTACAGTCCTTTGAGAGGTCAATTTACAGAGGTGTGTATGAATATCTAGATACGCATGTGCATATATGTAGATATGTGTATGTAAGTATTTTGGCCATTCTGATGAATGTGTGGTAATATCTCATTATGCTTTTATTTTGCCTTTGCCTAATGGTTAATGATGACAAACATTTTGTCATCTGCTTATCTGCAATCTGTAAATCTTCACTGGTGAAATATATTTTTAGGTCTTCGGTGCAGTTTCTGGTTGGATTGATTTTTTTTTCATTTTTGTGGAGTTTTGTGGGTTTTCAAATTATCAAGATACTGGGACTTTATGACATATGTGGTTTGAGAATACTTTACCTCAGTATATAGTTTTGTCTTTTCATCTATTTCACAGGGTCTTACAAGAGTTAAATTTTGAGTACTTACACAATTTATCAATTTTTCATTTTATGGATCACACTTTGCTGTCACTCCTTTGCCTAGCCCTAAATCCAGGAGATTTTCTCTTGTATTTTTGTTTGCTTCTCTTTTCCAATATTTCTATTTTATGCTTAAGTCCATTACTCATTGGGAGTTAATTTTTGAATACATTATAGACTTGAGGCCAGGAATGGTGGCTCATACCTGTAATCTTAGGACTCTGGGTGGCTGAGACAGGTGGATTGCTTGAGCTTACTTCAAGACCGGAGAGACCCCTCTCTACTAGAAATAGAAAACCTAGCTGGGCATTGTGGAGGACTCCTGTCATCCTAGATATTTGGGAGGCTGATGAAGGAAGATCACATGTGTCCAAGAGTTTGAAGTTGCTATTAGCTATGAAGCCCGCACTCTACCCAGGGCAACAGAATGGGACTTTTTCTTTAAAATAAATAAATAAATAATAATAATAATGTATGAACTTTAAGTCAAGGATTTTTTTTAACTTTTGTTTTTATATTGTTTGATGTGTATTTTATTCAAGCTTTTAATTTTTTCTTGGCTGTAGATGTCTAATTGCCCCCACCATTTCTTAAAAAGGCTATCTTTCCACCACTGAAACACTGTTACACTTTTGCCAAGTTCAGTAGGATTTTTTTGTTTGTGTCTATTTCAGAGTTCTCTATAGTGTTGTATGGATCTATTTGTCTATGCTTCAACCAATATCACACATTCTTAATTACAACAGGTGTATAATAAGTCTTAAAACCAGGTACGGTGACACTTTTCATTTTACTCTTTTTTTTCTTCCTTTTTCTTTTTCTTTTCTTTTCTTTCTTTCTTTTTGTTTATACAGAGTCTCACTCTGTTGCCTAGGCTAGAGTGCCATGGAGTCGGCCTTGCTCATAGCAAACTCAAACTCTAGGGTTTAGGTGATCCTCTGGCCTCACCCTCCATAGTAGCTGGCCATAGGAACCTGCCATAACACCTGGCTAGTTTTTTCTATTTTAATGGAGATGGGTGTGTGTGGGGGGTCTCACTGTTGCTCAGGTTGGTCTCAAACTCGTGAGCTCAAGTGATCTTCTCACCTTGGCCTCCTGGAGGGCTAGAATTACAAGATGGGCATGAGTCACTAGGCCCACCCATTCTTCTTTACAAACTGCTTTACCTTGTTCACACACTTTGTCTTTCTATATTCATATTTACATCCATAAAAGTGTTGCTAAAGATTTGGTAGGAATTCTGTTAAATCTGTATATCAGTTTGTACAGAACTGAAATCTTTATTTTGTTATTTTCTAATTGAGAAACTATTTCAATTAATTTGAATAAATTTTGTAGGAACCTTTTAGTGTTAGAATATGTCCATTGGTGCTGGGTGAACTGGCTGGCAACCTGTAGAAGACTGAAACTGGACCCACACCTTTCACCATTAACTAAGATAGACTCTCACTGGATGAAAGATTTAAACTTAAGACATGAAACTATAAAAAATTCTAGAAGACAGTGTAGGGAAAACCCTTGAAGAAATCTGTCTGGGCGAGTATTTTATGAGGAGGACTCCCCGGGCAATTGAAGTAGCTTCAAAAATACACTTCTGGGACCTGATCAAACCAAAAAGTTTCTGCACAGCCAAGAACACAGTAAGTAAAGCAAGCAAACAGCCCATAGAACGGCAGAAGATATTTGCAGGTTATGTCTCCAACAAAGGTTTAATAACCAGAATCCACAGAGAACTCAAATGTATAACCAAGAAAATAACAAGTGATCCCATCGCAGGCTGGGCAAGGGATTTGAAGAGAAACTTCTCTGAAGAAGACAGGTGTACGGCCTACAGACATATGGAAAAATGCTCATCATCTTTAATCATTAGAGAAATGCAAATCAAAACTACTTTGAGATATCATCTAACTCCAGTAAGATTAGCCTATATCACAAAAATCCCAAGACCAGAGATGTTGGCGTGGATGCGGAGAAAAGGGAACACTTCTACACTGCTGGTGGGAATACAAATTAATACATTCCTTTTGGAATGATATATAGAGAACACTTAAAGATCTAAAAATAGATCTGCCATTCAGTCCTATAATTCCTCTACTAGGAATATACCCAGAAGACCAAAAATCACATCACAACAAAGATATTTGTACCAGAATGTTTATTGCAGCCCTATTCATAATTGCTAAATTATGGAAAAAGCCCAAGTGCCCATAAATTGTGGTATATGTACACCATGGAATATTATGCAACCTTAAATAAAGATGGAGACTTTACCTCTTTCAGATGTTTATGTGGATGGAGCTGGAACATATTCTTCTAAGTAAAGTATCTCAAGAATGGAAGAAAAAGTATCCAATGTACTCAGCCCTACTATGAAACTAATTTATGGCTTTCACATGAAAGCTGTAACCCAGTTACAACCTAAGAATAGGGGGAAGGGGGAAGGGAGGGGAGGGAGGGGGGAGGTGGGTAGAGAGAGGAGGATTGGTGGATTACACCTGCGGTGCATCTTACAAGGGTATATGTGAAACTTAGTAAATGTGGAATGTAAATGTCTTAGCACAATAACTAAGAAAATGCCAGGAAGGCTATGTTAACCAGTGTGATGAAAATGTGTCAAATGGTCTATGAAATTAGTGTATGGTGCCCCATGATCACATTAATGATACCATTTTGGGGATGGGGAAAATGTGGGACCTGGTAAAAGTCCTGAGTCTCCAGTAGAGCACACCTGACAGCAGCACATTAGGAGCAGGAGGAGTGTCTGGTGACTCCTGGATGGAGTGTAAGTCCAGGCTGCCCAGGTCTCCACTGACACCTAGGGGAGAGGTCATTGCTGCGCATGGTGATGAAAGATCGGACTCCCTGCTTAAAGTCTCTGACATGACATCACTATGTTTCAGGTCTGGGATGCCTCCTCCCTGCCTGGGAAAAGTAGAGGTTAGACTGCAGGATAGACTGCAGGCCTTTGTGAGTGTGAGCCAGGGTGGAGCCACAGTGATTTCCTGCTTTGCTTCACTGGAGCATATTGCCTATGTTTTTGATTTGTGAGGCTTTCACTTTATAAATACTTTGATTAGGACAACAAGCTTTTGTTGGACCTTATATTTTGCCTTTACCTTACATTCCGGAGCTGTGTTCTTCAATTCCAAATCTGAAATACCTGAGACCAAAAGACACCCTCGAGAACCACCCAGAATTTACTTCCTTGGATCCTGGATTGACTTGTCAGTCTGATTCCTTCCTTCTCCCCTCTTCCGACTCTTCCTATGTTTGTTTTATCTATAATGGCTAGGTTGTACTTAGTGAGGAAAGTAGGAAAAATCATAACACATTTATTTTAACTTCTTGGAAAGAGTACACCTAATTTTATACTGCTAATTATTGAGTATTCTTAGGTCATGTATACAAACTTTCATTATACAAAATAAAGATTTTTCCATGAATGTTGGCATCACACGGAAGCCAGAAGTTATCATTATATTCTCAAACATGTCTTAACTTTGTCATTCATGAGTTATATATTTATTTTTGTAATTCTCATCACTTGACATTTTTAATTAAAGTTCTTGTTAAAGCATGTGCAGCATCTGCTATCTACTGTATTAGACTCCCTGTTCCTTGAGATTTTGCTTATACTTAGAACACTGCTCCAATGCCTTATATAAGAACATTACTTTCACATTTTTCCGAGTAAATGAGTTGTTATTTTCACATTTTTCTGAGTAAATGAGTTATTTGTGCTTGCTGACTATTCATCAGATTGTATAAAATGCTGAACTTTTTAGATCACTTATATTCAAAATTTCTTGTATGAAGATAATAGTTGGGTACAGTAATTCCCTTGGTATACAGGGGGAATTGGTTCCAGCACCTCCTGCAGATACCCAAATCTGAAGAGTTTCAAGTTTCTCACATAAAATCGTATAGTATTTGCAGTGTTTTATGCACAATCTCCTGCATACCTTAAATAACCTGGAGATCTCTTATAATAGTCAATACAATGTAAATTCTATGTCAATAGTTTTTATATTGTATTGTTTACGGAGCAAAAACAAAGGGGAAAAAGTCTTCATATATGCGGTACAGCCATAGTTGTTTTTCCAAATATTTTCAGTCTTCTGTTGGTTGAAGCTCCCAATGTGGAACTCATACATAATGGAGGGTCAACGGTATATTTAAATGGGTAGTACTTCTTTGAAATAGTTTAAGAGTAATTTTGGAGCTATCCATGCTAAACATTATTTCTATTGCAATTCTTCTGTTTCCTTTTGGAAAGCTTGCCATTGTTCTCTCTCAGACATACTTCGTGGATTCTAGTTCAGGCTTAATTAAAAACAATACGTTTCAGTTAGTCAGTCTAAGGCTAAAAATATAATTATCTGTAATTGCACAGAAAACAGACTACTGAAACAAACAATATTGTTGGGATGAGAATTTGATTAGCTCATTTGTGTGCTTTACCACTACCAAACAATCGTAATTCACAGACTTTTGTCATAAAACTTAAATGAAGTCTTAGTATTTTAGTTAAATAAATAAAAGATATTTACTTTTTTCATTTTATATTCAAATCAATTGCTATGTTTTCCTGTACAGGAGCATTGAATCTGATTTCAGTTTTATCAAGGTATTCTATCTTCCTACTTCTCAATTTTCTAGTGTTTGAAGTAGAGATGGCAATAATATCTGCCCATATTTGCTCAGTGGTAATATTGCAACTGAGGAAATTCACCTGAAAACAATTTCTAAGTTTTGGAACTACTACACTGCCTACTTCTGCATCGATTTGCAAATGTTAAAATTCTTAAGAGAAGTATGTTATTGTGTCGGAAGGTAGGGCCGTCTTTAACTTGAGGTCATTTTGCCAAACATTGTACCAGTGGGGACGAGCATGTTACAGCTACATAGTAAGTCAAGTCAAAGCGCAGTTATAACTTCATTTACCTACCAGTCATTTAACCTAAATACAGATCTGATGTTTAGTGAGGAGACATAAAACAGCCATACTTGTTGCTAAATATTGAAAACTGTCCAAACCACTTGAAAGTAGCCTTCCAAATATGGATCCTTGCCTGCCACCTTTACCACTTCCATTTAAAACACCGTAAAGGTTAACTCTGTGTCATCAGGAGATTTCTTCTCTTGCTTCGGTGCTAAGGCAGCTTCTGATCTGATAACGGTACTTCATTAACTATGTTGACACTTCCTCTTTCTTAAATCTTTTTTTTTTATTAATATTAAATCATAGCTGTGTACATTAATGTGATCATGGGGCACCATACACTGGTTTTATAAACAGTTTGACACATTTTCATCACACTGGTTAACATAGCCTTCCCGGCATTTTCTTAGTTATTGTATTAAGACAATTATATTCTACATTTACTAAGTTTCACATGTACCCTTGTAAGATGCACCACAGGTGTAATCCCACCCATCCCCCTCCCTCTGCCCATTCTCCCCCCTCCCTCCCATCCCTCTCCCTCTTCCCCATATTCTTAGGTTATAACTGGATTATAGCTTTCATATGAAAGACATAAATTAGTCTCATAGTAGGGTTGAGTACATTGGGTACTTTTTCTTCCATTCTTGAGATACTTTACTAAAAAGAATATCTTTTTGAAGACAGAGGACTAAAGGTTGGATTCAATTGTATTTAACCTTAAACTTGATTGATCTTATTGAGGGAAGGGATAGAACGGGCTAAACTTCTAAATCTGAGTTTCATTTTACCTCTGGTGTCTGTATCTTTCCCTCTTCAATGTCTGTATCTAGAGATCAGCTGTGCTGGACTGACACCGTAGGGCTTGGCACTCTCTGCTTTCTGGTCTGCCAATACCTTGCTGGCTTCTTATTAACTCGTATTTATCCTTTTCCAGATTCATAGTGCCTCTGCCAGGAAGCCTCCCTGACACCCAGACGAGACTGGGTGGCAGTCCTCTGTGTGCTCATACCCTCATTCACTTATACCTTTACGTGTTTGTCCTCCCCACTGTAACGGCTGAGCTGCCCACACATCTCTCCCTCTGAATTCCATCTTCCTTAGGGCAGGAATTGTGCTTTGATGAGCTCGTTTCATGTAGTTCATGAAGAAATAAATGCATGAGTAAAATCACTGTACTGAAGTTCACTTTATAGCATGTTCTCTTCTTAACCGTTTAAATATTTTATTGTGGTTAATTTTTGGTTGGTTGGTTGTTTTCAACAGTTTTGGCCGGGGCCAGGCTTGAACCCACCACCCCTGGTATATGGGACCAGGGCCCTACTCCTTGAGCCACAGGCACGGCTCATTAATTTTTGTAAGACAATGAATTGAGACTCGGAAAAAGACACTAACCTGCCCAAGGTCATAGAGCAATACTCCTTGTACGTGAATGGGAGTATATGTGACATTAAAGCCCTATCCTTGCCGAAACATCTCATTGCATCGTACAGATAGGTAAATCTATTCTTCCCATTAAGTCACTGGGTATTCATGGCTCACTGAGCAGGTCGTATTAATCTCTGGCTTGGTTCTTTCCCTTGAACAGCTTGTCTCACGTGAACCCTAGCAAGCAAGGTTTTGTTGTGGACCTAGTTATCAAATTCAAAATTCTCTGAAGTTTTAAATTCTCCATGACATTAGTTTAAAAGCCTGAGATTGCTGCTTATGAAAGCTTTATGATTTTATTTACACTTTCTTTAGCTATATGCCGTGTCTGCGTTATTTTTTTCCTCAAAGGTTTTGCTGTCTCAAGCATTTTATGATTTCCATTATTCTCGCAGAGGAATTATAAAAAGAGTGCGGTGCTTTCTCCTCCCCTAAATACAAATCATCTTCCCTATTCTTCTCTTTAACCTGGACTTAATCTGGATTGAATTGAAAATAAAAGAAAACAGTTCTAAATTCTGTCTGGTATACCTATGATCTCTTTTTAAAATTTTGTTATTTCCCTTATTTCTGCTCTGTATATAGCTTCTTGTCAACACTATAAAACACCTCTCACAAACTTAGGCAGATAGATTTCCAGGTTGGAAAACGACAGAGACTTGTCTTAACAATTCCCAGTTCAATTTCTGACTAAATTGCTTCCTAATAGGATAATTGTGGGAAATTCATTTTATCTAACTAAGCTCTAGTTTACTCATCTAGTAATAAAAACTAGAAATAATAATACTATTCAGTTCCCGGGGTTGAAAGGAAGACTACATTGAGAAATATATGTAATTTGCTGGGCAACATTTGTAAGAAATTAATAGTTATTATCCCCTTGCCTTCCACTTTCACTTTGCAGAATTGCCTCTTTCCTTGAAAATTCTCATGTGAACTACCATTTTTTATTTTCTAAATATTTGTGGAATCGTTCAAAATCAACATTGCAATTTAGAAGACAAGAGAAGAAAAACTGTTTTGCCAAGTGCTGTAGGGAAGAAAGTGAGTTACATTTCATCACTTCTCATTGTATCCCAATGCTATGGAGAAAAGACCGTCTAAGCTTCACATTATAGATATGCTAAAAAGATGAGACGTAGCAGGGATTGTACCTGAAAGCAAAGCAGGAATTCAGAAACTGAATTTCGGAAAGCAAAGCAAGAACTATCCCTTTATTAGGGAAAACTTCCACTTGTTCTCAATATATGCTGTAACTATGAGAACTCAAGGAAAGAAATGTTTCTACAATTTAAAGGAGGGCAAAAAATCTAACTAAGCCAACAGTGTCCTAAACTAATAAGATCAGAATTATTTGAGAAATAATCTGTCATTAATCTTAATAATCCAAAAAGAAGGGTTTTTAAATTATATATGTTTTATTTTTGCATTTTTGATATGGTACAGATTCATGTAGAAAGGGAATGAAAAACAGTAGTTTGTGATGGAAAGACGCACAAAAAGTAAATGAGGTTGCATCAAACTAAAAAGTTTTTGCTCCATCAACAAAATGAAAAGCTCACCTATGGCATGCGAGAAAATATTTTTAAACCATATATTTCATGCAGTTTCATACATATTTTCCAAAATATATAAGGGATGCATAGAACTCAATATTAAAAATTAAATTTAAAAACTTTACAAATAGGTAATATTTGTTTTATAGTGCCTGGGTTCATCCACATAACATAACGACCTCCAGCTCTCTTCATGTCGTTGCTAGTGACAGGATTTAATTTTCATTTGGCTTGAGTAATATCCCATTGGGTATCTTTGCCATATTTTCTTTATGCATTCGTCTGTTGATGAACATTTAGGTTGATTGCGTATGCTGGCTATTGTGAGTAGTGGGGCAAAAACATGGAAGTACAGATATCTCTTTGTGATATCACATGCTCTCATCTGGATTTCATCCGGATTCCATGAAGACAGAAAATAGATTGATGGTTACCAGAGGCTGGTGGGGTGGGAAGGGGGAGAATGGAGAATGCAGAGGCTGATTAATGAGTAAAAAATACAGTTAGAAGGAATAGGCCTTAGTGTATGATAGTCAGTAAAGTATCTATAGTTAACAATAATATATTGATATTTCCAAATAACAAGACAAATTCAAATGCCCCTAATATAAAGAAAAGATAAATGTTTCAGGTGATAGATATATAAAACCTTTATTTGATCATTACATATTATATGAATATATCAAAATACAAATGTAACCCCAAAATATGTACGACTGTTATGGATTGATAACAAAATAGAAAAAAAAATAAGCAATGGACCTGGATAGGCTGAGCTGGATGGCTTATGACTGTAATCCTAGCACTTAGGGGAGATGAGCTGGGAGGATTCCTTGAGGTCAGAAGTTCAAGACTAGATGGAGCAACAGAGCAAGACCCTATCAGTAAAAAAAAAAAAAAAATACTAACTGGATGTGATGACAGTTGCCCTTAGTCCTAGCTACTTGGAAGGCTAAGGCAAGTGATCAATTTACCACAGGAGTTCAAGGCTGCAGTAAGCTATGAATGCACCACTGCATTCATAGGGTGACACATTGAAAATGAGACCTATACCCTACTAAAAGTTAAAGATATGGAAATTTCCCAAAAGGGGGTATACATATGGACAACGGAAAATATATTCATCAAAAGACACTCAATATCATTAACTTCAGGGAAATGGTAATCAAAACTACAATGATGTATCACCTCAGCTTATTGCTCTTAGGATGATTATGATAAAAAGACAAAAGAACGGTATTGGCAGGAGTGTGGAGAAAAGGCTTATACAATGTAATGTATAATGTAAATTAGCGCATTTATGTGGACAATAGTATAAAGTTTCCTCAAAAAATTAAAAATAGAATGATCATGTTATTGAGCAATCTACTTTTGGGGTATGTATCCAAAAGAAATAAAGTCTAACTCTCAAAAAAAACATCTGAACTCCTATGTTCATTAAAGCTTTATTGAGAATAACCAAGATGTGGAAACAACTTTAATGTTTATCAACAGATGAATGAAATATACTTATATTTTAATATATATATAAATTACATATAGGTATATATCACACATTTATACACACACCTACATATACACACAATATTTTCTTTGTTTGCCTCAATAAAGAGGGAAATTCTGTCATATGCAACAACACAGATGAGCTGAATGTCATTATGTTTCATGACAAAAAAAACAAAACAAAACAAAAAAACAGAGATAGAAAGACAAATACTGCATGGACTCATTTATATAATGTTTTGAAACTAAAAGAGACTCATAGAAACAGAGTAAATGGGGTGGTTGTCATGGGTAGGATGGGTAGGACGAACTGATGTTCGTCAAAGGAACTCATCTTGTTTGTTATACAAGATGAGTAGTTCTGGACAGCTAATGGAGGACATAGTAACTCTAGTTTCAATACTGTGTTATATACTTGAAATATGTTAAGAAGATAGATTCTAAATGTTCTCACATAAAAGACAAAAAATATGTCAATAATTAAGAACTAAGGCAGGCGTCCTCAAACTGCGGCCCATGGGATACATGAAGCCATGTGAATTGTGTTTGTTCCCGTTTTGTATTTTACTTCAAAATAAGATATGTGCAGTGTGCTTAGGAATCTGTTCATAGTTTTTTTTTTTTCTTTTTAAACTATAGTCTTGTCTGAGGGACAGTGAATTGGCCCCCTGTTGAAAAAGTTTGAGGACGCCTGAACTAAGGTTTGTGGGATGTAAAGACAACACAAACATTTTAACTTTAAATAATTAATTCAATGTTTTCTGAGTCTCAGCTTCTTCTAATACAAAGTACTACCAAACAAAGAAGATTATTGTCCTGATAACCGAGGCAATGTCTAAAAAATGCTAAGCAGAAGAGTTGATGCTGATGGTCTTTTAACAGATGACAGCCACCTCTATTATCCTCTACCACTGGAAAGAGCTGGGCTTGCGAGTGGCCCTGGAGCACAATCAAATTTTATTTGATACAAGAAGTATCAGAGAAGAGCTTCTATTTCCTTAATTATGCTATCCTATCACCTGCAAAGAAATTCAGGTGCTGTCACTGTAGCATCCTTAGTAATCAGCAGGCTTTAAAACATCTGTTTCCCAGCAAGAGAAACTATTTCTCAGCTGTGAAGTCCTAAAATGTATACCCAAGTGTGATTTCAGAGTGAATTACAATTGCATTTTTCCCCTTCCATATCCCATCAATAGTTCCTATTTCCTCGTCTCCTATAGAATTTCGTCAGTGATGAGGTAACTTTTTACCTAGTTACAAGGACAAGGCAAGAGCCCAGTAATCAATGAAACACACAGATTTTGTAAATGACACAGCCAATTTAATAATCTCCATCTAACTGTTACTGAATGCTAGCTAGTAAGACTATTGCGATTCAACTCTGGAGTGTAACATGATGATGAAGGCTGGTCAATACCAAAATGACTTAAAATCAGTAGAGGGAAGATGGTAACCTTTTTCTGACCTGTGGTCATCATTAAACTTCCTTATAGTTATTATGACATTGCATATCTGCTTTTTTTTATTGTGACTAAAAACATCCAAGCCTGAATTCAATGTCCAAAATGGTGTGTGACAAAAGAAAGTGCCATGTTACTCCACGTGACATTGGAAGTGATATGTTCTCAGTTTCTTTATGGTAGTGCTCTGCGTCTCAAATCTACAGAACAAGGGTGACCTGATCCAAAAAGTGTTTTTCAAACAAAAAAATTAAAATAAATCTGGACCTATCTTTTAGAAATTTAAGCAACAATGTCATGGTGTTTGCAAATAGGTACCAAGATGATTATATTAAAATATACTCCAATTGGTGCACTGCACAGAAGTGAGTTTTATCATCAGTATAGGTATTACAAGTATGCTTTTTAATGTACATCTACAAAAGTCTTATGTAGCAATCACAGAATTTTTCCTGAATAAATCCCTGATGTCCACCAATCAGCACTTGAATCCTTGTCTGTTCCTCAGAACAATGATAATGGCATTCTGAACAAACAGCATCTTACATAAAAATTGTTTTTTCCCAAATCGCACAAGTCCTACATAGCATATGTAAAGATAGCAAACAATTACAATGGGACAACCTCAATCCCAAAAGGAGGCTGAAACTCTCCAACACATAAGAAAATTCAGGATGTCATACAAAATATAAACCAAGCTATGACATAGCCTGAAATACTCAAAAATATGTGCCTCTCAGTCAATATGGGGATAGTAGTTCTCAATCTTGTTTGAGAGAACACCATTTAAACTCCTTTAACAAAGTAGTATATTAAAAAATGATATGGACTACAAGCAATGGCTATCAGAGCATAACATTGCTGAGCTCCTGTTTGGGAGGGAAGATGGAGCCTTGAAGAATGACAGGTCCAGAAAGGACATCTGAGCAACAGGAAGAAAGTATTACCCCACTTTGATCTAAACCGCCTTTTTACTCTGAGTGAGCATATTGCCATCTTCATACTGACCACAATTAAAATTATATTTATTTGTATGTGGCATCTTTGTAAACTCAGGTACACTTATCTGGTGTTCACTTTCAAAGGCATTCAGGAGAAGAAAAGACATAAAGAATATTCCAACTAAAAACAATATAATAGGGATACCTCAATGCTGTCAAATATTTAAAAATTATATCAGGATATATTGGTCATTTTGAACAAGGACGTCCACTATCACCACTATTGTTCATCATAGTTCTGGAAGTTCTAGCCAATGCAATCAGGCAAGAGAAGAATGTAAATGGCATCCAAATGGGGCAGAGGAGGTCAAACTCTCCCTCTTTGCTGATGATATGATCTTATACTTAAAGAACCCCCAAGACTCCACCACAAAACTCCTGGAAGTCATCAGGAAATATATAATGACTCCGGGTATAAAATCAATGTCTACAAATCGGTAGTCTTTGTATATGTTAGTAACAGCCAGGTTGAGAATCAAATTAGGGACACAATTCCATTCACAGTAGCTTCAAAAAAAAAATGAAGAAAAGAAAAGGAAGAAGGAGGAGAAAGAGAAGGAGAAGAAGAAGAAATACTTAGGAATATACCTAACAAAAGAGGTAAAAGATCTTTCCAAAGAAATCATGAAACTCTAAGAAAAGAAATTGCAGAAGACAGTAACAAATGAAAAAACATACCATGCTTTTGGCTGGGAATAATCAACATTGTCAAAATGTCTATTCTACCCACATAATCTACAGATTCAAGGCAATCCCATTATTATACCAATATCATATTTGTAAGACTGGAAAAGATAGTACTTCATTTTGTATGGAACCAGAAAAAAACCCATATAACTAAGACTATTCTTAGCAATAAAAACAAAGTCGGCAGCATCAACCTAGGAGACTTCAGGTTATATTACAAGTCCACAGTAATCAAAACAGCATGGTATTGGCACAAAAAATAGAGACGTATGGAACAGAATAGAAAAACAAGAGATGAAACAAGGCTCTACTTGCTATCTGATCTTTGATAAACCAAACAAAAGCATACCTTAAGGAAAAGAATCCCTATTGAACAAATGGTACTGGGAGAACTGGGTAACCACATGTAAAAGACTGAAACTCGACCCACACCTTTCACCCCTTACAAAAGTTGGCTCAAGATGAATAAGAGACTTAAATCTAAGACACAGAATGATAAAAATCTTAGAAAAAAGTGTAGGGGAAACTCTTGATGATGTTGGACTTGGCAAAGTATTTATGACAAAGATTTCAGTGGCCTTCTCATCAGCGACAAAAATTGACAAATGGGACCTAATTAAGCTGAAAACCAACCATAAATATGTTTAAGGTGGACTTTAGGTGTTACTTTATTCTTAGCTAAAGATACACAAGTATGGCACTCAAAATTTGAAAGTAAGTTTCTGAAGGTCATGTTTTCATGTCAATTAACAGCCACCTCATTATAAACATCAATCAAAAATTTGTAAAAGTATATGTAGGCCACTATGAAAGTTTTGAGACAGACTGTGTTCTGGTCCATTATTTTGCTTCAAGGAAACACAGCTGACAGAGTTCTTTCTGATTGACTGGTGCCAGTTTTAACATGCTTGGCTTATTGGTGTTGCTGGGAAGGCTTCAGTTGTTTTCATCTGCAGACATTTTTTTTTTTTTTTTTTTTTTTGCAGTTTCTGGCCGGGGCTGGGTTTGAACCAGCCACCTCTGGCATATAGGGCCGGCACCCTACTCCTTTGAGCCACAGGCGCCTCCCCCCATATGCATACATTTTACATTTCTTGATTTTCATGTAAGTCAAAACTTTCATAGTGACACAAGCAGTAATTGAGAGAAAAAAATGTGAAAATTATATATTTTTATGTTCCATTTTATGATATCCTGTCATTGCAAAGAAATCTCTGAGAGTATAAACTCAAACTTCCAAACTAAAAATACAATTTGGATTAAAGTATTAAAAATATTTACAATTTGATGCCAGTGTGGGGTTCATGCCTGTAATCCCAGCACTTTTGGAAGCTGAGGCAGCCAATCGCCTAAGCTCCCGATCTCAAAACCAGCCCCAGCAAAAGCAAGACTCCATCTCTAAAAAATAACCGGGTCTTGTGGTAGGCAATTGTAGTCTCAGCTACTTGGGAGGCTGAGGCAAGAGAATTACTAGGGCCCATGAGTCTGAGGTTGCTGTGAGCTATGACACCACAGTTCTCTACCAGGGGCAACAAAATGAGATTCTGTGTAAAAAAAAAAGTCACAATTTACTTTTATCAACATTTTATGTAAAAAATTCTATGCTGTAAATTTTTATTCCTTTTATACATTTGGACATCAAATGATTTAATAAATTTCTTGAAGGGAGGTTGCTAATATTTTCACAATTGTATTAGAAAGAGCACGATTATTTTTCTGTTTACAAAATTAAGCAGTAACATTTTGTAAATGACATGTACAATAATTATGATCTTGTATTTTGGAATCATCACTAATGACATTGTTCAAATTAGGGAAACAAAATACAAAAGTGTAGTTTTTTTAACTGTGCCTGTCCAGTAAAACACCATCAAGTCAAAATAAGATTAACTATTAAAGCCAAGAAGTGAAGACCATGAACTCTGAAGAGTTCAATAAGAGAAAAAAAGAGACTTTCTATTTTCCACGTCTCTGGTTATGTGTGTGTGTGAGCTCATCTCTAATTAATAAGTGAAGGGTGGTGGGCAGCAAGAATGGAGACCATTTACAAAGTTTAGAAGTTCAAGTCATGATTACGGGCTGCATTAGAATGCAGTTGTGTAGATAAAGAGAATATAGCAGGTGCTTTAGGAGGAAGCAAAGAATATGCACAGAAAGGCTGGGTTTTATATACCAAAAGGTTTTGTTCTAAATGTTAATTTTTAAATGCAATATTAGAAAAGGTTGTGACTGTGCGTATTCACAAGCTACAGCAAATAAATAAATTTCAACCTACAGTAAAACATATTTTGTTCCCAAACTAATACAGTCAAGCATGTCATTTTCAGTATACTTTCATACTAAGCATGGTTTATTCCCCAAAGAAATAAATTTAACCTTTTAATAAAACTAATGATAATTTTGTTACAGAAGTCAGAATATAGGCATTTATATCACATTGTCTTCTAGACAAAATTTAAAAATAAACCAAACTTTAAAAAAATAAAATCTTGTCTTAGCGAAACCCTGAGAGAAAATGGGCTGTCAGATACTGTGAAACTTGAAACGAATCAACACAGGGTGCGAGGGAGAATCTTTGAGGCCCAGCATTGACTAAAAGTCAATCTGATTGCCTTGAGAGGCCCCACAGCAACACTTTACTTGAAATACAAGGCCTGGGGTGCACGAAGGCTTTGCAAGCCTATTACAGCACAAGGTGACTCTGCAGAATGATAGGAAGGGTGGGTCTGAGAAAGGGGGCAAGAATTGCAGAGATGTGCCATCCTTATAAGAATCATACTGTCAGTCTGACAGGGTGTAGAAAATATACTGGGTGGCCATCTACTCTGGAACTTCTAATTACCGTCATCTGAGAAGAAATAATTGACTCTAAACTACCCCTTAAAAATAACCTGAAACAAGTGAGGTTTGTTTTGGGAATGGGGAAGATTGTATTACGTGTCTAATGGGACTTCCTGCTGCCAAGGAACACTGGTAGTACTTGCCTCATTGATGATGTGACACTATGCAGAGTCAGCTTCAGCATCCTAAATTGAAGAGCGTTAAAGCCACAGTATATTTCTCAGTTCTATGTCAATATTATTTTTCAGCAGATATATGGACTGGTAAGAACATTTCTTCTTTAATAACAAGTAATCGGAAAGAACTGACTGAGCATGAACAGCACAAGGTACTTGCGGTATAGTGGTTGGTTGAATGTGGATTTTGAACCTAGACTTCTTGGGCTCCCATACTAGCCCTCTCTCACTGATGATATTAGTGAGTTTCCTATACCTCAGTTTTTTCCATTAATAAAATGGGGGCAAATATTAACTCATATCCTTGACCTAATATTTGCCCCCATTTTATTGGGGACATATTCATTGTCTCCTCTTAAAGCACCTGCTATATTCTCTTTATCTACACAACTGCATTCTAATGCAGCCCGTAATCATTACTTAAACTTTTAAGTTGTTTAAATGGTCTCTATTCTTGCTGCCCACCACCTTTCACTTATTAATCAGAGATGAGCTCACACACACATAACCAGAGGCATGGAAAACAGAAAATCTCTTTTTTTCTCTTACTGAATCTTTCCCCAACCCATTAAACCTTCCCACATACGATTTTATTTGAATATATAGTTCTACATCTAAAAAGGCTTTGTGGAAAGTGGGGAACATTTAATAATTTTATGTGAAACAATAGTATGTACATATTTGAGTTTAAATATCTCCCTTGGTGTACATAGTGAGAAATATCATAGAAAAATTATTGTGTTACTTGTTGAAGATGGAAAATAAGACTTCTGCGGGACTTCAGAGGACTCCTACAGTGGCATTTTGCAGTGAGGGAGACAAACTATCTCACTACACATAAAGAGTGGGCCTTTATGACCAAAAGCAAGGTGAAGGTCAGTGGATGGGAAATAGCTAGGAGCAATATCAGGGGTGAGGACTAAATAAATCAACTCTATACGATCCTTGGGAGGGGAGCCCAGAGCTATCTAAGCAGGGGATTGTTGCTAAATTGGCTTACCAGGATAGTTGTTCTGAAAGCTAAGGCCTTGAAGACAGAGCTTACCTGAGAAAGGATTTAGGGGAGCGTGTCTAATGTTTAATCAAAGACAGAGGAGGTATTGAAAGTTCTTAAGTCTAACCCTGGTGAGAGACTAAATTAATAGAGTTGAAAGCAGAGATTGAGAAGAAATGGAGAAGTAGCAGAATTTAGAAATACTTAATAAGTAAAACCAGGATGATCTGGTGGCTGACTAGTATTGAAGAAAGAGAATGAAAGATAAGAATTATTATTCAAAACAAAGCAAGGGACCACTTCTTTCCAATAGACAATTGATTAATTACATTGTCCTTAATTCAGAATTAACCCACAAATTAGTCAGCAATTATTGGAAAAGACATACCAAAATTGAATTATTTTGTACATTATTTTTGTTGGACTTATTTCATGAACACTTCTAGTGTTAGGAAATTTTATATTCCTTATTGGTCTAAATTTCATTCTGGGCTCATTCTAATTAATAGAGTGTTCTTTCTACATTCACACTGCAATTGTCCTCCATTTATACAATTGGTGTCGGGTCAGCCTGAACTCCAGGAGAACACAGAACAAATCTGATTTTCTCTTCCATGTGTTTCCACTTCCAAATATGCAGGCATTTATCCTCCATGACTAGCGATGGCTTCTGGAGATTTCATAATCCCCATCCTAAAACTGAGTATTCAGGGAATGAATTTCAAGCCCTGCTGTTTTCCACATGAACTTCAGTACAGCCCATTCAGACGCTGTTTGCAATTGTGCAGTGAAGGTTAAACCTTCATCCGCCCTCTCCTCCTGTTCATCCCAGATCACGTAGAATGTTATGCACTCTGCTTTTTTCCACTCTCCATTTTTTTTTTTTTTTTGCACAGCTACATAGATGGCTGAAATGATAGCAAGTTTATTTGCCATGGACCATTTGCTTTATGCACATGTTTACCCTACGTGCAGATCACAAAGCCAATGAAAGAGCAATCAAATGGAGGACTCAAGCAGGGACGAATATGAAGCATCAACATCGATGCCAACCACAAGTCAACCACAACAAGCACCGGATCTCAGAGACTCAGTCAGAAGGGATGTCGGCACACACATTGATTAATTGTTCCATTTCTATTAGCTTGTTTTTGGATTCTTAACTTTTTTATTTGTTTATTCGGTGACTGAAAGCTTACTAGAACCAAATATAAAAAGAAAAAAAAGACACAAAAGTGAAAGCCATAGTTGCTGGCAAAGCATTTCTGATTAAAAAAAAAAAAAATAGCAGAAGTAAGGCAACAATTTGGCATGCGTTTATATTTATTGGGCTGAAGATTTAGGGTGGTGACTAATGTAAATCACTTTATAGGTCCTGATTCTCATACCCTTTATGTTATTTTCCTTTGTCTAATTTTTTTTTAAAATTCCAACCCTATTTATTTATAATGTTAGTTATTGTGCAGCCTCCTGGCCTTCTCTCTAATAATGATATGAATTTTCAGCTTAATATCAGATAATATCTGTCTATTGCAATTTGAGAAAGAAAGAAAATATGTTTTCAAAAAAGACAATACAAACATTAGTACAAACAGGTCTTCAATAATCTCTGCCTCCCTTTTCTTTGAGGGGGAAAGGGAGAGAGGGGGGAGAAAAGAGAGAGAGATTTCTTTTGAATACATATATTGTTACCCCCTTTAACTCAATTGTTTAGTCTCCTTTCCTGTCAAATTAGCGCTTTGTAATATTGTATGGTGTACATGCAGTCCTCTAGCTACTCATATTCCTTGAAAAAACAGATGGTTGTGGTTTGGGGGAGTACACAGGGCACTGGAATTATGCCACAGTGGTGTGGAAACCTAACTCAAGAAGAGAATTTGACAGCTGCCATCCTTGTGTTGAAATGTTTTCACAAATTTTAGTTTCAAAGCAAACAGAGGCTGCTGTGTCCAATTTATCTAATTAGCAGAGTCCCTGCTAGTGTGCTGTTAACAATCTGCCAGTATTTTTTCCCTTAAAATAGCTTTCACAAAAATTAAACATATACATTACTTGGCTGTTTTCAATGTCAGAAGAGGGTAATATTTGGCATGTTGTTACAGAGTTATACAAGCAGTTACATCCGGAGAGAGTAAGTAACAATTATGTGGACAGCCAGAAAATGTAAACGAAAACATTTAACTTGGTCAGACACAGTACCTTTGTGTATCCTTAGAGACAGGCATTCTCTTTCCCCCTTTTTTCATAAAAATTAAAGTGTGCATAAAATCTCATTAGCTTGGTCTGTTAATCCTTGTGTAATCAAGTGGTTTATTCATTTCAGGAACTGAAGGATGGGCAGGGATTAGAAAGCAAGCCCCCGGAGGAAGACAAACCTGTGTTCAAAACTATCTCCAACACTCATGAATGGTGTGGCCTTAGGTTGGTTACACTTCTAAACCTCAGAGTCTTCATCTATAAGATGTGAATGTTGACAGTGCAGTGCTGCTGAGGTGATTAGTATAGACCATCTTTATGGGCTTAGTCTGGCTGTGGATGAGAATTCAATGAAGCTGTCTTCTGTGATTTTGTTCATTGAGCTCAGAGTAACTACACGGAACACAAGCATAGTATGCATCTAAAAAATGAGAGAGTAAAACTTGATATCAGTTATTCGATATTCAAAAAATACATGTGTATATAATTATATTAGTGGTTTTAATAAAGATAAGGATTTTTAATTTTTTTTAAATTTATTTATTGTTGGGGATTCATTGAGGGTACAATAAGCCAGGTTACACTGATTGCATCTTTTAGGTAAAGTCTCTCTTGCAATCGTACCTTGCCCCCAGAAGGTGTGGCACACACCAAGGCCCCACCCCCCTCCCTCCTTCCCTCTCTTTGCTCTTCCTTTCCTCACCCCTCCCTCCTTCTGAGAGGATTTTTTAAATTTTGCATATAGGAAAGCCCAAACAACGTCTTGACACATTGGATTTTTTTTTTGAGTATTTGATCATTTTATTCCCAAAATATAAGCAACACTTACATCCTTTTCTGGTGAAACTGTTCTCTTCAAATAATTTTATGGGGGAAGGCCTGGAGATGTATCAGTTATAAAACGTGCTATAGAGAAAACATTTTAAAATTTACAAATACAAATCAGTACTTTATACAAGAATTCAATTTCCTTATCAAAACAAAAAGTCAGGAGATGGGCTGTCCCTGGCAATGGGTTAACTGTTGTGTGACATTAGTCTTAAGAATTTTCGGTTTTAATGTTTCACCATAGTAGGGTTTGGAGTCCCGGCTCTCCTAAGTTGTAGTCTAATGTTTGCAGGATAAATGCTTCTACTGGAACAAACATCTATATTCAAGAAAGAAAGACAGAGTGTAGAGGGTGCTAAGCAGATCCGTTTCTCTTTAATCAGGAAAACAAACGATTCTTCCCAAGCCCCCCACTGTCGCTCATGTCTCATTGTACAAATCTGTGTCCAGCAGTTCCTTGAAGCTACAAGGTACTTAGGAAAACAAATATTTGGCTGGTGACTATGCTCCCCACGGCATTATCAGGGCAGTGTTAGCAGGAAAGATGTGGGGTAGTGGGCAGCAAATGAGCTGCTTTTAGTGAATGGAAGTCATTCACTAAAACAAAAGCATTTTGTTAGACTTCCATACATTCACGTTATAATTTAATATTTATTATTTTGACATAGGATTACAAATGAAGAAGAAGCAGTATTGACTTTTCATTGCTTGGGGTCTTTGAATTTTAAATTCAGCACTAGAAGATTTATTTACCATGTGGTTGGGATTGTGTGAGTTTTATTTGTGTGCTTCTCTTTTGTCTCAGAAATGAATTGACAGGTGAGAAAATGCCACTTGGGAAATTGCTCAACATTTCTTTCCATTCAGCCTTCTATTGTGTTTATTATGATTTCCCTGTATTATGATTTCATTGTTTTAGACAATGAAAAGCTCATCCTCATCTCCTGGTATGTGAAGTTGTGTCCTTCCACTCCTCTGTGTTATTAGCTTAATTTAGCACCTACATAATTCAAAGGAAGGACTTTGCTTTGTTTTTCTGCCTTCAATAATTGCTATTTTATAATTGGCATAAAACAAATAACTCACATTTGTAACGAAAAATATTAGGAAGACTCTGAATGCAGCCAGTAATTAAATAAACAAAAAGCAGGAAGAAAAAAAGAAAAATGAGTTTCTATGGAATAAAAACTGTGAAACTTAATAGCATTTGTTTCCCAAAAAGTACCCTGTTTCCCCAAAAATAAGACAGTGCCTTATTTTAAGGTGTGCTCCCAAAGATGCACTAGGTCTTATTTTCAGGGGACATCTTATCTTTCCTATAAGTAGGTCTTATTTTCGGAGGATGTCTTATTTTCGGGAAAACAGGGTATGTACCTAGAAATACGTTATAAATCCCAGAAAACTGTGGACATTATTTTCTGTCATGCAAAAGTAGATTCCTTTATACTTGGTGAAATAAAATGAAATGTAATTATATGCTAAACATTTCACTAATTGGAAATCACTCACTCAGAAAGAAACAAAAATCAACACCACGTTGGGTACATGGCTTATATATAGGGCTAGTGTCTAACTTTCTGAAATTAAATTAATTGATATTCTTCTCTTTTGCTTTGTTTATTTTATTTCAAAGGTGATAGCTCTTAACATGATTGCATCTCATGCTTCTGAAATCAATTTTGGTAATTTTAAACTGATTAAATGCTTTGTTCTGTTTACTTTAGCCAAAATACCAAATGACTATATCCATTTTAATATCACCTTCTTTCTTGAACACTGTGGTGTTCAAGGGCTATCTATTCCCTTCCATACCTACCACCAATAAGTTTCATGGATGAAATTAATAACCTTAATAAACCATCTGTAATCTATGCTTACCGCAATCTTGCCTTTGAACGTTCTTTCTCCACCTGCTGTGCCAACCGATTTTCCTCCAAGAATTAATTCTGGGCTATGCCAGCTTCCCTTTGTACAACTTCCACGGCCTCACCTTTCTTCTCTAGCCTGACTTGAAGTCTGTAACTTAACTCTGATCTCTTTCTTAGTGCTAGATTTGTGTTCACACTGATACACAAAAATATTTTGCTATTTAAATGCATATCATCTTTCAATCAACTTTCCCAAGGCTGGCTTTACCTTATCTTTATAAGCCCAGACACCACCCCAGCTTTTAAATTTCTGTCCTGTGCACATCTATTCATATACTCATCCATGCTTGAAGCCTGGTAATTATGTGTCATCCTTTTATCCACCTTGGCTGGAAATTGTTTCTAATATCTTAGCCTTGCAGCTTTTAATGTTTCTTCCCCTCTCCTCTTCCCATCCCACATCTGCCCTCTCTATTATCTACTCCATATTTAGGGGATTAGTAGTAAAATTCAGCTACTCTGATGTGTCCAGCCAATGGCCTCTTGGCTCTCCATCCAATAACTTACATGAATATCTTTAACATACTCTGTGTCTACGTCAGCTATTTAACCCATAAATGCTGCTTTATGTGAGCACACATGGTCAACCTGGAAATGGAAGATGACTTCTAGAAGTTAAAATATAAGTGGAAATTCAAAGCTCTGGCCATGAATATAGCATGGCAGAGGAGTCAGATACAAGACTGTGACTCTGCAGTGGAGACTATGAATTAGAATGATGAAGCTCAGAACTGTGTACGAGCTAGGAATTGAAACTCTAAGCATTACATGAATACAGTTAAATGACTGTGCTTTTAAATTTTTATTCTTTAGAAACTCAGGTAAGCATGATGTATTATGGAGTTTTTTTTTTTTTTTTTAATGGATGCCTCCAAATATTTTTCATCAAGCCAGTTCGGAATTAGGTTTATCATTTTTGAAGTTTCTTCTTTATAGAATATAATTTTCTAAAATATAATATTCTCGACCATGTGCTTCCCATCTTATAACTACCCTTCTGCATATGACCAGGCATAAAGCCCAAACATGTGCTTAAATTGGGGAGAGGAAAAACATGAGAAGAAAATACATAGCTTAATATCTTGTCGTATTATTTCCCTACACAGCTTTTCTTTTTTTCCAGCCAAGGAGATACATTTCAGTTCCCTGAGCCTCACCTTTCCCACTGAGAAATTGTGATTTTGAAGGATGGTCAGAAGGAGTCTTCCCGGTAGAATCATTTTCACAACCATTGAAGTACCTGGCTAAGTGGGTGGTAGTTTTCCAGGGATTCTGAAGGGCTAAGCAGAGATAGTCAGGATCTTGGCCGTCTCTCATCCTCTCTGATAGACTATTTCCCTTGAAGAGGGTGATTTCTGTCGATGCTGACTAAATCCCACCTCCCATGGAGAATCTTTCCGTCTGGATAAGCTCCCAAATGGTGAGAGAGTAAAGGAAGGTTTTTACTCAATGTGCTTTATGTTAGTAATAAATTTCTAATTTCACATGGACGTATGTGCAGCTCACTCATCTGACTCTTGTCATATTCTTTATTTTTTATTTCACATTATCACGTACAAAATTGCTTTTATACAGTTTGAGTCAAAGTGAAGTAGCTCTTCATATTCTCTTTGAAACTAAATCTGCACGATTTAGAAGTATTAATGACATTGAAATCATGTCTCTTCAGGTGTTCAAAGAGACATTAATATATTTAGGCTTTAGTTAATTTTCTTCTATTTTGGTACTGGGCCTTCAATATTAGTTATTTGTGTCATCTCCTGAGTCATAAGCTTAATTTCTGGGGGCCAGGTGGGAAGACTCCAGTTCTGATAAAGTATCACTCCTATCACAGGGAAAATGTCTTCCTCGCAGTCTATTTCAATATATTATCTCAAGTTGCAGGTGGTATTTTCAGGCTTAGGGTAATGGGATTATTATTAATTCCTAGGTTGCTGAAAACATGGGTTACTCTGTGTCCTTTAGAATTAAGTTCACCTAATTTTTAAGAATTTATACACTTAAACAGATTCTTCAAAATCGTATATATATATATGATATTGATATATATATATCAAAAGAGCACAGACACACATATATATCCATACGTATACACACACACACACACACACACCACATAAATGGTTGCATTTCACTACTTTCTTACTTATGTCCACCATCCTAGATCTGTTCTCAGTTACTAATCCTTTCTGGAAATGATTTGAAATTCCATCCATTTATAATGTTTTGTTATTCCCCAAGTGGTAGTAGTTTAGATACAGATTCTTAGTCATACCACATAGCCTCTTAATGTACAGAAATATGAGTCAAAATATCAGGTGAGCCAAAAAATACACATGTATATATTTTATTTTACTTTAATTTCTTTCAATCTTACTGTAGAACTATATCCTGTCATTCTAGAATGATCTCTTCATTCAGTGCATCTCCTCAAAAAGTAGCAAAGTTCTTATAATTTTATAAGGCATCAAAACACTTATCTAATATTTGGGATATTAAAGTACCACACCAACACACACACACACAATAATGAGCAACTTAAAGCAGGAAACTATTTCATTCACATTTTAAAAGGTTATGAGAAGCCAATATAGTATTAACTGGAGGGTGGTACTAAATTAAAGTAACAGAAGGTGACCATGGCAAAGTCCAGACTCAAGAGGGCAAAAACAATCCCGCCCCATAGGATTAATGTACACTCACCAAATTATGCCCTAGAGCTTCAGAAATACTTGAAGTTTCTTTACAAACTTCTGAAATCCCCATGTAACTCTGTGGGGTTTAGAGCTATCAGAATTTGTATTTAACTGTTAAAGTGAGTTCTGGTGTCTTTGTAAGTTAGGTTTCTGGAGACTTGCATTGATGTGCATCATAAACGGTCCACAGACTTCTTATTTTGTCACATTGAGTCTATTTCTGAACTTCTGTAAGTCTCAATTTCCTCATTTCTTGTAAAAATAGAAATACCTTGTGAAGTTCCCAGCACAGTTTCTGTAGGCATGTGAACACTGTGAGGGCTCCTACTACTTGTTTTCACCCACCCAGGTCAATTCACATGTATGCTTTCTCCTCATCTAGTTTCCTTTCTGTTAATATTTTCCTCTTCCTTTCTGTTTTCAAAAAATTCCAAGTTTATAAGCCCAGGAGGGTTTTGCTTCATTTATCTTGCGAACTGTATTTCAATAGCATTACTCGGCTTATACTAACCAACTGAACTATAAAGTATACACTGAAATAATAGGCAATTATATTCTACTGGGCATTTTTTGTAGATTGCCTTCTATTTGAAACATTAATATTAATGTAACAATAATAATAGTAATATTACTCATTGACAGTTACAATTAGGTCTTCTGTTACATTGCTAAAATAACTGAAGCAGGGCTGAGCATTCAGCAGGTAAGTACTTAACACATGTGAACAGAAACACAGACACACACTCATGGACACCACAATAGTCTTTGTTAGTTGTATTCATTTCAAAATGCTTTTATCAAAAGAAAGTAAAGAGAGGTGATGTGTATGGAATATCTATTCTGTTACTGGGCCAGATATGGCGTGCGTTTAAGCTTTCCAGTCACCAGGGAAAATTAAGTTTTGTTGCTCTCATTCTAAATATAGGGAAACTAGAAGCTAAAAATTGAAATTATCTTACCACCAAAAGTAAATAGCATTCGTGATGCTTATGTGTCGATTTCATTAGGCTACATATTTAATGAAACATTATTCTAGATGTGTTTCTGTGAATTGTTTTGTTTGTTTGTTTGTTTAGTGAAGATTAACATTTAAATCCATATACTTTGAGTAAAGCAGGTTATTCTCCCTAATATCTATGGGCATAATCCTATCCACTGAAGGCCTTAAGTTAAAAAGAATGATGTCTTCTGAGGACGAAAAAACACTGCTAACAGAGGCCTGCAGTTGAAGAGATGGCAACTCTGCCATAGTCTTACCTAGGTCTACAGTCTGCTAAGCTACCCCTGGGATTTTGGATTTGCAAAGTTCCCACAGTTGCATTAGCCAGTTTCTAACAGTTTCTCTCTCTCTCCCTCTCTCTCTCTCTTATCTGTCTGTGTATATACATATATGTATACACACATATATATATACACACACACACATATACATATAGATAATTCTGAATCATTGAACAGTGATTCAAACTTTAAAATATATATGAATTTGTTTTTATGTAATAAAAATTGACTATGTCTTAAATAATGTTCTAGGCATTCCCACACTTTTTACGTCTTCCACATTTCTTGATGGGTAGCAGATAATCCAGTGTCAGGCACTCATGGTTGTTCAAGTCATTTGGTGGTAACAGAGTAACAATATTAAAATTGTAACTCACTTTTCCTGGATTATTTTTGCTAAATTGAAATACATGTTTAATGTGAAAAATTTAGAATGACAAAAAAGTTAGAATTAAGCTATAAAATCAGGAAGGTTGTTGTAGCGACTAGGAAAATGAGGGGGGCTTTGTAGACAAATGGAGAGTTTGTTTTTTACTTCAAGGTAGTAAGCCACTTTAGTGTTTCCAGTATTTTGGTCAGAGGAAAAACGCAGTAAAATATCGATCCAGGAAAGATTCCTTTGATTGCTGTTCTGAGAATAGATTTTTGGTGAGGCAACTGAAGAATTACAGGGACCACTTAGGAGTCCAGAACAATCCACTAGGCAAGAAAAGATTATGTTAGCTGGTACCACGATGATAACAGTGGACAGATATATGACATCAGAGTATGGATTTTTTTTTAAATGGCATATATGTATATACAGAAAGATAGATAAATACAGATGTAGATATAGATATATAGATACACATACATACATATTTTGCCTAATTAATGTTAAAAGTGAGACATGGAAAACCATTTATATGTGTATCTTTTTTTAGTCTGGGTAAGTAAAAGATGGCATCATCCTTGAAAGGTAATGTTGGTTGGTTTGGGAAGGAGCAAACATTCATAGGCTTGGTTTTGAACATGTAATGCTTTGTATGTCTATTACACATCATGCTGTGAAGTAGGCACATCCCCACATGAATTTAAATTTAGGAAAGAAGTCTTACATATACCAACCTGGAAGTCTTCAGCATAACTATGGCTTTTAAAGCCTTGAGATTAGCTGAGATTACCTACAGAGTAAGAGTGAACAAAGGAGAGATAAAGTCCTCTTACTGATCCTGGGGCACTGCTATTGCATTCTGTCCCTGGGATCAGGTATGTGAGAAGGAAATATGGTAAAAGTTGAACAGTAATGGACATTGAGACAGGAGGAGAAACAAAACTGATCAGTTTCCAGAAAGGCAGGGAAGAGTTCAGACATGAAGAGAGTCTACAAACTCTACAAACGCATACGGTATGGACTAGGGGTCAAAGTGAAAAGTGACATAATTAACTAACAATAGGTTTTAGTAATCAGGAAGTCATTAGTAACTTTAACAAAATCTCTTCAAAAGAACAGTAGAGATGAAAGTTCAAATGATGTAAGTCTAGGAGAGAGGAAGAAGAAAGTGCTAGAGTATAGACACCTCTTTCAAGAAAATCGGTTACAAAACTAACCAGATACTGAGCAATAATGGAATGCTACAGTGAGGCCAAGAGTTTTTTAATGGCCTATATTTTATAGTAAGTTTGAATATTAGGAAAAAATTTCCATAGAAGATAAATGAGATAATGACTTAAATGATTTTCATAAGGAGAAGATAGAATGTTAGATACTTACTTAATTGGGAGTTTGAAAAAAGAACTTTTAAGCAAGTGTAGAAATTTAGGGATATAATTTTATTTATATTACTTGGTAAAGGTATATATCACATTGAGTGAAATGCAAAAAGACACACAGTAAACAGGAAGGAACAACAAGAGCAGGAGAACAGATTTTCATACATAGCAACGGCAAGCATAGTTCAGTGAAACAAAATATTCTGGTAAAGAAGCCAATTAGAACACAGGAATTGCTTTAAATAATTTCACTGCCTACTTGACATTGAGTAATATACACCTAATATATTATTTTTAATTTATCTAATATTTTCCACTATTATAAAATTCTCTTTTGAACATTCTTATGACAGAAAACTTTGTTCTCATCTTAGTAAGTTCCTAGAGTTTATGGTTTAACTTTGTAAATAAAAGATTTTTTTCTAATTTTTTGAATGTTATATGAATTGAGAATAGTATAGTAAGGTGATCATTATTCTGTCAAGTCTTTGTTCTGTAGACATAATGACTAGTATTATGGACCTGATTAGATTTGCATTGTTGAAAAAGAAAATCATGTGGATAAAAAACAAATAAAAGCAAGAAGGTTATTTTCAAAGCTGTTGACAATGGTCAAATTGAGAGATAGTGAAGGTTTAATTTGGAAGGGATGGTAGAATTTATAGAAATGTTTGAATTTGAGAAATAGTTTGAGGGGATTGATGACAGGGCAAACTGATATGTTAAATGTGGGTTATTAGAAAAAGTAGCTGCAAATGAGTATAAACTTTTATGGAGCAATTTAGGAAATGGGGTACTTTCAGGAGTAGGATTTTTAACTTTCTTTGTTTTTGTTCCATACATATTTTTTTTCTTTTTTTTTTTTTCCTTTTGAGACAGAGTCTCACTATGTCACCCTCGGTAGAGTGCTGTGGCATCACAGCTCACAGCAACCTCAAACTCTTTGGGGCATCACAGCTCACAGCAACCTCAAACTCTTTGGGCATAATCAATTCTCTTGCCTCAGCCTCCCAACTGGCTGGGACTATAGGCATCTGCCACAATGCCTGGCTATTTTTTTTTTTTTTTTTTTTGCAGTTGTCACTGTTGTATAGCAGGTGCAGGATGGGTTTGAACCCGCCAGCCCTGGTGTATGTGGCTGGCACCCTAACAACTGAGCTATGGCGCTGAGCCCCATACATCATTTTGGCATACTAGTAAAACCTATGAGACTTGTCTCAGAATAGTTTTTTAAAATGCATAAGATATTTATAGGCAAAAAACCTTCATTTATTGAAATAAATATATATTTTTAAATTTTGACATCATCTGTGTCCTGCTTCATTCATATATTGTATATGATAGGAAGAATTCTAAGTTGCTCCCAGAATTCCTGTCCCCTGAAATATAATCCCTTCTCTTACAGGGTGAGCCAAATCTATGAAATATTTAATATGATTAATGTCATTCCTAGGAAAAGGTTAATGATATGACAAAGGTAGGAGGATTTTTGCAAAGGATATTAGGTCTGTAATCAGTCCATTTTGAATACTGAAAAGAATCTTGGGTGGACCTCGCCTAATCGGTCAAACCCCTTTATGGGAATTTGCAAACGTTTAGACTTTAGAAGCAGCAGAGATATCATCTCCTGCTAGTCTTGAAGAAGAAGGACATGATGCATTGTTGAAGTGGAAGAAAGGGAATGCTGCTAACACACGAGATTGAAAGAGCCAGCATCTCAGATGACAGACAACATCCCAGATCTAGCTTTATTGCAGTTTTGTGAGATCCTGAGCATAGGACCCAGTTAAAACCTGCTGGGCATCTTTCATTTAGTTATTTCATTTGAAATTCATCTTTCATTTACTTATTTCATTTAAAATCACTAGGTTTGTGGTTAATTTGTTATGCATTAAGGATAATCAAATACACCTAAGAGATCCAGCAATGGGTCCGATAATACCCAAGATGTTAAAGTACTCATAAGTATAAACTTCATTTTTAGATTATCTGCCACACCTATAATATAATATGAAAAAATCATGAAAAATCTGTATTTCTCATTGTAACAAAGTCACAGGAACTCCTCTTGTACTATGGCTCATTGCTGGCATTTTTACTGGAAGAAAATATAAAATTTTAGTTACAGGCTAGTGAAAATAAAGGGGTATTCTTTCTAGCCTCAACTCTCTGAATTGCACACGTGAATTACTTGCGGAAAGAGTATGAACTCAAGTGAAAAAGATCTCCAAAGTTTCTTTCTGTGTAAAAATGTGCACAATTTTTAAACAAACTCTAAAAAATGCATTCACCATAAACGGCTACCCAGAAACATTCATAAAACAAGGTGGTTTTTCATTCATTATGTAGTATTTTATCTTATTGGATGCAAATAGGGCTATAGTTTTGTCATATTTCCAAACATTTTTTTTATTTAGACCACTTTCAAAAAATAATGGACATCTTGTGATAAAAGAGATGAATAACTCTGCTTAAAGACCAATTACTGTGATTTGATTAATTCATATTTTATGTCTATATTAAAACATGACTTACGCATCATCAATATGTTCAACTATTATGTGCCCATAATGATTAAAAACTTAAGACCTAAATAAGAAATTAATCCATATGATTGAAAGATGGTAGGGATAATTTTATCAGAAATGTAGACACTTAAAATTTATGTTCATGTATGTTAAGCAATTGCATTTTCTGCATGGCTTATGGTCGCACATGGATTAGTAATTTTACTGTCTCAAAAGTAACTTTAGAGACAATATTGATTTTAGCTACGGAGTCATGTGTACAGCATGTTTTAAAACATAAATATTTGACATCATTCTTTTCACATTTTTTTGAAATTTAATGTTCTAACATCCTAAAAATACAATATGTGTATTTACCTTATCCCTTCAGCAATATTCTTCTCAAACTACAAGCAATAAGAAACTGTCTAATCACAGGGAAATGCAACTTAATTTCCTCTGCTTTGTTGCCATCTGATTCCTAATGGGAAGAAAAATCCAATGTTAATATGTGAAGTTGAACAAAAGTCAGCAAGAATTGCATCAATTTAGAAATGCTCTCAGGACCTCCTGTCTTTTTAACGCAATTATAATCCTTGTTAAGTTCTGTGGAGTCTGCTTAATGAGCCGCAGACAGGTGCCTGGATCCGATGTCACCTTTGCACAAGTGGAGCTGCAGAGTCAGCTTCTTTCACGTCTCCTGTTCAGCGCAGCTGTAACTCTCATCACGTTGGATCTGAGTGTTGCTAGAACCACTGCGCTCATTTCTTGTGTGTTGAAATTCCAATTTATTCTATATATCCATGAATCTCTGCTTCTCGGCTAACGAAACTTAAGTTCACATTTTTCTAAGTTTCGGTATTTAGTCATCGATTTTATAATAAAATAAAGTTTTTATAAATGTTATAAACTATTAAACATTTAGGAATGCAGGTAGAGGGCATTTATGGATTCATTGTACTGTTCTTTTAACTTTTCTTTGAAGTTGGTACGGAAATTATAAAATAATAATGCTTCAAGAGGGAATGAGTCATGCTGGAAGTAGACATTTGAGGGCTGTTTATAAAATATCCATCCACGTAGTGTGAAAAACAGAGACATACATAGCTGGGTGCTTTGCACATCCCTCATGCATGTACCACAAAGGAGAGAGGTGGCAGCCTATCATTAAGAGAAAATTTCAGCAGAAAATGAAAAGTATTTTTATAGAGAAATTTAGTGACATTGAAACTCAAACTTGGCTATTGAAAGTTTCCTAGAGAAAAATAGAGATACCTGAAGAAATAAAATATTCAAAGAAATTATATTTTTTAAAAAAATCTCTAACAATAATTAAAGATATTAATCATCATAAGTAAATAATTCATTACTACAAAGCAGCATAATAATTATGACAGATTTGCAGATAAAATGAAACATCTCAGGAAACTGAAATTATATAAAATCTTAAACATTTCTCAAAAAACGAAACAAAGTTTGCTATAGAAAAGGATTTGATTAAAATTATTTATCCAAAGGTTAGCACGTGGGCAAAAGACAATAGTGGAAATATGTTCAGCATGGCAAGCGAAATTATTTTTTACCTAAAATTTTAAACTCATATTTGGATACAAATGTAAGGGGCAATTAGACTTTAAATAATGAAGGAATTAATTTAAAAGAATTAAATGATTTGAAAAAAATCAGGAAATACATAAATGATCTAGCCTACATAATAATAATTAACTCTTAATTTTTAATTCCAAATATAATTACTTTCTTTTTTTTTGACTCACTTTTGTTGCCTTGGGTAGGCAACAGCTCACAGCAACCTCAAATCTTGGGGTCAAGTGATTTTTGGTGCAGCCTCCTAAGTATCTGGGACTATAAGTACCTATCACAATGCCCAGCTAGTTAGAGACAGGGTCTCACTCTTGCTGAGGCTGGTCTTGAATCCCTGAATCCCTGAGCTCAAGCAATCAATTTGCTTTGGCCTCCCATCATGCTGGGATTACAGGCCTGAGCCACGACACCCAGCCTAATCACTTTCAACATTGGCATATTATATAGTTATCTGCCTATGCATATATCTGAAATACTTGTGACTAGATTTTATAAATTAATTTGTGGTATAATTTTCCCCTCAATTCTATATTTTCCCATAGTAAAAGTGCTGCACATTTTTTATTATTTATCTTTGTAATTTTTTAACATCTGATTCTTATTTTATTGTACTGCTCTGTAGTAATTCATTTATTTCTAATCCTATTGTTGGATACTTTTTCCTTTTTTCTTTTTTTCCTTTCTTGCTATAGGCAGAATAGGAACTGAAGACACCATTCTTGCAAAGGGAAAAGACCCCAGAAAAAGGGGAAAATAAAAAAAAGTAAGCTAAGTGAAGCAGAACAAAGGAAAGTTAGCTAGTTTACCTTTAAACCAACTGTTGCTGAATTTCTTATCTGAGTGAGTTTACTGCTTTTCTTAGAATCCTGGCCTGTAGGGAATACAGCTTACTCACACCCCTGCTGGGTATGTAAGCACTCTGAAGGAATAATGGTCACAGAGGAAGCTATGTGCAAGACCTAGCAAGAAACATTAACTAGGCTGTCTCCTGTGCAGTCAACAGTGAAACCAAACACCCATTGTGGAGATTTGTATTTGGCCAGGGCAGAGATCAGGGAAATAGCTTGAGCCTTGAAATATGAGTAGGAGGACTTATATCCCTTGTCAAAGAGGAAGACCCTCTGTGGTGGTGATAAGAGGAAAATTCCTCTTTGCCACTGATTCTTCAGAGGAGATTGATGCCAGTGGCATTTTACTCCAAGGTGAACTCCTGAGTATTAACACCCCCCCAGTAAAACAAGAGATTGCCTTCACACAAGGCTCAGTTCCAGATTTCTCCAGAGTACTTAGACCCTTTAAGGTAAATGTTTATAGAAACAATAGGAGCTGCTATGCTTGCTCAGAGAAACTGATGATGTCTTTGTTCCCTTCCTCAGCTTACCCTTTGGGCTATTAGCAAATAGCCTTCAATAAAAGCTGAGTGGAACTGACAGTCAGAGACACACACAAGAACCCCACAAACAGGCAGTGGTCCCCTGTGCTCCTGCCTTTGAAAATTCTATTCTGTGTGTCTTGTCTGTTTGTCTCTCATCATTTCTAACTTTACTATTCCTCAGTCGACTGCTGCCAGATCCACAAGTCTTAAGGGACCCTGCACCCAGGGCGGGACCCCAGCGTTTTACTATAATTTTTCAGGTTTTTATTTTTTGATAGATTTAAAGTATAATATTAGTGTGCAGGAACTCTGATCAGTAAATATTTGTGAAACTCAAAAATCGTTACCTAATGAATTTTAATAATTCAGAGCAAGTAAGAAAACACCATGTTTTCTAAAGGGAAGATGGGATGAGGAGGAAGTTTTGAAAATTAGGTAGAGGCTGAGGGTAGAAAGGAACAATTTAATAAGAAAAGAATGACTCAAAGTGTCCTATCTAAAAAATGATATGAAATTGAAATTAAAAAGAAGTTATATAATTGACTCTTTTCCCTTGACCTGAAAGAAAGATTTCCCTCAGAGATAGATTCAGATTTTAATCATGCAAAGGGCAATGCTCCCAGAGAAAAACAACTCATTATTAAAAGCTGTTTTTGTCTTCCAAGTTTGTAAGTCAAGACACTTTATAGTGTTATTACTTAATAGGATGAATAATTGAAGAATTTAGTCCTAGAAAGCAAAATACAACTTAACAAAAATCAGAATCTTATTAAAAAAATTTGGAGAAGGAGCAAAGCATGATATATAGAATACATGAACCTACTTATCCTTCTGTTTTTCTTTCTTTCTAGTCTCACTACCTTATTCACTTACTCTTTAGCTTCACACATCTTATGTGACGATGCCAGTCCCTATCATTGATTGTCTTGTGAAATATTTTGTAGAAATGTAACAAGATGACATACAGGAGAATTCCTAAATAACAGCAAAGGTTTGTATGAATGCAAGCGGTATTATTAATATTGCCCAAGTGGATCCCCAACTATCCATTCCATATTCAAAATATATAATTTTTCAACTCCCCAATTGTATGTGTTCTTCAATGTATAAATTTAAACATGTAACTTTAATGTATCTCGTATTGAAGGAATTAAAACACGCACTCTGTAAAATGTTGACATTTAGGTTCGTACATTCAAAGAGCTGATTTTCACTCCTCAGACTTCAGACTTGCAGTCTAGATTCCTAAGCACATTTAACTACCAACAACCTAAGGACCCAAGAAAACATATCAAGTTATAAATACGCTTAATAAAATATATAAAATACACCATTGAGTAGATGAATTTTATAGACGCTTGGAATTCAGTCATGGCCTTGAGAATGCTGCTACTTGCATTGGCTGAGCAGAATTGACTGCTCAGCAATTCAAGTACCTAAACTCAAGTCTTCTGACTCCTTTCAGAGTTATAAATTCTTCAGAACAAAAGGGAAGAAGATGCAAAAACAAAAAGAATAAAGAGAATTTCTGGGATAGATATTTTCCTCCAGGAGTTTATTAATTTACCTTTATAGAAATGATCACTATGAAAAAGCAAAAATAACAATAACTAATATCGGTGTCTGGATAACAAGCAGTATATTGAGGACTGTATGGGATTGAACAGAAAATACGCATGCAACCTTCCCTCAAAAGTTCATAGTTGCATAGTCCATACTGCAAGTTTTAGTAATGCATAGAGATTGCATTATTACAGGAAAAGACATTGTGGTTTTCTTGACTTTTTAAAAATGTTCTTTGAGATCAGTATGTTAAGGAGGCTTTCATACATTGTACGTAACTCTGATATCCAGATTTAAGCATGGGAACATAGGATAGCTTTTAAACATAAAATTGAAACTATTCATCACAATCTTCTATATTCCCAGAATTAAACTACAGGCATGTTGGAAGCTAAAGTCCAATGATTTATAGTAACCCTGTGACACACTTAAAGAACACATACCCATGGTAAATGTGCAAATTACTTCTCCTCCATGTAAAAGTCTCTTCACTTTAACTTCTTTTTTTTAAATTTCATAATAATACACGGATATACATGTTTTATAATTTGCTTTTGTACATTTTAAGTCAAGTTGCCTGCTGCTACTTACCGGGATTCTTTTGTTTACAAGTGAAAACAAACTTATCTCCAACATTTCAGCAGAAGGAAATGTGTCTCATTGTGTCTTCCACAGTAAATCTACTGACTTTAGGTATGGCTGGACCAGTAGCTCGAAGGATGTCTTCAAAATCTGATGGGTGTTTCTTCATGTCCTGTCGTTCCCCTAATACTTATTCTCAAGTTAGCACTTTCATGCAGAAACAAATGGCATACTGGCAGTTCTAGAAATATATCTGCAAAAATTAGCAATGCCTGTAGAAAGAGAATGTCGGTTTACTCTACTATCTTTTGAAAAACATTGACTCTCTGAACAGTTGGGACCATGTATTCTTCACTGAATGAATGTAACCCTGTAGACAAATCTATGAAATACTCTAATTGATCAGTCCTATGTGACTAGACTTACAAGCCTGACTCCCCTCAATAAACTAATATGCCTTTTCTGGAAGGGAAATGGATGTGGGCACTAAATCAACAAATACTTATTACACTGCACATTCCTTCTTCCATGTTATTTATAAATAACTTTCCTTTGAAACTCAACTCCCCTCATAAGAAATGAAATGTACCAAAAGAAGACAAGAAAAAAAAAAAAAAAGAAAGGCAAAGATTAAAGTATCTCTTCATATAAGTGAATTTAAATAGATACCAGGTTTCACAAGGAATATGTAAATGTTTATTATGTCCCATTTTCCAAACATATGTTTGAAAATTTTGTTCACCAAATTGTAGTCTGACTTGTGCTTAAATCTCTATAGAGTTTTTCTCTAACCTGACTTTTCCTTTTCCCATGAATTCTAGGTTCGAGTACATAGTGAAATAGAAACTTATTAACTTGCTACTAGTCAGGCAGCAACTCTATAAAGAGAATCAGAACTAAGTTAAAGACCCAGCTCTGACAATAACTGCCCTTGTGATGTTGGGAAAATGTTCTTTGTGACTTCAGTTTTCTTGTTAGTAAAATGAAGGAGTTAGTAAAATCAATGTGTGTACCTCAGTTTACCCAGAAGCAAAATGGTAAACACAAATCAATTATTCCCTACTTCCAATAAAGTATTTATTACTTTTGTGCCCATTTATATTCTGCTTTACTCAAGCATATTTTATAAACCCACACTTTTCAGTCCTGTCCCTGGAATAAAATAAATAAAGTCTATCTGGACTTGGTAAAGGCTTTCCTAATTGGTATTAACGATTTGCTTTTAAATGCACTGCTCATTTGTATAGAACTAACCATTCAGGATTGCAACTAATGCTACGATTGTTTTACACAATTAGAGGAAATGGCCAGTGAATCTATTTTTTTTCTTCCCTGTCTTTATGCCATGAAAATGGTCACTCTCAAAAAAAAAAAAATGTACATTTGTTTAAGTTTGTGGGTGGAAAAATGGGATATTTAGTTATTTAAGTAAACACATTTTGTAGAAAGTGCCAGTAGCTACAACTCATTGATTTTATTGATATGATATTAATGCATAATATTTGAAGAATTGATTTGTGTCAGTGCTATGCAAAAAAGGCACTTTGTCTCTTTAGACTTAAAAAAGCCTTAGGTCATGAATCTTGAAAAATCTTGTGTAGAAGTAAAGAGAGGAGAAAGAGAATTTGTACTGGTGACCTTGTTAACTGATAAGGTCCGTTTTAATTATCTTTGATTTTTCACATAAAATATCTAATGATAGGGTACTAACATGTACAGACAACAATACATTGTATAGTTATTTCACTGTACTCTAAAATAATATGTTGATAAAATTATAATGTATTTCATTACAGTAAGGCCAAAGAATAACTTTTTAAAAAACAAAGTTATCAATATACTGTGTTGAAAGAGTAAAAGATAGTCTAGTGAATCTTCTTTAGAGAAACTTTTGATATAGTCTCATGTTATCCTTTTCCTGGTTAAAAATACAGTCTCCATAGAGGCAATCCATGATCTTAAACAGGTTGGATATAGATTGGAGCTTTGGTAAGATATGTTGGTGACCATGGATACATTGTTTCACTGCAGTGAACCTTAAGTATTTTTTTTTTAATGGCGATTATTTTATCACAGTTTCTTGGTATAAGGATTATTATGGTCTCCATAATCTTCAGAGACACTACAAGTTAACTCAATGATGTTGTTTCCCATTTTATAAATAAACCAAAGTTTCTAATACCTGTAGTTAAATATTTAAGATCAATCACATCAGTATATAATAAACCTAAGCACAGCTGACCCCAGAGTGTGAGTTTTGAACCTGCCTCATTTATCACATCAAATTCCCATCCTTTCAAGTTGAGTGTAGACCATTTACCAACTCATTGCTTTGGAGTTCTTCCTAATTTTTTTTGAAATGATATATCCCCACACTTACAAAAACACACATTTATTTTGAGACAGATTCTTTATATCCATATGTATTAATTTTAACCTATGTTTGTATTAGAGTTTTGAATTAAATTATAGAAAATCCCATTAATATATACATTATTTTTAAAAAGTTCTACTATTTTAGATTTTATTTTCATTTTACTTAAAATTGTTAAATACTCACTTCATGTAAATTGCTACTTAGCTTTTTATTTTTCTCAAAAGGCTTAAGAAGTTGTCACGTAGAACCCTTGATAGAGTAATCAATCTTCCCCTACTGATTTAGGATATGCTAGTTTCTGTATAAACTTCTATCTGAAATTAATCTAATACCAATGTGAATTAGTGTAGTTTCATAATGCCTTGCATTTTAAAAAGATAGTTCTTCCTCATTATTTTTCTTTCTCAAAGTTATCATGGGTATTTTGTATTTTTTTATTATGAATGATAGAATAAATTGTTTCTAATTATTTTCAAAAATCTTACCTACATGGTAATTGATTTCCATTAAAATTATTAATTCATATTTGATATAATTGTCATATTTACTACTGTGAATCTCTCATTTCAACTATTTGGCATTGTCTGCAAGGAGGCTCTGATGTTCCTTCAGGGATGTTGTGTTTACAGAGGTATAACTTTAGTGGGCACACCAGATAGATACCAGTTTTAGGTAAATGAACCCAAGACTCTCATTCTCTGATAATTAGACTAATGCAGTAGAAATACATGTGAATACCAAATCTTCTAAAACAGAAAGGCATTCTGGATGAGTGTAAGATATAAAGGTAGCCTATGTAATCAATAGAAGAAACAAGTAAGGGGTAAATATTCTGTTTCTTTTTACTTTCTCTTTGTAGTAAAAAAGAACACACTGAATTTGAAGTATATAGAGCTTATTAATATTATGCAATGACCATTGTAAGGGAATGGTCATTTCAACAGAATTCATTCCAGAACAGCTGCATGTGTAATTGAGAGGTTCCTCTCATAGTTATGATTTATGACTCCTATGGTGTATGCCATGCAACTTACTTCTATACAAGTACTGAACCCATTTTCACACTGCAGGGAAAGAATTTTATTATTATATACATGAGCTATGCAGCGAGCCCAATGTTTCCTTGCTTACTGAAGCAAATCTTCTGCTGAAGATTTTTGTTTCTTTGGAAGTGGTTGTAAATGGATCAGTGAGTATAAGATAGTACTAAATATTAAAAGAGAGTTAAATTCATGATGTTTGTTTATCCAGTTAATTTGCCATTATTTTCAAGAAGCCACAATGACTTCATAAATTTTTACCTTATGACAAGTGAATTTATGTTTATTATAAAATTACTGTGTACACTAGCACATGCTACAGTATTTAATTGATTGTATTTCATTGTATTAATTCAACATCTCAAAAGAAAGTTTTGAAATAAGTCCCTTTAATGTGAAGTGAGTTGTCTAAGATTGCATAGTCTATAATTAAAGGAGCTATTATGACCTCAGACTTATTTATATTCAAAATTCCTGATTTACCACCTCATCTGTCCCCACAGCTTTCCTATTCAAAGTGAGAAAATTGTTTACCAAACGGTATCCTTAAGGCCAAAATTATAGATAAATATTAAATGTAAAAATTACTGTCAATTTTAAAATCTATCAAATATCATTTTTATTAACCCCCAAGGACTCCCCTGTTATTTAATGACCACATTTATGAATTTTTCATCCTGAGGTAAAGATCACTATCATCATGTTGAAACTACGACAAGATATCATTCAAAACAAAACAAAACAAACAAACAAAAAAATAGAAACTACCATTTGCTTTCTGTATCCATTGAAATACAGTAATGCATCTTTAGTGATAGGTGATATGTTCTGAGAATTGGATTGTTGGGCAATCTCATCAGTGACTGGACATCATAAGACCTAGATGATATAGCCTATGACACACCTTGGCTATACTGTGTGATTGCACCTAGCTACAAACATTCATAGCATGTTCTGTAGGAACTGTAACACAATGGCATTTTTATGTCTAAACATAAAAATGTACAGTAAAAATATGATATTATAATCTCATGGAACCACTGTTGTGTATTGGATTCAATAAATGTCTTCATGTAGTACATGACTTACATCCTGTTCTTGACATCATGAAGCCCAATGTGGCTTCAGAAACTGTTCCATGACCCATCTCTACACCAGCTTTAGTCTTTACACATGGTTCTAGAGAGGCTGTTGGTGGCTGTAGCAGAAGGTTGTGGTAGGAGTGGAGAAATTTCTGCTTTGATTCACAAATTCTGCCCCTCTTAAAGATCTTGTTTCTTCCATTAGGCTTTCTTTCTCTTATATATTTAATTTAGCAGATGCCTTTATTTTTTATCCCTTATCCTAAAATTAACAAATTCTTTCCTGAATGTTTTAGCTCCAAGTTTCCAAACTCAACAATATTGACATACTGGGCTAGGCAATTTTTCATTGTAGAGGCCTATCTAGTGTATTATGGGTTGTTTACCACATTTGATACACACCTCTCAGTTCTATCAGTTAAAATATCTTTGGCTGTTGCCAAATTGCCCACATTTTAGAAGCAATGAGTTAGCTCCTTCTTTTTAAAGTAAAGGTTCTTGATACCCAGTATTACTTTTACTGTTCTCATTTATTTTACCTCATGTTCACTCCCCGGAACACTTCTATTTGGTTTCTGTAACTACATTGGTACTGACATTTCTCATTAACATTGCCATTAAACTTCCAATGGACAGATCTCTTGAATACTTCTGTCCTTTAAATTCTGAAATATTTAACATTGCCACCCATCCTCCAGTTAATGAAACTAGTTTATCTACAGATATAACTTAAAAAATAATTGTGTTACTCAGCAGCCATTCTCAACCTGTGGGTCACGACCCCTTTGTAACAATGAAAATGCATCCTGCATATAAGATTTTTACATTATGATTTATAACAGTAGCAAAATTACAGTTATGAAGTACCAACAAAAATAATTTTGTTGTTGGGGGTCACCACAACATGAAGAACTGTATTAAAGGGTCGCAGAATTAGGAAGGTTGAGAACCATTGTGTTAAGGGAGAAGAACTGTCATCTATCCTTAACTTATTATGTGTCGGTCACTGTACTAGTTATTCATTCCATATATTTTGTAAGTCTCACAGGAATGGCAGAGTAGGGATTATTGTACACATTTTACTATGGAGTTCTTTACATCTGTTTTTTACTTTTTCTCAGTCCAAGCATTTATTGTGGGTTCATCTCTCTGGTTCTTCTATTTTCCTTTTGAAACTTGCCCAAAGACTTAACCTGTGATCATGTTCTCTTTCTATACACAAATGTCTCTTTCATTCTTTTGCTACTTCCTCCCTGTGCTCTAAAGGATGATACAGAGTTCCCTCACTAGCTCCTTCTATTATGCTTCCAGAGACAAGTATCCCAACCCTTTTTAATTTTTTTTAATTTCACTGGTAATTAACCAGAAGAGTAATAACTCAAAAACAAAATGAACAAAATAGTGGTGAAGGGACAAAATGCAAAGTAAATGGAAAGTCCTGAAAATCATCATGATATTTTTGTTTTTAACCAGCTTATGATGCTTAAAGTGGCATTTACATTTATTTTATTCAGTACATATATAAATGAGGTCACATGTTTTGGTGCAACTTCTGTCCCAAACTTTATTCCCTCATATTCCAAGTGCCACTGTCCTTGGACACAGTCAGGACAAAAAAAAAAAAAAATAGCGTTGGATTCCTTCTCTCCATTTCAGGTTCTCCCTAGTCCTCTTTTCTTCCTCTCCTGATTCTTCCCTGTACCATTAAACAATTTAGTGTTTAAAATCCAATGGGTTTTCCCCTTGTGCCATTGCCATACATTTAAAATTATGGAAGAGACATTTCAAAATTTTAGATAGAGTCTTCCCTTTTCCTCAAGTAGCAGGGGAAATTTAATGTTAGTTTTCACTTAAGACATCTAAGCTCAATGTTCACCAGAAATGGTGTAAACGTATCATATGTATATCCTGCCCTTGTCAGCTAGCTGATTTCTAGTAAGTTAAGCAGCTTTTTGAAAGCAGCCTCTGTAAGGTTAGAAACTGTGACACAGTCTCATCTTCACGTTAGACATGACCTTGGAGCTTTTTTTTTCATCCTGTGATCACTAAGAAAATTAGGCTGTAGTTCAGGTACAAGGTAAATCAATAAACCCTTTAAATAGAATTGGATTATCTGAACACTAATTTTCAGCCATGCTCCAATGTCTAGGTAAAAAATAGACTCTGTTTTCTTTAGCAGACTTACAGAATGAAACATGTTTGGAATTTCTGAACTTTGTAGTGGGAGGCTCTCAAAATTTGTTTGCTATTAATGGAACAAAAAAAATCTCAATTTTCTTTTTTTTATTATTAAATCATAGCTGTGTACATTAATGTGATCATGGGACACCATACACTGGTTTTATAGACTGTTTGACACATTTTCATCACACTGGTTAACATAGCCTTTCTGGCATTTTCTTAGTTATTGTGTTAAGACATTTCTATTCTACATTTACTAAGTTTCACACATACCCAATAAGATGCACAGCAGGTGTAATCCCATTAATCACCCTCCTTCTGCCCATCCTACCTCCTCCCTCCCCTCCGCTCCCCCTTCCCCCTATTCTTAGGTTATAACTGGGTTATAGCTTTCATGTAAAAGACATAAATTAGTTTCATAGTAGGGCTGAGTACATTGGACATTTTTTCTTCCATTCTTGAGATAATTTACTAAGAAGAATATGTTCCACTTCCATCCATGTAAACATGGAAGAGGTAAAGTCTCCATCTTTCTTTAAGGCTGCATAATATTCCATGGTGTACATATACCACAATTTATTAATCCATTCGTGGATTGATGGGCACTTGGGCTTTTTCCATGACAGAGCAATTATGAACTGGGCTGCAATAAACATTCTGGTACAAATATCTTTGTTATGATGTGATTTTTGCTCTTCTGGGTATATACCTAGTAGAGGAATTATAGGATTGAATGGCAGATCTATTTTTAGATCTCTAAGTGTTCTCCAAACATCTTTCCAAAAGGAATGTATTAATTTGCATTCTCACCAGCAGTGTAGAAGTGTTCCCTTCTCTCCACATCCACGCCAACATCTCTGGTCTTGGGATTTTGTGATATAGGCTAGTCTCACTGGAGTTAGATGATATCTAAAAGTAGTTTTGATTTGCATTTCTCTGATGATTAAAGATGATGAGCATTTTTTCATATGTGTGTAGACCACATGCCTGTCTTCTTCAGAGAACTTCTCTGAAGAAGCCTGCGATGGGATCACTTGTTATTTTCTTGCTTATATGTTTGAGTTCTCTGTGGATTCAGGTTAATAAACCTTTGTCGGAGACATAACCTGCAAATATCTTCTCCCATTCTGAGGGCTGTTTGCTTGCTTTACTTAAGGTATTCTTGGCTGTGCCAAAGTTTTCACTGAAGCAAGAATTTGCAGCCCTCAAAGATCTGAAAAATACAGTAGAATCCTGAGTAACAGAGTGGAACAAGCAGAAGAAAGGATTTCTGGCATTGAAGACAAAGCTTTTGAACACTCCCAAACTCTCAAAGAGGATGAGAAATGGAGAGCAAAAAAGGATCATTCTCTCAGAGAGCTCTGGGATAATTCAAAGAAGGCTAATATCTGCCTCATTGGAATCCCTGAAAGTGCTGAAGTGGCCTCGCAAGGCACAAAGGCCCTTCTCCATGAAATTATGAAAGAGAATTTTCCAGACATGCCAAGAGATTCTTAAATTCAGATAGCAGACAGTTTTAGAACCCCAGCACAACTCAATCCAAATAACACATCCCCCAGGTATATCATAATTAACTGCACTAAAGTTAATATGAAGGAAAAAATTCTGAAAGCAGCTGATGTAAGAAATCTATTACCTACAAAAGGAAGAATATTAGAATAACTGCAGATCTCTCTGCTGAAGAGGGCAGTCTCGCTGCAGAAACTTTTCAAGCCAGAAGAGGTTAGTCATTGACTTTTAATCTCTTAAAGCAAAATAACTTTCAACCCTGGATCCTATATCCAGCTAAACTGAGTTTCATTTATGATGGAGATATTAAATACTTTAATGACATTCATATGTTGTATAAATTTGCCATAACCAAACCAGCTCTTCAGGATAATCTCAGACCTATCCTCCATAATAACCAGCCCAATCCTCTACCAAAAAAGTAAACTCACTCAGAAACTTTTGATCAAACTCCAACTTCCACAGTGGTGAAATGATTAAAAATATCCACTGGACTTTCGAAAAACTCGATACCCAAAATTTTACCCAACTTACCAATATTCTCCCTAATGTGAACAGCTTAAACTGTCCTCTAAAGAGGCACAGGTTGGCTGACTGGATACAAAAACTCAGGCCAGATATTTGCTGCATACATGAGTCACATCTTACCTTAAAAGATAAATATAGATTCAGGGTGAAAGGATGGTTGTCCATATTTCAGGCACATGGTAATCAGAAAAAAGCAGGTGTTGCAATTCTATTTGCAGACACAATAGGCTTTAAACACACAAAAGTAAGGAAGGATAGGAATGGTAAAGTGAGACTCTGTTTCTACCAAAAAAAAAAAAGAATGGTCACTTCATATTTGCTAAGGGTAATACTCATTGTGATGAGATTTCAATTATTAATATTTATACACCCAACCAGAATGCACCTCAATTTATAAGAGAAACTATAACAGACATGAGGAACTTCATTTCCTCCAGCTCCATAATAGTCGGAGATTTCAACACTCCTTTGGCAGTGTTGGATAGATCCTCCAATACGAAGCTGAGCAAAGACATTTTAAATTTAAACCTAACCATCCAACATTTGGATTTAGCAGAACATTTCATCCCAACAAAACTGAATACACATACTTCTCCTCAGCCCATGGAACATACTCCAAAATCATTCACATCTTAGGTCACAAGTCTAACCTCAGTAAATTTAAAGGAATAGAAATTATTCCTTGCATCCTCTCGGACCACCATGGAATAAAAGTTGAACTCAAAAACAACAGAAACCTGTATACTCATACAAAAACATGGAAGTTAAATAACCTTATGTTGAATGATAGCTGGGTCAGAGATGAGATTAAGAAGGAAATTGCCAAACAAGACGACAATGAAGACACGAATTACCACTACCTCTGGGATACCGCAAAAGCAGTCCTAAGAGGGAAATTTATAGCCCTACAAGCCTTCCTCAAGAGAACGGAAAGAGAGGAAGTTAACAAGTTAATGGGACATATCAAGCAACTGGAAAAGGAAGAATTTTCCATCCCCAAACCCAGTAGAAGAAAAGAAATAACGAAAACTAGTGCAGAATTAAATGAAATTGAAAACAAAAGAATTATACAACAGATCAATAAATCAAAAAGTTGGTTTTTTTGAAAAGGTCAATAAAATAGATAAACCTTTGGCTAACCTAACCAAAAAAAAAGAGTAAAATCTCTAATCTCATCAATCAGAAACGACAAAGACGAAATAACAACAGACTCTTCAGAAATCAAAAAAATCCTTAATGAATATTACAAGAAACTTTATTCTTAGAAAATGAAAATCTGAAGGAAATTGACCAATACTTGAAAGCCCATCACCTTCCAAGACTTAGCTAGAATCAAGTGGAAATGTTGAACAGGCCCATATCAAGTTCTGAAATAGCATCAACCATAAAATACCCCCCTAAAAAGAAAAGCCCGGGACCAGATGGCTTCACATCAGAATTCTACCAAACCTTTAAAGAGGAACTAGTACCTATATTACTCAATCTGTTCCAAAAGGTAGAAAAAGAAGAAAGACTACCCAACATGTTCCATGAGGCAAACATCACCCTGATCCCCAAACCAGGAAAGTCCAACAAGAAAAGACCAATATCAGTAATGAATATAGATGCAAAAATATTCAATTCTAACAAACAGAATCCAGCAACACTTCAAACAAATTATGCATCATGACCAAGTCGGTTTTATCCCAGGGTCTCAAGGCTGGTTTAATATATGTAAGTCTATAAGTATAATTTAGCACATAAACAAATTAAAAAACAAAGACTGTATGAGTCTCTCAATTGATGCAGAAAAAGCTTTTGCTAATAATCAGCATCCCTTCCTGATCAGAACACTTAGGAAAATTGGTATAGAAGGGACATTTCTTACATGGATAGAGGCCATCTACTGCAAACCCACAGCCAATATTGTATTGAACGGAGTTAAATTAAAATCATGTCCACTCAGATCAGGAACCAGACAAGGCTGCCCATTGTCTCCACTGCTCTTTAACATTGTAATAGAAGTTTTAGCCATCACAATTAGGGAAGAAAAGGCAATCAAGGGTATCCATGTAGGGTCAGAAGAGATCAAACTTTCGCTCTTTGCAGATTATATGATTGTATACCTGGAAAACACCAGGGATTTTACTACAAAACTCTTAGAAGTGATCAAGGAATACAGCAGCATCTCAGGTTACAAAATCAACATTCATAAATCAGTAGCCTTAGTATATACCAACAATAGTCAAGCTGAAAAAACAGTTAAGGACTCTATTCCCTTCACAGTAGTGCCAAAGAAGATGAAATATTTTGGAGTTTATCTAACAAAGGATGTGAAAGATCTCTATAAAGAGAACTACGAAACTCTAAGAAAAGAAATAGCCGAAAACATTAACAAATGGAAAAACATACCATGCTCATGGCTGGGAAGAATCAACATTGTTATAAATGTCCATACTACCCAAAGGAATATACAATTTTAATGCAATCCCTATTAAAGCTCCACTGTCATACTTTAAAGATCTTGAAAAAATAATAGTTTGTTTTATAGGAAATAGAAAAAAACTCGAATAGCCAAGACATTACTCAGAAATAAAAACAAAGCAGGAGGAATCATGCTATCAGACCTCAGACTATATTATAAATCGATAGTGATCAAAATAGCATGGTACTGGCACAAAAACAGAGAAGTAGATGTCTGGAATAGAATAGAGAACCAAGAGATGAATACAGCTACTTACCGTTATTTGATCTTTGACAAGCCAATTAAAAACATTCAGTGGGGAAAAGATTCCCTATTTAACAAATGGTGCTGGGTGAACTGGCTGGCAACCTGTAGAAGACTGAAACTAGACCCACACCTTTCACCATTAACTAAGATAATAAGACACGAAAATATAAAAATACTAGAAGAGAGTGCAGGGAAAACCGTTGAAGAAATTGGTCTGGGCGAGTATTTTATGAGGAGGACTCCCCACCCCAGGGCAATTGAAGCAGCTTCAAACTAAAAAATGTCAATTTTCCTGAGAATTCTTATCACAATGTTATGGACCATAAATGATCTTGAGTTTTTGTTATATATTAGAAAGTGATCTCCTGAGTCAATTCTTTGCTTATTTGTTATATTACATTGCTTTCACATCATGTGCAGTGTGTTTGTAAATACAAAAGTATTTAACAGAAAATTAGTTGCTATACAATATTTTTGAGATAGAACTATTAAGGATAAAAATGAAATATTATTTTTTTACTCAATTTCCACTTCATAAACTCTACATTTATATAAAAATTGATATATGAGTGATTTGTATTTTTAATATTCAAGGTTTGGAAATTAAGTTTGCAAACTTGTCAACATGAACTTACATTGTCATTACTGTACAAACAACTCTGTAAGGTTTCATAACCTCAGTATATTGGGGTCTCCCAGTTGTGTTCATGCTGACTTGTGGCAATGTCTTGTTGAGGGGCTTTCATTATTGTTGTTGCATGCTTTTGTGTGCCATTGCAAAAATGCCAGAGTTTGAATTAGAGCAGTGGACAAAGATTAAATTGCTTGTTAATCTTGGCAAGAGTGGAACTAAAACCAAGTACATATTAGTTCATGTGTATGGGTGTAATGCCATGAAGAAAATGGCAGTGTACAAGTGAATTAAACATTTTTGTCTTGTTGTTGTTTTGTTTTGTTTTTGTTTTTCTGAGGGAAAAACATTACTGATGCAGAGATATCAGGGTGGCCAGTAATGAGCAATACTGACAAAAAATTGTAAAAATGTGTCATATTGTGCATCAAAATTGTCAGTTGACTATGTGAAGTAGAGTAAGTAAATATCAGTAGAAAAAAGGAGAGTCTTAACTGAAAATCTTGGCATGAGAAAGGCATATGCAAAAATGGCCCAAAGGAGCACAAGGATGAACAAAAGTAAAGGAGAATCCAAGTTCAGTAGGTCTTTTTTGAGGCAAGGTGATATTTTGGGCTGTGTACTGGTGATTAAACATTGGTGTATCAATAGGACCCTTAAACAAAGCATCAAAGTGCATAAACTCAGCCAATTATCCACAACGAAAAAAGTTCCATCAGTTCAAATCAACAGTCACAATGATGCTGCTAACCTGTTTGTGATATCAGAAGTCTTTTTCATTATGAATTTTTACTAACTGGAAACAGTTAACCAAGTCTGCTATTTAGAAGTGCTGAAAAGACAGTGTGAAAAGTTAGATGCAAACAACCTGAACTTTTCACCAAGGACTCACAGCTTTTGCATCTCAGCAATGCTTCAGCTCACATTACACCGTCGGTGAGGGAGTTTTTAGCCAATAAACAAATAACTGTTTTGGAACACCCTCTCTACTGACCTGATCTGGCCCCCAATGAATTTTTTTCAATACCTACAGATAAAGGAAATATTGAGAGGAAGAATTTTTTATCACATACAGGACATCAAGGGTAATACGATAACAGCTCTGTTGATCATGTGTTAAAAGAGTTTCAAAATAATAGCTTTGAAGGGTGAGCTAGGTGCTGGCATCAGTGCATGGCTTCCCAAGGGGAGCACTTTGAAGGTGGCCATAGTGATATTTAGTAATGGAGCATATAGCTAGCATTTTTTCTAGAATGAGTTCACAAAATTAATAATGATGTTAATTGTCAGATATTTATATACATTGACCAGTATTGATGATAATCAGAAAAATAATTCACTCTTTAAATTATATTTTCAAAAAATAGATTATTGGCCACTGTTGAAGTTTCACTATCCATATTTCTTCCTTACAAATCTCCCAATTTTTTCAAACTTCTTCAAGAATACAAAAATCAACATGACAGATTTTGTTCTTCCTTATCATATGTAGCATAATTGAATGAGAATATTATCATTCCTTGAAATAACATTAGATTATTAAAGAGCTTTTAAAGTAGGGTAATTTTTATAAGCTTAATTTTTTCCTATGAAGCCCAGATGGCTTCATTGATACAGCTTCTGAAAAGTTACATAAATAATATATGAATGATCGGTTGCAGAAAGCTTCCTTCAGTGAGTATTTTTACCCATTTCATCTTTAAATCCCAAAGTAGTGCTTATAATATAATCCAAATGAGCCAATAAAAGCTGTTTAACACTATCATTAAAATGCAGCAATATAGGGATTGAAATATAACAAATTCAAAATAATACTTATTAACCCTACTTAACAGGTGAGGAAGAAAATGAATAAAACTGGCTGACAAAGCAAGAATGATAAAAATTTTACTTGGTGTAGAAGTATCATTAAACCTTTCTTAGCATTATATAATATTATGTTAATATTTATGTTAAGAATATTAACTAATAAATAGTTAATATTCTTTAACTCTCGTAGTTTTTGCAAAATTTACAACTCTAACTGGACATGATAAATAATGAATTGAAAACATTCATGAACTCATGCAAAAGACTAATAAAATTTTATGCTAGCAAATATATAAGGAATATATTAATTTTTATCTACTACATTTGTGACTTTTTAAAGTTAAGCCTCCATCCTCAGTTGCCTGGACTACTGTAAGAGACTCTCATGCTTCCACTGAAAAGTTCCTCTTAAGTATTCTCCACGTGCAACCTACCATACTCTCTGAAAGCATGAATTACTCTCAACATTAACTTCTTTTCTGCACTTATAATAATACAATAATAATAAAATAATAACAAAATAATAAACATTACTATAAGTATTATGTCTAATACTCAGTATTATTTCTTCTAGCTAGAAAATGACTTGTGAGAGGTGTTTGTCATTTCTAACGTCTGATTGTAGTACCATTTTCAGTGAGCTTATATGGAGACAACGATGACTGTTAAGAGGGTTTATTTTCGCTGTGTTGCAAAATAAAACATGGATAGGTAGAATTCAGTTATTGCCTTAGTTGATGGAACTTTATGTCATGAGAAGACAATGGATTTCATCAGTGTCAGACAAGTGGGGATTCATATCTTTAGCTCTCACCTTCATAGCTTCCTTTGCTCATATATTAAATAATAAAATAAGTAAATGAAATAATAAAAACCAATAATTTTCCTGGTCTCATAAAGCTCTTTATGGTCCTATCCTTATCCCACCTCTCATCCGAAGGTAGTGACCCTCTCCCTTTCTCTGGGTACAGCAAATCTATTAATGTCCTTTGAATACCCAAGCCTGCTCTGATATCAAAGCTTTCCCACATGCTCTTTGCTCTATCTGGAGTTCCACAGCCTCTGCTCTTTCCAAACCAGGTATTCTTACATTCTTAAAATTTTTATGTCACTTGCAGCAACATCCTCCCTGACCGTTCTAGGTAAGTCTGTCTGTATCTTTTTCTCGTTATTCCTTATTCAGTTGTTTAGTTTATGTACCACAATTTTAAAACATATGCAAACATGTGTATGTTGCATAGGCTTAGACATGTGCGAATCCATCTATCACTTGAGAGAGAGAAAGTAGGGAAGGAGAGGATTTCTAGGTAGGTATGCATAGTCTTTTTGTTGTTTTGACTTGTTATTTGACTATTGCTAACTCTATAAAGATAAGGGGCATACATGTTTTATTCTGTAGAATATATTCCACATCTAGGATATTGAATGGATTTTTTTTACATTTTTATTGTATCTGTGAATGAATGATGAAATGAATGTATAAAAGAATGATTGCAAGAGGGACTTTACCTAACAATTGCAATCAGTGTAACTGGCTTATTGTACCCTCAATGAATCCCCAACAATAAAAAAAAAAAAAAAAAAAAAAAAAAAAAAAAAGAAAATTTAATTTTACCGAGTTAGAGGATTATAAACCAACCTTTTGGAATTTCAATTTTTCTAATCAAGGATGGACCACAAGCTGTAGAAAACACAACCTCCTCTGTACAGCTTGTGCTTTGGTTCTTTCTTTCTTTTTTAGTAAACATACTCTCCGTGTGCCTGTTGTAATTCTACTAAAACCAAACATTTAATTATATACCCTGATTGAGGCTTAGGTTTTATGTTCCCAGCTATTTCTAAGCTACTCAATAGCAACCTCCAGTCCTACATATCATTTCCTTTGAAGAGAATTATCCCAAGTATCTAACATAGGTGAAAGTCCTCAGGTGTGTTTTTACTTTAATATATGTCTATTACCTTAGAATGGTATCAGGAGAGAACAAGGTTGGCTCAAAGGCATGACTTTCAGTCCCTCTGGAAAGCACAGCACATCTCCCAATATTAATTTACGCTTGACAAATGAGGGGTGAATTTATTTGTAAGAGAGTTCATATCATCATTGAGAAGCATTTATTCTCCCTTGAAAGGTTATTTTCTGCAGAATAAGTTATAGTGCTGCATCTGGACATCCAAGCCAGCTCTGCGAAAGGAGAATCCTTGGCATTTAGACTAAGCATTATGTCTTCTAGCTAGGAAATGACTTGTGAGAGGTGTTTGTCATTTCTAATGTCTGATTGTAGTAACCTTTTCAGTGAGCTTGTATGGAGACAACCACAACTGTTAAGAGAGTTTGTTTTCACTGTGTTAAAAAATAAAATATGGATAGGTAGAATTCAGTTATTGCCTTAGTTGAAGGAACCTTATGTCATGAAAAGACAATGGATTTCACCAGTGTCAGACAAGTGAGGATTCATATCCTCAGCTCTCACCTTCATGGTTTCCTTTGCTCATATATTACAGCATAACTTTTGATAATAGGGTAAAATTTTAAATGTCATATTTGGTATTCAACACCTGGTTACCTTAGGTAATAACAATCATAATAATGTAGACAAGTTACATATCATAAAACACCATAGAATTGAGACACAAAAATGGAAACACTCAGTATTTCCAAAAATGGTTTTATTCAATTTATTGTTCCTTTCAAAATTTTTAGCTTTAAATGCTTAATTTTTTAAGTATATTATTGATACTAATTTTTTTTTGTCTTAGCATTCTCATTGTTTTTCCAATTATGAGAGCGTTATAATCTGTCCACAACCTGAAAGAGAATCATAGGATTTGAAGGAAAAGCATGGACTCTAGTCTTTCCCCAATTGGTCTGGTTGTGGTAAGTAATTACTCTCCATAGTCCTTCCCTATTAGGATTACAGTCTTTAATTTGATTGTCTCCACCACTAGAACATAAATGCTTAACTGTAAGAGTCATGTCTACCTTATTTGCTATTATATACTTGTGAGACACACCCACTGGTTAGCTATTGAATGAATGAGTTGACAGATAGTGACTATTTGCCCTGACTGTATGTGTTATGTAAGGTATGGTCTGGAAGTTATCACTTAATTTTGAAAACTGGTGTAAAAACAAAAGAAAAAGACATAATTTAAGGGTCTATATGAATGATGTTTTTAAATGACTGCCACTAAAAGTGAGTAGAAATGAACATTGGAATGTAAAATGCAATAAGTTTCACATGTTTTCAGTAAATTATCAGATTATCAAAGGAGTTTTAGGAAATCAAGGTTCTCAAATAAACAAGCCCCTTGATTTAGTAAAGCAGAACTTCTGTGCTACCTACTGATGTGTGACAGTGATAATGTGATTAACTCAGCTCCCAGGTAATCCTTTAAGTACACCCAGTCTTTAATTTAGTCTTTAAGAAATTTATAAATCTGTCTACAAAATGTACTGAAGTGAAACAGCTAAGCTGTAAAACTTCTCTTTGTCTGTCAGCCTGTCTCCTAATAGGTAAAACAATTCTGTAAGTATTGCTTACAAAAGCAAAAGTGGAAAGCTATGATAAAATGCTTAGACAAATATTTAATCATCTCCTGAGTAGTTTATGGCTGGTATGATGTTAAATGATCACATATACTTGGCTTTCCTACAGTCTTACCATTCATAGTCATTATGTACCTTTTTTAATTTGGATGAAAAAGATATACAGACTAATCCCTACCGGATTTGCATTTTTCTCTCTCTTTTAACAAATATTGCATTATTCATGCAGTGATCACCACATTCACAGAAAAAATGGTGAAGGAGAGCCTCTTAGAATGATGTCCAATTCTCAAGGCTGAGTTATTCTGAGACTGACTTGCTTGCTTATTCTGAAATGGACTTCGTAAAATGTCATATAGATAAGGAAAATAATGGAAATAATTGATAGTACAAGACCTCTTTTCTTTCTGGCTAAAGAAAAATTACAAATGCTTCTACATGTATTTCGATGTTTTGCATTTTCACCAAAGTACCTGTTTGCTTATTTTACAGATTCAATTTACATAAAATCACGTTAAATTAGCCCTGTGATGCTTAGTGAACTAATGTAAATAGTGTAAAGAACAAAATAAATTGAAATATACTCTGAATTTTAAGGAGAGGAAAGTGAAGGTTTAAACCCTCGGTAGTCGTGTAAACATTGCACATACCAGTCTATTAATTCAACCGTGTTAAAAATGAAGCTAATTAACCTTATTGCAAAGAAAGTAGCTCACTCCTGTTTGATAGAGAAAAGACATTCAGGAATCTAAAATACATTTAAGACTAAAATTAGACCAGATAGAACAGATTTACCAAAAAGATATATCGATAATCTAAAATTTGTTATATTTCTGTTACTTTCCCCTGTGCATGAGGGAAGAGATGTAGGGACATTGTAAATAGAAGCTCCCAGTGCCAGGAAAGAGTGAGACTTCTAAAGAATTGGGTAACTTGAGAGAAACATATCCTTTCCCATTGCTTCACTTGCATACTTATTAACCATTTTAGCTTTTCTTTTATCTAAGCTGGTCAAGTGCTTTAGAATATACCTGTGAAGGAATGTTTGAGAAGGCTCCCAAGATCACAGAATCATAGAAATGGGATCTTTTAAGCAGTAAGGAAGTCATGGACTCATACAGACACTTCTTCAACTCCAACTCCTGTGTTTCATCATGACAGTGGCTGTTACAAGAGTGCAAAGTTTCAGATGCATTTCTGGGAATGGGGAAAATATGGTCCTTAAAGTCAGATACGTCTATCTGGTTTTAAGCCTACCTTCATCTCCCATTAACCTTGTGACTTTGTATAAGTAAATTGCATTTAGATTTTGAGCCTTGATTCCCATATCTGTAAAATGAAGATAGTGGTGTCATTCACGTGGAATTGGTGAATACTATTTGAGACTAGGTCTGTAAAGTTCCTGGTCAATCATGATGACTGTCTTGAATAGAGAGTTCTGTCATCACTGGCCTCACAACAAAATGTTTCCCATTAATAATCTCAAAGCGTGATTAAGAAATCTTACCTACCAATGCTGCAGACTGAGTGAAGGAGCGAAGACCTTTCCTTCACTCCCTGACTGGCACAGAAATATCTGCTTGAGCCCATTGACCATTTCTCTCCTCCTGTAGGAAATGAAGTGGTTAAAGGTGACGAGGACACTCAGAAGTCGGGGTTAGATTAGATGTGTATCCTACTGAGGAAACACATTCAGGGTGCTCTGAATCTTACTCTGTGAAAGAGACGCCCTGGGGCAATCTTTCAAAAAAAATTTTTAAAACCTTTTTGACATGTTTTCTATCTAAGCAAGTCTAGTGCTGCTATATAGAAGCCACACAGGGAAGCTGGGAGTAACTTTAGAAAGAGTAAAAATAGTGAGCCTGGCTCCTTCTCTGCCAGAAAGGCCTTAGCAACTCTCTGCCCTTCCTTTGGCGTGCTGTGCTGGAGGGAAGATTTTACTCCAGATACTATTCTGGCCTGGTCTTTTATTTTCATTTATACTTTCCTTTTTTTTTTTTTTTTTCCTTTCCTCTGCACCTTTGTCCTTTTCTTTTTGCTTCCCCACTATGAGTACAGCAGTATGAATGTATCACCTACTATCTGTAAGGGGAATGTTCATCTCCCTTGGGTCTCCTGTCAGCATCTTCTGCTAGAAAGGCAGTTACCCAGGGAATAGCGTCATCCCTCAGCACCACACGGTCCCTTGCCTTTCACTAATCTTCTCAGTAGCCTTCTAACAAGACCTCCCAGCAGTCTCCTTTTCCTTCTCTTGTTTTTTTTTTTTTTTTTTTTTTTTTTTTTTCCCCTCCACCTGCTTACCAAACTGATTTTTAGGAATATTTGCTTTATTTACATCACTTTATAGTGCAAGACTACCTTTTGATCCCAATTGCCTACAGGAAAAAAAATTAAACTTTTAAACCTTGTCCTCTAGATTATAATTTCCCAGACCTATTCCACGTGAACTTCTCACTTCCTTTAGACTTCACAATTTCTTTTCAGATTGTCCCTGGTTTCTCCTGAGCTTTCCCATCCACCTGCAGTTGCTTATTATCTTCCCTCTGTCCTGCCTATTTCTTCCAGGTTCCTTAGGCCTAATCAAATTGTGGTTGTTGCAGATAATGTGCCTGTGCCCGGTACACAATGTGGGCATGCTGCAGATATTAGGAAGGTGAAGCCACAGCAGCAATGCTCAGCCCACGTCAAACAGAAGTTGGAGAAAAAGCTATCCTGGTCTTGTCCTTATGGGAGTACAATTCAAGGTCATGCTCTTTGCCTTCCAACAGAGGTCTTCATCTATATTGCTGCCATTTCTTAAAGTGTCAGCTGCTGTTTAAGCCAAGTTTATTGATTTTCCTCCCTTCTCTCTCTCACTTCCTAAGATCCCCAACTAGAGCTTCATGGGATCACTATTCAATCTATCTGTAAAAGATCCTATTTCGGGGCTAACCAAAATCAATAATCACTCTTAAAAGTTGCCTCCCCATGCAAGCTTCCCTAATTGTATGCGTTTTGGATTCCTATGTGCTTCTCCTGAAGAGAGACTACTGCTTGTCTTTGTATTTGTGTGGGGGGTGTGGGTAGGTGTGTGCGCATAGATGTGAGTGTTTTGTCTTGCATGGTAAGATAAAGTATGTAAGCAGGAGATGCACCACCTTCATCTACATATACCCCACATTCCTATAACATACCATGTGATATATTTAATCAATTGCACTATTTTTTTTTCCTGTGTGTGCGTGTATGTGTTTGCACCACTTATCCAGGGTTTTTCTCCATGGGATAGAGCTAATTGTTGGCTGAGTTGATTACCTGATCATTTGCAGTTTATTGTTGCAATTTCTAATGTTCTCTTCCCTAAGCCATATGTTCTGTTTAACTGTGGTGACATTTAGCATGTGGAGCACTTTGCTCAGGAGGCAGTGCCATGACATAAACAATTCAAAGCCATCATGAGGATACTTTATTTCACTTCCATAACGCGATACAAAAGGAGGCATCTTCTCTGTGTCCTCTGAAGACCCTGCCCCCTCCGGGTACAGTTAAGACTTCTCTCCTTCTCTGTTCTTATTCTAATTTCTTACAGGCATTGGTCCAAAACACCTCTGCCTCTGCCTCATCATTGAATCTGTTTCTGTGCAGTTCACCTAAATAGCTTCACATCTGTTATTTCTGACAAAATATCTATTAGCTCTTAGGAGTTTGATTTTCCTGTGCATTTGCTTCTATTTCTGTTAAAAGTGGGGATTGTCCAGTGCTTATAAGCACAGTGACTTCCAAAGTTCAGCCACTTTTTGGCGAATGCTATGTAACCTCTATTAACTTCCCTGATCCCCAGTTTCCTGACTTTATGACATGAGTCCTTTGACATTTGATGATGCAGGTTTGACCCTGCTCGTGCAGTTTGCTTGGCTTTCCCCAGAATTGCCTATTACCTTCACATGAAAATTTCTATTTGAAACTTTCCAGCATAGTTTTAGCAAATGCAAAGGGGACACAGTGTTGTGACAAAGAAAGTGGATTGTGATAAAGGTTTCAGGGTCTGAGATAAAATTAGGAAAGGAAAACATAAGCATTACACTACAGAGTTTTCCATGCACTAAATTCATTCTGTTTAGAGAATAATCTTTATATAGAAATAATGTCTGTTCTTACTAGGATTTTAGGTACCTAACCCTTTGCAATTAAAATGCCTTTATTCTGTGAAAGACACTGTCATATTGACGTTTCAAAATCATTGCTTGACAAAATAAGAATTTATCTAACCTATATTAGTTACCGAATATGTTTGAGGGGAATTTTAGGAATCTTTAAATTTCAAAAGTAGAGCAATCAATGTCATAGGCAATATTCATTCTTGAGAAACAATATGTGAGCTAAGTTACCTAGAAATCATCATGTACTGGATGTGGTTCTAAGTACCTTCCTACATGAACCCTTTAATCCTCACAGTAAACCAGTGAGACAGGTAACTTTAGTCATTCTGTTTTACAACGAACACACAGAGACTCCGAGAAGTGGATAACTTGCCCCAAGTTGCAGAGTTGCTGAGGAGCAGAGCCAGCATTAGATCTTGTAGAGTTTATCTGTGATGATGATATTTTTATTAGGTTAAATTATTGTAAAAGGCAGAACTTATTTTCATACTTTGCACCCTTGCCTGAAGTTATTATGCCAACATAATCTTTTAATTTAACCCACTCTATTTTCTAGCATTAGAGTCTCTCTCTAACCATGTCCAGGCACAGCTGGTCATTGACATGTGAGACAGAATCCCCAGACTATGTGAAATGAGCCTTTCCTCCATAGCTGACCTGAAAGGTTAAATGCATTTGTGTCAACCAGGTTTGTGCTTAAGTTAAAAATGACTAATTATTTGGCAGGCAATAACATGTTTTTTCAAAGGGAGAGCTTACTCAATCCTCACTTTCCTTTTTTTTTTTTTTTTGTGAGACAGAGTCTCACTTTGTCACACTCGGTAGAGTGCTGTGGCGTCACAGCTCGCAGCAACTTCAAACTCTTGGGTTTAAGTGATTCTCTTACCTCAGCCTCCGGAATAGCTGAGGCTACAGGCGCCAATACTATGTCTGCCTATTTTTTTAGAGAGGAGTTCTCTTTCTGGCTTAGGCTGGTTTTGAACCTGTTGGCTCAGGCAAGCCACCTGCCTCGGCCTCCCATTGAACTCCTACTTAGCTTGCTGTCTGGATACCAGGTTTCACTTGGAGCCTGGTGTCAGTAAATCTCTCTCTACTGCCAATGTCATTCTCCTTCAGACTACCCATCAGTCAGTTACATAACCGTCCTTTTTTGCCAAAATTAAATTTATAGTGATAATATGAGAAATAATAAAAACAAGAAAAATATTCAATAGTTGTTTTCAAAGTACAATATTGCCCCAGAACTTGAACAACTTGGAATCCGAATGAAAAATGCAAACACTGCTTTGGAATCCGAATGTCCAGAGCCTTGCTGGTGTGTTTTGGTGTGTTTTTCCCCAGCCCTCAGGTCGCCCATACCCTTTGTGGTTCCATTTGTTGTCAGAAGCTTTTTTTTTTTTTAATTGTTAAATCATAGCTGTGTACATTAGTGCAATTGCCTGTACCTATTCTAAGATGCACCATAGATGTGGCCCCACCCATTACCCTCCCTCCACCAAAACCTCCCCCCTCCCTTCCCCTTCCTTGGCCCTTTCCCCATAGTCTTGTGCTATAGTTGGGTTATAGTCTTCATGTGAAAGCTATAATTTATCTTCATAGTAGGGCTGAGTACATTGGATACTTTTTCTTCCATTCCTGAGATACTTTGCTAAGAAGAGTATGTTCCAGCTCCATCCATGTAAACATGAAAGTTTTGCTGCTAATTTTATGTGTTTGTGCCCATTTTGTGTGATTGTTTTACATAATAACAACTAAGCGTATTTGCCATGGGTCCTGAAATGTAGTGAGGAAAATAAGAGTATGAGGAAAGCTGTTAGAGCTACAATTCAAGTTAAGAAATATCCTATCGCTAAGCATGAAAGCGATACACACGTGGCTGATCTCACTGCCGAAATTGTTTGTATGATTTTTAAAAATAAAGAAGTTATCAAAGCAGCTGATGTGGCAAAAGGTGATATGACACTGACATCTAGGAGATGGAAAAGTGTGGAAGAGATGGAAAAATGCCTCTTAGTTTGGACTAATGAAAAACAGTTGGCTGGTGATGTGATTTCTTCTTTTTTTTTTTTTTTATTGTTGGGGATTCATTGAGGGTACAATAAGCCAGTTACACTGATTACAATTGTTAGGTAAAGTCCCTCTTGCAATCATGTCTTGCCCCCATAAAGTGTGACACACACTAAGGCCCCACCCCCCTCCCTCCATCCCTCTTTCTGCTTCCCCCCCATGATCTTAATTGTCATTAATTGTCCTCATATCAAGATTGAGTACATAGGATTCATGCTTCTCCATTCTTGTGATGCTTTACTAAGAATAATGTCTTCCACTTCCATCCAGGTTAATACAAAGGATGTAAAGTCTCCATTTTTTTTAATGGCTGAATAAGACAGTAATTTGTGAGAAAGCCGAGATCCTCCACGATGATTTAGCGAAAGGTGAGCCTGATACTAGTGCTCAAACGGGGGTGGGGTGGGAGGTGGTTTAAAGCCAGTAGGGGGTGATTCCAGAACTTTAAGAAGGGCACAGGGATCCATAGCATTGTTATGCACAGAGAAGTTGCCAGTTCTAATTCTGTAGAAGCAGAAAAGAGGTTAAGGAGTTTGTGAACAGTGAGGGATATATTTTGAACCTACTGTTCAATTGTGATGAAAAAGGCCTCTTTTCCAAGATTCCAAGATGCCTAGGCAGACGTACATCTCTCAATGGAAGAAAAGTCTGTACCAGGCCATAAGCCACTGAGAGACCCTCTTGCTGTGTGTTCGTGCTAGAGGGGACTGCAAAATCAAACCTCCCCTTGTGTACCAATCGGAGAATCCACGAGTCTTTAAGAAGAATACCATTAAGGGCAAACTTAATGTTACGTGGAGATGGACTGTGAAAGACTGGGTTACCAGGCAGTTCATCACGGAATGGATACACGGGGAGTTTGCTCCTTCCGTAAAGGCTTATCTGCAGGAGGAAAATCTCCTAATGAAGGCTCTCTTGTCCTGGACAATGCTCCTGCTCATCCTCCCAGCTTAGAAGATGATTTGCTGGGTGAATATAGCTCCGTCAAGATAAAATATTTGCCCCTCAATGCCACTCACTCTTACCCAGCCCATGGACCAGCAGGTGATCTCAAACTTCAAAAAATGGCACATGAAGGCTATGTTTCAGAAATGTTTTAAAGTTACAAATGAAACAAAACTGACCCTAGGAGAGTGCTAGAAGAATCACTACAATATCTTCCATTGCCTAACAATCACCGAGAAAGCACAGAGGGAAGTGTTTTTGAGGACAAGGAATTCTGCCTGGAAAAATCTCTGGCCTGAATGAGCTACTGCAAGGGGCTTCGAAGGCTTTGCCGAACCACCTGCTGTTCCTCACATTGTATCTCTGGGTAAGTCCATGGGTCTGGAAGTCAGTGAAGAGGATGTCAACAAGTTATTGGGTGATCACGGGCATGAGCTGATGATGGAAGAGCTTCAGGATCTCTACCAGCAGCAGCAGAAAGAAGTCGCAGAGGTAATTTCTTCAAGGGAGGATGAGGGAGATGCTGGAACCATTCCCCCTACTGAAATCAAGGATCTTCTGTGCATGCAGCCATTGAGAAGTGGCACCCCAGTAACGCCTTTGTTAACAGGTGTGTTAGTTTGTTCAATGATGTTATCATTGAACATTTTAGAAAATTTCAAAAAAGTCACCAATATCAGACCGCTTTGGCATGTTTGTTCTCGAAAGACACCACCCCAGGCCCTCTACGAGTGGTACCTTAGCAGAGTGCATGAAAAGGCAAGAAATGAAGTCACCAGAACCACCAGAAATGCAGTTACCTGATGTTACCATGGAAGGTGACTCCTTTTCCAAGCAATAATCTCTCTCCTCCTCCTCCAGCTTCCACATGCCCCATCACTTCTTACTAAGGGAAATAGAGGTTTTCATATTTTTAATTTTATTAACTTACATTTTTATTTAAATATGATTATTTGTTACTATTTTACCTTAAAATCCAATGTTTTTACAGTTAAAATCATTTCGAAAATTTGAGTTTATCACCCCCGAAATGGATTAAACCTGTTTCTATTGTATTAAAAGGAAAAAGTTGTCTTGGAACTCAAACGATTTGGAACTCAAATGGGTTTCCAGAACCTATTAAGATTAAGTTTGGATCCCAAGGTATACTGTGTCTCATACTGCTTTACATACATAATCTTATTTAAGCATTATGTATGTAATGCTTAATACATAATGCTTATGTAATACATAAGCATTGCATACATAATTATGTATTATGCTTTATGTATTATGTATTAGCTTTATGATCCTCATTTCACTAATAAGAAAACACATACAGAGAAATTAAACACTTGCCCAATGATACAAATGTAGAGAGCAGTATAATTAGGTCACTGTCCAATTCCCAGGCTGTAACTAAGACCCTATGTTGTCTTTTTCATTTACTTTTGATGGATTTCTTAAAATTTTGTTGTCATTGCCAAAACTGAGATCTACCACTTACTGACAGACTTTGCCACCATTAACTCATTGCCATTGTTGATCATTGCATGTAATTGGCATATGGTTACTTCTTATGATTATTCATTTATTTTAATTTTTATTAATTAATTATTTTTTTTGAGACATAATCTCACTTTGTAGCCCTGGGTAGAGTGCTGTGGAGTCACAGCTCACAGCAACCTCAAACTCTTGGGCTCCAGTGATCCCCTTCCCTCAACCTCCTGAGTAGCTGGTACTATGGGCGCCTGCTACAATGCCTACCTATTTTTAGGAATGAAGTCTCGGTCTGGCTCAGTGAGACAAGATAGGATGAAAGGACCATGGCCTGTAGCTGGTTTGGAACATGTGAACTCAGGCAAACCATCCCCCTCGACCTCCCAGAGTGCTAGGATTACAGGCGTGAATAAGCATATTTATTATGCTTAATAAATAAGCATAACTCCTGGCCTAGTTATGCTTATTTATTAAACCAGCCACTGGCCCTGGTGCCAGTTATATTGCTGGGCTTGGATCTCCCATATATCCTCACACCTCCTGGTACAAGGCATGCTCTGTTCTTTTGGCCATTCATAACCCCAGGTGAGCTCTGCTCTCCTAACCCAGATCTAGCCCATCCACCAGTTGTTAGAGACCATGGTCCTTTCATCCTATCTTGTCTCACTGCAGTCAATGGTCTTCTTTATAACTTCATTTCTTTGTATTTCCTCATGTTATGCCTATAATTTTTTTTTCTCTTTTGCTCTTCAGAAGTTGTTTATGCTCCTATCCCAAAGTGCTCTTGCTTTAGCGTTCCCTCCCTCTTCATACACTTTCCATTCTTCTCTGATTTTTTCTATCCAATCCCTCTTTATCCCAGTTAGAAAATTCTTACTTCTTAACTTATCTAATGATTTTCTTTGCATAATTTTAGAAACTGTAAAAATAGGAATAGTGAAGGATTTATAGAGAGTATCTGTGAAAATCTAAAAAAGGTATAGACTGTAGACCTATTTTTTTTTTTTACACATGCGTTTCCCAGTTCTTAGCAGGGACTCTAAGACACTGACCTGATAGGGAACTAGCAGGAGAAATCAATTCTCTTAATTTCTGGAATCAGAGATTTTCTTCAATATCATAATTATGTTTAATTTTTTGCTAAGGATTCAATTCTGTAGTACTTAATCATATTGTAATAAGTTAATAACCCCATTAATTATTAACTATAATTAATTAAAATGTCTGATAACTCTGTTTCTTTTTAAATGTCGATTCTGCATGACCTTGTTTCAGGTCTTCAAGGTAACAGAACTTTTAATTAATCGACTCTGCATAACAGCATTTATTAGTTTTTAAAATAGTTTTGTTTTTAGATTTTGTTTTAATCCCACTTTAAGCCAGTTTATAGAAGCTGATTTCTCATGAAACTAATGAAGGTTAAACTCTAGACCCTTCCATTGCACAAACTCCTTTCAAGGTTTTAGGGAGGGTCCTATCAATGTGTTCACATGGTCTTTGAATTTTATTTGAAAGAGAAAAATTTTTGAACTTTAAGATTGTAATATATTTTCACTCTGATATCCTTTAAAGCTACTTCTTTTTAGGTTTAATACTTTTTTTTATTAAATCATAGCTGTATACATTAATGCAATCATGGGGTACCATGCTTTCATCACACTGGTTAACATAGCCTTTCTGGCTTTTTCTTAGTTGTTGTGTTAAGACATTTATATTCTACATTTAGTAAGTTTCACATGTACCCTTATAAGATGCATCATAGGTGTGATCCCACAAATTACCCTCCCTCCACCCATTCTCCCCCCTCCCCTCCCTGCTCTTTCCCCTTTCCCCATATTCTTTTTTTTTTTACTTTTTTTTTTTATTGTTGGGGATACATTGAGGGTACAATAAGCCAGTTACACTGATTGCAATTGTTAGGTAAAGTCCCTCTTGCAATCATGTCTTGCCCCCATAAAATGTGACACACACTAAGGCCCCACCCTCCTCCCTCCATCCCTCTTTCTGCTTCCCCCCCCATAACCTTAATTGTCATTAATTGTCCTCATATCAAGATTGAGTACATAGGATTCATGCTTCTCCATTTTTGTGATGCTTTGCTAAGAATAATGTCTTCCACTTCCATCCAGGTTAATACGAAGGATGTAAAGTCTCCATTTTTTTTAATGGCTGAATAGTATTCCATGGTATACATATACCACAGCTTGTTAATCCATTCCTGGGTTGCTGGGCATTTAGGCTGTTTCCACATTTTGGCAATGGTAAATTGAGCTGCAATAAACAGTCTAGTACAAGTGTCCTTATGATAAAAGGATTTTTTTCCTTCTGGGTAGATGCCCAGTAATGGGATTGCAGGATCAAATGGGAGGTCTAGCTTGAGTGCTTTGAGGTTTCTCCATACTTCCTTCCAGAAAGGTTGTACTAGTTTGCAGTCCCACCAGCAGTGTAAAAGTGTTCCCTTCTCTCCACATCCACGCCAGCATCTGCAGTTTTGAGATTTTGTGATGTGGGCCATTCTCACTGGGGTTAGATGATATCTCAGGGTTGTCTTGATTTGCATTTCTCTAATATATAGAGATGATGAACATTTTTTCATGTGTTTGTTAGCCATTCGTCTGTCGTCTTTAGAGAAAGTTCTATTCATGTCTCTTGCCCATTGATATAAGGGATTGTTGGCTTTTTTCATGTGGATTAATTTGAGTTCTCTATAGATCCTGGTTATCAAGCTTTTGTCTGATTGAAAATATGCAAATATCCTTTCCCATTGTGTAGGTTGTCTCTTTGCTTTGGTGATTGTCTCCTTAGCTGTACAGAAGCTTTTCAGTTTAATGAAGTCCCATTTGTTTATTTTTGTTGTTGTTGCAATTGCCATGGCAGTCTTCTTCATGAAGTCTTCCCCCAGGCCAATATCTTCCAGTGTTTTTCCTATGCTTTGAGGATTTTTATTGTTTCATGCCTTAAATTTAAGTCCTTTATCCATCTTGAGTCAATTTTTGTGAGTGGGGAAAGGTGTGGGTCCAGTTTCAGTCTTTTACATGTAGACATCCAGTTCTCCCAACACCATTTATTGAATAGGGAGTCTTTCTCCCACGGTAAGTTCTTGTTTGGTTTATCAAAGATTAGGTGGTTGTAAGATGTTAGTTTCATTTCTTGGTGTTCAATTCGATTCCAGTGTCTATGTCTCTGTTTTTGTGCCAGTACCATGCTGTCTTGAGCACTATGGCTTTGTAGTACAGACTAAAATCTGGTATGCTGATGCCCCCAGCTTTATTTTTGTTACTAAGAACTGCCTTAGCTATACGGGTTTTTTTCCAGTTCCATACAAAACGCAGAATCATTTTTTCCAAATCTTGAAAGTACGATGTAGGTACTTTGATAGGAATGGCATTGAATAGATAGATTGCTTTGGGAAGTATAGACATTTTAACAATGTTGATTCTTCCCATCCATGAGCATGGTATGTTCTTCCATTTGTTAATATCCTCTGCTATTTCCTTTCTGAGGAGTTCATAGTTTTCTTTATAGAGGTCCTTCACCTCCTTCCTTAGGTATATTCCTAGGTATTTCATTTTCTTTGAAACTATGGTGAAGGGAGTTGTGTCCTTAATTAGCTTCTCATCTTGACTGTTATTGGTGTATACAAAGGCTACTGACTTGTGGACATTGATTTTATATCCTGAAACATTACTGTATTTTTTGATGACTTCTAGGAGTCTTGTGGTTGAGTCTTTGGGGTTCTCTAAGTATAAGATCATGTCGTCAGGAAAGAGGGAGAGTTTGACCTCCTCTGCTCCCATTTGGATTCCCTTTATTTCCTTGTCTTGCCTAATTGTATTGGCTAGAACTTCCAGCACTATGTTGAATAGTAAAGGTGACAGAGGACAACCTTGTCTGGTTCCAGTTCTAAGAGGAAAAGCATTCAGTTTTACTCCATTCAGTAAAATATTCGCTGTGGGTTTGTCATAGATAGCTTCAATCAGTTTTAGAAATGTGCCACTTATGCCTATACTCTTCAGTGTTCTAATTAGAAAAGGATGCTGGATTTTATCAAATGCTTTTTCTGCATCTATTGAGAGGATCATATGATCTTTATTTTTGCCTCTGTTAATATAGTGGATAACGTTTATGGACTTGCGTATGTTAAACCAGCCTTGCATCCCTGGGATGAAGCCTACTTGATCATGATGAATGACTTTTTTGATGATAAGCTGTAATCTATTGGCTAGGATTTTGTTGAGAATTTTTGCATCTATGTTCATGAGTGAGATTGGTCTGAAATTCTCCTTTTTGTTTGGGTCTTTTCCTGGTTTTGGTATCAGGGTGATGTTTGCTTCATAGAATGTGTTGGGGAAGATTCCTTCTTCCTCATTTTTTTGGAATAATTTCTGCAGTACAGGAATAAGCTCTTCCTTGAAGGTTTGATAGAATTCTGGAGTGAAGCCATCTGGATCAGGGCATTGTTTAGTTGGAAGCTTTTTTATTGTTTCTTTGATCTCAGTGCTTGAAATTGGTCTGTTCAGGAGGTCTATTTCTTCCTGGCTAAGTCTAGGGAGAGGGTGTGATTCCAAATATTGATCCATTTCCTTCACATTGTCAAATTTCTGGGCATAGAGTTTCTGGTAGTATTCAGAGATGATCTCTTGTATCTCTGTGGGATCAGTTGTTATTTCCCCTTTATCGTTTCTGATTGAGGTTATTAGAGATTTTACTTTTCTATTTCTAGTTAGTCTGGCCAATGGTTTATCTATTTTATTTATTTTTTCAAAAAACCAACTCCTTGTTTCATTAATTTTCTGAATGATTCTTTTGTTTTCAATTTCATTGATCTCTGATTTGATTTTGGATATTTCTTTTCTTCTACTGAGTTTGGGCTTAGATTGTTCTTCTTTTTCCAATTCCATAAGATCTCTTGTGAGATTGTTGATGTGCTCTCTTTCTGTTTTTCGAATGTAGGCATCTAAAGCAATGAATTTTCCTCTCAAAACTGCTTTTGCAGTATCCCACAGGTTTTGGTAGCTTGTGTCTTCATTGTTGTTATGCTCAAGGAAGTTAATGATTTCCTGTTTTATTTCTTCCTTCACCCATCTGTTATTCAACAGAAGATTGTTTAATTTCCATGCCTTTGGGTGGGGTTGAGCATTTTTGTTAGAGTTGAGTTCCACCTTTAGTGCCTTATGGTCTGAAAAGATACAAGGTAAAATTTCAATTCTTTTGATTCTGTTGATATTTGTTTTGTGTCCCAGGATATGATCAATTTTGGAGAATGTTCTATGGTGTGATGAGAAGAATGTATATTCTTTATCTTTGGGGTGGAGTGTTCTATATGCGTCTATCAAGCATAGTTGTTCTAGGGTCTCATTTAAATCTCTTACATCTTTGTTTAATTTCTGTTTAGAGGATCTGTCCAGCTCTGTAAGAGGTGTGTTAAAGTCCCCTGTTATGATGGTATTATCAGATATCATATTGCTCAGACTGAGTAAGGTCTGCTTCAAGAATCTGGGAGCATTTAAATTGGGTGCATAAATATTTAGAATTGAAATGTCTTCTTGTTGTAGTTTTCCCTTGACCAATATAAAGTGACCATCTTTGTCTTTTTTGACTTTAGTTGCTTTAAATCCACATGTATCTGAAAATAGGATTGCAACTCCTCTTTTCTTCTGAATTCCATTTGCCTGAAAAATTGTCTTCCAACCCTTGACTCGGAGCTTTAATTTGTCTTTTGAAGCCAGGTGTGTTTCTTGCAGACAGCAAATGGATGGCTTGTGTTTTTTAATCCAGTCAGCCAATCTATGTCTCTTCAGTGGGGAATTCAAGCCATTAACATTTATTGAGATAGTTGATAAGTGTGGTAGTATTCTATTCGTCTTATTTGGTGAGAGTCCATTGCTTAGTTTTATCTTTTGCATCAGTGTGGAGGTTAGGTTCTGTCCTTTGATTTCTGAGTTCTTACTTTGCTGCTGATCCATTGTGGTGGTCAGTGTGCAGAACAGGTTGAAGTATTTCCTGTAGAGCTGGTCTTGTTGTGGCGAATTTCCTCAATGTTTGTATATCTGTAAATGATTTGATTTCTCCGTCAATTTTGAAGCTTAGCTTAGCAGGGTACAGAATTCTGGGCTGAAAATTGTTCTGTTTAAGTAGATTAAAGGTAGATGACCATTGTCTTCTTGCTTGGAAAGTTTCATTAGAGAAGTCTTCGGTAACTCTCATGGATTTGCCCCTGTAGGTCAACTGGCACTTACTCCTGGCAGCTTGCAGAATCTTTTCTTTTGTCTTGACTTTGGACAGGTTCATCACAATGTGTCTTGGAGAAGCTCGGTTAGAGTTGAGGTGACCCGGGGTCCGATATCCCTCTGAAAGCAGTGTGTCAGAATCTTTGGTGATGTTTGGGAAATTTTCTTTTATAATATTCTCTAGTATGGCTTCCATTCCTCTGGGGCATTCTTCTTCCCCTTCTGGAATTCCTATAACTCGTATGTTGGAACACTTCATAAAGTCCCATAATTCTGACAGTGAACGTTCTGCTTTCTCTCTCTTCTTTTCTGCCTCTTTTACTGTCTGAGTTATCTCAAGAACTTTGTCTTCTACCTCTGAAATTCTTTCTTCTGCATGGTCTAACCTGTTGCTGATACTTTCCATTGCATCTTTAAGTTCCCTAATTGACTGTTTCATTTCCTTCAGGTCTGCTATATCCTTTTTATATTCTTCATATCATTCATCTCTTATTTGATTCTGTTTTTGGATTTCCTTTTGGTTATTTTCCACTTTATTAGCAATTTCCTTCATTGTTTCCATCATTTGTTTCATTGTTTTCAACATGTGTATTCTAAATTCCCTTTCTGTCATTCCTAACATTTCTATACTGGTGGAATCATCTGCAGTAGCTACCTCGTGGTCTCTTGGTGGGGTTGTTCTAGACTGGTTCTTCATGTTGCCTGGAGTTTTCTGCTGATTCTTCCTCATGAGTGATTTCTTTTATCTGTTTCCTTGCCTTAATTTTCCTTTCACTTCCTCTTGCTCTTTAAGTTCTTGTGCCTGTGGAAGTTGTGGGCAGGTTTAGACGGATTGAACACACGCGACCACTTGCCGGTTTTCCACTGTTTTAGTCCTCCTCTTGGGGTCCAGAAGTCTCTCGCTGACTTCCTGTATCCTCATAGGAGTGATGATAGGCAGTTCCCACCAGCCAGAGATGCCTGGAGTCCTATCTCCCCAGACTCACGGTGCCCAGATGCAAGGAAGCTGTTTCTCGGCCGCCATCTTGCTCCGCCTCCTCCCTTTCCCCATATTCTTAGGCTATAATTGGATTATAGCTGTCATATGAAAGCTATAAATTAGTTTCACAGTAGGGCTGAATACATTGGATATTTTTTCTTCCATTCTTGGGATACTTTGCTAAGAAGAATACGTTATTATTATAGGAGCATTTTGATGATCCATAAAAAGGGGATGCTGAGTTGAAGATATATGTTTAACACAGATGGAATGATCTGTCTCTCTCTCCATGTATACATAGTTCACCTTCAATTATATTTCTTTATGCATTCTGAGGGTATGCAGTGGCATATTCCTATCACCAACTGTACCAGCTTCTCTGAGATTATAGTATGAATGTATTGCATCAATAATCTAATCGAGAATTGAACATGTGCTCAGCAGTTGAAATACCTGATAGTGGAAGAGAAGCAAGGTTTAGGGCATGCCAAAAACTTTTTCAGTCATGAGCACAAATTGTAAGCAGAAGATTCTGTTCTCATCAATGCTTGATCTCGTCTTTCCATCATAGATGTTCTCAAACATCTAAAAGAGATGCAGCTTTCATAATTATTACCATTATCACACATTTTTTTCCTTTCACAGGGAAATATCAAAAAAATGTAATTTCTTGGGATTTCTATGTTTTTTACAGCAAAATAAAAATTACAATAGCATAACAAACAAAAAACACATCCTTTTAGTGTAGCCATATGCCCTAAGAAGTCCAGTGTTTTTGATCATTTTATTTAGCAACTGATACATTTTGTCCTGGAGAAATCAAGAACTTCCGGGCAATGGAAGAGCAGTGACCAACAGTGCAGAGAAAATGATCTAAAGAAACCTAACGAAGACAAATTTCTCCACATTCCTCTCTCTAAACTATTATGAAAAGTAAAAAAAAAAAAAAAAAAAAATCAGGTAATTTATTAAGAAAAAATTATCTATGTCTTTAAATTTAAAAATGCCTGTGGTATCTATTAGTTTGTCAAAACTTTGAATCTTTTTTCTTTTAAATAAATCTTAATTTTCCATAATTTTCTTTTTTCTAAAAATGGAACACCTGTTTTAAGACCCACAGACATGAATGTGCCCCTAAAAGATATAGAGAAAAGGTAAAGTATTTCTCCTTTTGTTGTATAAATTCTAAAATTAAGGATATTGATGTGGAGAAGGAAGTTTTCTTATGAAAAGAATATTATGAAAAAAATAAAACAAAAAGAGTAAGAATTACTGTGTATTATAAGACAGGTGAAAGAAGACATTAAATAATGTTATTTGGGAACATAGAGAGTTTTAGAAAATCATTGCTATGTGTGATATCTGTTCTGGAACATTGGTTGATGTTGACTATGTGGGCGGAAACCTGTAGACAAACAAATGGAACTCTCTTTAATACATTTTTTTTTTATGTCTTGGAATCCTTACCTACAGAGCTAGTGTTCAAAAGAATAAAGAACCCAGAGGCCTAGGTGATAGATTAATGATAGAATAAGAATATTACTTTGGTATGAAATGTATATAGGAAAAATAATTAAAACATTATATGTGTCTTCAAAGCTTTGTAGATGAAATTATTTATTACAGATCATTTCTGAGTAGGTTATATTCACACTCATGTGGCCTTTCTTGTTCTATTTCTTCTCCATTTCTTGTCATTTTCCCATTTATGCATCAACTTCTAGGTTTACTGGAATTCTGATGCAACCTAATATTGTACAGAAAGCAAAGGTGTTTTGTTCTGAAGAAATAATTGTTTACCTAGAGCTTTACATGTCACCAAAATGGCCCCAACCCACCACGCACAACACAAATTGCTGAAAGATGATCCCACCGGACTGGGCCATTCCTGCAGACCCTGGATTCTTAGTGCTGGCAAAACAAACAGATCACAAGCAGATGGTGCAAGGAGAGACAGTGAAGTCACAAATGCCACGCAAACACTGAGCTTCTTTCTAGTACAAAATTAATTTTTTCAAACTGAAGTTCTCAAAGCAAGAAAAGCAACTTAAATGTGTTCATTGTTATGTAAATTGTTGATAGTACTTATAATACACTATCAAAAATTGAAATCTTAAACTCTATAACAAATTTAATGACATCATTTCACATGCAGCCCAGTTTCCTCATCATTACAGGACCTTGCTGAAAAATCAACAATTTAAATCAAATACATTTAACAATAAAATAAAAGATTTCCCTTACAAATTACTATATCTGGAAGACTAATTTTCACAGCTGCTATTCAATTTTTTTTTTTCTGGCAGTACCTTGCTTTTGAGTGATAGTTCTCTATAATATTTCATACTTGATTTTACAAAATGAGCCTTCACTAATTGTAAGCAAAAATTTATTTTTGCTAGAATATGAGATTCCATAAAAATAAGCAATTAAAAAATAGTCCCTGCTTTCTTCTATTTAGAATATCGTTTGATTTTATTCTCTAACTTCCTTCACGCTTCTGTCTCTCTGCACTATGCATGCTTGATCCATAATATCATTTTGTTTTTAAAAAGCGTGGTTTGAAGGTCATTGGATGATTTATTGCCCTATTTTCCCACTAGAATGGCAATATTTTCTGTGAATTTTGATATAATAGATCATAAAAGCAGTTGATATTTTTCACAGGATCAAGGAATAAATCTTCAAAAGTGATAGCATAGAGTGTTTTAAAAATGGCAACTTAAGGAAAAACAGTACAGGGTAGAAAGGATTATTTTTGAGTGTATTTTATCTTAAATAAAACAATTCTTACTGTCAATGAAAAGAAATTAAACATACGTTAATTAAAAACAACAATTAGGGATTCTTATTTTCATACAATGAAAGCAGCATAGTATTTTTAGAATAAAAACTAGATGATTGTGTTCTTCATGAAAAGGAAATGTGTAATTCATTGATTTAGTTTTCTTAACCAAGACTCAGTAAACTCTTTAGACCTCTGATATTTTCTCCTCCTACTTGCCCATTGCTCGCTGCTTGGGATACGTGGATATCTTTGATATTCTTCTGACACATTTTGTGTTCAAAGATTTATTCTGTTCTCTGAGTTTAGAGTCTTCTTTCCCAGTATTATTATCTGTTCAGCTAACTTCTTTCCTCCTTTGGCCTTTGCTTAAATATCACTAGGTCAATGAGACTTACCTTGATTCCTTCACATATCAATCTTTTGTGTTTGTTTCAGTGATTTATATCAAGAGTCGAGAATCATTTCAACAAATATTTATTGAATTAATAAAAGCATTCCGTGCAAAAAATTTTCTCTACTTCAACATTGCTTAGAAGTAAAACATTCTAAATGTTTATCAGTATTAGCTGTTGTTATGTGCATTCTAGGAAATATTATGCAAATGGTAAATACATGTGGAAGGAAGAATTATACATTCTTGTATAAAACCATAACAGACACATATGAATAAATGACTAATGTAAATTTTAGAATTATGAAGATGTGATTTTTTTTATTTTTTTTTTTAAATTGACACATATGGGACACAGTGTTGTGTTTTGGTGTATGTATGCATTGTATAATTGATATAATAATGGTATTTTGCATATTCCTAACTTCAAACATTTACTATGTCTTTTTGATCAAATACTCAGAATTTCTTTTAGTTATTTTAATATGTACAGTATAATTACATTTATTATAATCACCCTTCCATGCTATAAGACACTAACAATCATTCTTCCTAACTATAATTTTATATTTGTTTATTTACTTATATGAAGAGATGGGAGTGTTTGCAAACTTTGAATAATACCTAACAAAAGCTTTCTAAAGATGCATTCTAAGTCAATAATGCTTCTTACCTTTATGGGGGGAAGTAAAGGCGACTATATACATCATTTGAGCTATTTTCAGCAAAGATACAGTGATGTGTGATTTTTTTTCATGCCAAAATAAAAGTAAAATGAGTGATTTCACAAGTCCAGCCAAACCTTTTAAAGATAAGGTAGCATTTGAGTGGAAACTCAAAATATACACAAACTTTTTAAAAAGCCAGAGGAATGGAGAAGGAATGGGAGATTAGGGTACTTGAAATAAGGTGCATTGAAAAATATGTTCAGGAGTGTAGGCTCCATTTTGGGTGTTTTTTTGCAATTTTTTTCTCACCCTTTTAGGTCTTTACTCAAGTATAAGCATCTGAGTGATTCTTTCCCAGATGACCTACTTTGAAATCAACCATACACAATACTGAAGGTCACTGTGAATTTTGTCTTTCTGCTTTATTTTTCTTTCTAGTATTTATCAGAATGTAACATACACAGTTTACTCAGTTGTTTATGAAGTGTCTGCCCTTACAAGAATATATTACCAAAGAAAGAAGGAATTATGTTTATTATAAAAAGCAAAACAAACAAACAACAAAAACCCTTTCCCCACAGCTATAATACACCTGAAACTTAAAAACGGTGCTAAACATATTGGCTATGTTCATAATTTAATTTTTATAAAATTGAATGCGTTGGGCTCATATGTTTAGAGAATTAGCAGCCATGTCTCTCTGTCTGCTCCAAATATGCATGCACATATAATGTACATATTTCCTTGAAGTATAAACTGTGAGAGTGAAGCTTTCATGACATATCTAAGACATTTGGGGTTTATTAAATTCCTTGCCTCCTTAAAAAACATTGTAACATTAGTAAGACAATTTTTCAGGTAAACTCTAATACCAAGGGAAGTAAGGATTTAAAAAAACGTACCTTCCTCCTTTTATTCTATTTTAGATTTTTTTGTAGTTAGAGCAGGTTGTTTACACAATTTTAAAAAATCAAGAAAGAAAAAAAGTGGAAAGAGACAAAAAACAAGGAAATAAAAAAGGTGGTATATTGAGGACCATTTCAAAATCACTTTTCATTTTCCTTTAATTTTCTTCTACTTTGTTCATTATTTGGTAGGAAACAAAACCAATTCAGAACTTGAAGACTAACAGGCAAGTTATGAAACATATTAAATCACAGAACTGGGTATAGGAATATAAAAAAGATCTGCGATTGGATGATTTAATTTTTTTAATATCTACTGAAATTTGATATTTTTCTGAATATTTAGTTACATTAATAATGAAAGAAAAAATAGCTCTGTCTTTTGGGAACCATTTGAAGTAGCAGTTTGGTGGCAGAAGAGGCGTTTGAATCTCTCAGACTTGAGAACAGGAAGTTGGGTACAGAAGCTGAACAATTGCAATTAGACTTGTTGCAAACGCCCTCCACCAGCTGGAATGCTGCCCACGGCTGCTCTGGCTCACCTTCATTCCTTAGTATCTCCTACAGCTCCTGGACCACTAAAAAGTGAAGTTCGACATTTACAAAATTGGCTATTAATTTAATCTGTGCTAGACAAATCCGTATTTCAAATGACAGTGGCATATGCAAAATTTGAGTACATGACATACTGGCTACTACTGAGGTGTCCAACAATGAAAAGTAAGATGCTTAAAAAATGTCTCTCAAAGCTACTCCTTGCCCATTTAGAAAGTGCTAAGTGACAACTTAAACCAGCCATTGCAACCCGCACAGTGAGATGGCTTCCTAGGGCAAGGGGAAATTTTTCACTGTGAGCCGAGTGCTGACTGTACTTGACAGTTCTTTCATATAGATCAAAGAAGGAACTGTCATATTCTAAGTCACAGAAAGTGATCTGGACACCAATGTCTGGTTTATAATCTGCTTTTATGAAGAAGATTATGATGAAGATGTTAATTACCACATTTTCTAATATTTTGGCACAGTTGGAGGTAATTAAAATATTAAAATTGTGTTAACACTTATTGAATTCTGAGAGTTCGTTACTTACGTTATTATAACAGAAATGTCAGCTATGTGAGAGGTGCCAAGACTTTTCATCATGACTTTTATACATATTTTTGGGAACATTTTTGAGTCTCTATCCAATACCCTTGGAGGACAGAAATATAGTGTCTACCTTTCTTTAGTGGCAACGTAATTTTTTTGAGGTTTTTCATCTGTGCCAAGAATGTTTGCAACGATTCCTTATTTCTACCTAAGGCTGTGTGCTATTTTTCTCTCCCTTCTCCACATGGCTGCCTTTTCTCCACTCTCTAATGTTTCTTGTATAGTTATCCCAGATTAAAGAGCAGCCCCATTTTTTTAATGCCTTCTAAAGTACAACTGACAAAATATACCCCCTGGAAACTGCAGATTATAATATGGGAAGTGCACCGGATGTAGCTCTAAAACCCGCCCATGATTTAATACGTCATAAGCCAGCCTTACTTTTGAAAGTTTCTATCTAAACCCATTATTAGGTATGTCACTTGTACCAAGTTTTTTTTCTTTTTCCCACTATTTACTGAGTAATATTTTTCTCTCCTTTGATATCTTCACTTCTTCTTCTTTTTCTCTCCCTACCAAAATAAATCCTTTAGGGAATCCCATTTTTTCCTCCGGATTTCTTAAAAACAAGCCATTTAGTTTTAAAGATGTTAGAGGGAAAACACAGAAGAGCTTTAGGGTTGTCAAATGATGTTAGATGAACAACTAAAACTTTTTTTGAGTGGGCATCAGGGTTCTCAAGAGAAAAGGAACCAATAGATTATATACTTTACTATAGAAGCTGAGAATCCCCAGAACCTGTCAAGTATAAGCTGGAGAACTAGGAAAGCCAGTAGGTGAATTTAATCTGACTCCAAAGACAGGAGAACAAGGAGCACCTAAGTCCAAGGGCAGGAGAATAGCAAAATCTTAGCTCAAAGGAAGAGAGTGAATTTCCTCCTTTTTGTTCTATTAGAGTTCTCAATGGATTGAATGACAACAACCAACATTGGCAAAGGTAGACCATCTTTACTCAGTCTGCTGACTCTACTGCTACTCTGCTCCAGAAACACCTTTCAGACACACTCACTAAAAGTTAAAGCTTTTCTAGCTATCGGGGCCATTCCTCAGATCAGTCATGCCTCACCCCAAATTAACTATCACATAGGATCATCGGATTAAGTTATTTGTGAATGTTTTCATAATATTTTACCCTGCATTTCTAATAAATGCCTCTTGCATATCATCATTGCCAGCATAGCCCTGAAAGGTAGACGTGGTAGCCAACTCTGTTGGCAGACTCTGAGTGCTGGTTATTATACCAGGCACAGGGAATGTAGTACAAAGTTAAGACACACTATAGACCCAGTGCTTGTGGGCTCATAGAATCACCTAAATAGCTTATTAAGAAGGGTTTCTAGGTTCTTACTAGAAACTTTAGCTTTAAATGTGATTAAAGAATTTGCATTTTTGCCAAGTTCCTAGACAATGATGATACTGCTGGAATTCAGAACACATGATAAATGGCACTGCTTTAGTTGATGTTCTTTGCAATAATTAGGATGAGTTCCTAAGTAATTACCCAAAAGCCTGTCAGAGAAGTAAAAATAAAAACGCTTAACATCACGTAAGGAAAAGTAGCCATGTTGGAGATTTCAGAGCTGGTCTGTAGCCCAAACTTGTCATTAAGTACAAATGCTGTTTTCATGGTTGAAGTCACCCATCTCCATCAAGCTGACTTCTCATTCATCTTAGGGATTTGTGTATTATGTTTCCAAAATGACTGTCATATCTCTAAAAGGTAGAAAAAGAGAAGGGAAGCAGATTATCATGGCAGTAAAATATTCTCTTCCTTTCTATTTGTGATGGAGAAAAAAATCCTGGGAGAGACTTCTTCCTCTGTGTTACTGACTTGAATTATCACATGACGTGACTCTCCCCTGGTGAATTGGAAGCTGAGAAACTGTATTTGTGGCATGTGCAACCAATAGCTTTTACAGGCTCTATCAGTGAAGAGAAGAGAGAGGAAATGGCTGGTGGCTAGACATCCAATTATATGTAACACATTCTAGAGGAATAAAAGAGCATTTACTTAGTTAACTTGGGTTAACATCTGTCAGGAGAAGATAATAGCAGTTACAAAGATTTTGAATTATAAAATAGTAAAAATCATTCAGGAAATGTAGTAAAATGTGTTCTGAGTGAAATTCAGAGTATATGGAAGAAAATTTCCAGGGAGAACCTGAAGAAAGAAACAAGCATGACTCTATAATTCTTTCTATATTTGTGATTATCCTATGTCTATTCATATTTAGCACATTATGCTTCATTGCAAGCTATGATTGAGGAATTCCACTTCAAAATGTCATCATTAGAACTCTTTCTACATTTAAACCTTGTTTGCCAAAGGGATCCCAAGAAATAATAAATCTTTCATACAGCTCACAACTTTACTAACAAAGAAGTATGCACACGGCCTTCCATTGCATCTTCATTCTTTCTGAAGTGGCACCGTCTATTTGTTGACAGCAAAGCAGTTAGAAGGAAGGACTGCATTGAAAATTTAGTCAAGTAGTTCTTTTTGTTCACCAGCAGTGAATTCATAGAGAGAACATTAAGGGAATAAAACATTGCTGTGCTATCTGGTTTATCAGATCGTAGGTGCTGGCATCAGATATTTAGAACAGGAGAAGTTTAAACATGAGCCAAGATTCAATCCTCTTGTTTTATGCTCTTACTTTGGGAAGTCATAGAAATGTACTCCTCTGGTGAGATCCTTTTCCTTTGTCCTTGGGTCAAGGATGATTATCATTTGCTGGAACCAGAGAAATTTAACATTTCTATAGGCCCCTGTCAGTTTCTTTAAGTGAAAGTGACTATCAGTGGAGTGAAATTTCTGATTCACTGTGAAGTCTTCAAAGGAAAAGATTTATAAAAAAAAGAAAGATAGGGATTTTATCATTCTAAAAATGCCTTTGGAGGCATCCCCTGCAGAATCGGAGATGATCATACAGGACTCATATCCCCCCCCCCATTTTAGAGTTTCTTTCTGACAAGATATAATTTGCAAAATGGTAGAATCTGAAAACACTCAGTAGAAGAGGCAAAATCAATATAACTCCTATCAGTCACTGAGCAGAAGATTCATTTCACACATCAAACAGAATGCAAAACCATGGCTTCTTCCACTTTGAGTGAAATCAGTCTCTGCATAGATGCATGAAGTTAATAAAAACTAACACACTGATCGTGGATCAGCCAGGCTATTTTTCTCTGTGATTAATGGTCTCACTTTCTTTGCCAATGCCATCGCAAACCTTTCTGCAATTTTGTACGTCTTTCTGAAAGTAGCCTAGCTATCCTTTCTCTTGAATAGATTTCTTTAATCACAACAAATTTTCTCTATGTGAATTTTTTATTAAGAGTGTTATATTTTACAACCCACCATCTTGCCACCCCTGACCTTAATGCAGATCTTTGGCATAAATTTACCCCATTTTATTGCAATGATGTATTTGTATCTATCGTAATTATCTATCCTAATTTAAAAGAGTTAAATTAAAATCACTACCAAGGCAAAAAAAACTGTTTTAGCCAGTTCTGATATTCAGGTATACCTAGAAAGCTACTTTGAATAAAAGAAAGAAAAAATAAAACACTAACTTGCTTAATTAGTTTGGATGAAAAGGGAATACATATGGAGGGAGGTGACAAATAATTCCATGCCTAAATATGTGGTGGGTTATTTTTTGCTCCTAAAGAGTTATAAATGTGTTAACATCTTTCACCTTCATCATTAAGTACCATTCTTTTTTTTTATTATTGTTGGGGATTCATTGAGGGTACAATAAGCCAGGTTACACTGATTGCAATTGTTAGTTAAAGGCCCTCTTGCAATCATGTCTTGCCCCCATAAAGTGTAACACACACCAAGGCCCCACCCACCTCCCTCTTTCCCTCTTTCTGTCCCCCCCATAACCATAATTGTCATTAATTGTCCTCATATCAAAATTGAGTACATAGGATTCATGCTTCTCCATTCTTGTGATGCTTTACTAAGAATAATGTCTTCCACGTCCATCCAGGTTAATAGGAAGGATGTAAAGTCTCCATTTTTTTTAATGGCTGAATAGTATTCCATGGTATACGTATATCACAGCTTGTTAATCCATTCCTGGGTTGGTGGGCATTTAGGCTGTTTCCACATTTTGGCGATTTCTTTATATTCCATGGGAGCAATGGTAAGAAAAATCTTTCTAGTCTGTGTCTGTTTAAACAACACAGGAGCTAATGGGTCAGTATCACTTCTCCTTGGTTACACTGTCCCTGTCTCACACAGACTTCTAGGCTTACCACAACTAGGAGTATCTTTCTAAACTTGCCATTGACAAAATATTTGTACACATTTTTATCCCTTCTAGGCTGAACTCATCATTGACTCCACAAATCATATTATACCTGAAGATGATTTTGAAAATAGCAAAGTAGCTAAAAATCCTGAATGATTCTAGAGCAGGGATGCTTTCTACAGAGATTGGGGGTTATCAAAGAGTGTCTGTGCTGCCATGAGGGTGTGCATTTCCTGCAGCAGATTTCACGTACAAGCTTGTAAATGTTTTAGGTATGTGAAAATTTTTATGGGGACAGTGTTTATAATTTCATAAGAATATCCAAGAGGCTGGTAACGCCCAAAGTTTAATAACTACTACTTGTGAGTTATCATACTGCAGAAAAGTATTCAAACTTTGCAGTCAGAAGGTAAGGCAAAATACAGGCAAATTTTCCCTTTAAATTTTCCTGTATCTTCCATGCCAATAGGATCCTCTCTCAATTAGTCTACTACAGTATAATAGATAGGTATTTTTCCCACATCTTTAGTTCTAAAAGATGATTATTTCTCTGATAAAGCAACAGATAAATTTAATATCTTGTGTTTAAAACTCTGTTGTCATTGGGAAGGAGGAAGTCATTGCTGTTTAAGTCACACACAGAGCAGCATTGTGTTTACATGATACCAGCAGAAGCTTTTCCATCTCACACTTCCCCCAAGGCATATGCTTAATAAACGACAGCGTAATTACTAGGGCTATTAAATTCTCTCTCATGCTGTCTTCCTTTGATTTTTAAAAAGTTATGTGACTACTATTGATGTAATAGAACTCAAAACAAGAGAAACAACAACAAATAACCCCTCTGAACCCTGAACATATCCCCACAGAGAAGAAGACTATTTTATTACTGAATACGTTTTAAACCAAAGTGTGGTATGAATAACAGACAATCCATTACGATTGCAGTCCTCAGCTCCTGCAGCCTCTTAGGAATGGGCCACACAGCCCAGAGTGAGTAATGGGCAGATGAGCAAGCTGCACCTGGGGTTGTAGCTGCTCCCCACGATGGGTGTCACCACCTGGGCCCTGCCTCCGTCAGACTGGCAGTGGCTTTAAATTCTTACAGAAGCACTGACCCTTCTGTAAGCTGACCGTGTGAGGGATCTAGGCTCCAAGTGCCTTTTGAGGCTCAGTACCTCGTGATCTGAGGTGGAGCTGAGTGATGCTGCCAGCACTGGGGAGTGGCTGTTAATACAGACTCTCATTAGCAAAGAGGTTTGACTAAACATGGATCATAAAAAATCAATTGCTTACCATACTCATATCAAAACCATTCCCTCCACCCCTGTCAATGAAAAAATTATCTTCCGTGAAACTCGTTTCTGGTGCTAAAATGGTTGGGGACCATTGCCCTATTAGATTGCAAAGACAAAAAGAAATGTTACATTATTATTGTTAATTTTTAAGCCTTTCTAACTTTGGGAAGGCAAAAAGTGGAAACCTAATAAATACATGTATATGTACAAATAAAAATAAATTTAAAAAAAGAGATGTCACATTTCTATATGGGCAAAGAGAGGCAGCCAGCCACATGAGTGTTCTCAATAGATACGGTAACTAGTCCTCTAGTAAGAGGACTGCACAGAGCCAATATGCATTATAGTTAATTCTAAATTTATTGATTTGTTAAGATGATTATTTGTGTTCATTTCTTGAATTGTTTCAAAGGAAAGAAACCATCAACAGAGCGATGAGATAATCTGTTGACCAGGAGAAAATATTTCTGAACTATTCATTAGAAAAGATACTAATACCAGAATATAAAGGAAGTCAAACAACTCTACCATAAAAATAACAAATAATCTAATTAATAAGTGGTGTGGAAAAATAGGAATAGACATTCCTCAAAATACTACAAACAAATGGTGCACAGGTAGATGAGAAAATGCTCAACTTCACTAATCATCCGGAAAACGCAATTTCAAACCACAACGAGAGACCATCTTAAACAACTTAATTGACTGTTTCTAAAAGGACAAAAAATAACAGACATTGGCCAGGATGGGAGGAAGAGGGAACACTTATACATTGTTGATGGAATGTAAATTTGGATAGCCACTGTGGAAAACAGTATGGAGGTTCCTCAAAAAACTTAAAAGAAACGTCTCAGGGCAATGCCTGTGGCTCAGTGAATAGGGCGCAGGCCCCCTATACCCAGGGTGGCAGGTTCAAACCCGGCCCCAGGCCAAACTGCAACAAAAAATAGCTGAGCATTGTGGCAGGCACCTGTTGTCCCAGCTACTCCGGAGGCTGAGGCAAGAGAATTGATTAAGCCCAGGAGTTGGAGGTTGACGTTAGTGTGACGCCATAGCACTCTACCGAGGGTGATAAAGTGAGACTGTCTCGAAAAAAAAAAAAAAAATCTTGTATCTTTATGATCAGATGTGGTTTCATTGCATGAGATAAAGTGCCCTCTGTAAATTCCAACAGCAACTGGGAGATAGGGGTGCTATCTTTCTTTATAATACCTTCCATAGAGAGGGTCCTAGGTGGTGAGAAAGGTAATCTTGGTCCTTAAAGCTTGCAAGAGGCTTACTTAACTTTTAAAAAAATCTACATATATTTCAAAAGGTCAGGTATACAACATAAAAATTTTCTAAAGTAGATTATTAAGACAGAGGGAGGACCTCTCCCCCCTTTTATTCAACAGAAAAAAATGTCTGATTTTAAAATTCTATTTACCCTTACACCAAAAAAAGGCTATTTTCATAATTTTTTCAATTTGTGAAATTTCATTTAATCATTCCTTTTACAGATATAGCAACTGATGTCCAGAGAGTTATGATTTTTCCAATACCTGAAGGGCTGATTGGTGACAAACTCTGAAACTTAAATTTTGATTTCTCTATTTTACATCTAATTAATACGCCTGACCATGCATCACCACAGTGTTGTTTTCCTACTTTTCCTATATTTTTACAATTTTACCATGTTTTTAATCTAGAAATCATTGCTGTAATAAAGATTTTCTTTTTTAATTATAGACACCAGGGAAGTTCACCCAGTGTTTACATTTCTTTTTTTTTCTTTTTCTTTCTGTCTCCATCTTTTTTTTTTTTTTTTTTTTTTTTTTAGAGACCGTCTCACTTTATTGCCCTCCATAGGGTGCTATGGCATCGCAGCTCACAGCAACCTCCAACTCCTGAGCTTAGGCGATTCTCTTGCCTCAGCCTCCTGAGTAGCTGGGACCACAGGTGCCCTCCACAATGCCTGGCTATTTTTTGTTGCATTTTGGCAGGGGCCAGGTTTGAACCAGCCACCCTCGGTATATGGGGCTGGCGCCCTACCCACTGAGCCACTGGCGCTGCCTCAATGCTTACATTTCTGTGAATGATGATGATGATAGTAATAGAAAAGTCTCCGTCCATGAATTTCTACTTGGGTATGTTCATTTTTTACAATGTAGGAGACTTCCTTTTTGTATTTCTTATTAAGAGCTTTTAAATATTGATTTTTTAGCTTCATTTTAACATTCTTTCTCAATGATATTTTAACATTCTCTCTCAATGATATTTAACATTCTCCATCAATGATACTTTATAGTTTCCAGTGTAGGGGTTATGCATCCCTTAGATTTATGTTTAAATATATAAAAGATATAAAAAATTATATGATCATTAATGTAAACTTGTCAAACATTCATTTCTAATTATATATTGCTAATATATAAAAATAGATTTTTGTATATAATTTTTTAGTTTACCAAACAAAAAAACAGGTTATTTTTTTTTGTTGAAATTGACAACTCAATTTTAAAATGTATATGGGAATGCATTGAACCATGAATAGATAAGGCGATTTTCTACTTAAGAAAATAATTAAATTTTAAGGCACTAGACAGCTATCTTTATATTTTTATAAAGCCATAATAAACAAGAGACAGTGTCATTTAACAAAAGGATTATCAGAACATTCTGACATATTAAAAAATGTGGAGACAGACACCCTTTATTTAAAAACATTATTTTTAAAATGATATTGTAAAATATTGGAATTAAGGGCCTGTGGCTCAAAGAGTAGGGCACCGGTCCCATATGCCGGAGGTGGTGGGTTCAAACCCAGCCCCGGCCAAAAAAAAAATATATATATATATTGGAGTTAAAATTAAATGTTCACCTGTGGTAAACATATAATTTTAATTCCAATATTTTACAACACCATTATAAAAATAGTGTTTTTAAATAAAGGGGATTACACCTGCGGTGCATCTTACAAGGGTATATGTGAATCTTAGTAAATGTGGAATGTAAGGGTCTTGGCAAAATAACTAAGAAAATGCCAGGAAAGCTATGTTAACTACTGTGATGAAAATGTGTCAAACGGTCTATGAACCAAGTGTATGTTGCCCCATGATTATACTAATGTGCACAGCTATGATTTAATAAAAAAATAAATAAATAAATAAAAAGAACAAAAATGTCTTAACACTGTAATTGGGTAAATGAGGTGAAGGCTGTGTTAATTAGTAGGATGTAAGCACTCCAATTTGTATAAATAATAAACACATTGAATCCCCCCCAAAAAATAAAAAATAAAATAAAATTATATGTTTAATAGATGTTGCCGAGACAGTTGTATGTATATATGAAAAATTTATCATAACACTTAACTCATTCAAAACAGATAAAAACAATTTCAGGTTGTTCACAGGTCCAAAATATGAAAAATTAAATACATTAATTGATTACTTAATACACAAGCTCCTAGAACATAACATAATACAGACACCTACGTTTCTTAAACTAGGAAAAATTCTAACATAGATTAATTATTTGATCTATATTATATTTTTGGCATCCTCAGTATTATCAACAACTATTCATTAAGAGATACTATTAAGTAATTGAAAATTAAGCTTCAGACTTTCAGTACTTTTTGTAATGAAAGAGCTAACATATAGAATATATAAATACCTCTTACAAATCATTAACAAGCTTTGTACAAACCAATGGAAAAAAGAGCAAAAATCATGAGCATGTATTTTATAAAGGATAATATATAAATGCTATCTTCTAAAATGTTCTCACTTTATGGGTCACCAAAATGAAAATTATAGCTAAAATAGAATGTTATTACACAACTACAAAATTCAGTGAGTTACTAAAAGTAACTGATAGATACACTAGCATAGATGAGAATGTGAACAGATACACTAGCATAGATGAGAATGTGAAACAACTCCCCAACTCTACAATTGATTTGGAAAATTCTTTGGCTACATTTACTAAATTTGAACATATGCATGGCCTAGGATGCAGTAATTCCATTCTTAGATACACAAACAGCATAAACATATTCACACCAGCATATGAAATATTCACTGCAGCATTGCTCCTAACAGTTAAAAATGGAAGAAAGACACAGGTGTCTATCAGCGCTAGAATAGATAGATTGTTGTGCAATTTTTCACTGCTAGACTACGCAGTGGTAAAAATTGAGAAACTATTTCTCAAAAAAATAATATGGAAAATTTCACAAACTTAACAGTGTAAAAAGAAATCTAACACAAAAGAACGTGTAATTGATGATTATTTGTGTATAAATTTAAAACATAGGCAAAAATCATAAGTTAATAGAATTTAGAATATTGATCATATTTTGGGAGGAAGATAATGACAATGAATGAGTGAAGTCAAAGAAAAGCTTTCAATATATATATATATATTTATTTTTTAAATTTCTGATATGTTTTGTTTGCGATAATTCATGTGTGTCCTTAGGATTGTTTTTTATTTTTCTGCATAAATGTTATACCCCAATAAAATAGGTTAAAAGCAAAATGAGGCCTGAGGAAAATGATCTGACCTGAAACTATAGTTAAAATTATGCAATCAACAGCGGAATATAATTAATAATTTTGTCTTAAAGTCAAGGGAAAGAGAGAAGTTCTCCTGTCACTTTCCCAATTCAATATTGCTTTGGAGTTCTTATCCAGTATACTTAGTACAGAAAAAAACATGAAATTTATAATCAATAGAACAAAAATATGATTGGTTAATTCAAAGAAAATATTGCTTCCCACTTAAAAAGCCAAAAGAATCAGCTGAATAACTATGGAAACTAATAAGAATGTTTATTAAGGTATCTGAAATCAAGGTCAACAGTTTTAAAAGAAATTAGGAATACCTTATATTTAGACAATTGAATGCAAAAATCAATCCACAATAACAGCAATAAGTGAAACAAAAACATGAGTAAGAAATCTGAGAAGTAACTAAAGCATTACTGAATCAGTAATATATGAGATAATTTTTGTTTCTGGATGAGAAGATGAATAATTAGTATCTATTTCCCTAAATATAACTATAATGTTAATGGGATTTCAATTACATTTCCTGGGTGAAGTCTTTACAAAATTGACACACAGATTGTAAAATTAATTGAGAAGAAACAAAAAAGATCATTTATCAACAAAACTATGAACAAAAACAATTGGTGGGAGAAAAGTTAGGAAATATCAAGATGTGGTGCACAGTTTTAATAATGAAGTCATGACATGGCACTGAGACAGATGAATTCATTAATGGATTAGAACTGAAGATTTAAAAACATACATAAAAATAATGTGGTCCATCATAAAAGTGCCATTTCAAAATCAATGGGAAAAATGTCATCTCCAATTGCATTAGGACAACTGGCTATATATATGCTATTACATATATATATAATGTATCATACCATATATATAATATATAATGCATATATTATATAATTATAGATGTATCATGTATTATATAATTATATAGTACATAATACATATTTAATATAGTATTATATGATATATAACACACATAATTATATAGCATATAATTATATGATGTAATTATACAATAATAGTATAATAGTATATTATATTTAATACATATATAGTTATATAATATTATGTTAATATATACTATATAATAGTCTATACTATGTAAGGACTTGTTTATATACATTCTAAAGTTTATTGGGTAGTTTAGCAATAATTAGCAATGTACAAATTTTCATAAACCATACAGAAACTTTTATAGAACATTATTGGGATGGAGAAGATCTAACTGTGCAAGAGCAATCCAGGTAATACAGATGCCATCAACAAACAAAATTGGCTACATATGTGTTTCAGAGAAATTGGGGAGAGATATACTTTATTGTCAATAACTCGTTTGGAAAAGTTTTTATCCATATAATGACAGTGAATTAACATCTGAACAAGAAGCTCCTAAATAGATGAAATAGTATCATGGATTGGCTATATCCCTGCCAAAGTCACACGAGGAGGTCCTAACCTCCAATATCTGCCTGGAACTTTATTTGCAGACAGGAGCCTAACAGAGGTAACTAAGACAAAATGAACTCATTATAATGGACCCAAACCGATACAGCCAGTGTCCATATAAAAACAGGAAATTTAGACACAGACATACACATAAGAAAGATGTTATAAAGAAATAAAAGGAGAAAATGACCGTCTAAACGCTAGTGAGAGAAGCCTGAAGTAGATCCTTCTCTCACAGCTCTCCTAAGAAACCAACCTTGCCAAAAACTGGATTTGGGACTTCAGATCTAGAATTGTGAGAGATAAAGTTCCATTGTTTGACGGTCCATTGTGTAGTACTTTTGTTACAGCAGCCCAAGACAACTATTAATAACAAATTCAACATATAAATAAACAACATAAACAGAAAATTCACAGAAAAGAGATAAAAATAGTAAAAGTAGAAAAATATAATCAATCTCTCTAATGAAATAAATGGGAATTATATCAGGAAGATGGTATTTTAAACTCATAAAATTAATAAACATGAAAATAAATTTGCCATGGGGGACATAGGAGAACGTGTAGATAAGAATGTCAGAATATACTGATAATAGAGGTAGGCTAGGCTAGACTAGCTTATGGGAAGGCAATTTAATAGCACACAGTAAGATTAACATGTTAACTTTTAGTGAAATATTTCTAATTTATGCTAGAATATCCTATTTCTTTCTTTTTTTTTTTTTTGTAGAGACAGAGTCTCACTTTATGGCCCTCTGTAGAGTGCCGTGGCCTCACACAGCTCACAGCAACCTCCAACTCCTGGGCTTAAGCGATTCTCCTGCCTCAGCCTCCCGAGTAGCTGGGACTACAGGCGCCCGCCACAACGCCCGGCTATTTTTTGTTGCAGTTTGGCCGGGGCCGGGTTTGAACCCGCCACCCTCGGTATATGGGGCCGGCGCCCTACTCACTGAGCCACAGGCACAGCCCAGAATATCCTATTTCTACATTTATCTTAGAGGTATTTAAGAAATTATATTTGTGCACACACATATGAATTTCATTACTTTATAAGAAAAGAAGAAAAACTAGAAACACCATAAATGCCTGGTGGTAAAATATATTCAAGTACATAGAAAATGGGTAATAACATATATGGACATAGAAAAATGTATAGACAGTTGCAGAACATATAAGAGTAGGAGATTCACTTTTTTTTTTTTTTTTTTGCAGTTTTTGGCCAGGGCTGGGTTTGAACCTACCACCTCTGGCATATGGGGCCAGCACCCTACTCCTTTGAGCCACAGGCACCACCCCAGGAGATTCACTTTTTTAATGTTTTCCCAAGAAAAAAAACAAAACTAAAAAATTACACGTACTCATTTCTCAACATGAAAAAAATCTGATGAAATATTAACCAATACTTCCTCTATAGTGATATAGTTTCTTCTCTTACAAGAAGCTTGAATGATTGATTCTAGAGTGGTGCTATTAATTAATACTTCTGGCGCTATTTTCCTCTTTAACTATATCTCCTTCGTGATTGGCAATGTATTTACCAGATAATAGAGTGATTTATATGGGTTTGCTTTTCTTCATAATGATATTTGAAAAAAAAAAATACAATAATGGAATTAAAAGATGGTTATAAATTATCTTAAATTGCTATTTATAATTTTATTTAATGAAAATAGTAAATGGCAAATAAATTCAACATGGAAAACATGCAAATATACAGAAAAATGAAGTAATATCCAATAATTAAAGTTCTTGGTGAACATTTAATTGTGATAAAGTCATAGTGTTAAGTATGATAAACTCCATAGCAAGTCAGTATGTTTTACAAAGTAGAGGTTGAGACATCTGGCTCTGGAAGTGAACTGATTTTCCACTTCCTTAATAACAACACATATTTGAAAGTTATTCACTATTGTTGGGAGTCAATTTCTACAACGGTAAAATAGGGTTAATACTAGGGCTCATCTTATGGAGTTGTCTTAAAGATCACTATCTTACACATAATGCATTGTCAGCATATACTGTTTACTACTGTGATTTACTTTGGTCACTCGAGGTAATTTTGGAGACGTAATTATTGTTCAGAAAAAATAAAGTGGGTTATAAAATAAGGTTGTAAAACTAGAAAATAATGAAAATCACCTTGCCATTTATTATTTGACTTTGCCAGTGAGAATGAATGGAAACCTGGGACATTGATAACTGTCTGTCTGATTACTGGCTGATTACTAGTCATCAGTGAAATTCTTAAGACGGGCAAGAGATATGATGGTTCTAAGCAGTGGACCATTCCAATTTCCTTTTGGCACGAAGAATGTGAAGAGTGCCAGCAACCTACATTTGACATATGAGGATAGAGCTAAGAATTGTAATAGGAGCCTATTCTAGAGAAGATGCTTTTGTCAATTTTCACAAAGGCCATTGCTACACTCAGATTATTTATATTTATAATTCTACAGGACTGTACATTCATCCTATTTCTCAACAATAGAAATTATATGTAATATTATAATTTATTACCTATTATAGGTTCAAAACTTTACATAAATAACTCTAGTTAACACATAAACACATGGGCGAGGCCAGTGTCAACATTTTACAGATAAAAAAGCCGAAGCTGAGAGCCGTTGAGCCATTTTCCTGCAAGTTCAGCTCATCTTTCACAAAAAATGTTGTTTTTCTGACTTCCTTCCCAGTGAAGGACTGTCTCCAACTGTTGCTTAAGCCAGAAAAATGACATCATCATTAACTAGCTTTTTCCTGACTTTTCTTCCCACAAACAAACAAAAGAGCTTGAGAACGAGCTATACTTTCATAAAATAAATTCAAATTTCCCTGTGCCACTTGCTTCTGGTGTAGCTTAGGCTACTGTGATCTTTTGCTTGGACTGTTGCAATGGTAACTTTCGTAACAGTCTTCTCTTTCTCCAGGTTTTCCCCTCTTCCAGTTCATTGGCAAGTTTAAGCTAATTTTAGAAAATCTTTCCAAAATATAAATCTGATCATGTCATTCATTGCTTATAACCTTTTGATTACTTCTCCTTATTCTTAAAATCTTTAATATTGCCCAAACTACTGCATTATCACTTAAGGGCTTACATGCTTTTGCTCATACTTTTCATGTCCTCACATAAGCAGCAAAATTCTAACTCCCCATTTAGAACTCCAAACCTTGTGACATTTATTCACAATTTTTTTAATTGAATTGAATTCACAATTTTTTTAAAAATTCAGTAAATTTGCATGGCGCCTGTGGCTCAAGGAGTAGGGTGCCAGCCCCATATGCCAGAGGTGGCAGGTTCAAACCCCACCCCAGCCTAAAAACTGCAAAAAAAAAAAAAAATGGGTGGCACCTGTGGTTCAAAGGAGTAGGGCACCTGCCCCGTATGCCGGAGGTGGCGGATTCAAATCCAGCCCCAGCCAAAAACTGTCAAAAAAAAAAAAAATCAGTAAATTTATTTTCATTAACATCTGCACATTCTATACCCTTTCACATGGCTAATTTCTATTTATCTTTCAGAGCACATCTTATGTATTTTATGTTTCTTTTTCTAGGAAGACGTCCCTGGATTAGCATCTCTCCCATGTGCTCCAATTCATCCATTTAATGTTCTCCCGTGGATTACAGTTTGGGGACGCCTTGCAATTGTCTGTTTCCTAATACCCCCTCCAACTTGCCAAACACACACATATACACACATACAAATACTTCTTGTTTATTTGTCCTTTTAATAAGCACCTTGGGGTAGAAACTTAATTTCCCAGAGTTCCTTTTGTTTTTACATTTGCAACGTGAGAATTACCCTAGGTGTCTTACGTTCTTGCAAAGACCATAAGAGAAAAAAATGTATTTGTATATGTATGGGTCTGAGATAATGAAATGTTTTCTACAAAGCCCTTGTTAACAAGTCTGTTCTAAGTTCACTGTAATTAATATTTATTGACTTATTGTTATAGAAGTGTTGCTTCTCCCAATATCTCTTTAATAGCAATAGGGATTCTTATCCATCTTTAGAAGAGATTGCCATTTCAATGGGGCAACCTTCTCTACAAACCAGGGAAGAAGAATGGCCCTATATTGTGTTCTGGCTCTACCCCCAAAGTTTATTGTTTCCCGATGTCAGAGCCCCTTATGTCTAAGAAACATTGCTCCAAATCAAAGGGGCAGAATTTTAAGAATCTTTGAAAAAACATTTTATGTGAGGAAAAGTATTTTTTCAAAGAGGTCCATGAAAAGCTTCATCTTATGTATGGAAAATGTACAGTGATGTATTGAAACATCTCTTGAGTGGAGATAGTCCTCACTGGAAAATGAGATAGTTTTATAAAACTCTATGTTTGTTGCATTTTCTCTATTATATGGAAGTATAATGATAAATATCCAAGTAACTAAATTTTAATCTATATTTAAAATTATGTGAGTGTTGATTCTGACTGATGCCAAGTAGAAGTATTTGGGGGCTCTCATGCCTGTTCTTTCTGTGTTAGACAGGACTACGAACAGCTAGAAAAGCAGCTGAAAGAAGTCTTTAAGGAGCGAAGCACCATTCTCCGTCAGCTGACAAAGACATCACGAGAGCTTGATGGAATTAAAGTCAATCTTCAGGTGAGATGACAACTAATTTTCCCAGAAAGAAAGAATGAGAAGTCGCCTGATATTCCTTAGCAGACCAACATGCATTTTTAACAGTTTTTAATCTATCTCATGGTTTAATCATGGTAGTTAATTTTTATTATCACAATGCAGTCTCCAGATTAGGAACAAGATGGTTTCTGTGGGTTTGTTCTTAAGTTGAATTTGCATGTAGGTTGGAACAATGACATTTACCTATTACCTGTGATAGCATCCATTTGCATGAGTTGCACATCAGTTGGATGTTTTTAACTCAGAGATTTATTATAATAGCCTCTGATTATAATTGTGAGTTGTATGTAAGTTGGTGACTGTTTGTAGAAGCTTTGAGAACAAGTGGAATTTGTGATGTAGTCTAGGAATATGTAGTTTGCAAATATAAGATGAGGAAGTCTCATAGTTGGTAAAGCCATCAATTCCTCACAGCTTCAAAGACCAATTTGACACCTATGGTTCTGACTTTATAAATGACAAAAAGAAATTATAACTAAGACTTAAGGTAATATATGAATGAAGTCAATGAGAGAATTTTAAATTCCCCCAGGAAAGCTCTGAAGATTTTTAAACAAACCTCATTACTAAAATGAACAAACGGCTTAGAAAGGAGAGTGTCACCCATAAAAATATATTAACCTGTTGATATCTCAATCAAAAATACAAAAACAGGGTCTATAACTAATAAAAAAAATCTGAGATATCTGACTTAAACATTGCATTTATTAAATACCTAATGTATGCTAGAAGCTTTGCAAGTATTAAATGAGTTAATTTTCATAATATTTTTATAAGGTAGGTATTATTATTGTGTTTTTCCTTGAAAAGCATGATAAATCATGCTTAGAGAAAATAGGCTATTTTTATATCTAACAAAAAGATCTAGAATTTAAAAATAAATGTAGACAATCTGGCTCCACAGCATATTAGTTACTGAACTGAATCATGTATCTGAAACATGTGGGTCAAGTCACCATTGTCCAGATCCTTTTTAGCTTTTTAGTCTCATGAGGATGGTGGAGATGATGGTGTTATTAACCAGTAAGGCTCATTGAACATGGTCAAGGGCCAGTGTTAAATGCCTTTTCAATTTATTTTTTATTTTCACATGAAGACTATAATAAAGTTAGTAGCAATCTCATTTTGTAAGTGAAAAAAAAAAAAACACAGAGTTATAGAAATATTAAAAAAACTAAGAGTATCCAGATAGGAGACAGAGCTATTTGAACCCTACATCTGAGCACTTGTTTCAGTGGTTGTGTTAACATCTGGAGAAAATAGAAATAAAAGAAGGAAAAAAAAAGCATCCACTACCTGCTAGGACACAGAAACAGAAAAATGATAACAGTGTGGGAAAAGTACTGCTAGAAGTGCACACAGAACCTTAGGGAAACACTCACTTGGGTAGAAGTGGGTACAAATTGATTTCTGTAGAAACCAATGCCAAAGCTGCACTTTAGCATTAAGTGGAGACTCATCAGACAAATAAGATTGGAAGAATACACAAGGCACTTGAGCCTTCTCAGAGACCAGGAGCACCCGACACACTGAGAATATTGCAAACACGTCATGAAATGCGCACACGTGTTCAGTGTTTGCAGTATTTCCAAGACAGTCTTTCTGCATCACTACCCTAAGTCAATACATCTAATTACAGGCTAGAAAATTGCTTAATAAACTATACACTTACATGGATTAACATTTTTGACAGGGGAGCAATTTTAAAACAAAATGTAGTTGCAATTTCTTTAAATGATTTATGTTTATTGTGCTCCAGCCAATGTGCAAGACTTTTTTTCGTATTTATCTTATTAAATCCTCTTTGCAACATCGCCACAAAATTAAGACTATATTGTATGCACTATAAAATTAGAAAACAATACTCAAATAGGCCACAGGAATCATCCAAAGTCATACATACAAAAAATGATTCTAGCTTTCACACTTACAGTGAATAATTACATAGCCCAGTGTGCCTTTTTTTTTTTTTTTTTCCTTTTTTCCCTAATGGAACTACACAAAAATAGGAGCTTTGGAAGTCTTTCTTATATACGTAACTGTAGCACCTGGATGGGATAACAATATTAGACAATAATTAATAAACTGATTAGCTAATTAATAGATTTTTCAGTCATTGGGATTCTTAAAGGAACTATTAGTAAGATTATCTTCAGAAAATTATATTCCATTTTGCCGGGCACTGCTGAGGATCTTTTAAGGAAGGATACTCCCACTCTTGTGGTTTGATACGCCTTAGTCACCCAGATCTCTATATTTGTGGTTTTCATTTCTGCATCTCAGTTTTGTCTTTTTTTGTCATTCCTTTTTTGTCATTTCTAAAGTACAGTTGCCTGAACTGTGCATCTTCATTTTCTTCTGAAGGCCCACAGTATAAACTATGGTTAATAAATGAATAAGCATATTTTTACTACTTCTTCACCAAACGTTTTCATACATCTGTTACCCCCTCTTCGTTTTGCCGTAATTCTCCCAAGAGGGTCTTCAGAATTTTCATTTTTGTTTTTCAGATGAGGACATCGAAGGGCAGATTTTGTGACCTGCCTGAGGTCACATGACCATGGTGCACTCTGCACTGCAGACCCTATGAAGGACAGTGCTTCCCCTGGTTTCAATCCCTCCTCCTGCTGTCTTGTATACACACGAAGCTGCTCTTTCCAAATAAACAGAGCCCTATCTCCTGCTTCCTGGTGATAAACTCAGTCAGTCATTTTAGGGAAGATGTTTGTCTTGTGAAGTTGTTTCTGCGACATATTTAATAAAGTACTTACATACTACGTTAAAATTGTTTTCAGCATTAGGTTGAACAATCTGTGAAGGTAAGCACAGTAACTTTGCATAGGTCTTTGCATAATTTATGATGGGCATTTGTAAAATAGATATTAAGTAAACAAAGTATTTCCCCTTCTTGCTATTATCAATTCCCAACCGTCACAGCTCTTCTTCTGCAAACAACATTATTGTCCCTTAGTTTCAACGTTTAATGTCAGGAATGACAGGTTACCATGTTAAATAAATAAAAGAAGGCTTAATAGGACAGATTCTTTTATGAGAAGAAGCTCAAGGGGTTTTTCTTCTATAATTCATTCTCTCTGTATCCTGAATTTGCCAGAGTATATAAATACTAATGACTGAAGTGGTATATATACATTTTCCTTAACACTCTGTCTTTAAAGATCAGTTACAATTTTAGACGGCCTTATTTTTGGTGCATTCTAGTTCATTACACTTAAATAAGAAATAGACCAAGACCAACCGCGTGCATGTCTTTTAGCTGGTTTAATCTTTAAATGTGTTACTTCCTAGATTATGCAGGAGGCTGTCGGTCTTCCCTAGTATTTGTAGAACATGTACCAGAGCTGGTTTAACACACCTGCAGAGAACACAATAAAACTTCAAAGGAAGTAGAAAGATGTATTTTATGTTCATCTATTAAAAACTTAAATATCTGGAGAATAGTTTCTTCTCCATCTAGCCTCTAAAAGCTGAGCGTCCACTCAATCTCTGTTACCCACAGGTAGTGTTTGTACTAGCTGGTGTTGAAAATCCCTCTGTGCCTCTTCGAGCTGTGGGGACCATCATAATTCATTTTCACATTCTTGTTCCAGGGCACAGGTACAGTCATGCCTTGTACCATAGAGCCAAAAGTAAAGCAAGCCTTTCGTTTTCACCTGAGTTTGATTTTCTTTTTTCCATGTTTCTTATCAGTCTTTAAAAAATGATGAGCAGTCCTCCAAAACTGATGTTCAGAAGCTTCTGGAATTAGGCCAGAAACAAAGGTAAGACTATGCTTTTCTTTTCTTTTTTTTCCCTTCTTAGTTCTTTTTGCCATAATGTCTAACTACATTTAGAGACTTCACTAGAATCTATTTATTTTGTTTTCTTTCAATGAAATTTTACAGTATGCAGATATTTTGGGTTACGGTGGATCACTTTTATAATGCTTCAGTCACGGTTATAAGTGTTCCCTTCACCCAGATGGTGTTCATCATACCTGTTAAGTGGGTTTTCACCTATCCTAAATGCACATACATACTCACATTTATTGTAAATAAATGTACATGTGATTCAAGCAGGGAATCTTATTTCAATGTAGATTTATACGGAGTAAATACGGGGTGGGCTCGGGATTCTGCATTTCTAACAAGATCTTTGGGGATGTGGATGTTCTTTGCAGATCACCATTTGAGTGAAATGTCCCCCAAATCAATAAACATGTTCACTAACATTGACTTCAGTGCACCATGTTTAATACAATCAAACTTTATGATAATAATGGTGAGATGGCAAAGACTACCCCATTTTCCCGAAAATAAGACATCCTCCGAAAATAAGACCTACTTACAGGAACGGTAAGACATCCCCTGAAAATAAGACCTAGCACATCTTTGGGAGCACACCTTAAAATAAGACAGGGGAAACAGGGTAGCATAATCTCATTGACAATATAAGCAGAATTAGGACAATTTTATTAGTGTTGGTTTGTTTAGTTTTGAGGGAAATATATTATGAGATAGATTTCTGGGAATTATAAAAATTTATATGATTTTGAAATTGCTTCTCTAAGAAAAAATGTAAAAAATAAACACAAAATGAGAGATTTTTCACACAGAAACAAGCTCACATTCATTATGCTTCACAAGGGAATCTTCCAGATGCTTTATATACATGTTCTTGTTTCATTCTCAGAACTACCTTGTGAAGTAGATATTATTTCCATGCGGAGGAAGGAAATTGTTCCTCAGAGTGCTTAAGTGCATTGCTGAGAGTCATGTTAATTGGGATTTGAATTTAAACTCTACCGTGCCTTCCCCTGTAGCCACAGCCTTCCGCAGTGGTTCACTTTCTAAACAGAAGCTGTATGGAGCAGCACCTAAGTTTCTTCTCATCGGCCTGTGTCTCTTCCGCTGACCTTAGTTCTTGATGTGGAAGCCTATAAGTGACATGCATTTTAATTGAGAAAATGGCATCTATTTGTTTTCTGTGGGTTGGTGGGTTCGAACCTGACCCAGGTCTGCTAAACAAGAATGACAACAAGAACAGCAAAAAAATCCAGGCATTGTGGTGGGCACCTGTAGTCCCAGCTACTTGAGAGGCTGAGGCAAGAGAATTGCTTAAGCCCAAGAGTTTGAGGTTGTTGTGAGGTAGGATGCCATAGCACTCTACCCAGGGTGACAAAGTGAGACTCTGTCTGAAAATAAATAAATAATAAATAAATAAATAAAAATTAAAAAAAAATACAAAATAGAGCCTCCAATGACACTATTCCATTATTTACAATAATGTATTTTTTATTTATTTGAAAGTGAAATTGTCTTCAAAATCTATGTTAAAAATTTGCAGAATAAAATATTTGAGCACTTGGGTGGTGCCTGTGGCTCAGTGAGTAGGGCGCTGGCCAAACATATACCAAGGGTGGTGGGTTCAAACCCAGCCCCAGCTGAACTGCAACCAAGAAATAGCCGGGCATTGTGGCGGGTGCCTGTAGTCCCAGCTGCTCGGGAGGCTGAGGCAGGAGAATCGCAGAAGCCCAAGAGCTAGAGGTTGCTGTGAGTCCTGTGACATCATGGCACTCTACCAAAGGTGGTAATGTGAGACTCTGTCTCTACAAAAAGAGAGAGCACTATGAAAACATTTCTAATACTACATCATTTGAAATGATTGCATTAGCTTGAAATAAATCACCTATTCCAACATGCATATTTAATATTACACAAATATCTGTGGCTTATTGAAGTAGTGATGGAGAATTATAAATAACATGCATTAACAATGGAATACTATTCAACCATAAAAAAGGAGGAAATCCTGTCATTTGTGACAACATGGATCAACCTGGAGCATGTTATGGTAAAAGAAATAAGGCAGGCATAGAAAAACACATACCATGGTCACACTCATATCTGGGAGCTAAAGAAGTTGGTTTCATAGAATTAAAGAGTACAATGTTGGTTGTGGTGATTGAGAGGGTGGTTAGGAAGTTGTTGGTCAAAGACTACTAAGTTTCATTAGATGAGAGGCATAAATTCAGATCTTTTATGTAATACAGGGTTATATTTAACAATATATTATGTTCTTGAAAAGAGAAAAAATAAAATAATAAATAAATGATAAAAAAAATCCAAGAAACACCCAAAATGATTATTCTGTGGAGTATTTCATGTAGAGAAAGGAGAGAATATAGAAAAGTAGAAAAAATAGAAATGACCTTTTAATGATGCACGTGCAACACCATTGAGAGGATTACAGTGATGGGAGAAAGCAGATTGGTCTGGGAAGATTAGAAAATAAATCTTTATGCAAAGACTGGGACAAAAGATCAAAATCTTTAAAGGTTGTCACAGACTGGATTTCAATGATAAATAATAGAGAACCCCTATCAGATAGCTCTGTATAACAAATTGAAATTAAATAAATATTTTAAGATAATTATTCTGCCCACCTTGTTCATAGTCAAAAGAAAAATGTAAACCAGGTTGGGAAAAAATAACATAGAGACTAGGACAAAGAGATCTCAACAGTGAAGACCATGGAGTGAAAAGGCAATTAAGTCACAAGTCACCCTTTCTTCATCATGGGAAAAACACCCATGTGTTTTTGTGTGAGGGGAAAAGAAAAAGTCTATTCCCGGGCAGCGCCTGTGGCTCAGTGAGTAGGGGACCGGCCCCATATACCGAGGGCAGCAGGTTCGAACCCGGCTCCAGCCAAACTGCAACAAAAAATAGCCGAGCATTGTGGCGGGTGCCTGTGGTCCCAGCTACTTGGGAAGCTAAGGCAAAAGAATCGCTTAAGTCTGAGACCTTGAGGTTGCTGTGAGCTATGACGCCACAGCATTCTACTGAGGGTGACAAAGGGAGACTCTGTCTCTAAAAAAAAGAAAGAAAGAAAAAGTCTATTCCTTTAGTCTGGTAATGTTTTCTTACATTATCTATGGTTGTTTTATCTGACAGACAAATACCTAGAAAAAAGCTGAAAAACATGTTTGTTTAGGTTTATTAAGAATTTTTAAATCATCATGTACATAGTTGATAGTGTGTATAAATTACAAGATGATATAACAAGTTTTGCAATGAAAGGATGAAATGGAACATAAATTTTATTATTGCTATTTCAGGGTTTTATCTAAAATTAGAAAACTTATTTAAAGTGTATAATGTTGTTAGATATACAACTAAAATCAGAATGAAAACTCAATAAAGGTAATTTTTAAGATTTGATTTATTAGTTTTTGCTGTTGACTTAGATGAATATTAAAATTATACTTGTCTGACTGTGATAGATATTGAGTATCTCATTTCCAAATTTAAAAATATTAATAAACAGTAAAGGATACTGTTTGAATATAAAAATATTGATTTATTGTAAACTTAAAAGTCTTATCTGAATTTGAAGGAGCACAGTGCATTGTAAATTTTGTCTAGCTCTATGCCTACCTCTTGATTGTTCCTTCTTCTCCAGATCACTTAGCCCAGATCCTTGCCATCTGACCTTTACCTGGAGTGGTGACCTCTAGAAGTCTTGATTTTTTTTGTAATCAAAGGTATACACCAAAATAAAATTGAATCAATCAAAATTTCTCTATTGGAATTGTAATCAGTAGGTTACTAATCAGTTCTCTATGCAGTTGGAACTAGATGTAAACTTAGAAGATACGGGGCTGCCATATAACAACCATGTATAAAGAAAATCGGACAGTGTCTTTCTGCCAAGAAAGACAGAAAAAGGGGCATGTGCATGTGTTAGAGAGTGAGAGAGAATTTGGAGAATTAAATTTGCAGAAATATTTAGACAGCCTAGATATTATTCATAGAAGATATTTTATTTATTATTTTATTTTATTTTATTTTATTTTTTTGAGACAGAGTCTCACTTTCTTGCTCCTGGTAGAGTGTCATGGCATCCTACTTCATAGCAACCTCAAGCTCTTGGGCTCAAGTGATCCTCTTGCCTCAGCCTCCCTAGTTTCTGGGGCTACAGGGACCCACTACAATACCTGGATGTTTTTAGCGACGGGGTATGGCTCTTGCTCAGGCTGGTCTCTAACCAATGGTGATCCACCTGCCTCAGCCTCAAGGAGTGCTAGTATTATAGGTGTGAGCCGCTGTGCTCAGCCACTAGAGAGATTTTAAAACACACTATGTCATGACTGAGATTATCTAACCAAGAAATGGAAACTAGGTGATAGGATAGTATATTGAAATATCTGAAAGGTTGTCTTAAGAAAAAAAAAAAAAAGGAAGTAAGAAAGAAAACATTTCATTCTTTGCAGTTGTTGATGAGTGGATATCCCTGTAAGGTAATTTTAAAATTGGTATTATTGTGAAGGACTTTACAATAATATTTTTTAAAACCTAAAAGAATGTTTGTAGTAGCATCAGGTTCTCCACCTGTGATGTTATGAAAATATAAGTTAATAATGACTTGAATGAAATACTGCTATGCAGAGTGATTTGAGAGAGTGTGTTTTGATATTTATAATTTGGGGTAGAAGAGGTATGAAATAACTGCCTTTTAAGATTCCTTGTAACAAAATTTTATGCTAAAAGACTTCAATATTTGAGCATTCTATCACAAGTGTCACTGGAGCCATCGATTCTTTACAGTTAATGCCTCAGGTTAGTACCATATAGAATCCCAGAGTAGCGAGATATAGTTTTGGCAAATCTTAGTTGCTGGTGGGAAGTGGTGCAGACACAAGTCAGAAATTATCTCCCATTGTGGGGTAACTTATTAAGTCCGTGAAGTAGAAATTTAGGGTCACCTAAAGCTGGAGAGCAGTGAGCATGACAAGAAAATAAACCTATACTGGAGGCAGAGAAGAGATGGAGAGATTTAGAAGACCAAGGCTCACTTTACCAATTTGTTTGATAGACATGAAAATGTGCAGAATTCTCTACCTTCTCCACTCTTTTTTTTTTTTTTCTTTTTTTTTATTGTTGGGGATTCATTGAGGGTACAATAAGCCAGTTACACTGATTGCTTCTCCACTCTTTTTTAACAAATTTCAGTTTATTTTTTGTCTTGCTCCCTACATTGCCTCTAGATGTCAGTATAGGTTCTTTTTGAAAGAATGTACAGTAGAACCTTTATAGTTGACCATCTCCTTCCATTGACCTCCTTAAGCTCACCTAATTTTCATAGACCAGACATACACCACCTATATTTATCAGTACAGTAGGCTTTGTTCCTTATGTTGACCATCTCTGTATGTTGACCAGTTTGTTGCAATCCCTTGAGTGGTCAACTTATTAAAGTTTTTTATATATAATAACATTTTTGCATTTTGTTTAGTGATTGTTGAAGATTTGAGTCTTCCTTCCTTCCTTCTTCCTTCCTTCCCTCTCTCTTTCAGTAAAGGTAGAGTAATCACCATGTGTTTGAATACATAGACTCCAGAACACAATTTTACCACCTATTTATCCATCAGTTTTCTGTCTATACCAGTGGTTCTCAACCTGTGGGTCACAACCCCTTTTTAACAATGAAAATGCATTGCGGCATTAGGAAGGTTGAGAACCACTGATCTATACTATAATCCACAGTTTGATGTGAGGCTTCTAAGAATGGCTTGCACTTTGTAAGCCTACAATATATGTAGATATTTACATTCTATTTCATTATATTACGTTACATATACTACAAAAGCTATTTGTTAAAAATACTGGAAAGTAATAATGGAAGCCCAGATTTTAAGTGTTCATTCATGAAACAGGTGTGATAAAAGAGATCAGTTTGAAGCAGTAATGGAAACTGTCATTTAAAATCCACTTTAAGCAAAACATGTTATAAGCATCTCCCCAGAAAGCATAAATCATCTAAAAACCAAAGTAAGTGTAATTGTTTTATAACTTGTTCTAACTATCTTTTTGCTTGCTACCCTAAGTCTAAATTGATTCCAATAAGCATAGAGCCTCTCTCACAGTATTGAATTTTAGACTGGGACAAAAGAGTTTCTAGAGTAGGAAGCCTGGGGCACCATGAAGTCCTGTATGCTGAAAGAGCCGCTTTAGTTTGTATAGAACACAGTGGACAAGGAATGGACGTGGGAGTCTGGAGAGGTGCTGGTAGGAGAGGTGATGATCTAGCATTTGCAAAGTAACCCCTTCCAAGCATCGTGCTGAGCATTTTACTTACCTTGTGCCATCTAAATCCTGACTACAAGCCTACAAGTCAGTTCTATCACTGTGCCTATTTTATCACTGAAGAAGTTGACTATGCGAAGACTTGTCATTCGTCTAAATTTCCAGACTGAGTCTTTTGGGCTTATGTTGGGAATTTTAAATACTTTAGCTGCTGATAATATTAGAACATGTTTCTGTTTTGTTGTTCTTATTTGAAGTGATAGCTTGGGTGATAAAATCAAGGCACAGAAAGATACAATGATTTTTCATAAATTAGTAAAATCTAAACTCATAAGGGAATAGATTCCCTCATAGGGAATCTTCCTATTTTTAACAAAGCAGTCAAGGCCCCTCTGCCTTAGTGAGCTGAAGACACCATGAATTTATCACAGGCATGCATTTCCGTTATTATCCGCATTAAAGGAGCCCTCATGTTAGCAAAACGTCTCTTTTCCCTTTATTTTTATAAAAAGTTTGGGCCCTGTGCAGGATGTCTAAAGCATAATGCTTTAGAATTAATCAATTAGGAACAGAGGGAACAGTAATTTTAGGCTATCAGCAAGTCTATGATGACTTTTTCCAGCCAGCATGCTCACTCCCTGGCATTCTGTCAGTGAAATTAGCTTTTCAACTTGGATTTTATATTGATTTGATCTAACACATTATGTACCTCGTGGGTGATTCACACAGTGGGATTCTTGTACTAGCAGGGCAATTTCTTGCTTTTAGTACTTGCATGAAAGAGAAAGACCTTTATTACCATGCTTTTCAGTGCATCCTGTGTGCTTAACTGTGGCTTTAGACTACACCAGTTGTCTGTTTCCTACAGGCATGGACTGTAAAGCTTCTGTTCATAATGTGCATAGGAAATAATAGAATTATATACTTTTTTTTTTCTCTTTTGCTATGCTTTCTGGTAAACTAGAGAAGAAATGAAGTCTCTTCAGGAGGCCCTGCAAAATCAACTGAAAGAGACGTCTGAGAAAGCAGAGAAACACCTAGCCACCGTAAGTGGGTTTCTTCTTTGTGCCTTTGCTTTGCAGCTGGGAAATTGTTATTTTCTTTTTTCTAAAATCACCATGGAACAAAAACACCTATAAAAAATAAAAATGAAAACTCAGTAAAAGAGGTGTCAGTTACCATGATTAGAATAATACTGGGTCAGTATTCATACCAAGAAAAGATTACTGTTTTGACTGTGGCCATTGTGCAATTCCCAGCCTTCTCTTATGGATGAGAATCTGAGGGACAGAGCAGGCCAGGAGTGCTGGTGTCAAGCCCCACATCAGTGGCCCGTAGACTGTGGGGTGTGACTGACTATGAAGTACATTAAGTCAAGCAGATCCCTGAGCCAGTCCGCATCTTCTGAACAAGCAGCTCTCAGGGACACACCGATACCTTCTGCCAATTTGATCAACTCCATATGGTTATGACGCATGGCAAAGTTGAAAGAAAAACCTGCTCTTTAGACTTTCTCTCTCAGAATGATGTACTTTTGACCCTCATGTCTCATATCCACCTTACGCAGGAGAAATGGTACTCCTAAGAGCATGCTTAACTGGAGATCTGTACTAATTCCCAGACCTGCCTTATACATCATTTACTAGCACTAGACATTATATTTAATTTCCTGAATCAATAGAAAACATGAGGTATCATAAAGCCAAAAGATCAAGACAAGACTACCATTGAAAACTTCTTGTGGCTCCCTCTGTCATGCCATGGATGAGGGGCTACGTGGGGAGGCTCCAGGGCTGGTCATGAAAGAGAAGGTGAGGGGTAAATGTGCGCAATTGCCTTTATTGTGTTTTCTGATGCAAAGAACAGATGAAGCAGGGTAAGCGGTTTGGGAATGGCCAGGTTGAACGATTCTGGTGGGCTCTGGGTCATAGAGGCTGCCCTGAGTTGTTTGACCTGGCCCTGAAGTGATCAAAGAATGTTTCTATAGTGGTCTCAGGTGTAAGAGCTCAATAAAAGAGGCAATTGTGGGGAGTATTGTCTCTGGTTGTATTTAAAAGGTGTGCTCCCAAGAGGAGGACTCTTTTCCTCCCCGGGTTCGAAGTAGCTATTAGACAATTAGGAGGCTAAGACAGGGTGACTCAAGCATATGATTGAATTGTTTGAAACAAGGCTGGTCTGTTTTGCACATGTACAAAAGACTGAGGTCAAGCATCAAGTTTACGAAGCTAAAACCATAGTGAAGGCAAAGTCTCCATCTCTGTCAATCACCTGAAATCCCCCTACAAATAGTCAGCCTACCTTTCACTTACAAGGGTTTCCATTCACAACCTCGATTAGGACATGGGTTATTGTTGTTGAAACTCAGCCTATCTGTCATCTAGCATATTTGATTTCAGGGGATGGCCTTTCTAATAATGGTTTTTGACTTTTTAGGTACAAAATTATTTCATGTTAAGGATTAACTACTTTCTGTTTTGCCCACCTATGAGAACATGCATGTTGGTTCCACTCTGCAGAGAGTAACACTTCACTGTTCACCTGCAATATGGCCTAATGTCTGGACCTCTGGACACCAAATGTTACATAAAAAAAGCAGATACTTTAAGTAACAGCGTGTTCTACCATACCCTTAACACCTGATCTAGTACCTACTGACTCAACACCTACTAACTGGTCCTAATTGCAACCTCATCTCTGCCTTAACTGAGTGTGTTTAATCTGAGTGCCTTCATAGCCTCATAAAACTGATCAGTTGAGTAAAAACAAAAAAGTTCTCTCACATATTATTTCTTCAGGTGCTCCTAATAAAACTACATTATTTTAATGTTGCTTTACCAAAAAGGAATAACTTGGAGAAGGTAATGTTCTAACTTGCATTGGCACAGCAAGTACGAAGAGTAGCTAAGACATAAACTCATAATTAGTCCAGTATGTTACACAAGCTGATTAAGATCCAAAAAGAAGAGACCTATAATGTTTAAAAGAGCACAAGCCAAAGTTAGAATAGCCAAGCATGGAAAATGTCAGGGACAAAGAATGTGTTTGGAAGGAGGAAGAAGTCAGGCCTGATGGAATTGTCCTTGTCCTCATCTCAGCGTGCTCACAGCCAGGCCTTACGGCTCAACACTGAGTCCTGAGAAAGGGTAAGCATTTCCCGGAGACTTCCTAAAGACGCTCCTAACTTAGCTTGTGCTTCACAAGAGTGCTTCATAAGAGTGTTTGGGATTTAAATTCGTAGTGAGCCATTTACTAGCTCTGTAAATATATTCGCTGTTTACCAGACTTGATCAAGCTCTTCACCTTCTGCAAGTTTTGTCATTATCATATTTAAGAGCTGATTCACATCAAAAAAATTTGTATCATTTCCCTAAAATCACACCTGTCATGTAGTAGATACTAGAAATTAAACTGGCATCATTCCCTTTCCTTCTCTGCTTCCCATTTCAATTTCACCCAGGTGAATGAATGCAAGCAAGTTATTTTACTTCTCTGAGGCTTTTTCATTGTAGGAAGTGTGTCAAGGCTGCTTATATAGCAGTTTACTTGGTGATTATTTGAGATGCATTGTTGAAAAAAATCAACTGTGAACAACTTCAAAATTGCATACTATTTCAAACACCACCCTGTTCTTAATATTTCACCATTCTAGTCATTATAACTAAGCAGATTATACAGCATCACATGATTCACTTTCATTCATTATATTTCTTTTAGAAAACTAAAATATAAAAAAATAAGAAAATTAGCATGCAATGTATAATCTCTCTCTCAATTAGAAATAAGAATCTTGATATAGTTAGATGATGTGAATACCAGAAGGTGCACCTCACTCCTCGCTTGAAGTTAAAAAAATGTATTTATTAATTCATTCTTCAAATGATGAAGTTAGGAAATGTATGCATTACTGTAACAACAGCTCACAGTAAAGACCCAAAATCCCAAATGACCATCTTCAAAGGGAATTCTACCTGATCTTGCCCAAGGTGGAAACTGAGAAGGGGCTACTTTGGTCTTTGCCATAAGAAGATACAAAAGAAAATGAGAGAATGGAGAATGAGGAATGGAATAGAAGCCAGCAAATTTAAACAGCTTTGAAGTCAGAAGCCTTGTTTCTCCATTAGGAGGCTCTCCTTATGCTGTTTTAGTCCTCTTAAGAAGATTAGCCGCTTGGAATCTTCTGGGACAAGCAGCTGATAAAAACTTTACATCATTTACAGTCAGAACACTCTGGACATTACTCACGTCTTAGGGTAGTAAACTTCAGAACTAGAAAATAGACAATAGATTGTTCTTCAACTTCAGAAGTAGAAAATAGACTGTTCTATTGGACATAAATGAATGCCCACTTTCCTTAATATCGGGCACCTAAAATTCGAGACTTTTCTGAAAGACACCACAGAGCAGAGCACACTCATTTTTTGGATTTTCTTCCTGGCTTTTACAGATTTGGTGCCTTCTCACGGGGACCCTCTTATACACTCTTACAGAAACACAGGCATACTCATTATTACTGTATCATCTATATTATAATTGTCTCTTTATATCTTTCAGCAGGGCAAAAAAACAATGAACACAGATTTGATTTTATTTGATTGTTTGGGATTCATTGAGGTACAAAGAATTTGGTTACACGGATTGCATTTATTAGGTAAAGTCTCTCTTCTAATTGTGTCTCATGAACACAGATTTTAAAATATGCTGTTAAAAGAAAGTTTTCTGTAGTGTATCTTCATATTATAAAACACTTGATATTAACTGTAGTCACTTTGTTGTGCTATTAAACATTGTGCATTTTTCCAACTAACTACATTTTTCACCCATTGACCATCCCCCACACTTTATCTCCCACTGTCCTCACTACCTTTCCCATGCTATGGTGAACCAGTATTTTACTCTCTGTCTCTAGGAGATCACTTTTATGTTCAAAATATATGGAAAGCAGCAAGATATGATGTAATTTTACCAGAGGCATGCAGCTTACACATTCATTCGACAATGCTTATTAACCTCTTTCTAAGAACTAGGAATTCTAGAATAAACCATTTCCTTTCTTCATCCATCACTGTCAGAAGTACATTTTAAATGCACATTTGTAGAGTCACTTTCAAGATGACAAATTGATGCCTTTGCTAACTCATTCTTCCAAAAATATACCCTAGAAAAACTACAAGAAGTTAAGGAAAAATGATGATTAAAGAACTGATAAAAGCAAGTGAACAACTCAACAAATAAAGTAATGAGTATTTCCTAAGAAGAAAGATAACTCACAGAAAATGATATATATGTCTTGGACGCAGGGAGTTACTATTGACTGGGGCAGAGGGCTGTGGTAGGATGCAAAAAAAGGGTAGATTTAAGACCATCTATGCATTCTGCTACTCTCTATTCCCCTACTTTTATTTGGGAATATCCCTTTCTACCCCTTCTTCTGGAAGTCAATAGCATAGAGAGAGAAAGAAATAGAGGAAGAAAGAAAGAAAGAAAGAAAGAAAGAGAGAGAGAGAGAGAGAGAGAGAGAGAGAGAAAGAAAGAAAGATTAAAATAACAATATATTTGAGGTATGGAGGTACTAAAAAGAAAGAACATAGATTGAACCATATATGTACTCTAAAGTACAATTATTGGTTAGGTGATCTAAATAAGAATTTTAACTCAACATGTCTGATATATCCACCATGATAAGAGATGTGTTTGTATATATAAAAAGGAAAAGCAAGAAATCATACTAAAGAGCTATTGCAAATATGAAACATACACAATACTCAATGCCCATTCGCTAAAATAAAGAACAGATTGCATGATGTAAGTAGCAGAAAGAAGATAGTAATGATGAAAAATGTCTAGAAAGCAGCAGGAAAGGACCCCCCAAAAGGCATATATTAAAACATTTGGGGACTCAGAGTGAAAGTTCCCATTATTTAAGTCTCAGATTAAAGTATACATTTAAATAAATAGAAATCTTACCATGTCATAGTGAACTTTAAACATTTCAAGATAAAAGATAAAATTGCTCAGTTTTCTAAATACATGAGTAGATCACCTACAAAGGGCAATAATCAGATAGATATCAGACATCTTAAGAGAGATGATGAGTTTAAGTATACAATAAAGCATTGTTTTATTAGAGAGTTTCTGGGATGGTTCTGTTCATCTAAATTGGCATGCTAACGTTAAGGCCTACAAGACCTCAGAAGTGTTGCTATACAAATTCCATTTGAAAATCTCTTTGGAAAAAATATTATCCTCAAAAAACTCATATAAACACAGCAAACTTCATAAGTGATATGGGGAATATTAGTAAATAAATACCCTGAACTATTTAGTTTTCTCTTTAAGAAACTTGGTATGAAAAGCAAAGTAGCTTTGATTGGAGTAAGGTACTACATCAATGGGATGTGGTAAATAAGCAAAACTTCCTAATGAACGTTCTATATCTTAAATTAGCAGCAATTATTGTGAGAAAAAAGTATAGTGTGTGAAAACTCACATGTAGAAAAACTTGATTTCTTCAATGTAAAGAGAGAAGATGGATAAAACTAAATTGATTTATTCAATAGAATGAAAAAAAAAATTAGTCATAAAATTCAAGTTGGCCAAAGTTCCAAAGTGTTAGAAATCACAATAAATTCAAATTTAGGGTTAAATTTAGTAGCGTAATTTTTAAAACAAAACCACAATTAGGAGAATAGGACAATTTTTACAAACATCTTAAAGTTAGGAATTTAAAATACTGCATGCCTAAAATAAGCAAATAGGAACATGTAATAAATATATGCAAAATTAAATTTAAAAAATGGCAACAGCTTTACTATCTGCCAAATAGAATATCAGGAATTAAGACAGAAGAAATGAAGACATTATATACCAGCAAAGTAAAGAATAAAATCATCATAAATATTATGCACCTAACAATATAGTTTCAACATCAAACAATCTCAATTGATAGATGAAATATATTAAAAATACATTTCAAATATATTGAAAATATAAATACATTGAATACCTTAAAAATGCTATTGATGGTTTTGAATTATTATATATAGAGAAATCCCTAACAGATACCTATATTCAGTGCACATCCAAAACATTTATAGAAATCTTATAGAAATAAAGTATGGATTAATACACAAATTAATTTCTATAAATTATAAAATATTGATAGCACATATTCAACCCTATTGTAATAAAAATTAAAAGAATTTTTATAAATGGTCAAATAATGCCTTAAGTTATATTTACCAGTAATAATTTGATTAATAAGAAATACTAAAAGACATTAGAGAATATTCAGTTAGTATGGAATAATATTGAAAATAATACACACCAAAATAATATTTAGTTGGCATTGATAGCTTAAATGCATTTTTTAGGAAAGATTAAAGGTAACATTAATTCAACAAGTTGCCTAAAAAGCAAAAATCATACTTAAGGAAATAGGGGGAGAGAATTTTAAAGACTAGGAGAAAAAATAAAAGTAAAATAAAAACAAAGAAACAAAAAAATAAATTCTCCTAATATTAAGTTAGTTCTTTGAAAAGATTATGATAAAGTTATTTTTAGAAAGTTTAAATAACAATAAAAATAAACGTTCAAACTTTAAAATAATGTTTAAAAAAAGAAAATAGCCATATTCACAATTCAAACAAAAAAAAACTATTATGAGCAACTACTCAGTGATAAATTTAAAAATCTATATGTTAATTCCTAGTTAAATAAATACAAAATAGCAAAATTTATGCAATAGAAATATAGTATTTGGATAGAAAAATACATTTAAAATTTTATTTTACTAAAATACCTCCTCACTTCCAAATTACTGCATGAGATTTTAATGGTGTCTTCTACCTGGTTTTCAAAGACCAATTAAGTCTTAACATATGCCATATTAATATTTTTTGTAAACCAGAAAGCTAAAAATCTCATCTCATGTTATAAGAAGGTGCATTTATGATTCCCAAACTAATTAATGACAAAACAACTAAATAAACTCATATATAGATATATTGCTTTAATTAATGCAGATGTAAAAATTCCAAATAAAGAATTCTGAGAGTATATTAACAAAATACACATCATGACCATCAACAAAGAATATCTATAGCTGAAAGAAATCATGTTATCTCTTTAAGGAAATGTGTTTTGAACTGAATAAATATGTTCTAAGGCATCTGAAAATAGATTAACATAATCTTTAATTCATGCGGGAATGATATATATGTATATGCATAGATATATATGTGTATATACTGTGATTGTTTTTTCCATATGCATCTGGTGGATAGGAGAATCTAGGAGAAGATGGATTTCAAATCACTGGGATCACCCAAATTTTGGTGATGACTCCAACAAAATGATTTTTAATTTTTCTCCATATTTATGACTCAAAGTTAACTCAAGATAAAATTAATACATGTTTTTAAACATGTTTACATTTTAAATAATTCGTTAATTATTTTCCTTCCTTGGAAGACTATAATTGTAATTGAAGTTTGGATAAGAAAAGGTGATCAAGATAATAGTAATTACTATCTCTCAAAATAGGCAAAAATTTAGATTGATTCTATAAATATTGCTGTGCTATTTTAGATTTAAGAGTAGATAATTTTATGCACTGGTCTTTATTAAATTTAAACTGTAATGTCTTTTTTTGTAAAAATAAAAGATTGCATGTTCATGCAAAAGAAGTTGCAAATATCCATGGCATTTGATAAGTCCATAGTAAAATGTTATGAAACACAGAGGTAGTTCAATTATTAACTTACAAAAATATAAAAAAGATACATGTGTGAAAAATTAAGTCCAAAACCTATAAATCTGTCTTGAACTAATTCTGTTTTAAAATACTCTTTATGAAGTTGTGAACAACTGTTTTTATCCCTATGCAAATAATAAAGACGCAAATGTAATCTTTCTGAGCCTGTGTTTCTAAAGGAAAACCCCAACAGACAGCAAGAAAGAATGAGCTATCAGGTGTGACCAGAATAATTAAAGATATTAATGATTATTTGATACATTTTACTACTCTGGTTAATTTTTATGGCTTAACTTGTCCTGAGTGAGACATAATTAGTCTGAACCAAGAGTTAGTTTCAGACTTTGATTCTCATTAAGCAAAAATAATTGCTATGTTCATTCACTCTTATTCAGTGTAAATGAATGGCATTTTCTGTCTCCACATTTCTGTGAATTCTTTAATAACTATCTCTAAGAATGCTTATTTTTTCAAGGAAATTAAATCCTGCTGAGATTCTAAACCCATGGCCTAAAATGCTAATGCTTTTTAAATGTTCTGAATGTATTTTATTTCTGGAATATTTAAGTATTGCATTTCCAAGTTTTTCTGTTCTTGTTTAACATTTAAATAACCATAGTCTTGACATTGCAATGTATTTTCAGGATACTATTAAAATTAATTTTCTTATTATGAACAGTATATATCAAACCATACCAATTTGTGAGGATTTCTGAAAAACAATGTTATAACCGAAAAAGCAGATTATTAACAAAAGAAAGATGGTTTCAAGTAGTAGTAGCTCATGGCTTAAACGAAACAAAAATCTATACAAAATCAAAGATTTCTGGTTTTAATAAAGTACCTGGGTAGAAAAGAATGTAGAAGTTGTTTATTTTTTATTTTTTTTGGTTTATTGTGAGTGCACTATTGCTTTCCATATATGTCTAATTTTAGTTGAAGTTAAGTCCCGCTTGATGATACCTTTGTTTTTCAATCAATTTGTACTATGAAGAGGCAATGAATGTGTCTAATGTTTTTGGATTGCTCTTGGCATCTCCAAAATCCAAACTTACCTAACGAATTAATATGACCAAAACCACAGACATAAGAGTTTTCAGATTTCCCTTTCTGTTTAGTGTGTTCTTCCATCCAGATTGTTTGGGTCTAATTTTCATTTGAGTGAATGATAATGCCTGAAATGTACACAAGCCAGAAAAGAAGAGTATGCTCACAGGTGCTCTAAAGACTTCCAATGTACCTTAGGGAAAGCCACGCCTAGGCATCAGATGCATTGAGGCAGTTAGGTGGTACTAGAACTATTGCAGCTCTTAAAGATATGGGGAACCAGAATCCATGGGTGTTCTTGTAGTCCTCTGCTTATATGATTCAACTAATTTTTCATAGAACTGTTTCTTTCTGTCCCTCTAACCATATATTTCAGTGGTTTTCAACCTTCCTAATGCCATGGCCCTTTAACACAGTTCCTGTGGGTTGCGATATACAGATTGAGAACCGCTGATGTATTTCCTCTGGTTATTAATTACTTGTGCAACACTTGAGTTACCGCAAACTTAACATCACTCTATGTCATCCTTTAGCCACCTCATCAGATAACTGGCCAGTTCTTTCTAGGATGCACTAGGTTAAATTTCCCAAAGAAAATATAACATACCTAGATAATATTTTAGAGTTAGAGAATGGGGTTTTGCCAAATTTTTGTCCTGGGCTTTCCAGCATCTTGGAAATGGTGATAATGGGAGAAATCATGAAAAAGATGGTTACAGATGCCATGACTGCAACTGGCCTTGATGGACCACTCACTCACCTAGTGACTCCAGGCACCAGTAACCTCTGTATTGTTATGTATTTAAACTATTTATTTAGGGATCTGTCAGTTACTGTAACTTAGTCATTACATTGATTAATTCAGTAATTTGTCCCTTCAACAGTGATTACTATAATACTATAACAAATTTGACAATTACCATAAATTAACTGATTATACGTAAAATAAAAAGGATAAATTTCACAAGCATAAAGTATAATTTCACATAATTTACAAATGTTAATGCAAAGTAATAGCACTTATTTCCCATTGGAGCATATACAATAAATAAAATGTATAAAAATATTCATGAGACAAATATGAAATTGACTTCAGGATGGCAGTTACCTCTGGGAAGAGGAAAGGAAAGAACACTAGATGAAGCTTTAATAGTATGCATATTTTATTTACAAAAATCTCTGAAAAAAATTAGACCAAGTATTTATATTTGTTTAATATTGGGGGTTGCCGATAGGCGTTTTCCATGATATTATTTTTTCTGTATTTGACATTTTTAATAACTAAACATTTTTCTATGCCATATATATTTATATATCTATATATATGGCATTGAAAAATTTATATATATAAATAAAACCCTATCCTTCCTCCCAAATTTGATTTTCAACCCAATGACTCAGTTTATCATAAAAGATAACCATATCATGAATTTCTTTAATCAGTCAAGTAATCTTGTAACACTATGTTGCTATTGAGTACTAGAAATATGGCTAGTACAATCTGATATATGGTATATGTATTCAACATACATTGGATTTTAAAGACACATTTCTTTTTTTAAACAGTGGTTCTCAACCTGTGAGTTGCTACCCACAGGAGCTGTATTAAAGGGCTGTGGCATTAGGAAGGTTGAGAATCACTGTTTTAAGAGGATATAAATTATAATCCATTACATATCTAAATGATATTTTGAATACGGTGAATTAAACATATCCATAAAATTAAATTTCACCTGTATCACTACGATATTGCTCTCAAACCCAACCACAGGTCAAAATTACCTAGAGAGTGTGTTAGGAATAGAGATACCTAGGCTTAATAGAGATACCTACTTATTTTGTTAAAAGAAACACCTTTTTTTTTTTTTAAGAGACAAAGTCTCACTTTATTGCCATCTGTAGAGTGCTGTGATATCACAGCTCACAGCAACCTCCAACTCCTGGGCTTAGGCAATTCTCTTGCTTCCGCCTCCTGAGTAGCTGGGACTATAGGCCCCCACCACAAAGCCTGGCTATTTTTTTGTTGCAGTTTGGCCTGGGCCGGGTTTGAACCTGCCACCCTCGGGATTTGGGGCCAGTACCCTACTCACTAAGCCACAGGCGCTGCCCTAAACCACGTTTTTAAATAATGAATTTAGCCAGGTGAGAATTTAGCCACAGTCATAATGTACATGTTCTCTCAATTAAAAACAACAACAACAACATTTTTTGTTATATGAGAAAAAAGTATTTCTATGTAGTCAGTGAACATCTGTGTGAATTAAATGATGAAGGTTTTGGTTAATGAACACTTTAATTCTTTATTCCTTTTCAATATTTATTTATTTGTTATTTTTTTGAGACAGAGCCTCAAGCCGTCACCCTTGATAGAGTGCTATGGCGTCACAGCTCACAGCAACCTCAAACTCTTGGGCTTAAACTATTCTCTTGCCTCAGTGTCCCAAGTAGCTGGGACTATAGGCACTCACCACAACACCTAGCTATTCTATATTTATGAATGTAAGGATAATCATAATCATTTTATTATTTCTCAAACAGGTAAAAATGTGAAAGTGATTGATATGAGATTGGAACTTGTCTATATAATGTTCTACTTATTTTCAGATTAATTTTTTAAAGACTGAAGTGGAAAGGAAAAGCAAAATGATCCGAGACCTCCAGAATGAGGTAAGATTTGGATTTCAGTCAAATTTTTATACAAATCAAAGATTACATACAAATACGTACATAAATTTGCCATAGCTTAAATAATTAGTCACATACAAACTTAACCTTCAGTTATAGACTAATGGAGAGAAACTTCTTTAAGTATTTCAAAGTATTTCTAAGTATTTCAAAGACTGGATTATTTTTATGTATATATTACTTGCTAATTTCATTAGTCCAAACTTGCCTAATTTATTTTCTAATTATATTTTGCTGGGCTAATAATAAAAAAAAATCAGTTTTGATTTTCACAAATTTATTTGTCTATCAAATGACATCACAGACACTGAAGAAAAAAAACTAGCTAGAAATTGGCTGCATGCCAGACAGAGCCAATATGAAATGAAAAATGTATATAAGGATAATCTTTGTGTAATATAGATTTGAAGATAAAGAATGTAATACTTTTCATATTTTTTTAAATTTAAGAACCCTATATACTGAATTTTTTCTTTTGATTCTTTGTCTATTTTTCCCTTACATTTATATTTTCACATTTTCATTTCTTTTATAAAATGAAATTAGCTAATTAGGATGATGAAATCATGACTGACTAAAGGTATATCTTCTTTGATCAATCCCATGACTTATGGTATATAGTGAATCTTGTGTCCATCTCTTTAGCCTTTACTAATCCTTCCTTCCTTCCTTTCTTTATATTCAAGACAATGAATGACCTATATTTTTCCTAAATGACTTCTATCTTGATGTAAAAGTTAAAGGATAAACTTTACACATACTTTGGCATCATCATTCTTCATCCCCATTCTGATTACGACCTTAAAATGATTTCCCAAATGTGAGAAGAAAGTGTAGAAGAAAGGAAGCCTGAACAATTCTAAATGACTTCTAGTTTTTAATGATATGTTTCTTTTGAGTCTTCTAAATAAAGGGTAATGGGTGAATTTGATAATATTTTCTCTGATGCCTAGTACTTTATTTCCTGATTATAATGGAAAAATATCAACAGACCAAAGTTATCAGAATACTGGGTATTTCGAATAGTATTTTTGTTCATTGATGATGATTTAAAGCTCAGTGAGAAGACCTTATTACTCCAGTCAAAAAGAAACCCAGAGGAAACAGTTAAAGCTCCCTTAACATCAGTACTAAAATTTTCATAGGTTCATACACACACACACACACACACACGAGACACAAACATATACACACACACACAAACAGACCCATATGAACACAATTATATGTAGAATTAGATTAACTTATATCTTTATATAAGTAGAATAGGTTCACTATTAATGTTAACTAATTTTTAAAAATCAAGAATTTAAACCAATCTTGCATTCCTGAGATAAAACCCACTTGATCATGGGTTATAACTTTTTTAATATGTCCTTGTATTCTGTTTGCTTAGACCTTACTGAATGTTTTTGCATCAATATTCATTAATGATATTGGTCTGTAGTTTCCTTTTCTTTCTTTCTTTTTTTTTTATTTGGGTCTTTTACTGATTTGGGGTTTCAGGGTGAAAAAATAAATCATAAATCATCAGTAAATTTCCATAGAAATTATTGGGGAGGATTCCTTCTTTCTCTATGTTAAAAATAGATTATGCAATATAGGTACTAGTTACTGTTTCAAGGTTTTGTAGAATTCTGGTGTGAAATCATCTGGTCAAGATCCTTCTTTTTTGGCCTATTTTGTGTAGTTGGTGATATTTCAGTGCTTGATGTAGGTCTATTCAAATTTTCTAAAATTTTCTAATTCTTTCTGGTTGAATTTAAGAATGTGGCATGTTTCAAGATATTAGTCCATTTCCTCTACATTTTCATATTTCTGGGCATAGAGTTTTTTGTAGTAATCATTGAGAATCTTTTGTATATCTGTTGTTATTTCCCCTTTTCCTTCCTGATTAAAGTTATTATAGATCTTACTTTTCTGTTTTTGGTTAGTTTGGCCAAAGCTTTATCAATTTTTTTAACCTTTTCAAAGAACAAACTTTTTATTTTGCTAATCTTCTGTTTTGTTTTGTTTTGTTTTGTTTTCAAATTTATTTGATTCTGCTCTAATTTTGGTTATTTCTTTTATTCTACTAGGTTTGGGGTTGAATTGTTCTTCCTTTTCCTGTTCTTGAGATGGCCCATTAGATTGTCAACTTGTTCTCATTCTGTTTTCTCAATGAACGCATCTAATGTTAGAAATTTGCCTCTTAGGACTGCTTTTGCAGCATCCCACAGGTTTTCAACGTATGCAAATCCATAAATTCACCACATAAATAACATTAAAAGGAAGACCACATGATTCTCTCAATTAATGCATAAAAGGTATTTGACAATATCTAGTATCTTTTCTTGATAAGAACACTCAAGAAAATAGGCTTAAGTAGGACATTTCTTAAACCGTTAGAGGCTATCTACAAAAAACCTACAGCAATATCATATTGAATGGAGTAAAACTGAAAGCATTTCCCCTTAGAACTGGAATTAGACAAGGATGCCTACTGTCACCACTGCTGTTCAAAATAGTTCTAGAAGTCCGAGCCATTGCAATCAGGCAAGAGAAGGAGATTGGAGTATTCAAATTGGGACTGAGAAGGTCAAACTCTTGCTCTTTCTGGATGACATGATCTTATACCTGGAAAACTCCAGGAACTCATCGATTAAGTTCTTAAAAGTGATCAAGGAAATACAGTGGCATCTCTGGATACAAAACCAATACCCACAAATCAGGAGCCTTCATATATGCCAATAACACTCAAGACAACAATAAAGTCATAAGACTCTATCCCTTTGACAGTATCTCCAAAGAAAATAAAATGCCTGGGTATGTATCTAACAAAGGATGTGAATTATCTCTACAAAGAAAACTATGAAACCCTGAGAAAAGAAATAGTAGATGTTAACAAATGGAAGAACATATGATGTTTGCGGCTGGGAAGAATCAACATTTAAAAAATGTGCATACTACCCAAAGCAATCTACGGATTTAATGCAATCTCCATCAAAGCATCAGTACTTTATTTCATGTGGAACCAGAAAAATCTGAACAGGCAACACATTTTGTAGAAATAAAAACAAATCAGGAGGCATCACGTTACCAGACTTCAGGTTACACTACAAGTCTAGAGTGATCAAAACAGCATGGTACTGGCACAAAAAAAGAGACATAAATCTATGGAATAGAATAGAGAATCTAAAGATGAACCCAGCCATATATCACCATTTGATCTTTGATAAACCTAACAAAAGCATACATTAGGGAAAAGAATCTCTGTTTAATAAATGGTGCTGGGAGAACTGGTTAGTCATATGTAGAAGACTGAAATTGGACCCCTATCTCTCACCACTGACAAAGATTGACTATTACTGGATAAAAGATTTAAATTTAAGTCAGGAAACAATAAAAATTCTGGAAAAGAGTATAGAGAAAATGCTTGAAAATATTGGCCTAGGAAAAAATTTTATGAGGAAAACCCTCCTAGCAATTGCAGCAACATTAAACATAAATAAATAAAAGGGATTTGATCAAACTTAAAAGATTCTACACAGCTAAGGGAACCACATACAAAACTAACAGTCTTCAGAATGGGAGAAAATTTTTGCATGTTAGGATCTGACAAAGTCCTGATAACTTGAATCTACACAGAACTCAAAGTAATCAGTGGGAAAAAAAGCAAACAAAGCCATTCTAACTGGGTAAGAGATTTGAACAGAAACTTCTCTGAAGACAGATGAATGTTCAACAAACACATGAAAAATGCTCTTCATATTTAATCTTCAGAGAAATGCAAATCAAAACCACTCTGAGATGTTATCTAACTCCGGTAAGATTAGTCCAAATCACAAAGTCCCAAATCTGCAAAGGCTGACATGGATGTGGCAAGAAGGGAACACTTCTACACTGCTAATAGGTTTGTAAACTAATACAACTGTTATGGAAATAATTATGAAGAAGTCCTAAAGAACTAAAATTGTACCTTCCATTTAATACCACAATCCCATTACTACAATCCCATATCTAGAAGAGCAAAAATTATTTTACTGCAAAGACATTTGCCCCAGAATGTTTATTACAGCTCAGTTCATAAGTTCCAAGCAACCCAAATGCTCAACCCATAAATGGATTAACAACCTGTGGCAAATATATGCCTTGGGGTACTGTTCAACCATTAGAAAATATGGCGACCTTTCATCTTTTATTTTTACCTGGATGGAGCTGAAACACATTCTTCTTAGTAAAGTATCTCAAGAATGGAAAAATATGTGTGTGTGTATATATATATATATACTTTTTGCATATATATGTATATAAACACATATATACATATATGTATATATGCATTTTAAATATATATATATTTATATATATATAAAATCTCCAATGCACTCAACACTAATATGAAACCAGTGCAGGTGTCCATAGTTCATGTGCAATTTTAAAAAGCTGTGAATTTTAAATTGCATATGCACTTTATGTACACCCTGTATTCAAACAATTACATTACATACCCACACGAATGATAAAACACAAATACAGTCTAGTAGAGGGGAGGGGATAAGCTGGTGGGCGGAGGGGGCTCAGGAGAGGGTGATTGGCAGGATCTCACTTACTGTGCAGAATGTGAGAGTGTTCAGCATACCCCCTGGGTGAAGGGCTGTGCTACAACTTGAACTTTACCTTGGAAGTGAGAACAAAGTAACATAAAATTTTTACCCTCATATTAATTTGAAATAAAATAAAATGACAAAAAAGAAAAAGAAAAGAATTCAACTAAAAAGACACTTCTTAGGAATAAAATTATTAATTGTTCATAACAAGTAAACATGAGCACTAGTGAAATGCTTTGATTTGGGGGGATGCTTTTATGGTAAAGTCATAATTTGATAACTATGTGGCTAGGATAATTCCAAAAGAAATACAACTCCACAAATGTAAGATTTGTTAATGGGGAGTTTTTTATTAGATTTACTAATATCAATTTCTATAACGTTGAAAATATATTAGATGAAAATTTATAACTAAAACATTTTGGACTTCTTTACACCCTAATGGTCATAATTTGTTACCAATTAAATATTTTTAACTTTACTTTGTTATATTAATTCTTTAAATTTTTAGTTTTATTATTTCGGGAATGATCTATGTGTAGCCATTAGGGTTGAGTTAGTGAAAAAAATAGTTTGCCCTTGTTCTGTCCAGTGAAATTATATAGGCATTACTTGGAATATTTTAGTTTGGAAGTAAGAAAGTTAAAAGTGTAATTCAAGAAACAAAGTATCTCAAGAATGGAAGAAAAAGTATCCATTGTACTCAGCCCTACTATGAAACCAAGTTATAGCTTTCATGTGGAAGATATAACCCAATTATAGCCCAAGAATATGGGAAAAGGGAATAGGGAGAGGAGGGGAGGGGAGAGGATGGATGGAGGGAGGGTAAGTGATGGGACCACGCCTATGGTGCATCTTGCAAGGGTACATGTGAAATTTACTAAACGTGTAATACAAATGTCTTAACACAATAACTAAGAAAATGCCATGACGGCTATGTTAACCTGTTTGATGAAAATATTTCAAATTGTATATAAAATTAGCACATTGTACTCTACGATTGCATTAATGTTCACAGCTATGATTTAATAAAATAAACAAAGTAGAAAGAAATGATGGAGATGATACAGGTATAAACAGATTGATAGAAGAAGCTAAATATTCCCTAGGTGATTATTTTTTTGAGATGATAATGTGGATTTTTGTAAAGTTGTTAAAGAATAATTAACAATTTCCATGTGGAAATTTAAAATATCTTAAACATTTACCAATCCAATTTTTCTGCCACCCGCACACTCCCAGCTCTTATTTATTTTGAATGGGAAAGAGGTTGGTTGATTTCTTGTAATAATTCTACAATTTTAAAGGAGATAAACATAAATATGAACACACCTAATGGTTTTCTTATTTATTTTAGATTATATAAAATAATGTTTCTGTTTATTTTTGTTTATAAACAAAACATTATATCAGATGAGGTCCAATGAAGAATAGGAAAGGATATTTAATTAAAAGGTACTTTTACATGAGCACCTAGACATTTTCTTTTTAAGGTTTAAGATGTCCGTTGGAGGAAGAAAAAGTATTCAGACATCTATATATTTTAAGCACATGCTGCAGAGGGCAGAAGATATTTTGCTTTTTCATCTAGGTAGTCATACTGGAACAGACTACATAATAGCCTGACTCAAGGAATGTGGGGCCTTCAGAAGTTAAAATCCTATCTAGGAAACAATGAAAGACAATATAGAAAGCAAAATCTGGATGAAAGAGGAAAGAAATAATGAGACTTTCTTAAGACAAACAGAGTGGGGAATGGGGCTAGAAAGTGTGAAGTATGAGTAGTAATTCAGAGCATTTCAAGCACAATATTTCATCTATCTCTGTGTCTCTCTGTGTCTTGTCTAGGGCATCACTTTTTACTTCCATGTTGGATTGTTGGAACTTTCCAAAGCTCCATTGTGAGTTAGGTGCTTTCTGGGTTTCACCTCTTGGCTCTGTTTTTTGTTTATATTCTTTTTTTTTTTTTTTTTTTTGGCCGGGGCTGGGTTTGAACCCGCCACCTCCGGCATATGGGACCGGGGCCCTACTCCTTGAGCCACAGGCGCCGCCCGTTTATATTCTTTCTCATGGAACAATCACATCAAATGTATTCTGCCATGGTGTATATTTCTAGGTACCAAATCAAATAATAGATGGTGAAATAATGTTAGTTTCAAATGATTATTTTGTTTTTCTCAATATTTTGAGCTTTAAAGCAATCAAGTGAAAGCCTCTTCAAGAAATCTTGCATTGGCTTGGTGCCTGGAGCTCAGTCAGCAGGATGCCAGCCACATACATTTGATCTGGCAGGTTCGAATCCATCCTGGGCCTGCCAAAAAACAATGACAACTACAACCAAAAAAAAGCCAGGCGTTGTGGTGGGCACCTGTAGTCCTACCTACTTGGGAGGCTGAGGCAAGAGAATCACTGAAGCCCAAGAGTTTGAGATTGCTGTGAGCTGTGATGCCACAGCACTCTATCCAGGGCGACAGCTTGAGACTCTTCCTCTCCCCTCTTCCCCCCAAAGGGAAAGAGAAATCGTGCATGTTCTTAACCATATGTGAGAACTAAATATTAAATTTTTTAGTGGAATGTTTATCAATACAAGGCCATAAGCTAAAGATTGAAAATATACAGACGGGCACCCCTTTAGTACTTAAAGTAGTCATTCAGGGCTCTTAAAACTCCTTTATTTTTCCCTGCACCAAGATATCTGACTAAGCTGTAAATAAAGATTCTGTTAAGACTTTGCCTCTACATTAAAACAAAAGTGGAGTAGAAATTCTACATTGGATAATAATGTGCTTTCTTAAAATTTGTCTATTCACTTCAGGATCTACATCTAAGAGGTAGAAACACTACATTCTTAGTGTAAGACTGCAAAGAGTTCATTCGCTGTGATGTTTGGGATAAATGCTGGAAAATACTAAATTCTGCTTGTACTTTTAAGAATTTTTCCAATGCGATACAAACTCCTTGACGTTAGCCTACATAACACTTTATGTTTTTTTTTTTTTACAGAAAACAACATGAGCCAGGACTTTGTATATACTGAGAATAATCAATACTTCGTTTAAGTCTGTTCTTAGCACCAATGAATTAAATAATGAAAGAAGCATTGAATACTAACTCCAAATTTGGCTATGAAAGATGATGTACTAATTTTCTATTTTCTGTAACAGGGATACATAGACCATACAATATATCACTATAAAGGTTGTTATGAGGGAATGTCTGGCCATCCTGAAGTGAAGAGGTAATAGATAAAAAGTATATGTGCATATGTGTATTTTTTCAAGGAAGAGGGTCCAGATAGTAAGAGCCCTTGACTGAAGCAAAAAATAATAAAGGTCAGTAACTAGTGATTTGGAAAAATCTTCAGCAAATTTTAAGAAGATAACCCATTTTGGTTCAATTCCTGTGGCTATAAGTCTTTCTAAAATAAATTATTCCATCTTCTTGCCTCAATAAACACACTGAAGTGGAGATGATGGAACACTTCCTAATGCGATAGAGTGCTTCAGGGTCGTCATTTCCAAAACTCTCACACCTGCCAGCGGATGAATCGGTGTGAGAGTTTGAGTCAAATACACAATGAATCCAGGACACACCAAAGAGAATTTTAAAACATTCTTTATAACTTAACTTTATTCCTGCGGATTGCATCACTTAAATGATGATTTCTGTGAATTTTTTGTCAACTCTTATTCTCGTTAATTATGTCTGCAGTAGCTAAAGCTTACTATGGCCCATCTTTATGTGGGCCTAGGGCTATGGTTAAAATGTACAAAAAACTGAGTGGCTTCAAACAACAGAAATTTGCTCTCTCACAGTTCTAGAGGCTACAAGTCTGAAATGGAAGTGTCAGTAGAGTCATGGTCTCCCTCAAATGTGTATGGAATACTCCGTCCTTCCTTGCCTCTTCCTTTGATGTCTCCAGGCAATCTCTCCCATTATATCGCTGTGGTTGCATCGCTCCAATCTCTGCTTTCATTTTCGCCTGATCTCTTCTTTGTGCTTGTCTGTGTCAGGTGTGCCCTGTCCTCTTCTTATAAAGGCACAAATTACTGGATTTAGGATGCACTCTACTCAAGTCTGATTTTTTTCAACTTAATTACATGTGAAAATACTCCATTTCCAAATGAACTCCCCTTCTGAGATTCCAGATGGACATGACTTTGGAATGATACTAGTTAAACCATTCCATCACCAGTGGCAATTTGTATATCCCATGGAAATAGCTCAGCTATTGTTTATAAATAGGTGAAGAAGAAACATTACTGTAAGTCAGTCTATGGAGCTATTCTACTATTGCTTATTTAGATGCAGATGTCATTGCTGACCTTGACTGTGGTCACCAGATAGCCAGGGGAGTAGTAGTTCAAAGGTGACCATGGTGAAATTCGGCAATGAGGTATGTAGCATTTTTTTTTCTAGTATGAATTTGAAAACTTAGTGGTCTGACTTCGTATATGATTTTTGTATTCATATGTTCATTCCTAGAATGAACACATCTCCTAATTATCAATATTGTCCCAATACTCTGCATGATTCCAAAGTGATGTGAGTATTATGAAATTTAGGTGATATAAAATAATCCTTGTCCCTAAGGAATATGAAAAAAATATTTAATGTTAAATAATAGGTGACATACTTGTCATATATGATACAATAATATTATGAAAATTGAATAAAATATAATACAAAACACATTAAAATAACCATTTTTCCATGAAATGTTGCAAGGGAAATGACAAGGACAATAACTTTACCAGGTGGAGTAACAACTGAAGGTTTCATCTAGGGTGGCTTTTGAAAAGTATGAAAGAATTAGAATTGATGGCCATCTTCCCACAACCAAGAAAGAAAACATGAAAAAATGTTACTACCTCAAAAGTTCCCTTGAGGTAAAGGATATTATTTATAGATCGATGTGAGTAAGAGATAACTCTGCTGGTATACTATAGCCAAATCCAATCTCAGGCCACCTTACTTGCAAAGACTATGACTGTAGCCCTCAAGAGCTGTGAAGTATCTGTTATAAGAAAGCATTGGGAAGCCAATCTGATGGATACAGCCAGAATCCTAGGAAAAATACTGAATGGATCATATACTTCAGCCAATCATCACAGCCAGGAAAATGGCAATTGACTGGCAAAGTCTCAGAACTATTATTGCCTTTATCTTGGATGAGTTTATCCCTGCTCAAAACACAGACAGACTTGCCATAAGAAAGAAGGGCCCATTATGCAAGTGTGTCTAGACATTGGACTGATAGAGTAAAATATATCCAGAAAGCTATCAAGCACTTCTATTGCCCTCAACTATCCTCAATCATTTTCTTAACATCATCCAGATCATAGGATATAAGTAATATTTTATTCACTTCTGGTCTCAAGTTATGCCAAATGTATTCTCTTCACCATATCTTTGTTAGCAATGTTCTCTTCCCTAAAATTCTGCATTATTCCAAACATATTATGGTTCTTTTCTCTTTACTTTTTTGTATTTCCTTGCTACACACAGATTCTCCATCAACATAACACAAGAGAAGCTTTGGTCATCTGATAAATGTTCATCTCCATGTACTTGGTTGAAGAAGACTGTACCAGGAGTAGTTATCAGATTATCAACTGAAACTATTCTAAAATACTTTTATTATTTAACCTATACTAATGGGAGTGAAATGGTGGCTTTAAAGAAAGTCAGTTTTATGAAAACATTATTTTATAGTTTATTTCTAGTGTGTGCACAAATTCAGAGTGTTGGAAATATTTTGGAACAATTACTTAGGCAATTAAAACTCTTCTTTCCTTCAGTATTATTAAAATGCCAGTGCTTACAAGGAAAATGTAGATGTCTTAGGCAGTAAAAATTCTGGCAGAGTTTTTTTTTTTTTTTTAATAAAAACCTATCAATTTATCTATCTACTTACCTACCTACCTACCTATATTGGCTTTAAATCATATCTCTGAAACTTCATATTTGTGCTTCTTAATGTTATCTTTAAAAAAATACATCAACACTGAACCCCACAGTCGTGTCTACTAAGGTACAGTCTGTGAGAGCAACTGTGGTGTGGTCTTTGTTTTCTTTCCCATAACTGTGAAATGTTAATATACGACTTTAGCAAACTACATGTTACTTTATTTATAGTATAATCTTTAATCATCACTTACATGGAAAATACGTCAGGTAGGCTGAACAAATGGCCCAAAGACATCATGTCCTAATCCCTGCACATGTTACCTTATAAGAAAAAACATGTTTGTGTGTGTGATAAACAAGGATGTTGAGATGGTGAGTTTATCCTGGATTATCCCGGTAGACCCTACATGCAATCACAAGTATCCTTATGAGAGAAAGGCAGAGAGAGATTTGACACACACACAGAGGAGGAGGTGATGTGAAGACACACAGAGAGGCATTTTAAAACACTTATCTCCAAAATGAGAAGGATGCAGCCACAAGCCAAGGAAAGCCAACACCCACGAGAAACTGAAGCAGACAAAGACCAGATTCTTCCTTGAGGATTCTAGAGAGAGCTCAACCCTGCTTCCTTTATGAGCCCAGGTTGGTGACTTTTCACTTTTGGTTTTCTGAACTACTAAAGAATGAATTTTGGTTCTTTTAAGTCACCCAATTTGTAGTGATACTTTACAGTAACCACAAGAAACTAACGCAGGTAGAGACGAGATGGTACAAGTAATCCAGGTTATCACTAGCACTAATTACGTAAATGTGCTATGGGACCACAGATTCCATTTCCTGATATTTATTCTGAGAGTGAACTGAAACTCTGGCCATATGATACAATTTACATAAGATTGGAAAACAACCATCTGTTTTATCTCCAACCATTAATTTCCACACTACTTCTGCATCATGCCTAATTGTATTGTGAAAATTTTCTATATCATTTAAATATAATCCCAACTATCAGCTGAGACATCTCCCTTTTTAATCCTTTCTACTTTTTCCTTCCCTTTTCTGTAAATAGTCTGTTCATGTTAATATAGCATAGATGTTTTTCAACCTCAAAGAAATTTAGAGATACATGAAAATGTGAGCTATTTACCACTGTAGCTGCCCTACCTGGTTCAAAACAATACTGAACTCTTCTCTACTTTACATCTGAATGTTGCAGAAAGCAACACTAGATGTAGCAATTTTCTCTATCAGCCTTTGAGACCTGTGTTCTGAGGGTTTTTTTATAACCACATGCACGGGGAAACATCCATTCACATTACCTTTTTTATTATTATTATTAAATCATAGCTGTGTACATTAATGAGATCATAGGGCACCATATACTGGTTTTATAGACCGTTTGACACATTTTCATCATACTGGTTAACATAGCCTTCCTGGCATTTTCTTAGTTATATTGTGTTCAGACATTTACTAAGTTTCACATGTACCCTTGTAAAGATGCACTGCAGGTGTAATCCCACCAATCACCCTCCCTCCGCCCACCTCCCCTCTCCCTCCCTTCCCTTTCCCCCTTCCCCATATTCTTAGGTTATAACTGGGTTATAGCTTTCATGTGAAAGCTATACATTAGTTTCATAGTAGGGCTGAGTACATTGGATACTTTTTCTTCCATTCTTGAGATACTTTACTAAGAAGAATATGTTCCAGCTCCATCCATGTAAACATGAAAGAGGTAACACAGTCTCCCTCTGTCTTTAAGGCTGCATAATATTCCATGGTGTACATATATGCAGTCCAATTCATAATTGCTCAGTCATGGAAAAAGCCCAAGTGCCCATCGATCCACGAATGGATTAATAAATTTTGGTACATTTACATTACCATTTAATGTTTTCTATAAAAAATAAATCTCTTAACACATGGTACATATTAGCAATCTAAAATTAATATTGAGAAATTACAAATGAACTTCTATTATATAGAAAGGAACTTTTGATATACATTAAGCACACTTGTGCCTTTAAAACCATGTGTTATACATGATTAAATTTAGCTTTTCATATTGACTTAAATATCTTTCTTATTCAATACATTTAAAAAAATTTAGTGTCTTCCCCATGATTTTAAAACTTTAATATGCATGAGAAGCACCAGGGGATCTTGGAAAAATGAATTTTCTTATTAAGGATGAGACTTGAAAGTCTAACAAGTTCCCAAGTGTTGCCAGTGGGTGTACCATGCTTTGGACAGCAAGTCTCTGAGTCAGTGGTTGTCACACGCTGTCACTGGCAGGTACTGGCTAGCTACCACCCTGTTTTCCCAAAAATAAGACATCCTCCCAAAATAAGACCTACTTACAGGAAAGATAGGACGTTCCCTGAAAATAAGACCTAGCGCATCTTTGGGAGCACACCTTAAAATAAGACACTGTCTTATTTTGGGGGAAACAGGGTAGCAATCATTTGTAGAGCTTTCTTAATTTGGAAATTTACAAACGCTGTTTAGAGATTCAGAATCAGTAAGGGCTGACGATCAGAATTTCTTAAATTTATGTAAAAGGTTTTCTATTGACAGTTGAAAAGGTCATGCAGGAAATGACGTGCAATGTGAGTAACTTTAAAAAGGCTTGTCAAAGAAATGTTCAACAGCAGCCTCTGTAGTGCCAAAAGTGTGGTCTGAAGACTGCTGTGGAGAGGATATAGTACAGTCTGGTATTGGTCTCACGTATTTTTATTAGCCATGGAAGGAAGCATCAACTGATTAAATGATCTGCTCAAATTCTGTACTATGAGAAAGAACCGATTTACCAAATACAAAATTTCAGGTTGCTGGTAGGTCCAAATGCTGGATAGCAAAGCAGCCAACGGGCCTATTACACTATACCAACAACTTAAATAAGTTTACAATAATAGAAAATAAGCAACTGAAATGTTAAAAACAAGATCCGGATTTGGGGACCACTGCCCTGAAGCACATGTGCTCCTGGTCCCCGTTGTACAACCGCCTTGCATTAATATCTCTAGCTCCTCTTCCTCCCCCTGTTTTCCCTTTCCTATCACCACCATCAGTACCATTAAGGAACCCAGTAGATACTCAGTGAGTGTTTCGGGCTATTTTATTACTAGCTTTATATAATTTTAAAATAAAAAATAGCATCAAAAAGGGAATGAGAAACTGCCTCTGCCACCACCTCTCCTGTCGCTAAAGTCTTACCTGTGTAATTGCACCTTACATGTTTTCACTACACCTGCACAATCCAGTAATCAAGCAAAACACATTTGAAATGGGAGCAAAATAGAAGGAAGGCCTAAGAAAATTAAATCTTAGTTACTGCAGGTTGCTTAATTTCAAAGAGAAAGGAGAAGGAAGAAGGCATTTAATTTCCCCTCTCCTTTTCAGGGGCTTTTTAAACTCTGCCGGGTGTTCCTCCACCCCATGGCCATAAACTTCGAAATAAATGTGACACTAAGCACGTCAATGACTGTCGCTTTTAATCTTTCTAAATATCACATGCAGGTGTCCATTGCCAAAGTTCACTATTCTTGCTACAGCTGCAAGAAAATAAACTTCTTTTGTATTCTTCATAAAACACTCTCCGTTATGTAGAATATTGTAATTCCATGCATTTTTCTTTTCTAGAAAAGATTATTATACCTCTGCTGACACTGTGGAAAACTGCTGCTATGGGATGACACTTCCATTTATTTTAAAGGAGACTAACACAAGTTTATAACATTTTTCACAATTTGAACTTATTTAGCAAATATATTTTCTACTTATAATTAAAAAAAAACCCATTTTGATTTTCAAAAGTAAAAGTAAAAAGACTTTTAAAAACTCCATTATTGCTTCTTTTTTCCAGTTAAGTTTCTCACATCATCCACATATAAGTGACACAGTTTCATATCAAAGAAGACTGCCCTGAAATGCATTCTGAGTATTTTACCATTTTGGTTTTATTTGTTTGTTTGTTTTTGAGATAGAGTCTCACTATGTCACCCTTGGTAGAGTGCCATGGTGTCACAGCTCACAGCAACCTCAAACTCTCAGACTTAAGCAATTCTCTTGCCTCAGCCCCCACCCCCAGGTAGCTGGGACTACAGGTGCTTGCCACAATATCTGGCTATTTGGTTGTTGTTGCAGTTGTCATTGTTGTTTTAGCTGCCCTGGGCCGGGTTCAAACCTGCCTGCCTCATCACATGTGGCCGGCATCCTAACCACTGAGCTATGGGCTCTGAGCCTATTTTACAATTTTAAAGAAGGAAATAAAAAAAAAACCAAAACTTTTTTTGGTTCAGTAAAAATTAGATATTTTGCTACTGAAAGATAGTTGGTTTACACAGAGGTCCTCAAACTTTCTAAACAGTGGGCCAGTTCACTGTCCCTCAGACCGCTGGAGGGCCGGACAATAATTTAAAAAAAAAATATGAACAAATTCCTCTGCACACTGCACATATCTTATTTTGAAGTAAAAAAAACAAAATGGGAACAAATACAATCACGACCTCATGTGGAGTTTGAGGAACGCTGATTAGAGCTTTATTGTCTAAACTGTATATCTCAAACTAGTGCTTGTAGATAATGTCAGAAGTTCACACATTTCATGCATCTTCTGGGTTTCTGATGACATGTATTATTCATTGTACTTTTAATGTATGTGGGCCATTTGTCAATTGTCCTCTGTCCACTGCCTCTTCTGGTATCCAGTTGACTTAAAATAAGGTAGTATAATGGAAACAGCCACATGCCCACTAATTTTCTTTTCCCAGTCTTTCTCTAGCAATATAACAAGAGTTTTAGCTGGAAATTTAGGCTTACCTATATAAAAACTATATTTACTAGCCTCTTGGAACATTTTTCAGAGATCTATGTCTATGTCATGACTGAGAAATACAAGCAAAACTCTGAGTACATGTCTATAAAGATCAGAGAAAACTACAGTTGTCACAGATAGTTAATTCCTTTGCACCAACTGATGAACTAACTGAAAACTTAGGGACTGATGTACTAACAAGTAACTGATGTCAACTTTTATTCAGCATGACTGACTGGACATATTTATATTTTATATGAAAAATTGTTCTTTTCTTATAAGATCTGTTCCATGCCTTGAGAGCTTTTATTATCTTTATGTATGAGGTTAGACAATTTTCATGTACTCATCCTAGAAAAAGTGCTACGTACCCCATTGGTGAACATCGGCATGGTCACCTGTGAGGTATTCCCCTTGGGAAGCTACACATCAATGCCAGTGCCTAGTTCACCCTTCAAGGCAGTTTTGGAGGGACCATAGTGATATTTAGCAATGAGGTATGTAGCTCAAGTAAATTAATCTCCCAACTTTTGTGGAGGACTTTGATGCATCCCCATAGGGCCTGGTAAACTCCTTGTCAGCTAGATAAGTGCATTCCTGTGAGTTCCAGCAGTGTGCTATTTTTTGTATGTCAAAGTCTACACATAGCAATAACTTCCCCATTGCAAGGAGAGAAAGTATCTATTTGTTCTGTATTCATCCCCAGTTTTTAATGTTCTGTGTAATACAGAGTGATGTTTTAATAAGTAACCAAATGAATACCTAACCCGAGTTCTCTAAGTTTATTTTTCTTCATTATTGTTATTATTATTCTTTTTCTCTCTTTAGGATCAACAATCTAGAAAATAGGAGATAAAACCCATTTTGGTGGGAAGGAGACTATAAACTTCCTGAGATTTTTATTGAAAGTAATGCCCATGATCATACTAATGTACACAGCTATGATTTAATAAAAAAAAAGAAAAAATTAAAAAAAAAAGAAAGTAATGTCATTTGTGGAGCTGCTAGTGATTTCCTGTGTTATTTTATTAAATACACCTCTATACACTCCTCATCATAAAACTTGAGACTATTGATGAATCACTTCATGTCCAATGTCTTGTGAATTAACAGAACAGAGCAGAACTGTGTCTAAAGATACAGAACTTTCTTTTTTCAACGTCAGAGGCAAAAACTTTAAGATAGTTTAACCCCTTAAATGGGTATAACTATAATCTCTCTTGATTTAATTCTACTATTTTTTTCTTTTTATTTAGCTCATACACTTAGAAGTCTTATGAAATTTTATTATGATTACTTTTAAAAATATATAACAAAACTTATTTTACCATGAAGGATCTTGGAGATTTTCTTTCAAAACAAAATAGTGACAATGATAAATTATAAGAATCTGTAGTCAGCAGTAGATTTGGTGCCGTTGAACCTATAGGAAGATTTCTTGTGATTTCTCTTTATTCTCAGTCATTGGAAGTGGCTCATTGATTTTGTCAAAAAAGTTAAATTACTTACCAGTGTTCTTTAAAAAGCTAGTGGAATTCATTGTCTAGCAGTAATGAATTTCTAGCAACAGAATTTCCAATTCGTTTTCTTTGGCACATGTGCAGTTGCAGTGTCTTACTCTATAGCCACGAAGTCCAATTTGTGTCCAAAGAATGAGTTTTCCAGCAAAACAGGGCAATACTCACTCAGGGATGATATAAAAGGAATGCTTCTAGCACTACATGCTGCTAACTATAAAAAAAGGAGAATCTGTATAAAATTTCAGTTTTGTGTCACTCTGATCATCTAAAATATTGTTATTTATTGAAACATGCATTATATGATTAGGCATTGTTTATATATAAATAAATGAACACATATACATACATGTATATGCACAAATATACAGATTTTAGGTATAATTCACTTTGGATTAGCCTTTTGAAAAACGGATTAAAGTTAAGCCAAATATGAATTTCATGGTTTTGTGGAAGTATAGAGCCAATTCCACATTTTTCTGGTTCCAGGCTGCACACATATTTTCCTCCCTGCAATTGCACATCATTCAGGCCTGTTGCTCTTTAAAGGTGTCTCCTCTCTTTATCTTTTCAGACTTTATCATCTGTTCCCATAATAATTGGTGCATATCTCTTTATTGTGGCTTTTCACCAGATTGCTAACTAGTTTTGTTAATGTGGCTGTCTTACCTGCTATACTCTGAGGAACTACTACACTCTGTGTTCCGGAAGGAAGGAAGGAAGGAAGGAAGGAAGGAAGGAAGGAAGGAAGGAAGGAAGGAAGGAAGGAAGGAAGGAAGGAAGGAAGGAAGGAAGGAAGGAAGGAAGGAAGGAAGGAAGGAAGGAAGGAAGGAAGGAAGGAAGGAAGGAAGGAAGGAAGGAAGGAAGGAAAAGGGGAAGAAAGGGAGAGGGAGGGAAGGAAAGAAGAAAGAAGAAACTAACAAATTAAGGTTTAAGTAAATAATAGATGGGTGTATTATGATTAATGATGTATTAAAAAGGTATGCCAGTTTTGATTTTATCAATATGTGAATTATAAGCACATTAACTGCTTGTGAGTTATAAACTATTTTTCAGGTTATGCATTAATTATTACCTTAAAATTTTTAAGTTTTTAGATAATTTTGTTATTGATTTATGTTTTAGGGTCATCTTGTCTTCAAAGTTTTTATTCTATTTTCGTAATAAAATACTGTGGGCCCAAGGAAAAATGTTCTTTTAGTGAATGTGGCAGTCAGTGTGCTAAATAAAGTGTGGACTTTGCTTGAAAATGTTTAAGTGAGTTATTTAAATAGCCTATGGCCTGTAAAGACATTTATTTGTGTGTGTTAATTGCAAGTCTGTCATTAATCAGGAAGTTTAAGAACTCACCAAGATGATACTGGTAGTCAAATCTTATCTTAACATGTTATTATTAATATAATATGATTAGAATTAAGGAGAACAAAGAACTCACAAAAAATTATATTATATAATATAAATATAGCTAATATTCTACTTATGTAATATTATGTAAATCAGTGGTTCTAAACCTTCCTAATGCTGTGACTCTTTAATACAGTTCCTCATGTTGTGGTGGGGGTCACCACAACATGAGGAACTGTATTAAAGGGTCGCAGCATTAGGAAGGTTGAGAACCACTGGTGTAAATCATTAAGATCAATGAGATTTAATCTTAACTCATTCTTCTCCCTTTTGCAGATGAAAAGTTTTAGTCTTAGGAACTTGGGCTAAGAGTGTGATTTCTCTGTTTCTCTCTATATATACTTCAGTTCAAACTAGCACCAGTTAAAATAAGAGCTGTAAATATGACTTTCTATCAGTGGTTTCCAAATGTAATCATTTGAGTTTGGGCCCACAAGCTTTACATTTTGACCAGAGTAGTAGCCCTGAGCATACCATTATATGAACTCATTTGTCCTATACTGGCACTTGGTAAATGATTTTATTTTTCAACTAGGTTCTCATAAAACCAACAAGATTATGAGGAAATTGTAAACTATGTGTCTTTGGGAATTCTAAAACTAAGAGCCATAGTATATATATTATGATTTACACACACACAAGTTCTGACAATTAAGTTCGTGAACTTGTCAACATGCATTTACATTGGCAGCACTGTACAAACAACTGTATAAGATTTCATAACCTTGATATATATGTGTCTCACAGCTGTTTTGTTTTAAGATGTAGTGGTGTCTTGTTGCGTGGCATTCATTATTATTGCTTGTTTTTGTGTGCTCTTGGGAAAATGTCTAAGCTTGAGTTAGGGCAATGAAGAAACATTTATAAATTTCTCGTTAAACTTGGCAAAAGCAGAACTGAAATTATGGACCTCTTAGTCTAAGTTTATGAAGAAAACAGCTGTGGACAAGTGAGTTAAAGATTTTTTGAAAGGAGAGAAAGCATCACTGATGAAGAAAAGCCAGTGAGGCAAGTAATGAGAAAAACTGCTGAAAACCTTGCAAAAATGTGTTGAATTGTTTGTCAAAATCATTGATTGACTGTGAGAAGAATAGCAGACCAAGTAAAAACCAATAGAGAAACAGGAATATCTTAACCAAAAGTCTTGGTCAACAACTCATGGGTCTTACATTTTAACAATGTACCAGCTCACAGGGTACTGTGAGGGAATTTTTAGCTAGTAAACAAATAACTGTATTGGAAACCACCTCCTACTCACCTAATCTTTCCATAATGACTTTTTTCTTGACCCAGAGATAGAGGAAATATGGAAAGGAAGACATTTGGATGACATTCAGGATATCAAGCATAATACAATGACAGCTTTGATGCCCATTCCAGAAAAACCAAAATTGATTTGAAGTGAGGCCTAGGTGCTGGCATTGGTACATAGCTTTACAAGGGAGTGCTCCAAAACTGTCTGTAGTGATATTCAGCAATCGGGTATGTTAGCACTTTTACTAGGAGGGAGAGTTTATAAACTTAATTGTCAGACTACACATACACAATTTTGAAGGTTAACATTATTCTCTAATTATAATTGCATACATCCCAAATATAGAAAGAAAAGATAAGAAAATTACGTCCCATTATGTCACAATGGGAAAAAGTACTCAGAAATTACAAACATATCTAATAAATAAAGTCCATAGGCCAGGTGCAGTGGCTCACATCTATAATCCCAGCACTTGGGAGGCCAAGGAAGATGGATTGCCTAAGCTCACAGGTTTGAGACCCGCCTAAGCCAGAGCAAGGTCCTATCTCTAAAAAATAGTCAGGCATTGAGGCAGATGCCTATTGTCCCAGCTACTTCAGAGGCTAAAGTGTATCTCTTGCCTCAGCCTCCCAAGTAGCTGGGACTATAGGTACCTGCCATAACACCCGACTACTTTTTGGTTGCAGTTGTCATTGTTGTTTAGCAGGTCCAGGCCTGCTCACATCCTCCAGCCTCCGTGTATGTGGCTGGAGCCCTAGTCATTGAGCTATGGTGCTGAGCCTCATCATGACCAAAATTAACAGTAAATAGCACATTAATCAGTGATTATTCATAACACCTGCCCCTGATCTGAAGCAATTATATATACATATAATTCCCACACATACCTTGGAGAAGATAAATAAATCTTTCTTTCTCACCTGAGAAAAGATTTCCATTAGCAACAAGAGATTAATTACTCTCATCTTGTTTGGCTTTTCCTGCAGCTTTGCTTTAACTATTAGAAAGACTATCCTATCCTGAAACGAATTAAATACTTGCTACATTTTATTCCACGTATTTTTGTGGCAAACCAAATTTACAAAACAAAAGCCCTATATCAGGAAATAGACTGATGTTATCCGGTCATTATTTAGTAGACATTGTACACCTGGAATATAATGGACTGTCAATAAAACACATTAGGATTGACACTTTTTCTATCCAATTCAGGCCAAGTTGTCAATGCATTTGAGAAATGAGTGTTTTGTTGAATTGAATTTTCCTATTAACTGAAGTAACTCAAGTTCCACTCTGTGTTCCTTGATCCCCTGGAATGATTTTAAAGGAACACTATAGCCAATTAATTTATTTTAAAAATAATTTTCTTTGAATATTTCAAATCTTCCAAAGCCTAAGCATTAAAATGTCAGCTGAGTTTTTCCATGGCAAAAAATAGTGACACTAAAAAATTATAAATTTAGAAATAGGGAGGCACATTCTTATTTCTTTTAACCTTAAATAGAGATAATCATAATAGTTACCTCATAGATTTATTATGAAAGCTAAGAGCTTAGAACCGTCTCTGACACACAGTCAAAATCTCATTAATGTTAACTGTAATCTCAATGATTATCACTGTTAATTAACAGTAAAAAGGCTAATATGGCATCTTATTGTTGGGTAAATTTTTCACTTATATCAACTAAGGGCCATCATCAGTAGTGATTATAATAGCATTAATCTCTTGGGTGATATTTATCTATTTGTTTCTGGTTAATCACAAGTTTCATGATTTCTTCTCTCATACACATTTTCTTTGAAGCATGTTAAAAACAGAGGAGTCAATTCCAAAATCAACTACTGCTCTTACAGTTTGCAAAACTAGGTCCTCAATACAGTGCAGTTGATTGTAGTGTAGCTAGTATGTTAACCCAATGATTATCAAAAGCCTGTTTCTGATGATGCATGACTATGGATGAAGCCCTGATTGCCGCAAGAGCTGGTGACTGGGACCCTTCTTGGGTAGGAAAACATATACTTATTCACTAATACTTCTTGAGAAAGGATATTTCCTGTGGTTACCAATGAATCTCAAAAATAAGATAGATCACTAGAACTAGATGGAGAGCTCTGAAAGAAATTTTGATTGTTTTCACAACTGTTTAAAACACCACAGCATGCAAAATGAGTAAGTAAAGACAAGAAATAAAAAAGCAAGTGAGGCTTTTATTTTGCAGCTTCTCTAGCTTCATCTCAGATTCTATTTTCATCTCTATTCTCACCTTCAGTCACTTATCTATCCCTATAATATAAAAATTACATATATATGAGTAAATATTTATATTTATAGATTTAAATTTAGACATACATATGGGTATGTAAAACTCCCCAGATTCAATCTCTGTGATTATAGAAAACATTTCCTTTTCCTAAATATATTTTTAAAAACCTATCATAAGTGTAAGACTATATACTGTTACATTTGGTCTTCTCTTTGGGAATTACCATTTATATGCCCTCTTTAGAATATGCTGGTATGGGGAATTATCTGTAGAATACACTGTCTATTCTACCATATGGCATCCCACCTATAAACAACTAAATTTTCTGTTTAGGAGAATGTAGGGGATGTAGTATTATTTTATTGACAGTCAATGTGCTCTTATGTCTTAGCTAATCACATGGTACCCATTTTGATTTTTTGATTTCTGTTAATTTGGACTTGAAGGCCAGACATAACACCCATGGATCTCATGACCTTTTCTGTTCCTTAATCACTTCTTTCGAATTCTTGTATCCCTCCTTCTTCAACCTTTATTGCATTGCTCATCCTTATAATTACTCCCTTGAATAATCCATCTCTCGTCTTTTTCCTTCACCATGTACTTATGGCTAAATCCCAGTCCTAGTTAAACATAAATCTCTCTGTGCCTGCACAAGCATAAAAGACTGTGTCTGGTGAAAATCGAACAACACGCTAACCAATCTCTATTTCAATTTATGATCAGTAATCATAATTGGGCCCTTACTGCTGCTAAACAATTCTGAAATCTTGTATCTTTAACAGTACATTAATTTTCTGCTATGGTACATGCCTATTTTATAACTTCTCTGTCCTCAAATTGCATTCTCTGCCTCCTAAAATCATACTATAAATTGATATACCCAATATACCCATGTATTAGTCAGGATTCCCCAGAGAAACAGAATTGATAAGAAATATGCAAAATTGTAAACTGAAGTTTGTGACCTCATCCTAGAAAAAGTGCTATGTACTCCATTGCTGAATATCACTAGAGTCACCTTTGTGGTACTCCTGTTGTCCTTCTGGTGACCACAGAGATATTCAGCAATGAGGTGTGGCACTTTTTCCAGAATGAGTCAGCAAACTTAATTGGATGACAACCTTGTATATAGATTAAAAATAATAAGTATACATATAATAGATAATATTACATATAGTTGTGCATATGTTATATTATAATATAGAGACATTTACATATACTATATGAAATAATATATATTTGCAAATGTTAAATATATATACAGATAATATTTATTTTAAATCATTGGTTTATGTAAGCTATGAATTCCAAAACCTGCATGTTAGGCTTGAAGGCTGAAGAGCAAAGCTTGAGGCTTCAGTTTAAGTCTGAAGAGCATTTACTGCAGATTTTCTCTTTTTACTTCCTTATATATAGAACTTACTGAGATAAAATAATCTGCAGTCATTTTTCCTGACATATGAAATCTACTTGATGTTACAAAAGAGATAATGAAATAGTACAGCTACAAGCTAAGTGATTCTTTATTAAACCCACCATTTTATGTCATCATTAATTTAATGAGCAAATTTCATTGAAACTCAGATAAATCTGTTCAGTATAATATACATAATAATTTGCAGGAATAGCTGATAAATAAATGTTATCAATATTAAATACTTTTTTGTTTGCTTTTTAAAAATGTCCAACCTCTATTTAAGGTATAAAATAGTTGAAAAAGCATTTTCTTTTTTTCTGAATATCCCAACTTGCATGTAAAGATATCTAATGTTGGCTGGGTGCCTGTGGCTCAAGCGGCTAAGGTGCCAGCCACATACACCTGAGCTGGCGGGTTCAAATCCAGCCCGGGCCCGCCAAACAACAATGATGGCTGCAGCCAAAAAATAGCCAGGCATTGTGCCTGTGGTCCCAGCTACTTGGGAGGCAGAGGCAAGAGAATTGCTTGAGACCAGGAGTTGGAGGTTGCTGTGAGCTGTGATACCACATCACTCTACCCATGGCGACGGCTTGAGGCTCTGTCTAAAAAAAAAAAAAAAGATACTTAATGTTTTATTTTTATCTCTATTCTCTCTTTCATGGTACACTCAAAAGTGCATTCAATTCATACGTGTCTAAGTGTTCTAACCTTTGGATCGTTGTTATATGAGTGCTTAAAAAATAACCAGTAAATAATCATACTTTCCTGGTGCTGATATGAGCAGAATTAGCATGGTCCGAATGTTTTACTAGCCATCAAAGAGTCCAATTACTCCCTTGGGTATTTTAAGTAAAGAATTTGTTAGTTGTTTTCTTTGTAGAAAAGAAAAAATATATATATTTATGAATCAACATTATCTAGACAGCCTTGCAATTATTGAAAACATTTGAACAGAAGCTTAGAGACTTGCTTTCTGTGACCCAAATTTCAAACAGTAAAAGAAGTATAAACCAGTGAGCACAATCTTTGTAATGAAAATGTCAAGACTTTTCACCTAATGCTCAGGTCTCTTTCTTCGTGAGAATCTTTTTTACTCTAACTAAATATAAGGCAGCTTCTTTTCTTTTAAAACCTTGAGAGCTTTGATATGGAACTCTATTTTAAAATTATCCAATCATTTCTTCTATATGTAGAGCTGTGAATTTAGCTCTTGTGACTTAACTTTGTGCTTCTATTTTCAAACCTGTGCAACTTTATGCAAGGCTAATGATAATGTGACAAAATATTTTAGTAGCATTCATTAGGCATCTCTTTACATGGGGTGCTATGTTAGATTTATTGCATATATTACCACTAAAGTTATAGCAACCTTGAAAGGGAATGTTACAGTCTCTGACCTACAGGAAAGTTTAATAAAGCTCTGTGAAGTTAGCGTGTCTAATTCCACCCAAACAGTGAAAAGCAGAAACTAGATATAAGGCAAGATTTATTTGGCTTTAAAGTCTATATATACCATTAAAATTTTGTGAATTTTTCTTAAGCTGTGAATTTCGCCTCCTCTCTTCTATAATGAAGTTCTGCCACTGTTCCAACTCAACCCACACCTTGATTCTGCCTGATGAATTTGGTGTCAGGGTTGTGATTGGTGTGTTGTCCAGCTGGAATGCAAAGCTTCACTTTAAGCAACTTCCATATACACATACGCATACACACACCCGTATGTGTAGATATAATTTCTTTTCTCCTATTTGTCACCAAAAAGATCTTGACTTCTGGCTTCCTGGAATGCTGATTTGACTTCTGGGTTCCTTGTGTACCTTGCCTTAACTGGTGAATTATTATTCAATCTGCATTTGTTTAGCTGAGCAAATATTCACTGTGGGTTAGTTTCTTCATAGCACTTTACTTTGAGGCTCAGTGAGTAATTTAGTGTTCTTAAGTCATCTAATTCTCATGCTGTGTCAGGTCAGAAGGCCTTTTCTAAACATTTTCCCTGTGTTATTGCTGATGAATAAATTCTTATTATTTTAATTTTTCTTCATTTCAGCGTTCAGCTTCAAAATATGGCACCACTCAGCTTTGTAATTGTGTCATCAATTATATCTTTATTTGATTAAGGATTTTCTGTTGTGATTTATTTCTAAATCATTCTGGATAATCCTATGGGACTGAATCTGCACTTTGTGGGCCTTTCCCTCTCAAGTAAACATGCTCTATTAATGCTACCACCTGCAAATGGCTGTGCATGCACCTTGCTTACAGATGGGCTACAGTGCAAAGATTTTTATGAACTTTTTCCTTTATAGCCTGTTTCACTATCCAAAGCATTTCTGCTTTATTGAGACAGCTCATAATTATTTCTTTTTGTTTCATAACCACTTATATAGTGATCACATATATAACAGGCATGATTTAATGATAAAAACATACACATAGATATGAATGAGCTTATGTTTATTTTTTGCTACTTATCATTATTTCTATTATATTAAAGTGATTTTAGATCCTCAAAAACACTTTGTCTTCCCATTTTTATTTGTTGGTTTACCTTTTAAATTTGCATTTCCTTGGGAGTTTGCAAAAGGTCCACAATGCAATATTTGTCCTATATATTCAGAAAGTTCACTAATTACTTGCCAACTGTATCTGATACCTATAGCATTAAAATATAAAATATGAATGAAATGATAGTAATAATAAACAACTATGAATATAATTTTTCATTTTATTACATATAATTCTCCTAATATCCATTTGAAGATGATGGTATAGCCTCACTTCAGTGATTAAGAAACAAAGGCTCTGACAATTTACAAAATTGGCACACAACTCAGGACTAAACTAAATCTGACTTAAAACCTGAGTTCCTTGCAAAGCTTGGCTATGTCAATTCGTCACTGCTTCAGCATCCTAAAGTTCCTCTTTATTTTTATAGTGTTCTTATGTAATGTGGACGTAGCGTCTTAAGATTAGTTAGAGAGTTATAAGAAAAGACAAAACACCAGGCTACATTAATATCATGTCAATCTCTCACCCTCAATTACTTTTCCACTTCACTGAGCTGTGCCCATGCCTCTGTAATCCTGAATCTGAAAAAAAGCACTGACACGTAGTGATGGTGACCTTATTTCAGTGACTGAGTGGTTATGAACCAGACTCCTTATATACTGTTCAAGATGTTCTCAAGAGATCCCTTTTCTTCACAGACTAAGCCCTTCCCTTTAGATTCTGCACAAACTTATTTCGAGTTTCCTCAAATGTAGCAAAACCAAAACAAAACATCATCGACAAAACCTTTGTTTTGTAGTTGCCTGTTTGAATTTTTGACCAGTAGAATTCATTTCAAGCACATCGTGGTGACTAATTTGCTGAATAAGTAGGGACATATTTTTTAAAAATAAAAATGCCCTGGTGCTATGAAGACCTTGATCAAATGGCACATGCAAGTAAGTTCTGTTGTTCTGAAATAACTTGGGTTAATCTTTTGAATATTCTGTTTGTTTCTGATTAGAAATTTTCAGGTTTATTATGTTCTTCTTTCCTATATTTTCTATCATGCTTCCATTTGCATTTTTTTTGGGGGGGTGAGTATTTTATCAGTAACCACAAACAACTTGTAATTCTCTTTTCCAATTGATATAAATTACTTAGAAAAAGGTCTTATAATGATTAAGTGTGTACGTGTGTGCACGGCTATGTAAGGGCAAGATATAGAAAATAAAAGAGCAAAACAGCCAATTTGGTCATGAGAAAAGGGGTCCAGAAGATAGATAACAAGCACAGGGCTTTGTGATCAGGCTACTGGTAAACTCTCATTGGGTTCCATTTCCCTGTGGGTAAATTAGAATGAATGTCTTCAGATGATATCTTACAAGGGTATATGTGAAGCTTAGTAAATGTGGAATGTAAATGTCTTAACACAGTAACTAAGAAAATGCCAGGAGGGCTATGTCAATTAATGTTATGAAAATGTGTCAAACGGTCTATGAACCAAGTGTATGGTGCCCCATGATCATATTAATGTACACAGCTATGATTTAATAAAATAAAAAAAAAAACGTAGATTCCAGCCAGGGACAGTGACTCATACCTGTAATTCTAGTACTCTGGGAGGCCAAAGCAAGTGAATTACTTGAGCTCAGGAGTGTGAGACCAGCCAAAGCAAGAGTGAGACCTCATTTCTACGAAAAGTCAAAAAAAATTAGCCAGGCAACGTGGCAGGTGCATATAGTTCCAGCTACTCAAGAGGCTAAGGCAAGAGGATCACTTGGGCCCAAGAGCTACGATGATGCTACGACACTCTACCCAGGGTGACAGAGTGTGACTCTGTCTCAAAAATTAGGAAAAAAAATGTAGACTCCTATAATAGATCTTTAAATGAAGTATTGGTTTATACTTTAGAGAGTACACATTGTTTTGGGAAATACACCCTTAGCGAAGTTCAATTAAATGTATTATGCAGATGTGTTGGCAAGTAAAATAAATGATCCAGAAGAATAGTGCAAACTATTTGTACATTCATGTTTTTCACGTGCAGTAAACCAGCTTTATGTGAAGGAAGCAGCCAAGGTTTGTAGATAACAAAGAGTGGTGGAGAGGGCTTCCGGCTTTCAAGTCAGAGTAGCTATGTTCAAATTCCATCACAATACTCACAGGTTATGTGAAATAGGGCAAGTAATTCAGACTTCCCCAGCCTCAATCCAGCATGAATAACAGCAAGAGAGCAATAGTACTAAACTCATACAGCAACTGTTAAAATTAAATAAACTAATATCTATAAGGCACTTAAGATAGTAGTGTCTTACAGTCAGAAATTAATGACTTAGTTTTCATCATCACATTAAAATTTGGGTGGTACCTTTGGCTCAAAGGAGTAGGGCACCTGCCCCATATACCAGAGGTGGCAGGTTCAAACCTGGCCTCGGCCAAAAACTGCAATAAATAAATAAGTAAATAAATAAAATATGAAATAATAAAGCATTCTTAATTGCTATCTTGGTTTTTAATGACAATTTGGTGACCTATATCCTAATATACGTTGTTGTATTCTTTTTTTTCTTTTATTTATTATTTGTTATTGTTGGGGATTCATTGAGGGTACAATAAGCCAGGTTACACTGATTGCATTTTTTAGGTAAAGTCCCTCTTGCAATCGTGTCTTGCCCCCAGAAAGTGTGGCACACACCACACTCCTTCTTCTCTCTCTGCTCTCCCCTTCCCCCACCCCACCATGACCCTAATTGTCATTAATTGTCCTCATATCAAAATTGAGTACATAGGATTCATGCTTCTCCATTCTTGTGATGCTTTACTAAGAATAATGTCTTCTACTTTCATCCAGGTTAATATGAAGGATGTAAAGTCTCCATTTTTTTTTAATAGTGAATAATATTCCATGGTATACAATACCACAGCTTGTTAATCCATTCCTGGATTGGTGGGCATTTAGGCTGTTTCCACAGTTTGGTGATTGTAAATTGAGCTGCAATAAACAGTCTAGTACAAGTGTCCTTATAATAAAAGGATTTTTTCACCTTCTGGGTAGATGCCCAGTAATGGGATCGCAGGATCAAATATTCTTTCCAGTTGTCATACAAAATCATATGTCATTACACTATAAATACAACGTGACCATAATTCTACAACCATATAATACACATACTGCTTATTTTGGTTGGATTTGTCCATTAACTTTCTTTAATCCCCTTGAATAGTATTTTGATAGTTCTTGGCAAGGTGAATATCATTTGAAAATGTGATTGTTGCTTCTAAAAATTAGTTTCTTTTTTCTTTTTCTTTTTCTTTTCTTGAGACCAAGTCTTACTTTTGTCACCCTTGGTGGAGTGCTGTGGCATCATAGCTCACAGTAACCTCAAACTCTTGGGCTTAAGTGATTCTCTTGCCTCAGCCTCCCAAGTAGCTGGGAGGACAGGTGCCTGCCACAATGCTCAGCTATTTTTAGAGATAAGGTCTCACTTTGGCTCAGGCTGGTCTCAAACATGTGTGCTCAAGCAATCTACTGGCCTAGGCCTCCCAGAGTGCTAGTATTACGGGTGTCACTGTGCCCAGCATATAAATTAGTTCCTTAACAAAACAATGTGTGTGCTAAATAAAATATTATGGGTAGTATGCCTGGTACCTAGTGAAGATAGCGATGACATTTCTAAGTAGGTTAATTCTTATGTATGGATCATAATCAAGTTTGAGAATGGACTTGTGTATATTTTCTAAAAACTGTGTTTATAAAGCAATCATGCTGCTTTTTTCCTAGATTATATGTTTATGCTGGTGGTGAGAGGGTGTTACATGGAGATATTAGGATGGTAAGCATCACCCCAAGCACATGGCTCTGCCACTGGTGCCCATCACATAGAAGAGACTTCTTTACCCATGCAGAGATATTTTGTATGCTATTTTTAATTTAAATTATTTTTAACAGAATTACTCTTCTGTTTATCAAAAATAGTGTGATATTCTCTACGGAGACTTATTTGACACAGAATTTATAAATAAATTTATTAATAAGAGGGTAGTAGAAACTCTGAAAGCCATAGTTGATGATGATGTTAAAGAAGAGAATTATGACAATAATCTTCTCCTGAATACCTAATGTTTGGCAAGCACTGTATGAAGCTGCTTTGAAACAAATCATCACATTCAAACATAGAAATAGCTTTGTGAGGAAAATACGTTTTCCTCTGTTCTCCATGTGAAAAAACTGGAGCTTGAGGACTTAAAATTTTAGACCAGGTAGAAATGCAAACGAGCATCAAAACCAGTACTCAAATCCTAGAACGTCTTTCTCCTGCTGGTAAACCTGCCAGTCCACACTAAAGATGTTCTCCGTCTATTCATATATGATCGTTTATAGGAAAATCATTTTTCACTACTGGAGGAAAAAGGGGAAACTTCCCCTTTCCCTTGTAAGTTTACTGAAAGATCAAATCAAAATTAAGGGAGATAAGAGAATTTTTATTTACCATCCGCATGGGAAGAATCATAGAGTGATTAGTCAATATCCCAGTGAAGTTCATATATCGTTTTTATCTGTCCTGTTTAATGGCAATAAATGGTGCTAAGTAGGATAAATGAATGGAGGAAACAGATTGACTTGCAAGTGATTCTCCTTGCAAATTAAATTAACCCAAGGGACAGGTGTTATATTTAAATGATTTGGGTCGGATCTGGTTGCATCCTTGTCCTTCTTTCCTGCAATATATTGAGATAACAGGGAGAGGAGGTGAAGTCCCTTACCCCTTTTGATCTTTTGATCAGTCAGTCCTGTTTATGCAAAGAGAGGGAAAGCTCCCTCCAGTGATTTTTGATCTTTAATTTAAAATATTCTTTGTACCAAGGAGTCATATTTTGGAATAAAATTTCCTGCCCCCTTTCTATCTCTCTGTCAGGAACTTTCTTACATTAAAAGCTGAATCAGACAGAGAGAGAGATTTAGTAGTCTAGCAACAAGAGATATGAACAGAAAGAAAAGAATATAAATTAGAATGATAATGAGTAAGCAGAAAACAAGAGATCTAAGTACACTTCTCCACACTTCATTAAACCAGTGTCCCATTCTTGGAAACTGGTATTTATTAATCTGATGGAGAATATCTGTCTTGTCTTTAAAACTGAAATCCCTAACTCCTGGACTATGAACTGTTATCAGTCTGTGATCTGTTAGAAATCAGTCTGCAGATTCCACCCCATGATTATTTTTCACCATTTGTCTAGAGAAGCTAGCTAGGTGAAATTGAATTTAGGGCTCCTGGTGTTGTAATTAACCAGCCCTTTACCAAAGAATTGGGACTGGTGATTGTGGCTTTTCCCTTACAGGGGCCCTCAAACTTTTAAACAGGGGGCCAGTTCACTGTCCCTCAAACCGTTGGAGGGCCTGACTATAGTTAAAAAAAAAAAAAAAAAAAAAAAAAAACTATGTACAAATTCCTATGCACACTGCACATATCTTATTTTGAAGTAAAATAACAAAACGGGAACAAATACAATCACACTGCTGCATGTGGCCCACGGGCCATAGTTTGAGGACCCCTGCTAGAGCTTTACAAAGGTCCCATTCAGAACTACTGCCTGAAACTCTGGGTACCTGCTTGGTGTGGTGGGGCTAGATGGTGCTGACCAGCATTCAGCTAGTCTCTGTCCAATCCTAGTGAATCAGTGGCTTTGGGCTAAAATTTCAGCTGTGGAGATCTATAAACAACTAAGACACCCCACCCTCCACAACAGGCAACAACTGGAAGGGAAGAATCCCACAGAGCCACAACACAGCCAGGGTACAACATCGGTGAGTCCCCGGGTGACCAGCCCAGGTCAAGAGTTCCAAACCAATTGTCCTGGTCAACACAAACACCAATCAGGTGGGAAAGTTCAAAAGGTCTTTGGCATTTAGGCAGTGGGGGTCCACTGGCAGCTCAATTTGACCCCAGTGGGAGGGACCATGGAGCTAACAATGTTAAATTCTCATAGGAGTATAAACCCTACTGTAAACTGGGTGTGTGAAGGATAGAATTTGCATTCTTCTTCTGAGAATTGAATGCCTGATGATACGATGTGGAACTGAGGTGGTTATGCTAGCACTGGAAATGGCTGAAAATACAGATTATCATTAGCAGAGAGATTAGATTATGCAGAGACCATGATAAATCAATTACCTGCTGACTCATATGTGGTATCAAAACCATACCCCATACACATTTGTGGGAAAAGTATCTTCCATGAAACTGGTCCCTGGTGCCAAAAAATTTGGGACCACTGTTTTAAGAGGTGTAGATCACAGCTTCCACTTGTCTTCTGTGGTTTTATATAGCAAAGACATTTTTCCCCCACCAATCATACAAGCTCCTCCCTCTTAGCATCTCAGTACATACAGGATGCAGAAGTTTTCAAATATAACCAAAGCTAGGCTACTGACTTCTAAGTGAAATGGCCCCAGTACTTGTATGTTAATATTGAACTTCTATGCTGTTACTACAGAGAGAATCAAAACTTATTTTTCAATTTCATGAGTTCCAATGTCAGAACTTTTTGTTGTTTAGGGCTAAACAACAAAAAGAACTTAGAACTATAATATACAAGTAGGTTTTTATAAATAACACATCTAGTACATTTGCTTGGTAATACTCTATGAACAAAAGAGCCTAATTTTGTAACTTGGCTATTATTTAAAGTGGAATACTTGGTAACAGAGGGTGCCAGATAACTAAGTCCATTCTATCCTGAGCAACTAGGTGGGAACCATTTGTATACTTCATCACCACATGAGATAAAAATACCAGTGTTATTTACAGATGGGATCAAGGTGTAATCTGTGACTTCCCAGTCTGGAGTTTGTTGGGCCTCTTCTTCCTCATCGCATTTCCACACCTGCAGTTTCCATGTGTCCCTGCAAGTCTATGAGACTATTACAAAGTTGTTGCAAAATATTTGATATAAAAGCAATTGGTCTGGTTCTGGTAGTCATAGGGCTTGTTTTTATCACTTAACATATCAGTCCAGACTATTGGTCTGTCTGTATACAATCTTTTTTGTCTGGCAACTTAATGAGGGGAACAGGTGATCTACCCCAAGTTGCTCAGTCCTGGCTTATGAGCCATCCGTAATATCTGGTGATTTGACAAGCATCGAGACCATGAGGGTTAGTGTCATACCATATGTGGAATCAGAATGTAGGGGTTGATCACAATATTGCCTTCGTATATCCCCTAGAAAAGATGCAGCATTATCCATGTTATCACTGTAGGGGCAAAAAAGGTTCTTTGTAGTGACTTCACCTGAGTGAAAGATATTTCATGAGCTTCCACTGAGGAGTTTCTGTGTCCAAGTGACTCGCTAACAGGAGCAGCAGTGAGATTGCTTTTTTTCCCTCTGAGTTATGGACACCACACTTGCTGTACATTCATCTCATGGACTGCTTCCACCAGACATTCCCATTGGAATGCTTTCCTTTTCATGATCTAGGTGTCGGCATAACTAGCAATTGGATTGATCAGTTAGAGTGGCCAGGGTTTGGAAGACAAGTGTAAAGGGATGCCAGGTCAATGCCTGAGCTGCTGGAATAAAACAAACAAACAAACAAATACAAAATAAAATAAACAAAAAAATAAGGTCTAGTGAAAGCAAGGCATAATTTGAAAGAAGAGTTATAATGGAAGATAAAAGGGAGACGGGAACAGATTGAGGCAATCTCCACTCAGCTTCAAATATGTAATCCTTGAATGGAAAGGCTTAAAGAGTGTTTCTGGGGGGAGCGGGAGAGTAAAAAAGCAAAAAATGAGTTTTTAAATGAAAAATGGTGTTTCATGATCCCAATCTTAGGAAAAAGCTGTCTACTTCACAGACATCTGCTTTACGGGACTATGAACTGGCTCTTGGAAATCCTTATATCCATGTCCCCTATAGGGGTCGTCCTCCAATTGTCTCAGTACAGTGTGGCATGGCTCACTTGAACCCACAAGGATTTTTCTTTTATTTTTATGGCAGTGCAGGTTGTAAACATTACTGTATAAAGGCCTTTCCTGTGAGGTGACAGCACCTGTCTTCTTCTAAAAACCTCGATGTACACACCATCTCTTGATCAAACTGTATGTCAGGCCTCTCATTTGGTGGGGGCCCTGCTCCTTTCACCCGTCCATGATATGCTCCAAGCATGTTAGCCAGAATCTGTATGTAGCTAGACATGGGATTGAATTTTTCATCTTAATCACCATAGTGTTCAGTCAAGACAAGAATAGAAGGTTAAGAGGCGCCAGTAGGCTTGGGGTGACAGAACGCTATTTCAAAAGCGGGATAAACCATATCTTCTAATTGGACAACTCGGGACTTTTATGAGGGCCAAAGGTAATGCTTCTGGCCACTGAAATCCAATGTTTTGACGTACTTTTCTCAAAGTCCTTTTAATTTCAAGACTTTTACCTTCTATTTTCCCTGAGGATTGGGGTTTATATATAACAAAGGAATTTTAGGATAAGCTTTTTAGTGCTCTGAGATATTTTCTGTCCTAAGTAAGTAAGAGTTGTCTGTATTCAATAAAGTCTAGATCTAGAGGCTTTCTGGCCTCATTTCAGCCAGTCTTCAAAAGAATAAGTGAAGTACCTATTGATAAGGCAAAAGATGATCAGCATACTGGACAAAAGCTGACCAAGAATGGGGTTCTGGGTAATCGTCAAAGGGTGCAAAGCAGCATAGAGAATTTGAGAGAATATCACAGGGGTTGTGGGGACCTGCCGCAAAGTTTGTCTTAATAGTTGCAGGTCTACCCAGAAGTGTGTAATGGGCTAGTCTTTAGGGCTGGCTCAAATGTCGGCTTATGGAGCAGTCTAGCTCTTTATGACAAAATGACCAAAACACAATGACAGAAGAAATAACAGGGACAATAACAAAAGGCTATTTCTGAGAGAAGAGGAAATAAAGCAATATGAATGTTCATACCATAAAGTATCAGAAGTAGACCTGTACTGGCCTGAGTCTCTCCCTAGGCTAATTAAGGGTTCACAAAACCCTTTTCTCAATCTTAAATTTTGAAAGGGCAGTGATATTTTACCATCTTCTTGAACAGAGCCCACAGAAAGAGGAAAACCAAGCATCAAATTGGTAAGTTAAGATGTCTTACCATGTGGTCAGCTAGCCAGCCTCCCATTTTTTCTCCTGTAAACCTGCCAGTCTGTAATAAAGATGTGCCCATCTATCCATGATTATTTGGGGGAGGGGGAACATTTTGTCACTAGCACCTTAATTTCCTATTGCTAAGATAACAACTACTTTTAGGATTCAGGACAAAATATCTGTGGATGATTACCATAGGTTAGTGGACCTATGATAAATTTGTCTTAGAAATCTGATAGCAAGACACTAAAGAGGGTTGTGAGAATAAGTTTGTGTTTACTTTACCAAATCGCACTTTTCACCCCATGTGTTATTTTCAAGACATTTTAAAGCTTGGCCTATTTCTGAGTGAAACCATTAAGGGGCTGTGTCTGACATAATACTAAGAAAATTATAAATTAGGGGATTTTGTTTTAATTTTCTTTAATTTTGTATCATTAAAAACAAATGTCCCGGGCGGCACCTGTGGCTCAAGGAGTAGGGCGCCGGTCCCATATGCCGGAGGTGGCGGGTTCAAACCCAGCCCCGGCCAAAAAAAAAAAAAAAAAGAAAAAAAAACAAATGTCCCTCCTGCTTTGTTAAATACATAGCTTTGCTTTTCTGTGTATTAATTCATTTATTTGAATACTTAAAATAAATGTAATTAGCTTCTTTGAGACTATAGGCATCTTATATTTTTTTATTTTAATTAGAAGGACTTAAAATACATTTTTACCAACGTGGAAGAGCCCTCCATCTCCATGTGGCTTGTGGGCCTTTCCAAATCAGAAAGCACAAGGCACTTTAGGTGAGATCCCACTGAATACCCTCCCTCACTAATGTGCATGATGCAAGTATACCTTTCAAAAGAACTAAAAGTGTATTATAAATGTATTACCAAAATCAAGTATTGGGGTGATTGTTATATCAATCAGTTCAATTTAAGCATTCTACATCATATATCAAATCATCACATTGTACCCCATAAATGTATACAGTATATATATGTATATTTATTTATATATATATATATACATATATATATATTTTTTTTTTTTATTGGCCAGGGCTGGGTTTGAACCCACCACCTCTGGCATGTGGGACCGGCACCCTACTCCCTGAGCCACAGACACCACCCAATGTTTTTTTTTTTTTTTAAATAAACTAAAAAAAAAGAAAAAGAAAGCACAAGGGATATTTAGCCTACAGACTTCATTCACAGGGAAAGTGCAGACTTCCCTCTGCAGACTGTGCTTAGAAGATAACAGCTGCTAAGGGCCCTCTCTCCTCCCTGCTGAGCTCCTTCGGAGAGCCCAGCTTCCCCTGCTTGCCGTGGGGAGAGCTTGGGGACAATTCATGTGAGGGAGAGAATCAGCTGCATGCCTGGCTTTTGAGTGGACCCAAGACCCATGTCCTATAAAAACAATACTGTACACAGAGGGCAACGCTATGCTACTAATGCAGGGAGTTCAAAGAACACTTAGATTTATTTTGGCCGGATGAGCCTCTCAGTATGTGTTTAAAAAATGTTTCAAAGTGAAAGGTTTTGTGAGGGTCAAGAAATTTACAAGCTAGGCATTGCTGCAGTGGGAGACGCTTCATTCTTGTAGAGAAAGGTGTTTTATCACTAGAGGCGCTGGGTTTCACTCTCATCTCTTTCTGGTCCTCCTCCACCATTAACATCCTCATTGTCCTCATCTTAAAGTAAGTAATGCTAAATGAGCCTTTCTGGGGCTCCCGTCCTTGGTCCTTATTCGTCATGTGCTTTATGGAAATGAGCTCATTCAAATGTTATCACATTCCTATGGGTTAGAATTCAGATTTATCTTTATAGAGAGAAGAAACAGAGGGTCAGAGGGTCACATAACAGAAACATGTACAAGATTCCACAGCTATTAAATTCAAAGCACAATAGCTAATTTCACACTGTTTCTCCTCATAGGTTTAAGTAATAGGTTCTAGAGTCTGGCAAAGTGTGAGTTCAAGTAATAAATCCACCAAACAATAACTTTGGTGAATTTACCCAATAACTTCAGCCTTAGTCCCCTCACCTATAAAATATGATAAATAAGGTAACTATCTCCTAGCAAATATTAAATAAAATATGACATAAATTCTTTTGTAGTGAGAATTAATGTTAGAATACAGTATGATGTGCCTGGCCAATGAACATTCTACTACATGAGGTTTGGTGCCTATATATATATTATGGTATTTATTGACACTTTAAAAAACGTTAAAATGTGGCTAAAAGCACATAGGTAAAATTTACCATCTAAGTTATGTAAATTGTATAGTTCAATGATATTAAGTTAATTCAGTGTCATGAACCCATCTTTCTCCGTAACTCAACATATCTTGCAAAACTGAAACTCTATAACCATGATATAACTACCTACTTTCCTCTTACCTCCAGGCCCCTGGCAACCACAATTCTACTTTCTATCTCTATACTTTTGACTACTCTATGTACCCAGCGATGATTTGAATACATATGTCCTTACAAATTTCATATATCCAAACCTAACATCAGACACCATAGTCTAAAGAGGTGGAGAATTTGGAGAAGTGATTAAATCATGAGTACTTCAAGCTTGTGAATGGGATTAGTTCTCTTATAAAAGACATTGAGAAGAGCACCCTAATAATTTTTTCCCTTTTTGCTCTTCTACATATGAGATCACAACATTTTTCCTTTTTTCCATGTAAGAAACACCAAGAAAGTACAGTCATGGAAGCAGAGAGTGAGCCCTTCCCACACTGAATCTACTGGCAGCTTTATCTTGTACTTCCCAGCTTCTGGAACTGTGACAAATAAGTTTCTATTATTTAAAAGTTACCCAATCTCTCTGTGTGTATATATATATATATATACATATATATATATATATATATATATACTATCAGGAACAAAATAAGGCATATATCATATAAGGCAATACTAACAGAGTGAAGAGGCAACATACAAAATGGGAGAGAGTATTTGTAAATTATATATATTTTACAAGGGATTAATCTTCAGAATATAGAGAACTCCCTCAAATTCAACAACAACAAAGCTGATCCAAATATGGACAAAGGACTTGGATAAACATTTCTCCAAACATTATGTATAATGGTTAAGAAGTTAGTGAAGGGTGGTGCCTGTGGCTCAAGGAGTAGGGCACCGGTCCCACATGCCAGAGGTGGCGGGTTCAAACCCAGCCCTGGCCAAAAAACACACACCAAAAAAAAAAAAAAAGAAGTTAGTGAAAAGATGCTTAACATCACTAATCATGTGGGAGATACAAATCAAAACTACAGTGGGATACTACTGCATACCAAATAAAATGGCTACTATCAAAGCAATGGAAAACAAGTGTTGGCCAGGATGTGGAGAAGTTGGAATCTTTGTATACTATTGGTGGGGATGAGAAGTGTTATTGGGGAACAACCCAAGTATCTGTGGAGAGATGAATGGAAAAGCAAAATTTGGTATGTACAAAAGGGAAATTTTGATATTTGCTATGTTATAGGTAAATTTTAATGACATTAAACAAAGTGAAATTAGCCAGATATGAAAAAAAAACACTGTATTATTCCAAATTGCTTTTGTAAGCACCAAATTAAATTGAGTATATTAAGTCTGGCACAGTGCATAATATATTATCAATGTGTGACATATTTTGATATTATATATGAATAGAAGTATTTCTTTCCAATGTTGAAGGTGAATGGAAAGACAAATGAGAAATGTGTTTTTCTCATATATTGATCAAACTGAAAGTATTGAGAGGTTAGAGAAAAATATGGTGAAATTGAAGCACACACAAAACAAATTTCACAGAAGAAATTACAAGGAAAAATTATTTCTTTACTCACAACTCATCTGACTCCAAATATGTGGATTATCCCCTAAAATTTTCTGTGGACACCAATTGAGTATTCCACAATTTAATTCAGTTCTGACATTAACTGTTCTTTCATAGCTCTGTGCCAGGAATCAACGGTTAAGATCAAATACATATTTCTTATTATATTATGAAAGCAGAGTTAAGTATTGGCGAATTGGGGGATCAATAGCCATAAAGGACACTCAGATGAAACTGAAATTTCTAGTAAGTCCTCCAAGATTAGAAGGTTAGAGGAAATTTAGGAGAGAAAATTTAATATCATTTTCTCACCCTTGGCAAGTTTAATGAATAAGACCCTTATAAAAATTTATAGATATGACCAATTAACAAGAAAAAAGCATATGAATTGGTTTAATAAATAAGCTTAGCATGACAGAGGAAACTTCAGAAATGAAGATCCAAAGAAATAAGGAAGGCTGTTTATTTTTGTGAACAATTCTGTAGTATGAGCATTAGAAGACAAAAGGGTGTGATTTAATGGCAATAAACTGGGCTGGGGGGAGTTAAGGAAGACATGTTGTTCAGATTCCTTTTAGCATCTCTATGTGTTGGAGGGTAAGGATGCCCCTTTCCACCAGGTATAGTTCTACTAAGTCTACTAAGTATGGCTTATGACCTACTTTAGAAGAATGTCAGGGAATTTTCATATGACTTGCCTCAGGAGATAAGGACTAGAGCAGGTCATAAACATCTTGTTGCTTCTGCTATTTCCTCAAATGCCAAGGTGCCATTTGTGGGTGGTACGGGTAATAGATCCCAAACCTCATCAGAAGCATCTCTCTTACTTCACATGCTTTCCTTTGTCAACATTGTCTTGATTTTGTTCTTAAAATTAGTTCAACCAAAATGTATTAGACAAATTATATAATCCATGCAGAGTTATAAAAATGAATTGGAGGTTTTCAGCCTAAAAATTTTAGAAATGACCTCTGAATGTATTTTAATCTCTGAAAATTAGAATCCAAAGTAGTCACTGAAAATTTTAGCCCACCATTTTATGAACTGTGTGTCTTAGTTTGGATTTTTTCTGAATCTGACCAAAATCAAAAATTCCAAACTAAATAGTTGACTTGGTTTTTTTATTAAATCATAGCTGTGTACAGTAGCATTTTCTTGCCAACTTATTAAAAAAATTCAATTAAATTTGGGAGCTTGTTAAAAAAAAGAAATAAAATAAAATAAATAAATAAAAAAAAAAAATAAATAGTTGACTTGGGAAGAGAAATAGACAGCAGCAAAGTAAGGGAGAAGGTGTGAAGGGAGAGGCATCCAATTAAGGATGATGGGGTTTGGGCTTCTTAGAAAAACTTTTGGATGACATTGTAAATGTTCTTTTGAATATTGGCTGAAGGCATATTCCAAGAATTTTAATATCTCAGTATTTTGACCTGAGGACATGAACAAGAAAAGCATGCCTTGGAAGAAAGCCTAAAAAAAGTAACTACTGGACTGATTGCCTAGAAAGACCAGCGTTGAAAGGTAGGGACAGGTCAACAATATTATCTGTAAGGGTGTCTCATATCGGTATTAGTTTAGAAAAAACTATTTTATAATCAAAATTATTTGCAAAAAAGCCACACTAAACTTCAGGACTTTGCTTATTCTATCATTCATGAACATTTAGCTTGATGGGGACATATAATGATGTGCTGAAGCTGTTCTTATCATTTGGTGGTTGATAACTGTTAAATATTCAGGGTTTTTGTGAGAAAGTTGTTAAGCTGTTGATAACATGAAATTGGATACTGTGGGATACTTAGATCACAGAAGTTGGCGTGGCTTACAAATTAGCCTCTACTACTGCCAAAGCTTGATTTTATCAATGCATCTCCAAAACTGTGTATATTTTTGTAAACTATTTTCATCATCGACCCTTAAATTACTGGATCATTATATAGGACCATTGTTCTGCATGAGGTTTACTAGTGGAATCCAGTTGCTTATTTTTACAAATAAGAAATATTAAATCCATTTGGTAATAATTTATTCATAAATATAAAATTGACATAGTGGAAGAAAAAAGGGGTTTGGAGATAGAGGCTTGGACTTTATACACGAAAGAGTTAAGACATTGCGGCCTACAAATATGTGGTTTTCAGTTATTTATAATCCTTTTGATAACAACATGTTATTTCTATAAATACAGCTAATAGCTTTTATTCCTTCTTTTTTGTTTCCTAAAACAAGACTTTGGACTATAAAAGAATTTGCCCCAAACAAACTTTGTTTAAAAAGTCTTTTGTAAGGACCACTCTGATAAAGCAACATTTTGACAGTCCTCTATGGAATCACATATGATTTGGTTGAACAATAGGGGCTGACTTAACAAAAACAACAAAAATGTAATAAAAATATCAGTTTTATCAATAATTATATAAATCACATTGGCAGGTAAACTAACTGATTTGATATCCCTCAAAGAACAGGAGGTAGGTGCAATGAATAATTCAGACGAGGACACTCTGTGGTTATCATATAGTTCAGTGTTATGTCTAAGCCATGGACATGCCAGTGTTTATAACATTTACCATGAAAACAAAGAGATGCTGTAAGGAGGATAAAATAATACTTTTTTCTTCACCCATTGGAAGGGTCATTGATGACATCCTTACAAAAAAAAAAAAAAAAACAGATTAACAATAAAAAAAAGCATAACTAAGTAACTTAACAGAGCTTTACAGGAGATAAGAGGCTTCTGAAATGAAGATCCAAAGATCAAGGAAAACTATTTTTATGCTTAGGTTTGATGAAAAATGAACAGCAATGTAGAAATGTGATTGGTCACACAAGGGAGCTGGGGGAGGTGCACTCAACAAAACCTGTTCATTCAGGCTCTTCTTGTCCTCTTTGTGCAATATTCATGCTTTCAAGGTGAAGGACAGAAACTCTCTAGACTAGGGTCTTATGACCTACTTTTAGGCAATGTAGGCCAGAGAATTTCATTATACCAGGCTTCCCAAGTAAAGTAGAGGAAGGGCATACTGACCATTCTTTCTTCTGCATCTTTCTCAGTAGCCAAAGTACCACATGTTGGGGTATTGTGTTCTGAGCTCTAGCATCAAATGGAATTGAAAACATCCCTAAATTTTTTTAGGGCGTAATTTTGTAAGAGATACAAATCCCACATTGACAATTTGGTGGAAACAGTGAAATGGCAATAGCAATAACAATAAAATAGAAATGATACCAATAGGAATATAAACATAAATGTATATTTTATAGTATTTTTCAGCTTGTAAAGCATTTTCACTGATAAGCTTCAATTTTAAATTCATGATTTAGTTGTTAATTTGAACAATTAATTTAAACAGAGGATGACAGGATAGGTACTAGTGTCATTTCCTAAACCTAAAAAGTTCAAATCACAGACAGCATAGGGTTGTAGACAGTATAAATTCTAACAATTGTTGTAGACAGTATAAATTCTAATAATGTTTAGATTGTGTCTCTACGAAGGTCACCAACATGTTATCTTGCATTTATTTAAGCTCCTCGTTAGATTTGCAATGAATTCGGTTCTGAAGGTTGGCAAATTTCAATACTTTCACAACCTTTCCAGTAGGTATTATTTGATAAAAGTGAAGCTGAGAAAATTTAATCCTTTCTCTGCCAATCTGTAGAATGGAGAAAACAATTTTCAAACACAATTTATGAATCCAAAACCCAACGTTACATTCTCCAGTATCAATAAGCTTAAAGATGAAAAATTAAAATTCTAATACTTTGATTCACTTAAAGTTCTTATACTGAATTATTCTGTAGCCCACATTGCAGGAATAAATCTATCTGGCCCACAAACTAAGATAAATTTAATTGTGTTTACTTTAGAATTTGGCCTTCAACTTTGTACCACTTAGCATGAAGTTAATACAATCCTTAACTCCTGATGTACTGAAGAGTCATATATAACAAATCCTACCTAGAAACTCTAAAGTTAAAAAATATTTTTTCAGGCTGGGTGCAGTGGCTCACACCTGTAATCCTAGCACTCTGGGATGCTGAGGTGGGTGGATGGCTTGAACTCACAGGTTTGAGACCAGCATGAGCAAAAGCAAGACCCCCTTCTCTACTAAAAATAGAAAAACTGAGGCAAGAGAATTGCTAGAGCCCAAGAATTTGAGGTTGCTGTGAGCTGTGACATCATGGCACTCTACCCATGGTGACAGCTTCACATTCTGTCTCAAATTAAATAAACAAACAAATATATATATTTTCAGCTTAAATTATAGGTGTGTGTACTGTATACTAGATCAGGTAATCTAGTATATAAGATGACAATCACTAAAATATAGCTGATCCATCAAATGATATTAACACATTAAATCATAACCTTAACTAATTTTTAATTTTATAATTGTAAGAGTCTCTCTATTGGAAGAGTTAACTTGCTATGTGAAAATTATGCCTAGAATAATCCATATAAAATGGAATATTTTGACATAGTAACCTACTTGTCATAAAAACAAACAAACAAAATGCCCTCAGTGCCCCCACACCATACCTTTGGAAACATGTATACAAATTAAGAAAAACAAACAAAATGAAGGTGCAGAGCTACATCAGGATAGAAAATCCACCAATAAAATCAAAGAAAAAGAGCCCTGACATACTGAGTTATAGAATATGACCATTGAACAAAGAACTAGTGGGTTAGAATACCAAAGAGATGATTTCACTAAAGAATAGTTTTCTTTATGAAGCCTTTCTACAGGGACTATGCCAATTTAGTACTACTATAGCTTAAAATATGAAGTGATTTATATTCATCTGATTTTTCTCTTGGAAGATAGCTGAAGTCTGTCCATTTGTACAGACAAAATGTAAACTCTTTATACTACCTGGTCTCTACTATTTTTTCATATTAAGAATGTAAAGCATGCCATAGCTGGTGAAGCAGAAAATTTGCTATGAAAGAGATCTCTATCCCAATGTGTGCTCTATCACTGATGAGATGCATGACTCGGAAGCTGTTTCAAATAATTTTTTTCAAAATAAGAAGTGTAAACGAAACTACAAATAAATAAAAAATCAATTGCATATTAACTTGGATAATTTTATTAACCTCAAATTATTCAAATGTAGAGTGGCATTATATTACCTTGCAAAATCACCAAGAAAACAAATTAGTAACTAGCTGACATGTCATAGATTATCACTGAGCTAGTTTTCTTTTTCAAAAGCCCACTCTTTTAGCATTCCTCATTCCTACTCCCATTTTAGCATCTCTTCTGAATCTGCCACCTCAAAATCCAAGGGCACAGTTCCTCTTTCATCCTAGCTTCCCACTATAATTGGAAGTTTCACTTTCTCTTTGTTAGAGCATGTATAAATATTTGGAAGAAATAAATTGCATAATAATATGTAGCCAGTTCTTAAAGTAGATGTGAAGAGTGAATAATGGAGGATAAACAGAATTAGCGTTCTGAAAACAAATAGCTTTTAACCTTAATTTAGGTATTTATGTATTTATGTATTTATTGTTTGAGAGAGTCTCACTCTGTTGCCCCAGGCTAGAGTGCCACAGCATCATAGCTCACAACAACCTCAAATTCCTGGGCTCAAGCCACCTTTTTACCTCAGCCTCCCAAGTAGTTAGGATACAGGTGTGTACCACCATGTCTGGCTAATTTTTCTATTTTTCATATTTTACATACACCCACATAGATCAGTTTCATAAATTTCATAGAAATATCCAGATGGCTGTTCACTTTCCATGAGTTATAATTTAGCATATCTGTTATGCCAAAGAATAGTACTATTTCTGTAGGTTAAAAAGAATAAAAGATTAGCAATTCTGTATTACACCTAATAGAAGAAATGGGCATGAATATTTTCAAGCATCTTTATCAAGGTAATAGCTGCTCTCTCTGAATGAAATTCCATACAACCTGATTTATACAATTTGAAATTTTAGGGTATTTTACTTAATTGCAAAACTGGTATGGTTTTATTCAGTGCAACAAATATTATTCAGTGCCTATCATGTGCCAGAATTGGGAAAAAGTTTTTAACCAATAGAGACTACACCTGCTGTTTGTTATAAAGCTTGCATTCTAATAGGAGAGAGAAAAGTTGATATATAAATAAATAGGTGAAATAGATAAAAACAAAGCAGAGAATGAGGATTTATTGTGATGCGTGAGATTTTAATTAAAGAAGATCTGAGAAGGCTGCAAGAAAAAAATAAAACCCTGAGGGAAGTGAAGGGCAAGCCATGTGAATGTCTGCAGAAAACACAACCAAGGGCTGCTGCTACAGGACAGGCTCAGTGGCAATGATCTGACACTTAACTTTATTGGGTCAGTAGGCAGATTTATAGCCAGTAGGTCTCCACTTTAAATTCTCTGGGTTCTGCACTGGAACTCCATGGCAAACAGTACCTCATTTTTCTGAAGGTCATACTTACCGTTGAGGTTAAGGACAATAAGAAATAGATTGGGTCTCTGTTTGTCCATGTGTTCCCGACTTCAGTTTGTTCTTGAGGGTTCAACTCAGTCCTCAATCACCTGTTTTCCTTACTGATTTTTTCTTATTGACCGCCAGCCCTGCAGCCCTACTGTGATTTCAGGCTCACTGTAGATTCAGAAATAATAAACTTCCAGAGATTTCTTCACTAGCTCCCATAACCATGAAAGTTAATCCACATAATAATTCCATATTCCATATCCCACATCTCTTGTACTGGTTTTGCTTCTTTAGCAGAGGACTAATTAATACAGTGATTCACCCTAAATATAGCTCTCTTGGCTCGGCAACCATAGCACAGTGGTTATGGCGCCAGCCACATACACTGAGGCTGGTGGATTTGAACCCAGCCTGGGCCTGCTAAACAATAATAACTGCAACAAAAAATAGCTGAGCACTGTGGTGGGCCCGTAGTTCCAGCTATTTGGGAGGCTGAAGCAAGAGAATTGCTTAAGCCCAAGAGTTTGAAGTTGCTGTGAGCTATTATGCCACAGCACTCTATTGAGAGCAACAGTGAGACTCTGTCTCAAAAAATAAATAAATAAAACAATAGATCTCTCAAATGTAGCATACTCACAACTGAGTTTCTGATTTTTCCTTCCATCACAGACTTGCTGCTCTCACGGTCTCCTCCAACACAGTTAATAGCATCCTTGTTATTTCTGTTATTTAGCCAAAAATGCTGCAGTCACCTTAAATGGTTCTCTAATACACACCTATATTCTTTCTGGAAATTTAGTAGCTCAACCTTTAAAACAGACCCAATATATGATTTCTTTTTTCTTCCAGGCATTTTACCTCATCAGCAACATGAACTGTTGTGTTTCGTTAGAGTTTTTTATAAGGATATAATGAAAAATGTATTATAGCCCTTGTCCTTATGGCATTTTACTGTAGAAATTTATCAAATATAAATGCTTTTCAGGATGCATTGCAGGAAGATATTTTATGTAAACATAAGATTTTACACAGTGACTATTTCTATCTATGTTTCTATGAGTAATCCATTGATGCTGAATGTAACTTTTAAATTCTGATTTATAAAGGACACGGGCCACTGGAAAAGCTTAGGTGAATTCAGCAAAAACCAAAAAAGTGGCTGTCTTGAAAAAAAAAACCAGCTTGGATTTCCCTTCTGCTTCTCAGTTCATCATTTACTACTAAAGATTCCCCTAAACTCAAGCCACACGAAATATCAATAATCATTTGCCAGTTGCTCTTCTACATAAAAGCTTATTCTAGACTGAACTTCTATTTCCAGCTCTCCAAGTGAGTCACTTAACCTCACTTTACCCTTCAAATACAAGGCTAAATTGCTCCGTAGCACTGGTCACAGAGCAAATGTGAACTTTGGTGAGAGAACATATGTAAAGCGATTGAAATTTCTCTCAAAAAAGTGAATTCAGATTCTTCCTGTGTGTTTACATAGATTAGGGATAAAGGGAGATTTCACGTGTGTGTGTGTTTAATTTGGGCTGCCAAGAGAACCTAATGATATCTTGTTGCCCAAGCCAAGTATTAAGGAAAGTGGCATCTCCTTGTAGAGAACTGACCTCTCTGGTGAACAGATAATGCTGTCAATCAACTATAATCGGGTTATTGTACTCAATGATTTTAGGTGAATCTTTAAGATGTGCATTTGCCTAGTGAACTTGATTATTTCCCAAGTTGGTTCTTTGGGAAACAACTTTCATCCTTTTGGCCTGGTGTGTGGTGTGCTTAATACCAAGTCACTCAGGTGACAGTCTTTTCCTTCTTTATCCACAGCACTCAATCACTGTCCAAATTTAATACTCTTCCTCTTCAGCATCCTGATAATCACTTTTGTCCATGTTGGTACTGTTTAATTTCAGACTGACACAATTATCTTATATTGAATTACATGATCATCTCCGAGCTGATCTCCTGGACCCAGTCTTATCTCACTGTACTCCATTTTAATTTGCACAGCATACACATTCCTTCTTGTCTGGTGCCTCTGTTCTGCCCAGTTCTAATGCTGCCATTTCCCAAATAGTGCCTTCGCACCAGGTATGCTGTTATTCAATGCTGTCGTGCACCTCCAGATTTTGAAGACTTATTCTGAAATACCCCTCCTTCATTCTACTTGGAAAGTAACATCATATAGTGGCCCCTGATCAAATCCTAACCTTCTACTACATGATGTTGGGCCAAGTTCTGAACATCTCAGGTTGTCATCTGCAAATCATGGATAATGATAGTACCTACCTGGTTTCCATGAGAACGAAGTGAGAGCACTAATGTTTGTAGATCACTTAACATAAAGCCTTGCACAGAGTGAGCAATTTGTGTTTAAGAGTTTAGCTTTAGGCATTTTGAAGACTAAGCAGGGTTTTAATACTTTAAGGTCTGACTTTAGTGGGGAGTTTAAAAAGTTGCCAGTAAATCTTTTATTTTCTTTTATAATATAACTCTGCAAGTCATTGGGAACATATAAATAAGAGTTAAGGTGTACTGATTCTGGAAGATTCTTGCTTCTTCCTGACTAGCCTTTCGCAGACTAAAACAGCAGTATCTCCCTTCAAGTGGGAACAGATGTGTCTGCTGTTAGTCTCCAGACTTCATTTAGCTCAGTGATCATCCTACAGGAAGGCTGACAAATCTCTGATCATGGGTTTTCAAGTGCATATTGCTCTGTGTATTAAAATAGCTTGCCAAATGTTCCCTGTAAAAAGAGGGTAGTGATCCTACCTTTCATCCAAAATTGAGCAACTATCAGAGCCACAAGATAAAGTACAGATGTTCTTAAATTTTTAATAGCTAAATGAAGTATAATGGATCATGACATTATAATGTGACGGGGGGAATGGTAGGGTCTCTATTCAGAAGTCAAGTTTGTTTGTACTGATCTATCTCTTTTGTCACTTTTTTTTTTCTTTCTAAAAAGATATTAATGGCTTTTCTAAGCCTGGTACTTTTACATGTGTGTGTTAATCAGGGATTTACATGTTAATTTTTTTGACGCCCACATTTTCTTATGGAAAAGAGGTATCATTCTTTGCTTCTCTGAGGATTAAAAACAATTTGGGGAACTCCCTAGTCCTATGACTAGCTTGAAACAAATAGGCAGAAAAAGGTGGTTATAGTGATATGAACAACTAATTTTCCTCTTTTTAATAGAGTGATTGGACACTGTTACCTCTAAAATCTTTTGTTTTTTAGCTTTAACATTTTGTATCCTTCTAATAGTATCACCTCAAAGACAAAAGCTCTGAGTACAATGAATGATGGAGTGAAGTGGAAAAGATTACTTTGAGCCACCCTATGTACTCAATTTTGATATGAGGACAATTAATGACAATTAAGGTTGGGGGGGGAGGAAAAGCAGAGAGGGGGTGGGGGGCGGGGCCTTGGTGTGTGCCACACCTTCTGGGGGCAAGACATGATTGCAAGAGGGACTTTACCTTGGGCAGCGCCTGTGGCTCAGTCGGTAGGGCGCCGGCCCCATATGCCGAGGGTGGTGCGTTCAAACCCGGCCCTGGCCAAACTGCAACCAAAAAATAGCCGGGCGTTGTGGTGGGCGCCTGTAGTCCCAGCTACTGGGGAGGCTGAGGCAAAAGAATCGCTTAAGCCCAGGAGTTGGAGGTTGCTGTGAGCTGTGTGAGGCCACGGCACTCTACCGAGGGCCATAAAGTGAGACTCTGTCTCTACAAAAAAAAAAAAAAAAAAAAAAGAGGGACTTTACCTAACAAATGCAATCAGTGTAACCTGGCTATTGTACCCTCAATGAATCCCCAACAATAAAAAATAAATAAATAAAAAACAACAACAACAACAACAAAAAGTGAAAAAAGTATAGTCATGCTTATCCAGGACAAGAACTTTAAGAAAAAATTTAGTGGCGCTTGAAGAAGTTTAATACTACAAAAATATTTGATCTGATTAAATAATACTAATTATATGTGTGTGCATGTATATATATGTTTGTGTATATGTGTTTGTATATACATGGCAAATTTATACTATTAAAATATTCCTACAAAATAAGGCAATATAGCAAAAAAATTGACTCTAAACAATTATTTATACTTACTTTAATTGATGCTATGAAGGCAGACATCTGTATTCAGATTTTCCTTTGTCATTTAGTAATTTAGTGAGCAGAGTATTTAGTGATTTCCAAACATTAATTATCTCACTTAGTTCTTATGACAGCCACTGAGGTCGGTACTGTCATTATTTCCACTTTGTGGGCAACAAGCGACGTACATGTGAGACAGGTGGCTGACACAGTTTCAGTAGCAAGATTTGTGTTTTCTTCCTTATTAGTGTTTGAAACATTTTTTGTATTTGATATCAATTGTATTCACATTTTGTACAAAAAACAAGCAAGAAAGAATTGGTTTTTCATGCTTCATTACATGTTTTAAAATCCCCCTCCCTCTGGGATTAAAGTTAGAAAGATACATTCTTATAAAATTGCTTGAGAAGAATTATAGTTCAGTGATTACATCCTTTGAAGTCAAATATCTGGATTCAGAGTTTGCATATTCACCTGGTGATTTGCTGGTTAACAGCGTTTCTTTGAGGATCGTTTTCATCATCTATAAAATGGGAACAATGACATGTCAATTGCCCATGCTTCTCGTGAGCAGCAATTTTATTATTAACAAGCACAAACGTGACACCTAGAGAAACATTAGAGTACAATTAGCTATGTCATATGAGCTGATGGAAAATTCCATTCAGAAACTCTAGTCCTAAAATACTCTCGAAAAACATACCAAGAGTATATAATATTTCTAATTTCATTGGCATATTATATGAAGTTATGTAATGTACCTAATTTACAAATGTGGAACAGCTCAGTAAAAACTATACAACTAATAAGTAGAAGAGTTGGAATCTAAAGCTCAAATTTCAACAGATACTTTTGTCTCTAAAGCCCACCTATTTTCCAACTATAGTCCAAAAACCTTCAAAGAGTATGACTATAAGTTTTTGAAAAACAAAGCTCTCCCAAGTCTCCGAAGATAATGGCAAGGATGTACTTTTCTAAAGAAAACTGCACAGTGAGGTATTGACATTTTTTCTTAGCGTGCAGCCCAGGGTGTAGATTTGTACTCTGCAAAGACAAGACATGGCAGTTCTGTCCGGTTGCAGAATGACATACCGTAAAAATCATCGTTTGGGTAATGGAATTAGCGAGTGCTTCAGAATTCCTGCATTATTGGTTTTCTCCTTCCACGCGGTAGTCTGTCACATGCAGTAACATTTTTACGTATTATGGACATACCTTCCAACTCATTTTTGCAAATGTTTGGATAATAAGATTTATTAGTGTGATTTTTGCCCCTACTGGCAGATTACATACACTTATTGAATTATTGCTTTAGAAAAATGGCAGGCATGGGCCACATTATGAGGAAATAAAGAAATTTAGACACTCAGCTAAAAAATTCCCCAAGCTCTCCGAGTGGCAGCAAGTTAGTTTTTTGTAAAACAACTTTGGCTCCTTTTCTCTAAATAGATTGGGAAAATGGAGTTAGCTATCAGCAGGAAAAGTTTCAGAATATCTTTGCAGACAGATGACAAGATGGAAGATCTGTCTTACAGGTGTGACGTTCAGGTTCTCTGCATGAAGAAAATAAGCAACAGGGTGTCGCCTGTGATTCAAAGGAGTAGAGTGCTGGCCCCATATGGTGGAGGTGGCGGGTTCAAACCCAGACCCAGACAAAAACTGCAAAAAAAAAAAAGTAAGAAAGAAATAAAATAAGTAACAAATGTTGTTTCTTCTTCATGAATGTTCAGAGAGGAGAATTTGCTATGCTTTTACAAGAATGGCAAGATTAAATTTATTATCTAGTCCAAGTCCAATTTAATCTACAAGATTAAATTTATTATCCGAGTGGGGAAATGCTGGGCTTATTTTGTTTCTATACCATAGTTAACAAATGGGTTTTTAGACATTGGGATGGTGTTGGGAGCGCCATTTATTACTTATTTCTCTGAAGGTAATAATCTGTGTCCTAGAGGTTAGGTGTGAAGCCCCGTGAGGGTTGTAATGATTACATGGTACTACTTTAAATTGTTTGTGTTGAAATCATAGGTTTTAATCTAAAATCTGAACCTTTAAATATTCATTTTCTTCAAAAATGACCAGAAGTTTGAAGATATTGTATAGAAGACTAAATGAAGGTTTTACATTGCCATTTATTTGTTCATTCATCAAATATTTCCTGTGAACTGGCTGTAAATTTTGGTCAGTTTTAGGTAACAGAGTCGCTTCTGCTCATCCTTACAGGTTCAGGGTAAACACCACTTTCACAGAGAAGCTTTGCTAACCCCTGTACTTGGCTGGATAGCTGTTAAATATATTCTTATATATTTTTTCTCAATTGTTATTATTTATATAATGTCCATTTTCCCAATTGCCCCTAAATTTGCAGACACCAGGAGCTATATCTCTTCTGTGCTTATAGCAGAAGCCCCCAAATTTTTTGAATGCATCAAAAAGGCATGCATGAAAATAATGAAAACTTGAACCAATATGAATATTATTGTTCATAGCATTTTGTTAAAGAGTGACATGGAGGCCAATTGTGGTGATTCATGACTATGATCCTAGCACCCTGGGAGGTAGAGGTGGGAGAATCCTTTGAGCTCAGGAGTTCAAGGAGACCAGCCTGAGCAAGAGTGAGAACATGTCTCTACTAAAAATAAAAAATAAAAACCATTGGAGCATCGTGGCATGCCTGAAGTTCCAGCTACTAGGGAGGCTGAGACAGGAGGATCACTTGAGCCCAGGAGTCTGAAGTTGTCATGAGCTAGACTGATGCCAGGGCACTCCAGCCTGGGTGACAGAGGAAGACTTTGTCTTGAAAATAAAAGAATACCATGGATATACAAAGCCTAGGGGCCTGGGAAGTTTAAAATTAACCTGGATAATGCATGAATATACAAAGCCTAGGGGTCTGGGAAGGTTAAATTTAACTGACGGAGGTGACTCTGAGATAAGATTTGTTTGTTTCTGGGAAGAAAAGAAAGATGAGACAAATTTAATGGGAAGTGAGAAAATGCCTTCCAACAGTGCCTGTTTGAGGAACTATATGCTGAAGCGGAGAAGGTGCCTGGTAGTTTGCCGGAGAATGACTTTGGATAATTGGTGGAAACCAGCTTTTAAAAACATTCCATAACACCTGTGGAATTTTCACTACCATCTTTTTGTGGGTGGAAAAATCTTAAGAAATTGCAAATGGAAGAATGATAGAGTTGAGTTTTCATGTGAGGAAAACACTCTTGTAGTGAATTATTGGATTAGAAATACTTCTGGCCTCAAGTATCTATCCATACTCCTCACAGTACTCCTATAAGCTTGGGCTACTTGGACAGTGAAGTCACCTAAACATTTTTGTTGATGTTCATGCCAAGAACTTATTGTAGAAATGACTTATTCTAGAGACGCATATTCTTTATTTTGCCTACAAGGCAAAATAACTTTTCTGTTGTTTGGGTTTTTTTAATGTATTTTACTTACAGTGTTTTGCCAATTCACCATTTTAAATTACTTTTCACATTTTAAATCTTACAAACCATAAAACATTCATTGTATACAGAGTGTTTCTATCTGTTAATCAAATTCATATCACCTGCCTGGAAGTTAGATATTCCTTTTACACATTCATCGCAGCGATTTTTTTTTTCCTCACACTGACTTATAAGTGAAAAGTTATTTTTTAGAAACCAGCAGTATATATCAGAAAGTTAAGTTTTACAGTTGTTTAACGTTTAGATGTTTCTATAATAATTTTCCCCATTGTGAGGTTCTTTGTTTCTTCTGAAACATGAAAAAAAATGAACCTAAGGTATTAGGTTTAGAAAAAGAAAGTGACAATTCTTTACTTTATGTGATAGGTATTAAATTGCAATTATTCATACACTTTGTTCACTGGCAAGGAGAGCTACATGAAGGATTGAGTCTTGGCAGTTGAGCCCAAGAATGGAACTAATTCACTCATTTGATGTTTATGAAGTGTTTTATGTACACAAGAAAAATAACAATCTGTATTCTCAAAGACGTCTCAGGCTAGAGAGAGAAATGGAAGACATCTTTTTTTTTTGTTTGTTTTGTTTTTTTGTGGTTTTTGGCCGGGGCTAGGTTTGAACCCACCACCTCTGGCATATGGGACCAGCACCCTACTCCTTGAGCCACAGGCGCCGCCCGAAATGGAAGACATCTTTGAAAGCAAGTATGGAGATTGTTACAATAAGTGAATGTTCACACTGAACGAAAGCACTTAGCCTGTGGCCTTCAGACACAACTTCATCAGGCAGGTGGCCTTAGAGTCGTGTCATGGCATGCCCAGGAGTTCATCAGAAGGAAATGACAGAGAAGAAAACAGTGTGTTTGCCATTAGGGACAAGTGGTAATCCATGTCACTTTCTGGGGAGCCTGTGTGCCTCTGTGTGTGTGTGTGTGTGTGTGTGTTTGTGTGTATGTGTCTGTCTGTCTGTGTGTGTGATGGGGTAGGGGCAGGTTCAAGGAGACCCAGGAAAGAAATAAATGGTAAGAATGCAAAGCTAGTTTGGAGCCAGATGCAATTTTAGCAAAAGGGATACTTTTGTTTGGATTTGTTCTAGGAATGGTATTTTTTAACTCACGTGGGATGTATTAAGAGGACAAGAAACTGGTTACAAGAATTGAAAAAAATTAAAATTATAAAATTAGTGAAAAGTATAAGGATTTGAAAGTCCTCTCCAAGGTGATTTTAATAACTCACTGGACAAGAGAATGTGGAAAAAATGGGAGCAAGACTGATACAGAGATGGCTCAGATCATTGGCTGGGCAATGTGCTGATGAAGTCCAGTAAACAGGGCTCTGGAACAAAGGCCTCAGAAGCAAAAGCTCTTCTCTGACTTTCTCTTGCCCTCCTTGCTGCCTCCGAGTCCCGTCTTCCCTGAGGCTCTCTATAGAAACTAGAATCTCTTTCATGTGAAGGTCCTACATTAGTTTCATAATAAGGGCGAGTGCATTGGGTACTTTTTCTTCCGTTCTTGAGACACTTTACTAAGAAGAATATGTTCCAGCTCCATCCATGTAAACATGAAAGAGGTAAGGTCTCCATCTTTTTTCAAGGCTGCATAATATTCCATGGTATATATATACCACAATTTATTAATCCATTCGTGGATCAATGGGCACTTGGGCTTTTTCCATGACTTAGCAATTATGAATAGGGCTGCAATAAATATTCTGATACAAATATCTTTGTTATGGTGTGATTTTTGGTCTTCTGGGTATATGCCCAGTACAGGGATTACAGGATTGAATGGCAGATCTATTTTTAGATCTCTAAGTGTTCTCCATATTTCTTTCCAAAAGGAATGTATTAATTTGCATTCCCACCAGCAGTGCAAAAGTGTTCCCTTTTCTCCACATCCACGCCAACATCTCTGGTCTTGGGATTTTGTGATATAGGCTAGTCTCACTGGAGTTAGATGATATCTCAAAGTAGTTTTGATTTGCATTTCTCTGATGATTAAAGATGATGAGCTACAACCTAAGAATAGGGAGAAGGGGGAAAGGGAGGGGAGGGAGGGGGGAGGGAGGTAGAGGGAGGGGGATTAATGGGATTATACCTGTGGTGCATCTTACAAGGGTATATGTGAATCCTAGTAAATGTGAAATGTAAAGGTCTTAGCAAAATAACTAAGGAAATGCTACGAAAGCTATGTTAACTGGTTTGATGAAAATGTGTCAAACGATCTGTGAACCAAGTGTATGGTGCCCCATGATCATACTAATGTACACAGCTATGATTTAATAAAAAATAAATAAATAAATAAATAAAAAGAAACTAGAATCTCTCCTCTCCAAAGGGAGTCACAAAAGCCGGAACTCCTTTCTCAAAAACCAGCCACAAAACCTAAAATTATTCTATGTAAAAACCAGCTATAAAGCAATTATCTGACCTACCTTTGACTGTAGTCTGTAGGATGTTTATTCTGGAGAGGATCCTGCCGCACACCCAGAAGGAAGGAATGAATGGCAGAGAGACTGGAGAGAATCTAGAAAGACATACCTTTTTTTTTTTCTTTTTTTTAATTAAATCATAACTCTGTACATTAGTGCATTTAAAGGGTTCAGGGTACTGCTTTGATATACAATGTGAAATGCTTACGTTGAACTAAGTAACATATCCACCATAATTATACTCATTTCTTAATAGTTTTGAAATGTACCATTGCATCATGCACATTAGGTGAGGTCTGTCCAAATACTCTCCCTCCTCCCATGTCCTCCCTCCCCTTCCCTCTCTCCCCTTCCCTTCTACTTTCTGGACTATAGTTATGTTTTGCTATTCATATGAATGTGTAGGCGATGATATATTGATTTCATGGTAGTTTTCAGTACATTGGATACTTAGAAAGACATACCTGGCTGGGCTTCCCACTCAGTCTGTTAGCAGGACATCATCATACCCTTTTTGTACTTTCAGATTTCTACACAGCTGTCCACTATTTATTGAACTTAAGCAGAAAAATGGACAATTTCCCTACTATCTTTGAATTTTCATTCTGAAGGCTTTAGTATACCCATTAAATGAATAAGCTTTTATTGTACTAATCTGCTTTAGCGTGAGTTGGTTTTATTAGACATTCTTCCAAGGGCAAAAGGGAAGTTTTCCCTCACACCATCAGGGGTGTAATCCAAGATTTGTGTACATATATTAATATGAACTTGTCTGATTTTGCAGAAGGTTTAGGATGTAAAAAAAGAGCTTAAAAGTCACTAAGAGCATTTTTTTTTTCAGTTCTCATAACCTATTCAAAAACAGAGACTTTAAAGTTCAACAATTTGTGATATTTTAGTGGATGGTCTGAGCCTGGAAACTATGTGCATATTCAGAATCATGTTCCACTTTGCAACTTATCAGTGGATTTGCCAAAAAACAAATCGAACTATCAAATACTTCGGAATGTCTTTTTCAAAGAGCATTTGAAGAAAAATAGTATAATTGGAAAAAAAACCCTATCCCATATTAGAAATGTTTTTTGGAAAATTAGCAAAACTAAAAACCAAATATAATACATTTAATACTATAGATTGTTTGGCATATCTTCTGCTCTTAGGGGGGAGAGGATATTTACCAAATATTTAGCTAGTTTGGTTGCTTTGTTGCATTAATTAATTAGCATTTTTAGTGATAAGTGCCACTCACAAATATATATATATTTTTCTCAACATTACATCAGTGTCTTGAACATAGTAGATTTTCAAGTACAACTTGTAGAGTTAATGACTGGATATATAAATGAGTGAGTAATCCCAATTGTCCTCATGCTACCTTCAGAACATATTGGCAATGGCATTTTGAGTTCCAAACAGTGACATCCTATTGATAAGAAATACACTTCTATTAACTATTCACCCACTTTATCACATTCCACCTGATGTTGAGAGTGGCATTATCTTCTTATTACACTGTTTTCAAACCCTTCTTGATCCTCAAACTTACCTAGTCCCGTTAAGTAGGATTTGTGCTCATAAACACAACTTTGTGTGTGTGGGGTATGTTTTATTTATTTATTTATTCATTTCTAACATCAAAATATTAAGGGGATACAAATTTTCTTCATACATACATGGAAAGTTTTTGTAACAATTGAGTCAAATCATTTTTATTTGGCACTAGCTGATTTTTCATTTCCATCCATTACTGTTGTCCCTGGAAAAACAAAAGGAAAAAAAGAAACATTCAATGCAGACTATCTCTTTGCACATTTCTTAAAAGCAGGCTAGGAGGTTAAAGTGAAAAAAAAAAAAATAGCACGTTTTCTGGTACCTTGCCTGTATAATAATAATAGAATAATTAAGAAAATGATCTAGATTGCAGAAGAGATATAAGGAGATATAGCAGATTGTATTCTTTCCAAACCATTTCACTGCCTATTAAATATTAATATTGATGTTATATGTCAGAAATATTAATAAATATATTGGAATGATTCTGATTTAACATTAACAGTAAAAAAGAACATGAATTCTGGAGTCACTCATTCAGGTATGAATTCTGGAGTCAACCTCATTCAGGTATGAATTTGTTTTGTGACTGCTGAAACATACTTAATATTACCAAGGGATTTTTATCTGTGAATAATTTCATTAGGATATGTTTTTTATAGAGTTGTTAGGAGGATTAAATATAAAAACCCTATGGTGGTGCCTTGCACAAAATGGCAGAGTGGATCCACAATGCATATTAGTTCTTTGTAGCAAGATAATTTCTCCCACTATAGAAATCTGAAATCATCATGTTTGCATGGATGGAGCTGGAACATATTCTTCTTAACAAAATATCTCAAGAATGGAAGAAAAAGTATCCAACGTACTCAGCTCTACTATGAAACCAATTTATGGCTTTCATATGAAAGCTATAACCCAATTATAGCCCAAGAATATGGGGAAAGGGGAAATGGAGGGGAGGAGAGGGGACAGGATGGGTGGAGGGAGGGTAATTGGTGGTACAACACTTACTGTACATCTTACAAGGGTACATGTGAAACTTGTAGAATGTAGAATATAAATGTCTTAACACAATAACTAAGAAAGTGCCGTGAAGGCTATGTTAACCATTTTGATGAAAATATTTCAAATTATATATAAACCAGCACATTGTACCCCATGATTGCATTAATGTATACAGCTATGATTTAATAAGAGAAAAGACAAAAAAAGAGAAATGTGAAATCAAATGATGATTGTTTTTTCTTTTTTTCTTTTTATGATCAGCTAACATTTACTACTGACCTTCATTTTAATCCTATCGTGACTTCAATGGAAACTAAAACATTTTTGTTGCTACTTTTAGTATTCTGAGTATCACACATTTGTATTCATTATTTCACTTTTTACATATTATGTATGTGTTGCTTTATGGCATATTCTTATCACAGGTCTGTCTGTGTATTCTTTGTGCCTATTAGGTGAAAGGCTTTCTTTAAATGGCACTCATTTTACATGAGTGTTAGGTTTTACTATTATTATATATATATTAATTTAACTTTTTCCATTCATTTTGATGGTTTATGTTCTTTTTAGGATTCTAAATTCCAGGAAAAGTGAGATATTGTAGTGTTATTCTCTCTTCATGAATGACTCTTATTCAGTAGATGACCCTTTTCATCAAGTTTTCATTAAAAGTGCTGAAAAGAGTTGAGCTCAAGAGAGGTGAAAAAGATAAGGGCCAGAGAAGTCCTTAGAGGTCATAGAAAAAAAGCAAAATAAAACAAAACATTTTGATATAGTGAATGCAAGCATAATATTAGCAAATTTTAAGCAGAGCTGTAGTATAATCAGATTTACATGAACAAAATGATTTTGCCCATTTGAAAGGAGTGGATTTTGTAAAAGCAATAGGAGAAGCAAAAGATTCAACTTGGTGACCTCTGCAATAGTCTAGGTGAGGAAAACAATGCCTTAGGCTATGTTAACAATGGCAAAGATGGAAAAAACTGACCATATTCTGGATATAGAATCTATGGTACTTTGAAGTTACTAGAAGGCTGTTTATGTGCATAAAAACATTAATGATTTCTCTGAAGTTTGAGTAGTAAAATTTATTGTAATAGGAAAAACTTGAAAGTACTTTTCTCAGATAAGACATAATATTTGAGAAAGAGCCCTAGAGGACAACTCAAGTAACATTAGTTATAGTTTTTATCAATAAACTAAGAAATAATTCATAAAATTAAAGTAATCTTAGTTTTATCGTGGGAATTGTTTAGGTGGTTTTAGAGTTTGTTTACAAACCTAAAAACACTTATGATATCACAAAAATTATACAAACTAAAAATCCTCCAAAAAAGCGCTTACTACATTTATTTTACATAATTATGTGTATTTTATACACATAAAAGAGGTAAGTCTCCATCTTTTTTAAGACTACATAATATTCCATGGTATACATATTCCATAACTTATTAATCCATTCATGGGTGATGGGCACTTGGGCTTCTTCCATGACTTTGCTATTATTAATTGAGCTGCAATGAACAATCTGCTGCAAATATCTTTGTCATAAAGTGATTTTTGGTCTTTTGGATATACACCTGGTAGAGGAATTGCAGGATTGAACAGCAGGTCTACTTTTAGATCCTTGAGTATTCTCCATACTTCTTTCCAAAAGGGATGTATTAGCTTGCATTTCCACTAGCAGTGCAGAAGTGTTTCCTTTTCTCCACATCCACGCCAACATCTATAGTTTTGGGATTTTGTTATGTGGGCTAATCTCACTGGAGTTAGATGATATCTCAAAGTGGTTTTGATTTGCATTTCTCTGATGATTAAAGATGATGAGCATTTTTTCATATGTCTGCCTATCTTCTTCAGAGAAGCTTCTGTTCAAGTCCCTTGCCCACGATGAAATGGGATTACTTGTTCTTTTCTTATTAATAAGTTTGAGTTCTCTGTGGATTCTGATTATCAAGCCTTTGTCAGAAGCATAACCTGCAAATATTCCTCTCCCATTCTGAGGGCTATCTGCTTGCTTTACTTACCATGTTCTTGGCTGTGCAGAAACTTTTTAGTTTGATCAGATTCCAGTAATGTATTTTTGGTGTTGCTTCAATTGCCTGGGGGGTCCTCCTCATAAAATATTCTCCCAGGCCACTTTATTCAAGTGTTTCCCCTATGCTCTCTCCAAGAATCTTTATAATTTCATGTCTTAAGTTTAAATCTTTTATCCAGGAACTGGAACATATCCTGCTTAGTAAAGTATCTCAAGAATGGAGGAAAAAGTATCCAGTGTACTCAGTACTAGTATGAAACCAATTTACAATCACTCACGCTTTCATATGAAGAATAGATCACAACTATGGCCCAGGATGAAGGGGGGGGGATAGGAGGAGGAAGTTAAATGGAGGGAGGGTGAAAGGTGGGATCACACCTATGGTGCATATTGCAGGGGTACATGTCAGATCTACTAAGTATAGAGTAAAAATGTCCTAACACAATAATTAAGTAAATGAGGTGAGAGATATATTAACCAGTACCATGTAAGCATTCCAAATTGTATATGAAATCAGCACAGTGTATCCTCTAGATTCATTAATGTATACATGATCTACTGCTATATGATTTAATAAAAAAGTATGTGTATCTTAGAAATTAAAAATGCTTTCCTTGATAGTCTAATATGTGAATTACATGCTTTAATCATTTTGTTTTGTTTTCATGTACAATATCATGACATTGAACATTAAATAATTATCAATTATTCACTAAAATAGTGACAAAATTGCAAACAATTTTACATTTCTACAGCAAAATTAAATTTTAGCTTATTATACATTATCTCCTGGTTATTGAAAAATATAGGTTTTCAATTCCATGTACACTTTATCCAGTGAAAAAATGTTAAATTGATGCTTGGAAGATACAAGCACATATGTATGGAACCTTGTGCAAATCAAAACAAACACGCAAACATTTTAATGCAGAAGATTTAGTCACTTGTTCAATTTATCAAGAATATGTAGTGTAAGATGCCAGCACATTTTTCAATTATTCAGCTCAAATGTAGATGGATATTTTTTAAATATAATTTAATATTTCCTTGAACCATTTCTCTTAAAAAAGTATGAAAAAAGTTTATATTTCCACTTCATCCTCATCCTCATTTTACAAGACCACATACTTGTATTGTTATAAGATAGTGTTCCCAAGGTCATCCTGATATTAACACTAGCTCCTCTAAACAGAAAGCCCAATCACTTAGGGCTCCACTTTCCTTCCTTCTCAATACTTCCCACTTCTGATCCTCTCTCCTGCTTCTTTCCACGTGGTTTCTCAGAGAACTGTGTCTATTCTGGTTGGCAGTATCTTTTAATACCCTTTAAAATGGCACTAGATTTGACATTGTTCTTGGTAATGAAATACTAGTTATCAAAATAATTTCAATAAGGGCCATGCACAGTGGCTCACCTTTGTAATCCTACCACTCTGGGATGCTGAGGCGGCTATATCACCTGAGCTCATGAGTTCAAGACCAGTCTGTACAAGAGCAAGATCCCATCTCTAGAAAAATGCTGGTTATTGTGGCAGGTGCCTATAGTCCCAGCTACTTGGGAGGCTCAGGCAGAGTATCACTTGAGCCCAAGAGACTGAGGTTGCTGTGTCCTATGACACCACAGCACTCAACCCAGGGTGACAGAGTGAGACTTTGTCTCAAAAATAAATAAATAAGTTGTGCAAAAGTTGCATTGGTACAGTGCCTCAGAGATTAAGACCTGCAATCAAATTGTATGGCAAATAAGGAAGGCCGTAGCTCTCTCATGGCATGCAGCAACTTTATTTCTTCCACCAAACTTTATATAGGCAATACTACAGGTACACACAATTAATATATAAACATATGACTTAAACCTTACTCCCAGGCCTCTCAGTGCACTGCCTGGTGTCTACCTACGGGGTCTGGGGTCTATGGATTAAGGGATAACCACTTCACTAGCATTATGCAAAGTTATTCTTATGCTAAGTAATCAAAAACAAAACCACTAAACAAGGTTCTGGGGGAATAAGCTGTTTGAACTTGACCTTTAACAGACCATCTGGAGGCAGTCATTCATCTTTAGGGAGTAGTCTGGAAATTCCTGAGATATACAGGTACCTGCCTGAAGGCCTGCCCCATGAAGCCAGGCCTTTAATTGCTTCTATGTGACCAGGCCTTTAGCCACAAATGGAGTTCTATCCAGGTTTTTTCCTGTCTAACTCACAAAAGACTTCAAACTTGCCTTCACAAAATGGAACCATTTAAAGGCTTATTTATAGGCTTTTCGCCTATAATAAATAAATAAATTAATTAATTAAAAAATAATTTCAATAAAGCATGAGTAGGATCTGAAGGTAAAAGGAAGTAAATACTTTAATTTTCTCTCAAAGTAAAGAGAATATTTAAGAAAAACTATAACATTTTTAGTAATAATTTTTTACATGCTCATAAATCTTAAAATATGATAATGTTTTCTTATTTACTTATTCCATAGAAGCCCCACAAGCTGTACCCCTCCATTTCTCACTCTTTCTCAAAAGGGCTCAATGTTATTTAAGAGTAATATATAACTTGAAATAGAGTCTGCTTTCATTATTGGTTAGAAAAATAGTTTGCAGCTCTACTCTATGTGAAATACATTTTTAAAAAATTACAATAAGTGTTTTAGAGAACCAATCAGAACTTTTGATCTTTCATTCTATCTTAATTTGTGTTATTAAATTCTATAAGACTGGTGTTCTGTAATTACAGTCTTATAGGTTTTGAATGTGGCATACCTTTCCCCCCGAAAATAAGACATCCTCCGAAAATAAGACCTACTTACAGGAAAGATAAGACGTTCCCTGAAAATAAGACCTAGCGCATCTTTGGGTAGTAGTTGTATCCCTTTGAGACTCAGAGATGACTTGAATGATCAAAAAAAAAACATGACAGTCAGAAAGTTAGGAGATTATGCTTGCTATTCCTAATCTGTTAAAGGTCGTATTGGTGATACACACTGTGATATATCAAGCCTTCTTCAGAGTTGTAAATTCACAAAGCGCTAGAAAACTCTTCTGAGAGTGTTAAACTTTATTTTTATTTTACTTCAATTTCCCTCCATTTCCAAAACCATGCTAATAGTAGCCTCACCAGATGACTTGGTGTCTCAGCAGGAACTATAATAATAAAGTAAAGCAAATTAATTTGCCACTGCAATATTTAGCACTTTAAATTCACTCTAAACGCTTGTCTGTCCATAAACTGAAAGACATGGAATTTCACTGACTGTATTACTATCATGAATAGACCCAGCTCTTAAATAATTGAACAACAGTGTTCTAAAGCAGTAAGAGAAAATCTTTTTTGAACAAGTTACCTTCTTTAAGACAAAAATGAAAAAAAAAATACAGTATTACCTAAGGTAGAATTATAGAAAACTGAAACATTCTCACTCTAGAGCCACCAAGACCCCGGTGCTGATGCTTAAGTGAGGAATCTATAATAGTCAATGCAGTGCAATTAGAAACATCTGCATATAAAAATGTCAACTCTCACAGAATTCTTATAAAAACTACAATTGCAGTGGTTTTCAAATAAAATTGTAAGTCACATAAAAACCTTCACCAAGAATACAGCTATGGAAAAGAAACACATGGTGGGAGATATTTGTTTTATTAAAAATGATAAAAAATGATTAGAATATTAGATGGTTAATTTTAAATACAGGCACTATGGCACACTTGGTTTAAGGCTCTTGGATTTGTATCATTTAATCACCAGCGAGTATGACTTTGCTAAGAGCTATAGTTACGTGTTAAAGCAGAATGAGTCAAAACTCACAGGTTATGCCAAGAGGGGCAAAGCAGATTTCTGCTTTCTGAAGGCCCAAGAAGATTTAAATTTTTTTCAACTTCTATTTGTAGGTAAGCAATAAGAAAATCAATTGACCATCTTAGGAAACATTACTTATTTATTATTTAATTATTACCAACATTTTTTGAATATTTCCTGTTTAAAATGCTGATGATTCAATGATAAGGATACTTGTTGCCTTAATCAATGATACTTTTAATCTTATGGTGGAATCAGACCTTAAATAAATAAAAGCATAACATGCTATTTTTCAGGAATAGTAGAATTATATGTCTTAACACAGGAAGGAACATTTCAGGTGAAAAGAATTATAGCAGCATAATATGACTAGGACAGACAGGGAGTGGGGGCTCCATACAAGTTAAGGATGAGGAGAGAGGAGAGAGCCAGATCATGTGGGTCATAGTAGATCTGGGGCTCCACATTTATAAAACCATCCCAGTCCTTCCTATCTTTATTAATTTATATTTGAGTTCCCTGGCCTGTGAAAAATTCTTGGCGACTGTCTTTAGAAGTCTAGGCTTCATGAATGGGTAAACCATGAACGTGAATATGACCACAGTGGGATGGAATTGGGTGACCACACTATAAACGACAAAATTTACATAGAGATCCATATATTTGACTAGACCAAGCTGGAAAAAAATCATTTAAAATTGGCTGTAGATCTTCAGTTTTCAGGTTTACCCCAGTTTCACAAATTTCAGGAGAGTTCACACACACACACACACACAAACATACACACACAAACACACACATAAAGAAATAAAGGAGAATAAAATAGAAGAAAAAATGAAAATGGGGTAAGTGAGTGATATCCTGATGACTTACTTTGAAGTCAAAAGGATAAACATAATATCAAGTCCAGAATTTAAATAATGGCCTTTTTCAATTCTGGTTTCCAACCAGGTCACATTTGCATTCATTCACTCTCTCACAATAATAGGATATTTTGGTCATAACAAATAAATATTACTTGAATGATTAATGTATTCAATGTCCAAGGATACAAGCAACTTACTGACTACTTCTTAGCTTAAAAATGCTTTTAATTGCCTTTGCAAAAATTCAATATATTTACTACCTATTGAACAGACTTAAAAAATCCCCATGCACAGAGCGTAGGAAAAATATAATAAAATTCTAGTTAGTAATTGGGGAAAATTTACTGATATCCAGTTATTATTTCCTATACTGCAAACACATTACATAGCTACTATCCTTGTGTCAGAAAAAATATCTCAACTAATAGGGCTTGTCTTGCCCAGTGGATTGTTGTGTTTTTAAATGATTCTGGATGATCCGTCATACCCTGGGTGAATATCAAAGTAAATATCTAAAGTGTGATGTTTCAGTGTTAGCCCATCCTTATTTTCTGTAACTCTGAGGTGGAGGAGAGACAGCTGCTCAAAGAACTTAAGCTGGGCTGGAAAAACTGCAGAGAGGAATCAGAGTCAAAACTCAAGAGGTACATAAAATAAAAAGTCAATTTGCTTTTTCCTTCTGTTTAGTTTACTATGTGCAGATCTGTTGTTTTTATTTGTTTATTTTTACTTAGAATTTCTGAAAAGCAACAAGTAGGAGGGAAATGAGACTCTGAGGTCTCCGCAGGGAGGAATACAAGCCTGAGTGGCCCTGGGTTCTGACTTAAATCAAAGGAAGAGAATAAGAATATTGACACGTCCTCCTGTGTCTTTGTCAAAAGAGAGGCCCTGGTGTGATGAAGCCCTGTTAGTTTCCTTCAGCAAAAACTTGATGACTGCTGAGAGAGAAAAGCTCCGCTGCCAACTATTTTATTCCCTATGAAAAGAGGAACAGAGGGAGGCGGAGATGTCTGAATAACCATGTCAGAGAGCCAGGAACAAAGAAGTGAAGGAATGACAAAGGAGAGAAGGGATCAAAATGAGAAAGAGGAAGAATGGTTAGCAAACTATTAGCAGAAGTAAAGACATTTGGTATTGGCGCCAGAGCTCCACAAAATGAAGACAGCTGAGAAGTAAACTGAAAACTTAGGAGTAGGGGAAGGTAGCATATAAGACTTATATAACTTATTTTCTTTTCAAAAAACACACAAACATAGGACTTTAAATCTGAAAGCTAGTATTTTGAAACTGTTAAATTTGTCGTAATATATATAATCTTTGAATGCTCAAAGATTGTGAGAGATGACATACATGTAAATTATAAATGCTTATACATGTGGAGACATATATGCAGACATATATGTCTATGTGGTTACTATGTTGTGCAGAGTTAAGCTGGAATCTTAACAGTAATTGGCAGAAGTCATTGCTGCATTGCTATGACAAGGACATTGCAATGGGGACATATTCGTCAAGATAAATGATGGTCAACTGTACAAATAAAATGAAAGAAGAACATTGGATTTTTCTCTTATTAAAGTGCACTGAGAGGAACCTGATTGTGTTGCTGTGTTTTAGACAGTGCTGTAGCACTGGACTGGGAAGCTGACTTTGAAATAGTAAGTTTCCCCAGGCTCCCAGTGAGGATGATTGGATCAGTTTGGGGTTAACAGCTGACACTAACTTCTTTCAAAACACAATTGTGGTTGAAAAAAACTTCTATCTTGTGTTAAATATTTTTCATTGTTTAATTTCCTGCTTTCTGTCTCCAACCTTCATGGGTCATGCCTATAATCCTAGCGCTCTGGGAGGCTGAAGAGGGTGCCTTGCCTGAGCTCACCGATTCAAGTTCAGCCTAAGCAAGAGTGAGACTCTGTCTCTAAAAATAGCCAGGCACTGCAGCAGGCACCTGTAATCCCAGCTACTTGGGAGTCTGAGAGACCACAAAAGTTTGAGGTTGCTGTGAGCTTTGATGCTGGGGCACTCTACCAAGCATGACAAAGTGAGACTCTATCTAAAAAAAAAAAAAAAAAAAAAAAAATACGTTATGATGTTAATTATGCCAGAAAATCATAAAGTTATTAATTGCCTCTTAAAATTATACATAAAGAAGAATTTAGGAATAGGAATTAGTCATAAACTCGATTCCTGTGAACATTGTAGTACTTTTATTGTATAGAGTTATCTTTTAAACAAAGAAAATAAGCCCACTGTAGTAAGATAAGAAAATCCTTAAAAATATTGATAAAGCCAAAGTAAAACAGTTTCTTGCTTTTTTTTTTTTTTCCTGTCTGCTAAAGGAATATCTGTACTAAACTAGTACAGTTGTGTGGCTATTGTGTGATGCTGATGTGCAGGATTTCAGGAAGAGCCCAAGAGATGTCCATAGAAAGAGCTCTCCATGAGGACCATATCAGTATGTTCATTCATCTTTAGTGCCTAGAACAGTGGCAGGTGAATATTAAGTAGAAAATAAATAGGAGCAGGATGAATAAATGAATTAAAGATTAAAATACAAAGTCTGCATTCACTAAAAGTTTTTACTCCAATAAAATTGGATACAGTACCATACTGTTATAGCTATAAGTAACAGAAGAACAGAGAAATAAAGTCTACATGTAGGGTAATGAAATCTATTATTGAGAAAATGGACCTTGAAAAATGGAAAGAGCAAAATATGAGAGAAGATTGGAAAGATTTTGATATTATCATTTAAGTTGGCATATATTATATTTTTTAAACGACCATATTATCCACTACAACAACCATGACCATAAACCAAAAGAGAAATAAAATCATAAGTGTTTTGGCTATTTTCAGGGAATTAATGTGGATTTAATGTAATTAAATAGACTTTATAATAAATATAACAGCTTTTATTTTCCAAATGGGTGTTTTCTATTTCAAAATAGTTACTATGAAATATGAGATAGAGTATTACATACCAGAACCTAGTTTCCTAAAATATATTGCTCATGATCCATTCTTTAGTCATTTGGAAACAATGATCTATAACTTCAAAAATATTTAAAAACAAAAAAACAGCTCATGCAAAAATTGTTAGCATCCATATCACCAAAGATTTAGTAATACTTGGATTTACAACATTGTGTTTGTATATATATGTACATGCACTTACATATAGTTCAGAGTAATGAAATTATGTCTGTGCCTTATTTTAATTTCTTAGAGAAGTTTCTAAACTATTTTAAATAACAATGTCAGCATTGAATAAAGAGAAATTTCTATTTTCATATATTTTTATTTAAAATAAATATATGTACAAAAAGTAACATTAGTATATTGTACATTAGTGGACAAGGGGTCTGTCTTGCACTTTACTAGAAAATGGTTTTGTAGTACATTCAGTAATAACATATCTTAATGAAGCCCACTCAACTTGGAGGTATGAATTCCAATCCTATATTTAATCTTACCAACTTTACGGGTAATTTTTGAATTAATCTCTTCCTCCTCTTTGGACTTTGGTGACTTTAAAATGGTTTGAAATGAAGCAATTGAACAAGCGGGTCTCAGAGTGAAATCTCGCAGCAATATACCATGATCTTGTAGTTAAAGCTCTAGTCCACAGGAGAAGAACGAATAAAATAGCATAAAAAACTAAAACAAATTAAACTTATACTTATTTTAAATACGAAAAAATATGTATAGAAGTTTCTTGGAAAGATTTAATACCTGAAAACTTTACTGTGAACTGACTTTTATCTCTTGTTTATCAAATCTTCAAATTGGAGAATAGGAACAAATTCTATAATAGTTTAACAAGAGAAAATGCTGAAAGGGAACATTTACAAAAACAATAATATTTCCACATAATAATAACAATCAAGCTGCACTCAAATCAAGAATCCAATACCACATACAATAGCTGCAAAAAAACCCAAAAAGTCTATGAATATAGATAACTGAGGAGGTGAAAGTTCTCTTCAAGAACTACAAAACACTGATGAAGGAAATTACAGATGACACAAATGGAAAAACTACTTATAATCATGGATTGGTAGAATTAACATCATTAAAGTTCCCATACTGGCCAAAATAATTATAGATTTTATGAAATCCTAATCAAAATACCAACATCATATTTCAGAGATCTAAAAAAAAAAAAAAAAACAAGTCTAAGCTTTGTTTGGAACAAAAAAAATGAACCCAAATAGCCAAAGCCAATGTTAAGCAAAGAGAATTAAACAGGAGTCATTACATTACATGACTTTAAATTATGCTATGAGGCTGCTAGAGTAACCAAAAAAACATGGTACTGTGTAAAAATAGAGACACAGACTAATGGAACAGAATATAGAACTCCAAAATAAAATCTGTTGCCTATAACCAACTGATATTCCACAAAGCAGACAACAACTGTACTGGGGAAAGGAAGTTTTATTCAATAAATGCTTCTGGGAAAACAGGATAGCCACATGCTGAAGAATGAAACAGGACCCCTGTATTTTGATGGGAAAATTCAAGGTAAATAAAAGTCTTAAATGTGAGGCATGAAAATATAAAAATTCTAGAAGAAGGATGTGGAGAGAAGGGAACACTTTTACACTGCTGGTGGGACTGCAAACTAGTACAACCCTTCTGGAAGGAAGTATGGAGAAACCTCAAAGCACTCAAGCTAGACCTCCCATTCGATCCTGCAATCCCATTACTGGGCATCTACCCAGAAGGAAAGAAATCCTTTTATCATAAGGACACTTGTACTAGACTGTTTATTGCAGCTCAATTTACAATCGCCAAAATGTGGAAACAGCCTAAATGCCCACCAACCCAGGAATGGATTAACAAGCTGTGGTATATGTATACCATGGAATACTATTCAGCCATTAAAAAAATGGAGACTTTACATCCTTCGTATTAACCTGGATGGACGTGGAAGACATTATTCTTAGTAAAGCATCACAAGAATGGAGAAGCATGAATCCTATGTACTCAGTCTTGATATGAGGACAATTAATGACAATTAAGGTTATGGGGGGGGAAGCAGAAAGAGGGATGGAGGGAGGGGGGTGGGGCCTTAGTGTGTGTCACACTTTATTGGGGCAAGACATGATTGCAAGAGAGACTTTACCTAACAATTGTAATCAGTGTAACTGGCTTATTGTACCCTCAATGAATCCCCAACAATAATGAAAAAAAAAGAAAAACATGGGAAAAGCTCTTCTAGGCATTAGGGAAAGAATTTATGACTAGACCCTAAAGACAAATATGGCAAAAAAAAATAAATAAATAATAGTACTTAATTAAATTAAAATGCTTCTACACAGGCAATCAAATAATCAACATAGTAAATACATATCCTACAGATGGGCATAAGTATTCACAAACTATGAATCCAATAAAGGGCTAATATTCAGAATTTACAAGAAACTTAAACCAATCAGCAAGAAGAAAACAAAGAACCCCATCAAAAGTGGGCACAAACATGAGCTGAGTGTTCGAAAGAAGATAGACAAATGACCAACAAAAATATGAAAAAAATGTTCACAATCGGTATTCATCAGGGAAACGAAAATCAAAACCACAATGAGATACCACCTTACTCTTATCAGGGTAGTTACTATTAAAAAGTAAAAAGGAAATGAAACAAAAAACACAGTAGATGCTGGTGATGTGGATGTAGGTAGAAAGGAATGCTTACGCATTATTGGTGAAACTGTATATTAGCAGAACTTCCATGGAAAACAGTATGGATATGCCTCAAGAAAATATATGTTGACATAACATTAGGTCTGACAATCCCACTACAGGGTGTTCACTGAAAGGAAAACAAGTCATTTTATCAGAAAGAGTCCTGCACTGGAATGTTTATCACAGCAATATTTATAAATACCAAGATGTGAAATCAACCACAGTGTCCATTAATTGATGAGTGGATAAAGAAAATTGATGTATACACACACATTCAGATACAACGGGTTACTACTCGGCCATGAATAGGAACAAAATAATGTCTTTTGAAGCAACTTGGATGGAACTGGAGATCGTAATCCTAAGTGAAATATTTTAGGAATGTAAAAGCAAACCCTGCATATTCGCTCCAATAATTGCAAGCTAAATTATGAGCACACACAGGCAGAAAGAGATGTAAAGAGTATTGGAAGCCAAGAAGGGGGAAGGTGGGAGAGGGCTGAGTTATAAAAACTTATCTATGTGGGGCGGCACCTGTCGCTCAGAGGAGTAGGGCGCTGGCCCCATATGCCATAGGTGGCAGGGTTCAAGCCCAGCCCCGGCCAAAAACTGAAAGAAAAAAAAAAAAAAAACTTACCTATGGATGCAATGAATAGGACTGTGATGATAGACAAACTAAAGACCCCAACTTAAGCATTATGAAAGGTTTCAACATATCAAAAACATTTGCATCCCCTAGATGTTTTGGAATTATAAAAACACATGCCTAATAATAAATTGTAAGTTGGGGCAGCACCTTTGGTTCAGTGGGTAGGGCGCCGGCCCCATAGACCAAGGTGGTGGGTTCAAAGCAACAAAAAATAGCCGGGCGTTGTGGCGGGCACCTGTAGTCCCAGCTACTAGGGAGGCTGAGGCAAGAGAATCACCTAAGCCCAGGAGTTGGAGATTGCTGTGAGCTTTGACACCACCGCACTCTAGCAAGGGTGATAAAGTGAGACTGTCTCTACAAAAAAAAAAAAGAAGGAAAAGAAATTGCAAGTTAATGGGACAAGATGTTTCTATGAATCAAAGATAAGTAGTTATTATTTAAGGATTTTATTATTTACTTATTATTAAATCATAGCTGTGTACATTAATGCAATCATGGGGCAGCATACACTGGTTTTATAGACCATTTGACATATTTTCCTCACACGGGTTAACGTAGCCTTCCTGGCATTTTCTTAGTTATTGTGTTAAGACATTTATATTCTACATTTACTAAGTTTCACATGTACCCTTGTAAGATGCACCGTAGGTGTAATCCCACCAATTACCCTCCCTCCATCCATCCTTCCCCCCTCCCCTCCCATGCCTTTCCCCCATCCCCATATTTTTAGGTTATAATTAGGTTATAGCTTTCATATGAAAGGTATAAATTGGTTTCATAGTAGGGCTGAGTACATTGGATACTTTTTCTTCCATTCTTAAGACACTTTACTAAGAAGAATATGTTCCAGCTCCATCCATGTAAACATGAAAGAGGTAAAGTCTCCATCTTTCTTTAAGGCTGCATAATATTCCATGGTGTACATATACCACAATTTATTAATCCATTCGTGGATCGATGAGCGCTTGGGCTTTTTCCATGACTTAGCAATTATGAATTGGGCTTTTCTTTTCTTGCTTATACGTTTGAGTTCTTTGTGGATTCTGGTTATTAAACCTTTGTTATAGACATAACCTGCAAATATCTTCTCCCATTCTGAGGGCTGTCTGCTTGCTTTACTTACTGTGTTCTTGGCTGTGCAGAAGCTTTTTAGTTTGACCAGGTCCCAGTAGTGTATTTTTGATGCTGCTTCAATGTCCAGGTGTCCTCCATGGCTGATTTCTTCAAGAGTTTTCCCTGCACTTTCTTCTAGTATTTTTATAGTTTCAGTAAGAATTTTTGACATAATACTTTAATTTTAAAAAGTATATGTATTTTGAAAGTAGAATTATGGTTTCCAGATGCTGAGGTAGCAGAAAATAGGGTATTATTTTTTAACAGGTATAGAGTTTCAGTTTTACAAGATGAAAAGAATTGTGGAGATGATTGGCAGTTATGGTCGCACAACATTACGAATGCACTGCGTATCACCAAATTTTACCTTTGAAAATAGTTAAGATAGTATGCTTTATGTTATATGTATTTTACCCAATAAAAAATAGGGAAATATTACTAAAATCAAAATTACTAAAGTTTTATGTTTTATTAAATGTCAGTTTTTTAAAGCCATCAATATACTTTTGCCACCTAATTAAAATATTTTGGCTTTTAGATAAGAAAATTAAATATTAGAGAAGGGATTGAATAATATAACAGAGACCAAAGTTTCCTAATGCTCACTTCATTACAAATCACATTTTTAGCATGGAAAGAACTGAGAAATGTATCTACTAGGACTTTTGACATTAGCAGCTTCAAAGTTCTAAATTCCTTAATATAGAGTACAGGCTTTTGCACTATTGCTACATATTTGTTGCCAAAGACATGTTTATTTTGTAAATGTTTATTTCTTTTCAGTGAACATTATTATAAATCTTTACACTTTTTTAGTTTGTCAAGCATTTCAGTGAGATGCCAAGAAGCTATTCATTAAAAATTCACTCCAAAATTCTGAAGAAACATACAAAGAAATTTAATCTAGTCATAGTGCTGTCTAGACTGTGATCCATGTGCCAGAAAACACCCAGTATTTCAGTGGTTCATAGCATGAACTTCAGAGTCAGACAAAATAGGGAGCAAATTTAGAGTTTCAGGCATCATCACAGCTCACAGTAACGTCTTTGGGCTCAAGTGACCATCCCACCTTGACATCCCAGAATGTTGTGTCTTTTCTCCTAAGGGCCAGGGCACACTAATAACATTCATGCTGACTATAACCTCATGATTTCATTACCTCGCACAGACCTCCCCTTCTAATTCCATCACACTGGGGATGAGAATTGCATTGTGTGAATACCAGAGGAGACAAATATTCAGACCATAATGTCCAGTACAAGAGCAAACCAAAATCGTGTGTCATTTGACAGGATACAATTAGAAATACACAGAATTACCTCTGTGAAATTCCTCCCAAAATTGAGTAGCTCAGATCTTATCAGGAAGAAACACTGGAAAAGCCCAAGATAATCTGTTTGTAATCACTTTTTATTTTTTTTTTAACATATTCTTTCAGATAATTTAGTAAACATTTGACCCTAACAAGGGTAGAAGTGATGCTCTAGGAACTCCATTATGTATATTTCTATACTCATAGAAAAATATCCTTTATGGCAAAGTCGGTTTGCTACCATTAATCTTATTTCCCTGATGGTGTACTATTGTATGGTGCAATGTTCATGCCAATGGTTAAATCTCTTTGTGCAATTTTTCATCATTTTTGTTAAGAAGCCGTCTATTTAAAGGCCACAGTTTTAGGCTATCGAGACTCTGTAACTATAAAAAATCATGCCAGGGCGGCGCCTGTGGCTCAGTGACTAGGGCGCCGGCCCCATATGCCAAGGGTGGCCGGTTCAAACCCAGCCCCGGCCAAACTGCAACAAAAAAATAGCCGGGTGTTGTGGCGGGTGCCTGTAGTCTCAGCTGTTCGGGAGGCTGAGGCAAGAGAATCGCTTAAGCCCAAGAGTTAGTGGTTGCTGTGAGCTGCGTGACGCCACGGCACTCTACCCGAGGGCGGTACAGTGAGACTCTGTCTCTACAAAAAAAAAAAAAAATCATGCCAAGTATAATCAGGTAAAGTTATCAGTCATTAATATCCTAAATTGCATGTGCTACTGAATTTAGTATTAAAACACAATTCAATATTGATGAGGAGAAAAATCCTTAGGCTTTTATCTTCATGGAATCCTTTGTTGCTGCTAAATGATCATTGCGAATGTTCCTCAGGAAAGCCTGTGACTTATTCGCTCATAGGCATCTTACTGTTAAAACACAATTACGTTCAAAGAATATGAATACTCCTGAAACTAGCAAAGAAGTTAAGATATGGAACACTCTAGGGGTGCTTTTGTGTGACAGTCAAATTATAGCTGCCTCACTTTGCACTTGTCTGGTCTTTCATGTTCGAGAGGATTGAATTGAATGATAGTGAGTTAGCATATAAATGGAAATAAAGCTTCACTCTCATCCTTGATATGGATGGTATAGCTATTAATAATTGGATTATTCCTGGATATGATTCATGCCCCAAAATGTTTGTATTGATTAGTGACTCAACTATCATGGCATCTAGCCCTTGTATTATTTTGCCCCAGAAAGAGAGAAAAAGTAGTTTACTGCTCTTATTTAATATTACCAGTACTTTGAAGAAGACTATGAAATTTTCTTAATTTCATGTCATAGCACCTTGAATATGTGTGGGAGGAAAGGGGTGATTTTTTTTCTCTGATGGTATTTAAATAGCAATTTCATTTTAAAGCTGCAAAGATTAGGATTTGTAGACTGTGCTCAATAATTTTTAAATTCAATAACCTTCCTATTCGTTCTCCTCAATCCTTCTTTCTTATGTTTACAGCTGTCACTCTTAGGCTTAACCCAGAGTAAGGTTTATCCTAATTCAAGACAAATGTCAACATGGTCTGTCACAGGAATACAGCAGAAAGAGGCATAGCTTTATAAAATATTAAAGATGTGACAGATACCAAATGGTTCTTTGATATCCAATCATCTCTTGTTCAAATTATAAAGCCTCTGCAATTATAAGGAAAAAAGTCATAATACAGAAGCATAGGAAGGGATCTTAAAGTTACCCAAGTCTAATTGTCCTTTTAGGTAGGTGATAAAGTAGTGGATAAATCGGCTACATCTGTAACTTAATCCTGTCTGATAATAGAATCATAAGTGAAGCTTGTCAAAACACCTGCATTTTAGCCTCTGCCCTAGAGTTTCTGATTCACGGCAGTACTTCTGAAAGATATGATCAGAATATCTGGGGATGAGGTTTAAAACTTCTTTAAAAAATTCACAAGTTATTAAAATGTGCAAATTTAACACCAGAGTGTCAAGTGGCTTCCACAACTCTACTAAAGTAACGATACGGCAATGGAGACAGCAGATCTTCAATGATGGGATGTGTAGGGCAAGGATAATTCATGTCCTCTTAATGCATTGATTTATTGGTATCTTTTTGTCCACCAAGACCTACTGATCTGCTAACCAAAATGTTAGTACAACACTTGCCAAAAAGTTCAACATTTCTTCAGGTTGGTAAAGGCTTTATATTTATTACACATAAGGGTTAAATTAAATACAATTATATGGATTTTTCATTTCAAATTTTGTCACTGGATTTAATATGTCACCTGTATTCTCAGTGTTTACAACGTAGTATAGTATGCACTAATGTGATGACTTTGGGGGGTATTGTGGACTATTGGGGGTATACTAGCAATGAACACTACCAAAACAGTAAGAAGATATCACTAAAATAATAACAGAATATTATGAAAAAAATTTATGACACATATTTATCTTTTCAGATAAAATGCAAAAATTTCTTGTAACACATAATTGTCCAAAACAGAAAGAAGAAAAAAAACTTAAAGTCTAATATCTATTAAAAATTATGAGTTTGTATTTTAAATCTTCCAACAAAGAAGATCTCATACTCTCCTGGTTTCTGTTATTACATCAATCATGTAAACTCTATCAGAATATAGAAAAGTTTATGAACATGTCCTAAATCTTTAAGAGCAGATGAACATTTTTTTTTCCTATCTCAGGTACCATACTACATAGTTATTTAAGCGTCTATCACATTTCTTTTTCTCTGGTGTGCACTTCACTCTCTCCCTATACTTATGTATAATATGGAGATAGATATTTAAATATATATACTATATACACATATATACATATAAATATACTACTAATTATTAATATTACTACACTTATTTTTCTGAGTTATTCGAAAACAAGTTACAAATGTGATACCTTACTATATCTGTAGATTTGATACTAAAATACTCATGTGAATTTCCTTATAACTGATATTTTCTTATGTAGCCATGATGATTATCAAATCCTAAAATTCACGTTAATATATTAATCTGGAATCTTGTTCAAAGTTCACTATTTATCCTACCAATGTCTCTTTTTCCTTCTGCTTTAGGATCTAAACTAATATCACATAATATTGCATGATCCTCTAGTTTTCTCCATGCTTTATGATTTTGGAAGTTATTAAATGTGTAAGCATTTCATTCCAAAAGTTGTCCCTTCAACCTTTTTTTCCTAATATTTTTTCATGTCATACTCAGTCCATGTAGTTTGGGGAGAAGTGACACAGAAATGAACCTATGCTCCTCACAGGAGCCACATGGCATAGACTTTTCTCAACACTGATGTTCTTAACCGTGCTTGCCTGATCATGTTGGTATGCGCCTAGATTTCGAATTGAAAACTTCTTATTTATATTGGTCATTGAGAAGTCTTTGGAAGTGGATGATATCTCAATCCACCAATCTTAGAATCCATTGAAGACTTCTGTCTGATTCAGTCACCTCCATGATTACGGCCAAATACTGATTTTCTGTTTTCATTGTGCCTTCTCTTTATCTATTTGGCATCATTAAATTGTGTGAAAGAGCTTCGTATTATTATGAAGTCATGGATTTTATATTTTAATCAAATAATTTATTATTTGTGCTCATCACTATTAATTTCAAAACCTAAGTTGTCCCAGATACAGTAAGTGCAAGCTCATGAAGCTGACTTGTTTGTTCTTCTTGCTGTTGTGCTTAGAGTACTTCCTTCCTTTCTGGCTCATGAGATAATTTAAGGTCACCTTCAACTCTGGCTCAGCATGAAATGAGCCATTTCGTAATATTATTTTAGGTTTGAGGATGCTCATTGCAACTGCGAGTCATCTCCAGAACTAAGACATATATATGCGTATATATATGTATGCATGTATATAAACATATATTTATAGTTATATATAATTATATATAATATATAGTTATATATAGTTATAGTACATTTTACAGTGTTATAATCTCAAACATATATTATCCGTTTATTTATCTATTTAACTATTTTTCTATCTTAAAAAGTCATGCCTTCATATTGAAACCTCCTGATCTACTCCAGCTCCTTAGAAAATGTCTATTTCTCTTTCCATATTTATAATTCTATCATTGATAAATATAACTTTATCTTCTTTTATCATCACTATATTTATTTGTTTGCACAATTTCCCCCTGTGTGACCAGTTATCTGACTATGATAGTCATCTCCTGGCCCCTGGATGGGTCTCTGTGTCCTCAGCCCCTGCACTCCAGCCCTTTTTACTTGAAACTCCACCTTCTGATCCTCTAGCCTTGATACTGACTCCTTGGCCCTACTGCCTTCCCTGCTCCTGGCCTTGTCACCTTCTTTGTTCCGGCTATGCTGTTCTCCTGTTGCCTTTCTTCCTTCATTCCAGGCCCTCGCATCTTTGGGTTCAGCCTTCTTGATATTCATCTTTACATGGTACTAGTAAATATTTAGCCTGTAGTATATGGCTGCCTACTACACTCTGCCATCATTTTAGCCCTGACCACACTGTTATCTTCAAAAGGTGGAAAGAGATGCAATGGAAGTAGAAAGCATTCTAATTATTTTTATTAAGATAGCATAACTTGGGTGGTGCCAGTGGCTCAAGGAGTAGGGCGCTGGTCCCATATGCCGGAGGTGGCGGGTTCAAACCCAGCCCTGGCCAAAAAAAAATCACAAAAAAAAAAAAAAAAAAAAAAAAGATAGCATAACTTGACCAGAAAACTTAACAAGGACATTTCAAAACGGCCAATTATAGATAAACTTTACTGTAAATACACAGGCAAAAATCTTCAAATACTAAAAGTCAGGTACAAAAACATACAAAAAAGACATTTATAAAAATACTGTTTATTAAAAAAAAATCCTATGTTAACAGAATTGTCAAGAATTTGATCAAAATATAAGGCAAGACAAAAAAAATCACATTGTCTTAAGTTCATATAGACTTTTGGTATGCATAATATTATGAATGAATCCTAAAAATACATAATTTGGCGAAAAAACAATACACAAAAGAAAGCATGCTATAAAGTCTCAGTTGTATAAAATCACAATAGTCTAAGTAAATCCCTATACATATTAGCTGAATGAATTTTGTGAATGATTTTAACATAGTGTCAATCTTACATGTTTAAAAATGATGAAGCAAAGTGATTAGTTGGCTTGTTCATGTCTCACAAATAGTAAAGGAATTAACGAGGACAGGTCACATACCTCTCACCTTTGATGCTGACCAGCCACCCTTCCGTTTCATCTGATCAATTTTATTTCATAAAGAGAGCTAATGAATGCACTGGGTAGGGCCGCGCCTGTGGCTCAAGGAGTAGAGTGCTGGTCCCATATGCCGGAGGTGGCGGGTTCAAACCCAGCCCTGGCCAAAAAACCAAAAAAAAAAAAAAAAAAAAGAATGCACTGGGTAATTTTTTTTTTTTTTTTTTTTTTTAGCAGAGGCTTACTTTGTCATCTGGGCTAGAGTGCTGTGGCATCAGCCTACCTCACAGTAACCAAAAAATCCTGGGCTCAAACGATCCTTCTGCTTCAGCCTCTGGAGTAGCTGTGACTATAGTTGTGCACTACCATGGCCAGCTAATTTTTTTTTTTTTTTTTCATTTTTAGTAGAGATGAGGTCTTGCTTTTGCTCAGGGTGGTCTTAGACTCCTGACCTCAAGCAATCTTCTCACCTCGATCTCACAGAGTACTAGGATTTCAGCCACAAGCTGCAGTGCCCACAGAAAAATTTCTAAATTAAAATTGAGCCAAATTTCACAATGGTTAGCAATGAAAAACATATCAATGATGATACCCTCTAAAGTATCCTTTACAGAATTGTCAGAACCACTTCTTTCTTTTAGAATCACTTAACACCCTTAATCCCTGCTGTTTTTTTATTATTTCATTCAAAAAAATCTGAACCACTTAAGACAGTCTAAACATTTTTTTGAGCTCTAGCTCATCTCACAAGGCCTACTTTTCTACTACACTTAAAAAATAGCAAGCTATTTTCAAGTTAATTCCGATGATTCCTCTCTCTGTGATGTTTTTTTCCTCCTTAAATTTTTTTCTCATTGTTTTTGTTCCTGATACCAAATCCTTTGAAATGCTTTCCCTAATTCTACTAAAAATATTCTTCTTCTACCATAATTTGTTATGACTTCAACTTATTTGTTTTCTTTATTGTAGTTATCAAGCTTGTACATTGAATTTTACTATTTCTTTCTTGATTATAGTTCATGATTGGATTATAGGTCACTCTCCTACTGACTAGAAAAAGTTAAAGAGGATGGCAGGTATATATATATATATATATATATATAGCTTACAAAATTACATCAAGTACAGAGTGCAATGTGTAGTACTAATAGACATTCAGTGAATATTTCTCAAATAAAGTAACATGCATTTGCCATTTTATTTAATTATTTATATTTAAGGTACTTTTAGAAATCAACTTTAGTGAGGTATAATTTACATACATTAAAGTACTCCCATGTTAAGTGTATATTTTAACATATTTTGATCATGTAACCATAACTGCAATCAGGATGTAGAATATTTCAATTACCCATATTTAATTATTTGTAGACGTATAATGCCATGATATTTTGGTCTCTCTATGCCAAATCATTTTGTTTGGAATCCTGAAGGACCTTTTCAAGGTGCCTATCTAGAATACGTTGTCTTTTTTAAATGATGTGAATGTTGAATCAATGTCAATATATGTAAAACACTTAGACTGGTACTTAGCACAGTATGAGAACCTTATAAAAATTAATGATTGTTAACCGTCTTGAACTGAATTCAGAGTGTGAATCCATTTTAATTTCATTTAGCATACATTTATTTCTAAAACCATTTAGAATGCTCCTTTCTGTCTCCATGGCCAATTCCCACACCTTCACTATAGTTCATATTCTTAAGTTAAAAGTCCCAATATTTTTAGCAGGTTTCATATAATCTAGTTTAGACCCAGTAATCTTATTGTTGCTTTCATTGGAATGCACTAGTTCATGTATTTTGAATCTAGGTTTCATGAATAAGATTAAGGCAGTCTTTCCAGCCTGTTATAGGATAAGCAGATTTTTGTATGAGGATAAGTTCTTTTGTTTGTTTGTTTCCCATTTGAGGAGAGGACTTACAGCTTTCATCACATGTATCAGAGTATCTCTGACACTTAATGATTAGAATTATCCTCAGAAAGAGACACAACCTTCCACATATCCTACATCTAAATTAGCTTCAGCATGTTCTCTGAGGACTCTTCTTTCAGGAATAATTTTTGACTATGGTTTTAGGAGCCTGCCCCATAGAAAGCATTCTTGTACTGTCTTCCTGAAAGTGAATTTGTTATCTAAGACTTGTTGTACTCTTAGAAAGGAAAATATAATTATTTTTCTGTCTTACTTTTTTTTCCTGATAATTTATAAGCACTCTATTGAAAGATGCTATTTCTCTTTCAAGATAAAACTATTCTTTTCAGACAGCACACTGGTTTCCAAGGCAACTCAAGTAACTTACTTGTACAAAGTTGTTCTTCCTTCTCAATGGGGGAGAAAGTTTCTAAGCAGTTGCTATCATCACACCTAGAGAAAATGGAATGTAAAATAATGCCACATTTCACTGTATGTCTACCTGTGTTGAACGTCTCAGTAGGACCATTTGGAAAAATAAAAGAATCATTGCCAAATTTGCACAAAAAATTAATGATCCACACAGAGTTAGAAAATACTGCTACACCTTTCCCTTCTTAATGATAACAAGTCTGAGCACAATGTAGCTCTTAACGTGGAAGGATATTTCCATGCAAAGCAAAATAAAGTGTAGTTTGAGTGGTTCTGAGCTACCATTATTTGAGAGGAGGGACAACCAACCAACAGTAGCAACAACAAATATAAGGAAAAATAAATCTTTGCAGGATAGTCAGGCCAATTTCTGCATATTTGGGGCTTCATTCTTTGTTTTATCACACTTCCATTTTAAAATGCAATGTTCTTGGGAGATATAACATCTGATCATCATTAACAGTTGAAATAAATCTTAAATTTGTTGTAATTTACTGATATCTTTTGTATCTACCTCCACTCTCAACCTGTAAATCATCCAGAATTGTGCAGGAAAGATTTCCTTCCTCACTTATCACTAGGTTCATGGCTGAAACACCTATAAAAACAACAACAACAACACAAATAATGAGAGGATGTATACATTTATTTAGTATAGATTGTATGTGGCAGTACCTATCAATGATGTTATAATTCAAATGAAAAGTTCATTAAGTCTAAATTTACATTGGAAAAAGGAGGAATTAAGTGAAACATAATGAATTACTTTTTGTTACAAATCACTTGGCATGTGTACACATTTGTTCATAAAACTTATCACATTTGATCAAATATATTACTTTTCCTGAGTCTCTTGTCTTGTCTCCCCTACCCTTTGTTTACTAATCCTACTTCACCTCATTCAGCTAACATACCGCTTTGGCACAAAGTAGGTGTTTAAGTCATTTTTAAAGTTGAATATCATACATAGGTTTTGATTTTTAAAATTGGGAAAATGTGTCACTTGAGGCTAATGATGTCTTGATTAAAAGATATTAATTATATTCTAGAACAGGGGTTCTCAACCTGTGGGTCGGGATCCCTTTGTAACAATGAAAAGGCATGGCAGCATTAGGAAGGTTGAGAACCACTGTTCTACAACTAAATTATTTTGAAGACAATAAACTAATTATGGGTATTAGTGATTTTCCAAGGTTTCCGTAGATCGAAGGAAAAGAGAGAATGAGAAATGACTGCTAATGGATACAGAGATATGTTTTAAGGCAAGTGACAAACTTATTCTAAGATCAGATGATGAAGATTGCTCAGCCCTGTGAAAATACTAAATCCATTGAAATGTACCCTTTCATTGGTTGAACATTAATTATTGTAGGTGAGTTGCATTTCCATAAAGCTATTATAAAAATATATCCCAAGACAAGTTAGAGAAAAAGATCATGTTTATTTTCACTCAACTCCAGGAAATTGATATTATTAGTCTTTTTTTATATTTAGGAGACAGGCTTTTAAAGGTTATTTATTCAAGATGCCGTGACTGAGATTCAAAATAATGAGTCGACTCTATGTTGCCTAAGACTCTTTCAAAATGATTGTAAAAGGATTATTTTCTGAATGAAAAAAACGTTAGGTAACTGAGAAGGAGTGGGGTTAAGAAATGACTATCAGTTACTAATGTTCTCACTTTCATTGCTGAATACTGTAATTAAGAAAGGAAATTAATCAAATATTTGTCCCATAATAATGTTAATAGTACTACTACTAACAAGAATGATTATAGATTCTTACTGTGTGTTGGGCATTACACTAATACACGTTTGAAGTACCTAGAAAGTCTATGCTATTCTATCTTCATCAAGAATGAGTATTTTTGGCCAGGTGCGGTGGCTCACACCTGTAATCCTAGCACTTGGAAGCTGAGGTGAGTGGATTGCCTGAGCTCAGAGGTTTGAGACCAGTCTAAGCCAGCGTGAGACCCTGTCTTTAAAAACTAGCCAGGCATTGTGGTGGGTGCCTGTAATCCCAGTTTAGGGAGGCGTAGGCAAGAGGGTCACTTGAACCCAAGATTTGGAGGGTGCTATGAGCTAAAATGCCATGGCACTCTACCAAAGGTGACCAAGACAGACTCTGTCTCAAAAAAAAAAAAAAGAATGAGTATTGCTTACATAGAATAATGTTTAATGCAAACCTAAGTTGCTTTAACAATCATGAAAAAGAAATTACAGAAATTACAGAACTCAAAGAACACTTACAACATTTATAGAATTTTTAGTCATCAAAGAAATTTCAAACAGACTCAAAAATAAATAAGTAAATCCTGTGATAATAAACTTTGGAGAATAGAGTCATTGTTAGATTTTCTAGAGATGTAGCTTAGTGATTCCCATGAGACCAGTTTCCCTTTTTCCATTTCTGGGCTTGGCTTTTTGTGTGGTAAAACTTGATTCTAAGATAGGATATGTCCCCGTGGTTGCAAGCTGTTGACCAACTACAGTAATAATTGATTCTTTTACATTCCATGTTAGTGAAAAAGAGCAAACAGCTTTCTGAGTAAAAATCTAGAGATTCACAATAATGACGAGTTTGTTCCTACAGCCATCATTTTGAGCAGAATAATGTGGTGTGTAAAGTTTAGTTTATGCTGGTTCATAAGCATAACTCCTCAAGATGGGGAGAACTACAGGTAGGAAGATATAAAGCTGTAATCCAAAATTGGAGGTGTTACTTTTCATTTAAAAAGTTAATCTTCAGGGAATTTAGATTCAGAATACCACAACTGTGTATTGGTGGAAGAAAAACTTTAATATAGAACTTTGCACCTCCAGATTTGTCTTCCTCCTCTTCCTATAGGTTTATTACATAAAGGGTGAAGTGGAAGACATTATTCTTAGTAAAGCAGCACAAGAATGGAGAAGCATGAATCCTAGGTACTCAATTTTGATATGAGGACAATTAATGACAGTTAAGGTTATGGGGGGGAGCAGAAAGAGGGACGGAGGGAGGGGGTGGGGCCTTGGTGTGTGTCACACTTTATGGGGCAAGACATGATTGCAAGAGGGACTTTACTTAACAATTGCAATCAGTGTAAGCTGGCTTATTGTACCCTTGATGAATCCCCAACAATTAAAAAAAAAAAAAAAAAGGGTGAAGTATGGATTCTGGTAGATATGATCGTGATGAGTCCAGAGGCAAACATCTGGACTTTCTTTCTACTAAAGTTAGTAGAACATAGCAATTAAAAGAAAGGTTCTTGGAGTGAGAACAAGTGGAGTTTCAAAAACAGCTTTGCCATGTACTGCTTTGGGACCTCCGAAATATGACTTAGCCCCTCTCAACTAAGTCATATGCTTAAACTAAGTTATATGCTTAGCATAATTCCTAGAATTTGGAAAGTGCTTAGTAAATTTTTCCTTTTATTAATGATATTGCCTCAATTCTCTCATTTACAGATAAAATAATTAGTAAATCTAAATATTTTTGGAGTTTAAAGACTAGTGTACATGTAAACCTAGTTGTCCTAGTCAATTTGATCACATTAATCAAAAGTGTACATACACTTATAACCTGTTGCCTAGTCAATATGCCTGTGTCTCTGCGTGTGTGTGCTAAAAGATGTGTACACATTTTAAAAAAGGAAAAACTGTATTAAAATTGTCATAATATATACTGATAATGTTTGTTATCTTGTACATTGTATGTTGTATCCCTTGTAATTGCAAAAACCAATTGTGACTTGAGTATTATGATTTTAATACAGTAATGTTTCCTTTCTTTCTTTTTTTTTTTTTTTTGAGACAGAGTCTAACTTTGTCACCCTTGGTAGAGTGCCATGGCATCACAGTTCACAGCAACCTCCAGCTCTTGGGCTTAGGTGATTCTCTTGCCTCACCCTCCCAAGTAGCTGGGACCACAGGCATCTGCCCACAATACCTGGCTTTTTTTTTTTTTTCCTGCAGTTTGGCCGGTGCCAGGTTTGAACCTGCCACCCTCAGTATATGGAGCCAGCGCCCTACTCACTGCGCTACAGGTGCCACCCATAATGTTTCCGTTCTTAAAATGGGTATAAACATTGTATTTGTGTATACTGTATACTGCATGTGTATGAGGTCTGACAATTAACTCTGCAAACTCATCCCAGAAAATGAGCTATGTAACTAACCCATTGTTGAATATCCCTGTAGTCACTTTCAGAGTATGCCCCTTGGGAAGCTATGCACCAATGCCAGCACCTACTCCATTCTGCAAAGCCATTTTGGAACTCTTTCTCTGGAATAGCTATCAGAGCTGTCATGATATTATTCTTGGTGCCCTGAATGTCATCAAAATGCCTTCCTTTCAATATTTCCTTTATCTTGGCTAAAATCTCCCTCATAGACAGACAGTCCCATGGAGCTGGTACATTGTCGTGATACCAGAGCCATGAGTTTCTGGCAAAAAGTTCAGATTGTTTTTGTCTAACTTGTTCACACAGCCTTTTCCACACTTGCAAATAGTAAACTGGCTTTACGTGTCCAGTTGGTACAAATTCATAGTGAATAATCCACCTGATATCAAAAAAGGTTAGCAACATCATTTTTATTCTTGACGTGGACTAACAAAAGTTTCTTGGTGGTGGAAATTGGCTGACTTCCATGGTGCACTCTGATGCTTTGTTTTAGGGTAGTCCTGATATACTCATGTCTTGGTGCCAGTGATAACACAAGCACAAAACATTGTCTTGCAAACTACTGCTCTCCTTTGTTTCTGTTGGTTGATGAGCTCCTTCCAGGACTATTTTTGAGCACATCTTTCTCATGTCAACACTTTCAGTTCAGATTTTCCCAACTGTTTCACTATCAATGTTTACTTGGTCTGTTGTGCTTCTCACAGTCAACTGAGAATTTTGAAGCACAATTCTTTGAATTTTTGAAATGTTTTCATCATTTCTGCTTGTTACTGGCCACCATGACTTATCTTCATCAGTGACAATTTCTCTCCCCTCAGAGAAATGTTTAATCCATTTGCACCCTGCCTTATCCACATAAACTTGATCTAACAAGTCCTTGATTTACTTCCACTATTGCCATGTCTAACAAGAAATGTCATGTTTGTTCATTGCTCTAATTCAAGCTCCAAAAGTATTATGACAGTACATAAAAACACACAAAAACAATAATGAATGTCACTCAGCAAGACACTGCCACATGTCAACGCAGCTGTAAGATACTGGCATACCAAAGTTATAAGGTTCTTCAAACCTTACCACGCTGTCATACAGTGTGGCCAGCGCAAGGACACAGTGAAAAGTTGGTGAAGTTAATTGTCAGACCTCATAACTTTCCTTTTTAGTTTTCCCTTCCATTTTTCCTCACAAATTCTCATGCACATTCATTTGTTCCGTTTTCTCTTCAGATATCCTCACGAAACTATACCTAAAGCTAAACACAGCCTCTAGCTCACAGGATAGTTGAGCAATCTCATGAGGTTGGCCATTTGTGTAACCACCTCCTCAGAGAGGCAAATTAGACATATTTCTTGTTAAAGTCCATAGTGACTCTCTTAATATTCTATCAGCCATGACAACCAGACTGAAATAAGATATTCTAAGAGGAAACTGCTAGAGAGTTGTTTTTTTTATTTTTTTCCAGAAACACTGTGACATCTGCCAAATGTCCTAATCCATTTAGTAACATACATATAACAATACTTTTTCCATAAAATGGCAAACCTATTTGAAAGAAGAAATGTGATAGAATATGCTTATAAAGTATTGTTGTTGGCAAAGCACTATGCTGTCTGCCGAGAAGGGCAGAATGAAAGAAGCTACTCTCCCACCTTAACACATGTGACGGTACAGTGAGAAAGCTGGAGCTTGTCTGTCAACATGATGGGTAACATGATGACATTGGAAAGTTGTTTGGAATTTTAGAAATTCAGAAAGGCTTCACAGGAATGGTATTGTTTTTGCTAGACTTTGTAGACTGAATAGGATTTCAGTTAGTGGAGAAGTGTAGAATGTGACAGCATAGCAAAAATATAATCACAGAGCTTAAGAAATGCTCATATTCATTAGAAAATGAGGTGGCAGCTGTGATAAGAATTTGGTAGGAGGTAGATTGAGGCCAGGCGGAGGTGAACAGGTGCTGCCAATGACATGAATTCCAGTCTTAAAAGCTGTTTCCCAGGAATGCCAGACATAGATAACAGCTGAGTAATTTAACTTGACTTCAAAAAGCCTTTTGAAGCATTAGCGGGCAACCCAATTAAGTGGCAGAGTATAAATTATAAACCGTAGTCTTTCTTCTTTTTCTTCAAGAGCATACGATTAATAAAAGAGTATCTTTCCATCAAAGGAAGGAGGAAGGATTTCTTTTGTGGGCCACGAGTAATCCCTTGCATTTTCATCTTAGGGTAAGAGAAGACTCTTGAGAACAAAAGCTTAGCTTTGCAACCCTGAGGGATGTATCTAGTACAATGTTCACTTGTATGATGGTCTAGGTTAATAGCTATTCTTAAATTTTGCCATATTTTTCCTTTTGACAACCTTTAAATAAGTGTTGGGTTTAACATATACATGTATATTTCTCTGAAGATGCTTCTATCACTCTATCTCTTCTTTCTTTCTCCCACCAAGTTTCGACGTTGATCTCACTTCTGATCAGACGCTGCCACAGTTGACCTACCTTGGCTACTGATGTTTAAGTTTACACTACATGTAAATATCACTCTCGTGGAGACTTAAAATGCTTCTGTTATTCTTAGGTGTCCTGTGAAACATGGTCTCGTGGCTTTTAATTCTCATGTTGTTTGTCAAGAAACATGAGACAAGTTCATAAGAGTGAAAAGTTCCAGGAAATTTGATGTTTTCTTAACTAGAAGTTCTTTCTACATATATACTCAGTGAGAGGGAAGGCGATTTCTGTCTAATTAATATGCATCAGGAATTGCCAAACTCTCTTGGCAATGAATCAGCTAGATATTCTTTTTAAATATAAATTGGGTTCCATTTTTTTTTAATATTACAACAATTCAGTTGTGGGAACCCAGGTGAATATCAGTGCAAATAAGAACTTCAGAAGACTCTTTCAATAGTGGCACTATCCTTTGAGAAATACATACATAGAATCTAAATTTTCTTGTTCAAATGCATGGCCAGAATCCTCATACTTCTCATGAATCCTTGCCCAGACAGTTTTTGAGCAAAGCATTTCTCATGCATCCCTTCTACACCTATGAGGACATTGACGAACACAATAATTTGTTACCCCCAAATATGGCCCTTTGATATAAATATGTTTGAGATTAAGGCAACTATGAAGCAGCAAACAGAAGAGCCTTTTCATCCATCCTTCCCTGCCCTGTTTCTGCCTAAAGACAGGGTATGAGTTTTTTTTTTTAGAGACAGAGTCTCATTTTGTTGCCCTGGTAGAGTGCCTTGCCATCACAGCTCACAGCAACCTCCACCTCTTGGACTGAGCCGATTCTCTTGCCTCAGCCTCCTGAGTAGCTGAGACTACAGGTGCCCACCACAACGCCAGGCTATTTTTTGTTGCAGTTTGGATGGGTCCGGGTTCCAACCCGCCACCCTCAGTATATGGGGCCAGCGGACCTACTCACTGAGCCACAGGCACTGCCAGATATGAATTCTTCTTTGAGTTACTTTTCATTGATGTTTTTCCTGTGTGATGAATTATTAGTAAACTCACTTATTTTTCTCTTGTTAAGCTGTCTTTTGTTACGGGGTGTCTGTCTCAACTATAACTATTTGAGGGTTAAAGAGATATTATATTTTGTCCTTGAACTATCAGCATAATAGTAACTATCATCATAATAATAACATATTACTATTGTTATTTTTGAGGCAGAGATTTGTCACCCTTCGTAGAGTGGCATGGTGTCAAAGCTCATGCAACCTCAAACTCTTTGCCTCCAGGGGTCCTCTTGTCTCAGCCTCTCATGTAGCTGGGACTACAGGCACCCACCATAATGCCCAGCTATCTTTAGAGACAGGATCTTGCTATTGCTCAGGCTCATCTTGGTCTCCTGAGCTCAGCAATCCACTGGCCTCGGCTTCCCAGAGTGCTGGAAATACAGGCAATCATCATAATTTAAACAATACAAAATAATCTGCAGTGGAATACTACAAAGGCTGTGACATGATGAGCATCTACTTTGGACCTAAATGTAGTAATTTTAAAAAATAAATTAAAATTCTAGGGCTGGGTGCGGTGGCTCATGCCTGTAATCCTAGCACTCTAGGAGGACGAGGTGGGTGGATTGCCTGAGCTCACAGGTTTGAGATCAGCCTGAGTAAGAGTGAGACCACATCTCTAAAATCCTGGGTGCTGTGCTGGGCACCTGTAGTCCCAGCTACTTGGGAGGCTGAGGCAAGAGTATTGCTTGAGCCCAAGAGTTTGAGATTGCTGTGAGCTGCAACTCTACCGAGGGAGACAAAGTAAGACTCTGTCCCCGCTCCCCCCACATATATATTACATGTAAATATCACGCTCGAGGAGACTTAAAATGCTTCTGTTATTCTTAGGTGTCCTGTGAAACATGGTCTCATGGATTTTAATTCTCATGTTGTTTGTCAAGAAACATGAGACAAGTTCATAGAGGTGAAAAGTTCCAGGAAATTTGATGTTTTCTTAACATCAAACTGAATATATATATATATATATTTATATCAGTTATATATTCATAACTGATAAGCTTTAGCACAACTAGCTACAGGGAGTTCCAAGCCTCCTTGAAACCTTTCTGCCACCAACTATCCATATGCGAGGACTCAACTCAGACAGTCCTTACCAAACACAGGTGCTTAGCCATTAATGATGGTGACTACTCCATTAAAGCTTCCTCCCAATTATAATGAGGATTAATAAGCAGAAAAATAAGGAGAATTATAGAAATAGAGCAGGTAGTCATATAAGATTTTTCTCATATAATAAATATGATTGGCCATGTGTCTCCAAAGATACACAGATCCAATATCTTTGGTATCTTTGGAACTTACTAGCTTCAAAAATGGGAGAAATTTTTCCAATCTACGACAAGGTTTTCCTTCAAGTGTTTTGAGAGCCAGTTGGGCTATTTGAAAAGATATAAAATCATAAAAAAAAACCTCTGTGCTTCACATATACTGACAAATCTAATGAGAGGACACTTTATCCGGGAAGACATAATATTTATGTTGAATAGGGGCAAATAAATTAGGCACAGGCTTTTAAACATAACATTACAGGCATATATCATTTACTTGTGTTTAGCTATATTGAGATTTGCAGGTAGTGTGTTTTTTTACAAATTACAGGTTTTTCATAACCCTACACCAAGCAATTTCATCTATGCTTTTTTGTTGTTGTTGTTGTTGTTGTTGTTGAACACACACAGGTTAACCTCATGTCTCTATAATACAGTTCGGTAAGGTTCACAATATAATCGCAAACATTTTTACTATTATTAAATTTGTAATGTTCATCTGTAATCAGTGATCATCAATATTATTAATGTAATTTGTTTTAGAAACCCTTGAATTACACCCATAGAAAACTGTGAAATTAATTAATAAATGTCTGTGTTCTGTCTTCTCTGTAGAACTGCCATTTCCCTATTTTGCTCTCTCTTATCAGACCTCCGTATTTATTGAGACACAACAATATCAAAGTTAGGTCAATTATTACAATAACCATGCATCAGCTTAAAAAATGTTCAGGTGCAAGGGAAACTTGACTGTCTCTCACTTTAAATAAAAAACTAGAAGTAATGAAGATTAGTGAGAGAGTCATGTCAAAAGTTGAGGCATGCTGAAAGCTAGACCTCTTCTCGCAAACAGCCACGTTATGAATGCAAAGCAAAAGTTACTGAAGGAAAGTAAAAGTGCTATTCTGGTGAACACATGAATAAGAAAGTGAAACAGACTTATTGCTGATGAGGAGAAAGTCTCTGTGGTCTAGATAGAAAGATCAAACCAGCCATACCATTCACTTAAATCAAAGCTCAGCCTATTTCAAAATCCTAACTCTTTTCAGTTCTATGAAGGTTGGCAGAGATAAGGGAATTGCAAAAGAAAAGTTTGAGCTGGAAGAAAAGAATTCATGAGGCTTGAGGAAAGAAGCCCTCTCTATAATCTAAAATTGTAAGGTGAAGGAGTATACTCCAATGTTGAAGCTATAGCAAGTTATCTGGAAAATGCAGCTATGACCACTAATAAAAGTGACTGTTCTAAATAACAGATTTGCAATGTAGATGCAGTAGCTTTACATTGGAAGAAGATACCATCTAGGCCTTTCATAGCTAGAGATAAGAAGTCAACACCTACCTGACCCCAAACAGTAAACTGACTATTTATTAGGGGCTCACAGCTAGTGACTAAGTTGAAGGCAATGCTTATTTAACATTTTTAAAGTCCTGAGGTCCTTAAGTATTATGCTGAACATACCCTGCCTATGCAATATAAATGGAACAACAAAGCCTGGATGACACCATATTTATTTATAGGATGTTTTACTGAGTATTTTAAGGCCACTGTTGAGACCGATTGCTCAGAACAAAAGATTTTTTTTTTAATATTACTGCTTGATGACAAGGAACCTAATAACCTAAGAGTTTTGATGAAGATGTATAAGAAGATTAATGTTTCCATGCCATCTGACACAATATCCACACTGTAATCTATAGTGTGGAGCAGCAAATTTGACTTTCAAGTCGTATTATTTAAGAAATGCATTTTGTAAGGATATGATCACCATCAATATTTATTCCTCTGATGTATCTGGGAAAGGAAAATTGAAAACCTTTTGGAAATGGGCGGTGCCTGTGTCTCAAAGGGGTAGGGCGCCAACCCCACATGCCGGAGGTGGTGGAATCAAACCCAGCCCCAGCCAAGAAAGAGGGACGGAGGGAGGAGGGTGGGGCCTTGGTGTGTGTCACACTTTATTGGGGGCAAGACATGATTGCAAGAGGGACTTTACTTACCAATTGCAATCAGCGTAACCTGGCTTATTGTACCCTCAATGAATCCCCAACAATAAAAAAAAAAAAAAAGTAAAAAAGGAAAGAAAACCTTTTGGAAAGAATTCATCATTCTAGATGTCATTAAGTCCATTTTTGATTCAGGGAAGTATACCAAAATTAGCAACATTGACAGGAGTTTTGAAGACATTGATTCCAACCCTCATGGATAACTTCGAAGGTTTTAATACTTCAGTAAAGAATGTAACTTCAAATATGGTGGAATTAGCAGGAAACTACAATTATAAATGGATCCTGAAGATGAAGCTCAGTTGCTACCATTGCATAATAAAACTTAAAGCCCATGAGGAGATGTTTCTTAGCACAGAAGGTGATTTCTTGATATCTAATCTATTGCTGGTGACTATTCAGTGAACATTGTTGAAATCACAATATCGGATTTAGAATATGACTTAAACCTAGTTGACATCAACCCAGTAGGGTCTGAGAGGATTGGGTCCAATTTTGAAAAGAGCTCTACTCTGGGTACAATGCTATCAAATAGCATGCTACAAAGAAATCTTTCATGAACAAACAAGTCAATCTGTGCAGTAAATGTAATTGTTATATTAGTTTAAGAAATTGCCACTGCTACACCAAACTTTGTTAACCATCACCCTGAAAAGTCAGCAGCCACCATCATCAGGGAAACACCCTCCACTGAGAAAAAGGGGAGCATGAGTGGATGGATCAGGTGATTGTTAGTATTTTAGAGAAAGAACATATTTTTAAATAAAATTATATATATATGTGTGTGTGTGTAATGCTATTGTATATTTAATAGACTATAATATGGTATAAACACAACCCAGGAAACAAAAATGTCTATGGTTCACTTTATTGTTATATTCATTTTATCATGGTGGTCTGAAACTGAACCTTCAATATCTTTAAGTATCCCTGTTCCACTAATCTGCTATACGAAGTTTTCAATAAACAGTCCATCTGTCTGTTTTGTTTGATCTATGCATTGCCCCTCACCTGCTTTTCCCCTAAATAATCTGACACATTTACATCTTTTCCCTAACCCATGGACAAGACTGTATATCATTATCAAAGACGGCTGTTTGTTCTGACTACCGTTGCCGCATAGTGTTTTGTTTTGTTTTATTTTATTCTTTTTTCCCTTCTCTTGCTTTCCAAAACAAACTTCACATTCTAAATAACATCTTAGTTCCTGAGCCACTTTTGTATATATTGCAAACTTTTAAAAATTTCACTCTGTTTTTTTTCCCACTGAATGCTCAATTTCAATTTTCAGTACTATTAGCCTGAGTTAAAGCTTTTGATTCCACTTGCTCAAAACAGAGGTAAAATAATAATTGGGTTATAGTTGGACTACTGGATTATCCGTCCATGTATGTGTGTGTGTGAGAGAGAGAAGAATTATTGCAACTTTCTTTTTTTTGTGTGTGTGTGGGTTTTGGCCAGGGCTGGGTTTGAACCCACCACCTCCGGCATATGGGACCGGCGCCCTACTCCTTGAGCCACAGGCGCCGCCTAGAATTATTGCAACTTTCAAGGCACAACCTAAATTTTATGAGAAACCTTTTTGGCCTCCTAGGAAAGCCAATTTCCCCCTTCTGAGTTCCAGTAAAATCTATCTGATGTCAGTAATTAGCATTTAGACTCGCAGGGGTCCTCAAACTTTTTAAACAGGGGGCCAGTTCACTGTCCCTCAGACCATTGGAGGGCCGGACTATAGTTTAAAAAAAATATGAACGAATTCCTATGCACACTGCATATACCTTATTTTGAAGTAAAAAAAAACAAACTGGGAACAAATCCAATCACATCGCCACATGTGGCCCGTGGGCTGTAGTTTGAAGACCCCTGATCTAGACCTCCAGGTCATACATTTTATGCCAGGATTTGAGCAGTTGTGTCCAACCTGCAGCTTGTGGGCCACATGCAGATTCTTTGAGGCCTGTTTTGCTTATCTGTGATATCAGACATCATGAAAATTATGCATGAACCTCTTTTTTTCTCATCAGATTTCACTGGTGTTTGTGTATTTAAATGTGTGGCCCATTGACAACTCTTATTCTAATGTGCACGGGGTGGGGTTAGACACCCCTTTTCCAATAATAGTAGCTGCAATGTAATTTTGGTATTGTTTTTCTGTCCACCCTCCTGACTTTCCATGGGCCCTGCCTGTTTTCTAAACCCAATCTTCTAGGGATTCTGCACACATTGAAATCTATGAGCACACCAGTTCCTAAACACACACGCACACACACACCTTTCTGTAAGATAGTTAGCATTATTTCTGTTATTTATAACAAGAAACTTATTTATTAAGGGTGTAATTCCCTGGTTTTGAAGTAACGACTTGAGTGAAAAAAGTTGCAGTGAGTTCTCTCTAAAACAGATTATATTTTCTGTTTTTCGATGCCGCTGGCTCAAAAATTACCCAAGAAAGTTGGTTTATTTTTGGGTCTGTAAAAAACTTTTAGTTACACAAAAATCTTAAAGGGATTACTCTTAGCTAAATATTTTATGGGAAACACAGATTCATTTGACTTGTAAGAAATTCAATAGCTAACGTTCTCTATTGATGTTCCAGATCATAATCTAAATGCACAGGAAACAAGGGGAAAATAAATTGTCATGGGATAAATGTCTATTTAGTAAACTGTTTCTTCTGGTATAATATTTACATTGCTTCCGTATTTTATATTATCATAAAATACTGAATGATAAACTTTGTTTTCTTGGTAGTTCTTTTTTTGCCCATAATAAGTTTGGGTTCATTCTTAAGAACTGGTCATTCTAAAGTACTTAAGTGCAATGTATACCTTCAAATATTTAAATATATTATAAAATTATTTTTCAGAAGGGCTAACAAATCTATAATATTTTTATTTTTGCTTAAAAGACCCCATTGGTTATGGCTTCACTTTTCCTCTACTTTCCCTTTAAAATTTGCTTAAATCAAATTTGATATAAAAATTACATCTCTATAGAGGTCCTTCACCTCTTTTGTTAGGTATATTTCTAAGTATATCATTTTCTTTGGGGCTATGGTGAAGGTAGTTGTGTCTTTAATTAACCTCTCATCTTGGCTGTTGTTGGCATATACAAAAGCAACTGACTTCCGGACATTGATTTTATATCCTGAAATATTACTGTATTTTTTAATGACTTCCAAGAGTCTTGTGGTTGAGTCTTTAGGGTTCTCTAAGTATAAGATCATAATATAAGTATAAGATCATATCATCAGCAAAGAGGGAGAGTTTGACTTCCTCTGCTCCTATTTGGATGCCCTTTATTTTTTTGCCTTGTCTAATTGTATTGGCTAGAACTTCCAGGACTATGTTGAATAGTAATGGTGACAGAGGACAACCTTGACTGGTTCCAATTCTAAGAGGGGATTAGCTGTGGGGTTAGCTGAAGTCACAGATAACTTCAATCAGTTTCAATCAGTTTCAGAAATGTGCCACCTAGAGGATCACATAGTCTTTGGTTTTACTTCTGTTGATATGATAAATGTTTATAGACTTGTGTATATTAAACCAGCCTTGCATCCCTGGGATGAAACCTACTTGATCATGTTGTATGACTTTTTTGATGATAAGCTGTAATCTAAGATTTTATTGAGAATTTTTGCATCTATATTCGTTAGTGAAATTGGTCTGAAATTCTCCTTTTCAGATGGGTCTTTTCCTGGTTTTGGTATCAGGGTGATGTTTGCTACCTAGAACGTGTTGGGGAAGATTCCTTCTTCCTCAATCTTTTGGAATAATTTCTGCACTATAGGAATAAGCTCTTCTTTGAAGGTTTGATAAAATTCTGACGTGAAGCCATCCAGACCAGGGCATTTTTTTTTTTTTGGGAGATTTTTTATTGTTTCTTTGATCTCAGTGTTTGAATTTGGTCTGTTCAGGAGCTCTATTTCTTCCTGGCTAAGTCTAGGGAGAGGGTGTTATTCCAAATATTGATCCATTCCCTTCACATTGTCAAATTTCTGGGCATAGAGTTTCTGGTAGTATTTAGAAACTACTGTGGCATCCATTGTTATTTCCCCTTTATTAATTCTGATTGAGGTTACTAGAGATTTTACCTTTTTTATTTCTAGTTAGACTGGCCAAAAGTTTATCTATTTTATTTATTTTTTCAAAAAAACCAACTGCTTGTTTCATGAATTTTCTGAATGATTCTTTTGTTTTCAATTTCATTAATCTCTGATTTAATTTTGGATATTTCTTTTCTTCTGCTTGGTTTAGGCTTAGATTGTTCTTCTTTTCCAATTCCATGAGATAGCTTGTGAGTTTGTTGATATGCTCTCTTTCTGTTTTTCGAATGTAGGCATCTAAAGCAATAAATTTTCCTCTCAAAACTGCTTTTGCAGTATCCCACAGGTTTTGGTAGCTTTTATCTTCATTGTTGTTATACTTAAGGAAGTTAATGATTTCCCTTTTTATTTCTTCCTGCACCCAACTGTCATTCAGCATAAGGTTGTTTAACTTCCACGCCTTTGTGTGAGGTTGAACATTTTTTTTTTGGAGTTGAGTTCCACTTTTAGCGCCTTGTGATGTGAGAAGATGCAAGGTAGAATTTCAATTCTTTTGATTCTGTTGAGGTTTGTTTTGTGTCCTAGGATATAATCAATTTTGGAGAATGTTCCATGGGACCATGAGAAGAATGTATATTCTTTACCTTTGGGATGGAGTGTTCTATATATGTCTATCAAGCACAATTGTTTTAGGGTATCGTTTAAATCTCTAATATCTTTGTTTAATTTCTGTTTAGGGGATCTGTCCAGCTCTGAGAGAGGGGTGTTAAAGTCCCCTGTTATCATGGTGTTATAGGATATCATATTGCTCAGACTAAGCAAGGTCTCTTTCAAGAATCTGGGAGCATTTAAATTTGGTGCATAAATATTTAAAATTGAAATGTCTTCTTGTTGCATTTTTTCCTTGACCAAAATGAAGTGACTATCATTGTGTTTTTTGACTTTGGTTGCTTTAAATCCACATGTATCTGAAAATAAGATTGCAATCTCTCTTTTCTTCTGAATTCCATTTGCCTGAAAAATTTACTGCCAACCCTTAACTCTGAGTTTTAATTTGTGTTTTGATGTGAGATGTGTTTCCTGCAGACAGCAAATAGATGGCTTGTGTTTTTTTAATCCAATCAGCCAATCTATGCCTCTTCAGTGGGGAATTCAAGCCACTGATATTTATTGAGATAATTGATAAGTGTGGTAGCATTCTATTCAGCTTATTTTGTGAAAGTCCAGTGCTTAGTTTTGTCTTTTTCATCATTGTGGAAACTAGGTTCTGTCCTTTAATTTCTGGATGTTTACTTTGCTGAAGGTCCATTGTGATGGTCAGTGTGTACAACAGGTTGAAGTATTTCCTATAAAGCTGGTCTTGTTGTGGCAAATTTCCTCAATGTTTGCATATCAAAAAATGATTTGATTTCTCCGTGAATTTTAAAGCTTAACTTAGTGGGATGTAGAATTCTGGCCTGAAATTGTTCTGTTTGAGGAAATTAAAAATAGATGACCATTGTCTTCTGGCTTGAAAAGTTTCATTAGAGAAGTCCGTGGTCACCCTGATAGATTTGCCCCTGTGAGTCAGTTGGTGCTTACTCCTGGCAGCTTGCAATAAAGAAAATTATGAAACCTTAAGAAAGGAAATAGCAGAGGACTTTAACAAATGGAAGAACATATGCTCATAGCTGGGAAGAATCAACATTGTTAAAATGTCTATACTTTCCAGATTAATTTATCGATTCAACACCATCCCTATTAAAATACCAACATCCTATTTTCAAGACTTGGAAGAAATGATTCTGCATTTTGTATAGAACCAGAAAAAAAACCTATATAGCTAAGGCAGTTCTTAGTAATAAAAATAAAGCCAGGGGTATCACCATACCAGATTTTAGGATGTACTATATGGCCAGTGTTCAAAACAGCATGATACTGACACAGAAATAGAGACATAGACATTTGGAATCAAACAGAAAACCAGCAACATACAGCTACCTAATCTTCAATAAACCTAACAAGAACATCCACTTGGGGAAAGACTCCCTATTCAATAAATGGTGCTGAGAGAACTGGATATCCACATGTAAAAGACTGAAACTGGACACACACCTTTCTCCACTCACAAAAATTGATTCAAGATGGATAAAGGACTTAAATTTAAGGCATGAAACAATAAAAATCCTCAATGAAAAAATAGGAAAAACACTGGAAGATATTGGCCTGGGGAAATACTTTTTGAAGAAGACTGCCATGGCAATAGCAACAACAGCAACAATAAATAAATGGGATTTAATTAAATTAAAAAGCTTATGTACAGCCAAGGAGACAACAACCAAAGCAAATAGACAACCAATTCAATGGGAAAAGATATTTGCATATTTTGAATCAGACAAATGCTTAATAACTAGGAACTATACAGAACTTCAATTAATCCACAAGAAAAAAAACAACAATCCCACATATCAGTGGGGAAGAGAGATGAACAGAACCTTCTCTAAAGAAGACAGACGAATGGCCAGCAAACACATGAAAAAATGCACATCATCCCTAATTATTAGAGAAATGCAAATTAAAACCACCCTGAGATATCATCTAACCCCAGCGAGAATGGCCTATATCACAAAATCTCAAAACTTCAGATGCTGGCGCGGATGTGGGGAGAAAGGAACACTTTTACACTGCTGGTGGGACTACAAACTAATACAACCTTTTTGGAAGGAAGTATGGAGAAACCTCAAAGAACTCAACCTACACCTCCCATTTGATCCTGCAATCCCATTACTGGGCATCTATCCAGAAGGAAAAAATACCTTTTATTATAAAGACACTTGTACTAGACTGTTTATCACAGCTCAATTTATAATTGCTAAAATGTGGAAACAGCATAAATGCCCCTCAACCCAGGAATGGATTGGCAAGCTGTGGTATATGCATACCTTGGGATACTATTCAGCCATTAAAAGAGATGGATATTTTATATTTTTTGTATTAACCTGGATGGAAGTGGAACACATTATCCTTAGTGAAGCATCACAGGAATGGAGAAGCATGAATCCTATATATTCAACTTTGATATGAGGACAATTAATGACAATAATGACATGGTGGGCCCTGGGGGAAGGGGTGAGAAGACAGAGAAGGAGGGGGGGGTGAGGGTAAGGAAAAGAAAAAAAAGAAGAAAGAAAATAGTGATTAATTCCCAAATAAATTGGATTCAATTTTGACTAAAGTACATTACTTACACATTAATTTTTACTTCAACTTGTTAATATGTTGTTTAGGATACAGGATACTGCATTCTAATTTATAAGTGAATTATGTTTATAATTTCCCCTTTCTAAGAATATATATATTTTTTAATTTTAATATCAGGTGTATCCAGATTAAGTAGAATGATTTTGGTATTTCTTCTTTTTCTATTGTCTATTATCTTTTATTTTTATTTATAAATATTAGTTGTCTGTTCTTTGATACTTTGGGAAAAAATAATAAGTAGAAGTTAATTGATGACTCCATACTGAACTTCAGAGTCAAAGCATTCTATAAAGACATACTTTTATTTGACAATGTGAATGTTACTTTCTTTGCATTACTATTATTAGTATTGCTTAATACTTCATTGCAGCAATCCTCTGATTTCTTTTCTGGATGTATTTGTCTTTGTTCATTCTTTGCAAGGTTTTTGTTTCTGTTCCTTATCTTAAACTTTGTTATTGTTAAATTTTAAGCCTTTTTAATTTTGTGAAGGCAAAAATTGGAAGCCTAATGAACACATGTATATGTAAAAATAAAAAATAAATTACATCTCTTTGAATTTGATTTATAATTATTGCTAGTGAGATTGTCCACTATCATGATTTTCTCTTTGGAAATGGTCATTTAATGATCTTAAATCACTTATCTGGTTTCCTTTATCTGGCTATAGTCTCTTGCAATTTTGTAATGTCTCCTACTGATTTGCTACCATCAACCAATCATCATGTGTACTTGATTCCTGAGGTCATCCATTCTGTTGAGTTTTGCTGTTAACCTGGATTTATCCCCCGTGGGTACTTTGGTTTAGATTTAATTGTTGGAAAGGCTTTTCTAGGGAGACTGAGTTGTACTGTAATTGATGCAACTTCTATCTTTTCCGCTAAGGTCTCTTCAGGCTCTCTTTAAATCAGATTCTGAGACGTCCTTCAGCAGTAATGGAAGGTTTCTCGAATTTATTTAATCACAGAATTGTTTGTGATATTTTACTATGACTATTCCATTGAACCAGTATGCTTTAGAATCTATAGTAAAAATGTTTAATAGCATATGGAGAAAATGCTTAATTCCAAATTTCATGAAGTCAATGTAAGTCTTCCTTTGAGAATCACTGAATCACCTTTTGAACTTTATGTGCAAGTACCATGCAGTTACTCTAAGAAATAATTTTCCCAAACTATGCTGTCTGACAATTACATTTATGAACTTGTTCTAGACAAAATGGTTTATATAACTGATAGGTAGTGAGATCCTCCTAAGATTTTCTTTCCATTTTTTATCAACTCATGCTAAAGAACTAATAGAAACTAACAGTATTGTTAGGAACTATTACTTCCATTTGGTTCTGGTCTCATGTGGTTCTCCTTTTCCTGCCTCTATTCCCCCTCCTCCCCGCCCACACTACCCTATTACTTATCCCCAGTACCCTGTTCTCTGTCCTCGGCCTTCTATCTTTGTGTTCTGTGCACCGCCCAGGTAATTTCTCTGGTGTGTCACACACTCCCTCCCCCATATCACTCTAGATCTGGCTATCCGTTTCTTATGTCAGAGTATTTACTATCATTTGCAGAGTTTTTTCTTCACTTAATTCACCTTGTATACTAGTGCTAGTTGAATTCAGTGGCAGGCTGAAGAAGGTTTTCTCCCTCTAATATGCTCTGCACAATATTTGCTACTAATTAGGGGTACTTACATCCATCTGGAACAATTTCATGCTGTATTTGCTTGCTCTATTTGCCGCCGTCTCAGCCGTACTCCATAATCTAAATGCTTTGTTCTCTGCCCCTGTTATAACAGCTCAGTAGTGCAACTATTAAACCATTCAAGGGGATTAAGACATTTTGGAGGATTAAAAAGCATATTTAATAATGTTAATTACCTATCAGTTCTTTAATAGTTCTTTCTGTCTGCACATTTTTATTCATCATTTTAAACTCACCAAAATGGGGAGCTATTTAACCATATGGAAGCAGTAGAAACACACATGGAGTTTTTTTTTTTTTTTTTTTTTTTATCAACCAGAAAAATTTTAGTAAAAATCCTACATCCTATGAGTTTTAGTTTATAATCTAGTACTGGTGACATACGAATATGTGGCATATGAAACATTTTGGTTTTATATTTACAAAGCACTTGAACATTTATTGTTCCATTTTATTCTCACACAAACTCAGCACAGAAGCAGATATTACAAATGGTGAAACCCAGGTTTAAAAATGTCACAGTTCAGATAAGGACCATGGCGATAGCTTGTGAATGAGAGATCCAGGACTATTACACATATCTTGTGAATTATGTTTCATATTTTTTCCTTTATAACAATTTGTTAAATAAAAAAAAAATGAAAACACCTTGGTTTTGATGGTAAGGAGAATGGTATTATGAAATTTCCCCCCTTGTTCCTGTCTAATGAGCCATGTACAGGTGCTCACTAAATGAGCAGATGGAAATGCAATTAAGACAGATGTGATGACAGTTCATTCTTAGACTCTAAAGCTTTCAAACTGCAGTGCTAGTCTAAAAGCACAGGTCACACCTGGAATCCCACAAGAAGAATCAAATAAGGGGCCGAAATTTGCACATGCTATAGGCCTTTCAGAATTTGGAAAGTGAAATGGTATTTAGTGATTTCAGAACCCTACATATATTATGAATTCCTTACGGCGTGATTATAATTCAAATTGTGAAAATAATTAAGAGAAAATAAAGAAAAATGCATTATTGTAAGTCACTTGTACATTGTAAACCCAGCATGAGTTAGGATGCTAGAGTGACAAAACTTTGGTCTTTGCAGACACTGTGTGCATTGTTGCATCACTAATAAACAGACAGCTCAGCTCAGTGTCTGAAGCAGCAATTTGCTAAGTATGACATTCCTCCCCCTTCCCTTTCAATAATCCTCTGACTTCAGATATCATTTGCATTATTTAAAACTGCTAAATTCAAGCCGAAGATCTGAATGCTAGTGGAGATGCTTTCACACTCATTATTGGGAGACAGTTGCAAGAGCCCAAGGCATGGTTTCAAAGTAAGATCTGCAACCCCTCCCTGCTTTTGCAAGGCTGTGTGACATTGCACAAATCTCTTGACCTCTCTGATTGTCAGTTTAGTTATCTGTCTGTTAAATAGGAATACTACATTTTGCTAACTAAAAGGATGTTAAGGGCTGCTAAGAGGATTTAATAAGATGGTCACCACTAAAGTCCAACTGTTTTGGTGATTCCATGGGTCTCCTTGCTGTAATATTTGAATTCTGATACCTGAAAGGGATAAGAAACAATAGTACAGAGACCAACTGCAAATACTGCCGAATATTATCAATGGGGTTTACATAAGGTAAAGAGATACATCAAAAGAATTTAATTCTACTCATTTCTCCCTGGAGCTCTATAGTAGTTTTAAAGCTTTAGTGTGCATAAGATTCTCCTGAGAACAATTGTAAAATGCAGGTTCCTCGGCCATGTGACCAGAAACTCTGATTTGCCTAGTCTGGGCTAGGACTAGGATTCCGATTTATTATCAAGTACTTTAAGAATTATAAGGTAATTTGAGGACCTCAGTGTGAGAAATACCAACTAAACCCTTCATCTATGATATAGCCACTTTCTCAACAGATGGATGATAAGTACCTTGGAAACAAGGACTAGAGTTCTTAATTGATTCCTGCAGGCTCATGAAGTGTGTGGCTCTTGTATTTGCTGTTAAAAAGGTGCTTCGTATATACTCTACTTATTAACTTTAGTGTCAAAGATGTGTTATTTACTACTTTTCAATTTCTATTTTAAGAGTTAAGAACAAGATTCCAAATTGGGATGAGAAAAGAGTGACAACCCTTGAGAAAGCTCTGCTCTCTGTTCTAAAAAATATTTCACTTTTATCTGAGAAAATTACCACCCAGAATGTGTATTTCCCAGTATCCTTTGCTGATTCCCAGGGGCCATATGCCTAAGTCCCGGCTACTGGTGTAGAAACAGAAGAAATTTTGACCTATTTCAGGTTGCTCCATAATGAAAAGCATTTACTCTCCACATTTTTTTCTTTTTTTCCCCCTCATTCCCTAATGGTACTATGAGCAGAGTTGATGATCTCAGACACACAGGCAAAGGCAACACCATACATGTGACAACATATCCAATGAGAAGGGGTCTAGTTCTTGACCTCTTCAAAGACCAGAGTGACGGAACCCTGAATTTTACGTCAGAGAGTCAGAGAAAGAGAGCTCTCTCTAGATTTAAGACTCTGCTATTTGGAGTTTCTATTACATAGAGCTAAACTAGTTTGTTTTAACTAACAAAATAATCAAATAAGTACCCAGGACTAGGACTATGCAATACTGTAATGTGAGAGACAGACTCTTATTTATCTTACTTGCTAATAGACACCACAGCAATTCTCACAGGTTGTTAGGAGAACCTCATCAGATAATTGTGCATGAGAATTGCCTGACAAAATGTGTGCAACTTTTTAAAGTGAATAGTCTTATTCACATTACTGAGTGCTTTATAAATCATAATTTATGACTGTAAGCAATGCACACTTTGATACATATTTATTTGCTATCTAAAGATAAGAAGAGTAACTTAGAGTAGAAAAATATCCTCCTTTAAGTGAGGCTCCAAATGAACTCCAGGCCAAAAGATCTTGAGTTTGAAACATTATTCAGGTCTACATTTGACATCAGTACCTTGATGAGCTTGCTGGGAGAAAGAACTGAACTTCAAGCAGGGCAATGCTTAGTTCCATGGCCCTTAAAAAGATTAAGGAAATGTCTGTGAATGTGGATATCAGAAGACTTTTTCGGGTGGCAGATTTATTATTCATTTAGAGTGTACAAAGCAAAGTTTATGTTAAAGGCTTTAAAAACTTAATCGACAAATGAAAGCGTACACATTTGTCATGTACGATATGATATTTTGAGTATGTATACATTGTGGAATGATGAAATCCAGGTAATTAACAAAAGCATCACTTCACATAGTTATAAAGGCTTTTCAAATCACATTCTCATCACCATGAAAATTAGCTGTCATGATACAACAGCCTCAAGGCTATGTAGGGGTGCTTTTCCCTTATTTGAGAGGGCTTCCTAATAATTCATACTAAAGTAATATATATAAATATACCCATGGGATAAATCATCCATATTATTTAAAATCACACAAGGTGGGGTGGTGGAAGTGAAAGAAAGGGAGCAGTCAGCTTAAAATATTTACAACTGATATCAACTAGAGAGATTTTTCCCAGGTGTGAGTCCAAAACGAGAGGAGGCTTATCTGTAAAGTTCTGTCTGGATAGACCTGGGGCAAGTTATTACATTTACTCTCAGTTACGCTTTTTATCCTTGAGTGACACGTAGAATCACCTGAAGTGCTTCGTAAGTATCCAGGCCCCACTGCCAGAGTTTCTGATTCAGTAGGTTTGGATCAGTTGGTCGCCTAAGAATTTCCAATGAGTACCCAGATGATGCTGATGCTGTTGGCCCAGAGGACACATTTTAAGATCCACTGGTGCACAGGAAATCCCTGTGGAGGTAGGTAGGTAAGCAGATCAGTTCTGTTGAATCTCTTACAGACGTCGAGTGTTCCTCTTTTTCTCTAAACACAGAGTTACACTATAACTGAGCTGCTGCAGATTGTGTTTTTCCTTTTTTAGTTGAATTCTCATTTCCTTCACTGTGGTACTTTGCTGCAGACAGTGATATGTCCTTTTAAATGTATCTATATTGTATAAAGTGCTTTTTAGACTCATAGCTTGATAATAATTGCTTTGCAGAAGAGAATCTCTCCAAAGATGAGTTATTTACACAGAAAGCAGGAAACTGGTTTTATTTTTTATTTTTTTTATTATTACTATTTTTTTTTTTTTAGTGAGACAGAGTCTCACTTTATGGCCCTCAGTAGAGTGCCGTGGCCTCACACAGCTCACAGCAACCTCCAACTCCTGGGCTCAAGCGATTCTCTAGCCTCAGCCTCCCCAGTAGCTGGGACTACAGGCGCCCGCCACAACGCCCAGCTATTTTTTGGTTGCAGTTTGGCCAGGGCCAGGTTTGAACCCGCCATCCTCAGTATATGGGGCCAGCGCCTTCCTGACTGAGCCACAGGCTCCGCCCAGGAAACTAGGTTTTATGAGCCTGAGCCTTGCACACGCAGATTTGGTGCAGTTTAAAACCTGGGTTTAAAATTAGGCAGCTTTCCTTTTTATTCCCACCATGTGATTTTAAGAGATTCACGTGTCTGTCTTACCCTTGATGTGATATGGGTTAATCATTTGAAACAATTTTAACTTATGATGTTATTTTGCATTTTTAGTGAGCTTATATATTTAAAATGCAACTATATTAATTCTCATTCATCTGAGAGATTTGTGTTTTAGCTTAAGGAACATTAAGTGTTATTCTTAATACTGAGTAATGGCCAAAAACATGCAGAAGTAGAACAGGTGTCTTAGCAAGAGAATTCTGGCAATTCCACAGAGATAAACCTGGGTGTATTTCTCTACATCAGCAAAGAGAGAGTGATGAGTCAGTCATGGGGGTCAGTGTTGCATACTTTGGCACAAGTTCCTAATGGCCACAGAGGGGCTCATGATTCTGGCTATTTGGCATATAAGTGAAGAATACCCACTTGAATAACCAGAAAATATTGAAAGTGGTCCAATGTTAAAAGTAAAATGTTTCAAATACTTATGGGACAGTAATATTTACCTACCATACATATCCTCTCTGTCTGGAACACAATATTAGAAACAGAAGTCCAACTTTTGAACCACACACAAAAAAAATCATCAACACCAATGGGCAAGAAAATTCAAATAAAATGAAATGTTTGCTGACATTCATGGTATCTTTAATGGAACAATATGTTTTTACAAGATAAGTTCATAAGTGTAACATTGAAGATACAGCAAACAGATTTTATTGGAATACTTATAGAGACAAAAGAAGAAAAATACAATCAATTGTATAATATCTACTTATTTGAAATATATTTAGGAAAATACATAGATATGAAATCATAACCAGTGTCCTCTTTTTTCAGTGTGCTTATTCATCATTTGTTTAATTGTAGCAAACAAGAAAGATAGTCACATTGTGATCTGTGACATGCTATACAACTCACTATTTCACTATACCTTAAATTCTTAACTATTAATCTGCTACTTTAGGAACTTGCACAAAGCTTTCCTGGTCTAAGGCCACCGAATGCAAATGAAGGTAGTTTTATTGTAATGTTTTAAACTCATTTTTTAAAGTACCTATCTCTACTATATCCAATCATACTTCTGTCACTCATAAAGGAATTTGTATGTTACATGAGAGCTTAAATGTACTTGATATAAATGGTAAATATACTTTTTTTTTTCCTTGAGACAAAGTGCATTGGTGTTACTGTTGCTCACTAAAACCTCAAACTCCTGTGCTCAAATAACCCTTTCTTCTTCGACCTCTGAGTAGGTGCACCATGATACATAGCTAGTTTTTCTACTTTGAGTAGAGCTGAGGGGTCTCACTCTTGCTTAGGCTGGTCCCTGAGCTCAAATCATTCTCCTGCCTCAGCCTGCCAGAGTGCTGGGTTTACAGGCACGAGTCATTGCACCCTGCCTAAACTGCCAATTTCAGTCTAGTGTTCTGTAGAATGTGAGATCAGATATTTATCTTTTAAAATAAGGTTTGACATGTTTCTTTATGCATTTAATATTTTTATTTTTCAATCAGTTTTAGATCAACAGAAAAATTGAGTACAGAATTCCAATATGCTCCTGCCCACACACCACTCATTACCAGCCTCATTCACTATTTAAGTCTCACACTGGAATGGCATATTTGACACAATCAATGAATATACCCTGAAACATTATTATCATTCAAAGCCCATAGTTTACATTAGAATTTACACTTGCTATTGGACATCCTGTGGGTTTGGACAAATACACGTACATAATGACATGTATCCACCATTGTATTATTATACAAAGTAGCTTCAATAGTGTGAAAATCCTCTGTGATCTACTTTTTACTCCATCCTTCCCTTCACCTTAACTCCTGAAAACTATTCCTTCATAGTTTTGTCCTTTTTCAAAATTTTGGGTAATCGCTCTTATATAATGAGTAGACTTTTAAATTGATTTTACTTAGTAGTATGCATTTAAAGCCTATCTATATATTTTGATGACTTGCTAGCTCATTTGTTTTTAGCATGGGATAACACTACATAATATATTGAACTGGATGTAGCAGTTTATTTATCCATATGCTTACTGAAGGGCATCTTGTTTGCTTCCAGGATTTGGCAATTATAAACAAAGCTGCTGTAATGATCTGTGTGAGGGTATTTTGTGGATATGAGTTTTCAAATCCTTGGGTAAATATCAGAGGACACAATATGGTAACTAGAGACCATCACAAGATTGTGCTTTGTTTTGTAAGAAACAACCAATTGTCCTCCAAGGTGTCCATACATTTTTGCACTTTCACCAGTAATGAAGAAGAGCAGGTACTCCTCCATGTCCCCGTCAGCATTTGGTGTTATCAAGATTTTGGACTTGGGAATTCTAATAGGTGTGTAGTGGTATCACATAGTGTTTGAATTTTGCAATTCCTTAATGGCATAGGTTGTTAAGCACTGATGGTGTATACTAATGCTTCTTTGTACCCTCATACGTGTCTTAAAGAAACACCTTTCTGTTTTTAAAGAATGAATGAATGACTAAATGATAAAATGAAAAAGGCAAATCTAGGTTTCTGACATTAATGATGAAATTTCTGACATCATTAGAGACCCAAATTAAGCAAGGGAGAAGAAGGATTTTTATGGAATGCTTCACATCATCCCGTGAACAGCTGCCCCTTTCTACCCCTGAAAGCAGAAATTTCCTTTACTATAAAACTGCTCATCACAGGTTTGGATAGTTTATTGCTTCATTAACATTTTGTTCCAGAAATCTAATGATGTCTTTCTTAATCTCATCTATGACCCAGCTATCATTCAGCATAGGTTATCTAATTTCCATAATTTTATTTGAGTATGAAGATTTCTAATGATGTTGAGTTCAACTTTTATTCCATGATAGTCTGAGGAGATAAAGCTGATAATTTTTATTCTTCTGAATTTGTTGATTTTGTGATCAACAAATCAATGTCTTGTGATCTAAGACATGATCATTTGGGAAGATGATCCATGGGCTTATGAGAAGAATGTGTATTCAGTTTTGTTAGGATAAAGTGTTCTATAAATGTCTGTTAAGTACATTTGTTCAAGGGTCTTGTTTAAGTCCATTATTTCTTTGTTTAGTTTCTGCTTGAAGGATCTGTCCCATACTTCCAGTAGGGTGTTAAAATCTCCAACTATTATATTGCAGGAAGATACCATATTTTTCAGTTAAGTTAGGATTTGTTTTATATATTGAGAAGCATTCAGATAGAGTGTATAGATGTCATCTATTGAAATCTCTCCCCTTGTGTTTCCCTTGACCAGTATGTAGTGTCTGTATTTGTCTTTATTATTTTTGTTGGTTTGAATCCAATTGTATCTGCATACAAGATTGCAATCCAGCTTTTTTCTGCTTTCCATTTGTCTGGAATACCATTGCCCATCTCTTCACCCTTGATTTATCTTTTGAGGTAAGGTGAGTTTCTCGTAGGCAACATATTCTGGCCTTTATTAGAAAGATCCCCCAACTAGCAATTGCAGCAACACCAAAAATATATAACTAAGATTTGATCAAGCTAAAAAGTTTTTGCACAGCTAAGGGTACCACAAATAAAGCAAACAGCCTTCAGAATGGAAGAAGATTTTTGCATGTTATGAATCTGACAATGGCCTAATAACTAGAATCTACAGGGAATTCAAATTAAACAATAAGAAAAGTGCAAACAATCCTCTCTATAAGTGGGCAAGAAATTTGAACAGAAACTTCTCCCAGGATGACAGACAAATGGCTAACAAATATATAAAAAAAATGCTCATCATCTTTAATCAGCAGAAAAAAAGCAAATCAAAACCAATCTAACCCAGCAACATTAGCCCACATCACAAAGTCCCCAAATACCAGCTGCTGGCGTGGATATGGAGAGAAGGGAACACTTCTACACTGCCAGTGGGATTGCAAACTAATACAGCCTTTTTGAAAAGAAGTATGGAGAATCCTCAAAGATTTAAATGTAGACCTTCCATTTGACCCCGCAATCCCATTGCTAGGTATCTAACCAGAAGAACAAAAATCATTTTACCACAAAGAAATTTGCACTAGAATGTTTACTGTGGCTCAATTTATAATTTCCAAGTCATGGAAGCAACATAAGTACCCATCAACCCATGAACGGATCAACAAACTGTGGTATATGTATACCATGGAATATTATTCAGCCACTAAAAAAGATGGAGACTTTACATCTGTTACATTTACATGGATGGAGTTGACATATATTCTTCTTAGTAGAGTATCACAAGAATGAAAAAAAAATATCCAGTGTACTCCATACTAATATCAAATCAATATGTAAACAATTACATTCTCATCAGAATAATAAAACACTAAAATAGTGCAGTTTGAGGGTAGAGGAAGGGGAGAATCTTTGGCAGAAGGAGGAAAAAATATCATGTGCAAAAAATGCATGCTGATATAACTACCTTTCAAAGTAGAAATCTGTATGCTGCTCACAGTGTGGCTGTTTTTATAGCATATGGAATCACTTAGAGTACAATTGTGGTAGCAGGGTTACTACGTTTTAAATAACTAAAAAAGTTTTAAATAACTAAAATAACTAGCAGATTACTTCCTATTTAAGGTGCATGAGCAAAATAATCTCAGGACTGAGCAAGTACAGCTTATAACAAAGATAGTAGCAAATGAATTTGATATGAAAATTTTTTTTGTTGTCACATGTTGTTTAAACTTTTCTATTGATCCATATGAACTGGTTTTGTTTTTGTTTTTTTGTTTGTTTGTTTTTTACACAATTCTCAGCAGTTATCTAATTGTTGCCAGTTTGAAGTATGCTCCAGAATTGTCTTATCAGATGTTCAGAAGACACAATGTAATCAATGTTATGACCTTAGCACAGCTCGATTTGTTTCATGAACATGTCAGGTAGAATACGCACTACTCATTAATACAACAGAAGTGTAACATCCTGGTGAACTGAATGATATTGATCATGCTGAGCTGTTTTTGAGAACTGGCATTTGAATCAGTGAAGACTTGGTTTGGACAGAGCTGTAGATGCTCAGAGTAGAAATTCTATTTTTTCTATTGGATATAGCTGTGAAACAGACATACCTACAGGAAGTTCGAAAGTAATGCAAACTTTCCCTTCTTTGATACTTCCTTGAAGGACCTATATTGAAGCACTTTTTTTTTTTTTAAATTTATCTGTTCTTCTTCATTTCTGAAGACAAATTTTAAAACTTATGCTTGAAAAAATGTACTATATTCTTAGTGCATAGCATACTGGACTTCCTAAGCATTATGTTGTATGCATTGTGGGATATGTAAAATTCCATACTACATTTTGGGAAATTCTTTCTAGCTGAGCAGATATTCATTTAAGAAATATGACAATATTTTTGAAAATTTTTAAACAACCTTCAAAATGGAATCTGGCACTGAGGCATATTATGTAACATTATGACACAGCTGTGAATATAAAATAAGTATTTAATGTGGGAACTATAAAAATTTAAATAAATGAAACCTTTATATATATTTTTTTGAATTACATTATTTGAGTTTAAAAGTCTAAATTTTATTACATTTATACGCTGGAAGAATGTTGTAGCTGATCTTAAGGAAGGAAAATACAGAAAAAAATACTAGATCTTTATGTTAAAAACTGCAAATATTTGATCCGAAATTTGAAATGAAGATGTTTAGAATTTTAAAATATTCAAAGGCATAATATAAACCTCAAGCATAAATTAAAGCAAATGTGAAAACATGGCAATAATTCAAAGGATAAGTTTTTATTAAATAAAAAAGCTAAGATGGCCATATTTCTATGAAATTAATAATTATTATTATTAATGAAATAACTAGCTAATTGGGGTGGCGCCTGTGGCTCAAAGAGGTAGGGCGCTGGTCCCATATGCCAGAGGTGGTGGGTTCAAACCCAGCCCCGGCCAAAAACCACCACCAAAAAAAAAAAAAGAAATAACTAGCTAATTATTGAAGATGTGTTTAAGATCAGTTCTGTTGTTTATTCTTGTAACCACCATGAATATTTGCAAATTATAATTAGATGACCTTTTTTGAGACATGCCCCTTTTAAAACAGATTTAACATGCTAATTATTTGATCTAAGCTACAAGCTTCATGAATTCAATTCATATTTTCTTTTAGTTATTATAATGATAAGAGAACCTGAAGCAACCACACATAGGCAATATAATGCTAAGAAACTTAGCAAATTAAATTAGCAAATATAATTAATTGTAGATAAAACATTTTATAGAAGAGCTGGACAACAATTTTAAAATACGTACTATGTCACTCCAAGAGATGGATGCAAGTATATAAAAAATGACAAATTTTTGTAAAACATTCATGAGAAAACAGTGGGATAGCTTGATACAATATAAAAAAATAAACCTCAAGAAAAAATATGTATCTATAGACATTACAGACATCGGAATAGATTAAAATAAAAATAAAGCTATTTTTTATTTTATAAATAAAGATGGTAGAGAAAAATATGTCTTCAAGTTTGAAAGGATAAATAATGACTTATAGACTAATTTAAGGAATTAACTTAGAACTTTGCATAAAGAAAATTAAAAGGTAGGTGTGTGTGTGTGTGTGTGTGTGTTTAACAGAATGGAGAGAAGATTGAGAGTCCCCAGCATGTGAACATAGTTCTTGAAAAGAGAATGGAGAGAATACAACGTTTAATTCTGAATATATATTTTATCATGGTGCTAACGATATATTGTTTAGTAACATATATGCATTTTGAGAGAACAGAAAGAGTGAAGAATGCTCCAGTTTTTAGCATAAACAACCAGAAAAAAATGGTTTTATCCTTAGTTGAGAGGTGGAAGACTGTATGTGGAGTAACACTGAGGAAAATGGCGTATGTTAATTTTGGATACTTAAAATTGGAGATGACTACACATGATGGATAAGTTAGCAGTTGGTGTTCGGAAGAGAGGTCTAGCTGGGAGACATAAAATGTGTAGTACTTGTCGGAAAAATGTATTTCAAGCCATGAGCATGAATTACAGCATTGAGGTAATGAGAGTAAATAAGAAAAATATTCAAGTACTCAGCCATGGGTGCCTCCAAAGTTGTGGTTTCGAAAAACAATGGAGATTATTAAAAAGCTACTGAGGGTAAGGAAGGAACAAAGTAAGGGAGGGAGGAAGGAAGGAAGGAAGGAAGATGGCGGTCTTCCAGAAAAGATGGTTATTCTATCAATACCCTAACTGATGCAAATATATTTTAAAGTATTAAAACATCATCATTCTTTGAAATTTATAACAGCTAAACTTTATTGTTTGGATTAAATTACAATATTAGATCTTCATTAGTGATAATTTGAAAAAATTTCCCACTATTTGGCAAGCTTCAATTAATTCATAAACAACAAAATACAAATTTATTCTTATAAGTACACATTGATACCCTTCAGTCACCCTGTCTGTTATGTCTACTCACTAGCAATCATAGAATGAAACAAAGTTTAAAGTTAACAGCGTTAGCTTTAGACGTGTCATATGCACTACTGATTTGCAGTGGAATCTCTGTGAGTTGACCACCCAAATGACTATAACACACTGCTCGACATACAAAGGTGGGCAGCTCAAGGAAGTAGGCCTACTGTTTTGCTACTAGGCCACTGACAGGTGTCTGGTCTATGAAAATTGGATCAACTTAAGAAGGTGATCCTTGTAGGATGGTGATTAACTATAGAGGTTCCATTATATTTATATTTGAATGTGGAAATATGCATAAATCTTTATTTATTTGCTTATTGATTCATTCTTTTATGTGTTTTTTTTGTTTGTTTGTTTTGTTTTTTGAGCCAGGGGCTCACTCTTTTACCCAGTCTAGAGCACCGTTGCATGATCATAGCTCACTAGCTTGCTGCAGCCCCACATCACTGGGGTCAAGTGATCCTCGTACATCAGCTTCCTCAGTGTCTAGGTCTACAGGAATGTATCACCATGCACAGCTAATTCTTTTAATTTGTAGAAAGCAGGTCTTACTGTATTACCTCGGTTAGTTTCACAATCTTGGCTTCAAGGAATCCTTCTTTGGCCTTCCATAATGGATTATAGGCATTAGCCACCTCAAGCTGTCTAGATTTCTTTTATATCCTACACTTAGTTGCTGTAGTCATCTGACAATATTTTTAGGTAGAAATGGTTTCCTAAGGCTGGTAGGTCCTAGTAGAATTGCAAAGAGAAGGTGGTAGGTGTTCTCATCTTCACTGAGTAGATTAGAGTGACAATATCTATATAAGGAATTAAAAGTAAATTTAACGATGTTTCTTAATGATTTCATAACAATATTATCTTGTTCAAATACTGCTCTGTGGGCAAAGCTATTTTATAAATCATAAATTAGTGTATTGGCTGATAAAATTTGCTTAGTAAAAGTTGCATGTATCTGAGATTTCAAACTCAAACATAAATTTCATGAAATTTTTACCCTTTATACATCTAGAGACAGCTCAATATCATTCCCAGAGCAGATAAAATAAAGTCATGAAGCCTCAGGATTGTAATTTCTAACATAGAGGTGATCTAACAATTTTGTCTCATAAAGCTACAGTGAGGATAATACCTTGTACAAAATAAACAATAAGTGCTAGTTTAATCACACATTTATACTCAACACCCAGTTATTTTTTTTCTCCCTGTAAGATAGTGCCTGAAACTAAACTTCTCAAATACTATGAATATGGGTAAACTTTAGATACATTACTGAACTTTAAATCCAAATTTCCCCCTACTTTATTTTTCTAAATGGTAAATCCGATCCTGTGCCTGGCACACTAAGCATTCAACTTAATAGTTTCAATGGCATGACATGAGGGGCCCTATATGGGTGATCCCAGGACTGCTCTGCAGTTTTACCTCTTAAGTCTTTTATCAGTTCCTTATACATGATTTCTCTGAGCATCATGTAGATCTAGTGCACAAATTTGTACTTCTCTTGCAATTTCCTATTATTTGGCAGATCTCTTTATACATTTGAATAGCTCAATATCATTTTCCCTGAGTAGAAGCCTTTTATGAGACTTGCATTTTTACTGTAAGACTCCTTCATAGATTTTGAACTCTTTGAAGAAAGGCATTATTTTAGCTACATTTTTAGAACATAGAAGGTTTTTATAAATATTGACAATAATATTAAAGCATTTTTCATAAAATTATTTCTGGAGTAAATGGTATTCATATATTTAACCAAAATTTAGCTCACTAGAATTAGAGCCATCTGATAAGTGAAGAGAATTGTTAATAACAGAAGAAGCAGGTTCTATTACTAAGAGAACTGACTGTTTTAGAGAAGAATAAATCATACATAGAGGAAAGTACCATCAATTGAAGTGACTTGCCCAAACTTTTCTTTGTCTCTAAGAAAAATGTGAGGAATCGCCATTAGCTAGAAACTTTCCTAAAATTAACTAAGATAAAAATAGATGTAAATTATAATGTTTAAACACTCAACCTTCTTATAATGCTGTTCTAATAATCAGAAAGATGATTCTTTCTTTCACAAGATGAAATGGATTTTATAATAGCAATAAGAGCTAACATTTATTGAGTTCTTAATTTTTGCCAACTTCTGTTATACACATTTTACTTACATCATTTAATGTAATTTCTCCTAGAAATTGATCATGACCCTTCCTTTTTTTGTTTTGTTTTGTTTTTTAACCAAAGAAGAAAACAGGGGAACAAGAGGTCAGGAGGTTGCACAATGTGCAAAGACCTTATACACAATGATAATGAGTTCCACTTGTCCTGACCCCAGGCCCCAATTACTGTGTTGCATAACATCTATATTCTCTGTAAAGAGATGTTGTATGTATGAGATAAGGCTAGTTAGCCCACAAGATATCTAATTAATTTATTTAGTGTATTGAAATTCATTGTAATTTTAACTTACTTGACCGAGAAAAAAAATCATCTCATGTTGCTCATGTCTCCTCCATAGTAGTACAAGACTTGTGAAGCTGCCAGTAATCTGAGAGATGACCTATATTTTTTCATTTTTTTTTAATTTCAAGTTAATGTGAGGGTATAAACAATGAGGTCACAAAAAAATAGTTTTATCATAAAGGCATTTGCACTAGAATATTTATTGCAGCTCAGTTTACAATCTCCAATATGCGAAAACAACCTAAATGCCTATCAACCTGGGAATGGATTAACAGACTATGGTATATGTATATCATCATGGAATACTATTCAGCCATGAAAAGATGGTGACTTTATATCTTTTGCATTCTTCTGGGTAGATGCCCACTAGTGGGTTTGCAGGGTCAAATAAGAGGTCTGATTTGAGTTCTTTGAGCATTCTACATACTTCTTTCCAAAGAGGCTATATCAGTTTGTAATCCCACCAACAGTATCAAACTGATTCCTTATCTCTGCATCCACACCAATATCTGCAGATTTGGGAATTTGTGATGTGGGCTAATCCTACTATGGTTAGGTGATATATCGGGGTGATTTTGATTTGCATTTCTCTGATGATTAGAGATGATGAGCATTTTTTCATATGTTTGTTCGCCATTTGTCTGTCTTGCTCAGAGAAGATTCTGTTCATGTTTCTTGCCCAGTTTCTTGCTCTAAAGGGAGAAACCATAAATACCAAAATCAGTATGGACATAAAGTTGTAGAACGCATCCTGATATCTGAAATATTAAAAATTTAAAAAAATTGTGCTTCTAAGAATTGGTGGAATACACATGCTTGGATTAGATATAAGTTCACTACCAATTTCCTAAGATTTACTCCATTAGGAATGGTACAGTCTGAATGTTTGTGTCCTCCCAAAATTTAATTAACAATGTGATGGTATTAGAAGTTGGAGCCTTTTGGAGGTGATTAGGTTATGAGAGTGAAACCATAGTAAGTAGAAATTGTCCATTTGTAAAATAGGCCCAAGGGAGCTTCTTCACCCTTATATGATGTAAGGATAGAACCAACCATATACCATGTGAGGAAACAGGTCCTCACCAAACACCAGATCTACTTGTGTTATACTTCCCAGATTCCAGGACTAGGAGCAAGAAATTTCTGCTATGTGTAAGCTATCTACTCTTTGGTATTATGTTACAGCAGCCTGAATAGTTTGAGACACAGGAGTAAATGAATTTGTAAAACCTCATATCATCTGCCAATATTTTAGTAACAAAATGTATATATTGACAGATGTTTGAGGTTTATCCAACTAAGTTTAGGTTCTAGTACAAAGTGGCCACAACTCTGCCCTAGGGGAAAGGAAGGGGAGATGAATGTAAATGTTTATAATATGCCTGTCACGGTATATTTTTTAACCTGATGGATGATCTAATGCTTAGTTGTCTGACCTGTAACTGTGGCTCCCTCATATGAAAAACTTGTTTATACTGGCAGGAGCCCCTGTGGCTCTTCTTTGATCCATGTCCAGTTTATGCCTGGTTAAACTTTGCTCTGGCGCTGGAAGCCTTAGCTTTTCAGACAGAAGGTGGAAATTTAGTATACCTCCAAAAATAGGAAATGTGTGGTTTGTTTGATTTTTTTGTTGTTGTCTGTTTTTACTTTGTCTTGTTTAGTTTCCTTATAGATCCTGGGAAAGGATATGCAATGAGATTGGGCTAAAGTCCTCCTCTGTTTGTGTGTCATACAAGACAGTAATCAAAGGTCAGGGAAAAGGAACGTGCACCTAACAGGCTGCAGTACTGTATAGGTAAGAGAATAGGGTACGGATCACTTTGAGTTTGCAGGCAAATACCTGAATGACTCTTTTAAAGGAAATGACGGGAAAACAGGTAGCCTATTCTTTTAGGCAGGTGAGATGCCTCCAAGTTCTTTTCTCTGGCCAAGGGCTTGAATCATTTGGGTTTAGTATAGAATTGGAAACTGTGTTAAGTGTTACTGAGCCCTTCTTCTGGCAGGAGAAGTTTATATTTGTATTCAAAATAGAATGCTGAACCAACTAAAATTATAAGAATTCACTACCTTCCTAAACCCTAGTGCTTTCATTATAGGCTGTATGATTTCCAATTGCAGCATGACATATTTAAAAGGGTGAAACTATTTCTAGTCATTTAAGAAATGTATTTAAACCAAAATAAATGTTCATCACATGCAGTCATATAAGGTTTCTACACAATCAAACTTAGGAAGTTCTTAAATAGGAGATGCTTTCCTCAGTGAGACACAGCAACCACTGGTTTTATTTTCAATACCACTGCGGGTGTTCTGCTCTTGTTTTAAATTTAATTGCACTTTGAAGAAATTAATGCATATTTTCAGCTACCTAGCCACCATGGTATCTTTTATTTAAATCTAAAAAAATAATGTGATGAACTCATTTACATAATTTATCGCATTTGACAATTGTAAGTGGTCTCCCAAATTCTTATGTTCACCATGAAAATTCATTGAGGCCTTGTCATTCCACCTAGTAATTAAGTACAATAATTTACATTCTTTCACTTGCTTGTCACAATAATTTCTACCTTAAAATTGTATAGACATTGTCCTAGCTGGCTCCTGTGTGTTTTTTGAGCTTTATTCACAGTATTCCTCTTGATTTTATACAAAATCCTTGAATAACTTCATGGTTGCTTGATATATCCATGATGGAATATGATTATTTGAAACGAAAATTCCAATTAATATATAAATGATTATAGACGTATATTGGAATTATGATCATTTGCTTCTGTTTTGTAGCCCATAATTTGTATTGGAGTTGAGCTGCTATGCAAGTTGTTAAGAATATATTTTAATATATAGTAAAAGTAAGACTAGATTAAAGGGCTATATTTATTGAAAATATTTTCTGTCACTGTCATATTTGAGTTTGGATTTTATCACATAGGCAACAGGAAATATGAAATGACATTTTAGGTAGTGCTGACACATACACTATGTTCCTAAGAAGATATAAAAAGTATTTGTTTTTAAGTAACTTAATATCTGAACACCATCCAACTGAGAGGGATTCTCTAAGTAAATTGGATGCTGGGTCTAATTTCCACTTACAGAAGCCAAAAGTAGATGTATATAATAATCTCTTATAAAATATGACATTGAGATGAAATAGAAGCTTGGTTGCTTGGATGTTCATCCTTGCTGTTCTTTTCATGGGAGTGGCATAATGATGTGATTATGTAACATATGAATAAGCCAAATATAATAACGTATTATGTGCAGGGAAGATGGTGGCTGACCCTGAAAGCATGTAGTTGAAAAATCCAGGAGTATACTGTCATTAAAGTAACTCTTTGCCAAGGTGGGAAGGTGGTACAAACAATAGCACCATGTTCACTATTTCTCTTTCTACATTCGGATCTTCCTTTTTTTAATGTAAAATCTATTCTGAGACAGACTGTTATTTGTTATCAATGTCTAAGTAATATCAAACCATACTTATTTTTGAAATAAGCACGGTCACTAATTATGAGTGGAAAAGTTAAGTCAGTAAATTGTCTGAAGATGAGAATTTCCTTTCCAGGGTCCTTTTTCTTCCATAGTTTTGAACCTGCAACCTAGAAAAAAAGCTCAGTATGGGCCTCCAGGAGAGTTTCCCCTGTGTCTCCCAATTGGCCTACTTGAGGCTGCTTGTAATTAGCTATCTCCAAATTTTAGATACATTTCCAAATAGTGAAATGCTCCAATTCTTAAACTCTGGGAATGACGTTTAGCTTAATGGAAACATTAAGTTGCTTAGGTTTAATTGCCGGAGCTAAGGACACACAAAATAACTACCCATTTGTGGGGGCCGCAGAGGTATTCACATTAAGGAGCAACAGTCCTTTCTATTCCAAGCAAAGTGCATTGTCCAAGAATCTAATAAATACTTTAAATAAAATGATACTAATTTATCTGCTTTTTCAACTAAGAATTGAACTGAATCAACAAAAGAAAATTCAAGGGAAGTTCTCTTTGCTTTTACTGAGATATGGATTTTTTTTCCACAAGGGAAAATAATATTATTGCATGAAGATTATATTACATGATATGTCAATTCTCTTCCAGATCTTAGAAATCTATAATTTTTAACATTCAATTGTGAATTAATAAATTAACAATTGTGTTATATAAATAAAACCAAGCATATACTCATGGGGAAGAAAATCTCCTTTTTCTCAAATTCTTTTGTGACACAGATGTGATAACAATCCAATGACATGGAGTCATCAAAATTATTATTTAGGTGTTGGCAAATTCAATTACATGACGATAAACAAAAGATGGACCTGGTGGTAATAAAGTGATAAATTCAGGTTCTAGCAAGGCTTTTTAAATAATCTAGAAGGTTGATGTTTTCATGTATTCTAGCTATAGTTCATGAAGCTGATACCAGAGAAAACAGTTTTTCTGTATATATTTTTAGCATGTATATCTAGAGATAATCCCTTCAATTTGATTTTTAGGGCAAACAATTAGTATCACCATTTAAAACTAGCCATTTTGTTGTTGACTAACCAGCACAGTTATTGAATTTAATTAATATTGTGGACTTGATTTATATATGAATATTTTGAGGATGTGAAAGTTGAAATTGAAGAAAAAGAAATCATCAAAAGAGGGTCATATGTTCTCACATATAGATTCCTAACATGCTAGAAACTCTATAATACTGGCCTCAAAAAATGAGTTGTTTAAGGTAGTCACATTATCAGAATTTATTTTTTGCTAAAATATTATTTCACAAGTGATGATTGTTGTAATATATATTTTAATAATTTGTGGTAAGCAAATTGCAAATATAAATAAGTATGTATATGCATACATATTTTCATGACTCATCTAACAGAGATATCTGTAATCAAATATTGGAAAAAATAAAACATTTTAAGAGAGGGGAGTAAAATTTCCCACAACTTTCAGTAACAGCTAATTACAGCTTTATTACCTTTCTGTATAAAAATTAAAATGTATAATATAGGATATATTTTATTGAGAAAATTTTAAATATAATAACTTCAATCTATTTCTCATAAATTTTTTTTTTTTTTAGAGACAGAGTCTCACTTTTTTGCCCTCGGCAAAGTGCTGTGGCATCACAGCTCACAGCAACCTCCAGCTCTTTGGCTTAGACGATTCTCTTGTGCAGAGAATGAAACTGATACCAGAGAAAATAGTTTTTATGTATATGAAAAGAAAATGTCTAGTTTATAAATAGTTATTCTAATTGTTTGCCCTATCAATCAAATTGACAGGCATACCTCTAGATACACATGCTAACTTGGACTACAGGCAGCCTCCACAATGCCTGGCTTTTTTGTCAGTTTGGCCGGGGCCAGGTTTGAACCTTCACCCTTGGTATATGGGGCTGTTGCCTTACCCTGGAGCCATAGGCACCGCCCATAAATTTTTTTTTGAAATATTAAATTTCATTAAAATACAATATAGATCTTGGGGAACTATTATAAATTCCATATCACCTAATAACATAAAACATTTTATCTCCCAAATTTAGGTACACACATTTAAGTTTTTAATATTTATACTCAAAATATGAAGAACATTTTATATTCTACTATGTCATCTAACATTTTAATCAGATATTTAAATACTTGGTATATGACTTTTTAAAATTCCGACTAATTTCCCTTAGACCCACAAACCCATAAACAAAAATAGGCATATATATGTGGATTACCATTATGTCTTTTAAATTTGGTCTAGAGATCTGTGTATTTCCCTACAAATAATTTTTTTTACAAAAACAAGTCAATATAAGCACCCATGCAGAAACTAGGTATAAATCAAATTTGTTATTTTTCATAACTAATTTATATTGTGTATTCTGTGGTTCAATTGTTTCTTTTGTATCTGTAGCCCAGTCTAACTCAGGTTTGTTATTTGAAAGCAGGCAACACCCATTTCATCTCATATTTTAAATATTTAACACTGAGTCTAGCACAAAGAAATCAGTGAATATCTATGAGTGAATAGACTAGGCATGAAAGAATGAATCTTTCGATTAAAAGCAATTTACCTTCTAGACATTATGTGTGATAGAGGTTAACTTGGGAAATTGCAGGGAATGGACCACAGTTTTCTGTGGAGGCAGATCACAGGAAACTTTCAGAAGGAACCATGGACACCACAAGGAATTTGAAGAGGAGAAAAGACAATGTGGGGTCATGGTCAGTTTCTTCTAATTAAGAGTATATAACCAGGGAGGCACCTGTGGCTCAAAGGAGTAGGGCGCCGGCCCTATATGCCGGAGGTCGTGAGTTTAAATCCAGCCCCAGCCAGAAAAAAAAAAGACTATATAACCACTCTAACTTGGCAAAGTATCTCTAGAGGCTAAGCATACAGACAGGTGAGAGATTGTTAAATGTGTCATCCTTTGAAAGTCAGTCAATTTGTAATTAACAATATGCCCCATGAGAGATTTTTCATTGAGGTGACATAAGATTTTAACAATATTTTAGGAAATTTCCTCTGAAAATAATTTTAAATAGATTAAGCTATAGTGAACATTACAGTGTGCTAGAAAAATTAGCTCTTTGAAGAATTCAGAAAATGGAAGCCAAGATAGACAGAGTCCAGAAGGGTAAAAATTTAGTAGTTATGTGGGGGGGGGGGGAAAGGCAAAAAAGTCAGAATATAACTTTATCCCCTTCTTTTCCTTTTAACATAGATCCTGCCCCTTTTTAAATGAAAGAGAATGCCATGATGGAATTTTTAGTTCAGAAGAAATATATGGTAGTTGAAAATACACTCCATAGTATTAATTTGTATATAAATATACTTGTTATAAGAGATGCAAAGATAAGTATAGTTGAGTGAATCTAGGAGATTCTATTGTTGAGAATAAAGAAGAAAATGCATTCAAAGTTATAAAATTTATTTATATTATTTTGCATGTTCTATCTGTGATAAAATATTTCCAATGATAATTATAACATGGAAGAGATTAGATATATCTGAAGAGTCAACCATATTAAAGATATCCATTTTATTACTTGTGAGTCACAATTATAAAACTATCAAGTAGGTACATCAGATGCTCCTATTTGTTTTTAGAGAATTTGGCCAAATGATAGTAACACTGACTTTAAAAATAAGTTTAAAACCAGAGTGGGGCAGAGTGGTGTACACGTATAAATATGAAATGTCAAAATCCTTCTGTGAAATGTTTATCTTCTAAAGAATGGTAGTTCTTTTCCTAAAATTTCAGAATCTCAGAATCTCATGGGAGTACAAATGTTTTCATTACATGATTTGTTCTTGTGCAGTTTGACTGAAAGTTATAAGTATTCCAATTATCATGTTAGGCATTGTACTCATTAGGTGCAAATTTACAACACCTCTTCCTGCCTCATACCTGCTTGGTTTCTGCAGAGTTCTGCTACCATCTGTGCACACGGGCATTGAACTAATACTTTTGTAACAACCTGGATGGAACTGTAGACCATTTGTCTAAGTGAGGTATCTCAAGAACAGGAAACAAATACCACATGGACTCACTATTAAACTGGAAGTAATTGATTTAAATAGTATTTCTAACTTCATATGGAAATTATAGTTTTTCTCATCATCTGTTTTGGAGTGAATGCTCAAGATCCTTGCGAGTCACTTGAAAATAGACTGGCTTTCTGGAAATCACAGGTAGAAAAGGGAGACAGAAAGCAGATTCCTATTAGTTGGGAACACAGTGTAAACCTCGCATCAAAGCAGCTTGGTGGCATCACTTCCTAAGATAGAATTTAAAAAGCAAAACAAATGAAAGAAAAGAAACAATTAATGTTCAAGTAACTGAATGTTTGCATTAAAAACAAAAAAATGAAACTTGGCCCTAGGCTCGCTTTATACAAAAAAAAAAAAATCAGAAAAAATTCTTCATGATTTTGAAGTAGTCAGGGATTTCTTAGGACACAAAAATTACTAATAAATAGTTTTGTTTTGTTTTGTTTTGTTTTTTATTTCGAGTCAGAGTCTCTGCTGCCCTGGCTAGAGGGCATCATATAGCTCACGGGAACCTCAGACTTTTGGGCTCATTTATTTCTTGCCTCAGCCTCTGAGTATGGTAGGACTACAGCACGGCCACCACTCCCGGCTACCTTTTTCTATTTTTAGTAGAGACAGAGGACTCGCTCTTGCTCTGGCTGGTGTTGAATTTCTAAGCTCAAGCAATCTAGCCGCCTTGGCCTCCCAGAGTGCTAAGTTTATACACACGAGCCACTCCACTGGATCAACAAATACTCCTTGATCAAACTATTTTTTTTTAAACATTAGTTTCTCTTGATTTTATTTTTCTTTTTTAAAAAAGTGCATCTTTAACTGACAAGGATCAAACTTTAAACAGATTTTCCTAAATCCCCCTTTTAACTGGGTTTAGTTCTTTGCCTACCTAGTCCAATTACAGCAAAGATTTTATTAAGTCACCTTAGAGTGTATCCCGCACCCTCCTTATATGTAAATTTGATCAAATTCCTTATCCCACACTCTGATATCTAAACTGCAGAAATAATCCTGTTAAGTTGGTTTCACAAGAATTCCCCTTACTCATGATATCTCCTCTTAGTGAATTTTCCTTCCCTGACCTGCCTAATTCTAATCATTGGCTATAAACCCATTGGTGTCTTTGCTCTATTTAGAGTTGAGTGCCATCTCCCTCCCTGTTGCAAAAACCAATATATTGCAAAAATCCTGAATAAAACCTTTCTTCACATTTTAACAATTGTCAATAATTTTGTTTTTAACACTATCTAAAAATATATTAGTGTGATTTTATCGCGTTGCTTATTAAAATCAAATGTCAGGTAATACACCTTTGTAGCTCTCATTCTAGTAAAGAGATAAATTGTTTAATCCAAAGAGTTTCATTGTCAAATTTAGGGAAATAATTTATGCCAAGCCTAAAAATACAATAAAAGTCATGAGAGGCTCAGAGCCTGTAGCACAGTGGTTACTGCAACAGCCACGTACACTGAGGGTGGTGGATTTGAACCCGGCCGGAGGCCAGCTAAACAACTGCAACCAAAAAATAGTCTGGCAGGTGCCTATAGTCCCACCTACTTGGAAGGCTGAGGCAAAAGAATCGCTTAAGCCCAAGAGTTTGAGGTTGCTGTGAGCTGTGATGCCACAGCACTCTACTGATGGTGACAAAATGAGACTCTGTCTCAAAAAAAAAAAAAGTTGTGAGAACTCTTCAGAAAATAAACCTATTTAATTTTGTTTAACCCGTATTGTTACAGCTTCAAATCTCTCTCTCTCTCTCTTTTTTTTTTTTTTTTTTGTGTGTGTGTGTGGTTGGGCAGTTTGAATGTGGAAAGCCTTAGTAACGTCAAGTTAAGTGATTTTGTGGAACATCATTTGGGAAGCTCTAACTTCACTAATTGTGTGGAATGTTCCCTGCTGACTATCACTCTTTAAATTTGGCAGATATATCCTAATCACTGAAAAACCTATTCCAATTTTTAGCAATGATTTATTCCAGGGATTCAATAACATAAGAAGACATGGTATTATTATAAGGTAAAGAGTGACTTAAAAATTGGTCACGTGGTCTTTTCTACTTAAAATGTGACTCTTTCTCAGAAAAAAAATAAAATTATACTACTTTAAGGGATTGAAGTTTGTACATATTATAATCTTCATCATTCAATTCAATGTTCAAATTTCCCCCATGTATTGATGGCCTTAAAAAGTGAGCTAACAAGCAAACAAAATAATAAAGAAAAAAATGGAAAAAGCAGGGGAAAAGCTTTAAGATACCAGAGATGCAAATTTCAAATAGTATATATTATATACATTGATTTTTAATGTTATTCATTTTATAATTTATAATCATTTTTTATTTATAATAATGTTACTCAAGAGTGGATGGTTTGTTTTGAAACAAATCATATCAAATGCATATCATTTGTCTTCTCTTAATTTTTTAAGGAGAGTTTTTTTTTTAACCTTGCAATTCTAGCAACACTGCTGGGCTAGAATGAATCATTATATGTATATATCGCCGAATGTAAATATTTGGGAAAAGATTATTTATATAAATCAAGATTACACTCTCCATTTATGTGAAATATTTCATGGCATTGAGATTCTAATCTAGATTTTTTTAGAATTTCAACTCTTAGCTAAAAATATAAAAGTGATGAAGGGTATTTTCAAATTGCTATGGCTGTACCCTCTCACTGCATTATTAAAAAAAAAAAAAAATAGGGGCCGTACCTATGGCTCAAAGGAGTAGGGCGCCGGCTCCATATGCTAGAGGTGGTGGGTTCAAACCAGGCCCCAGCCAAAAAAAGCAAAAATAAATAAATAAATAAACATGTTCAAAAACCACTAAAAATTCCAAGTGAAAAAGTGTTAAATTTGATATATTTGGTCATTCACTCTGCATTAAACATTGTTCATTTGCTGTGCATTAAGCATAGCTCAGTTTGCTCCTGATCCTCATTTGGATTGGTTCATTTAGGATGAGTCACTGTGTAGGAGACGTATTTTTCCAGTACATGATTTACTTCTGTAGAGTCAGTATGAAATCTAAAGGATGTGGGTTTACAGAGTTCTCCATTCTGCATTAGCCTGCACATGTAAAAGATGTTTATGTACATTAGTTATTAAGGAAAAGGCAACAATGCCGGGTATAATGAGGCAGATATAATTAAATCACTATGTCCACTGAAGAAATGATGGGGTTTGTAAATTGGAAAGGAGAGCTTTATCTTTCATAAAGGGTTGCAACCTGGAGGAGGCCATGCTGATAGGCTGATAGGCTGACCCTCTGTCAGCTGCTGGAAACACATATGAAGGAATCGTGCAGGCAACGGGAACTTATGCCGACCAGGGTGGCAGGATATTGTTTAAGAAGCAATTTGAGTCATCATGAATGTTTACGAAAGGAGAAACAGGCCTGTGCAATTGAACTTCTTACTCAATTGGAGGAATTGAGCTGTGTGGAATCTGGTTCAGAAAGTGGCTGCCTTAGCATGATCTGAGGATGTGGGTTTTGGCTCTTTCAGCAAAAGGCAAAGCAGAAGACACAAGAACCTTCTGTGTGCGTCCTCCACGGACTGGTCAAAACCATTCTATGTTCAGTGGTCTCTTTATCTGGAAGGACTACCGGTCAATTGTACAGAGACCATAAAAGCAAGCTGTGCATTAGGAGGTGGGTTGAAATCAGGGTGGGAACCAGGTTTTTCAAAAGGCTGACTCTATTTAGCCATTAGGGAATAAAGTCTAATGGTGGTTGATGAGGGCGAGGGTATAATGAGACATGTTTGAGCCCTCAGGACCATTACGTGGGCAAGCTCAGTTTTAAGGGTTCTTTGGCGTCCCCTTGTCCAAGAGGGGATCCCATCAGGAGGCCTAGAATTTTATTTTTGTTCACAGCTATGAAGGGTTATGCTTAAATAGTTAAGAAGTATCAGAGGAATAAACGTTTTTCTTTGAGCATAGGTCACTTGTGAGAAATTCAAAGGGGTGATGAATGTGTGTTTCCCTGCACCCAGCAGAAAGAGCAACTTCCGAGGCCTGGAAGACAAAATGTCTTTTCAGCCTCAAGTACCCCTTTGAGTGCAATGTGCAGGCATCAGGAAGGTAAGAGGACTCTAAAATTATAGACTTCGGAGGGAATACAGATCCTGTGATGGTTTGGTGGCAACATTATATTAGTGTACGAGATGAACAGTACCCAGAGAGTAGTCGGAGTACATGCTAGCAGTGGAGAGGGCTGCTTTCAGTAGCTAGCAAATATTGCTGATTTGAAACTGAACTTATCTTTAAAAAATAACATATAAATATAATAAGCAGAAAGTAAATGTGAAGCCCACTCAAGTTTTATCTTTCTTAAATGAAGTTTTATTCATAATTTAGACATAATAATTTTAGGTATTTATAGGATATGATGTGATATTTCATTGCCTGTATATGTTTCATGATAGTCACATGAAACATACCCTGTCATTTTAAACATTTTTCGTTCCTTTGTGTTGCTTCCTCAGAATAAAAGCTTGAAAAACAAACTCTTGTCAGGAAACAAGCTGTGTGGCATTCATGCAGAAGAGGTAAGTAATTTTTTTCTTCTAACTGCAACAAAACATATCAGTGGTAATTGTTTTTCTATTTTAATTTTGACACATACATCTAGTGACTTTTGTCCCTAAGACAAATACAAACTTTTGAGTACCGAATAAAAGCCTGTTTTAAACTTTTGAATACCTCTGAGTCTTTTCACATTGCACAGCCAAAAGAAAACTAAAAGCAAAAACAGGTAAGTGTTACTTTCATAAAATAATTTTATGGACTCCTTTGTTTAACTAAATTATCAGAGTTTTCAAAATAGAAAATTCCTGGAGTACATGAAATTTTTCCTTTTTTTTTTTTTTTGTACTATCTATTTGATTTCCACAAAGTTGTGCAATGACTATTGACCGTCAGAATGGAGATTTTGGGATTGACCATAAAACAAGGCAAATACATTCATTAATTCTATTTGGTGCACACCAAAATTGTCTCTTGTGTTCCTTAGGGAACAAAAAAGTCATGCTTGTTAATCCTGGTTTAAATAAAATTAGCAATATCCTGCTTTTCTCATCAGCAAATGTATTTTTTTTCTTCTGATTCCTTTCTTGTTCAAGGAAGGAATGTAGTTCATTATAAGTCATTCTTTGTGACAGTGATGAAATCGTAGTGATGGTGTCATATTAAATGATTGTTAATATCTCAAGATGAAGAAACAAGAGTCACTGTTCTTCTTGGATCCTCCAAGAAGCATATATAAAAATGTACTGTATGTATAAGAAATTTATTCCAGGAATAGCCTGTGAATGATAAGGAACAGGCATGAAAGGTTTTGTACCAGGATGAAGATCAGATGCCTATGCAGGAAGAGAGAAGGAAAATGTTTAGGTACAGTGAGAGCAGAAGTTCATTTTAATTTTAAAAGGTTATAAAATTACCACTTTTCCCATAGTTGTCTAGGAGTAAGACAAAGAGCTGCTGAAACTGCTGTATTGTTTTCTAACTACAAAATGACATCTGGTTCCAAATTATCTTTTTCTGTCACTATGATCTTTCATCTGGAGGAAATGGGAAGATTATAAGGTGAAGCACCAGCATTGCTCTTTAGGACTCCAAATAGGAGACAGCGTCATCTATCTCTTTTGCATTGTATTTGCTAAAACTCAGTCACAGGCCTACCCAAGTTTAAGGAAGGCTGGAAAATATCTTTGGGATAGTGGTTAGGTGTCCATTCCACACTTGGGATTTCTTTTGTTAAAAAACATGAAAATACTTTCTGATAGACAAGTAAAAGCCAACATCATAGCACTCATATTCAAACATAGCAGGATATGCAATGCTTCATTTTATACAGAGTGGCCATAAATGTGCCCATTAAAAAAATTAAATTAAATTGCACATGAATTTTATGGCTACCCTGTAATATTTTCCAATAACATGGTGTAGGAAATGGATAGAAATTTTTAATATAAAAAAAGAAATTTTTAACATAAAGAAGCTAAATATTGATGCTTCATAAGGTGAAAAATGAGGTTAAATGGCTTGTCTGATCCACTGTTAGTATTTCCTTTCACAGAAAAAAATTTTTTAGATAGAAATAGATTTGTGCATTGTTCATATTTGCTGAGTTTCAAAAATAGTGCAATTTTGTTTGTGCTTGTTCTAAATATTACGTATAAGACTGTAAGCAAGTGGAAATGATGTTTTGAGTAAGGAATATCTATATCAAAGCTATATTCTGGGTCAGTCAACGTATTTTCAGGATCCACCAAATACTCATGTACATAAAAGAGAAGGGCCTCCTGGGAGAAAGCACCTGTGGTGTTTAGAAAAATAAATGCAGTTTATATATTAATTTGCCCCATCTCATTAGAGCTTACCATTTCTGGGTAATATGGGAAATATTTTTTATCACAATAAACATTTTACAATGATATGGTGGAAAATTTAATCATTTGATTCATCATCATTATCATCTAAAACAAACTAATAATTTCCTCTGTTGGTTCAGAAACTAAAAAGGAACTTCCCTGCTAGGTCAGTGACCCCCCAAATTAAGGTATTCATAGAGAAATAAAATATCCAGATCACACTAACACTCAATGAGTTGCTAATGTTTTGATTTTCCATGGGAGGATATTAATAAGAAAAGCTGCTACAAATACCATTTACCATACTAGTCACTATTATTGCATGAAGAAATGCTGTTTGAATGTGAAATTGTAAAAAAGAAAACTCTGACAAGACATAGTCTCTTAAATGGGAAAAATAAGCCTAGCTAAAATATTCTATCATGGATATTTTCTTTTTCATCTTTTTCTCTTTCCTCATCTTTTTATTATGGTCATCACCATCATTACTATTAACATTAATTTTATCGTGGACCTGTGAAAACTTCATGACACATAGGCACGCAGATTAGGAATGCATTTAGATTCACTATGTCATAAAAATAAAATTACTAAAATTTCCCGTATACTAATATCTCAGTTATTTAAAGGTTATAGTTATCCTTTAGCTAATTTTAATTTTTAAGTGTTTCTAACAAGCTATATATACATAAAAAGAATCAAACCATAATTATGTCTGAAACTAAAGTACTTTACCAAAAAAAAAAAAAAAACAAAGAGATGTGCACATTCAGAATGTAGTTATGTTTTGCACAATCTTCCATCAAATTCTTAGAGAAGATTTTGTTTGTTAACTCACTCAAAATTAGTAGAAGACTTGCATAAACTATTCACAGAGGAGATGAGTGACTGTGAAGAAAACTTCTGAAAGTTATGTTTATATTATGATTAGAAAGCTGAAAAATCTCGCCATTCATGGTCATTAGAAGCAGACAAAAGACATCTAGAATTTTATTGTAGTTCCTAACTGAATCAAATGAATAATACTATAATTGATGTAGTCACAATTTTTCTAAGTTTTTGAAAATGAATCCCTGAATAATGCTATAATGAATGTTCTAATAATAATCCAAAATTTTGAAGAAATAATTAAATTATACCCTATGCCTTCAGCGTAACCATGCATTAAAAATGGACACCACAGAAGATTAAAATGAGTCTTCTGCTCTATTATAGTGGTGAGAGCACCAATTATGTGAAAGAATTGAAGTGCAGTTGGGCAAATAATGGGTACCACATGGAATGGTAATCTCCCATTTCCCATCGAAACTCATCAACAGTTTGAAGAAGGAGGGAAAAAAAAGAAGAAAAAAATGTCTGTTTTCTGGAGACTATCTATCCTGATTGTAAATGAGTCTTGGACAACATGCCAATCAACCGTACATTTGAAATTGTGTGAGAGAGCATAAATTGTCCTTTACTGGAATCATTGGTACAAAATAATGATAGTCATGTAAACGCGCATTAGAATTAATATAATAAGAAGGATATGCTAGGTCTTAATTATCCTTAATTTCGGTCACTTGAGAAACTTTGTGTGGAGAGTGGCAGAGACGTGAATTTTATTCAAAAGGAGAAGTATAAATTCAAAGTGCTGAGGTTTCAAGTGTGAGTTTTCACTGTTAGGAGCCCTTAAAAACCACACACACACACACACACACACACACACACACACGTGGCTTTCTGTGTCCTTGTGCACCATGCATTGCACCTTCATTATCCATATAAAGAAAAAAGAGCTTGACTTCCTATGGCAATGAGACGCTATTAACTGCCTTGTGATATGGCATAAGTCCCTGCTATTTCTATGCATTCAGTTTAATAATACAGAATTATTAACATCACAAAGGCTCAAACTCTCACATCCTTCCTTTTTCCCTTTCTTCTTTGTCTTTTTCCTTCAAAAGTTCCTCTTTATCACCCCCTCTCCCTTGCCCCCTTTTCTATCTCATTTCCTTCCTTGTTTCTCATTTTATTTAATCTTTTATTTTTTCTTAATAACGTCCCCGTTCAATAGATCATGAAATGAATGTGAGTCACAATAAAGTTACTCATGGAAAACTGTGTTTCCAATAATAAAATTTTGCAGTGATGTATTGTTTATAATATTTCAAGTTTCCTTTCTAATGGTGGTGCTTATAGTGTTGGATGATTATTTAATAGTTATAATGCCATTATAAGACAGCCTTGCACATATCAAACTCTATTACATTGTGTACTTAGAAATGTTCTGGATGTGATAGGAAACTGAACCACAGTGTACCTGCAGTTTATTCAGTGGAAGACTCGTCCGTAAGCCACTTGAAAAATTATTTCTCAGCAATGTGGGTGGCCCTTCTTTGTTAGAAAGGCCTCTTATAACAACATAGTTCACGGTAATGCAATAGTCACATAAAGATCTTGTGTTCATTACCTTCCTTTAAAAATGAATTTTGTTGAGATGTAATTTATGGTCATCTCCTTTCAATGTACAGTTTGGTAGCTTTGATCAATGTATGATTCAAGATATGGAATATGTCCAGCATGCCCAGCTCAATCTCCACCCCAACCCTTATCTAATCTGATTTCTTTTCCTATCCATTTGACCTCTCTAGAATATTATGCAAATGGAATTACACAAAATACAGCTTTTAGTAACTGTACTCTATTACATAGCATAATGCTTTTGAGATTCACTCATGGTTTGATGCTTTTATTACTTTTATTTTTTAATTTGTCAGCAATACTCTAATATTCCATTTCATAAATGTGTACACTTTGTTCATCTGTTCATCAGTTAATGGACATGGGGACTTTTTCTAGATTTTGGTTGTTGTGAAAACAGATATTATAAACATTTTTGTAGACATTATATATCTCTTGGTTAAATACCTAGAAAGGATAGTTCTGTGATGAACTGTTCATATGTTTAACTTCATTAAAAAATGCCAAACTGTTTTCTAAGTGACCATATCATTTTTCATTCTGACTCAACTATTTTTAATTATTATTTTTTCTGCACACAACCATGGCCATCTATTAGTTTGGGTATTTTTTTTTCTCCTGAGTAAAGAATCAGGATCTATAATTTTACCTGTAGAAATATACTTAACTGAGGTCTTTATAATAGAATATTGGAAATTGAGACTGACCTGAAAAATTGGAAATGCATCATCATAATTTGTAGCTTTAGGGAACAAAATCCAATGTAGTAGCCAAATGTGCTTTCTAGGAAAGATTTCTTTGTTAAGCCTTTTTATATTTATGATAGCATTCTTATCAAATGAATTCTTCTAACTGCAAACGCCATTCACTTCATCATCTTAGCATTCTAGTGGCTGCCTTCTTTTGGATATGTGTCTAATTCAAACTTCGCTGTATTAATCTTAAAAAGTAAGTCTTTGAAAGTAATCAGGGAAAACAGAGGCATCCAGGTGTCCAGACAGACAGATGCAGCATCGGAAAGTAGTTTTGTCTATGCCTGGGTGATAAACATTCTGTGTGTTTGGTTGTGAAGTGCGGAGAGGACAAAAATCAACTTCCTTTACAACTACCTTTACACAATATAATTTTTTTGGAAAGGCTTTTTGTTTTCTTTTTCCTCTTTGCCTAGGATATTTGAATGTCCCCTTCTCCAAGCAGAGTTTCAGTTTTTCTGTTTCATTTCAAAAGTAGTTGGTCTTTGGCTGCTTGGCTGCAAAATGTATTCTTGTTCAGTCTGAAAGAATTTTAATCTTCCAGCTTAAAAATGTAACCTAATGAATGGACTAATCCTTGTTTCTGCTCTTGCAGTCAAAAAAAATCCAAGCCCACCTGAAGGAACTTCGTTATGGGAAGAAGGATTTGTTATTCAAGGTGAGCGTCTTTTTCCCTTTCCCTACCAACTTCCTATCCAATATCTAAATATCAAAAACATTATTTCTTTTACATATAATTTCTGGACTTTGTTTTTTTTTTTTTTTTTTTTTGTGGTTTTTGGCCGGGGCTGGGTTTGAACCCGCCACCTCTGGCATATGGGACCAGCGCCCTACCCCTTTGAGCCACAGGCGCTGCCCAATTTCTGGACTTTGTTAAAAATTAGGGTTTTATTTGACTACATTGAAGATGCTTGTCTTTTATTGCCTGCTTGATTTGCAGAGATCATTGCAAGTCATGCTTTTAGGTACACTTTTGATCAAAGGCCGGCCTCATTCGATAGTGTTTAAAGTCCATTTATAACTCTAACTACTTTAATTCAACACCAAAAATATTGTCTTTTGGAATATTTACATAAATTAGAGAATATATTGAGGTGGTTTCCAGAGATAAGGTTCACTGCTGACCTAGTCCTGACTCCCAGAAACCCCTCAGTCAATCTCTTTATTATTCAGAGTTGTCATCTTTAATCATTACTAATTGATTTTGGTTGTTGACACTTTTTCCTTTATAAGACTATGCAGTCAAAACCTTATGAATACTCACCGATAGGCATCGACTGCAACTGGGGAATACTGTGTACTCGATAGTGGTTCTTCAAAGATATCGGATTCTTAATCCTTGGAACTGGTGAATGTTTTCTAACATGGGAAAAGAGAATTTGCAGATGTGATTAAGTTAAGGATGTGGCGATGAGAAGATTTTCCTTATTATCCAGGTGTGTTCTAAATATAATCATCACCATGAGTCCTTATATGAGGGAGGCAAAACGTCTACATGATCACAGACGCAGGGGAAGAAAAGATAAGGAAACAGATTTTCATTTACAGCCTCCAGAAAGAACCATTCTTGCCAACACCTTGATTTTAGCTCCATGAGATTCATTTTAGGTTTCTGGCATCCAGAACTGTAAAAGGACAAATGTATGTTGCTTTAAGCCACTAAGATTATTGTAATTTGTTATTGCCGCAAGAAAAAACTAGCACAGATACTTTCTTTACTCCCTCTTGAGCAGGGTAGATAAAAGGCAGGTATTTCTAATTGTACTTATATATCTGCTTTGCCAAATGCAGTAAACTGATAAAGCATAATGCTTTTAGTGGGAAGAAAGGTAATTTGGTGAAAATAAATGTAAATTATTTAATATGTAATATTTACTTTAGAAAACATTTAAACTACAACAATCACCTCAACCAATGGCATTTAGGTTTTCAATAAAGAGGAATGAGTACTTATTTATTGCTTGGGAAAGCCTGGAATTTTTCTAATGAGAACTACATGAAATTACTTCTCTTATCCAGTACCTTTACTTTTGGCTTAGCGTCCTAGGATAATGCCTCTATTATGGCAACCAATATTTATTCAACTCTCATTCCCTGATAGGAATGAATCTGAGTACATCTTCCCATTTGATCTTTCATAAATACACTTCCTGCCGTGCGCTTGGCTTTATTTATAACAGGATATTCCCTATATCCCGAACACATTCTGAATTAATTCTCACAGGTGCTTACCAATCTTACTTCCCAGCACTCAGCTCATTTTGTGTGACAAATAGATAGGAAAAAGTGAGAAACCCAAAGCCTTTGCGTTCTGTCTTTAATCCTTCATCTGGAGATACTTGAACTCAGGGTATCTTAACTCTTGCACTCAACCTGGCTTGAGCTTTCAGAGTCATCAACAATAAATGGTTGACATTAAAAACAACACAATGAATGTGTATGCATGTGTGTTTGCAAAGAGATTTCGAGTTTTCTATAGATTAACTTAATAAGGTCAGAAGTGCTATAAAATAAATTCAAGTTCCCTAGAGCTTTGGAGTTATAGGTATTAAGCTGATTTATACAAAGATTAGAGGCGATTTCAAAGTGTTTGAGTTTTAATTCTCAAAATGAAAGCTTTTAGAAAGAAAAAGTGGGAAAAGAGTCAGGACTACTCAGCGACTTATATCTTTTCAAGTTGACAGTAGGTTACTAATTTATCATACTTCAGATATTACTTAGATAAGGATGTGTTTAAAATCTTTATGATGTAAAAATGAGACATATTACTTGTAAATCTTGTTATTTCATGTCAATTTGAGGAGAACATATATATGAAATTGTACAGGAATGGATGACAATTTTACATGAAGTGGGGTGCCTTTAGGGTATAAGTCTCCCCCAAAGGTGTTTCACGGTAAATATTTTTGTTAGTTCAACAATGAGTTAGGAGGCATGATGAGTTTAGAATGTATTCTGTAGCTCAAGGATATTAGCAAGACCCAGGTTTGTTTTTCATTGTCTCCTGCATCTCAATCATTCCGTTTCATGATCCTCAACTTGCTGATTTATTTTCTGCTCTGGTTCCTCATTTGTATCATGATGGTTGCTAACGATCTGGGTGTTGTGTCTCGTGGGCACAAAGTCCAGGACATAAGGGAGGCACTTGGTTTTCAAAATCGTTATTTTTATGAAAGAATTTTTTAAGAAATCTCTCCAAATTAGGTCATGCATCCATGCAAAAGTAAAATCTTTGCATTTTTAGCTTCTGTTGTGAAAATGGTTTCTTTTAGATATAAAACAAAAAGAAAGGAATTGCTGAGGCAGGTGTCCAACAGTTTTCTGCGATAACGTATTCATCCACAATTCTTGATGACAACAAGCTTATCTGATTTGCTTAGTACTATATCCACAATGCACTATTTAAGTCTTGAATATACTCATATGTTGAAGAAATAAATAGGTAGATAGATAGACAGATAACCGGCTAGCTAGCCAGAAAAATGTGTCAGGCAAAAGGACAGAAGAAACGTACCCAAATAGCACCAAAGGCAGATACATTCACCTATGCCTCTTTGAAAATGATTGGAACTTTGCTGAACCTGAAACCAGTGGTTGAAGATTCTATTTCAAGTAGTTTTCCCGTAGGATACGTTCAGTTTTGAATAAACTTGATGGTTTTCAGTAAATGGGAACTTTGAAGGAGTAATGCTTGCTGCTGAAGCATTTGCATTTTAACCTAAAAATGATGGCATGTGATGACAATTGAAAGGCATGATGATAAATTCAGTGTCCTTGTTAAAGCTTGAGAGCTGGCTTTTGCTTGGGGAAGACTACCAGTAATCTTCAGCAAAGATTCTCCGCTAAAGAGAGAGGTGAGGCTAATCTATTAGTTGCTTAAGACTTGCACGGCTTGGTCTCATCTTTGATCCCATGTGGAGCTGTTATTCTGTAGACTTGCAATCCCCACCCCCTGGGCCATGGACTGATAGGACTAGTCTGTGACCTGTTAGGAACTGGGCAGGGCAGCGCAGCAGGAGGTGAGGAGCGGCCAGAGAGTGAAACTTCATTTGTATTGACGGTTAGTTGCTCCCAGTGGCTTGCATCACCACCTGAACTCTGCCTCCTGCTAGATCAGCAGCAATGTTAGATTGTCACAGGAGCATGAACCCTACTGTAAACTGCACATGTGAGGTCTCTCGGTGACACTCACTTTATGAGACCTTAATGCCTGATGATCTGAGGTGGAGCTGATGGCTGAGGCTGTCTAATTATATGGAAACAAGCTCAGGGCTCCCACTGATCTTGCTTTATGACTAGTTATATAATTATTTTATTTCATATGTTACAATATAAAAATAATAGAAAATAAAGTGCACACTACATGTGATGAATTTGAATCATCCTGAAACCTTCCCCTACCCTGGTCCATGGAAAAATTGTCTACTCCCCTGACTGTGCAAAAAGGTTAGGGACTGGTGCTCTAGTGTACCCAGCAGCTCTTTGAAAATTTTGCAATTATATATTTTTTTAAATTTCCTAACAATTATTTGTTCATTGTAGATAAATTTCAAAAATGTCAAAAAGTGTAATGCCAAGACACAACACTTAAAATACCATCACTCACAAGAAATTCAAGCAGTGTTTTGAAATATTTTGTATTTCTATTTCCTTTTATATGAGCCATACCTGCCATGTGATTGATCACAATAGGAAAATATGTGAATGCACACATATATCTTAATATAATTTTAAATCACCAAAATTGCCTTTAATTTTCATTTTTTTGTATAAATTTAAATCTATAATCTTCTATGATGTAGGTGACTTAACTGTTCACTTATCTTTAACCTGTATACACATATATTTGTGATGGTTTTAATTTGCATGATGAAAAATGCTTTCTTATTTTTAATGAGTTATAGTTTTGTTTTGTTTTGTTTTGTTTTGTGGCCGGGGCCAGGTTTGGACCCACCACCTCCGGTATATGGGGCTGGCACCCTACTCCTTGAGCCATAGGCACCACCCAATGAGTTATAGTTTTTATGGAACATGTATCTAACTCTTAAATAATTCATCAAAGCTTTGGAAAAATGTTAATATTATTAATATTTAGTACACTCCACTTTCAAGAGAATTATGACAGTTTACCATTAGTTCTAGAAGAAGCGGAAAGCAGGTTGAGTTTAAGTAAGATTTCTTTTGTACTGGGCATATTCATTAAAAAAACAAAAATAAAAAAGTAGGTAAGTAGTTATATAAATGAATAATTACAATAAAATATTAACAAACCTTTTGTGTGATTATTATAAAGTACAAATTGTTTGAATTTATAAAATTGATTATTGGCCATTTGAACATTCACTTTAAAATTTGTCATTTAATGCCCTTTGCTTTTGTTGTATTTATTTTTGGTAAATTCAAAACAATTTCTGCAATACTCCTTTGCAGCCAAAGATATCAACTTCCCTATTGAGCTAGGTAATGCAAGACAGTTTGATGGCTTTGCCATTTTCTTGTTACTTATTGAATAAAACATATTTAGTAAACTATGTGTCATTTTGGTTGTTTTCATTAAAATAGTGTTAAATCATTGCCTTCAAGGAGTTTATTATATTCTAGTGACTAAAGTATACTATAGTGGTAAAGTTGGCTCTCTGTATCCACTGGTTCTGTATTGGCAGGTTTTTTTGGGAAAATCGTAAAAGTAACAATAAAAACATACAATAAAATATGGCATAACAACTATATGCCTATTATTTCTGTTATATTAAGTATTATAAGTAATCTAGATATGATTTAAAATTTGCTGAAGGATATACATAGACTACACTCATATGATACGCCATTTCATAGGTGGAACTTGAGTATCTGCAGAATTTGATATCCATCATAGGGCTCCTGGAACCAGTCCCCACAGATACCAGGAGATGACTGTCTCTATTTGACTTTCGATACTTTACCCAGGGCTGTGATATACATTATTTCATCAAGAAACGTTTACACTTAGTTGGATCCTTCAAAATATTTACTCGTAAAACCAATTTATTAGCAGGTTGAAATCATTTCCATGGATTTTTATTTTATATTTATTTTAAATAGAACTAATTTGTTGCATTATCATGAGTTTATTTCATAGGATTTTATAGTTAATTTTTTGATAACTAACTATTCCTCCTGGATATGCTCATGCTTTTAGATAAAAAAACTGCCTTAATTATGCTGGAATGTGTCATAATAGACCAGATGTACTCTTTCATTCTGAAATTCAAACTTCAGAAATTGCATGGATTATCATTAGTATTTTGTTTCTGGAAAGTTGATATATACAACTTGGTATCTCCTTTGTCATCTGGTCCTGAAAACAAGGACATTGCTGCATGAATTTCCATGTATGCTTACCAAAAAGTGTCATAATTTCCAGATGACTTGAATCATCTATAACGGAATTTGGTGAAGCAGTCATGCCTTAATTTTTAAACTCTTGAGTAATTTAAGGTAATTTACATGCATCTGTCTCTCATTATTTTGTACTAATCTCATACACATGTTAAACCAATTTTTAATGAGCAGAAGGATTTTCAGTACCATTTACATGTTACAAGTGTCCATTTATTTCCAGTTGAATGGGGTATGGTGCCATTTGGCATCTTGCATAAGAGGTCTGAGGAGTTACTGATTTCAATTTATACCATGTTTATACAAGATGTAAGATTTTCAAAACATGTATTTGTGTCTCAAAATAGCATAATGAGTCAGTTAAGGGAGGTGGTACTCTCTTCTTACCAAGAATTAGAAAAGTTGCAGAGACGTTACAAGAGTTATTCTAAATCACAGGACTGAGATGGTAGATGGCCAAGTTTATTCTAGTTCAAGTCCTGGACATTACTATATCTCATTTTTCGAAGTATATTTCTATGTCGTATCTTAAGGTTATTTAGAGATAATATTATTTTGGAAATATGTTCTAATCACTTCTTGGCCTTTTTGCTAGAATCAAGTGTAGAAATACTTTCTAATGTCCTCACAGGTCAAATAGGAAGGCTGGAAGTAAAAGCTTTATGACATAAGAGAAAGGCTATAATAACTATGGGTAACTCAAATGTAATGCTTTTCTTTAAAATCATAAGTACTTTAAGCAAAAAAAAAAAAGATATTTTTAGTTTAGAATTGGGAATCACTGGACACAGAGGTATCCTTCTCAAGACTTTCTTGTATTATTGTGATCACTTTACCAATTTATTGAATCAACTGGTTAAGAGTATTTTCTCTGTGTCAGAAATAAGGGAAAATTCATTGCTTTCTCAATATCAAGCCAAAGTTTTAGGCTTAATGTTTGTAAAGTTTAAAGCACAAAAGCCGACTAACCTTATGTATTTATTTTCATTACTTACCAGACAATGGGGTAGAGATACAAATTTAAAAGGTCATACTTCTTATTTATTGGAACTCATGACAAATTAAACTTCAATAATAGTTATATTTTGCTCTAAAAACTATGAGTATTCTTCAAATATGTAGAATTGCTAAAAGTGCTGGACTTTTAAAGAGAATTTGGGTGAGGAAACCACGGTTAGAATTCATCTGTGATTACAAAACTTCAATGTAAGTTTCCTGACTCATGTTTATGTTCATTTATTTATTCTAAAAATAAAAATTTAAAAGTATTTATTGTGCATGTGTTATGTGTTATCCATCAGGCTTGTAGCAAAGTGTTCCTTCTACCCTGTTTTCCTGAAAGTAAGACAGTGTCTTATTTTAAGGTGTGCTTCCAAAGATGCGCTAGGTCTTATTTTCAGGGGACGTCTTATCTTTCCTGTAAGTAGGTCTTATTTTTGGAGGATATCTTACTTTCGGGGAAACAGGGTACCTGAGTAGGATTCCTTTATGTTTTAAATGAGGGACGTCGAGTCGATCAACATAGTTCTGGGAGATATTGACTTCCTAGAATTTGTTCATAATTTTGTAGATTTGTACAAAACAATGTTTTTGGAGAGAAGGTTGTAAAATGTATCAGATTATTAAGTGGCATCTGTGCATCTGAAGTTTAACAGTTTAGGAACCCTTCCTCTGTACATTGCCCTTGATCTTCTGTCCTTTGAAGGACTTTTAAACAATGGTACGAAAGGACTTTGACTGGCTGTCTTTGGATATAAATCATACTTACTCCACATTTGAGATTTTCTTTTCTTACTCTGTTTACTTATTTAAAAATAGAATATGCTCTATAGCTGCTAAGCTTGTGGTTGCATTAGTACTAATTTTGAGAACATGCTCATAACTTTAATAATATGTTCCCATTTTAACCTTTTTTATTTATTTTATTTTATTTTTACCTTGCAATGATTTTAATTGATAATGCTGTATTGTATACTTGAAATTTGCTAAGAGAATAGATCTTTCTTTTTTTCGAAACCAAATGTCCAATCTTTTTTCTTTATTAAATTATAACTGTGTACAATTATGGGGCACAATGTGCTGATTTGATATACAATGTGGAATGCTTAAAACACACCAATTAACACAACCATCATCTTACTTACTTATTTGTTGTGGTAGAACATTTATACTGTACTCTGAGTAGTTTTGAAGTGTCCCATTGCATTATGCACGCTAGGTGAGTAGATGTGGAGAGAGGGGAAAACTTCTACACTGCTGGTGGGATTGCAAACTAATATGGTCTTTTTGGAAAGAACATTTTTACTTTTTAATTTTACCCTGGCATATTATATAACATAGCATTGAAAATAGTATATTTTAGGACTTGTCAATCTGTTTAAATTTAGAACTGCAAACATGTTTGTGTGTCCTTCCTTCCCCCACCCTGTGCTTATTTCCAGCCTTGACAGTAGGTCCCAGTGCCCGTTCCCAGTGTTTGGACATAGCCTCAAACTCTGTCTCATGTTAAGATTTGAAGCCCTTCCTAAAAAGCTGTCAGGGTAGTTCTCAAGACAAAACCCATTTGCCATTTCCAAATGAACTGTAAATATTTTGTCTATACCTCGTCTCCAACCTCTAGAGAGTTATTCTACCAGGATTTGTTTGTGATTGCCTTACTATTGCGGTAAATATTGTTTATTGTATTTATAAAGACTTTGTAGAGAAGTACATGTATGCGAAAAAAATGTAGAATAAGGTACAAGCCAGAAAGCTTGTCCCAAAAATAAAAATGAAGACAATTAACTTTCGATTGACATTTCTCCCTGCTCCTGAGAGGGTGGGTTGAGCTTTGAATGACTGATCTTTCTCCCATAATCTCGTTCTATACGGGAGGTTGCGTGTATGTCTTGGCTTAGCAGCTGCCCTTGCAGTGACAGGGGCCGTCAGACTTATACCAGGTATAGTGGACTTACATATTTCCCTGCATGGAGCAAATACAGAGCAATAGTGCAAATATATTTTAGGAAAAAAAAAATCATTCTCCTTGTGGAACTTGCCTGAACTATTGCTATTTCAGTTTGAGGCACCACTTATCACAGGGAAAATGTAAGTTGTAGGCATTTGATTTATTCACTCTTTCTTTAGGTCTCAGATGATGATGTCTTTATAAAAATTATTATTTTTTTCAATATGAGACATCTCTTTCTACTGAGCACACGTAAGGTTGAACAAATGTTTCTGATCAGAGGTCATTTAATGTTCTGAAATTACACATTAGAAATGATGGCCTTTTGTGGAGTAAAATTTGGGTACCATGGAGCTACAGCTTATGGACATACTTCATCTTCAAATAGCTCTCCACCATAATTAAAATATGAAACAATTGGCTAGGCACCTGTATCTCAATGAGTAGGGCACTGACCACATACACTGAGGGTGGTGGGTTTCAACCCGGCTTGGACCTGCTAAACAGCAGTGACAACTGAGACCAAAAAATAACCAGGCATTGTGATAGGTGCCTATAGTCCCAGCTACTCTGGAGGCTGAGGCAAGAGAATCACTTGAGGCCAAGAGTTTGAGGTTGCTGTGAGCTGTGACTCCATAGCACTCTACTGAAGGTAACACAGTGAGACTCGGTCTATAAAAAAAAAAAGAAAAAAACAATTGTTTTAATATTTCTATTCTAAACATAAATGTTCATTTTGAATATAAAATAAAAAAGAAATAACAGTGAAGGAATCATAAAGTAATTTAACTTATTTTACGCTTTTTTTTTTATTTTTATTTTTTGCAGTTTTTGGCCAGGGCCAGGTTTGAACCCGCCACCTCTGGCATATGGGGCCAGCACCCTACTTCTTTGAGCCACAGGCACCACCCCTTATTTTACACTTTTTAAAAGTGCTTTGCTTTCTATATCCTTTGTCTCTATGGTGACGCCGATATAATTTCAGAAAACAAGAGCAAATTATTGTTTTCTTTTGAAAATTTCTTCTTTTGGCAACACATTTAAATGTTGTTTTATGTCATGACAAGAGACATTTTAAAAGAATGTGAATTTACTTGATTTATTTCACTTCATTACTGTTACTGAGTTACAAGAGTTTCTATGAATCTACAGTGAATAAGAAGAGAAGACAACTGCCTCTTTAGGTCCTGCATAGAAGGCTGTTGCATTGTAGGTGTGGTGTGAAAAGAAAAAATAAATAAAATAAAATAAAGGAAGTAAAATAATTTAAAAAATGCTTCAGCAAGTTCAGGGCAATTTAAATAATGTTTACAAAAAAATGTAGAGCCCAGGAAACAAGAGCAGAACCTGTAAGTAGTGTACAGGGGAAGTCTTTTATCAGTGGCCACGTTATGAGTGAAATCATCGCACGTGGAGAGGTCTTTTTAAAGACATATTTCATGTATCTTAGCCTCATCATGGTTATTTGGACTTGAAGTACCCTGCTTGAGAAATAAGTCAGAACAACATATTTTATAAAATTTCAAAAGCATAGAATCTTCACATTGGCAGGGTTCACAACAGCTTCAATTTCAGTCTCTTGAAAAATATAGGCTAATTTGCTAACAGCATTGCCTGCTTATAAATATTCAGTGAGGTTCACGGTATTCTAGAGCAAATTTTTTCCTCTTTACACAATTGTAACATTTGTAGAATTCCCCTCTCTCTTCTGATTTTAACATACTTACCTGATTCTCACAGAGATAGCAGACTCCTGTCTATGAAGTGATATTTGTTTTGGCCCATTGTCCACTTGGTTTTGTTCATTCTTTAATTTGTGTCTCTACCTGTCCTTTTTATTCTACATATTCACTTCCCTAAGCTTCCTTCAGAGGAAGAATTTAAGTTTATGGCAATTTGTGGTTGTAAATAAGGATAGAAATCTCCATACTGTTTTCCATAGAGACTATACTAATTTACAACTCCACTGACAGTGAATAAGCACACCTTTTCCTTTGCATCCTATAAAAATCTGTTGTTTTGACTTTTTAATAGTGGCCTTTGTGCAGAGAGAAGGTTACATCTCCTTGTGGCTTCAATTTGCCTTTCTCTGATGATTACTGATTTTGAACATTTTTTCTATGTCTATTGTCCATTTGTCTATCATCTTTTGAAAAATTCTGTTCATGTCTTTTTTGCCCATTCCTTAATGGGATTGTTTCATTTTTTTTCTTGCTTTTTGTTTGAGTTATCTGTAGATTCACAAAACTGGTCCTTTATTAGATCTATAGTTAGTGAATAATTTCTCTTGTGCTGTAGTTTGCCTGTTTACTCTGTTGATTATTTCCTCTGCTATGCAAAACCTTTTGAATTTAACTAAGTCTCAGTTATTTATTATTGTTGTTGCTGTATTTGCTCTTGGGATCATACGCCTAAATGCTTAGCCTAGGCCAATGGCTAGAAGAACTTTAATGATCTTTTCTTCTAGAATTCTTATGGTTTCATGTCTTACATTTAAGTCATTTATACACCTTGAATTAATTTTTGTATATGGTGAGAGATAAGGGCCCTATTCCATTCCTTAGCATGTATCTATCAAGTCTTCTTCTTTTTTTTTTTTTTTTTTGCAATTTTTGGCCAGGGCTGGGTTTGAACCCACCACCTCTAGCATATGGGGCTGGCATTCTACTCCTTTGAGCCCCAGGCGCCTGCCCGTCTATCAAGTCTTCTTAGCATAATTTATTGGATAGGGCTTACATTCCCAGTGTACATTTTTGTCTGTTTTATTCAATATCAGTTTCATTGCTATGTTGTCTACGTCTCTACTTTTATCCATGTACCGTACTGTTTGGGTGACCACAACCTTATAAACTTTATAAGCTGAAGTCAGGTAATGTGATGCCTACACTTCATCTACTGAATTATTTGTCTGTTTCTTCCTGCCTAGTAAATGTAGCTTGCTCTGATATAAAGGATACATGATTGAAGAGAAGAGATCTGGATTCTCTATTAGCTCTTTCACTTACCTACATATTAAACTTGAATCAAGTCACTTTGCTTGTTGGATACCAATTTTTTGTCAGTAAAATATGGATAAGATTAGTAATATACACACTTCAAAGTTATGCAAGCAGATCAAATAAGATTACATGTGTTTATGCATCTTAAAAAAGATTTCATACTAGGTCCATTATCAATGGACTGCTTGTTTTACCCAGGGAAATATACTTTGTAAGAAATTAGCAGCTCATTTTTTCGTAGTCTAAATAACTATTGTTTTAATCTTCATAAAAGAAAAATGCAATACCTGTTCTTACTTCAGAACCTCATACTTCCCAGTCACTGTGATAATGTTGAACTGTACTCCAGGCCATTTCCTTCCCTTTTAAGATATGGAGCCACTTTGGAAGTCAGGGGAAGGGCAGTTCATTCCCTATGTTATCCACAAGTATATTAGTTTCATTTACTTATAAACAAAGGCAAAATATCCTGAGAACCATCAAAAGAAAACACAGCTCATGATTTTTAGTATTTATGTGGCAATCAAGGGTTGAAAACATAACTTTTAATAAATGAACTATTGAGATATACATGTATTTTCTAAATACAGTTTTTACATGAGTTTCTTTATTAAAGAAAAGAAATCATTGTAGATACTATGAACTAAATGTAATTTCTTACTGCACTTACAATTGACCATTGTCTACAGACAGACATCTGAAAGATTATATTCTCAATTTCAACAGCCATTAACATACTATTTGTCAGAATCATACTCAGAAATTCTCTCTAATCTTCCATGCATAAGTAGCCTTCACTATAATAATTTGGTTTTATGCTACATTTTATCATGGATAAATTTGATGTGCTTATACACTGATAATTTATTCATTAAAATTTTTCAAAATCTGTTGAAATAATATTGATAATAGTCCTCTGGATTTTTTTTTTTTTTAATTGCATGAAACTATGTGAACTCAATCTTACACCACTTCCTTCTTCGTGTATTGAGTTTGTTTTTAATTTAAATGGATTGGGAGCAATGATGATCTCATGTTAATATTCTAACTCATTTAAACTCCTTTGTTTGTATACTACTTGGATTTTAATATTACTCTGCAAGAATTCAGTAGCCAACCAGCACAGATTATATGTGCAACTCTGGCTGTTTTCATAACAATATTCAGCTTTACCTGTACTAAATAAAGATTCTCTGTGGATGTTTCACAATTTTAACATGTGTGGGAAACACCTATGGATCTTATTATAAAGAGATTCTTATTATTATTGTTCTCTGGGTTTGGGAGGTGACTTGATTCTGCATTCTAAACAAGCCTCTAAAATCTCTAAGGACATTTTACATTGTGAGGCTCAGCTATTTAATTAAACTGATTTGAAAGGGTTTAGTTTCTCTCTCTGTTTTCCCTTCATTTTAATATTCTACAGACACTATATTAGAACCACCACTTGAAATTGAGTGATCTGAATTCCCTTTTAGCTATTTTAAATTAACTTGCTAGTGTTTCTTTTAGAAGTACAAAAGTATGGACTTCTGAAGGAGGACATTTGTATTTAGTATTGAATGTTTTTTTTTTTTTTTTTATTCCACATAGTTGACATTTGTTAACTGGCATAGGATAAACAAAGCCAGATGACAGATTGCCAGGCCCTGAGTCTAGTAAGGGAGATGGGATAATTTACAATCAATTTTAATACAGCATGGTAAATGTTTTGTAAGTATTTTATCCAGCACTTTTAGGGAGGCTCGCTATATCACAAGGTAGGCTGCCACCACCTTGCCACAAGCTTCATGGAAAAGTGAGTTAGATTCTACATAGAAGGCATTGCACCCATGTTTGGTAGGTACTCACTAAATACAGTTATTTATAGAAGGAAGAGAAAGGAAAAGAAGAGTCAATTATTATGTAAAGAATGCTGTCTTTATTGAAAAAACAGTATAACCAATTTAATATGGTTTAGACATAAATCACTATTTAATAGTAAATTTTCATAGGAACTTGCTGAAATGTACGGTGCATGTGGAAATAAGTAATAAAGAGATTGGGAAAATAAATTGATGCCAAATCATGAGAGTCATTAAGGGTGATATTAATATGCTTTAGAGAAAAATGTTTGCAATTTTATGTATAGTGCTTCTCTTTGCTGTTAGGAATAAAGTCTCAAGCACCTTTGTAAATATGGAAATCAGCTGGCAAGTACTTCTCAGATTTGTCCTTCTCTTCCCATGAGGCCAATTCATGGCTTATCTTTCAAACAAAAGGACCTGCCAGCAGCAAGTTGGCACCATGCAAGTGCTTCCTACCCATCAGCAGGCCCACTGGTCCTGGTTCTATATTTTTCTTTGGTTTACTATCAACTGAAATGTCTTTTGACTTTAAGGTGAATATAGAAAAATAGGCAAGAGATGAGGAAGCTGATGCATTATACTCAGAAAACCGAGCAAAAAAAATAAAACACATTAAAATCTAATATTTTCATTTTTCTCTTTAATAAGGAATTTAATGAGAACGGAAACTATATTGCTAGTTAATGAGGTATAACACTTTTCTCATTTGAAGTTATCTAGTTGGACATGAAAGGGGCATAGACTCAAATATTCTGGGTAATCAGGAAAACAAATGGGAGCACTTGGGTTGGTCGTCCTATTTTAGGCATTTACTAAGTTTGTGTCTTATTCACAACTGGGCTCATTCTGTCTTCAATCCATACGAGGCAAAATTACACAGTCTTTAAATGCAGAAATTCTGTATCCAAGCCTGAGGTGTGAAAGATTGACATTGTCAGTTACACATGAGTTTGTGTAAGTAAAAGTAACGTGCATATTAACCTCATTTGTAAAAAAAAATTATGGGTGACTTCTATATCATATAGTTATTTTAGAGTTTAAGGAGTTCATACATGTAAATTTTCTCAACCTCAGGTTTTCAATTTCTTCATCAATAAAATTGTGGAAATTCATAGTTTTTTACAATTCCTAGCAGAGAAACAAATGCTCTTTGCATCTTAGCCCTTGTTACCGTCCACATTTTTCCTCATTCTCTTCATTCTCTAGAGCTTCTTGTTTCAATCAGAGAAAATACACTTGCCCCACTGATCTTCCTCTCTGCTGCTTTTGCCCTCTGAGCTCAGTGTCCCATGCTGTGTTCCACTGTGATTATCCGTCAGTCACCTTTCTCTATGGGGCTACCAGTTGCTATTTTTGAAGAAGTTCATCTAATATTAATTTATTCTAATTTATTTTACTAGTAAAACATTTACTGAGTGCCACTGTCTTTGTATTAACTACCTTCCTTACCTATGAGCCATAAACAAAAAAATAAATAAATAAGCTATAGTTTTGCTTTCAAAAAGTTTGCAAATAATGTAACAACTGTTATTTCAATCATCGAGTGTGGCACAATGTACTATTAGCTCACCCACACAAACATGGTCACTCTCCATCCTTACAGTAACCCTTTACGGCAATTCTTTCCAAATGTTTTGTACATTAGAATCAACTGGAATCCTCTTAAAAAGTCTAAAGCCAAGAGAACAGGCCAATTAAATATAAAATGTTTGGGGATGGGCCAAAGACATCAACTGTTTTGAAGCTCACGATTGAACTAAATTGTGCTGGTAAGTAGGGGAAAGCTGCTTTAAGGTCAGTTGCAGCACTTACCATCCCAGATTTTAGATGAGGTTGATGTTGCTCTGTGACCTCAACTAGGACCCAATGCTTCCTAATATTGTATGGTATAACTTTATTTATGTAAATGAAAGTTATCAAACTATACATATATGCATCTATCTACAGGAATTCATATACACACATAAACATCCTTATAAAATGTGCATATAGAGAGAGAAAGAAAAAATAAATACTTGACAACTGGTATAGGAAATAGAACAATGGAAAACCTACTGACAATTTGAAGATGTTTGGCCCTGGGATGTTATGGTTGGTGCCCTGAAGAAACATTTTGAAGAGAAACTGAAATTTGAACTCAGCTTGGAAAGGCAAATTCATGTACAAGTGCAAGAACTGGCAAAGTTCCTTTGTGGGGAGATGAAGCAGCCTGGACAAGTGACCCAAGACAACCAGATAGACAGCACAGGAGTTTCAATTTGGCAAATAGTAAAAAGAGCCAGTGCTGACCTGACAAAGCTGAGGGCTGGAGTCAGAGCTGAAAGATGTGCTTAAATCAAGTATAAAGTATAAAGGCTTTAAATGTGACTACTTATTAAAGCTTGCTGAATTTGATTGAAGATTACTAAGTAGAGTCAACTTGAAGGCATATTATTTGCTCACACGTACCTTTATGTCTAGTATGTTGCAGTATAAAGCAGGAACTCCCAATTCTTTGTAAATCTGTGCAGTGAAATCCTAAGTTCTTTGCAAGCTGGAAACCACATTTCAGCATTAATTGCCAGATGCCACTGGCAAGAAACACATTTCCCTGAATAGACTCCTATTTACCAGTTCCAGAGATTAGCAATATAATTGGATGTCAAAATGCATCTTTTCCGAATCTTTCTCCACTCCTCCCTGCTGTTTTCATAATGGAAAAAGCTGAAAGCAATGAAGTAGGTGATGTTACTTATTCTGGAACTCAGGAACCCATAGTAACATGGAAAGATGTTTCCAACATGAGTGCGTATTTATGAACGCACAGAAAAGTTATTGTAAAATTTTCCTTCTACATATTTTCTGTATTCCCCCATTCTTTGTGATAATTCATGATCTCTTTCTGTCTCCGGAGTCACTGACAGAGCTCGCTGAGTCTTCCCACCTCCAGTCTGTACCCACCCTGCCAAAAGGAGGGTTGTGTGTTTAGATTTTAAATTTGCGTATTTTCCCACTCCCAAATGCACATTACTTTCCCAATCCTGATAGAAATAGGTTCAACCTTCTTTTTAGAAGACGTTGCAAGGCTGTGTATGAACAGCACCCCCCCATTCCTACAGTCTTATCGGCATTCACAATTTGATAATAGAGGTCTTGCATTTCTCATCGTTTTCTATTTCTTATTTCTTTTGTTTTTTCTAACATTTTCCTTTTCCTCCCATGCATTTCTAGGGGTTCTTCACATTATTAATTTTTACCAATTTTTAAAAATATTTTTATTGAGATGTACCTCACGTAATATAAAATACATCTATTTCAAAATACAATTCCATCGGTTTACTATATCTGCGGGATTGTGCAACCATCACTAGAATTCAATTTTAAAACATTTTTTTCACCACAAAAAGATGCCCATATTCTTTAGTAGCCATTGCTTATTCCTTTATTCTCCTTTTTTTTTTTTCCTTCTACCCCTAGTCAACAATGAGGCTAATTTTTAATTCCTGAATGTTTTCATATGTTGGACATTTTGTATAAATAGAATCATACAGTATTCTGTATTTCTAACTAGATTCTTTTTTCAGCATATTTTCAAGATCCATTTATGTTATTCATGTGTTAATCCTCTGTTCATTTTGCTGTCACATAATATTCAATCGGATGGGTGTATACACTTGGTTTATCTATTTTTGGATTATGGACTTTAGGGTGCTTCCATTTTTAGATATTATAAATAATGCTGAGACAAAATATATGTAGTTCTTTTTTGTTATCCAGTCTAAAAATTTTCAGCTTGTGATTAAATGGATTGTTTAGTCCATTCACATTTAACGTTATTAATGATATAATGAGGTTGTGTGTTACTTTTTTCAATTTTGTTTTCAGTAAGTCTCATTGACTATTTTGTTATGCCTATGCTGTCTTCTTTTGTATAATGTGATGATTTATAATATAACATTTTAATGTGTGTCATTATATTTATATTCTGTGAATTATATTCTGAATGGTTCCTCTAGGACTTACAATATACTTCATAAATAATCAGATTTTACTTCAGATTTATACTGTCTTGCTTCCAGTGAAGGTTAAAAATCATAGATCTATTTGTCCTCCATATTTTTATTTTGTAAAATGTTCATACATATTAAGGATGTGTATATTGTCATTCGTCTTTTTTTTTTTTGGAGTTTTTGGCTGGGGCTGGGTTTGAACCCACTACCTCCAGTATATGGGGCCAGCGCCCTACTCCTTTGAGCCACAGGCAGCGCCCTGTCATTTGTCTTTTAAAGTAGCTGAGAGAAAAAGTAGAATAGGCTGGAAGTAGTGGCTTACTCCTGTAGTTCTAGCACTGTAGGAGGTTGCAGCTATGAGGACACCACTGCACTCCAGCCAGGGAGACAAAGCAAGACCTTGTCTCAAAAAGAAAAAAAATTGTGGAATAAGAGTATAATTTTAGAATTTGATTTATTGACTTTCTTATTTATAATTTCTGCTTCTCTTTATTCCTGGGAATTGAAATATTATTGTTATTTTGTTATCTAATTCAACTTTTTCTACATCTTTTGCATGCTATTATTATCAAATATATTTCTACATGTCACAAGTATATATTTATGCATCTCTATATATTACAACTACATGACATGTTTCTATATATGTATTCACTCTGTGTATATATATACACATATAATACACGCATATATAGTTTTATGCAATTATTTTTATTTTATACATATTTTTAATTATTTTTAAATATTTTTAATTATTTAAAAAAACAACAAGAAAGATATGCAATTATAGGTTACCCTTGAACAATAGGAGGGTTAGGAGGGCTGATCCCCTGCACAGTCACAAATTCACATGCAATTCTTAACTCCCCCCAAACTAAGTACCAGGTAGTAATAACCTACTGTTGACCAGAGCCTTATCAATAATGTGAACAGGCAATTAACACACAATTTGTATGTTATGTGTGTTATAAACTGTATTCTTACAATAAAGTAAGTTAGAGAAAATAAAATCTTATTAAGAAATTCAAGGGCTGGTTGCAATGGCTCACACCCGTAAACTCCGTGAGGCCAAGATGAGTGGATTGCTCTGTGCTCACAGGTTTTAGACCAGCCTGAGCAAGAGCAAAACCTCATCTCTAAGAAAAAATAGCCGGGCATTGTGGCAAGTGCCTGTAGTCCCAGCTCTTTAGGAGGCTGAGGCAAGAGAATCGCTTGAGCCCAAGAGTTGGAGGTTACTGTGAGCTATGACGCCATGGCACTCTACCAAGGGTGACAAAGAGATAATTCATCTCAAGGAAAAAAAAAAAAATTCATAAGGAAGACAATATATATTTGCTATTATTCATTAAGTAGATGTGGATCATCAGAAAGGTCTTTGTCCTCATCATCTTCACCTTGAGTAGGCTTAGGAAAAGTAAGAGGAAGAGTTGATTTTGCTGTCTCTGGGGTGACGGATAAATGAGAAAGAGGAAGTGGAAGGGGAAGCAAAGGATGGAGACACCCTCAAGTATAAGCTGTATGGAAACAAAAATTGAGTGTAATTGCATCTATGCAGCTCAAACCCGTATTATTCCATGGTCACCTGTGTACTATCTTTTTGTATTGTTTATATAATTACTTTTATCACTGTTCTTTCTTTTCTATATGTATTTGGATTATTAATGTCTTTCATTACTTAGTTCAGTCTATAAAAACTTCTTTTAGCATTTCTGGTAAGGCAGACATGATAGCAACAAATCCCTGGTTTTGCCTTTATTTTGCCTTTATTTTTCAGAAATAGATTTCCTGGAGATAAAATTTGAGGGTGGCATTTTTTTTCCTCTAGCATTATGAATACGGCATCACATAGAATTCTGGTCTCTATCATTTCTCATGAGAAGTCAGCTGTTAGTCTTGTTGGTGTTAATTTTTGCACATGCTAGGTTGTTTTCCTCTAGCTGCTTTTAAAAATTTCCTTTTATATTTCCATTACATATTGACTATGATATATATTGGATTTAATCTCTCTGCATTTATCTTATTTGAAAATTTTGAGCTTGTAAAATGTGTTAATTTTTTTCTTCATATATTAGAAATTTTCAACTATTAATTCATTAAATATTTTTCTACTTACTTTTTGGTCCTGTCTTCCTGATATTCCCATTACAGGTGTATTAGTATTTTTAGTGATATCCCATATTTCTTTGGCACAAAGTTAATTTTTCTCTCTGTTTTTCCTCAACTGCATTATCTCTGTTATTCTCTCATCAATTATCCAGATTTTTTCTACCTCTAGGTCAAATATATTGCTGAGCACGATTAGCAAATTTTTATTTTTCATTTAGATATTGTGCTTTCAGTTTAAAATTTCGCATGTTGTTCTTTTCAATAATGCCAACTTCTTTATTGCTATTTCCTATCTGTTAAGATGTTCTCATTCCTTCAATTAATTCCTTAAGTATTATTTACTTCATTTCTTTGAACATATTTGTAGTAACTTTGAATTTCTTGTTTTCAGTACCCACCACCTAAGCGACCTCAAAAGTCATTTTTATTGCTTTTTTGATTTTATTTACCCTGTGTATGAGTCCTACATTCCTGTTCCTTTGTTTCATAACATTTTTGTTGAAAATTGGATGTTTCGGTTGTAACTGGGTTATAGCTTTCATGTGAGAGCCCCAAATTATTTTCATAGTAGGACTGAGTACATTGGGTACTTTTTCTTCCATTCTTGAGATACTTTACCAAGAAGAAGATGTTCCAACTCCATCCATGTAAACATGAAAGAGGTAAAGTCTTCATCTTTCTTTAGGCTGCATAATATTCCATGGTGTACATGTACCACAATTTATTAACCATTCGTGGATCGATGGGCACTTGGGCTTTTTCCATGACTTAGCAATTATGAATTGGGCTGTAATAAACATTCTGGTACAAATATCTTTGTTATGCTGTGATTTTTAGTCTTCTGGGTATATGCCCAGCAGAGGAATTACAGGATTGAATGGCAGATCTATTTTTAGATCTCTGAGTGTTCTCCATATATCTTTCCAAAAGGAATGTATTAATTTGCATTCCCACCAGCAGTGCAGAAGTGTTCCCTTTTCTCCACATCCACGCCAACATCTCTGGTCTTGAGATTTTGTGATATAGGCTAGTCTCACTGGAGTTAGATGGTATCTCAAAGTAGTTTTGATTTGCATTTCTCTGATGATTAAAGACGATGAGCATTTTTTCATATGTCTGAAGGCTGTGCGCCTGTGTTCTTCAGAGAAGTTTCTCTTCAAATCCCTTGCCCAGCCTGTGATGGGATCCCTTGTTTTTTTCTTGCTAATGCGTTAGAGTTCTCTGTGGATTCTGGTTTTTAAACCTTTATCAGAGATATAATCTGCAAATATCTTCTCCCATTCTGAGGGCTGTTTGCTTGCTTTACTTACTGTGTTCTTGGCTGTGCAGAAGCTTTTTAGTTTGATCAAGTCCCAGTAGTGTATTTTTGAAGCTGCTTCAATTGCCTGGGGGATCCTCCTCATAAAATACTCACCCTGACCGATTTCTTCAAGGGTTTTTTCTGCACTCTCCTCTAGTATTTTTAAAGTTTCATGTCTTAAGTTTAAATCTTTAATCCAGTGAGAGTCTATCTTAGTTAATGGTGAAAGGTGTGGGTCCAATTTCAGTCTTCTGCAGGTTGCCAGCCAGTTCACCCAGCACCATTTGTTAAATAGGGAATCTTTTCCCCACTGAATGTTTTTAATTGGCTTGTCAAAGATCAAATAACGGTAAGTAGCTGGATTCATCTCTTGGTTCTCTATTCTGTTCCAGATATCTACTTCTCTGTTTTTGTGCCAATACCATGGTGGGATTATACCTGCGGTGCATCTTACAGGAGTATTTGCGAAACTTGGTAAATGTAGAATGTAAATGTCTTGGCATAGTAACTGAGATAATGCCAGGAAGGCTATGTTAACCATTGTGATGAAAATGTGTCAAATGGTCTATGAAGCGAGTGTATGATGCTCCATGATCATATCAATGTACACAGCTATGATTTAATAAATAAATTAATTAATTAATTAATTAATTAATTTTTTTTAAAGAGTTTCTGTAGGGGAGAAGTTTCTGGAAAATAAAATTTTTTTTCACGGAAAAAAAAAAGAAAATTGGATGTTTCTGCTAATGTATTTGTAGAAAATCTCAGTTGCAGTGTTCTCCTCCTGAGACTTATGTTGTTATCATTTGCTGGCCCCTCTACTTTTTGTTTGTTTGTTTAGTGAGTTTGCTAAACAAACTACATAAATTTTATTTCTCTTGTGTCCTCAAGGGTGTTTCTGCTTATGTTCCCCTACCCCTTGTTTTCAACATTTGTAAGTATTAGTCAGGGAAACTTATGGATTAGCATAAAAAAACTTTGTTTAAAAGTTATTCTTTTTTTTTTTTTTTTTTTTGTGGTTTTTGGCCGGGGCTGGGTTTGAACCCGCCACCTCCGGCATATGGGACCGGCGCCCTACTCCTTGAGCCACAGGTGCCGCCCTTAAAAGTTATTCTTAAACATCATTTGCCAGTTAGATTTTCAGCCTTTAGTGCAATACCTCTTTATGACTTGGTAACTATGCTTAGTTTAAGAAACTTGAAAGTTTGTCTCATGTTTATTAAGGAAGTAGTGGCTTAGACGTTTTCTCTCCATTTCCTTCTGAGTTAGCATAACATTGGCATGCATACAATCTTCTAGATCCTGAGGGATGAAGAGGTTTATTTCTGGCTATGCTTCCTGGGAGTTGTCCCTGGATTAGAATAGTTCATTATTCAACCAGTGTTTAATAAGAGCTTCTTCATAAGCCTCTTGTGCTGTTGAGGTCTGCATGTGTCATAGGAGATACTTTCAATCTGTTTCATAGCCTGTTCTGATTACTCGTCAGTGGGTGTATCTTAACAATGCATATAACATCCTGACTCAGGATTGTGTGTACTCATAGGATAGCTGTTTCAGGCTCTCTCTTTCACTGGTTTTCTCTGTGAGACTTCTGGTTACAGAAGGAGTATCATGATGTTACCAGTTTCTTTTTAGTCATGGGTCTCGACAATAGTCATCTTCATGACTATGATTTTATTACAGCAAAAAGATACAAAGCAAATTTAGTAGAGGAAGGGTGTATGGGGCAATGTCTAGAAGATGGTTAAGTTCTAGCTTGTCAGAGTCCTCTTCCATTGGATTCATACAGAACTGCTTAATTCACTTAGCAATGAGTTTTTGTAACACATGTGAAATATTTCTACTAAAAAAGGTCATTTGAACCTAAGGGTCAAGTCAGGATTTTTACCGAAGGTTGGACATGTAAGCCTCCTTTGTTTATCATATACAGTAATTCTTTGTGCATGTATTTGGCATAATTTATATTGTTTGTGCAAAGAATTTATTTACCCTGAACCATGCTTATCAACAAATGGTGGGGAACCTCCCAAACTTCAAGTTCCCAGCAGGACTAAAATGTCCTGCTATGTTAATTCCTTTTTGCACATGATATTATTTTAGAAATCTAAAGAGAAACAGCAATAACATACCATGTTATTAAGGTGTAAATGACAAAAAAAATGGACTTAGTTGAAAGCTCTTTAAAAGACAGTATTATTGACTTTGCTATGTACTGGGTATGGCAGATTGGGAGAGAGAAGTTGTCAGAAAAATTATGCAGAAATATGTTTTAGCAATAAATTTTGGTTAACTGATCTAAACATCTCATTGCAATTCCAGTTAAATAAATAAACTGAGGTCATAACATAAATGTGTCTACTGATCAATTTGATGATTTCCTATTTCAAGATACTACAATTTTATATCTGAATATATATACATATATATGTGTGTGTATAAGATTTGGGGTTTCTGTGAAGACAATTTTAAAATTATGCTTTTCACCTTTATGGCAAAAGCAGTTTTTCTAGGATAAGATTATGAACTTAATTGTCAGACTATGTACCATGAAAGCTACAAAGGCCATATAATATATACACACACTTATACAGAGTGTGCATATATATCTGTATAATATCTATCTATATATACATATATTCATGTATGACTTGGAGTTCTCTAGAGAAACAGAACAAATAGGAAATGTCCATGAATGTAGAAAGCTCATGGCTTAATTCTGGTGTGAATCCAAACAGAATCAAAGAAGATGATGTAAATGCCAGTACAAGGGCAAGAAAAAACAGATGCTTTAGCTCAGCAGGCAAGCAAGAAACAAAGGAGATGAATTTCTCTTTTTGTTTTATTTGGGGCTCAAAAGATTAGATGATGTCAATCCACTTTGGAAGGTCGAACTATTTAATTGAGACAAATTCAAATGTTATTTTTTATTTATTTATTTATTTTAGTTTCCCCCACATTTTCTTCTAGAATTTTTATTGTTTCATGTCTTAAATTTAAAACTTTTATCCAACAAGAGGCAATTTTTGTCAGTGATTAGAGGTGCGGGTCCAATTTCAATCTTCTACATGTGGCTAACCAGTTCTCCCAGCACCATTTATTAAATAGAGATACTTTCCCCCAGTGCATGCTTTTGTTTGGTTTATCAAAGATCAGATGGTGATACGTGGCTGGGTTCTCTATTCTATTCATAGATCTGTATCTCTATTATTTTTCCAGTATCATGCTATATTAATCATTACAGACTTGTAGTATAACCTAATGATGCAGAAAAAAACTTGAATAACCAATATAATTTTAAGATTTTGACTTTTTATTAATAGTGATTCTGACAGGGGTAAGGTAGTATCTCATTGTGGTTGTAATTTGGATTTTCCTGATAATTAGTGATGCTCAGTCTTTTTTTTTTTTCATATATTTGTTGACCATTTATCTATCTTCTTTTGAAAAACTCTGTCTTTTTCCCATTTTTTGATGGGGTTGTTTGTTTTTTTTCTTATTTTTATTTTTTTTTGAGTTCTTTGTAGAATATGGATATTAGTTTTTGTCAGAGGTAGAGTTTGCAAATATTTTCTCCCATTCTGTAGTTTATGTTTCCCCTGTTGATTATTTCCTTTGCTGTGCAGAAGTGTTTTAGTTTAATTTAGTCCCATTTATTTACTTTTGTTGTTGCTGTATTTCTTTTGGGATCCTATTCATAAATTCTTTGCCTCAGCCAATATCTAGTACAGTTTTTCCTGTGTTCTATTCTAGAGTTTTTATGGTTTCAGGCTTACATTTAAGGGTGAATCCATTTTGAGTTGATTTTTGTATGGGGTCAGAGAGAAGGATTCTGTTTCTTTCTTCTGTATGTGGCTATATGGTTTTCCTAACACCATTTAGTGAATAGGGTGTCTTTTCCCAGTGTATGTTTTTGTCTGCTTTGTCAAAAATCAGTTGGGCTCCCTATTCTGTTCCTTTCATCCATATGTCTATGTTTATGCCATTACCATGTTGTTTTGTTATTACAGCCTGGTAGTATAATTAAAGGCAGGTAATGTGATGCCTCCAGATTTGTTCTTTATGATTAAGATTGCTTTGGCTATTTGGGATATTTTTTGGTTCCATGTGAAATTATGATTACTATAAATTCTCTCTAACTCATTATATGAAGCCAGTATCCTCTTCATATAAAAGTCAGAAAAGAAGACAACAATAACAACAAAAAGCAGCAGATCAATATTCCTTATGACCATAGAAGCAAAAATCCTCAACAAAATACTAGCAAACCAAATGTAACACCACATACAAAAAAAAATCACACATGATCAAGTGGGATTCATCTCAGGAATGCAAGGATAAGGATTGGTCAATATGCACAAATCAATAAATGTTATACACCACAACAGAACTGAAAACAAAGACCATATGATGGTCTTGTGGAGAGGTAGCATTCCAGGTTTGGGATGGTATAGTAGAACCAGCTGATCAATAGATACAGAAGGCACATTTGACAAAATCCAGCACCCCCTCCTGATAAAACCTAAAGTAGGCATAGAAGAAACATATCTTAGAATAATAAAAGCCATACATTACTAGCCCATAATACTAATAGGGAAGAGCTGACAACATTCTCATTAAGAACTGGAACAAGACCACTTTTATTAAGCATAGTACTAGAAGTCTTAGCCAGAGCAATCAGACATCTAAATTGGGAAAGAGGAGTTCAAACCATCCTTGTAGGCCAATGATATAATCTTAAACCTAGAAAACCCTAAAAACCCCACTAGAAGACACTTAGAATTGACAAATAAATCCAATAAGTTTTCATGTAAATTACACAAATCATTAGTATTTTTATATACTTGACTGTTCAAGATGAGAGTCAAATCAAGAACTCAATCTCATTTATAGTAGCCACAAAGAAAATGAAACACCTAGGGATATACTTAACCAAGAAGGTGAAAGATCTCCAGAAAACACTGATGAAATAAACTGTAGATGACACAAACAAATGGAAAAATATCCCATGCTCATGGATCGGAAGAATCAACATTGCTAAAATGTCTATACTGCTCAAAGTGATTTATAGATTCAACACAATTTCTGTCAAAATTCAAACATTTCTCATGGGTATACAAATGTTATTTTTTTTTAAACACCCTCACAGATGCATCTAAAACTAATGTTTAATCTGAGCACTCCACTTTCAGTCAAGTTGATACATAGATTAAACATCACACTATAGTCACAGAGGTATGAAGACAGATGGAAACACACACAAACAGAGATCTAGCTGATTTTTGTTGATAAATACATGCTAAGGTAATTTTAAACTATATTGCTTTTCTCTTCACTCATATCATTGGTTGCACTTGTTTATTTTAAGCAATCACATTTATGAAACATTTTGAGTATACTGACATTGAGTTACTTCTGTTTTTAGAATATATTGGGTTTGAAATATTTTATAACTAAATGTATGTATAGGTTCTACTATGTCATAGGAGGAGAACATTGTCTTCAATAATAATACTTTATGTTTCCTCTGAACAGTGGTTCTTGATGCTGGACTTGTATAAAAATTTATGTGTAGGTATTTCCTGAGCTTCTTTTGTTGTTGCTGCAGACATTTTTATTACTATTTCAATGTCATTACTCATTATTTCACTATGCAGGATTTCTATCTCTTCCCGATTCAAGCTTGAATTTATATATTTCCTTTATAATTTATAATTACATAATTTATATATTTATATATTTGCCCAAAATTTATATATTTCCTTTATAATTTATAATTTGTGTGCATAGAGATTTTTATAGTATTCTTGGTTATTATTTTGTATTTCTGTGGTGTCAGTTATAAGTGTTTTTTCATTTCTTATTCAGCTTATTTGAATCTTTTCTTATTTATTTATTTATTTATTTTTTGGTTAATATAGCTAGTGGTCTACCAATTTAGTTTGTATTTTCATAAAACCAACTTTTAATTTATTGATTTTTTTTTGGTCTCAATTTTATAAGATGGGAGCAGAAACTCTGATCATTGGTATTTTTTATCTGCTGGTAGTTTGGGGTTTGGTTTGCTCTTCATCTTCTAGTTCTTTGAAGTGTGACATTAGGTTGTTAACTTCTGATGTTTCTGGGATTTTTTTTTCAACATAGGCAATTAGAGCCATAAACTTCCCTCTTAGCATTGCTTTTTTAGTATCGCAGATATTTTGATGACTTGTATTGTTTTTGTGGTTCAATTCAACAAGTTTTTCTATTTATTATAGATTTTGTCATTGAACTGAGGATCATTACGCAGCAGGTTGTTGGATTTATGTGTTTGTGTAGTTTTGAGTGTTCTTGAAATTGATTTCTAATTTAATTCCACTGTGTTCAGAGAAGTTACATGGTGTAAATTTTTTTAAATTTGTTGAGGCTTGTTCGGTTTTCTTTTGCCATGAATATGATCTGTCTTGGAGAATGTTCCATATGTATAAGAAAAATGCATATTTTGCATTTTGGGGGTACCATGTTCTGTAAATGCCTGGTAGGTCCATTTGTCCTAGAGTCCTGTTTAAGCCCTGTGTTTCTTTGTTGACTTTCTGCTTCAATGATCTGTCTAATTCTGTTAGTGGAGTGTTGATGTAACCTGTTATTATGATGTTTCTGTTTATTTCTTTTCTCAATTCTAGTAATATTTGTTTTATGAATCTATAGCTCTTTTATTAGGTGTGCACATATATTTAGGATTGTTATATCTTGATGAATCTATTCATTTGTCATTATATAGAACTTTTTTGTTTGTTTTTACTGTTGTTCATTTAAAATAAATTTATTTTATTCAATGTTAGGAATAGCTACTTCTTTGCTTACTTTTGGTTAACATTTGTTAGGATTATTTTTTCCACGTCTTAACCTTGAGTTTGTAAGAATGTTTGAGTTAAATGAGTTTCTGGGAGACAATATATATTTGGGTAATTTGTTTTTGTTTCTACATACCAATCTACATCTTTTAAGTGAAAATTAGCCCATTTACATTCAATGTTAATTTTGACATGTGAGACATTGTAGCAGTGACCATGTTGATTGTCACCCAGGTACTTTTTTTCTTCCATGTGTTGCTATTTTATAAGACCTGTGAATTTTTGTTGTTTATCTGATGGGTTTTCCAAAATCACTGAATCCCAGAAAAATCCTGTCGTCTCAGAAAGTTTGAGTTAGAGAGTGGATATTTTCATATACAGTGACATTGATGTAATAATTCATGATTTAAATATGCAGAGATGTACAGGTCAAAATAATCAAAACATTTCAAAATAATATTCAAAATTTTTTGAATGATCTTACACACACACACACACACAATCAAGCCTTTTCCCTTTAATGTGTAATATAAGCTTAATGTAACTCTTCTTTCTGGCTCCTACATTGACTTTACACTATTGGGATATTTTGCTGAGTTAGATAGTGAATGAATGAATGGATGATGGATGGGTAGAAGAATGGAAAGATGGATGAATGAAAAGTTGGATAAGTGGATAGATGTATTTGCTAGTTAGTAGAGGAGTGCATGGATAATAAGAGATAAGCTGTGTTGAGCAGAAACATAGAGGGTGAATAGACAGCTTAACTAGGAGCTAAATTGATTAGTAGTAAGATTATAAATGAATGGATGAAGGAAGGAAGTAATAAAAGAGACATAAAGGATAGGAAAATTAAAGATAATATCTCCTTGATGTTTTATCTACCAAATATCACATTTTTTTCCTCATATTCAGTAAAAAAGTGTGGTGTAGAAGAGATTTCATTTATTGATCATCCAGTTGTGAATTTCTCAGCAATAGATCATGATCACCACACAGAATACACTATGCCCTGTGGAGGCTGATGATATAAAGCAAAGAGACAGTTCTAAGATGGGAAAAATAAACATCTGACACCCATTTTGACAGATAAAATTTGAAGGGATGCAACTCTTTATCCACGAGGATAGACTAGTGAGATATGAGACATACCACAGAAATTAAGCAGGATATTTTTGTGTGTGACTTTGGAGAAGAAAAACAACTACTGATTTGAGTTGCGAAGTCCAATTTTTGCTGAAACCTAAGCTACAGCTGTAAATTACAGGTAATGATCCCAAAAGGAAAAAAGCAAAAAAAATTAGCTTTTTTTTTCATTATTTATTACCTCATTTAAACCTGAGAATAGCCCTCTGATGTAGTTAAATAGTTTAGTACTCTTTTTATTTATTTATTTATTTTGAGAAGGAAATCCCAGTGAAGGATTAGTTTCATTATCTTTCTAAGATTTCTAAGACTGTAATACATGATCACATGAAAAATATATTTATCAAGACATAAATAAGAAAGTTTCCTCTTTGTTCATTATCTATGATAGTTGGACCAAACATTTCAGGTGAAATTAAGTTTATATTTCAACATGTTATGTTCATATTTGTTAAAGTGACAGAAGGAGTGATTTCCATGTCCCATTTTGGTTTTCTATTTTTTGGATGCAGTGAAACCATAAACAGCATACTAACTAGGAATAAAATGTACATCATCTTATGTAACCTTTCAATAATATTCATAATTACATGAAATCTGGGAATCTGGTTTATAAATATCAGCTGTCAAATACTGGTAAAGCAACTTGGGTCCTTATAGACTATTTAGCCTCCTTACAATCCTCTTGTCTTCTTTGTAAAGTGGCTATGATGATAGTTATTAAAGTAGACTGTACACTTAAATGCTAGCACTCTTTTAAGAACATAGTGAGTATTCCATAATATTACAATGATACCATTATTTTCGTTTTGGTAAAGATGAAAAACTGAGAATTTGAGATAATAATGACCTTGCCTGTAATCTCAAAGCTGCTAAATGGGAAAAGGACCAAACCCAAGACTTCCAAGTTATAGTTTAGTGTTTTTTCTAATATCCCTAATTATTATTTAATTAATTACAAGCATATAAGATTAGGTAAACAAGTCAACAACTTTATTTGTGAGTTTTCCATGTAGATGTATGCTTAAGAGCCAATTATATTTTATTCTTATTTGCGGCTTTCATTCCTATGCTAATTAGGTCAGTAGCACAATCTGGAAATTCCTTTTTTATATCATGAAAAGAAAACCTGCAATCTTCTTGCTGTTCTATATGTAATAAAAGTAAATCAAAATTGGAAACCCTTCACACTATCCTTTATTTTAGCACATGCATTATTTTAAACAGGAACAAACTGCTAGGTTTCTTACATAATATTCTCTACTATAGTATGAATTCTTGAAGGATAAGATCGCTGTTTTATGTATCTATATAACCATCACAAGTTGAAAATTGAATGGCTCAAGGCAGATAATTGATAAATGTTTGTGTAATTAACTTCAATTCATCTGAATACAAGTCATAATTTTACTAATAATTCAGTAGATGTATTTACTGGCATCCAGTTTTAGGGAGAATCTCAGATCTGGGATATTAAATAATGTGGAATTATCTTGATTATTAAACAAAGTAAACATCTCCCTTTAATCATAATGTAAATTATTACTTACTGTTTTCATCACCATCGTTATTATTTTTGTCATTTACTAAACACAAAATAGGTGTTTAAAATTATTTATAACCCCGGGAGGCGCCTGTGGCTCAGTGAGTAGGGCGCCGGCCCCATATGCCAAGGGTGGCGGGTTCAAACCCAGCCCCGGCCAAACTGCAACAAAAAAATAGCCGGGCGTTGTGGCGGGCGCCTGTAGTCCCAGCTGCTCGGGAGGCTGAGGCAAGAGAATCGCGTAAGCCCAAGAGTTAGAGGTTGCTGTGAGCCGTGTGACGCCATGGCACTCTACCCAAGGGCGGTACAGTGAGACTCTGTCTCTACAAAAAAAAAAAAAAAATTATTTATAATCCCTATGAAGACCTTATGAATCATATTAAATGTGAAGATAATGTGTTCAATTAACTTTTTTGGACAGACTCATATTGTGAGGCATTTTCTCAGATATTTATATGATTCATTAATGAACAGAAGTTTAACACTTCAGTAGAGCTTACATTTAAGTAGATGTAATTGTCAATACTCAATAATCATAAAATAATTTTTGTAATATATTAGACTGATAAGTGCTATAGGAAAGAGATAACACAGAAAGAAATAGAGAGTCTGGAATTCCAGGTGGTAGCTGAGACAGTCTACAATGTTAAGAGTCTAGAATGAGTCTCTTTAGTAAGGTAACATTTTAACCAAGAGATGAAAAGAAATGAGGAATTTGAGATGAAAGGGATTCCAAAGAGTAGTCTTGTAATAATCAATACTTGAGTTTTATTTTATTTATTTTACTTATTATCTATTTAGTTTTCTGGACTCCCATTTGCACATCTAGTAAATAAAGAAAAGAATACCTTTTGCCCCAATGTTTGACTACAAAGTACATATATTTGCATATTGCTTAGAAATTGACTTGGATACAATAGATGTTATTTAATATATATTAAAACACAGGATAATTGCTAATAAAATTAGCTCATGCTATATGCAATTACATGAGAAGTGAGTTACTGAGATAGGACCAAAACTCTTTGGTCCATATCTGGGGACTTCACATTTGGGAAATTCACTAAGAGACCACATTAAAAATCATTATTGAAATACATTAAAGTCAATTTAAAGGGAAAATATACATTTAGACTGGTAGCAAATTTGACAAGCTAGTTGTACATGTTTCAATATGTGCTGCTTCCAAAAATGTTGCATAGTGGAATACAATTTTTGAAAGGATCTTTGGGATAAGCATCGAGTGCAGCTGCTATATTTTGGCAGTGACAAAATTAAACAATTTTGGCTTATCCAGCCCTCAAATGGCAGAATTATTTGCACAAATTATCCTAGGGGACTATGGCATTCAAGCAGATTCACATAAAAAAAAAGAAAAAATATATATTTCCTCTGACTTAATCCTAACATCTAAAAATATGCTGGATTATATTCACTGTTCACTCAGCGCAATTGTCATTTATGTTAATAAACCATTGATTCTTGTGCCTGTTACAAGGAAATGCAATCATCATTTGCTATTGCAATTAACTGTCAGAGAAAATAGATTTAGATGATGGATTGAAAGGAGTGTTAGAGGAACAACCTTGGACTATTAAATGGAGAATGTGAAATCTTCAAAATGTTTAAGTAAATATGGACTTCTTGTAAATAAATACTGACTGAGCCTTTTGAGATACAAACCTAGAGGAAAAAAAAAATTAATGAACTATAGAGGAATGTGAGAAGTTTGATATCTTAGTACAGAGTGCAGAATCTACATCAAATTTATTTAATTGTTCCTTCATTCACCCAGTAATAAAGCAGCCACTGTGTACCTGGTACTATTCTGATAATTACTGATTCAGTGATTAGCAAAACACTAATCTTGAGTATCTTGTCTGGTGAGGGAATGAGTTATTAAGAAACCAGATAAATTGATTAATGACAACTGTAATAGGCGGGGATGAAATTTTAACAGTATGTATTAATTCAACCGTACAAATTGCTCAACTATTAAAGCACTGCTGTACCAGCTGGTAAATAGCCATTGCTTTCTTTATCCTGGACTATCTTCTAGCATTTTTCACTTTCTCTTAAACTTATCTGTCATTCATCAATAAATAGCATGTACCTATTATAGCACAATGGCTTTGCCATAACACCCAGATACCCTTGCGTGATTTCACATAGGTCAGAAGAGAAAGAGCAACCCTTAGGTTGACTCAAGTCCTGGTGCAACGTGTTGTGAACCTCCATGGAACACACACAGGCAGGTAGTCATGTTAGGAGATGTTACAAGGCTGCTTTTTGTCTACCTAATCTTGCAGGAGGCTGCCCTGAAGCAATTTCTTACCTATCTCTTGTGCCAGTGAGGCATGGGTCTTTCCCTCTTGTGCCTCTCCCTCTTCTTTGCGTACAGCAGTAGCCTATAAAAGTGTGGTTACAGTTTAGAGTTGGATCCACAATGGCGAGGACACCCACCACTTATGTTGTTAGTCATTTGGCACCCCAATCTGGTGTCTTCCAGACAGAAAAGATATGTGGGCTGCCAAAACCATGTAGATCTCCCCTATGTTTTCAGTGTGAGTAAAAACTGTCCAAATGACATTTGGATTCCTTGCTTCTTTCCTAGCTGAATCGATGGGAGTGTGGCAAGCCTCGTAGGAGCTTCCACCATGCTGCTGCGTAGGGACTATTAACTGCTGAAAACTGTCAAGTAGGAAAGTCCTCCCACCCCAGCATTTGGGGAAGAGTCGGATTTCATTGGCCTGTGTCCATAGTATGCCATTCATTTTATATTCTGAATATAAATATATCATACTGGTAGAGCTAATAGGAATAAAAATATATCATTTCACAAAACAATATCAAAGGGAAGCTCAATTGTATTTGGAGTTCAAAATGGATCTCTAGTAGAATTAGCATTTTGATTAGGATTTAAAGATGAGTGACATTGGATAAGAAGGAATAGAGTGACAAAGAATTTCTCACAACTCGCGGCAGAACAGGCAAATACATGAAAAGGTCTAGAGATATGTGAGAACGTATTTCATTCAATGAAACTTTAAAAAGGCCAAATACCCAGATTAAAATATTCCCTCTGACAGCGACCACAACACTGTTCCTTCTACCCATAAAGATAGATTGCTGAGATTTAAAACACAACACCAGTATAATTTTGTTGTCTCAATCTTTGGTGTCACTCTTTGAAAGACTTAACTAAGAAAACATAAAATGGAAAACATATATTTACAAATACTAGCCGAAATTTCATGAGATTTCCGAATCACAAGAGCATCTCACATGTTTCTTTATTATTTTCTGTTTTGTTTTCTTCTAGAGACATTTTTAGCCACCTGCTGTTCTCTTTTATTCTAACAATAGGATTTGCGTTTAGACCAAAATATCATTATACTACACTATAAAAAAGAAAGGATATACCTACCTTCTTTTAACATAAATGAAGAAGAGAGACAGATTTCATTCTAGAAGCCAGTAGTAAGCACCTTCTTATTTCTGGCCTGCAGTTAATTTGGTACCTAAATTCAGTCGTAATCATTGGACTAGAGAGGTGAGACGGAGTGATTACTTTAAAACTGACATCCCTATCTCTGAAACGGAGCCTGGACTTCTCACCTAAAATGCGTGCATTCACTTCACCACCTAGGAATCCTTGGAGGGGGGGAAGGGAATCAATATCAAGAACAGAAAAAAAAAAAAAAATTATCCACAGTAGATTTCACGGAAGTGGTCGTAAATACCACATGCATACATACACATACATATAATGACACTATCATATACCTTTTATACAAATTTAATTTTGAGAAATACATGTCTGCTCTTGTTTTCCAAAAGAAAAACTTATCAAACTTTATAATTGTGATAAATTAAAATTTACTTTCAATAGCACTTAATAACCAGGTGTAATCCTAAATGATTCATGTATAATTTGAGATCTAAATGTAGCCTTTCTACATTTACTAGTCCTTCAAGGGCAAATCTCTCAATATTGCTCCCGAGTTATCATATAAATGTTGAGATCAGAATGTGTTGTATTGAATAAACTGACGGAAAAAGTTAATCATCATACTACGATTTTATGCTTTTGTTGGTGTGGGAGTAAGAAGCGAGGAGAGATCATTGACTTTCTGCCACTTAACTCTGTGGTAAAATAGGAAGATAGTTCCCTTTTCTCCACATCCGCGCCTTACAAAAAAGTAGAGACTTTACCTCTTTCATGTTTACATGGAGGGAGCTGGAACATATTCTTCTTAGCAAAGTATCTCAAGAATGGAAGAAAAAGTATCCAATGTACTCAGCCCTACTATGAAACCAATTTATAGCTTTCATATAAAAGCTATAACCCAACTATAGCCCAAGAAGAGGGGGAGGGAATAGATGTAGGGGAGGGGATAGGGGAGGTTGGGTGGAGGGAGGGTACTTGGTGGGATCACACCTAAGGTGCATTGTACAAGGGTCCATGTCAAATCTACTAAGTGTAGAGTATAAATGTCTTAACACAATAATTAAGAAAGTGTGGTGATGTTCAAGCTGCCAAAAAAAAAAAGAAAGTGTGGTGAAGGCTATGTTAACCAGTTTGATGAAAGTATTTCAAATTGTATATAGACTTGTACCCCATAAATGCATTAATGTACACAGGTATGATTTAATAAGAAAAATAGGATGATAGTGATATGGTAGTATGTGTTGTATCTCTAAAGTTTTACCCATAACTTGTGCTGCTGACCAGGGAATATGTACATTATATAGAGTAGTAGATGAACTGAATCTTACATGAAAAATAAATCCTACAATTATCCTTTAACCAATTACTAAGTACAGCATACTTAGCATACTTAGTACTTGAGAAAATCTCTTTTATGAGTTCATTAGCTTTATTGGATTAAAAGAAAAACTCAAGAAACAAAAAACAGTAAATTCAATAAATTCCTTCAATATTCTAAGCATGGTTCTAACCTTTTTTAATCATATAGCTTATCAATACATTTTGAGCAAGTGACATTGAATACAGGCATTTTTGTTAGTTATAAATAATAAACATTCATATCTTTAGTGATTAGGATTACCAGCTATAGATCCTAACTGCCTAGGTTCAAATTCCAAATCTATTGTTTCCAAGATGTGTGACGTTGAGCAAGATATTTTATTTAATTTTTTTTTTTTTTTTAATTTTTTTATTAAATCATAAGTGTATACAATGATATGATTATGGGGCATCATACACTCACTTCATAAACCATTTGACACATTTTTATCCCAGTGGTTAACATAGCCTTTCCGGCGTTATCTCAGTTACTGTGCCAAAACATTTATATTCTACATTTACCAAGTTTCGCAAATACCCCTGTAATATGCACCACAGGTGTGATCCCACCGATTCCCCTCCCTCTACCCACCCCCCCCTTTCCCACTTCCCCCTATTGTTAAGTTGTAGTTGGGTTATAGCTTTCATGTGAGAGTCCCAAATTAGTTTCGAGCAAGATATTTTATTAAGCTGTGTCTGTTTTCCTCCTTTGAAAGGTTAGAAATAACATTATGTTCTAAACAGAGTTATGTGTGGCACTGTGAACTGTTAAGTCTCGGTGATAAGGTACAAAGTTCTAGTCTCTTGTACCTGGGCGTCTAAGCTGTTTATCTCTCACTTTTATGTCAATGTGTCTAAAATGAGTGATAAGGAGCAGAGTCACTGTGGTGCAATAGGAAGCAAGTCATTCTTTAGAATTTCTCATCCAGGCATCAACATCTTAGTGGGAAAACACACACATCCACGGGTGTGCATACACACGTACATGCAAAGCATTACTGGTGTTAAGAATTTGGACTTTTTTTCCTTATCTCAAAGTCTTGCTGAGTTGAATTATATAATCGGTTTGTTAGAATTTTATTTTAGATACGATTACTTGGAAAACCCCTGCATTTTTGGCATCTCTGGAATTTTTACGATGTTTGATAATGAGAATTTTGGAGACAAAAATATTTACATTTTATACCTGGCTACCAAAAGTTTGGCAGCAAAATTTACAGTTCAGCCCAGACAGTGGAAAGAGGTTTAGGGCCCCATTATCAGGGCCTCTCTCTGATGTTGCTGACCTTATCCCACCTTCACACCCTATTCACGACACATAATTGCCATATAGACTTTCCTAGACTTGCTATGCTTCAGTTGTCTTTAAGATTATATTATTTTATGGTGAAAACTGCCTCAAGTTCTTTTTAGAAGAAGATAAGGTATAAAAATATTTATTCCTTAATATAGTCTATAATCTCAGTGAAATTCATCAGAAAAATTAAAACAAAGAAAGCTGGATATTCTTACCTAGAGGGAAGGGGTTTTGCAAGGAATTAAATTACATCAGTGAACATTACAGAAATATTAAATCGCAAACCTCATGTGTGACTAATGAATTAGAACCTTGAAAATTTAATAAATAAATAAAATTTTGTAAAAAATTATTTACAAAATGATTCATTGGTATTTTATCTAGCATCATATTCTTTTTTGCCTGCTTCATCCTGTATAAGTTATTATTGTACAGGAACGTGAACACCAAAGCTTGGATCTGGTCCAAAGTCCACATTAGTTTTTGTCTTCGCACAGGGAAGAATACAAAGGCAAGCCAAGAAAGAATGTAAAGCAAAAGTAAATTTATTGAAGTATCAAAGAAACAGAGGGGAGGCTTCCCCATGGGAGGAGCATTTTGTGAGCCTCTAGGGTCTTACTTTTTATTTAGTTTTGTGTTAAACAGAGGAAGTAATATTCATAGTATTTCTATGAATGGTTTTGAGGAGTTGCTGGAACCAAGGGTTCCTCTCCCTTTTTAAACCACTGAAGTTGCCACAGCACCTGTAAACTGCTATGGTGTCGGTCTGAGTTCTTTTAGTATGCCGGTACATTATAAACAGGGTATAAGGAATCGTGAAGTAACTGGAGGGCGTGTTTCCCCGGGACATACTGGTTCCGCTTAGTTTTGCCTGCTTCTCTAACCCCTCCTGTTTATCAAAGCTCCTGGTTCAGACCTCATGACTTCCTATCAAGCAAGTCCTGATGGCTCCCTATCTCAGTCCTATGTATTTACAGCAGATAAGGTGTGTTCTAATAAATGGAATAAATAAAATTTAACATGATTTTGGCATCTCTCACATTTCCTCTATTTATTCGGTAATTTAAAACAAATCTATACTGTGACAGCTAAAGCACCAGGCTTTATTTCCCCTCTGTATTTTTCGTTTCTACCACTTGCCCCCTGCTGGACGTGCTCTGGGTACACTGGCCTTCTTTTAACTCAAAATAAGTGTTTATTTATATCAGAAGGCCTTAAAAATTCCCAGCACGATTTGCTTGTTTCTCGTCACGTAGGTCTCGCTTCAACTTTACCTCAGCAAAGATGTTTGTTTTTATTTGTATAATTCCTGTCTGTATCAGTTTATACTGCAATACAAAACCCAAACTCCAAGGATAAAAGTAATAATTATTTATTAATATATTGCAAACACATATGCATTTCCTGTGGATCAGTGATCTGGTCTGGGTTCATGTGAGGCCTTATAGATTGACCAGTGTTTTTGTCTACCAGCACCTTGACTCTATACTGGGCTTGTCTATAGGAACTTAATAGGAACAGCTTTTCTCCACCTGGTTAACTTGGTTATATTCTTGTATGGTGATGGCAGGAGAGACAGAGAACAAGCCTGGTTTCATAAGCATTGCTTACATCCCATTAACCAAATAACTTATAAGAGCACAATCAAATTTAAAAAAAAAAGTTAAATATACTTCATCTCCTGATAGCCAGAGCTGCTGTCACTTGACTTAGGATGTGTATGTGGATGGCAAGAAGGGAGATGAAGATTTGAAATGTGAGTTGTTGATACAACCTCTTGCATTCTCCATTTCCTCTTTCAGCTTTAGTGTCTTGACAGAAACTCTCATTCCCTGATTTTATGTATGTATATTCTGTCTTGTTAAGGACAGGATTTTTTTTTTTTTTCACCATTGCACTATCAGTGCAGAGAATGGCTTTTGATTTGTATTAAAAGTTCAGTAACATTTGTTAAATTAAGACACGATTGAATGCATTTTGATAATAAAATGGCAGCATTTATAAAGAAAATTGAAATAAATGGCATTAGATGATTCTTGTTCTCAACAGATATATAAGTAGCTGCAGGGGATAAACAAAGTGAGAAAATATAAGTTTGTACGTCATTTAAGGGAATTACTTCTTTTGAAGTCACTCTACAAGTCCCAGGGCCTGACACACAGCACCTGGAATAGTCAAAGGATGCTAGGATAAGTGCAGTAAGACGGTCATGAAACAAGGTGGTGCAAATGCTCCATGTAAGCTGATAATGGTATTTCCAAGTCTTCCTGCTCCTCATTTGAGCTCTAGTAGCATACTGTAAAAACCTATTATCATTTCTTGTTTAGAAAAGGCAAATCTCTTGCCAAAATCACATGGCCAGAACTGGTAGTGGCAGGATTTTAATGGCAAAATCTGAAGCTATTGATCTTTTCTTTTAATTGCATGGATATGACATCTGCAAAGAAATAGAGATATGGTAGAATAGAGTGGTATACAAGATTAAAACTCAATAAAATGTATAGAAATAGAGTGAACACTAGTGTATTAGTCTGGCTGCTATAACAAAATACTATAGACTAGATGGCTTAAACAGTTTCCATTTATTTTCTTATCGTTCTGGATGCTAACTGTCCCATGTTGAGGTGCCCACCAATGTGATTTTTTGTGAGGACTATTTTTGGCTGGTTGACAATACTGTCTCACTGTGTTCTCATACTGCTTTTCTGCTTTGCGATTGCAGAGAGATCTCTGGTGTCTTCCTCTGCTTGTAGAACATGTATCTTTTAGAATTAATAACTCACTCTTAGGAATTTATGTAACCTTAATTACCCCTATGACACCCTGTCACTAAATTTAGTCACTTCATGAGGAGTAGGTATTTAGGGATGGGCATCCCAGTTAACCTGGTTTGATTACTCCACTGAGCTAGAAAGTTAAACCCAGGCACTGCAATAATGGAAGGCAAAACAGAGTGGTCACTGAGATTAAAACTGGAGCAGTACAAACACGTGGATAGAAAAATAACCTACACAAGTTTCTGGGTAACAAAGAGAGCTTTTATTTAGGAAAAACAAAGAGAAAGTTTAGAGCACCTTCAAAGAGAGTTGGAAGTAGGTGACAGACAGAGACAGGTCTTTAGGGGTATAAAATGCTCCATTTGAAATTGGCTGCAAATCTTTCATTGGCCTATCTACACTTCCAGGCAGTATTGCCTTTCTCTGTTGGTCATCAAATGCCTGTTCCTATTGGTCATTGGTACCTTGGTTGCTTCATACTATCCCCCTTGCTGCTGCTTATGGGCCCTCCAGGCTTCAGAGTTCAGCAGGCCGGGTTTTTTCCCAAATACCCCACCCCTTGAAGTTCTTTTCTTAGTGTTTCTTCTCAGTAAGGTTTTCAACATTTGGATTTTGGTGGCGGGGGGCGTGGGGTAGGGAGTTCAATTTAGGCTATAAGAACTCAAAACATAACTGATAGCTTTAAATTACAAGTGCTTTTAGGACTTGAGTTAGATTTTAAAATTAGACATTTTGGTCCAGAACTGGATGCATATTCATCCAGGGAGTACCATTTTCTGCACGCTGATGAATCTTTATGGAATGTGGTATTTTCAACCTGAAATCTAAATGAATTTTACAGGCTAACATTTTTCTTCCTTTTTTTTTTTCTTTTCTTTTTGTCAACAAATGGCAGATGCTTAAAGTAGAGGGGGGGAGAGATTATAGAATTTTTGAAATGATTTGCCTTTCTCTTATTTTACAGGCCCAGCAGCTTACTGATCTGGAACAAAAATTAGCTGTAGCCAAAAATGAACTGGAGAAAGCAGCTCTTGACAGGGTAAGTCTATATTCGTGAGCCATTACAATTTTGGTTTCAGCAAAAACAGTGAGAGTATATTTCACTGATTCCCTTGATGTTTTAATGTAATTTCAGATGTTATGTGTATATGGTGGTTATAGAATTCATGAATGTATGGCATTTCCTTTGAAATCCATATATATGTGGAATGTATATATATATATAATACATATATGTGTATATATGTATATATATATATATTATGTAGCATATATCTCTATATGTAGCATCCAAAAATAGCAAGACTGTATATGCACACATACCTATTTATACACATATTTTAAAAATTACATAAAATGTTACACTACATATGACATCTATAGTATGTATAGACATCTATATATTCCTTTAGCATTTAATTCAGAGTGATATTTACATGATATTTTTATGTCACTCTCTGTATGCCCCTACATGGTTCAATAATTCTTTTTAATTGAAGAAAGTGAATGTGTTCTGCCTGCTATCAATTACTTTCCTTTTGTGTGATCAGAGCTTAGTAACCATTTTATTGAAAAATTAAGCAAGAGAGATGATTAATCGCACTTAGTTGTTTTGCAATAACACACAGTATACATTTAACAATTTTGTAAAGAATGGAGGTTTCTCTTAAACACCAGTTTCAGCCATAGATGTTTTGGTATAGAAAAGAGGAGATCTAATATCCAATGCTGACTCTTTTGGAGCTTTTTGATGTTCCTTCCCTCATCCTTCATCATGCAGTGATGTGAAGGACCAGGCTAAAATTCACCTTTTCAGGTACTTGCATCTCATGTAGGTTCATTTCTTTACTTTGATATAATCAAAACTTCATAGGTAGCATACTCAGCTCAGTAACAGGATATCTAGAAAAAGCTGCAGTGGTGAAATTAGTAAGGATCATTTCTGAATTCTAATAATATTCTTTCTTAAAGTTTATAAGTTCAGGTCAAAATAAAAATTTTAATGACTAATTAGACATTTTAAAACTTTATCATTTGTGTTTGTCTTATTTTATATTGATTTATCTAATTTATTCATATTTAACAGTTTCAGGGACCCTGATTGCTTTGTATGGTCTAGGGCAAACCCAATTTATCCTGCAGATCCTAGGTTTATAAAGTATTTTTTAATTTATAGAAATTAAATGTGTACTGATTTATGGTGATCTGTAACAATATACAATTCATGCTACATATTTAATGCAAATCAGTAAATGTGCCTTACCACGTAAACATAAATAAAAACAAAGACCATGTAATCATTCTATGAGGCTACATATTTAATGCAAATCAGTGAATGTGCCTTACCACATAAACATAAATAAAAACAAAGACCATGTAAACATTTCAATAGATGCAGAAAAAGCACATAAAATTCAGTACCTCTTAATGGAAAAAAGAAAAAAACAACCTTACAAACTAAGCACAGAAGGAACATATGTCAAAACAATAAAAGCTATATATGACAAACCCCCAGGAAACATCATCCCAAATGGGGAAATATTAAAAGGATTCCTCCTAAAAACTGACACAATGTAAGTGTAACCACCTCTCTTCAACATAGTATTGGAAGTCCTAGCCGGAACATCATGTCAGGAGAAGGAAATAAAGGGCGTACAAATTGGGACAGAAGAGGTCAAAATATCTTACCAATGGTAGAATCCTATTTCTAGAAAATGCTAAATATTCTAACAAAATATTCATTGAATTGATAAATAAATTCATCAAAAGCTCAGGTTGCAAAATCAACACATACATATATCACTAATATTTCAATATACTAATAACAGTCCAGCTGAGAGTCAAATCAAGAAAGTCGTGTTCTTTGCTACAGCTTCAAGGAAAATAAAGTGTCTAGGAATATATTGAATCAAGTGGTGATAAATATCCAGATAGAGAACTATAACACACTGATGAAAGCAATGATAAACGATTAAAAATAAATGGAAAAACAACCCTGGCTCATGATTAGCAAGAATCAACATTTTTTTTACATGTCCATATTGCCCAAAGCAAATGCAATTCTCATCAAAATACCAATGTTATTTTCACAGATTAAAGAAATAATTGAGACTTTTATGAAACCCCATAAAAAGATCAAATAACCAAAGCAATTATTAAAAAAAAAAAAAGAACAATGCTTAAGACATTACATTAGCTGACTTCAAATTATTCTATGAGGCTAAAGTAAGTAGCATGGTCCTGATACAAAGGCAAAAACATAGACCCACAGAAAAGAATACAGAATCCAGAAACAAAACCGTGTAGGTATGACCCACTGAATTTTGACAAAGCAGGCAAAAACACACCTTGGGGGAAAAGATGCTCTATATTCAGTAAATTGTGCTGGGATCATTAAAAGCAAAAGAATGAAACAAGATTCATGTCTCTCGCTGCATTCAAAAATTAAGTCACGATAAATTAAAGACCTAAAAGTGAAACCCCAAACCATAATAAGTTTGGAAAAAACCATAGACTTCAGCCTAGGCAAAACATTTATGACTGAGACCTATAGACAATATAGCAACAACAAAATAATTATATAGGACTAACTTAAAAAGTTTCAGCACAGCAGAAGAATCAACAGATTCTTTCTACAGAATGGGAGAAAATATTTCCAAACTATCCATCCAACAAAGGGCTAATATTCAAAATCTACAAAGAGCTCAAACAAATTGGGGGGGAGAAAAAAACACTAAAAACTGGATAAAATATATGAACAAATCTTTTTAAAAGAAGATAGACAAATGGCCTAAAAACATATGAAAACTTATTCAGCATTACTAATCATCAGGAACATGTAAATTATAAAGACGGTATGGAGTTTCTTCAAAGAACTAAAAATAGACTTACCATTCAGTCCAGTGATTCCATTGCTAGGGATCTATCCAAAAGTCAAGTGATTATATAAAAAAGACACCTATACCTGAAGTGTCACAATAGCAAAGATAGGGCATCAAGGTGACTGCCCATCAATTGTTAAGTGGATAAAGAAAATATAATCTCTTTCTCTCTCTCTCTCTCTCTCTCTCTCTCTATATATATATATATATAAAATGCATGTGTGTATACAATCCATGTACAAATATATACATGTATATATTAAATACACACCATGAAGTACTGCTAAGTAACTAAAAAGGAAATGAAATAATGTCTTTTGCAGCAACTTACAACTTGGATGGACCTTAAAGCTATTATCTTAGAAATGGAAAAACAAATACCATATGTTCTCACCAATAAGTGGGAGCTAAACAATAGGTACATATGGTCATAAGGCAGCATAAAAGACATTGGAAACTAATAAAGGGGATCCCAGGAAGAGCTGAGGGATAAGATCTTACCTGTTGGGTACTATGTCCATTACTCTGGTGCCAGGCGCACCAAACATCCTGACTTCAGCAGTGTATAATTCATCCATACAACAAGAACATCTTTACCCCCTAGTATTTTGAAATAAAAATTATAAAGAATTGCTATATATCTTTTTACAAAATCAGTGGAATCAGAAACCAGAGTTCTATATAATCTTAACGTTTAACTAGACCACCTTTGTTTCACCTTTCTCTACCATTCCTGCCATAGTTTTTACAATATACTTGAAGTTCTAGAAAGACATTAAATTTTCACAATCTGTTATCAGCCCAGCCTTTTGTTGGTTATTCCCATCTCTGGCTCCTGGAACATTCCTCCTTACAATAATTTCTTTCTTTGATTTGATGTCAAATAATCCTTTTAGCCAGTCAGTGACTAAGTAGCTTTGAAATGTTGTTTGCATGACCATCCTGTGCTGGGAACTATGGAAAACAGTAAATACATAAGACATGGTCTCGGGTCCCACACATCTCACAATTTCCTACAGTACCAACAATTAGGAAATATTAATAATTTATGCTGACTAATTTATGAAGCGATAGAAACACAAAGAATAAATTTGGATTTTGTGAGTACCTGTAGGTCAAGTGGAATGATACAGTCATAAAACATTTGACTGGCAAATTATAATTTAGCTGGAGTCAAATAATTCAGTATTAATGTAGGGTTGTTCCTCCCTCTTTAGTTTTTCACATTCTTAATCATTCTTTGCTTTCTTTTTCCTAATTTTACCTCTTGGCCTGCACCATGCCCCAGCCTAGATTTCAGAATGAGCAGCTGTGAAGCTGCAATGATTAAATAATGGTCTTCAGAGTCAATCTGCTTGTGTGCGATTCATAACTCTTCCACGTTGAATGATCATGTTCCCTCAAATTCTTCATGTCTCACTGGGAATAATGATACAACTTACTTTGTAAAAGTGAGAGGAAACTTACACGCATCAGAAAATTAAAGTTCTGGGAACAATATCGAGCAAATGGAAAACACTTAGTAAACTTAGTCATTGTTATTATTAGTGAATAAAATCGTAGAGACTGGTTTATGTTAACAGTTCCCTCTTTGACCTTCCAGATCTTGTCACTCCCTTTGGTATAATAAAATATAAAAGCATTTCAGATTTCTGGGGGTTGACTTTAACAAATCTTATGTAAGATGTATATGGGCTCATAAATTATACCCAGGAAGTCAGGTACAAATGCTAGCTCACTTCCAAATGGATAAAATCTATGCTTTAATTAAATTGTTCTTCACCTCTCTCCATCATCTTTATAACATTTTTATACTCTTTAGGTGGCTAGCTCCTAAGCGTGTTATATCTGGACTCCAAATAACCTTAAATACCTCATAAATATTATGAAAACAACATCTTCACACTCCAACTTGGTTCTTATGACATTTAATGAAAAAGCCTCGGTTTTCTGTCTCAATATAAACAACAATAATATTAAAGGCTAGGAATCAACCTTGAGTTTCCAAATAATCATTATTTATTTGGCAATATTTTATGAATTACAGTTAGTCTCAGGTAGTAGAATCTGAAAACAGCCTGTGATGTGGACGTCTGTCAAATTTTCACAATAAAATTTTTTTGTGTAGTATTGAACCTCACAAAATTTTGCCCAGGAAAGTGTGCATTATTATATTTCATATAATAGGTGACATACTAGGTGACCTCTACAGACGCCCATGATTAAGTGATACCACAATAAAAACTCTTTTTGCCACAGTCTGTCACATAGTAGCAGCATAATGAATAGTTTTAATTGAACAGATAAATGAAGACTTATCTTCAATGCATGAACCTGCTATTCATCCGATGTGCAGGGCCCCTAGACATGACTGGAGCAGAGATCCAAAAATGTTTAATGACTTTCCATCTCCTCACAGAGCTGATTTTATGGAAAAAATAAAGTTGGGGAGAAAGGCTTAGGCTTTCTAGCCCCTCATAGATTCTCAAAGCTAGCAGCTGAGAATTCCGTGTGTCTGTGCAAGGAAATTCAAATGAACATGAATAACATAAATTTGCATTTGCCTAGAGATTAGAAATAAGGGGCACAGTTATCTCTGTGAGATATACCTTATGGTCCCCCGAAAAATGCATTTCTCTGAGAAAAGTACTACTGTGCACACACATAAAAGTTACCTTCTAAATCTGTCATCATATTAACATCATGTATACATGATAATTTCTCAATAGCTTTCCATATTCTACACCACACATTACTAGTACTTCTACTATCTTTAACAAGAATTGTCTTATATTATCTAATACATAAGATAAAATGAGAAATAGTATATTATGTTCTCATGCAACAGAGCACCAGCCTGTATCTCCTGAAGGGTTTACTTTATTTTTTTTTCATCGAACAGTTATCTTTTAAGATATAAACTGGGGATGCTGTAGAAAATACACTAAACCTCAAAGAGATTACATTCTGTTAGAAGTAGGGGAAAAAAAAACTGTACAAACAAGAACCTAATTTGAAATGCTGGTAAGGACTAAATACGACATAAAATTAGGAAGCTCCTGCTCACGCTGGGCACTGTGAACAGCATCAGTTCTCTGAGCCACAGCCCATTTTTCAGTGGTCCTCCAAGCCGTAGGGAGGATGACAAAACACCATGGAAGCCGAGAAATGATAAATGATGGCCCAAAGCAACTTGATAGGAAACAAGAGGTCTGAGGCCAGTGTCTCAGATGTCAGAGCTGAAGTGAATAGTAAGCCTGCAAAAGGAGGTTAGGTTCAAGTTGTAGACTAGCCACTCACCCAAGTTGCATACTGAAGACCCTCACAATGCGCACGATAGTATTGAGAACATTGGATATTTATTTTTCCATTCTTGGGATCCTTTGCTGGCAAGAGCATGTTTTAGCTCCATCCCGAGGAGCATGGAAGATGTAAAGTCTCTTGGTCACCTGCCTCCATATCAGAGTCATGAAAATTGGACCAACGCCTCACAATGCCATCTTTCTAATTCTCTGGTGTGGGCCTTCCTCTTCTACTTCTGAGGAATTTAGAGATTACATTGGGCCCACTTGGATCATCCAGGATAATCTTCTTAATTTTAGGTCAGAACTAGACAACTATATTCCATCTGAATCCTTAATTCTCCTTTCTTGTGTAACCTAACATATTCGTGTGTGCTGGAGGTTAGAACATGGACATCTTCGAAAGCCCATTTTTTTTCTATTCATCACAGTTGCATACATAGAAGATTTCCTTCATTAATGAGACAAGTTTCAGTGTTTCATTCACATTTTCAAAAAGTTCACTGATTTTTTTTCTCACAAAAAAATTGTTAACTAAATCAACTGAATATTTTTAATAAAAATGTTTTAATGAAAAGACTTTAGTGTCTTAAATCTGAATCAAGTAGAAAATTAATCTTTAACTAACCTGCCCATGTCTGGGCAAAATTGCTGCAATGAAACAAAAACTTACAAAACAGCAGAAAGAACTAAAACCAAAAGTGAAAACCTACAAAAGGGCCAGGGTGAAGCCCGGGGAGCTGAAGCACAGCGCGTCCGCTGCAGCTCATGATAAGGATATAGATGAACTAGTTTCGTCTGATGGTAAAGGTGACAAACTAAAGCATCAAGAAAAGACACTCCAGCCACAGGTCACCAGCACTAGCCTCCCTGTGAACGCTCTCGGACATAACCACAGCTCCACTGAACAGATCAGGGGTCATTTGAACGCCGAGGTTCCTGAGAAAGATAAATCCAAAGAGCAGGAGAGAGACCACTTAGAGTCCAGTAAGGACATCACCAAGGAGCACAAGGGAAGGAGGCGCACCTGCCGGAGACTGGCACAGCCGCCAGGGGGCGCAGCTCGCGAAAGACTAAGCAGCTGGCCCCGGGCCATCACCCTAGTGCAGAGAGCGCCCAGGCCCAACAGCACCTGAAGCTGGGACGCTGAGCAAACAAGAGCCAGCTGACCTACAAGAACCCCAAGAGGAGCCAGGATTTCTCATAGCAACCTATAGTCTGTGGAAGCAAAAGAACATCTATAATGCAGTCCAGGAATAGAACCCAAATCAGGAGAGGAGTCATTTTGAAGTCTTACAATCCCAAAATCTAAGATGTCAAGAATAGTGAAACAGTAGAGGAAAGATAGCTCGCTAAAATGGCTATAAAAGGTGAGGAGCTGGAAGGGACGTTTTCTGATGTTGACTCAGTTAATCCCGGGTGATTCTGGCAATATTGGGAGGCCCGTTGAAGTAAATGATTGTACTAAAATTTAGATAGTTAAAAATCTCTATGTACATCCTCTTCAATGTTTCATTGAAAAATATATCTTACCTAAATAGCATTTACTAAATATCAAACTTTGAATCTATTAACTTGGTGATGGCTTGAAATCATTAACTTGATGTTGTTTACAATTTATTTTCAGCATCCAAGTTTAGCTATTATTATTCAGATTTAGGGCTTTGTCTATTATGTCAACATATACCTTAAGCCTTTTATAGATCCAACTTTCAGATAGATAGTGTGTTATAATGAATTGAAATGTGAATATGGTGAAAACATTAGCCTTCATGGTTTTCTGCATGATTTGAACTTTGAAAGGTCAAAGCTAGAGATAGAAATCTAACAGAAAACAAACTTGCAGTCAAATAAGCTTACATATAGATGCACAAATGTTCAATAAATATTAGTTTACCAAATTTAACAGCACTTTGAAGAAATCATTCACCATGATCAAGCGGGTTTCATCCCCTGCATGCAAGGATGTTTTAACATACACAAATCAGTAAATGTAATTCACCACATAAACAAGAAGCAAAAACAAAGATCAAGTGATATCTTGATAGATGCAGAAAAAGTATTCAATATAATCCAACACCCTTTCATGATAAAAAACCCTTAACAAACTAAGTATAGGAGGAATACACCTCGAAATTATAAAAGCTGTATGTAACAAAGCCACAGCAAACTTCATATTGAATGGGGTAAAGTTGAACACATTCTCCCTAAGAATTGGAGCAAAACAGTGTTTCCCATGTCATCACATCTATTCAATATTACTAGTGCTGGAAGTCCTAGCCAGAGCAACCAGGAAAAATAAACAAACAAAGGCCATCCACTGGAAATAGGAGATCAAACTATTCCTACTTGCTGACCACATGATGTTATATCTATTGGTAGAAAACCCCAAGGACTCCATCACAAGACTGTTAGAATTGATAAATAAATTTAGCAAAGTCTCAGGTTACACAAATAAATAGAATTCCTATATAGTAATAATAGTCAAGCTGAGAGAAATATCAAGATTTCAATAACATTTGCAAGAGCTACAAAGAAAATAAAATGCCTAGGAATATGCTTAACTGAGCAGGTGAAAGATCCCTATATGGAATACCATAAAACACTGGTAAAAGAAATTAGAAATGACACACCTCCATGCTTATAGTTTTGTAGAATCAACACTGTTAAATGTCCAGACAACACATAGCGATTTAAAGATTCAGCACCATCCTCAATGAACAACCAATACTCTATTTCACAGATGTGGGAACAAAAAGAGCCCAAATAGTCAAAGCAATCTTAAAAAAAAATGAACAAATCAGGAGGCATCACATTACCTGACTTCAAATTATACTACAGGCCTATACTAATCAGATTGGCGTGGTACTCATATAAAAACAGAGACATAGACCAATGGAACAAGGTAAAAAACCCAGAAATAAAACCATGCACCTACGACCACTTGATCTTTGACAAAGCAGACAACAACATACACTGGGGAAAGGTAGCTATTCAATAAATGGTACTAGAAAAAACTGGATAATATGAAACATTGAGAAGAATGAAATAGGAAATTAATTCAACATGGACTAAACATTTAAATGTGAGGCATGAAGCCATAAAAATTCAGGAGGAAGAAAGAAAAAAAAAAATGGCTAGTGAGTTTGTTGATGTGCTCTCATTCTGTTTTCTGAATGTAGGCCTCTAAAGCAATAAATTTTCCTCTCAAAACTGCTTTGGCAATATCCCACAAAAAAAAAAAAAAAAATTCAGGAGGAATAAATAACGAAAATCTGTTCTTGACCTTGGCCTAGAATCAGAGGTATCCAACCTTTTTACTTTTCTTCCATAAGAATAAGAGTTGCCTTTGGCCACACATTAAATACACAAACACCAACAACAACTGATGAGCAAAAAAAAAGTCCATACATACTTTTTGTAATATCCAACACCACAGGTAAGCATAATAGGCCTCAAAATTCCCTATGGAGCCCCTTGGGCTGTAGGTTGGACATATCTGTCCTAGTTAAAGAATTTATGATTTTTTCTTCCAATCCAAACACAGCAATAACAAAAATAAATAAATGGGACTAAACTAAATTAAGAAGAATGCTGGGCACAGTAGCTCATGCCTGTAATCCTAGTACTCTATCAGGCCAAGGCAGGTGGATTGCTTGAAATCAGGAGTTCAAGCCCAGCTTGAGCAAGGTGAGTCCCAATCCCTACTAAAAATAGAAAACAAAACAAAACTGGGCATTATTGTGGGTGCCTGTAGTTCTAGCTTTTCAGGAAGTAGAGGCAGGAAGATCACTCGAGGCCAAGAGTTTGAGGTTGTCGTGAGCTATGAATGACATCATGACACTTTACCCAGGGTGATAGAGTGAGACTCTGACTTAAAAAGAAAAAAAAATTGTGCACAACAAAGGAAATAATCAATCTATTTAATGAGAGATAATATTTTCAAACTGTACATCTGATAAACAGTTTATATACAGAATTTACACTGAACACACACAAATCAGGAAAAAAAAACATTAAAATGAGTTCAAAAGATATGAACAGAAATTTTTCAAAAGAAGAGAGACAAATGGCCAACAAACACATGAAAAGTTATTCAATATCACTAATGATTAGGGAGATGCAAATTAAAAACACAGCGAGATTCTACCTGACCTCTGTCAGAATGAATGTTATAAAATGTCAAAAGGCGGTAGACCTTGGCATGGATGTAGAGAGAAAGGAGCACTTGCAAACTGCTGGTGGGACTGCACGTTAGTGCACCCTCTTGGGAAAGGAACATGGAGAGTCCTCAAAGAAAACATGTAGACTTACCATCTGATTCCTAAAGTCACTACTGAGTATCTATCCTAAACTAAGGAAAAGAAGTCATGGTGTCAAAAAGACAGAACTCAAATGTTTATTGCAACACAATTCACAAATGCAAAGATATGAAATCAACCTAATTGTCCAACAATTCATGAGTGGATAAAGAAAATGTGGTATGTATTAATATATACCATGGAGTACTATTTGGCTGTAAACAAAATGAAATAATGTTTTTTTGCAGCAACTTAGATGGAAATAGTGACAGTTATCCTTAGCAAAATATTTCAGGAATGCAAAGCAAACACCAAGTGTACTCACTAATACCTGGGAGCTGAATGATGGACAGATGTGAGCACAAAAGATGTAAAGAGCTTTGGAAACCAAGAATGGGGAAGGGTGTGTGTGGGGGAAGATCTGTGGGTATAGTAAACACTATGTACTGTATAATATGGTGACAGGTACTCTAAAAACCCTGTTAAGTATTATACAGGGTATCCGCATAACACAAACATTTGTACCCCCTTATAGGAGGATGGACAATTACGTTTGCAAATTTGTCCTAGAAAAAGTGCTACATACCTCCTTCCTGAACATCTCCATAATCACCAGATGGCCATGGAGAGTACTTTGAAGGTGACCAGAGTGATAATCAGCAATCAAGTGTGTAGCACTTTTTCTAGGACGAGTTTGGAAACTTAATTGGCTGACATATTTTGAAATTAAAAAAAAAAAAACCTTTGAATCTTTTTTCATTAGAGTCATAAAAGTATTGCCAGTTTCACAGATGTTTGAAACATGAAATTATTCCTTGCATGTGGAAACGCTTCAACTCTTGTGACATACTATCCTAATATAAGAAGTTACATGTATTTGTTATTTTATTGGATTTGCTCCTATTACCTAAGAAAACCCAGAAAATTTATCAGAGACAAATTTCTTTTTTTTTCTATTGTGCGAGGAACTTGAGTAGAGATACAGGCTAATCTGAAAAACACAGAAACCTACTTTTCTAGAACAGCTACTGTTAATAAATATAGTTGATGCCACGGAAAGATGGCAGGTGTCTGAGAACATCGTCTAATTCAGAATAACCCAGAGGATATTTCCTTTCCAGCAAAACATTATCCTAGAAGCCATGTCAATTCAAGGGGAAAAGGTACAATAAATCTCTTGAAATTTGGTGTTTACAATATGTCACGTAACACATCAGCTCCTCCAAACAAACTGAGTATGGATTCAATAGTTTATCATAACAGAATTTATGAAGTAGGCAATTACATTTGAAAACTCATGTGTTTGTGTGGGGAGTGAGTGTAGGCCAGGAGGAGAATGGAAGCAGAAAAATGATCACCAGAGCCACTGTGAAAATGATAATGCTCATTTTTTTGTAGGAGTCACAGATGAAAGCAATGAAAGAGACTGTACAACTCTGCTTGACGTCCGTTTTCCGTGATCAACCTCCCCCTTTGAGTCTAATCACATCAAATCCAACTCAGATGTTACTTCCCCCCAGGACGATTGCCTCTAAGCTTCCAGTTGCAAGGGCTAAAAGCAAGGTACATTTTATTCATGCTTTGAAAAGTAAAATCGATTAATGTACTCTCTTTAAAAGCTCATCCTATATAATCACCAGAGCGCATCCAATTGGGATATATAATTTATTGAAAGATTAACAAGAGGGCGGCGCCTGTGGCTCAGTGAGTAGGGCACCAGCCCCATATACCGAGGGTGGCGGGTTCAAGCCCAGCCCCGGCCAAACTGCAACAAAAAATAGCCGGGCGTTGTGGCGGGCGCCTGTAGTCCCAGCTGCTCGGGAGGCTGAGGCAAGAGAATCGCCTAAGCCCAAGAGCTGGAGGTTGCTGTGAGCCGAGTGACGCCATGGCACTCTACTGAGGGCAGTAAAGTGAGACTCTGTCTCTACAAAAAAAAAAAAATAGAAAGATTAACAAGAAAGTGGGAGATAGTAACCCAGTTTGCAAAGTCACCATAGTCCCTTGGAGAATGTTGGATGACAGCTTTTCTTTAATGGAGAACGTAGTAGCTGTTGCTAAGGCAAGATCGTCTAATTGTTAAAAATAAAACAAAACAAAACAAAATAATTTTGAAAGAAAAAAAGTCTTGTATTATATTTCCATGAACACTAAAGGTCTGATATAAAAAATACTTTCTCCTGGAATGTAAACCTCATTCTCACAAAAGTACTTTTTTGTTGTTGTTGTTTTAAACTCCTTAACTTTCAACACTGGCCACATACTTTAATCTCAGAGTACTTTTTAAAAAGTACACTTAGATATAGTTTAAAAAAAAAACTGACAAGAAAGGATCCTATTAAATCACATTTTCCCAGGTGGACTCCAGTCATCAGTAATTTCGAAAAATCCTAGAGGTTTTAATGAGGCTCCAAGTTTGAGAATAACTGATTTAAGTAAATCTTTTTTTGAATTCCTACAATCACTCTACTTTAGGAAGAGCAAAGGACATTTCAATAGTGCGTTTATTTCAGTCAAGAAAAATTTCATTTGTGGGTTTTACATTTAAATTAATCTCAACTGCCTGAAACAGTTATTGGAGAAGGGGGTTTCCTGTGGGATAGTATGTTAAAGAGCTGTGTTTCTGAGACTCGCCGTAGCATCACTGGCTAATGAAATGAGTGTTGTGGATACCAGTCTGACTTCTAGATGCAAATCTCTAGTGGTGAGCCCAGAAAAAAACTGGGGACCAATAAGGAAATATGTAATGATATGTTACATTGTTACATCTGGAACCATCTTCGTACTTATTTCTGAATATGTGGACTTAACAAGAATAAATTAGGGAAATGCTATTTTCAGCATGGAGAGTCAAAAATAAGTGGAATCGAACAAATCTAATACACTGTTTTTATCTGAAACTAGTCTATGTATTGACTACACAGGTGCAGTTTGTATAATGTCATTATGAAATCTTATTGTATTTGTCCCTTATTTTAAAGTATATATTTTCATACTATCACCTTGCTCTAGGTTTATCGTATACCGAAGATCCTCTAAAAATTTTGAAACCAGTATTTTTCTTCTTAATTTTTGCCTGCCTCTTGTTTGATGAAAACTCTAAAGTGTTAATTTAAACAAACTCAGGCAAGAAAAGTACACGATAGTGTAATTTTATATTCATCATTAAGAAATCCTAGGATCCTGGGTAAATTCCTTGAAACTGGTTATTGGTTATGCTCTCCCCAATAACCTCAACCACCTGCCATGAAGCCACACTCTGATTTCATTTAGTGTGGGTCTCTTCGTTAGTGTGGGAAGAATTCAAATTCAGGCTCATTAAGCCTGATGACTTTGGGCAAAGCCGCTTAGTCATTCTTTGGGCATGTTGCATTTGTCTCCCGCTCAAACTATATTTGCTTAGAACAATTATTAAAATCGGGCTCTGTATGACCCTGAATATGTGGGTGACATTACTGATTGTTGTTTTAACTGGGTTTCTATGAATAAATGTATGTCCTGCCATCGGAACACATAATAAATATTTATTGTTTCTCTTTGCTTATCACAGAAAAACATAGAAAAGCATTTATAGGAGCCTGGTTTGGTGGTAACTCATTTTTCAAAAAACAATAACAGGAAAATTCAATTGTTTAAGATAAAGTTCAATAAGCCTAACTTAATGGTTTAGCATTAACTTAGCATTCTATTTTACAGATTAGCATTAAAATTTTGTATGGTATTTATAGTTTGCCTGTATTCTTTATCTTTTTAATAGTGGTGGGAATTGTTTTATATGTATCCTGGGGCTTAGTTTCTTTGTAGGCCCCTCATAAATAATATTTTTAAAATCCTGAATAAAAGAAGATGATGTGGGGAGTGTATAACAGAAGCAGTTTAGTCACGAAATAATTTTACTAAAAGGTAACTTGCCAATAGAGACACTTACTCAGTAGATCTGAGAAGTTGGCTAAGTTTAGCCACAGAGATCGCACGTGTCTGACTGAGAGTTGTGAGATCATCAAATCTCTCAGCCTCTCTGTTCCTCAGTTTCCTCCATGCCAATTTCAGAGTGTTATTACTGCATTAATTTCAAACTAATAATTATTAGTTTCCAGAATGTCTAGTCAATTTTATCTACATTTAATGTTCTTTTATAATTACCAACCCTTCTGTAGAGAAATATTAGAAAGATTTTTCCTGAAATCTGTAAAATATAGCCAAGAAATTTTTGGCTCACGTATGGAAAGATATGAAAATTTGTTTATTTTTCTTCCAGGAGGTTGGGCAATGTATCCAAACTTTTTATTTCTCTTTCTACAGGCATATATATGCACATGTGTCTCTAAATGTACACACATAGGTATATGTAAACACAAATATGACATACATAGATTTCTTCACTGTGGATTTTATTGATAGCTATGGTTTCCTTAGAGGAGGTCTTCAATATTACAAGAGCTCACTGAAGAAAGTTTTAGCAAATACTGTATGTATTGTTATGCCTACCTTTTTACTTATTTGTTTTTATGATGAAGCATGCCTAATATAAAACCCATTGGTCGTGTGACTAGAACCTTTCTGCTGAGGACCCTCAATGAAGTTAATGAGCTCCCTTTCTGTACTTGTGTGTTTCTTTCTGATTTGGGTGCCTCTTTTTCTCACTCCCCAGTTAGAATTTATCTTTCTACTCTCAGAGCTCTGAGAGTTGTGCATTTACTACTGTGGGTGATGTCTTGGGTACAGTTGCCTCTCAGTCTGCTCCGTCCATTAGGGGGATGATTGTGCTGTGCTCATCAATCTGCTTGATGTCATTCAGTGCCCAGAATAAAGTTTCTAGAGAATTTATTAAAATGACATTCCCTGTGTCCCCCTCTTCTTATTAGACATTTTTCTTGTTTAGAAGTTAGAAAATGATATATGACGAATGCTTATTAGATGCTTTGTATTCTCCTATATTCTTTTTCATCTATATACCAGGACTCTTAGTTGTTGGAGATGAAATGTGAAATGACACAGCCCTGACCTTTTGGAGATTGCAAACTAATTCTCTGTAAAGAAAAAAGAAGAAGATTACAAGGGAAGGGGTCTCCTCAGTAGTAGAGCAGGCCATATTTGTTTGTTTCCTTGATTAGTTGCTTGTTAGTATTTAGAATTTCATGGTCCAAATAACTTTGGTTATATATAAATAAAGACTAAGAAGATACTCAGCTCTAAATGCACATGAGATATATTTGTATTTTATCATCATGAGATTATGGATTTTTTATGATAAAATTAATGTCCTTGCAAATATGTAAAGAGTGTAAATTGAAACTAGGAGATCTGATCTGCATTTTACATAAATGATCCCAAATAAAGTAGAAAGGAACAAACCAGGTGGCAAGCTAGACTACTGATCTATGCGGGAGGTAAGGATGACCAGTGCCCTGGGGCAGAAAGTGCAGGTGAGATTCCAAGTGTTACTGAGGCATAAAACTAGCCTGGGCTAGTGACTAAATGGGAAGCGTGAATGGAGGAAAGAAGAACAATCTCCTGGTGCTTGAATTCATTCATTGAAACACAAAAGGTGAGAGGAAGTTTTAAAGGGAAACCAACGTTGGTTTATTTTCTACATCCTATGTTTGCGGTGTTTGTCATGAAACTACACGTATTTATCTATCCAGCAGGTAATTCTACAATTGAATCTGGAACTGAGGTATGATTGCTGAATCAAGGTTTAACATTATTGTCACTGGATAGCATTTAAGACAGAAATAAATGAAATGACCTGAAAAGATTGTATAGAATGAACAGGATGAGGGCCACAAAGACCCCAGACAGAAGTAACTTGGGTATGGTTTTATGTGTACTCTAATAGATAGAACACTTGTGGGCCATCTCCTCTTATTTTTGGCTGAGATATTCTCCATCATATATTTGAGCTAAGATCCATGACTTTTCCTTGCCTCTTTTATGCGCGCAAAAGATGAAACCATGCATATGATTGTGTATAGTGAGAATGGTGAATACTTCAGTGGTCTATCAGACCTGGCTCATGCCTCCTTGCAAAAGTGGACTGTTAAGTTTTCAGAGTTTGTACTAGTTAGCTGTTAAACATAAGCATGAAAAAACATTAATTACATAATAGTTTGGTAAGTATAAATGTGCTAGCGAGTGTTCTATCTATGCTCTTGGGGATATTTTGTCTTTTGGATCTGCATAATGCTACATAATGACATGCTACCGCTTATATCTTTACAACATATGTTCAATGACACCATCATGTTGGTAGATTGAAATTAGTAATATTCATACCATAGACATTGACCAAACGTAAAGCAGGGTCAACCCTAAGCCGCATTGCTAACGAGTAGATTGCTCCTGTGCGTGTGCAAGCATGAAACATTTAAGACAGGCCTGCTGATTATCATAGATATTAAATTACATACAATGTGTGATCAGTGTATTTTTTTTTCTTTGCTACCGGTTGTGTGTGTGGTACAGCTAGATGCATAGTAGTGCTCAGAAAAGGCAATACAATTAACAAGCTAAAAGGCTTGTTTAAGGATATTCTGAAAAATTAATTTTTGTGTATCCACTGCAATGTTTGATGTAATTATATTCAATTTATTATAAAACATTAGATACGACTTAATATAATTTTCAAAATACATAAATATAGGGGGAAGAGCAGAAAACGTATGACCAAGATGTGTAACATTTTTAAATGAAAATAGATGAATTGGTACAAAGTAATCTTTGGTTTTTACAATTGTGTAATATGGAATTCAAGAGCTAGGATTCATTTAATTCTGATATCATGATCAAATTACTTAGCTTGTCTGAGACTCATCTTCTATATCTGTAAAATGGAGATAATAACAGCATCAACCAGTTGTGGAGATCAAATAAGGAAATTTATGATAACGGGATATAGAGTAGTTCGTGACACTGAGCAAAGAGATAATTATATATGAAATAAACATTCTAATAACTTGAAACCAGGGTTAACATATGAGAAAATTTAAAAAGGGTACTACTTTAATTTTAAATTGTTTACTTTGTATTATTGTTCAAGTTGAAGGATACATCTATTTAATACATCTACTTAAATGAGTACCATGTCAATTTTTTAGCATAAAAGTATACCAGAATCCTCAAAAATACATGCAGTGTCAGGGATCATGACAGTAAATGTCATAAAGAAAGGAGAAAATTTAAAAACAGCAGGAATGAGAAGCCATTTAGATAAGCAATGCAGATAACCAATGAAGTAGTTGTTTTGTGAAAACCCATATATCATCCACAGTCCACGCTGTTACCATTTTTTACCTTTTTCTTTCCATGGAATTCACCACGTTGGCTGTAGCTGCAGTTTGCATTGTTAAAGGTGTTATCTACTTAATTGGACAGGGATGATTTGTTAATTTTTGTTTAAGTTTTAAGAAATGCCAAAGTCATTTCTGGGCACCTGTGGCCCCTCTTCAGGAGCTTAAAGATGTTCATGTAAAAATTTCACTCTGCTTGGTGCCTGGAGGTACAGATAAAGCCAGGTGGATTTTTATTTTTCTCTTCTCTGCCAAAAGTCTGTTGCAAAACAGTTTTCAAGAACTCTCAAAACAGTGCACCTGGAATAATAATAGACCGAGATTCTCAACCTAGGCAGCATCTTAAAATCATCAGGTGCTTCAAAAATGCTCACTTTGAGTGTCAGTCCTCCAAATTCTCATATGAACTATTCATTCTCATATGAATACAGTTTAGTTTAGGGGATTACTCAAAGCTCCCAGATTTTTCTAATTGACAGCCAGTTGAGAATATGTAAGAACCTTACTCTAATAATAAGCAAAGACTCTTAGAAGTAAATTTGCCCTTTCTCCCCACTTTTCTGCATTTAGAAGAAATTTCTCACCTAACCCAGAGGTGATCAGTTTCTACAGTTTTGTTTTTCTACATGTTTTCTCTCTTTAGTTAACCATTTCTTTTTATCTCCAACATCTACCATTCATTGGCTTGCTTTACATATTACAATTATATTTTATATCTTCTCTACCCAAGATTATAGTGAAGATAAAAATGAGGATGTGAGTTGAAAATATTTTTTAAAGTATTATAATTAAGAAATTTTGTTTTGATTTCCTTTTGAGCTAGGAAGTGTTAATATATTATTTAATTACTCCCTGACATATATGACATTTTTGTCTAATGTAAACTTTATGTTAAAATATGTCCTATTTTGCATGTTATGATATTATATATTTAATGAGTACATAGATATTTATAAAATTATAAACTATGAAATATACATTTAAACTGGTTAATATCAACATTGAACTTAAAAGGACTCTGTGAGGTTTTATTTTTAGTGTTTGTGTACAGATTTGTACATAGGAATGGTTTAAAACTGAATTCCCATAGTGTTCATCTGTTCATCCACAACACATATATATGATGAGAAAGATAATTATGCAACTTTATTACTTAGATATTTCTATAAATGTCTTTCAAAGACATTTGTTAGCAATCTTGGGACACTTCTAAAATGAAAATAAATCAGAATAAAACATTCTTGGTAGAAATGTTGTTTTATGTAAATCTAGAAAGTTGTACATATATATGTTTTGAGGAAAAACTTCACTAATAAATACTTCTATGTTACAAAAAAAGTCCCCTAAATTCTATTTTAGTTTCTTTATATTTTTATATTTTGAGACAGAGAGTAGAATGGTGGTTATCTTTAGAATTTTCTGGACACTCATCATATAGCCATGACTTTCCTAGTTCTTATATTCTAACAAACATTTAGTTATCTTAAAGGTATTTTAGTTTGTTTCCAACTTGTATGCATAGTTCAGAAAGACCCCAAACATTCTCTCTAGTGATTATCAATACAAGGGGCATTTTGGCTTTGATAGTAGAAATTCTTGTTCAACTTTTTAAATGTTTCTTTAGGCAAAGCATATATTCTTAATCTCAGTAACTCTGTCTCCAACAGGTCTGCTTCCTTATACATTTGCAAAAGGGAAGAATATCAATAAGACATTTATTCAACTTATTATTTAATGAACTTATTATGTTCATTAAAAGTTATCAGTATTTCTTTCCACCCCAACATTTATTGATTTTTTAATTTAATTTTTATATTGAAGCCAGTGGGCATTAAGTTTGTAAACAAGGAAAAACGGACCCAATTCGAGATTTAAGACAATATAAAAGGAAGAATTAAGAGGACAGGTACTTGGAGTGAACAAAATTGTCTGGAAAGGATAAAGTTCTTGGTGAGAGACAGTTGAGTGGCAATGAAGAATAAGACAAGGGCATGGCCTTGAGAAATTCAAAAGGCATAAAGTTTGGAGGAATTTGTGATGAACTGGAGATGTGAAAGCTTGTTGATTGTGTTAGGGAAACTGGTTGTGAAGGCCAGAGTGAACAAATGCAATGGAGGTGTTTGTTTACAAGATGGAAAGAGATTTGAGTACTTTTTAAAATAGAGAAGTGATGGCTCACGCCTGTAGTCCCAGCACTGTGGGAGGCCGAGGCGGGTAGATTGCCTGAACTCAGAGGTTCGAGACCTGTATGAACAGCAGTGAGCCAGAGTTAACACCCCGTCTCTACTAACATCAAAAACAGCCAGACATTGTGGTGGGCATCTGTAATCCCCGCTACTGGGGAGGCAAGGGGACAGAGAATCGCCAGAGGAAGAACATCTAAAAAAAGAAGAAAAAAATGAACAACAACAAAAAAAGTACTTCAAATGAAGAATGAACAAGCAAGCTGAAATTTAAAAAAAAAAAAATTAAAAAAAGAAAAATATATTGAATACCTAAAATAGAGATGATATCGTAAGGATGCAAAATTCCAGAAAAAGGAGTAAGAAGTATGAAAATGATTACAAGGTGGGAAGTTAGACGTGGGAGGAGTAAGGACATAGCAAGTTTTGAGATGGGAGATAAATTGACAAAGATGAATGAAGAAGGTATAGATAAATTTTGAGGTAGGTGGAAGGGCGTTGTAAGGTGTGATGTCTCCTGACCATTGGCTCATCAGTCAAAATCAGGTTCTTACTGTGTCTAGAGCAGACTCCACACAGGCAATGTAAATGTGTCCTAAAACCTCAATTACTCTCCTTTCATATTCACACTAACTCCAATTTCTAAATCTCCTGTTTCATTCCTGCGAGTGTAGTGCTTTGTTCTTCAATCCTAAAGGCAGAAATATGAGAAAATAGACATAAAGTTAGGAAGCATGACATCCAATGAAGTGATGCGTTACTTCAAATGAAAGTTACCAAAAGCAAATGGAAAATTGTACCCAAACTTAATATCGATTAAATTTAAAAAATAAATTCAAAGGAAAATTCGCAAATTTGTGTATGTTCACAAATTTACAATTATAATCTAATGTACTATAGTAATGAACTTACTCAGAATTCACTAGTGTCTTATGTACTAAAAACTCTTTTCTTATTAGAAATGTTACATTCTAACATGTTTGCCTAAATAGCATCATGATGTATATAAAGAGAAGCTAAAAATACTTTTTCGGGGGGTGTTTCTTGGGTTGATGTTTAATGGTTTCTCTAAAGCATTAGGAAGCTCCATTAGATGGGCCTCCTGAGTATGCTGGGTTTTCTCTTTAACACTACTGTCCTGGTGGGTTGTGTTAGTATTTGTGGCTAAATGTCTAATACCAAGCACCAGCAATCGTGTGTAAGAGCACAAATCTGGAATTTAGGGCACCGATTGCAAATTCTAATTTCTGGCAACTACTCAATGCACGTGTGAATGAAGCTTTGAGAAATTGTACTAGAGATTTTGATTATTCCTTTGTGAAACAGAGATAATGAGTCAAATAAACCAAAATGTGTATGTGCTAGATTTATGGCATGATATCAGATATGTACTATCTCCGGTGCCTAAGAGAACAGACCTTAAAGGAAAACTGCCTAATTTTGAATCTATACCACTAATTATGCAAAAAGGGGCAACTTTTTGAACCAATTCCTCACAGTAACAAAAGGTTAATAATGCTATTCTTCTCAAAGTATTATTATGAGGATAAACTGAATATTATTAGTTTCAGATGCATTTGGCCTAATAGTATATTTTTGTGTGACTATCTCTGGGAAAGGTCATTGAAAAACTCTAAACAGTGCTTGACAAAAGGAAATAATCTGAGTGTTCACCAAAAAGATTTACACAAAAATACTTTCTAAAATAATAGGAAACTTAAGATTTTCCTATTTTCTAAAAGATAAATATATTATTTGTACTAGAGCTGATGAAAGTCCAGATAGTTATTTTTCATATTGATCCATCCTTGGCACACTATGAGTTGAATATAAATTGAAAGAAAATTCGTGGTAGTAACCTTGCTTTTCATCCTGCTGCCGAACACACTGAGATTCAGAATTTTATGATATAGGAAATGTGTCTGATTCCCCTACACTGCTTGTGTTCGGCTTTCCTATGACATACATGGTTGTCTTTGATCTCCCTTTATGATAGGATATTCTTTGAGTGTTTATAGCTACCTAACCTAAGAACTTATTTAAATCACTTACATTCTACAATACAAATTTTTCTCCTTTTCAGAATATTGTATGGGTTATCTTAGTAAGAACGAAGATATATGCCTATAAGTTTGAATTTTTGGCTGTTTCTGTCTGTGATAGGAAGAAAAGATAAAAATAGATGATTATGAAATATATGAATAGATAATTTAATGCAAGACATTATCCTGTTTATTGATCAGATACGTAGCACATCATCAGCAACTGCTCTCTCATAATATAGGTGATTATAGTTTGTTTACAGTTGCTCAGATGTGAATTTAAAAAGGTTTTCTTTTTTTCAGTATCTTGCAGGAGTAATTTGAGATTTACTTACGTTTTACATAACTCTAGCATATGGCTTATCGGATTGGTTATAAAGTCTAAACTGTCTGAACTTTTCAGAGACTGGTGTTACTTAGTTCCATATGTCAAATGCCTTGCAGAGTGCCTGAAACATAGCAGGTATGTGAGAGGAAAATGCCAGAAACATACCAAGGAATAGATTAAAAACACATAATTTCAATGATGAACTCCTTAACCAAACTACAGTTGAGACTGTACATCTCATTTCAGGAGTAACATTAATTCTAGGTTATAAAATTGATACTGAGGAATTTGAAGAGCCTAATCAACTTGATTCCAAATACAGCCTGGATTATCATTTTCTTAAAGTGAAAGCTCTATATGTAGAATATTAATACCATATTTTATTATGTAAGCTTTGTATTTTATCAAGTTTTCTTCAAATGTTGAATAATAATGATAATGAATTTGATTTATACAGGCCCTTATGGGTATTTTTGTAATTTATTTTATGACTATCATTGCATTAAATACAGCAGACTGTACTCTCACTATTATCCTAAAAAAATGAACTAAAATACAACCCCAGGTTTCTTATGCCAGTGCTAGTATATGAAACCACTCTTGTAAAAATGAATGTTATTTTGAATCTTTGAAATATTCTAATTAAAAGGAATAAACACTTAAATGCACGGTACTTCTTATACTTTTATCACACTGTTAAAATTTAGAAGGCCTTGGGCGGTGCCTGTGGCTCAAAGGAGTAGGGCGCTGGCGCCATATGCCGGAAGTGGTGGGTTCAAACCCAGCCCCGGCCAAAAACTGCTAAAAAAAAGTTTAGAAGGCTTCGTTCTATTCTTTTCTCACTGTTAATATCTTTGAACAAGATTTCCCAGGAAAAATCAAGAATATTGTGCAGTGATACTGATAGTATTCTGATGTTATCAATGAGAAAACAAAGGCTCACAAAGACTAATCATCCAACCTCAATCTCAAAACTAGATCACTGGCAACTGAACTCTTCAAGTCCCCTGTATCTTGGCCCTGGAATTTGGGAACCTGTCCATCCCTTTACATCTTCTGATGTAGTTCTAATACCAACCCACTCATGTTTATAAGGACATGTCAAAAATATATGGAAATTCTCTTTTTAGTATTTTTTAATGCAATCGCCTCTAAAAATAAAAATAAATACAAATTAAAAATAGAACATTGATTTGAACTTAAAGAAAGCACTAACCAAGGAAATAGAATACATCTGTAAATTTTTGAAAGATTTAGAGTCAAAATTAATTATAAGATAAAGATCTGCTTCATGATTTCACATTCCCTGAATTATCCTTTGTGTGAAACGAGACATGAGGAAGATGAGAGTTCATAGTATTTGCTAAATCCAATACTGGCCCCGTTACTTACATTTCATATGCGAGGTTTATAACTACGGTCTGAAAGAAAGAGCACCAATATCATCAGAAGGTGACAGTTTTATTCAGTGGGAAACAAGAGAGTCAGTGCCTAATCAAACTCTGTTCTTTGGTTTATTGAAACGGAGGTTGCAGTTGAGAGATAAAATCATTTTTCCCTTATAACTTTCTCACGGCCTCACACTCAGTATTTTTGCCACTGTATCATAAGCCACGTTAGTGAATGATAGCAGGATGTATGGATCCAAAACACGCATGACTATATGCAAAAGGTCATTCACTTAATCACATAAAACATGTCTCTGAAATGTGATCCCTCATGAAAGAGTATTAAGGTTATAATTTTAGTAGCAACCCCAGGTAGCAGTGTATATCCTAAAACCTGAACATGTTTTTTTCTGAATCAGGGATTTAACAAATAACTTGTAAGTGGAACTATACCAAGCTTTTGTTAGTAATCTACAGGCTTTATTTCTTTTAGTCATTGTAACTATAAAGATAATGTCCATTTTTTACACTCATGGAGTTGGATATCTCTTCAGAAGATATTTTTAGAAGATACTTCTTTGTGTTGCTGTGTGTCCTCCAAGGGTTACAAAATAGAATTAGTTTTGTAAGAAATTTATTTGGAGAAAATGCTTGTGAGAGAAAATAAGGAGATTGCCAGTTGAGGCTTCAAGAGCCATCGAATGCAGCCCTGACCACTGGGAAAGAGTGTGAGAATAAAGACAGATTAGATACAGAATGGCCAGGACTACTGTGCTATGCAATTCCACGAAATTTTTGGCAATGTCAGTGGGGAGCGATTAAACCAAAGTTATCCATCAGAAGAGTCCCGTATTTTCTAGGAATGGGCTACCTTAATAACCCTACTGCATCATATGCTGGTGAAATCACCGCTTAACAGTTGGGATCACTAGTCAATTATGCTCACTGCAGTAGGAACTCGGAGAGGTCCCATAGACTATGTAGCTCATTTTGCTAAAGCAGATATCACATTTCTCAAGAACTTCAGGTTCTTGCTGAACTGTGGCTTCTACATCTCCTGGATATACAATATCTTTACATTTTAGATAATTCCTTCATTTATTTTCTCCAATAGCTGAAAAAGCTAATCAATGTTATGAAAGGCTAACAGAACATCAAATTACTCATGTTCTTGATATCAACTCAAAAAGGCAGAATTAAAACTCGGTCAGTATGGCGGGTGTGTTATTGTGGAGACAGAGCGGGTAGAAACAGGTATTAACTCTGTGAAAGTCATTCTGATGCTAGTATTTTTTTTTTTTTTGTCTTCCTGTGTCTTTCAATCAAGAACAAATAGGGATAAATTATATGAGCACCTGGGAGCCTGTCAAACTGAGTATGTCACAATTTTAGATGTCCCGCATTAGGAATATGTTCATATTTCTTCGCAATGTAAAGATGTGGGAAACTAATTGCTATTCTTTAGTTCTTCTTCCTTCCTCTCCCTCAATTTTCACAATTCTTCCTTTCTCAATATTTATCATTGTCTCATCGTGTGTAAAGTGCATGGAAAAGCAAAGATCATTTAAAAAATTGTACAACGTGCACTCACTAATAATCGAGAGCTAATTATATATATTGCACATTACTAATTATTACACATGGGCCCACAAAAAACTAAAAATTGTTAGAAATAAAGAAGCGGGAAGTGAGTAGGAGATGAGGAGTAAGAACCTACCTATAGGGTAAAACATTATGAAAGGTATACATGTAACAAAACGATTTGTACCCCTTTAATATTTTGAAATAAAAAACCATCTGCAATCGAGTTTCTCTCTCTCTTTCTCTCTATATATAAATTCTAAAAACATTACCCATTCAATCATTTTGTATATGTAACATATGAAATTTAAAACATATTATTTATATATTAATACATTTCTGAAATGTTTTCTATTTTATTAGAGACATTTGACTGGTTGCTTCAAATACTGCTGACTTTCTATATTTGGGGGGGAATATAGGCTCTCGTCTCATCGTTTTTCTTCTCACATCACTATCATTGTTTTTGCCCTGGCATGCGTCTCTTTATAATTATCTTAACATTTCCTTATTGGTGAAAAGTTATAGTAGACACTGAGGCACATAGTGGAAGAAAGTGTGACCATCTTAATTAAAATTTCTTAGAAATATATTGCTCCTGTTTCTGGTTCTATAATATACTTTTATGGAGTTTACAACTGTAATGAGGGCTAATTTATTTTTTATTTATTTTTTTTTTATTTTAAGAGACAGAGTTTTCACTTTATGGGCCTAGGTAGAGTGCTGTGGCATCACACAGCTCACAGCAACCTCCAACTCCTGGGCTCAAGCGATTCTCTTGCCTCAGCCTCCCGAGTAGCTGGGACTACAGGCGCCCGCCACAACACCCGGCTTTTTTTTTTGTTGCAGTTCGGCCGGGGCTGGGTTTGAACCTGCCACCCTCGGTATATGGGGCTGGCGCTCTACCGACTGAGCCACAGGCGCCGCCCATGAGGGCTAATTTTTTAAAAAGTAAATGAACATATATTTGTATAAAAAGATATTAATTAGAACATTGTGAAAACAAATATATGACAGAATATTGGCCCAACTAAAAGTGTATATTCACAATGGACTGTCTAGCACAGACTTCTAAAGGGTTTCAAAATAACTTCTTAGAGCATGAAGAAATACTCAACAATTAACCATGTAGAAGAGCATAGATTCCTCCTAAGCAGGATATGAACATGATGACATTCTTGGCTTATCTACAAAAATAACACAATAGTGCAAAAGCCCACACAAACAAATGTTATTTATTAAAATCAAAACTATTGTTTTGTTCATTTGTTCTTTTTGTATAGAGGAACATGTTTAATAATATTACTCATGGGTTAAGACTTAATATTGTTTCATTAAAATTAAAGTTTCGCAATTATTCTCACAATTTTTCTGAAAAAGAATAATGAATCTATCAGATGAAAATGAGTTGGAGGGCAGCACCTTTGGCTCAGTAGGTAGGGCACCGGCCCCATATACCAAGGGTGGCGGGTTTGACTCTGAGCCTGGTCAAACTGCAACAAAAAATAGCTGGGCGTTATGGCAGGTGCCTGTAATCCCAGCTATTCTGGAGGCTGAGGCAAGAGAATCACCTAATCTTAGGATCTGGAGGTTGCTGTGAGATGTGACACCACAGCACTCTACTGCGGGCAATAAAGTGAGACTCTGTCTCAAAAAAAAAAAAAAAAAGGAAAATGAGTTGGAATTCACAAAATATGTAATTCAAAATTATATTTTGGCTTGAATTTTTATTACTATTTTGTCATTTTTTAAATTCTTATATTTTTATTTCCTAATTTACATTTTTGACACTTAGAGTCTGCTTGAAAAAAATCTATTGAATAAAGATTTTCATTCTGTTCTTGATGAATACTTTTCTAGATTTATTGTGAAGTGCGTAGGGGAATTGAGCATATTCACAAATGATTCAGAACACAAAATAATTTTACTGAATATTATGTACATCAGTAATTTATGTCCCTAACGGTTCCTAATAACTTTAATTCATAATTTTCTATTGTCTCTGTAGGAAAAATTCTAATGCATATTTTAGTTTCATAATTATTTTATTAAGCATGTAATAATTGACCTCCTTTTATGTGAAAGGCAATATTGCAATCTCATTAGGGAATTCAAAATAATTTAATCACTGTGAGATATCGTCTCATTTTACAGCTTCAAGTTCAGGCCAATAAAAATCATTGGGTAACACAAACAAAACCAGTGTGGAATCTAGTTCCTAGTAGAATGTGCTGAATTTTCATCATAATCAGCAGCAGCAGCATCAATATTTTATCACTTTACAAAGAATGTGATAAATATTAAACATGGATTTATCCTTCTTATTCATCCAACAATCTTTTTAAAAACTACTTTTGTTTGTCATTTTACAGTTAAGGAACTCTGATGTGTATTTAATTTATTTATACTTGCCTGGGTTACAGACTTGGCAAATGGCAAAGCCAAGATTACTAATTACACAAACCCTTTAATTAGAATGCTTTTGTTCTCTCCAAATTCACGTTCAGACATAATCTCTCATGCAACAGTATTAAGAGATGTGGCCCTTAGGTTGATTCAGTCATAATGGCTATGTCCTCATGACTGGGTTTAGGTCCTTTATGAAAGAGCTCGACAGAGAGAGCCTGCTCCTTTTTCCCTCTTTCCCTTTCATCTGCCATGTGAGGATACAGTGCTCCTCCCTTCTGGAGGATGCAGCCACAAGCATCATCTTGGAAGCAGAAAGAAAAGCCGATCCACAGCCAGTGCCTTGAATCTTGAACTTCCAAGCCCCCAGAACGTGACAAATAAACTTCTATTATTTATAATTTACTCAGTCTGGGGTATTATGTTGTAGCGGCATGAAGAAACCAAGACACCATTTCTGCTTTTTATGTTGTGTCCCAAACAACCCTAAATTTTGTAGGGTAAAAGCCCCACACATTTGATTATACTGAAGGATTCTGAAGATCAGTAATTTGAACATAGTTAATGAACCACAATGGCCAAGGATGGAATTACCTGGAGAACTAAATGACTGGAGGCTGGAATTATCTGGATGTTTCTGCACTCACTTGTGTGGAGACTGGGCAGAGATGACTCAGAGGGCAGACTCCACAGTGCTAAAGACTGGAACACTTATTTAGATCCTCTCCACTTAAGCCTCTTCACAGAATAAAAGGTTGGTCAGACTGTTTTTGTGATAAGCCCATGGTTCCAAGAGGGAGTATTTCAGAGAATAGGAAAAATGACTAGTCTTTTTATGACTCTGTCTTAAAAGTCATCTAGTTTCTTTTATACTATTTCCTATGGTCAAAGTTATCAAAACCTGCCCGTATTCAAAGAAAAGGGACATAGACGCTATATCTTGTCAGAAAGAATATCAAAGAATATGTGGCTTTATTTTAAGCTATCATAACTAAAGAAGTAGAATTAAATAGAGGCAGTTACAGTTCAAGTGCTCAGTGACTAGGAAGTGCTAAAGAAATCATGAATATTTTTATCTTGTGTATTTATAAAACCATAGGACCACATTTCCCCAATTTTACTTGTATAGACACTGTCCTTGACAGAAATATAATTTAGAACATTATCAGTAGAAAACAAATGGATTAAATTAATTGTTTTGACCTTTATGACATGATTTGACTCAATGCTAGCAAAATTATGAGTTATCTATCTGCCATAAACCAATATGAATACATTGAACTTTTGCTATCTCCTTTGAAGGAGTTCAAGTTTCCTGTGACTAGCATGGCTCAAGAAACAATTGAATGGATATACATGTACGGAATACCTATAATTACTCAATTATGATTAGCTTCTTAAATGCATAACTTAGCTTAGCTATTAACTTCTAAGTAAATAAGAGAATATAAATTGAGCTCATCATTGTACTATATGCTTCTGGGAATTCACCAATGATGTTGTTAAATGAACATATTATAGTAAATGAGTTAATTATGTATAGAATATTATAGTAATTGAGTTAATTATGAATCATATAAATTTGTCATTTTAGTGTCCTTAATCTTTGCCTTAATACAACTGACTATCAAGAAACATTTGTCAAATGGACAAAGTCATAAGCTAATGGATGAGGGATCTGACGAAAGGGATGGCTTCCTGGAAGGCAAATCATAATGTGTACAGGGGCAGCTGCATCTCTCCCAAAGGCTCTTCACATGCGCAAACTCATTCTGTCACGAAAAGAAAACATATTCATTTTAGTGAAAGCAACAATCATGAATTTTTATGAGACAAAAGAATATTTCCATGTGCTTCCCATATTTTATCATTAGTTAAATGTATGCAGTGAATTTCAGTGCCCATAATGGGAACAGTGTTGCCATAATTCAAAATAATCCATTTTTCTACTCCTGTTAATTATTCCCTTTAAAACTAGGCGAGAGTCAATAGAAAAGTGAGCATGGAGTGCCATCCATTTAGTCCTTGATAGGTTTGTAAAATATTCTGATTTCTATTTTACAGCAAGACATGTGAGACCATGAGTGCTTTTGCATGGATGGTGATATAACTATTACATTTACGTAACATAAGACACACTAGTTCTTAATTTTGTTTAAATTTAAAATGTAAAAATCTGTATTTTTTAATAAACTTGCATAAATTATCTAGATCTTAATTAAAATACAGAATGGGCACCTGAATGGAGTTGAAGAACATTCTTCTTAGTAAACCTTCCTGATTTTGGAAAAGCAAGCTACCAATGTACTCCAATTTGAAACGGGTAGATGAACAGCACACAGCAGGAGAGAACAGCTGAATTCAACTGGGGGGGCAGGAAGGGACATTAAAGCCCATCTAATGGGCTTAATGTCAGAGCATATGGCACACTTCCGGGGTGAGAAGCTTAAACTTGCACCCGACGTAACAAATGCAAAAAAATGTAACCTAATCCTTTAGACCCTCATTTCAAACTGAAATCAATCAAGCAAACAATCATCAATCCATCCTAGAGTAAAAATTAAATAAAAATAAAATACAGAATGTGGATAGTACACAATGGGGAGTTCCCAGAATACTTGTGTAGACACAGGGGCAGGATTCGCTGCCCTGTTTCACTGGACACTTTATTTTCATGGATTAGCAATTCTATTTCTTAGTATTACTGGGATTAGGGTCCTTCCGTGAATGTCAGTCTGCTTTGCTGAAATCTTAGTACACTGATGGACACTTTCCCAGGCCTTTCAGACAAAATACAATCTCCTACTCTCTACATACATCTTCATGAGACTCTAACCTGAAATACTAAGTTCTAGCTACCTGATATAATTCTTTTCCTCCCCAATTCCCCACACACTTCTTCAACCATGTTTAAACTCATCACACCCTTAGGCACTATAAATATTTGGCCATGGCTTAGAAGTTCTTTAGCACCATGTAGATGTTCTTTTTTTTTTATTATTAAATCATAGCTGTGTACATTGATATCATCATGGGGCATCTTATCTCCCAGGCACATCATGTCTCACTCCTTTGTCCCCTGCTGATGTTGCTAAATTCTCAGTAATGGTTCACTGAAATTCCAAGTGTGATAACACCAGTGCTGAGACAGGAGTATGTCTTTGGTTTCATTAAGCTTTTACTTAAACTGTATCAAAAACAGGCCACTCCAACTTCTCCATATGGTTAAATCTTTCACCTAATTCAGTTTTAAAATGTGTGAAAATTCATTTAATATGACTATGTTTGGTTTATTTATTTATATTTCTTTCAAATGTATCTGTTTGTTAATGCCTTTGAGATCAACTCTTATTTTGAACAAGTATACAATATTAATACCTTTTCATGTTTATAGACTCATAGATAGCAGATCACACAATCATAAGCATTTTTAATATCAACTATTCTTTAGATTTCATTAATTACATTTATTAGAAAAACAAAGATTTATTTTTCTCGATAATTTTTTTGTTTCAGTGGTGGACATTGTTATGATGTCCACCATTATAATACTTCATTATTATTTTTCATGTTAGTAAGCTAAATACAGTGAGATTAAGTTGCTTATAAAAGGAGACCCCCAAAAAAATAAAAAATAAAAGGACACCCAGTTGATTAACATTTTCTGAGTGTAATATTGCATTTCATTAAAATTAATTGTACATTTTATTTGAATGTTTGTATATGCATGTATCATTGCCTTGTAATTGAGAAATAGCTATAATTGATTTAATAATCTACTTATTTCTAAATTTTCAAGTTTTTAATTTTTTTCATTTTAATAACCATACAGGTAACATAGATAGATATTTAACATCTATCGTATACTCTATCAAAATAATGAAGTCTGCAAAAACAGATAACATTATTTCTTTTTTTTTTTTTTTTTTTTTTTTTTTTGTAGAGACAGAGTCTCACTTTATGGCCCTCGGTAGAGTGCCGTGGCCTCACACAGCTCACAGCAACCTCCAAACTCCTGGGCTTAAGCAATTCTCTTGCCTCAGCCTCCCGAGTAGCTGGGACTACAGGCACCTGCCACAACGCCCGGCTATTTTTTGGTTGCAGTTTGGCCAGGGCCGGGTTTGAACCCACCACCCTCGGTATATGGGGCCGGCGCCCTACCGACTGAGCCACAGGCGCCGCCCATAACATTATTTCTTAATTTTTATATTCCCTGTCCTTCCTCATCCATCCCTTCAATTCAGGAGTATTTAATGTATCATCTTAAACTAACAAAGTAGTTTAAACTGCTTTGCTTTAGTTTAAACAGTAGATAACTGTTTTTTGAATGAATGAGTATCCAGTAAATGAGAGAGCTTAACGATTTTTCCGGCATACCTTTACATCTGGCATTACTGAGGCCTAATTTCTAAGGTTTCTTGGGGCCACAGTCAGAGGCAGAAATGTAAGCAGAATGGTACATTCTTTTCATGCAATGTCATATACTTTATCTTCTTAAAAATGACTTTACTCACATCCTGGATTTGGCTTCGATTTAATTTTATTTTAATGTTCATAATATTTTGAAGGAATTTATAGGTTTCGTGCCTTTTAAAAGTAATCTGTGCAGTACAACAAGCTCGTGATCAAGGTTCTAAACATTTTTGAGACTATATCGTGTTTGCCGAAGCCAAACATTTTAATGTATAAAACTGGAAATGATTCCACGATAATATTATTGTGATGGGTACAGAAAGGAGCAAAAACAAACAAAGGATTTTATTTTGGAAAAAAAATGTCTAATGTCACATATTCTAGCTTGTCAGGTGCCACTAAAGGCCCTGTCCATTTGTGGTTCACTAACAAAGTATGATAATTCATGTCCTGCAGAAAAACCTAGCCTATTTTCTGCAGCTGAAAATGAGGATTTTAAAAAAAAGCTCCATTTTTTTTTGATGCGAAGTATCATTCTTTATTGCAGAATTATGCATCCTTTTATGTTTCACCAATCACATCTTTCTGTTGTCATCATTACAGTTATATTCTTGGCATTGGTGTATAGACCAATAAATTCTGTTAAGCTTCTATTCTACATTCATCAACTGTCAACATTGTTTATTTTCTTCTGTGCTGCTATAGCACAAAAATTATCTCTTAGGAATAGTTTTAATTCTTAAATTTTTGGAGCTTTATATACCCCTGTAACATATTAGGGATTTAACAATTAATACTTTCTCTTGGGTTCTAATTTAATAACTTGAAATCATTCTACTGATTGAACACTGCTGTTTACAATAGATAAAATACATAAGCATATGGTAATGTATAGCTAAAAGAATAATTTAAAAATTGTATTACTTAGGACTGCTGCAGCCATCATATATGTGCATGCATAATTATGGGGGGGGGTTCTGAGTACAGAACAGAATCATGGAAAGCTCCAGGATCCTGAGGACAGTATTGAACCATAAAATTAACCGTTAGAACTCCTCTACTTTAGGGTGTTTTTATGTGATATTATAAACTCTCAAGGTTAAGCCATTCATAATTGGGGTTTGTATAATGTGTAACTAAATTATCTATGGTTGAAAAAATTCTCTAGTATAGTAAGGGAAAAAATACAGTAGAACCTCTGAAAGTCGACCATCCAAGGGACTGCAAAAACTGTCGACATAAGCAGGTGGTCAACATAAGGAATTAGGCCTACTGTACTGATAAGGACATGTGCTTTATTTTTTGAATAGCTTTTTTAGATATTGAAGAATGTCATACAAAAATCATACATGATAAAAACACAGTAGGATGCAATCCATTTCAGAAATACAGAAATTGTGGTGAAGGAATGCATCTTAGAAGAACTTAAGTGTACTGCCTTGAATAGTGATTGTTTTTCTAATTTATTTGTAGCAATGTCCAATTTTTGGATTGACTAATAGTAAGGGGTTTGAATGCATTCTACCACTTACTCACCTTGCTATGTTTGTGCAAGTTTCCTAAACTCTGCCTAGTATGATTGGTTGCTAGAATATATTACACAATTAATTATGTTTTCCTGGCACATAACAAGAGCTCAGTATATACCAAACATTATTGTACCACCATCCATAAAAAGAAGCGAATGCAAAGTAAGAGTTCTTAAACTTACCATTTTGAGGTTTTAAACCAAAGTCTTCACCCCATTCTAAATTAAAGTCATACTTTCAGATTTAATCAAATATATGTGTGTGCTGTTCCATTAGCAAACAATTTTTATACATATAGATCACAAACTTTTATAAACATGTATGTTATCAGGTTCCTGAATTACTGTAGGATCTTAAAACGTTCAGCAATACTGCTGTACATAAATAATATATTGCCTGACAATTCCTCAGAAAGTATTAATATAAGAAAATAAATTATTAATAAATGGGTCCTTCTGATGTAAGCAAAGATTTATGTCATTTTGATATATTAATATAAACATTTATTAATAAGAGTGTCATTAGTAATTCAGTTTTATATTGTAACATTCTTCTTCAAAATACTTTGGAAGCACTAATGTTGTATTTCTCATAATTAATTTAGAATAACTTACTCTTCCATGTGTGCTGTTATTTATATTCCTTTTATTTTATTACTTATTAACAACTTTGGTTTGTAGAAATTAAGTGTAGAAACACAGATAAAGTTATTTTCTTAGTATTCATGGTACTTATTTTTACCTTATATAAAAATGTAACTGAATTATGAGCCAGTGACTAAGATTACCAGTATCAACTCTATGTAAGTTGTTATTTCCACAGCTGTTAAGGTATTAAAAATAAAAATTAGTACTTGATACAACACACTTTTCCCCTATTAGAACTTACTGTGCAGGGAATGTTCATGTACTATTTATTATTATTATTATTATTAAATCATAGCTGTGTACATTAATGCGATCATGGGGCACCATACACGGGTTTTATAGACCATTTTACATATTTTCATCACACTGGTTAACATAGCCTTCCTGGCATTTTCTTAGTTACTGTGTTAAGACATTTATATTCTACATTTAGTAAGTTTCACATGTACCCTTGTAAGATGCACTGTAGGAGTGATCCCACCAATCACCCTCCCTCCGCCCATCCTCCTGCCTCCCTCCCCTCCCTCTCCTTCTTCCCCCTATTCTTAGGTTATAACTGGGTTATAGCTTTCATGTGAAAGCCATAAATTAGTTTCATAGTAGGGCTGAGTACACTGGATACTTTTTCTTCCATTCTTGAGATACCTCACTAAGAAGAATATGTTCCTGCTCCATCCATGTAAACATGAAAGAGGTAAAGTCTCCATCTTTCTTTAAGGCTGCATAATATTCCATGGTGCACATATAACACAATTTATTAATCCATTTGTGAATCTATGGGCACTTGGGCTTCTTCCATGACTTAGCAATTATGAATTGGGCTGCAATAAACATTCTGGTACAAATATCTTTGTTATGATGTGATTTTTGGTCTTCTGTGTATATACCTCGTAATTATAGGATTGAATGGCAGATCTCTTTTTAGATCTCTATGTGTTCTCCAAACATCTTTCCAAAAGGAATATATTAATTTGCATTCCCACCAGCAGTGCAAAAGTGTAGTATCTTCTCCCATTCTAAGGGCTGTCTGCTTGCTTTACTTACTGTGTTCTTGGCTGTGCAGAACCTTTTTGATTTGATCAGGTCCAAGTAGTATATTTTGAAGATGCTTCAATTGCCCAGGCATCCTCCTCATAAAATACTCGCCCAGACCGATTTCTTCAAGAGTTTTCCCTGCACCCTCTTCTAGTATTTTTATAGTTTTATGTCTTAAGTTTACATCTTTAATCTAGTGAGAGTCTATCTTAGTTAACAGTGAAAGGTGTGGGTCCAGCTTCAGTCTTCTACAGGTTGCCAGCCAGTTCACCCAGCACCATTTGTTAAACAGGGAATCTTGTCCCCACTGGATGTCTTTAATTGACTTGTCAAAGATCAAATAACGGTAAGTAGCTGGGTTCATCTCTTCGTTATCTATTCTGTTCCACACATCTACCTCTCTGTTTTTGTGCCAGTACCATGCTGTTTTGATCACTATCAATTTATAGTGTAGTCTGAGGTCTGGTAGTGTGATTCCTCCTGCTTTTTTGTTTTTGTTTCTGAGTAATGTCTTGGCTATTCGAGGTTTTTCTCTGATTCCATGTAAAACTAAATATTATATTTTCAAGATCTTTAAACTGTGACAGTGGAGCTTTGATAGGGATTGCATTAAAATTGAATATTGCTTTGGGTAATATGGACATTTTAACAATGTTGATTCTTCCCAGCCATGAGCATGGTATGTTTTTCCATTTGTTAACATTTTCAGCTATTTCTTTTCTTAGAGTTTCATAGTTGTCTTTATAGAGATCTTTCATGTCCTTTGTTAGATAAACTCCCAAATATTTCATCTTCTTTGGCAGTACTGTGAATGGAATAGAGTCCTTAACTGTTTTTTTCCAGCTTGACTATTGTTGGTATATATAAAGGCTACTGATTTATGAATGTTGATTTTGTAACCTGAGACGCTGCTGTATTCCTTGATCACTTCTAAGAGTTTCGTAGTAGAATCCCTGGTGTTTTCCAGATATACAATCATATCGTCTGTGAAGAGTTAAAGTTTAATCTCATCTAACCCTATATGGATACACTTGATCACCTTTTCTTCCCTAATTGCGATAGCTAAAACTTCCATTACAATGTTAAAGAGCAGTGGAGACAATGGGCAGCCTTGTCTGGTTCCTGATCTGAGTGGAAATGATTTCAATTTAACTCCATTCAATACAATATTGGCTGTGTGTTTGTTGTAGATGGCCTCTATGAGTTTAAGAAATGTCCCTTCTATACCAATTTTCTTAAGAGTTCTGATCATGAAGGGATGCTGGATACTATCAAAAGCTTTTTCTGCATCAATTGAGTGAATCATATGGTCTTTGTTTTTTAATTTGTTTATGTACTGAATTATACTTATAGATTTATATATATTGAACCAGCCTTCAGACACTGGGATAAAACTGACTTCATCACATGTATAATTTGTTTGATGTGTTGCTGGATTCTGTTTTTTAGGACCTTGTTGAATATTTTTGCATCTATATTCATTAGTGATATTGGTTTATAATATTCTTTTCTTGTTGGGTCTTTTCCTGGTTTGGGAAGCAGTGTGATGTTTGCTTCATAGAACATGTTGGGTAGTATTCCTTATTTTTCTATATTTTGGAACAGTTTGAGTAAAATAGGTAGTAGTTCCTCTTTAAAGGTTTGGTAGAATTCTGACGTGAAGCCATCAGGTCCTGGGCTTTTCTTTTTAGGGAGATTTTGTATGGTTGATGCTATTTCAGAACTTGATATGGGCCTGTTCAAAATTCCCACTTGATTCTGGCTAAGTCTTGGAAGGTGACATGCTTCCAAGTATTGGTCAATTTCGTTCATATTTTCATGTTTCCAAGAATAAAGTTTCTTGTAATATTCATTAAGGATTTTTTGAATTTCTGAGGAGTCTATAGTTATTTCATCTTTGTTGTTTCTGATTGATGAGATTAGAGATTTTACTCTTTTTTTCCTGATTAGGTTGGCCAAAGGTTTATCTATTTTATTGACCTTTTCAAAAAAATGATTTTTTGATTTATTGATCTGTTGTATAATTCTTTTGTTTTCAATTTCATTTAATTCTGCTCTAATTTTGGTTATTTCTTTTGTTCTACTTGGTTTGGGGTTGGAATGTTCTTCCTTTTTCAGTTGCTTGAGATGTCCCATTAAGTTATTAACTTCCTCTCTTTCCGTTTTCTTGAGGAAGGCTTGTAGTACTATGAATTTCCCTATTAGGACTACCTTGCAGTATCCTACAGGTCTGATAATTCATGTCTTCATTGTCGTTTTATTCCAAGAATTTGGCAATTTCCTTCTTAATCTCATCTCTGACCCAGCTATCATTCAGCATAAGGTTATTTAACTTCCATGTTTTTTATGAGTATGCAGATTCCTGTTGTTACTGAGTTCAACTTTTATCCCACGGCGCTCCGAGATGATGCAAAGAATAATTTCTATTCCTTTAAATTTACTGAGGTTAGGGTTGAGACCTAAGATGTGATCGATTTTGGAGTATGTTCCATGGGCTGATGAGAAGTATGTGTATTCAGTTTTGTTGGGATGAAATGTTCTATAGATGTCTGGAAATCCAAATGTTGGATGGTTAGGTTTAAATCTAAAATTTCTTTGCTCAGCTTCTTATTGGAGGATCTATCCAGCACTGCCAAAGGAGTGTTAAAATCTCGGACTATTATGGAGCTGGAGGAAAACAAGTTGCTCATGTCTGTTAGAGTTTCTCTTATAAATTGAGGCGCATTCTGGTTAGGTGCATAAATATGGGCAGCCTTGTCTGGTTCCTGATCTGAGTGGAAATGATTTCACTCAATAATTGAAATCTCATCATATTGAGTATTACCCTTAACAAATATGAAGTGACCATTCTTATCCTTCCTTACTTTTGTTGGTTTAAAGCCTATTGTGTCTGCAAATAGAATTGCAACACCTGCTTTTTTCTGATTATCATTTGCCTGAAATATGGACTACCATCCATTCACCCTGAGTCTATATTTATCTTTTAAGGTAAGATGTGATTCTTATATGCAACAAATGTCTGGCCTGAGTTTTTGTATTCAGTCAGCCGACCTGTGCCTCTTTAGAGGACAGTTTAAGCCATTCACATTAATGGAGAATATAAATAAGTCTGGTAAAATTTTGGGTATCGAGTTTTTTGAAAGTCCTGTGGACATTTTTAATCCTTTTGCCACTGTGGAAGTTGGAATTTGATCAAAAGTTTCTGAGTGAGTTTACTTTTGTGGTAAAGTGTTGGGCTGCTCATTATTGAGGATAGGTCTGAGAATATCCTGAAGAGCTGGTTTGGTTATGGCAAATTTCTTCAACATGTGAATGTCATTAATGTATTTAATTTCTCCATCATAAATGAAACTCAGTTTAGCTGGATACAGGATCCGGGGTGAAAGTTTTAGAAGATTAAGTCAATGACCACCTCTTCTGGCTTGAAAAGTTTCAGTAGAGTGATCTGCAGTCATTCTAACATTCTTCTCTTTGTAGGTAATGGATTTCTTACGTCTGGCTGCAAACTTTAGTGAAGTTAATTATGATGTGCCTGGGGGATGTCCCATTCGGGTTGTGTCATGCTGGGTTTCTGAAACTGTCTGCTATCCGAATTTCAGAATCTCTTGGCATGTCTGGAAAATTCTCTTTCATAATTTCATGGAGAAGGGCCTCTGTGCCTTGCGAGGCCACTTCATCGCTTTCAGGGATTCCAATGAGGTAGATATTACCCTTCTTCAAATTATCCCAGAGCTCTCTGAGAGAATGATCCATTTTTGCTCTTCATTTCTCTTCCTCATTGAGTTTGGGAGCATTCGAAAGCTTTGTCTTCAATGTCAGCAATCCTTTCTTCTGCTTGCTCCACTCTGTTACTGAGGGATTCTATTGTATTTTTCATATCTTTGAGGACTGCAAATTCTTCCTTGAATGTGTCAAAATCTTTGGTGGTTTTGTTTTTAAATTCGTTGAATTCTTGAGACAACTTTTGAATTTCTCTTCAAATTTCTAATTCCAACTTTTGAATTGCTCCTCATATTTCTATTTCCAAATTTTACTCCATTCTATTAATCTTGTTTGCAATCCAAATTCTGAATTTGATTTCTGACATTTCGGCTATCTGTTTATGAATGGGATCTTCAGTTACATCTGCCATATCTTTCCTTGGTGCGGGTGATCTACTCTGGTTATTCATGTTACCAGAGTTTTTCCGCTCATTCTGACCCGTTATTATTTTACACCGTTTGACTTTTTTCCTGGAGCTTTGCCGAGGACCCATACAGTGCTACGTCCTGAGAAACTGGGGACCTTTTTGGTGTGGTGGGGCTAAGTGGCACTGTCTTGTTTTTAGCTGGTCTCTGTCTAACTCTAGTGAAGCAGTTACTCTGGGTTGAAGTCTCAGCTGTGGAGAAATACCAGCAGTTAAGTCACCCCACCCCCCACAGGCAACAATTGGAAAAGGAAAATCAAACCTTCCTACACACCCAGGGCACCACTTGGATAGTCCTCGGGCAATTGCCTCAGTTCAAAATGTCCAAATTAATTGTCTTAGTCAGTACCTGTCTCAGGTGGAAGAGTTTAAAAGGTTTCTGGAAACTAGATTGCAGGGGTCTTCTGACAACTCAAATATGACTTTCTCTGGTCCTCGGTGAGGTCAGGAGGACCCACTCAGCAAATAGATTAGTCTGGGAAGGTTGATGAACCTCTGTCACACCCCACCTTGCACCTCTATCACACCAAGTGATTGATAACTGCAGGGCTGTGACCCATTGCCTCCAATGAGCAGATACGTCAGGGTTTTGCACCTGCCTGAATCACAAGGAAATCTATGTCTCCTCAGCTTGGCCACTGCTCTCTGCCTCTATCCAGCAGGTGGAGGTGAGGCTTGACAACCTTGGTGGCTTGATGGAAGCTTGGGGGTTTTCACTCAGTTCCAGCCCTGCCCCTGATTGATGTTACTTACCGAACTGAACAACTTTGTGGAATTTGTTTCTGTCCCAGCTAAATTCCCTGCAGAAGAGAAGCTGTTTTGAGTTCATAGAACCTGTGCCTTGGGCCCTGTCTTTGCTGCTGCAGGTTTGTATTCACAGCACGATTAGCTGTCAGTTCTAGCCTCTTGCCCTCTTTTGTCTAGACTGATGATACCCTGGGGGCCGGGTGCATCTTAGGCTCAGTAAAGCGGTCCTCTGGTTCAGCCCCCCTGAGATTCTGCAGCACTGCGCGTGCATTTTCTAGTCCCTGCGCTCCACCTAGGCCGGTACCCGCCTCAGGCAAAGCCTTTACTCATGGGGCCTGAGTTTCCATCCCAGATCTGTTCCATCATTGGTTGCCATCTGAGAAGATGCCCAGCCTCCTCTGGTTGCACAGAGAGACAGGGAGTGTGACTCCAGAATATCCAGGGGTGAGCCCTATTGTTGCCAAAAACAGTTGCTGCTGTGTGCCTTGGGGCACCGCCACTAAGGCGTGGTTCCCTCTGAGCTGACCGTCCTCTCCTCACTCCCATGCTGCAGAATCAGCACTGACCAGCAGCTGTCCAGGCCCTGTCCACACCCCTCGAGAAATCACCCAAGAATCTGGGCTTCCGGGGGAGAGGCTCCAGACCTCGGACTGAGAGTGCAGGGGAGTGCTGGGAGCTCAGAATTGCAGGTAGAGAATATGTACAGTTTTACACAGTTTTATGCCTGGCAGGAGAGTGCCATGGCACCTTAGTAGGGGAAGTAGGTCCATTTTTTAGAGGGTCTCTCCTGTGGAGTATAATGGGAGGACTTTTGAACTCTGCTCATTTGTTTATGGGGTACTCCAAGCCATTCTCATGGGGTAGGGGACTCCCTTCCACTTGGTGATGGATTTTGTACCTTTTGTTTGTATCCCTGGGGTCGCAGATCGCCTCAGCAGGGTTGATGTGCATTTTTCAACCTTCTGTCTTGGCGCAGCTCTAATCTCTCAGGTTACTTGCTAAATTTCTGTCGTTCAACTCTCCTTCTGGACAGGAGCCTCTGTGGAAAGCTGGCTTCAGCAGCCATCTTGTCTGCACCCCCCCATGTATTATTTTTAATTTGCATAAACCTTATCTTTCACAATCTTAATAATTTGAGATGTTTGAAGAAAATTTCTATTTATAATTTCTGTTATTATATTCTATTACCTAAAATCTGAATTTTCTCTAACTTCTTTTTTCCCCATGTAAAAATACAAGCACATCCTTTAAAATAGTTTTCAAGGATAGTTTCTAGTCTCAACTCCTTGGTACCATCACTTAAAATTCTTTTGACTAAAATTAACCTTCACTTACATGCACTATTTTACCATTTTTTATAATTTTTCATAATTTAGAAACACAGACTGTGATATTTTAGGCAAAAATATGTGGTGTAGAGCAAAGAATTTTTAAAAGAACAAAAAAATGTATAATCCCTTGAAGGAGAAAAAGGTTACCTTACCTATATTATGTCATAAACTGTATTTTGCACATATCCACTTTTATACATTTCCCCAGGATGTCACTGTGCGTATTCTGTTGTGAACCGTTTTATTTTAACAGAGTAGGAATCATTGGCATGTCAATAAATATATTTTGTTATTGACATTTTAATATTTTATGGTATTTTTTCAGTTGTATAGATAATAAAACTAGCATATGTGAATCTACCGACCAATATAAAGCCACAATTTAGGGCATTCTCAGTATTACTGATATTAGTTGGGTATTCATGCACAATTTCTATCCTAAATTTTGTGTTTATCAGCTCCAAGCTTTGTCTGTGTGTGGGGGGGGGTGTATATTACACTGAAGACATTTGTATTTGGGGAATATAGCTAGTTTTGATTGTCTTTATTGTCAGAAAAATATTAATATTCTGGCATTTTCTGGAACTATTTTTTCACTAGCTATTTAATTCTATGACATATCCATGTTTGTTCCTTGTAGTGGTAGTTCTATTAATTTTCACTACTGACTTGATGTATGAGATAATTCTATTATTTCTTTATCTATTCCCCTATTGATAGGCAGGGTAGTTCAGCTTTGGATATTATAAAACAAATACAACTATGACCCTTCTGTTCCATACCTCTGAGTGTAGCCATAGGCAACTAGCCTAGAATATATTATTAGAATGGAACTGCAAGATCAAAAGCCAATACCAACAATTTTTTCAAAAAAATAGGTATTTGAAATTTATTTTGCTTAACCATCAAGGATGTATCACTCTTGTTCCACCTACACACACATCTTGTTATTTTAAGCCTTAATTTACTTCATCTTTTATAAAATGGTAGTCCACTTGGGTCTTAAATGGCATTTCCTTAGTTACTAATGGGATAAAGCCATCTCTTCCTAATTTTATAATTGATTTATTTTTCTCTTTTTTCTCTTATAAACATAACTATATATGTCTTTATCTTTTCTTTTTTTTATTAGTATTAGATCATAGCTGTGTACATTAATGAGATCTTTATCTTTTCATATTTAAATTTTCTCATGTACTTATTTATTTGTAGGTATCCTTTCTATATTCTGGATACAAGTAGGAAATTAGATATTCATAAATGCGTGCACACACACACACATTATTACTGTGAGGACAATTGTGAGACCAGACTCAAAGCTACTTCCCAAGTGTGCCACATTCACCCTTCCTGTTAATTCTTCTAGATATTTTCACTGCTAAGGAAAAAACTTTACACATCACCTCTTCTAATTTCATCCTGTTATATATTAAAAATACACACAAACTCAAGAAAAAATAAAGTTAAATTAACAAAAACCCATGTATGAAATATGCATGCTGTCTTTAACAGGCCAAGGAAGAAGACTAAGATGTATCATTTATTCCAGAATTCTTGATTTGACCAATATCCCATTAGTGATTATTGTTTTATATGTTTACAAAACAGTTTCTTTAATCAAACTTTTGTAATATTTGAGTACTATTCAAAAGATTGAGACTTTAGGTACTTTTATTTATCAGAAAAATAAGGCAGATCTTGGATATCTTATTAAGGGACTATTAAATTATTTTGCCTTGCATGCGATCATGAAATACATTCAAGAGCTAGGAAAATGAGTTTCTAGTAAATTCTAAATTATTATTATTAATATTTTTTGAGACAGAGTTTTACTTTGTTGCCCTTTGATAGAATACCATGGCATCATAGCTCACAGCAACCGCAAACTCTTGTGCTCAAGTGATTCTCTTGCCTCAGCCTGACAAGTAGCTGGGACTACAAGTGCCCGCCACAATGCCCAGCTATTTTAAGAGACAGGGTCTTTCTCTTGCTCAGGCAGGTCTCATGCCTGTGAACACAGATAATCCACCAGCCTCAGCCTCCCAGACTGCTAGGATTATAGTGTGAGCCACCGGGCCTGGCCCTCAGTCTAAATTATTGTAGGGCGGCACCTGTGGCTCAAAGTGGTAGGGCGCCGGTCCCATATGCCGAAGGTGGCAGGTTCAAACCCAGCCCCGGCCAAAACCCACAAAAAAAAAAATAAATAAAATAAAAGATAAAAATAATAAATAAATTATTGTAAAGAGTAGTTGTTTTAGTTTCTTATTATTGTTGTAACAGATTGCCACAAATTTGATGGCTTAGAACAACAGGAACATTTTCTCTTACGCATCTGGAGGCTATAAATCTGAAATCTGGGGGCTTTAGTGGAAAATCCGTTTTACGTGTCTTTTGGCTTCTGATGGTTGCCTGTGCGTTCCAGGGCTTGGGGCAACATCATTTCTAACTTGCTCTCATTTGTACATTGCCTTCTATTCCTGTGTAAATGTCTCTCTGGTTCTATCGCATAAGGAGAATTGTGATGATATTTAGGACAATTATGGATGAATAATCTAGAGTGCTATGGACTGAATGGTGTCCTTCCAAAATTCATATGTTGAAGCTCTAGTGACTATTTTATTTTATTATTTATTTATTTATTTATTTATTTTATTTATTTATAGAGACAGAGTCTCACTTTATCACCATAGGTAGAGTGCTGTGGCATCACAGCTCACAGCAACCTCCAACTCCTGGGCTTAGGCGATTCTCTTGCCTCGGCCTCCCAAGTAGTTGGGACTACAGGTGCCCACCACAATGCCCGGCCATTTTTTGTTGCAGTTTGGCTGGGGCCAGGTTTTAACCCGCCACTTTCAGTATATGGGGCCCGCACCCTACAAGCACTGCCCAGTCTAGTGACTATTTTAAATAAAGTCAGGGAAGGGCCCTAATATAATAGGATTAAGATCCTATGCGATGTAAAATGAAACCAGAGTTTATTTTTTGTTGTTTGTTTGCCCTATACTGTAAGAATAATGTTAAATTGGCCATGTCAAGTTAAGAAGACAGTTTTCACGAGAAACTAACCATGTTGGACATTGTTTGGCTATTTCTAGCCTCCAGAACTGTGAGAAAATAGATTCATGTTGTTTTAAGCCACCCGGTCTTTGGCAGCCAGAGATGATTAATGCAGAGGAGAATTTCATCAAATAAAGATGCTTAACTTCATGGCATCCTTTTATTAATGTTAGGTAATGAATGTTCAATCTTCTATCAGAGTTTTCTCAGCTGTTGAAGGCCTTGTTTCTTGCCATCAAAGAATGACAAAAAGACACAGCTTGAGGAAGGAAGCAAGAAGCAAAGTTTATTAAAGCAAGAGTTTACTCTTCAAGGGGTTAAGAGCAGGCACACATCTGAGCAGACTGCGGCCCTGGGGTCTCCCTGGGTTTCTAATCAGCAAGCAGATGTAGTCCGCTCCAAAAGAGGTAGGAGTCCTAGTGGATGGTGGCTCTGGGGTTTCTGTGTCATCCGTATTTCTCCTGCCTGCACTCTCCTCCTTCCGACATTGTCTATACTCCTTTCTTTTCTTGGCCAATGGAGATGTTGTCTTCTTCCTGCTGGGTCACCAGGAAAGCTTTTTACCTCACATGGTTTATCCCTGATGTGTCATGGTGTCCAAATCTCACTAGCTATGGGGGCGTGGGGAGGACACTGTAATGTACGTGTGTCCACACTGTTTCTGTTATGTTTCTTCCCATACTTGTGGTTACCCTCATCTTGTTATTGTTAAAGCACATTCTCTCACTCAGTATCCCTTTATATTTTTCTTGTTTGCTTTTGTATTTTCTCGGCTCATGCCTCTCTTATGCTAACATTCTGTGACATTTACCACTGATCTGTGTTTTCTTACTTGGTGTCCCATTGATTTGCACGGCTCCTTCTGTACCTCTTTTGCTCTTGTATCACTTTCCTGCCTCCCCAACATAAGGACACTGACAGATCTCTCCGGGCCCAGCAATGCCTACCATTTAGCCAACTATGGTAGCCAGTCTGTTTTTGACCCGCACCTCCTGGATGAGACTCTCTATTCATCCAAGTACACAACAATCATCAAGCAATAGTAGACTAACAGATGCCACACACTACTGTACATTCTCTTTATCCCTTCCTAAAAGCAAACCAACAAACAAATAATAAAACAACAGCAAAACGTACTGAAATTTGAGTGTTTTTGACCTCATTTCACAAAGCGGTAGGAAGCAGAGGTCCTGAAAGACATATAAATGTTGGAGGTTCTTTTTTAATGGTAACCTAGAATTAAAATACAAACCTTTTGCCTTCAAAATATATTATCTTCCACCAGAGTCAGTTCTCATCCTGGTATTCATTCATCAGATTCAGTAGGTTTTCTTCCTCAAAGAGCCATCTCACTGATAGCATAGGCCTGTATGACAGATTACATTTATTTGGTTTAAAAGCAAGATGTTCTTTAATTAAATGCTATGTTTTTTTTTTATTAAAAAACTTTAACTTCTTTGGAGCTTGTGCTGATGAAATGATGTATGATTTCTGAAAGTAATGTGTGTACATTTTTTCCAAAGCACAATTGAGATAATTTTAGCATTAATATGTAAATATAAAAACATTGTCATTCTTCCCCCTTGCTCTTTGTGAAATTAATAGTGAATGAAGCCCCCGGTATCACCCATTAAAATAGCAAAGACCTACAAGATGAATTATAGATGGAGCAATCATAAGTAAAACCTTTTATTCTGGACCTATTCCTTGCTTCAGCCTCATCTTTAAAAACTCTGAGAATTGCACCAATGTGAAAGCCATAAGAATCTTTGTTTTTTGTTTGTTTGTTTGTTTTGCAGAAACAGACTGCTCACGTTCAGGCTAGTCTTGAACTCCTGGCCTAAACAGATCCTCCTAAGTTGGCTTCTCAAAGTGCTAGTATTACAGGCATGAGCCTCCATCCCTGGCTCACCAAACTCTTCAGCAATAACATATAGAGTGGATTTACAAATCCATTCTATAAATATTTTATACACGTAAGGTATACATATGACAAATATATAACATAATTTTATTTTATATGTGTAAAAAAATAAAATTGCACAGACACTACAATTGTTACTGTATAAGGTATTTAAGCATGTGAATATCAACAAAAACTAGGGGACAATATTGAGAAATACAAATAGTTGTCAGTAGAATAATGGATGAGTTTTATTATTTAATTATTATTATTATTTTTTAATATTTTTGAGACAGAGTCTTAAGCTGTCAACCTGGGGGATTGCCCTGGCATCAAACTCACAGCAACCTCTCTCTCTTAGAGTCAAGAGATCCTCCTGCTTCAGTTTTTCTGTTTTTAGTAGAGACAGAGTCTTGCTTTTTGCTCAGGCTGGTCTTGAACCCATGAGCTCAAGCTGTCCACCCACCTCAGCCTCCCAGATTGCTAGGATTACAGGTGTGGGCCACCGCTCTTGGCCAGTTTTATTTAAATTTTCTTTTTCTTTAACGCTATTATACAGCATATTAAAAGAAATTCACAAGGAAATGCTGGGATTATTTATTGAGTTCTCTTATAGTTCAATAGAAACAAAATACACACAATCATCCCTTGCCTGTTGCGATTAATCTGTTCTTCATGTTGTTGCCTCTATGCAATATGCCCTGACTGTTGGGAAAACTTTCCTTCAGGATTACTGTTTATTTATTCCCCTTGTGCTTTTAAACCTGTTTCCTCAAATCATGTGAAAAGGGTTGTGGCAAGACAGATGGTGGAAGCTCTGTAGATTTTAGCTATAATAGCTGAGTTGACTCTTGTTAAGAATGATATTTTTTTTTTTTTTATAAAACTGCTGCCCAATAGTGTCTATTAATTTCGGAGTCCCAAATGCTTTAAACTTTCTAAAAATTGCCCTTTATGCTGTAAACCTGGCTTTTCTTTAGGTTTCTCTATTTCTCAGAATTCAAGTTTTACGGATTCTAACCTTTGCTCTTGTACAAGGACTGTACAACTTCTATTCAGCCACCGGGACTGATCTGTATTCTCTGCCCGTCTGACTGCCCCTTTGAATCCCTTCTGTATTAGTTTTCCCACCCTCGTCTTCTGTTTCCTGCTTGCCTGTACACTGCTGCCACATCATGTGGACAGGAGAATTCTCCCCATATTACACCTGTTTTAAAACAGTGAAGGGACTCCTGTTTGGCCACTAAATTAAGGGTAGTCTTCATGGCTCAAGTTTGGGAACCCTTTGTACGTTGTAGCATACTGCCTCATGATTATTCTTAGCCTGCAAACCAACTCTCCAAAAGCTGACTTTTTTTCCCTGTGTCTTTGCTTAAAATGTTTCCCTCACCTGGAAATTCTCCCTCCTTTCTTACTTAGCCATTCATTTATAAGTCCATTTTCAAGATTACCCTTTCCATCATGCCTATTCTACAAATGGAATTGACCTCCATCCTTTCAAAATATATACACCCCTGCTTGTTGTCTTTATACATAATGTTGTTTCTATTTATAAAGAGATATTAAATGGGTGAGAGATTGTGTGAAGGCAAAACCAGAACTTTTCTTATCCTTGTATAAACCAAAGGCATCTAACACAGAGCATTGGATTGTTCGTTGGGTGGACTGAAAGGCTAGCTCCAAAGCTTATTGGGGAAATTTAATGTGATTAAAAGAAAGAAATTTTGTTTTTCTATTTATCTTTTTAATTTTAAAAAATTTTTCATTATTGGGTATACATAATATTTGTATATATATAAAAGGTACCTCTGATGTTTTGATCCAGACATACAATTTGTAATATTAAAATTAGGGTAATTGACATATCCACTACCTCAAGCCTTTAACTTTCTTCATCCTAGGAACATTCCAAATCCGTTCTTTTAGTTAAAGTATAGAGTAATTTATTGTTGATTATAGTTACTTTGTTATGCTGTCATCTATTGTTCATTTTATCTAACTAACTATATTTTTATACCCAGTACCCATGGTCACTTCTTTCCCTTCTTATCGCTACCTTTCCCAGCCTCTGATAAGCATCCTTCTACTCTATCTCCATGAAATAATTATTTTCATTTTTCCCTCCCATATATGAGTGAGAACCTGAAATATTTGTCTTTCTGTGTCTGGCTTATTTCACTTAACATAAGGTTCTCCAATTCCATCCCTGTGGCTGCACATGACACAGTTTTTTTTCTATTTATTTATTTTTTTAGAATTACATGGATACAATTTTTGGGTTACATAAGTTGGTTTTGTACAGCTTGAGTCAAAGTTATTATTATGGCCATATGGAGATAACCTCAAAGAACTAAAAGTATACCTATCTATTTTTATGGACAAACAATATTCCACTTTGTATATGTACCACATTAATTGATCTATTCCTCAGTTGGTGGAGTTTTAGATTGATTTCAAATCTTCATTATTGTGAATAGTGCTTTGTCAAACATGGGGAGTGCAGATATCTTTTCAATACACTGATTTCCTTTCTCTTGGATATATACCTAACATTGGATTGCGTGGTCATATGGTAGTTCTATTTTAAGTTTTTGAGGGATCTCAGTACTGTTCATATTCTCATCAATAGTATCGAGGCTTCTCTATTCTCCACATTCTCATCAGCATTTGTTAATGCCTATATTTAGATAAAAATCTTTTTAACTGAAGTGACATGATATCTAATTTAATTAGCAATGAGTAATGATATTCAGCATTGTTTCATATAGCTTTTGAATATTTGTATGTCTTTTTTTTTTTTTTGAGAAAGTTTATTACGATCCTTTGCCCATTTTATGATCAGATTATTTGATTGTTTCCTATTGAGGTATTGTAGCTCTGTACATATTCTAGTTATGAAGCTTTTGTCAGGCTGGGGAGTTTACAAATATTTTCTCCTCTTCTTTCATTTTCACTTTCTGGATTTGCTTCTTTTACTGTGCAGAAAGTTTTACTAATGTGATTCCATTTGTTGAATTTTTGCTTTGTTTGCCTGTGCTTTGGCAGTACAACTCAAGAAGTCCTTGCCCAGAACATTGTCCTGATGTATATCTCCAATGTTTTCTTTTAGTAGTTTTATAGCTTCAGTATAAAGTGTTTTCTTTTAGTAGTTTTATTGCTTCAGTTTATATCTAAGTCTCTAATCCATTTTGATTTAATTTTTGTACATGGTAAGAGCTGGTTTCACTTTTTTGCATATGTACACCCAGTTTACCACTGTCCTTTTCTCAGTGAATGTTTTTTGGGATCTTCATCGAAATGAGATCACTATATTAATAAAAAAAAATGAGATCAGCATAGAAGTGTGGATTTATTTCTTGAATCTCTAGTATGTCCATCTTTTTGTCAGTTATTATCCCAGTACTATGCTTTTTGGTTAATTCTGCTCTGCAGCCTAATTTGAAATCAGGAATGTAATTCATACAGTTTTATTCTTTTTCTCAGGATGGCTTTGGTTATTCTAGACATTTTGTGGTTCAATATAAATTTTAGAATTATTAGTTATTGTTTCCATTCCTAGAGATACACAGAGTAAGTCAGAGGTAAGAGTTCAAAACAAAGAGAAGATGTATTCATGATCTATGTGTATATGACTTAATAAAAAGAAAAAAAGAAAAAAAAGAAAAGTAGAGTATGAGAAAGAAAAACACTAAGGGACTTCTGGAATTCAATAAGTGAAGTTAAATTTTTTGAAGTAAAGCATAGATAAATGTATTTACTTTATGTTTTTATGTGCGTGTGTGTGTATAATTTGTTATTCCCATTATCCATTTTTTGGGTAATTTTATATAGAAATTTTATAAGTTTACTTTAATAAAATTAGTTGCTCCATTTTCTGTTTTCTAATATTAAATTGTATTACTAATATTCTTTTTTACCTTTAATAATCATTTTTATTTGTTATACTTGGTTCTTATGTTTATAAATATATTATTTTTTGTGAAAATGTTCCCTTGCTAAACAACATAATGGTCTTTGGAAAACAAGGAGAGTGTTTTGTAGAATGTACTACAGGTGGAAAACCTAGAAGAGATCTGAGCAATGTGACCTGATCACGTCTTGGTCTCATTCTTCCTGTGCCTCCAATGGTTAGAAACGTCGTTTCTTCTTTCTGCACCATCCACTGTGATCACAGTTTCAGACTCAGGCAAATTAGTTTTCACTAGTTGACTTTTGTCTACCCTCACCAGTACCCACATGGATGAGTGTTAAAACCAACATTTAAAGTAGTTCTGCTCAAGAAACATGCACATAGTCGAATGGATAATATTAGACATGCCTGCAGTGATATTTATGTACATCAGTCATAGCATAGTTGTTCTCTGAATAGATCCAGAAAACTGCTATCTTTTCCTTTTCCTTTTTTTTTAATTTAGGGTTCCGAAAGTGAAGAATTAAATAATAATATTCAGTGTTTGCATAGGTGGAAAGCAGAGTTTGATTAGTTTGTGAAGCATTGGGATAAATTATGAAGTGTTATAAACCATTTTTTCCATGCTGAGCAAACCAAGTGTGCTCTTGTGATTTCTCAGGTATACCAGAGTTAAAGAGAAAGAAAAGCATTTGTAGTTTTTGTTGAACTAGGATCCTTGAAATAAAATCCTTATTATGGAATAAATTGTTTTCAGTTGATAAGTAATCCCATTGGATGTTACTAACAAAGAATTGAGTAGAAATAATTTAATTTGATTTAAAAGTTAAGTATTGAAGGTACAATTCTTAACATCTCTGATATATGCAAATTTCCATTCTATTATTTTTGTTTGAGTGCAGTTTTGCTATTGTAGCTTGCCTTACTATAACCATAGGAATTTATTCATTGAACCTATTTCTCTTGTTTTAATGATCTCTTTCTTTTCCTCTCTCCATCTCTCTCAAGCCTCAGCAAAGCCCTCTGGGAAACAGCAAGAGTTCTCAAGTTGAGTCAACAAAGGAAGGAAATCCCAGTGCCACCGTGTGTGATTCTCAAGACGTAAGACTAACTTAAAATGTTTGTCATAGCAATAGACACAAAAACAAGGACATATGTATTGTCGCAATTCAAGTTCATGTCACCATGAAACTTTCTACTATCTAAATATTGCACTTTTAAATGTGAGAAAGCAAATGCCTTTGGGTGTGAATCAGGTAGGTGTTCCATTCAGAAATGTGAGTTCTTATTCAGGTAAGTGGGTGATCACAGTCACAGAAATGTGGACATCCCACAATCACATTACAAAAAGCTGTTAATATGTTAACCAAAAAAAGAAAATCCCACAACAGAATGCGAAGTTCTACTGATTATATAGTATTTATTCTCTGAGTAAAGCACATAAACCAAGCATTATAGAGACATAAAGAAGATTCTTAATCTTTGAGTGATAAAAGGAAATATGGATTTTGTGTCGTGTGGTTTTTCACTCATAATACATACAATGAAATTTTATTTATTGAACTTTGGCAGAATTAAGCTTATGGAACTGTCAAGTTTAGTTTTAAAAGCCAGCAAATGGACAACAGTTCTGTTGAGTAGATTCAAAGTTAAACTTTATTCAAAATGGAAAGTGGCTCCTGAAACTATTTACATTTGAAAGAAGTCAAGCTTCAGCTAAAAAAAAAATTAAGACAGAATAGAAAAATAAGTTTATCATCATTTATTTTTCCTTTGCTGCCTGCCAAAGTGGATAAAAAATTAATTTCTCAACATTTTTGCCTTTAAATTTTTGTATATTTAAACATGCATCAAAGCCACACAGTTGAGAACATGATGTTAATAAGAAGTGGAAATAAAGTGCTCTGTAATTTCTTTCCAAGGGAGAAAAGTGTCAAGAGGCTTTAGGTAGGAAGAGATTATTTTTGCTGTAGTTTGGTGAATGGATAGGTCTTTGACATTATTCATAAATTCATAAAGGCAGGAGAATCACAGAAGTGTGGTTAGAATATATTGAGTGTAGAAAGTGGCAGAATATGTAACTACAAATGTAATTTGGGACTAGACAATGAGGGGCATTGGATTCCCCAGCTAAGGAGTTAGATTTGAAGAGCGAGATTAGTTTCCATTGTTTGTATCTAATGGAGTGACAAGAGCATGGTGATAATTTTAAGAACAGTGTTTTTGTTTCTTGACATATTTTTCTGAAACTACACAATACGTGTTCCCATCAAAGAAAAACTGAAAAGTTATGTGTAGCTTGTTAATGTTCCCCAAAGCAACATTCTGGTCCACTCTTTTCGTAAGGCATGGGGGCTGCTCTAAATCACAACTTGTTTTATATTGTTTGTTTCGCTCTCCTACTTTTGTTGTCTTGCTTTTTCTGTGGTGAGTCCTCTCCCTTCATAAATCCCATAAGCAGCTACTGCCTTGGTCTGGTCTCAATCTGGATCTCTGTGTCTTCAAAAGTCTGCCCAGCACAAGTGTGAATGGTCTCCTCTAACCTCACCTCAGTCTAGACTTTGGTTTTTGGAATCTGCCTGGAGAATGTTCAGGATTGAAAGCCTGCAGATTTGTTTATAGTTAAAGACCAAGAAAGTAATATAATGAATGAAATAAACTGGATGTGAGAAGTAGAAATTAGTGCAACTTGTGTGAATATCAATTTTCAAAGACCAGAACAGCGGTTCTGAGCCCTGTCTTCAGAACACTATCAACAGAAGAGCTCTTAAAAAATACTGATGCCCAGGACCCACTCAAAAAAACTCAACTCAGCATCTTGGACAGGAATTGTATTTACTTTTTAACTTCTCCAGGTGATTATAATGTACAAGTTAATTTTACTAAAAATGGATTTTCCATGTAAAAGAGCATTAGAAAAATATCTAGGGAGACTTTAAAAATTAATAACAATTAGTCTGGAAGTTCAAACATTCAAATAAATAATGTAAGGGCTATTTTTCTTTAACTGTCTACACTCACCCAGAATATTCTGAGTTGTATTTATTGTGAAATATTGATATATCTTTACTAATACCTGTCATTTTTGTAATTGTTTTGAAATATTTATACTTACTGTTTTTTAAAAAGTAATTTCTTACCCTGTCTCTATAAAACAATAGAAAATTAATTGAGTGTGGTGGTGTGTACCTGTAGTCTCAGCTGCTTGGAAGGCTGAGGCAGGAAGTTCACTTCAGCACAGGAGTCTGAGGTTGCAGTGAGGTATGGTCCTATCATGATCCTCATACTCTGTCACCAAAGCAAAACCCTGACCCTATAAAACAAATAAACAAACAAAAATCTCATCTTTTAATATCTTCTGTAGTTTAATTATGAACTTCGTAATTTCATTTTCTATTATCTTTTACTATACCAAATATACTTCTTCTGTAAATTTTTTTAGAGATTGCCTTTAAGGTTGGAATATACCTTTAGAGAAATCCACACTCACTTTTAAATTACACTAATCACTTCATGGATTGTACAAGTACCTTATAATGCAGTATTTCCAATTTCTCCCTCCCATTTCTTATAACGTTGTTGTCATTCATTTGACCTGACAATAAGTTACAAACACCAAAAACCTTGTTGCCATTATTATTGTGATAAAACCTGTGGTCTTTTAGATCAATTAAGGTTAAAACAACTGTAAAATACATTGTTTTACCTTTCTTTATTCCTTCCTCAATGCTCTTTCGCTCCTCTGGTACATCAGTTTCTGATCTATATAATTTTTCCTTCTCTCTGAAGAACTTTCTGCACTTCTAGGAAAACTAGTATACTGGTGGCAAATTTCCTCAGCATTTGTTTTATCATTTTTATTTTTAAAGGACAATTTTTAAACGACACTTTCTAGATTGGTGTGGGGGGGTTGTTTTCTTGCTTGTTTCAACACTAAATACTTCACTCTTCTCTGGATTACATGATTTTCTGATAAGAAATCTGATGTAGTTCTCATCATTATTTATTTACAGGGAAGTTTTCATCTCTTGGTTCTGTGGAGATATTTATTCCTCTGTGGTTTTATGTAGTTTGAATATAGTACACTGAAGTACAATTTTGGAGGTATTGCTCCTTTTGTTCCATCATATTCAAACCTGTTTTTTGTGGTGGGTTTTTATCAATATGTTGAAAAATTTGCATTTTTTGTGCCTTTTGTCTTTTTCTGGCTTTGTCACTGTTATATCCATTACCCATATGATAGATACTCTTTTTATAGTTGTCTCAATATCTTGGATATTTTGTCATTTTTAAACTCCTTTTCTTTGACGTATATCTAATGATGCTCAATTTCTATCAACGTAACTTGAAATTAACTGCTTTCAATGGGCTCTTAAATGTGTACATTTAAGGCACTCTTCATTTCTGTTACAGAGTTTGGACTTATAACTTTGCTTTGATTCTTACATTTTCCATTTCTATACTTACATCACAATTTTATGCATTTTATTCACATTTTCTCTGAAAGCCCTTCATGTATTAACTACAGTTATTTTTAAATTCCCACTCAGATCATTCCAATAACTCTGCCATATCTGAACCTGATTCTTTCGGTTTCTTTCTCACTTCACGTTATGTATTGGTGCTGAATTTTATAACATCTCTAGTTTTTTGACTGACGTCGTACAAAATGTGTGGGGTAATAAGAACTGAGGTGGATAAAAATTGATTATGATGTTTTATGTTTATCAAGCTAGAAATTAAGGTGATTTTGTTTGGTAGATGTCAAAAACTTTAATTTCTTTTGGTGTCCTTGTTTTCTGTCAGCCTTTTGTTTTTTTTTATCTCTCTTTAGAATTGTTTTGCTCTTTCCCTTTTAAAGACAGTCTGAATCTGCAAATTTTATTAACTATTATTACTGTTATTATATAGGAACCCTGTTAATGTTTCTGTGTGATGAAGTATGTGCAGATTTCTGCACATACTAACAGATTATTACAGATTATTTTGTAATCCTTTCATTCGATTTCAGTCTATTGGTGAACAAGGTCTATGAGCTGCAACCCGCACTGCTTCTGAGCTTTTCTTTTTTTCTTTCTCTTGGTAAAATTGGATTGGAAGCTTAGATAGGCCTCAAGTTGAGGCATTTTCTCTCTCTCCCATCACATCTAGTGATCTTTCTCCTTGCTGATAATACCTTTATTGTAGAGATGCTCTGAATTTATTTCAAAATAGTTAATTCTTCCCCTAAGCATAATTATAAATGTTACTTTCCCCTTCTCTGTGACCCAACATGTGCAGCGAGTGTTTCTCTGTTCTTTTATCTTCACCACTGAAATCCTAAGGGGCTCCACCTGGTGAAAGCCTCGGTAGTTGTGTATTTCCTACTGAGAATAGGCCCTGAGGAGTTTTCATCTTTTATAGTAGCACATATTCAGACCCCAGGAATTTATTAAATGTATTTTCCACATGTTCCTGTCAGCTACCGCCTTCAGTGGTTTGGCTTCAGGAGAAATGTCTAGATGGCATCCTATGTTTTCTCCTGTCTCTTAAGTATTGGGAGTGGGAGTTTTTCCTGTGACCTAAAATGTCTGATTCCAAGGAAAGGTATTGATTATCAGTATGTTCAACTTCTTTCTTTCTTTTTTTTTTTTTTTGCTGTAGTTGTTGTGAGGGTTTAAGTGGTAACTTCTAAGTTTGTTCTGTGTCAGAGCAGGAACCTCCAGTCCTGAATAGTGTGAAGTTGTTCATTCCAATAAAATTCAATTTATCATTTTTATTTTACTGTTTATGATTTTTTTAATCTAGAAAAATTAACGTGGTGTACAAATACTAAGATCATTTTTTATGCTTTTTTATTGTTTCACTTCTTGCATCAAATTTAATAATATATTTTTAGTCCCTTTTTGCGGGTGGTACTTCATTGATTATTTTCAGTTTGATGTTTAGTTGCCCCAATATTTCCAACTTTTTTTTATCAAATATCCTTTTTCTATTGAACTACTTTAGAACATTTGTCAAGAAGTAATTGATCACATATTTGAATAGATTCAAATTTTGTTTTATTGATCTGTGTCTGTCCTTGTACCAGTCCTACAGTCTCTCATAATGTAGCTTTATAATACATTGTGAAATTGGGGTGCTAAAATGCTTTGACTTTGTTGCTCCTTTTCAAGATTTGATTGACTATTCTCAGTTCCTTTGAATTTCTGTATAAATAATAAGACAAGCTTGTCAATTTCAATGAAAAAGTCTGCTGGAAATTTGATAGGGATTGCACATTATCCAGAGGCAAATTTGGGAAGAAATGTCATCTTAATAATACTGATTCTTTCAATCCATAAATGTGATATCTCTCTTCAATTACTTGGATCTTTTAAAATTTCCTTCAGCACTATTTTAAACCTTTCCAATGTGCAACTCTTATATTTCTTTTGCATTCATTATTCCTAAGTAATTTATTCTTTTTTATTTCATTGTGAATTTAGCGTTTAAGGTTTTATTTCCAGATAGTGAACAGCTAGTATAGAGGAATACAAGTAATTTTTGTGTATGCATGTTGTATCTGATTAAAAGTTTTTAAATGACTATGAGCGCTGAGTCAAACTGTGATGACATTTGAAAATCATGTTCATGGCGTAGCATTGTTGATTTCAAGTAATTATGATGCTGCAGAGAGAATAAGTGAGATAAATCTTTTATCTAATTTCGTTCATCAGTCTAGACTTACAAATTATGTTCCTTTCTGGAAATAACACTTGTAAGTTCAACAGTGACAAATGAAGTGTGTCTACTAAAGCTTGAGTAAAGGGCTGAAGACCAAAGTTAGTATTGAAAGTCAGTTGGCTGCTTGTATGCCTCGCCCAGTTTCCAGCTGTGTAATCATGGATATGTAACCCCTTCCAGTTTCCTTTTCTCTGGAAAAGACAGAGGGATACCTGTTGCCTAATATAATTTGTTAAAAGAGGATCAGCTCAACCTTCAGTATGTTACTGTCCCAACAGGCTATCAATAATTAGTGCTTTCCAATCCCTTATACAAAGCTGGAATACCTCTCACATGAAACCTCCATGTGTATGTTTGCACTGCATTAATTAATGCATTTATAAAATGAGAAAAATTAAAAGATGATAAATGCAACCTTACAAAATTTAATTTGAAAGAAGGAGTAGCTTTATTGAGTGTGGGAGAATTAGCTGCAGCTGGTGGAAACAGTTATAATAAGAATAACATTTTAGTCAAATATAAAAATAAACTTATAAAAGTAACTGTAGGTAGAATCAGCAAGTGGACGAGATTCTATATGGCAGAAGAATGGAATACACTCCTTCTGCAATGTAGCCAGGAAATTAAGCATTTGTGGAGATGAATATAATGATCATGTTGGCATCCTTATCAAGTCTAAAAATCTATGGTGTTCGCATCCTTATCAAGTCTAAAAATCTATGGTGTCCAACCTCACTAAGAACTGCCATCTCAGTACACAGACAGTGCTACAGAGTGATTTCTGGAGGTCACACCTGAGACTGAGTAACAGGAGGAAAGCATGGAAAGTATATAAAACCTAGATTTGAGGCCAACATTGCTGTTTATTAACATTGTCACTCTGGGAAGTGACTTCATTATTCAGATTCCTTATCACTGTAAGGTAGATCAACAATTTAAAAACTTTAGCTTAGCTAAAAATCACAATATCAACTGGTAAATGCTTATGCTCTGGATCCACTCCCATGTATTATTAATCAGTAGGTCTGAGGCAGAGCCCAGGATTGTGTAATATTTTAATAAACTCACCTGAAATTACTTCTGTAGGTAGATATTTCACGTTAAACACCTTGGGAAAATAGTTGTTGATTTCTTACAAGTTTGTTATTATGGAATGTATGTTACAGATATTAAATATACCGTGTTCAACCACAGCGCTGACATCCTTATTAGTTCCTTCTTGGAAAGCTGTTCTGCACTTTTAATATTAAAAGTCTCAAAATCATCTATGGTCAAAGACCTGAACTTGAATTAAAGACAATGCCTAACTTTAGGTGTCTTTATGGGTTTGCTCCGTTGTCTGCCGATGCGCTGTGGAAGTCAGGCAGAGTCAAGTAGGAAGTGGCCTCTGCAATTCTAGCTTGTTTTAAATTAGACTTAAAACTAACTTGAAATGGATCACAAAAGGCTTAGTAACACATTTGACTATCAGTTTGTGATATGTTTAAATGACTTTAAATGCAGCTTTGCTTAAATGATAATATTGGAGTCACATTGAGAAAGCGAAGTGTATATTTACCCCATATCATTTTCCTGCAGCTTGCAAATGTGCCTCATATTGTTTAATAGCAGATGAAGAATTAAAGACATTGAATATTTTATTTTAATTTCCACTCAGGGATTAAGAGTCAATGCTCAATATAAAAGTGTTTTGCAATGTTTCTAACTCCTATAAGTAGAAAACATTTTATTTTTCTTACTGTGCTGAGAAAATGCAAAACAAAGATGGCTGACATTTGGCACCTGGACACTTGCTCGATTTCCTGCCATTACATCTGCTTGCAAGTCCCTCACCAAAGGGAATCCATTCAACAGCAAAGCGTTGCCTAGGGTAATGAAAGAATGAAATGCACAGAAAATACATTTTAGAGCTGTGAATAGAAAATGATGCCAGTTTATTTTTTTCATGTTAAAACAATTTTGGCAAAGATTTACGAAATCCTAGTTGGCTGATCCATCCAGCATTCACTGTGAGGCACTTGATGGCCCAGATGAGTTGGGCAGATGCTTGCTTAACAAAATGTTCTCAGCGAGTCAAGCCCTACTGTAATCGGGCTGAAAGCCCACACGCGGTTGCCATTCTGGGCTACACTCCATCAGACCATCTGAAGAGGTCAGCTTCATCTGAATCATTCTTTATTATGCTGCTGTAATATTTTTCAAGAAGGATCAGGCATGCCTCCAAATAATGCAGGGATTATAAATAATCTTCAAAGGTCTTCAGAAGAATTGTGTGTTTCACAATATAAAAATATTCCATGTTTATTTTTCTATAACATCTTAATTTAAAGCTTGCAAAAATGTGAACGTAATTGTAATTTCTTTCCAGAACGGGTATAGAAACCATAAGAATGATGGTTGATCTATTTGGTAAATACAAACAACCCAGTAACAATATCTATAATATGTTTGTTGGCCAAATGGTGATGTGAAAACCCTGAACTTCATCTGGTAAATGATTCTTTGGCTCCACCTATCTCCCTGCAAGACCCACGAGGGCAACCTCCTTTGGAAACCCCTATGGTTTTTTCGTTATCACAGTAAACTTTGTATTTTGCTTATTTGTATAAGATTCCAATTTTGAGTTAGAGAATAAGCAATCTATGGTGGCCTGTATTGTAAATTAAGTTTCAGAGAAGGGCTGAGAATTCCCTAGAGGCTCCTGCTTAGGAAACATTGGTGTCAAAACCTTCCTCTCTCCTTGTCTGCCATTCCTACCATTACCTCTGTCAACTGAATTCCATGTCATCACATTGCTTCAGTGTTACGTTTTCTATCAACTTCTTACTTTTCCATTTCTGAAATTTTAAATAATAAAACGGCACAAAAACATTATTCTGTAATAAACGTGACAAATCCCTTTCCTATGCAAAGTAGAATCACGAAAACATTTAATCAAACGCACTCATGTTTTTAAGTAACTTGGTACTTAACTCCATTTTTTTTCCTTTATAATATTCTAAATGTGGTGCTTATTTTTAGCCTGTAGCTTGTTCCATGTTTTCATTAAACATGCAGAATATGCTGGATGATTTTTATCTGTTATAGATATTTTTTTGTTTGCAGAACCTCATGTTGCCACAGGTGTATTTATAGTCATTACCCTGGGGCATTTTAACCTTTTAGAAAAAAAGGTTATAAGAAATAAAAATCTCTTGTGAAGTAGAAAGAACTGTTTAATACTGATAGCAAAGCAATTGGCAAGGTCAGAGTTACAAGCTGAAGAAAGACTTGACAATGAATCACTGATAAATCATTCCATCTGCTTCAATTCTTGGAATTTTATTTTTTATTTCAGAGTGCAGCAGTAATAGACTATAATCAAACAGAGCGAAGGAGGACATTCTCTTTTTGTAGTTGTTCCATTGATTAATTCAGTCATCATGTCCTTATGAAACAGTTATTCTAAATATGCCACTTTATTTTCATAAATAATTTCCAGATCCTTATGAAAAAGGATCTGAATACTTAAGTTACATAAAATGGATTGATCTGACAGTTCATGGCTTAAGTATTCAGATGCATCTGAATACTTAAGTTACGTGAAATGGATTGATCTGACGTTCATGGCTTGAGAAAGGAAAAATAAGGAATAAACAGAATACTTCAAGGTTAAAGTTACTCAAGAAGAATGAATGGTTGATTCATGAGAACTGTTTCTTACCCTATTAAATCATAAACACAGAAGGAGGGAAGGAAGAAACAGAATTGGAAACCACACAAAATAAAACAGCAACAAATTGTGTCAATGTCAAGATTTATATTTCTATTCAAATGCTTTTGTAACCTTGATAACGTATATAATGCTGAGTCAGGGCTTTTGGTGTGCCCACCACTAGAATAAAGCTCACTGTACCCAATAGGTAATTTTTCCCTCTTAGGATTTTATTTTTTATGTATTTATTTTTTATTTCAGAATATTCTAAGTGTAAAAATGTTTTTGTTACATAAACTGCTTTTTTACAGTTTGAGCCAAAGTTATAAATGCGCCCATCACCCAGTTAGTGTGCGTTGTGTCCGTCAGGTAAGTTTTAACCCCACACCTCCCTTTCATCACCACCCCCATTCTATTCTTGGTTTCAAATGACCTTTATTCTCCTTGTTCCCATATATGCAGTTCATTTAGTTCCCACTTATTCGTGAGGACACGTAGTGTTTGGTTTTCAATTCCTGACATACCTCACTTAGGGTAAGTCTTCAGTTCCATTTAAGCTGCTGCAAACTGCTTTAGTTCATTCCATTTAGTATGAGGAGTACTCCAAAGTCGTGCTCTTTTACCCATTCTCAAATTGATGGGCGCTTAGGTTGGTTCCAATATTTTTTGTTGTTGGGGATTCATTGAATGAATTTGTTAGATAAAGTCCCCAAAAGGTGTGTCACACACTGTGACCACCCCATTTTTGTAATTGTGAATTGTGCTGTGAGAAACATTCAAGTGCATGTGTCTTTTCTTCAGTTTATTTTTTTTAAGTTTTTATTAAATCATAACTTTGCACATTCATTTTTTCAAACGTTTACTGGCCATTTGTCTATCTTCTTTTGAACCTCTTGTGTTCATGTCTTTTGCCCACTTTTTATTTACATTTTTGTGGCTTTTATACTTACTACATTTTATGGTTCTGAGAGTTAACCGAGCTCAGTTGCCACTTCTTGCTTAGTGCCCACTTTTTAAAGGGGTTGTTTTTTTCTTGCTGATTTGTTTGAGTTCCTTGTAGATTCTGGACATTAGTTCTTTGTTAGAAATATAGTTTGCCAGTATTTTATTGGCTGTTGATTTTATTGGCTCTGTTGATTATTTCCTTTGCTGTGTAGAAGCTTATTAATTTAATTAAGTGTCATTTATTTATTTTTGGCTTTGCTGTTTTCTGTATTTGCCTTTGTAGTCTTTGTCTAGCCTTATGCCTATGTTTTATTCCAGAAGATTTTATAGTTTTATGTCTTACATAAAGTTTGTATAGATCTTGAATTAATTTGTATATAAGGAAGCAATAAGGGTCATGTTTCTCCTTCTGAAAATGGAGACCCCAATTTTCCCGACACCATTTATTAAAAAGGTTTCCTTTACCCAGTGTATGTTATTGTCTGCTTTGTTGAAGATTAGTTGGTTATAGCTCTATGATTTTGTTTCTGGGTCCTCATTTATTTCCATTAATCTGTTTCCACTTTTATACCAGTACCATACTGTTTTGTTTACTATTGCCTTGCATTTTAATTTGAAGCTAAGTGTGATGACTCCAGACTTTTAAAATGAAGATATGTTTGGCTATTGGGGGTTTTTATTAGTTCCAAATGAAGCTTGAGGTTATTTTTTCAAGATCTGTGAAATAAGATGTTAGTGTTTTCATGAGAATTATATTGAATATGTAAAGCAGCATGAACATTTGAATGATGCTGATTCTTCCGATTCATGAGCAAGAGATGTTTTTCCATTTGTTTGTGTCATCTGTGATTTTGTATCACCAATATTTTGTAGTTTTCCTTGGAGAGCTCTTTCACTTCTTTGGTTACATATATCCTATTTGTATTTTATTCCCTTTATAGCTATTGTGAGTGGTATAAGATCTTCTACTCAACTCCAAGCTGGACTGTAATTAGTATAGAGAAATGCTACTGATTTTTGTACTTTAATATTTGTAAAGCGAAACTTTCCTGAATTTATTTATCAATTCCAGGAATCTTGTAGTGGGGTCTTTAGGACTTTTTAGATACAAGGTCATATAGTCTAAAAACAGGTACAGTTTGATGACCTCTTTCCTTACTGAGATGCCTTGTATTTTTTCCCTTGTCTGATTTTTATACCTAGGACTTCCAATACTATGCTTAATAGAAGCGGTGTAAGTGGGAACCCTTGTTTTATTCAACTTCTTGGGGAACATGATTTAAACTTTTCCCTATTCAGTATGATGTTGGCTGTGGGTTTGTCACATATGGTATTTTTATAATGTTGAGGTATGTTGCTTCTAAGGCTATGTCAATATTTTCTAATTATAAGAACAGAATTGCAAATTAAAGTGAATATCAGAACTTTCATTGTCTTAGGAATCAAGCATTTATTGACAGAGATTTTTTGATTGTAAGAATGAAAACCCAAGGAAGGAAAATGAGAGACAGAAGCCAAACTTAATTGAGCAGCTAACAGATGCAAGGAATCTCTGTTTGCTTTCTAAAATTTAATCTATTCTTTTTTTTTTAATAAATCATAGCTGTGTACATTGATATAATCATGGGGCATCATTCACTAGCTTCACAGACCGTTTGACACACTTTCATCACACTACTTAACATAGACTTCCTGGCATTCTCTCAGTTACTGTGCCAAGACACTTACATTCCACATTTACCAAGTTTCACATATACCCTTGTAAGATGCACCGCTGGTGTAATCCCACAAATCCACTTCCCTCTACCCACCTCCTCCCCCCTCCCTTTCTCCCTTCCCCCCATTCTTAGGTTGTAACTGGGTTATAGCTTTCACGTGAAAACCCTAAATTAGTTTGATAGTAGGGCTGAGTACCTGGGTACTTTTTCTTCCATTCTTGAGATACCTTACTGAGAAGAATATGTTCCACCTCCATCCATGTAAACATGAAAGAAGTAAAGTCTCCATCTTTCTTTAAGGCTGCATAATATTCCATGGTGTACATATACCACAATTTATTTATCCATTCGTGGATCGATGAGCACTTGGGCTTTTTCCATGACTTAGCAATTATGAATAGGGCTGCAATAAACATTCTGGTACAAATATCTTTGTTATGATGTGATTTTTGGTCTTCTGAGTATATGCCCAGTAGAGAGATGACAGGATTGAATGGCAGATCTATTTTTAGATCTCTAAGTGTTCTCCATATCTCTTTCCAAAAGAAATGTATTAATTTGCATTCCCACCAGCAGTGCAAAAGTGTTCCCTTTTCTCTACATCTGCGCCAACAACTCTGGTCTTGGGATTTTGTGATATAGGCTAGTCTCACTGGAGTTAGATGGTATCTCAAAGTAGTTTTGATTTGCATTTCTCTGATGATTGTAGATGATGAGCATTTTTTCATATGTCTGAAGGCCGTGCACCTGTCTTCTTCAGAGAATTTTCTCTTCAAATCCCTTGCCCTGCCTGCAATGGGATCCCTTGTTCTTTTCTTGCTAATGCATTTGAGTTCTCTGTGGATTCTGGTTATTAAACCTTTGTCAGAGACATAACCTGCAAATATCTTCTCCCATTCTCAGGGCTGTTTGCTTGCTTTACTTACTGTGTTCTTGGATTTTTTAGTTTGATCAATTCGCAATAGTGTATTTTTGAAGCTGCTTCAATTGCCCGGGGGGGTCCTCCTCATAAAATACTCACCCAGACCGATTTCTTCAAGGGTTTTCTGGGCACTCTTCTCTAGTATTTTTATAGTTTCATGTATTAAGTTTAAATCTTTAATCCAGTGAGAGTCTATCTTAGTTAATGGTGAAAGGTGTGGGTCCAGTTTCAGTCTTCTGCAGGTTGCCAGCCAGTTCACCCAGCACCATTTGTTAAATAGGGAATCTTTTCCCCACTGAATGTTTTAAATTGGCTTGTCAAAGATTAAATAATGGTAAGTAGCTGGATTCATCTCTTCGTTCTCTATTCTGTTCCAGACATCTACTTCTCTGTTTTTGTGGCCTTGCCATGCTGTTTTGATCCCTATCGATTTGTGGTATAGTCTGAGGTCTGGTAGCATAATTCCTCCTGCTTTGTTTTTATTTCTGAGTAATGTCTTGGCTATTCGAGGTTTTTTTCTGATTCCATATAAAATGAAGTATTGTTTTTTCAAGATCCTTAAAGTATGACAATGGAGCTTTAATAGGAGTTGCGTTGAAATGATATATTGCTTTGGGTAGTATGGACATTTTAACAATGTTGATTCTTCCCAGCCACGAGCATGGTATGTTTTTCCATTTGTTAACATTTTCAGCTATTTCTTTTCTTAGAGTTTCATAGTTCTCTTTATAGAGATCTTTCACGTCCTTTGTTAGATAAATTCCCAAATATTTCATCTTCTTTGGCACTACTGTGAATGGGATAGAGTCCTTCACTGTTTTTTCAACTTGACTGTTGTTGGTATATATAAAGGCTACCGATTTATGAATGTGGATTTTGTAACCTGAGACACTGCTGTATTCCTTGATCACTTCTAAGAGTTTTGTAGTAGAGTCCCTAGTGTTTTCCAGAGTGAAGAGTGAAAGTTTGATCTCTTCTGACCCTATATGGATACCCTTGATCGCCTTTTCTGCCCTAATTGCAGTGGCTAATGCTTCCAGTACAATGTTAAAAAGCAATGGAGATCATGGGCAGCCTTGTCTGGTTCCTGATCTGAGTGGAAATGATTCCAATTTAACTCCATTCAATATGATATTGGCTGTGGGTTTGCTGTAGATGGTCTCTATCAGTTTAAGAAATGTCCCTTCTATACCGATTTTCTTAAGTGTTCTGATCATGAAGGGATGCTGGATATTATCAAAAGCTTTTTTTGCATTGATTGAGAGAACCATATGGTCTTTGTTATTAATTTGTTTATGTGCTGGATTAATTTATAGATTTATGCATATTGAACCAGCCTTGAGATCCTTATGGTAGTCAAAATGTTACCTAATCTAATGATAAAGAGCCAGAAACTAAGTAATTTGAAGTAACTTTCTCACCTTAATACAGCTAATATTGGTAAAAACAGTTCATCTTAACCTATTTGGTCTGTCATACCAAAATATTATAAACTGGATAGTTCACACACAATGACAATTTATTTTTCATCATTATAGAAGTTAGGAAATGCTTGGTCAAAGCACTGGAAGGTTTCATATTTGGTGAAAATCTACTTGGTCATAGATAGCCATCTGCTCATTGTAGCTTCAAATGGTGGAAGGAGTGAGATCATCTTTCTTGGGCCACTTTTAAAAGGGCATTACTTATTGAAGAGGGGTATACATTCACTTAATCACCTTCTAAGGGCCCCACTTCCTAGCAGCATTATTTGTGTATTAGAATTTCAAAATATGGATTTTCATTGGCACATATATTCAGGTCATGGCTTGAACTACTCTTTATTCTTCTTGCTATGATACATTTGTTGTCTCAGTTCACTATGATGTCAACAATTTTAATGTGAACACCATTATACTAATTTTATAATTGAGGGAAAATGGGGTTAAATAGTTATTTCCCAAATACTATTCTGTAAGCAATAAAGAGCCAAGTCACAATATATTAGTGGGTTTTCCATTGATTTGTTCTTCTCCTCCCTTTTTCTTCTTTTCCTCCTTTTCCCTCTTTCTTCTTCTTCTTCTCTCTCTCTTGATAATTTCTTCTGGCATTATATTCCTTATATAATTTTTGAACTAATTTTTTTGTATGAAATATTACTGAAATATAGTAGTCTGTTTTGTCTATCTGTTCTAATCTCAAAATTTAACATTGGCGAACTCTGTGTTGGTTATTAGTGTTTAATTTTATTTTCTACCAAAATCAAGGAAACTCAGTATTCATTAACTTATCCATGTTGTCACCAATACTAAGCCTGTTCTTTCCATATTATATTGGGGATCCTGATAATTAATAAAACACCCTAGTATTGGAGTCTCCTCCACCAGTGTGTTGTTTTTCTTGCACAGAGATAAGTAATTTGTAAGGCTCCCTTCAACTTCATAGCTTTGATGTTAGCTTGATTGTTTCTGTGTTCATAATATAAACTTTTTTTCTGATGTCAGTTCATGGCTAAAAATCACAGAAATAAAGTGGTTAATCTAGTGGTATTGGCAAAGATGTATATAGGAGAAAAACTATTTAGTTAATTTAATAAAGATGCATTCAGGGATCATCTCACTTGATATTTTTAGAGACCCATCTGTGCTCCTCCCTATATTTCCTGTATAATTAAATGGGTGAGCTGTGTATGGAAGTATTTGAATTTGTATGTGATTTCTCTATTAATCTGCATATTTTATTACTTGAGCTTCTATATCTAGGTACTTTACTAATCAGGTTGAATTTTACCTGATTGAGATAATGGAAGTGTTTTGGAGACTTGTGCTACCCTTTAATTGTGCTGTTTTGTGCAATTTTCAAGATAATTATTTAAGATATATTTTGTTCCTTTTAAGAAAGAAAATAATTCTTCTATATAATTAGTCATTCACTTCAACTCATTACATATCTATCCATTCTTCCCCAAGTGAAATTATGTTGATTACACCAGGCATGGTGGCTCATGCCTGTAATCCTCACTGCCTAAGTGGCAGAGCCAGGAGAATTGCTTGAGCTCAGGAATTTGAGACCAGCCTTAGTTAGAGTGAGACTTGAGACCCTGTCTGTACTAAAAAAAAATAGCAGGGTGACACCTGTAGTTCCAGCTACTCAAGGGCCCGAGACCAGAGGATCACTTGTACCTAAGAGCCTGAGGTTGCTACAAGCTAGGCTGATGAATGTGGGTTCACATCACAAAAGATATCTGAACTCTTCCTTTATTTCAGAAAAAATTTTGAGTTTCAAATTAATAAGGAGGGAAGAACTTAAGTTTTCAAGAACTTTTTGCATGTAAACATATTTTTCTATGCATATATATAGCTCTGTTGGCTAACTATATACAAATAAGCACTTGCATAAATGATAATATGTTACTAGAAAGTGACAGATTAGTCATGTCCCCAAGAAAAGGGAAAATGAAGAGAGAAATAAAAAGGAGAAAAGAATAAAAAAGAAAGAAAAAAGTGGAGAGGTCACATTATTGTGATAGTATTACCTATAAAATTTTGTATAATATGCTATCAGATTAAGTATTTTTCATATTAATAAACATTCTAAAGCATCATTTTATGACTATAAAATATATCTGAATATTTTATCATTCAATTAATCATCCTTCTTATGGTCAACCATTATTTTTCTGAGTGCTATTTAATTCTTCTAAATTTTGTTTTGTTTTGGTTTGAAACTATGAATTATTTTCTTTAGAGAGAAAAATCCTCAAAATTAAAATACAGTTGACCCTCTATGCCTGTGGGTTGTGCAGCTGTGGATTCAACCAACCATGGATTGAAAACATTTGAAAAACATATAATAAAAATATCAATACAAAAATAAAATGTGTAAAGAACAATAACAAATAACAATTACTACATGGCACTTACATTTTTAGTAGGTCTTCATATGTAATCTAGGGAGGATTTAAACTATATCAAAGGATGTGTATAGAATACATGCTAATATTGTTCCTTTTTTATATTCATATATAAAGGACTTGAGTATCCATGGATTTTGGTAGTTGTGGAGCATTGTGGAAACAGTCCTCACTGCCTATCAGTGGAAAACTGTACCCTCAATCATGAAAATATTCCAAACCCTTGTATCTATCTCATTAAATTATTTTCCAGAAGATCTACAAATATTTTTTACACCATCACTGGAGAAGAAATACAGTGTCAAAAGAGAGGAGAACCCACTTAATCATGTGATAGCTAAGAGAAAACTTGTAATTTTAGTTTATTTTTGTGTTTTACAATAATAAATAGTTCATGATGTTAGTGGTTGTTTATAATATTTTGCATGATTAGCTCATACTATTTTTTCTATCATCATTAGATGGCTGCATTAATACAAATGCGTCTGAAAAATTAATGTAGGACTTCATTCCACTGAAAACTGAATGTATCATTTCAATCATTACATAAACAACTAATGTTTATTAAGTGCATAATATTAGAAAGTTTGCTATGACAAAGACAATATACATTATTTGTTGTGTGTCTAATATGTATTGGATGCTTTATTCAAGGTTCCTTATTTTCATTAAACCCTCCAAAAATCCCATGAATACTATTGCTTTTCTGTACTAAGTGAATAGTGAACATGAGTCATGGGAAACAAAGAAGTTGAATTGTAAGATCTAAGTTAGACAATGAACTTATAAAAGAGCCAGTCTCTATAACAAGTTTCCTGAATGGAAAACCTGTATATCTTATTGCATAGTAATTAGATATATATTACCTCGTTTTATATTTTTAAATATTTTCTATGATAAATATTGCTTCCATTTTATATATTTTAAACATGACTGGAATGAAATATGAAAAATTCCCTGTGTATCCCTTTTTACAAAGCACCTATCTTTTCCATCTGGTTACACTTTTAAAATCCACATCCTTCGTATTAACATGGATGGAAGTGGAAGACATTATTCTTAGTAAAGCATCACAAGAATGGAGAAGCATGAATCCTATGTACTCAATTTTGATATGAGGACAATCAATGGCAATTAAGGTTATGGGGGGGAGGAAAAGCAGAAAGAGGGATGGAGGGAGGGGGGTAGGGCCTTGGTGTGTGTCACACTTTATGGGGGCAAGACATGATTGCAAGAGGGACTTTACCTAACAATTGCAATCAGTGTAACCTGGCTTATTGTACCCTCAATGAATCCCCAACAATAAAAAAAAAAATCCACATACTATATAGTATCTTTTATTATTTCTTTTCATTCCAATTATATTATTTTCCTTCAGTCAAAGAACCAAATACAATTTTTATTTCCCCACAAGATCTATGTTAGTATTCATCTTTAATATATCATTGGTGTTAAGAATTCTATAGAAATGTATTGATATTTAAATGGATAATGGATGTTGTGTTATTTATCACATAGTTACTCATTTTTAATTCTAAATATCCTATGTGATTAATTTTATTATCTCTTTTTTTCACTTGTTTTTAAGGATTCTCTTAAGAAAAATGAATAGCATGTAATTTTCTTTATTTTAAATAAGTAAATTTTCAACAACTTCTCATTTAGCTATTTAAAAAAAATAAAACATTGTCATATGTTGGAAAACCTTATGAAAACTTTACGTTACCTTATGAAACTTGAAAGAAAAATAGTTTTCTATATTTATTATGCTTTATAAAATTTTGTGGAATCTCAAATTTGGCATAGACCACAGAGATGACTGAACTCATTCATTTCATGAAATAGCTTGTTTCCTCTCTCTCATCCTAGACACATCATTGAAGGACCATAGACTCTGAGCTTCCTTCCTTTATGATGGCTCTTTAGGTATTTAAAGGTACCTCTTAACTCTAGACCATTTGTTAACGTTTTTAATTTGATGAATTGTCTAATGTTTGTCTGGAAAGGATAAGACAATTTCTAGCTTTTGAGGTTACTATGTTGGTATTTAAAACCGCAATAATAACCAAACACTCAGACCAATATCTAAGTTAGAAATAAAAGTTCCTGACTTTCTACTGAACATAATTCATTCACTGGATTATTTTTTCAATATATAAGACTAAGGTATGGGTAAAGTTGCTCAAAAGGGCCTAATGATTTTGTAGTTGGTGGTATTTTTGGTCATGCATTGTGTACGGTTTGTTTACCATTCTGCATTTGGGACTCACAAACCACCTGTCATAGTTATGACTTAGTATATCTTTATTTTTATTTTTTGAAACAGAATCTCATTTTGTGGCCCTTGGTAGAGTGTCATGGTGTCAGAGCTCACAACAACCTGAGACTCTTATGCTCAAGCAATCCTCTTGCTTCAGTCTGCCAAGTAGCTGGGACTACAGGCGCCCGCCACAATGCCTGGCTATTTTTAAAGATGGGGTCTCGCTCTTGCTCACTAATTTCCAACTCTTGAGCTCAAGCAATCCACGACCTCAGCTGCCCAGAGTGTTGGGAATACAGGTGCAAGCCGCGGTGTCTGGCAATATATCTTTATTAATGTCTGGGTGAGGGCGGCACCTGTGGCTCAGTCGGCAAGGCGCTGGCCCCATATACTGAGAATGGTGGGTTCAAACCCAGCTCCAGCCGAACTGCAACAAAAAATAGCCGGGCATTGTGGCGGGCGCCTGTAGTTCCAGCTTCTCGGGAGGCTGAGGCAAGAGAATCGCTTAAGCCCAGGAGTTGGAGGTTGCTGTGAGCTGTGTGATGCCACAGCACTCTACCAAGGGCCATAAAGTGAGACTCTGTCTCTACAAAAATAAATAAATAAATGAATAAATAAATAAATAAATAAAAATTAATGTCTAGGTGAATGAACCTTGTTAATATAACCTGCTGTTGTCATCATGGCCTACCTTCTCTATACTTAAATATAGTATAATACATTGAGACCTCAATGAGCTTAGAAGCACTGAGATAAGTACTTTTACTTTTTTCTCCCTTTTTTTTTGGAGACAGAGTGAGTCTCATTTTGTCACTATAGATAGAGTGCTATGGCGTCAAGGAAAAGTGAGTAATGTATCCAAGTCTCCAAAGCTGTAAAAAGTAGATTTAAGAGTTTGAACAGCGGCTAAATACAGACTCATTAGCCCAGGGTGTAACCACTACTTTATTCTGATTCCTCATAAAATCTCTTACATAGGCGGCGCCTGTGGCTCAGTGAGTGGGGCGCCAGCCCCATATGCCAAGGGTGGTGGGTTCAAACCCAGCCCCGGCAAAACTGCAACAAAAAAATAGCCGGGCGTTGTGGCGGACGCCTGTAGTCCTAGCTGCTCGGGAGGCTGAGGCAAGAGAATCGCGTAAGCCCAAGAGTTAGAGGTTGCTGTGAGCTGTGTGATGCCATAGCTCTCTACCGAGGGCGGTACAGTGAGATTCTGTCTCTACAAAAAAAAAAAAAAAAAAAAAAATCTCTTACATAAAACAGGACATTATGTCTCTTCCTAAGATTGACAATTTCACGTCAATTACCCTAGGTTGTATGGGAGAATGACACAAAGAGCATGTCAGGAATAAAAGACATTCTGTTTTTGTGTGTGTATTTAATAGTCAAAGCGATGGTCTATGTGTCTGAATTTGTAACAGCAAATAATCATTCATTCAATACCCATTCATTTATCTTGTTAACCTTTCTTTGCTGTGGTTCATGACAGTCTGACAACTATGCTCCTATATCACATCTCACTTGATAGAAAACAAGTGAGACTCTGGTTTCCCCCATTTCACTCATCTCCATCTTCTGTCACGGTTTTTTCACTGGCACAAACAGTGAGAGGAACAGCAAAGAGAATTTACAGGACCTGCACTTTTGCACTAACTTTAAAAGCAAGTTTCCAAGTGAACCTTTGCTTAAAGGACTGTAAGCCCAACTAATACAGAATGTTTTAAAATCTGGGTACCTTTTTTTTTTCTTCTTTGGGTTCCTTTCTCTTCTTTTCTTACTGAAAAAAAATCTCTCTACTCTTCTTACTCAGTTATGCATAATTGAATGAGTATTTGAGGATGAGACAGATTCTGATTTATTCTGGTGTTGTCTGATGAGGTTCTTGCTGGAGAGGGGCGGCGAGAGAGTTGGAAGGATGGAAAAGACGTGCAGAGCTTTTCAACTCCACAGGATTTATGATCCTCAGGGATTTATCACTTGAACAACTCATCAAATGATAGTTGGGGGGTTTAAAACATGAGTAGAAATGTATTATGATCATTTGGGGCATACAGAAGGCTGAGCAAAAATTTGCATGTGTAAACTTACTCATCAAGTTTGATGAAGAACTAGTAAAGTTTTACGACTGTTCCTTTCAAAATGAAGTTGTAAATATTTGGAAAGGGCTCTAAGTAAAGCCTGATTGTGAATGATTTCATGTGCTGTCTAATTAATTATGTGCTTTTGTTCTATAGTTAATGGGAAATCAGATTTTTGTGGGCAGGGAACATTTTTCTTATTTGTCTTGATGTGATTGAGTCCTATGCAGTGAGTTACCATGATGAATTCCATTTTACGGAGACAATTCTGGAAGCTGAGATGATTACGGAGTGGAGAAAGCTGAGGTTAGAATTGAAAAGTTTAATTCAACAACCCAGTCAGGAAATAAAGGAGTAAACCCCACAATCTCTGAAAGTTGGGGCAATGATACAAAATGCTGAATTGTTTTCATGAAAAATGGCTTATAGCCTTACCTACAGAAGGACTATCTGCTGCTGTGATCTGCAAACTTCATTTTCAAAGCTGAGATAACATAATCCTCAAAGTCCTCTGAGTTATAAGACATTAAATTTGTCGTATTTTTTAGGTTCTGGAAAATCCACGTAAATGGAAAATTCTCAAGGTTTATTATCCCTTGGGTTGAGATACATGATCATTAAAGTAATAAAATTATAAGATATATTGCTTGTGATAGGAAGTCAATCATGCTCTGATGATATGTATAATGTTAGTGTCAGGCAAAGAGAGACTATGAATCATTTTAAAAAGGAAATTTTATGTTATTATTCTTTTGGTTTTATAACTTAAGAATAGACTCATGTAATAAAGCTATGAAAGTCTAATGCCAAATAGTATTTGGGTATTAAAACCTAACTTCTGACAAAAACAACCACATTTCAATTTCTTATCAGTCAGGAGAGAGAAGAAAAATGTTTCTGCTTTGATAAGTGCTAGGAGTGAGAGGAATGCTTATAAAAAATGGTATGAACTCCAGACTGAATCTCTCACTGAAGGAAGAGAGTCGTACTGATGACATATTTGAGCAAGCGTTGTTTGAAATAACTTTAGAGTCTTATTTATAAATGTATTTAAATTTCATCATAGAGAAATCATTAGCATCTTAGAAAAGTGGGCATGTAATTACAGGATATTGATAATAGAATTATTTCTAAATAACTGCTAAATTGAGTATAAACATCTCTGCTTGGCATATAAATTTTTGAACTATTTCTACTCTATTCAGCCCTCAGTATTTGCCATCCCAGTTGCCTTCACTAGCTACTTCTGATGAATTCCTCCCACTCCACCTGTCTGATTTCTTTGTTCTCATGACTCTGCCTCAAAAAACTCTAGCCAGCTCTCAGGCTTCAGTTTCTCCTTCGTAAAGAAATAACTAGTTGCCCTAATTAACCAAGAATCTGGTTGTTTTCCAGAAAATATTTCTCGCTGATTCATCAGGACCCAATGTGTACTAACTATTCACATAGTGATCTTAGTAGAATTTTTCAAAAATGCATTAAAAGAAAGATGTTTTGAATGTTGTCAAAAACTGTGTTGTTAGCTACAACTTCAAAATGAGATGGGAAGGCCCCCCTCCTGACTAACTCAAAGTCAATCAACTGAACATATGGTGATTTGCTATCATATTCATAGGTCCTGCCAGTGAGGACCTGTCATGGGAAGCATGTTATATAAGGTTTCGGTTCCAGTAGATGGGAAATATGCAGCCATCTTAGAATTCTGCCTATCAAAATATTTTAGCAAAGTCCTTTACGTGCGTTTTAAATTTTTAAAAGATATATTTTCAAATAATTGTTTTTATATACATTACATATTTAACGATCATGTGTTTCAGAAACATAATAAATTGCTGGGTAATTTTGATTCTAGTGGTTCTAGAAGAGCGTGTGTGTGTGTGTGCACGCGTGCACAACCATATGTGTATGTGTTACTGCAGGCCAAAGTTATAAATCGCCTGCCTAAATTTTTTAATAATTAAATAACCTTCTTTTGCTGCCCCTTAGTTCACACCATAGGGGCCTTTCCTTTTCTTAGAATACCTTTGGCCTTGACATTGCCAAATGATTCTTTGTGGCAGGGTTCACAGATTCCACAGATGAACAAACAGAGCCTCAGCCTTGCAAACAGATAGGAAGTCATTCACAGAAGAGCCAGTGAAAACATCTTACACTTTCAGCACAATTAGCAATGGACATGTTGTGCAAATTGTTATTATAAATTCACAGAGGCAACTCAGATTGTAAGAAAATGAATATACCTTTTTTCAAATCTTCCTATCACTTAGAAGAGCTATAATCTATATACATATGTAAATAAAAATCAAGTCGAAGCAGAATCATTATTCTTAATTTATTTCAAATCTATACATGATCTATGATAGCATACATCATGAAAAAGCATATGAAGTTAAAACAATGAAAATAAAATGAAAGCACCTGAAGTAATTAAATGCTCCCTGTGTGTGTCTAAATTATCAAATACACTAACATATTGAATTTGTTTTCATTCTTAGAGAAATTGTTGGTGAAAGATACTAATATCTCTGTTTTCACACAATGATTTAAAGAAGTAATAAAGAATGCAATAAAACTTCCCTTGATTATCAATCAGACAGAGAAAAAACTAGGGCTGGGTCACAGACGGCTAATCCAAAGCCTGTGCTGTCCCTCTGCCACTGAGTGTGACAACACTTACCATCATCACCCTTTATCAGTCCCTGATATGCTCTATTATATCTTCTTGTTTATGTATTTATTTCTTTTTTACTCCCAACTGTGATATCCATTGAAAAACAAAGACCTTGTCTTTTTCCATGTCCCCTTCAGCGAGTCAGTGCCTGGCTCATAATAAAAACTCAATGAATGTGTGTGGCATGAATGATTAAAATATAAAGCCATTTTTGAAGCTCATTTTGGCTCTTAGTCTTCAAGAAGTTTAAGGATAACAAAGGTAACTCATTGTACTGTCTGGATTTCATTTACGTGGGCGTAAAGGGAAAAATAAAAGTCCATTTTCTCAGGCAAAAGTTATCCCAACAGTTTGTCTATAAAATTCTATATACTCTTAACATTCTTGGTTATAGTTGCATTCTGTGCCTGTTATTTTCTCAGTGACCTTATAGAAAAATTTTCTGTTACACTATAATATAGATTTTATAAATGAGGAGGCTTTATTTTAAGAATTGCATTATGTTGTTTCCAAGGTAACGTTCCTAGAAGTAGACCTATTAGCATAATTCTATATTAAGTGATCTCCACCTTAACTCCAAGATTTTTGTTGCATAAGTCTTTGGATACAAACACACTTTGATATAACCTTAAATCCTCTACTTTCTGAATTTTTTTATTCCCAAAGAAAAACATTACTTGAGGTAATTATAACATTTCACGTTTTGGTTAACAGCGAAGCAATAATAGCATATGTTTTTGCAGCCGCTCTCATCAACACACTTTTCTCATCTCTATGTGTATGAATTACATGCCTGTTGATCCTCCAACATAAAGATTTATAATGTCAGATTCAGCTGATCATAATTTCTGATTTTTTACCATTAATGATACTAATAATAATACTGGCAATAATAGGAGAAAGAAAAATGTTTACTATTTGTTAATATCTATGCTGAATAATTGTGTATGTGCTTTTTAATTTTACCCTCAAAATAATTCCATAGAAAGATCTGGTACAGGGTGGGCTGTAGGGAAAGACAGGAGAGATTAGAAAGGGAGATGGGAGGGGGATGGGAGGACACAGTGTGTGGCACAACTCTTGGGGACGGGACACAATTATAAGAGGGGCTTTACCTAACAGATGCAATCAGTATAACCTAATTCTTTCTACCCTCAGTGAACTCCAAACAATAAAAAAAGGAAAATTAAAAAAAAAATAATTCCATAAAGACATAGGATCATTTTATACATAAATAAATTAAAGTCCAGAGAAAGATAACTCGGTCAGGATCTCCACTGAATAATTATCAAAGCTGAAACTTGCACCAAAGTCTACTTTATTCAAAATAACTTTTAACCAACAGGCAAAACTTTCTTTATACTATGATTTTGCAAGTGAATCAAATTCTTATTGCTTTCCTTAAATTCCAGCAGTTCTCTGCAATTTTTTGACTATGAACTCTGGGTCATAGTTCCAACAAAGTAAGAAAATTCTATGATAAACCTACCTTTGTATTCTCACCAAAAGAATTCCTGTTACCACAATGGCTATAAATTTAATCAGATTATTATTAAGGCACAATACGTACACGATATAATTATGTGACCTTATCTCTCTTGCTACCCTGAGAAGCACTAAGAATTTTATGAATTTCATCTTGTAAAATTTAAACAATGCCTATACACACAAAAACAGTAATTTGAAAGATAATGTTCATTATGACATCAAAGTATCAAAAAAAAGGTACAGCAGTCTTCCAAGCATGTAACATTTCTTTAATGTTGAAATGTAATAAGTTTTCATTGTTCATATGATCAAAGCCTTGTCTCAAATAGTTTGCTCTGCTACCTTAGTGAAATAACATACTCTGTTGCAAATCCTATATTATCTTACCCGTGGCAATAATCTCAAACAATACTTTATACATAGGGAGTGTGAGGTCAAATCAAATCACAAAATGTTCAAGTTATATGAGATTCATAATGCATTTGTGTCCTATGAAGAAGCAAATCTTAAATTTCACATGTGCATTAGAATGGCTGGTATGCTGATTAAAAACGCAAACTCCAGATTGTAAGGACAGAATGCCCTACAGTATTTTTTTAACAGTCTCCTCAAGTGATTATATGAACACATAATTTAACATAAACACTTAAAGATATTGTATATTAGAGTCCCTGAGGATAATGACAGTAAATTTACTGTGTAATGTAGAAATAGTTTTCCCCCAAATTTTTATGGCATGTGAACTCCACTCTTTCCAAATGGCTATTGGGAAATCCTAAATTATGCAGCTTACTTTCTTGGTAGACCATGGTTTTTGAGCCTGATGCCATGTAGTTATCTTAGTTAATTTTCCAAAGTCTGAATGAGAGTATAATTGAAACAAAAGCCACTACTACATTACAGCAAAAGCAGAATGATTATACTTTTCTCAGGGAAATGTAAGTTTCCAGTTCTAACTCAACTCATACAAGAAATATACTTCTCCTCCCTTAGGTGCATAGAAAATTCCTCTATACATCTGCTTAAAAGTATGTGGAGTAAAGTGTTTGAGGTTTCAACTATTCATATCTTTCCTGATCCATATAGTCTTAATTTTCCTTTATATTGTAGACTTATTTAGAGGAAACAATTGTGTGTTAAAATTTTATGGACCCAAATCATATATACCTAAATCTTTTCATACAAAGAAGCAGCTGTGTATTAAAATTCCAAAGTATTGAATTATTTTCATGACCTTTGCATATTTTTATTCATTTATTATTTACTTAGAGATTTTTTTTAATTATATCATAAAGAGGCAGATCATGTATACACTAATGCATTTAGGGGTTACAATGTGCTGATTTCATATACAGTTCGGAATGCTTACATCGTATTGGTTAATATATACCTCACCTCATTTACTTAGTTATTGTGTTAAGACATTTATACTCTATACTTAATAGATCTGACATGTAGCTTTGCAATATTCACCATAGGTGTGATCCTACCATTCATCCTCCATCTGACCTCCCCCCTCCCCATCCATCCCCCACCTTCATCTTGGGCCATGGTTATGATCTATTTCTTCATATGAAAGTGTGAGTGATTGTAAATTGTTTTTATAATAGTACTGAGTACATTGGATGCTTTTCCCTCCATTCTTGAGATACTTTACTAAGTAGAATATGTTCCAGGTCCATCCATATAAACATAAAAAGGTTAAGTCTCCATTTTTTTTTTTTTTTTTGCAGTTTTTGACTGGGGCCCACCACCTCCAGTATATGGGGCCGACACCCTACTCCTTTGAGCCACAGGCGCTGCCCAGTCTCCATCTTTTTTTAAGACTGCATAATATTCCATGGTATACATATACCACCATTTATTAATCTATTCATGGGTCAATGGGCATTTGGGCTTCTTCCATGACTTGGCTGTTATGAATTTAGTTGTAATGAACAATGTGGTGCAAATATCTTTGTTATAAAGTGATTTTTGGTCTTTTGGATATACCCCTAGTAAAAGAATTGCAGAATCAAATGGCAGGTCTACCTTTAGATCCCTGAGTATTCTCCATATTTCTTTCCAAAAGGGACGTAGTAGCTTGCATTCCCACCAGCAGTGCAGAAGTGTTCCCTTTTCTCTACATACATGCCAAAATCTGTGGTTTTGGGATTTTGTTATATGGGCTAATCTCACTGGAGTTAGATGATATTTGAAAGTGGTTTTGATTTGCATTTTAGACTGCCCTTAGCACAGCCAGCAGCACGTCAGCATCATACTTAAGAGATTATATATCGATAATTTACTATCTGGTAGGCGTCTACCTTTGACCTGGGTGTGATAAATGCAGCCCCTTTCTTGAAGGAACTCATCATTTGTAGAGGAGCAAGATATGCTTATGCATACAAAAGAGATGTTAAATGCAGAAGTTGTTATAAACATAGTACCTTTAGAATAGGGCAGTGTGACTGAGATGTCTAGTGGTGGAAGGCATAGGATATGGAGGAAATGCACATCTGGTTTTCAGGGTCTCACAGCAAAGAAAGACTTTTAGGAAGATGGGTGGAGTACACGTAGGCAAGGAAGGATAAAGAAAGAAGCAGTGCCTGTTTAATCAAGAGCTGTATGGTGTGAAAATAGGGTATGTTTAAAAATGACATCCTTTAGGGCAGCTTCTGTGGCTCAAAGGAGTAGGGCGCCAGCCCCATGTACTGGAGGTGGCAGGTTCAAACCCAGTCCCAGCCAAAAACTGCAAAAAAAAAAAAAAAAATCCTTTAAAATATGAATTGGAGTACATATAATCTATACAACCTCTTTAGTTATTTCCTACACAGAAATTTTTAAATGTTAGAGTTTGAGGGCGGCCTATATCTCCAACTGCCGGTTGACTCCAGGAAGAGTCATTTGACTTGTTCCACTTCAGAATGAGCCAGTTATCTATCCACTTGCCATTATTGAGCTCTCAGGCTCTGTTTTACACATGGGAATGATTATAAGAAATCATGTGTGTGCACATGTGCACACACACACAAATGCAAACTTTTGCACTAAATATATTGCTGTTAATTAAAAGGTGTGTTTAGAATAAAGAAGAAACAAAGGGAGAGAATAGGAAAAAAGAAGCAGTAAGGAAAGAAGGAAGGAAGAATGGACTGGAGGAGAAGGGGGCATGCAACATTTTTAACTTGGTCAAGTGGAAATGAAGCCCAACTGGAATGCTTTTTGTTTTTACTGCCAGGGGAACTCGACCTTCTTCAAATCTGGTAAAACTAGTAAGTAAGACGAGATTTTCTGTTAGTGAATTTAGGATCTTTGTTCCAGAAATATTATCTTTTTTTTTTAAGATGTTGTTTAAGGTGTATGTTGTTGTTGGGGGCTGGTTGCTGGACAGAATATTATTTAAATTGCTTTCTGGCTTGCAATATTGATGTTCCTGCAAGTGCTCAGATCATTGACATATTTAAATCTTGGAATCTAGATGCAGCATAGATATGGTAGTTTTATAGTCCTTTATTCCATTTTTTACTTTTGACACAGAAAGAAATTTTATTGGAATTGTATTTCTTTGTAGTAGCTGATTGACATAAATGCCGCTGAGATCCCCAACCCAACCAGAAATGTTTGATTTCTCCTTGGGATTCCACTTTTATTGTGATGATTTTGACCCAACTCTAGCCCTGTCATCATGTATCCAAGAGATGGAATCTTCTCAATGGGAAGAATTCAAAGGAGTTTTAAAATTTTCTTTCTTTGTTTAACTTCATTGACCTGTTTCCAATTGCTGCTTTTTTAGGAGGGCAGCAGCTGTTCCATGAAGCACAAAGACAATCCTCCAAGTAATGCCACTGCAGAATCAGATGTTCTCCCACAGGTATTTTGTTTATTTTATTTTTATTATGGCAGAAACCTCTCCTTGTATCCATTGTGGCAATGCTTTTCTTCCTTGCTCTAGCTGTAGCAGGATGCTGTATTGGCTCATACAGTATCATTCCTTCACCTGGTGCCCTCGAACTTTTCCATGGCTGCTCTGCCTTTTACTAAGCTTTTGGTTTGATAGGAGAGGCCTTGAGAAGGTCAAGGGTGAGGGGAGTCCTCCATCTCATCCTCACTGCACCCCTCACCCCACAAATCAGGAAACAAAACAAAAATAAACAAAGATGGAAAAACAGGCATGAGTTTCTTCTGTGTCCAGGGAGATTAAAGATTTGGGGAGGATAGGGGAGTGGGAAAAAGTATCTTGTCCCCCATAGAAAGTTAAAACCAGGACAAGTGAAGAGATTGATTCTGAACTTTTATTTGTACTATTGTTGTTTGACCAAATCTATTATATTATAGTGACTTTTAAATTTTTTAATTTTTTTCAGTTAATATAATACTTCTCAAATTTTTTGATCAGGTCATAGTTGAATGATTTGCCAAGTTTTCTCAAAATAATTTTTGAAATATCTTTCTACTTGTATATAAAATATTTTTGTTCTTTCATGAAGTAGTAGCATCTTTATATTAGCTCCATTTTTATCTGACATTAGTTTTATGTAACATAATTTTGAGACGCATGAATTTGTATTACTATTCTGTTAGAATTTTTGATTTTTGACCTTAAAATATACTTATTTTGGCTCTTCTAATTGTCTTATCTGTATTATTTGACAGAAATTGCAAATGCCTCCTTGTTCTGAATGTGAGGTGAAAAAAGTTCCAGAAAAACAACTGAACAACTTTGAAGGGATGGCAAATAGAGAAGAAAAAATACTGTAAATACTAAGAAATTGTATTAAAAAAACAAAACAAAACATTAATTTGCTATCGTCTTCATACTCTTTTTAGACCACAGGCTTGATGGAAATACTAAATTTCTAAAGCATGTAACTTTTTCACAATTTTATGTAACTTTATAAATTACTCTACAAATTTTCCAGAAGATTCCAGGCTAATTATGATCCTTCAGAAATAACCTAATTGAAATGGATATCCACAGTCATAAATATTTCCTTGTTAGTGAGTTTCCCTATATAAGTTGGTTTCTTTTGAGATCAAACACAATATGCCACTTAATTCTCTTGGTTCATTGGAATATCTATTACTTCTGTGATGGAGTTGTGGAAAGCATCTGTGGGATCCTAAAGTATTCTGAGTTTTTTGCATTCGTAGAACACAAGTTACAACCATATCATCAAGATTTTGGTCTACACTAGCCAAATGGAGTCTTTACCCTCAATGTTGGAATTTGTGCCAATATAAATGAATCTTTTATTTGGCAGTGTTTATTACTATTGTTATTATTTTGAACTAATAATAATTATTTTGTCTAAATACTAGCAAGGTGATTCTGGCAAGGATTTATGAAATATATTTATCACAATGCAGACACAATATTTGAATTAATGACCAAATTTCTAGTACAATTGATTACCTTTGGAGGCATTTTATAATATAGTACCTATGTACGTCTACTGAAATTACTTCAAATTAAGAATGAAGTCGTTTCAAATGTTTGGCATGATTTTTCTGAAGTTGAGTAGTGTAATGTGAGGTGGGAGAAGTATTCTACAATATACAAATATGCAAGCAGGCAATATATATTTCAAAATGAATATTTGATGAAAGTAAAATAGCCATGTTGATACAATGACCTAGATTCATATTTTTTGATAATCAATGGCTCTGTTAAACATTAAAGTTGGGGGGTTTGTGTAGGAATATTACTAATAAAATTAATACACTCATGAATAATCTGAATATAGCTCATAAGCAAGGGAAATTGATATGTCAGTAATTGTCTGATTATTGATAGAGCATCAAATTAGCAGACTTGAATTAGTAAGTTAATTGATGCAGTGAGGGTGTCTGCATTGAATATGCTCATTACTGCTGTTAGACCCATTTGCAAAGGCAGAAAGCAGATAAAACCTTTGGTTTTACAGAATAGATATGTCAAGCCATATTTATTATATTTAGAGCAGTATAGCCTAGAAAATAATTCACAAAAATATATTAAATAAAATCTGTAATCAGTAGATAAATTCTATGATATTGTGGTACACTTTTGATCACAATGACATACTCAAAGAAATTTAATGGTTTGGAAAATTGGAAACTATCATTAGCATTAAAAGTACTTTCAGAATAGTTCTGAGTCATTTACTAGTACAGACGGTCCCCAGCTTAACAATGGTCTGAGTTATAATTTTTCTATAATACAGTGGTGCAAAATCATCATAATGTCTATGTACTTCACATTTTGAATTTTGATCTTTTGTCTGGATGATGTGTGGTACATAAGATATTAAATGCTTTATTATAACGTTGGCTTTGTATTAGGTGATTTGCTCACATAGAGGCTAATGGATGTGTTCAGAGCATGTTTAAGGTAGGCTAGCCTAAGCTTGATGTTTGGCATGTTAGGATTATCAAATACATTTTTGACTTAAAATATTTTCAATTATGGGTACGTATGTAGGGAACCTCACTGTCAGTTGAGGATCATCTGTATTTTTTATATAACAAGCTACCTAATAAATAAAGAGAATTTGTTTTATAGCTGATCCATAAAACTTTAAAATGAAGTGACCAAGATAAACTAAAAGATCAAGGTATGAATTTTCTGGAGACTCCTTCCCAATTGTAAAAAAAAAAAAAATCATTTAATTCTATATAGGGTGGAATAAAACTACTTGCCCAATTTTTGTTCCTTATAATTCTCCTACTGTACCGAAGAGTCCTAACTATCTCCATAGTATACAAAAAGAAAAATACATCATTAAGTTTTAATTTTAGGTTTACTCTCCAATTCCCAGGCTGGGCCTCAACTTCCTTTCTAGGCCCTATGTATCAATTTCAAATTGCACATTAACAAGACATCTTTAGTAGCAAAAATAAATAAATAAAAATTACAAGACAACTGACATTCTTTGAAATTTTTATGAGTGATAATGTGTTGTAAATTAGAAATTGGCATAATATTAAATATATTAGAATAGTTTAATTTTTGGTTTATTTTCTTGATGTTCTAATTCGTATTCTAGTATTTAACAATATAATCAGTTGATTTTATTAAATTCTGGTATGATTAAGTGGGATTTGAATCAACATAATGTATGGTTTTCCTTCAAAGCTAAACAGCATTCTGCATTCTGCAGTTATTACTGTGGCACATCCATGCTATCATTTGTTTCAAATAAACATAAATAATTTGCAGCAGATCTTTTTAAATATATATTTTTAAATATTCTGGGAGTTGCTTTTAATAGTTAAGTATGAGATTCTTTTTTTTTTTTTTTTTTTTGGTATGCTCTAAGACTTTAATGAATGCATTTTATTTCGCTCACTTATGTAATTGCTTTGCAATAGGACTGGAGTGGTTGTAAATGTTCTACTTGCATCCGTGGCTTTTGTCTGTTAGGTAGCTGCCATTTTGTATTATTTCTTTTCATTAACAGGTGTGTAAGTAGATACTTTTGAGAAATTAACAATAAGAGCCCAACATCCCCAAGTGGAATAATCTTTAACCTAAATGTTGACTTTGGATTTATAATTTTATTATACATGTGTAATGATAACAGAAGAGATTACCTATGTTTTGAAGAATATGAATAGATTACCATTAATAAAATAAATTTCTAGAGGAATACCTTGTTTTAATATAAGTACACCCAGAACTAATAAAAATGTTGTTTATCTCTAGTTATTTGAAAATACTAATCAATGGTATGTATGTTTTTCTGTTAGGAATTTGCTTTTGGTGCTGTGTGTACTTCTCCATGAATTAACGATACAAACTAAACCAATTCCTGAAATGTATAAAACCTATATCATAGCTGACTGTGTTTATTCAATGCTAAAATGTTCAAAGAAAAGTGAACAATTCAGCCCCTTGTCTTGGATGTGGCTTGCCTGTGTAATCTCAAATATCTGAATACTGAAAACACTGAGGCTAACTGTTTTTCATTATTTCTGCAAATGTTTAGCATCCCAGTGCTGTTTCATATACAATTTTGTTTGACAAATATGCTCAATTATAAGTCTAGACAGTATTTGATGGAGACTTTTACTTATTTAGATAGACAATGTGGCTAGCTGAACTAAAAGAATATTTGTGAAGTTTGCTATAATGAAATCCTTTATTTTTGTAGTTCCAGTTCTCTTAGCACTAATGACAGCACACAATGAAATAATCACTGGCAGTGTAAAGTAAGTTGAACTGTCCAGAGCTACAGAAAAATGAAAACATACACCTGATTACTTAAGGGACGTTTTACTAGTCATGTGTATAGTCTTAATTTTTCCCAAATGATGTCTTCTCTAGATTATGTTATAATATTAACACTCAGAATAAAAGATGCTGGATGATGGACTATTTTTGTTCAATAAAGGTTTGTTACTAAGACTACAATGTATATTATCTTATATAAGCTTGTTAAAAAAAAAACAGGTATTAACATTAAAAAATAGTACTTGCATTTAGGCTGTTTCTACATTTTGGCGATTTTAAATTGAGCTGCAATAAATGCCCACCAACCCAGGAATGGATTAACAAGCTGTGGTATATGTATACCATGGAATACTATTCAGCCATTAAAAAAGATAGAGACTTTACATCCTTTGTATTAACCTGGATGGACGTGGAAGACATTATTCTTAGTAAAGCATCACAAGAATGGAGAAGAATGAATCCTATGTACTCAATTTTGATATGAGGACAATTAATGACAATTAAGGTCATGGTAGGGGTGGAGGAAGGGGAGAGCAGAGAGAGAAAGAAGGAGGGAGGGGTGGGCAAAGGAAGACAGAGAGAGAGAAGGGGGTGGGGCCTTGGTGTGTGCCACACCTTCTGGGAACAAGACAGGATTGCAAGAGGGACTTTATCTAAAAAATGACACCAGTGTAACCTGGCTAATTGTACCCTCAATGAATCCCCAATAATAAAAAATTAATTAATTAATTAATTAATTAAAAAATAAAAAATAAAACACACACACAAAAACAATAGTACTTGCTCTGTGTGTCTTGGGATCTAAGAACTTTTAAAAAAATGTCATCCTTGAAGATTCATCCAATCTCTCTTTGCCATTACCCCTAAAATCTTTTATTTTATTTAGAATGTGCTTTGTTTCATTAAGTAGACTTTCCTGATGGCAAGGATTCCTTTTTCTCAATTTAAATTTGTGTTTTTCATTGTTGAAAAATTATTGGACATATTTAAGTGGTACGATATACGTACACACACACACACATGCTTTGTGAAATGATTGTAGGCAAATTACCATATCCATCACTTCAAAACTTAATCTCAAGTGCATGAAACCAGCTGCCTTATAAAGATGCTCAAATATTTATTGAATGAATTAATTTAGGACCAGAAGCAACAAGAGGGTGAGCATAAGAAGCAGCATGGAGTGTATTATGGTATGGCATGGTAAGACAGCAGTCTTTTAGAAAAAGAAAATAAATACTGTTTTGTTTGCGCTTTTGTTTTGATCTGTCCTTAGACTGCCTTTACTTTCCCTTTGTTCTTTGAATGCTTCATCGATGGGCCTGTGGCTATGACTTTAAACAGAGGTTATATAACATCCCTCGGAAAATAATGGAATGCAAACCAATGTAACAGACATATTTCGCATGGGCCTTATAGGTCTTTAATTTACATCCCACTTTAACACACATTGAGACTTGCCCAAAGCCCCTTAAATTCTTTTAACCTTTTTTCCCTAAAGTCTCTTGATTCTTAAGCAATTGTGCTGAAATCAGAGATTTCCTTTTTCTTCTTTTTGTGGAGACCTAGCCCTTTAGTACAAAAAGAATGAAAAAAACTCGTTGGGCTGCTGAGGAGGTTAATGAACACCCAGAGGATAAGACTCTGGGTTCCATAATTCCCTCATCTAATAAAGTATTTATTCTTTTATATCATTTGTATGTTGGACTTATGTAATCTGAATATACATATCATGGAGAAAAGGAGTCCAAATTTAAAATGATTTGAAAATCATACAACAAAATGTTCTCTGCAAACTCTTCTTCCCATTTGTTCATTAAGTAAGCCGTTCAGCCATCTAATAAATGTTCTTTGAGACTGTGAAACATGCCTGCCATTCTAATAGTTGTTGAAGATATGAATGTAAGCAAAAATAGTAATAATGAATATTCATACATTTCATATGTGACATTTACTGTTTACTTTGTTTACAAATAGTTCACTAAATGTTCTCAACTTTCTTTGAAATAGATATCACAGTTATAGCACAGATGAGAAAACTGAGGTAGAAAAATATTAATGAAATTACAACGATCACATAGCTAGTAAGAGGAAGAGGTGAGATTTGTACCTGGAAATGAGTGGCTGAAATCCATGTGCTAACCTTCTGCGCCATATACCTTTCCTGTGAAGTCCGAGGCCCGGCCCTGATGAAAATTGTAGTTCAGAAAAAGCGATAACCATGGATGAAGTCAACACACAGATAAACTCTGCATGACAGGTACAAGGAAAAACTTGAGGTCTCTTTACGGTACACCACAGGGTACTCACTGTACTTAGTCTTTGTAAAGGTCAGGAATTATTTTAAGCTGAGAGTACTTAAAATATAATACTTCGTATGGATGTCCGGAAATGACAAATAAAAATTGGATAGCAGATGCAGCTATAATACTTGAGAGTGAATACTTGAATTCAAATAACTAGAGAGCTGTGCATTAGGACTTGGGAAAACAATGACAGCATTCTGTAGGGGACTCATCATTGCTTCCTATTCTTTGCAAAATACGATGTTTGGGTCTATTAGGAGCAGATGACACTGAAATGAAATGTAAGTTTCTTCCATAGAACTTTATTCCTTGGGCTTAAACTTGCCTCTCTCTCCCCCACCCCCCACGCCCTCCCCCCTCCTCAGTTCTCTCTCTTTCTCTCCTCCCCGTACACCCCTCCCCCCAAATCCATGCATTTAATACTAAAATTATTGACTAAAGCCAAATTGAGGAAGATACTTGTCAAATTAGCAGCATACTTAAACATAAGAACGTGGTGCTTTCTCCCACTGCAAATTTAAAGTTGACTCCCTTAGATGTCTTTAAACTTGCTCCCAAATCTTAAACATTGTTTTGGCTAGAAATCCGTAAATGCTGCACTTCACGCCTTTCCTGGGTATAACTTCTTGATTATGTAAATCATTAGCGTACACTTGGCAGAGTGTGAACCTTGTAATAATCATGTTTTTCTTGTGAGTACAAAATGCTGCTGACCTTTTCCCATAGAAGCCCTGAGAATGACTGAGCCCAGGGGATTCTGACAGTGAAATAGAAGCAACCGGTGATGAAAAACGAGTTTTTAACTTCATCAGTTTAATCTGAGAACAATCCTAAGGAAGTAGATGTGGTATAAATGGAAGTATTATATTGACTAGATGTTTCCAGTCATTTGTTAAACATTGATTCTGTAGCTACTTTAATGACTGTTAGTCCAGTTAATATTTACAAGCTTGAAAAGGTGTACCATAATAAATACTCTCTGAATCAATAAAACTTGGAATCAGCTATATGTTTAAAAAAATTAGCTCTTTTTCTCTGGGACAGCTGGTGGCAGCCATGGTGACTGGTACTGTTGGTCCCCACACACACATCAGCCCCTCCAAATTTGCCTATCTTGGGGCCACAGCTCTCAGATTAACTTTGCAAAAGGAAAGCGATTTTGCAACAGTCCTCTCCACTAGATATGGCCAATGTGCTTTGTAACAGAGCCAGACTGATTTCCTGCCTCCACGATTTTGCTCTTTAGTTAACAGGATTGTCAGTCTCAGAGCACTTTCAACTGCAGGGTCATCGGGTTCTGATGAGTCTGAGGTGGCCACTGTATCTAGGGACAGTGAACAGTGCAGCCTGATGAAACAAACTATGGAACCATTAGGACCTCAAGATCAGAGATTCCAGTTTCCTGGGAACATAGGTTTTGATTTTCACCTTAGTGGAACAGCTTCACAGAAGAAAAGCCTGGTTCGTAAAACTGCCTGTTGTCTAGCAGAACTTTTATCAACCTAAAGACGTGATTTCTGATTGCACAATATGTAAATGAATTTCAGAGTAATGATGCACTGTTGAACAAGAAATTAACAGTGTAGAAACTTACCTTGTAAGTGCCAGAATAGAGGGTGCAATCCAAACGTGTCCAGGATTGCTGCAAAGAGATTTCAAATCACTATTTCCCAAAGTAGCAAATAACAAACTAATGATTCTGAATGTAGCATGGAAAACTAAGAATGACTGGAGTGAAGAGGTAGAAACTGAAAAAGAAATGCCCTTAGGGGGAATGGTGAGATCACACCTATGGTGCATAACGCCATGGTGCATGTCGGATCTATTAGTGTAGAGTATAAATGTCTTAACACAATAACTAAGTAAATGAGATGAGGTATATATTAACCAGTGTGATGTAAGCGTTCCTAATTCTATATGAAATCAGCACATTGTACCCCATAAATGCATTAATGTATACATGATCTATGTGTTTGATTTAATAAAAAATAAAAAAAAAGAAATGGTCATCAGTGGTGCTAAGGAAATTTGCTATGCTCTTTGAGCTGAAGGATATTGGGCTGACATTACTGATTCATCATCTGGGTTGGCATGTTTTTGGACTGTATACAAACAACACTCTTAGTGAAACAAGTGAGTGCTACCAACATATAGGATTCTCTATTGGTGAACTCAGATGCTGTAAAGTGATCCACCATAGTCTCTGGGCTGCCCATGAATTTGCGGAAAGTATCTGCACTAATGCAACGTCAGACAGTCATGTTATGAAGACATTAAGTGACAACTCCCAGTACTGTAAATGTATCTGCTGAGCTTGTCACATTTGGGTTGTTACATAAACACTCCCAAATATTTCAATTCTTTAAAAAATACTTATTTCTAACTATTTATTTCAACATTTATGAATTCACAACATTCTCATGTGATTTGTGATTTTAAATAGTAAATGCTTATTATTTGTAATGTCTTTGAACAGGTTGATCACATCCACATGGTATAGAATGTTATCGTTAGCATGTAACCCCTTTAATGGAAAATACCTTCAGTTTTAATTGTTTTTCTCTGAAATAAATCAGACATTTCTTTATGATTAAAAAATAGGTCATTTTCAAATTGATAAAATTAATTCTAATATCCTTGAAAAAGGCTACCCCTTCTCACATGTTATTCTTCTGGTAGTCAACTGGCAGCCTGTTTGTGTGTTTTCAATTTAATATATGTGAGGAATAAGAAGGTGGCTCAAGTTTGGGGAAATATGAACAACCAAAGAGATAGGCTCATTTTGTCTTTGATGGAAACAAAGGAATTAGGACAGATCTTTCCCTACAATATCAGTCCTTTCATCATCATATCATTTAGGGAGTTTGCCTTTAAAGGATCTTTGAAATCAGATTCTTCAAATAGCTTTCAGATATTTCTAGGAGGCATTTGTTTCATCCATGGACATATCAGCTATTAACTGTAACCTAATAGTTTTTCATGTTTCTCATCATACACTTGTGTGTTCATGGCATTAATTTGTACATTATTCTGCTTGCATATGGCTATTGTACCTACTCTTTTATTTTTGCAGTTTTTTTGGCTGGGGCCGGGCTTGAACCCGCCACCCTCAGTATAGGGGGCCAGTGCCCTAGTCCTTGGGCCACAGGTGCCGCCCTATTGTACATACTCTTACAGAGGACGACTCTGTGAATATTTGTTCTTTCTGTCATTTGTGTACATTCTAATTTGTAGATAGGTAAATTTATCATATGGATACTCTTATGATTTTATCTCTATGCATGCATGCATATGCCTTTATGCATGGTCATGGATATTAATTTATAAAAATACACATTCATTGGGTGACTATGATTGGAGGCCTTAATTCCATTTTATGTTTCATTCTATTATAACACAAAAATTGGATCACAGTAATTTACTGTGTAGGTATAGTCACGTGAAAGCCCATTGTAGTCACAATGACCACACTTTGCTCATTCAGGTTGTGCACATGGTGGTAACATATGAGCGTTCGAAATAATCAATTTGATACAGATGATCATCCCATTTCTCAAGTATCCAGGCTTGGCTCACATACCATTTTATGTTTGCGCATTCATCAACAGTTAAACCTAGACTAAGGTATTAACATTTATAGCTATTTTCTGAACACACGGAAGTGGGAGGTTCCTTTCAGCATGGTTCTATATGCCTGGGGCCACAAAGGGATTTCACAGATTACCCTGACCATAGTCAAAGCACATTTTATTTAGAGAAAACAAGGACAAGACAAGTAAAAATAATAGATGATATCCACTATAACCATTCTGAACAAAGGTACTCTGTTAATGGAATAAGAATAAATTCCAGGAAAGGAAATGTGTCATGCATCTTAAATGCTAAGAGGAGAACATTATACTCACGGAAATTTTCTATAACGTTTCTAGGCATGGATTACATTGAAGTCAGTATGTTTTGGCAAACCAGTATTTATGACTTGACCAAGAGTTTGTCTTTTGTTTTATTTTGTTTTTGCAAATAAAATGATACATTGTTACTTTGTTCTCTGGGTTTTATTGAAATTTAGGTTAATTACAATCAAAGGCACGTCTATAACTTTAAGAATAAAGTACTAATTATTCTATAGTGAAACATCCGAGATTAATTGGCTTTAATTTAAGATCTGATATTCTAGATAGAATTTTATTTTTCTTGAAGGAAAGCTATAGCTCTGTGATTGACTCATGCTGTCCGGTGTCTATGCTCTACAACCTCACCAGGTGACCTGATAGATAATTACTGTTCTTTAACACATTACAAAATTTCATATCTCCTACCATTCTCCCAAATATGAGAAGACAAGGAAGGTCACTGATTCTCTTCTCTAAAGGTTGACTCTTGTATTTTACTTGGGAAAGGGATAAGACAGGAGTTGTGAAGGTGGTGGTAGTATTTTTAAAGAAATAGAAGACTTCTTGAACTTGGAACCCAGTTTAGTATCTTGAAAAACACTGCTTCCAGGCAAGATTTTCCAAAAGTTACTTCAATAGATACATATACCCAAACTATTAGGAGGGTACACATAGAAGTATTAAAACATGCCTATAAACAAAGGCTTTAGAAGCAGACTTCTTGCCTTAAATTGTTTGATTAGCTTCTTATTAACTGTGTGACCTCAGACAATTAGCTAACTTGTGGGATCCAATGCTTTCCTCAGTACATTGAGAATCTAAGATAGCATATCCCAGGATAATAAAAGCTGTATCATTTAAATATTAAGTGAGATTGTAAAAAAATATATACAGTAGACATTTAATAGGTGCTAGTTGATTCTGTTTTAAATGTATGTGTGTGTATAGAAACATATTCACAAAGGCCTCATAAGAAATATATTACACCTGTGGAATTGGAAATATGTTCAATATCTCCCTTTCTCTCCATCTGTGTGTCTGGGGGTAGATATCTTTATGTAGTGAGCTTTGTCAGGAGACTATATTAATTTTTATTATTTAAAGAAAAAGCTCTGATGTTTTCTAGCTACTCCTATGTTGAACTCATATTTCTTAAGGTGGATGAGTTGATATGAATAGCGTCCTTCTAAAACCCCAGAATAATGTCACTCCTCCATTGGACCCTTCCATTTATTCACTCAATATTGTCACACAATTTTTCTCCTAAAACCATCTAATTTCTGATTCCTGTGTGAGTCATAAATGCTAATTATGACTGTGAGATTCTATGTGTTTTTTCTCAAGATTTTTAAAATAATGTAATTATGTTTTACTTTCTGATGTAATTTTTCAGATCTTTTTTCTTATTTAATCTTAAAAGGTAATAAATGACATCTGAGGGAAAATGAGAAATTGATTTGCCCTGATTGACAACCATAAAAATTTTAGCATGATATGTTATAAGCTATAATTGAAAGACCTTTGAAACAGTTCTTCCTGGAAATTGCGTAGACATAGGAATAAAAAAGTTGCATGCTCCAACGTATTTTGATAGAAAAAAAATAAAAATATACACATTCCAAATTGCTTTTTGCTTTCCAAGTTTTAATCTTGCATAGAGCCCATTATTAGTTTTGCAGGAATCTTTAAAACAGTAATAAAACTTTAATCAAAACCAAACCTCATCTTTGATTTTATGGTAGAAATGATTTGGCACACAGTCTTCACTTTCAGAAATTAGATTTTTATTCTCAGTTGGGAAATAGAAGCATCAACCTCCCTTTTCAATCTTTCTTCATCCCTACTTCAAAGCTTCAAAGCCTAGTAGACTTCTTTACACCTCCCTCTTTCCCATTCTCTGTTTTATTAAAGAAAAGTATGTGAACAGACTCCTTCCTGATGTGCCCTGAAATTTCTTTTGAGGAAGTAAATGAGATAAGGTCTCTGTGGAACTGAAAGTCCATTGAAAAGTTTGAAATTTATATAACCAGCATACTTTTTTAGAGACAAAGTTTCTATACTTTTCAGCTACTTTTAAAAGTCTTCTAAATTGTATTTCCACATCAGCATTGCCTCTTGCAGCCTATTCATCAAATAGTATCAAAGAGGCTATTAAAAAATAAAACAATAAAAATATAGCATCAGGACTGCCCACTCTTTAATGTGAAATGGTTTCCAGTGTCCCTGAGAATTGATACCAGAACTGGGATATAAATATGGAAGCCAGCGTTGCCTTCCTTGCTTAGTATTTAACGTGGGCGCTGCAGATTTTCTGTACTTGATTTGAAGAATCTGCTTTTTTATTTGCACTAAGATACACCTATGAAAATCAAAGTTAAACCAATGTAGTCTGTCGGACATACTGCCTATAAAATTACTATCAACATCCCATAGCTCTCCTATTTCCCTATACTATGAAATCTACCAAGGTAGGTAAACTTTCCCTATTTCAAGGTTTTTCCACATATTATAGAACATTTACAAGATTTTCATAACAACATATTTTCCACCACTGTCCAAACGCTGCAGCTTTTTAGCTACTAGGGAAGCAATGTTGTTTCTCTTGCCATTTCTGGTCTACTTCTTACATACCATTAAGCATGCCAGACTGTGCCATTGTTTGGAAAGATAATGGCTTTGTTTCTTCTTCCTCTTTGTATATATTAAAATATTTAACATGGTAATTGATGGCTGAAAATACTAATAATTATTCTAACAGGAATTACCTACGTACATGCAGATTGATGATAATGGGCAATCCATAGAAACAGCCCCTCTGGAAGCTACTGGTTTCTTTCTTTCTAGGCCTTATCAATTGTTCTAAACTGCAATTTTACATCCCTCTTCAAGATAAGGGGTTTGGGGGTTTGGTGATGGATTTCAGATATTGCTGGAACTGTAAAATTTCTTTTAGCAAAGGAAAACAACTGTAACCATGATCAAGAAAGGGGGATCAGAGAGAGAAACAACAGAAGCTAGAAATTCACCTCTGCCATCATCAGAGAAGAGATCGTAAAGTAATAAATTGGTTAGCATCCATGATCATGAAAGGGCTTGTAAAGTGACAATGTTTTAACAAATTTGCTTATGAATACGTCATTTAGGATCCTAAACTTGGACCATTTCTGAGATATGGTATATGTAGTGTTCGCTTTAGACCAGACCCTTCTGGGCTTTCAAAGAAGGTTAGAGTGTTAAGCTGGGCTTGGATTCAGTGAAGTCACTATTTTGCATTCCTCACTGAACAGCAAGGATTTTAAAATCTACTTTTATTTTTCTCAGAGCATCCTCTCAGTCAAGATACTAGCTTATATCTTTAAGAAAGAGATGGAACTAAGAAAATAAACTGCACATCAGGAGAGTTTATTTCTTCTTTCCAACTTTTCCACTACTTAAATTTCAATCTTTTCACCAAGTACCATATAAAGAACTAAGAGATCTGGCCTCTGGCTATGTTGGATCTGACCTCACTGTTTTGGTCACTGTTCTCACTTACCTACAGCAAAATGGCTGGCCACATTCCTTCTAAGTATCTATCTATCTATCTATCTATCTATCTATATATACTTTTATATATATATATTTTTTAATTTTTTAGAGACAGAGTCTCACTTTGTTGTTCTTGGTAGAGTTTCATGACATCAATGACATCATAGCTCACAGCACCCTCCAGTTCTTGGGCTTAGGTGATTCTCTTGCCTCAGTCTCCTGAGTAGCTGGGAGTACAGGTGCCCACCACAACACCCGGCTATTTTTTTTTTTGCAGTTTGGCCAGGACCGAGTTCGAATCTGCCATCCTCGGTGTATGGGGCCGGCGCCCTATCCACTGAGCCACAGGCGCTATCCACAACTATTAATATTTTAATAATACTATTAATCACGAGAGCAAATACTATACAACAGATGATATGCAATGGTTATAATGCTCATATAATTTTTCTAATCACATGATACGTTAGCCCAATCATTGAGATAAGTTGTGTCCATTTCTCATTTCATACCTGAAGACAGTGAAACACAGATTTTAAATAAGTTGTCTAAGATCCCACACTTCATATATAGCAGAGCTGAAATAGAACTCAGGCATTTCTAAACTTTCCTACGCACCAGATCACCTCTCTTGCTACTTAACACACACCAATGTGTGGATCTTACGGAGGCAGAGAGTCCTGTGGTTACCAGGACTGGGAAGGAAAGGAAGTTGGGGAATAAAGAGAAATTGGTTAAGGGGTACAAAAATACAATTAGGAGAAATAGATTTGAGGATTAAATATCATAACAAGGAAATTAAGTTAGCAATAATTTATTATATACTTCAAACTAGCTAAAGAGAAAAAATTAAAATGTACCCAACACAAAGAAAAGTGTTTGAGGTGAAAATATGCCACTTAATTACTCAGATATGATCATTAATCACAACTATCAAAATAACACATATTTCCCCCCAAATAAGTGCAATTATTATGAATCAATAGAAAAAAAGTATTTCAAAAAGAATTAATGCTTAGGGAATAATTTTGCATTGCAAGAAAAGACACAACATCATATATTATATGGGAAAAGGTTTAATTGAATTGCGATTTTAGTATGTGTTTGAGAGGATCTTTTCCTCTCTCTCTCTTTCTTTTTTTTTTTCATTTCTTCATTAAGGTTGAAGTTTATCAGCTCTGGGAATTTTATTTATTACACAAAGGTTAATTGAATGAAACAAAGGAGTACATATTTTGTACATGGGAATACTACATTTAACAAATTTCTATTTGTCCACCTCCTAACACATTAAAAACAAAGTCTAGGGCGGCACCTGTGGCTCAGTGAGTAGAACACAGGCCCATATACCGAGGGTGGTGGGTTTGAACCTGGCCCCAGCCAAACTGCAACAAAAAAATAGCCGGGCATGTGGCAGGCACCAGTAGTCCCAGCTACTCAGGAGGCTGAGGCAAGAGAATCACCTAAGCCAAGTGCTGGAGGTTGCTGTGAGCTGTGACACCACAGCACTCTACCAAGGGCCACAAACTGAGACTCTGTCTGTTGTAAACATGTGCCACACATGTGCCACCTGGGAGAAAAACTCAGACCCCACTTCAGGTATAAATCAGATGGTGATTTATTACACCTGTGCAGGTGGGTCGCTGCCCAAAGGGCCAACAGCTCAAAGAGAAAAGCAGGTTGCTTTTTACACCTTTTTTTTGTGCTACATGGCAAGCCAAGCAAAAACAGAAGCAGGACGTGGCTGGTTAGCTCAGGGGTGGGGTTACAGTGAATCAGGGGCTACAGTGAGTCAGGGGGTTACATCGTGGCAGCTGGCACAGGGACAAAACTTGGCTTGGGAAATTAAGTTCGAATAAGCTTTTTACCATTGTTTAGTTATTGCTAGGGGTTTGGGGTGAGTTAGGGGGATTACAGAATCTGGGAAATTCTGCTTGAGTGAGTTTTCACTATTGTTTGGCAAGGGAGCCAGGGAACTCAGAGAGAACTTCCTTGTAACCTGTTCTCAGAACTAAACTAATAAGGGGGATTTGAGACAGATGGGGACTCAGGCTGAAACAGTTAGGGGCCTTTAGGGGTCTTGTTGCCGGGTCGGTTACTACATGTCCCTAACGACAACGACAAAAAAAGTCTATATCCAATGTCTTTTGAACAATGTATGTGGCCTGTTCCCCCTCCAGGACAGCTATGCCTAAGTGAGTAAGACAGACCTCTAGGGCCCCAGCTTCCCTCTTTTCACCTCCAAGTGGGAGATGTGCTTCCTCGGCTCCCAGCTTCTCTCCCTGGCAGGTAGGGAAAGAGTGGCTGAGTTCCCAGACTGACAGAAAGTAAGACTAAGAGGTAGAACCAGTGGGTGGAGAACAGGAAACAAGTTACTGGCTGGGGACTGTTCCCCAGTCAGAACAGATAGTGAAGAGGCCCTAGTGACCTTACACTGACCTGGGCCCCTTGAGTCCATTATCAGATAATTAAACTTGAAAATTTCTAACCCCACAGATTCTGTGGGAAGGTTAGTGCCCACGATGGAAGAATGTTAAGAATTTTTCTTATATAACCCCAACCTGCCTGTCACTCCAAAGGCGGGAATCAATAGCCAATCCTGCTAGGGAAAGGCGGGACAAACCAGGTGGCTTAGTCTATAAAAGATGGTGTGTTTGGCCTTCGAGGTCTCATCTCCGCTCAAGTAGAAAGGCCTCACTTGCTCTTGAGGTGTATTTTCCTGTGCCTTGTGTGTTTTGCTCTGCACTAACTATATGTTGATGGTAATCACTTAGTGTTTGTGATCACTCCATCTTTGACTAGGCACCAGTGCGCATTCTTGACACTGGGAGCCCAGAGCCAGGGAAAATCCTCTTCCAGAGGAACCCAATGGAAGAGGAGAAAAGGACCCAAAACCAACCCAATGGTATTAGGACCAATATTTGGGTGATGGGCACATTTACAGCCCTGATTCAAGTCATGTACCAAAAACATTTGCACTGCCTTAAAATTTGGTAATAAATATTAATTATTTTTTTATTTTTATTTTATTTTTTTTTTTTGTAGAGACAGAGTCTCACTTTATGGCCCTTGGTAGAGTGCCGTGGCCTCACACAGCTCACAGCAACCTCCAACTCCTGGGCTTAAGCGATTCTCTTGCCTCAGCCTCCCGAGTAGCTGGGAATATTAATTAATTTTTAAAATAACACCACTTTTCCACACGTTTTCTCCAGAAAATAGAAGATGAGGAAACAATTTACAAGTGATTATATGAGGCCAGTAGAGCATTAGTTCTAAAACTAAACAAAGACAGTACAAAAATAAATTTCATATTTACATATGTGTTAATAAATTTAATCTGACTGCATAGCACATTCATCACAGACTGCCTCAGTGCTTATAAAAACACTGTGAGCTGATAAAATGAGCTCTCTCTTAGACAAATTTCAATTTATACCCCCTAACAGTCTGCTATTCAATTTAAAGTTTCTTTGAATTCAAGGAAAATATCTTTGTTTCAATTTTATTTCCGCTCTCTATGCATTTAATTGAAAATGTCTACTTTATCTTCTGCATTATCTTTATAATACAAAATTTCAATTCTTATTTTTATTACCAAGAGTAACCCCAGTATCTAAGAATTTTAAGAGTATATATGAATATGAAGCATTTATTAATAGCCAATGATTAATTTATTAAGCCTATTTTTACAACTTTACAATAAATATAATTTATTGTATTTTTACAATAAATATAATTTATTAAGCCTATTTTTACAATTTTACCCAGTGAACACACAGGATCAAAACAGGCATTTATGAAGTCCCATATACCACGGCCCGTGTTTGAACCGGGCCCCTGCCAAACTGCAACTAAAAAATAGCCAGGCATTGTGGTGGGCGCATGTAGTCCCAGCTACTTGGGAGGCTGAGGCAAGAGGATTGCCTAAGCCCAAGAGCTGGAGGTTGCTGTGAGCTGTGACACCATAGTACTGTACAGAGGGCAACAAAGTGCGAATCTGTCTCTAAAAAAAAAAAAAAAAATTAATGTCACTAATCATCAGGGAAGTACAAATCGAAAGCACGATGAGATGTCACATTACCCCAGGTAAAATAACATTTATTAAAAAGTTCAGAAACAATAGCCGGGCGCTGTGGCGGGCGCCTGTAGTCCCGCTGCTCGGGAGGCTGAGGCAAGAGAATCGCGTAAGCCCAAGAGTTAGAGGGTGCTGTGAGCCGTGTGACGCCACGGCACTCTACCGAGGGTGGTACAGTGAGACTCTGTCTCTACAAAAAAAAAAAAAAAAAGTTCAGAAACAGTAGGTGCTGGCATGAATGCAGAGAAAAGGAACGCTCATGTGCTGTTGGCGGGACTGCAAATTACACCAATTCCTGTGGCAAACAGTATGGAGCTTCTTAAAAGAACTACAAGTGGAGCTACCATTAAATTTAGAAATCTCAAATGGAGTCTCTACTCAGAAGGAGACTTTGATCACAGAGTTTTTTCATTACACTAATGTTTATTATGGCAAAATTCACAATTGAAAATATGTGGAATCAATCTAGGTGTCCATCAATTCACGAGTATATTAATAAAATGTGGTATTTTTATACCATGAAGAACTACCCAGATATAAAAACCATAAATTAAGCCTTCTGTCATGTTTGTATCATGCAAATATCTTCTCCCATTCTGGAGATTGTCTCTTTGCTTTGTTGATTTTGCCCTTAGCTGTGCAGAAAATGTTTGACTTGATCAGGTCCTATTTATTTATTTTTTGTTGTTGCTACAGTTTCCAATGGTGTTCTTCCTCATAAGTTCTTTTCATAGACCAATAAGATTCAGAATTTTCCCACACTTTCTTCTAGGGATTTTATAGTTTCATGCTTAGATTGAAATCTTTTATACATCATAAGTTAATTTTTGTAAGTGGTGAAAGGTGTGGGCATACAGATCTGGCAACCGGTTGGTAACCAGAATCTACAAAGAACTCAAGCAAATCAACAAGAAAAGTGCAAATAACCCCATAAAAAACTGAGCAAAGATATAAACAAAATCTTTTCTGATAATGACAGAAGCATGGTCGACAATTGTCAGAGAAATGCAAATTAAAATCACTTTGAGATATCACCTATCCTCAGTGAGAATTGCACACATGCTAGGGTCCCGAAGCAACAGATGCTGGTGCAGGTGCAGAGAAAAGGGAATACTCAGGTACTGTTAGTGGGACTGTAAACTTGTATAGCCTTTATTTAAAGAAATATGAAGATTCCTCAAGAACTGAAAGTAGACCTTCCATTTGATCCTGAAAATCCATTACTAGGTATTTAACCACACACCCCCCAATAAGTTATTTTACCATAAGGATATTTTCACTTGAAAGTTTACAGCAGCTCAATTTATAATCTTAAAGATATGGAAACAACCCAAGTGACCTTGAATCCATGAATGAATGAATAAACTGAGGTATATGTATTCTGTGGAGTACTACTCAGCCATAAAATATCGTGATTTTCTATGTTTTGTAAAAATTTGGATGGATCTGAAGAACATTCTCCTAAGCAAAGTATCACTAGAATGAAAAAACAAACAAACAGAAAAAAAAAAAAAAAGTAGTACATGTACTCAACACTAAACCGAAAGGTGTAGATTAACAAGCACAGGCCCACATGAGAGAAAAACTCAATTAAATTCAAGTAGGAAGGAGGGAAAGGGTTTGGTGTAACACACTAAGGGTACAATGCACAGGTATATAGCACACTTCCTTGGTAAAGGTCACAGCTACAACTAAGACTTGACCTTACAAATACAAATATTGTAACCTAATTGTAACCTCATATTAATCTGATTTTTTCAGATGAATTAATAAATTTTGCAATAATGAGGATAGAACTAGAAAACGTTCTCCTAAGTGAAGTATCTCAAGAATAGAAAAAAACACCTCACATGTACTCATAATTAAATTGGAACTAAGTGACGAGCACACACGTGCACAGAGAGAAATAAAATTCAGTGGAGATCAACCAGGGAGAGAGGGGAGACATGGAGGGGGGGAAAACCTACCTAGTGAGTACAGTGAACATTATTTTGGTGAAGGGCACACCTATAGCCAGGACCCAAGAATTACAACAGTGATCCATATAACTTAAAATCTTGTATCTCTTATTATCTTGAACTTCAAAAAGAAATCAACTTTGAATGGCAATAAAAGTACGAGCTCATATTGAGGCTCTTATTAGATGTTTTATATAATTATTGTAATTAATCTATTCTTGCAAAATAAAAAAGGAATTACAATGTATTGAAATAATTAAGTTTATCAGATATTTTTGTCTGTATTGTGATTAAGCTAAGTAGGTGATTTTGTTCTCACCATGTAAGTGAGAAAAACGATTTTCAAGAGTTGTTAGGCTAACATCCTGTGTATTGTACAACAATAAAATAATGACAAATAAAGAATTGTTAGTTATCTCAGGTATCAGAGTATTGGAAGATATATATGACTTCAACCCATATCTGTATAGAGGTCAACTCTATTCTTAGGAAACATGGTCAATCATATTTTAGTAAACATAACTGTGTCAGATAGTTTGATTTTTAGGAGCGGTCCCATCCTATCAGTCTCCCTCCTTTGCCCCCAATTCTCTATTTTCTATAATTTATTACTCTTTTCACTTGCTAGGAACCTTACATCAGATATGTAATGTCTAATAGTAAGGAAAACTGTTACTGGACTTATGACATTTAAAGTGTAGCAGGACGTGAAAAAGCAGAATAGTTAAGTACATGCCCCATGGAGCTGGGATTATTGAGTTTTAATCTCTGCTCCAAGGCTTATTAGGCTCATGATCTGTTAAACAGACTCTCTGCGCCTTAATATCCATGCTTTATATAGTAAGGATAACAATAACAATATCTCACTTGAAACTTTGATAGATGAATGAAATGAGTTACTTTTATATATTTTTATATGGAGAAAACATTAAATACAGAAAATGAGGTAAAAGCAGATTTTTTTTTTTTTTTTTTGCAGTTTTTGGCTGGGGCTGGGTTTGAACCCACCACCTCTGGCATATGGGGCCGGCACCCTACTCTGTTGAGCCACAGGCACTGTCCAAAGCCAGATATTTTTATACCACTGGAAAACTGTACTGTTGGTGTCTTGTAGCTGTTCCATATAATTTGTGTTTTCTGTACTTGTCTTAAGAAACACTTATGCATTTTGGGGTTTATTTGATTTATAAAATATTCACCACCACCACTCACCTGTTTTCCTGACCTCTCCTTCTCTGCTATGATAGTCAAACTTTTCACGTTGATCTTGGAATCTCTGATCCTATATTTTAATTAGAACCTTACTTTTATTGCTTCACTTTATAGCATGGCTTTGGAGTTTCTTAACATCTGTACTACATCCAATATATAGATATAATTGGTCTGAAGAAACTGCTCGAGTTATTTCTTTTGTCCCAGACAGTTCTATCATACTGACTCCATCTATAATAAGAGAGGAGGTCTCTGGAAAAATGAGACCTATAAGCTCCCATTCTGGTGAGAGATAGAGAGAGATCAGAAGCAAAGTCTAGGACAAAGATTAATTTTCAGTAGAGATACTATGACCCTCGGTTCAGAATGTTGGGGACAAAAGTACAATCTGCTGAGATAGAGGGCATTTCATCTACAATAAGGTTTACACTGCTTATCTTTGTTTGTAGGCTCTCCATCTTGAACAAGAGTGATCGATGTTATATTTTCACCCAGTGGACAGAATAATAGCTTTCTTTGATGGATAGATTTAATGTTGTGTGTTATAATCTGTCATATTTTGTATTTCAAACTCTAGTAAGTTTTGAACATTTACTTGTGTGTGTATGTGTGTGTATTCAGTTCTGTGCTAGAAAGAGTCGAACAATATTATGCCAGAAAGTATAGAACTGAAAAATTGGGAGGAAAAATGAGTGACATGTACACTCAAGACAGGAGTACTACTGTTATTTCATGAGTGTGGAATCAATGGAAAAGTAAGGGTACTTTTTGAAATGCCTGTTCTGTGTAAAAGGCTGTGGCAACATTTGTATATTCTCCCTGTACTTGTTACAATTCTTTGCAGACAGAAGTGCCCCACACTTCCTTTGTCATTCTCTGACAGTCTTTGTGTAAGTGTTCTTCACAGCTATCAGTCACATATGATTGACAACTTAGGTTAGCCTAGCAGTAGGTACTGATGAAATCGGGGTAAAGACATAGGTATGGTAAACACCAATTATAAAAGAAAGATATATCAGCAACAGCAGGGAGTTGCTAATGTGTGCTGGACCTGTTCAAGCCTGGTCTTGTGTATACCACTTCATTGAGATAGAGCATTGTTAGGCATTCCCAACATAACATATTTATAGACAAGAAGATGTCACCAGGTTAGACAGCTCAGGTCACTTAATAATTTTATGGATTAAGAAAAGCTTCCCATCTTTTTCTAAGATGAAGTAATCCAGATACTGCTTCTTCATAGCACAGTTATAGATAAAGAATGACATAGCACGTACCCTACGGCCACGTATGAGGATTATACCACTGGGGCCCTTCAAAGGCTCCAAAAAGTAGCCTTATTCATCACAGACACATCAAAAATCATAGCTATCTCCTAGATTCAAATGACTCACACTACAGAATAGCTTGCCTAGAACCCAGTATTCATTACTGAGACTTCTTGCTTTGAGACAATCTTTGTGTTACCCAGTAAATGGGTTTGAATAGCATCTCCATCAAGAATACATAGTTCTTTAAAATTTAAAAAGGTTTACTAAATGTTGTATAATCTTTCATTTCAGAAGAGATGCATCTATAATCTATAAGACATGGGTAAAATTTATGTATTATACATATTTATTTAGAAATTTTTATTAATATGGAAGGCCATTAAATTTCTATTTATTTCCTACTTCAGTACACTTAAGTCTTATCAAGGTATCTAGGTTAATTATTACTTATGTCTTATCAGCTTCAATCTGTGGGATATAATGAATTTAATGGACACATACAAAATAAGGAATAAAGAAAATATCAATGTCTCTGTGGGCTGGATGATGACATAGTCAATACATGTCTGGGATAAGACAGCAAAGCTATATTATTGCATCTTCCAGCTGTATTCAAACTGGTTCTGGTGTCCCTACTAAGAGAAAATACTTTACCAGATACATACTTTCCCAGAGAGGTTTGCTCATTCGTGCCAGAAAAGGTATCACCCCTGCAGCAACAGTTTGAATTGAAGTCTCTACTGAATTAAGTTTACAGTAAACCACTGTCTTTCTCCAAAGTCCATTTATCTTTGACACGAAAAATTAAGCAACCAGAATTTGGATGTGATTGCATAATTCAAATCTGATGGCTGAACTCATCTCGCACTCTTCCTAGGAAAGGCTTTTGCTTTGGGGTTAGTAATTCTGTTGTTAGAAAAAGCTCTAGGTGTTTCCACATGTCCTTTTCTACCATGATAGTTCTTATTTTGCTATCAGGTAACCAAGGTAGGGTTTTTGCTAATCGCTATGATTCTCTGTTTCGTCTATGCCTACAGTAATTGAGCAGATAACTGTAGCATGGGTTTGGACTCCTCTTGCTCCCAGTGTACTGTGGGCCTGAGGCATTGCCATTAATCTAGCGACTGCCACAAGTCTCCACACTGACGACTGGACCACCATGGCACTTTTTACTTTTAGGATTAGTCTTATTTCAAGTCAATGTTCAAGTATCTCTGAAAATTCTAATTATTTGCCCCTTATCGATTCACAGTCACTCTTATAGATGATTAAATTGAACTAGGCATAGACTGTAAAGAAGATTTATAGAATACATTTTTGGCAGGGCTGCCCTACTTCCTCCCATCCTCTCTTTCATGCCAAGGGTTATGACTGTGTAAACTGGTTCAAGCCCAGAACATGGTAGAGGGGACAGAAATCTCTACTATGGCTATTGAAATCAAATATGTGTTCACCAGACCTTGAACTCTCAAGTAACAAAATTAATAGATTCAATTATCTATTTTAGTACCAAGAAACTATAATAAATTAGGCAAAATCAAAGATCTTCCTAGGTCTTTACTGCCAATGGCAATAAGGATTATCAACCTTTTGACAATTATGTGCAAGCCACTTTTCCCCTTCACCTTCAGTATCTATCCCCTCCACTCAATTTCAATAATTAATCTGATGACATCAGTCCTCACTGTCACTCCAGGCCTATAGAGCGTAGATTGCCATTCAGAGCTCTTCAAGGTTGCTAGTATTCCACTTGCAATGCATTAATGTTCAGTGAAGGCATTTTTCCTCACTGAGAGACAAAGTTAGGGGTTGAGCAAGCAGATGTTAAGTCTACCCCAAGATTTTAATTTCAATATGCCTGTGGATACCTCTTCCTGCAGCAGGCTGTCCAGTAGCACTTTCTGGGATGATGGGGTCATCTTAGATCAGTGTTATCTGGTAGGGTAGCCACTAGCTACATCTGACATTTGAATACTCATAATACACCTAGTACGAACACAAATGAATTTCATTTTAATCAATTATAACTGATTTTAATTAAAATAAGCACATGTATCTAGTACTGTCACATTGAAAAGCATAGGTATGTGCTACAAAAGGAAACCTCCAGCATCACTATTTCACTTGGAATAAATTAAAGTTGGTTCTATGTTTTAGGCAGTCAACCAAACAAACAATTATAAGATCTCCCAGCTACCTGACCAAACAGATAGAAGTCAGATACTGATTACTGCAGTTGTATCAATAATAATAGACTGGCCGCTTCATAGAAGGTGTTGGGTAGTCTTCCTTCTTTTTCTACCTTTTGGAACAGGTTGAGTAATATAGGTACTAATTCCTCTTTAAAGGTTTGGTAGAATTCTGACGTGAAGCCATCTCGTCCCAGGCTTTTCTTTTTAGGGAGGTTTTGTATGGTTGATGCTATTTCCGAACTTGATATGGGCCTGTTCAACATTTCCACTTGATTCTGGCTAAGTCTTGGAAGGTGACGTGCTTCCAAGTATTGGTCAATTTCCTTCAGATTTTCATATTTCTGATAAAGTTTCTTGTAATATTCATTAAGGATTTTTTGGATTTCTGTGATGTCTGTTGTTATTTCATCTTTGTTGTTTCTGATTGATGAGATTAGAGATTTTACTCTTTCGTTCCTGATTAGGTTGGCCGAAGGTTTATCTATTTTATTGACCTTTTCGAAAAACCAGCTTTTTGATTTATTGATCTGTTGTATTATTCTTTTGTTTTCAATTTCATTTAATTCTGCTCTAATTTTGGTTATTTCTTTTCTTCTACTGGGTTTGGGTTTGGAATGTTCTTCCTTTTCCAGTTGCTTGAGATGTCCCATTAAGTTGTTAACTTCCTCTCTTTCCGTTCTCTTGAGGAAGGCTTGCAGTGCTATAAATTTCCCTTTTAGAACTGCCTTTGCGGTGTCCCAGAGGTTCTGATAGTTCGTGTCTTCATTGTTGTTTTGTTCCAAAAAGTTGGCGATTTCTTTCTTGATCTCATCTCTGACCCAGCTATCATTCAGCATAAGGTTATTTAACTTCCATGTTTTTGTATGAGTATGCAGATTCCTGTTGTTACTCAGCTCAAGTTTTATTCCATGGTGGTCTGAGAAGATGCATGGAATAATTTCTATTCCTTTAAATTTACTGAGGTTAGACTTGTGACCTAAGATGTGATAGATTTTGGAGTAGTAGATATTCCAGCACTGGAAATTTTTTTTTGGATTTCTGCCAGATTGGGGAGCATTTTGTGCTTTTGGTTATATAAGCACCAGTCTCAGGAACCTTCTATAGCCAAGACTTTACTTTCCAATTGTGATCTGAATCTAAACTGGCAAAGAACTTTCTGTGTTGAAGCTGTTTCCTCTGTAAGATTATGCCCCTACTATACCACTCCTCTCTTAACAGAACTTATTTTTTACTTCTCAGATGAAAAGTTAGTTCTTAGATGAAGTGAAACTTGAGTTCTATATACTCATTTTCCCCTGTTTTATTCTGATTTATAAGTATGATCTTTACATATCTATTCCTCTCCTGAGATATTGATGACAAAGACTAACTTATTCAATAAACATTAATAACTATGATGGTAAAAAAAATAATAATAGACTGGCTGAGCATGGTGGCTCATGACTTTGACTCTAGCACTCTGGGAGGCTGAGGCAGGAGGATCCCTTGAGCTCAAGAGTTTGAAACCAGCCTGAGTGTGAGTGAGACCTCATCTCTACTAAAAATAGAAAAAAATAGCCAGGCATGGTCATGGCCCCCTATAATCCCAGCTACTCAACATGCTGAGGCTGGAGGATTATTTGAACCCAGGAGTTTGAGATTGTTGTGAGTTTGGCTGATGCTCCGACATTCTAGCCTGTGCAACAGAGTGAAACGCTGTCTCAAAAAAAAAAAGTACTAATAATGCTATTAGCTTGATCCAATATGATAATCATCCTCATCCATCATCCTTAGAATCCATTATTACTTAGCAAAAAGCCAATTCCAGATTCCTAATATTCCGGTTCTCTTGCCTGCAAAACCAAATTTGTTGCTAACAGCTATTTTAGTCAAACTCCTTTCAGAGAGACAGAGTGACTATGATTTCTACGTAATAATGAATTTATTTATAGGAATTAATCCTTACAGAATTATTAAGAGAGCTCCAGAAGGAGAATTGGAGCTTCAGATAAAGAGTAACTAACCTGACTTCTTTAAGCATAAGTTTGGATTGACAAACTGGAGTTTCCCAGGAAATCCGAAGCACTATGCATATTCAACCATGGACATAGGATTGTGAATGGGATGCTTTTTGATAGCTTTATCAGAAGTTGTTGACTCTAGTTAACTACTCTGGAGCTTTAGCCAAATTTGGTGGTGGATTTGGGGCCACTATTGTCAGCATTGCCAACAATTAGGGAGATACAGTGAACGTGAACAGAGAACATGAAAGATAGGCTAGGACCTGGTGAGCCCTCTGCATTTGCCTATTACCACATTTGATGATGAAAACCTAAGATTAGTGACCACTGCTTCATTTGTCTTCCACCTCTCGTGAAAGCTTCTGTTTAGGCCAACTCCAGTCTGAGAACATATAGGAAGTTGTTCTGGGAAATGCAATTCCTGGATTCACCAAGTTAACATGAGTGAAATATAGCATACTTATTTCTCAATTTCATGGTATATCTCTTGCATTAGCAATGATGTTTCAGAAACAATACCTGTCTCATATTTTTGATAAGTAACTGATGTTAGCTGATGAGATATGAGGAAGGAAATTTAGTGCATAGTATGAAAAACTCCTAACTAGATTTTCCTCTGGTATCTGATACAGCACAGTTCCCTGCTATGAAATAGTGTTTACTGAAGAAAGACCCTGCTATAATGGTGCCTGCAAATCCAACAGTACCCACTAGGGTGAAAATGTTTTCTAAACTTCTGATTTATAGAAGTCACCTCCTAGAGCCGTGTTTATGACTAATAAGCTCCTTTATGATTATAGCTGATTAGACCAGGTAGATGTGCTTAGTCAAGCTGTGCCAGGTACGTTTTATCATTTGGGTAACTGGAATTAAGGCAAAGAGAAAGGTCTGCCATTCACACTGTGAATTGTAAACTCAATTTAAACTCAATTGTAAACTCAGAAGCTCTCAGACATTGTGATCTGTCATATAGATCAAATAAGGAAAGTGAATCAATATTACCTGGGAATGGAAAAAAAAAAGTTGAAAACATTATTTCTATGAGATGTGATGTCCAGAGAAGAATATGCCTCATCACTTAGTCTCTAATTTTTTTCCTGAAGTTCAATTCCACCTTGACATCCATGAAAATTCTTTTTGTTTGTTTGTGTTTTATATTTTTCAGAAGACTTCCTTGCTATGACTAAGTGAGTTTGGACTTTTTCTTATTAAAATGTCCTAACTACTATGATGTCTTATTTGAATTGTTCCAGATAGTAATATATATAACATAGGCAGCAACAAGAAAATAATTTATCAACTTATTTCCATTCTGATAGTAGAACAAAAATGCCTATTTCTCAAGTGTTGCTGTGTATCACAGCTTTAGGAAGATGAATCAGAATGATATCATATGTACAAAAGAAAAAACATGTTGGGGAGTCAGAGTAAATATAGGGTTTTAAAGAGCCAATTCTAGAGCCATATGGCTTTGGTCCAACTCGTAGTTCCTCCTATTATGAGTTATGAATCCTTGGATAACAAATATGGGACCCTCATTTCAATTATATGTAAAATGGACATGATAATAGTACCTACATGATAAAGTTGTTTCCATAATTGCTTGTATTAATAATACACATAGCACCAAAGTATATACTTGTATACTATTAAACATTTAATATGTGTTAATGTTATTAACGTCCATCACAGAAGCCCTTTTCCTCAATATGAGAATATTTGCCATATTGAGTAGAAGAATTTTCCTAATTTTGATATAGTATTACTCAAAGAAGACTGTGTATTTACATGCTATTTCAAGTTCATTATTATCCAGAGAGACAATGGAGTTTCTCAAGTCGGACAAAAAATACTATTTTATATTTCATGTGTTGGTTGACAGTAATTTTACAGCAAAGATAAAATCATAAATTCCTTCCTGGATCATGAGCACAAATTATGCTGACACAAATGTCTTCAGATATGGGAGAACGAAAATAGTAATTTCTAATTTGTGACTGGGACCACCATGCTCCTTGATTTATTTATCACATATTAATATAATGCAGGTATCTTTTGAATTGACTACATAAATTGCAGTGAATGGAAATACAGAAGGATAAGTGGCAACCCAAAAAGGGAAGATAGACAGAGATCATTTCGTTTCAAAGATGTTTCATAGTCAGTATCAATATAAATGTCTTAACACAATAACTAAGAAAATGTGGTGAAGTCTATGTTAAACAGTTTGATGAAAATTTCAAAATGTATATAAAACCAGCACATTGAACCCCATAATTGCATTAATGTACACAGCTATGATTTAATAAAAAAAAAAAAGAACTACCTAGACAAACAGGGCATGATACTTGGATAGGTACATGTAAAACACATGCGGGCAGGGCAGACAGAAGTAATATTCACCCGTGACAATAAATAAGATATTTATCATGCTTGAAAAATAAAACCTATATTACATCTCAAGCAATTTGATAATTTATTGTTTTCAATTTTCCCTAGTCTACAAATCCGTGATGCTTCTGATGTGCAATGATTTTCATAACTCTCGCACAGTTTTTCTATAAACTAGTTTGTCTATTGAATTGCTCAACAAAAGGCTTCTTGTTGTCATTTGTGGTATTTCTACATTTATGGTATTTTATGTATTTCTAAAAACGAATTTTTTATTATGGCTTTACTGCTGCTTCTAAGTACTTAACCCTCTTCTCTCCAGATATGGTAGTCTGTAGGATGTTACAAACCAAGAGGATAAGTCAGCTCGAACCTACATATTTCTGTGAGCAATGCTGTGATTTTCATCCCCTTTATATTGTTTTTAGGTTTTCCTCTCTTGTATGGTCCTAGAGTCAGTGTCCAGAATAAAAGAAGCTTTTGAGATTTCCTTAGAGTTAAGAGCCTGGCGTGTGTTCCTAACTTGACCCAAGTCAGAGATCTAGGACCCTCCCCCGGCTCCCAGATCCCATTCTGCGCCCTGCTGTGACTGCCTCTCATTTACTGCCTTCTTAATAACTAATCAGATTTGTTCCCTGAACAAATGAAGGATAAAATGAAGAAAAATAGTTGAATTTACGCCACGGCTAAATCTTTGTTTAAACTGATGTGCTCAGGAATGCTTAATGCTGATATATAAATTTTAGGAAATAAATGTCCCTTTCTCACAATGTGGATTGTTCATTTTAGCATCTGGTTGGGTTGAAGAATACACAAGGTTCTGTGGTTTGATGTCCATTTGCTTTCCATTAGTCATGCTTTAAGGAGGGTGAGGATGATGGCATATATCACACTATCCACAGATCATCACAATTGTGCTAAGGAAAATGCTTTCTCAGATCAGTACTTGGGACCTCACATTCTTATCATAAATTAGTCATGTGATGGACTATTAATAATTACTTTACTTGTGATTGCCCTAATTCAATCCTCTTTCCTACTGTCATTATGACTGTAACTTCCCAGGGTTCCCTGAAAACAACGATGAATCATGGAAACATTTCAGAGGATAAAAGCCAAGTGAAGTATTATAGTGCTTAATCTGGGAGAATTAAAATGCTTGGATTTGTTAATTCACTAATAATGAATGATGTTCATAGCACTATTCTTGGAAAGACATAGAGAAAAGTTATAATTTTTTTGGTCAACATTGATGTTATTTCCCTATTAGAAATTTAGTAATATATATTAATACATTAATTTACATTACATTCAATTTAATAGTAGGCTAAGCAATCACAAGTAGTGGATAGAAATATGAAATAACTACCCCCAGCAATCTATAATTTTATTTTAGTTTACTGTAAAGAAAAATATTACAAATAAGTATCAATCTGTGAGAGGTATGTTTGCCTTCACTCTTCTAAGTTGATCCTACATATTCAGCCACCATCTTTTGGTTCAAGTTCTAGTCTCACATTACAGCAAATAAAAAACAGAAAGTCACACAAATGAGAACACCCCTTCTGTATTAGTTTTCTGAGGTTGTTATAAAGGGACCAGAGACTGGGCAGCTTAGATATCAAAAAAATATTTTCTCACAGTTGTGGGGGCTAGAAGTCTAAGAGCCAGAGAGTAGCAAGATTGATTTTTTTCTGAGACCTCTCTTCTTGGCTTATCAGTGGTGGCCTTTTCCTTGGGTCATGGGGTGCTCTTCCCTCCCTGCTTATCTCTGTTCTCATCTTTCTTACAAGGACACGAGTCGTATTGAATTAGGACCCCCCCACACAAAACCTCATTTAAAATTAGTTATCTTTTTAAAGGATGTATGTCCAAATATGGTTACATTCTGAGGTACTAGGGCTTAAAATAAAGATGCTTTCTTGTATAAATATAAATTCAAGCCAAACATCAGCAGAAAAACTGAGCATTTTGGCCTGAGAGAGACATGATATCTGAACAAGTGCAGAGTGTACAGAGACATGACTAATGAGAACATCTTCAACATGCCACACGGGGGTTGGATCTGATGCCATGGTTTTCAATCTTACATGAACCTTTGAAAATTCATATTTCTAAGGTAGAGTTTCTGATAGCATAAAACATGACAAACTCCCATTTCCAAGTGAAAGGATGACTGGAGATATTTAAAGATGCAACGCAAATAATTGCAATAGTTAAGTTACAGAGGGGGAAGTGGGTGCTCGATAGAGAATATGACAAAGATGCTGTTGCCAGAGGTGGAGAAAATGGATGCAGGATGGAAACAAGCAAACTGACAAAAGTTCTACCCAAATTTGAAGATTCTAAAGTATGCATGTCTACAAACATGGAGATAAATAAATACTAAGTCCAAATGTAAAAGATCATGAGAGTTAAAAAATGGAAGGTTATTTTTTGAGAGGGTGTGCTTTAATTTTTACAAATGAGTGTAATTTCAAGTTTTACTTCTGCTGATTTCTGACTTCATCCCACTGTGTTTGAAGAAAATACTTTTTATAATATCTGTCTTCTTACACCTATTGAGACTTAATTTGTAGCCTAGTATGTGGTCAATCCTGAAAAATGTTCCAAGTGACCTGGAAAGAATGTGCATGCTGTTGTCATGGGCCATATGCAATTTTCTGTATGTGTATTCTAGGTCTAGTTGGTCTGTTGTATTAATCTCTATTTCCTATTCGTCTTCTTTCTATTTGCCCTATCTATTATTTAAAGTTAAGTATTTTCATGTCCAATTATTTTTGTGCCACTATTTTTCTCTTCAATTTAGTCTGATTTTTTCATCAAATATTTTGATGGTATGTCATTAGGTGCATATACATTTACTATCATTGCATTTTATGGCTGTATTGAACTTTCTTTTAATAAATAACGTCCTTCTTTGACCTTGTAAACTTTGTTTTTATAATTTAAAGTCTATTTTTTCTGGTATTTGTAGAGTTACTCCTGCATTCTTATGGTTACTACTTGCATGGAATATTTTTTCCATTTTTTCTTCACTTCATTTTTTTCTTCACTGTTAATCTGTTCATTTGGATCTAATGTGAGTCTTTTGTAGATAATACATGCTTGGATCATATTTTTTGCAGAAATTTATTTTATCAATTTCTGTCTTTTGATAGAATATTTTAATCCATTTATATTTAAAGTAATTACTTCTAAGAAAGATAATTCATTCAATTTTAATTTATATATGGCTTTATATTTGAAGCATTTTTTTTCTTTAAACAACATTTGGTTGGATCTTTTTGTTGGTGGTGTTTTTAAATCTGTTCTGACCATCTCTGTTTTTTATTGGTGCCTTTACACCTTTGACATGCAAAATGATTGAGTGTACCTTAATAAATACCTAACATATTTGTTCATATTTTGTATTTATTGCCCTTTTCATTGTTTCTTTTAAATATTTTCTGCTTTTTGATATATAATTGAGCATATTACATGATTCCATTTTCTTTCCATAGCATATAGATTATACTTTACTATTTGCATTGAGCATCAGGTGTAATTCCAAGCAAGCCATGCTGCCTTCTGAGTGTCTTTTAGTAGCAGAGTTTCCCATTTAGATAGTAAGCAATAAAAGCAGAAATTAGGCATACTGTGCAATGGATTTTATTTTGAATAAAATGAATTAATTACAATTTACTGCTGAATATAAAACATTTGGTAGAGAATTTTTTTAATATAAAGAGACTCATTAAAATAAAATAATATTTAAATGTGTCATTACTGTCTTTGATACAAACACAAATAGCATGGGGTTTTCATTAAAAGCATAGGCTGTGCTGCTCCTAAATAATATTGGTGATATGTGGTACCAACAATTGCCCAATATCCAACTATACTTTTTCATTGATAATTAAAAATTTCAAATTAAAAATCTCTATCTACACATGTATATGGTATATGTATACACATGTATTTGTGTGCATTTTATATGTAAGAATACATGTATATATGTATATATTTATATAAAATCTTGAATCACTTAATGAGTGGGATATGTTCTTAGAAATTATGATCAGGTAACCTTCTTTGTGTGAATGTTATAGAGTTGTATTTATACCAAGCTAGATGGTCCACCCTACTAAAAATCTAGACTATATAGTATAGTCTATTGTACCTACACTACAAGCATGTGTGGTATGTTATGATAATGATATGGTAGGCAATTGTAACACAGTGGTAACTATTTGTATATCTAAACATAATAAATGTATAGGAAAACTAGTGTATTATAATATGAGACCAGAACCATCATCATGTGTGTGGTCAATTGTTAACCAAAATATTTTTATGCAGTACCTGAGTGTGTGTGTATAAGTGTGTACACCTGTGTATATGCGTGTGTGTGTGTGTGTGTGTGTATATATATATACACACATATACTCTGAAAAATGAATACATATATGGAAAGATAGTCTTATTTGCTTTTCGGAGTACTTATTTTTTCTGCTTGTTTCTGTGAGAGATATTTTCTCAGTTAAAGGCTTAAATTGCTTCCTTTTCAGAATCTGTTTGAGAACATTGTGTGCTTCTGATTCCCATGCTTGCTCCACAATTGATTGTCTAATATGTTTTCACGACATTCTCCTGAAGCAGACAAAGAAATATATGAGATAATGCAACATTATTTCTTTACTAGGGATTCTATTTTCATCGACTGACATCTGAACCTAGAAGAACTGTGGTTTCATTTTCCCCCAGGAGAATAAATCAGGACTGTTACCTAAAATCTCCCAAGTCAACTATCCTTTTATCAGCCTAAAAACAAAAAAATAAGGAAAAACCCAGTCTTCATTAGCCAGAGCACAAAGCCTGAAACTTAGGTTCCTGCTTCAGTTTGTCATAATTTGTATGTAATTGCGAGGAAGGTAATTAATGCAGGTTCTCATTTTTCCTTTATTAATTAGTGGACATGCTAAAAACTTCCATTACGATCTTTTGTATATTACTTCTCCTTCTTTTAACTTTCTGGAAATAATGGGATAGATTTCTTCTTTGAAGGTAACTGGAATAACTTGCATACTAGTGCTAGGAGTTGAAAATTGTGTTATAGAGATAATAACTTTTGCCTCATCATTATCTGCAGCCTTAGAATTGAGAAAGGAAAAATAATTGCATGTCAGATGTATTCCATGACAGATTTTTATAAACTATTTTCAAGTGTTTACTTTTTATTCATATAAATAAAAAAATAAACACTAACTTCCTTGAGGGAACTGAAATATTTAATTATGATCAAACTAAATATTCATAATTCATCTTCCTTTAAAGGAAGTTGTTATGCTCAAATAGTTTTATTCAGAAGATTTATGCAAGTCAGCTGCCATCCATAGCGATGTGTCTGAAGGTTTAATATTGGGTTTTATTATAGTTGCATAATAAAAGCAAAAATAAAAACAAACTCAGTAAAAGGCTTTTGGTGTTAAAAATGTCTGAGCATTTCAGCTGCCACTTGCATGTTGCCAAAATCCATATAGTAATTCAGCATGTCTCTAATGCAAATATCATGATAAATGGCTTCACCCCCAACAATGCTGAGGAAGGTAATAGAGGACTAATACAAAATACAAATACTACTAAAAGCCTGCAGTAAAAAGGGTTACATTAACCTCATCCAGGGATTATAATTATCACTATAGGCAGCAGAAATTAAATATGTGTGTTAATGAACACATATGCGATAGAAATTGCCTCCTCTTTAAATAAGGCAATTCAGTTTCCATGCTTGAGCCCCCCAAATATGTTCTTCCTTTAGCAAAATGAAAAAGAGTTTAACAATTAAGTTCACAGACTTATCCTAGAAAAAGTGCCACATACCTCATTACTATCACTACAGTTACCTTGAAGTACTTCCCTTGGGAAGCTGTGCTCTGATGTCAGTACCGAGTCTCTTTTCCTGAAGTGACCATCAAAGCTACCATTGTGGGCAGCACCTGTGGCTCAAAGGAGGAAGGTGCCGGCCCCATATGCCGGAGGTGGTGGGTTCAAACCCAGACCCAGCCAAAAACTGCAAAAAAAAAAAAAAAAGAAAAGGCTGCTATATTACCCTTAATGTCCTGAATGTCATCAAAATGCCTCCCTTTCTACATTTGCTTTATCTTTGGGTAAAGAAAGAAGTCACTGTGGACTAGATATGGTGAGACAGAGGGTGTTCCAACACAGATATCTGTTTAGTGACTAATAATTCCCTCATAGAGAGTGCCATGTGACTAGTGCGTTATCGTGGTGCAAGAGCCATGAGTTGGTCGAGATTTTCAGTTAATATTTTCTTAAGTCCTTCTCTATTGGTTTTTACTTGGTCTGGTGTGCTTTTCATAGTCAGTCGATGATTTTGATCCACAATTTGGTAAATTTTAGCAACATTGTCATCCGTTCTGCTCACCACTGACTGCCAGGACCTCTCTTCATCAGTGACACTTTCTCTCCTCTCAGAAAACCATTTAATCCATTTACGTACCATTATTTTCTTCCTGGCAACCTCCCCATAAATTTGGGCAAGCATGTCCCTGATTTCACTTCCACTCTTGCTAGGTTTAACTAAATCTTAATGTTTTTTGCTCTAATTCAAGCTCTGGCATTCACATGATGGCGCACAAAAACCTGCAGCAATGACACTCAGCAAGACGCTGCCACACATTGACATGAACAGGGCTGTGAGACACTAGCATTGTAAGGTAATGAACACTTGTTTGTACAGTGCTGACAATGTAAACCCACAGCCGCAAGTTCAAGAACTTAATTGTCAGACCTTGTCTCTAATGGAACCTCAGGGCTGAAAGAAAATTTACATCACCTATTTCAACCTGAAAAGAAGTACATTTAATTGCTCTCCAAGATTGTTGTAATTTGGGCAATGTGTCAGCAGCACAGACATAAACTAGTAGCTTGTTTGAAATTTAAAATCTTACCATCCACTCTCAAATACTTTTTTTCAGAATCTTTAAACAAAATTTCCTGGTGAGTCATGCACACAGTGGAGTCTGAAGATCTCATCCTCACAGTATTTCCTTTAAATGCTTATTCAAAATGTATCTTCAGTTACTGAGTAATCAGTGTCTTGTGTAACCTACTTCATAGCGGCTAACTCCAATAGTTATGAAGATTTTTCTTAAAAGAAGGCAAAAATTAGCCAGGCACAGTGACTCACACCTATAATCTTACATTCTGAGAGGCTGAGGCAGGAGGATCCTAAAGCTCAGGACTTTGAGACCAGCCTTGTTCGCTTCAGGAGAAAATAGCTTGCAACAGTGTCCTACCCCTTTTAGACAAGCTAGATGATTTTCCTTCTGCTAAAAGAAATAGAAACATAACTCCTGACGTCAGAGGTTATTAAATTTAGGACAATAGTTGGACTTTAGAGGGCTAGAAAATCCCAAGCTCTTTCAGGTAAATAGTATATGTATTTATGTGGTGCTAATTTCTGTGCGTGCTGCATGTTCATTTTTTTTTAATAAATACATGTATATTCACTAGATGGAATCCATGCTATTTATCCAGTTGTCCAACCATGTGACTAAACAATATTTGATTTATTGGCCGTATATGCTGAAGTCCTATTTTTCATGATCCTGTACATCTAAGTACTTCAAAGTTGACAGATAATAATTTAATCAGTTGAATATTTGTTCTATTTATGTTCCAATAAATTAATAACATGCCTATTAACACAAATATGGAGTTGAGAATGAAATGGCTGTGGACTGATAGAAGTGTAAACATGAAAGTTAAGCAAGTTTCCTGTGGGAATTTCCAGTACAGATGTTTACTTCTTGGATTTTATTCATATTATTTTATCCCAGGGGATACTCAGTATTTTTTTAATTAAATAAAGAAAATGATGTGTTTTTTCATTGTACTCATGAAACAATTTTGGTAGCATTTTTAGCTTTTTATGTTAAACTTGAATTTTTTGTATATGTTTGAGAATACCAGAGGCTAATTTCTTGGTAATTTTATTAACAAATTACAGGAAACAAATATGTAAATTTGTTCATTGTATTTTTATGGCTATTCCAAAATGTCTGAGGGTCTGACAGTCACTCTAATGCCCTGTGGCCTCCTGGACTCAGTAATTAATGAGCTTTGACTGTTCCAGCAGACTGACTTTGAAACAGAATCTCAGAAAAAGATCACATACACACAGATGCATTAAATTTTTGTATTATCATCTTTTAAGTTTTAAATAAGTTCATTCACAGTCATCATTTAAAATTAATATAACATTTTTTATTAAATCATAGCTGTGTACATTAACGCAATTATGGGGTACAATGTGCTGGTTTTATATACAATTTGAATGGTGCATTTAAAAAAGTAATATTTTTTAATATGAGGATTAGAATTTATACAAAGAAAATAATATCTTTGTCTTGTCCACTCTATTCCAAGAGGAAGTAAAACTCATATTAACAAAAATTGAGTTTTTAATGAACATGCAAACATTTCTAGAATTAATTTCAATAATACGGATTGTGATGACATGCATTAAAAAGCAAACAAAGCAAACTGTTAAAGGTTAGAGAGAACTATGTTCTAATTATTTCGACCCTTTTCCTTTTACCTCTTAGAAATATTAACAGATATAAATTGGATAGATGCGTGCTTCACTTACATTTGAATGTGTAAAACTATGCTTAAATTGAATACATTTCTACATACCTTGTCAAGAGCCTTGCAAAAGAAAATATGTATAACCCAAACATAATTGACATTGATTGGGGGAAAACCAGATTTCCAAAAATAGGGAAATTTTTCTAGTGATAGAGGGCCTGGCAGGTAGTTATATGCTGCCATTATTACAGGAAGTCAAATAAAATCAACTCAGAAAAGTCAACTCTAGGAGTAATAATACAATCTGTCAGTAGAAAGTTATTCCAGCTTTAGAAAAAGACAATAAATTTGAGGAGCTGATATGGAATTACCAATATGGTGTGGGCTGTCTCACACACAGGCCAGCCTGAGGAGTCATTCATTGGTTTACAGAAGAGAATAGGGTATTTTCTCCTAGGACAAGGCAAAAATATACCTCTGTACACTGGGATAGCTCTGTCATTACAGCACCTTCAGTTGGAGGTATCAGGAAGAAGCATAATAGAATATAATGGCTCAAACATTTTAGCAATACTTTACTGTTGGAAAGCCCCGGGCTCCTTGAGCAGATGGACTGACCTAGTGTGGCACTGTGTTCCACCCAGATGAAGTGATGCCAGAGGCAGGACAACACTCTGACTTCCAAATGTTTCACTCTTAATTTCTCCTCCAGTATCAACTGTCAAAAACACTATCCAGGCTTTCGGTTTTTAAATATATTATGAAATACACTATGAAATATTTATTTCTACTTACATCATGTATAATATTAGATGTGTTCATATGTTGTGTTATGTTACCATGATATCGTGATGATATAACATATTGTGTTATGTTACCATGATATCGTGATGATGTAAGGGTTATTGTCTCCATTTCACAGACAAGGAGCAAACCTATAAAGAAGAGTGAGACTCGCAAGGCCAGAAATGTTTTAATCGCAGAGGTACGAGGTTGGTAGCTAGATCTGACTCAGGGTTTTCTGTTCTTGAATATAAAATTCTGCCACTTACACCAGATTAGATTTAAAAATTTAGGGATACTCATCTATAATTGTCAAGTTTTCCTGGTGAATGCAATATTATAAATATTATAAAATATTATACTTACCTCCAGTAATGGTTTCTGCATAAAAGTCTACTTTATCATCTATAGAGAGAGAGAGATTGCATGATATATCATTTTTTTCACATCTCTAGGAGCATTTTTTATCCTTGTATTTTAGATAGCTATGTCTCTCTTAATCTATATAATGCATTTTTAATACATCTAACAATATTTATTTATTTATTTATTTATTTATTTTGCAGTTTTATGGCCAGGGCTGGGTTTGAACCTGCCACCTCCAGCATATGGGGCCGGTGCCCTGCTCCTTTGAGCCACAGATGCCGCCCAACAATATTTATTTTTTTAGTGGAGCATTTAGATAATTCTACAAATTTCTTTCTACATCAGATTCTAAAAGTTTTCCACAAATGTGTTTTGCAATATTTCTTTAAATTCAAACCCTATGTTTCCCCAAAGTTGCACAGTTTTTTTCTCTTTCAAAATATTACAAGGGTACACCCATTAAATTTATATAATTTGCCTTTGTACATTTTAAGTTGAGGTTATAAGTGTGCTCCTCACCCAGAATGTGCACATTGCTCCAGTCAGGTGGGAATGAATCTTACCCTCTTCCCCCTTCTAACCCACTTCATTTCCTTTGTGTTTTGCTTCCATGTATGTATTTGAGAGTTCATTATCCAGTTCCAACTTAGCATTGAGTACGCATGGTATTTGTTTTTCCATTCTTATGATACTTCACCTAGGAGAATAGTCTCCAATTCTATACAAGTTGTTACAAAAAAATTAAATTATTATCTTTTTACTGCATTCATGTGTTAATGGGCACTTGGGTTGTTTCCACAACTTAGCAATTTTGAATTTACCTGCTTAAACATTCAAGTGCAAATGTATTTTTTTTTTTTTTTTTTGTAGAGACAGAGTCTCACTGTACCGCCCTCGGGTAGAGTGCCGTGGCGACACACGGCTCACAGCAACCTCTAACTCTTGGGCTTACGCGATTCTCTTGCCTCAGCCTCCCGAGCAGCTGGGACTACAGGCGCCCGCCACAACGCCCGGCTATTTTTTTGTTGCAGTTTGGCTGGGCCTGGGCTTGAACCCGCAACCCTTGGCATATGGGGCCGGCGCCTTACCAACTGAGCCACAGGCACCGCCCAAATATTTTTAATAAAATGGTACTTTTTTGGGGGGGCAGGATAAATACTTACTAGTGGCTTTGATGGATCAAAAGGTAGGTCTACTTTTATTTCTTTAAGTTTTCTCCACACTATTTTCAATAGGAATTGTACTAGTTCCTATTGCTACCAACAGTGAATGGGTGTTCCTTTCTCTTGCATCCACACCAGACCTATTGCTTTGGGAATTTTTTGATATAATAGGACCCATTCTTATTCATATCAGGTAATTTTTAATTTGATGTTCATGTCCCTGATGATTAGAGGTTGAGTGTTTTTTTTTTTTTTCCATGTATTTGCAGGACATTAGACAATCTTCATTTGAAAAGATTCTGTTCATGTCTTTTTCCTTCTTTTTAATGAGAGTCTTTTATTTTTTTCTTGCTTATTTGTTTAAGTCCTTTGTAGATTTTGATTATAACACTGAAACCCACCACATATATCAAAATTTTCGGTAAATGTAAGGGCTTGAACTCCCCACAGAAGAGATTAGGCAGGCCAAATTAGTAAAAAGGGGCAAACCTGGTCCCTTTTATAATCCAGGAAATATATATTAATATCCTAAGCCACATATCATGTCTCAACAAATTAAAAAAGTAGAAATCAACCATATATCTTCTCAAACCACAGCGGAATAAAACTAGAAATTAATTCCAACAGAAACACCCATCTCTACACAAAGTCATGGAAAGTAAACAATCTATTTCTCAATGATAGTTGGGTAAATTGGGATATAAAAATGGAGACCAAAAAAATGCTTTGAACTAATGACCACATGAGTTACCAAAATCTTGGGGATGTGGCACACTTCCTGGGTGAAAGGCTTAACCCCAAATCAGACTTTACTCAACAAATACAGTGTAATATAATTGTTTGAATCCTTATATTAATCTGACATATAAATAAATAAACATGTTTTATAACAAAAAATAATCTGTGGGACAGAGTAAAAGTTTGTCTGAGAGGAAAACTGATAGCCTTAAATGCCCACTTGTAAAAGACAGAAAGATTACAAATCAACAATCAAATAAATCATTTCAAGGAACTGGAAAAGAAAAAGCAAACCCATTCTAAACCCAGACGAAGAAACAAAATAATCAAGATGAAAGCAGAACTAAATGAAATTGAGAAAAAAAGAACAATCCAAAAGATTAATGGAACAAAAAGGTGGTTCTTTGAAAGATAAACAAAATTGACAAACTTCTTGTCAGATTAATTAGAAACAACAAATAAAGTACTCTAATAAGATCAATTAAAAATGAAAAAGGAAAAGCCATAACCAATAACAGAGAAATAAAAAACAGAATCTCATAATACTATAGAAATCTTTATGCTCATAAACTTTACAATGTGGAGGTATGGACAAATCTCTGGAAACACCCAACCTCCCTAGGCTCCATCATAAGGAAATAGATCACCTCAAAAGACCAATATCAAGCACTGGGATGGAATCAGCAATACAAAAATCTGCCAAATAAAAAATTCCCAGACCATGCGATTTTACACCTGAAGTTTAGCAAACCTACAAAGAACTTGTTCCTATATTGCAGAAATTATTCCATAACATTTGAAGGAAAGAATTCTGCCCAACTCATTCCACAAAACCAATATAACCTTGATACCAAAACCAGGAAAGGACACAATGAAAACAAACAAACAAACAAACAAAAAACACCTCCTTCATGATATAAGATGGAAAAATTCTCAACAAAATCTTAAAATCAATTTAGCTTCACATCAAAAAATATAATTCACCACAACCAAGTGGGCTTCATCCCAGAGATGCAAGGATGGTTCAACATAGGCAAATCTATAAATGTAGTTCACCACATAATTAGATGCAAAATCTGAGACCATAGATCCTTTATCAATATTTCTGTTCCCATGATCATTTTCCCTACTTGCTAGCACTCAAATTGCTATTGATGGATATATCCATTTTATATAAATCTCTTTTATTTCTCATATAATTAAACCCATTAGCAAATAAGGAAAATTTTTACTACACCTTCTACACTACTTGAAAAGAAAGATCTTTCACCTTCTTACTACAAACAAATATTAAATGTGTGAGATGACGGATATATCTTAATTTAATAATTTTATTACATGTCAAATAACCTCTAATATATCAGGATAGTATATTGTATACCCATAAATATATATAATTCTATTGGTCAGTCTTTATAATACCTTCCATCAAATCCCTTATTAGCATTTATTAATTATCTTTTATTTGTACCAGAGTCTTATAAAATTTATGCTGATTACCTAAGCTTAGAATAGAACAAATATGGAGGATGTGTTCTCTGACCCTAAATCTATATCACTAAATACAATTGGCAAAATTCCCAGAGATGGAAATTTTAACAGTATTTAAAGTTAAATACTGTTTGGTATACATAATCAAGGTATAAATGGTAAGTCACATAGTCCACTAGAAGGGACAGTTTATCTCTAAAATTTTAGCTACATTTCTTTGCACTTAAATTTTATCAATACATTTAATAATTGTGTTGAGTCCCTACTTTGTGCCAGACAATAAATGAAGTAATATCTACTCCATAATCATTTACATGCTATAAATGGATGTCAAAAATCAATAATGGAATCACTGCTAGAAAACTTCTAACCACTTTCAATAATTTTCTTATTAGAAATGGGATCTCTGAAGTCACTGATGCAATAGATAGGGCTATCAGAATTCTTGGAAGGGCTCTGATAAGTATGCATTACAGTATGGCTTGACCTATTTTCCAGTTCTCTTCACAAATTTCTTGTATTCTCTGCATTTGATTGTAGGAAGGCCTGACTTTGCTATTATTTTCCACTTTAGTCAGAAATGCTTAAAAAAGTAGTTCTCAGTCACCTGGCTGATATCTAATAAAAATAAAATTTTCAATAATTTTTAATTAATTACTCTCTGCACAAAACTGTTGGTTTTTAACTGGAAGAAACATCACTCGTTTAAAAAAGGGGCTAAGAAGTCAGGAAGACTCTATCATGCAAGAAAGATGGCAAATGCTGCATTCAAATAGGTAAGGAAAAATAAAAGACAGATGTAATGTTTGGGAATCTCCTCAAGCAAAACGGTCTTTTGTGTAAAGATGTAAATACTGTGAGATGTTAAGACATCATTGGCCAACTCTTTTGGCTAAATTTTTGTTCAGTTATTTTATCAGGAAACGATCAGTAATGTTAACTGTTAAACTGAAGCAAGGCTATGCATAAGCCTCACAAAGTTTACACCCTAATTAAGAATTTTACAATGAACAATAATCACTGGTCTACAGTGTTTGCCATGGGAAGTGGTAGATATTTTATAGATCAATGTGTCAAAGCTATACAGTAGGGCTCTTGATCTACTTTTAGCAGGGTTATCAGAAACATAGTTTCTGGTTTTGCCTGGGCTGGATTCAGATTAGGGTGAGGCTCACTTGGGTTGCTCACACTCCACCTGTGCAGAGAGGCTTAAAATTATTATTTCAGAAATACTACGTCCCTTATCAAAAGTTTTTAAAACAGATAATGTAATTCTTCCAATAGTTTTCTTTTTAAAAATTGTTTTATTATAGGTCCTTTGCATTTCACCATAAATTTTGTAATCAGCCGACAAACTTCTAAAACATGTTGACATAATTCGCTTCAAGCCTAAAATTGGCTTGAACTACAGATAAATTTGAGAGAATATATAATGAAACAATGCTTGATATATGAATGTTTATTGAGTTTTTAAATAATATTTCTGATAATGTTTTAAAGATGTCAGTGCACAGTGAATGCACAATTATCATCACATATTTTAAAGTATTTCATATTTTGATATAACTGTAAATTAACATTACAGTTTTTGATGAAACTGTAATGTTAATGAGTTAACATTATGTTAACATTAAAGTTTATAGCTATTCTATTGACTTAATATAAGAATTGAGTTCATTGGATTTTTGCTCCTCCATTCTTGCTTCTTATTTACTAAGAAGCACGTGTTCTACTTCCATCAGTTTAATACAAAAAATGTAAAATCTCCATCTTTTTAATGGCTGAATAGTATTCCATGGTATACATAGACCACAGCTTGTTAGTCCATTCCTGGGTTGGTGTTATTCCTTGATAGTATGGAAATGTGCCATGAACTTTTAAATTAAAATATTTATTGCTTCTTAATCTTAACAATAATACTTTTAATTGAAAACCATAATGCACAGTTTTGAAAATGCTGATAATTCCTTCTCATTCAAAGGTCATTTTAATATATAACTTTCCATATATATTATTTCAAAAATACAAAAAGCATGTGCATATATACATTTCAAATAAACTTTCATGCCCTGCATGCTAATTTTAACGTGACTTTTAAATTTTTTATTGTGATTATAAAATACATAACATAAAATTTACCTATATTTAAGTTGTATATATTGCCTTGTATGATTCAAGCTCTGGAAACTCATGACATTTTGAATAATTTTTTTTGTAAAATTATTATACATTTTTACATAGATAACCAAAACATAGCTGAATAAAGACAATCCGACTTCTTATTTCTCCAACTTTTTTCTATTTTATTTTCTTGCATTTGCTTTATAATTATACCTGGAAGACCTGCTACAACATAAACAGGAGTTGCAAGGCTGGGATAGATATGCTTACCTTCTGATCTTAAGGGGAAAATCATTAAGTTTTTCACCATTTAGTTGGATGAAAATTGTAGAATTTTAAAATGATGCCTTTTACAGGGCTCATGACATTCCTACTTTTCTGCTAATTTTTAGGAGCAGCAGATATTAAATTTGTCACATTCCTTTTCTGCATTTAATAAAACACAGTTGTATGTATGATCATAAAACTCTTTTTAATTTTCATACAGTTAATAAAATTATATTAGTTACATATTAATGTTAAGTCTATCTTTCAATTCTTGGGTACACTTAGTTTGTTGACAATATACATACATATATAAACACACATAGTTTGTTGACAATATACATACATATATAAACACACATATGTATGTATATGTATATGTATATAGTGTGGTAAACAATTAGATAAATTATTTCAATGAATTTTGCAGTATCTATTGTTCTGCCTCCTTTCTCAATCCTGACATTGATAATTCATCCATTTCTTTCTCATTCTTTTTTCTGATGAGTCTTGTTAGAAGATTATCAATTTTAATAATCTTTTCAAAGAACTGGCTTTTGGTATTGTTAACTAAAATTTTATTGTTTCCTATTGTAGTGGTTTACTTCCTCACCAATATCATATCCTTTATTCTCTTGCTTTGAATTTTCTTTGCTATTTTTCTGGTTTCATACTAAAGAAGCTTAGGTTATTAGTTTAATGCATTTTTTTAAATGTTGTATTATAGTTGATAGGTGATTCATGCTATCCATTTTTCCATTATAATTCTGTCACTGAAAAATAATTTTCATATGTTGTTTATAAATTTCTACTTATCTCGGGCAGCACCTCTGGCTCAGTCGGTAAGGCACCGGCCCCATATACCGAGGGTGGCAGGTTCAAACCCAGCCCCGGCCGAACTGCAACAGAAAAATAGCCAGGTGTTGTGGTGGGTGCCTGTAGTCCCAGCTACTCAGGAGGCTGAGGCAAGAGAATCGCTTAAGCCCAGGAGTTGGAGGTTGCTGTGAGCTGTGTGATGCCATGGCACTCTACCAAGGGCCATAAAGTGAAACTCTGTCTCAAAAAAAAAAAAATTCTACTTATCTCAAAATAAGTTCAAATGTTCCTCCTTTTTTCTTCATTCACTTGTTGTTTAGAAGTTGATTGTTTAGTGTCAAATTGTGTATTTTGCCAAATACTTTTCTGTTAGTGTTTCTGATTTAATTTTATTATGGCGACACAATATACTTTGCCTCAGTCAAATCAATTTACATTTTTATTATGCTTGTTCTATGATTCAGACTATCATATATCTTGGGAAAAGTTTTATGATAAAGTGGTTTTAAAAAGTATTTCATCTTACCGGGAATGGTGTTCTATAAAGGGTTAATAGATTTTTTTCAGTCTTTATATCTTCATTGATTTTCTTTCTGCTTTTGCTTTCAGTCTTTTAGAGACCAGTGTTGGAATCTCTGATTATAATTTTGATTGCCTATTCTTTTATTCAATTCTATATTTTTTTCAGTTCTGTACATTTTTTACAGTTATAATTTTTGATTCATGTATTTCAAAGTTTTGTCTGTTATGTAAAATTGTTGTGTCTGCTTTAACTATTAAGTATATGGACCTTTTTAGCATTGTGAAAGGACTCTCTTTAACTTTGGTATTAACCTTGTCTCTGTAGTCTGCTGTGTCTGATGTTGATACAATGACTCCTGCCATTTTGCTGAGTTATAGCATATCTGTTTAATTTTAACTTGTTTATTTTTATGTTAGCTGATTTCTTATAGGTAATATATTATTCTTTTAGCTAAATTTTCCATTGAGGACTTTTGATGGATGCGTTTAGAAGATTTACATTAAATTATTTATAAGCCCTCCCTGATTTAAACACGCTATCTTCCTGTTTGCTTTCTATTTATTCCATTTCTGTTTGGATCCATTGTCTTCTCTTTTTGCCTTAGTTTTATTAATTGAGTAATTTTATAATTATGCTTTATTTCTGTGTTAGCATATTAACAATATTCTGTATTTATGGTGTTATGTTAGGGTTTCTAATAAAATTTTTTACCATAGTTTATATTATAATGTTATTAGCATTTCATGCAGAATATAGGAACATTTTCTTCTCCTAGTCTATTGTGTTATTGGTGTTCCATATTTTGCTTTTATGTAGTATGGGTCTTTATAAACATCACACTATAGTACTCTAATGTTTACTTTGTGTAGTTAATTATATGTTAAAGAAATTTAAAAAGTAAGAAATTATGTTTATTGAAATAAATATTTCTTTCTTTTTTTTTTTCTTTTTTGTGGTTTTTGGCCGGGGCTGGGTTTGAACCCACCACCTCCGGCATATGGGACCGGCGCCCTACTCCTTGAGCCACAGGCGCCACCCTGAAATAAATATTTCTATGACTCTGTTCCACATAGATCTACATTCTTACCTTGTATAATTTCTCTTTTGCCTAAAGGACTAAATTATTCTTAAAGTGTAGTTCTGCTGGTGATTTTTTTAAGCTATTGTATGTATGAAAAAATATTCATTGAACAATTGTTGTTGATATATAATTTCATCTGGTATGGAATTATAGGTTGACTCATTTTCTTTCAACAATTAATAATATTGCTTTATTCTTGTGGAGTATACATTGTTTCATCCAACAAATTTGTTATTCTTTTTCCTTTTTCTCTGTACATAATGTGTCATTCTTCCCAGCCATTCTACAGGGTATCTTTTTTTAAGTATCACTGGTTCTAATGTATTTAATTATGATGTTTCTAGGTATAGAATGGTTTTCATTTTAATAAGCTTGGTGTTTTTTTTGTATTTTTTGGTTTGTTTCCTTTTTACATTTTTATTTTCTGTAATTTTCTAGTTTTAGGAATTTTGAAAACTTTTCTCTTGTACTTATTTCCTATTTTGAAGATGCTAATTCCATGCTTATCTGGTTATTTAAAATTATCCTCCAGCTTAGTATAATTTTGTTCCTTTTAAATTTTTTGTCCCTTTTTATATATTTAGACATCATCTATTGCTATTTCAACAAGTTTATTAAAAATATTTTATTCTGCACTGTCTTTGGTATCTATTGTCTTTACTATTTCATGCATTTTTTTTAATTTATGAGTATTGTATCAAGAAATTCAGTAGTTTTTTTTTTTTCGTCATTTTTTTTTTTTGTTTCACCTTCTATTTTAGTCCATTTAGACTGTTAGGACAAAATACTGTAAACCGAACAGCTTATAGACAACAAGAATTATTTCCCACAGATGGGAAATCCCAGGTCAAGGTGACAAATAACAAATGCATTGTCTGGTGAGGATTCATTTTCTAATGATTAGATGATTCCATCTAGGTCTCTTCACATATAGTGAGAGGGGGAGGCTTGGGCCTTTTTTATAATGACACTACCCCTGTTTATGAAGGCTCTGGTTCCATAACCTAAACATGTCTCCTTGGCTTCTCTGAGTTTCATTTTACTGCGGGTTTGGATTTCAACATATAAATATGGGAGAGATTCAAACATTCAGACAAGCTCCTTCCAAGTTTCTTTTTCTCTCTCTCTCTCACTTTCTTCTATCATTATCTCCCTAATATTTTCTGTGTCTTGTGATTTTTCATTATATGTCAAATAACACAAATTTTACCTTTTAGGTTGTATATATAAATACACACTTATTTATATATCTTAAATACTTACAATATTTTTATAAGGCAGTGTTAAATTATCTTGGCATGTGAAAATAAAAAATACAGCAATGCAAGTATATATTATCCACAGTAAGACAAGAAAGAAATAGATTAGTTGATTAGGAGAATATATTCAATAAGCCATTCAAAGAATGTAAAGACTCAGGAATATAGTTAGAGGAATGTCTGAGAAAGTAACAGACTTGGAAAATAAAAAAAAAAAAAGGCCAATGAATAGGATATTTGGAAGATTTTAGAGACAAAAATATATTAATTTGTTTTATATTATTTATTATCTGCAGCTCTAGATTTGACTCAATAACATACAAAATATACGGGTGGCACCTGTGGCTCAAACGAGTAGGGCTCCAACCCCATATGCTGGAGGTGGCGAGTTCAAACCCAGCCCAGGCAAAAAAAAAAAAAAAAAAAAAAAAAATATATATATATATATGTATACACACACACACACACAAAGTACAAAAGCAAAAGGTAATTGAACATTTTTATGAGGTCTCTATTTCTCATAGAATATGGAAGTAGATTGTAAGCATTGATACAAAAAGAAATAACAATCTCCCAAGCCTGCAAACTTGAAGGCATGAAAACTAGAGACTTTTAGATTACAGTTTTAAAGATTAGGAAAATGTTTGTGAAAATGTTTGCATGAGCTCTGATGAACTATATACACAATTAGATAGGTACAATCTTTAGGAAAACGATGACTGGAATTCTATTTTTGTTGTGGATATCAGCTTACTACATGATTTAGAGAAATAATACAATCTTCAGATCTGTACAAGAGCTATGCAAATTTTTCATAATACATGAAAATGTTATGAATATAACTTTATAAATATCAGCTTTGATATAGAAGAACACAGAAAAACAAATTATTATAAATTCTTCTTTTTTATTGAATCTTATTGCTCGTTGGTTTCCAGTCTTGGTCTAAGTTTACATGGAGTCAGTAACAGAAAAGCAATTTCATAATTAGAAACTAAAATATTTTCAAGTAATTCCAGCAGTTGTGATATTTATTGAGAATCTACTAAGTACTTTTACTTAGTATATTCTCCCTCAATTGGTCTTTAATATAATATCATAGTGTTCTCTTTCTTGACACATTTTATAGACGAGAATATATTAACTCCAAGAGAGGTGCTGATGAGAGAGAAGAACCATTTTGTGTACATATTTAAAAAATAACTAGAAGTGGGCAGCGCCTGTGGCTCAAAGGAGTAGGGCTCTGGCCCTATATGCCAGAGGTGGCGGGTTCAAACCCAGCCCTGGCCAAAAATGGAATAAATAAATAAATAAAAATAACTAGAAATATAAACATAACCTTAAAGATTCTATTAGTGAATTATCAGGAAAACATTTTTTTAAAAAAAGGAAAATAAAAAGACCAATACTGCCTAAAGAGTCATTTGATGCTCTCTTAACCTTGTTAAGTAACAAGGAACTTCTGTTCCGAAGAGCTCTATTTCGCATATAGTGTGGTAGGATTTTTATTCCTACAAGCAACTCATAAGTAAATTGCCTACAGGTTTTGCTGAAATGTTAAATGTAATGCCACTTAGATTTTCAGATATCCTGGGCATATTCTCAACGGTTTCTCCATAGTCTACTTGCTTCGATCAATACTCTATTAAACATAATGTTTTTGTTGAACTCAGTCACAAATTTTATGTATGGGTGTTCCGTTCTGCTGCAACATTAAAAGACAAGGTTGCATAATTTACTAAAAAACTTTAGGCAAAAAGTTATTCCAATAATAGTAAAATAAGCCAATCTTGACAATATTGCTGTATATTGCCAAATATTAACTTCAATGTCACAATCACTGTAGACAGTAGGGATGTCTATGGGTGTAGCTGAGCTTGCTCAAGAGAAACCCACTTGATGACATTGCTCAGTCTGCCTGGATGACATCTAGGAAGCCAGATGAACTATACTTGGAAGCAGCTAAGTGAGAGTTTCATGAACAATTGCTCTTGGCTCTATAAAACTAATTGTTTGGATCTTAAAAGGTTCAGAGAGTTTTGTAATCAGCTAATATTTTTAATCCAAGACTATATTTCTAGGAAATAATGCTATCATATAAAATGTATTTTATAAAGAGTAAACTGAATATTCCTGATAAACAACTTGAGAACATTTATAAGAAAGACATAAGCAATAGCATTGATAAAATGAAAACAAAATATGATGCTCAGGTGCTATGGTGGTTGTTATCTGTAAAACGTAGTCCAATAAGGTTATTATATTTCTATGTTAACTTTACCACCAATCTTTTTTCACATCAAGATTAAATAAAGGACAAATAAATGAATATTTATATTTATATAAAATGTATTATTTTTATATAAAATTTTTATTTTGACATAAAAGAACCTATGTTATTTTCTACATACCATTTTATACATGCATATTTTATTATTTTATTTGTTTTAATGTTTCCTAAGCATGTCAGATCATTACCTACTCATTTAATTCTAAAACAGAGCTGTGAATTATGTATGTGTCATGTTGTCATAGCTCACAGCAAGCTCAAACACTTGGGCTAAGGCAATCCTCTTTCCTCAGCCTTCCAAGTAGCTGGGACTATGGGTACCAGCCACAAAAATGCCGCTAATTTTTTTTTTTCATTTATTTTATTTATTTTTATTTTTTAGAAACAGGGTCTTGCTCTTTCTCAGCCTCCTGGAGTGGTAGGATTACAGGCCTGTGCCACTGTGTCCAGCCAAGTTATGTATTCTTGTTTTATCTATTTTATAACGGAAGAATATAGAAAAAGAATATATATATACTTTAATAGAGGCTGAAGTAGATTACCCAATGGCACACAGCTTTTGTATTCCAGAGACAGGTTACAGATTCAGATGTGTCTGATTCCATATTCTGGGTATTTAATTTTGTCAGAAAATAAGAAGAGCCTTATGCTCCTAGGGTTAATTATATGGCATTCTTATATATAGTCATTGACTTATATAATGAGCTATATTCATAAAATGTTATTGCTATTATTGTCTTTTTGGTCAAATTGATTTTTGGGAGCTAGTGATATATGTTTAAAAATAAGTCTTGCGTTGATTAATATTATGAAGTGAAAGAAATATAGATTCCATTGCCATACATCTAAAAAGAGAAAAGGGATGATGAATTTTTTTTTAGGATGAATATTTTTTTCCTTTTATTAAGTCATATACACGTAGATCATGAATACATTTATGCTTCTGTGGGGTACAACGTGTTGATGCTTGTTATACAAATTGGAATGGTTACATCAAACTAATTAATATAGCTTTCACCTCATTTACTTCCTTATTGTGTTAAGACATTATGTTCAATACTTGGTGGATTTGACTTGTACCCTTACAATATGCTACATAGATGTGGTGTCACCATTTACCTAAGCTCTATCGAACCTCTCCCCTCCTTTCCCATTTCCCTTTATTTCTCCCCATTCTAGGCTATAGCTGCGATCTAATTTTCATAAGAAAATGTGAGTAATTATAATTTGGTTTCATAAAAGTATTGAGTACATTGGACACTTTTTCTTCCATTCTTGACATTACAAAATCCCAAAACTACAGATGTTGGTGTGGATATGGGAAAAAGGGAACACTTCTGCGCTGCTGGTGAGAATGCAGAAGTTAATATGTTCCTTTTGGAAAGAAGTTTGGAGAACACTCAGGGATCTAAAAGTAGACCTGCCATTTGATCCTCTACTAGGTATATATCCAAAAGACCAAAAATAACTTTGCAACAAAGATATTTGCACCAGATTGTTCATTGAAGCTCAATTCATAATTGCCAAGTCATGGAAGGAGCCCAAGTGTCCATTGACCCATGAATGGATTAATAAATTGTGATGATAAATTTTATGTATTTATGTATTTTGGAACGTTTAGAGAATGTGTAAATTTTCTAGTACAGTTACTCACATACTATTGCATTCAATAAATATTAGTTCTCTTTACAATTTTCCCCAGTGTTATATGAATAAAAAAATTCCTCGTGTGAACAATTATTCCAAGTCTAGAACATAGCCTAGAAATCATTAACCAGACTGATTTTTCTGATCTTATGAATAATATTGATTTTGTCATCATAAATTTCTAATAAATAAATGTTGTCTGGGTGACGTTATATATCTTGTTGTGCTGAAATTACATTTTCTAGTACCACTTTCACTGCACATTTCCAGTTGCAATTGACCAAAAGAGCAAACAGGGTTAGATTAGGAAAGATAAAGAAAAATAGTGCTCCTCGCGATCAGAGTTATTAATAAACTCAGTGATTCTCAGTGGTCTTTAGCCTCCTCTCCTCTCTACTCTGTATACACGGAGAGTATCTGGAGGTAAAGTCCCCCCGAAATATGGTATATTAAATTTGTCAAAAAAGGATAGAGATAGAAATGAGAGAAAGAGAGAGAGAGCAAGGGAGGAGCAGGAGGAGGAGAAGAGCAGTTTCCAGGCGTGAAATTTCTGTACATTGAATGGTTCATGCTGCATTTATTAAGAATGATTTAAATCTTATTCAAAAGCACCAATATTGGAGCTTTTACATTATTTACTTATAATGATGGTGGACAATTTAAGAAAACCAATAAAAAGTTCACTACTGGGAAGAAAATTTCAAACATCTATTGCAAAAAGGAAAAAAAAAACAGTGATGCTGTGTTTTAGAAGGGATTTGGCTTATTGTTTTCTTCTTTGTGCATTCAGTGTCATGGAATCACGTTTGTATACGTGGTGATACAGCGTATTGCAGAACTGCACGCAACGCAACCCCTTGTATAATTGAGTGTTCATTGAAAGTTCTGCATTCTTATGATTGAATCAAGTTAATTAGAGGGTATTCATGAAATGTAACCCATTCAGGAAAGCATGGTAAGTATCTGATATTTGAATGGCTGGATTTTAGGGGAGAGTTAGTTTATTTTTTCTTTGTGACTTCCTTAATATCATAAATTACTTTGTCCTTAATTATCTCCTCTCTTAGTACCTGACCTCACTCAATATATAACATGAAGTGACAAGTGAGATTTCAAACATGACAGGGCAAGAAAGGAAGGGAGGAAGAAGGAAACGAAAGAATGGATGGACGGAAAATAATTAATCTTGAAATTCATTAAAGGATGCTATATATGTAATTAACAAGGAATTCAAAAACAACGTTTGAAGTGTATTCTTATGTCCTGTATGATGTAGCTTATATATGTAGTCAACACCGTCCACAGACATAAAGTGTTGTAATTTTTATGATTTATCGTTTTAAAAAGGGTTGTTCTACTAGCCTTGGCCTTAGAAGATCAATTTGGCTCATCTATAGTTGCAAAAGAATGAAAGATTTATGAAACAAATCAGCTGAGACAGGGCTAAGATACTCTCTCAGAATGTCAATACATGAATTTACAAAAATAGTGTTAAAACCTTCTCCAATAAGAAGATATAATTTGGTCCTACAAACTTGTGTGTGGTCAGAAATGTTTTAGAAAATTCAAATCCTTGGAATGTATGAACTCTGTTGTTCTAGATGATCAATGGATCAAACAGACACAGACAGAGTGAGGAACCTTGTATCTTTTTTTTCTTTTTTTTTTATAATTTGACTCTTATTGCTCAAACTTCACCAGCTCCACTACCACGCTCCTCCCATACAGGAGTCTACAAATATAGGATGAGACAAGCTCTACCTCTGCTTTAAGAGTAACATATTGGCAAAGATGAAGTTGGACTCAGATATGAGCAGATGGAGATTGAGAATGATTTCTATTTAGGAAGACTTGGGGAATCTTGTGATTCTAAGGGAAGAGCGGTATTCAGGAAGAGGAAAAAAGTTTGGAGTGTTGGAGCAGCCTATTCATCAGCTTTACCTGGGACATCTTCCTGACAATATCAATATGTAATATTGTTAGTATTTATACAAGAAAATTCTTGGGAAAATTGTGTTATTAGTTACCCTTGAATAGACAGATGGAGAAAGAGTGTGAAATATGTAAAAGTTTCATTTAAGGCACCTGCTGGAATCTTAAATGGTTTTGATTTGAGCCGAGCCAAGCTCGCTTTGCAGTTTTAAGAAATGAGGTCCTCATTCTCTTATTATATGAGGGGCACAGTCACTCCCAACCTCTCTTACCAAATTTAAAGCATGCCTACATTTGTGCAGCTTTCCTATCCTGAACTAAAAGTTTTCATAAGTAATTATTTAGACTTTCCTAGGTTCTCATTATGTATTTGCTTTTGGAAAACAAGTGTGTATGATAATATTATAGTTATACAATTTTTATAATTTTATGTAACATTATAAATCCCCCCTCTCCATATTACTTTTTATGATAAATGTTCATTGACTGACAATGTAAATGTCAGTGATAGTCATATACCACTTTGCGTTTCATTTTGCATTTCAAATATATCAGCCTTACCTCGTCCTTCTTTTTTTTTCTTTTTATTAAATCATAGCTGTGTACATTAGTATGACCATGGGGCACCATACACTTGGTTCATAGATCGTTTGACACATTTTCATCACACTAGTTAACATAGCTTTCGTAGCATTTTCTTGTTATTTTGTTAAGACCTTTACATTCCACATTTACTAGGATTCACATATACCCTGGTAAGATGCACCGCAGGTGTAATCCCATTAATCCCTCATCCTTCTTAATAACAAATTTCTCATTACTATGTATCTTTTAACAACACAGAATGTTGTGTCTGTTGAATCACAATCTTAGAATAAATTCCTGCCATCTTTTCATATGTGTGCATTTATAACTACAGTATGGTGACTTTTTACTTCGCTACTTTTAAAAAGTTTATACCAATTTTCAATGCAAATGATATAATAACTGTGATTCAATTTTATTATTTTAACAACGTGTACTTTATTTTCCTTAAACATTTTGCTAGTGTGAAAATAGAACCTCAAGTTTATTTTAATGAACATTTCCTTGATCATTCTCAAGAGTGAACATTTTTCCATGCATGTTATTTATGCTTTGCCTTTGGGTGTGTCATCCATTTGTATTCATTTAGGTTTTAAAATACCACCACTAAATCTGGAAAATCACATTTAGTCAACATCTTCTTTTGATAGGTATGAATTCCTGGCAAAATGAGAAGAGAAAAAATATTCATTTGACATCTCTACTTGCAATGCTGTTATATCTATTAGGATGAATGGCACATCTTGTCACAATGAGTGATATTTGATAAATGATTTGGACAGTTGGAGAATAAAACTCTTTACATCATGTTGAGAGCTTCAGTGATTCCAGATGCTCATTTCCTAAAGCTGCCATATTGAAGAAATTGAAATGACTAGTGGGTAAAATATAATTAAAGAGAAATAGTATGATAAATGAGCATTTAAAAGGCAAAGTCAAGGATATAAACATATAATGTTTCCCTTGAAACCCCATTGTCAAAAAGACAGACTATAATTCTTCTGAACTACATAATATGAATAACATATCAGTTGGTTTTAAAGTGTAATTGATTGCGTTGTTTACAGGAAAACATAAATCAAGGGACAGGAAACCAAGAGGGGGACATACACGAAGGAACAGAATGTAGAATCATGGCATAAGGACGGTGAAGAGAGATACCTGGTTGTTAAGGACATTATATGCAATTTATTTATATGTTCAAATTACTTTAGATAGTGATAATTACTATACTATACAATTACTATAAAGATAGTGATGACAAAAAATGTTAACTTATTTATAAGTGAATTAATAAATAGTATACCTGAATTAGATGCTACCTTGCCTTATCATTTTTAGTTGATTCTAATAGAAGACAACGGGTGAGGCCAAGGAAATAATCTGGAGGGGTCAGCTACGTCTCCCTACTGCCCTGTCTCTTTATCTGCCTGCTGAAACAATCCCTGGTAATTGATTTCTGTATTGAGGCTGACTCATGCTACTTAGGACTGAAGAAATTGTCTCCATTTGCACAGGATACTTTTGCCATCTATCTAATATAAACATAAGGGTGTTTCTTCTGTCACCTGTCATGTCAATTCACCATTTTTAATACATTTTTGTACAGTTGGAAGAAACAGTTCTGACTATGAGTAACTAACTGTGTGTCCTGGATTTTTTTACATGTGATGATTTTTGAGGCAGAGTTGAGACTGATGTGATGAGAACTCAGTTGTCCTTCCAGACAACTTCCGGTCTGCTTAGTCAGGAAGAACCAGTTTCACTTCTCAACTCCACCATTTTCCAGTAGCTGTAGATGTTAACAAATAACATAGTGTTTCTGGGTTTCATTTACCCCGCCTGTACATATGACAAAAAATAGTATTTCTGGGTTTCACTTTTCCCCAGATACATATATAAAGTTTGCATAAAATACTATAACATCATTGGGAGGATAAAAATAATTCTTGTTGAAAATATTGAAGCAGAAAAACTTGATCACTTTGAAAAAATTAGCCCCTCAAATATAGAGTTTTCTTTCATTGTATTTATGTTTTTTAAATGGTGATGGTGCTAGGGAAGTTTGTATATATTATGAGGTCAGCTGCTCTGTGTCTATCTACTGTTTATTATGAAATTTCTTTCCATAGAATAAGGCTGACAATATTTGAGAACAGGAGGGAAAACAGCAAATGGACTCTCCCAGTACACAGATGACATTACTGAGTATCAGTGAGGGAACAAAGCCACCAAGGTTCCATTTAGTATAAATCACAAGCTAAGAGGACACGAGTTTAGTTCTCTAAATTTCCCAGGTGAGTGTCTATACTCTCAAAATCCTTCTTATATGTTAATCCTAAAATTGCTATTTATAAAATATAATATTTTAGCTATTCAATGTTGAGTGCCCAAAATATTTCTCCTGGTGTCACATTCTGTGTTTTCTGGATAATTGCACAAACGTTTAATTTACTTTGACTACACACATGCACCTCCATTTGGCAGGCTGGTTAAGGATTATAACAAATTCTGGAAGAAATCTTAGCTATAAGTCAATTTGATTTAAGCCACTAAATTAGCAGAACTTTATCATAGTATTAATATAAAAATTAAACAGAGAACTCATTTAAATCTCATTTGTATAAAGGTATATGTGTATATATATTATATATATGTATACTAGACATATGCTATATTTTGGTACTTTGTATACTTGTTTATTGAAGTGTTTTGTGTAAAACATAGTATTGTATGCAAAAACTGAAATTAATTAACTGCTAATTATTTATATTCAGTAAAAAAAAACATTAAGTTATCAGACCTGCATCAAACATCAAAAATAGATATTCTAGTACAAATGGTAACCAAAGTTTCTATACCACACACTTACACACACACACACACACACACACATATCCATATAGATGGCCATTATATCCTCTGCCTAAAATAGCACAATTTTAAAAAAAACCCAACATATTAAAAACTAGAAGAAGAAATGTGGATCTCCTACAAAGACATAGCCAATTGTCTCCCTGGGCTTATTATCAGATCAGCGAACTTTTCAGGGTCCTCGTGATGTATAATAACTGGCATGAAGACAGTTACTCAAGAAAGTATCACCTGGCAAAACTCCGCCTTCCTTCTCATTATCAATTTAAGCACACACAAAAAAAAACATTGTAAAAGTATAGCAATAAGTGAATTAAATATTACTTTAAATTCATCTATTGATTTAGCTAATACAAAAAGAGTGGCTATCTTCAGGTCTTCTATTAATGACAATTTAAGCATCTCCCCACCATTTTTTCCATATCCTCTTCATAGACAAAAGGATATGGAGAGAATTCTTTTCCTACACTCTTTCATCTGAATGTGAAATGGTGATAAAATTGCCACTTACCTATATTTTGGCCCCTGAAAGCTCTGGGACTCTACTAATAACTTGACAGTCTTGGTACATCTAACATCATGTCAACCCGTTCCTTTGAATGGAGTCAGGAAGGACAACGGTTTGTGCCAAACTGAAAGCAGATAATAAGAGTCTGAAGGGAGAGATCATGCATCATTAAAAAACAAGTATAATTAACTAAACATCAGGCTCCTGATATCAAGCAACAATGATGTCTTCCTCATTTTTGTACCCTAAGATAATATATAGAGGACCTGGTATATGGATGGTACTGTTGATATACCTGAAGTTTAGATTAGGGCAAGGGTTATAAAAATGTTAGAATCTGCTCTGGTGCAGAATAGAAAGACATAGAGTTATAGGAATGTTAGAGGCAATAATTGAGAGTTTTATGATCCCTGTTGCCTATATGTTTATGTGAAAATATGTTTATATATTATTTCGGACATCATGATGTGTGTGTGTGTGTGTGTATGTGTGTATGTGTTATATACTCTCAGAAAGAGAGACATCAGACAGACATAGGAAAAGGCAAAATTTCAAGGCCAAGAGTGAAAATAAATATGTTAAAATGTTACCAATGTTTGCCTTTTATTTATATAAAAAATTGCGATTTTTTTTCTTTGAACCTGTTGCTCAGTGGCTAGGGTGTTGGCCGCATACACCACGCTGGTGTGTTCAAACCTGGCCAAGGCCTGCTAAACAACAATGACAACAACAACAGAAAAAAATAGCTAGGCATTGTGGCAGGTGCCTGGAGTCCTAGCTACTGGGAGGAAGAGGCAAGAGAATCACTTAAGCCCAAGAGTTTGAGGTTACTGTGAGCTGTGATGCTACGGCACTCTACCAAGGGTGGCATACTGAGACTCTGTCTCAAAAAAAAAATTGCAATTGTATTCTTTGATATATTTATAAACATTTAGACAGAAAAAAATTATGCCATCCTTCCTTATACCCAAGCCACATTGACTTTCCATTTTTTTTTTTATTCACATATGCCATATACTCTCTCATTTGAGAGAATTTCCCCATTTTTTCCTATTAGGACTGAATACTCATCTTCTAGATTTTCTTTTTTTTTTTTTCTTTTTTTTTTTTCATCTTCCAGATTTTCATATGACTGACTCTTTTATCCTTTATGTCTTAGTGAATGAAAATATTTGGGCATGAAAGTCCTTCCAAAATCTCTCCATATCTTAAAGAGTCTATTTTTTTCCCTTATTTATCTCAGAAAAACTTTATTAATCAACAGTTTTATTTTCTTAATGACACTGACTACAATTGAGTATCAGTCTATGTGTTTATTATGTATCTCATTACTAGGATGAAAGCTTTAAGACAGTGTCTATTTCATTTTTGCACATTATTGTATCATCACACCTAGAACCACCTATCTGATACACAGTAAGCGATCATTAATATAATTATGATTAAAAGAAATAACTGTACGTAGCAAGGTCATGTCCTCAGATGGCTATTACGGTTGGAGACGTAGAGTTCAAGTTGTATATATGCATCCTAGAACCATCTAAATAAGGTACTTAACTGGAATTTACTTTAGTTCCTCTAAGTTAACAATGGAATTTTGAAAAAAAATATTTAAAAATAAAATCTCACAGTATAGGAGGATAGGCACTATTAGGTTATACTGTTTGCATGTGTAAGGTAAAGTCAGAGTTGCCGGTGAGTCCTTCACCCAGGAATTGTTTCATATACCCCCACGTGGTACCTGACAAGTGAGAACCTGCCACACTCTCTACCTCTACCTCATTCTTAAATTTAAATGTGTTTTTCTGTCCTATGGGTCTATAGTTGTTGATCTTCTAGTTTCAACCCAGTATTGGGTACGTGGGATGCTTACTTTTTAATCAATATCTTCTCACTCTCTCTCTCCATGTATGCGTATAATATATATTTTTTTCTCTCTATAATATATATACATAATTTTGTATGTATAAACATAAATGTTTATATATGTATATATATATGTAGATATATGTATGGAGAGATTGATTTTGTCCACTATAATATAGTATCTGGCACTTAACCATATAGTTTGATGCATGAATGAAGAGCCAAAGATGGATATCAGGAGCAAACTCATATTTCTCATTTGTTATAAATAACTATGAAGGCTATCCAGAAAATATCTAGCCATGTAATATGAAAAATAGAGACAGACATGCTGTCTACTTTCTGGAAAGCCTTCTTGCATTGAACATGTGGAATGACCCTTGGCTTTGCTTGGCAATTTGCTATGACTTGGGGAATGCACCAGTCAGAGATGAAAGGCATTCAAGAGTTAAAAGTCATTAGAATGTATCTTCTTTTCCACACATAAGTATCTGTCATTGGGAGCATTTGAGATCTGAAATGGGTCCTGCAAGGTAAAGCGGCCTCTGGTCTAAAACACTCATTTGGAGAGCCTCCCTGTGTTTCATAATCCCCAGTGACCTTTCATTGCTAGAAATAACCAGTCTTTAATGCCTTCTGGTGAATCCCTGATATGTAACCATACCTAAGAGCAATGACGCCATTCGGAAGCGTCAGAACAGCAGGATGAACCTGCCTATAAACAAATGTGTTACCTGAATCTCTTCCTGTGATGTCACAAAGTCAGTTTTTGGCTGAAGAGACTGATGACTTCTGTTTTTCTGGGGGCTGCAATGAAGAGAGTTTGGATATAAATAACAGATACAAATTTAATTTAATGCTAAATATCAAATCCTAATATTTTCTAGTATTAAGTTATTTACTAGGCTGCTAAAGGCTTGTATGAACAAGATTAGGAAGTGAATACGGTGGGCCTTGAATATCCTATTGTTGTTCTTTATATTTCTACATAAATAGTGGTGTCCTGCTTATTTAAGTTTTCTAAGCTGAAAATATGTTCAAGTAGTCAAGATGCAATTTCCCAAGTTAAAATTATTTCATGAAAGTGGGAACTAAAGCAGCATCCTCAGAAGCCACACTGAAAAGATTTGGGCTTCACACATAATACATGATTTTAGCCGTGGAGCAGGGAATATTCTGTGTAATCATCCTTTGAAAGTCAACACATTCATATCACTTGCCACCTATACTGACTGCCTTTCATTCTTCTCTGTATAAAGGAGTAGGTTGCTTACAGAAAGGCATGCATTTTATCAGTATGTAAACCTACGTGACAAGGCTCCAATAAAACTCCAAGTATGTTCTTTGAATCACCTTATTACCTTTTCTTGTTTTCCCAGTATGAAAGACGTAAGCCCTGAAAAAAACATCAAGAAAAAAAATCAAAGTAACATAAAAAATCAAGTAAAAATATTTTATGATAATTTTCAAAAAAAATAATTCCTAACATTTTTAAAATAGTGCATAGCTTCCAAGCATTTATGCATTCATTATCTCATTTTGAGTTTAACCATAATAAAAAACACAAGATGAAGAATAGATCTTACTCCTGTTTAATTAATGTATTATTTATTTATGTATTTATTTATTTATTTTTGAGACAGAGTCTTACTTTGTTACCATTGGTAGAGTGCTGTGGCATCACAGTTCACAGCAACCTCAAACTCTTGGGCTCAAGTGATTCTTTTGCCTCAGCCTCCACAGTAGCTGGGACTACCAATGCCTGCCACAACCACTGGCTATTTTTTGAGATGGGGTCTTGCTCTTGCTCAGACTGGTCTCAAACCTGTGAGCTCAAGCAATCCATCTGCCTCGGCCTCCCACAGTGCCAGGATTACAGGCACAGGCCACTCCACCTGGCCCCTTACCTTACTCCACTTTTAAATCCAAAAACATTGAGAGACTAAAAGAGTTAATATAACTTGTCCAGGAACATTCTCTAGGAATGGAATATGGTGTCAGCAGCCAGGCCCTGAAGTGATGTCCTGGAAAGAATTTTAGTAATTAAATAATGTTTCCTATAAATCAATAAGATACTGTGAGACAATCTGATAGAAAAAAGGGGAAATATCTTTTACAGACATCACAAAAGATAATATCCAATTGACCAATTTTCATATAAAAATGTGCATCTTGGGCAGTGCCTGTGGCTCAAAAGGTTAGGGCGCCAGCCCCATATGCCAGAGGTGGCAGGTTCAAACACAGCCCCGGCCAGAAACTGCAAAAAATAAATAAATAAATAAAAATGTGCATCTCGTTATTCTTTAATCATCAGCAAATACAAACAGAAACAAAACGAGTAAACTCTATGCACCCACAAGAGCAGCTAAACATAAAAATGAGCAAAAATACCATGTATGTATGAGAAAATCTAATGGACATAACACACATATGTTTCAGGCCTCATCTACAAACTTAAATATATCTCTGCCCTATGACCCCAAAAGACCAAAGTGTGTATCTAAGTATTTTCATGGCAGTTTCTTTGATGATAGTTAGCAGATGAGAACCAGCCCAACTGGTCTCAAATAGCAAAATGGATAAACATGGTCTAGTTTATGCCACTACAACCATTTATGTCATAAAATATTAAACTGTCTAGATTGACTTCACAGGCATAATATTGAAAAAAATCCAAAGCGAAAATATACATTCAATATGATTTCACATATAGTAAATTAAGGATAGAAAAGATTAGAGTGGCTATATTTTTAGACTACATTTCAGAGGAGACATGTAGGATCCTGGAAATGTTCCATATGTTAATGTGGATGGTAGCTATATAGGTGCCTACAAATATAAAAATACAGTGAGCGATCCACTTAATTATTTTTTTCACTTTACTGTGCATATGCTACTAACTTAAGTTATAAAATATGTATTGACAGCACTTAAAAATCAATGACATGCCTTAGGATAGCTTTTAGCACTTATACAGCAAATTAAAAAAATGAAAAAGCAACTTGGAGAACGAATACATTTAGCAAGCAAAGAAAAAAATCACAGAAATGTATATACTTAAGTAGAAATAAAAATTATATCCATAGAAATACGTAAGGAATTGTTAACACAGTGAAGAGGAATTTCCAAAGTAAAGCATTATTTAGAAGCTGATACTGAAACCAAAATCAATAGCAATGAAAGAGGGTGAATTTAAATAAATTTCCCAGAAATATAAAGGTAAAGAAAATAGTTAGGATTTTTTTAAATTATAAAATAAGTCCAAAGCACAAACTTCTGATCATTACAAGTGTTCCAAAAAGATGAGATAGAAATTAGAGAGTGTATCAGAAAAAAAAAAAAAATAGGTGAAATAATTAACAGGTTTTTTTTTGCTTTCAATTTTATTCCCATTGTCTAAAATGAAGCCTGACATATACTAAGCACTTAGACTTGCTGAACTGAACCAACTATGGCCCTAACTGGATTAAATCGGTGACGACTCCTTTTTTTTTTTTTTTTTTCGGTGACGACTCCTTTTAATTTACAGTTCTGAGGCTCCTAAGATCTTTGCTGCGTGGGGTTCCAGGCCTCCACTACGGAGTCCTCTCATGAGTTCTGTCTCCCTGTCTCTCACTGTACTTATCACAGGAGCATTCTCCGTGACTTGGTGCTAAGTCAGGATCACAATTCCAGATTTTTTATTTTAAATTTGCGCTTCCTGAATGATGATTTATGCATAAAAGTAGAGTATCTAGAACGTCTGTCTACATCCATAAATGAATTACGCTGAGATTTCAAAACCTTTACCCTTGTCTTTAATAGAGGCCCAGGTCCTGAGGATCGTGAGTCCAGTCTCAGACGCCCTTTCTCGCAGTGTCTTCACTCACTCGCCTTTAGGGCTGTCTCCGCGCTCCCAGGCCCTCAGTACCCAGTATAAGGAATGAGTGTTGGTGTCAAGCTGAGCCGATGACAGAATGATTACAAATATAGAGCAATCTTACTGGTACAGCGTTTACTGCAAAGCGAAATTACATCTCAGAGGGAGGGACAAGTCATTTCCCACCCGTGGAGAACTCGCAGAGGTCTTAGCACACAATCTCAAAGGCTCCGAAGGCTGCCCCGCCTGTCTCCTGGGTGGACCGGGTTGCCCTTTCCCCACTTTGGGTAATTGACAGGTTGGGATTATGTAAGTTTCCTTTCTCTGTGTCTTCCCAGAATCCTCATGATAAACCTAATGGGGGGTCAAAAACCTAATAGTAATTAGTTGATAGCGAGTCACATGTCAGTGAAGGGCACTGGGAGCTCCTCACGGCACGTGCTCCAACCAGGGAAAAGTCTCTGACCAAAGACCTGACATGCCTCTGATCGGTTCCTGCTCTCTACCCTTCTCCACTTCTGCTACCCGCTTTGCCCCTTGTCTGCCCTCTGCCCAGACCTAAGAGGAGCTTCACTTTCTCCTCTAGTAGTAGAAATTTTTCTTCTATCAGTTCTGTTCTGTCTGTATTACAGCTTGTGGCAGATTTCTATGAATAACATAATTATTGTGTAAAATGTACCTTTTGCCAATTAGATATCATTGGTTTCTTTCCAGTGTTGCTATTTCAACTTTGTTGTTACATAAAAACGAAAAATAATTTATTACATTCATTAGTAAATTATTAAAAATTTGTAGTTTATATATATTAAATTTACTTTGAAAGCCGAATACTAATTTTTTTGTTTATTGTTGGGGATTCATTGAGGGTACAAACAAACAGGTTGCATTGATTGCATTTGTTATGTAAATTCCCTCTTATAATTGTGTCCTGACCCCAAAAGGTGATTATTTAACTATCTGGCTTTAGTGTCTCTGGCCAAGTAAGGGAAAAGTTGTATAAAATTAAGTATCAAGAGGATTATATTGCTATATTTCCAAACGTATAATCCCAATTAAATACACACATACACACATACACACTCACACACATATACACACACGCACACACACATATATACACACACACTATATTTATATAAAACTTTTCCCTGTAAGGTTTCAACCATCATTTCATTCACATTTCTAGTGTAAAGCTTTAGTTTGCCAGACACTGTGTTTGACATTAGATGTAAAGCACCTTATATCCGTCTGTTAGGTACAGAATGGCTTTTATATATGTTTATATGTATCCAGACTATAGAAACACTTCCTCCAAATATCCCTCTCACTAACCTTCCTAAACTTACCTTCTTGGATAGCAATCTATTCTACATGGAGCAGCTAGAGTATACATTGAGAAAAAGATATTTGTGTATATATGTATGTGTGTGTGCACATATACACATATATGTATACAAACATGTGAACATGTATCTACAAGCCATTGATGTCATCTCACTGCCATTAGGATTAAAACCAAGGCAGCACATATACTGAAAACTGAGGTACTTACTATTCTTTTCAAGGCTTTACATTTATCCTTTCGTATTACTCTACAACACTTGAAGAGGGTCAATACATAGCCTATCTTTTCCTCCTTAATCCTGAGATTAGAATCAATTGAGAGTGATAATAGTCAAGAAGAAAAATGAAAATATTCTCTTGTAGCTAATAACATTGAGGTTGACATTATGTATATGGCTTGTGTATTTTATTCAGGGAAGTTTGTAAAGTATTTACCCCGAAATCAGACAAAATGAACAACAATGTAAGGGGTACTCTTGTGAGACTGGCTCTTAGAAACTCACACCATGAAGAAACATAGGAAAAATTGCACATTCTGGGGGCCAGTGGCTTCCAAATCAACATAGAGGTCTGGTTCACGGTTGCTTATTTCTTTCTCTGAAACTGCACAGTTAGTTAACACACCCCCACTTACATACTATAAGACCAGAAAGAGACCAGAAGTAGTATCTGGTCAATATTCTCTTTCATGAGCAGGTAAGGAGGAAGAAAACTGTTCCTTCATGCTTTCTAGAAATATCCTGAACCATCCTTTACTACTTTCTCTGCTGTAGCTACACTAACCTTCTTTAAATTCCTTGTTTTAAATTTCCAATCTAAGAAATATTGTAATTCTCTCTCTTTTTTTTTTCTTTTCTTTTTGAGACAGAGTTTCACTTTGGCACCCTTGGTAGACTGCTGTGGTGTCAAAGCTCACAGCAACTTCAACTTCTTGGGCTCAAGCTATTCTCTTGCTTCAGCCTCCTGAGTAGCTGGGACTACAAGTGCCCGCCACAAAGCCCAGATACATTGTAATTCTCTGTAGCAATTTTCATGATTTGAATTTATATATGTGCAATTTCAGTATACATATATATATATTTTTAATATAAATTAGATTCTGTGTGGTCATGGATGATGTATAATAGTTGTAGTTGTAGTTATAATTTTGCCAACCACTTTATAATTGATGCCTATCTAGTGCTTGGCATGTGGTAGATATTCAGTAAATATTTGTTGAGTACATGAATAATTGTATAAATAATTCCAGAACTATTTTGAATGTTACTGAAGATCTGTCAAAGTCATCAAATGAATATTAAACCACATATTTCCACTCAGAGGAGTTCCTAGAAATAAAAGGTCAGTTATCAGAACTAATATTATAAAATTGAACAGTATCGTTCTAGGCCCTGGAAGGCATGGACAATATAGGTGGTGCCCATGAAAACTAGAACACATCGCAATGCTCTGTCGCCACCACCCAGATCATTTCTCCTCCAATTCAGTTCCTAGTATGTGTGATGTCTAGTTAAATGGAAGGTAGGCATATTATTTGAAAGAGACATTCCTGATGCTTTTGCCAGGGAGAAACATTCCTAGAATCTTTTTTTCTTTTAATTTGGCCTAGCCATCTTACCCATCTCTCTATCAACTTTCTTGGGAGATATAACACTTTTGGACCCACCTAGAGAATCAAACAGTTAAATATATAAGTCCATCTCTCCCTGAATTTTAATCACTAATTATGTACTAAGACTGTAGCACTTTATTTACATTAAATGGTTAGTTACAGCAATTTGTGCAAGAAAATTTGAAATGTATTAACATTCAGAAGTGTTTTAGGGGGACACACAGTATATGGCTATTTCTTAGCAATTATTGGACAATATAATTTTTATTTTCTTTTCACTTCTCAGGTAATCTTTTATAAGTTATCCCCAAGGAAATTGGAACATTTTTCATTTTTATTTGACCTAACTTGGATTCTTTAAAAGTAATATCTAACTAACTATGTTCTTGTTTAAGAACCAAACATTTTTCCTTTAATTTTCAACCTGTTTTCTTCATCAAATTTATAAAATGGGATGACAGTAGCTAAGAAAAAGGTGAAAGATGTCCTTGTCACAATGTGGAGATAATTGGACATTTATATACGTATATGGGAGAATACATGGGAGTTTTATCCGCAGTGCCAGTGCCGAAAACAGCAGATAGTCTTTTGTTTGTTTGTTTGTTGTTTTTTATGCGTATATGATAAATGACTGAGATGTGACTGAATAGGGCAGGGAGGTAGGACATCTGGGTCAAACCAAATTATGTCCTCTGTAGACTGATGCTGATCTTATTATTAGAAAAAGCCTCGGAGAATTATAGAAAATCTCAAGGAAATGCTTTTCCCTTAGAATCTGGCCCTTCTTCTTTTCCTTCCCTTCTCACTTCTTTTCCTTTCCTGATTTACTGTATAACAATAAGAAAAAAAGGCTCATCTTTCTGTCAGGCCAGCTGCAATTCCTTATCCAGTTTAGAATTACGTCTACTAAGAATAGGAATGTTGCTGGAGAAATTAAAAACAAAACAAAAACTCTCTGGTTTATAAATGATGCAGTGGCTGGTCCATAAATAGCAGCACAATTAATGTTAAGAAATAAGCTAAGAAAAAACTGCTGAAAGAGCAGAGGTGGTAGCAAGAATGCCCATAATTTAGTTCAATTCGTTATAATTTGCAGAGGTTGTCCAGATAAATCCATCAGAGGAATAAACAAACACACCAACTCTTAACACAAGCATGTTCCTTAGTTGGGGTGGATTATTGTTATCTTAAGGGAGAAAATGTTGAGGCTTGGTTTTTGGCATTAATTAAGGGGGTCTTCTTTTGGAAAATATGAAATTTACTATTACGACAAACTTGGCATATACTTTTTTCAAAAGAAAAGAGCAGATAACTTATTCTCCGACATAAGCAGCTAACACACATCAAGCTGGATTCTATGTAGGAGTGGGAATGAATGAGAAGTTTATGTTTTGTGTTATTTTAAATGGTAGCATATGGTTCTAGACTTTCAAGTACAGAAATTTTCTATGTTGAATATATTTTGGTGCTCTGTTCATGTAAATTGAATTGCATTTTTCCTTTTGAAAACTGCAAACTTGTTCACAGAAGGATTGATAACATCATTGGCCTGCATGCCTCAGCTTCTATGACAAAAGAGAAAATCTGAAAGAGAATCAGTGACCTTCAACTACCCAGCCATTAAATCTTGTTTGTCAGAGCTTCTCTTAAACTGTGATATTATCTGCCATGAGGATGTTTTTGAATGATGACTCTGTCTCCTTTGTTTTTATGTTCTAAAATCTCATTCTGTATGTGCAGTTAGAACAGCTGTGCCCTTTCTTTTCAATCAACAATGAAGAATTCTTTTGGGTTTATCACAATGCCCAGCAATGTATTCGTTTTCTCTCTAAGATGGAAAGATGGGCTCACAACTGTAGGAGATGATTCTGACCTTAATTAGAGAAATCTTTAGTGGCGAAAAATGGTTATTATGATTCAAAGACTCTCCCTTGAGCTGCAACCCTCATCTAAACTATGATAGCATATTTTCTGAAGAATAGCAAATTTCCATTTTTATAACTCACAAAGCCCTCCTGAAATATTTGCCTTTAGCAAACCTCCTAAATTAGAATGTGTTTCGGTTATTTGATGCAACTTTCTTGCATGCAATTTAGGAATTCTTAGAAGAATATTAATAAAAACATGCACGAAATACAAAAAAGGAAAATTGAGGTAGGAGGAAGTGAAGGGTAGAAATTGTAAATAGTTGGTTTTGTAAGGTGCTTTTAAAGAAATAAAGGAATATGAGAAAAACAAATTCAGGCAATGGATATGCCCTCATACTTTGGAAAAGATAGTAGTGAAAACTGTTCTAGTGAGGCTGAGGAAATTAATTCATTCGTCCACTCATCCACCCCCAAAATGTTTACCATAATCTTATTAGTAGTCAAGCAATCACTAACTACTAAAAAGAAATACATAAATTGTATTACTGTCCCTGTAATCCCCCCAGTACCATAGAACTGAGTGTAGTTGGAAAACATGAACACGTATAAAAAATTCCACAGATTTTAATACAAATGAAATGAAATTGCACCTGAATAAGTCAGATAAAAGCATTTCTAACATGCTAGGATGCATTCTGAGATAAAGTCATTGTATTTGGGGCTGATGTAACAGTCTGTGTAAGGGATATGACTTGGCATAGATCTTCTGAGTCCCCACGAGTCCACTTGAGTTCCCTCTAGTGCAACTTTGCTGATGGATTAGTTTGTTATGCACTTCTACATTGAACAATCACATTTATTCATGTCTCTTATAAACACAGAATGGAAAAATTTAAAGGTACCTCAAAAGAAAAAAAAAGTCCACTCAGAAACAAAGCTAAATGGAATATTTAATTCATTAGCTTTACTGTCACTAGTATAGGTGTGGTCATTTTGTGACATTCTCAGAAGTGTACCATTAATATATTGATGCAATAAACCCATGCTCTAATGTTTAAATGTATTTAATTTGAGTCCATTTACCCCGTCAGGGATTTATCACCAAACTGAATGATGCTACTCATGGGAAACAGAGCAGGATTAGACAAATTGTTAAAGCATAAAATAATAACAATTCTGATTTAAAGATGATCTACTAGCTGAAGAATTGTAACAGAAGGCAGCATTTCAAGGTCATGTTGTCAGCTCATGGGAGGAAGCTTTTGTTTTTCAGTGAAATTGGGTTCCTCATGAAATGGAGTCCTCTCTATGAAGGCTCATTTGAAAATCCTCTAAGTGGTAGGATAACTGGAAACTTCAACCTGAATAACATTTTCAGGGGTGTTCAAATCTGTCTAAAGGAGCCTTATTGCTAAGAAACTGTAGATAGATGACACATTTTGCATTAGCAAGTGACTACTTACTACTACAGTACTATTTAGCTGGTGGTTTCCTCTTAAGAATTATGTATCGGGTAATTTATCACATTATATTTGAATAAAATAGTAACCTGGTGAAAAAATGGTTATTATGACCTGAAATGCGACTGGAAGAAATAATATGTATCCAAAAGAGAAAAGTTTGCCTAAATATTAGAAATAAATCTTTCACCCTCCATTAATTTCTTTATGTGTATAACAGAGACAAAATTACTCCAGCTTTGAAATTGGTCCTGTTTTTTACTATGGTACCCATCTCCTTATTCCAGACATGATAACAACTTTTACTGAGCACTTACTGTGTACCAGACCATTTCTGGTTTTTACGGATTAGGTGCTTACAACAATCCTAGGGAGTATGTACTAATGTTTCTATTTAGAGATGCAGAGATTGCATCAGAGAGAGGTAAATAGAGGTAAAAAGAGGTAGGTAAATAGAGAGAGGTAAAAAGAGGCAAGGGTGTCCAGTGGCTAAGAAGCTAACCTGCTTCTGCACCTGTACTTTTCAGGTTCAGAATCTCTACTCTTAACTGTCCTCTCCTGCACATCTTCTCACATCCATTCCTTTGTCCATAGGTTTATCTCCCTGCATCTTCCCTAAGTAATGCCTAGTCACATTTCAAGTTTACATTGCAATGTAATCTCCTCTGTGAGTTCCCCTATGTTTATCTCATTTCTAGCTGGCTAAGAAGCCACTTGTATTTACAGCTACAGAACTCCATGTTAATAGCACTTATCACATTAGATTTCAATCTCTTTTTATCTCTTTTTCTTCCCTACTAATTTGAGATACTTAAAGGCAGATATGTCGCCAATAAATATTTACTAATTATATACATGAGCGTGTAAGATTTATGTGAGATAATCTGGTATAACTGTTTTGAAAACTGTAAATGGAATTTAAATGTAATAGACTGTTATTTCACGTTATTGTTACAAATTTGTACTATGGAAATAGACATCTTAAGGTTTTTAATTAAAATATTGAAATAACAATAAAAAGAATAATGAAATGATTCAAGGTCAGCATCAATTTAGGTCTACTTCAGAGTATTTTAAAGATTGGAAAAAGTTAATAAAGTAATGAAATTTGTAAGTGACGGGGCAGAAAAAATAGAAAAGTCAGTTTTTCTTGAATAAAAGTGAAGTATAATGCTCTTGATTTTTATAATAGGCAGCAATGACTGTGGTTTTCCATCCTAACTTGAGAAAGAGTAGTTAAAGAAATCAGAAAAAAAATCATTTAAAAAACTCTCTTTGATTCATTGAAATCAAGATTGTTACAGGTGACACTCAATATAAGATATGGCATAAAATATTGATAACTTAAAAAATAGGCCATAAATTGCTAAATCATTGAAGAAGCCCAAGTGCCCATCAATCCACAAATGGATTAATAAATTGTGGTATATGTACACCATGGAATATTATGCAGCCTTAAAGAAAAATGGAGACTTTACCTCTTTCATGTTTACATGGATGGAGCTGGAACATATTCTTCTTAGTAAAGTATCTCAAGAATGGAAGAAAAGGTATCCAATGTACTCAGCCCTACTCTGAAACTAATTTATAGCTTTCATATGAAAGCTATAACCCAATTATAACCTAAGAATATAAGGAAAGGGGAAAGGGAAAGGAGAGGAGAGGATGGACGGAGGGAGGGTAATTTGTGGGACTACACCTACAGTGCATCTTACAAGGGTACATGTGAAACTTACTAAATGTAGAATATGTCTTAACACAATAACTAAGAAAATGCCAGGAAGGCTACATTAACCAGTGTGATGAAAATATGTCAAATGGTCTATAAAACCAGTGTATGGTGCTCCATGATTGCATTAATGTACCCAGCTATGATTTAAAAATAAATAAATAAATAAAGGCCATGAATGGAAGATTTTCCTGGGAAAGAATCTATGTCATATATGGCAGAAGTTGGTGATTCAGAAGAGTGATAGAACAGGGCAGATCATCATATTTTTATTTCTAGAGGTGACAAATGATCAATTCCCTGCTTGGATCTATGTAGATCTGTGCCTTGTTCTCAAAAGTGCCTTTATGGAAAGAAATCAGCAAGCATTCATTCCAATGAAAACATGGGTTAATAAGAGTGATTCTATAAGTTACCATTAAAAATCAAGAGTTCCTGAAAAGAAGCATAAGAAAAATTACTTTTTTTCTGAAATAAGACACCTTAAATGTGCATCTGTTTACTGACATAGTATCCTAACATTAGTTATTTTATAGTTTCCTCTTCATTTTTACCATTGAGTAGTTACAGCCCCCTAATAGGATTCTTGTGGAGATTGAGCATTATCATGTATCACAAGTTTCACACATGGCATCTGTAGTGGGCTGGATTATTGTAGCTATTATTACTAAGTGCATCATAATGATATGGCCTCAATTTCTACATAGGCTAAGTGTCAATTATTTAATTTCTAAGTAGATATTAGTATTCTCCAGAGAAATAATCTATAGGAGATACACACACACACACACATATATATATATATACAGATATAAAAAGAAATTTATCATAAAGAATTTGTTAACATAATTATGGGGGCTGGCAAGTCTCAAGAACTGTAGGATTAGTCAGCAAGTTGGAGGCTGAACGTAGCTCAAGGTTTAGTTCCAATCTGAGTTTGAGGACCTGACAGTCAGGAGAGCTGGTGCTATATTGTCCTTTCTGAAGGCCTGTAGGCTCAAGCAGCAAGAACAGCCAACACTTCCATTTGAATTTGAAAACAGGAAAAAAGCCAGTGGCCTAGTTGAAGACCGTCATGCAGGAGGAATTTTCTTACACAAGGCAGGCCAGACTTTGTGTACTATTCAGGGTTACACCTGATTGGATAAGGTCCAACCACATTAGAGAAGGCAAACTGCTAGGCTCTGTGTACAGATTTAAATGTTGCTCTCATCCATCCAACACACCCTTCAGAAACACCCAGTACAGGGTTTGTCCATATGTCTGGTGACTCCATGGCACAGTTAATTTGGCTCATGTTATTAACCGTCTCCATTAAGGTTATGATTTTTCTTAAGCCCATCTATAATATATTAGGCATAATTCACAGGAACAGTAAGACTGTCTTAAAACTGTTACTCTGAAGCCAAGTCCTTAAGTGGTAAACCAAAAACTATATTTATCTTTCTCTTTCCGAGTGTTTATCTCTTCCTGATAGCAAAGTTATCATGAAGCAACATTTCCAGGAAGAAAAGTCAAAAAGGGAAAACATTGCCACAGCTCTTATTTTTAACAACTTCTTGTATGCAGATTCTGGGAGGATTTATCATGACAAATGCCATATCATCTAAGAAATGGCCCTTTCACCTTTAACAAGCCATATAACTTCCTATTTTCAGTTTCCATAATAATATAAAAAGGCTATTATTTATTGTGGGAAAATTCATGCTCTGCTCTCTTGCAATATTATCTCAGATAATCTTTAGTGAACCACTAACCATTATCAAGGTTATTAAATGAGGCTGCAAGGATTAAAAACATTTTTTACTCTTTCCACTGCCTCAAACTACTTTCTTAACTATAATCTAGTGTCATTTCATTTTTCACTGATTACAAATTGCATATATTATAAAACAAGTTAACTTTACAGCATGTCTAATCAGGACTATTTATTTAGATACACAAATGCAATCATTATCATTGTTACCTATGACAAGGGTACAATTAGTCTCAGCAGGTGATTAAATCAGCGGCTGTTTTGGCTCTGAATCTTACTGATAATTTTTGTAACATCTAATACCCAGCACAATAGAATATTAACTATTCACCATGAAAAATTAAGCCTTATTTTCTCACAAATTTACTTAATACAAATCATACAAACCATGTGAGATGGACGGATGAGCACACTAGGACGCTACCTCACTTCCAGAATATGTCTGCTCTGTACCTGCGTGAAATAAGAGACTTTCAAAAACGCTGCTTATGAGACTTTCTGATTTTCTTCTTGTGTCTTGAGTTGGACAGCAACAGTTTTCTTTATTCTGCATTTTACGTTCATTTTCTATTTTGTTGTTGTTGAAGCCACAACCTATGCCTCATTTCTCTTTAACAACCATTGTCATAATAGAGAATAGCTGTCCCAGATACATGTCCTTCGTTTCCCCATAACTTTTCCTCTATTCACACCACTTCCCATCCATGCCCAGGGAGGATGTGAGTAATCAAAATGCCACCATAAGCCTTAGATTATCAATGACTCAATCTAGTGGGAAAGAGATATAGGAACTAATCAGCCTGTGATTCATATTCCACATATTCAGCTGAGGAGTCAGCTTGATTTCAAGATAATACATCCTTGAGGAAACAGATTTTAATATTGATTGTTCCACATTGTGTGCTTGCTTGCTTGAAACTGCATAAACAATTCCCTTCTCACCTGACAATTATGTTCCCCATCCTGGACTCCAATAGGTTAAAGGTCCCCAAAGTCATACTTTCTCCTTACCTGTGATCCCTGACCCCTTTGTGTGTGGACTTTTGGGTGTACCATTTGTCTCCCCAAACCTATAAGTAATAAAATCTTTTGTCATTGTGCATCACTCCTAATCATTACAGAGGTGCAATCCATCTTAAAAAATCTTAAATCAGAACACAACAGACAGCATTTCCTTCATGTTTTCTTCTAGGAGTTTTACAGTCTCATATTTTATTTTATTTTATTTTTATACAGTTTTTAAGAAGTTAATTTGTTCTTTTTTTTTATTAAATCATAGCTGTGTACATTGATATGATCATGGGGCGTCATTCACTAGCTTCACAGACTGTTTGACACACTTTTATCACACTGGTTAACATAGCCTTCCTGGCATTCTCTCAGTTACTGTGCCAAGACACTTATATTCCACAGTCTCATATTTTAGGGATAATCGTCTAATCCATTTTGAGTCGATTTTTGTTTTCAATTTCATAATCTTTACATTTCCTTACTTCTACTAACTTTACACATACTTTGTTCTCATTTTTCTAGTTCTTTGAAGTACAAAGTTAGGTTATTTGAGATCTTTTATTTTCTACTGTAGACATTTATTGCTATAAACTTCCCGGGTGGTACTGCCTTTGATCAATTCCAAAAGTTTTGATATGTCATAGTTTCATTTTCATTTTTCATCAGATTTTTTTTTTTCTTTTCTCCATTTGTTCTTCAGGAGTTGGTGGTTTGTTTTGCATGTATTCATGAATTTTCTAGTTTTTCTTCTGGTTTTGGTTTCTAGTATCATTCCACTATGGTCAAAAAAGGGAGGTGATATGATTCACCCATCTGAAATTTTTAAGATTGTTTTGTGACTCACCAAGTGATCCATCATGGAAAATACTTTTGTATGTTCTTGAGAACATGGTATATTCAGTAGCTGTTGGGTGGAATGTTCTCTATATGTCCATTAAGTTCATTTAATTTATAGTGTCATTCAAGTCTTTTGTTTTCTTATGAACTTCTGCCTTGATCTTCTATCCATCATCGAAAGTGTGGTATTAAAGTCTCCTACTCTGGTTGCATTGAGGTCTGTTTCTGCCTTAAGTTCTGTAAATGTTAGCTTTACAAGCTTTAGGTAGTCTGATGCTGGTTGCACATATATTTATCATTATTATATCATTCTGGTAGGTCAAGTACACTTTTGCCATTATATGATGTCCTTCTTTGTATCTGGTGACAGTGATTGACACAAAAGTATATTTTTTTTCTTGTACAAGTAGACCAAACCTGCTCTATTTTAGTTGCAATTTTTTATGGAATATCATTTTTACTCCTTTCACTCTCAGTCTATGTGTGTCCTTAAGAAGAAAGTGATTCTTGTAGAAAGCATGGAGTTAGAACATGCATCTTTTATCTTATCAGCCACTATTAAGTCTTTGATTAGGGAAATTAACACAGTTACATTTATATTATCACTAAAGACAGATTTAATATTGCCATTGTGTTAATTGCTTTTTGTTAGTCTCATAACTCTCTCATTTGTTTTTCCTGTCTCACTATCTTCTTTTGCATTTTGTTGATTTTTTTTGCGTTAATGCTTAGAATACTTTATATTTTTATTTTCTGTAATCGTCATAGGTATTTTCTTTGTGAATACCATAGGGCTTATATAAAAGATGCGGTAATTATATAATAGTATATTTTAAGATTATAAAAACCTAAGTTCAATAATATAAAACAACTCAATTAATTTACTTTTCTTTCACACCCACAAGCTTCTGTTATTGTTGTCATAATTTACATTTCCTTATATTGTGTCTATTAATGTATTTTAGTTTTAACTATTTTTAATACTTTTGCCATTTAATTATGTTGAAGTGTTAAAGTGATTTACCCACCGCCATTGCAGTATTACAATTTTCTCTACTTGTCTATATATTTACTTTCATGAACAAGCTTTATACTTCTTTAGGATATCATGTTTCTATTTGATATCTTTTCATTTCAACTTGCAGAACTTCTTTTATTATTTCTTGTAAACAAGAGTGTGGAATTCCTTCAGTTTTTGTTTGAGAGATAATTTGCCTCTTCTGTATTTTTTTAATGAACAGTTTTGCTATGTACTATATAATTGGCAATTTTTTTCATGTTTCAGCTCTTTGAATATATTATATGACTGCCTAATGGTCTATAAGGATTCTATAAACCTGTGAATAATATTATGAGAGTTTCCAAATAGCATATGACAAGTTGTTTATTGCAGCTTTCAAAATTACCTCTTTTTCTTTGATTTTAAGAATTTAATTACAATATATCTCAATGTGTATTTCTTCAGGCTTTTATAAATGAGGTCTCTGTTAGAATTCTGGAATCTGGATGTCCATTTCTTTCATCCTATTTGGGAAGTTTTGGCTATTAATTCTTTGTGTATGCTTCCTGGTTGTTCTTCTCCTTCTTGAAATTAAATAATGCATACATAGATAGAATTGAGAGAGGATACCCAAGAAGGGAGGTCTAGAAGAACAGGTCTTCTCAAGGAGACCACAAGGATACACATGCAGGGTCCTCTCCACCGTGACTCAGCTTTTGGGAATTTGTAAACTTAACTTCCTGAAACTTGGAAATTTCTGATTTCTGTGAAATCCTGTAGTTCTGTAGGGGTGGGAATAGCATCTCCCGCTTGATTCAAACTGACTAATGCAAAGGGTACCTGTGGGATGGAACTTTTTGACTGTCAATAAAAAGGTGAAAGACCAAGACAGTGGAGGAGCGTGGCCATTTAGAATTCTATGCCGTAAGCTCCCGACTGGTGGATAAAGCCCTTCCTCTTATAAATGTGGTGTTTGGGTGCTCTTTCTTTCTGTTGGGCCTTGTCTTTCTACAGAATAAATGATGATCTATAATTTCCTCAAGCTCAGTTAACTTTTAAATATATTATGATTATTATTATTATTTAGTTTTTGTTCCTCTGAGGGAATTATTTTCATTAATTTATGTTTGAGTTCACTGATTCCTTTTTTTGCTGGCTATACTTTGCTCTTGAATCCTTCTAGTGATGTTTTCAGTTCAATTATTCTGTTCTTCAGTTACATTTTTTGGTACTTGTATCTGCTTTCTTTTTTTTTAATTCCTACTATGTTTATTCATTTTTCTTTATAATGGCTTTTATTTTATTTTTATTTAATTTTTTTTATTTTCTCTGTACATATACATGTGTTTATTTGTTTTCCACTTTTTGCCTTCACAAAATTATAAAGGCTTAAAATTTAAGAACAATAACAATGTTTAAGATAAGGACTAGAAAAAAATCTTGTAAAGAATGAATGAAGATTAAATACATTCAGAAAAGAAAACAGACAATTGTTGGAAAGAAATATTGAGCAATAAAAACAATAATGCAAAAAAAAAAGTAACATTCACATTGTCAGATAAAAGCATGACTATCACGATAGACATAATTTTATTTTATTTTTGAGACATAATCTCACTTTGTTGCCCTTGGTAGCATGCTGGTGTCATAGCTCAGAGCAACATCAAACTCCTGGGCTCAAGCAATCTTCTTGCCTCAGTCTTCCCAGTAACTGGGACTACAGTCACCCACTGCGACATCGGACTACTTTTTGGAGATGGGATCTTGCTCAGGCTGTCTCAAACTCCTGAGCTCAAGCAATCCACACACCTCAGTCTCCCACAGTGCTGGGATTACAGGCATGATCCAATGCACCGAGCTTTATAATGGTTATTTTAAATTATTTTTCAGTTAATCATACATCTTCATTTTATCAGGGTTAATTTCTAGTTATGTATCTTGTTTGGATACATATTTGTGTGCTTTTTATTTTTCCTTTACTTTATGTGCTAATTAATATGTGGACCTTAGATAAAGCAACAACCTCTCCCAGTCTTCACAGACTGCCTTTGTAAAGGCAAAAACCAGTCAACTCAGCCAGAGGTTTCTAGAGACCAGTCAAACCTTCACCCTAGTGTGATCTATTCCTTTTGTTCTTTGCAGCGCTCTAAGCACCAAAAACATGACAAATTCTGTCAATGCACCAGAACAATTGCTTCTGAAGCTAGTTCTTCCAGTGGCTTTTAGAAAAGCTGGATCATCCAGGTTAATACGAAGGATGTAAAGTCTCCATTTTTTTTAATGGCTGAATAGTATTCCATGGTATACATATACCACAGCTTTATTCTTAGTAAAGCATCACAAGAATGGAGAAGCATGAATCCTATGTACTCAATTTTGATATGAGGACAATTAATGACAATTAAGGTTATGGGGGGAAGCAGAAAGAGGGACAGAGGGAGGGGGGTGGGGCCTTGGTGTGTGTCACACTTTATGGGGGCAAGACATGATTGCAAGAGGGACTTTACCTAACAATTGCAATCAGTGTAACCTGGCTTATTGTACCCTAAATGAATCCCCAACAATAAAAAAAAAAAAAAAAGAAAAGCTGAATCACTGCATGTTTGATATACTTTCTCCCTTTCTTCCTGCCCAGAGAGAGGCTGGGAGCTAAGTTTTTAAATCTGTTCATTCTGTGCTGATCTGGGTAGAGGGGCTATTGCTATTAACAGCTCAAGCCTGCATCCCTATTCTGAAAAGCTCCCAAGTGGCTAGATTATCCCAGATGTTATCTTCAAATTGAACCATGGATAGAAGAAACTAGTCCCTTAACAGCTTTGGAATAAAAGTGTTATAAGTTGCTGCAAAAAAAAAAAAAAAAAGAAGAAGAAGAAGAAGAAACTAGTCCCTTGGACAGTTCTTATAAAATTTGAGGCCTTGGAAATGCAGACCATCTCTTTTTTCTTCCCAGGGACAAAATAGTTGGAATTGTTTTTTTTTTTCACTGATAACTCTGTGGTGAGTCAGAAGTTATGGTGACTACCAGTCCAATCCACTGTCTTTGTTCTCTCCCAGACTATTATATTGTGCTTGTCCACTCATTGCAATAAGACTGGCCAGACAGAGGACAGTAGTCTGTGGGAACCCCTGAAGAATTGTCAGGGTTCTGGATACATGGACCAAATCTTTACATTCACTGGGAGAAGCTGGGAGTTTGGAGGTCTTTTGTCAATTATAAGGCATTGTTTCAAGGATAGGGATCCTGGAAAGAGCAAATTCATTATTTTTCTACCAGTTTTAATAAGCCTTGTTTTGTGTATGCTCCGGATATAAAATGCTTTCCTTTCAATTAGTTTCTAGGTTTTCCAAAAAGGAAATTTTTCTATGCATTTTTGCTGAATCAGTTGTGTTCATGGGGGAAAGAGAGTATAGAATTTCTTATTTCACTGTCACGCTAAAGTGGCTCAATAAATATTTATAAAAAGTCAATAAATTAGTAATATTAATTTTAATCAATCACATAAATACTTTTTATTTCTACTCTACCTAACATTGTTCTAATCTGTCTTTTAACCATAGAAGCCATTATACAATTTCACTTAAAGAGTAATTTAACCAGCTTTCAAAATATTTAGGGAAAATGTTAATTTCTAACATTCTCTCATTAACAAACAAAAGGTCACTTACTAAGTAGTTCATGAATAACTGACTTTTATTAAAGTGTGTAAAAAAAAAACCATAATTTTGAGAGGTTAAGTTTCAGTTTATAATATATAGTATTTACAGCTGTGGGAATTACTCAGATTACACTATGGAACAATTTCAGGTAAGATCCTCTTTAGCCACTTGGGATAGAAATGCAGCGCATGGGGGGCACTACGCAGAAACATCTCTGGCGTCTTATGTGCCCAAACTGAAAACACTCTCGGCCACTCCCACAGGGGAAAGAAAATGAATTGAAACCTAAGTTATTTCTTTGATTTTATTATGTTTTTTTCTTTGAAGACAAATCGAATATAGAAATATGACTTTACAATCAAACCATCTGAGTAACAAACTTTTAAATTTTGATTTAAGCAAAAGAAGTATTTTGAAGTTTGTAGAGATTTGGAGGTGTAAGAAGCCCAGAGTCTGTATCTTCTTTCCCCTGTCTGAATAAGAAATAGAGTAGGTTTGGAGTGTGGAATTCTGGCTTATATAATTAGTCCTACATTGACAGAATCCAGAGGTCATTGCTTTGGGAACCAATTAAAAGTTGTAGAAATCTTCTAATACACTGGGTGGGCTTAGCAATGAAATGAAATTAATAGTGGCTGATATTTAGGAAGCCATATAATGAGTCAGGCGTGCTTCTCAGCTGGAGAGTTTATTAAAATGCAAATTATCAAGTCTGGTAACGTGATACCTCCATATTTGTTTTTATTTCTGAGTAATGCATTGACTGTTCAAGGTTTTTGCTGGTTCCATATAAAATTAAGCACTATTTTTTCAAGCTCTTTAAAGTATGACAATGGTATTTTAATAGGGATTACACTAGATTTGTAAATTGCTTTGTGTAGTATGGACATTTCAACAATGTTAATTCTTCCCAGCAATGAGCATGGTATGTCTTTCCATTTGTTAATATCATCAGCTATTTCTTTTCTCAGAGTTTCATAATTCTCTTTATAGTGATATTTCACATCCTTTATTAGGTAAATTCCCAGATATTTCATCTTCTTTGGTACTACTGTAAAAGGAATAGAGTCCTTGACTATATTTTCAGCTTGATTGTTGCTGGCATATATAAAAGCTACAGTTTGTAAGTATTGATTTTGTATCCTGAAACACTGCTGTATTCCTTGATCACTTCTAAGAGTTTTGTAGTTGAGTCCCTGGGATTTTCCAGGTATAGGATCATATCATCAGTGAAGAGTGATAGTTTGATCTCCTCTGATCCTATTTGAATACCCTTGACCCCCTTCTCTTGCCTGTTTGTAATGGCTAAGACTTCTATTACTATGTTGACTAGCAGTGGAACAATGGACATCCTTGCCTCATACCTGATCTGAGTGTAAATGTTTTCAATTTTACTCTATTCAGTATGATATTGGCTGTGGGTTTGCTGTAGATGGCCTCTATCAGTTTAAGAAACGTCCCTTTTTATGCCTATTTTCTTAAATGTTCTGATCATGAAAGGATGCTGGATATTATCAAAAGCTTTTTCTGCATCAGTTGAGAGAATCATATGGTTTTTGTTTTTTATTTTATTGATGTGATGTATTATATTTGTAGATTTACATATGTTGAACCAGTGCTGTAACCCTGGAATAAAACCAATTTGATCATGGTGTATAATATTTTTGATGTGTTGTTGAATTATGTTGGCTAAAATCTTATAGAATACTTTTGCATCTATATTCATTAATGATATTGGTCTATAATTTTCTTTCTTTTTTTTTTATTGTTGGGGATTCATTGAGGGTACAATAAACCAGATTACACTGATTGCATTTGTTAGGCAAAGTCCCTCTTGCAATTGTATCTTACCCCCAAAAGGTGTGGTCTATAATTTTCTTTCCTTGTTGGATCCTTTTCTGGTTTGGAGATCAGGGTTATATTTGCTTTATAGAATGTGTTGGTAAGTAGTCCTTCTTTTTCTGTGCTTTGGAAAAGGTTGATAATATATGTACTAGTTTCTCTTGAAAGATTTGATAGAATTCAGGTGTGAAGCCATCTAGACCTGGACATCTCTTTTTGGGGAGATTCCATATTGTTGATGCTATTTCAGAGTTCTATTGAAGACTTCTAATTCATTCTGGTTGAGTCTAGGAAGGTAGCGTGCTTCCAGGTATTGGTTCATTTCCTTAATATTTTTCATATTTCTGGGAATAGAATTTTTTTGCAGTAATAATTGAGGATTTTTTTTTAATTTCTGAGGTATCTGTTGAATTTCTCCTTTATCATTTCTGATAGATGATATTAGAGATTTTACTTTTCTGTTTCTGATTAGGTTGGCCAAACGTTTATCAATTTTATTAATCTTTTCAAAAAATAACTTTTTGTTTCATTCTATAAATGTGTTGTGATCTTGTGAATAATTCTTTGTTTTCAATTTCATTTAATTGTGCCCTAGTTTTGGTTATTTCTTTTCTTCTGCTTGGTTTGGGATTGGAATGTTCTTCCTTTTCCAGTTGATTGAGATGATCCATTAAGTTGTTAGCTTCCTCTCTTTCTGTTTTCTTGATGAGGGCTTCCAATGTTCTGAATTTCCCTCTTAGGACTGCCTTGGAGTATCCCACAGGTTTTGATAATTTGTGTCTTCATCATCATTTTGTTCCAAAAATTTGGTGACTTCCTTCTTAATCTCATCTTTGACCCAGCTATCATTCAGCCTAAGATTATTTTGTGTCCATGGCTTTGTTTAAGTATGAAGATTACTGTTGCTGTTGAAGTTGAGTTCAACTTTTATTCCATGGAGGTCCAAAAAGATACAAGGAATATTTTCCATTCTTTTAAATTTGCTGAGGTTAGACTTGTGTCCAAAGATATAACCAATTTTTGAGGATGATCCATGGACTGATGACAAGAATATATGTTCAGTTTTATTAGGGTAAAATGTTATGTAGAGGTCTGTTAAGTCCATTTGTTCTAGGGTCTGGTTTAATTCTAATATTTCTTTGTTGAGGTTCTTCTTGGAGGATCTATCCAAGACTGTCAAAGGGGTGTTACAATCTCCAGCTATTACAGTGAAGGAAGACATCAAGTTGTTCATCTCCTTTAGGGTTGGCTTTATAAATTAAGGACCATTCTGATGGGGTACATAAATGTTGATTATCGAAATCTCTTCATGTTGGGTGTTTCCCTGGACAAATATGTACTGATCATCCTTATCTTTCTTTATCTTTCTTGGTTTAAAGCCAATTGTATGTGCAAATAAAATTGTGAAGCCTGCTTTTTTCTGATTTCCATCTGCCTGTATTACAGATGTCCTGAGTCTAATTTTATCCTTTAAGGTAAGATGAGATTCTTGTATGCAGCAGATATCTAGTCCAGTTATCCAACCTGTGCCTCTTTAGAGGACAATTTAAACTATTCTCATTAATTGAGAGAATTGATAAGCCTGATAAAAATGGCATGTTACTGGCACAAAAACAGAGAGGTAGATTTATGGAAGAGAATAAATAACCAAGAGACAAACCCAGCTCTTTGTTGTCATTTGATCTTTGATAAGCCTATCAAAAACATTCAGTGGGGGAAAGACACCCTATTTAACAAATGGTGCTGTTTGAACTAGTTGGCGACCTGTAGAGGACAGTCCAGAAGACTGGATCCCCACCTTTCACCATTAACAAAAATTGATTCTCACTGGATAAAAGATTTAAACTCAAGACATGAAACTATAAAAATATTAGAAGAGACTGCAGGGAAAACACTTGATAAAATTGGCTGGGGAGAATATTTTAGGAGGAGGACCTCCCCTGGCAATTGAAGCAACACCAAAAATACAGTACTGGGATCTGATCAAACTAAAAAGCTTTTGCACAGCCAAGAGCACAGTGCCAAGAGCACAACAGACAACCTTCAGAATGGGAGAAGATTTCTGCAGGACATGCTTCCAACAAAGGTCTGATAACTAGAATCTACAGAGAACTCAATCTCATTAATAAGAAAAGAGCAAATTACCCTATTTCTACGTAGGCAAGAGACTTGAACAGAAACTTATCTGATAAAGCCTACAAACACATGGAAAAATGCTCATCATCTTTAGTCATCAGAGAAATGCAAATCAAAACTGCTTTGAGATATCATCTAACTCTGGTAAGATTAGCCCACATCACAAAAATCCCAAAACTACAGATGTTGGCATGGATGCAGAGAGAAGGAACACTTGTACACTGCTGGTGGGAATGCAAGCTAATATGGCCTTTTTGGAAAGAAGTTTGGAGAATACTCAAGGAATTAAAAGTAAACCTACCATTTGATCCTGCAGTTCCTCTACTAGGTATATACCCAGATGATCAAAAAGTATTTTCCAACAAAGACATTTGCATCATAATGTTTATTGCATCCCAATTCATAATTGCCAAGATATGGAAACAGCCCAAGTGCCTATTGCCCCATGAATGGATTAACAAATTATGGTATATGGGGCAGCGCCTGTGGCTCAGGGAGTAGGGCGCTGGTCCCATATGCTGGAGGTGGCGGGTTCAAACCCAGCCCCGGCCAAAAACCACAAAAAAAAAAAAAAAAAAAATTATGGTATATGTACACCATGTAATACTATGCAGCCATAAAAAAGATGGAGACTTCACATCTTTTATGCTTACCAGGATGGAGCTGAAACATATTCTTCTTAGTAAAGTATCTTAAGAATGGGGAAAAAATTATCCTATGTACTCTATATTACAATGCAAGCAACATATAATCACCTACTCATTTATGTGAATGGTAAAACAGAACTATAGTCCAGAAAGCAGAAGGGAAGAGGAGACGGAGGGGAGGGGCAAGAGAAAATGGGAGAAGGGAGGGTATTTGGGGGACCTCACCTAATGTGCATGATGCAATGATACATTTTAAAACTATTAGGAAAAGAGTATAATTGTGATGGATTTTTTACCATTTCAATGTAAGCATTTCACATTGTATATCAAATCAGTACACTGAACCCCATAAATGCATCAATGTGTCCAGTTATGATTTAATAAAAACAAAAAATATATAAAATACATATCCTGGTAAAGTCATCTTGCTATGAGACCTGAGATGTACATTTTTAACTGGCCGATAGGTGATGGCTATGACATAGGTTTACAAACCACCAAACCACATGCAAAGCAGTTTTTTTGTTTTTTTTTTTTTTTTGTAGAGACAGAGTCTCACTTTATGGCCCTTGGTAGAATGCCATGGCATCACACAGCTCACAGCAACCTCCAACTCCTGGGCTTAAGCGATTCTCTTGCCTCAGCCTCCTGAGTAGCTGGGACTACAGGTGCCCGCCACAACGTCCGGCTATTTTTTGGTTGCAGTTTGGCCGGGGCCGTATTTGAACCCGCCACCCTCGGTATATGGGGCCGGTGCCCTACCGACTGAGCCACAGGCTCATAATTTGTTTTTTTCAAATTATGGTTATGCATGGCATCGCAATGTTCTTTTGGCCAATTTTAGCATATAAAAAGATGGCCACTAAGATTATAATGGAACTATCTTACAGAGATCTGACAATTTTTATCTTTTGTACTATATTTTACTGTACCTTTTCTATTTTTAGATACATAATTGCCCACAGTTTATTTCAGTAAAATTCTGCATAGGTTTTTAACCTAGAAGCAATAGCCTACAGTTTCAGTATGTCGTAGGCTATACCATTGAAGTTTGTGTAAATATGTACAGTCTATAATGTTCACTCATGTACAAAATTGCCTATCAACACATTTCTGAGAAGGTATCCCTGTTGTTAAGCAACATATTACTATATACATTACTAACAGAAAGAAATCAAATGGTTAAGCCAATTTGGAAAATACTGGTTTAAAGTCTTCAAGCAGTCTTCAAGGCTTTATTATACATCATCAGGATCTTTAATAAACTATATAAAAATAGACTAGAACATGGAGGTGTAGGAGAATGAGAAGAGATTGTGTAATTTAAATAATTTTTCCCTTCTACCTATAAAACTCTTATTATTAACTGATAATTTACTTATCGACTGATAATTTTAAGGAATTTGTATTTTATTAGACCTGTATTTGGGAAATATAATGTTTGACTTCATATAGGATGATATATTAATTTGAGTTTTTTATATATTCTCATTCATTTAATTAGGTTCATATTATTAGTAACTTGTAACAGGGAATGTTTTTTATAAATATCACTGTTTGGTAGAAAATATGAAATTGGAAAATTAAAAGAATATTGTATTTTTAAAAAAAATTATGCAACCAAAATTTAAAACTCTAGGACCCAGAAAGAAAAACTCAAAGTGGGATATACCCTTTTAAAAAGTAAAATATACATTCAATATAAATGATCTGCAAGCTCATCTTATAGCAGGGTTAAACAAGCTCCCAGGGTAACAAACTATTTTTGAAGTCTGTTTCCTTACAAGCTTTCAAATTCATCTTTTCCCCCCCAACTATTCATTTTTTCATGCATGCTTTTGAACATCTCTTATGCTTGGAATTCTGCTAGGTTTCAGGAAAAAGTTAATTAATGATGACATAAAAAGGATCACTAAACCAAAAGAAAGTTCAAAAACACTTTCAAATCAAAACACAAAGAGAAAAAGAGTGTACTGAAAATTGATCTATCATATGAAATAATTTTAAATGTAATTGAAATTTCAGGAAAAATGAGCTATATAGTGTAGACACATATTTGAGAAATAATAGCTAAATTAATATTTAAATATAAAATTTTTCTATTAAGGGGGAATTCTGGAAGTAGAAGAACTGTTCTAATTGGTTTTCAGGTATAATAGCAGTCTTTGGGTACAAGGGAGCAAGTAGTTTAGAATTTTGAAAGAAGAAAGTATTTCAGTGTTTGAGGCCAAGACTTTTTGATGGCCAGTCATTTCCTGGAATAAATTGGCTGCAATGGGATACATTTTTGTAGTCATAAGGGTGATTAAGGTGAAAAGGAGAGAGAAGAGCTGACACATCAGGCAGTTTCTCAGCAGGAATTGATGAAGGAATGTAGAATGGTAGAATGGTGGACAAATAAGTCAAAGCCTCAAAATTCCTGGCTCTGGTCTTGGGTATTGTATTTCTAGTCAGGAGCTTTTCTGAGAACAGAATCAATAAACAGTATATGAGGGAGAGAATGAGAGAGAGAGAGAGACAGAAAAAGAGAGAGAGAGATTGGTTATGAGAAACTTTTTCATAAGAGTTAAGGAGGATAAGTCCTCAAATCTGCACGGTGAGTTGGTGGTAAGGAAAGCCAATCGCCCAGTTCCACTCTGAAGATCACTACCAGTCAGGAAACTCAGGAAGAACCAGTGTTTCTGTTTAAATCCAAAGGCAGGAAAAAGTAGATGTCATAATTTGAGAACAGGGAGGAAGAAGAATGTTTTCCTCATTCCTATGAAGGTGAGTTTTTTCTTTTCTTTTTTTTTTAATATGCTTTAAACTAATTAAATGAGGCCCACCTAACATTCGGTAGGGCAATATTTATAAATTTATTTTATAAATTTAGATGTTCGTCAAATATAAAAACTCTCTCAGAGAAACACCCAGAATTATATTGACCAAGTATCTGAGCCGCCCAGGACTTAGTTAACTTGACTTATAAAATTAACCATCACGGGTTTTATATGAATTAGTTATACAACTATGCTCAACAATTGTGCATATCTAGCCATTGTTTTCTAATTTGTGTAATAAAGGAGATGGAATAAATTATAATCGTACTTTCTCATTTCAAGTTATATTGTTTTTTGCAAAATTAAAATCATAAGATTGTGAGTAATTTAAAGGGAGTTGAGTAGAAATTGTATACAAAGTTATTTTGATATGTCTCCTCTTACCCTCAGTTTTGAAATCTATAATGTTGAAATGTCATACAAATCTTTTTGTATAACACTGATTTTAAGTATTTCCTTTTTTCACTCTTATAGGATAATGTCAGTAACCATTTCATGGCACAGATTTTATTCTTCGTCTTAGATGGAAGGAATGGAAGTCCCCTCTGGCTCTGGAATCTCTTCCAAATTATAAAAGATGTAGTGCATACTACACTTTCAATTTATAACATCCTTCCCTGGTCCAGGCAGGTTGCCATTTCTTTTTAACCTTTCAAGGAATTGAATTCTTTCTCAATTATTCTCTTTCATTTATTACTTAGAAAAAAATATTTTGCCTTTCTTTGTTAGTTGTGCTTTGTTATTTGTATTTTCTTTGGCTTTTCATACAGACTTACAGGGATTTTTGTTTTCTTTACTATGCTTTATTTCTTTGCAAATAATTTTGTTGTTTTAGATGATAAGAACGTCAACAAAAATGTAATCATAGATGTTTCACATTGAAAATGTAGAGCATTAGTACTGCACTCTTCATCTATTGTCCCCAATATTACTTAATTTTAATGAACAAAAATATGCCTATATTTTGAAAGATAGCACTTGTTAGTGGTAGCAAAATCTCAAAAAAAAAACATCAGGGTAATGATGTTATATAGAGCTATCTACTTTGCAGGCCAAATGATGACCCAACTTAGAAAGCAAGAAAATTTATCCATAAAATCAGCAATTGCCAGAATACCTAGTCTGATTCATGTCACAACTAACAAGGTTTTCAGAAAACATGAAATTCAAATTGTCAACTAGTCCAAATTAAAAGCATTGATGAACATAACTAATTTTACAAAGAATGGAAACCTCACAAATTGAAATAAAAATGAAAAGTTTGAACCTGTGGTAAATAAGCCCATGGGTGTGTTTCTGCATTTTAGTTCAATCAACTTCAAGGATAATTTTGGCCTAAGATGATTATCACTTGTGTGTTCGTGCTTGGTTATTTATGAGATAATTAGGTTCAGCTTTGATCATATAAAGCAATAAATGCCTCCCTGAGCTCTAATCAAAATTTTGCTTTCTGCAGGTTAGCTGCGTGTCAGCTTAGCAGCTTCAACAATTTCTTTATTTCTATTTTAGCGTATATTTTAATGACTTTCTCAGCTCAGGTGCTTCTAAGTTTTACAATTTTATATTTTTTGGAAAGGAATAAAACAGGAATGACTGTCAAAGGATATGAAGATGATTTGAGTACACCACATTTTAGAGTTTATTTTTTAATCCACCACCTGAAATTACATCCTATATCAAAACCAATGACTCCAAATCCATTCATTCTCCTGGCATAGTCTGACCTGACTTCATACCACCATTCCCTGTCCTCACAGATCACCCTTTTTCTTAAGAAATTTTTCTAAATTGCAAAAGATTTTAGTGCAAACTACTCTTTCAGCTTATAACATTCTGATCTAGTGTAGGGAGTCATGACCAGTTAAAAGTGAGTATGAAATACAATAATTATAAGAAGTTCTTAAGGCTAAAAACCATTTTCTTATGTATTTAATGAACTTTGGAGACACCTTTTATACTTGCCTTCAGCAACACAGATAAATATATGAACTCTCATGAAATGTTTGGCACAGCACTTTTTGTATGCTGTGAACAAGATCAAAGAGAAAGGATAAATGATGATTCAGGAAAGAGGAGAAATGCCGTAGCTTAGTAGACACGAGGGAATGGGATAGGGCACAAGTGGAGTGTAAGGACTGGCCTTTTCAAAATCCTGATCATTCTTAACACAATAATTAAGTGAGAGGACTGAGGGCTATGGGAACCAGTCTGATGTAAGCATTCCAAATTGTATATAAAATCAGCAGATTATACCCCATAAATGCATTAATGTACACAGTTAGAATTTAATAAAAAAAAATTGTTAAAAGAAAAGAATCAAGAAACAAAAGTACTGACCATTAACTGCCTGGAGAAGAAAGGTAGGCAGACATGAACAATTGACCCAAGTGAATGAAGAGAAGTGGTAGAAAATTGGGGGTTTTAGTGGATTGATTTTATTATTCTTAGTGAATGAATAAGGAGAAAAAATCAGAATGAGGATAAGGAAGGCTTCAACAGAGACAAAAATATCTGGTACAATGAGGTAGACGAGTGAAAGTCAATGAGCAGGAAAACATGGAGTGGCTGCCTGGCCACAGTACGGACCTACGAGGTTTATAGTCAAGAATATAAAATTAAAAAAGAAAATGTCAGCACAAAAGTGTGTCTTTCTCTAATCCTATTTAGCTTGTTAGGTAGGTCTTAATTTTGTCTTGCTCGACTTTTGATGTTCTCAGAAAAGGTAATACAAACTAGGAGCAGTTGAAAATCAGTTACCTGTACCATTTAATTGTTACCTGGAAATCTAAAGATAGAATTATTCAGTTATGTAGACTTGAGTGTTCTAAATGTCTAAGGTCCTACATCATTCCTACAGTCCTAAAATAAACTTAAATTTTAAAATCTTGCTGCTCATATGTCTCCAGAGGCTTGAGAGTGGACGTTTTCAGCCAGTTAAATGATCATAGGAGGAGAGAGAAGGAGAGACGATGCCATTGGTAGCCAGACCTGCTCCAAGAGTAGTACTGGGGTCAATTTATCATTTTAATCACAGCACAGCCAAAAAACAAGAGTGCTGGAAAGAATGAAATAGCAGCACTTTCTCTACTACTGAAAAATGCCAACATCCAACTTACTGATGATAAAAAGAAGAAAGAGTCAGACAAGGTAACCATATTTCCTGTCTTGTGGAGGTGATTGCTTATTGAAAAAGAAAAAAACAAAATACAATAAAATAAAAATTAGTCCCAGGACCATTCCCCACTGAATGTTTTTAATTGGCTTGTCAAAGATCAAATAACTGTCAAAGATCAAATAACAGTAAGTAGCTGGGTTCATCTCTTGGTTCTCTATTCTGTTCCAGACATCTACTTCTCTGTTTTTGTGCCAGTACCATGCTGTTTTGATAACTATCGATTTATAGTACAGTCTGAGGTCTGGTAGTGTGATTCCTCCTGCTTTGTTTTTATTTCTGAGTAATGTCTTGGCTATTCGCAGTTTTTTCTCATTCCATATAAAACAAAGTATTATTTTTTCAAGATCTTTAAAGTATGACAATGAAGCTTTAATAGGGATTGCATTAAAATTGTACATTGCGGGCGGCGCCTATGGCTCAAGGAGTAGGGCGTCGGTCCCATATGCCGGAGGTGGCGGGTTCAAACCCAGCCCCGGCCAAAAAAAAAAAAAAAGAAAAAAAAAATAAAAGAAAATTGTACATTGCTTTGGGTAGTATGGACATTATAACAACGTTGATTCTTCCCACCATGAGCATGGTATGTTTTTCCATTTGTTAACATTTTTTTTTACAGTGATTATGAAATTTTATTAAGTTCGTAAATAGTAATTTTTTTTTTTTTATTAAATCATAGCTGTGTACATTAGTATGATCATGGGGCACCATACACTTGGTTCATAGATCGTTTGATACATTTTCATCACACTAGTTAACATAGCTTTCGTAGCATTTTCAGCTATTTGTTTTCTTAGAGTTTCATACTTCTCTTTATAGAGATCTTTCACATCCTTTGTTAGATAAACTCCTATGTGCTGGGTAAACTGGCTGGCAACCTGTAGAAGACTGAAACTGGACCCACACCTTTCACCATTAACTAAGATAGACTCTCACTGGATTAAAGATTTAAACTTAAGACATGAAACTATAAAAACCACTAGAAGAGAGTGCAGAGAAAACCCTTGAAGAAATTGGTCTGGGCGAGTATTTTATGAGGAGGACCCTCTGGGCAATTGAAGCAGCTTCAAAAATACACTACTGGGACCTGATCAAACTAAAAAGCTTCTGCACAGCCAAGAACACAGTAAGTAAAGCAAGCAAAGAGCCCTCAGAATGGGAGAAGATTTTTGCAGGTTATGTCTCCGACAAAGGTTTAATAACCAGAATCCACAGAGAACTCAAATGTATAAGCAAGAAAAGAACAAGTGATCCCTTCGCAAGCTGGGCAAGGGACTTGAAGAGAAACTTCTCTGAAGAAGACAGGCGTGTGGCCTACAAACATATGAAAAAATGCTCATCATCTTTAATCATCAGAGAAATGCAAATCAAAACTACTTTGAGATATCCTCTAACGCCAGTAAGATTAGCCCATATCACAAAATCCCAAGACCAGAGATGTTGGCGTGGATGTGGAGAAAAGGAAACACTTCTACATTGCTGGTGGGAATGCACATTAATACATTACTTTTGGAAAGATGTCTGGAGAACACTTAGAGATCTAAAAATAGATCTGCCATTCAATCCTATAATTCCTGTACTAGATATATACCCAGAAGACGAAAAATCACATTATAACAAAGATATTTGTACCAGAATGTTTATTGCAGCCCAATTCATAATTGCTAAGTCATGGAAAAAGCCCAAGTGCCCATCAATCCACGAATGGATTAATAAATTGTGGTATATGTACACCATGGAATATTACGCAGCCTTAAAGAAAGATGGATACTGTATCTCTTTCATGTTTACATGGATGGAGCTGTAACATATTCTTCTTAGTAAAGTATCTCAAGAATGGAAGAAAAAGTATCCACTGTACTCAGCTCTACTATGAAACTAATTTATGGCTTTCACATGAAAGCTATAACCCAGTTATAACCTAAGAATATGGGGAGAGGCAGGGGAGGGAGGGGAAGGATGGGCGGAGGGAGGGTGATTGGTGGGATTACACCTGTGGTGCATCTTACAAGGGTACATGTGAAACTTAGTAAATGTAGAATATAAATGTCTTAACGTAATAACTAAGAAAATGCCAGGAAGGCTATGTTAACCAGTGTGATTAAAATGTGTCAAATGGTCTATAAAACCAGTGTATGGTGCCCCATGATCGCATTAATGTACACAACTATGATTTAATAATAAAAAATAAAGATAAAATAATTAAATAAATAAAAATTAGTCCCACAGAAGAAGGTAACTAGGGAGCTCTTCATTCCTGTGTTCTTTCCAACATATAACAACCTGCCCACTGGTCAACATGACTCAGTAGGTCTCTTGTAAACTTCCAACAGAATATTACCTCCCCATCTAAACGCCTGTACTTGCAGGGCTGTTCATGTAACAAGAAGGATTCAATTCTCATTTTGCTGGACACCCTAGATCTCTGTAGGGGTAGAAAAGTTGGGGGTACATGGTCTATATCCTTCAGTCTTCTTGAGGATTTGGCTTCTCTTATTTTCATTAATGGTCTTTTTATCTATACTGTTTTTGTTTGTTTGTTTGTTTTTCATCCTTTCTTGATGCTGCAATTCCAGAGTGAACCTACCTTGTCAATCTCTAAGACTCAGGACTTAAACTCAGTATCAGTGGAGGCTGGTATTCCTTTGGTGTTTCTCAACCGTCTTGCAAACAGAGTCTAGACACTGTATAGCCACAGGCTGAAAGCAAGAACATTAGTCAATCCATTCAATGGGTAAACAAGTTCTGTGCTTTCATTCTTCACACCATCTCTGGTAGCTTTTCCTTCCTCTCTATTTCCCATATTCACTCTGAAATTTACATTGTTTCTAACTGAAGCCCCAGAATTCCTCATAAACTACAAACATTTTTACATTATATAGAGGAAGAAGGCCTAAATTGCTAAGTAACAGAACATTTTCCAAATATTATAATCCACCTTTCTAGATGTATCATCCCTCAATTCTTCTGAAGAACTTAAAAGTTTCAGCATCCCCAAACCTCTTCATTGACATAAACTATATTTCTAATATCCATAATCCTCTTTTTATTTCCATTACCATGTAATTTTTATGTCCACTCTTAGCTTCAAAAGCCAAGCTTTGTCCTTACAAATGCCACATTTTTAACTGAAGCCATTCTATTCTCCCCAAAGCAAAACTAGCTTGCCCCTTCTGTTTCCCCAAAGTGCTTGGTTCCTCTGTTACGATGATAATCCTTCTGTCCCTTGAGACCAGCCATGTCATAAGTAAATAAATAAATAAAAATCTTATACTGCATGAAAAGATAAAATGAAATATAACAAATGCTTTTTATTGTTTATAAAACTGATTTATGTTTAGCCCTGAACATAAATTTCCTGATTCTCCCATTCAAGAATGTTAAGTGAGGAACCAGAGCAGCACACAGCAACATTAGAGTAGGTTTTAGAAACCAAAGTATCCCCAAACTTACATCAACATTATCTCAACTAAAGCTATGATTTAATAATAAAATAATAAAATAAAATTGAAAAAAATAAAAAATAAATTAGAATTTCTGTGGCATGGGGTCAGGGAGTTCTACCTTTGTCATGGATAGCCTCTGGATAGATTCTATACCTTGCAGATAAAGAAATGTTGTCCAGGTTATGCTCTACGGGGAGAGTCACCCAAGTTAAATACCTAAAAGATAAGTGGAAAGCTGATAGGTGTGGAGCTGCTCTGAAAGAAGGGGGTGTGCAGGTCAGAGGGTCTTTTGCCATCCCCCCCTCCCCTTCCCATGGTGCCTTCACTCAGTCTCTAAAGATCTTCAGACCATCTGCGGTCTGGTGCTCCATAAAGCACTACTCCTCGACATCCTTTCTATAGTTACGCAGCAATTATCAGATGCCTGGAATGGCTTTAGGTAATGAAGGCATAAAAGGGAAAAAGACAATGATTCTCCTTGTTTTTTTCTCTGACTAATGTGTCAGATGATGTTTAGTGCTATGGAGAATACTCAAGAAAGAAAAATTGGGAATCCTGGACCTGGAAGCGTGCACTCCACATAGTCTAGACTGTGTAGGGTTGTTTTTAGAAGGCTGATATTGTCTTAACTAAGTAGGAAACACACTTATTAGCTGAGAATGATAGACAATGCTACGGGAAGGTTATAGGGCAATGCTACGGGAAGGTTATAGAGAAAGAAGGGAATTTGAAATAGTCATTTAGGAGAATAAAAGAGAAAACAGAATTTGTGTGGTCACTGGGCAGCGGTGAAGCCCATCTGAGGTCAGTGATGGAGAATTTAAAGTGCAGCCAGTTGCCAGTATTTTCCTAGACATGTTCAGCTCCAGCATTGTAATCTCCAAATATAGAAAGAATAGAATTTTATGAATTTTGTCATCTTGCCAGAGGAGTAAATAATGTGAAAAAGAAAAATAAGAATTTAGAATGAAATGAGAGGGAGCAATTAAAATAAGCGTTTGGGGGGATTTGAGCTGGGAATAGTGTGTAATGTGGCTGTACGTTATAACAGGAGAACAGGCTTCTCTTTTCCCTGGTTTATAAGCACAGATATTCTTGATTCTTGATATTTCTTGAAAAAAAATTTTTTTTTTTAAATAGAGTCTTCCTCTGTTGCCCAGGCTAGAGTGCTAAGGCATCAGCCTAGCTCCTAGCAACTTCAAATTCCTGGGTTCCAGCAATCCTACTGCCTCAGCCTCCTGAGTAGCTGAGACTACAGATGCCCGCCACAAACCCCAGGTCCTTTTTGGTTGTAGCTGTCATTGTTTGGCAGGCCTGGAATGGTTTCGAACCCAGAAGCTCAGGTGTATATGGCTGGTGCCTTAGCTGCTTGAACCACAGGCGCTGATCCTACAAATCATATTTTGGCTCCCTTTGGAAATTGCTTTTTAAAAATTGTGGTGTCAGCTTGGCACCCATACACAGTGGTTACAGAGCCAGACGCATACACCGAGGCTGGTGGGTCTGAGCCCAGCTCGGGCCAGCTAAGCAACAATTAACAACTGCGACAGAAAATTAGCTGGGTGTGTGGCAGCCACCTGTAATCCCAGCTACTCAGGAGGCTGAGGCAAAAGAATCGCTTAAACCCCAAAGTTTGAGGTTGCTGTGAGCTGTGATGTTACGGCACTCTACCCAGGGCAACATAGTAAGACTCTGTCTTAAAAAACAAACAAACAAAATTTGGTGTCAAAGGAAATAAACATTTAAATTTTTGTAAATCAGGCTGAGCGCAGTCGCTCACACCTGAGAGGCCTAGCTCAAGATACCATCTCTACTAAACAGAAAAATCAGCCAGGCATTGTGGTACTTGCCTATAGTTATAGCTACTCAGGAGGCTGAGGCAGAGGATCATGTCATCCCAGAAGTTTGAGGTGGAAAATTGCTGTGATGACGCCACTGCATTCCAATCAGGGCAATAGAGAGAGACACTGTGTCAAACAAATAAACAAACAAACAAAAAAACCATAAATTAAAGAGAGCATATTTACTATGGGCAAAATTCATATTTCACAAAACATCTAAAAAGAGAATGTAAAATATAACTAACTCCCTTTTTTTATTCAATTGAAAAAACATCAAGATGGGCGGTGCCTCTGGCTCAAAGGAGTAGGATGCTGGCCCCATATGCTGGAGGTGGTGGGTTCAAATCCAGCTCCGGCCAAAAACTGCAAAAAGAAAAAAAAAAACAAAACAACCTATGGCGCCTGTGGCTCAAAGGAGTAGGGCACTGGCCCCATATGCTGGAGGTGGCAGTTCAAACCAAGCCCCAGTCAAAAAACTGCAAAAAAAAAAAAAAAAAAAAAAAAACCACCAAGAACAGAAGCTATTTTCTCCATCTCATGTAAGCAGGGAATTATTTTCCTTCTGCTTCTCGCTACATTTCTTCCTCACATCACTTTCTCAGCATATGAGGATTTTTAAGTTTTGTTTTGGTATGTATTGTTTTTTGAAACAAAAAGAAATTATGATTAAGGCAAGCATTAATTGGCAACTGTTTATCATGCCTTCCCATAATACTGTTTTGCTGGCTAACAAATACCTTCTCCCTTCAGAGCTACCACTTCTACTTCTGAATTATTGCTATAAATAAAGTTAAAGATGTTACTGAAAAAAGTTTTAGAAGATTTAACATAAGTTTGGAGCATCACAAAACATTTATCATAAATGTATTATTTGAATGCCTAACTACTATATACCAGCCTCTCTTCTAGACAGCTTTCATATATTTTCTTATTTACTATAGAATTTTCTCTATTCAAATGTTTGTTTATATAACTTACGGGGCAGAGCAAGGATTAAGCATAGTGGACATGGACAAGGGGGGTGTGGCCAGGTGGAGGAAGGGTAATGGGTGGGACCTCACTTATGTTGTATATTGCAAGGGTTCATGTCAAATTATGAAGAGCAGAGTATAAATGTCTTAACACAACAATTACGTAGGTGAGGTAAAGACTATGTTAACCAGTTTGATGTGAGCATTCCAAATTGTATATAAAATCAGCACATTGTACCCCATAAATGGAGTAATGTGCACACTTACGATTAATAAAAAAATAATAAGCACCTTCATGCTTATTATTGCATGATGGTGCCTTCATGTCACAGGCCAGCAAGAGTCATCACTGTCCTGAATTCTAACCCAAGAGATTACTTTTTCCTTTTCTTCTTGAACTTTGTATAAATGGAACATGTGATGTAGGCCATCATGCCTACTTTCTTTTGTTCAACATAGCATCTGCGAGACTCACTGTCATGTGGTGTTCCCATGGTCCCTGTGGTATGGTGCTCCACGGGCGACGCCACCAAGATTGATTCATTCTTCCAATTGTCAATAGACATCTGACTTGTTCCCAGTTTGGGGGCCATTATGAATAAAGCTGTTATGAGCATTATTTTTTATGGCAAAAAAAGAAAAAATAATAATAAGGATATAATTGCTGGCCTCAACAAATTTAGAACGTTAAATCCATTGACTATTATAACATTGATTCCTGAAATGAGAAGAAGATAGAGCAGTCCAAGACAAATCAAATACTAAAGTGAGTTACACAATCTTTCATTGCCCTTAGGGTCCTATAAGTCTTTACCAATCAGTTCCAAATCATGTTAATATAAACTTGTACTGAATAGATGGGAAGGATTTTCTAGGTAGAGTAGTAATTCAGCAGGAACAAAAGCATAGAGGTGGGGAGATCTATATTGTGCATTGGTGATGAGTACATCATTGTAATTCAAATGTTTTGATATTGTCTACTCAATCCTTGATGGAAAGTATCAGATGGAAGTTACAATAGAAAACTGCAGTAAAAGGGGAGAACAGGCCACTAACCAATCTAATCATTTACATCTTTTGTGCCTGAAATCGAAGACCTTATAATGCAATTGCTTTTGTAAATGGTAAGCATGAAGGGATATCGTGTAAATGAATGTCTGTACCTGTGAGCACTGCTCCTGAAGTCCAAAACCTGAGTGGAGATAACTTGTGGCTTTCTGTCATCACATTCTCATCATCAGCACTGCCTTGAATTACTATTAGTATTTTATTACTGATAATGTAATATTGAAAAGTATTTATGGGTATTGTCCAAAGTTTCTCTGAGTATGCAAAGGTCACAAATTTGATGGCAAAAAATAAAGAATTGCTGAAATTTGAACAACAATAATATATATATATATATGTATGTATGTCCAATTTACCATCCATTAAGCACATGCATTTTGGGGAATTACAGTTTCCATAACTTTACACGACTGCTCATCAGGAGTTCATTATTGGAAAATCATATATCTTTGGCTCTTATTTTGGCTTTTTATCCACAGATTTTTTTCATAAACCTAAGAAAAACATGCTTCTCTTGTAATTTTAAATACATTTTGCATATGAGGGTGTCTGAGTTTGTCTATTGATAGATCTTTGGTAACCAGAAATGAATACTGTCAAAATATACATGCTTGCCTCCTGCTTTACCTTTTTATGTGTAGCCCTTCTCCTAAACCTAAGAGGAGGATGCTTTATTTATAATTTTAAATATATGTCACATATGATGAAGCTGAGATAATTTATAGAAGTATTATCTGAAGAACAGAAAAGATAGCTCTTCTTTGAAGATCAAAAGTTATTACTGAAAAAATTTCTGAATATTATCTGGAATTTTTTTCTAAACTCCATCTTTATGGAAAATTAAGATGATTTGAAAGATATGACATGGGAAAGAAGAGTAAAATTATAGGTTCTTATAGTCAAATTTACCTAGTTTTTCAAAGAGGGGCACAGGAGTCAGGAGAAAACAATGTTAAAATATAATTTTATATAAAGTAAAAATTGTTTTGTTTTACATATAAAGTAAAATATGTTTTGCATAGAGGAACACAAGGTCTGGAAAAACAATGCTTCCTGACAAAATAATCTTCAGTAAACATTCTCAATTAGAATTAAGTCAAAAAAGCAATAGAGGTCTAATTATGTTACTTACGAAATGAAAAAGTGACAAATACATAAAACTGCAAATTTAGCTACCACTGCTGTCTGTGGCAAGAATAATATGTATTTCCAATCATATTGCAAAATGAGATATATATTCTGGAAAAACAAGCTCAGTTTTGGATACTACAGTATTTCATTTAGAATGTGTTTGTATGTTGGAGATAATGGTTTCTTGATTCCAAAGCAATAATGCCCAGGTTAAGATCCTAGAATAAGGAGTTTACAGAAAGTCTTTTTCAATGTCACTTTCAGTTCAATTTACCTGAATACAATATGAAGAAGGAAATGTTTCAAAAATAAGTACAAATATATTCTGTCCTGAGTGTAAACTAGGTGAAAAATGGACACAAGTGAACAGTGCCCCTGGTTATGTAAGAGGTGCTTGACGCATTTTTAACTAAGGATGTGGCTCTGGAATGTCATTAAATCATAGTCAGCATACTGATTTTCTTTTTCTTTTTTTTTGCAGTTTTGGCCAGGGCTGGGTTTGAACCTGCCACCTCCGGCATATGGGGCCAGCGCCCTACTCCTTTGTGCCACAGGCGCCGCCCAACATGCTGATTTTCACCAGAATTATTGGAGTAATGCTTAAAAATGGAAATAATTATGGTTCTAGAAGGCTCAAAAAAATAGCAAAATTTATTTGTAAAATGTCCTGTGTTCCCCTAAGCACATAACATAAGTAAACCCTGGCAAAATATAACACCAAAAAAAGAATTTAGGTCACTAAAATAAATGATGCTATTGTCAAAGTATATACTTTCTTAATTTCCAATATTTGAGGAAATTCCTTGAAGAGACAAGTCCAATAAATCCCCTGCCAACAAGGTATTGCCTGCAGAATTGTCCCCCACAATGTAGGGTAGAAGATGTAGAAAGGTGCCTCTACATTTGAGATGCTGTGGTCCTATACAAAGTTTACAGGGACTCAAGATGAAAGAGGGACACCATTGTAAGGAATGGTCATTGTGTCATTTACAGGCCTGGGATTTTGTTATTTTGGAGAACATGGGGGAATCTCTGATCCCAAGATTTGTGCAATCACTTAGCTTTCCGATAATTTCTCTCCTCTCTTCACTTCTGGCCATAGATAAGATGTACAGGGAAAAATGGCAAGACACTGTTGATAGACTGACAGTTCAAAATACATCAAGAAAATAGCACAATGTGTATTATGTTTATTCCTACATACCTACCAAACATTTATTAAGCATTAACTCTGTATCAAGTTCTATATTAACCTTCTGGGGAAAAAAAAAAAAAGGAATATAATATATCCTTAGTAATAGCTGCTGTTCTGCTTTCAAAGAGCTATCTGAGGGGGTTGAGAAACTTAATGTATGAATAAACAAAATGTAGAACAAAGCAATCAAAGTAAGATAAGAAACAATAATATAGATCCGAGGAAGGAGAAAGTAATTATTTGAACCTGGATTGGGAGAATACACTTGGGACATCTCAGAGGAAACGATTTTATCTGATCTGAGATTTGAAGGGAAAAAAAGTAGCATTTTTCCAGGAAGATATGGAGTAAAAAAGACATTTCAGGCTTAGAATCATATTTGCAAAAGCATATTCCATAAACCACCAATACGAAGATCATTTATCAGATGCTGAACATGCATAGTAAGTAGAGAAAGGAAGGGATCCAGTGCTATACATCAAGATAGGCTAATATAAGGAGTAGAGCAATATCTGGAAAAAGGCAAATGGGAACACTGTTTAAACAAATAAACAACAAAATTGTGAACAGGTTGTACTAATAGTCACGGTCATGGCAGAAGTCAAATGTCACACCAGAAGTAAGCAGTTCAAAGAGTTGATAACAAAGCGACTATTTTCAAAGGTATGTGAAGGTTGAAAGCAGACCCTCGAAGGCTGTTCACTGTGTCCCGGCCATTATTATTAGACATCAAGACTGCTCCTACAGGTGAGGGAGGAAGTAATTACCTGAATGGGATCAGATGTGTGGTTATAAGAAGTGTGATCATTGACCATGGACGTATAGCTTTCTAGGAAGACCCTACAGGGAAGAAAGCTGAGAGAATATGTACACTGATCTCATTATTTTCTCTCAGTCCCGTCTACTCTTCTTCCTCTCTGTTGGTCAAACCAAGCAGACGCCTGAATCCTGTGAGTGATTAACGCAGTCCAGCCTGTGCCACAAGCAGAGCAGAAAAGGCCAAGAGGTTTCTCTGAAGCAGCAAGTGGAAGATATCCAGACTGTGGCTCAACTCTGCCTGTAGGGTTTGCTGGGCATATTAAAGACGAGTAAACTGTGTCTGGTTAAATGCCTTTTCCCTGTAAATATATTAATAATAACTTCGGAAAATATTACAGATAGCATATACGTGTATTGTTGTTAAGTTAGAAAAATATCAGCATGCATGTGAATTTGTATTATTCAACTGCCACTGAACCAAAGCCAAATAACTTAAATGCTTGCAGTGTTTCATGGACCCAACTTAGCAATCAATTCATTCTATTCCCATGAACAATTGTTAGGCTCTGTCCATCTCTGTCAAATTGCAAGGTACCTGATTCTCTATCAACATGCTATTTCCTGTTACTTGGGTAAACAGTAATCATTGCTGGCCTAGTTCTAAGTTTTAAAGAAATATGAAACAAGATTTCAAGGAAATACCGTGAAATTATATCCTTAGTAATAGCTGCCAGTAAATCACAAATATTGTATTTTGCCTACTAAAGACACCAAAAACTGTATGAAAATAGTTTTCAAATTTTATCAGTTACTTAGTGCCTTAAGTACGTCTGTGAGTTATGATGCTGTGAAAATGTAAAGAGCTCATTTGTCAGAACTTATGGTCTAGAAAACCTTTGCTAGGAAAATGCAATTTCACAAGATGACTATGGGCACAAATGAATATTAGAAAGTTCTTCTCTGAACTTGAAAGTTGATGGGGAAATGTCCGTCCAAGAAAAGAATTTTATCATTTTCTTAACTCTAGGTTATGACAATTGCCATGCATTATTCTGGGTTACCTACTGAAGCTGACCTGAACAAAAACTATAGAAATAAGAAAATATATGGGGCTCATGGAATAAACAATATTTAAGCAGCTCATCTTTCTCGTGAATTGTTGCTAAAAATATTAATTTTGAATAATAAAAAGTACTTTAAAAGCATCCATTTTATTTTTAATATGTATGTAGGTTGTTTGTGAGATTGAAGTGTGCAAGTCTTGGACCAGGAATCATGGTACAGAGAGAACACAGGAAAGGGAAGCTTAGCTTTCTTGATGTGAAAAGGATGACATGCTCATAATTATCATAGAATGCCTAAATTCCTAAACTTTTCTGGTTCTCTAGTAATAGGATATGTATAATAAGTTTCTTTTTAAATTGCTAGATTTTTATCATCATAGACAAACTCAGCAATACGTCTTGTCATTCTAGTAAGAAGCAGCTGTATGATGCAGTGAGGCACATACTGATCTGAGCGTCAGGGGAGGTACAATCTCATTTCTAAAAACCTTAGATTCATTGAACTAGAAAGTGCCACAAAATCTTACAGAAATAATAACCTAATTATCTACCAATGGACAAATTGACTAAAATAATTTGGTACACATCCACATTGGATTACTATTCAGCCTTAATGAGAGAGGAAATTCAATGACATAGATAAACAGAGAATATGTTATGTTAAGCGACATGAGCCAGAAGACAAAGACAAAGAGACAAATACTGTATTATCTCCTTATATCTGGAACCTAGAAATATCAAAATTATAGAAGTATAGAGTATAGAGTGGTTACCAGATGTTGGATGTGGGGTAAACAAAGAAATGAAAGATGTTGTTCAACATGTACAAAGTTATAATTAGTTAGCAGGAAGAAGCTCTTGTGTTTCATTGCACAGCAAGGTGACCGTACTAAAAAATAATATATTTTAGGCTTGGCCCCTGTGGCTCAAGCAGCTAAGCTCCAGCCACATACACCTGAGCTGGTGGGTTCGAATCCAGCCCGGGCCCACCAAACAACAATGACGGCTGCAACCAAAAAATAGCCGGGCATTGTGGCAGGCGCCTGTAGTCCCAGCTACTCAGGAGGCAGAGGCAGGAGAATCACTTGAGCCCAGAAGTTGGAGGTTGCTGTGAGCTCTTATGCCATGGCACTCTACAAGGATAACAGCTTGAGGAACTGTCTCAAAAAATAAAATAAAATAAATAAATAAATAATATATTTTATATCAAAAACAAGCTTCAAGAAAGAATTTTAAATATTCTCACCACAAATCATACATAGTTGAGGTACTGGATAATGGAAATTACTCTGGCTTGATTATTCTACAATGTGTGTGTAAGTATCCAAATATCACTTTATATCCTATAAATATATATAATACTATTTACCAATTAAAACAGAAAAAAAACTACTGATTAAAAAAGTAATCCACTAGGCATGGCGGCTCATGCCTGTAATCGTAGCACTCTGGGAGACAGATGAAGGAGGATCACTTGAGCTAAGGAGTTTTAGACTAGCCTGAGCAAGAGCAAGACCCTATTTTTACTAAAAATAGAAAAATTAGCTGGGCATTGTGCCAGGCACTTGTAGTCCCAGGTGGATGGCTGAGGTAGGAGGACCCCTTGAACCCAAACTAAAAACCTCACCAGGCCTCGGGTGTGTTAACTTGGAAGTAGAGAGAGCGTCATAATTCGATTATGTATAGTGTCAAAAATTCAAGCTCTAGAAATCATGTAACCATGTTATAAAGACATCCCTATAAGTCTGTGTCTAACTCTTTTTTGTTTTTCAAGAAGATGTATGTTTTTCATGTAAATTAAAAAACAGAAAAATGTTTTCGATGTCATCTCCTCTTTCCTAAGTGAATGCTAGTACTATTTCTGAAGCAAGAAACCAAGTATTTCCTTTCTACCTCTTTTCACTACAGACAGTCCCAGGTTACAAATGACCCCACTTACAATGTTGCTTAGTTACAATTGATTCCCAAGGGTCCCTGTAAGGATAATTTATAATTGAGTAATTAAATTAATAGTTCTGGAAATAGTTTCTGCCACATATGTAAATGGTTCGTTGGTACAGCAGTTTTATGCTAGCAGCTAGTCTCACTGTTTACATGATTGTTTACACATGGCATCACCTGTGTCTTAACTTCTTTCTTTCATTTGTAGTTTCCTATCGTGTTCATCTTAACTTTTTTATTTGATTTTGTGGCTCTATGTTTACCCCAATGACCATGCTTCCAAAGCAAAAGTCCACTATAAGTACTGATGAGCTTGCAGTGAAGACAAAGTGATTACAATGGAAAGGAGAGTCAACGTAATTAAGTGCTCCAAAAAAGGCCAGACTTCATCATTTATTGGGAAAGCATTATTAGGCCTTCAGTCCTTCCACTATTGCACAATTATAAAAGATAAAGCAAGAATAATGGAACATATGAAAGGCAGTGCTCCCAGGAAAGCATAAATTATTAGTAAGTAAATTAATTCTCCATATGGAAAGGTTATTATTGATTTGATTAGAAGATCAAAATAAGAATAACATTTCTATTAGCCTAACATTGATGCAACAGTGGTGAAAGGGAATCTTTAACATATTTTTTTTTGAAATTCCTCCTACCCCACCTAAACTTTTTGTATGAATTTGTTTTTATGTTCTGTTTGTTTCAATTAAAGAGCAAAATACTTTCTGTAACTTATTACCACAGAACAAGGGTATAATTATTATTATGATCACTTATGAGCCATCATAGCGTTGCTTTTACTGTTATTATTACCATATTTGTACTGAGTATAGGGGTCTGAACTACAAATCTGACCTACATACATACTCAAGAATAAATCTCATCTGTAACCAGGTAGCCACCTATATATCCTCCTGCAGATCAGTAGGCAAAACCACCTACACTGCATGAGATCACTTTATTTCCAACTTCCACTATTGCTTCAGCATATACTACCATCTCTCGTTGACCTTCTTGACTCTTTTAGTGAATTTCTGGGTTCCCACAGATATTTATTCCGATTAACAACCACATCAATTAAGCGGAAACACATTAAAGCTTAGTTGACATTCTGCATTCCGCTTTACCATGCGACCCTTATACAAACCTCAAAGAAATTTAATGACATAGGAAGCTCTTCAGTTACTATTCTCTTGGTTTTTCTGGTATGAAATACCTCTTCCTATGGTTGGTAAAAGGAAGAAGTCCTACTTCTCATACTTATTTTTTTTTATTTTTTTATTTTTACATCACTTCAATATTCTTCCTATGAAATTATACTGTCTTGTGTGGAAAGAATTTAAAAATGGGTTATACTTCTCTGACACAGTGAGAAAGCCATTTTCCATAAATACAAAACAACTAAAATAATTAAAATACATTTATTGAATATTTATTTTGCACTATGCACTATTTTAAAATCTATATATTTATTTTTGTAACTAATACTTAGAACAAATTTATGATGTACATACACAATTTGTAGTGTTTACACAGGTTCTAAATAGTAAATCCAAAATAATAAGAAATAGGAATAAGGTTGTTTAAATATCTTCTCTGTCTTGAAGATAATTATACATGATAAATTATAGGAATAAATACTGCTAAAATTATTTTAAGTCTTTAGGAAATCATAAGATTTATCTACGCACTATATTAATTATAAAATTGAGTGATAATAGAAAGACATTTAAATTTTTCATTGCAAAATGGACATAAATTTCTTCTTCAATAATTTAATAATTGATCTTAGTACAATTTTGTATGCAAAGTTTTTAGCTTTTTGGAAATTATAAATGTTCAACATACCTCAGTTTTTATTGTTATGTTTTCCATTATTAATTTATTTTACAAGGTAATATTATAAACATTTATTACATGTGATTCCAAATGTTTCCATTTTGAATTAGTGAGGAAGAGTTCCTACCCTTGTGAAACTTTAAAGGTGAAATAGATCATTACAGTAGAGTAAAATATATGTCTTACTGGAATTAGTACAATGGCCCATGAGAGCAAATAGCAGAGCCATCTAACTTAGATTTGGGGAATCTAGATAGGCTTTCCAAAGAAGGTGATGTTAAAATTAAGTTTGAAAGGTGAGTTAGAGTTACCTAACTTTTGATGTCATTTTCCACTTGAAAATGAACAAAGGAGGGGCGGCGCCTGTGGCTCAGTGAGTAGGGCGCCGGCCCCATATGCCGAGGGTGGTGGGTTCAAACCCAGCCCCGGCCAAACTGCAACCAAAAAATAGCCGGGCGTTGTGGCGGGCGCCTGTAGTCCCAGCTACTCCGGAGGCTGAGGCAAGAGAATCGCTTAAGCCCAGGAGTTGGAGGTTGCTGTGAGCCGTGTGACGCCACGGCACTCTACCCGAGGGCGGTACAGTGAGACTCTGTCTCTACAAAAAAAAAAATGAACAAAGGAAAAATATTCAGGCTAGAAAAGCAATATGTGCAAAATGAGAAAACTCGGTTAGTTCATGAAAGACAAGAAAAATGTGTCTTGAGATGGTAATTGCAGTTGAGACTGGGTAGGTCAGTGGTTATTAGACCATATACTATATATTTTTAGGATCAGGATTACCCCAGAATAACGGTACAGCTTATACATGGTTGATGTTTTAAGCGTCTCCTTTTCTGTTCAGTTAAGACTAAGATCAATTTTTATCCTAATCACAGACCTTGAAAGAGGGAATTGATTCTTCTTAATAATTATTTTTATTTTTTTTATTAAATCATAGCTGTGTACATTAATGTAATTGTAGGGTACAATGTGCTGGTATAATACACAATTTGAAATATTTTCACCAAACAGGTTAACATAGCCTTCACAGTATTTTCTTACTTATTGTGTTAAGACATTTGTATTCTACATTTAGTAAATTTCACATGTACCCTTGTAAGATGCACCATAGGTGTGGTCCCACCAATTACCCTCCCTCTATCCATCCTCCCCCTCATATGAAAGCTATAAATTGGTTTCATAGTAGAAATTTTCTTCTCTGCAAAATTCTGCTCAATTTAGTTTATGTAGCCTCTAAATGTCTTCTTATACTCACTAATGTAAATATGATTCTTTTTCTTCTAAGATCACTATTTATGATCCTTTCTCTATAATAGAACCCATCACAGCCTGCTGGAGTTATTTGTTTCTGTTTAGTCTTCCCTGAAGACACTGAGAGATGAGATCTTTTATGCTCACTTTTGTAACTACTAAAACATATAAGAGATTGGGCCTTAGTGGGATCCTAAAACTTTTAATTGAATAAAAGTAGGTATAATGGGGTAATGAGTTCTAATGGATGAAGGAATGAGGTCAGCAAGAATTTCTAAGACATTTTAGTTAAAATAACAGAGAGTGGGAATTAAAAAAGTAAAAATATTTTTTCATGTTTCCTAAGATACTTAACTAATTCCGTAGCTTTCCTGAATTAAACATTTATTCAAGAGATGAGAACAAGGTTTTAGCACTAAGAAAATGTTATACTAGATGAAATGAGATTTTAGAATTGAACAAACAATGTGCAAAACCACTTTTAAAACTAATTTTTGCCTCCCAGGTATAAGAAATAATACATGAAATAGTTTGGCAGTTGATAACTCTTAAAAAAAATGCCTCAAAATCTTAATAAAATTAATCAAAAAGTAATTTTTGTTTGCTTTTTGTTTTCAATTTCTTGTAGCTTAAACAGAATTTTCCAGATCCTTAAACTGCAAGTAAACCCAATGCACTTATTTATCTTTTAAATTTTTTTTTTAATTTTCATTGGTACATAATAGTTGCCCATCATGTGGTGTTTTGATGCATCCATTCAACATAAATTAATCAAATCTGGGTAATTGGAGTATCTGATAGGCAATTAATATATTCTTAATTTATACTTGATATTGAAATATTGCAAACAATCAGACCTTTAGGTTTATATTGATCCTGTATTAAAATAATTTCAGGAAATATCAATTATAAATAAACCGATAATAATTTAGTTGCATGAAGGAGATTGGTATCAATCTAGTAAAAATATGGAGCATGGCTATTACTTATTCTCTGCTTGTATTCATTAGAATTAATTAATCTGTGTTCATCAATCAAATAAAGATAGAAGAAAATAATTCATTGATGTCAAACAAACCAAGGTAAGAAGAATTTGATTTAGAATATAGCCATACAGTAGTATGAGATAGTGATTGAGGTATTTGTGGAAAGACAGAACCTATCTCAACTATAGCAAAGTTTCCCTGCAGAAAAGTAGCAGACCAGTAATCTGGGTCTTAAGTATAATTAAATTGAGGACATTTTAAGTTTCCTTGAAGAATTATATAGCTATAATATTTTCTCTATCTTCAGCACATTAAACAACAGAGTCTAATCCACATAGGAGAAGTTTGATGATATCTGTCCCAAGGATGAAATTGTTTGGTGTCTTTTAAAAGGGTGTATTAATCAAAAAAAAAAAAAAAAAAAGAAAGAAAGAAAGAAAATCTATTAAATAGAATTACATAAAAATAACAGTATGTGCCTTTCAGCATTTGCTGTACAACAGTGAGGTACAATATGCATTTGTTTTCACTCTTGGATCTTTGGATTAGCTGAGGTGAGACTATTATTATTATTATTATTTTTGAGACAGAGTCTCACTTTGTCTTTCTAAAGCATAGAATTTAATTCAGTTAAGCATGATATTTAAAACAAGTCTATTAGCATAGTTTATGGGTAGAAGGAATAGCTATACACGTCATTTCTTACCTAAATGTTAATGTCCATCCTCTCCTGTATCAGACATCCCTGCTATTTGAATTGGTCATGGTTCTTTTTCACTATACAAGTTGCCAATGAGTTTTTTTTTTAAGAGTTCTTACAGGACACATGGAAAGCTACTGGAGGTTTTCCATGCTACATATTATCGGTCTCTCTTTAATGGATTAACAATATTCACCTAGACTCACTCATGTGTCTTACATAATTCATATACTTGAATGAAATCCATGGGAAAATCTTGTAAGGCTTATCTGAAAGAGAAAAACACAATAAAAATTCCAGAAGTGAATTCAAAATTAAATAGGGATAGAAAGAAATATTTACTGATAGTTGTGAGAGTCATACATATTTTCTTAAAATTGAGTAATTTTACTCCAAAACGAAGAGCCTTAAGCACTACAGTTCTATGGAATACTACATTAAAAATAAATTTATTTTCATAGCAAGAAATACATAAATGTCTACAACAGTTTTGAAATAGACTGCGTTATGGTTCATTATTAAAATTTCAAGAAATACAGTCAACAGCGTCCTTTCTGTTTTACTTGTACAAGTTTCAACTTGGTTGCCTTACCAGTGTGGCTTAGAGAGCTTCATTTGTTTCCATCTGTGTGGAATTTACATTTCTTAATGTTGTGTATCTCAAAAATTTGTAGTGACCCATATAACATATGAAGTTTATATTTCTTCTAAAAAGTGGAAATATGATAGTATTGGAAGTGCTAATAAATTTTGAACAGCTTCCATATGCCAGGAACACTAGTAGATGATTTAAATTTTTTATATAATCTCTGCACTCTGGTAGAAAAGATTTATATACACATTTAATAGATGAGGACAGTGAGTCTCAATTACACCACCTAGAGTCACAGCTAGAAAATGGCAAGTGACACAGATAGGATATGGCAAAAACCAAATTTAAACACAATCTACACAGAAATTCTCAATAATTCATGAAACACTTGCCAGGCAACGAATATATCCCCAACATCCATCTGTATGCTATGAGATAAACAAACACTACTGTAGGTCAAATTGGTCTGAACATAAGCTAATCAGAAAATACAGGTCACTATTATGCCTAAAATTATGAAAACAAACTCAAGCAAATTCAACATAATTAGAAGATTTAGTCAATGTAAGTTGGAATCAATGTTCAGGTCATTATTATGGATTTGTAAAGATAGAAGGAATTAAAAGCACTCACAATTATCAATAACATATATATGGAATGAACTCTAGTATATAAAAGGGGGGCTAGATCAACTTAGTAAAATATAAGATTGAGTTTCAGTGTATTTAAAACCAATTTATCTTATGTCATTTCTTACACATTTTACTTTTTACATCAGCAGTACGGCAGTAATAATACTTGTATGTCGAGGTTCCTGTTAAGATTATACAGAAAAATGCATGGGAAAGCAAGCATTAAGATGTTACTCTAAAATTCAAAAGTCACCAGAAGGCATATTTTATTAGATTTTAAAATTCCAGCCACTTTTACCATAAATAGTTCACACAGACTGTCAAAAATTTTGTACAAAGAAAAACAATAAAGATATGTGCTATTGAATTTTAAGAGCATTCTTTGAAATTGTATGATTCATACATTTTTGAAATGTTTGTTTATATGGCTCATTAATGTTCAAGAAACAAACCTACTTCTTTACTAAGATCTCAAAGAAAAAAAAATCATACTCTACCCCAAAATTAAAATAAAAGAAAAACATGAGGGAAACAGGAATGATACATTGCTATATTGAAAATGCCCTTGGGATTGAAACAAATACAATGAAGGTCAACAACTTCAAAACATTTTATAGATTATATTCTTGGGAAAATAAAGTTGGATTTCACATGTGAAGCATGACAAACATCTGGCATTTGAATGCACACATATACATTCATCTATACACATCTGTTATTATACATATTTACATATATAACCATGTCAGTTTAAATCTCAAAAGAAGCCTTTGATATGCTTATTCCCATTTTCAAAAGTAGAAAACCAAGGCACAGAGACTTTGAATAATTAAAGTGCTGTCCAAAGTAGAACCAGGATGTAACTGGGGCTGCTTGACTCCATCCCTAGTCCTCGCTTTCACGTCATATAGGACAATTTACAATGTAATTTATAATATAATTACAATAGTAAAGTGTCTCTTACTCCCTGTGATAGTAAAACTTTCCCCTGTAAAGAATAATGATTGTATAATTAAAAATAAACAAAGTATGTTATTTGTGGGGCAGCTTTGGTACAGATGGAATAAAAACTCTAAACATAGAATGCATTTAAAATCTACTTTTATCAGGTATTTTCACTGTAACCTTAAGGTGATTTATTGATTGAAAAGCAAAGAGCTACTTTTATGAGAATCTACCATTTGCCAAATTACACTTTAAGAGCCTATATGAGGTTGGACAATTAATGTCATGAACTCATCCTAAAAAAAGGTGCTATATGGGGGCAGCACCTGTGGCTCAAAGGAGTAGGGCGCCGGCCCCATATACCAGAGGTGGCGGGTTCAAACCCAGCCCCGCTCCCCCAAAAAAAGGTGCTATATACCTCATTGCTTAATATCACTATGGTTACCTTCAACATACTGTCCTTGGGAAGCTATGAACTTATGCCAGTGCCTAGTCCACCTATCAAAGCAATTTTGGGACTCTTTTTCTGGATTAGCCGTCGGAGATGGTTTATGACAATTAAGTTCATGAACTCAATGTAGAAAAACTGGTTTGAAGGACGCAGTAAGTGCTGTCATCCGTGCATTGCCTCCCCAGGGAGTACCTTGAAGGTGACCATAGCACTATTCAGCAATGAGGTATGTAGCACTATGATGAGTTTGCAAACGTTATTATAGACATTTTATACATCTGTAACATTGTTCATTCCTCACACCATCTTCTGAAGCCTATAGCATTATTACTTTCATTTTACCATTTGGGAAACCAGGAGTAAGAGAGCATAAAACTTTCAATGTCCCTCCAGAGAGCAGCAGGGTCAAGATTGGATTCTTGCTCTGGAATCCCAGCTTTCAGTTCTTCTGTACAATTTTTCTAACCTTGTTCTGTGTGTCTCATTTCTCTCGTCTGCTAAGTGAGAATCAGAATCCCTCCGTTTGTGGTTATTATGAAGATTAATGGCCAGATTTAGGAAACTGCACTGCGAGCACAAGATATGGCATGAAAGATCCTACAGTTTAAAAGCTTTACAAATCAGCCTGCATTGTAGCCTGCCATGAATTCTGATTAATAGCTTATTCCTCAAATTGAACAGAATTGAAATGTTCATCAAGAGAAAGTGTAGGAAAACGTCCAGGTATGGCAGAGATGCTTTTGATAGGACATTGTTGTAGATTATCTGTGCCTTTCCCTGGATTTCTCTGTGCCTTTATCTGTGCCTTTCTCTGGATTTACTAGAAGTCAAGTTGAGGATTAGCCACACTGCTGGAAAGCACATTCTTCTCTATTTCTAGTTGTTGCTGTGTTTAGAGAGTTACACTTTATACATGAAGAAATAATTTGCATAAGAGCTAACTAAGCTCCAGGTAATTTACAGCCCTTGCTCCAAATAACACTAATACTGATACATTTCCAGGACATCCTCCCTGTGGCATCACCATCCTGAGTTTCACTAGACAAATTTTTAGTATGTTAGAAACAATGATAAATAAATAATTATATATGTGTTTATAAACATGTGTTATATATGTAATAGAATAAAGCATATATATAGGGAATATTATTTTCAAGTACTATGAATTAGAAACATTCAAAAGTTTCGACTTCTTAACCACCTTAATGGGACTATGTGAGAATTAGGGAAGCTAGTGGATTAAGAGCCTGGGCTTAAGAATTCCAGAAAGTCAAGCTATGAATCACAGCTCTGACACTAATTAACTTTATGACTTAGGAGAAATTACTTGGTCTTCTAAAATTTATATTTCCTGTAGGAAACTGGTATAAGTAGTATCTGTTTTGCAGAGTTGTTATGAGACTAAATTGTGGTATGAAAATTGACATATGTGAGCAACATATGACCATCATTTAATACAGTACTTGGCATTGGTGAATATACAATCAATTTTGTATTTTATTAAGGAATTTTTAATTTAATTATATCAATTCTATTTACTTCATAAGTGTTTTAAAAAATAAAAATAATAGTTTTGTATTTAGTTGAATTAATGCCAGGAAAACTGGGTAATACATTGCTGAAGAGGTAGTACTTCTTGTAATTGTTCTTTTTATTTAATTTTTTAATCTAAAGTATGTGGTGGGATGTGTTTAATATCAATTCTGAGGCCATATTCTAATTAATAGTAAGAATAACATCAGTCATCTGAAACAAAGTGAATAAATAAAATTTATATTAGCATTTGGAAATGATTAGAAATAGTGAATAAAAAGTCGTCAATTTCTAATGAAAAATAATATACATCATTGAAGCCTTAATCATTTTTTTTAACTCATGTAAACATTGTGATTGATTTTTTAGGAAAGAATAAATTAAACAATTAAGAATATTCTTAGTACTTTTTCTAAATGCTAAGTTTTATAAAGTTGCCACATGCAAGTATAACATGAAATCAAGTTGTATTATCATTATTTTTATCATATTTTTGAGTGCTCCTTACTAGCTAGTAATGTTGTCTTTCTCAGAGCCTTCTGGTATGGAGTTTAAGGGCATGGGCTCTAGACCTTACCAATATCATGCAGATAATTATCATTATTACAATGGCCTCATAGGGAGAATGTGCCAGCACATAGTTAGCACTCAGAAATGATAACTGCTGTAAACCCCGAAGTCATCGTTGACTCTTGGTAAACTTTTATACCCCATCATGGCTCCACTAGCTCAGTTGTCAACTATAGTTTCAAAATAAATCACCTCACTGAATCCATCTCGCACACCCATTGCTATGGCAGCGTGTAATCTACCGATATCTCTCACCTTGACTGTTTGCATTGGTCTGCTAATTAGTCTCCCTGCTGCTGCTCTTATCTCTGAAGTCTGTTTCCACACATAATATGATGATAGTTTAATACATAAATCAGATTATGTGACTTCAACACTCAACTTATTCCTTCCCTCCAAAACAATACAAATTTCTAAAATTTTCATGTCAATTGTCCTATATGATCTCATGGCTTAATCTTTTCTGGACTTACAAACTCTCAATTGTGTCCAGCACGGACCTTGTCAATCTATTTCCTGAATACTTCTTCCCCTAAACATACCAAATGCTCATCTCCTCACTTCCTTCTACTGATATGACTGGGTTTATCACTAATGGTATTTCACTATATATGCATCTGCTGTCTATCTTTGCCACCAGGATACACAACTCTATGGAGGTACAGAGTGTGCTTTGATACTAAATGCCCTACCTAATTAGGACAGTGAGGAGAAGCGATTTGGGAGATCATTATAATTGAGTTTAAATCCAAGGGCAGATCTATACAAATAAACAGGTAGAAAGCATTCTTTGAAGTTTAGAATATTTTCATGTCCTCTTTAATTTCTTTTATCAATGTTTTATAATTTTCAGTGCAGATATCCTATCATATTCTTTTTTTAATTTTTTTTATTATTTTATTTTATTTATTATTTTTTTTTATTGTTGGGGATTCATTGAGGGTATAATAAGCCAGGTTACACTGATTGCAATTGTTAGGTAAAGTCCCTCTTGCAATCATGTCTTGCCCCCACAAAATGTGACACACACCAAGGCCCCACCCGCCTCCCTCTGTCCCTCTTTCTGCTTCCCCCCCACAACCTTAATTGTCATTAATCGTCCTCATATCAAAATTGAGTACATAGGATTCATGCTTCTCCATTCTTGTGATGCTTTATTAAGAATAATGTCTTCCACTTCCATCAGGTTAATATGAAGGATGTAAAGTCTCCATTTTTTTTTAATGGCTGAATAGTATTCCATGGTATACATATACCACAGCTTGTTAATCCATTCCTGGGTTGGTGGGCATTTAGGCTGTTTCCACATTTTGGCGATTGTAAATTGAGCTGCAATAAACAGTCTAGTACAGGTGTCCCTACACCTTTCCCCACTCACAAAAATTGATTCAAGATGGATAAAGGACTTAAATTTAAGGCATGAAACAATAAAAATCCTCCAAGAAAGCATAGGAAAAACACTGGAAGATATTGGCCTAGGGAAAGACTTCATGAAGAAGACTGCCATGGCAATTGCAACAACAACAAAAATAAACAAATGGGACTTCATTAAACTGAAAAGCTTCTGTACAGCTAAGGAGACAATAACCAAAGCAAAGAGACAACCTACACAATGGGAAAGGATATTTGCATATTTTCAATCAGACAAAAGCTTGATAACTAAGATCTATAGAGAACTCAAATTTATCCACATGAAAAAAGGCAACAATCCCATATATCAATGGGCAAGAGACATGAATAGAACCTTCTCTAAAGATGACAGATGAATGGCTAACAAACACATGAAAAAATGTTCATCATCTCTATATATTAGAGAAATGCAAATCAAAACAACCTGAGATATCATCTAACCCCAGTGAGAATGGCCCACATCACAAAATCTCAAAACTGCAGATGCTGGCATGGATGTGGAGAGAAGGGAACACTTTTACACAGCTGGTGGGACTGCAAACTAGTACAACCTTTCTGGAAGGAAGTATGGAGAAACCTCAAAGCACTTAAGCTAGACCTCCTATTTGATCCCGCAATCCCATTACTGGGCATCTACCCAGAAGGAAAAAAATCCTTTTATCATAAGGACACTTGTACTAGACTGTTTATTGTAGCTCAATTTACTATCATATTCTAAATTAAGTTTATCCCTAAGTATTTTCATAAGTATTACAAATGCATTATTTGATTTCTTTGTCAGATGTTTCAGCATTGGTATACAGAAACACTACTGCGTTTGGCATATCAACTTTATATTTGGTACTTTATCAATTTGTTCAACATTTCTAACAGTATATTGGTGGATATATTTATATATATATAAAACATATATATATGGAGAAATATATGGTATATGTGTGTGTGTGTATCTTCTTCCTACTTTCTGATTTGAATTTTTTTAAAAAATGTTTTTCTCTTGCCTAATTGCTCTGCCTAGGACTTATAGTATATGTTGAATACAAGTGATAAAAGGGTCCATCCTTGCCTTCTTCTAGATAGGAAGGGAAAAGTTTAATATGATGGTAGCTGTGAGTTTGTCATATATGGATTTTATTGTGTTTAGGTATATAACTTCTATACCTAATTGGCTGAGAGTTTTATTTTGATGGGCTGATGAATTCTCTCATTTCAATTTTTCATCTATGGAAATCATCATATGTTATTGTCCTTTCTGTGAGTGTGATAAGATTACATATATTGATTTGCATAAAGTTATCCCGTGAATTCCATCTGGTCACAATGAATGATTTTTTTGTATGTATTATTGAATTTGGTTTACTAGTAATTTATTAAAATATTTTGCGTCTATGTTCGTTAGGAATTTTGAGATTGGAGATTTCATCTTTGCTGCTGTTGTGTCTTCATCTGGTTTCAGTGTCAAGGTAATACTGCCCTCACAGGATGAGCTTGGAGGTGTTTCTTCATGTGTTTATATATAGTAAATTGAATATGAAATATTCTGAGTTTAGCACACTTTTTAATATTTAGAATAAATTTAAAATAGTACATTGCTAATTAAAGCTATTTTATTTATGTATTTATTTATTTATTTAGGCCGAGTCTCACTGTCATCCAGGCTAGAGTGCAGTGGCATCATCATAGTTCACAGCAGCCTCAATCTCCTGGATCAAGCAATTCTCCTGCCTCAGCCCACCAAGTAGCTGGAACTAAAGACACCTGCCACAAAATCCAGCTAATTTTTCTATTTTTTATTAAAGACAGAGTCTTGCTCTTGCTCAGGCTGGTCTTTAACTTCTGAACGTGGGGATCCTCCCACAGGGTCCTCCCAGGTCTAACCTACCCGAATCATTTTAAAATGACTAAATCTGAATTAACTTCTGAGGAGCCAGAACCCCCCATAATCATCTCCACAGAATAGGAAAAATGTAGGTAAATATTGCACAGAGAGATTACAAATGGCCATGACCAAACTTTTAAATATCACCTAAAGTCATTCATTTTTACCCTTGTAATTTACTACTGGTGGTAATGGGACTAATTTCTGGGGGAATTGTTATGGTATTATTGTACCATTTGAGCAAATTGTGTTCTCCAGAGCATGATGTCCAGGGGAGTATATTTTTGAAACATCATTTCAGTTGCCAAAATATTTGAAAAATGCTATAATCATCATCCCCGTAGAGATTCGCAATCCACTATTTTGTATTGAGGATTGTGAGACTGATTGCTTTAAAGGAAATTGTGAATTTTACTCTCTCAGTGATAACTTTTGTGATCTCTTCTGATCCCAAATAAATGTTGGAGCATTACATTCTCCATTAGAATCCATGGGAGGAAACTCTTTAATAAGACTGAGACAAACATAATACACAAAGGCAAGGTGAATTATTGATGATGCTGTTCTCATTATTTGAAATAAAGAAGTTCAGTAGCACTGTGTGTGTTTATATCTTACACTGTGTTTAATGAAATAAGACAGTTGTGGATAGAAAAAATATTCATAAACAAGGAGGAGAAAACATTTATTCTTCTAGCAGGAATTGATTGAATATTTGCACACTGGGTTCTGTTTGAAAATACAAAGATTCGGGTTTTGTAAAAAAAAAAGTGGATAGAAACCTAATAAGTTTCATCCCAGCATGAGCAATTTTCTTCCTTTGAGGCAGTATCCTCTGTCTATCATCTGCCTATAAACTGGAAATGTAACAGCTTTTGAATATGTACCGAGTCCTGGAATCTAAATAATCTTATTTGATTCTCAAAAACACTATAAAGTGTACTTTGTTATTTGCATTTTTACTGTTGGAAACTAAACTCAGAGGGATTAATGGCAGGCTCAGGAGTTTAACTCCAAAGCCCACTATATTGTGCAGCTTAAGCTGCCATAGCAAAATAACTTTCCCCACAGCCCTGGAAGAGATATAGAAGAGGTGTGCTTCTTCAGAGTCCTGGAAGTTAGCAGCCCCAGAACAATGTCTGGCAGGACCACTCTGTGAGGACTTCAGTCATGATTTGCAGATGGCGGTATTCTCAACGTGTGTCCAGAAGCTTCTCTGGTGAGAAGGAAGTGTCTCTCATTCTCTCATTCTCTGCTCATAGGCCACAAATCCCATATTGTTAGGAACCTAATATGACTCCTTTTGATCTAATTAACTCTTCAAAGTCCTATCTCTAGCTGGTGCAGTGACTCAAGGCTGTAATCCTAGCACTCTGGAAGGCCAAGGTACACACACATATACACATACATAAATATTATGTGTGTATATATAGTGTGGGTGACAATATGTGTGTGTGTGGTAAACATAAGAGAGAGAGAGACTAACTTTGTTGCCCTGGGTAGAGTGCTGTGGCATTATAGCTCATAGGTAGCTCAAACTCTTGGGACTCAAGTGATCCTCTTCTCTTAACCTCCTGAGTAGCTGGGACTATAGGTGTCCACCACAATGCCCGGCTAGTTTTTCTGTTTCTTTAATAGAGACCATGTCTCATTCTTGCTCAGGATGATCTTGAACTCTTGAGCTCAGGGGATCCACCTGCCTCTGCCTCCCAGAGTGCTAGGATTACAGGCATGAATCACCGTGCCCTCCCTGAAAGAGAATTTTAATTGTGACTTTTCCATTCCCTTTTTCTCAGTCCTTTGATAAAACATTTGATTTTACCCATATAGAAATAATACATCTATATTAGAGACCATTATAGCAACTTAACTTGGCTACTTTGTGTGTGTTCTGAATTTCATTGTTTTTGATACTAAATACTGGATACAGGTCTAATCTCATCAGTTTGGAAGTAAGGTATCACAAAACCAGTTATGCTGACCTTCTGTTCCACAAAGAGGGCCAGTGCAAAATCTTCATACAGCAAGTTTTCCATTACTTGTGCTAATATAGCTTTACAAAAAATGGATAATAGAAATCTACATTTCTCTACTGAATTTTCAATCTGCTTCTGGATTTCTAATCATTTGTTTTGGGGGGATTTCAACAGTTCCTTTATAAAGGAGAGCAATCTGGGTTTGTGTAACGTGCATTCATATATTCTTTGGATGTCTCGGTAAAATAAAAGCTCAAGCTAACAAAACTTTTTAAAATGAAATAATCATTGAACTCTTCTTTCTTTTCAAAATACAGTAGAACCTCTGTAAATTGACCACTCAACAGACTGTGGCAAATTGGCCAATATAGAGAGGTGGTCAACAGATGGAACTTCCATTGAGTACATGCAGCACATGTCTGGTCTATAAAACAAAGATCAGGTTAAAGAGTTGGTCAGTGTGGAGGTGGTTAACTGTTGCCGATATAGTGTACATTGTTCTCAAGAATTGAATAAATCCACAAAATTCAAAAAAGTTTGTTCTCCTCTTTGATAATGTGCAAGTAAACTCTAATTTAAAAAGTTAATAAATAATTTGTTCTAGAGTAAGAGGGTGAAAGCATTTAATATGACATTAAATTATATACGTGTGTGTATCTCTGTAGAGATAAATGTCAGTGTAGAGATAATTGTGTGATATATCACACAATTTCTGTGTGATATATACCATATGCATATGCATATATGTGTGTGTGTGCCTCTATGTGCATATATATGTGTGTGTGTGTCCTGGTAACAAGTTTTAAAAACGTAACTAAGCTTTTGAAAAGGCCATAGAAACTTTGTTTATCCACCAATAAATCAATAAATCATTACTTATGGTGCAATGATGGCAATACGTCTTTAAGTGTTTGTGATACAATCTGGCCACATCTTAATTAGAAAAGTTATTTCTGGGAGGCAATTTATACTGAACTCACTTTGAGGCAGTGAGTACATTCTTGTTTTCTGTATGGAATGAGATATGCTACCAGTAATTCGTAATTAATTACCACTCAGTTAAATCAGAGTATTCATTGCTGTTTCATTACACCAAAAAATGTTTGTCTATCTGTTAATTATAAATGAAGGATATGTAAGTATCTGGAAAATGTTTTATCTTCTCTTTATTACTCAGAGAAACCCATCTTTCTCTTTCAAATTTCAGCTGATTCAAATATGACCTTCTCTGAAAATTACTTTCCAAATTAGCCTGGCGTTTTTTTTTTTTTTTTTTGTAGAGACAGAGTCTCACTGTACCGCCCTCGGGTAGAGTGCCGTGGCGTCACACGGCTCACAGCAACCTCTAACTCTTGGGCTTACGCGATTCTCTTGCCTCAGCCTCCCGAGCAGCTGGGACTACAGGCGCCCGCCACAATGCCCGGCTATAGCCTGGCATTTGTTCAGTCTTCTATCATAACATGTACCACCCAAGGTTGAGCACCACTTGTTTGGCCTACACTATGTCGGAGGTAATAACAATAAATATTCACAGGCTTCCTAGTTGCATCAAATCAGTAGTCTAAATAGCTACAGATGTAACATGTGTTTTCAGAAGGGAAGTCCAGAGTGCTATGAAAATTTGAATTTGTATGAGGACAGGCTAAGGCTAGTATGTGTGTATGTGTATGTTTGTGGGCGTGTTTTAGTCCTTATGATCTAGTGAATCTTTTGCAATATAAAAACAAAACTTGACAAAGTCTCACTAAATGAATGTAAAATTCAAAATCTCCCTTCCTCGGCATCTTTCATATCTGCAAATATCTTTATGTAAATTCCTGAAGCAAAATCTTTGTTAAATCCCCTTACCTTTGCCTTTCTTATTTCAATTGAGATATAGATTCTTGGCATTCATGAACCATGTATCTGATAAGTCTTAAGCTCTCCACAATCATAAACATAGATCTTTTTCATTGCTGTACAGATATTCCTGAATTAAAATTCCACCAAAGTCACTAATGTGATTCCATAGACTGATACCACAGACGAACTGTCTTTTTAACTTATAACCATATGTTATAATGCTATAAGCAATTTTTGTTTTTCTGTATCTTTTATTAAAACAGTTTCATAGTATCTCATCTGCTATGGCCATTTCTTGCCAAGAAATATTTTTGTTATTCTTAGTGGAATCAAAATGGAGCAAAAAGTGAATAGAAAATTCTATTATATTAAGAATAAATTGTGGTCCTGATTACAAGCTAAGTGACTCATTTTATTCACTATGGGCTTGGATAAACCACAAATTAAAAAAAAAATAAAGGAAATTTCAAAGTATTCAAATTTATTGGAAAACATGGAAGAGAAGTACGTGAATGCCAAAATTTTTTGTTGCAATATGCTTTCTTCATATTAGGATTTAAGTGTGCAATCCTTTATGTGCTCAGAGACTCGCTGCAGAAATAGCTTGTGACTGTGAAAACAACAAAAGGATTGAAGAAGAAAAAAGTCTAGGCTCTACTTCAAGCTCAAATGCTTATACTAATTTGGATCTATAAGTCACTTAATGTCACTGGGTCTCGATTTTCTCAAGCATTAATGAGTACAATAGTTGTTGTTGTAATTATTGATTTTTGGTACTGGCCAATGATAATAATATAATGGTATTCTAGAAAAAAAGATCATCATTAAAATACATGAATACATGTTGTAGTAGTGATAGAGAATTTAAGCAAATTATTTACGCTTGATCGTCTACTATTATACTTTTACATTTGATATTTATTTATGAAGTGACCATTTTGTTTATTAGGTCATGGAATAGAATATAGACATGGAATAGAATGAAGCAATGTGATAGCCTAGGAATGGGCTTCACAATATCATTTGGCCAACTCTTAAAATTGATTGATCTAGATGGGAATAGTTTGCAATTGGAATTCGTTAAATATGCCTGTCGAGCATTTTCCTAACTTTGAATGATCTTTCATACGTTAGGCATTATTCTAGACATCAAGATGTTCATCCATTTTCAGAGAACCATGCACACATAGGGTGCCAGGTAATAGACTTTGTGTAGCTTCATGAATAAAGTGATGGAAATACAGTAGAAGGAAGGATAAGTTCTGCCAGAGGAACAAGAATATAACATCGGGGAAGGTTTTGCAGAGGAAGAGACATTTAAACTGAATCCTTAATAATGAGGCGACTTTTGCTAGAAAGTTAAAAAGTGAAAGCAGACATGAGGGAGGGCCTTCGGGACAAAGGCATCACATTTAGCTAATTCACAAATGCACAAGGAAGCACGATTTACTTGGGGGGGAAAAATCTCTCAATCTTTCCTGAATCCTGTGAAGTTGGTCAAGATTTTACCCCCAAATAAAGTAGTTTATGTATATATGGTCATGAGAATAACGCTCACTATCTGGATTTTAGCATCTTCAAAGCTGGGGAAATAGCTGATAAAACTAGTTCAGAGTCTGGCTTATGGTATCTAAGCAAAAAGTTGCTCTATAGAAGTGTGATGGAAATAATTACACCATTAGGCTGGGTTTTGTGTGAGACTTAGAAAGCAAAGCGTGGAAGTTAGGTTGAACAAAACTGTGGCAGGCTTTATGTCAGAGTGAGCAGCTTGTCTTTTATTTAATCCGTAAAGACAAGCCATTAAAGAAAGTTAATTAGAGGAATAAAATGGTTACAGTGTTCTTGAGTTTTGAAAGTTGAAAAGAGATGTCTGTAGCTTCAAAACAAGGCCATAATAAATCTTCATCCTGTGTGTTCTGAATCTCTATTAGAACAAATTGTGTAGTTAACAGGTTTGTTTATGCTGATCTTTGCCTGGAAAACAATTCTTTACATTTGTGAGACTTGTTTTGTGGCCCAGAATACGGTCTATCTTGAAAATATTCTATGTGCTGATGTGAAGAATACAGATTCTGAAGTTGTTGGATAGAATGTTTTACAAAAGACTTTTAGGTCATTTGATTTAAAGTCCAGTTTAAATCCAGTGTTTCTTTATTTCTGCCTAGAGATTGTGTCTAATGCTGAGCTTAGTTCTCCACTATTATTGCATTACCATCTCACTCTTTGGTCTAAAAATCTTTGTTTTTTTAATCTGGGTTTGCTTGTGTTGGGTGCCCATATATTTAGAATTGTATATTCTCTTGCTAGATTGATCTTGTTATATAATGACCTTTTGTCTTTTTTCACCATTTTTTACTTAAAGTCTGTTTCATCTGAAATAAATGTAGCTATTCCTGCTTGCTTTTGTTTTTCATTTGCATGGAATATCTTTTCCATCCATTTATCTTCAGTCTATATGTATCATTACAGATAAAGAAAGTTTATTTTAAGTAATATACAATTATTATATGACATAATAATCATAGTTTTCTTTTTATCCATTTATTCACTCTGTGTATTATAAGTGGAGTTTTGAATCAGTTTATTGTTTATAGTTATTATTAGTATGAAAGGGTTTATTCTGATACATAGACATGCTTTTAGTTGTTTTATGTATGTTTTATTTCTTCTTTTTTTTTTTTTCCTATTCTTATGTTTGTCATTATGGTTCAGTGGAATTTTGTCATGATGCTATTTAATTCCTTTATTTTCATTATTTTTGTGATTTATTTACTAGTGAGCTTTATATTTTTGTATGTTTTCATGACTTTAAATATTGTCCTTTCCCTTCAAACTAGGACTTACTTCAACATTTCTTATAGGTTTAGTTTGATAAGTAAGAATTCCTTCAGTCTTTGCTTGCCTGAGAAAGACTTTATTTCTCCCTTATGAAGGTTTGTATTTCCGAATATAGAATTCTTGCCTGACCATTTTTCTTTTTTTTCAGCACTTTGAATACACTAAATCATTATTTTACAGACTGAAACTTTCTCCTGAAATGTATGCTGTTAGAGACTCTTTCATATATAACCTCACACTTGTCCATAGATGTAGTCACTTTTTCACTTTATGTTACATATTCTGATTATAATGTGTTATGTTAAAGTCTTCTTCCTTGAGGATTGATGATGCTCCTGTATCTGGATGTCTAAATCTCTTGTTGGGTTTGGGAAGTATTCCTCTACTATATGGCAAGAAGTTCCTCTAAACCGTTTGATCTCTCCTCACCCTCAGGAATACAGCAATTTTTATATGAGAGCTCACATTGGGATGGCTGACCAGTTCTCTGATCCATGTTGTCCTATGAGAATTATCCTTTTACTTTTTTTTTTTTTTTGAGACAGAGTCTCACTTTGTCATCCTTAGTAGAGTTCCATGGCATCACAAATCACAGCAACCTCAAACTCTTGGGCTCAAGCGATTATCTTATCTCAGCCTTCCAAGTCGCTGGAACTAAGGAGCCCGCCACAACACCTAGCTATTTTTAGAGATATGGTCCCGCTCTGATTCGGGCTGACCTCAAATTCCTGAGCTCAGGCAATCCTCCCGCCTTGGCCTCCCCGAGTGCTTCGATTACAGGCCTGAGCCACAGCGCCTGGCCCCAGAATTGTCTTTCTTGATCTTCCCCTACCTTATTTCTTACACTTTTGCTAGATTGCCATTGCTTTCTGATGGTTTTTCCTGTCTACTCCTATTTCCACCTCTATCTTCCATAGCTGGTATCTGTAACTACTATTCTGTAAGTCTAAAACAATTTAAGTGTGTAATTTGACACAATAAATCTTTAAATGAGAGAATTCATTTTTTCTGGTTTGGGGATATGAGGTCTCTGTTTAGATAACATTTGTAAATTCACTTAATTGTATTGATTTACATGGATTCAAAATGTACTGTATCATGTCAGAAACATGATGAGTTAATATCATTCACATTAAAATATCTATAAAACTTGATCATTCTTGAGTAAGTAGTAACTGATAGATAACATTAAGTAACAAACCATAGTCTTGCATCAATGACACACAAAGGTAGAAAAAGAAAGTCTACATTTTCTAAAAAATAGTCACCCTTATTACTAGAGGTAGTAAATTAACTATGTTACATATCCTTATAGACAATCAAACCTAGTTAATTTGTGTTGTTTCTTTCACCTAAGATTAAGGAAGCTCAATAATTAATAATTTAAGCTAAAGAAAAATCATTCTAAGAAGCATTGAAGAATTTTTTAGGAAACGCAGACTTTGAATCACAAGTAAATTGGAACTTTTGTGCCTCTTAAAATTGGCTACTTGCCCATCTGCCAATCTCAAGTCATATATTTTGATCATATCAGTTTTGTGATTGTAAAGGTTTGGTGACCAGATTTATGACCTGGATCAGACATTATTAAAATAATATGTACATACAGCTGAAAAGTATGAGCACAATGGCTACCCTTGAAAAGCATTTATTCTCTAGTGATTTGGTGCTTTTTGAGTGTGTAGGAGACTAAATAATATTAATGGAGCAAGGTCAGTAAGGTTATGGGTGTCTTTACAAACCACAGTTGTTTGGGGATAAAAAGAACTCTTGAACTGGTCAGTTCAATTGATGAAGTCTTTATTTCGGATCCTAAGAAGGACTTTTTGGTCAAATTCATCCATACTGAGGAGCACTGTGATGCTATTTTCTTGTCATAGATGAGTCACACTTGAACTTCAAAGTCAGCTTGTGACCTTGTCAAGAATGCAACAACTACACTGTAAAATGTGGAAAAAAAATTTATCTGTGGAAATATGGAAGTAAAATCAATAGTTAAAATAAAGCAGTACACAAATACTATGCACAAAACTAGACAATTTTTCATATATATTTGGTACATTACTAGTTTCATTAATACTTATGTGATTATCACCATTTACAATGAGTCACTTATATGGACCTAGTACTTTATAGTGCATCAGGAAAATTTTAATCAATTACCTAACTTAGCCTTCACAACAAACTTACAGAACCAAACTTATTTTATTGTATGTATGTATGTGTATATTGTCAGGGTCCCACCCTGGGAGCAGGGTCCGCTAAGACCTGTGGAAGCTGGCGGTAATTGACTGAAGAATTATAAAGTTAGAAACAGTGGTAAAGAAAGAGACATGAGACATAGACTAGAATTAAAGGTGGGAGCTCAGGGGTCCAGTGCCCATTTGTGGACTTTTGGCAATGGCCCAGAGTGTATGCTCTGATCTGATTTTACTGAAGTCTATTTGCACAGAGGGTAAGATGAGGGAGGGAACAAAGACGCCAGCAGTTTCAGAGTGAGCATATCAGCTCCTATTGGTATTATTATTAACCTTAAGGGTAGCCTTCAGAAATCTGAAATCTGAGCCTTACATTTGGAGAGCCTCCCACTTGAGATCACTCACACAGATTTCCAAGGAGGTGTTAAACTCTGCTAGTTTTCTATAGAGTAAAATGCCACAGGCATTACTCTCCTCTGAGGAATCAGTGGGAGGAAGACTTTTTCCTCCCATCACGACCACAGAGGATCTTCCTCTGGGATAAGGGATAGAAGCTCTTCTGCCCATATCTCAGGGCTTGAGCTGCTCCCTTGATCTCTGCCCCAGGTAAATGCAAATCTCCACAATAGGTATTTGCTTTGCCTGTTTTTAATGGGCAGGAAACACCCTAGAAGATGTATCTTTTCCTAGGACTAGCCACAGTCTCTTCTATGGCCATTATTTTCCTCAGAGTGCTCACAGACCCATCAGGGTGTTTGTAAGCTGTATTCCCAACAGGCTAGAATTTCAGAAAAGGCAGGAAGCTTGCTAGCAATGGCCATCTTAAATGTAAACTAGCTGACTTTTCTTTCTTCCAACTCACTCTGCTTCCTTTTTAATTTTCCTCTTCTTTCTGGGGGTGCTTTCCCTTGTCAAGAATAAGGTCTTCAGTCCCCATTCTCCATATATATACATATATATATATATATATAGTGTGTTGTGTGTGTGCGTGTTTTGAGATAGTCTCATTCTGTTGCCTCAGATTAAAGTGCCATGGCATCAGCCTAGTTTAAAGCAACCTTAAACTCCTGCCTGGGTTCAAGTGATTCTCCTGCCTCAGCCTCTAAACTAGTTGGGACCACAGGGGCTTGCCACAATGCCAGGCTAATTTTCTACTTTTAGTGGAAATGGTGTCTCATTCTTCCTTGGGCCGGTCTTGAACTCCCGAGCCAAGTGATCCTCCTGCTTTGGCCTCCTACCATGCCAGGATTACAAGCTGAGCCACCACACCCAGCAATTGTATATTATAAACTTTACCATAATTAATGGCTTCTCAGTTTACTGATATTATTAGTTTTTTCCTTAGCTTGTTAACTGTATTTCAGTTGTTACCTCCCTAAGTAGAGTGCTTCTGTTGGACAACACTAAAGTTAAATGAGTTAGAATGATAGCTGGCAGAGGGTAATGCTCAACAGATATTTATTAATTTTACTATTATTACTGTTATATTTAAAGAAAATGATTGCAAGAGGGACTTTACCTAACAATTGCAATCAGTGTAACCTGGCTTATTGTACCCTCAATGAATCCCCAACCATAAAAAAAAAAAAAAGAGATACATATAAGTAGAATGAATTTATTACTATTAATCTGACTACTTAACAAAGGAATTTCAAATAGCATTTCCAAACTTATTTTAGACTTTGAAACTAAAATAAACACTCCTATACTAGATAAATTAAGTTGTAGTTACAGAAATTACAAACTTTTTCCTGGGAAATTTCTTTACATCTCGAAGTGGTAATTCAGAAATTGTTTTTATCAAGCTGTTAAAATATATAAAAGAAAAACCTCAAATCTAAGTGTTAAGTTCAATTTCATGTATGATTTATTTCACAGCTGCTTGTACTTTCAAAATTAAACTTTATATATGTTTGCATTTCCAGATACAATACTCATTTTGTACATGTTTATTCAACTACTCAGATTCCAGGTATAGATTTTATTATGTACAATGTCTAATAATGCCAAAATAATACAACTATTCCAGAAAGGAGAATAAACCCCTTACTAACCTTAAGCCTTGTGGTTTTGACTGAGAATATTCTGATTAATTTGCTATTTTACATGTTTCTTTCCACGATCTGTGAAGGAACTTTATAGTAGTACTTTAAAACTATTTTCCTTTATTTAAATACTTTTGCTGATGTCTTTTACACATCTCTACATTTTTCATAGATGTCTTTGGGGAAAACCTTTCCTGTTAAAACATAAACTAAGTTTTTTCTTTTGGCACCAAACAGAAAGTTTCCTTCATATAACATTTCTTTTTTTAAGTAGCAACAAAGAAACAGAAAAATACGAAAAGAATTTACTGGATAAGGTAGAACAAGTTAGAAATTAAGACACTATTTAAGGTCTGTGCTACAAATTATACATATTGCTTTATTGCATTCCACTTCATTATACTTTGCAAATATTGCATTATTTTTTTGTAATTTTTTATTATTTACTTCCTTTTTTGTTTGTTTGTTTGTTTTTTGTAGAGACAGAGTCTCACTTTATCACCCTCAGTATAGTGCCATGGCGTCACACAGCTCACAGCAACTTCCACCTCTTGGGCTTAGGTGATTCTCTTGTCTCAGCCTCCTGAATAGCTGGGGCTACAGGCACCCATCACAATGCCTGCCACAACATCCGGCTATTTTTTTGTTGCATTTTGACAGGGCCTGGGTTTGAACCCGTCACCTTCGGTATATGGGGCCGGTGCCCTGCCCACTGAGCCACAGGCACTGCCCAGATATTGCATTTATTTTTCAAATTGAAGGCTTATGATAACCTTAGATTTAGTAGTTCTCTAGGCACAGTTTTTCTAGGAGCATATGCTGACTTCTTCTCACTGTGTTATATTTTGACAATTCTGGCTATACTAACCTTTTTCATTATTATTCTGCCTTTTATGGTGATCTTATATTAGTGATCTTGGGAGTTACTATTTTAAATGTTTTGGAGCATCACAAGCCACACCCATACACAATGGCAGACTGAATAGATCAGCATTGGGTTCTAATAGCTCAAGTCGCCGGCTGTTCCTTTGTCACTCTGTCTGTCCTTTACTTTCCAAATCCATCAGACACAACAATGTTGATATTAGATCCTACAATGGCCTCTAAGTGTCCAAGGAAAAGGAAAAATTAGGTCTCTCTCTAACTCAAAAGTAATAAATGATCAAGCTTAGAAAGGAAGGCATGACAAATAATGAGACAGGCCAAAAGTAAGGCCTCTTATACCAAACAGCCAGCAGAGCTATGGATGTAAACAAGAGTTTTTGAAGAACCTGTAATCTCTAGGGTTAAGCTTTGTGTCTTAGGTACACATGTGAAAGTTCTACCCTAGTGAATACATGAATGATTAGAAAGAGAAACAGCCTCAATCCTGATAAGGAGAAAATATTAGTGGTTTAGATGGAAGATCAAACCAGCAACAGCATTGTCTTAAACAAGGCCCTCAGCTCTTGTCAATTCTGTGAAGGATGAGGAACCTGCAGAAAAAATTTTAAAGCTAGCAGAGATAGATGGCTTCATGAGATTTAAGGAAAGAAGCTTTCCACAAGATGTAACAGTGCAAGGGAAACTGACGTACTCACGTAGATGCTGTAGAGAGTTATGCAGAAGAAGGAAAAAGAAATCTCTGCAATTTACAAATCTTGGCAAATACTACCAACATAGAAACGTTTTTTTAAAAAAACCTAATGTTTTAATTATCTCCATTACTTATGAATACTCAATTTGTGATATTGATTTCTAATACTATTTTTACAGAGGGAAGAAAAAGAAATATTTTTTGTCTAGCATGGTGAATCAATATTTACAGGTTTTTCTTACTTATGAATTAGAAAACGAGTAGCATGACTTATTTTTGGAAATGCCATGTAAATCAATGGATTTTTATAGGTATTAGAAATTCCTTACCAAGTTTATTTTATGAATGAACCGTACTAACTTGGAACTTTCAGCTGACTAGCTCTGGGATATTAATATCAAAGTTTCTTTGTTCTTTTAAAATTCTAGTACTCACAGTGATGGGCAATGGTATTTGTCTCTCAACAACCTTCTGCCCTTTGTGTTCTATATTGGTTAGTGGGTAACTCTGTTCTAAGAAATCAGGCATACATTGGAGCAGCAATTAATAACGTAATTACACATGGATTGTAGTGTTAGCAATTATACAAGGACAGTAGCACTAGCCATATAATTATTTCTCACATGCAAAATAAGTGTATATTCTAAAGCTATCTTGCAAAATACATCAGTCAGGGAGGAGCATAGTGGCTCATCCCTGTAAGTCTGGTACTTGGAGAAGTCAAGGCAAGAAAATTGCTTGAGGCCGGGTGTTTGAGACCAGCTAGAACAATAGTGAGAGTCTGCTTCTAAGAACAAAAATAATAATAAAAATTAAAAATTAGCCAGCTGTGGCAGTGCATGCTTGTAGTCCCAGCTACTCTGAAGGCTGAACCAGGAGGATTGCTTGAGCCCAGGAGTTGGAGGTTGCAATGAGCTGTTATCATACCATTGCACGTAAGCCCAGATGACAGGGCAACAATTAAACCAGGTCAGCTGTTTGTGTTTCTTCAGAATTCACGTGGTGAAACCTTAATTTCCAGTGTGTCCCCATTTGGATCTTTGGGAGGTAATAAAGTTCTGAGGATGGATTTTCATGATGGGATTAGTGCCCTTACGAAAATAGATGAGAGAGAGGTTGCTTCCCTATTTTTTCCACCATATGAAGATACAATAGTTTAAATTTTCACAGTTTAAAATTTAAAATGAAAGTTAAATTATTGTTTAAATTTTAAAGTATTCACAGCCTATTTATAAGTAACATTCTGTATTTCATACAAAATTTCAGAATTTTGCCTACATATAGGCCCATCTACAAATATAACATGCTCTGTTGTAATGTTTATGTGTAGCATATATAATATACATATTATATTCACTATAATTTGACAGCATAACTTTTGCTTGTTTCGAAAGTCATATTTATTTTAAAGAAATTCAGATGGAAAATAGTATATATATTTTTTTGAGACAGAGCCTCAAGCTATCACCCTGGGTAGAGTGCTGTGGCATCACAGCTCACAGCAACCTCCAACTCCTGGGCTTAAGCAATTCTTTTGCCTCAGTCTCCTGAGTAGCTGGGACTACAGGCACCCACCACAATGCCCAGCTATTTTTTGGTTGTAGTTGTCATTGTTTGGCAGGCCTGGGCTGGATTCGAACCCGCCAGCTCTGGTGTATGTGGCTGGTGCCTTAAACACTTGAACTCCAGGTGCCACCCAGAAAATAGTATTTTGAATTTGCCAATTTATGTCATTGTCAGTGTTTTAATTCCTTAATGAAAATCTATATTGTCATCTCTTACCATTTTTCTTGAGACTTAAAAATATTCATAATAATTTCTTAACCTGTTGTCAATGAACTCTCTTAGTGTTCTTTTATCGGAAACATTTTTTAATGTCATCTTTGCTTTTCAAAGATATTTTCACTTGGTACAGAATTCTGGGTTAGGGTTACTTTATGTACTTTAACTTGTCTTTTCTCAGTCTTCTGGTATCTATAGTTTCTAAGAAGAAGTGCACAATCATTTGTTCCCTCCATGTAACATGTCATTATTTTCTTGGTTAGTTTTCAAGATATTCTTATTGATGTCAATTTTCATTAGTTTTATTATGGCACATAAAGCATGGTTATCTTTTTATTCTTTCTATTTATTCTTCTTATAATTTGCTTGTCTTTTATCATCCAGAATTGTATATCTTTCTTTACATTGGGAAAATTTTGAACTGTAATGTCTTTCGACATAACTTATTATTATTCATTCTCTCTCTTCTTCCCTTCTGGCACTCCAATTATAGACATGTAAAAACTTTTGATACCGTCTCACACATCCCTGAGGTTCTATTCATTATTTTCAATCTTTTCATCTCCTACAGAAAATATAATAAGAGTTTCTCAGTAGAAGAAGCAGCGTGTGATAAATAAGGCACAAAAAACACAAATGAAGATTGTGTATCACGTGGAGCAAATCAGCCCCTGTACCTGGTGCATTGGCGACGTGTAGCAGAGAGGAAGCAAGAGAGGAAGCTGGAGAAATAGAAAAAGGCTAGATCACTAATGGTGCTACTGTCAGAATAAAATTTTAGTAAGAGCCATGAAGTAGTTATAGTCAGAGGATTTCAAATTCACTCCAGGAATGCAAACCTGTTTGTCACTGCTTTACTCTAGTATTTTCCAAAACTCTTTGCCAGGGTTATTTTAGTGGGTAAAAGTCTCTAAAACTCTTGCTAATCCTTTGTATACAAGTTAATTGACTTATAAAGTGACACTGAAAATAATCCTCTGCAAAACACCCAAATTATTCTTTCCTATGAAGTCTTTGGGGAAATTCTTTGAATTTTCCAAAAAATCTGTTATGCTTCACTTAAAATACCAGTGTCCTTTAACTTTATGGTCTTATTTTATTTAATATTATGCTAGGTCACTTTGTTAGAAGCAGAGGTGAAGTCAGTAATTGGTGTGCAGGACATTTCTTGATGGAGTAAGTACCCTCAAAAGAAAAGGAGTAACGAACTCAGAAAAGATCAAGGGGTAGAGTGACGCACATGTGGGACCTCAGCTAGTATGTGGCCTCTGTCCAATATCATCAGAAACTTTCTATTTTTTTTTTTGGTATTGTCATTTATTTCAAATGACAAATGATTACATACTAGTTTTTTTTTTTGCATTTTCTGTTAATTTTTTTAAACATATACATGTGTTTATTAGGTTTCCAATTTTTACCTTTACAAAATTGAAAGGCTTAAAATTTAATAACAATAATAATGTTTAAGATAAGGACTAGAAACAAAAACCTTGTAAAGAACGAACAAAGATAAATACATTCAGAAAAGAAATCAGATGATTGCTGCATCGAAATATTAAGCAATAATAATAATAATAATAATGCAAAGAAAGTAACATTCACATTGTCAAATAAGAGTATGTCTATTATAGAATGCTTTGACTCTGAGGTTCAGGATAGAGTCATCAGTTAACTTCTTATTATTTTTTTTCCAAAATCTCAAAAACTCTTGAGCTTGAATTGCACCAAAGTTTGATCATATCATCAGATGAGTTTGGATATTTTATCTCTTAGATTTAGTTATTGACTGTGGACTGCTTTCAGAGAAAGACAGTTTCCTTCTAGTTACGGAAAATTTCTGGAACAGGAGATAAGCATCAATTGTAAGCTGCATTCAGCTACCACTCACAATATCTGAGAGGAAGATGTGCTGTTTGCTACTGGAAATCTAGGCTAGAAGACAATGTATGTCCACTACTATACTAATACTATTCTGAAAAAAAACTACTAAAAATTGTTTAACAGTTTCATTTTATGTTCCAATGTCTGACTTTTTTCAGATATATTCTTGCACTTTGAAGGTTCTTTTCAAAGTAACTTTCCTTGTTGTATGATCCAGAAATAGACCCCCTTGATATTCACCGAAATGCGTTGACAACATATCCACACAAAAACCTGTACAAGAACATTTATAGAAGCTTTATTCATAATTATCAAAACTAGAACTAAGATATATTTCATAAGATGAATTAATAAATAAACTGTAGCACAACCAGACAATGGAATATCATTCAGCATTAAAGAATGAGCAATAAAGACATGAAGAGACTTAAATTCATATTATTAAGTGGATAAAGTTAATACCAAAAGGATATATTCTGTGTTATTCCATTCTGAAATAGACAAAACGGTGAAGACAGTAACAAGATCAATAGATAGTTTCCAGATCTTAAGGAAGGGCGGGGGATGAGTCAATGAATCATAGAGGATTTTTAGATGATAAAACTTTTCCTTGCGATACTATAATGGTGGATACAACACCAAGAGTGCACTCTAGGATAAACCATGACTATTGGGTGATGATGATGTGTTAATGCAGGTTCATAGATTGCGTTAAAAATGATGATACAAGTCTAGAAGTATTAGGTGTGAAGGAGGGCAAACAGTTGTCAAAGCAGGGAAGGGAATGGCTAAGAGTGCAGAGTAGAAACAGAATTTTAGCTTGGAACCAAACTGCAGTTAGAAACTGTTCCCTGGTGGGAATATAGACAGTAGACCCCCTCCTGGTGACCTTTTACTGACCTGGAGCTTATTACCATCTAATTAGCATATCAGGGGTGGTGTTAAGATTCTGGGAGGACAAATGTGTAATAAGGGCATTGTCATAAAAACCTAAACTGTTTATGTAAAGTGTTATGTAACTCCAAAATGTTAGTCACTCCAAATTAAGGAAATGTCAACCAATGCCACCAGAAGAACAGAAGGGCAAAGTACTGAGCATATTAAAGACAGTGTGTGCTGAGACTTGGTTGTTTTTCTCCACTCACAGAGAATGAACTGTCTCTCTGAGATGTACTTTTGCTTCTCATCAAATATTGTGCATGAGATTGCTTGGTATTTGTGAACACTGTGTCATTGGCTTACCCCTGGCTTACCAGGGGCCGAGAGAACATTGAAACGCACCTGACCACAGCACCATGCTGAACAGGGAAGGCTGTGCCTACGTGGGGACATCTATACTTATACTTAATTTTACTGTGAACCTAAAACTGATTTAAACAAAGTCTATTTAAAAGCAAAATAATAAAAGTAAATGAAAAAAATTCTTACGGTGAAAGTTACTACTAGATTTTATAATAGTGCCATTGGTCAAAAAACAAACAAAAAAAAAAACATCAAATTCTTATATCTACATTCTTCTGCTCTTTCTTGGGAAAGAAGTTTATATTGACAACTATTCTGAGATAAAACATGCTTGTAGAGAAATCTTTGACAATAAGAAGTTATTTCGTCCATATGTTATGAGACACTTTACACATCTTTTGTTCATTCTGTGCTATAAGAATCAGATATGATAGATCTTTGATAATATGGTTCCATTTGTTATTCCTACATTCCTATGGCATCTCAAATATTCTTACATATAAGTGCAGGAATCCAGCAGTTCCCATTATGTTTGATTTTGTGAAGTGAAATCTGTTGGGCATCTATGTGTAAAGTAGTGACTCTTTCTAACACAATTTTAATTTCTTAAAACTACTGCCTAGGAAATGGAGTTTAGGTCCACTGGGCTAGAAAGTCATCAACAGAGGAAGCGAAACTGACCTAATGAATTTCAAACAAAACAAAAATTTCATGAAAGTCTAATTATCTGCCTTCAATACAGACAAGGTCTTGAATAATGATTATGCATCATTAATTTAGTAATGTTTCAGGCACATTTTAACATATTGAGCCTGCAAGTATCTAATTATGGCTATAAGTCTAAGACTTTATGGATTGCATTTTGCCCAGCAGTAATGGGATTTTTTTTATATTTTGATGGAGTTAATTAAATATAAAACAAAGATAAAAGTTGACAGAATCTTGAAATATGTTTACTATTCTCAGAAATTTTGTGTATTGCTGATAAATTATAATAATTGGTAATAGTATCCTTTAACTAGCAAGAGTGAATAATCACAAAACTTATGGTAAAATCTCAGCATTTTCATCTATCCATCAATATCATCCTATTCTAATGTTAACTGTCTAGTCTGTTAGGTATTTTAATTTATCTGCATATTTATTTCATCTGATCCACATAACAAATCTATGTGTTGTGTTGTTATTAATTTCCATTACAGCTAAACTGAAGCTGTCCCGCCACCATAGAATGTAAATGATGTTACATGGGTCATTATGAAAGTTTTGAGATATAAAAAAAAATCAAAAAACATAAAATCATCATGGACAGAAACAAATGAAGCCCTCCCAGCAACACCACTAAGCCAAGGAAGTTGAAACTTGCACGGGTGAATCAGAAAGGACTCTGTCCTCTGTTTCTTAGAATTGAAATAATAGGCCATAATACAGTTTGTCTTTCTATTTTAGGAAGGGCATCTGATTCAGTTCTATAATGTCTTCACACTCATTTCATCTTTACCCACCTAGAAACTGAAAACAGAGATTTAGGGAGATGGAGTAATCTGCACACATAATACCAAACTAGTCAGTAGTAAAGCATGAGTTTGAAAACAGAGTCTATAACCGTAAATCCCAAATATAGTATTTGTTTTGAGTTTAAATGTCAGCTGTATGAATGCTTAAGACTCAAAATTATTGGCTAGGATAGAAGCATAAGTGGTAATGTATGATCAAAGATATTGCAATCCAAAGACTTAAATTAACAAATTAAGTCAATAAATGATATTTAGGTAAAATGTACTGTATACTACAATCATAAGCTCTCAGCTGGCATCTTGATGTAGAATTAAGATGCAAGGCAAAAGGTGGTATTTTTGTCAGAATAACCTTTTTCTCTTGAAAACCCATCAATTATAGTACCAAGTACACATGATCAGATGATCAAGCTTTAAAGAGAGTGTTGTGGGCTATGGCCTACTATCGCCCAAGTATTTCCCTTACTGACATGTTCATGATATCTCAATTCTACTATTAGAAATGTTCTATTTATATCAAAATATTCTGTATTTTGAAGCACGGATATACCAGAGAAGCCTAACACTATGCTGTCTACTTTTCCATTTTCTTTCTCTTTTTTTTTTTGGCAGTTTTGGCCGGGGCCGGGCTTGAACCTACCACCTCCGGCATATAGGGCCTGCACCCTACTTCTTGAGCTACAGGCACTGCCCTGTCTACTTTTCTTTGTAAGTATTTGTTTGGGGAGGAGAATAAGCTTGGTGTCATTAGCAGGCTAGACCTCTGGAGGGAAAGAGAAAAAGAGGCTTCTATAATTAGCAAGTACAAATTTCTCTCAACTTTAAATGTTGTCCTGGGAAAGTTTTAAAAGTGGAAATAAGATAACCTGCTGCAATGTATTTCAATAGAGGATCCAACTCCTGACATTTACACCATATGTAACTGATATTCACACCACCCTTTGACATTTACATCCTATATTCCTGAAAGCCAGGAAACATGCCTGATTCAAGGATTCAGTGAAGAAAGAGAAAGATAATGAGACAAACTCTGGTCATAATCCTGAAAGCAAAAGGCAGACACATATGTTCATCTTTGTAATTATCTTGATATGATCTGACATGTAATTTATCTTAGGTATAAATTCTCAGCATATTACTCTACATATCTCATAGAGTTGTGCAGATTACCTGACATCGTGCATGGTGTGTAGTAAATAAAAAATGTTACTTGCTAAACTCAAAGGCCAATACCATCATCTCAGTTTACCAGGGACAATGAGCTGACTGAATCCTTTGCAGTAATTAAGATTAAAGTCCCTGTTACGCGTCACATTAGTTGTGAACTCTCTAATAAACTCATATTCCTCCAGCAGAAAAAATTGGTGAAAGATCATGTGCCTTTGTTCACTGAGTAGCTAATATATGTTTATCTTACCACTGCACAGCTTTAATGGATGGAAACTTTGTAATCTATAACACGGTTGTCTTACATCTCTAATTTTCTAGATATTTGCATTCGCAGAGTCATGGAGCTTAGTTTTTTCTTTTTTCTGAGATGCAAATTAAGAGTTTTATGAAGACAATGTAGGAGTATTTACCTAAGTAAGTTAATAAAAATTGTGTTCAACAATTTTCCCAAAATGAGTTATTGTTGTGCTATATGGATGCAAACAAGTTGGAGACTAATTTGGCTTTACCTACCAAGTTGAAAATATATAATACCTCTGCTAAACGTTTGTCACTTTTCTAATAAAAACACCCAAATTACTCTTCATGGAAAATGTCCCCACTTACAGTAGTCAGGACAAGGTAAAAGAACCAGAGTCCTTTGATCAAACACAAGTATGATCTAGCTTTGACCAACTAGAGTTAGGTCTTGTAGTTATATTCGAAGTCATAAGATGGGGATGCTGTCATTTAACTGACAGAGACAGACGACAGCTATTCTCTAGGAATTGCTTTCCATAAAAAAGAGGAGAGGCAGTATTACTGTCTAATTTGGCTCCTCTATGCCAGTTGTTACAGCAAGTAGATAAGCTCATAAACCTAATAGTCATACAGGGGCCAAAATTATTTTCAATTTTTCAAAATTTCTAAATAGGAAATGAGTACAAATGTTTTTGTTACATAGATATGCTGTTTACTGCAAAGTCAGGGCTTTCAGTGTGCCTGCCACCAGGACAGGATTCATTTTAGCAGCTAAGTAAGTTTTTATCCCTACCTCATTCCCAAACTCCCCTCTTCTTAGCGTCCAATGTGTCTGCCTCTTTTTGTTCCCATGGGTAGCCCTCCTTTAGCTCCTAATTATTAACAAGAACATGTAGTGCTTATTTTTCCATTCCTGAGATACTTTACTTAGGTCTCTAATTCCATCTAAGTTGCTGTGAATGACATTACACATTATTTTGTTACTTTGCATGGCTAAGTAGTACTCCATGACATGTGTGTGTATGAGTGTGTGTGTGTGCACCATATTTTCCTTATCCATTCATAAATTGATGGGCACTTAATTCCATATTTTTTCAGTTGCTAATTTTGCTTTAATAAACATCTGGGTACAAATGATCTTTTAGATAAAATGATTTCTTTTCCTTTAAGAACATACCCAGTACTGTGATTGTTGGATGAATGGTACGTCAACTACACTTTCAGCTTTTGGAGAAATCTCCACAGAGTTTTTCTGTAGAGGCTGTACTAGTCTTCACTCCCACCAACAGTGTATAAGCATAACTTTTTCTTTGCATCCACGACAGACACAGGGTTTTTTTTGACCCTCTAATCATGGGGATTCTCACAAGTGTAAGCTGATTTTTTACTGTGATTTTAATTTGCATTTTCTTGATGATTAATGATGTTGATTTTTTACAACTTTTTTTTTGACATTTGTCTATTTTATTTTGAACAGCTTCTGTCATGATATTTTTCTACTTTTTGATTAGGTTGTTTTCTTTTTTAATTTTTCTTGCTGTTTTATTTGAATTCTTTATAGATTATGGATATTAGTCCTTTGTCAGAAGTATAGATTGTGAATGTTTGCTTCTATTATGTATGTTGCCTGTTTATTCTGTTGATTATTTCCTTTCCTGTACAGAATAATTTTAATTGAATTAAGTCCCCTTTCTTTCTTTTTTGCTGTTGTTGTTCCTGCCTTTGGCACCTTAGTTACAAATTCATTGCCTATGCCTACGTATAGAAGAAATTTTCTTCTGTTTACTTTTGTAATTTTTATGATTCATGCCTTATGTTTATATCTTTAATCCACTTAGAATTAATTTTATATATGATAAGAAATGCAAGTTTTATAAAATTATTCTAATATGTCTGGCCAATATTCCCAGCACAATTGATTAAATAGGGCTTCCTTAAGGCAGTGTATGCTTTTGTCTGCTTCATTGAACGCCACCAAGTTGCGGCTCCATGATTTTACTTCTGGGTTCTCATTTTAATTCCATTTATTTATGTCTCCACTTTTATACCATTACCAGGTTGTTTTGGTGACTATAGCCTTGTAGTATAAACTGATTTCAGTTAATGTTATGTTTCTGTATTTGTTCTTTTTCCTTAATATCACTCCGTTTTGATTACAAATGAATCAAAGGATTATTATTCCTGATCTTTCAAATAAGACATTATTGTTTTATTGAGATTTGTCACTGAATGTGTAAATTGCATTAAGCAAAATGGTCATTATAAAGGTATGGATTCTACCAATTCATGAGCATGGAATATCTTTCCATTTGTTGGTTTTATGTATGGTTTCTTTACTTTGTGTTTTGTAGTTCTCTTAGTGGAAATCTTGTGCTTCCTTAGTTAGGCATAATCCTAAGTATTTTATTTTCTTTATAGTTATTGTAAATGGCATGGCACACTCAATTTGATTCTCAGCTTGACCATTATTAAGTACATAGCAATTCTACTGATTTGTGTACATTGACTTTGTAAAGTGAGACTTTGTTGAGATTACTTATCAATTCTGAGAGTTTTTGGTGGAGTATTTAGAGTTTTCTAGTTACAGGACCATACTGCTGGCAAATGAGGATAGTGTGGCCTCCTTTTTCTTGATGTAGACACCCTTTGGTTCTTTCTTTTGCTTGATTGCTCTGGCGAGAACTTCCAGTATCATGTTTTTTTTTTGTTTGTTTTTGTTTTTATTATTGGGGATTCATTGAGGGTACAATAAGCCAGGTTACACTGATTGCAATTGTTAGGTAAAGTCCCTCTTGCAATCATGTCTTGCCCCCATAAAGAGTGACACACACCAAGGCCCCACTCCCCTCCCTCCGTCCCTCTACAGAAGTGTTAACAGTGAGCAACTTGTCTTGTTCTGGTTTTTTTTTTTTTTTTTTTTTTTTGGCTGGGGCTGGATTTGAACCCACCACCTCCAGTGTATGTGGCTGGCGCCCTACGCCATTGAGCCACAGTTGTTCTAGTTTTTGAGAGAAGGCTTTTTGCTTTCCCCTATACTATGTGTTGTTGGTTGTGGGTTTGTCTTATATATCTTTATAATTTTGAAGTGCTGGATTTTCTTTTTTTTAAGAGATTGAGTCTCACTTTGTCACCCTCGGTAGAATGCTGTGTTGTCACAGCTCACAGCAACCTCCAACTCCTGGGCTTAGGTGATTCTCCTTGCATCAGCCTCCCAAGTAGTTGAGACTACAGGCACACGCCACAACACCCGGCTATTTTTTGTGCAGTTTGGCCAGGGCCGGGTTTGAACCCACCGCTCTCACTGTATGGGGCCGGCACCCAACCCACTGAGCCACAGGCACCGCCCCAAAGTGCTGGATTTTATCAAATGCTTTTTCTTCATCTATTGAAATGACCATGTGGTATTTGTTTTTGCTTCTATTTTTTAGGTAAATCACATTTATTGACTTGAGCTTAAATTAAAAGGTCATCTTAGACTATATATTCAGGTGTAGTATTTATTTAGTAAAGTTTATGAAAAATATCTTCCAGAAATCGTTTCTGAATGTCAAACCTACCTTTATTATTGAGTTAAAAATGAATTGAGTTTTAATAAACCTACCTTTATTATTGAGTTTTAAATGAATTTAAAATGGTAACAAATGACTGTAAGGTCATGTCTTTCATTTATAGATCAGCACATGGAGACTCAGAGTGATAAGTAATTTCCCCAGTGTTGTAAGAGAAGCGAAATGTCAGTCTACATTGAGCAGATTCCAAATCTCAAGACTTTTTTAGCAACATTAATTTTCCTTAAAGTGATATCATCAGAGAGTCATTTTTATTTCCATTAATGCAGAGCACACTGTCTATTATGGCTTTCATACGTATAGCAATGGTCCTGATGAACTTTTCAGCAAAGAAACATATTTATTATAATTTTATAATAATATAAAACTTTGGTCACGGGCACTATTTCTCTCTGTCATCTCTTGTACTACAACAAGCTACTTCCAAGAGTAACAGGGGATAGTCTGCTGTAACATTTTATGGAATAATTCTCTCCCTCTTTTTTTTTTTTATTCTGGCATAGATATTTCACAGAGGGATTATTGGGACTGGTCATCTTTAATAATAACATTTTTTTTTAATAGGTAGTGAAAATGAGCTGTCAAAGCTGAGTTATTCCTTTTTGAGAATTTATTTTTCTGAATAGGCCAAAACATGTTTATCTTAGTTTTATTTTTCTAGCTGGTATAAAATAAAATAATTTGAAGAACATGTGTTGTCATGCCCAAGATTTCTGTAATGTCAGATTTTCTTCTTTGGAGAGAAGTCAATTTGGTAATGATGACAGTTTTCACAGTCACTGTGAGTTCCCTTCTGTTTGAATACCTGCCTTTGCTACAGGGATACATAGTTCTTTTCAATATTCTCTTTCCAAAGCTCCTAAAATATCACAGATAAGTAATTTTGTAGTTACTATATTTTCCATTATTTTTATTGTGGTAACTATTTTTATAAATATAAAACATAAGTGTATGTATGTAAATATGTATATATACACATACACATAGTACATATATGTACACACACATACATATCTCAAATTCTCATATTGGCTCAGAGCTATTTTAACAGACAGGAACTGAAGCCCTGAAAACTTCTTTGGTTCAAATGAGAATCTCCTCACTGTTTTAGAAGAAGATTCCAGTCAAACATACTCATTTTGCAGATGGAGAAATGCAGAATCAGAGAACTGAGAAGTCTGTCTGGAGTTACAGAAATGAATTACTGTTGTTTTTTTTTTTTTTTCTAGATTTCATACTGATAATTAAAACCCAAGTAGGTTCCTAAATTAAACCTTCTCTCATTTATTTAATCCTCAGCAAAATACCAAGAGTTGGGTATTTTTCTTAACCCTACTTTCAAGATGGGGAAACTAAGAGGCATATTAATTTGCCTAAAATTTTGTCACCATTAAGTGTTAAATTTCAGAGACTGTGGCTCTGGAATATATGACTGTACTAGGGTGTAAGGTGGTGATTTTCCCCATCACCTTTTTGTCTTGTGGTATTGGAACCAAATTTATTGGCCTTAACACTGTCAAGATTACCCATGATTATTTCTGGCAGTCTTTTAAGAGAGTATGCAGCTTTGTTTGCTTCTAACTAGTTTAAATACAAAAGCAGAAGAGATTCATTTTTAAATAGAAAACGTGGTGGTTTTTGTGGGTTGATATGTAAGATTTGGTAGTCTCAAAGAATCACTAGGCTCTTCAAAAATCCCAAAACATCAAATAAATATTGTATTCATTATAATGAATTATATTGTGAATATTATAGAGTCAGAGACAGGACCACAGTTATTTACAGCAGACTTTTGAAGTTGAGGGCATTGGTGTGTCCCTGTAGTCCTAGCTACATGGGAGGCTTAGGAGGAAGGTCGCTTGAACTTAGGAATTTGGAGGGATAGTGTGCCATGATTAGACTTGGAAATAACTACAGTACTCCAGCTTGGGCAACAAAGTAAAATTCCATCTCTAAAATTATTAGTAAATAATACATTTTTAAAAAATGTTTTAAACACATGTTCAAGTTGGTAGAAAAAATGTTTTAGGTCAATAATACACTTATAATTTTCATTCAACTAAAGTTATATTCCATCTCTCCTGACCTTCCGCTTAACTTCTGAAAACACAAAATGGAGAATGTTTTCAGGACTGATAATTTGTAGTCAACTAAAATTTAATATATCCAGTAATTTTTACTTAGTAGCTATAGAAAATTTGTTCATTGTCCCTAAGTCTCAATCTCTTCACTCACTAAATTCGCATTTTTAATAGTTTCTTTATTAAATATTTTGAGGATTAAATAAGATGACCTATATAAAATTTTGAATTGCCTTAAAATACAACCCTGGCGTGGACTAGAATAGGTTGAATGGATGCTGTTTCCTTTCTCAAGTCATTTTGAAAAATTGAGATTTGACTATAGTTTGAAATAAGTATGTGTGTGTGTTTATCAATGACACTCATATAGACCTCCATAAAATAGGTCACATTCAGTTATACTTAGAGTCCATATAAGTATTTTATTTTTCAACATTTATCACTAAAACTAAGACCAAACAAATTCATGATAAATACATCTTAATAACTTTTTTATTTAGAAAGAAGTCTCTAAAAATACTGTCAATTATAGACAGTTTTTTTCTTTTCAAAATAGCATGAGTCACTGAAGGGTGTCTACTAATAGGATCGTGTTTATTTCCCGGGTTATTTTTTATCTTGGGGTAAAGTACAGTGTAAAATTTTACCAAGTATAGGCCAGGTACAGTGGCTCACCCCTGTAATCTTGGCACTCTGGGCAGCTAAGGTGGGAGGATTGCCTGAAGTCAGGAGTTCAAGACCAGCCTGAGCAAGAATAAGAACCTGTCCCCCCTAAAACTAGAAAAACATAACCAGGCATTGTGGCAGGTGCCTGTAGACCCAAGTACTCCAGAGGCTGATGCAAGAGGATCATGATCCCAGGAATTTGAGGTTGCTGTGAGCTCTGACATAAGGGCACTCTACCGAGGGTGACAGAGTGAGACACTGTCTCAAAAAAAAAAAAAAAATGCTTTACCAGGTATATTTATTACCTTTGTAAGCAGAAAAAAAAAATAGGAAAGCAAAAATAATATTCCAAAATGTATAATTCATGACTAGGTTTTAGTTCCTATTTCTAAGCTGCACTAATAATGATTCAGCACGCTGAATGCTGATTACTTAATTTGACTTAGAAAATTTAATATGATTTAATTAAAGTGCTTATGAATGTCAGATATCAGAAGAGCTAGATTAATTCTAAAATATATGATATTTATCTTGTGCATATTTCTAGAAGGCAAAATGGTTTTATTAAGATAATTGCATTAACTGTGTTCTACCCATCATAAACTAAAGTTTCTAAGTTTAATCAGTCTAAAAGCTTGCTTCTCTCTGCATAGTAATGGTCAATTTTAAAATGATATGTATTGCCTTTCAGTAGGAACTAGTATATAAACAGATTTCCATAATTTAAAAATTGTACGATTCAATTAGAATTTTAAATTGGGATTTCCTAATATTTTAGCAAATTCAAAAGAGAAATTGCTACTAAAACTGTGAAATTTATTTATTTAATTCGGCACTTTGTGTCTTTGTGGTTCATGAAAGGAAAGAAAAAGTAATGTTTTTCATGTAACACTAAAAAAGATTTAAGAAAATATTTACTGAGTTATTATATATTCATACTCATTTATTGTCTTGATATTAAACTAAATAGAGAGGTGATTCAGAATCCTCAATTGTTAAGACCTTAAATGGCATAGAGATGAACTTCAATCATCAGGCTTTTTCTAAAATTTTGACCTCTTCCAATAGCCCGTCAAAAGTATATTACTTTTAATTTTGAATTTATAGCCAGTAAGCACAATTTTAAATTCATTTAATCACTAATCTATTCACTTATTCCATATTTTTAAGTGCTAAGTATATTTCTTAACTCTATTTCACTGAAAAAATATGTAATTATCTTTGCACTGTGAAACATATTCTGTAGAAAGAAAAACCCATAAATAATAAAAGCAAAAATACACAAATTATAAAGAAAGATAAAAGTACATGGAAACGAGTATTTAAAGTTAAATTATTTCATATATTCATATGTCCACAGAAAGATTATATAAGCATATATGATAATGCATTGGTTTATTATTAGGAAAGGCAATTAGGAGCAATCATTCTCTAGCGACTGTATAGAAATCATCTTGATAGCTTTTCAAGGAGAGTTTGGCCTCTGGAGTCCGAGAGCCCTAGAAGCCCAATATTGCAATTAAAGAGGAAACGCAAGCTGGTGACCTTCCATTTATGCTTGCTGAGACCTGTGCTGTGGCATTTGGAGAACAAGCAGAACTACTTGAGTCTTCAATCCTATAAAATCTCTTGAAATTGATCCTGAGACTTGAGTGAAGTGCAAAATTCTTCAACATTGCTTGTAAATACCAAGCAATTTGTCTCTTTATTTGCCTTTCTTACTGCTTGAGCACTTAACCCTTAGATTTCTCTCATAAAATATTAACAAACACTCACTATAAATGTCATCTTCTCAAGGACATTTTTTCCAGTCTATTACAGGCAGCCTCTCTCCCTAGGCTATTTGCATCCGGTTATCTTTTACTTTCTTTTCAACTCCAAAGTTAATTTTTTTGTGGTTTTTATTTCTTTGTTTATTGCTCCTCTATTCCCTTCATCCCAAATTCAGCTGCCTCAGAACCCTCCTGGCTGCCTCCCTCACAGATGAAATCTCAGGCACATTTCCTTCTTTTTAAGAAAACTGTTGTTAGCAAGACATAGTCTATGACTTTTACCTTGAAATGTAATATTAATTAATTTCTAGTATTTGCAAAACACTACATTATATAAATTTTTTTTAAGTTTTTGTGTAGGTTATCTTAATTAATCCTTCCAAAGCTTATATGGCATCGATACTGTTAAAATCTTTGTTCTATAAATCAGGAATTTTAGACTCATTCCCTTCACTAATAAGCTAAAATTAAAGCTGTATATAATTCTATAATTAACAGAGATGAATAAGATTTAATTAATGATTTTAAAATAAACACAGACTAAAGAGGTTTCAGGGAAAGCAACAAAAAGTGTGTGACCTTTAAACTGGATTTTAAGATGCAAAGGTGTTTGCCGGCAGATGGTCAGGGGACAATTTCAGGCAAAAAGAAGAGCTTGAACAAAGGTGTAGAAAGAGATGTTACAGTTCTGCTTGAAAACTGCTGTTAGCAAGACATAGTCTATGACTTTTACCTTGAAACATAACAACCTTGGTAATATGGAGTCTGAAATTCCTGAATTATATCTTTCAGGGATTGGGGAAGGATTAAACTTTCCTGCTTGTTGGAAGGTGGTTAGAATATGCTACACATCTTTGGAGATAAGGAAGGTGGAGGAATACGTACTGGACTCTAGCATAACTTCTCTTCCCAGAGCATGATGGGAAGTGACTAGATTGAAACCACTTAAAATGCTTATTAATCCTTCCCCAATCCCAGAAAGATGTAATTCAGGAATTTCCGACTCCATGTGATTGATTCTCAATCTGAATGCTTAATTGTTGTCGGAGTAACCCTACCCTTTATATGCTGAATTGCTTGTTCTTCCTTTCATGAGCCCTCTGTCATCCTGTCCCTATCACTTTATGTACAGTAACTCTTCGCGAACTTTTTGGCCTATAGCGATCTTTATTTCTAAAATATATCTAGGCTACTCTGGTACATGTGAAATATTGACTATGATTCAATGAAACAAATCACTACCCAGTATTTGGTACATATTAACTTATGAAACTCTCAACTGAGAGGGGGGCGCATATTTATCTAGTTACATATTGCTGAACTACTTAAGGACTTTTAAAGTATTTTTACATTTATAGGGAAAATAAAAACTTTCCTCTTACAGTATTTTCTGTATATTCCCTCATTCTTATTTGTTATAATTTCAAAATGTATGGAAACGCTATAAAAAATAAGTACAGTAATAAATCCACTCAGCAGTTGTGAAAATGGTGTTGAGGGTGGCGCCTGTGGCTCAAGGAGTAAGATGCCGGTCCCATATGCCAGAGGTGGCGGGTTCAAACCCAGCCCTGGCCAAAAACCAAAAAAAAAAAAAAGAAAATGGTGTTGAAATTATTCCTAAAACAAATGCTCACTTTAATATTTTCATATCAAAATAACATTTGTCCTAAAAATGCAGTTTCTTTTCCTTCCTTCCTTCTTCCCTTTTTTTTCTTTCTTTCTTTCTTTACAGAGCTGCAAGGCTAGAGTGCAGTAGCATGATTATAGCTTACTGTAGTCTTGAACTTCTGAGTTTAAGGCAAGCCTCCTATCTCAGCCTACCAAGAAGCTGGGACTAAGTTTGGACACCTAAATATCTGGATAATATTCTTTTTTTCTTTTTCTCTTTTTCGAGTGTGAGAGATGGGATCTTGCCATGTTGCCCAGGCTTGTCTCAAACTACTAAGCTCCCCTCTCAGCTTCCCAAAGCACTGGTATTACAGTCATAAGCTAATATATCCAGCTCTAAACATGCAATTTCAAATTATCTCCTGAGATAGCTAACTGTTTTAGAAAACAAAGACAAAACAAACAAAAAAGCCAAACAAAACCCCTGCTTAGTTTGATAGAAAGCTACCTAGTTGTTCATGAATACACAACATGTCACCTAACATTGATTCCCAAGTCAGAACCCCACGGAGATTTGGCTTATTCTGCTTATGAAGACAGAGACTAGAGTGACAGCTCCCTGACAGTGAGAAAAGCGTAGCAGGGAGTGAGAGAAGAAGTCGGGATGGTTAATGGATGCAAAAATACAGTTGTTAGAGATAATCAATATTTGATAGCTCAAGATAGTGACTATAATCAACAGTAATATAAGATGTATTTTAAAATAACTAAAAGAGCAAATTGGAATGGTCCTTTCTTAGAAGTTTTAAAACACAAATCCTGGGTCTGACTTCAGAGAGTCTGAGTGCATAGGTTCTAGATGAGTGATCCATAGTTTTTTAAAACTCCTCAGCTGAGTCTACGATCAGCTAGGTTTGAAAAACAACCCTGCAGGTGACCTTTGTAAATTTTCTCGACATGACTACATGAGGCACTGAGGCTGCAATAGTATAACTCAGATACCTTTCTGTCATGATTCTAATGCAATGCTGAGTTTGATAATTACAGTGCATTAAGAAGTTGTCTTCTGTCTTATGAATGGTAAAGAAAGGAATAGGAGAAATTAAGGAGGACCTAAGATTTCTGAAAATTATTTTAGGGCTTTTTATTAAGAAGGGATATTTTTATAATTTTTTCCCCATTTTTATTATTTTGACACATTTAAAATACAAAGAAAATCTGTATAATACTACAATAAACATACATCCTTAACTAAAATTCATTAGTATTAACAATTTCTTCCATATATATGTATGCACACACCTCTCTCTCTCTCTCTACGTATATATATATTTATGTATATATTTTTTGTATTATATAAATATATATATATATATTATTTATTTATTTATTTTATTTTTTTGTAGAGACAGAGTCTCACTGTACCACCCTCGGTAGAGTGCCGTGGCGTCACACGGCTCACAGCAACCTCTAACTCTTGGGCTTACGCGATTCTCTTGCCTCAGCCTCCCGAGCAGCTGGGACTACAGGCGCCCACCACAACGCCCGGCTATTTTTTTGTTGCAGTTTGGCCGGGGCTGGTTTTGAACCCACCACCCTCGGCATATGGGGCCGGCGCCCTACTCACTGAGCCACAGGCGCCGCCTATAAATATATATTTTATATATATTTTTTTTTTTTTGCTAAACTATGCAGGTGTACTTTGCAAATACCAAGCCCTATGCCCCTAAACACTTTTAGACTCAATCTCCTAAAAAGGCCTGTCTCCTCTATACAGCAAATATTGCTATCATGCTTACGTTATATTATCTCTGACAGGCTTTGCAAAATGCCTGCTTATTAATTTGAAAAAGGCTTCCTTTTTTATTATTTTCATTTGCGTGCTATTGAAGCCCTTTTATGTGTCTCCTCCATTGGCTGCCTTTAGGCTCCATTTCTTTGTCTTTGAAAATATGCATTGGCATTAATGAACTACTGGATCCACTCCTTTTGGGGATTCAAGAGACCTGCTTGCCTTTGAGATGAAAAATAATCTGAAAAATAAAGAAGTCATTACTTTCCCATGTAATAAGATTAAATCGTTTATTTACTTGTTTATTTATTTATTTTTGAGACAGTCTGATTATGTTGCCCTCGGTGGAGTGCCTTGGTGTCACAGCTCATAGCACCCTCAGATTCTTGGGCTTAGCAATTCTCTTTCAGCAGCCTCCCAGTAGCTGGGGCCATAGGAGGCCACCACAGTGCCCAGATATTTTTTTGTTATTGCTGTCATTATTGTTTAGCAGGCCCTGGCCAGGTTCGAACCCACCAGCCCTGGTGCATGTGGCCAATGCCCTAACCACTGAGATATGGGTGCCAAGCCTAATTAAATCATTTATGACACTAATTATTTAATAATATAAATGACACATGACTGTTCATTTTTTCCCCATATACACGATGAACCTTCCAGGGATACCATTGTATTCTCTGTCTCCCACTGTATCAGCGTCATGCAGGCTGTGAATGAGTGAATGTTTCCTAAACCCCTAGTATATTTGATGTTTCACTGCCATTCCTCAAAACTGAAATAGTTTATAACATGGAAGATAGGACTGAGGCAAATGACCCATGATAGCCTTGTGGGACTTTGTGTGTGTGTGTGTGTGTGTGTGTGTGTGACAAAACAAAATTACATATCTGGAGAATTAATTAAATATATTTTCCTGATATTTATATTCTGGTATAGGTACAGATACTCCAGAACTATCTAACTTAGTTTTACCAATTTGAAAGCAAGTAATTGTGTTGTTAAAATATGTTTAAATACAATTCTTCTCAAATACCAGTCAGTGCCACTATAAACATCGTGCTATTTAACAAGTAAATTCAACTTCCTTTTTTTTTTATTATTTTTACTGTGGAACCTTCATTTATGTCAGTGATAAGAGGAGATGCTGTTCTCCAGTAAAATCAGACAATAAAGACAAGTGCAGTGGTACCATGGCCTGGAGAGTATCAGAGACTAGAACTGATAAATTCAAAAGCAAGAGGAGGACGTTTGGTGTTTAGACCTGGTAGTGACAAGTTGTTTCCCTCTTGACATTGGACCTAGCTTCTCTAACCCTTAATTTCTTAATATGTTAAATTAAGTGATGGTAGGAATAGTCTATCTCACATGTATTTTCCAAAGAGAAGTCCCTATTTTTCAACTAGAATCTGTTTTAGATCCCAAATCTATAAAACAGGTAAAAGGGAAGTTTCACAACTTTAAATGGGATCAGGGTTTCCTGGGCCAAACTCTGAGGATCCTTTATACAAATTCAGGCTTCTGAAGAAAGAAATTTGGCAAGGAATGAACTAGACAAACTTAAAAAATTTCTAAGTCTTATATGGTATATTTATATAATTCCAAAGGAAGACTATATCTGCTTGTACCATCTCTTTGTAGGTCAAAGTTACTGCAATATTCCACTGGAAAGGCAGACTAAACTTCTGAATTATGTCTTTTGAATGAGACAATTATTTTGGAAGTTAGACTAATGAAAACAATAAACATCTTGTTTTAAATAGATGAGTACGTGCCATACAAAGATAGACCCAAAATAGTAGCAAGTGTTGCATTTAGAGCTTTTTTTCTGCACAGAAAAATGTCGCGTGTCTGTATTATTGACATCTCTGTTTTAAAATGCAAAATGAAGAGCTTTTTTTATCCAATACAATGTATCAAGAAGGGTTTGTTTTCACAAAACCAGATTTATTATCACCTTTTGTAATGCAAGTACTATTCTGTTTTCCAAAAAAAATTGTTCCAAAATTTTCAGGCATCTAGAAAAAGAACCATTATAGAACCATTATATAGCACATACAATCTATAATAAAAACTTCGACATATGTTTATTTTAACATATTTCTGTACTAGTAATTTCTCTATTCATCTGTCATACTTTTTTGTCTTTACGTTTTAGGTACTTTTCTTAATAGTTATAGCCTCGGCATACTTCATCCCTAAATCCTTCAGCCTGCACAGCGTTAAATCTGATTCTATTGATTGATTGATAGATGGAGGTAAAAGTATCAAAATGTACAAACCTTAAGTATGTCATTTGGTGAGTTTTGAGGTGTAACATTCAAGATACTGAATATCATCTTCACCTCCCCAAAAAGATATTTTTGGTCTTTCCCAGTGAATTCCTACTTCTTACGAGACCAGCGAATATAGCCATGTTATGATGGTTCTTATCACAGATTAATTTAGTATATTTTAAATGTTTCTTTCAGTCCATGCAATGTTTTTGAGACTCATTATTATTGTCACATGTATCAGTAGCTTGTTCTTTTTTACTGTTGAGCAATGTTTTATTATATGAATATGTCAGAGTTAGGTTTTGTTTCAATTTGTTTTGCATAATCTGTTGATGAAAAATTTAACTCTTTAAAATTATACTGCTACCATGAATAAGCCCCCTGTGAATATTCTTGTGGAATTCCCTTTGTGAACATACACATTCTTTCAGGCATGGGTCACCGAGAGGCTGAGGCAAGAGAATTGCTTAAGCCCAGGAGTTGGAGGTTGCTATGAACTATGACTCCACGGCACCCTACCAAGGGTGACAAAGTGAGACTCTGTCTCTACAAAAAAAAAAAAAAAAAACCAGGGTAGCACTTGTGGCTCAGTGGGTAGGTCGTCGGCCCCATATGCCAAGGGTGACGGGTTCAAACCCGGCCCCAGGCAAACTGCAACAAAAATATAAAGGGGCGCTGTGGAGGGCACCTGCAGTCCCAGGTCCTCAGGAGGCTGAGGTCAGAGAATGGCCTAAGCTCAAGAGCTGGAGTTACAGCTGTGAGCTGTAACTTCACAGCACTCTGCTGAGGGTGACAAAGTGAGATTCTTTCCAAAAAAAAAAAAGCCAGAAATTTTCGAAGTGGTTGCAGTATTTCACATGCCTGCCCATCAAAAATACAAGTATGTTCCTGTTGCTCCCAATCCCTATCAAAATCTGTTGTTGTCAGTCTTGTTAATTTCAGTCTTTCCATTTTTTGTGTTGTTGATTTAATGTATAAGTCACTGATACATAATCACGTTAAGTACATTTTAATTGTGGATTAGTCATTTGTTTATCTACCTTTATAAAATGTTCAACTCTTTGACCACACTCTTATTAGTTATCTTTTCCATATTAAATTATAGAAATTCTTTATCTCTTATGTTCTGTGGGTAGCACTCCTTTTGATAAGAAAAGTACGACCAGATATTTATTTATTATTTCTTAATTGACCTAAAATTTTTCTGTATTCTACCTGTTTATCCCTCCCTACGTAGCCTTTAATCCCTGGAACCACTGATCCCTTTACTGTCTTCGTATTTTCACCTTTCCCAGCTTGTCATATAGTTTGAATTATATGATGTATAGATTTTTCACATTGTCTTCTTTTTCTTAATTAAGGTCTCTTTTTTTCTTTTTCTGGCTTAGTAGCTCAGTTGTTTTCAACACTGACTATCTTGATGTCTGGATAGGCTACAGTTTATTCATACACCTATTAAGAACATCTTAGGTACTTCCAAGTTTGAGAATTTGAAGTAAAATTGCTATAAACACCTGTGTGCATGTTTTATTTGATGTTTTTCCCCCAATTTTTTTGGGTTAATACCAAGGGAAGATCACTTAATCATACGTTAAGATCATAGTTTTATAAGGAAGCACTAAAATGCCTTCCAGATGATTTCCTGTTATCCCACATCCAAGCTAGGATTTCTCAGTGTTTTTGATATTGGCCCTTCTAATAGGTGTGTAGAATTATGTATCATTTATCTTAATTTGAATTTCTCTAAGAATGCATTACATTCAGTATATTTTCATATGTTTTTTAAGTTAAAGACTCTTCTTTGAGATATTTCTCCATTTATTCTAGTTTATTTACAAGAATAATAATTATGTTACTACATAATATATCTTTATATTTTAGATGGGATTCAATTCCACATACACTTTTATCTCTTAAACACTTCTGTCACTGGCCTGCGAATAGAGGTTTTTCCAAGTTCTTGGTAATCGCCGGGAGAAAAAATTTCAAAATGCATCATGTAAACCAAGAAAATGACAGATTTTATTGGAAGTGAAAGTACATTCTCAGAAAGGAAGTTAAAAGGCTCCAAATAGAGCAGCTACCCTGAGAGAAATTGGTTTTAGATCTGTTACAATTTTTAGGGATGACATATTCAAGCCTAAGAGGTGGGTTTTTACTAAGAATTTAGATAGTAATTCCAAGAATTGTGTTTCCTCCCATTTCCATCATTTATATGATTATCTTGGAACTGTCATGGTGATTTCAAGGGTGGAGACCACAGTGGCAATGATACTGGCATTGGCAAACATTCATCTCGGTAACAGGTGTAATTGGTAAACTGGTTGAAGTCAATACTCAGCTGTGGTTATCAACCTCTCTGGTTGGCTTCTCCTTGACGGTTATTCATTTTAACATCTGCATCCAATGTTTAAGACACTACATTCTGTTTTATTCCTGTCTTCTAATATCCTATGCCATCAACTCCATTTCTATTTGCTCATGTTTAAAATTCTCTATTCCAGCAATTTATCTTTTCAATATTAACATTCTCTAATAATATTCATATCTGTGAAACTTCAAATTTCCTCTTAATTTTCATTCATGTCATGACTACTGACCTTTCTCTTGTCTTTGTTTTGCTTACCATCATTTCTTTTAGAGGTATTAAAGTAAAAATAATTTAAAAGTAAATTTAATTATGTATCTTAAAAGGGAAAATTATAAAAAAAGTAACTTGTCTGTATTTACAAATAACATGATTGTTTATGCACAAAATTTTAGGGAATCTACAAGGCAACTACTAAATATAGTAAGTAAATTTATTAAGAACACACAATATAAGTATAGTATTCAAAAATCAATCAAATTTATTTATGTCAAATAAACTATTAGAAAATGAAATTTAAAAAAGATATAATATCATGTTATCAAAAGATGGAATTCAGGAAAGTAAATATAATAATGGATGCTAAAGAAATCCACACTAAAAACAATGAAACACTATTAAAAGGAATTATGCATTTCCCAAATAAATGGATAGATGGAGATCTATAACATACTTACTGACCAGAAGACTTAACATTTTTAAAATGAAAATTTGCCCAATAAACACACACACAGGCACACATACCCAATCTCATTTAAATTAACATCAAGTTTAGTAGAAACTGACAAGCTAATTCTGTAATTTAAATGGAACTACAGATGATCTTGGTTGAATATTCAAAGATATCATAAATAGAAAGATATTATGAAACTTATATTTTCTGATTTTATGACTATTCTAAGGTTCCATCTATTAAGAGGATGTAAAACTTGAATTAGGATGGATAGAGATATCAAGGAAATGTACACAGAGGCCATAAATAGATACACCCTAAAAAAGATCAATTTTGACACTGTGCTAAACACATTGTATACACATTCACCTAGACCCATAGACTATGCAACATCTAAAATTAAATCTAATGTAAACCATAGACTTGGCAGGATAGTATGTCAAGATAGGTTGTATATTATTACAAATGTATCACTCAGGTGCAGGGATGTAGATAGTGTGGAAATTGTACATGTCTAGGGAAAGTGAGTATGGGAACACTGCACTTTCTGCTTAATTTTGCTGTGAACTTGAAACTGCTCTAGAAAAATAAAGTTAATAATAATAACAATAATATAAATAATCTGAATCTTAAATGAACAGGAAACCAGTTTTTAAAAATATTTATGTTAAATTATCTCCATGAAAAATTACTTTTACCTTACCAGAGCTTATTCATAAAAGCAAGAGTGTGGGAACATAATCAAAATTTTACCCATAAGCAGTGAAAATAAGTTAATTCATACTAAATCACAAGATATAAAGGAGTATGAAAGGAAGCTCAGAAAATCTTACCAAGCAATAAGATACACAAAAGCTGTTCTCAACCATGCACTTTACTGATGAACAGTGCAGAGTGAGCCAAGAGGTATATAATATTAATCCTGAAAGAACAAAAACAACCAATAGAAACTAAAATTTCTCACATTACATATTTTGGTTGTGGTGTCATGTTTTCATATGTAGAATGATCCAGCTATAATTAACCCTTCCTAGAGTCAACTTCTAGAAAAAGCATTCTCACTTTGAAATTTCATAGGAAATTGACTATTACCTATGTCGGGAATGTAAAAATGGAAATATGTGGCTCTTTTCAGAGCCAAAAAGTCCTTTATTCAAATCCCAGGTCAGCATATAACATAAAGCCGAGAGACTTTGAGTGAATTGTTATGTAATCTTGATCTCAGTTTCTGCACCTTATAAAAAATGAAGATCAAATACACTTTGTAGAGTTTTGTTTTGTTTTGGGGGGATCAGTGTAGTTAAATTAAGTATGTTGTAAGTATAGGGCAATAAAGTGTACTGAACAGGTATTCTGTAAATGTTAGATTATTATTATTATTACTCTTCAGAAATTCAAAATATTTTCCCTAGACTCTGGAGCTTTTCTCCATTCTCCTGTAAATCCTCTTTGTCCTATTAAAACTTCTTTGGTTTACTGTGATCTTAGTCTTTCACAGATTAATTTTATGGAGTACAAAAATAGTTTCTATTCTAAAATTATGTTTTACATATCATCCAAGGATTAAGTGTCAAGTAATCAAAGGGCTATAATAAAGAGGATCAAAAAATACAATCCAACAGAGACAATTGGGTTAAGCAGAAGATTCTGTTCTCAAAATGTTTCCCTAGTTGAAATGACAGAAATAAATTATGTAGAGGCACAAAAGAATTATTTTAGATAGAAGAAAGGAAGTTGAAAAGATTGTCCAGTTTTTCTGTGTCTACTTGAATGACAGATCTGTCCTAACTACTAATGAATTTTGAAAATATATTTCCATTTCCAAGAAATAAAATAACACTGTGGAGAGTTTTAGTTATTTTGTTCAATAAATGCTAAATATTCTCTTAGATAATAGTGATATTTTTAGAGTAGTTGGCAAAAAGCATCAACAAAGAATAGTTTACAAAAATTATTTGCTGTACTAATAGTGTAATAAAAAAGATTTATAAAGCACAAAATAACATTTAAAGTTATAATTATTATAACATGATATTGAAATATAAGGATTTCTTACCATAAACTTTTTGTAAATATATTTGTAAATATAATATAATGCTATGCATAAATGTTAAATCAAATGATTTAAACTATTAATTAAATTTTTTTCGACATAAGGTCCAGGTGATATCAAGCATTTCATTTTCATTTGATAACTTCAGCACTTTTGCAGATGTCATGTTAAAAAGAAAGATTTTTGAAGTTCTTCATAATGGAAGATTACAAGTAACTTGGTCTACTCCATTGAAAATTATTTCTTGTTTTTATATTTGTGTGTATATTGGCTTTCACTTATATAAAAGCCAACTTTTAAAAACTTATCATAAATAATAAGCAATAATTTTGTTCTTAGAATAGCATATACTTGATGTCAAGATAAACATTTTATTGTCAGAATATAAGTTCAATTTCAGCAGGAATATCTGTTCTACTCAAGAGTGTATTCTCACTGCCCAGAAGAGTGCTTGGCATATAGTAATCATTCAATAAATAATTTGTAAATACATTAATTAATGCCTTCAAAGTAATGAAACTCCAACTATCAGAAACAGAGCATTGGGGAAAAGGGAGAATAATGAAGAAGAGAGAGAAAAAGAAATTTCATAAGAATTGACATCTGGGTCTGAGCAACTTTAAAGGTACTTATTTACAAAAGTAAAGGGTTCTACAAAGTTAGACTTCCAAAATCCTTCTGTATTATTCACAGAGAAATTTGATGAGTCCCAGAGTAAACATCTATTCCAGGACTGCACTAGGTCATGAATTTCATCCAGGAGATGAAAGGCAGAAAATTTCTTTGAAGACATGTCTCTCTCTCCCTGGGCAGATCCTGATAAAGATGGACTTGCTCCCTCCATTGGGAAGTTTCCAACAGACACTATTCAAGTAGAATTATTGTAAAACCTTCATCAGTATTTATTTCATTTATCATTTACCACTTTTGAAATGTAAGCATTTTACTTCTGGCTTTTTCTTCCTTATAAGTCATCCCTCAATATAGGGATATATTCCACTAAAAGAATGTACTATCTTTACCTGTGTTTTGAGAAAGGGCTTTCAGATTCAAGGCGATTGACTCATAACCTAGATTGGATTTGGACCCACTGTCATTGGTTACATTAAGAAATATTAAAGTGGAACATTGACTATTGCCCATGTAGCAGAACACCAGACCTGATAAGAGTATCCTACCTGACTACAGCAGCTGGTGAAAGATGACTCTTCATGATTTTACTTATGCACTACTAGTGTAATTGTTATGTGTTTTTTCTTTGTTTTCTGAAATTTTTCCTTAATATTTGCATGCCATAAAGACAGACAGCCATACATGTGATAATAATCAGTATTTTATCATCAGTGCAAGTCATAGTTTCTGATACACACACACACACTCATATGCACGTCCATATTTATGGATTCAAAATTTTTGTTGATAGTTTTGAACCTAATATGTAGGTTAGTGTCAGAACTAAGGGGTGTCAGGATAGGTGTTTATGATACAGAGATGGATAAGAATGATTTTGTAGACAGGAAGCTGCCTGTACAATGGAAAAAAATGATGCATGTGATTATCATACAAGTTAGTAAAAACTACCAGTGCTCCTATCCAGCTTGTGCTATGGCAACACAATATAACACCATTTAATTAATTTTACTGATTATGTAAGTTGATGGAACAAGGTAGTTTTCCTAGAGATGGCACTAGAGTAAATTGTTAAAGGAAATCTAAGATTTAACCTTTAGATGTGCTAAGAAAAGAGAATACAAACAAACAAGTGAGAGCGTGGAACTGGAATGTTCCTAACACAAGGAAATGATAGGTACCTGAAGTGTTGAGCACCACAATTGCCTCGAATTGATCATTACACATTGTATTAGTATCTGTGCAACAAAACATCAAATACACCACACATTAATAAATATAGACAGATATTACATACCCATAATAATTAAAATAACAAATTAGAAAAGCAAACTTAAGACAAATTATTAAAAATAAAAATGTCTGTGATTGTTGTATGTTTGAGTTTTACATAGTTCTAAGAAATGTTCTTCTTTTCATATTCTGCTTTTTCTTTTTTTTTTCACTCTTTCTCTTCCTTTTCCCTTTAATAGAAAGCAGTGCTGGGCGGCGCCTGTGGCTCAGTCGGTAAGGCACCGGCCCCATATACCAAGGGTGGTGGGTTCAAACCCGGCCCCTGCCAAACTGCAACCAAAAAATAGCCGGGCGTTGTGGCGGGCGCCTGTAGTCCCAGCTACTCGGGAGGCTGAGGCAAGAGAATCGCTTAAGCCCAGGAGTTGGAGGTTGCTGTGAGCTGTGTGAGGCCACCGCACTCTACCGATGAGACTCTGTCTCTACAAAAAAAAAAAGAAAGCAGTGCCAACAAAATGACCAAGGTATGTCTCCTTTCAAGAAAGAGAAATTCACTTGCTATAAGAACAATAATCACCATCATTCATCAAAGTATCATAAAATTCATATTCTAACCCTGGTATGTATGAAAATAGAGATCCTTTGTAGACAGAGTATATGGCACATTCACTTTTCTGTTGTGTTGTTAATATTATTATTTTCTCTTATTATTTGTGGCATTTTCTGCAAAATCCTCATTTGTTCAAGGCTATAATGGAGATTAATTTTTCAACTCAGGGGATTGATTTGACAGCCTGGACAACATTTTCCATGAAAAGATACATTAGTACGGTCATTTAATTCGTTGAATCCAAACTGATTATTAAACTGCATTCCTATTCAATCTAGAACTAACTCTTTTAGTATGTATCTTGAGAATGTTATTCAAAGGAACTTTATTTCTTTAATTTTTTTAGTCATTCCCTATTTATTTTTGATTATAATTGGCCGCCATTCTTTAGAACTTTGCAACATCTCCCAGCGTTTCACAGGATGGTGCCAACGTTATGTAACTTTAGTCTGTTGTCTTTCTCTTTCCATATTCCTAATTGAAAATGGAAGCTTGACTTGATGATTGAAAACTCAGTGATTCAAGGTGTACATATAAAATCTCCAAAACATATGCATTATGAGAAAAATATGGAGAAATAGAATTCTCTGTGATTACAGTGAATGGCAAATCCACTTTTTCTCTCTGTTCATGCCAAAAATCTTTTGAGTCCTTCTTGGTACTTCTTTTTCTCTCATATCTTACTGACAATTTGTCACAATTTGTTTTGGCTGTAATGTACGTGTATATTGACAACTAGAACTATCAAACACACTGCCGCCTTACTATATATGTCATGTAGTAAGCCTTCAATACACAGCAATTTTATTTTATTACATACTTATACAGTATAAAATGTTGAAATATTTATGAACCATCAATAATATAAGCACAATTAAATAAACGATTTTATTACCAATGACATGCAGACTTCAAAAAGTATCTTATGAATATTATATGACATTATACAAAATAAAATAAATGAAATAAACAAAATCTAACTATGTTCTTGTTTCTGAACCCACCAAAGTCAGTGCCTCTCTTTTTCTTTGTTTTTGTTAATCTATATACTCAGAGCCCACCCTATGATAAGTTTTCAATATATTATTAGTTAACTAGAGAGCAAAAATCATTAATAATTTTCCATTACACTTTAATTATTTTCACTGAAATATTTTTTCAATTAAAAAAATCTCATAGCTAGAACACAACTATAGCCCAGGATGAAGGAGAGAAATGGAGTGGGGAGGGGAGAGTTGATGGAGGGTAAAAGGCGGGACCACACCTATGGAGCATGTTGCAAGGGTACAAGTTAAATCTGTCAAGTGTAGACCACGAATGTCTTAACACAGTAATCAAGTAAATGAGGCTAAGCTAGGTTGATTGGTTTGATGTAAGTATGTCAGAATGTATAAAAAAATCAACACATTGTACCCCACATATGCATAAATGTATTCATGATCTATGTGTATATGACTTAATAAAAAAAATCTCATAATAAGGTGACATAGTTTTTAGAAACCCAAGTCAAAAGCAAAATCCAGATAGATAAAAGTGTACATATGCATATAAATATGAACAGTATGCTTTTGATTGGTAAGTATAATATGTACACATTCACAAACATATATATAACACAGCAATTCACTTAATTGCAGGGATACATTGTGAAAAATGCCTTGTGAGAAAGGCGATTTCATCAATGTATGAACATCACAGAATGAACCACAAGCCTAGATAACACAGCCTGCCACACACCTAGGCTGTGTTGTATAGGCTATTGCTCCTGGGCTATAGACCTACCACATGTTGCCATAGTAAACAAAGGCAATTGAAACACAATGGTAATTATTTGTGCATTTAAACCTAGAAAGCACAGGGAAGTTATAGTATAAAGATAAAGACTGGTACATTTGCAGGTGGCACTTACTATAAATGGAACTTGCAAAACTGAAGTTTTCTGGGTGAATCAGTCAGAGTGTGAGTGAATGTATACACTTTACACAAACTGGGCACTTTGGTTACACTACATTCATAAAAAAAATCAGCAAACATCACAATGAAGGTAGAAGAAACATAAATATGTAGACAACACACAACATCTTTTTAGAAAGCAAAAACTGTTAGTGATGCTAAGGGACACAAAAAGAACATAAAAAAATCTGTCACCAATAATGGAGTGACTTTAGCTTACTAGATCACTGTCTAACCACGGTTTCTCTATGCTTTACAGGAATCCCCTATTTCAGTTAAACTGTCTTAACTTTCATGTGCCAATAAATGGATACCTAAGTCTGGATAATTTATAAAAAAAAAAAAAGAAACAGTTTTGTTCGGCTTACAGCTTTGCAGACTATAAGAGAGGTGTGGTACCAGCATGTGCTTCTGCCGAGGACCTCAGGAAGCTTCCAAACATGGCAAAAGTTACAGGGGAGCCATTGTCACAAATCAAGAGGATGGAAGGAGAGAGAAGATGGCCAGCCTCTTTTAACCAATCAGTTCTTTTAGAGTGAGAGTTCATTACACTGAGATTGTTCCAAAGCCATAAGTGAGGGATTCACCTTCATTTCCCAAACACCTCCCCAAGGCCTCACCTCCAACACTGGGGATCTAATTTCAATATGATGTTTAGAAAGAACAAATATGCACTGTATCACTGGTATATTCAATAAACACCAGAATTCAATTTCACATACATTGTTTTCCCATCTAAAATTTTCTACTTGTGTCTCCTTTAAAACCCGACCAACACACATTAAACTCTCTCTATATTTCTAATCATATAATATTTTGTTGAGAGCAATAGTTAGGTGACATTACACTTCAGATTAATAATTTTCTCTCTTGTAAAATAAATAATAATGATTATAACACATTTCACAATGGTGCTCTGAGGATTCTGATTGTATCTGATAGTTGTTTGTAAACTGCAGAGAAATGATAAACCCTATCATCATTCCTTCATACTTGTCCTATTAGCTCATAAAATAGAATGAAATAGAAAGTAATACCAAGAATTTATTGATCCATAAAATACCATAAAATGTTCAATTACAAAGATAGTTACACAGAAATGATTATACCAATTAGAATAAAAAAAGTACATTAAACTCTGTGCTACCCCAAACAATATTTACAAAGAAATTTTCTTTCTCCTTATTATAGAATTAACAGCTCTTACATTTTCATAAAAATAGAAAACCTTTTATTGACAGAAAGATTTTAGCCCCCATTTTGCAAAACATACAAATGACATTAGTATAGTCTCTGGGGAAAAAAATCGAGCAAAGTTATATTATACTGTTATCAAACTAATATGCTGCCATGAAATATGACAGTCCACACTAATCAGAAATGGAAAAGCAGACACTTTGAACCCTATATCTGAACAGCGGTCATTAAGGATATGATTACAGTAAAGACAAATACAAATGGTTTTTCATGTCCCTGAACTCTACCAATTTTCATACATTTAATTCTCATAGAAAAAAATCAGTTGGAAAGCATTGTGGACAGCTACCAAAGCCTTGATGATGTAGTTATTAGGGTAGCTACTATTTCCATTTAATTATTTCCTAATCCATGTAAATGTACTTAGCTTGTCTCAGAGGCAAGTGTTGCCTTGCCGGATACATTTTCTCCGCCCAAGTTTTCAGCTCTGTCAGAAATGTCATCAATAAAATCTGGCGTTATATCTCAATGTAATGGCCTTTGAATTTCACTTAACTGTCTTCCTATTATCAAATACCTCCAAGTGGTGCTTGAGCAGCAAACAGTTAAATTTCCTAAGCATCCTCAGTTACCATAAAGACGCATCAATCAGTAATGAAGGTACCTTGCCTTTTATAGCTATTAAAATTCCAAAAGGCTTAATATATATTATAATTTTCATCTCCAAAATGGTTTCATAACCCATTATGCAAAAGTGAAACCACCCAGAATTCACAAACAGGAATCTGAAACTCAAGAAGATTAAATTCTCACTCAGTAACCCAAGTCATTAAGTGGCAGAACCAACCTCAAACGTTGGGAATCCTCATAGTACCCTTGCAAGGTGCACTATAATCATCCTTTTTAAAGCAGTAGTGTTTAAAACATAGATTTTAAGGTGAGATTCACTTGGATTCTACTCTCATCTCTATCAGTTGCCAGACTTACACCTTAGATTAAGTTGCTTTTAATTTTTATGCAACTTCTATATCTAGGATAAGAGTACCCTTTGGAATTAATAGTGAAATGACTAAATGTTGTCATGTCCCCCAAAATACTTTGGCGTATTACTTAGTAGAAGTTGTTAATATGATGAAAATTTTGATTATCATGGTACACTTAGTGCTTTCTTTCTAAATAGCATACATCTACTCGAGAATCATTTGAAAATTAAAAGAATTCTTACTAAAAGTGGTTTGCTGATGGCCCGTGCTAAGTTTAGGTTTAAATTGCAAGAGATCACAGCACAGACAAGAACAGAAAGGGCCATGTCTCTGTCACATCAGAAATCACGACAGAACTGCCAACACACGTTACTGCCATGGAGTAATAAGTGTAAGACAGTTATTATCACCTGCTTGGACAAAAGGTGACCATGTCAGGAAACCAAAGAAACAAACGTTAAGTGTTCAAACCCTTATATGTGATAAATAATAAACAGTAAAAACTCTAAAGCATATCTCTCCAGCCCCAAATTTGACATTTTACTCACGTCTGTAAAATAAATGGTATCAGAAGACAAAGCGGTAACCTAAAGGAAATTGAACAGTCAGAGAAAGACAATGAGAGTGTTGGTCCGTGGAAGGCATTTTAGTGATGATTTCAACAATGAGGAATGGCACTCCTGTGTTTCTTCCTCTCAGAACCCTCCAAGACTTGATTTCCCGATAGACACAGTAAGAATTAAAGCTCTGTGACTTTGAAGCTTTAAAATATTTTCTAAAAACCCCTAGTAGCTTATGCAAAAAGCACGTCCCTAAATCACATATTTTCACTGCTATCTCTCACCCGCAGAGGGAAGTGAGTATTACCAAAGCATTTATTTTTTCTGGATTAACGTTCTCTTCCATCATACCCCTTGCTTTCAGAAATGCTTTATCTCTTAGTTGTCACCTCCACTGTTTGCACCTGTATCCTTATCTTTTTGTTATTAGCCACCACTTAAAGAAAAATCATTCCAGCAGTCAGAAGACAATATAATGAGGTCTGCCCCACACCACCAGGCATCCTAGGAAAACTCTGAGGTATTGTCAATGAATCAGAACACATAAGCTCTCTTGTTTCATAGTGAATCAAGAGCAGGTTTATATACAGTGAAAGGCCAGTCCATACACTGTGCCCTAGTAAAGAAGGTGTCACACATTTGATTGTTAACACAACTCCAATTCTAGTCAATTTTCTAGGAGACCTAGTAGAAAATGTTATGAACACAGCTGCTGGCTTTAGATTAAGAAGCAATTCATGAAAATAGGAGAGGAAAACAAATCTCAAACAATATATTTGATTATTTCCTTATTTAATAGTTATATGATATTTTGAGAGGATAGCTGAGGTAAATAGATAAACTAAAAAACGAATTCATCCTTACGGGTACCTGATGAAATCTAATCATGGCTTTGATGGGCATTTCCCTGGTGGTTAGTGATATTGAGCTCTTTCTTATGGATCAGTGAGACATTCACATATTCTTGTTGGAGAAATATCTACTCAAATCCCTTTTATAAATTGGGTTATTTACTTCCTTACTACCAAGTTGTAGGACTTCCTTACATATTTCAGATATCCATCCCTTAGGTATATGGTTTAAATAAGTTTTCTCTAATTCAATAGGCTGCATTTTTATGTTGTTTCCTTTGCTATACAGAGGCTTTAAACTTGAAGTAGCCACATTTGTCTATTTTTGCTTTCATTGTTGGTGCTTCTGGTGTCTTAGGCAAGGAATCGTTGCCAACACCAATGTCATGGAGGTTTTTTCTTTTTTTTTCTCCTGGGTGTTTTATACTCTTAGGTTTTATTATTTAAGTCTTTATATTTTGGATTGATTTTCGTGTATGGTGTGATATTAAAAAGGGCATTTAATTGCATTACTTTACATGTGGAAATCCACTTTTTCCAAAACCATTTGTTGACGAGACTAGTCTTCCCCCATTGTGCGTTTCTGACACCCTTGTCAAAGATCAGTTGACTGTACGTACAGGAGTTTATTTCTGGGTTCTCTATTCCATCTATACATCTGTTTTATGCTAAGAGCGGACTGTTTTATAAATGATCACAAACATTAGCAAGGATGAAGGAAAATTAGAACCCTTGTAAACTGTTGGTGTGAATATGAAATGGTGCAGCTGCTATGAAAAACAATGTAGATATTCTTTTAAAAATGTAATTACCATAGGATCCAACAATACCAATTCTGGGTATATATCCAAAATACTTGTAATTAGGATTTTGAAGAGACATATGCAATCCTATAATTCATTGCAGCATTATTCACAATAGGAGGGGTATGGAAACAAAGTAAATGTCCATCACCAGATGAACGGATAAATAGGGTGTGTTACATACAGATAAATAGTATTTGTCATAAAAAAAAAAAAAAAAACTGCCATCTGTGGCAATGTGGATGAACTTGGAGGATGTTATGCTAAGTGAAATAAGATAGTAACAGAAGGACAAACACATTATGACTCCATTTATATGAAGTGTCTAAAGTAGATTCATTAGAAACAGAGCCCTGGAATGCCGGGGGCTGGGGGAAAGGGAGACAAGGACAGTGGCTGCTCAATGTGTACACAGTTTAGGTTAATCGAGTTGATTAAGTGCTGGATATCTGCAGAGGAGCATTGTGCCTGTAGTTAATATTACTGGTGTGTACACTTAATTATCAAGAGGACAGATCTCATGGTACATGTTCTTACCACAATATTAATTATTATAAATAATTTGTCAATGCCATACTTTTAATGTATTTCCTGAAAGTGCTAATCATTAAAGGTAGAGAATAAGCTTTAGAGACTTTTCTACACGGTTCACTAATGTTGGGTGCACAGTGCATATTGATATCTCCCCTATCATTTTTCCCATGAGATTTCTTAATCTCTTCTCAATTTTGATACTTAAGTTTCACTGGAAATTAAAATTAGTACTTCATTTTTGTGAGTAGTAAGAGGTGGGATCTGAATTTGTGCAGGAAAATTCTTGTATTATGTATACTGGGATATATTGTTTCAGTGTTCTTCTATTTATATATTGTACACAGGACTACTGTGGACTATAGTAGTGTTCTAGCTACTGGCTGTTAACACTTGCCTTGTCCTGAATGTCCCATTTTATGAGTACAATACTCCTGGAACTGTTTCCACAACTTGCCTATGGACAGCATTTCTGCTGACCTTCCTTTCTGAACTGAAATCCAATATGCTTTATTCATCATAAATAAATTAGTGGAAACTATTTCCCTAGACATTAGCCCTGAGGTTTGATATTACCAAACCAAACTTATCCAATAATATCAAACTTCCTCATTATTTTTTCTTTAATCCCCCCTGCCAACCCATATCTTACTATCAATACCAACATATGACCAGAAATGAATACCATGAGCTTAGGGTCAAATGATCTCAGTTATGGTAGACATTTGGTGATTTATAAGGTTCAAGGGGTTGTATAACTTACCCCAAATATGATTTTATCCTCTGTGGAAGGCAAATAATATTACAGGCTCTACATTGTTGTGCATGGATTAAATTTGAATATATATACATGCTTAGCATTTAGCACAGTCCTCCTGCATATGTGTTAAATGCTCAGTAAATTTTTGTTGTGATTATGATAATAATAAGGCTGCTATTAATGACAATGATAATTATGACAGACTTTACTGTCTGCTATCTCACCTGGATTAAAAAAATAGTTACATATAATAATTGTACATATTTACAGGATACAGGTGATACTTTGATACATGCAAACAATGGGTAATGATGGACTCTGGGTATTTAGGGTGTCCAACATCACAATAAATTACCATTTCTTTGTGTTGAGAACATTTCAAGACTCTCTTCCAAGTACTTTGAAATATTTACAATATTGTTGTTAATTGTAGTTACCCTGAGATAGAGAACCAGCAGGCTCTGCTTAGCAAGTGGTCATAAGACCTGAACTAAGATCTCTGATAAAACAGGAGACAGTGTAGAAGTTGACTGAAACCAGTTAGAACAAAGAGAGCTACCAGAACAACCTCAGGTTACCCACAGTGTTCATTATTCTACTTACTCATATAATGTATTGGCATACTATAAGAAAGTCCCACCAGTGCCATGACAGTTTAAAAATTCCATAGAAAACTTTTGGAAGTAAAATTATATGGCTTAAAAAGAGGAGAAACCCTCAGTTCTGGGTACTCCCCACCCTTTTCTTAGACATATTATAAGTAATCCTTCCTCTACCTAAGATAAAATTTAATGGAAGGTATAAAAAAGATCCTGGAAACTTACAAAGTGCTATTGTTCGTTGCTTTAAACAGTGGTTCTCAACCTTCCTAATGCTGCAATGTATTTTCATTGTTAAAAAGGGGTCGCAACCCATAGGTTGAGAGCCTCTGTGATAGCCACACTGTGTATATGGGGCAGCCTGCCTTTTTCATTCTTCTTTTTTTTTTTTTTTCTTTTCTTACTCAATAACTTGCTTTTGCCTTGCTTTGTCATCTTGATCTTGAATTATTTCCTGCATGGAGCCAAGAATGCATTTGATATTCATATTAGACCCTACCCCCCCCTTTGGAGTTTACATTCTGATGTTAGCCCTTCTGTGCTATTGTACACTAGAATACATTCCTTCTATCTAACTGTATGTTTGTACCCATCAACTAATCTATCCTTTAACACCCTTCCCAGGCTCTGGGAACTATCATTCTACTCCTTGTATTCATGAGATCAACGTTTTAGGCTCCTACATATGAGGGAGAACATCCAGCAATTGCACTATTGAGTATTTATCCAAAGGAAAGAAAATCAGTGCATCAAAGATAACTTTGACATCAAAGACACCCCCCATGTATATTGCAGCACTATCCACTAGCCAATTTCTGGTGACAATCTGAATGGCATGGATATATCAGTGGATAAAGAAAAGTGGCATATATGCTAAATGGAATATTATTTAGCCATGAAAAATGAAATCCTGTCTTTTGCAACAATATGGAGGGAGCCACGGTTCATTGTTAAGTGAAAGAAGCCAGGTAAGGAACGAGAAAGATCACCTAAAATGTAAATCAGTTCTTTTAAATTAACTCTATCCTAGCTCTGACACTTTCCCAGTGCTTTCCTTTTTGTAGAAAACACAAACACATACACACAAAATTATTATATAGGATTTTTCTGTTTTCTTATGTAAGCTTATTATAAAGGACAAGTGAAATATAAGAAAAAAGTAAATAGAAAACTTCAGAAATAAACAATCATACATTTTCAATTGCAAGTTGTTCTGAATAGTCTGATGAAGTCTTGTACCGTCTTTCCCTGTCCTGCCTGCGACATGTATCAACCCTTTCTCTAGAGTATTCTCCAGAGTATTCTCCTGTACACACTACCTACCCACTGGTCACTTAGTAGTGTCTTGGCAATCAGACGGTCTGAGCTTATCACAGTGCTTGTTTTCAATAGCAGCTTAATGCTGTGTCACAATGCCAATGTTATTCAGCTCAATTCATAATGTAGGAGTTTTGTCATCTCACATCACCATGAAAAGAAAGGTAAATCTAGTATAATAAGATATTTTTAAAAGAGAGACCATATTTATATACGTTTTATTTCAGTATAATAATTATTCTATTTTACTATTCACTGTTATTAATCTTACTGTGCCTAATTTATAAATTATATTCTATCATAGGTATGTTCATGGTGTGTATAGAGTTCAGTACTATCAAAGATTACATGCATCCACTGGGGGACTTGGAACTTATCCCCTGCAAGTAAGGGAGTCTACTTAATACTGATGCCATACGTAGAGCCCAACATGCAGCTGTTGATAATAACAAATAGAAAAAAAAGTTTGATTGCTTCCCAGTGGTTGGAATTATGAAAAATAACAAGTATTATTCTATTTTTAAGTGTAATATAGCTTATCCACAGGAATTTTTTATATTCTTGTCCAGAAACCTTTAACGATGATAATATATATGAAATAATGTACACAAATTACTCATAAAAAGGTATATGTATTCCAGGATTGGATAAAATGTACAAAGAGACATTGCCTCTGCAATTCAGACCTTTGTTAGCTGTGAATAATTTCTGTTATAGACCTATTCCTATTCACAGTATTTTTTTAATCATCAAATATCTATTATGATGAAATGTGCATTATTGGAATTAAACTGCAACCTTTATGAGTTAGTTCTTACGCATGTTTTGGATATTTGCTTAAAAATTACTTTCTTGGGGATAATTGTGATTTAATAAATTCCTGTAGTTTTCTGTATTTGTTTTCCATTTTGGTTTTCTTGGTGGAATTTGATGACATGCTGACTATGTGTCATTCTCATTAGATTGTAAGTTCCTGGAGGGTAGGGGTGCATTTATTCATGACTGCTCTGCGTATAGCATGGACAAAACTGTACACTGTGAAACGGGCTTTCAATAAACTCACTGAATGTGTGGATGAATGATAGAATGAATTAATCATATCTTTTGGCATGTAATTTATACTTTGTTTATTTAAGATTTCCAAGATCTCTGATTTTTATGGCACCTATGTTTTGTAAAGAAGATATGTGTGGGTGTGATAATTTATCTCAGAAATATTTTTACTGAGATTTTACTATATAGAAATCTTCTCACACCACATAGGGCAATGCATAAGAGCACATACTGTGTGGGTGCCCTTACATAAATGTGGGTTTAATTTCCAGTTGGGCATATATTGGCTATTAAGACATTGGACAAGGTATTTAAAATTTATGTTTTTATGTTTCTTTGTTCTGTAAAGCTGAGTTTGTAATACCTACTACCTATCAAAGTTCTGAAACGATGCAATAATATTATGCATCTGATGTGCTTAGCCAGATTTCTGGCCCAAACTAAATATTAAATATATGTGAGATCTGATTACATATAGTGATGGATGATTTCTTTGACATTTAAGACAGTACTGCACACTTCAGTTCAGAGATGTTGAATAATTAGTCCAAAATGATGTAGCTAATAAATGGAAGAGTTGAACATTTTTGAGGTCTTTGTGATCCCAGATCCTGTGAGTTTTTACTCATCACGTATTCTGCTCCATCAAGGAGTTTCAGAAAAGTACTCTTTAGAGGTGGAATAAATTATTATTTTTAATTCTACATCTCTACAGAACTGAATCACTGTATGATACTGTGTCAAAAAGATTTTTAGTTTTCTTTTAAACTCTGTATCCTCAATAATGACCTAAAATATACTCTATAATAGTAATAGTTAAAATACAGTTTATGGAAAGCTATGAAATGAGTATCACCTCTGGGTATGAAAAGGCATAGACATTCCTGTATAAAATCAACTAAAAGATGCAAAAGGAAATTGATGATAAATATTGTACAAAAAAGAGATGAAGAGTTTATATTGACAGGAAAATATTTTTAACCTTGAAACTCTATTTCAGCTTAATTGATTACTGACTAAAGAGCTAAGTTGAGATATGTACAGTGAATTGATTCTTTTTTCCATTCCTTGAAATGCCCTTTTATGATATTCCAAATTGCAAACTATAAAGCAATTGAGCGATTGTGACACATACATACACATGACAACACTGGATTATACTCAGCTGTACTCAAAATAGTTTTAAGCAGAACTGTAAGAAACATTCATTCCCCCCCTGTAAATCTATAAATAGAATATCTTATTTCTTCAATGTCTGTTGTATTTCCTAACCTTCTCTATTGATTAATTCAGTTATTTTTTGTGGAATTTCAGAGATTCATGCTGTGGGTAGCCCATGTCTGGGAATTTAATCTTGATATACAAAACACATTAAAAAATGTCCTTGCTAATCTCTACATATTTGATCCAAAGATAAAGAATAAGACATTACCAGAACACTGCAAAAAAATCCATATACATGTACACGTATTTTTAATACATAAAAAGCAGAGCAAGGTGAAAAATAATCTCAATAAGAATTACTTGCCCTTATTCTGACATTTTATATAATTGTTAATAAAACCTTACCAATAGTGAAGAATGTCTCTGTAAAGTTGGTCATATGTATTTCTAATTTCTGTATTTATTTTAAACATTGAGTCATTTTACATGGAAAATAGCAAAACATGTTCACTATTTGTGTAACTGATTTAATATACTATAATTTCAAGGCTTCTTTTCCCCCCTTGTGACACTGGAACCACGGGATTGTCACATTGTCATGGAAGCAGAAGGAATTGTATAGCCACGTGTCTTTGGATCCCCTCACATTGACCTATTCACTACACCACTTCTACATGTGCTGTCTCTGGGCCCCCATTTACTTAATACTGTCTATGGCTGATAAACTTCCACCCTTCTCTTCACTGGTGCTGTCTTAGATTGAAGATTCTGTATTACCTACCTTATAACTCAAACTCTTCTAATAATTATCTGCTGAAACTCTACTCAAGATGTACCTAATTGCGTATTGTTTCTTCAATGCTTTCACTCTATAAGGCAATCGCTCTTGGAAGATAGTTTGATTTACATGAATTTAGGGTGACCAACCTTAGTAATATATAAATACTTCATGGAAAATGTAATATAATTCTCTGTTCTATTTCCTCTCTCTCTCTCCATAATGGCTATTTTACTGAATGGGGTGGGTAGGTATTGTGGAAATAGTCTCTTCTAGATGTAGGGAGAAAATTGGTGCAATATCTGAAGAGAATTAGAAATCAATAATCAAACTAGCTAAAAATCAGTCTGTATTATTATTATTATATTACTCTCTAATGATTCTAAATAATATCAAAAATAAAATGTCCCAGCTGAGAAACATCATCCCCACTATTACCTTTTACCTCTCAGAAAACTACTAGCTATTTAAAATCTTCTCAAATTGATCAAAAACTTGACCACCCACCTTTGCAATTTTAACAGCAGACATCATCTCCTTATTTAGAGTAATAAATAGCTTTTACAAGCATTTATTAATGCCAGGTCTTGTACTAATATTTACTTGTGTTATTTAATACTCACTACAAATCTTTCACCTATGAGACATGACAATTAAGTTCGTGAACACATCCTAGGAAAAGTGTTACACACCACATTGCTAAATATCACTATGGTCACTTTTGCTGTATTCCCCATTTGGAAGCTATCCATTTATGCCAGTGCCCAGTCCATCCTTAAAGCAAATTTGGAGTTCTTTGTCTGGAATTAACATTGGAGCTGTCATTGTCCTTGATGTCCTGATTATAATAAAAATGTCTCTTTTTTCAATATTTCCTTTATCTTCAGGCAAAAAGAAAGGTCATCAGGGGCCAGATCAAGTGAGTAGAGAGGGTATTTCTACACAGTTATTGGTTTACTGACTAAAAACTCACAGACGTTTGTCATGTGAGCTGGTGCATTGTTGTAATGCAAGAGCCGTGAGTTGCTGGAGAAAAGTTCAGGTCATTTTCATTTAACTTTTTCACAGAGTCTTTTTGGTTCTTCCAAATACTAAACTTGGTTCACTCTGTGTCCAATTCATACAAATCCATAATGAATAATACCTCTGATGTCAGGAAAGCTTAGCAATATCATTTTGACTTTGATTTGGACTGATGGAATTTTGGAGTTGTGGAGAGTTGGCTGACCTCCATCATGCACTGGGATGCTTTGTTTCCAGGTCATGTTGGTACACCCATGTTTCATTACCAGTGATAACACAGCCTAAAACATCATCTTGCCTCTAAAAGGTCTTGGTGGACTTTGATTCTCCTTGGCTTTTGATCCTCAGTCAGCTCTTTCAGGACCATTGTTGCACACACCTTTCTAAAGCCAATATTTGCAGTTATGATTTTCCTAATTATTCCTCTGTCTGTGACCAGTGGTTTGCCTTTTATCACAGTCTGCCAATTATTTTAATCCACAACTAATTGATTTTTTGTAATGTTTTCATGAGTTCTGCTCATTACTGGCTACCCTGACCTCTTTTCATCAGTGACACTTTCTCTCCCCTCAGAAAAACATTTAATCCCTCACACCTAGTTCCTTGAAATCAACATTATTGTAATTAATGCAGCTTTCCACCATGAAAAGTTTCCTTATTTCTTTTTCTATATCCTTTATTACTATTATGTTTACTCTTTAATGGGGAAAACGCCACTGTCAACAAACAATCCAAAAAATTGCACAGAGATGCTATAACCTAAAAATATTGAAATCATTAAATATATCTTATTAATATTTCTGTTATTTAAATGTTATTAAATACATCATATTAATATTTCTGTTACTTGAAAGTTATTATTGAAAAAATTTAACTATACAGAAGTTCATAGGTTAAGGTAAAATGATATTGAAGCTGTTGCTGGTAAAATATTTTTAAAAAGCTCAAAGGAACAAACAAAATATTAGTTGGGTACTTTAGTCAGAATACACACACACACTATTATGTTTATTTTCTTATCAATTACTAAGTGACATCCCATTAGTAATTAACTAAAAAGAAGCAGCAATTTGGAAAGCTCTTGTCTAGAATACGCTTTGCAGATGCACTGAAAACATTAAGTTGATAAGTGATGATGAAAAAAATATTGAAAAATAGAAGGAAAAGTTTCTGAATACAATACAAGTACTCAAGAAATCTGACTGTCATTATTTACAGTTGAAACAGAAGTTCAGGTATAGGAGTGAATTCTGAATGAATCGATTAGTTATATATAATTGACACCTCACATTTGTTTTTGAAATTATTATATAAAATACTTTATTATTAAAGGAAATGTTAAATAATGTAATAAATATTTTCTAATCCCTTCCCTCAGGCCACAAAACCGATTTTACTTTCATCAATTTCATCTTTTTATGTGTATGCGTATTTTGCTGACTTTATTTTAGAATTATTTTTGACTTAAAAAAAACATCAAGAATGTAGTACTGAGAATTCTCAGACCTTTCAACCTAGGTTTTAATAATATTACATTTTTATTGACAATACCTTACATTTTTGTAGGGCACTTTTTCACAACTAATGAATTCAAGTTGATTTTTTTATATATGAATCCGTACCTTATTTAAATCTTCTTAATGTTCACTTAATATAACTTTCCTGTTCCAAGTTCTCACTCAGGATGCCTCATTACATTTTGTTGTTGGTTCTCCTAAGGCCCCTCTTTAATAGCATCTCAAATTTTTTATTTGTGATGACATTTTTTTGAGGGGCGCTGGTCAGATTTTTTTTTTTTAGAATATCCCTTAATTCGGATTTAATAATTGTATTTTAATCACTTAGTAAGTAATAAAAAAAGGAAATTTAATATTAAGCAAGCTCTCTGGAAAACATTAAATTAGTCTTTGTATTCCATGTAAGAAATAACCACATCAGACCAATTTGGTTCAACTTTTCTGTAATGAAGTTGTGAATTGTTGCTCAGGACCCCATAGGTAGAAAGACACATTACCTGAAGATGTTCATAGGAACCAGTGTGTAACCATGTGTGGAACCTAGTGCTGTGAGCAGAATGAGAAGCAGGGACTGAATTAAGAAGTGGATCACACTTTGAGATCCAGGATCCTGTCAGATCAAACCCTGGTATCATCCTCTGGCAGGATCCAGTCAGAACACACTTTCTGGCATCACTCTATTGCAAGAAGCTATCAGATCACATTTGGTTATCCCCTGACTATAAAACCAGCCCAACCCCTTTGTACAGAGACACGCTGCTTTGTGAATTATGGCCATTGGATCCTTACTTGTGACAGCTAATAAACCCCCTTGTTGTAGCCAAATTTACTGTATGTGTTGGCCTGATACCAGGCAAGTTAATGAAACCTTCCGTTTGGGAGGTAACAAAATTATTTTAAATATCAGCTTGTAAAACGGTTAAATAAACCTCTTGCACAATTAAGATGTACAAAATCTAATATTATGAGTGTACAAATTTGATTGGGTTGAGGAATCACGTATTTGCCTATGTGTATTTGTTAATCTCTCATTTCCTACTAACAAAAATGAGCGTTGCTGTCTACATTAAACGAAAACCAGAAATGGCTTATAAAGGCTGGAATTCATATTTTCCTGCAAGACTTCTCTGTCAGTCAGTAAGTCCTGGACAGCAGATTGGTGGAGCAAGTAAGTGATATAAATCAAATTTTCACAGTTAGGGAAAGATGACAGCATTTGTTCTGTGTTAACATAAGTCAGATATAATAGCCCTGTAAGCCAAAATTATTCTGGAGATAAAATTAATGTAAAAAGACAGAACTCGTGAATTCAGGATCTCATTTTATTGAATCACTTTTGAGTCACATCTTTTGGCTCACTTTTTTGACAGAATTGGAGAAGCTAATTTTATTTAGAATAGAAATGAAAACCCTCAGCTTGGGATTTCCCTTTAAAAGGTCAGCATTCCACTGCACAGAAACAATATTAACGTTTTGTCTTTCTGGAATTGTATCCTGTGCTTTATCGTACTAGACGTAACAAGAAAAAGGACTCCTACTAATGGAAAGGGAAACCATTTGCTGGTTTATAGGAAACAGTTATTTTTGTTTGCGGTGATGGTGCCTATAGAGGATTGCTTCTATCGGAAGATACAACAATGGTCACATGTTCTACTTGCTATGGCAGACACCAAAGAACTCCAGATTATTTACATCCCAGGATCCTCAGGTGAGATCAAGAGTCACTGTCACTCCCAAGGGTACTCAACCCTAATCACAGGCTGAGGTGTTTACATGATTCAGACAAGGGGGCATATGTTAAGAACCAAGCGAATGCCTTGGGCCTCTCTTGGTATTTCCTTGCCCACTGTAACTATAAATAGAGATTGGGAACAACCTCCTCCTGAAAAAGGTATTAAGGACTCAGGTAACTCAAGAATGAATGTTTGCTTTTATCAAGATCTGATAAGATGACAGCTCATGCTGAGAATGATTTGATAATGGTAGATAATAGAGAAGGGAAATGATGGTTGTCACTTATAGCACCAGGAATAATTGTAACAACTGGTGCTGTGATACATCCCCTTTCCGGACGGTTTAGGTGTCATCCAAGTAAGTCTCATGGGAACTATGGAAAAGATGCTTTCTGAACATACATGCATCTCTGTAGTGCCAGATGTGAACTATCAAAGCCATGGACGTGTGTTTCCACATTTTCAATGAACAGAGGTTTTTTTCACACAGTTGACTTACAGCTTTCAGCTGGCAAACAGAACCAAGTGTGATATTAGCAGAAAGCTAAGATGTCTTTGCACTGCTCCCAGAATATGTCTGATCACATCAGGAGTGCAAAGATAAGCAATTCTAGCCTGGGACAGAACTTTGCTAACGGGAAACTGGTGGTTGGAGAAATCTCTTTGGCTTGGCGAAGACTTCATCATAACTGTGCTATACACTGTTTCTACTCAAATCTTCCTCCTCTCCCGCACCCCCTCCCTCCGTTTCTTCACTTCCACTCCCTCTTGCATAGACATCAGATCTGCATCCACAGTTTAAGTCACTCACTGCCTGGTTCTGCTCCTTCACATGTATTTCTTACAATCAACCTCTTACACATATAATCTCATTTGGCATTATTTTTTTTTTGAGCTAACACATTTAGATAAATCTTTAAACATAATGAAAAAAATGAAACAGTCTTTGTGTCAAATGTTTATTATGGGAATTACATATTTACTCTTTGAGAAACCTTGCCAGTATAGGTACTAATATTATTCTCATTTACAGCAAGGGATATTAAGCCCTATGCGTTAAGGAAAATTCCAAAGTTACCTAGGTGGTTTATATGTGAACTAGGTTTCAAACATAAGGATGTGCATTCCACAGTCTGCATTTGACTGCTACCCCCAGGAGGCAGGTCACAGAGGGAAAGTGCAACCTTACAAAGAGGCCATCGCTGACTTTGCTGCTTCTTGCCTGATATGAGTTTCCTTTCCTTAATTCATAATTCCATAGTTCTATAGTCTCCTTGGACAATGGTTGTTTGGTCATTTAAACCACTTTCTTACTATTCTCTCTAAATTCCTTCTACTTTCCTATTTATTATTCTTTGCAATATACTTTAAACCTTCTGTTTTGCTTTGTCTTCTGACATTCTTTACCTCTTCACACATCCTGTTTTTGAAACATTTTTGAGTTCCAATGTTTACCCCTACTGACTTCTTAGACTCTCATACATATTTTGGTCTAGTTGTGAAAGATTTAATGCTAACATACGTTGTTTGGTTTACAAAAAACACTGTGATTTAAATTTATCCGAATTAGACGGTATTAGCGTCATAGCAATTTTTTCTTAAATTCATTGTGGAGAATTTTTTAAGTTCTTAGAGGTAGCATGAATTATACCGATTTTAGAATTAAAATGTTAAGTAAAGTGAGATCCCTGCTCTCAAGGTATTTCTAGATTATGGACCATTGAAGAAATGTTTTTTTAATTTAAGCAATTTTCCTTATTTTTCTTTCTTTTTTTTATTTATTTATTTTTATTAAATCATAGCTGTGTACATTAGTATGATCATGGGGCACCATACACTTGGTTCATAGATCATTTGACACATTTTCATCACACTAGTTAACATAGCTTTCGTAGCATTTTCTTAGTTATTTTGCTAAGACCTTTACATTCCACATTTACTAGGATTCACATATACCCTTGTAAGATGCACCGCAGGTGTAATCCCATTAATCGCCCTCCCTCCACCAACCTCCCCCCTCCCTCCCCTCCCTTTTCCCCTTCTCCCTATTCTTAGGTTATAACTGGGTTATAGCTTTCATTGAAGGTCCTACATTAGTTTCATAATAAGGGTGAGTATATTGGGTACTTTTTCTTCCATTCTTGAGACACTTTACTAAGAAGAATAGGTTCCAGCTCCATCCATGTAAACATGAAAGAGGTAAAGTCTCCATCTTTTTTTAAGGCTGCATAATATTCCATGGTGTACATATACCACAATTTATTAATCCATTCGTGGATCGATGGGCACTTGGGCTTTTTCCATGACTTAGTGATTATGAATATTTTTCTTTCTTTTTTCTTACCCTAAACTCTTATTAAGTAACTGGAGAAGATGCTGTAACAACATTCATAGTTAAATTAAAGCCCACAACACCTAAATTCTTACTAATAATGGCAAAACTTCTTTGGTAGCCCACAGGGTGGTATTTCCTGTTGTTTGGTTTATTTGTCAAAATTTGACTTGGAGGAACATCACTCCTCTAAAGTATATTTGACAAAGGTCATGTATATTAGATAGTGTTAACAATAATTATCACATTAATAATTATTCTTATGGGCATATATTTTTGCTAGTAGGTCAAAATGTTGGCCCTGTTATTCTGTTATATTTAGTGATAAAACTATACACGCCATTCAAAGTGTAGGCAGGTGCCAGGCAATAATGGAGCACATGTTTTCAATTTGGTTTTAGTACAATGATCTCTCCAAAATTTAGAAGCCTTTTTAGGGTTGTTTGAGTTTGTATGCCATTATTATCTGCTGTGGAAACCAAGACATTCCCATAGACATTTCTTAGCTAGGAGATCAGCAAAGTGTCAGATTATTTTTCAAATGCTTTTAGGCTTTCTAAAAAGAATTATACCAGGTAATTCCCACTTAACAGACCCTAATAGATTAACTTACACTAAATATTAACATCTTTCACCAGTTATTATTAAGAACAAGAATTTTTTTATTTTATCCATTTTATTTATCCATTAGTTAGATGTTCCATTTTGTCTCTAGTTAAAATGAGCTTCAGCTCTCAAGCTTATATGTACCTAGTATAAACCAATCACACTTTATGGGGGCAAGACATGATTGCAAGAGGGACTTTACCTAACAATTGCAATCAGTGTAACCTGGCTTATTGTACCCTCAATGAATCCCCAACAATAAAAAAAAAAGCTGCCTTAGACCACAAACGAATGAATAGATGTGGCTGTGCTCCAATAAAACTTTATTCATAATCAAAAAAAAAAAAAGGTTTGGGTATTTTTTTTTCTTACCTTCTTTATATTTTGAACAAACTCTGTAGTTGTCAAAACACTTCTTTCTTCCTGTTATCATTGTGCTTCAGAATAATCCCTTGAGGTATGCAGGGCATGAACCTTTATCCATATCTCATAAAAAAGAAAAACAAAGTCCAGAGATGTCAAAGAGTTCCCTAAGTCACAGGATTCCTCAGTGACAGAATTTTCTTCTAATTTTAGCCTTTCAACTACATTTCACATTTTTTCTAGTGTAAATTTCTATTTTGCATCTTAATAGATGTATCTACCGTGTATCAAACACAGATATACACCTTTGAAAATGCATTAAAATATATATGTGCCAAAAATACAGTGTCAAAAATATAGATTTGACAATATGGAAAAGATACGTATAATGTCCGCTGCAAATGACCCCATTTTCCATACAGAAATGTGACTAATGCGATGCATTCTGTATGGAGCTGAAGAGACATGTATTTGATGGTTTCACCACCATGTCTCTACCTGGCTGTCTCTCTCTCTCTCTTAGTTTCTGTCTGTCTCTCTCTCACACATATGTACACACCTACCTGCACAAGTACACACACACATTTATGATTAATTGTATTTTTTTAGTTTTTATAAGGATTCAGACTATGTACCACATGCTATGGTTAGAAAATAAGGGAAAGGTAATTGGCCTTGGCACAAAGACTTTACTGGTCTCTTGCTGCCATGTTCTAAACTCAAAGACATTAATTATTTGTCATCACTAACCATATAAAGGGATAGATGCACAGATTAGGACAAAGCTATTTTTTCCTTATCAGAATCCTTGCTGACCCAAAATTCAAGCAGACATGAATATCCCTCAATCTTGTTAATTTTCTAAATCCTCAGAAATGCTAAGAGAGAGTTATGCAAAGGATTTTGAGATAATATTGTCCAATTAACATGTTTACCAGATTAAAATTTATAAGTGCTATAGGGGTTTATATAAAACAAAAAGCTTTAATATTTCTGATCTTACAGCTCATTTATTCATTGGACTATTCATTCAACAAACTTTTACTGAATCCATGTTATTTAACAGGCACCGATAAGTTGTTTTTCTAGTCAACCTACACTATATTGTCACAAGCAAGAGTTCTCTACTTGGAGTCCGTTGATTCCTTTGTGCCCCACTGACACTTTTGTATATGAATCTCACAGGTATGTTTCTGTGGGTTTTATTTTTTAAATTCTAAAGCAGGAGTCATATAATATATCAAATTTTAAAACAGCATATAACTCCAAAATTATTAAGAATCGTTGCTTTATGGATTAATCCTGCCCTCTTCTCTGTCATGTCAACCAGCTTTATCTAATGAAAATGATATACCAAAACTCCCTCTTGAGAATAAAACTTGCTTTTTTTTTCTCTCTTTTTCTCTCTCCTTCTTCCTCTCATTCTTTTTAATGGTTTGATATTTGGAGCAGATGATTATGCTAATACAAATTTAGTAAAATTCTTTTCAATCTTATTTTTCTGATTTTATTCTAAAGTATATTATCATAATTTTACCACTGATTCAAACTTTGAACAAAATGTCATTGCGTATTGACAGATCATGAAATGAACTAGTATAATTCAGGAATGATAAGCACTTTGTGCCCCACTCACCTGTGTACCTATTGCAGACCTTGCTATTGGATCAGAGCATTCTTTCCCAACAAACTTGGACCGAGGTCTGAGATGTTTTTATCAATAGGAAAATAGAATTAACTACTACAATATAATTAACTCCTAAAATATAATTCACAACTAAAAAGTTGGTTCTCATGATGCAACATTTTGGTTATCCTTCAATAATCTCTATCTGTATTTTTGTAGTCAGGCTTCCCCGTGTAGAAAACATCTCCACTAGCCTTTGTTCACCTGCACTTTTGATGGCAGGTCATCATCTAGGCTATATTTGCAGAAACATGGGAAGGAATATGGTGCAAAAGTAAGGATATATTAGAGTATGAAACACAAGTGAGGTCATTATGGAGTAAACCAGAGAAATTTAGGTTCAGGGTCACAGTGGACTGTGAGTTTTCTTGAGTGTAAAGGTGAAATCGAGTCTGCAGTTCTTTCTTCCCCAATCACTATGACCCTTCACACATTGGAACACTGAAAGCTGGCATTCCTGTAAGAAGGACACACAATCTAACACTTAATACGAGGGCTAAATGTGTCCTTGATTAGAATGTGTCCAGTAGTAGGAGAACTGTTATCAGGCCTCAGGAGGAGAATACCAGAAACCTAATAATAGCTGGGAGAAATTACCTGTGCACATATTTATATCCTGCTGAATACAGAAATCAGTTGGCAAATTGTTTTCTTAGGACATAAAATTTACCTTTTCAGTTATAGTTTTTTAACTACAAAATTGAGCATGCTTTGAGTATCCCAAACAAACTGAATGGATAACGCTAAGAAAATCTGGGGGGTTTTTTTGTTTTTTTTTTTTTAAGATTTAAACAAATTTTTGAATATGTAATAGTTGTGCATGTTTAGAGGGAATAGGGTTCATGTGATACTTTGACACAAGTAATTTGAATGTGTGAATTTTTTTTAAAATTACATTCAGGCATTCTGGAACTATGGGTCACGTGGAAGGACGGGGCAACCGCAGACATTTGGACTTCTGGACAATTGACTATGGCCTTTTGACTGGATCCAAATGTTATAGAACACATTCTTTGGGGAACTTGCTAAAAACATAAAATATCTTTTATATTAATAAAAATACATACAAATTAAAATGTACATCTGTATAGCATCTTAAATTTTATTATTAGCAAAATAAAAAGAAATGACAATGAAAAAAGTACAGCTATTTCACTCATTAAGCTATTAAAGTGAGCCGGGCCTTGGGGCGAGTGCCTGTAGTCCCAGGTACTTGGGAGGCTGAGGTAAGAGAATCGCTTAAGCCCTCCAGAGTGGGGGAGACCAGCTGGCCTTCTGGATCCATCTTGCCCTCTTGCTTGGGCGCATTAGGCAGAAAGGATTCCAGTCCAGGAGGATCGAGCTCCCTGGGGAGAAGCCCTAAGCAGCCTCTACCAAGAGCCAGGACCAGCGGAGTATGTGGTAGCCTGGCTGGAGAAGTGGGCGCAGCCATGTGGTCCAAGGACGGAGGTCTCAGGCCAGGCTGCAATGAGCCAGTGGACCACAAGTCCCCTGCAGCCCAGGAACTCTCCTTGGGGACCTGCGAGCCGCACAGCCTCAGAGGCTTCTGTTCTGCTGGCCATGTGCTTGGTCATCTCAGCCGCGGGCCCCAAGTTAGAGAGTGAAGGGATCTTGATGGAGAGGGAAAGAGCAGCCTCTACAAGAGGATGAGAGGGCACTGCAATCTGCACGTTACTGGGGAGCATTAACCCTCCTCAGAGTGTCTCTCTTGGCCAAGAGCTGCGGCCATTTTCTAGAGGGATGTTCTCTGAAAATTTAACTCAAAAATATGATGTGCATTATACACAGGGGAACATTTGACACAGAAAAATATGCTGTATCACGGGACCACTTTTTGTCATTTGGCTGTATAGCTGTCTTTTTAAACTGGGAGAGAGCAATTAACTCATTCTGCTTGAAGTAAAACTTTTGTTTCTTGTAATGCCATGGAAGCAAAAACTTCTTAAGCCTATTCACGAGAGAATTCAACTCTATTATGCACAAGTTATCAAAAACAAATGCCTTTACAGATTTATTGAAGTGAAATTATCACTAGAATATTTTCTCCAAATAAAAAGTGGATAAGCCACTTTATCTGGAAATATAAATGGATATTGAGAGAAAGAACTTAATATAATTCTACAACTTAATTACAGTTTATTGCTGTCTGGAGAAAGATATCTGAAAAATTACATTTTCTTACTAAGTCCTTACGACATCAGATGGAATATCAGATGGAAACTCTTTAATTTTGTTATATACCTAAGGAATTTTGCTATAATATTTGGTTTTCTTTGGGGGCTCATCCAAAGTATATGTGATATGCTGATTTGCTTATCATGTATATATAATAAAATTCTCAACAAAATGGGAAGAGGACCCATTTGGAAACTTTCATACAGCTTACTAGGTAATAGGATAAAGGAGTTAAAATGTTTGTGGAACATAAAAGGCACATTTCAAAGTAAAATTAAACTTTAAAAGGAGTTTAGACACAGGAGGAGTCAGGTGTAGAAATTGGGGATGGGTAGCTGGGACAGAGGCAATAGCATGAACAAAGCACAGAAGCATGAAAGAAAATGGCGAGCCTGCTTTGGTGAATAGTGAACGTCGTAAGTGGTGATCTGGCAGGAGTCAATAGATACTGTGGAATCTCATATTCCAGGCCAAGAAACTTAAACCTTAATATTCATTAGTAGCAATAGCTTTATTAATTTACTTGAAAAATTAATACAGATAGAATAAACTTTAATGAATTGTACAGGTGTTTGCCTATAACTGCATCTACGCGAAGTTCTCATTTGGGGACAATAATGTTGAATGCAGCAAGCAAGGATGTTTTTCTTTTAAAGCTGTACAGTGGAATCCTGAGTCCTTTGCAATCTGACAAACTTTTTTTAGCATGAATTGCCACTGGCTAGAGGCACATTTCTCAGAATGGACTTCCATGTACCAGCTTCGTAGGTTTAGAAGGATATTTGAATGTCAATATGCACCCCCCTTTCACATCTTTCTCCCCTTCTCCCTGCTGTTTTAATAAATTGGAAACCCCCAAAGCAATGAATCAGATGATAATACTTAACCTAAGTCTGGAATTCTGAAACAAGAGATATAAGGGATATTTCAAGAAAAATTACATATTTATTTACGATGACTCAAAGTTAAAATAAATATTTCATCCCAAATATTTCCACAACCACTATTCTTTTCCAGACTATATCACCTCCTCTGAATCACTGCAAGAGTCTGCTATACAGGTCCCCCTGCCTCACACTTCTCTCCCATCTCATCTTCCATGCAGTAGACTGAATAATTGTCTTTCCAAAATGCAAACAGGTCTTTACTCCCCCTCTCAAAAACTGCATATCTTCCCCAACCCTTACAGGGTTAAGATGAATCAATTTCCCAGGGCACACAGAACACTCCATAAATCATCCTTCTGGCTACATTTCCAGAGTATCGTCACTAAAATGATATTCCATAAAAGTTATGCATTGCTCATATTTCTTCATTTCTTATCTTTATAGCCTAAATCCATATTACACAGAAGAAATGAGTTTGCAAGAAAGGTACGAGATTAACTACAAAGCATATTGTAGCCTAATACTCAATACAATCTTTAAAGCAGGGCAGAGAGATGGGCTCCAGAATTTCCTGTAAAAGGAAAGCTTTGAGCCCTCAATCAGGGTGGCTTATCATAAGGAAAGGAAAATCTTAGCCTATTATACAGAAAAGATTCCAGAAAAAGATTAAGAGAGAGAGTGAAATCACTCAGAAACAGAGCTTTAGTACCTTAACTATTGCCTCCAACAGATTCTGGACTCTCAATGCACCAACTCCCAAGACCCACCCATCTTCATTCCTTAATGAAAAGAATGAAGACAGGATGCCACAGTATATATTTGGCATTAATTCCTTCTAGAAAATGGAAGAGGAATAGTTTCTTTAAAAAAAAAAAAACATAAGAAGAATAAAGTATAAATAAATCTCACTTTTAATTTTGTGGATAAAAGTCAGTTATAAGATGTGCTATTTTTCTCTATGCTAACATGATTTTTTCAATTGTATACACTTTGAATGTGTTGTCCTATATTGAATTTTTGTCTATCTCCATACAATATTGGATTTGCATTACACAATGGCTGGCTAAAATATTTGTGTGCTTTCCAGACAGGTGCCATGGAAACATCCTATTGAATGAAAACTACATTGTAGAATTCTCTAAAGCCAGGGGTACTCAGTGCCACATGTGTACCAAAGTCATTGTGGACCTATGAAAATGTCCTAATGCTCTGAACAAGTTTCTGTAGATTATAGAAAGTTTGCTTTGGAGGCTGGGAGCCTATATATTTTCCTCAAATTTCACAGGATTTTTTTTTCTTGTGGTCACAATGCTCTGAATATCCGTATAAGCAAACGGATATGAACACATAAGCATTTAAAAGATTATTTGGAAATCATTTTCAATTTAAAATATTATATAAGTAAGATAAATCGAGTCTCTCTTTTCTTATCTGAGATGAACTTAATGTAATTCTTCCTTTATCCCTAAGTGTCTACTATAACTGGATGTCTTACTTTAAATTGGCTGGGTGGGTAGATAGATGGGAAAGATGAATGAACAAATGTCAAATGATGTATGAAGAATGGATTGGCAAATGCATAAATTTGCAGTTGCACGGAGTCGTGGATAATGCATTGGAGACATATAAATAGGTGAAAAATGAAGGACCAATGGATGGCTTGACAAGTAACTAGACTGATGATTGGGAGAGAAAACTCATAAAGAAATAAATGAATAAATCAGTAATCAGGGAGGAATAAAGAAAGAGGAAGAGCTAATTTTCTAGAATCTCTGTGAAATGTCTAATCCAGGGGTGGCCTTCTAGGTCCAGAAGTGTGGACTTTAAAATGAATCTAAATATTAAAGAACAACTTCTTTTGTTAAAGGGGTGCGGCCGAGAAAGATGATGCTTCTCTTTCCTCCTTTGGTGCTTAAAAAGAACAATCTTGAGGGCGGCGCCTGTGGCTCAGTCGGTAGGGCGCCGACCCCATATGCCAAGGGTGGTGGGTTCAAGCCCGGCTCCGGCCAAACTGCAACCAAAAAATAGCCGGGCGTTGTGGCAGGCGCCTGTAGTCCCAGCTACTCAGGAGGCTGAGGCAAGAGAATCGCTTAAGCCCAGGAGTTGTAGGTTGCTGTGAGCTGTGTGAGGCCAGGCACTCTACCGAGGGCCATAAAGTGAGACTCTGTCTCTACAAAAAAAAAAAAAAAAAAAAAGAACAATCTTGATACTATCTAGAGACATCATTTACTATTTACAAAATTGTAAGGTTCGTGAGTACATTACATTATGGAGACTTATAAAATAAACTTGACTATCTTTTTAATAAAGTAAAGGTGACACATTTTCTATATCTGTTTAGAGATGATATAGTTTGAAAACAGGTAGAATATATTAAGCCTCCTGGAGTTCAATAATTTAAAATAACAAAAAAAAAACCTATGAATACATAAAAAAGAACAATCTTGAAATGAGAAGGCCACACATTTCAAATTAAATTTTAAAATGTTTACTGGGCATGATGGCTCGCTTCTGTAATTCCAGAACTCTAGGAGGCCAAGACAGGTGGATTGCCTGAGCTCAAGAGTTTGAGACCAGCCTGCTTCAGAGCGAGATCTTGTTTCTAAAAATAGCCAGACATTGTGGCAGAAGCCTGTAGTCCCAGCTACTTGGGAGTCTGAGGCAAGATCACTAGAGCCCAGGAGTTTGAGGTTGCTGTGAGCTATAACACCAGGACACTACCAAGAGTGACAAAGTGAGACTCTGTCTCAAAAAGGGAATAAATAAAGAAATATTAAATAAGTTTTTGAAAGTTTATTTCTTTTATGTTCCATAAAATAATTTCAACTTGAAGATGTTTGTTCATTGTTTTTCTGGTTGAGAATTACAGGTCATGAGAGAGGACCAAAGTAAGTGCTACAGAGGTTGTAAGATAAAATTAATGTGAGTTAACTGTAAGACCGTCTGGATCCTCATGTGACAGCTCTGTTCTCAAAGCATGTAACTTTTCTAACTGTAAGAAAAGAGCAGAGACAGATGAAGTAAGGTGGTGAAATCAAGCAGTCCTTTCAGAAGTCGATAGGGAAGCAGTAAGTGTGCAAGAAATAGGTATATAATTATAAGAATAATTTGTACTAAAACCAAAAGTATAGCTTTAAACTGAAGAAAATTATTCCAAGAGTAAAAAAGAATGGTTTGCTGTGAACAAATACACAAATTATTATCTGGATTCACAGAATCCCTTATAGGCCAGAGAAGATTTTATTGTGAATTAAATGTATTTTAAGTTCTACATATAGAAACAGACCATGGCCTACTCAGCTGAGAGACCTTGCTTGATACAGAGAAGAACTGTGTTCGGATCCTCAAGAAAAGATGTTAAGTACCATGTTCATAACTAAGCCCTTGAGAAGTAAAATTAAAGCAGTCAAGTGAGTAAAAAGCTATTCTGCTACAGCTTATATTTTATTTCTAATTTCATTTTTATCTTTTCTTAATTTTTCAGTGGCTTATATATTTTATTTAATTTTGAATAAAAACTTTATTGAAGTATGACTTATATGGCAAAAATTACTCAGCTTATGAGGGTACGGTTTTATCAGATATGTCAAATGCTTAAATCCAAATAAACACTGACCCAGCCAGATTATAAAACATTTCCATCATCCCAGAGACAGCCGTTTTTCTGATTCTATCACCACATTTTCGTGTTCCCTGTCCTAGCATATGCATATAAATGGGTTTATTAAACTCTTCGATGCCTACTGTGTTTCATTCTGCATAATACTTCTGAAATCCACGTGTTTTCATTAGGTCATTATGATTACTGAGCATATAATTACATCCCTCTGCATCAGCATGTCACAATTTAGGCTTCTGTTCACTGATTCACATGTTTTAACAGTATAATTAATTCAAAAGATTCCTACATTAAAAAGACATTTTCTATTTCATGTTTATTAACTGAGTTCTATTTACAAGTTCTAAATTGAGTCTCAAATAACAGAATGCACTATCAAATGGAAAGAATGGGCATTATTACTACTACTTTGTGGCAGAGACATGATGAAAACACAAGGAGCTAATATGACTTTCAAGCCTTCATGTTTGGAGATATAACAGAAACAGAACTCAGGTTTATTCACAACTCCTTAAAATCTGCTTTTATGAGATCAAAGGATACAAAACTTCAGTTAGAGGAGAGGAATAACTTCCAGTGACCAATACACTTCCGCATGATGACCAGAGTTAATAACAACATATTGTATATTTTAAAATTGCTAAATGAACGAATCTAATAGATTTTTAATGTTCTCCTCATGCACAAAATATGAGAAGTTGGTGAGATGATGTATATATTAATGAGCTTAGATGACTATTTCTATAATATATACTTAAATCAAAACATCACATTGAACCCCATAAAAACAATTATATTAGTCATTTAAAAAAAAGACTGAAAGGAAAATAGAAAAATTTTAAATATATATATGAAACAGGCAACATCTGTTTTAGAATAATTTATTTTACTATTTTCTTATGGAATAAATAAATGTGGTGTATTAAATATTTTACTCCCTTTATTTCTTAAAATACCTATTTTAATTCATTAGTCATTGTAAATAGTGTCTGCTTTGGGATTTCAGAGCTTTAAGCAAAATGATACACACCCATGTGCAAATTTATATAGCGAAGAAATTTGCACTTAGCTATATGTGCATACACCTTCATCAAATTAAAACAAGCCTTGGTTAATATCAATACCATAAAATTCCTTTTAATCTTAATTTCAAACTAAATTTTTAGTTAAAAATGAAAGTGTAGCATATGTGTTTGTTGACTTTATTAAAGTATTGAAAAAATATTTAAAAATTAAAAGTTATCTGTTTAATAGTTAATAAAAAATAAACCTAAGAGTATCCTTAAAAATTATATATTTAAGGACGGTGCCTGTGGCTCAAAGGAATAGGGTGCCAGCCCCATATACCGGAGGTGGCGGGTTCAAACCCAGCGCCCCAGACAAAAACTGATGAAAAAAATATATATATATATTTTTTAAACCTTAAGGGGTAAAACCGGGAGACAAAACAAATAACAGGGACAGAAAAACTAACAAAAACCAAGCCCTTATTATTAAAGAAGGCAACAATGAAAAAGAGTAAACAATACCCTCTTACTTCTGGGCAAGAGATGTGAATAGAACCCTCTATGAGGAAGACAGACAAATGGCTAACAAACACTTGAAAAAATGCTCATCATCCTGGGTGGCACCTGTGGCTCAAAGGAGTAGGGCGCTGGCCCCATATACCAGAAGTGGAGAGTTCAAACCTGGCCCTAGCCAAAAGCTGCAAAAAAAAAAAAAAAATGCTCATCCTCCCTAGTTATTAAGTCATATAATTGTTTTGAAGATTCAAAGGTCATAATATAAAGCTTTTGTGGTGGCTATTCCATGACAATGTGTTGGTATTTGTATATGAAAAAAAATCAATTCTTTTTACATTTATTTCAGGCCTCTTTCTACTTTTTGTATTTACTGTAAGACTTTGTGACACATCTATTTAAATGTAATAGTAATGATTAGGTAAGCAAGTGAAAGTGATGAAGCATTTGTCCATATAGATTAATAATTATTGATACATTTTAGACAATTCCTAATTTTAAGTAGGAAATATTTTTTAAATATATATTTATACATTTATTGCTGGGACTGGGTATAACTTTCTTCATCCAATGGTATGGTTAATGAGTTTGCTTCTTGCAAAATGGAATGAAATTCCACTCCCCTCTAATTAGCCAAAATGCCATTAAACTTAAGGAAAATATAAAATTCTATCAGCAGTTCAGTTAGACCAACTCTATAGCCTAGTACCAATTCATTTAGAAGTGACTAAACATGTTTTATTATCATATCCTTCACTGGACAACATGTTCCTGGACAATGGGACCTGCGTTTTATGGTATTTTTAATAACCATAATACATACATTGACTGAAATGTAGTAGGCATGTCATAAATATTTAAGCGATTAAACTAAAGACAGTCATTGTGTTAACAATCAAATATTTATTGTAAACAGAAGCTGAGGGGAGTTTTATATCTGGAAATAAGGTAGCTAGATATTAATAACTTGGTAGCACTCTGACACAGAAAATATGAGACCATATATTTTAATAATTATAATTTTTTGTATTTAACGTTTATTGAGAACTAACTCAGTGTAACATGTTTTGATAACTATTTTCCAGACTGTGTTTCAAAACCTTATGTTATCTTCTATGGGGGGCTATAATGTAATAATTAACTGAATAAACCAATTCATTCAAGTAAATATTTATGTAGCACTTTTTGTGCCAGAACATTGTCTGGGATTTTATAATATGTCAATGAACAAAAGAGAGAAAGTATTTGACTTGTTCCATCATGTAGCAAAGTGGGTGTATAGGCAAGGATAGTAACCAAAACCAAAACAAAATATTTAATTTTATGGTAAAGTTAAGTGTTCTAAGAAAAAGGAAGTGAAATCGAGTGCAGGAATCCAGACAGCATAGGAGAGAAGACAGAGTAAGTTCAGTGTGGAGGATTAAGCAGAGAGAGCAAAGTAAGCCTCCTATCAGCAGAGCCCCAAATAAAAGAGGGAAAAGAGATAAATTAAATCAACTTTGGAATAATTAAGACGGGTTGTTTGTGTTTTATAACTTACTAGATCTATATATTCCTTTGTCTCCAAAAACACTATAGAGAAAGTAAAATTTGAGCATTGTGTAGTCCTGTTTTGAAGGTAACAATATCTGTATTGTTTAGAAATGAATGGCATATTAAATACTGTATTTTGTAAAAAATATATTAAGTACACAATCAATTATTAATCATGTAAGGCACTGAATACCAGCCTAGGTTCAAAGGCTCAGTGACCCACCTCAATCAGAGATCCCACATTTCCGATGCTCCTGTTACTTTATTTTAAAGAGTTTTCATTCTGTTTTAATCACTGAATCCTGTATAAAGGTACTCCATTTGTAAATTCAATGAATAAGAAACAATTCACACTGAGCAACATGCCAGAAGAATGTATTGAAATTCCAAGAGTTACTGTTACTAGACTTAATTGAATAAAATACATTTTCAGATGGATGAGGAATTTTAAACAATAGTATCTGATAATTTACCTATTGATTTTGACTGAGACAATTTTTTTGGTTAAACAAAACATGTAAAAGAATTTTCGGATCAAGCTTGCAGTGTAACTGGTATACTTTTGCAGTGAGATGGTAAAAAAAATTATCTCCATCCAGCCTTCAAATGGCAGCAGAATTTGCTCAGAGAAGACCATTACATTCAATCTTACTCAACTAGATTAAAGTGCTTATTGAATATATTCACCACTGATTTAGTAATCCTGAGACCTATAAAATTTTGCTATGTATTTTATTCCCTTGCTCTCAGCATGGTTGTTCATAATAGTAATGAACCATCCATTCCTGTGCCTGATAGGAGAAAGCACAGACTTTGTCAGATAAGTTCCACGATGAACTGTAATGACTCATAGAGGAGCATTTTTTGGTTTATCAAAGAGTGGATTCAAGCTCTCCCAACTGCTCAACTAGGCAGAATGTCCCTACTTATAAAACTAAGGCTTTTTAAACACAAATTGGGAAATGGTGTTTGTAGGTAATTTGGAAGAGGATATGTAATTCTTTTCTTTCCTTAGAAGAGAGTATGGTAGAGTATCTGGCATCAGTATTACAATCATTCATTACTTAACTAAATGGTATCTAAAGGCATATCATATTGTGATGGAAATTGTGACATATCCATATTGTGACTATGGATAGAGGGAGATGGGCAAAAAACACACAGCTAGGGACAGATTTGAAAATTGTAGCAAGAAGGACTGAAATGTAATTGTATGTACCAAAATAACATTATAATTGCTTAACGTATTAAACTGCTTCTTTAACACTCGGTAAATAGTCATTACCTATGTTACCTTAGCCCATTTTCTTAAATTCCCCAAAAATAACCATGATCCAAAACAAAATACTTGAAAATTATGCAATAGGGAGTCCTAGAGCCCTACTCAAGCCTAAGAGTAGCATCAGTTCTTACTGGTTGGTGCCTATGTTCATGGACATAGATAGGTTTTATAAGGCACTTAGTTAAAATATTTAGAATAAAAATACTATAGTATAATAAACATAATTCATAGGCTAAATTCCTTTGGGATAATCAGAGATAAGCATCTTTGGAAAAATAGAATTTCAGCTGGAATCTAAAGAATGAGCAAGAGCTAGCCAGGTAAACATTCGTAATTGAGAAAGAAGGATGTGGTGGCAGCGAAGGGCAGAGCTATACAGGCAAAAGGAAGACAGTCATACAAAAGCCCTGGGACGTGAAAAAACGTGGCACAGCCAATGAACCAAACATCAAAGTGGCTTTATTTTAAATGTTTATTACTTAAGGTAAGGCACAGTAAAAAAAATAATAATCAGCGAGTTTGTGATCCTGACATATGCTAAATTTAACTTGGTTGCTATGTAAAATTTAACTTTTCGTAATTAATTGATGCATAATATCCTTGTCTTAAATTTGTAATATGCTGTGGCATGCCCTATCCTAAGCATTATTAAAGAGAACAATAATGTCTTTCAAGCTAATAGAACAGAACTGCTATCTGAATGTAAATAGGTCTTATGACAAAAAACTGCAGTAGAAAATGTGGAGTTTCTGAGATTTGAAATAGAATATCAAAATACATTTTAGTTCACTTCTGTGTACAAGATACACACACACACACACACACATATTTAGTAGTCAAAAATGTGTAAGAAGCCTAGAGTGTTAATTAACTTCATGACATCAGGACTTTTATTGTGTTTTGTATTGTATTTATTGTCTCCTTTACAGCTTAGGAAAAATGAAATAAAAGTAGGCATGGACAAAAAGGAAAGAAGGATTGGAGAAGAAGATAGAGAAAACAAGATATGTCTGAAATAGTACACACATTATAAAATGCCTCCAGTTTAATAGGTTTTTTAATGATGATACGTTGAAAAATGAAAGTGAATGAATATAATGAAGAAACTATATTTCCTACTATATTTACTTGACAGTAAATACATTTTAAATTAATGGTATACATTTGGGATGGAATTTCATACAGGTTGTATAAAGAAACTATAGCTTATATTGTTTAGACAATACTTCCTTATATTATTTGCAGGAAGTAGACTGTATCTGGAAAGAAATGTATATCAAGTGCCTGCATTGTTTGAATCAATGATGATTGTTAAGAACCATTTCATTCAATGAATATTGCATAGTTTGCTTATACATTCACCAGTTGATGTACATTTGTTTTGCTCTCAGTTTTGTCTGTTGCAAACAAAGCTCTTATAAACATTCGTGTATAGATCTATGAAAATATTTCCCTGGGTAAAAACCCAGTTGTGGAGCATTTTTTCCCAAACTGGTTGTTCTAGTTGACAATCCCATCAACCGAGTACAAGTTTCCCAGTTCCTCCATATCTTCACTAGTACTTAGCATAATCATACTAATTTTTTTTAAAAAATAGTCATTCTAATAGGAGTACGGTAATATTTAATTGAAGGTTTAATTTGTATTTCCTATAGACTAATGATGCTGATGACTTTTTAGCTGTGTATGCTTATTTACTGTTCATATATCTTCTTTGGTGAATTATTGACATCATTTGCTGCTTTTTAAAAATTAGGTTCTATTTGTTTCTACTGTGGACTATTGAGTTCTATTTATGTGTGCTAAGTAAAAGTCTCATACCAGATATCTGCTTCACAATAACTTTCTTCTGATCTTTGGTTTATCTCGTTGTTGTCTCTTATCAGTGCTTTTTGGGATTGTGCTTTTGTTGTCATAGCTAAGGAATCTTTTTTATCTCAAAGTAAAAAAAAAATTGTCTGCTATATTTTTCCAAAGTATTATAGTTTTAGATTTAATGTTTCATTTCATGATTCATTTTTAATTAATTTTTGTATGTGTGGTGAAAATATAGGCTCTTTGTGTGTGTCTGGATATCCAATTGTTTGAGAATCATTTATTGAACTATTGATTTTCCATGTATATTTCCTTTGTCTGTTATAAAAAATAGTTCAAGTATGTGTGAATTTCTTCCTGGACTCTCTATTTCATAGATTTATTAACAAAAATTGAATTTGAACTTTAAGAGGCACATTTAATTGGAATACCTTTCAGTCATTAAAATTCACTGGAGTCTGGCCAAGGGAAGAAAAATGAATACAAATGATTTAAGATTCTATAAGCCTATCTCCAATCAAAGGTGTTGAAGCATTCTCACGTTTATTTAGAAAGAAGTGAAAGAAGAGCCATCAGAGACTCCATCTTAGTAGCAAAAACTAAAACAAAAACAAACAGAAACATTCAGACAGGTGTAACAGAATAAATGAAGGACACATTTTCTCCCAGTAATTGTCCTTCTAGGACGGTTTTGGTGAAAAGAAGATCTGAACAGTGTCAAATATAACACAACAGCTCCGGAAAGGCAGGCCTGAGACAATTTAGAGCTTTCTCAGCCCTGGAATAGACCTCAATTAAGAAACTTACGTTTCAAGTCAAAAAAAAAAAATTAAATATGAATTACCCATATGTACTCTAATTTTATTTTATTTTATTTATTTATTTAGTTTTTTCAGTTTTTGGCTAGCTCTGGATTTGAACCCACCACCTCCGGCATATGGCGCCAGCACCCTACTCCTTTGAGCCACAGGTGCCACCCCTATACTCTAATTTTAAAACTACAGAAATCACAAAGTCAAGCCAGTGGGGTATGGTAGTTTTAGAAGGCAGAGGGAATATAAGATAGATGTTAAGTATCCAATGACAAAATTTAACTTAATAAGTTTGCTTGGGGCTTGTCTACAAACTATGTAATATGTATATTTCTATATTGTTCAGAAACACACAAATAGTAAGTTGTTCTTTATTTATACCTATCTCACAATTATTTAAGGTAACTGTCAGGTGTTATCATACAACAGCAAGCCAACTATGATATTCACAAGACCTCTCTTTATCCAGAATTTTAAACAATACAACATGTATGTATTAAGCTGATAATATTATCTTTCAAAAGTATGTCAGCTAATTCACACTATATGAAAAATGTTTTAAAAATAATTATTAAGTAGTATATTAGATTGTGGGACCATTTCCACCAGTTGTTGCGACCACTTTAGAACATTATAACAGACAAATGCAAACCTTTGTTAATAGTAACAAATAAAACTTGAGTTTCCAAAATTGGAAAGTCAGGATTTTATTTAAAATATTTCCTTACATGTGTTTGTGGTCAATTTTCCTTCACCATGCCCACACTTTGGCAACCACTTACCTCATTTCTTTCTCTATAGTTTTTCCTTTTTTCACACATCACAAAAATGAAACAACGCAATAATAGTAACTTCATGTGGCTTATTTCATTAACATAATTCATTCAAGATTTGTCTATGTTTTTGCAATGTTACAGACACAATTTAAGAAAGTAATGTTAAGTTTCCGAAGTTAGATACAAATATGGTGAAGGTTTTATGAGCAGAAAACTATCTTTTTGAGTTTAAATCTATGGGGCAAAAACTATAATTTAAATGGTATTCTAACAATTAGCATTCTTCAGAGAAATAGAATAAAAATGCAGTATATATATAGAGAGATTTCATTCACAGAATTTGCTCACATGGTGGAGACTTGGTAAATTCTTGGCAGATTCTTTGCCAAATCTACAGGGCAGAGAAGTAGATTGAAGACCCTAGAATAAGTAGCAGGTTGAATATAAAGGGAATCTTCTGATTGAATTTCCTTTTGCTCAGAAGATGTCTGTCTCTGTGCTATTAAAGGCTTCTATTGAAAAAAAAAAAAGGCTTCAATTGATTGGACAAAGCCCACATATGGAGAGGAATCTTCCTTATTCAAAGTCCATTGATGTAAATGTTGTTCTCATCCAAAGTACTCTTTCTTTCATAGAAACGTCCTGAATAAGGTTTCATCAAATATCTGGACACTATGACCCAGCCATGTTGACACAAAGTTAATTAGCATAGTATTTCCATTAGACAAAAATCTGTATATTAGCCCAGGCCCCTTTCAAATTGTAAAATAAACCAGTCAATAGAAAATTAAGCTCAGCACTGCACTAAGGACTCAATAAACACTTTATCTACTTCCTAATTGCAGGTAATGTTTTTGACATCATGAAGGAGCTGTTTTTACCCTCATGAGGTTAATAAATTCCATACTAATGAGCAATCATTTTGGCATAGAGTAGTTTTTCTGAATGAACAGTATGCAGTTTCTAATAATCCATTTTTCACAATAACAAGACTCCTTTGCTCTGTTTTATGAATGATGTTCATGAAGAATGGAGCCCTCAGACATTTTTTAGCCCCTTTTACAATTTCTAGATCTGTGGTGAAAGATCTAGCTGCCCATTGAGAACTATACACGGCTGTATAGAAAAGGGCTTGATGATAGTACCCAGGTATTCAACCAAATCTAATCCAGGTGTTGCTGAAAGATATTTTGCAGATGTAGTTAACATCTCTAATAATTTGACCTCTTTGTTCATTTTTTAAATTTTTAAATTGATACTTTGTTGATGAATAAAATTTTGGTATAATTATAGCGTGCAACATGGTGTTCTGATGTATTGTATACTTCAAGTAATGAGCGTGATGCTTAATAGTATGCGCTTGACTCATCCCATTGGTTAAAAAGCCTTACCTGTGTGTGCTGGCTTTGGCAGGACATGCACTAAAACTGGAACTACACGGAGGTTAGTATGGCCACTGCACAAGGATAACACACAAATTCGTGAAGTACCGCATGTTAAAAAAAAAATACTCTTAGGTGAAGTAGTGAGGTTTCATGAGGGAAGAAGTTCTTCCTTAAAATGGCAGCATCAGTTTCTTTCAGCAGCATTTTTATAGTTTTCCTTATAGAGATCATTCACATTATTGGTTAAATCTATTTCCAGATTTCTTTTTGTAGCTAATGTAAATAGAATTGCTTTCTTGATTTCTTTTTCAGCTAGTTTATTGCTCATGTCTAAAAATGGTACCATTTTTTGTGTGTTGCATCAGTGTTTTACAACTTCACTGTAGGTTTTAGTGATGGTTTTAGGTTTTTCTGTGTATTAAATTATATTATCTGGCAATTTGACTTCCTCCGTTCTGATTCAGATGCTGCTTGCTTCTTTCTCTTGCCAATTGCTCTGGCTGGAAATTTCAATGCTGTGGTGAGTAAGAGTGTGAGAGCAGACATCTTTGCCTTGTTCCAATTCTTAGAGGAAAAGCTTCAGACTCTCCCCATTCTGTATAATGTGGGTTGTGAGTTTTTCATATGCTCCAGCAATTCCAATACAAGGTATTTATCCAATGAAAAGGAAGTCCATATTTCAAAGTGATATCCACACCCTTTCTTAGTCCATTTACTTTTGTTATAAAGAAACACGTAAAGATGGGTAATTTATAAAAATAAGACGTTTATTTAGTTCACAATCCTGCTGGCTATACAAAAATACATGGCACCAGCATTTGTTTCTGGTGAGGGTTTCATACTGCTTCAAGTTGTGGCAGAAGGGAAAGGAAAGCCTGAATGTGCAGAGATCACATGACCAGAGATGAAATAAGAGAAAATGGTGAGAGGTCAGGCTCTTCTTAACAACCAAAGGAACAGGTGCAGTGAGAATTTACTTACTCACTCACAGAAATGTCATTTATTTATTGATGGAGAGATCCACCCCTATAACCAAAACATCTCCCTTGGCCCTACCTACAAGACTGGGCTCAAATCTCAACATGAGATTTGGAGAGACAACCGTAGCAGCCTCATGTGTATTACAGCCTATTCACTATTAACAATGATCCTAAGGAACAAGGGATGGATGTGTCCAGCAAGAGATGAACGGCTAAAGAAAATATAGTGTATGTGCAGTATGGATTATAATTCAGTCATAAAAAAAGAATGAAATTCTGCCATTGATGGCAGCATGGATGATCTTGGAGAACAGAATGTTAAGTGAATTAAAACAGAAAGTTAAACACTGCAGGTTCTCACTCATATGCAGAAGCTGAAATAGTTGAACTCATAAAGTAAAGGGTACAGCAGAGGTTACTAAAGCCTGGGAACAGTGAAGGGAAGGGAAACAAGGGGAAATATTTGTAAAAGAATATAAAATTACAGTTAAGGGATTAAATGCTAGGGTTCTATAGCACTGCTCTGCAGAATGACTATTATTCGCATTAATATATATTTTTAAATAGATGTATTGAATATTCTCATCACAAAGAAATGATAAATTTTTGATATAATGAATGTCCTACTTACACATATATGATCATTAGACATTGTATTTATGGAAAAATGACAGTGCACAATTATGTGACAATTAAAAATAAATATGAATTTTAAAAAGACTGCATCAAGCCTTTCTGTGTAAGAATTTTCTGCCTGTGGCGTGCACTACAGATTTCAAACTTTTAGCCCTCCCTACATGTTATAGTTTGAGTTATCATTGGCCAATAAATGAATGACATAAATGTGTCCTAAAAAATTCACCTAATGCAAAAATGAAGTGTAAAGAAGTAGCTTTCTGATGAGAGCTTCATTTATTAGCCTTCTCTTCTGTACCTTATGAGGAGGTGACACGCAATACCTTCCACGTTGGTAAATTCATATTCAAACTTTCTCTGGAATATCTAAGTCCACAACAAAGAAAAATCATAAAAATAAAAAATAATTGATGGCTACAAGAAATAATATTCGTGTATTATAAAATCTCACAAAGAGGGTGAATGAACTCTTGCAGGTTTAAAAAAATGCATTTCTGAATGAAAGAAAAACATGACATTATAAGTATAAAAATGAATTTTGAAAAAATTACAACTGCTAATATTTACATGGTACTTATCTCTTTGTAATTATAATTATAAATAAAGCCAGACTGAGTTTTATACACACAGGTATATACACATATACCAACATACAAATGGAGGAATGTATGTAATTTATATAGCAGGAAATAGTGGGGAATATATATTTAGATACAGAGAGAATCAAATTTGGGAAGTAGGGTATAAGGTAGGATAGCATTTCTCAAACCTGTCTACTGGTTAGTTTCATGAAGATACATGAAATTCAGCTGAAGAATAGTAATTCCAATACTGAATGATACAGGTTTATTACTGTACCACTAACAATCTTTAAATGGGCATCAGTGTTTAAATTGATAACATATAGCAAATAATTACAGTAAAAGGTCAAAATAGTTTATTTTTCTCATATTGGTAAATCTGAATTTTATGTATTCTGCACGCAAGATTGGTTTGTTTATTACTTTGAAATAAATCCAGATACACTGAGACTAGAAGGAGCATTCAAATTAAATCCAAAGTAACTGCTTTACAGATGAGCTAATGGAATAGTTTAGATCTTATTCCAACTTATTTCTAGCTCTTAGAAAATTAATCACTACTGAAATGATTTTTGAGAAATGTATTATTGACTGAAAATATTATAATTCTAATTATTTCTTACAATTTTTTCTAATACTCAATTCTTGTGAGAATTTCATGAAAGACATAGACCTGACCCAGGAACAAAGGTAGCATCTTTATACATGCATAGAATGTGGTAGAATAGCCACTGTAGGTCTGTCCATAAACTTCCTCCACTCAGTTAAAAAGAGAAGATGGAGGAGACATAAGAATTAGTCATCCACAAGTTATTTCTGATTAATCCACCACAAAATAAATGCCAATAAAACCGGAGAATTCGGGTGGTGCCTGTGGCTCAGTCGGTAAGGCGCCAGCCCCATATACCAAGGGTGGCGGGTTCAAACCCGGCCCTGGCCAAACTGCAACCAAAAAATAGCCGGGCGTTGTGGCGGGCGCCTGTAGTCCCAGCTGCTCGGGAGGCTGAGGCAAGAGAATTGCCTAAGCCCAGGAGTTGGAGGTTGCTGTGAGCTGTGTGATGCCATGGCACTCTACCGAGGGCCATAAAGTGAAACTCTGTCTCTACAAAAAAAAAAAAATAATAATAAATAAATAAAGATCCAAGTCAAACTTCTAGAGATGAAAACTTTAATGTCTGAGATGAAAAGGACATTAGATGATATTAACAACAAATAAATTATCACAAGGGAGGGTGGCGCCTGCGGCGGTAAGGGACCGGCCTCATATACCGAGGGTGGCAGGTTCAAACCCGGCCCCAGCCGAACTGCAACAAAAAAATAGCCGGGCGTTGTGGCGGGCGCCTGTAGTCCCAGCTACTCGGGAGGCTGAGGCAAGAGAATCACTTAAGCCCAGGAGTTGGAGGTTGCTGTGAGCTGTGTGAGGCCACGGCACTCTACCGAGGGCCATAAAGTGAGACTCTGTCTCTACAAAAAAAAAAAAAAAAACGGAGAATTCTCATGAGAAGTATGATAAACTAATTTAAGAAATCAGATTATTAAATACAGGGAATATATGCAAAATAAAATACTGGAACTGGAGACCATTGTCTTAATAAAAAAATGTATAAACAGAAAGTTAAATACCACTTGTTCTAACTTAAACATGGGAACTAGATAAGGTGCACAAGTAGATATAGAGCTTCGAATCACAGACATTACAGACACACTAGAATGATGGGAAGGATAGTAGGTGAGTGGTTAGAAATTTCTCAATGGGGGCAGCGCCTGTGGCTCAAAGGAGTAGGGTGCCGGTCCCATATGGTGGAGGTGGCGGGTTCAAACCCAGCCCAGGCCAAAAACCACACACACACACACACAGAAATTTCTTAATGGGGCAATGTACATTATTCAGGTGGTGGAAACATTAAAAACCCAGACTTCACAATCATACAATATATCCACTGAACAAAATTGCATTTATACCCCTAAAGTTTATACAAATACATATATAAAAAAAAATTCTTACATGGATTTTCCTGCTATAAGTGTGGCTAGGGTCAGTTTCATCAAAAATCCATCACTGAAAAGCAGGGGTGAAACACATCACTCCATCTGTCTATCACATACCAAACAGAACAAAACAGAACAAAAAGTAAAGTTCTTTTGAAAGAGGAAAGGAAATTAGTACAAAAGATATAGTAAGAAGATATTTTAGATTTTTAATGATGTCCAATAGTATCACATATATACACGTTAATAAAAATGATTGTATCCACAATATTCAGATTAAAATATAAATATTATTTGAGAAAAATTGAATTTTCTCTCTTTCACAAAGGAAGTTTACATAAGTTTAATCTATTAAAATGAATTTCATTTTGAGCAGTACGTTAACCAGCTGTTATTCTAAGATATTTCCACATAATTTAGAAAGTAAATTGATTCCTTTCACATATGTTAGTTATTCAAAACCAAACCTCTCAATGTTAATGACTAGATATGATCACTGATAGGACCAGGTGTTGCATTAAAAAAAAAAAATATCAGGATGTCAAAGTAAATCTTCATTTAATTTTTTTTCTTTTTTTTACTTTACTTATTTTTTTTATTATTAAATAATAGCTTTGTACATTAAGGCAAACATGGGGCACCATACATTGGTTTTATAAACATTTTGACACATTTTCATCACACTGGTTAACATAGCCCTCCTGGCATTTTCTTAGTTATTGCATTAAGACATTTATATTCTACATTTACTAAGTTTCACATGTACCCTTGTAAGATGCACCACAGGTGTAATTCCACGAATCACCCTCTCTTCACCCATCCTTCCTCCTCCCTTCCCCCTCCTACCCCTCCCTCTCCCCCTTCCCCATATTCTTAGGTTATAACTGGGTTATAGCTTTCATATGAAAGGCACAAATTAGTTTCATAGTAGGGCTGAGTACATTGGGTACTTTTTCTTCCATTCTTGAGATACTTTGCTAAGAAGTATATGTTCCAGCTCCATTCATGTAAACATGAAAGAGGTAAAGTCTCCATCTTTCTTTAAGGCTGCATAATATTCCATGGTGTACATATACCACTATTTATTAATTCATTCGTGGATTGATGGGCACTTGGGCTGTTTCCATCACTTAGAAATAACGAATTGGGCTGCAATAAACATTCTGTACAAATATCTTTGTTATAATGTGATATATTTGGTCTTCTGGGTATATACCTAGTAGAGGAATTATAGGATTGAATGGCAAATCTATTTTTAGATCTCTAAGTGTTCTCCAAACATCTTTCCAAAAGGAATGTATTAATTTGCATTCCCACCAGCAGTGTAGAAGTGTTCCCTTTTCTCCACATCCACGCCAACATTTCTGGTCTTGGGATTTTGTGATTTGGGCTAATCTTACTGGAGATAGATGGTATCTCAGAGTAGTTTTGATTTGCATTTCTCTGATGATTAAAGATGATAAGCATTTTTTCATATATCTGTAGGCCGTGCACCTGTCTTCTTCAGAGAAGTTTCTCTTCAAGTCCCTTGCCCGGCCTGCGAAGGGATCACTTGTTCTTTTCTTGCTTATACATTTGAGTTCTCTGTGGATTCTGGTTATTAAACCTTTGTCGGAGACATAACCTGCAAATATCTTCTCCCATTCTGAGGGCTCTTTGCTTGCTTTACTTACTGTGTTCTTGGCTGTGCAGAAGCTTTTTAGTTTGATGAAGTCCCAGTAGTGTATTTTTGAAGCTGCTTCAATTGCCCGGAAGGTCCTCCTCATAAAATACTCACCCAGACCAATTTCTTCAAGGGTTTTCCCTGCACTCTCTTCTAGTGGTTTTTATAGTTTCATGTCTTAAGTTTAAATCTTTAATCCAGTGAGAGTCTATCTTAGTTAATGGTGAAAGGTGTGGGTCCAGTTTCAGTCTTCTACAGGTTGCCAGCCAGTTCACCCAGCACCATTTGTTAAAAACATTCCCCACTGAATGTTTTAATTGGTTTATCAAAGATCAAATAACAGTAAGTAGCCGGATTCATCTCTTAGTTCTCTATTCTGTTCCAGTCATCTACTTCTCTGTTTTTGTGCCAGTACCATGCTGTTTTGATCACTATTGATTTATAGTATAGTCTGAAGTCAGCGTGATTCCTCCTGCTTTGTTTTTATTTCTGAGTAATGTCTTGGCTATTCGAGGTTAATTTTTTTTTCCTTATGTGTGTATGTTTATGTGTTTGGTTTTGAAGCATGTTTTTTTCACCTCCTTAAAAAGATGGTAAAGTGGCAAGCAGAGATGATCTGTACATCTGTGTTGTATCAATCAAGTATTAACCTGTCGCGGACCGTCAGTCGATGGGCCTCAGTTTGAGGGTGCTCAGGGCGAACGGCACAGGTTGATTGAAAGGTCGACGCAGGATGGAATGACAAACTGCTACACACCACGAGTGATGAAGAAAGCAGCTGTACTTTACTGAATTTTAAGATTGGTTTTTATACATTTTTGACAAAGCATTACAAATTACAAAAGGTATTTTTACAACTTGCTGAGCTTTACAAGTTAATATCTAACCTTGTAGATGTGAGTATTTGACCATCTCACTTAAACAATATCCTGTCCGCAAGGGGTTCTGTCCGCGAGGGGGAGCAAAGGTTGCTGGTTATCAGTTGTGTCTTTCACTTCCCCTTATCTAAGTAAATGCTTTAAAGGTTAGAGTTTTAAAACATGAAAATTCTTTCTTTATAACTACTAGTATTAGTAATAATTCACAAATTATTTACTTCTAATGTGATTAAAAGATTTCATATATGTGTAAATTATGTAAGTGATTATAGTACTAGGAAATATATGAAATGTAAAGGTATGTGGAAAGTTTTAAGTCGTGGGTGGCTGTGGGTGGTGTAAGTACATATCTAGATGGAGCATCTTGTTTGCTGTTCCTGCATTGTCTCAATGCATTGTCTCAATTCACTGACATTTATGGTGGGAGCGTGCTCCTGCATCGTTCCCCTGGAGACATTGAGTCTCCATCGGCTATGCGTGATTATGGATCAGTAAGTCATTATGTTTATTCTTGGTTTCTTAAAACAATCAGGTAACAATCAGGCATACAACTCAACAAACAGGTTTCAGGGTAAAGGTTTCTTAGGCTTCTATGCCGCACCTCGTGAGTCATTACGTTCATCAAAAAGTATGCTAGGCAACTTCTGCGCTGCTGTCGCATACCAGGGGGGCTGGGAGTATCGCTCCGGGTAGCACAGACCACCTAACCACGTGTTTTACAACGCGGACAGCGCCACCTCACCACGGCTAGATGCCGGGGGTGCGGCATTAACCAAACAACACAGATGAGAGCTCCTGAACAGAACATATGTGCTTAATAAATACTTAGAGGCTAAATCATGTGTAACAGCAATTCTGTCTTAGCTTTATTCTTTCAACAATGAAATAACCCCATTTCATGTATTCACTAACCACTTTAGATGAACGATCTGGAGCATATTAACTCCCTCTGATAGTTTACATTGTCTTCAATATTTCAATTACACTATTAATTGTTGAACACACACTCCTAAATATGTTCATATTTTATTAATTATTCTTGATGTGCCAATACTCTTGTAGTGATATGGGGTACTGACACTGGAGTTAGACTGCAGAGAGTTATTTCAGGACTCAGTTGCTTTCTAGCTTGTGAAATTAGGTAAGTTTTATAATCAACATTAAGATTATAGACACAGATGGGCAATAGTGCTTCATATGTTGTTGTCAAATGGAATTACTTAATATATGTAAGATGATTACAATAACGTTGGACACTCAGTAAGTGAGGGATATTGTTAGCATATTATTGTGTTACTACACTCTAACATTATAAATATGTCTCCAGAAGAGGAAGAAGAAGAGGAGAGAGAACAGCAGAAGGAGGGAGTGGAGGAAGAAGAGATCATCTCATATTCCCTACCACCCATCCCTCTTGTAAGCTTTTGGGTGACTAAAACGACAGTGCATAGTTCCCACAGTTCTAATCATTATGTTGGACCACATTGATTATTGGTCCCAAAGCGACTGACAAGTAATATGTTATCAACAGCCAAAATAACAATTTCTGCATATGGATGTTTTTTCCAGAATGTTTTGATCTTGTTTCGATTTTGACAATTACAAACACGTTGCAATCTTGCCGTTACCACTTTGTCCATCAAGATTTCTTAATCATGCAGCTACTCACCAAGTTCCTGGTAAATGTGTCACCAAAAGTCCTGCAAGGTGGGGAAAACCTCAGGCTCCCTTACTACAACCTTACTGAAGCCAGTGTGCTTGCCATGAATCAAGATTCCCTGGTTTTGTTTTCAACTACATGTTTGGAGAGACAGTTATACTTTAACTTCTTTATTTCACCTGCAATAGCACAGTCCCCATTTGCCTCTCCAAGTAAGTGACAGGGCCCTACGAATCTTTATGTATATTAATATACTTATACTTATCTATTATTATTTCATACCACCCCCTACATCCTACAATGCTTTATTATTTCATGAATAAGCTAAAAATTGAGGAGATATTCAAAGGTCTTTGCTTGCCCCCCATCCCCTCAATTTAGCCAAATATTAATCAAGATTGAAATTTTACCTCTTTTTATTTATTATACAAAGGTATTAATTGAATACCCATTATATGTATTATGTTTCAAGCAGTAATATCCTCTAAGAATATAATAGTGAAGAAAACGTTGTAGTTCCTCATTTCAAAACGTGTAAAACACACACCCCCTTAACTACATTTTAGCTTATTTTCCAGGCTAGATAAGAAAGCACAAATTAGATTGCAGACACTAATTTGTAGGAAAAACTTGTGATTGGCTATCTTCCCCTGTGTGTCTTGGGAGGGAAACCATCATTGCTTTAAGAACTATGTACTCTGAAAAATATAAAACTTATATGTGCCAATAATTGTTGGGGCCTGGACACTGTGTTTCCAGCCCCAACCCAGGGCCTAGGCAGAGCCAGGATGCTAAGAGTCTGTCCCCAGCCCGCCCAAACCCATTCAGGTGTCTGGATGTGGGCCCCTGCACCAGCTTACTCGGTGTAGACCTCATTCAGGTCTCAGATGCTGAAGCACCTTAGAAGTCACAGTCAAGATTAGTAGGAGCGAGCATCTCAGTAGCAATCTCTCAGTAGCAGTTCTCAGTAGGGGAGCGCCGAGCAGGTGTCCTCCAGGTGAAGCCAAAGGACAAGCCCTGGCTAACTACTCTGGACTCCAGACGCAAGTGTGAAGACTGCTAAGCAATGATGTACATTCTTCCTGCTCTCCTGTATCTCACTAACGAGAGCCAATGATGTTAATCCCCTCCCCCAATCCCTTATTGCCAAAGTATTTCTCACAGGTGCCTGCTACAAATAATACTTACCATTTTAGAATATTAAAATTAAAATTTTTAAAAGTATTATAAGAATAATAATAATTTTGGACTGTATTATTTGGGCTCCTGAGAGGATCGGGTTTTTTGAGTTATAACCATAGTGTGAGAGAATTTTATTTTCAATTAATTGCTTGGAATAGCTTTACTCCTCATGTCTCTAGTATTTTTATCTATTCCATGGTAATGAACATTTTACAGCAGGATGTGTTGTATGTCACATTTGGCCACAAAGAAGGTTGGAATCAAATTTCAACCTAAGAAAGTAATTTGGATATTATATACTTGACCTTATATTCAGTATACCTATCAACTGTTTACCGTTTACATTCTTATCCTTATTACCCTCCATGTCACATCTTAAATTATAATTTATGTTTTCTCTGGACCTATTTTTTATAAATTTAAGGTCTTATTTGTGTTCGAGACTTTATTTATAAAAGAAGATAGCTTGTATGATACTATATACAAACAAGGTAAATTTATATCTGGATTTTACATTTTTTACTTCACTTACTTGATTTAAAACAAATATTAATAAAACAACTCTAATAAGGCCTCCTGACCTTCATAAATATTCTATTGGCTTAACACCTTCTAATCTTGTTCTTTTCATATGTGTCCTCATGACTTTAACGTAAGAATGAATGCAACCAGATGATTCTTTATGGAACAGATCAAATCTATCATAATATGGGCATTATCTAAATTCCAGTAATAACTTTGACTTAATCTTTCTCTAATCTTCTAACTCCCAGATGTCTTTGCTAGTTTATACCCGGTTCACTAAACCCCTGAATAATTTAAATAATGGGAATCTTGGAAGCTGGTGGCTTCATATCTTTAACTATAGATTTGCTATTTCTTTAAAAAGTTTCTTCTTTCTGCCTGCTCACAAGCATTAGAGATTGCTTACTTTATCTTTATTTGTGAATTGTTAGCAGCAAAAAAAAAAAAAAAAAAGCTGACATACTTATTTTTACTTATCAAATATTTATATATTTCCCATGTAGCAGCTGCTATTGTAAGTGTTTTACAAATGCTTTCTAATTCAAATCTCATAACAATTGTATGAGTAAGTTTTTGTCACTGCCTTCATTTTACACGAGATTTGAGGCATAGAATGGTGGGTTAATGTGCAAGTTAGATAATCAGTAAGTGAGAATAGTTGCTACCCTCCAGCTCTTTCCTTCTAAAATTAATTTCCAACCACTGCTGTCTTTCTATAGTATCAAACCGGAATGGACAGAAGTAATTAGCACTTTAGGAATTAGCATTTTTGTAGATAGAGGAAAGATTAAAGTTTGATTTTCTATAAGGAGTTTTGCATAATTGTTGGGCATAATGTCAGGAAGGCTTGTTCTTAACTATAAAGTGGAACATGCAGAATTCAACGAGAATTTCCATGTGCTCCATGCCCACTTTTAATATTTTATTTTAGTAAGTTCCATTAGTCACTATTAGTAAACCAATACTGATAGATTAATATTAACTAAGTCCACATATTTTCTATTTTCTACTTTTTTTTTATGTTACTGTTCAATTCCAGGATACCTCAATCCCTTTCATCAAATTATGTCGTTTTAGGCTTCTTTTGTTGTTGACACAGTTTCTTGGTAGAAACTGAACCCCAGTTAGTAATACCATTTCATACACAGGAGAATATGATCACCTCCCTCCACTGACCACCTCCTTCAGTTGACCTAGTTTTCTTAGACCACCCTTGGGTAGTCAACTTACAGAAGTCCACTGCATCTAAGGCAGTTTTATTGCTTTCTCATATTTTGCATTCCATGCTGTCCTCCCTAATTTTTTCAATAACGTCTTTAAAAACTGTACATAAGTTTTATTCTTTGTGATTAAAGTTCTATTTGTTTTGACAAAGGGATTGTGGAATGTGTCCCCTCATTACAGTATCATACAAAATAGTTTCACCTTCTGGAAAAAATCCCACTCTTCTTTTAATCTTACTCCTCACTACTCCTAGTGCTCAGAATGTTAATTATTATATATTATAAGTTAACCAAATATTTGTTGAACAAGGAAATTACTACATTCATACTGACAAGAATATTATAGCATTTATGAAACATTTTATACATGTTGACATCAGGAAGTAAACTATAATTAGAGGCTGACTGTTCCTGAGCTGTGACAGGGAAAGTGATAATTTAGATTTTTACAAACACAGAAAGAAATGAATAGGAAGTATAAATGAAGAAGCCAAATGAAATGACTTCTCTTCTCACCTAGTTTGTTCTGAACTTCTCTGTAGCCTCTCACACTGCAGACAAAAACATGTCATGGAAATTATCCTTCCTGTAAGATCTGGGCTACTTCACTCCCTTGGTGATTGACTTAAATCTCTACTTTCATTCTCTACTGTTCGTTCTCTGCTTCTCACCCTACTCTTTCTTGTACCACTTGTGAATTTCGCAAATCCTCCCCTCTGATTTTATCTATACCTTCTCCTTTGATAACTCCATTCATATACATATCTTCTACTATACTTTTCATAACACATTTAAAATTCTCTTTCAGCAAATCATCTTATTACCAAATCTGAGATGTTCATCTCTAACTGAAACCCGACTCTCTGCACCTGGGTTAGAACACCTGTACTAAGTTTCCAGCCTAGCTTATTGCCTTAAATCCATAATGTGCTATAATAATCATTGTTCTCCTGGCTCGCCTTCTTCATCCACATGTCTTGACATTAACACTAATGATATATCAATTGATGAACCCCATAAATTCTAGCAATATACTGACTTTGCTAGATGTTTCCACGTTGCTATTTGCTCTACTACCTCAGTTCTGGCCCTTAGAACCTTCACGACACACACAGTTTCATATTCATCAGTTTGCTTGCTTTACTGTCATTTCATTTTTTTTTTCATTTTTATTTTTTCTATTATTGTTTCAGTTTAATTTGAGGATACAAAGAATTAGGTTACAATGTTTGCATTTGTTAGGTAGACTCCCTCTTATAATTGTGTTTCTCACTCAAGAGGTGTGCCATACACCCTAACATTGTGCCCATTAAGTGGGAACACACCCATCCTTCCACCTTCTTCCTTCTCTCCACCTTTCATATCCCTGCCCCCCACCTTGAATTGATTTGAGCTTTTCTCTTACGTGAGCATGTATTGGATAGTTTACCGGAATTGCAATGCTACCAAGTACATTGGATACTTCCTTCTCCAATCTTGTGATACTTTACTAAGAATGTGATTCAACTTCATCCAATAAGAAAGATGTGAAGTTTCCATCATTTTCAATAGCTGAATAGTATTATATACGTATACATGGTTTGTCAACACATTCCTGGATTGCTGTGCATTTAAGTTGTTTACATATATTGTTGATTGTAAATTGAGCTGCAATAAACAATCTAGTGCAAATGTCTTTATGATAAAATGATTATTTTTTTCTTCTGGATAGATGCCTAGTAATGGAATTGCAGAATCAAATGGCAGGTCTAATTTGAGTTCTTTGAAGATTCTCTATACTTCCTTCCAAAGAGGGTGTTAGTTTGCAGTCCTACCAACAGTGGAAAAGTGCTCTCCACTCTTCACATCCACAATAGTAACTGTAGCTTTGAGACATTGTGATATGGGCCATTCTCATTGGGTTTAGGTGATATCACAGATGGTTTTGATTTGCATTCCTCTGATGATCACAGACAGTAAGAATTTTTTCAAATGCCTGTTAGCCATTCATCTGTCTTCATTAGAGAAGGTTCTGTTCATGGCTTTTGCCCACTGGTATATGGGATTATTTCTTGTTTTTGGTTGATTGAGTTTTCTGTACATTCAAGTTATCAATCCTTTGTCAGATTTATAACATGCAAATAATTTTTCCCATTATGAAGTTTGTCTATTTGCTTTTCTTGTTGTGTCTTTAGCTGTACAAGAGCTTTTCAGCTTAAGTCCCTTGTTTTTGTTGTTGTTGTCACGATGGCCACTTAAGTCTTTTTCGTAAAATCTTTTCCCAGCCCAACATTATCAAGAGTTTTTCCCACACTTTCTTTTGAGATTTTTATTGTTTCATGTTTTATATTTAAATATTTATCCATCTTAGGTCAATTTCTTTAGTGATGAAAAGAGTGAGTCAAGTTTTAATCCTTTACATGTGGTTATCGAGTTCTCCCAGCACCATTTATTGAATAGGGATTCTTTTCTCCACTATATGCTTTTGTTTGGTTTATCAAAGATCAGATGGCAATTAGAAACTGTTTTTATCTAATGGTTTTCTATTCTGTTTCATATGTCTAAATTTCTATTGCTGTGCCAATACCATGTTGCTTGATCACTGTGGACTTGCAATATAACCTGAAGTCTGGCATAGTAATGGCTCCAGATTTGTTTTTATTACTAGGTATAGCCATACTCTACAGGATTTTTTCTGGTTCCATACAAAATGAAGTGCTATTTTTTACAGTTCTTCAAAGTATAATGTTGGTATTTTTAATGGAGATTGCATTGAATATGTAGATTGCTTCGGGAAGTATAGATATTGTAACAATGTTGATTCTTCTCAGCCAAGAGCATGGTATGTTCTTTCTTTTGTTAATATCTTCTGCTATTTCTTTTTAAAGGGTTTCATAATTTTCTTTGTAAAATTTTTTCACCCCTTTTGTTAGGTATATTCCTAAGTATTTTATTTTCTTTGAAGCTTCTGGGAAGGAAATTATGTCCTTGATTTATTTCTCTACTTGTTGATTATTGTTATATAGAAAGGCTACTAATTTGTGGACATAGATTTTATACTCTGAGATGTTACTATATTTCTTGATCACTTCTAGAAATTTTGTGGTTGAGTTGCTGGGGTTTTCTAAGTATAAGATCATATTATCAGCAAAGAGGGAGAGTTTGACCTTCTCTGCCCCCATTTGGATGCCCTTTATATCCTTCTCTTGTGTGAATGCATTGGCTAGAACTGCCAGAGCTATGTTGAATAGTAGTGGTAAGAGAAGACACCCTTATCTGGTTCCGGTTCTAAGTGGAAAAGCTTTCAGTTCTACTCCATTTAGTGGGATATTAGCTGTGGGTTTGTTGTAGATGACTTCAATCAGCTTAAGACATATGCCACCTATGGCTATATTTTGAAGTGTTCTTGTTAGCAAAGGATGCTGAATTTTATCAAATGCTTTTTCTGCATGTATTGAGAGGATCATATGGTCTTTGTTTTCACTTCTACTGATATGGTGAATTACATTTATGGATTTGCACATGTTAAACCAGCCTTGCATCCCTGGAATAAAACCTACTTGATAATTATGCATAATTTTTTTAATATATAGTTACAATCTATTAGCTAAGATCCTTTTGAACATTATAGCTTTGATATTCATGAATAAATTTGGTCTGTAGTTCTCTTTATAGTTGGGTTCTTTCCTAGTTTTGGAAATATTTGCTTCATGGAACATGTTAGGGAAGCTTCCTCCCTTCTGGAAGTTTTGGAATTGGTTCTGCAGTATAGGTAGAAGCTCATCTTTGAAGGTTTGATAGAATTCTGGTGTGTAGCCATCTGCTCCAAGGCTTTTTTTTGTTGTTGGAAACATTTTTATTGTTTCTTCAATCTTAGGGCTTAATATTGGTCTTTTCAAGAAACCTGTTTCTTTCTTGTTAAGTCTAGAGATATCATGTGATTCCAGATATTGGTTCATTTTCTTCATATTGTCAAATATCCTGGCATAGTGTATATTTGTAGTAGTCAGAAACAACCTTCTGTATCTGTGTGGTATCAGTTGTTATTTTTCCCTTTTTGTTTCTAATTGAAGTTGTTAAAGATTTTACTTTTCTGTTATAGTAAATCTGGCCAAATGGTTGTCTGTTTTATTTATCTTTCTGATGAACCAAATTTTTGTTTCAAATATTTTCTGAGTGATAGTTTTGTTTTGTTTTCATTTTCATTTATTTCTGATTTAATTTTGGTTACTTCTTTTCTTCCACTATGTTTGGGATTTGTTTGCTCTTCACCTTGCAATTATTTAAGATGATTCATTAAGTTATTGATGAGTTCTCTTTCCGCTTTTTGGATGTAGACATCTGATATGTTAAATTTCCTTGCTAGGACTTCTTTTGCCATATCCCACAGTTTTGGTAGCTTGTGCCTTCATTTTTATTATGCTCCTTGAAGTTAAAGATTTCCTCCTTTATCTCTCTCTTGACCCAACTGTCATTCAACATAAGATTGTTCAGTTTTCATGCTTTGTGTGGGGATGACAATTTTTGTTGGAGTTGAGCTCTAACTTTATTGCCTTGTGACCTTATGAAAAGATACTGGGTATAAGTACAATTCTTTTGGTTCCATTGAGATTTGTGTCCTAGAATATGATATATTTTGGATAATATTCCACAGGCCAACAGAAGAATGTATATTCCTTAGCTTTTGGATGGTTTGTTCTGTGTATATCTCTAAGTCACAGTAAACCTAGGGTTGCTTTCAAGTCCCTTGTACCTTTGTTTAGTTTCTGTTTAGAGAATCTGTCAAACTCTGTAGAGGAATGTAAAGTCCCCTGCTATTCGGGTGTTATAGTATATTATATTGCTCAGAATAATAAAGGTCTATTTCGTAACTCCCAGAGCATTTAAGGTAAGCATGCATACATACTTAGATTCAAACTGTTCTCTTGTTTTATTGTTACTTTGACCATTACGAAAGTGTCTATCTTTGAGTTTTTTTTACTTAAGTTGTATAGTCACTTGTATCTTAAAATGAAATTGTAAACCCTGCTTTCCTCTGATTTCCATAAGGTTAAAATATTATTTTCCAACCTTTCAACCTGAGTCTTGTTTTGTCCATTGTGGTTAGATGTGCTTCCTGCAGACAGCATATGAATGGCTTATGCTTTTTATTAGCTCTACCAGCCTGTGCCTTTTCAGTGGGGAATTCATGCCATTAAAATTTATTGAGAGAATTGATAAGTGTATCAGATTTATATTTATCTTATTTTGTGAAAGTCTATTGCTTAGTTCTATCTTTTGTGTTTTTGTGGTAACTAGATTTTGTCCTCTAGTTTCTGGGTGTTTAATAATCTGGTGGTCCATTGTGATGGTCACTGTGAGGATAGGTGTATTTCCAGTAAAGCTAGTATTGTTGTGAAAAACTTCCTCAATGTTTGTATATCTGTAAAATATTTGATTTCTCTGTCAATTATAAAGCTTAGCTTAGCAGTATATAGAATTCTGGGCTGAAATTATTTTATTTAAGTTGGTTAAGGGTTGATGACTATTTTCTTCCAGCTTAAAAAGTTTCAGTTGAGAATTTTGCTGTCATCTGGATGGATCTGCCCCTGTAGATGAGTTGGCATTACCCCTGGCTGCTTGAAGAACATTTTCTTTTTTCTTGACTTTGGACAAGTTCATTACAACAATGTGAAGCTCTCTTTGAATTGGGGTGACATGGAGTCGATATCCCATGTCATCCCAAGGAGAGTGTCAGAATCTTTGCTGATACTTGGGAAATTTTTATTTATGATATCCTCCAGTAGGGCTTCCATACCTCTGGGGTGTTCTTCTTCCCCTTCTGAGATGCCTATATTTTATACGTTGGAATGTTCATGAAGTTGCATAATTCCCTGAGCATACATTCTGCGTTCTGTCTATCTATATATCTATATATATAAAATCTTTTTATTTTTTAATTTTCCCCCTAGATTTTTCTTTTCCTTTCTTTCTTTTTTTTGGGGGGGGGGATTTGTAATTTTTCATTGTTACTTTCCTCAATAATACAGGCTTTATTTTAGCTACAGTTTTATAGTTATATGGCAACATATTGCCTGGAGAACACGTGACTTTCCAGGATGTGAGATACTAATCATGATGCTAATACATCTGTATAACATATGTGCTGGAAGCCACTATCTAGCTGCTAGGGATACCTGGTCCCATCTTCCTGATTTCTTTGCCTTCAATCCTGAAATGTTTGGGAGCCTGAAGCTCTCATCAGCCCACTTAATAGACAAGCCTCGACCTTTCCAAATAGTGTCTCTTGGCCACACGGTGGCTTTTCTATGAAAGTGATTTTTGCTCAAATCTCCCTATGGGTGCAGCTGACCTCAGCAGGTGTGCCAAAACCAGACTCATACCAGGCCTATGCGGGCTGTTTCCCCTAGGCAGTTCTCTCACAAGGGCTGTGCCTGCCCAGCTGCTGAATGAGGAGATTTCTGCTCACCTGGTGGCTCAATCCCTGCCCTTGGGTGCTGTTCAAGATCACTCACTCAATCTAGCTCTCTCAAGGTAACTCCAACAAGTGCCAAGGTAAAAAAAAAAAAAAAAAATTCTGATATCTGCCATAGAATCAGCCAGCCTCTGCTCACATATAAGCATGCTTTTTGTGCCATTTCTTCACTGCTCCCAACCTCTTTGTTGACTCCTTGAGTCTCCTGCTGCCTCCACCTTTTGCCCCCAAACAGACCATTCTCATCAGGGACCCCCAGACAGATGTGCTGGAGTCCTCCCTTCCTGATCTCACTACAAGTGGCTACAAAGAAGATTTTTGTAGTCTGACATCTTACAACTCTGTTTTCTTAAGTCCAGTTTGTCTTAAGATTCTTCAGATTAGAAAACTCTAAAAGCATCCTGCTTTAAAACATTCTGTGACACCTCCTCATCACCCTCTCTAATCTTCTCTGTGACTATTTCTGTTAACATGCTTTCTGGAGTAAAAAAAAGGGGGGATTGTGATTTGGAGGTAGTGTTCTTTTCTTAATCCTGGTATTAGTTGTGCATGTTCTCAATTCGTACATTGTCCTCAATATACACATCTATGTAGAAATGCAATATTTCACATGTACATTATATTTTATTAAACAGTTAAAGTAGCATTTATAGAGATAGTGAAGGGGCATATGCAAATTAAAATATTACTAGTTTCTTATATTGCTCACAGAAAATCTAAAAATGTGGATTAAATTAAACTCCAATTTAAACACCTATCTTTAAAATATGACATATTTATTTCTAAAAGAGTGACAACCAAATTTAAAACCAACTACAAAACTTTGTTATTGTTCAAGCAAAGATACTCTTTTGAGGGTAATAAAAAGTATTATGAAACAGGTTATTCTGTTATTGAAAAATACTGAACAATATTCAAGAGGTATGAACAGTAATAACAATATCAAGGGGTGTTAAAATTTACTAGAATAAATATAAGATCAGAAAATTCTTGTAGAAAAAGTTATATTTTATAAAGATATAAAATTTTACTCCAATTAATCTATAGAACCAGTGTACTCTTTCCCAATTTCACTTTGGGAAATTATTTTTAGTGACTATTTAAGTTGTTCATGCGCATAAGTCATAGGTCAGTAATTCTACTTTTAAGAGGAAAGTGAAAAGGAGAAAGAAGTTTAATCCCAACAAAAATGTGGAAAAGATGAATCAAAAAAATTAGCAAAACAAAAAATATGAATCTAGCCAGAATACTAGAAAGCATGTAAATATGTGTCTCTAAATTATCACAATCACTCTGGAGTACAAAGTAAAGAATGTCTTTGTATAATGTCTAAGCTAACGTCTTCCAAGATAAAAAAAAAATGCAAAAATTTGGACATATTTTGTTTGTTCACATTTTGAAATCATATGAAGGATTTGAAATGAAGGAAACCAACGTATACTTATACTGAAATATCAAGTGTATAATATTGAAAAGAACAAGTTGCAGTATATATATATATATATATATATATATATATGAATATCTATTAAAGATACATTTTAGGATCCAGGTTTCTCATAACTTGTTGGAGTGGAAAAATCATCATGTATTAGAAAATAAGGAAATATTTGAGTGCTGAGCCACAGACTAGTCTGGACTTGAAAAAAAATTATATGAGATTATTTAGTTAATATTTTATTGATGAAATAAAACTTAGCTGGGTTTGAATAAATAGACATAGCTTGTAAAAAGAATTAACAGTTTTTGAAAAAGAAAAATATTCCTTATCTTAACCTATCTAACCATAATTTAAAATTGTTCTTACTTCCTTCTTATCTGTGTCTGTCTCCTCCTCCTTTTCCTGTTTTTCCTGCCCTCAGGTCCTTCAATAAATGACTATATGCATATCTTTCAACCTCCTTATGTTTAACTATAAAGTGGAGATGATTATAGAAAATCACTTGATAGGACAAATCAAGTCAATGATTTTATAAATGTAAAGCACTTAGGGAAATAGAAAGCACTCAAACTTAGTTATTATTATTAGTAAACATGATCATACAGATTGGCTGTCTGTGGTAACAATTCCTTCCACAAATTTTAGGAGTTTAGGAGTTTTGGAGGTTTTTAGTATAGTGAATGTTTGATTCCAAAGAAGCTACTGTAAGTCATTTATGAGGTCTGTAAACCTCAGTCATAAAGCCAAGCTGTGCTGACTTCACAAAGGGCTAAATTTACAGTTTAATGAATTAGCTGCTCATTTCTCTCCATCATATTTACATGTTTTTACCCTCTTTATATGTGTGCCCCTTAAGAATATTGCGTCTGGGCTTTGAGTATCTTACATAAGTCACAATATTAATAAAACTTTTTAACATTCCAGAATAACTCTCAAAATGTAATTTTAAACAATATCGGTAAATTTCCTATAATTTCATTTTCTTCTTTTGAAAAATGGATTTAATGAGTGCCTCCTTTGTGCTAGTAACTGTAGAAGGAAGTAGAAAAAACATGTCAGTATCAATACTTCTCAAAATCATTGCTATCTCAAGGGAGGAAGATGTACAAAACCATATAAACAAATAAATTTGAAACTGAATAGTGGTAATTTATTTAAAGGACATCAAGTAACATAATGTGATAGATGTTATGATAAAGGCTGGAAAGCAAGCAAGGATGATCAGGTGTATACTTCAAGAAGATTATACTCGACCTGGAACATAGATACACTTGGAAGGCAGCTATGTGAACTACTGCAAGAAGAGTATTCCAGATAGAGGACCAGAGTTCTGAGATATAACTTTAATTGCTGCATTGGAGAAATGGAAAAAATGAACAAGAATATTGTGGTCAGAATATAGTAAGTGGAGACAAGTGGGAAAAGATAACATTAGAGAAACATTTAAGGTCTGGCTAAATATGACCTTTTTAATAAAGAGTTTGCATTCTACTACGTGCTTTAACATTAAGAACAAAGAATATTAGAAAGATTTGTTGAATGAGTATGGGAAAGGGGAGGCAGATCCAAAGGAAAAGGACTAGGTTGGAAAATCCAGAGTAAATTAGGATTTGAAGGGTTTACAGTGCATGTGTAACATCAGGGAACATTTGATTCTAGTGCACTTCAAGGTCGACAGTGACCAGTAGATTCAAAGCAATTGTACCAACCAGGATGAATTGGGCACTTAATCATATTATGTTATATGATGAATGCCTGGATCCTGCTTTTGAGACTCGGTAAGCCTAGCATGAGTAGCGCATATTGTTTGTTTTCAGTGTGTAGATACAGTGGTACCTTAATTTTTAAAAAATACGTGGTTAATTAAGATAAAATAATTAAGGTAAAAGATCCCTTAAGTCTATTTTATATGCAACATTTTGATCTCTTGTTGGGTAGAAAGAGCCAAGATTTGAATAAAAACAACATGTTGTCTTTGGAGAAATAGATAAATATTGTCTCACCATTCCTCATCTGAGTATTTAATGTCTGCATTTCCCATAAGCCTTGGATCCTGTCCAAGCCTTGCCTGACCCATATCACGTCGACTGTGTCCCTTATGCAGTTTGTGTAAAGGAGAGAACATGTTTAAACCACTCTGTTACACCTGGCTGATTTCACTCCTGACAGCAATATGTCACCTACTGGTCTCCTGTGAGAGAAAAGATAAAGAGTGTGCCAAGTCGGTACCTACAGAAATAGTATATTTTTCTGACAATGTAATAGCTTATAATTTTCCCTCATTGCCAGAGAGGAAAAGAAAAAAATTACATCATCTGAGCTAACTCATATATTGAAGAGGCAATCTGTTGAATACTTCTGTGTCTGAAATTGAACTATGTATTAGCTATGTAACATTGAACAAAACAGCCAAATTGCCATTAGGCATGGATTTACATTAATATGCATTAACATATTGATGATAATACATCTTACGAAGGTAACTAACAAATACAAAGTAAATAATTTGAAAAAAAATCAATTTGCTCATGTCCATTTCTAGTTAGGTCTTTCTTTGGCATGTTTCACTCCACCTCCATTAAACTTTTTCTGATACTTAGACTCTTAAACAACTTGACAATGGAAAATCAGAAAAGAGTAAAACATGTTTGTCCAATTTTAATATGTGCCTAGTGACAATAGTAGCTGCTTCTATTACAGCTGATTTTAATGTATTAAAAAAATCACAGTGGGTGGTGCCTGTGGCTCAAAGGAGTAGGGCGCTGGGCTCCATATGCCGGAGGTGTCGGGTTCAAACCCAGCCCCGGCCAAAAAATGCAAAAATAAATAAATAAATAGATAAATAAATAAATAAATTCATTAGCCAGTTATTCCAACATAAGACAATCTTGTTTCAAAATTATATATTTATCGCATGTGAAATATAATTAGAAAATGCTCTCAAGGACTGGGAAAGACCTCAGTCATGGTTGCAATCCTCCAGAAGTTGGCTATTTAAATAGAGAATTTTAAAAAGTCAATAATAGAGGATGTTTTAGGAGGTATATCTTTGGCACATTTTAAATAGGGCTATAGATTCTTTGGTTCATTATACTATTAAATAAAGACAATCGCATTTATGGCTTCATTGATTCATTGGGTGTAGTAAAAGGTCCTCTCTTCCTGTTCCAAATTGTAAAGGAACCACCTCTCTTATTACGGTGCTAGCCTCAAGGCTACAGCTTCTATCCTTGAACTCATGTTAAGCCATTCAAATGTTTCCAAAACTCATGGATTTCCCTCTATGGCTTTATGTTTTCTTTACCTGGAATTTCATTTTCTTTCATTGAGAATTATATATTTTTGGTTCTATTTTACCAGCATTTCTAAATATTTTTTAATAGTATAAACTGGGCAAGGGAGACTAACAGAAGAGTTTGTTTGCATTAGTACATTCTGCATAAACCAGGGATTAACTTTGTGAACACATTCCATTGTGATTTTTCATATATAAAATTTTATTCATCATGTGTGTTTTGCAATTCTTGAAAATTAGCAAAAATTAGCAACATTAGATATGAAAATGTTGGAATACGTTTAATCCTTTATGTGAAAATTAGTTAATACTAATATTACTATCATGTCAGATTAACTCCAGTAAAACTCAGAGAGAATGAAAGACAAGAAATAACAAAATTTGATCAGAGGTAGAACTATTTCTATTCATGAGGAAATTGAGTGGGGTTCTGGGTCATCGAAGAGAACATACATAACTGAGGGAAGGATCCTTCATTAGTAAGGTAGGTGGTTGCTTAACAGAACTTGGCAGCTTCTAGAAAGGATATTTTCTAATCGGAATGAGCCTGGAGTATGTTACTTTATCAATATCGTGATCAAAATATTTATGTTGATATCACGAAAAAATAATAGATAGCCGGCTTTCTGTTTAAAATATACTTGGCAATACACTCCTGGAAATAGGAGGTATGAAATACAGCGTTTCCATGTACAAAATCCAATGCATCTTTTTTTCTCATGGGAATTGCAGTTCCTACTTTGAATGAGAATGTTCAGCTTTATTTAATAATGGCATCTTTTTTTTTTTATTATCAATCATTCTCTTTCTGAACATGTTAATCCAACTCAGGTGTTGTGTCAGGTACTAGCCCCAACTATGCTATGGGTTCCCTCCCAGTGGCTTGATGGAAGTGAGAGGCCGAAGAAAATGGAAAAAACAAGAGACAAAGGGAAAGTTTAAGATGCAGCAGGCCAGAAAACTGCACGCTCTTCCTTGTGAGGCTCAACACCACATGCAGCATCTTGCAAATACTATTCAGCCATTAAAAAAGATGGGCACTTTGTGTCTTGTATTAACCTGGATGGAAGTGGAACACATTATTCTTAGTAACGTATCACAAGAATGGAGAAGCAAGAATCCCATATACTCAATTCTCATATGAAGACAATTAATGACCTAGTACGTGGGGGTGGGGAAAGGAAAGAGCAGAGAGAGATAGAAGGAGGCAGGGCGTGCGAGGGTGACAATGTGTGACACACTTTTTGGGGATGGGACACAATTATAAGAGGGACTTTACCTAACAAATGCAATCAATTTAACCCATTTATTTTACCCTCAATAAATCCCCAACAATAATAAATAAATAAATAAATCCTTATTTTTTAAACCTGGGTGTACACCGGAATCATATTGGAATCTTGAACAAACTTTTGATAACTGAGTTCTATCCCATTCTTGGTTAATCATATTTGGTGGAGGGGATTTAGTCTCCATTGTCTGTACTTTTAAAATGTTCTCAGATTTATTTTAATGTGTATCTAAGATTAATGCCACTTTCTCTGAAATTTAGTGTTATCAAATTATTAAATAGGACAAAGGTGAATTTTGGTACTGCTGTTTTTTGAATTATTAGGAAGTTCAATTTCTGGAGTTCAAATTCAATAAATCCTTAAAAAAGCCATATGAAGATGATATAATTGTGACTCAGATAATAGTTCTCAAAGAGTGACTCTCTGGTCACCTGCCAGAGAAGCATCAGAGTATGCACAAAGCATTAGTGTTTAAATTCAAAATGTATGAACTGAGCTGAGGAAAAACTGAGAACTGCTGCTAATTCAGGATCTTATGTTCCACTTGGCATGTTTCTAAGTTCTTGGTTGCCTGTAGCAGGATGAATGGGAGTGGGGAGGTGGTTGCACATTAGAGAGATAATATTTTAACATAATTAATAATAAAAAAGAAATTGAACAAAATGGCTTCTAATACTCTTTATCTGTACTTAAATTTATTGCACATAATTTGATGATGCAATGTTGCTGTAAAATTTTTAGTTTTAACATATTTCTCTGCAAAAAATTTTAAAATTATGAGTTTTCATTTTAACATATTACTTGGTTGTACTGTGTAACATTTGAGGCCAAGAAGGAATGCACTGTGAAACACACTGAAGGACCTCTACAAAACGCTTGTGCTGAATTTATAGTCTTTTTCTTGGTACAAATACTTTATTAGTTTATCTTCAAAAACCTCTTAATTAAAAATAATGAAGTGGCATAAAATCAGTATGCTTCTCATTGTGAACTAATTTCTCCCAAGTTTTCTTTTTTTATATCAAATTAACAAGAGGGTACAAATGTTTAGATTACCTTGTTCTCACTTCCAAGGTAAAGTTCCAGTTGTAAAAGAAACCCTCACCAAGGGGGCATGGTATACACACACGAATTCTACCCATTAGATAAGATCCTGCCAAATGCCCTTCCTCCTTCTATTAATCGTCCTCCCCTCCTCTGCCCGGTAATAGACTATATTTGCATTTTATTGTTCATGTTAGCATGTAATTGTTTATATATTAGTTTCATAGTAGTATTGAGTACATTGGGAATTTATTTTTCCATTCTTGTGATACTTTACTAAAAAGAACGTGTTTCAACTCCATCCAGGTAAACATAAAAGATGTAAAGTCTCCATCTTTTTTTTTTTTTTTTTCAGTTTTTGGCTGGGGCTGGGTTTGAACCTGCCACCTCTGGCATATGAGGTCAGCACCCTAACCCTTTGAGCCACAAGTGCTGCCCAAAGTCTCCATCTTTTTATGGCTGAATAGTATTCCATGGTATACATACATCACAATTTGTTGATCCATTCATGGGTTGTTGGGGATTTGGGCTGCTTCCATGACTTGGTAATTATGAATTGAGCTGCAATAAACATTCTGGTGCAAATATCTTTCTGGCTAAATGACTTTTGTTTTTCTCCACATCACAAGTCCCAGTACTGCAGACATTGGCATGTGGAGAGAAGGGAACACTTCTACACTGCAGGTGGCATTGCAAACTAATACAACCCTTATGGAAAGAAGTATGGAGAATCCTCAAAGGACTAAAAGTTGACTTTCCATTTGATGCCACAATTCCACTACTACGTTTATCTCCAAAGTTTTAATTTACTCAACGAGTCTTTCTCAATGTGTTCCATATGGCTTCTGTAGTCTTGACACTAGGCACTCATGGGTTAATGATGCAATTATTAGGGTGCAAACATAGACAAGGTAAATGCCTCCTCAAGTAAGAATTTTGAAGTAAACAGAGTAATCTCACAAATTCAAGAATAATGAAGGAAAGGAAAATTACTTTGAGACAGACAATATTAGGGAAACTTACCTAAAATATGCTGGTCAAAGTAGTCAATTCTAAACAGGTGACTATTCATCTGAGACCTGAAGCCTGAGAGGGATGTGGGAAGAGTAGATACCAACAGTCAGTTGAATACAGGAGTCTTGGACCATGAGGAGAGGTCTGAGTGAGAGATACCACACCTCTGTGCATATGTGGGTAGTGGAGAGTAGGTCTAGGTGTCCATGAGACAGCTCTAAAAGCAAGAAGGCAGATTGGGAGGGTGCAACGATGAAGGGTGGACCTTTCAGGATATGCTTCATTTAAAAGCTAAGTGGAGAAGGATGAGCTGGAGGAGGAGGATTAACTGGAGTAGCAAGAAGATCAGAAGTGACATTCTGAGAAGCCTAAAGAAAGATTACTTTGTGGGAAGGGTGGGGATGGTGGTGAATCTTGCTGACAAGCCAAAAACATGGAGATCTTTGGTAACCTTTAGGAGACTTGTGTAAATGAATCTGATAGTCTATATGCATCTTTTTGAAGAATGAATTCTTTTCTGTTTCATTAATAATATTGAATCAGATATCTAAGTCAATATCATCTGTCCATTTATGTATCAGTTCTTCCATCCACTTAAAATGTAGTGCATTGTGATGTCTGGCATTTAGTAATTCCATGAGAGAGTAATGTGTTGAAATATATGTGAATGTTTATGTTTCAGTTATGTGAGATTAATGTACATACTCAATAGAATTTTTTAAATTATTTTATTATTATAAACATATACAACCTAAATTTTACCATTTTAACTTTTTTTTTTTTAACTGAGTCTTTACATCACCCTCAGTAGCGTGCTGTAGCCTCACAGCTCACAGCAACCTCAAACTCTTGGGCTTACTCAGCCTCCCACGCAGCAGGGACTACAGGCAACTACCACAATGCCTGGCTATTTTTTTGTTGTTGTTGCAGTTTTTATTGTTGTTTAGCAGGCCTGGGCTGGGCTAGAACCCACCATCCTTGGTGCATGTGGCTGTCGCTATAACCACTGAGCTACGGGCACTGAACCATTTTTAACTGCTTTTTAAATGTGTGATTCTATGCCATTAAGTACCTTCACATTGTTGTGCAACCATCACAACTATACATTTCCAGAATGTTTTCATTTTGCCAAACATAAACTTTGTGACCATTAAACAATTGAAGAATTAACAGTACTGAGTATTTACTCCATCTTTAAGACAATGTTAGGTTCCTACCCTAAATATTGCACTGAGAGAATATTACAGTTAATGAAAGTGAAGTTCACAAAAATTAAATTTAAATTACATTCTAAATATTATTTAATCACAAATGCAATAATTGAAATTTACAGTTAGAATTGCCTATAAAGCCTAAGTTTTTTCTTCTGTGTAGAACATTAAATGTAATAGAATGAGAATTGAATGACAGCAAATTCATCTATGTTACCTATATTTTCAGCTACTCAAAATGTAACAACATATTCAGTTTTTAAGAAGAAAAAGATATCATGGGGACAGAGAGTAGAATAATGGTTACCATAGTATCAAATTGAGATGGTTAATAGGCTCAAATACGTAGTTACATAGTTACGTAGAATATTTGATGTTTGATAACACAACAAAATGATTATAGTCAGCATAAGTTATAAGCATACTTTAAAATAGCTAAAAGAATGAAATTGAAATATTCCTATACACACAAAAAGATAAATTTCTGAGGTGTTGTACAAGGTTGGGCAATTAAGTTCATGAATTTATCCTAAAAAATGTGTTTTGTAGAGGGGACTGTGTTCTGGCATTGGTGTATCACTTTCCCAGGGGAATATCTCAAAGGTGACTGTAGTGTTGGTCAACAATGAGATATATAGCACTTTTTCTAGGAAGAGTTCATGAACTTAATTTTCTGGCCTCATATACCTCAATTACTCTAATTTGATGAATACACATTTTATGCCTGTATCCAAACATCACATTACACTACAAATATATACAATTATTATGTATCCATATTAATTAAAAACAAAACCTTTAAAAATAAAAATAATGAAAAATTAAAATATTGGTACTCAAAAGGTTAATATCCAAATGGTATCAATGTGATAATGATTTGAGATATTTGTTTCTAGTGCCAAACTTTGATGTTTTTTAGTGCCTACCTTTGGGGAACAAAGAAAATATTCATCTCTACTAAAAATCAGAGATCATTTTTTTATAGTAATATATGCTATCATTTTTTTTTTCAATCTCTCAAGTTGAGAACTTTCTTTAGAGAAAAATTAGGAAGCTCCTTCTCTATCTGTCCATGAACTGTGCATCAGTTTTTTGGGTTTCTATAACAAAATACCAAAGATTAGGTGACTTAAACAATATCAATTTATTTTTTCACTGTTCTGGATGCTAGAATTCCTATTTCAAGATATCAGTCGAGTTGGTTTCTTCTCTTCCTAGCTTATGTCTTATCTCTGAGTCTTCACATGGTCTCCCCTCTGTATATCTATTTCCTAATCTCCTCTCAGGAACTCACCAGCCATATTAGATTAGGGGCTATTTTCATAACATCACTTAATTACCTCTTTACAGACCCCACATTTGGAAATAATGGGGTTTAGAACTTCAAGATGCAGTTTTTGGAAGTACACAACTCAACCCATAACACACTGTAAGAAGCTTATGTATGAAACATTCTGTTCTGTATAATTTTTTACACTTTTAATTATTTTGAGTATATAATAGTCACATATATTTATAGGGTACGTGGAGATGATTTGATACATAAAATATTGCACAAAATATGTAAAAATCAATCAGGGTACTGGGGGTATCCATTGCCCCAAGCATTTATCATTTCCTTGTGTTAAGAATATTTCATTTCCACCTATTTAATTATTTTAAAGTATACCATAATTTATTGATGACTATAGTCATTTTATTGTGCTATCAAATATTGTGTATTCTATCTAATTGTTTGACTATATTTTTCCACCCATTAACCATCTCCACTTTATCTTACTAAATATCTTAGTCTGGCATTGTGATGTTTGAGACTGTAAAAATAGTTGCTATTTTCATTGTTGTAAAGCCTTACCAGGATTATTTGAAGGGAACATTATAAAATTGAAGAAAGGTAATATATCAAAAAAGATTATACTCAAAATACAATATGTATCCTTCTTAACAGTTCCATTTTATACATCAGTCTCTAATCCATTATTTCTGGGCATTCAATTAGGCTTCTGAAAAGCAGGGAAACATTAATCTAGCTCCACAGTGAAGCACAACCAGAGATTTAGGGATTGCAAAAACAAAAACAGGTGCAGGAGGAGATTTCTGGTGTTTTTTTTCTTTGTGCTTTTTTTTTCTGTTTTCTTTGCTTTTAGAAAATGAAAATATTATGTTTAAAACCTTAAAAACTGAACACTTGATTTCATTTCACATGGGGCATCAAATACACATAAAAAATGTTTGAGGATAACTAAATCAACTTAGACTGCATATTTATTGCCAACACATATCACATAATAACCAACAAAGAGTAACATTTGCATTTCCTTCTTTTTTGAGGCATAAGAGCTCAACAAACATTTCTGAGGTCACTGGATACACACACACACACACACACACACACACACATACACACGGACTTCCAGTGTCTGCCAGGTCTTGGAAAGGACTTGAAAGTAGTTATCTCTCAACCTCACAAAAACACAAAAGTTGAACAAAGAGAAAACCAGTCACTTTTCTTAGATGCATCAGAATTTTAAGGTCACAGCATACATTGACCCCAACCCAGGAGATAAGCAAATACAAAGAATATAGATCAACTTACCTAAAGTAGAAGCTCCTTAAGGCAGCAACCTACAGGACACGTCATACCCTACGTTAGTAATTTCCGGGAACTGCCGGAAGCTGAGTAAGGATCAGCTGAAGAGTCAAAAATTCTAAGGGGGCTCCTCACACTTCCATGAGTTTACCATCAGCAACAGCCTGTCAATAAGTCCTCTGACAATTTGAAGACAAATTCCTCAGGGTTTGGCCAGGGGTGGGAGGAAGTAATCATTTTAAAAAGATGTATACCGGGTAGCATCTGTGGCTCAAGGAGTAGGGCGCAGGTCCCATATGCCGGAGGTGGCGGGTTCAAACCCAGCCCCGGACAAAACACACACACACAAAGATGTATACCTAGTTTTGATGGACAGCAAATCACTAAGCACACCCTCTTTGACATTCTTTAATGTTTAAAACGTTGTATGACTTCTTGAATGTCTTAGAAGATTAAAAAGAATTAGGACTTCTTTTGACGGGATTCTGGTGTTATCCATGCCCACTGTATATTTCCCTTGAATTTACACTTTCCATTGCCATTCCAATTTCTAGTCATAGGTCAGTTCTTAAGCCTCAATCATTTGGTTTATTGCCATAAACCATCTGACTAACTCTCCTTTCCCCTGAGAAATTACCTCACTCCAATCACTTCCTATTTATTACTTGTTGTCTAAATCACCACTGTGCACAGCATCATGCCTCAGTATGGAAACCACCATCAGCTTCGCAGAGACTGCCAGGTGAGGCCTGGCCCCGATTGACCCTTGTAGCCTGTAATTTCCCACTCTCCGTACCTCTTATCCCATGACTCATTTATGTCAGACCAGCAGTTAATGACTTCCATGTGTAGGGACCTCAATTCATTTTGTTCTCTTTGCTTAGAATGTCCAATATAGAGCAACTGAATTTGTGAAAAAACATTCCCTTGCTAAAGGACGTCAATACAATTCTGTTTTATAGGGGTGCTTCCTCTCAATAACAAAGTTAATTGTTTAAGCAATATTACTGTGCCATCTTGACAACCTGAGAAAGATTCTTCATGAATTTTACTTTATATAGTTTATATTTCTTCTTAATATTTATGAAGTAAATGTTATGGGCTTAAAATTGAATTCCTGTTTCATGAGCATTTCTTATTATTTATGTTTCTTTCTAAATATCTTTAAAATGTTATTTAGCTGACTGCCTAGGTATTTCTCAGAGTAGCACAGGAAAAAATGCTTTTCAAAACTCTCCAAAATAATTATTTATCAAAATAATTATTTGTTGGAAAATTACAAAGAAAAATTAATAATTACTTTTCCTAAATAAACTCTTTTAATACTGATAATAACATGTGTAATATGTTCTTTTATTATCCTTATTTTGTAAGTGAGGTTATTAAAACACAAAGAAAGAGTAGCTTGCTGAATCTTACAAAATCAAGTATTAAAGCTTGAATTCTGGGCGGCTCCTGTGGCTCAGTGAGTTGGGCGCCGGCCCCATATGCCAAGGGTGGCGGGTTCAAACCCAGCCCCGGCCAAACTGCAACCAAAAAATAGCCGGGCGTTGTGGTGGGCGCCTGTAGTCCCAGCTACTCGGGAGTCTGAGGCAGGAGAATCGCCTAAGCCCAGGAGTTGGAGGTTGCTGTGAGCTGTGTGACGCCATGGCACTCTACTGGAGGGCGGTACAGTGAGACTCTGTCTCTACAAAAAAAAAAAAAAAAAAGCTTGAATTCTAATTCAAATTCAATCTATCTCACTCCAAATTCTGTGCATGATGAACTAATTCTCAAATATACCTTTCTTGTGTATTAGGAAGAAAAAATGATCATTTTGAGTGTGTGAGAAAAAGAAGGAAATGTTTATTTTTATACTTTTTTAAAAGGTAAAGGGATTGAATTAAATCATGCATTAGATTATTTATTTTTGAATATTACTATAATGTAAAAATATAATAACATGTTATTAAGTTGATACGGCTACTAAAACTAGAAATTGACACAGTTTTCAGGTAACAAATTCTTTTTCCTTTTAAATGGAGACCAGTTAAATTTCGTACGAATATATGTATACTCTTCAGTACTTACCTTACAAAGAGTTTTCAGTGGTGCTTGTCGAAATATAAATATAATATTTTAAAATGTGCAGTGATAAAACTGTCTCCGTATAACCATTCAGAATCACTAGCAATTTTTTTTATTTAATAATGTACATTCTAACCAGCATTTTGGGGGTTGTTTTGGTTATCAAATTCAATTTTATTATTTTTTCTCTTTTGTTTAATTTCGGATTACTATCAGGGAAGAGACAATTCAGGTACAAACTTCCATTTGTTGGGTAAAGTCTCTGTTGTAGTTGTGTCCAGCACCTAGGAGGTGTGCCATATACCCTTACATTGTGCCCATTAGAGGGGAGCACACCAATGCCCCTCCCTCCTCTTCTCTCCCTTCTCCTTTCTCCCCTCCCCACAACTTGAATTGAATTGAGTTTTTCTCTTATGTGGCATGTATTGGCATTTAATTTAATTTTGTATTTATCAAGAGTATAATATGAATCAAAATGAACCATATACCCTTGTTGTTTCCCTGAGTTAGACTCATTAATTGGCATTTTGGGGGCCATTAGCATAAAAAGAGTTTGTGATTTTTGTAATTTTTATAAATGCAATTAAGTATTAAATCGAGTGCCATTGTAATCAATTTAAATTATCTCTTTGTTTTGGGTAATAATTAGCCCACCGATGTGTGCTATCATATACTCTTAAATCTTGGATATCTATTGAAAAGCAAATTTTGTATGGTAATAATTATTGTATTTTATATTCTGTTAGTATCTTTCATTCAAAGACTTCAAAAAGTTACAGAAGTGTTAATTTAAGTTTTGTGGTATTTTACTTCTTTAGGTATGTGTGGAAAAGATTCATAATATTGTAATATATTACTGGATATCAGAATCACCCAAATAATTTTAAAGAAAGCCCTAGGATTATATATACCTATTTTCACCTATTCATAGCAATTAATACATGTGAGAGACTCATGACTAACTAAATGAAATGTCTTTTTAAAAGCCTTGACATATTAAATTCCAATATTTAAGAATTCTGCATCTTTATGAAGTGGAAAAATTATTCAGTAGTAAATACTTTGGTCACAGTTAATGAAACTCTCCCCATCATCCTATCTCCATTTTTACTCTCAATTTGCACATTTACGAACATTTCAATCTACGTCAGGTTTTAATATTTCGCTCAGATATATTTAAATGATATTAATAATAAAGAACAGTGACATTTTTGTTTTTATTTTTGTTTTGTACTGGACCATTAATTACTCAGTGTTTCTTGTGGACAGTGCCCACACATTGCCATTTCAGATCTTGCCTATGGTATTGCTTTTCAAACTTCCTGGAAGCACACAGTAATTAAGATCAAGACTTCTGAAATTAAGTCTTTCCTCTTCTATGCGGTGAGTCACATGAACATCTTTGAGTCTCAGGTTCATAGTGGTATAGCAAAGAATAGTTGATGGGTGAGTTAATGAATTATATAAGATATAAATAATGAATGGCAGAATTGTTTCTAGCAGTCAGATAGATGAGTTTACATCATTTATATCAAGAGCACAAGGGTGACTGCATCTCTCAAAGGCTCTTCCATAATGATGATTTCTCATGGAGAACTTCGTATTCATTTTGCCTGAATAAATTCCAGCAGTTATCTTTCCCTACCTGTGGGGCCATTTAGAAGAAAGAGCTACATACCACTGTAGTGTCCTACATAGATCTCAGCCTCAGGGGAAACATCCTTATACCCATCTTTCTTCTTGTTTTTTTTTTTTTTTTTAGAGACGTTAATAATGTTAGATATAGCCTTCTTAAGTTAAAATTTCAGTTCTGACTAGGTCTCCTTATTGAAATTTAGTCCTCTTAGCTGGTAAGCTTGAAATTTTTTTCCATTCTTCTTGATTCAACAACTCAATTTTTACTATAGCAATGCTGTGTATATATATATATATATACACACACATATATGGGCTATTTTTACTATATATATAAAATAGGGTTATTTTTACTATAGCAATGCTATATATATATATATATATATATATAAAATAGAGTTATCCATCTATCTATCTATCTATATATGTGTATATATATATATATAGGGTTAATACCCTATAGAAAAGATCAAATATCTTTTTTTTGTTACCTTATAGTGGTTCATAATACCGTGCATATGATATAAATAAGTTTTATTTTTCTCCAATACTTCATCTATGATTCAACATTTTTTTTTCTTTTTTTTTTTTTTTGTAGAGACAGAGTCTCACCCTATGGCCCTCAGTAGAGTGCCGTGGCCTCACACAGCTCACAGCAACCTCCAACTCCTGGGTTTAAGCGATTCTCTTGCCTCAGCCTCCCGAGTAGCTGGGACTACAGGCGCCCGCCACAACGCCCGGCTATTTTTTGGTTGCAGTTTGGCCGGGGCTGGGTTTGAACCCGCCACCCTCGGTATATGGGGCCGACGCCCTACCAACTGAGCCACAGGCGCTGCCCTATGATTCAACATTTAATCTCTTTCAAAGTACAGAAGTACAGGGTTTTTTAAATTCTCTTGTTAACATTACTAACAAATTCAAATTTAATTTCATGAGTGTATACTTGAAGACTTTGGCACCTATGTGATATACTGTATTTCTTTTACTCAATAATTGGCATAAAGCAAAATGCAGTAATGATTTTCTTCTTTGCTAAACTGCAATAGACTGGTGGCCTATAAATAAGAGGAAATAATTTCTCATAAGTCTAAAAATTGGAAATACAAGATCAGGCTCTAGCACGTTTCATTTCTGGTGAAGCCTTCTTCTAGGTTTCATATTGGTATCATCACATGTAGGGAGGTCAAAAATGTGCTCTGGGAGGTCCTTTTACAAGGATTTGAAGCCCATTTGTGGAAGCTAGTGATTTTCAGCCTGTGTGTCATGGCTCTCTGGTGTGCGATGAAAGGATCTTAGGTATGCTGCAAATATTTTTAAATATCATTAATGGAATTATTTTCTATAAGAGTTCAAAGCACAGTAAGTATATTCTTTTATTCACCATTTTTTATCAGCATAATTTAAGTGTACCATAGAATTTTAACTATAGGTTCAAATGTGTTATGGTTTAAAAAGTTTGAAAAAACCCTGAAACAGGCTCTACCTTTAAGAATAAGTTACATTCCAATCATCACATTTGTGGCTTAGGATTTTAGCATATGAATTTGAGGGGAATGTAAACATTCTGTCCATTGCAATAATATAGTATATCACATCAACCGCTGCCTGTATAATTTGGCAACTTACCAGACCTTACTGACTTTAAATTTCTGCAGTTGCCATTCTAGACCCTCCAATTTTATTGGCCTTGTCAATATAAACAAAGATAGTTCTTAGTGTCCTCCTTTCACCACTGCCCATCTTCTGACCCCTAGTTGCCACAAGCACAGGCTCTGTCTCTCTTTAAAGGTAGACAAAATAATCTACAGCTCTGTAGTGTTTTCAAAATTTATAATTAAATTTTCTAGCCAGTTAGCAAATATTATAGTCACTGCTTATCCTCTCTGGAAATTTTAGAATTTCCTTTCTAGAAATTTTGTAGAATGAACACATGACCATTGGGGAATCATGTGTTCAGGGGACGTCAATCCACAGGGTAGGGTACGATACCGTTATCACAGTTTTGTTTTTGTGTGTTGTTAACTAGTGAGAGCCTTACTACGCACCATTAAGTTTTTCTACTTAAGCATCTGATTAAATCCACATTACAGCCACTTCCTCAGGGTTTGCACACTCTTGCTACAATGGACCATCCCCAGGGACAGGGACCAGAGAAGAAAGAACAGCTCCTATTCTCCAGAGACCATGAAATTGTTCAAACTGTCTAATTTCAGAGTGTCCTCACCAAACCTGGATAAGCCCCTTGTCCTTGCCACATTTAAGCTGTCCCTTCTACTCCAGTTTGCTGTTACCCTGTTCCTGGGTTCACTCCTCTGTGGCCCTACGGAGCAGCAACCTTCTCTCCTTTGGAGCTGCAATTAAAAAAAATTGTCTGTTTTCAATCCTGATGTCTTTTTGTTATGTTTTAAAAGAACCTTTAAATTGTTCTGAGTCCAGCTTATTTTATTTAACATAATGGCCTTTTTGTTTACTTATGTGGTTGCACATAGCATGATTTCCTCCTTTTTGATCTTAAATAATAGTTTATTGTATTGTCTAACTTAAACATACAGAGACAAATATATTAATGTATTATTTGGGAAGCAAGGATTATAATTTAGGGCATTTACACAAATTGGGAAATCAGGGCCTGGAGCAGTGGCTCACACCTGTAATCCGAGCACTCTGCCAGGCTGTGGCAGGTGGCTTGCCAGAGCTGATAGGTTCAAGACCAGCCTAAGCAAGAGCAAGATCCCATCTCTAAAAATAGCCGGGTATTGTGGCCAGCGTCTGGTGCCTATTGTCCCAGCAACTTGGGAAGCTGAGGCAAGAGAATTGCTTGAGCCCAAGAGTTTGAGGTTGATGCCCTATGACACCACGGCACTTTACCAAGGACAACAAAATGAGACTGTCTCAAAAAACAAAATTTGGTAATCTTTTGCTATGTCCAAAGAACAAAGCAAATGTTAGAAGTTTTATAAATAATTGGGACAAGAATAACCCAATTTGCAAAATTAAATATTACAATGTGTATATGACAAATTTTATTCATTTACACTTCCATCAATGACCATTTAGGTTGTTTTTATATCTTATCTAATGGGAGTAATGCTTCAGCGAACAGGGGATATCAGATATCTCTTCCAAAGAATGAATTCAATTTTTCTGGACATTTACTTCAAAGTGGGAATGATGTCTCACATGGTAGATCTACTTTTAATTTTTTGAAAAACATTCATATTTTTTTCTTTAATATGAAGGGGAGTGAGTTCCTTTTTTTTTTTTTTTTGCAGTTTTTGGCCGGGGCTGGGTTTGAACCCACCACCTCTGGCATATGGGGCTGGCGCCCTATCCCTTTGAGCCACAGGCACTGCCCCATATTTTTTTTCTAAAATGGATGTACTAAATTGAGCTGCAATAAACAGTCTAGTACAAGTGTCCTTATGATAAAAGGATTTTTTTCCTTCTGGGTAGATGCCCAGTAATGGGATTGCAGGATCAAATGGGAGGTCTAGCTTGAGTGCTTTGAGGTTTCTCCATACTTCCTTCCAGAAAGGTTGTACTAGTTTGCAGTCCCACCAGCAGTGTAAAAGTGTTCCCTTCTCTCCACATCCATGCCAGCATCTGCAGTTTTGAGATTTTGTGATGTGGGCCATTCTCACTGGGGTTAGATGATATCTCAGTGTTGTTTTGATTTGCATTTCTCTAATATATAGAGATGATGAACATTTTTTCATACAATCACCAAAATGTGGAAACAGCCTAAATGCCCACCAACCCAGGAATGGATTAACAAGCTGTGGTATATGTATACCATGTAATACTATTCAGCTATTAAAAAAAATGGAGGCTTTACATCCTTCGTCTTAACCTGGATGGAAGTGGAAGACATTATTCTTAGTAAAGCATCACAAGAATGGAGAAGCATGAATCCTATGTACTCAATCTTGATATGAGGACAATTAATGACAATTAAGGTTATTGGGGGGGAGGAAAAGCAAAAAGAGTGATGGAGGGAGGGGGGTCGGGCCTTGGTGTGTGTCACACTTTATGGGGGCAAGACATGATTGCAAGAGGGACTTTACCTAACAATTGCAATCAGTGTAACCTGGCTTATTGTACCCTCAATGAATCCCCAACAATAAAAAATAAATAAATAAATAAATAAATAAAATGGATGTACTAACTTACAGTCCTCAAACAGTATACAAGAGTTCTCTTTTCTTTACACCATTGCCAATACTTATGTTTAATCTGTCTGATAAAAGCCATTCTTATTGGCATGAGGTAACATGAGGGCTGAAATAAGGGCAGTGTTATTTTAGCATATCAAGAGACTTCAATGTACATATCAACAATGTTTATTTTGAGAATACTACCCAACATTTTAAAATGGACATAAACTAAGGTTGAGATTATGTATAAGTTATATATGTATATAATTTGTTTGTGGGTTTTTATAATTAATACAGAAGGTGCCAAAAATGTATACACATTTTAAGAAAGGAAAAAACTATTAAAATTGCGATACTCTATATATCAATAACAAAAGAAATACAAGTCATGTTCGAGCACCTCTTGTAATTGCACAACTCAAACATGACTTAAATATCACAATTTTAATACAGATTTTTCCTTTCTAAAAATGTGTATGCATTCGGGTGCCCTTTTATATGCAATCAGCTTCATAAAAATAAACATTCATGTATACTGAAATGGAAATGTAAAATTGAAAATCCGTGCTTTAGGGTAAGGCAATTTCAAATTAGTTAGGTTTTTATAATAGTAACTCTACAATAATTTGACTTTAATATTCAGAACAAAGACATACTATAATACTGTGATCAAGATTTTTCTCTATAACGTAGTACTTAATGATTTTCTTTACTGTTTCTCATGCTTACTTTGCTCTTCTTTCTCTCAGAGAATCTATGCCACATGCAAATAAAGACACATTTTTCTGTTCATTATTAATGCTTATGTCTAAGATGGGTACACAATTTAATATTGAGATGATAACTCACTTTCCTAGATTGTTCTTACTATTAACAAAAAAAGCTTCAAAATATTCATTGATAAATTTAAGAGTTTCTACAGCTTTTGGATAAATATTCTTTAAGAAAGTAAAACAGTGCTTTAAAATTCTTATTGTATTTTGAAGTTCCCATTGTGTTAAATATAATAAGTGATCCTTAAATTTTAATTCTGACAAACCTGCTACCACTTTTTAGCTGCTAAAAGTAGACAGCGAGACCTACTAGATCTTATTTTGATCTCCTTATTCCTTATGAGAACCTGCATATGAATTAGCATCATTCTGCCAATTTCCCCGTCCCAGGCTCCAGATGGATTCTCAGCAATGTAGTACATGTAGAGGGCTGTAGTACAGCTGAGGACCCAGGGGCCTACACCCTAATGTTTTTGGAAACATGTTAATTTTATTTATTTATGGAGTACATGTGATATTTTGATACATGCACACAATGTGTTACGATCAACTCTATGTGATTAGTACCTTTGTTACCTCAAACACTCATTGCTTTGTGGGGCAACATTCCTAATCTTCTTTTCTAGAGGTATTAAAATATAAATTAAATTGTTGTTAATGATAGTCACCCCACTGTGCTATTGAACACTAGAATTGATTCCTTCTAACTGTATTTGTGTGCCCATCTACCAACCTATCTTCAACCAACCAACCCAAACACACACACTCCCCAGCGTTTGGTAACTATCATTCTAATTTCTAACTCCGTGAGATCAACTTTTGTAGAACCTGCAAATGAGTGAGAAAATGTGATGCTTGTCATTTCTCTCTCTCTTTCTCTCTCTTTTTCCCTCCTTCCTCCTTCCCTCCCTCCCTCCCTCCCTTTCCGTCTTTTTTCCCCTTATTGGCGTCTTACATTGTCTATAAAGATTACCATTGCACTTCATGGAAATGGACTCACATCATCATGTCTAGTCAGGAATTCTACAAATATTATTTTAATTTAAAATTCTACTGTTTTTACAGTATTTTACAGTATTTTTATAGTATTCCACTATGCTACTATTACTCTCTATTTTTTTTTGCTTTAGATTATAAAAACTTTGAAAGATCACTATACAAGTATTCTCTTTAGCAACTACCAAAATACTTATAGAAAATATGTTAATATTTCTTAAATGAAATTCCACACATTTAAAGATAGAATGAATGCATACCTAACAAAAATAACAATTGATCTACAAATATAAGCAAAGTAAGAAGGTAGCCTGTCTAGAATAGTTAATTAAAAATCAGTATTGAGACCCCTACCTGTAATGCCAAGTATTTGTGGAGCTGAGGAAAGAGAATCTCTTGAGGCCAGGAATTTGAGAATATTCTGGGAAACATAATAGCAAGAAATCATCTCTAAACACTAACATAAAAATCCTCAAGTCCCATGTACCCTTTGCTAGTATTAATTGTCATTATTAGCCTCATCAATGGGCCTCAGATATATTGCTGTGATTCAGTATTATACTTTTGTTGTTAAACTTCTATTTTCTATTTTCTTCCAAAGTACAAATGAACCATTTTGAATGAATAAATGAATTTCATACGTAAAAAAAAAAAAAGGTGGTTATAGCACCAATAAATTGGCCCCAAATGTACCTGTTTCTATGTGACTTACAACTTAATTGCAATATTTTTTATCCTTTGGAATTCTTTGGGGGAAAAATACTTAATTTCAGCTGTAGCCTCACCTCCCTCTTATTTAAATGGAGGATATGGACATTATTTCCACCTAGACCTTTCTAGTTGATGGAGTTTCTGCATCCCAGTTACTCATTTGCTTTTGATTTTCCCGTGTTCCTTAAAGGTTTTGCAGAACAAGACTTAAAAGGCTCAATTTAATGAGGCTGTCTTTCAATACAATACCAAAATAATACAGACAGCCAGTTAGTTATAAGCAAGACTTGGAAATGAATTACTGCCAAGCCTAAGCCCCTATTTGCTTTACTTGGTGTTTTTTTTTTTGCTTTACTTGTTTTAAGTTTTAAAGTTTTCTTTTCCTTTTTTTAAAAAAATACTAAATAAATACTTAGTATTTATTTTTTTTAAATAAATACTAAGAAAACATACAATAAATGTTGTGACTCATAAAAATATTTTTTAATTTTTAGAAAAGCAGCTGTTATTTTCAATACTTCAGTGAAAGGGCTACTTGGCATATGCTTCACTTAATATAAATTTAATTCAACACATAATTTGCAAATTGAATGTTTATACTGAAAAAAGTAGGTATGTACAATCATGAAAATTTTCAAAATGGAAGATAAGATGGTCTGCTGTGATCATCTAATAGTTGTGCTTTAGTCAATGAAATAAAAAAATAACAAATTTAGAAAAATATTACTGTCTCTACTTTCATAGGCCTCAAGTATTTATGTGAAAATAAAGACATTTTGGTTGAAGGGAGGGAAGACTGAGAGTAAAAATGGAATAGAACCAACAAAACTTCATTGTACATCTACTATGGATAATGTACTTACTTAGGAATTTTCACATATTTAATTTTATCTATTTTACAATGACACCTTAATATATAAATTGATATATGTGCTATACAGAAGTATCCAAACATTGGTGAGATAAAGTGTATCCCCTGTCAATACAGCTAAAATGTGTGAAGACATGGGAACCAGGTGTTGGCTGACTCTTTCCTCTTTTCACTGTATTATATTACCTCCAGAAATGGTTCACACATTAATCCATATTTATCTTATAACTACTGTGTATTTCTGAAACATGTTGCATAAGAACCATTATACCAATTTTTTACTAAAGTGAAAGAGATCAAGAGACATTAAGTCTGTGTTTCTCTAATACTCCAATCTACAACTAAGAATAGTTTGTGATAGTATCCAAATGTGTAGGAAAAAACTATACTGTAAGAAAGATTAAGCCCTGATAAAATAGGAACGCTTTCACAAATAAATTCCTATTTATTTCTTTATTTAACACATCCTAATTCATTTTGATATGAAGCTTTTTTATATTTTGTATGTTAAGATGTAAAAAGGCTGGTTAGATTTTTGGGGAGGGTATGTTTTAATGTAAACTTTGGTAGTTGGCAATATCAGTTTTGTTATTGGTATTTGCATTCACTATGCTATATGACACAAAATTCTAGAAACCTATGTGTTAACCTAGGTGTTTATATTAGTTTTTCCAGCTAGTACTAAGTGCAGCTGGGACTCAAATCCAAATCAAGATCTTTTCTCTCCTTAATACAATAAGTTCTGATTATTTCGGGATGCAACAGTATGACCGTCTTTCCCACCCTGTATTTTGGATGATTTTTCATACAAACATGTAAGATTAGGAAGATTTAGTAATCTACATGGTTTTGGTGTTATCTTACCTGCTTTTGTTGTTACATTATCTCATTTTGGCAGATGGCAGATTGTTGTCTAGATGAATATAAATGAACTGATTATTGTGGCAGTATTGCTGGAGACTTGCAGGTAAGAAAGAGAACGTGTAATCATTTTAATAAAGTTGTATTCACAGTTCATCCCATTTTCATAATTTACAGACCCAGCTGTGCTTCTCCCTAGAACTTCCGTATAATTAAGTGAGCGGACAGTACACTGAAGCATCTGACTTTGTGCATGATTTCCTAATCAAACTGCACGCAATAAAATAAAAAAGGAGAATAATACAAAATCCCTGTAATAAAACTGGAATTTTTAAAAGCAGGTACATTTCTAATTAGGATGAATTTTTCACTAATGAAGATAATGGAAATGTTTTTGTGACCTGCACAGCCTTTTAATGTACACTTTGTTCCATTTTCAAGTTTACCACATTCACATTTTGTTTCCTTAGTATAGAAAGTAGTCCCTTCATCAATGATTCTCTACATCTAGTTACATATATGCCCATCATTACCAGCATATAATATACATGCATTATTTAGTCTAATATATGGAAGAAGGAAAGTGATATTTTTATTTATTCATAAAATAAAATCTTTGGTGAAATTTGATGTTGACTTTAGAGCTTATACATTCAAGAACTATACTGTCTAGTATTCCATGGTATACATATACCACAGCTTGTTAAAAAAAAAAATGGAGACTTTACATCCTTCGTATTAACCTGGATGGAAGTGGAAGACATTATTCTTAGTAAAGCATCACAAGAATGGAGAAGCATGAATCCTGTGTACTCAATTTTGATATGACAATTAAGGTCATGGGGGGGGAAGGAAAAGCAGAGAGAGGGAAGAAGGGAGGGGGGTGGGGCCTTAGTGCGTGCCACACCTTCTGGGGGCAAGACATGATTGCAAGAGAGACTTTACCTAACAAATGAATGAATCCTCAACAATAAAAAAAAAACAAAAAAACTATACTGTCTTGAGATGAAAGCTATGCTGATTAGTATGATTTAAGCACTCCACTCTGTACAAATAATCAACACACTGAAATGGGCATAAATGTACTTATGATCTATGTACAAAAGACTTAATTAAAAAAATGAAATTAAAAATATAAAAAAAGAACTGTACTGTCTTAAATATAATGATTATGAAAGAGCATATCATTTTAGTGTACAAAAGTGTCAGCTTATTTTATGTTAGAGAGGGACTAAGAGAGGGAATGAGAGAGGGAAAGAATGTAGGGTAAGGGATGTGTTACACGAAAAGGGTTTCAGAGGAAAGACTAGATTCAGGAAAATTTTCACACTATATCTCTCTTCTAGGGACATATTTGACAGTTATCAAGAAATGTAACTCACACTCCACTGAGATTCTGAATTACAGGTGGTGCTTATTAAAAATTTGAGTTCAAATATTCTATACTTGCTATGTTTTTAGATGGTGAATACTCAGTTTTATATAAAAATACTGAAGTTAATGCATGATTTGACATTTCCCGAAAACAAAAGATTTTATCTTAGTTTGTAAGGATGCTATTATAATTTATAACACATTGAATCTTTTTGCTAAATGCTTATCATTTTTTTTAATTAAATCACTATGTCTCATGATTTTTTAATTACTTTGTGGTTTCCATTATTGATGCATCTGAAAATGCACAGATCATTGTCACTTTTAAAATATTACTGTCTACACACATTTAAAATTAAATGCTTTCCCAATTCTTTTACATTAAAAATATTTTACTTATTACAGAGAAATAGTTTCCTAGTGGGAATTAACATGAATGTATTAACTGAATGTATTAGCTTTTAATACAGATTAAAAGCTACTATGAATGTTTGATCTCTTGGGGATTTTATAGTTGTGATTCTTTTTATTTTTTTTTTATAGAGACAGAGTCTCACTTTATTGCCCTTGATAGGGTGCCATGGTGTCACAGCTCACAGCAATCTCCAACTCCTGGGCTTAGGTAATTCTCTTGCCTCAGCCTCCCAAGTAGTTAGGACTACAGGTGCCCACCACAGAGCCCAGCTATTTTTTTGTTGCAGTTTGGCCAGGGCCTGCTTCGAACCCACCATTCTCGGTATATGGGGCTGGCACCCTACCCACTAGGCCATAGGCACCACCCAATATAGTTATGATTCTTTCTCAGTTACGGCAATCAGATGTATTAAAGTAATAGGACTTTTTGTTCCCCTTTCTCCTTTTAATTTAACTTCATTGGTCTATTATCAATATATACCTTACAGGATCTGCCTATTTTATAAAATACACAGAATGTGTCTCAAGCAACACTATCACCCTGAGCTATTTTTTTTTTATTTTAGAAGAAAGCACACCCTTTATCCACTACAGTAGATCCCTTCTTTCCTACCCCTAGCAAGAAACATAAAGTTAGTCATAACTTCTTCACCTGACATTGTCCAGACATGATGCCTCATACAAGGCTGATGACTTAATATGTATAAGGTCCTAAAAAGTTTGAAAGTGATATAAGTGCCTTCCCCCCCTCAGAAAACAAAAGCAAAAGCATAAAAACTAAAACAAAGCTTGTACACTTTTTTATTTCTAAAAATAGATGTGTTATGCCATGGAATATTATACAGCCTTAGAAAAAGATGGAGACTTTACCTCTTTTATGTTTACATGGATGGAGCGGAAACATATTCTTCTTAGGAAAGTATCTCAAGAATGGAATAAAAAGTATCCAATGTACTCAGCCTTAATATGAAACCAATTTATAAACACCCACACTTCCATATGAAAGCTATAACCCAACTACAGTCCAAGATGAAGGGGAAAGAGGAGGGGGATGGCTCAAGGGAGAGTAATTGGTCAGACCATACCTATGGTACATTTTACTGGATTCAGAGTCCAGCGTGCTAACCATTACACCATGGAACCACTGCTATGGTGCATTTACAAGGGTACATGTTAAATCTACTAAGTGTAGAATATAAAGGTCTTATTAACACAATAACTAAGAAAATGCAGTGAAGGCTATGTTAACCAGTTTGAGGAAAGCATTTCAAATTGTATATAAAACCAGCATTGTACCCCATAATTGCATTAATGTACACAGCTGTGATTTAATTTAAAAAATAGATATAAAGTGAAGATCTGGAAAGATGGATACAGAAGAAACATTTAGACTTATAAAAACTAGGAGAGAATAAGACAGCTACTCAGGAGATTATGGAAAGACTTAGTTTTTAGTTTTGTTAAATACACATTTCTAATCCAGTGTTTAGAAGAATAAGAGTTGAATTATTCTTCTCAGAATAGTTATGAATATATTTTGCTATTTTAATACAGTATTTTTAGCATATACATAAGTATATATGTACGAGGTTTAGGCATTAAAATTTTATCTTTTTTCTTTCTTTTTTTTTTTTTTTATTGTTGGGGATTCAATTGAGGGTACAATAAGCCAGGTTACACTGATTGCAATTGTTAGGTAAAGTCCCTCTTGCAATCATGTCTTGCCCATTGCTATATGTTATAATTTGTTGAAATGAATGAATGAATTGTTGAATTCTTTTAGGGATATAGACATTTATTTATTAAATTATATTTATTTTGACTGCTTTCTATTATTTTTGATTTATTATTTTAAATTTTATTTTTCTTCAAATTAATATGAGGGTACACACTTTTAAATTACTTTGTTATCACTTTCAAGGTAAAGTTCCAGTTGTAAAAGAACACTCAGTTCACTCAGTGGGCATGCTGTTCACGCCATGTTACCACAAAGACATTTGCACCAGAATGTTTATTGCAGCTCAATTCATAATTGACAAGTTAAGGAAGCAGCCCAAATGTTCATCAACCCATGAAGGAAATCGTGGTATATGTATATCATGGAATACTATTCTCCATAAAAAGATGGAGACTTTACATCTTTTATGTTTACTGGATGCAGATGGAACACATCCTTCTTGGTAAACTAGCTCAAGAATGGAAAAATAAATACCCAATGTACTCAATACTTTTAATTAGTTTTTAAATAGCTTTTATTTCCAAATATGAGGAGGCACTACAGAGATTCACATAACCATGCATTATTTGGTGTTTACTAGTGGAGTCATTGTTTTACTTGTTCAACAATAATAATTGATAAAGGGAGTAGTGTTTAAAATATTTTTGAGAAGTTAATGCATGCAACCTGCTGATAGATTTCCCTCAGTAGATTTCATGACATTACATTCGATAAAAATGTATTTCTCACATCTCTTTACTGTATAAATAAGTGCAATGATTTCTATAGGGCTGTTGGCTAGAATGCAGGTATTATATCTTTAAAAAATAATGTATCTATAAAATAGATGCTATTTTAAGCTATTAATATGTTGAGCATATATACCTTTGTGTAGAGTAAACTATCAAACCAAATCCTAAATATATATCGTATAATACTGCAGCATACCTATAAAAACAATCAGGAAAATATTTTCCATATTCCATATGATATGAACTGAATTACTTTAAGAAACAGGCATGCTCTAATATCTTAAAGAAATTAACAAAAGTGGTTCGGTTGTTACCAGCTTTTAAAAACTTGTTTATCGATATGTATTTAAGTACATTTGTCTCTGAGCTAAGAACTTCTCTTTTATTTTGGTTTCATTTCCAACTCTATGTAAACTGACTGAATAACATATATACAGAAAGAGAGAGAAGAAAGAGATTATTAAGCGCCTACTGCCAACATCTTTGGAAGAAAAGTGAGGACTAAGAATACTAAGTGGATGTTATTTATGTTTTTTTTTTTATTTTCCAAAATAAATTTCATTCGCTATTTAAAAAAAAAAAAAAAAAAGAATACTAAGTGGACTGGAAGTCAGAAGGCTTGAGTTCTTGGTTGGATTTAAGGAAGGTTTTTTTCTATTTATCCTTATGTGTTGTACAGAAATTAGTGATTTTCGTACTCCTTTCCTCTGTGACCTAGTCTCTTGAAGAAACAATTCAGGAACTGCTCAGAAGGTAAAGGAACTTTTAGGAGGTAAAGAATAGAACTCTGGGCTCCACAAACTCTCCTTCCCCCAAATATACACATTTAATTATAGTTTCTTCTCTTTCCTAGCATAAGTTATTGGGTTTCCAAGAGGAGATATTATATGTAATTTTGACTTAAAATGAGGTCCATTAATAATAAATTGGTTTGATAGTTACCAAAGAAGATAATATCTATGATACCTTTCCAAGGATGTATTAATAGGCTATCAAATTATTATTGTACAATCAGCTTTTGTGTACTCACAAAATGTCAGGGATAAAAGCACTACTGAGAATACCAAAGAGAAACTATAGTAAAACACTAATATCTCTATCCTCCAGGTTTTGTTCTAAGTGTTTCTTCATATATCACCACATTAATTCCTCACAAAATTATATATTATTCTTTTTTAAAAAGAAACAGTTTAAAGAGAAGGTAAGATATTGCATAAATTTCCCATGATCAGACTTCCAATAAAAGAATGAGCTAGGACATTGGCCGGGTAATGTGTTCTTAGAATCCACGCACTTATTTAGTATCTTCTACTACTTCTGCAAAAGGGACCCGGGCTCTGCCTTCACACAGCTTTAATTCTGGCAGAAGGAACAAGCATTAATCACCCACAAGATGCAAATAAACAGATAATTACAAGCAGTGATAACTATCACCAAAGATAACATCGAGATGATAACACAAAAAGATCAGCACTTAAGCTGTCTGAACACTGAGGAAACAGCACTTGAATTAAAATTAAGTTATTCTTCCATATTGACTTACAAAACCTTCAGAATGAAATTATGTGTTTTTCAGATACTAACCTGAAATGTCTGAAGTGTATGCTGAAATAATCAAATAATTTTAGACAAGGTGATGGGCAGAGGATGCGAGACAAATGCAAGTATTTCTTACGCTTTGCATCTGACACTTCTGAGGCTCATCAGGTTTAACTGCCTTTTAAACTTAACTTATGCCAAAACATTTTAATCACCTCTTGTTTTCCCACAATCTACCTTTAGGTCTTCATCATGTATCTAGTATCCATGTCCATGTTTGATATTCAAATTTTGACTCAATATTTCCCATGGCTGGAGTGGTTCTCACTCACTATAAGAGCATCAACAAAAGGCAAAAGTAGTTGGCATGTTTTCCTTTGCCCCTCTTAGCACAAAGCCAAACATTTAACTCACTGGTGCTCTATTGTACTTCATGCTAGAGTGGTTTCTTGGGAAGAACAGGTAATGTAGTAATCCCCCCCCCCCAGCTATCACCCTCCCACGTGGCCCTCACAGGGCTGGTGGACTGTGCTTACTGTTTTACAAAGAAGAGCTCTTCAGCTTGTAGGGTTAGTATCACTACTAAGAGAGAGAGCAGCAGAGAGCGGGGAATCGGGGAATATGCTCTGTTCTTTCATTCTTAATGGTCTTTAAACCATTATCATGTGAAATCTGGCTATTTGAAGAAGGGGGTCCTACTGCCTTTTGTTATGATCAACATAGAAAAATCTTTTGTGGAGGTCTACAGATCTTGAATTAGGGTGCGTATTACATTTGGTTTGCACCATTATAGCCTAAATCAGTTGTTTATGGCCAAAATCCATTTTGATTTGTTGTACTGTTTAAATTGGATGTCTGTTCTTTATCATTTGTGACATATATTGATGTCATTCCTACATGCAAATAGAAGAATAACTCTAAATTCTCATTTACCCCCCTTGAACAACCCTTTTCAGGCTTCTCAATATAGTTGTATAATAAGCTCCTAATACACTCTCTCCCTTCTCTATATAATCACTTAACAACCTTCTCAATCTCTACAAACTTATTTCAAATTACACTGCTACATATATTACATTTTTATTACAGTAACAGTTTCTTTTTTTACTAACATGTACTTTTTAGGTGTAATACTGCATGACAAATCCCACAAACTCAGCTACTTAAAGGGCATATAATTTACTGTTACTCACACAGTTGTGTGTCTTCAGGGGTATCTGCTGATATAGGCTAGGCGTGGTTAGGTGATTGCTTTTAGCTATAAATTAAACTGTGTTTCATTCAGGTCTGCTCGGAATGCGTTTGTTTTGGAACCCAGGCTGAAGGTTAGTGACTGCCTGAGGAATAGTTACTTACTGATGGATATAGTAGAGGTGCGAAGAGACAAACCCAAGTCCACATGCACATTTCTAGCCTCTGCTCATGTAATATCTACCAATATCCTATTGACCACAGAAAAATGCATGGCAACTCAACTAGTAAAATAACCTTACTATAGAGAAGAGAGAGAGTGAATATTTAAAAATAATAATAATGGTCTAATATACAAAAAAGGCCCTAGTGCAAATGTGTGGCTTATCTGCTTAAGAAAGCAGTTAGAAATTTAATTACTTTTCACAACATACTGGGAAATATATCCCTGGCTCCTTCAACACTGCTGTCCTCCATCTCGTCAGTACATTTCAAACTTTTCCGACCTGCCAAAATTAGTTCTATCTTACAAATATCTCAATTTTGTTTCCCATTAGCTTGGGATTTACTTCAAAGGCTCAAAATTTCTTGGCCACAATTTATTTGCTGAGGCTTTCCAAGGAGATTCTCTACTTCTGTTAAGTGGTGCCTTTCATCTATTCTTTCTCTTAGTAACATCAAGCATCCTCTATCATCAGTTCTTTCTAAAAGAAACTTCAATATGTTTCTTGGAATTTATAAAATTCTTCTACCATGTACTTTTCATTTTATTTAGTGTGTGCGTCTGTGTAGTACATTATCTTTTATTATTTTACCCTGTATTTTGTAATGTGGGTATATATTTTTAAATAAATAAAACCAAAAATGGAGGGCAGTGCCTGTGGCTCAAAAGAGTAGGGTACTAGCCCCATATGCCAGAGGTGGTAGGTTCAAACCTAGCCCCGGCCAAAAACTGCCAAAAAAAAAAAAAAAAAAAGGAGGTGGAAAATGGTTACCTGATATTCATGGCCTCTGCAAGTGGCATAAGTAAGACCGTGGAACAATTATTCTAATTTTTGTAATCCTTATATTATAAACTAACACCAGCTTGAGAAAAAATTCATATATAACATGCTTCATTTCCACTGGCAAAGTGAATTGAAGATTCATGAAGTGATCTTGATTCTAATACACTATGCTAATTAGTGAATCAAGATTAAGTCAGAATGAATGTATTTAATCACTATAATTTCAAACAGAGAAACTAAGATTACCTGAGTGTGAAATTTAAAAGTGGAATAAGCTTTACTACAGAAGTAAAGACTCAATGGACACATGAGCTAACAAAATATCATGTAATAACTTAATACACTAAAAAAATCTATATTTAAACTACTTTATAAACATATAAACATCACGATTTTTACATATAATATTTTGCAACCACTTGCATTTAGAAGTACAGTTGAGAAAATGGTATATGTGTAAAATTACGTTATCCAGTATTAACTGAACTTTGGAGGAAAAAAGGCACTTCATTAAAGCACTTCATTAAAGCTCTTCTTATGAGTCATTCCATCCTGTGATTGACATACTCTTAAAGAACAGGCTACATGTTTGAGTAAATCTTCCATTCTGTATCCATCCAACCAACTCTATTACCTACTAAACACAATTTTCTCATACAGTGATAATGTTGATTTTCATTTAAAATTTTAATAAATTTTTATTTTGTCATGGTTCTCAGGAGTTGATCTGTGTTATGGCACGTAAGATCCCTAATTCAGTGACAGAACCTCTCAGGGAGATTATTGTGAGAAAACACCTGGACAACAGATAATATGTGCAAGGACGCAGTTGGAAGTTTCTAGAAATTATCCAAATGTTTGGAAAGTCCAGAGAACTAAGGATTAGATGGAACTGGCGGGGCTTTCACGACAGCGAATTAAATTTCCTCCAGACAACTGCATTGCTCAGACAAGTTGACTGTCCCAACTTCTACTTCACACCCCATTCAAGAGCAAAATGAAGAGAAGTCACTATACTACCTCAGGATATAAGAGAGTGAGTATAATCATAATGATGACGGTATTGATTTTTATGCCTTATCAACAGTGAACCATGCAAAGAACTTCATAAGTCTCATTTAATTCTGAAGGCATTCTTATAAAGAAAAGTATTTTATAAATCTTATATTATATATAAGGAAACTTATGTTAAATAAGAATAACTACCTTCAGTGGTTTACTGGTACAAAATGAGCTTTTGCTTTCCATTAGAATTAATATTTTCTTTTAAAAGAAATATTTAATTCTCACATTTGATACTCAAAAGTAGCCATTATAAAGTCTAGGAACTGTGGCTGTAAAAAGATAGAACACTAAATTGTTAAATTTGGGCAATATTTGTGAGTAAATATTTACAGTTGTTAAACACAGCTACTATTTTTTTATTTGGAAAAAATACTTTATTTCACAATATATTAAAATAAATTGAGATAAACTTTCTATAAAGGAAATGATAATGAACATAGCCATTATTGAAAATTAAATTGCCAAAATTTAAATTTAAATGTGTTTTAGTAAAATAAAGGGAATACATAATCACAACTCATAAAGTTCCTAATTATTTTACAAAATTTACTATGATCTATATCTTGAGATTATTTTACTCTGTTTTATATATATTATATATATACATATATGCATCTTTTATCACAGTGTGGAATGTTCAATAATGTCATGTCAATAGGTTAAAACAGGCCATGGTAGAAATTTATAAATTTACAGAACAGAAATTGGCAAGTGCTATAAATCAGGGCTTGATTCTACTGAGGAATCATCTAGAATAAGGGGAAAAGTAATATTAGTTCAAGTTAAACTAAAAGTGCCTTATATTCTTACATTACCCTTCTTCCAGACACCACAAAACTGAGGAAATATTCTTCTTATATTCAAAAGTACATGTACCTCAGTAAAAAAGGTATTCATGTAAGTAAGAAACAGTATTTAATAAAAATGGTAGATGGTTTTTCTTGTTCCCTCTTGATTTTGTGCATTAATTTAAGTAAAAATATCCATCAATATTTAGTTGAGAATGACTATTTTTTAATTTCATCTATAGCTTGGCTATAATATAAATGTGGGGGGAAATCGATGACTGCCTTATGGAAAAATCAATTAAATGTAGAGGATTTACAATAAAGATAGCTGCACATTTAGTGTCACTTGTATATTGTTTCCTTTCCCATTGTTCTCCTCTCTCTCTTTATTCCCAGCCAGACTCTTGTGACATTTGTATAGGTACATACAGACACATACAGTATCTCTGTGTGGATTGTAATCTGCCTATACCTAATCGTTTGTAGGTACATGCAGACACATATAATATCTCTGTGTATATTATAATTTGCAAGTATACACCTAATAGTTTATAGGTATATACAGACACATATCTGTAAGTATCTGTATGATACTACACTGGTTAATATAAATTGTTACACAATTGTCCAAATTCAGAGAAAGTGCAATAACGAGAGTGAAATCTAATATGAACTATGGACTTTGGATAATAATGATGTATCAACTTAGGATAACTAATTGTATCCAATGTTCCCCTCTGGTGGGGGATGTTGATAATGGGGGAGACACGTGAATCGGGCTGGAGGTATGTGGGTGATCTGTGTATTTTCATCTCAGTTGTGCTAGGAACCTAAAACTGCTCTAAAAGTATAGTCTTTCCTGAAAGTAAACTTAATGGCAATAGTTTCACTGTTCTAAAAGTCCTCTGCGCTCCATTTGCTTATTTCTTTTTTCCCCACTTACCCTGGCAACTAATGAAAATTTAACTAGATCCATAGGTTTGGCTTTTTCAGAATATCATGTAGTTGAATTGTACAGTATGTGGCTTGTTCAGATTGGCTTCTTTCACTTGGAAATACGCAGTGAGTTTCTCTCATGCCTTTTCATGCCTTGATACCACATTTATTTCAGTTTTAAAAGATACATACATACATGTCCCATTGACTGTTTATCCATTCACCTACTGAAAAACATGTTGGTTGCTTCTTAATTTTAGCAATTATGAATAAAGCTGCTAGAGCCATCTGTGTGCAGCTCACTTAAGTAGATCCCAGACAGCTGGATTGTATTGTAAGATTGTATTTAGTTTTGTGTGAATGTCAAATTGTTTTCCAAAGTGGCTGCACAATTTTTCATTCCCACTATCAATGAATGAGTGTTTCTGATGTTCCACATCCTCACTAGCGTTTGATGTAAGTGTTCTCAATTTTGGTTATTCTAATATTTATGTAGAGCTATGTCATTATTTTAATTTGTATTTCTTTGAAGACATGTAATGTGAAGCATGTTTTCCTTCATGCAAGTACTTGCCATCTATGCATTTGCTTTGATGAGATGCCTGTAAGGGATTTTGCTCCATCTTTTACCATCGTTTGCTATCTGTATAATTCAGTCTCATGTTTTTGGCCCACATTTTCAGGAAAGAAAAATCTTTCATTTTAATTTTAAATATTTTTTATTTTTTTATTGTTAAATCATAGCTGTGTGCATTTGTGCAATCAAGGGGTACAATGTGCTGGTTTCATATACAATTTGAAATATTCTCATCAAACTGTTCAACGTAGCCTTCATGGCATTTTCTTATTTATTGTATGTAGACATTTGTATTCTGCATTTAGTAGGTTTCGCCTGTACCCATTCTAAGATGCACCGTAGGTGTGGCCCCACCCATTACCCTCCCTCCACCCTGACTTCCCCCCTCCCTTCCCCTCCTTTGGCCCTTTCCCCATATTCTTGTGCTATAGTTGGTTTATAGTCTTCATTTGAAAGCCATAAATTAGCTTCATAGTAGGGCTGAGTACATTGGATACTTTTTCTTCCATTCTTGAGATACTTTGCTAAGAAGAATATGTTCCAGCTCCATCCATGTAAGCATGAAAGAGGTAGTCTCCATCTTTCTTTAAGGCTGCATAATATTCCATGGTGTACATATACCACAATTTATTAATCCATTTGTGGGTCAATGGGCGCTTGGGCTTCTTCCATGACTTAGCAATTATGAATTGGGCTGCGATAAACATTCTGGTACAGATGTCTTCATTATATTGTGATTTTTGGTCTTCTGGAATTATAGTATTGAATGGCAGGTCTATTTTTAGATCTGTATGTACTCTCCAAACATCCCTCTAAAAGGAACGCATTACTGTGCATTCCCACCAGCAGTGTAGAAGTGTGCCCTTTTCTCCACATCCATGCCAACATCTCTGGTTTGGGGATTTTGTTATGTAAGCTACTCTTACTGGGGTTAGGTGATATCTCAAAGCAGTTTTGATTTGCATTTCTCTGATGATTAAGGATGATGAGCTTTTTTTCATGTGTCTGTAGATCGTGCATCTGTCTTCTTTAAAGAAGTTTCTCTTCAAGTCCCTTGCCCACCCTGCGATGAGATCACTTGTTCTTTTCTTGCTAATGTGTTTGATTTCTCTGTGGATTCTGGTTATTAAACCTTTATCGGAGGTATAACCTGTAAATATTTTCTCCCATTCTGAGGGCTGTCTGCTTGCTTTACTTACTGTGTTCTTGGCTGTGCAGAGTTTTTTAGTTTGATCAGGTCCCAGTAATGTATTTTTTTCTGTTTTATTTTTTTATTAAATCATAACTGTATACATTGATATGATCATGGGGCATCATACACTCGCTTCATAGACCATTTGACACATTTTCATACTGCTTCAATTCCCTGGGGAGTCCTCCTCATAAAATATTCACCAAGGCTGATTCCTTCAAGAGTTTTCCCGGCACTTTCTTCAAGTATTTTTATAGTTTCGTGTCTTAAGTTTAAATCTTTTATCCAGTGAGATTCTATCTTAGTTAATGGTGAAAAGTGTGGGTCCAGTTTCAGTCTTTTACAGATTGCCAGCAAGTTCACCCTGCACCATTCGTTAAATAGGGAATCTTTTCCCCACTGAATGTTTTTAATTGGCTTGTCAAAGATCAAATAATGGTAAGTAGCTGGATTCATCTCTTGGTTCTCTATTCTGTTCCAGACATCTACTTCTCTGTTTTTGTGCCAGTACCATGCTGTTTTGATCACTATTGATTTATAGTACAGTCTCAGGTCTGGCAGCATGATCTTCCTGCTTTGTTTTTATTTCTGAGTAATGTTTTGGCTATTTGAGGTTTTTTCTGATTCCATATAAAACAAAGTATTATTTTTTCAAGATCTTTAAAATATGACAATGGAGCTTTTATAGGAATTACATTAAAATTATATATTGCTTTGGGGAGTATAGAGATTTTAATGATGTTGATTCTTCCCGGCCCTGAGCATGATATGTTTTTCCATTTGTTAACATCTTCAGCTATTTATTTTCTTAAAGTTTCATAGTTCGCTTTATAGAGATCTTTCACGTCCTTTTTTATATAAACTCCCAAATATTTCACCTTCTTTGGCACTACTGTGAAAGGAATAGGGTTCTTGACTATTTTTTTGGCTTAGCTATTGTTGGTATATATAAAGGCTACAGATTTATGGGTGTTGATTTTATAGCCTGAGTCATTGCTGTATTCCTTGATCACTTCTAAAAGTTTCGTAGCAGAATCCCTAGTGTTTTCCATAATTACGATCATGTCATCTGCAAAGAGTGAAAGTTTGATCTCTTCTGACCCTATGTGGATACACTTGATCACCTTTTCTTCCCTAATTGCAATGGCTAAAGCTTCCATTACAATGTTAAAGAGCAATGGAGACAATGGGCAACCTTGCCTGGTTCCTGATCTAAGTGGAAATGATTTTAATTTAACTCTATTCAATACGATATTGGCTGTGGGTTTGCTGTAGATGGCCTCTATTAGTTTAAGAAATGTCCCTTCTATACCAATTTTCTTAAGTGTTCTGATCATGAAGGGATGCTGGATATTATCAAAAGCTTTTTCTGCATCAATTGAGAGAATCATATGGTCTTTATTTTTTAGTTTGTTTATGTGCTGAATTACATTTATAGATTTATGTATATTGAACCAGCCTTGAGAGCCTGGGATAAATCCCACTTGGTCATGGTGTATAATTTTTTTGATGTGTTGTTGGATTCTGTTTGTTAGGATCTTATTGAGTATTTTTGCATCAATATTAATTAGTGATATTGGTCTATAATTTTCTTTTCTTGTTGGGTCTTTCCCTGGTTTGGGGATCAAGGTGATGTTTGCTTCATAGTATGTGTTGGGTAGTAGTCCTTCTTTTTCTATATTTTGGAAGTGGATTAGTAGTATAGGTACTAGATCTTCCTTAAAGGTTTGGTAGAATTCTGACATAAAGCCATCTGGTCCTGGGCTTTTCTTTTTAGGGAGATTTTGTATAGCAGATGCTATTTCAGAACTTGATATCGGCCTGTTCAACATTTCCACTTTGTTCTGGCTAAGTCTAGGTAGGTGGTGTACTTCCAGGTATTGGTCGATTTCTTTCAGATTTTCATATTTCTGAGAGAAAAGTTTCTTGTAATATTCATGAAGGATTTTTTGAATTTCTGATGGGTCTGTTGTTATTTCATCTTTACCATTTCTAATTGATGAGATTAGAAATGTTACTCTTTTTTTCCTGGTTAGGGTGGCCAAAGGTTGATCTATTTTATTGACCTTTTCAAAAAATTAACTTTTGGATTCATTGATCTGTCGTATAATTCTTTTGTTTTCAATATCTTTTAATTCTGCTCTGATTTGGGTTATTTCTTTCTTTCTGCTGGGTTTGGGGTTGGAGTGTTCTTCCTTCTCCAGTTGCTTGAGATGTCCCATTAAGTTATTAACTTTCTTTCTGTTTTCCTGAGGAAGGCTTGCAGTGCTATAAATTTCCCTCTTAGGATAGCCTTTGCAGTATCCCAGAGGTTGTGATAATTTGTGTCTTCATTGTTGTTTTGTTCTAAAAGTTTGGTTATTTCCTTTTTAATCTCGTCTATAACCCATCTATCCTTCAGCATAAGGTTATTTAGCTTCCATGCTCATGTATGGGTATGCAGATTCCTGTTGTTATTGAGTTCAACTTTTATTCCATGATGGTCTGAGAAGATGCAAGGGATAATTTCTATTTTTTTAAATTTGCTGAGGTTAGATTTGTGGCCCAGGTTGTAGTCAATTTTGGAGTATGTTCTGTGGGCTGATGAGAAGAATGTGTATTCAGTTTCATTGGGATAAAATGTTCTGTGGATGTCTGTTAATTCCAGATGTTGCATGGTTAAGTTTAAATCTAAATTTTTTTGCTTAGCTTCTTTTTGGAGGATCTATCCAACACTCACTTTAAACTGAGATGTTAAAGGGGTGTTAAATCTCCAACTACTATGGAACTGGAGGAAATCAAGTTGCTCATGTCTGTTAGAGTTTCTCTTATAAATTGATGTGCGTTTTGGTTGGGTGCATAAATATTAATAATTAAAATCTCATCATATTGAGTATTAACTTTAACAAATATGAAGTATCCATATTTATCCTTTCTTATTTTGGTTGGTTGAAAGCCTATTGCATCTGCGAATAGGATTGCAACACCTGCTTTTTTCTGCTTTCCATCTGCCTGGAGTATAGATGACCATCCCTTCACCTTGAGTCTTTATTTGTCTCTTAATGTAAGATGAGATTCTTATATGCAGCAGATATCTGGCTTGAGTTTTTGTATCCAGTCAGCCAACCTGTGCCTCTTTAGAGGACAATTTAAACCATTCACATAAATTGAGAATATTGATAAGCCTGCAAGAGTCTGCTGGACATTTTTAACCCTTTTGCGACTGTGGAAGTTGGAATTTGATCAAAATTTTCTGGGTGGGTTTACTTTTGTGTGGAGGATTATGCTGGTCTTTATGGAGAATAGGTCTGAGAATATCCTGGAAAGCTGGTTTAGTTGTGGCAAATTTCTTCAACATGTGAATGTCATTAAAGTATTTAATTTCTTCATCATAAATGAAACTCAGTTTAGCTGGGTACAGGATCCTGGGTTGAAAGTTATTTTGCTTTAGGAGATTAAAAGTCGATGACCATCCTCTTATAGCTTGAAAGGTTTCAGCAGAGAGATCTACAGTTATTCTAATATTCCTCCCCTTGTAGGTGATGGTTTCCTTTCATCTGGCTGCTTTCAGAATTTTCTCCTTCATATTAACTTTAGTGAAATTGATTATGATGTGTTTGGGAGATGTCTTATTCAGCTTGAGTCGTGCTGGGGTTCTAAAACTGTCTGCTATCTGAATTTCAGAATCTCTTGGCATGTCTGGAAAGTTCACATTCATAATCTCATGGAGAGGACACTCTGTGCCTTGTGAAGTCACTTCATCGCTTTCGGGGATCCCTATAAGACAAATATTAGTTTTCTTCGAATTATCCCAGAACTTTCTGAGAGAGTGATCTGTTTTTGTCCTCCATTTCTCTTCCTCTCTGAGAGTTTGGGATCATTTGAAAGCTTTGTCTTCAATGTCAGAAATCTTTTCTTCTGCTTGCTTCATTCTGTTACTGAAGGATTCTACTGTATTTCTCAGATGTTTGAGGGCTGCATCTTCTTGTCTCAATGTGTCAAAATCTTTGTTCATTTGGTCTTTGAATTCATTGAATTCTTGGGACATCTTTTGGGTTACTGCTTGGAATTCTAATTTGATCTTATTTGCTATCCAAATTCTGAATTTGATTTCTGACATCTCAGCTATTTGTTTGTGCATGGGATCTTGTGCTGTGTCTGCCCCTTTGATCCTTGGGGAAGTTGATCTACTCTGATTATTCATATTGCCAGAGTATTTCCTTTGATTTCATCTTATGATTGTTTTTCACCATTGCCTCTGGCCGTCCTCAGAGTTGGGGTGGTGTCTCTCTGAGATTAGACCCAGGATGATCACTCTGTTGTTGCTGGATCTTTGTAGGGAGTGACCCTGTGTAGCTGTTCTGGGGCTGTCCCAGGCAGGGAGTTCTGGTTGTGGGAGAAGCTCTAGAGTGTGACACCCCCGGATCCAGCAACAGTGCTGGCTGTGGTGCACATGATTCTTGGAGTCCAGTGACTTTGTCACAGAGGGCCCAAGACTCCAGCAGTCTCTGGTCAGGAGAAGGGCTCCCCACAGAGGCAGGGAGAGCTCCAGAGGGCATGCGGCTACCAGAGTCCCTGGCCAAATGAGCAGGCGGTGTGGAGGCAGGGAGAGTACAGGAGGGAGGACACGGGGTTGTGCAGCTCCCAGAGTTCCTGGTCAGGTTGTGGGGAGGCCCGCCATTGGGGTGGGGGGTAGTGGGTTCCTGTGCAGCTCTTACCAGGGTCCAGAAGGGTACAGCTCTTCTGGAGGTCTGGGAGGGTCCCGGTGCAGCTCTTCTTGAGGTCCTGGAGGGTGCCAATGATGGATCCCTGCGCAGTTCTTCCAGAGTTCTGGGAGGGTCCATTTTAATTTTTTAATTAAAAAATTTATGTTTGTATTTAGGTACTTGATTTTTTATTACAAAGGAATATTAGCATTATTTTTGTTTCTACTAGACATTTATTCACTAATGAAGGAAAGTGGAAGGAAATAAGGAAAGAAGGAGGGAGGGAAAGGAAGGAAGAAAAAAAGAAGGAAAGTAGGAAGATGATTTTCAAGTATAATAATGACAGACCTCTTGGCAAACACATCATTGCCTTTAAATTGGAGTTAATGTGGGTGAAATAAGAATGATTTTCAAGAAATGTTGGATATCATTTAAAGTTTTATTTTTATTTGATGTATTATAGTTTGATATACCTATATGAACTGAAAATAATCTTTATTGCATACATGAATCAATAGCACTTACACAATTTCCAAATAATAAGGAGAGATCTAGGAGTCACAGTCTCTTTCCTGAAAATGTCTTGAATATACCATTGGAAAAAAGTATACTGCTTTTATTTGGATTGAAGATTAATGTAAGGTAGTTTTGACGGTCAACAATGATGGAGAAAGAATAAAGCCCTTCTTCCAACCTACTATTCGTCTTTGAGTCTGATTGTCTAAAAAAAATTTTAATTATGTTAAATAAAATAATCATCAATATTGGGGTGGTGCCTGTGGCTCAAAGGAGTAGGGCGCTGGCTCCATAAGCCAGTGGTAGCAGGTTCAAACCCAGCCCTGGCCAAAAACTGCCAAAAAAAAAAAAAAAAGCATCAATATTGTACATGTTTTTATTTTATTTATCATGAGGATAAATTACATGTACAATTTCATGAGGGTGTAAGAGAGCAGTGAGTTTGGAAAGTATGATTGATTGAGAGATTGTGCACTCTGTCCAAAGACATCTGGAGATATCACATGGGAGAGCTTGTGGTTGGTCAGCCTGGTTATATCTCCAGCTCTTCCAGTTGCTGGGTTTGTACATACCATAATTATGGTTATGCAACTTTATTTGTTTTACGTATTATTGTTAGAATTGAATGTTAAATAAACAAAATAATGTTAAATAAAATATTTAAATTTAGACATACTGACACAGATTAGGAGCCCAAAAACACTAACTTCTTTTTATTCCCCCTTTCCTCCCTCTCTCCTTCCTCCCTTTCTTTTGCCCTCCCATCTTTGTTTCTTTCTTTCTTTTCTCTCTTTCCCTGCCTTTCTCCTTTCTCTCCCTCTCTCTCTTCCTCTTAGTGATTAAGAAAATACAGATAAGGACTTCTGCCCTCAATCTTTTGTCACTAAATCAGTAATTCACATAGCGTACTTATTTTTAGGTAAGGTAAAACATTTAAGGAAATAAGCTATAGTATTTATACTGCACACAGTATATATATATGTGTGTGTGTATATATACATGTGCACATAAGAATGAAGAATGTGAGAATTCATCCCTGAAAATTGTCTCTTTTTTAATTAAAGTATAGAAAGTTGTGGCGCCAGCCATATATACCGAGGGTGGTGGGTTAGAACCTGGCCCGGGACAGTTAAACAACAATGGCAACTGCAACCAAAAATAGCTTGTCATTGTAATGGTGGCCTATAGTCCCAGCTACTTGGGAGGCTAAGGGAAGAGAATCACTTAAGCCCAAGAGTTTGAGGTTGCTGTGAGCTGTGACACCACAGCACTCTACTTAGTGCGACAACTTGAGACTCGGTCTCAAAAAAAAAAAAGTATTGGAAATAATTCATGAGGCATTGTAATTATAAATACTTCACTCTTTTTCCCCTGGGGATGGAAACCCTGTTATGTATTTAATTGTACTAAAAATGATCAATAAATTTCTAAAGCATACATAAATATACACATGTATACGTGTGTGTGTGTGTATATATATATATATAGAGAGAGAGAGAGACTAGGAATAATCAATTAGAGAAGTAAAAATAAGTTATGGTCAATTTAGGAATTTTAAATAGTATTTCTGATGAAATTATATAATAATTTTTCACAAATATAAGTCCCATTTGATTTGAAATAGAAAAAAAACTTCATTTATTGCCTATTACTACATCTATTTATTTAAAATAATCTAAAATTCTGACCCAACCTTAACTGTAACAATTTTTGACTCAAATATTTCTCAATAAGTATGTCTGTCAAATAGATATTACATCTGTAGGCCATAAAGGAACATGATAGTGTGAAAGCCCATCATCTCAATTATATCTGTGCTTTGATTTCTTATTCAAAGCATATAAATGCTTATTCATGAAAAGCGTTCAGTTATTTTTTTAACTTAAATGATTATATTATTAAAGAATGCTTACGATATATTCTAAAAGCTGTAGCTTTCTGTTTTGATTAAAAGGTCTTAGGTCACACTTTCTAGAAGTTTCTTGGTTAAGTATGATTGCATTTTTTTTTTTACTTGCATGCCATTTTTAGTTTAATAAAAATTCTTTTATGATGAGGTCATTTCAATGAAAATGGAAATTATCTGAAACTAATCTTAGTTTAGAGATCACCATTGAGATATTTTTGCTATAGAAGTAACACATTATTAGGTAAATAATTAATTTTATACCCTAAGAAACATTCCGTTAAAATTCCATATTAGAACATAATATTGAAGAGTTAAAATAATGATATAAAATGAACAAATACCTGTAGCAAGGTATTAATGAATAATTCATAAAAATTGCTTACATACAGTGGAGAAGAAAAATCTCATGGTGCACTACAGGTCCACCGATTTTGACTTCCATCGCTAGTATATAAATTCTCAGACTTTTATAGCTATTGCTAAGATTTGTTTCTATCAGGACACGTATAAATGAAAAGCTCTTGATTTTTGAAAATGGCGGCTACAAAATAAATTGAAGTCCTTTCAACTACTTTACTATTTTAACAAATACATTTGATTTTCACAAATACAGAAATGTACATTTGCAGTATTTTACCTTTTGATTACAATTACAAATGTCCAAGTAACAATGAGGCAATGATATATAGAAAAAACATATGAATCTTAATCAGTACTAAATTTTAGAATGATTTTCACCATTTACGTTGGTATGTTATTTAACCTCTCTGACTTTGCTTGGCTACCTTCCATATTCTCCTTTATCCCCTAACCCACGTTTCTAATGTTAGCTCTTCACCAAGAGCCATCACTTCTGGGAGGGAGGTCTTGCAGAAGAATTTGAGGGATCAAGGTGAGTCACCATGCAGTTCTCCTGAAGGACGTTAATGAACTAATTAAAACATATAAAACATTTTTCAGAGTGAAACTAAACTGAGGATTACAAAACTAAGTTTATATAAAGAAATTTAAAGAACTACTGAATCTGTTTAATTATCACTGTAGTGGACTAGCAGCCAAGTATCTGCTAGTGGGCCTGGATACTGATATTGATAAGCAGGACCACCAGGTTTGTAAAAATTAGATTTGAAATAGAAAAAAAGAGTTATCCAATACATCCATACCTAATGGTATAGAATGGTCTGATTACCAGACGGCAGTTGTCTCAAAATTTGACCACAAAGAACGTCTGAGAATTGCTGTTTCAATATATTTGAAGTACCAAGCAAGTTTTTGTTTGTGTGTTTGTTTTCTGTTGTGAATTCCAATCCAGATTGTATAGAGGAGAGTACTATAGAAAATGCAATTATCAAGTTAATTAAGTTAAAAATAGTGCAAACCAACATATTTCCTATTTTCTTATGTCTTAGATTGGAAATTATACAAATGTTATCTGTCTCAAAGTCTCAATTAATTATTGACATTTAGTTGATCACATTCAAGTCAGAATAATTTTTGCATAGATTTATAACATTAGACATTTTATTAATGTTGTCTATAAGTATTTATATTTTTGTTGAAAAGCAAGATTTGGAATAGTTTCCTATTCTGGTGCTTGCCAATCCATGTATTTGCAATTTTCTACTAAATGTGGTGTTAATATCTGATTTATAAGGGTTGTTTCTTGAAGCCATGTTTAACTTTATGTGTTCTATCATTATCCTAGACATGACGATAATTTATATTCTTTAGAACAAATCTCTCTCTGGGAGATTGTAATAAGGACAAAGACTAGTTCAGTCAATCTCACATTGTTTACAAACTTAGGTGCTATGAATTGCCATGTTTCTGTCCTGTGAGGCAGAAGGGACTGTGGACAAAAAGAGTGGAAGAGAGAGAACTGATGGTGATTTGTAAAGAGATGTAGAGACTGCGGGAAATGTTCTTAAAATTAATGGTTTCCAATTCTCTATTTTTCCTGAGTTCTTCTACTCTTAGTTCCATGGAAAATTGAATACCTTTACTAGATATCTCCCAGATTTATTTTCACTTCCTAGGACTGGTTTCTATAAAAATTCCCCAGATTACTGCATTCCCTATGTTGGAATTTCCCCATTCTGCAATATTACCCCACCAGAAACCATACAGTGATTCATCAAGTTTCTTCACTGTAGTGTGTAAGCATAGCAGAAGTGCCAAATTCTTAAAACAGCATGCTCTTGCGAGATTTATGAGAATGGGGAAGAAGTGCTATTAACTGCCCAAAGAACACATGTGTTTTTAAAAAATTATTGTTAAAAGAAAAACCTCGGTGCATCTTACAAGGGTACATGTGAAACTTAGTAAATGTAGAATATAATTGTCTTAACACAATTACTAAGAAAATGCCAGGAAGGCTATGTTAACCAGTGTGATGAAAATGTGTCAAACTGTTTATAAAACCAGTGTATGGTGCCCCATGATCGCATTAATGTACACAGCTATTATTTAATATTAATAAAAAATTAAATTAAAAAAATAAAGTAAAAATTAAAGAAAAACCTCAGACAAATTAAATTCAGAAGACTTTATCTGAGCAAAGAACAATTCATGAATTGGGCAGCACCCCGAAGAATGGTTGTTCACAGAACTACATCTAGCACTGTGGGCAGTGAGATTTTATCGATTGAGCACATAAACAAAGTAGAGAAATCAGCTGAATGGTATAGCTGGGCATCTGCCTGCCTTGGACATGCTATGGTGGGTTGGCTACCCCTTATTGGCTTAAATCTGGGTACTTGTGATTGGCTAAAATGCACCTGTTGTACTTTTAAGTTAAGTTTTAGTTTTTTTACATACTAAGGTAGGTTGTATTTGCTCTGTGGTGACTCAAGGTAAGGTGGCAGCCTCAGGCCATATTTAAGTTAATTTAACATTGTGAAAAGGTGCAATATAAAGGTGAAGAGGGGCAGATCTAGAGTCGGACTATCTTGCTAAAATTCTGGTTCCACTGTTATAAGCTGTCTGAACTTGCATAGCCTTGTATACATTTGTACCTGTTTTCTTACATTTAAATTAATTATGATAAAACTTATCTCATAGAGTTGTGAGAATTAAATGAATTAAAAATGTAACATCCTTAGAAGAGTGCCTCAGACATAATAAACATTAAATAAGTATTGTATATGTTGATTTTCTCATTGATCACATAATGGTGTATCCTTCAGGGATATTTGACACTATAAATGTCAAATTAGGTACATTAAAAAATACACACATTCTCATCCAACTCCCTGTATATACACACACGTACACGTGCCCACACACAGTCATCCCTCCATATACATGGATTCTGCATCTGCGAATTCAACCAGGTATAAATCAAAAATAGAAATAAATTTGTACCTGCACTAAAACCTAACTGATTTGTTTGTCATTATTCCCTAAATAATACAGTATAACAGCTGTGATTTTTAGAGACAGAGTCTCAAGTATAACAACTATTTAAATAACATTTACATTATATTAAGTTTGTAAGTGTTCTGGAGATTATTTAATGCATACTGGCATATATGCATAGGTTATATGTAAATACCACACTATATTTTATCAAGGACTTAAGCACCAGAAATTTTTGTACATATATTTTTATATAGATAAAAACAGTGTAGAGGCAGGATATTTTTACATAGTTCATAAAGATCTAAAGTACACAAAACTTTACTTTCCCAATAGGGTTTTGCAGAAATTTATTTTCCCACTTTTCATTTAACTATAATTGTACAGAACTGGTTTTTGACAGATCATCTTGTGCTTCTGAGACATGAACCTATCTCAAGATTGCTCTTCTAAAATATTTTTGTGACAGTCTCATCCTGAAGCAGGCAGGAAGATAGATGAAATAACAAGAAACCATTTATTTATAGAAATTGTTTTTTCATTGATTGACATCTGAACTCAAAGGAAATACGGTTTCGTTTTTCCCCAAAAGAGTGAATCATGTCTGTCAAGCTAAATTTTTCTAAGTCAGATCTCCTGTATTTCATCAGGAGATAAAAAGAAAAGTTGTTGCTATGTCAGAGCACGGAGCTTGGAGCATAGCTCCATAAACTAAATTAAAATTATCCTGATTTTTCATGCAGTCGGTAACAAGCCAATTAATATATTTTCTGCCCCACCTCTTCATTAACTGGTAGATACTGTGAAAACTTTTGTTAAAAAATTAGAACCTTTGTGATTTGTCTTAGTTTCTTTCCAGTCCCTTTTAGCTTTCTGAAACTTATTGGTAAAGATGATTTCTTTCAAACTGGATGTTTCCAGTTTACATATTAATAAAGGCGAAAAATGATTTGGAAGTAGAACAACAGACATGATGTTTTTACTATAATTTAAAACTTTAGAATGGAGTAAGAAAAGTTGTTGATGGTTATATCTACTCTATTATGGGATTTTAAATAATTTTAAAGATGATACTTTTTATTCATTGGTATATTTTATAAAACTAAAACAGAAATCAATTATCTAGTCAAAGAAATTACAAAATGTTGTGAGTGCAACTTTCTTAAAAAGTTCAAACACAAAATTCAATTACGGTAAAGCTAAATAAGGTTTAGAATCCTTCATGTATTAAAAAAGTATATATAGTCTTTAGACATTTTTATCTAAAAGATTTACACATTTAAAATTCTCCTTTTTTAGCCAAGTATCTGAAGTTTTAATTGTCTTACTTTATAACTTAAATATCAAAGACATAAAATCACAACACAAGCCTTTAAATGTTGGATGATTTTTCAGATTATCATCTTACACATTTAGGATTTTCTTAAAATATGAAAATAATTATGACCCTGATGCAACATCTTAGTGAAGAGTTTTACTTTCAAGTAATATTCATGAAAGTCAAGGATCAGTGAAGCAAAATGCAAGGATATTACTAAAAGGCACTAAAAATTAGTTCTATAAGGAGTATTTGTAGTTCTATAAGGAGTATTCAAATAAATTTGAATTGGAGAGGCAAACATATACATAGTACATGTGTAACTCATACTTAGACAAAGATTTTATCCCCAGTAGGAAATATAAACTTAATTGAATATTCTGTGAATAGTTTGTCAGTTTTTTAATTTACCAGAGTGAAATAGGAAGAAAAACATTGTCAACCTGAGATTGTAGGAGTTTATGGGATGCTAATGTTTTTTATGTACTTTTTTAAAAATTAAATCATGACTATGTACATTAATGCACTTATGAGGTACAATATGCTGAATTGATAAACCATGTGGAATGCTTACCTTGAACTGATTAACATAACCCTCACCTCATTGGCTTATTTGTTGTGGTAAGTCATTTATACTCTATTCTTAATAGTTTTGAAATGTACCATTGCATTATACACAATAGGTAAGGTTATTAATTAAGATCTAGTTGCCTCATTGTTGAAGTCAGTCTGCAGGAGAATCTAGGTCATCTCTCTTCCACATTAGTATTCTAAGTGTGGTCCACAATGAAGCAATATTAGCCTCACATGGGAGTTTTCAAAAACACATACAGCGTGAGATCTTCCCATAAACCACCAAATCAGGATGTGAGTTTGAAGGAGATCTATTTCCTATAGGTTATCCAATCCATTAGTTTATTATTGCTCCTAATTGCTTCTGATGATCTTTTGTATTTCTGTTCTATCAGTTGCGTTAATCCTTTTATCATTTGTTTCTATTTGTCCTGATTTTGTTAGTTTGTTTTAGTTTTGTTGTTATTTTCTGTTTTCCAAATTTTCATTTCACTTACATCTACTCTGATCTTTATTATTCCTTCCTTTTACTCACTTTGAGCTTTGTTTATGCTTGCTTTTTCTAGTTCCTTGAAATGCAGCATGAAGGTTTTTTTTTTGGTGTTTCTTTTTGATGTGGGTTTTTATTGCTACATTCATTTCTCTTAGAATGGCTTTTTCTGCATCCCATGAATTTTGGTGCATTGTGTTTACACTTTGTTAGTTTCAAGATTTTTTTCAAATTTCCATATTAATTTCTTCACTGGCTTTTCTGTTATTCAGGGCATGTTGTTCGAATTGCATGTAGGTTTGAATTTTTCAAAGTTCCATCTGTTACTGATTTTCAGTTTTATGCCCTTGGGGTCAGAAGAGATACTTGATATAGTTTTAATTGTCATAAATATACTGACTTGTTTTGTGGCCTAAAACCTAATCTATCCTAGGGAATGAATGTTCCATGTGTAATTAAGAAGAATTTGTACTGTTTAGGTGTTGATTGGAATATCCAAAATATGTCTGTTAGGTCCATTTGATCTAAGAATTTAGCTTAATCCCAAAGTTTCCTTAATGATTTTCTCACTAAACAATCTGTCCATTGCTTAAAATGGGTTTATATATTATTTTTATCATATTTCAATCTATCTGTCTCTTCAGACATGTTAATATTTGCTTTTATATATTTATATCCTTCTATTTGTGCATATATATTTATAATGGTCATATCTTGTTACTCAATTGACTCTTTTATCATTACATAATGACCCTCTTTGCTTCAGGATCCACCAAGCAAATTAATGTGTGGTCTCAACCCTAAGATTATTGTAGACCTTAATCATCTTTTATCAGGATCCAAGAAATGGGTCAATTATTTAGAAAAATAAATTAGTTATATATAAAGAATTATGTATGATAAATCTTTTTTTAATATAGTAATTATATTGTTATGGAATATTCATAATATAAAATTTTTCATTGCATTAGTTTTAAAGGCTTTAATTTTTAGAGCAGTAGCAGTTTTGTTTATACAACAAAATTAAACAAGAAAGAGATTTTCCATATCTTCTTTACCCCCAACACACATAGATTTCCCGAACATTAACACACCCCATCAAAGTGGTATGTTTTTTACAATGGATGAATCTACACTGACACTTTGTCATCCCGAGACCATGGATCAAATCCAAATTCACTCTTGGTGCTGTACATTCTCTGGGTTTAGACAAATGTTTAATAAGATGCTTTTACATTACAATAATATACAAAATAATTTCACTCTCCTAAGAATTTCTTCTCCCCATCCAATTTATCTGTACTTTCTCATTAATCACTGGCACCCACTCAATATTTTGCTGTTTTTTTTAGTTTTGCCTTTTACATAATGCCATGTAGTTGGAATCATACAGTATATAGCTTTTTGTAATTCCCATTTTTTTCACTTACTAATAAGCATTTAAGTTTTCTCCATGTCTTTTCATGGCTTGATGGTCCACTTCTTTTTAACATTGAATCATATTCCCTTGTCTATATATACCACAGTATATTTTAATGATACAGCTAATGAAAGAAGTCTTGGTTGCTTCCAAATTTTAGCCATTATAAATACAACTTTTATCAAGACCAGTGTAGGTTTTGTGTGGATATAGCATCTCATTTCCTTTGGGTATGTGTCAAGGAGCACAATGGCCAGGTTGTACGATAAGAGTAGGTTTAGTTTTGCAAGACACCATAAAATGTTCTTTCAAAGTGTCTTCTAAAATAGCCTACATATGTCTGTTAGGTCCGTTTGATCTAAGAATTTAGCTTAATCCCAAAGTTTCCTTATTGATTTTCTCACTAAATGATCTGCCATTGCTTAAAATTGGGTGATATATAATTTTTATTATATTTCAATTTATCTGTCTCTTCAGACATGTTAATTTTTCATTCCCACTGTCACTAAATGAGAGTTCCTGTTGCTCCACATCCTCAATAGCATTTATTTTTGTCCATGTTCTGGATTTGTGGTCATACTAATAGGTGTGTTCTGGTATCTATAATGACCTATAACATGTAGCATTTTTTTGATATATGTATTTGCCATCTTCTTTAAGAATATTTCTATTAATTTCTTTCGTGATGAGACAAACATTTTACCATTGTGTTGCCTTTACTACTTTTGACAATTTAGCCAACTGCCAAATATCATTTAACTGAAATTATGTGAATTTATTGCTAACCTCATGATTCTGTTCCCTTTACGTATTTGTCTATTATTTTTCCAGGACCATACTTTTCTTGATTATTGTAGCTTTCTAGTAAGTATTGAAGTCAGGTTGTATCAGAATTCCAACTTCTTTTTCTTCAATATTATATTCAATTATTTTGGGTCTTTTACCTCTGCATATAAACCCTGGAATAAGTTTTCTGACATAAAACTTAAGTCACTGAACTTTCTGAGATTTTGATTGGGAGCACATTGAATTTCTGTTGAATCTATAGATCAAGCTGATACCAACTGACTTTTTGACATTATTAAATTTTCCTATAAATAAACATTGCATATCTCTTCACTTAATTTAGTTCTTCTTTAATTTTATTCATCATATGGGTTAAAAAATGACTTCTCAAGACCATAAATTATAAAAATACTGGAAGAAAACTGAGGGAAAATTCTCCTGGATTTTTGTTCTAGACAAAAGATTTTAGCTACCTAAAACCTCAAAAACCACAGCTTCAAAAATAAAAATAGACAAGTAGGACTTAATTAAACTACAAAGCTTATACACAACAAAAGAAATTATCAATAGAGTGAACAGACAAGCTATAGAACAAGAGAAAATATTTTCAGGGGACTAGTATTCAGAATAAATAAGGAATTCAAACAACTCAACAACAAGAAGACAAGTAACCCCATTAAAAGGTAAGCAAAGGGTATGAATGCATATTCTTTAAAAGAAGATAGACAAATGATCAGCAGACATATGAAAAACTGCTCAATATCACTATTGTCTGTGGTGCATCTTACAAGGGTACATGTGAAACTTAGTAAATGTAGAATATAAATGTCTTAACACAATAACTAAGAAAATGCCAGAAAGGCTATGCTAACCAGTGTGATGAAAATGTGTCAAACGGTCTGTAAAACCAGGGTATGGTGCCCCATGATCACATTAATGTACACAGCTATGATTTAATAAAAAAAAAATCATTATCACTATTATCAAAGAAATGTGAATTCAAATCATAGTAAGATGTAGAGGAATGGACACTATACTTACAATGATAGTTACTGATTCATATCACATTAAAATGAAACACTGAGAATGGGACAGTCTCTTGGCAAGCCTAGAGACATTTTGTGATTTAGGGGCAATCCCCCAAATAACTCAGTGTTCCAAAAGAGATAAGATCGGTCACTCACTAATAAGCATGTGTTAAACATTGATGCTTGGTACTTCTTTATGGGGGTTGTGGGTAAAGAACACGTGAGGAAAGAGCATGTGGCAATCCTTACACATGCAGCCCTGGTATGTAATTACCTTAACTCTCCACACGTGTTGTGTATAACCTAATAAATAGCCCTTGCAGAGAGAGCTCAGGGCTACCCTGCACTTAAGGTTAGCCCACCTCCTGCAAGCTTGTATTTCTTTTTTTTTTTAATTTATTTATTTTTATTGTTAAATCATAGCTGTGTACATTAGTGCAATCAAGGGGTACAATGTACTGGTTTCATAATACAATCTGAAATATTCTCATAAAAATGTTCAACATAGCCTTCATGGCATTTTCTTAGTTACTGTATGTAGGCATTTGTATTCTGCATTTAGTAAGTTTCGCCTGTACCCATTCTAAGATGCACGTAGGTGTGGCCCCACCCATTACCCTCCCTCCACCAAAACCTCCCCCCTCCCTTCCATGTCATGCGTGGTTCCTTTGTGCAGCGACCAAGACCAGAGCTGTAGGGATTGCAACAGTAAGATATCATCATACCATAGTCAGTAGAACTACTATTGAAATGACAGAAAGTAAGACATGCTGGCAGGGATGTGAAAAAAAGAGAACATGTAAGTGGTGTTGGTGGGAATGTAAGCTAGTACAACCATCATGGAAACAGTACGGACATCTCTCAGAGAATTGTAAATAGCACTGCCATTTGATTTTGCAATCTTACTATCAAATGTCCACCCAAAGAAATGAAATTGATTTATCAAGAAAATACCTGAACCAGTACATTCATCAGAACACGATACAAATTTCTGCATAGAGATGTTGTGTACATTTCAAGAGATTTATACCAAAGCATTTTATTTGAGGAGATAAACGGTATTATGTTTTTAATTTCAAATTTCATTTATTTTCTGTTGGGATACAGGAAAGTAATTGATTTTACATATTAACCTTATGTCCTACAACCCTCCTATACTCACTTGTTAGGCCCAGGATTTTGTTGTTACTGCTGTTATTTCAGATTTTCCACATAGACCACTATGTCGTTTTAAGACACAGACAGTTTTATTTCTTACTTTTCTGTTGGCATATATTATATTTTCCTTATTATTCTTATTACATTAGCTAGGAATTCATTGTGATGTTAATAAGGAATGTGAATGGAACTATGATGGGGGCACCCCTCCTCAATCCTGGGGTATCCAGGGGAACATCTGCAGAGGAATAATCCCTGGGACTTCTTCAAATCCACAGAAAATAAAAAGAACCCGGAGATGCCCAGACAGGCTGGACTAGGCCTATGTGTTCCAGACTCAACAGATGGGAGGGATTAAACTCTTTAAATATGTAGTTGGATTAGCAAACCTGGTTTACTTCCCCTGCATGAGTAGAACTATCTTCTCCCCACTCTTTATTTAAATTCCCAGCCTCTCTCTATATCTAGTCTTCCTGGGAACTTGAGATTCTTTCCACCCTATCCTTTCCATATGAACCCTTATTAGACATTAATAAAAGCCTTCTGAAGAGGCCAGAAAGGGGCTGCATTTCTCAGTTTACTCAGCCTGAGTTAATGTACGCCTTTTCCAGGCACTTTCAGACTTTGTTTTAAACTTGTCCATTTACAGAGTCGTTTTTTCCAGCCAGAATTCAAATCAGGTCAGGGTTCATGTGCAAAAACTCCCAGTACCCTGTTACTAATCTGAGCAGAAAGCTTCTGGTTTGTCTTCATTAAGTGTGATAGCTGTTTTTCTGTGAATATTCTTCATCAAGTTGAGAAAATTTCCCTGTCTTGCTAGTTTGCCAAGATGTTTTAACCAGAAATGGTGTTTTATTTTCTCAGTGCTTTCTTTGCATCTATTGATATTAATATGCTATTTTTTTCTTTCATGGTTCATTGATGTGATGGATTACATTAATTGATTTTTAAATGTTGAGCCAACCTTCTATATTGGGAATAAATTGAGTTTGGTTGTGGTCTGCAATACTTTTTATACATTATTGGATTCAATTTGTTCATAATTTTTGAAATTTTGCATCGTATATCCATGAACTATATTGGTCACATTTTCCTTTCTTGAAATGTCTTTGTCTGGTTTTTGTGTGTTAGGATAATGCTGAGATCACACATGAGTTAGGAAATATATTTTCTGTTTCTATCTAGTGAAACACGACAGACTATTGTCATAATTTTTTTCTTAAGTGGTTAGTATAATTTGCCGATGAACCTCTCCAGACCCGGTGCTTTGTTTTAGAATTTTATTTGTTCCTTTCTTTCCTTTCCTTTTTTTTTTTTTTTCTTTTGAGACAAAGTCTCACTCTGTCACCGTGGGTAGAGTTCCAGGGCATTGTAGCTCACAGCAACCTCAGCCTTTGGACTTTAGCAACCCTCTTGCTTTAACCTCCTAAGTAGCTGGGACTATAAATGTGCAATGCTAATTTTTCTGTATTGAGTCAAGCCAGGGTCTCCTTCTTGCTTAGACTGATCTCGAGTTTCTGAGTTCAAGCAATCCACCTGCCTCAGCGTCCCAGAATGCTAGGATTACGGGCGTCAGCCACCATGTCAGCCGGTTCCTTCTTTTTAATAGTCATAGGCCTCTTCAGATTGCCTTTTTCTTCTTGTTTTAGCAGATTGTGTCTGTCAAGGACTGGTCTGTTGCATTTTTGCTGTTAAATCTGTGGTATAGAGTTGTTCATAGTACTCCCTTATTATTCTTTCAATATCCACAGAATCCGTAGTGATACCCCTCTTTCATTTCTAATATCAGATATTTATGTCTTTATCACCTTTTTATTTCCTTACTTAGTCTGACTAGAGGCTTATTGATTCTAGTAGCCTTTTAATGAACCAGTTTTGTGTTTTGTAGATGTTCCATATTTGTTTCCTATTTTTAATATTGTTGATTTCTTCAATAATTTTGATTGTTTCTGTTCTTGTACTTACTTTGGATTTAATTTGCTCTTTCTTTTTCTAGCTTCTTGAAGTGGAAGTTTAGGCAATTCATTATAGATCATTGTGTTTTTCAAATATAAGCATTCAATTCTATAAATTTTTATCAACATAAAATGCATTATCAAATGCCTAGTCATATTACTTTGCAAGAATTGCTAAAGCAACATTTTGAGATTATTTGATATGTTCACTTTTTTCCTTAAAATTAATATTTAAACTAAAATCTAAAGCAGTATGAAAGTAGTGTAATAGAATTTTAGAACAGAAGTATTTCATTCCAGACCAGTAGCCTCAATTTATTACAACCCGTTCAGTAAATTCAATTAACTTCCTTGTGTAATGTAGTCTGTCTCATCACTCACATATGTAAATAAGAATGTACAAATCATCTAGTGTAGTGCTCAGATTAATCATTATTTATGTTCAAATCATACTAGTTTCATTACTTATGCTCTTCCTCTACCTCCTTAGCAAAGCTGAAGTATTTAGGCTTCATTAGCACATTGTTTAATCCTGGTGGTCATGAAAGTAATTTGAGAGTGTGTGTGTTTTTGTGCTGATTGATTAAGAATAAATGCAATTTTATGTCTGTAGATTTTTGCTGCCCTGCAACAAATAGCCTGTCACCCAGCAAGAAATTTATGCTAGGTCCTTAATTTTGAAATCATGCCAATTCCCAAAATGATTTCTGAAGTTAACAAATGAGGTCAGTAACATTTTGTACAAGGCATGTTATAGAAATGTTACAAGATGTTTTTGTGCTTTGATTTCCTTCTGTGCAAAATTCCAACCAAATGCCATCAGAAGATTGCCATTTCTGACATTTCATATCTGAAAGTATACTCTTTGTTTTATAAGTCTAAATTGTTTATTATAGAAGGAATATCCTCTATAATATTTAATGATAATCCATAGATGTTTACATTATTCAAGTTTTAAAATATATATTACATATGATGTTATACATAAATGATCTCCTAAATGTTTTGTATTTTCCCCAAAAATCTCATGATATACAGGAGGATATACAAACACATAAAATATTCTACATAATTCTCCAAATTTTTTCACAAGTATTCTCAGCTTCAGTGTCCTAAGACATTAGTAAAACCAAGTAAAACTGAATAAAGTATGGAGTGTAAGAAGTAACAATATATCAGTTTATTAATTTAAAAAAATACGCCGTACGATTGCCAATGATAGGGAAACCTGCATATGGTGTACATGGGAACTCTTTGTAATATCTTGAATTTTTTCTGTAAATATTCAAAGTTGTTAAATAGTGTTTCTTAAAAATAAAACATCAAAAATTCAGTTCTTCACTTGCTGCAGCCAGAATTCAAATGCTCAGTAATCAAATGTGGATATGCATTGATTACTGAGACATTCAGTTATTTATTTATTTTATTTATTTATTTATTTATTGGTGCCGTGACTCGGATACAAACCATACCCAGACATTTTAGATGTGGAACGCTACAGAACATGGCTAAACCACACTGCCTACGTTGTGTCTTCTCACCTGACCTACTACGCGAAATGCTGGACGCAGAGTGTATCATTATGCATTACGTTCACACATTTTTGTTCGCTTAGCAAATGATCAGAGGTATTATTATTTTAAGCCTAAATTCAATGCAATTTTGACAACAGAAAAGCTGGACGAATGACTATACTCTTCTTGTAGGAAGGGAGTAAGTGTTGTTTCTGTCTTAAACTTCTATTTATTAAATGCTTATAATCCACTTTTGTCTTAGGCACATGGGATGCACACACTTTTGCATGAGCAAATTAGAAGGTGACTATATTTCCACGTATCATATATATAATCTTGGAACTATATTTGTATCATGTTGGGAGATAGAAACCCCTAGAAATTATAGATGAATGGCATGTGTTGGGTTTATGTGTGGAGACTGATGAATATGTACTGTGAGTGTTGTTTTTGTCCAATAGAAGAGTATATATGTTTTCAGAAGAGAATCCATAGTTTTCATCAGTTTGTCAAAGATATCTGAGACGCAAAGCAATGTTGCACCATTGCCCATAAAACAGAGCTATTGTATCCTGAAGCAAAATATGTAACTCCTTTCAACCTGAAAGAATAATAGCTTAAATACCTGATGACTTATTTACACTCTACATCTTTAAATCAAAAGAGTGAAACTTTTGTTACATAAATACTATATTTAAATATGGAAAATGAAATGGTCAGGGATGGAGATGAGCATATGAACGAAAGACAAATAAGCGACCTCTATGCATGTCTGCTACACATGTTCATTCTGTGAAAAACAGTTCATGTGTTTTCATGAATAAAGAAAGAGCTTCATTTGTTACCGTGCTTGTGCAGAATTTTGAAAGTTATTGGTGGTTCCTCAAAAAAAAAAAAAATCATCTCTTTAAATACAAGTGCAAACAAGACAAGACAACTTTTGGTGATTTTAATAATGAGTTGTAACTACTATTCAAATTTCATTTATTGTTTTATTTAGACTCTTCCAAAATGACTCAGTGTCTGGCTGTCTTTAATGCATCATGGCTTCTAAGACTCAATGATTCATCATCTTTGCTTGTCCTAGCTTATCCTTTTTCTTTGCTTATCCTAGCTGCCTTAGTCCATTTCTTATGCTCCTATAACAGAATACTACAGACTGGGTAATTTATAAAGAAACGAAATTTATGTCTGGAAAGTCCAAGATGCAGGACCTTACATCTGGTGAGTGCCTCTGTGCTGCATCCTCTCACGGAGGAAGGTGGAAGGATGAGAGAGCCCCAGACAGCAGAAGGGCAAGAGCGGCTCAACTCCCTTCTACAGGAAGTCTACTTTTCCAATACTGACATTAATATATTCATGACAGCAGAGCCATCAGGACCTAATCACCTCATATTAAGCACTACCTCTCAAAAATTTTACATTGGGCATTCATTTCCCAACCCACAACTACTGGGAACAAATTCAAAACCTAGTCCCAGCTGTGACTGCCTTTGGCAGTAGAACAGCTTAGAATCATTTTTCATATTACTTTAAAGGTCACAGGTCGTCATTCAGAGTTTTAATTTAAAAACTAGAAAAAAATGCTTAAACTATATTTTTACTAAGTGAATAAGACAGAACATTTATTTCCTAACATTGTTTTCTAGATGGAATAGCTGTATTATTCTACCATGATTGGCCTTTCTCACTACCATGCAGGAAATGCTAGAAATTTAAGACAATATAGCATCATTTGTGACACGCATCAAAGAGAAAATAAAGATTTGCGAAAGATTTCTTTTTAAATAACTTTTAGAACTGGTAACTATAATTTTCCTTGAAAATAAATATTCTGTCACTTAGAGCATGATGTGTTTCCTTTAGATTTGAATTAGAAAGTTATATTTAAATTGAAAGAATTTCCTGAAACCTTGTCAGAATTACTGATATATAAATATATTACATATAACCCAAATTTGATTGACATTGAGTATAGAAAATCTAAATTTAACATAAGTAAGAAAACTTCTCTAAAGAGAGGCCTCCGACAGATGTTTCACTTTCACCCTTATGTTAAAATGTCCATTAAAAGCAATTCGGAAAGTTCAGTTTTGGTTGTGATAAATTACGCCTGGGTGAGAAGTTATTCCAGTTGATGGAACTGTGAGTGTGATATACCGACATGGACTTATCACCACCAGCATGGGCTGCCTCACATGAAAACAGCAAATTCAACCCAGCCTGGGAAACAAATCACTGACAGCAGAAAATGAGATGCCTTAATCTAAAACAAATAGTGGGGCTACAGACAATTCTAGACCTGGAAAATCCCAGTTATGTGCACACAGGCCCTCATTTTATTTTAACAACATCGTACGGTGGAGACAGCCAGAGAGGGAAAATGATGACAGAAAAGAGGGACACATTTTAGCATCATTTTACAGGTTGAAAACCTGAACCACCTTAAAGAGATGGGCTGAACCAAAGTGGCATTATGATTACGTTCATGATCAGCCACGTCAATAGCAAAGCCAAAATCAAAACCCAGCTCCCAGGCCTCTTGCTCTTGAGCAATTTCCCCAAATTATCAATCACCAAAATATTCCTTAGATACTCTTTATTTTTTTCTTTGTACCATTTATTTTTATTTTACCCAGAAATTCATGGGAAGAATTACTATTCCATGAGCATTACTCTGAGTTAGAGAAAGTATTGCATGGTTTTCCATAAAACTATGAATTAGAAAATAGATATTATTGTCCTGTGTTAACACGTAGATACAAGTGAGTTTCATGGAGGCCAAAAGGATAGTAATTAAAGTGGTATCGGTATGATATCAAGATCTGATTGTCTTTCTGCTTATCTGGTTCTTGATAGTGATTAGCGATGATTAGCTAAACTTAAAATGAACAAATATGGTGGGTGGAAGCTAATCTAATTATATCTGAAAACAAATGCAGCTCTTTTAAGGGTTACCCTAATAGCATAGTTTGAGGTAGTACTTATTCTCTAAGACACAGAGTGTTTGTGAGTCTCCTTTCTTCGAGAGTCACTGATTTTATAATAATTGTTATAAATTCACTAATTAATAGTTAATTATTGCCTTTTTTGTTTTACCAGTATCTGACCTAAATGTGTATTTAGTATAATTACTCGTGATGACTTATACTTAAAGAAGAGTAAATGTAAGGAAAATTGTCTCAAGAAGCAAACGATGCCTTTATCACTTGTCAAATTTGGCATATAGAGACCTAAATGTCCACATGAAAGCATTGAAGTGCTGGGAATATTTTCTGTGTGTGCTTATTTTAAGACTAGGAAATCAGCCTTTTTGTCTCTTAGTCTCTTATAACTGGCAGTTTCTCAGTTTGTAGTTTAGGGGTTTGTTTTCATTTCAATTTTTTCCCCCTACTTTCTAATGGAATTTCTTTTTTATATATTTCATTTATTCAAGGATTAATAGGGCGCCAACTTTGAGATGGCACCCTTCTGCATTTCTGGGATTCATCTGTAAAGAAAAAAGGATTATTACTCAGGGCTTTTAGATTCTAATAAAATTTACAGAGCTCTAAAGTGAGGGACTTTGGAAATTATCCAAGTATTCTGAGCTGCCTTTGTTCTTAATGAGGAACAGATGGTCTGTGATATTATGCGGGCACTCAGAATTGTTGGAGAAGCTCTCATGAGTTGCCCATGTTGGTTTTGATTTCTACTTTTGATCATAAGAACCAAGCAGGAAAATGTAGACTAGATAGTTATTTTTGGAAATATTTAGATGGTCTTTAACTCTTAGTGGAGAATATTCAATAAGCATTTAAATAAAGGCTAAGTACACGAAGTAATCTGAAATGTCACATAGAAATAAGCAAGGGAGCTAAGATTTGAGAAGATTCTTAACATCCACGCATAACTCACCGGGAGAAGAGAGAAAGAGACAATTAATACGCCTAATTCTGAACTCAAGGAAAGGTCCTCAGATGGAAAATAATTGATGAACTATTTTTAAAAGAGAATAATAATGGTATTTTTTTAGAAATTTACTAACCATAAAACATAGTTAGCCATAATCTCATTTTGATTCTAGTATTCCAGAATTGCTAAGACTTCTTTCCTTTAGATTTGAAAGGCAGGATTAGAAAAGCTAAAGATGTGCAGGCGTTTGTTTCTCTGAATGCAATTTGCTACAAATAGCTTCTTTATTTGTTTAATAAGCAATGCATTTGCATCCAGTCTTTTTTTGGAATCCCTCGTGAAAGTGTAGCCGGAATTTCTCTGTCGGCCAGGTCCTCGGTCTCAGAGGAGAATGAAGAATGAATCCACAGGACACCAGGAATAAATCTGATTTTTATAAGCCTGTTTGGCCCAGAGAATGAAGTTTGTGTTCAGCCCTAGGTAAATGAGTCCTGCATTAATCATCGCAGAAAACAGGGTCTCTGTCCAGCCATGAGCAGGGGGATACTGTGTCAAAAGGTTTGCTTCGTTCTCTAAAGGTGGATATCTATAAGGGCAAAATCTCAAACACACTTCTTAAATACTAGTATACTTGTTAATCAAAAAGCTATAAAGATTCTTTCTGAAGCAAAAAGCTGATGCCTTCCTAAGCCCTGGTACTTACTAATAATACTTTACCATGATCATTTTTTTGTGTTGGTTTTTATTATGTGACATTTAAAGTGAGATGGGCAAATCCTATTTTAAAATAAAGAGGAGTACCACCTTCCAACAGCTTATCAATGAACTGTGTGACTGTTCTCAGAGGTTTTTCCCATGTTGATTGTTAATCAATATGTGAGTGGATATGTGACATTCTCTCATGTAAATGAACTCTGCTAATGTCCATATTGTGAATGTTATTTTGATAGAAAGAGTTGGCTTGAAGTTTGGGAAGATTATGTTCTATTTCTTACCTCTGTGCTTTCATCAGGACTATTGTCTTTCAGTATCTTTATTTACTTTCAATGAGTAATGTTTACATCCATTAGGACTGGCTTAATTTTTAAATAATTACTTTTTGCTTATAACTAAAACAATTAAAATCTTAGTTTATTGATCTTATAATAATTAATTTTATATTTACAATTTTCATTTAATACAGCAAAATATTTGACAAAGCATTTGTGGAACTAGGTAGTAGTTGTACAGTTACACATTGCAAACTTACTATGTTGTAGGCATTTAGATTAGAACAACATATTGATGGGGAACTCGAATATCACAGGGACACTAATGACAGTACAGTTTAGGTTACAATAAAAACCAGAGACTGAAAAAAAAATTTTTAACAATGTTCTTTCTCCTCATTCAATCTCTTTTTTCTTTTTTGAGCTTTTTAATTCTTGTTATTTTTGTTTATTTATTATTTGGGAGCAGAAAGCAACTTTACTTCTAAATGTGTGCTATATTCACTTCTCTTTGTCACTTATGTCACTAGTTTAGTTAAAAATTCCTGAAAGTCATGGGCCATTTTTCCACCATCTATACTATGTTTCTGGGTATAGAGCCATAGCTTGCAAAATTTTTCCCATGTGGTGACATATTCAAAGAAACACTGCTCTTATGAACTTGACCAGCACTCCAAAAGATATCAGCTAGAACTTCATCTTGGGAGGCTAACACATGTTATCTGAGTCGATCCTTCCTACCATAGGACATTTAGTTAGGGGGTAAATCAGAAAGGTTTATACACTTTGCCCAACGCGACACACCTGATTGACAGAACTATTATTTAAATTTAGCCTATCTTAACTTCTTAGCCCAATCAAACCAACCCTCAGATACCCTATGCAACAGATATAGGAGCTTTCAGATTTGTATTTCGATGGAGGAAAAATATTTTAGGGTTAAAATAATTTCCAATATTGAGTCATTTGTCATATAGCTGCACTTCTCAGGAATGATCCAGTTCTTATCTATGAGATTATAGTCTGGCACTTATAAACTATTTCTTTGCATTTTTGGTGAATTCTCTATGAAAACTAATAAACATTTTATTACTGGGGATGAAAATTGTTAAACCCCTTTAACAAGGGAAAAGATTAAAAATGATGATATGTTCAACCAGGGATTCTGTTAAAATCTTCTCTTATCCTGGGCATCAGTCTTACAGAAATAATATGAGGATGAATAGCAGCACAAAACACAGTGGTAACAGTGGTTTGCAGAAGTGGAAGCTACTGATAAGAGCCTGCTCTCTTAAGGTGATGCCTTTCCATACATTAGGGAATGCCTGCGGTCTGCTCATAGCTGAGGAGCTGCACAAAGTATGAGGGGAGTTTGATATTAGAAATGAGGGGCATTTCCATATAGTTGGAGGACTCAAACCTGATCAGTAGCATAAATGCATCTTTTCTTTCAGTGATCCTCGATATCCCTAATCATCCCATATATACTAAATATGACAAGATAATGCAAATATGGATGGAGTAAAAGGAATGGAAGTAATTGAAATTCCACATGAAACAAAATCACTTTATCAGCATCTCTGTTTTTTCTCTCTCATTGACTCAGCCTAGATATTGCACGGGTATATGACTTAGTAGCCGAGGTGGAGACAGACTTGTTAGCAGGGGAGTGTCATGGTCAGAGGTTAAACTTAGGAAATAAAAACTGGAGAACATGGTTTAGTTCCTGGGACTCAGTTATTCTAGTGCATGTACATATGGACAACTATGGTACAAATATCATTACTATTTTATGGAATTTACTAATTATGTCTCATGTTATCAATCACAAAATTGTGAATTTTCTTTATAATAAAGGCAAAACAATAATGGATCCTGAATGTATTCTTAAAATTACAAGAGTAATATACTTTTTTAGCCAGAAGAAATATCTTTAGAATTAGATCTTCAAACTGAACATAACTGGGTTAAATTTGTTAAATCAGGCACATTTCTTTCATTTCTTTTTTTCTATTTCTTTCTTTTCTTTTTTCTTTCTTTCTTTCTTTTTTTTTTTTGTGTGTGTGTGTTGTGGCGTCACAGCTCACAGCAACCTCCAGCTCCTCAGCTTAAGTGAATCTCCTGCCTCAGCCTTCCAAGTAGCTGGGACTACAGGCACCCGCCACAAAACCCGCCTAAGTCAGGCACATTTCTTAGCATTTAGTTGTACATTTGTGCTTACAGAAGCATTCTGGTATACCACTTTCTCAATTGTTTATGAATAAGCCGATTTTGTATAAAATTAGTCAATCATGAATGCCAAATATGAATATGCAGATACATTAAAAATAATTTTGGAAATTCTATATTGGCAACAGCAAAAACTCATTTAAAATATATATATTTTTCACATCAGCTTGGCCTTAATTACGAAAATTTGCTTTCCTAACCACATTAAAGTCATAATGATATCTATTTTGACCAGGAGCTTTATGGAATTGTCATATTTGCAGATAAGGGTTCAATAATCAAATTGCATAAATAAATGTAACATGTATTTTCAAATTGACCTCCACTGAAAAACTGATCTCGTCATAATAACTTGTATGTAACAACTGAAACATTCTCAGATGTTCCATTGTAGAGGTTCTCTGCCATTAACAAATACTGATTGCCAGGATGGCCAACCTTTCCTCAACTCTCTATCAGGGGTCCTCAAACTTTTTAAACAGGGGGCCAGTTCACTGTCCCTCAGACCACTGGAGGGCTGGACTATAGTTTAAAAAGAAAAACTATGAACAAATTCCTATGCACACTGCACATATTTTATTTTGAAGTAAAAAAAAAAAATGGGAACAAGTACAATCCCACCACCGCTATGGCCCACTGGCCGTAGTTTGAGGACCGCTACAGGTATTAAGTGGGGTATGAGCATAAATAGAAATAAAACATGTGGTAGTCTGGTGAAGCCTTGTAAACTGGGTGATTACCTCCTGGATTTTTGTTATAGCATTCTGCTCATTATTCATATGGCTTACAATTTTCACTATAAAAAGTAAAATGTAAAACACATGGGCATATACATATATCCTTCAATAGTATATCAGGGATAAAATTCTGGATTAGTCAATGGCAAACTCTGTAAATTATAATCTTCCTAAACCTCAATTTCCTCAACTGCAAAATTAGAATTTATTTCAAACACTGCTATGTGGATAAATCCATCATGTATGTAAACTCTAAAGAGAGTCTGAACCAATCAATGCTTGTATGTTGTCTTTAACAGAATTAGGGAATGGCTCCTCAAAACAAAAATATTAACACACATATGCAAATGTATAATGAATGTGAGATTCACATATATGGGTTTCCTAGTGTTGGTGATAACCAATCCGTGTAACTGTAGGCAGTAGCATTAAAATCCTGCCATCATATAAGTGCTGAAACAAAGCTGTTGAAGATCAATGGGAAATTATGTCCCTGGAATTTACAAATAGTCAGTACACAGGAAAGGAAGTGAAAAGTATGATGTCATGTGCTATATATACATATATTTTGTGTGTGTGTGTGTGTGTGTGTGTGGTGTGTGCACGCTATATTTCTAACCCCCCGCCTGGACTTCATCAATTTCTTCTCTTCTACTTACGAAGCTACCTTGGTTAAACCATATTTGTTAGTGAAAAAATTAAAAACAAAATACATTTACTATCAATTTTACTCATTTGATGTTAGCTGCCAGGACACTGTGAAGTGAATTCCTGGTGGGTCTGAAGTGCTCGTTTGCCCCTCCCAGAGAAAAGCAGTAGGGGCTGCTCTGAGGGCCCTCCTTCAGTCTTCACTTCTGCTTTCCTCTCTAATTCTCCTATTTTGCATTGTATTTGCCTTGAAAAGCTGCTTCAAATCATTTTGATTTGAAAAAAATTGGGTTTAAATCTAAAATAAATACCTTCATAAATACACATTATATGTGAAATGGAAAATGGGTGAAACGTCACATTTTCCAGGGCTGTTAAGCTCAAAATCATCTTCTATATTGTGAAATGGTATTGAGGTGGGAATACTGATGAGGTACTGAGATGCATTATTATTTGCTGTGGCTGCCTTTACAAAGTACAAGCATGCCCCATCTTACTGTGCTTCATTCTACTACATTTTGCAAAGACTGGTATTTTTGCATGTGACAGTTTGTGACAATCCTATGTCACGCAAATCTATTGGTAATTTTCCAACAGCATGTGCTCATTTCATTTCTGTCATATTTATAATTCTTGCAACACTTTAAACTTTTTCATTATTATTTTTATGTTAGGGTGACCTGATGTTTCTATTGTAAATATTTTGAGATCCCATAAACCATGCTTATATAAATGGGCAAATTTATTCAATAAACTATGTACCTGTTCCTATTGCTCCACCAAACAACATTACTCTCTTTCCTTCTTTTCAGAGCCACCTATTCTCTGAGACAAAACAATATTAAAATTAGGCTAATTAATGACCCCACAATAGCCTCCAGTGGCTTCAAGTGAATTGAAGAACCCCATGTCTCACGATTTAAATTTTAAAAAAAAATCTAGAAATGATTAAATTTGGAGAAAAGGCATTTTGCAAGCAGATATTGGTGAAATCTGGGCCTCTTGTGCAAACAGTTATCCAGGCTATGACTATAAATGACGAGTTCTTGAGGAAAATTAAAGATATTACTTCAGTCAACACAAAAATGATAAAATAAATAAATAAATAAATGAAACAGTTAACATGAAGGAAGTTTTAGGGGTCTGACTACAAAATCAAACCAGCTACAACATTCCTTTGTGCCAAAGCCTAATCCAGAATGAGGCACTAAATGTTTTTAATTCTATGAAAATTAAGAAAGAGGTGAGGAAGCTACAGAAAAAAAAAAAAAAAAATTGGAAGCTAATAGAGTTTAGTTCATAAAGTTTAAGAAAATATCTCCATAACGTAAAAGTACAGGGCAAATCAAGTGTTGACACAGAAGCTAGAGCAAGTTATCCAAAAATGCAGCTAAGATCATTCATGAAAGTACCTACAATTAACAACAATGTTAGAATGTCTGGCTTCAAAGTGGCAAAGAAACAGACTGACTCTTTTGTTAGAGAAGAGTGCAGCTGGTGACCATCAATTGAAGCCAATGCTTATTTACCATTCTGACAATAGGAGAGCCTTTAAGAATTATGCTAAATCTACTTTTCCTGTGCTCTATAAATGGAGGAACAAAGGCTGAATGTCAGAACATCTGTGTATAGCATGGTGTGCTAAATATTTTAAGCCTACTGAGAAGACCTACTGATTAGAAAAAGATAGTTCTTTCAAATATTACCTATCATAGACAATGCACCTGATCACCCCCAAAGCTCTGATTGAGATGTACAAGGAAACTGATGTTGTTTTCGTGCCTAGTAACACAACATCCACTCTGTAGCTCATGAATCAAGGAGTAATTTTTACCTTCAAGACTCATTATTCATGAAATACATCTCATAAGGCTGTATTTTCTATAGACAGTGATATTTGGTGGATTAGAGGCAAAATAAATTGAAGCCCCTCTGTAAAGAAGTCACCATTCTAGATTTCATTAAGAATGTTCAGTTTAGGGCAGGGCCTGTGGCTCAAGGAGTAGGGTGCCGGTCCCATATGCCGGAGGTGGCCTGTTCAAACCTAGCCCCAGCCAAAAAAAAAAAAAGAATGTTCAGTTTAGGGCGGCGCCTGTGGCTCAAGGAGTAGGGTGCCGGTCCCATATGCCGGAGGTGGCGGGTTCAAACCTAGCCCCGGCCAAAAAAAAAAAAAGAATGTTCAGTTTAGGGCGGCGCCTGTGGCTCAAGGAGTAGGGCGCCGGTCCCATATGCCGGAGGTGGCGGGTTCAAACCCAGCCCCAGCCAAAAAAATCACAAAAAAAAAAAAAAAAAAGAAAAGTTTCTCTTAAAAAAAAAAAAAAGAATGTTCAGTTTATGAGAGAAGGTCGAGCTGTCAATTTCATCAGGAGTTGGAGGCAGGGTTCAAGACTTTTGTGAAGAAAAAAATAGCAAATGTGGTGAAGTAGTAGAACCAGAATTAGAAGTGGAGCCTGAAGATGTGACTGAGTTGCTGTAATCTCCTTATCAAACGTCAACATGCAAAGCATTGTAAAACATGACAAGGTTTGAGAGAACTGATTTAAATTTTAAAGTTCTATTGTGAGTCAAATTATTAAACAGCATCTCATGGTATGAAGAAATTACTCATGAAAGAAAGAGATCAATGTGGCAAACTTAATTATTGCCCCCCCTTTTTTTTGAATTTCCACAGTCACCTCAAACTTCAGCAACCACTGTGTGCATCAGGCAGCAGCCATAAACTTTGAGAAGAAACCCATGAGCAAATGATTATGACTTACTGAAGGTTCAGATGGTAATTAATACTTCTCAGCAAAATAGTATTCTAAATTAAGATTTGTACCTTTTAAGACATAATGTTATTGCATACTGAATAGAGTACATCGTAGTGCACTGAAAAAGAGTACACTATAGTGCAAATATAATTTTTACTTGCACCAGGAAAGCAAAAAAATATTGCAAATTTATTTCAATATTTGTTTTATTCTAATAGTCTTGAACTGAACCCACAATATCTATAAGCTATTCCTGCATCATGTAATGGATTAAACAACAGAAGTTTGTTGTCTTAGAATTGTGGATGTTAGAATCCAAGAGAAGGGGCCATGCTTTCTCTGAAGGAAGGACAAATCTGTGGCAAGGTTCCCTTCTAGCCTTTGTGAGTTTCTTGGATTATGGCAACCTAACTATAGTCTTCACATAGCACTCTCTCTGTGTGAGGGTGGTGTCTCAAATCCCCGTTTATAAAGATTTGAGTCATCCTAGATTAGGAGCCCACCTACGCCAGTATGACCTTTACCATTTCTGGAAAATCTTATTTTCTACCAAGGTCATATTCTGGAATAATAAAGCACTACGTATCTCTTTGCTGAATATCACTATGGTCACCTTCTAAGTACTCACTTTGGGAAGCTTGGCACTGATGTCAGCAGTGAGGTATGTACCACTGTATGTAATGTATTTTCTGGGATGAGTTCATGAACCGAATTGTCCCATTTCGTATAATGACAGCTGTGATGGCCATTCTAAAAAAGGAGGTCCACAACTGTTTTGAAGGGTAGGCTAGACGCTGGTGTCTGGTGCACAGTTTTCCAAGGGAAGTCTTCAAAGTTGACCATAGTGATATTCAGTAATGAGGTATTTCTAGATTGAGTTCACGAACTTAATTGTCTGACCTCTAACACATATGTATACATATACACAGTTACCTAACTATATATAACATACGTACTTACATTTTAACAAATATATTTGCATGTATATGTGTGTTGTGGTTTTATAAACAGTTACTGATATATTTATTTATAACCATTTTACCACTTTCCAATGGCTGGGGGGGTATTCCGTTTTTAGATGTATCTTATTTTCAATCTTCCCTCCATTAAAAGATATTGTCTTTTCTAGTGCTTCAATATTAATGTAATATTTGGACTAATAACTCTGCAATAATTTTAAGTAATCTCTTGTTGCTCCCTTAAATTAGATTTGTACAAGTAGAGTTATTACCTGTTTATGAGAAATTATTTTAGAAATCTTGACACAAGTTGGCAAATTACTTTCTATTAACTGCATGAGCAATGTACTCTCCATCTAGCAGTGAGAGTAAGTTTTAAAATGAAACCCATGTTACTTTCTGGCTTAAGAACCTAGACAGTGGATTTCTGTTACTCTTTAAATCATACTTCCCTTCATTTATTATTATACAGACACAAAAGGCCAGAGATTTTTATTCCTTTGCTTTGGTTTTTAATTCTCCCTCCAAATAAATTTGAGCAGATAGTCTTATGTGTTATGCTTCTCTCTTGTGTGGTGTGTAGAAATCAAAGTGATCACAAAAAAGATACCCTGTTAAATATAGATATAAAAACCTAATGCCTTAAACATATTACCAGAAAGAAAATAGTCCCCAATTTGAAGAGAATTATTTCTTCTTCAAAGCTTCATGATGATTAGGCCCTCTATTTGTCCTTGATGTCCTTTACCAGGGACCCTGCACTGCTATTGTAATTATGTCACGGGGTCAGGCAGAAAGTGAAATGCCCAAATAGATACATTTCCAAACCCATTGCAAGAGCCTTCAAGACATTAAATTTCTGAGTATATCTTCCGTATATTTGGTCTTTGGCATAGGCTGTTCTCTCTTCATGAAATAACCTTTACTTGAATATTGGCATAATTCTGTCATGTAAATTCTTCAGATGTATTTTCACATGTAATCTTTTCAGAGAGGACTTTTCCGACCACTGTTCTAAGGTCACAGTTCATTCCTGTCCTTTCTGTGTTCTGCTCCTTTTTTTCCAGTTATTATTCATTATTTATCACATCATTATTGATTGTGGTTTTTCCTATTACTAGAACACAAACTTTATGATTAACAGGTCATTTATTTTCAGTGAAATGTCTTAATGTAAATGATCTCTTATGTAATGCCAGGTGCATAGTAGTTCTTTGATATGGATATGCTGCAGGAAAAAATGAAGGAATGAATGAGAAAAGAAACACTTTCTTTGGGCCATCTACCAACAAATAATTAACAACTAATTATTGTGGCATTCTCAGTGATCCCAAGGAAAAAACCGAGAGGAATATCCAAGAATACTCCAAGGCTCCTAAGAACAAAACTCAAGAATTTTGATACTCCAGTGAACTATTAACTTGTGATGCCATCTGAGATGTTAAAAACAGAGAGCCATTGTGTGCAGATAGACTACTGAAGTGTGCTTTCCTACACACAGGTGCTGGGAAGTAAAAGGAATAGTATGCATAGTCTGAGTTTCTATTGAATTTATTTACTTAGAAATAGTCTTTTGTGAAACCAAAAAAGTCTTGCATATCTGTGACAAGTATATCTACAGATCTTAATAATATAGGTATTGCAGTTTTGTCCCAGTAACGGACCGTCTTCTCAGTAGAACACACACATACACACACACACACACACATATAAATGTGCACCACACCGCATGCCTACAAGTAATGAGACTCTTCTATCCCCAGGATTGTTTCTCAAAATAATGGGTATTTTTTTTTTAATTTTTAATTTTTATTTTTTGTAGAGACAGAGTCTCACTGTACTGCCCTCGGGTAGAGTGCCATGAGGTCACACAGCTCATAGCAACCTCTAACTCTTGGGCTTATGCGATTCTCTTGCCTCAGCCTCCCAAGCAGCTGGGACTACAGGCGCCCACCAAAACACCCGGCTATTTTTTGGTTGCAGTTTGGCCGGGGCTGGGTTTGAACCCGCCACCCTCGGCATATGGAGCTGGCGCCCTACTCACTGAGCCACAGGCGCCGCCCAATAATGGGTATTTTAAAGACACACTTTTTAATGGTTACACATTTTACTTGTAAAAATATAACTTTCAACAGTTATGATATAAAGCTAGTAAACTGTTTTTATATGAAGGTCATGAAATTGTTCATTCTATGAATAACAGTCATCTGGTTTATGGTGAATAGTTTGGTAATATTGAGAAGATACACTTTGATTAAACTATGACTCCAATAGCCCAGGCTGACACCATAGTTTCAGACTAGTGAAACTCACTTTGGACTTCTCACATCACCTACTGTAAGAGAAAAAAAAAAAAATGTATTGCTCTAAGCCACTAAATTTGTAGTACTTTGTTACAGCAGCAATAGGACATGAATGTACTTTCTGTTCCTGTATTCCAGGCATGTAACAAATAAATATAGTAAGTCTAGGAAATTACAAATTAGTTGAAGAGATAGTACATGAGTATGTGTATAACCAAGCAGAAGGAGAGAGGGCTAAAAATTGGTAGAGATGATAAATGGTATAGACAAAATTAAAAGCTGGTGATAACCATTGACAGTTAAGATTCCTTTTGCATTTAACATATGAACATGCATTGCCTAATGTAATTTACATAAAATATTCATAACAACTTTACCAGAAAAACTGCAAGTATCCTTACTTTTCAGGTGAGGGACCTGAGATGAGAGAAGTTAATTACATCCCTTGGTCACTCATCTCTTAATAGAAAAAGTCAAGATTTCAATCCTCATATATCTGCCTCCCAAGACAAACCTATAAATTTCATAACTTCTGCTGGGTTCTAACATGATCATAAATAGCTTTCTGAATGTGGTAGAAGCTCAGTAAGTCTTACATTGCACGAATAAATAAGGTAATTAATAACAAAAGAAACACACTTTGAGGGGCTATCTACCACCAAATAATTTGAGATGGAAGGAAAGATATTGACAAGTCTTTCGAGTGGTATGGAAGTGAAATTTTCAACTCTTCATTTTAGCAGTGACCAGAGTACCTTCTTTTGCCTTAAGTTGTTAAAGCTTAGCAAAGGAAGTGGATTAGAGATTTGACTATAAATAGCTCATATTTACAACGGCCCACCAAGATTTGGAATGAGAACAAAATGAATTTGAAAAATATTAGGCTCTTTGAAATGATCTTGATACCAGCTGAACATTTCTAAGCAGATTTGATCCTGAAAGGAAAAAATTTTTCTCTAATTTTCATAGTGTGAAAGAAAAGAGAAAAAATAATCACTTCTGGGGCAGACAGGAACACTGATGAAAATACTGAAAAAAAATTAATAAGAAATAGTTACTTTTCATCAAGATACTATTAAAGTAAATAGCAAAAGATGAGTTATAACTCATGTAAGACTAGAAATAATAAGCTACTGAAAACCAAAACTTGGCCCACTGCTTTAGGGATTTGCTTCCATTTTTAACAAAAGGTGGAAATTTGTCCAGATGGAACTTTCAGAAGGATCAGTAACCAACAGCTTCTAACGCTGGTATGTTCAGTAGTGGAAGATGAATAATTACTACCTCAGGGGAAAAAGTGAAACTGGCTGTTTTGCTTTAGCAAGTCTGTAGACCACAATTTAAAAATCAGAAATTGTAGGAAGAAAAAAAGAAACCCAGCATTTTATGTTCAGTTCTATTCTTTGTTAGAATTTATTTTTTAAAGAACACAAGAAACAGACCAATTGACACTAATTTTAATTAAAGTGTTAGGGGAAAAGAATGTGTGATACACTATTGTTAACTGTGAGAACATAATTCCACACCTACAATCACAGATAGACATCCATACATACGCTCATAAACACTAAAACATTTTTCTTCAATTTTCTTCAAACACTAAAACATTTTTCTTCAATTTCTCATCCTTTTATCTTCAATGTCAGAATCCTTTGAGAGGTACTGAGTGATGTTACCTTTCAAACATGCTGATCTGCAAATCTATTCATGAGCGGTGAGACCATTTTCTAAACATTGAAGATAAAAGGATGAGAAAAAGTACAAAATCTCTAATAAAGCGTAATCAGATTGAAAGCTTAAGTAGTTGCATAATTACTTGAATAATGATTTAAATAGAATTATGACTGAATTATTCAGGTCAAACTATGGTCAGGATGTTATGATGCATTATTCGAATGTCAGTCGAATGCTAGTGTTGAAGACCCCCATCCAATACTGTTTTTAAAAATGGGAGTTAAAATTCTTACTCACTTCTATAATAATTGTTCACATTACTTTTCATCTCTTGAACTGTATGAGCTTTGTTTTGTTTTTTCCTCAAATTTAAATGATAACACAAGAACAAAATTGATATTGTATTTGTTTTTGCTTTTCCCTATGTGCTTGGCATAGCCTTATCTAACAGGTGTCTGGAAATCTTATCACTTAAGAATCACTTCATAAACGTACACTGACTAACATGATGTACGCATGGGGTGAGTAGTGGACACTTAGTGATCATCTGCCACAGTCATTTCTAGTAAGCATTTGCTGATTAATGAATGCATACTAGCACCCCAGTACATGTTAAGATAAGATGCTCCAGACATCACCTAGGATAGATTGCTATCTACATGGATGATTTTTTGATTCCTGTGATCTTGGATAATTTGATTACTATGATAATTCTTTAGGTATAATTTGGTACCTAAAGTCCTGGGCTAGAAAGGATTCTAAGCTACATTCCTAATTAGTGAGAAAGTGTATTGGTAGAAATCAGTATTATTTAAGAATTGAGACTGAGGGTTGTGACTGGGTTATTAGTTACTTGACATATAGTTTTATACCAAGCAATATTTTTTTCTCATAGATATTGAATAATTATAAGCATCTTACATTCTTCATTTAATATTTTCTTTCATATGTTACTTTGCTATACATGTTACATCATAAAGCAAGGGTTTGAAAACAGAAGGAAATTTATCTTATTTTTAGAATTGATTACCTATGAAAATAAAAAACAGTTTATTATTAAAGTTCAGTTTATTCAATACTATAAAATTAAAAATGATACATTTCTGGCTTAGCGCCTATAGCTCAGTGGCTAGGCTGCCAGCCACATACGCTGGGGCTGGCGGGTTCAGACCAAGCCCAGGCCTGCTAAACAACAATGACAAGTACAACAACAACAACAGCAAATAATAGCCAGGGATTGTGGTGGGCGCCTGTAGTGCCATCTACTTGGGAGGCTGGGGTAAGAGAATCACTTAAGCCCATGAGTTTGAGGTTGCTGTGAGCTGTGACACCATGGCACTCTACCAAGGGCGATATAGTGAAACTCTGTCAAAAAGAAAAAGAGAGAGAGAGATAAATTTCTATACAAGTTAACATTTGTATAGAATTTCCCAATTTAATACTGGAAGAAAGAAAAATATTTCAAATATAATATACAAAGAAATAATATTAAAATGTATATATAATATTGAATAGAAATGAATCTTTCAATAGGAAAAAGATATAAATGTATGACTGATGTAACAGATCATAAGTGATATGGTGTGATAATGTAATGTCATTCCTCATAATCATCTTAGAAAAAACATAAAATATCTAGTGTTGTTGCCAAGGAAGTTAATAAGGGCCTTTAACTTCTGAGTCAATAAAAATCTATAAGGCTTTCATTGAGGAATATTAAATTCATCCAATTTAAGTTAAAAATCAAAATAAAAACTATATATGCCATCTTATTCAGCCATCATTTTTAAGATATGATTTCTATATATGGAAAAGTTTGTGAATAGGAATATTCTTTTCAGCTTCATTTTATTAAAAAAAAATTTAAAAACAGTAAAATTGTATCAGTAGATGACAAGTTAAATAAACTTGAGGGTTCCAGGACTGTGAAATATTACATGTAATTAATACAAAGAATGATGTGTAGCAATGGATGTTTTAATTGATTTTATTATAATCATCACCCACACACTATATATATACACACACATACATATATGGAGAGTCATCATGCTATAGACCTTGAATATATAGAACGTTTGTCATTTAATTATTTTTTTAAAGACATGAGCATTACTGTCACTAATAAAGGATGATTGTTAAGCTATGATGTAAAATAGTAACTTAAAAATATTTCATAGTATTACACAGATCTTAATTTCTTTTATGACCATTTTTATTTGGTTACCATACATTTTCATTGCCCGGTAAATTTAGAAATGAAAGTAAAAAGGAGCAACTTGGTTGTGGATATTAATTACTTTGCCCTCATGGTCTGGCAGCATCCCCATTTCTGGCACATAGTCAAATCAATATACTCTGTCAATATAGATACTTTCTTCTGTGCCTCATTTCTTTAGTGAACAACATCATGAAGAGTCCTATGCAATCACAACAATGTTCTCTGGCAAAAGCATTCTTATATTACACAGGTGGGTAGACAATATGGGCCAGCTGCTACAAAAAATACTATGTTTCCCCCCTAAAATTAAATATAGAATTGTCTTAGTATCCAATAATTCTTCTTGTGGATATACAGCCATAAAAATTGAGATCTGGGATTCAAAGGTGTATCTGTTCATTCAGGTTCACAGCAGCACTATTCAGAACAGCCAAAGGGTGGGAGCAAGCCAAGTGACCATCAACAGGTGAATGAATAAACAAAAATGTGCTATGTGCATACAATGGAATAGTACTTAGTTTTAGAAAATGTTGAAATTGTGATGCACACATGTACTATGACAAGCATGAACCTTGCCAATATTATGCTACTCCAAAGGCAAAAGGCCAGATACTGTAGGATTCCGTTATATGGAATATTAAACTCATAGAAGCTGAGAGTAGAATGGTGGTTGCCAGGGAGTGAGAGGAGGGTGGGGTTGGAGAGTTAGTGGTATAGGGTACAGAATTTCATTTTGGGAAGGTGAAAAAGTTCTGGAGATGCATGGTGGTGATGGCTGCACAACAATGTAAATAGACTTAATGTCATCGACTGTCCATTTAAAATGGTTAAAATGGTAAATTTTAGGTACATTTTAGCACAAAAGATAGCATTTTTACATTAAGCACCAAGTATTCAAATTTCACTGTACCAAATATTCTAGGGACAAATGGAAAATTTTCTTAAGTGAGTTATTAATTGAAATTATGGGAACTACTTTTAGGCAGGATGAAATCAATGGAAGTCCATAGCTTTCTGATGTACACATCAGTAATCCCATTTTTCACCTCTATTTTTTTTACTCCTGAACACGTTTTCCAGCTGCAGGAGTGACTTCATCATATGTCCACATGTCCGTGTCATATACCAAATCCCACTGGGAAGGGCTATGTTCTTCTGGGCCATATCCCCCCAGAATATACAGTAAATCAATTTTCAAAAATCTAGTCCTTCACTCTATTTAAACCAACTCCTCTGGTTGATGGGATCAGATTGGTATATTAAGGAAACTTCAAATGCTAAAGACAACACTTTATTCCCAGGAGAGTAGATCTGTGCTATCAAATATAAAGGTCCAGGGTATGGTCCTCAAAAGTTGAAACTCCTAAGGGGTTTCTGCTTTTCCTCTTTTTCCTAAGATTGAATAATGAAATTTTTATTCTATCCTTTACCTCCATGTAGACTCTCTAGTGTTTTCAGAAGTAGCAATTTATTCCATAATTACTTATTCAATAACTATTGTCACTATAATGACAAGATGCACAGGCACTTTGCCTCTCAGGACTTTGCTTTGTACTTTTACTGTTTTCCTTGCCATCCCCAGGGAGAGAGTCTCTTAGTCATGGTATCACACTATGTCAAAGACCATCAGTGTTCTATTTATGATGACAGGATAGCCATTTATTTATCAAATATATGGACAACCCTATTCCAGATATCCATATGGAACTTCTCTTACTAGGCCCACTCATGGTATTAATTAATGCATTAGATGATATCTCAGAAAAGGAAGAGAGGCATATGCTTGCATAGAGTTTAAGAAATGACTGTCATCAGAGTTGTGGACAAAGTTAAAGAAAATTAACAAAAGATAAGGAAACATTGTGGGGTGAGTAGTGGAGAGAAGGAACTATCACTCCTAGGCCTGAAGAGACAAGGGGAAGGAGACTTAAAGAAATGTCTAGATGCAGAGGGGCAGTACCAGCAAGGGGCTGTGGCCCTCAGCAGAGGAGCCCCACTACGGCCAGCTCAAAGCTCAGCATGAAGGGAACCATGGGGAAAAAATGTCTACCTCTCCCCCATCTAGGCTCATATCTCCTGGAGTGCTTCTTATGATTGAACACAATCCAAACACAGAGTGCAAGCAAGTCATAAAGATCACACTATTGGACATAGTGAGGAAGGAAGGAAGAACCCATAAAAGAACAAACAGAACACACTCAGTACAGCCACCCTTCATTTCTTTAAATACAATTGCCCATCTGGCCATATCCACAAAATAATTTGTTACCTGTGGATTCTGTCCAAAGAGATATATAAAAAGGCCAAACTAACCCTCATTTGTTCCCAACCTAACCCTCAACCTAAAAGTTAAGCCCCTCAGTTGGGACACTGTCAACCCAAATCACAATGGCACATACATATTGTATGACTTGTTCTACAAGCTTATGGGCAGGCAGAAGAGTCATTTGACAATAATGGTGGTTTTTCCTAAACAGGCAAAATGGGTGCTAAATTACATCAATTTACTGAAATGGCTGTGGCCTGAGTAACTTCTATATAGACAACCATTTGAAATAAACCATCAGACAAAATGCTGAAGATTCCCTTATTATGCCAGTCTCCTTTTATTGCTATCTGAAATATAATAGAAAAAAGATAAAGAAGAATGGCTTTGTGGAATAATATACTTTAGCATATACATTTTTATTCATTATAGATCATCTACTGGGAAAGACAGTCTTAAAAAAATTTTTCTGTAATCTAGTAAGGACAATAAAAAATTCCATATATAATTTTTTTCAATATGCATTGCTCTCATAACTATTTTAGGCTTTCTTGAAAGGCAAAATCTCTATGATATACATCTTGCAAAAAATAACTGAATATATAATACTAAAATTATTTGCCTTTTATAAGTGAGCATTCTTATTTGCAAATAAGAAAACCTATTGTAATTAGTTTAAGCAGGGAAGAATTTATTTTAAAATACTAAATAACCCAGAAGGTCTTTTAAGAGAAAGAAAGATTAGGGCATTGAGGTTATAAAGCCTGGAAAGACGTCTAATTACAATCCAGTGGTGTTCCTTAAAGACCTCACAAGACCAGCATGTAAACATTTATCTCACAGAGCTGATGATGAGCCCTGGGCATGAAAACATCTACCATTCAACCCTCACAATTGACTGTCCTGGTGAATCCATAATAAAAAAATTTTTTTTGCAATATCTGCTCCCTCACAGTGTTTATTTTGCATAAAATCTCACACTTGTACCTCTGGTTGAGAGAAATGAGTCATATACTTTCACTCTACGTTCAAGGAAACTGAGAAAGTGAGTTTCTGATTTCCCAGTTTTGCTTTGGAGAAGACACAAACTGCAACAAATCTGCCGATTCTGGAACTTCACTACAAGGAGGAATCTTTGCCAGAGTTTGGAGTATAAAATACTCTCAAAGCCTGCTTTGACAAATGAAATCCTTTCTTACAGAGATTAAGAAGAAAATAAATTGACTTGGTAGTAGTAAAAGAAAATGAAGTATATTTGATAAGAAACTTTTTTTTTTTAATTAAAAGGAAGGCTTGGGGGACCAACAGCACTGATTCAGACGCAAAAATCATCCTGTGAGGGTGGTGCCTGTGGCTCAAAGGGGTAGGGCGCCAGCCCCATATGCCAGTGGCGGGTTCAAACCCAGCCCCCGCCAAAAACTGCCAAAAAGAAAAAAAAGTCATTCTGTGATATGAGTTTTCCCCCTGTTTAAGCAGTTTTATAGGGGTAAGGGAAATCAGAAAATGTAGGTATTGGAATGTATTACCTAAATCCCAAAGCGACAGAACCCATATGTTGGAGCATTCAGAAATATTCTAAAAGCCAAGAAAACATCTATTCCATAAAATATTTAGTATTTTTAGGAACTAAAATTAAATTAACAATATATCAAAAAAGATTTTTCAACTTGCATACTAACACAGTGGTTCTGACATTCAACCAACATAAGAATTCCCTGAAGACTCTTGCCAAGTTAAAGATTCAGATTCACTAGATCTAGATGGAAGCTCCCCCTCTGCATTTATAAAAAGTTCACAATTGACGCTTATGCTGCCAGTCCATGAACCAACCTTTAATTCACAGATTTCAGAAAAGCATTATTTCTAAAGCAGGTTAATCGATGTTCTTCCAGAAGGTTCAATGGTCAAATTAATTTGAACATCTTATACAGTTATTTTTTGAATAAAAATTCCATCAAGATTTTTGTAGACAGTGACAAACTATTGCTAAAATTTGCATAAAAATTCCTCCCAGCCGTGAGCATGGTATGTTCTTCCATCTGTGAACGTCTCTGCTATTTCCTTTTTCAGTGTTTGCTGGTGCTTGCTGCAGAGATCCTTCCCGTTCTTTGTTAAGTAAGTTCCAAGGTATTTAATTTTCTTTGATGGCTCTGTGAAGGAAAGTATATCTTAGATTTGATTTGCTACTTGCCTGTTCTTGGCATATATGAAGGCTACTTATTGGTGAACATTGATTGTATATCCTTAGAAACTTGTATTTCTTGATGACTTCCAGGAATCTCAAATTCCTGGAGTCCTTTACATTTTCTAAGTATAAGATCATATCATCAGCAAGGAGTGAGACTTCCTCTGTCCCTTTTTGGATAACATTGGTATCCATTTCTTGCCTGTTGGGTTGTCTAAGACTTCCAACACTATGTTGAATAGTAATGGTGATCATTTTTTTGTTTGTTTATTTGTTTGTTTTTTGAGTATCCCTGTGTGGTTTCTGTTCTAAGTGGAAATATTTCCATTTTTCTCCATTCAGCATGATATTTTCTGTGGGTTTGTCATAAATGGCTTCTATTAGTTTAAGAAATGTACCATCTATTCCAATTTTCTTAAATGTTCTTTTCAGAAAAGAATGCTGAACTTGCTGAATGCTTTTCTTTTGCATCTATTGAAAGGATCATATGGTTTTTGTTTTTATTTCTGTTTATGTGATGAATTACGTTTCTCGATTTGCATATGTTGAACCAACCTTGCTTCCTAGTTATGAAGCCCACTCGGTTGTGATGAATTATATTTTGATGTGTAGTTGAATTCTGTTTGTTTATTTGTTATTGAGCAGTTTTCTGTCAATATTCATTAATAAAATTGGACATAGTTCTCTTTTTCTGTTTTCCTTTCCTGGTTTTGGTATTTGTTGCATGACCTGAGATGCGAACGAGCAGTAGCTTTGCTGTAGGTGTAAACTCGCTCCTGTAATTATTAAGTCAAGAAACAGACTATACACCGTGGGATGGCATATAGCAAAGTTCTTTATTCCAAGTTTAAGTTTTATACTCTTCCAGTCACATACACACCTAATCCATTATCTATTAGCTGAATTTTAACTTGAAAGGAAATATTTATCATGTCAATGTAACCACTAGTGTAGTAAATCCCTTCCTCTAAACAGTGACTAGTTTTCCGAGCAGGGCACAAAGACGAAAGCAGCCATAGGGGAACAGAGTTAATAGAAGAATATCTTCAAGCATTCACTCAATTTACTCAGTATGAAGTAATGACTGTGTCTTTCCCTCAAGGCAGAGCACCTATAGACCTCTGACAATATGTTGTTAACCTATGTCAACCCTCTGGCCCGTATCTCTGAGGAAGGGCAGCATGCCCTTGGATCTCAGGCTTCACGGGGTATACTGCTTCAGAGAAAAGGCCTAAGGAATTTTACAATTCCAAAAAAGCCTAACTCTGTGAGTAACCCAGGGGGGTCCAAGCCTCTTAAGCCTCTGGAAGAAAAGCATGTCATTTTAAACTCACACTGAATTTACTTTGTGTGCTTGATGTAGGATAAGTTTATTTCTAAATATTATCCTACAGTATTAGAGTGTTTTTTGCTCCATAGTAGGAGTTGGAGAGAATTCCATCTACCTCAATATTTTGGAATAATTTGTTCAATATAGACATTAGCTCTATTTTGGTTGAAAGCATTTTGATAATTGTTATAATTTCAGTGCTTGACATTGGTGTGTTCATTTTCTTCCTGGTTGAGTCTAGTGACATAGTGTGATTCCAGGGATTGGTCCATTTCCTCTACACTTTCAAATTTCCGGGCATAGAGGTTTTTTGTTGGTGGTGTTTTTTTTGTTTTGTAGTATTTAGTGAAGATCTTTTGTATTTCAGTAGTATCTGTTATTTTCACATTTTTGTTTCTGGTTGAGCTTACTAGAGATCTTACTTTTTTTGTTTCTAATTATTCCGGAAAAGGATTTATCAATTTTATTTAACTTTTAAAAGAACTATTTTTTTGTTTCTTTAATCTTCTGAATAGTTCTTTTGTTTCCACACAAATTTGTGTGAAAACACACTTGAATCTTTATATTCTCCCACAGATTAATTTGTAACAGATTATAGGGTTAGATATTAGACATATTTAAAAAGTTATAGAATAAAGTAGCAGATAACTTTGAAATTATATTATTTGTTTAATTATGCATAACAAATCACTTCAAATCTTTTTTTTTCCTTAAACTACAATGAGCATTTATTATTTCTCTTTGATTTGGTTTGTCAGGGAGTCAAGAGTGGCTTAGATCTCTTAAGTGATTATATTCACATATTTACCGAAACAAGTTCATTTAGTATGTGTATCCATTCTCTTTTTCAATGTGCTGTGTACATTACATTTGTTTTATTTTAGTTATCAAATAAGAAAATATGTTTATAGGTTCAGTTACAAATGTTCCTCATAATACCTTTCCTCAGTAAAGTCACAGTTTTCTTAATTATCAATCCACTACCTTGAGGTTTATTTTGTATGCAGAAAGTATCTTTCATCTTTAAAAAAATAATAAAATAAAAGTGGTACAAATGGCTTATGAGTGAAGACTACCTTTGATCTTTTCCATATATGTAACTATACTGATAATACTATTTAGAAAATATCCACTTTTTTAAGCTGATATTCAATGTGTTTTGTTTAAGGATTACTCATATATAAGCCATATGTTAAAATGAAATATACTATAATATTTGTGCCTGTCTCCCCAACACAGTGAGATATTTGAAGTTATAAGTAATTTTTGTAGTTCTTTTTATCCTTAATGCATGGTTCAGAAAGGCACTTCCTATTTTATAAATAAATAATGGAATAAATTTACGAATGCTTAACTTAGTTACAACATAGAGCATGACTTTAATACTGATGTTTCAGACACCATTGAGTAGTGCTTCAGTGTCATCATGAGAGGAGCTGTCTCTTGTACAGCATTATAAAGTGTACTCTCAAAACAAGTGTTTCTCCCAAAATGAATGTCATTTGTGTGCAGAAAAAAAGTGGTAGTGATAAAACTTTTTAAAATAGTAGAATTTGTACTGTATAATATATGTTCTTTAAATAGTGCCCATTTTGATCATAGAATGCAGAGCCATTTGCTCTTAAATTGTTGTGAAACCAATAAGTTCAATTTTAAAAGACCTATAAAGGGGACAAAACTAGTGGAGTGCAGACTATTTAAGGATTAGAAACAAAGACCTGATGACAGAAGTGAGCAAGTACTGCCTGAGAGATGAGGGAAAGAGCAGAAGAGTGTGATTCTAGACATAATTATATCGATTAGGGTATCAAATTACCTTCAGACATCTCAGTCCTTTCCTCATCACTGATTTTAGTAGAAAATTGTAGGTAGTTCATCTTAAAATATCTGTAAGTTCTAATCAGATTGGCTTTAATAGATATTTAGATAAAATCACCTAAGTAATGGTAAGGACTGACAGAGATTAATTCAGAGCCAGGAAAATACAAAAGTCCTATTTTTAAAGGAAAAATAGGTTTTGAATCAGTTTAGTCTTGGTTTTTTTCCCACTATACTATTTCTACACATATAACATCAGGATAGCACTCTGAAGACCAGAGGTAAATAATATCATCTTATCTCAGATCTTATTCTCTCCTTATGGGCTCACATGAAACTTTCAGTATTTCTTATGGAACAAACATTTATTTATTTCTTCATTCAAATAAATTTAATTGGAAACTTATGTTAGGATTTATCTTGGGAACAATTAATACATTTCACCCTCCACAACAAGTAGGACTTCATGAAATTATTATTTTTAGAATATATTTTGGGTTATATAATGTTTTACTTTTATCTTTTGAAAGAGGAATCCATTAAAAAACTATGCCTAAATATAATTTCTCCTTTAAAAAATAAGACTTGTTAAAATATTGTTTAAACTTATCCAAATTGCACATAGAATTTCAGAATAGGGTATCACAGTTGTGGATCTGACATAACTATGTAATTTGAGAATTATCATACTATAAATGAATGCAATGTATATGTTGTGTTAGAAGGCCAATGCAAATGTCAATTAAGGAGAAATAGTGATTAACCATGTGAAATGCTACTGATAGTATGAAGGTGGTAAGACTCTAGAATGCACCTATTGGGGTGGAGCAAAATGGCAGACCACAAGGATTGTTAGGCTGAGCTTTTATAGTATGACTGGCGAAAGAAAGAGAACCAAACCATACCTGGTGTGGGGACCTTACTCAGTGTCATAGCTCGGGGTGCACTGTAAGGTGGTGGTATACTGGGGACAGTGTGTGATCTGGAACAGTGGAGATCTGGCACAGTAAGCAAGTGTTCTGCAGTTAACCAGAATGGTCAGACCCTCAACGGAGGTCTTGGACTGGAGGAAACCTATTGCAGTTTTCAGTTCTTGGGGGATGCTACACATAAAGTGGAAAGCTTAGAAGAGTGGACACATTTGAACAGTACAGAGCAGCCAGATTTGAGTGCCAGTGAGTGTGAATTTGTCATTGTTGTGGTGGCAAGTGGGGAAACCATAGTTCAGAGGCCCTGGATCCTAATGGTGCCATTGTGGGAAGGTCATGAAAGGCCAAGAGAGTGAGCCTTTTACCAGGAGCCTAAGGTACAGCCATCTTTGTTCCACCTGCCAGTATCAGAACTCCACACTTAGGACAGGCTCAGGGACTCCTACACCCCTTGGGAACTGTTGTCAAGGGGCATTGTGAAATCTGCCTCTGAAGGATTCTGGAGAGCTTTATGATAACAACCCAGCACGACCTGATACTAAGGAAATAATCAAGCAATTTCCAAGGACAACAAAGTTGGGAAGCAAGACCATACCTGGGAACTAGAGAGAGTTTTCTAGTTGTGTTCTCTGTTCCCTAAAAACTACAACACCACTTGGTGTCCCAGCAATATATTCCAACATGAACATATATATGTATAATTCTATTAAAATTGGTCCCATATATATATATATATATATATATATATATATATATTTTATAAGTATTTTTTCCTTCTCTTTGTTGCTGAGGTTGCTGTTATTTTTGGCAATTCAAGTTTTTTTGTTGTTGTTGTTTTGTTTTTATATATTTTTTCCTAATTTGCTTTCTTGGTTCTATTCATAACTTCAATTTTTAATTTCATCAAGAACAAGGAGTCCTGTATTTTTTGGTTGTGGTATTTTACCCTCATTTGTTCTCTCTCTATATATATTTACTCCTCTGTATTTTCTCTTTTCTAATCTTTCCCACATAAATACTCATGCAACAGCAGAGATACCCCCTCCTTTTTTTTTTTTTTTTTTTTTTTTGGTCTTTCTTCTTTCTTCCTTTTCTCCTATTCCTTCTCTCTCCTTTACTTGATACAACCATATTTTTTACAACCATATTTTTAATTTCCTTTATATATTCTTATTTTATTATTATTCTCCTTCTTTTTTTTTTTCAGAATGCTGGGGTGGCACAGCTGTAGTCTGGCAGGGAGGTCATGACAGTTGTCTGGCTCAAGGAGGCCAAGAGATCATGATCTAGGGAGCCCTTCTACCTTTGCACTAGGAAAAAGTTAATGGCAACACCACCCTGCAGAATTTTTCTATTTCTTTTCTATTCTTACTTAATTTTTCCTTCATATTTTTTGTTTTTGAACTTTTCCTTCTCTTCCTATTTTTGGCAAAGGAAGAGTCTGACTTGGCTCAGGCTGGTAAATATCTCTTGATTTCAAGGAACCTACCCAGCCAACCCCCTCAAAATGTTTGATATACAGACAGGCATTAGCACCATGCTGATCAATACCATTTCTTCTGTCACTCTCATCTTCTTTTCCTATCCTCCTTCTCTCCTGTTCCTCACTCTTTTCTTTCATTTCATTTCATTTTTTAAATTTTCTTTTGCTCTTTCCTTCTTTTTCCTTCTTTCTTTTCCTCTTTTTTCTCCCTGCTTGCTCTTTGCCCTTCTTTTCCTTTTAGCCTTATACCAAGAGGTCTCCTCAACACCTAAACTCCGAGACAAGATAATTTGAAGCAAACGAGGAAGTTAGAAGGAAAAAGGAGGAAAAGGAGGTGAACAAGAAGAAAGCACACATGAGAAGAAACCAACTGAAAATGAAGCTCCATGGAAAGCCATACTGTTTTGACAGAGCAACTCCTCCAAGGGACCATGAGGCAGCTACTACAGCAGACTCAATCCTATAAAGAATTACTGGATTTTACAAAAAAGGGAATTTAAAATATGGATAATAAAGGTAATAAAGAGAATGGAAGAGAAAATGGAAAGACAGAACCAAAAGTCAGATGAGAGGCATACAGAATACAGAAGGGATATGGTGGAGCATAAGGAAATAAAGGAGACAAATAAGGAATGTAAAGATGCAGTGGAAAATATCAAAAATAGGCTAGACCGTGGAAAAGAAAGAGCCTCAGAGCTAGAGGATAAAGTTTTTGAGTTAAACAAGGTAGTTAAAGAGGCAAAAAAGAAGAGAGACAAAGCAGAACAATCACTTACAGAAATATAAGGCTTCATGAAGCATTCAAACATATGAATAATAGGGACCCGTGAAGGGGAAGAAGATTGTCCCAAAGGAATAGAAGCCCTACAGGAGATTATAATAAATGAAAACTTCCAAAGTTTACTAAAAATTCAAACACACTATTTTTAGATGGATATTGAACCCCAGGTCATCTCAACTCAAACAGAGCTTCTCCAAGACACACTGTAATGAACCTGTCCAAAGTCAAGACAAAGGAGAAAATTCTGCAAACAGCTAGGAGTAAGCACCAATTGACCTACAGGGGCAGAGCCATTAGGATGACAGCAACTGAAACTTTCCAAGCCAGAAGACAATAGTCATTCATCTTCAACATTCTTAAATAAGACAATTTTCAGTCCAGAATTCTATATCCTGCTAAACTAAGGTTCAAATTTGATGGAGAAATCGAATCTTTTGCAGATATACAAGCACTGAGGAAATTCACCACAAAAGGACCATCTCTACAAGAAAAACTTAGACTTATTTTCATCATTGATTATCACAATGGGTTGCCAGCAACTTCTAGAAACTAAATGTCGGGTGGCGCCTGTGGCTCAGTGAGTAGGGCACCGGCCCCATATACTGAGAGTAGCGGGTTCAAACCCAGTCTCGGCCAAACTGCAACCAAAAAATAGCCGGGCATTGTGGCGGGTGCCTGTAGTCCCAACTGCTCGGGAGGCTGAGGCAAGAGAATCGCGTAAGCCCAAAAGCTGGAGGTTGCTGTAAGCCGTGGGACATCATGGCACTCTACAGGCGGCAAAGTGAGACTCTGTCTCTACAAAAAAAAAAAAAAAAAGAAAGAAAAAGAAACTAATGTCAAAACTTAGCTTTTACAATGATGCAAAGGAGTAAACTACACAATTTACTTTCACAGAATAAGAATAGAATTCCACTACATTTATCAATTCTCTCAATATGGATTGTGGTTTGAATTTACCACTGAAAGGACACAGACTGGTTAATTGGATAAAAAAGCACAGGCCATTCATATGCTTATGCTGTCTCCAGGAAACACAGCTAGGAAGGACAAATCATGACTCAGGGTTAAGGAAAGGAAAACAGTATTTGAAGCAAATGGAAATTAGAAGGAGGGGTTATGATCTTATTCCAGCTACAAATGGATTTGAAGTAACTAAAGTTAAGAAAGACAAAAATGGACACTTGATACTGGTCATGGGAACAATACAACAAGAAGACATTTCCATTTTAAATATTTATGAAACCAACTTAAATGCTCCCAGATTTATAAAATAGACCTTGAGTGGACTGAGCAATATCATATCCCATAACGCCATAATGGCTGGAGTCTTTAACATCCCTCTGACAGAACTGGACAGATCCTCTAAACAGAAACTAAGCAAAGATAAAAAGGACCTAAATGTGACCCTAGAACAAATGGTATTAATAGACATACACAGAACACATCATCCCAAAGCTAAAGAAAATACATTTTTCTCATCAGCTTATAGCACATACTCCAAAATACATCACATCCCAGGATACAAATCAAACTTCAACAAAATTAGAAGAATAGAAATTATATCTTGTCTTTTGTCCTACCCTAAGGCAGTAAAGGTGGAACTCAACTCCAACAAAATGTTCATCACCACAAGAAAGCATGGAAATTAAACATCTTTATGCTGAATGATAGGTTGGGTTCAGGAAGAGATAAAAATAGAAATTATTAAATTCCTCAAACTTAGCAACAATGAAGACACAAGTGACCAAAACTAAGTGACCAATAATCTCATAAACTATCTTACATAATCGGAAAAAGAAGAACAATCAAATCCTAAACCCAGCAAAAGAAAAAAAAATAACCAAAATTAAATCAGAGATGAATGAAATAAAAAAAAAAATCAGAAAATTGACAAATCAAAAACTTAGCTTTTCATAAAAATAAATAAAGTGGTAAACGTTTGGCCAGACTAACTACAAACCGAAAAGTAAAATCTCTAATAACCTCAATTAGAAATGATAAAGAGGAAATAACAATAGATGCCACAGAGATACAAGAGATTATCTTTGAATACTAATAGAAACTCTATGTCCAGAAATTTGACAATGTGGAGCATATGGATCAGTAGTTAGAATCACACCCTCTCCCTAGACCTTACCAAGAAGAAACAGATCTCCTAAACAGAGCAATTTCAAGCTGTTTTGAAATACAAAAAACAAACAAACAAACGACAAAAAAAAAACAATAAAATATCTCTCATGAAAAAAATGCTCTGTTCTAGATGACTTCATACCAGAATTCTATCAAACCTTTAAAGAAGAGTTTATATCCATACTGCAGAAATTGTTCTCAAAATTTGAGAAGGAAGGAATCTCCCCCAACATGCTTTATCACCCTGATATCAACACCAGGAAAAGACACAATTAAAAAGGAGAACTTCAGAGCAATTTCACTAATGAATATGGATGGAATAATTCTCAATAAAATTCTAGCCGATAGATTACAGCTTCTCATTAAAAAAAAATCATACATCATGATCAAGTAGGATTCATCACAGTGACATGTGGTTGCTTTAACATACGCAAGTCTGTAAATATAATTCATCGTACCAACAAAAGCAAAAACAAAGACCATATGATCTTCTCAATAGATGCAGAAAAAGCATTTGATAAAATTCAGCATTTGATAAAATTCAGAACACTTAAGAACATAGGCATAGGCAAGCACCTTTCTTAAACTGATTGAAGCCATCTACAACAAACCCACAGCTAAATTTATACTGAATGGAGTAAAACCAAAATATTTCCACTTAGAACTGGAACCAGACAAGGTTGTCCTCTATTACCACTAATATTTAACATAGTGCTGGAAGTTCTAGCCAATACAATCATGCAAAAAGAGGTCAAACTTTCTCTCTTTGCTGATGATGTGATCTTATACTTAGACAACCCTAAAGACTCAACCACAAGAATCCTGGAAGTGACCAAAAAATACAGTAATGTCTCAGGATATAAAATCAATGTCTACAAATCAGTAGCCTTTGTATTTGCCAATAACAGCCAAGCCAAGAAGCTAATCAAAGACACAATTCCCTTCACAAGAGCTTCAGGATAAATGAGATAACTAGGAATATACCCAATAGCAGAGGTGAAGCACCCCTGTAAAGAAAATTACAAAACACTAAGAAAAGAAATAGCTGAAGGTACTAACACATGGAAGAACATATCATGCTAATGGCTGGAAGGAATCAACATTGTTAAAATGTCTATACTTCCCAACAGCTTCTACTACCAGCACTTAGGGCACTCACCCCTGTGCTCAAGCAATCATTGTCAATGACAAAGTGACTGTTGAAGTTATAATTGTATTAAATTAATGCTAATAATTTGGATATCTTATTTTATTTTTGGCCGCTGGCGTAACATTAGCCCTTAAATGAGCATATGTGGTTTTTGTTTTTGTTTTTCCTTTTTCCCCTTGGGTACAGGTGTAAAAAAATTGGATATAGGAAATGTGTTATTCTTGCACCCTTGGATTGTAAAATATAAATTTTTGTGAGATTTCAAAGATTAAGATTATTTTGATAACATTATTTACAGATTTAGAAAAGAAGTGGTTATCACAAGTCTGTTAAGGGGGAAAACTACTGCATAAAATAACTAACTTGGAATAAATATTTTGCATCAGTTAAAAAAAATGTCTATACTTCCCAAAGCAATCTATAGATTCAATGAAATCCTCCATTAAAATACTAACATCATACTTTTAAGATTTGGAATAAATAATTCTATATTTTGTATGGAAGCAGGAAAAACCCTGTATAGCCAAGGCAATTCTTATTAATAAAAACAAAGCTGGGGGCATCAGCAATCCACACTTTAGGCTCTACTAAAAGGCCTTAGTGATCAAACAGCATGTTATTGACATAAAAATAGACATAGACAGTTGGAACTGAATAGAAAGCCATGAGATGAAACGAATGTCTTACAGCCCCCTGATTTTTGACAAACAAAACAAAATCATATACTGGGGAAAGATTCCCTATTCAAAAAATGGTGCTAGCAGAACTGGATTACCTCATGTAAAAGACTGAAAATAGACACACACCTTTCACCACTCACATAAATTGATTCATGATAGATAAAGGATTTAAATCTAGGGCATGCAACAATAAAAATACTTGAAGAAAATGTGGAAAGATATCAACCTGGTGAAAGATTTTATGAAGAAGACTTCTCTGGCAATTGTAACAACAAAAAATAAACAAATGAGACTTAATTAAACTGAACAGCTTTTGTACAGCTAGGAGACAACAACCAAAACAACTAGACAACCTTCAGAATGGGAAAAGATATGTGCATTTTGAGAATTGGACAACTATATATTCCTGTCTGCTGTTTTGTCTTATAATGTAGTAACAGAAAGACGTTTTTAAAAGTTGGAGAATATTCATGATGGCATAAAAAGAGTCATGTATTTTGGGTAGTGACCAATGATGTCAGCTCTAAAGATAAGTAACTTAAAAGTCTAAAACTGTAGAACTTCAGTTGTAGCTGTATGAGGCATGCTGTATTTTTCCAAGTTAGTATCTCTCTTTCCTTAATTCTGCTTTTTCTTTTATGGATGTGCTCATCGATAAACTCTGTTCTGGTGCTTCTCTCTGATGGTACTTTGCTAGCGATTCTAACAAAAGTCACACATTTCTAACTAAGTAGGCAGGCTTGTGCCGTAAAGCCTAAAAAAATATTTTCATTGATTAGAAATTAGTACTGAGCCATATGTTTCTCATAAGTGGAGACAATGTTTCCACCAAACAAGCTTAATGTCAAAAGAGAAATATGTCCCTTGGAGAAATCAAGGAGTATAATTAGAAGAAGGAAAAATAGAAGTTAGCTAGGGAATCAGACATTACAGCAAATTTTGTTTAAAATGGGCACTTATAAATGACTTTTCCTTTTAACTACTCAAGTGAGGAACAAGCAATGTCCATTTCTTGAAACATGGAAGCCTGTGAGTACCGACATGTAGACCACGGCAGGAAACACCAAACGAGAATAATGGGGATCAGTGTAGCTAAAACTAGTACCCTCAGTTTATTACTCTTGAGACTCCAAAATGTAGAGATGAGCCTCAACAGAACTTCCCAAATGTTTTCAAGGAATCTTGTAAGACATGCAAGAAACTTTTCTTTGAATATATTAAGTCTGAAATCTGGATAGAGTGCTTAACATACAAATATAAACTATCACATTTCTGTTTCTGAAGGTAATTTTAGACAATATACCAACCTCATAAAGAGTGATGTAGTTTGGATATTTGTCCCCTCCAAATCGCTTGTCGAAATTTGATACCAGGTGTTGAAGGTGAGACATAAAATTAGATGTTCGGGTCATAGAGGTAGCTCCCTTATGATTGGCTTGGTGTGATCTGCATAGTAATGAGTGAATTTTCAGTTTATTTTTTATTTTTATTTTTATGTATTTATTGTTAATTATTATTATTATTATCATTATTATTTTGCAGTTTTTGGCCGGGGTCAAGTTTGAACCCACCACCTCTGGTATATGGGGATGGCACCATATTCCTTTGAGCCACAGGCACTGCCCATGAATTTTCACTTTAATAGTGCATGTTAGAATAGAATGTTAGAAAGAGTGGAAGTCACCCTCTTACGCTTTAGCAAAACTCTTGCGGGCATTTGTGTCCATGTCCTAGGACTTGGTAGCAGGCTGGAAGGGAGAGTGAGGACGTGGAGTAGGTGATGGAAGAAATTTCTAAGCAATAACGAATTCAAGAACTGGCGTGGCTGCTTCTAACAGGCAATAACTAGCTATCAGAGAAAAGAAAGGACCTAAGTTTGGGTTTTGTAATTAAAAGGGAAGCAGATTGTAAAACGTAGGAAAATGTGTAACCTAGACGTGTGGTAGAGAAGGAGAAAGAAAAGCAGTTTCAGGAGAAAAAAAATTTAAGGGGCCTGTAAATAACCATTTGCTAAAGAGATTAGCAGAAATAAAAGGGGGCCAGGTATGATTTGTCAATGGAAAAAAAGACTCAAAAGCATTTCAGAAATCTTTGCGGAAGCCCCTCTCATCACAATTCTAGATACCTATGAAGAAAGAATGGTTTTGGAGACCAGCCCGGGCTCCACTGCCCCGCACCATTTCAGGATGCTGCTCCCGCCAGCCTCCCAGTTGTTCAGCTGCCCTCACAGTCTCAACAGGCCCCAGGTGCTGCTTGGACTGTACTCTGGAGGATGCAATCCCTAAACCAAGCGGGGGGGGGGGTTGAGGGGGTATCTTCCATAGGATGATAAATATTCAGGTGCAGATAATGCAAGAACGATGAAGGATTGGCAACTTCCACCTAGCATAGATTGCATATTGCCTTTTATTTATTTAATCCTAGATGCTTTATATATTAGTATTGAAAATATTAAAATGTATGACAATATTCTCTTTTTTTCCAAATTCCCATTCCCCTGAATATCTACCTAAAAGTAAAGCAAATTTACAGCTTAGCTGTATTACCTAATATTCAACATCTATATAAGCACTTTAAAATATACCAAAACATGTAGATGCCAGATGTACATTTTCGAAGATACAGTAGGTTTACTGATATTGAAATAGATCAATGGGTAATCGGAATGTAGGCCACTTCCTTCACAATATTAGCATGTTCCATATAAAAAAATAGATTGCTTTATCTGCAACGTAGGCAAAGATTTGAAGATATATAGCTTTGGTAAACTTCCAAAACCTCCCTCCCATTTCCTCCAACTTCAGTGATGAATGATACTGTATTGAAAGTTCTAATATCAGAATTTGAATTGCATGTCATGTAACTCAGACACACATGCCAAACGAACTCTTTGGGCTTCTTTGCTACCAAGTTTAAAGTTGAAAAGCTAATTGTCCAATATAATTTTATCATTTGATGGATAAAATACGTGTATGGAAAAGATGTATTTGTTATGCATGTCTATATGCATATATAAAGATGTTTGTTTCATAGCAAATGTTAACAAAAAACATATGCAGACATAATTTTTCTCTCTGCAAATTTAAGATTTCTTTAAAAATACAGAATTCCTAGAAAAATGTTTATCTAGGAGCATTTAGAGATTATGTTGCTTATCTAATACATTTTTAAGGCAAAACAAAGCAAATACAAAGATTGGGAGACTTAGATGTGGTTGCACAGTCTTCATCTGATTCTCTTACGTATCTTAAGGCAGCCGTCAAACCAGCTATCCTGAGGCAGAGTTCTTTGTTTTATTTAGTTAAACATTATAAAGGCAAATGCCTCGTGAACATATTCAGTGGAGATCAAACTTCCTATGCCTATAATTAAAAATAAGATTTTCATTGTGATTTTGTTTTCTTGACAAAGCATTTACATGAATCTTATTAAAGAAGAGTAGCAGATGTCAAGAATTAAGTTTAATTTGTTAACATCATTTCATTTGACCCATATCTTCAGACAGAGATTTAAAGTGGCAGAGTGAATTTCTTAACCTTTACACACCTATTTCTGTAACTGAATAAAAACCAGAGTTGTTTTGTACGGATGTTAATACGAGTTAAAAAGGTAGTGTTTCTAAATTAGCACTTAATGCAAACTCTGCACATACCAGATGGTACTCCAGTGTTGATCCTTTCTATTTGTTCCTATTTATTTTAACAGAATTACATTTTATGTTATTGGTTATTAATGAAGAGAAATATAGTGAGAAGTAAAACATATTTTTTTTTGTTTTTCATGATAGTTCACAGGCAAACCAGAGATAGGTTTGAACCTAATACACTTACATACGTGTGAGAAGCACAAAAGGCATTCACAAGGTAATTTCCTGGGAATAGTGTCACACAGCCTTTCATTACCTCAAGGGAAGTGCTGAAGGTCCCTATCACTCCAGCACTGTGTCCCTCTGCGGCATTGTTTCAGAATTTATTTCACTTCATACCCCTTAACATATCACCTTTATGACCTGGGTAAGTTGGTACTTTTTTCCCTGTTCCTTAAGAATTCCCAAAATACTAGTAACATTTTCATTTGCATTTCAAATTCAGATAATAAGGATTTTGCTTATCATTTTCTTGCCTGTGGTGAGAGGAAAAAACAATTATGATTTATGAACTGTAAATGTGAAAACATAATGCTATAATGTTAGGGCTACACAGCTGCATTCAAGCAGAGATTAATTCATTCAATAGATGTTGATAGAGTACCTGGTTATATAGGACTAGAAAAAAAATTGTGACATTTATACAAAAGGTGATTTTAGGGTGGCACCTGTGGCTCAAAGGAGTAGGGTGCTGCCCTCATATACCGGAGGTGGCGGGTTCAAACCCGGCCCTGGCCAAAAACTGAAAAAAAAAAAAAAAAGGTGCTTTTAGAGACGAATGAGGACTTTGGGTAAGTACCCATCCTTTAAAATACTCCTGTGTAAGTTTTATGTTTTCATAGACTAATGTTTCACACACTCTTCAATACAAGTAAAGGTCATTCTTAATACATACGTAATTGTATTCTTACACAGTAGATAAAGAAAGTCAATTGGAGTTTAATCAGACAGAATGTATTTGCATGTCTATTTATAAGAATTATTTACATTGTTACTTATTTCACGCAAATTAAATTCTATCTCTACAATATTGTTAAACATCTCAAAGAAAATGAAACTTGTATACTCCCTAAAAAGAAATGAGTATGATCTTTCAAGGAAGCTGCCTTTTTCTCATTGAAAAGTCTTTTAAAATCTTTCCTTTAGTACATTCAGACTCTTAGTCTTTGCTTATGGACCCCTGTTTTAAGAGACCTTACCAAACTCTCTTCATTAGGATTGTTCCCTGACCCTTCTCATATTTTAGTTGGTTAAGCTGCCTGGCCCAACAGCTTGAAACATTTTGTATCAATAATGGGTCTGCCCACAGTTGTATGACTTGTGGCCTTCTATTTAGCATCTGTTTCACTATTTCTTCATCTGTAAACTGAGACAAATATTACTGTGATGACTAAATATAATAATGTATCCAAGTGTTGCTACATGTTCAGTACAGGGTTCTTTATGAATGTTTACACTTCTTACTAATATTTTCTTTCATTGTTATTATTAGGGATACTTTTTAATAAAAATATTGGCTTTTGATGCAAAGTGATGATAATTATTATTGCTAATAGTAAATAGGTCATTATTATTATTAATTAGGGCAAATTCTTGATTAGAACATTCATTTCTAATACTTATGGGCTCCCACAGTGCTCCGACTGGTATCCCATCCTGATTTGCATCGTCATTATTTACATATCTGCGTTCTTCACTTACAGGATTGAAATACTCTGTTACCGAGACAGTATATCTAATGTTTCCCATGGCATTTTGTTGATGTATCTAATCAATAAACAGCTTTTAAATGTCAGTATCCCTGCTTCCAAGTACCTCATCTATATGTCCCATAAAATAAGTAAGACATTACCTCTGTATTCAAGAAATCTCGGGTGGCGCCTGTGGCTCAAGGAGTAAGGTGCCAGTACCATATGCCGGAGGTGGCGGATTCAAACCCAGCCCTGAAAAAAACACACACAAAAAGAAAAGAAAAAAACAAAAAGAAATCTCAATATTCTGATGGATGGAAACAAATAATACCTAGCTGTAGAGGAATGGACACCATGCTTGCAAAGGACAGTTACTGATTCTTATCACATTGAAAGGACACGCTGAGAACAGGACAGTCTCCTGGCAAGCCTAGAGATGTTTTGTGACTTGGGGGCAATCCCCCAAGTAACTCAGTGTTCCGGAATGAGATAAGATTGGTCACTCACTAGTAAGCATGCAATAAATATTGATGCTTGGTAGTTCTTCATGAGGGTTGTGGGGAAAGAACATGTGGGGACAGCAGGTGGCAATCCTTACCATGCAGCCCTCCTATGTAATTACATTAACTCTGCACACCTGTTGTGTAGGTCCTTAATAAACAGCCACTGTGGAGGGGGCTCAGGGCCACACTGCAACTAAGGTTAGCCCGCCTCCCGCAAGCTAGTACTTCTAATCCGTGTCACGCCTGGTTCCTTCCTGCAGCGACTGAGACCAGTGCCATTGGGATCACGACACCAAGCATTCACTGACTGTTTTGAATGTGTGCCAGGTACTATACCAAGAAGTAACACACACGCATGACCTCAAGTAATACCTCAACAATCATATAATGTTTGTTGTAATACCAGCACTGTATATCAAAGAAGCAACCAGGCAGCTTAGGTGCAAAGTAAGAAAATGTATTGCAGCTTCTGAAGGAGTTGTGATGATTAATAGCCAGGCGGAAGAATTACAGAAGAATGCCTAAAGTAAGAGTAATAGCATAAAAAAGGCAAGGACATATAAATAGAACATCAGGAATTTGAATTTATAAACTAGTAAAGGGGGTCTATGTTTACCTGACAGTTGCTAAGATGGGGATGTAGAGCTAGAAGATATGCCCAAGTCCAGTTACTATAGGACTTTACATACGAGGGTGAAAAGGCCTTCGGCTTGACTCCCACTAAGGCTTTTTCTATTCAATTAAACATTCATTAGGATAAATTTTTAAACCATAGTTACATCTTTAAAACAACTTTTGGTTGTGAAAGTGAACGTGTAAAAATAAGCAGAATCTTCTCTTTGTATATAGGAAGCAAAATTTTTTACATCTTTTGTAAATTGTAAGCCAGATGCAATTCATGAGAGGCTCATTTCTCCAAAAAGATACATATTTTCCACTGAGAGATTAGCAATCCGCTTGGATGTCAAAATACATCATTGTCATATATTTCCTCACTCAATCCTGATTTTTGAATAATAGGAAAACCTAAAATGAATGAAACAGATTAGCTTACTCGTCTCCTCCTGGGACTTAAATACTGCAATAAAATGAAATGAGGTATTTCCATTACGAACTGATGATTACACATATATGACCCTGGGGGAAAGCCACTTTTTTCTTCTAAGTGTTTTTATACCTCCTCGCCTCTTCTATGCTGGTCCGCAGCACCACATCATCCAAATCCCTGCCGCAGCAGGGTCCTGACAGGACTCCCGCCGTTCTCCATTTCCAAGCTATTTTCCAAAGGGTGTCCAGAAGAATGTACCTTATGCAAATTTGTCCCAGGCTTTCATCTCTAAGATAGCTCAGTACTTTACAAATCCTGCTTGATTAATATGGTGTTGTTAACATGATAGACCAGTCTCTGAGCTGCTGCCTCCCTCCTCCATATCCTCCATATTGTATCCTCAGCTTCGACTGCTGCCGACGTTTGGCCCTAAACATCCTAAATTATGAGTAGCTTTACAATGTCTTTATCTGTATCTTATCTTTATTCCTCTGCTCATTTTCTTTTTCTTTCCCCCTTATGTCTGAAATGACTTTGCAGCATTTTTTTCACCTGGCTACTTCTTTTTCATCTGGCTACTTCTTACACTTCCATACAACTCCAATTCAAGTGCCCTCTTATCCAGAAATCTTTGTTGAATACCCAGTACAGGATGAGATTCCTTCCTCTTTTCAGACATAATACTGAAGTTGTATATTTATGTCGCTTGCGTGACCCCCAGTAGTAAGTCTCTCAAGTCCTCCCCAGCCATCCATTGGGTCCTGGCCAACACTTGTACACTATTTAAAACCCCAGCAAGAGTCAGTAGTCTTCAGAATTTTGCCCCTAGTAGATCTATTAACATCACTATGATTTGATAACAAATGTGCTTTCCTTTAGCTTATATTATATTATATTAAAATGTATTTGACTTCTTCTTTATGACTTCAATACTTTTGTTTTTTAGCATTTCTTAGGCTCTACATTCAAGCCTGATTTCTGGCACATAGTAAATGCTCAATTAGTAATTAATTAGTGACTACTGAGAGACAGCTGGGTGCAGGTGCTGTTCAATCTTGCACGTACAATGATACACATCATTCCCCTCAGGTACTTTATGATCTCAAAACAGGTATCATCCCACAGTTTTTCAAATAAATAAAATATTGCCACCAATAGAATTAATAGAATGGACATGCAGCTGTGCTGTGGTGCTCAGATAAATGTGTAACAAGGGCAAGTAAAACAGCAAAACAGCGAGAAGAGACAGAGAAGAGATCCCTGAGGAGATGATGATGAGACTGCAAAGCACATGCAGATGGACAATCAGAAGTGACTTACTATTAACATATTGTAATGTATCAGTAGGTAGTAACCTTCCAAAGCAGAGCATCAGATCCAAATGGGCACACCAGTGACTTCTATAAAACTCAACAAGGAACAATGATCAGTAATCTCGATCTTTTTCAGGAGAATATAGAAGAAGAAATATATCCTAATTCATTCTACAAGGGTAGCATTAGTCAGACACTAACTCTGATCATGTAAATATATCAAAGTATAACACATCCTCCAAAATATGTGCATCAATTATGTATATACATAAATAGAGAACTGAAACTTAAAACGCATGTTTCATTTCCATCGGCACTTCAAAAATGAAATACCTACGTAGTATCCAAAGCAAAATACTTACAATATCTATGTGAGGAAACTAGACAATTCAAGTGGAAGATTTCAAGGAAAAGCTAAAATAAAGAGATGGAGAAATATTCTACATTCATGAATAATAAGACTGAACGGGTGGCACCTGTCCCTCAAGGAGTAGGGTGCTGGCCGCATATGCTGGAGGTGGTAGGTTCAAACCCAGCCCCAGCCAAAAACTGCAAAAAAAAAAACCCAAACAAATAATAAGACTGAACATTGTCATGATTAAGGTGTACAAATAAAGCAGTCCTTTAAAAGTCATTGAGGAAGCAATAAAAGGGTAAAGGGGGGCTATGTTTACTTGAACTCTAAATTTCCAGTAATTAGCCCAAAGCCGAAAGGAAGAGTCTATTATGAATCAGTTTTTCAGTCCCTCCAAAACCTATACGTTGATGGGTATTGATGTCAGTGTAGGCCAGTGAAAATTCAAGTATTTATACTAGTGCATTACGTTCTACATAAAGAAAGAATTTTATTGGTTTTTCCTCAGGTCATCCTTTAAAAATAAAAAGAATCATTACATCCAGCCCATGGAAATGAAAATATATAGACAAATTTTAGCTCTTCTTTAAACAGTTAAGCAATAAGTTTAAAATAAGCAAACAAACATGCTAATGGTTTTATTATTAATTCTTTTCAATATATTTCATTTTTTAAGTAGTTACACAATTCTAGAAAAACTGCAAAGACATTACAGAGAACCCCCATGTAGTCCACACCCAGTCTGCCCTATAATTCACATGTTAGTGTGGTGCATTTAATGCAATTAGTAGCCAATCTTGACAGCCTGTTATTAACTGGAGTCCATACTTTATGCACATATTCCTATATATAAAGGCATTTTACAGATGTCTTCTTTCTGTTCTGGGATACCATACAGGATACCACCTTACATTTCATCATCCTGTCTCCATAGGCTCTTCTTGGATAGAAACATTTTGCAGACTTACTTCATTTTTTATACTTTGGCAGTTTTAGGATTCTTGGTAGTTACTTTGTAGAAGGCCCTTTTGTTGGAATGTCTCTGATGTTTTTCCTCATAAGACATTTCTATCATACCATATCATACATATCACGAGTACCCACTATGCTTATGACCATCAATGTTCCTCTTGATATCGTATGGCTGAAGGAATGATTTTTCCAGCTTCTCCATGGCACGCTTACTTTTTTATTCCCTTTTTGGTACCGTACTCTTTGAGAATAAGTCATTAGGCACGACCCATACTTAATAAGAAGGAACTTATGCTCCATCTATTTGAGGACAGAGATCTACAGGAATTATTTAAAATTAAATTGCATAGGATATTTGTCTCCTTATTTATATATTCAATTAATTAATTACAATGCTTTGAGAATGAGCTCTGTTCTCTCCTGTACTACCAGGAATACAAGTTGTCATTTTCACAATGACTGCTGATTTAGGGAGCAGGAAGTGAGACTGGGATAAATTAAAAACCACACGATTCTGTTCTTATTAAGAATTAGTCTGAAGCGATCAAACTTAAGATGATGAAATTGAATATCAGTAGTGATTAGTACCACAAAAGCAGGAGATAAATATGCAAAATTGCTTTCACGGAAATGTCAGTAAGGCTGAGTAATACAACGAAAGAAAATATCATTTCTGATAGGAAGAATTTTTTTTCTCAAATTTAGTTCTTACCTGTTTTTATTTTTCAAGTGAGAATACATCTAACCAGTTAAATATGACTGCAGTTTTGTTAAAAGCACAGCAGAATCCTCAGAGTATATTCAACTTTAGGAATTGTAACATCAAATGCTGTCAGTACAGCAGAAATGAAAGATAACAATGAATAACAGTTCAGAGAAGAAATTCAGATATAAAGGGTCACGACACTGTGTTTTTAGAATCTAAAATTTCACTCCCAAACCCAAACCGTGCCTTCTCTTCATTCCCACACAAAGTACTCACTTAGACTTTACTACTATTTAAAGATGATGGCTGTTGAACCTGCTTAAGTGGACAGGAGTTATTTGTCAATTTTTCATAGTTGTTAGAAAGATTAAAGTTATGTAAGGGCACCAGGCCCTATCCAGGGGCTTGAAGACATCTAAATGAAAATTACTTTCTGCTTGACATCTGCAAGTTTAAAGTAAAGGTTTTTTGTTTTTTTTTCTCTTCTTTGCCAAAAATCTGTTACAGAAATTTTTCCAAGAATTTGCAATAGGTGCACTTGGAGTCATCATAGATCAGTGGTTCTCAACTTGTGTCATGCCTTTTAATCACTGGGGAACTGTAAATGTACTCATGACAATTTTCCATCTACGGAGATAATGATTTATGATAATTAGTCTGGAGTACATTATGAAAAATGAGATTTTAAAAGCCCTGCAATGTTTTCATTTATAGCCAAGATGGTGAACAATGAAGATCCTTAACACAGAAATAAAAACAGACTCTTAAAAAATGCCTCTTTATCCTCACCATTTCCCTGCATTTACATAAGATGATCTCTCATTCACCAGCCCGGATGTTGGTTATCTGTATGCAGTTGGTTCATTTCTGACCAGTTGTTTGCTATTAACTACTCACTCTATTCCTTCCACAAGCTATCATTTATGTAGCTGTAATCTCTCCAATGCATTGCTGTGAACACATCCTTTTAAGTACTTATCTGCCAAAAAATGACTAAGGAAATTACTCAGATAAAAGTGAATTCATAAGTATAAATATTTTTGCAAGGTATTACCAAAATATGAGAATTTATTTACTTATCTTTGGTAAATCTTGAAGTGTCAAATACCTATAACTCAGCATACATGCCATTTAACAGGCAATAAACACATTTCTGAAGTTATTTTTTTAGGTCAGTAAATACGTATAGTTTTTCTTTTTTAGGTTTGTTTGTTGGCTGAAACTAACTTTATAATCTTTTAACACTACTACATTGGTTGGGATCCAAAAAAGATTTGAAATTATATGTCATACATCTTCATTGGTTCATCTAATTGAAATATAAAATAACATCATCACTTTAGATCTTGATTTCCAGCAATATATCTTTGAATTTTTTCAAAAGCATTTGTAGTCACTTCAAGATAAAATTAACTGATCCTCCATCAAATCAAAAAAAATTCACACACACATACAAACCCACACTCACACACCCCTATACAGTGCCATTACACTGTAATATATTGTTATGCTAACTGTTAGGATGTCTTTCTAACTAGTAGTAGCTTTCTGGGGGTCCCCCTATAACAAACACCATGCAATTCTAATGGTGTTTCAGAATGATTTGTGTTTAACATTTACCAAGGCATAAGTCAGAAAGATGTCCTTATTGTCTCACTGACAATGAAGGAAGACTTAGTCTTTCCAAACCTACCTTTGGAGGTAGAAATTATGGATTCACTTTCCTTGCTTCTTTTTCTCTCATAAAAATTATTAAGCATAGAAATGTCAAGCTAAAAATTTTATTTCTTATAGCATGTGTAAAAGGATATTTCATGTTATTTTTTTCTTTCTTGAACTCATCTCTCAGCCTGTTATTTAGACCATCCTGAAGCCACTGACAAAATGATAAGTCTTTAAGCAAGGGAAAGGCTCCTCAGGTTAGATTTTTAGAAATATGCCTCTAGTACTTTCATAGGGGAAGAGATTAGAGGGCAAAAAGGTAGAGACAGGGAGAGTCCTTAGAGGAGGATTGTCATATTCTGGGTAAGCAATAGTGAGATAATGGCAGCTGAAAAGAAATAGGGGAATGAATTTGAGAAATATAAATGTAATAGTGCTGCAGGAATTTTTGGAGGCAAAATATGATATCAATAAAAAAGATGCTTTTTTAATTAAGAAATGTGATAGGGACTAGAAGGGCAGAAAGATCCAAAGAGGTTCCATTTTTATGAAACATTCTAAATACGTTTATAATTAGGGAGAAAGGAAACAGAGGAAGAAGATATTGAAAATAGGGTGGGGGAGGAAGGGAGAGCGGGGGCTGAGGGGGAGAAAGGTGAGAGAAAGAGAAATTGGTGCATAGTTCCACAAGTAGCAACACGGTGGCCATAAATCCATGTGGATCAACTGGATGATAAGGGACCTTCCAGTATTTCAGAGAGAAAAAATTTGATGGACAAGAATAAAGATCTTATAACTTTTGATATATAAACAAGTAAAAAAAGAAACCAAAAGTTAGATGCCAATGAACTCAATCAAAAATATAATAGAGGTATATCTTTTTTTTTTTTTTTTCTCAGTAAAAAGTATTTCTCTATGGCTCGGCACCCGTAGCACAGTTGTTACAGTGCCAGCCACATACACCGAGGGCGGCAGGTTCAAACCCAGCCCAGGCCAGCTAAACAACTGCAACAAAAAAAATAGCAGGCGCCTGTAGTCCTAGCTGTATGGGAGGCTGAGGCAAGAGAATCAAGAGTTTGAGGTTGCTGTGAGCTGCGATGTCAAAGCACCCTACAGAGGGTGACATAGTGAGACACTGTCTCAAAAAAAAAAAAAATCTCTCTACGGAAATAGAAAAGTCTTTTGGCCTGGTTGAAAAAAAAATTAACATTTCAATACATCCTTCACTCCATATCAAACACTCTGACTCTGCAGTTACAATCCTCCCTACATTTTTTTTTAATTTTGCTGAGTAGTTACTTGGCTACTTTGTCATCAACTCATGGAAAAGCAGCTATGATGGAGCAAGGCTTGTTCCACAAGAGAATGATGTAGGTCTGATAAGAAGAAATGGAATGAAATGTGGTTTTAAATAACAGACAAAATGAATAGAGACAGGTAAATTTTCTAATTGGATCTATGTAAATAATACTGTGTGCAAGTAGAAAGATACAAAAATTGCCTTTTGAGTTTTGGCCAATGCTGATTTATGGCTGTCCTTGCAAGACATTTGCAAACCACATTAGTGAGGTCACCCGCACTATTCTAGATTCTCTTTATATGTCATTTCCCTGGAATAGTGTGTTGGATGAACATAAAATGCCCTTTCTGCTAGGATACTGTCCGTTGATAATCTGAAGGAATGTCGTCCCAGGCAACATGCACATTTGCACAGACTTTGGAGTGTGACAGATTGTATTTACATCATGCTCTTTGATATTTCATCCCTGTGTATGTGAGACTTCACCAATTTATTTGAAGCATTGATTCCTCACCTATGAAATTCAGGTGACAATATGAAAACATTGAACATAACGCAATGGGATATATATGTTATATTTCTCCCACACTTTCTGGCAGGTAGCATGACTGGTTAGTCAAGGTCAGACTCTGAGTTATATTACCTTGTTTGAGTCTATCTGGGTTTGAAGGCTTGTCTGAATATGGAGGTGCTAAAGGAGTGGTGTTTTTTGTTGTTAGGTTATTTAATCAACTAACTGATTTGAGTGGCCATAATGGCAATAGCTGCGTCTTCTCTTTTCCTTATATTTCTGCTTCTTAATTCTTCCTCTGAGGAGGAATCAGAGGGGTTTTCACTAGATCCATGGTCCTCCTTTTCTGTTGCATTCTCCTTGTCCCCTCATTTCTTATTAACAGGTGGTGGAGGCAACAGGTGAGAAGGCACAGGGCCAGTAGGCTCAGAGCCTCTCAGAGTTTTTCTTGCTTTTTACTGTCTTCCTCTGAGTGAGTTTTATGCATTGTAACATTCCCTTCTTCATCAGTTTCTGACTGAAGAGGTTGCAATGCTAAAGTAGTTAAGTTACATAGGGACCATACCGGTAATGGTATTAGGTCCCCTAACTGATGAGCTCCATGGAAAGATCTCACAACCCGTTTCCAGACCTTTACATTAAGAACTGCCCTTCCTGTAGGCTGGAACCAATAACAGTGTTTCTTAACATGTTTAAATAATTCTTCAAAAACTTTTTGTTTCACTTTCACTCCCATCAACTTCAATAATATTTTTAAAAGCCAGACATATTGTGATTCAGTGGGCGGGAAATTACCCATTGCTTCCCTGTAATCTCCCTCTTGTGTTTGCCAAAGGCTTCACTTACCCCCGAGTGTTTATTCCCTTTGGTCTGTGGCCCGGTTCAGGTCCTGCCCACTGCGCCAGATGTCGTGACCGCGTAAACGATCGTGGGAGACACAGATTGACAGTCCACGCTGCAAGGGGTGAGGCAACTAGCTGTGTGTAAAAAGAAAAATAATATAGTCCATGCCTTAGATTCCTTATTTGTAAAGTAAGGATGATAAAAGAATTTGTTTTTATGAAATCATAGCTGTGTACATTGATATGATCATGGGGCATCATTCACTAGCTTCACAGACCATTTGACACACTTTCTTTTTTCTTTTTTTTTGTGGAGACAGAGTCTCACTGTACCGCCCTCGGGTAGAGTGCCGTGGAGCCCAAGAGTTAGAGGTTGCTGTGAGCAACCTTTAACTTTTGGGCTTACGCAATTCTCTTGCCTCAGCCTCCCGAGTAGCTGGGACTACAGGCGCCCGCCACAACGCCCGGCTATTTTTTTTGTTGTTGTTGCAGTTTGGCCGGGGCTGGGTTTGAACCCGCCACCCTCGGCATATGGGGCCGGTGCCCTACTCACTGAGCCACAGGCGCCGCCCTGACACACTTTCATCACACTGGTTAACATAGCCTTCCTGGCATTCTCTCAGTTACTGTGCCAAGACACTTACATTCCACATTTACCAAGTTTCACTATACCCTTGTAAGATGAACCGCTGGTGTAATCCCACCAATCCCCTTCCCTCTACCCACCTCCCCTCTACCTCCCCTCCCTTTCCCCTTTCCCCCTATTCTTAGGTTGTAACTGGGTTATAGCTTTCATGTGAAAACCCTAAATTAGTTTCATAGTAGGGCTGAGTACATTGGGTACTTTTTTCTTCCATTTTTGAGATTTTACTAAGAATATGTTCTTTTTAAGGCTGTCATGAGGATCATATGAGTGAATTTTTGTAAAACACTTTGAATAGACAGATCCTGTCTGATTAACAAAAAGTGTTTGGAAATCCAGTGATATATTTTGAATGTCAATAAAAATGTATAAGAAAAATTTAATTCTGACTGTGTGTATGTGCATGATTCAATGCACATGCCTGTGGGTGTGGGTGTGCACTCAGGCATGCATGTGTGTTAGAAGCAAAGAGTAGGAAAAGAATTTAAAAAAGAAACTTCATTATAGAAATAATTTTCAGATGTCTTCCACAATCAGAAATGGGGAGACCTTGAGTTTACTTTTATTTATTAATTATACTCAGCTAGGCTGGTAAGATGATTTTACCTTATACATGTTTAACATTTTGATTCAATGGAAATTGTAGTATAAAATAAAGGGCCTCTAACACTTAATAATATTTTAAAATGTTTTAATGTATAGTAAATTTTATGTATTTATCATTTATGACATGGTATTTTGAAGTATCTGTACATCATGGAAAGACTAAATTTAGCTACTTAACATACACGTTACCTGGCACAGTTATTATTTTTGTGATGAGAACTGTTACATCCACTCTCTTAAGTGTTTTCTCTCCACATTGCTAAGTATAGTCAGAAATGAGGAACACGTTCAAGAGATACAGTGTACACTCAATAATATTTTAACAGTAGAGAAACAAAGGAAAAGTTGTATCTGAAAGATAGCTGAAAATGTAAGAGTGTAAAGTAAATGTATTTAGTGTTCCAAAGGAGGTCAGATAATTAAGTTTGTGAACTTATCTTAGAAAAAAGGGCTACATGCCTCATCTGAATATCACTAGTTACTTTTGAGATACTCCCCTTGGGAAGCTATGCACTCATGCCAGCACCTGGTTGACCCCTCAGAGCAATTCTGGAACTCTTTATTGGGAATGGCCATGAGACCTGTTGTCATATGAGCTCTGACAATTAAGTTTGCAAACTTGTCCTATAAAAGGTGCTACACACCTCATTGCTGAATATTATTACAGCCACCAGATGGTCAGGAAAGTACTTCAAAAAGCACTTTCTAGGGCCAGCCTCAGTATATATGTTATTTAATCTCCAAAATAACTTCATGAGCTTGGTCTAACATTATTGTTCTTTTACAAGTAAAGAATTAGGGGCTCAGAGGAATTTCTTTTTTCTTAACCATTGAGCTATATTTTACTATTATTATTATTTCTAGAGTTTCCACTCCCCCTTTAATTCCTTAATTCTTTGAGATATTTTCCAGAACGTGACTCCAAGTGATAGAGAAATCCTTTCCTATGTTCTAGATCAGTTTAGCTCTAGTATTTATGTAGTTGCAGAAGCCAATAGGTTGAGTGATTAGAGGAAATTAACTTTGGGGCCCTCTACTGTTACTTCAAGGTAATATTAAATACATTTCACACAGCTTGTCTGCCAGCTAAAGGCAGACTTGGCAGGTAATTATTTTCTTGTCAAGGTCACCATAATACATGTTTCTATTTCATGTATGTCTAACATTTTCCAAGTGTCAGATATACATATAGATATATAGGTATTATATATATAACATAAACAAATACAAAACTAAAAATCTCAAGATTTGTATGAAACCAAATATAATATATTTAGAATAAGTGGGAAAATATTTGAAAGCTATTCATAATTCAAATAGTTTTATTCATAATTTGAATGACACCAAATAACATGAATTAAAAAGATTTATATCCATGTAGCATATTATTAAGCAGTCATTACATGTAATGTTGAAAAAGGAGATCATGGTGAAATGGTCCAACATTAACCATTTAAAAAAATCCCATTTTCCTAAATAGTGTATGAATGATGGAAAATCATACATATACACAAAGAGAAAATTACAAAAACAAAACAATTTTTTTATTTTATATGGAGTATATATTTATGTGCAATTTTAATTTCTAAATATATTATTTTACTCAAATTTTGTCATTACAAGTACATATTATTTAGGATAACAGTTATTATCAAAAATAAGGAAATAAAATTATAATAATAAAAGTAAGAAAGTATTGTTGTAGTTGAATCACATGGCATCCTCTATGATTTTATAAAAATTCAAGTAATCGTGCCAAATGATGTTTTGACATTTTCTCTCTTCTTCGCTGCAAAAACCAACTCCCCCACTTTTGGGGGTCCTCCTGACCACCACTTTTGTCACATCTATCTCTTACACATGTTGAAACGGAATATGTTATTTAAAAAAAACAATCACTCACTTATAACTTTCTCGTTCTAAAAGAATTTGTTTTTTTTTTCCTGATACACTGTTCGGTTACTTGGAGACTTGTATCTATCACTGATGTTATTTCCATCCATTTTTCATCCTGATACCGACTGGCTCGCGTGTTTCCATTATAGAGCAGAAAATATTTTACAACTCTTTTCATTTATTTGAAAGCTAGTTTCACAAAAGTTTACAATTATTCTCACATTTCTTATAATACAATGGTTTATGTAATTTATTTTCGTTTCTACCAGACGCAACTGAAATTGGAGTGCTTAAACAAATAAATAGTACTATATTTTAAATGCAAATCTTAAAATACTCTCATTGTTATAATATAAAAACATCTAACTGCTTGTAATTAAAAACGAATCCTGTGTTTCTTATTATGTTTATTGCCATTAGTCATTTTTTTTACAATTACTTTTCCATTCTCTTGTATAATTTTGTTCCTTAAGGCTCTGCCTATAAAATGTTGTTTATGTAGGATGCATTTCAATTCAGATACCAGTAAATGTAATGTTTAAAGCTACTCCTAGGAAGTGAAGTGAAAAACAGAATATTGTGCAGATTATTCAAGGTAATAGTTTCGTCCACAGAATATTAATTAATCCAGTAGTTTATATCATTATTCTACTTAATTTTCTCAATTAACAATTTACTATTGTCTGCATAGATAACACACCAGGCTGCATTGTATTTTGGTGCTGTTATTTTAAAAAGAAGGAAGGCCATATTGCAAAGTTACGAGGGCCTGGGATCGTTAGGTTATTCTTCCTTTACCATACTCACTGACAGGCATCAAGTTCAACTCCACTAAGGAGAGCTGGGCCCGTTGAGTTGGAGCAGTATGGAATCCTAAAGTATTCAAGTTAATAACAAGATGGTTATTAAAAACACTGACAGTAATACTAATTAATACCTTACCATTTGACAGTTACTATGCTAAAAACACAAATTGTGAATGTTGTTCCTCACCATATGTTTAGGAATGTTGTTATCCCCATTTAACAGGGAAAAACAAAACAACCTGAAGCTTAGACAAGTTATTCAGCTAGTCAGAAGAATAGTCATGGTAAAGAGCAGAGCCAACACTTGTCTGTCTGACTCCAGATCATTAACAATTAATGCATTTCCCAAAGAAGTAGGCAAAAGTAAAGAAAGAGAAACATGGCAAGCCTATGGGTTGGAAGAAAATCCATACATAAAAGTTTATGAACAGGAGTAAAATAGAGTCAGAAGTAGGGAGCAGGGCAAATTCCAGAATAAGAAATGAGAAATAAAATAAAAGGTCTGAAACTATTGTCATAAACATAATTGATACAAGTGTGGGTTGATTGCCAAATCTGTTTAGACAAATTCACCAAAAAGGCTTTGCATTCTAACAGAAGATAAAGAAAAATCTAATGCATTGAGTATAGAGCAGGTAATGAAGGAAAGATTGTGTCTATTTTGTATATGGGTGCCAGAGTGTGTGTGCCTGTGTACATGTGTGTTTATAAAACTATTAAGAAGTACGTGTATCCATCTTTACTTTTCCTTAAGCCACTTGTTAGTAAAAATGCAGTTCAGAATAGAATCACTAGAAAACTATAAATTGGCATGAGTTATTCAAGCAGTTTGATTTTCCAATACTTTCAATTTTTCCAATTCTTTGTTTTCTAAGAATGTTCTAAGAATAATGTGTTATGCCATCCATGTGCTCTTGCACCCACATAAAAGAATAATTACATTCTCAATATTTTTTCTGATTACAGAAATAATATATTTATCATAGAAATTAATGGACAAAAATAATATTAATAATACTATTAAAAGATGATAGTATCATTCTCATTTTACTGCTGGTGAAACTGGAGCAGCTCCTGGGATTAAATTATTTAAGTTCATATAACTAGTAAATATTTATCATAGATATCTCATATTTTATTAAAATTGTTGTAAATATAAACTATTGCACATAATGTATAACTATGATGTTTAATTTATTTAATTGATTTAAGAATTTTCCTATAACTGATATTTATAGAATTTTTACGTTGTAAATAAAAGTAACATACTAATTGTTAACGATTCTGTCTTACACCATTACTAAATTATAAGTTCCTTAAAAGCAAAGACCTCCATTTCATCATTTTAATGTTCATATTCTCTCCTAAGTTATATCTTTCCTTAGGTAGCATTTAATATATTGCCTTACCCATAGCGATTGATCAATAATTGTTTATCATATAACTGATTTCTAATAGGTTCCCAGGATTAGAGTCTTTGGGGGAGGAGGGGTTATTTAACTTCAGAATATTAAAGGGTTCACATGTTTTGTTAGATATTTTGTTTTTGTACAGATTGAGTCAAAGTTATACACGTAAGTGTCCCCTTCACTTAAGTGCGCACGCTACCTGATAGTTTTGAATTTATCCATCTCCTTTCCCCTTGCCTTGCTTGACTTTAATTAAGATTACTTTCATATGTGCACTTAAGTGTTGATTGATTTGTTCCAAGTTGGTATTAATCACGTGTTTGTTTCTCCATTCTTGTGATATTTCACTTAGAAGAATGGTTTTCAATTCCCTGCAGGTTGTCTGAAAAGATCCTAGATCACCATGTTTTTTATGGCTGAGTAGTACAAATACACTTTTGAAAATAATTAATATGGGAACTGACTTTGAATCTCCTTGCCATTATACAGTCAGGACCTGGTGGAACGACACACAATGGGAGCCGCTGTGGTATAGAACACATTCTCATACACTCTCTCAGTGTTTCAACCTGAAATGTGGTTTACCATCTGTTTAAAGCTCCACTGAATTTACTACATCTTATTAAATCTTTTTGAACTCAATATGCTAAGTACTGTGTATCTTAGCAGTGAAATGGTCAAACATCAGGTCCTTTTGATAATCCAAAAAATTTTTTTAACAGAGCTTTTAAAACTGTGAAAGCTGAGTGAAAAAATAAAGGACTTTTATTTAAGGTAATTAACATACCATTCATCACTATATTGTTCAGAATTTCTAAGGCCATTTTCTGAGCATGATATTTAGGGATTTTTTTTTTTTTTTTGGAATACCTCACATCATTCCATGGCCAATTATCAATAATAATGATCCCTCCATCTCACCATTTCCATCTTGTCCTTCCCCCCTCCAGTTGGCCCAGCTATTTTCAGTCATCTCATTTGCAAAGCTAAATGTAAAGATTCAGGAAAATTTTCCTATTCTTAATTTAACCAGTCATGCTTTATTGTACCTGTTGTTCTTTTAATTTTGTACAGGGTCAACTCTTCTGCTGTCATCTGCCAAGTGTAATGCTCATGATGTTGCTCAATTTGACAATCAATGGTTTGCGCAGGGACAGAATGTAGCAGCTTTCACTCAACATTCAATGTCTCTCAGATACAGTTTATAATATTCTCTATTTCTCTCCAGGGAACATTATCTGGTAATAAAATTTAAATGGTTTGGATGTATTTTAAAGGCTTTTAAAATTTTATAATATATAAAATGCCTTCAAATAGACAATTTCATTTGGGATTTATTTAATAGCTTTTCAAATAATCCTATTGTCTATGCTAATTCATACCTTGAATAAAATATAAAAGTCTTTTTTTTGTATAATGAAATTCTTTCTGAGTATTTTGTAAGTCTATTGATGCATTTAATTAAGAATTTTGCATAATCTGTGTAATATTATTTAAACTTTTATAACATATTATATGTTCCTAAACCTCATTGTCATGTATAGAATCAGAATAAAAATATTCATATCAAAATGCTGTTATGCTTTCAACTATTGCGTAGGAAAATATCTCTTGCCTCTCATTCCCCATTACACTGAAATTGTCTCCATAGAAGAGGGATATGGCATACCGAAAATGGAAAAACTATATATAAAGTAGTAATTCAATGATTGCCAGGCTTTTTTAAGGGTAGAAGATGGGTCAAGAGGGGTGGTTGGTGAGGTAGAAGGTTTTTTTTTTTTTTGAGCAAAGAACCTTTTCTTGTCATTCTGTAAGGTACATACATGACAATATACATATGATAAACTCTCAAGACTTTGGACAGTGAACTCAATGTATACCTATTAAGAAAAAAATCATTGACGAGTTTGACCAATTCCAAGATGGAATGCAGAATGTAACGGTACAAACTAATTACAATGTACGGTATGTACATTTCTTCTCTTCTGAAGGGAGTAGAAGAAAAGGGTATTGACATTTTAAAAAAATAAGAAATGAATAGAATTTTCAAGACAAAAAGGAAAGTAACTATGTGTGAGCACTGTACTATACATAAAAAAAGTAATTTCCCTAGACAAATAGATTAACACTTCTGAAAACATTATTACACATACTGGATAGAATAATTAAGTAAATGGGTGACACATGTGAGAACCAGGTTTTATGTAATAATGGGTTAGATATGGAGACATCATTATGAATTCATGCTTACCTTCCTGCGTGGACTACTAAGAAACTTTTGAGACAGACTGTGTGTGGCCCATTATTTCACTTCCAAGAAACACAGTCCACAGCATCCTTCTTTTCTGATTCATACATTTAAGTTTCAACTTGCTGCTTATTCAGCCTATCAATGTTGCAGAGGGCTTCATTTGTTTACATCCACGTGGATTTTATGTTTCTTGATATTTGTGTATCTCAATACTTTCATAATGACCATATAATATATACATATATATTGTATGATATACATATATATGGTTATTATGAAAGCATTGAGATATATGAATAATATATATAACACACACATATATATATATGGATATATGTAAAAAATAGGTATAAGTATGTATGTACTTGGGTTAGTAAGCATATTACTCTCTTCTTCTGCAAGCTAAGAATGCTTAGAAATAACTAAGCTCCAAAAGCAATTGGAGAATCTAGTACTCAGATCTTTGCTTTTAATACTATTCCCCAATAAGAGATTTAGGGTTCTGAAGAAACGCTGATTTTACGACTAGAACAAAAAATGCACAAGATGAGTCTGAACTTCTTGTAGTACCAAAAGTAAAGAAGTATTCATCACAGAATGCATCCAAGGGATAAAGGGAACATCTGAAAGAAGCCTCAATGCCTACAACTTGAATATTTGAGCAATAAAAATAAATAAAACAGCACTGATTATAACCCAATGCCTAAAATACATCTCTATGAGTTTTCATTGATAAGAAAATAATTTAATGCATACATAAATGGTGGGAAAAGACAAATCCTTCTTTCAGATAAATTCCAAATACACATTGACACTTTACACTCAAGAAGGAGGAGCTAAATGCCCCTCTATTTAAATGTGGAATGTACATAGTGACTTCCTTCAAAAGAGCAAAGTTTTTAGATTAGTTTTAGGGTAATAGTAAAACTGAAAATAATATACAGAGTTCCCTTAAGACCCGGTTCCCACATCCTCCCTGCTATCAACACCCTACACCATAGTGATATGTTTGTTACAATCAAATAACCGATATTGACATATTATCATCATTATCACCCCATGTCTATGTTTTATACCTAGTATGAGGCTTTCTTCTTGGTATTATATCTTCTATGGGTTTTGATAAATGTGCAAAGTTAGGACATGGATCCTCCATTATAGCATCATGCAGAACACCTTTATTACTCCCCAAATCCTCTGTGTACCTCATCTTTTTTAGTATATTTTCTTCAACCTGAATTGATTTTGTTCCAATTCTGTCTACACACTAATTTGGCATCATGTCACACCCCTGTTTTGGAAATTGTAGGGGTTCTTCATTTCCATTAAATTCACATTACCACATCAAGTTGGGGCTGCCTGATAACTCCTGTAGCGTTATATTCCATTACTACCATATTGTGCACCGTGACCAATCAAACTGGTGGACATCTTGTTCCTGGACCACTTTATTATGTTTTTATTCATTTTTTTAATCCAGAGTGGGCTTCCTCTTTTCATAATCTTCCTAAAGTTCACCACTCCATCAATAATCATAGCAAAGATATTTCTTTTGTTGGTGTCTTTCCTTGGTACCTCAAATGAATGTGATATCTGCTTTTTCAGTACACATATAGCACTGCATACAACCTCTTTAATACCTGAATCCCCTTTACAGTGTGACTGTTTGCCAGGGCCCCACCCTAGCGGCAAAGTCCTTTAAGACCTGTGGAAATGGTAGTTAGCAACTGAAGAAAAATAAAGTTAAAAGTGGTGAGAAATAAAAAGACAGGACACACAGAATAGAATTTTCAAAGGTGGACCCTGGGGACCACTTCTAGGTTGTGGAGCTCCAGCGAATGGCTCTGAGTGTTGTTCCACTCAGCTTTTATTGAAATCTATGTGCTCATTTAGCTCATAGGGTAAGCTAAGGAAGGGAACAAAACATCAGAAGCTTCTCTGAGTAAACATGTTAGTTCTGATTCTACCTATAATCATTCACTTTAAGGGTCTGGGCAGCCTTGAGAAATCCGAAACCTGAGCTTTGTGTGTGGGGCAGCCTCCTGTTAGTGATCATGCTCACAGACCCCTGGGGGGACGTGAGACCTGTCTAGTCTCTCTGTGGAGCAGAGGCGGTGGTACAAGTTGTCCTCTAAAGAATCGACAGAAAAGAAGAATTTTCCCCTTATGTCTACCCAGAGGCATTTCCCTCCATGGTTAGGTTACAAGCCCTCCTGCCCACATCTCAGGGCTCAAGCTGTTCCCTTGATCTCAGCTCTGGCCATTATACGAATCCCCACAAAGCGTATTTACTTTGTCGACTGGACAGGGGTTGGCCTGGTTAATGTTCCTTCCCAGGCCTTGCAGGCAGCTTCTGCTCTGGCCGTTGTCCTTCAGAGTGCTTACGGAACCAGCAGAGTATTTGCAAACTGTACCCCTCATGGGCCAGGTTGCTAATAAAAGCAGACACTGCTCAGACTAGTAACTTAACTGTTAGTTTAAAAGAAAGCCACTTAAACTGCTTTTATTCCACCTCACTCAGCTTATTTCCCCTGTGCTGGTGGTGTTTTTCCTTGCCAAGAATAGGGTCTTTGGTTCCCATTCTCCCTGCAGTCATTCATGTGAACAATCTGAGTTAATACAAAGCACAAAGACATGCTTTACTTCTCTGTGTATCCTTCAACACTACTGTCTTAGTACCCTAGATTGTTGCTCGTCTTAAATTAAGATCCTACTCCAAACACTTTGAAGAAATCCAGTGGTTAGAGAGAAGAAATTTTCATTTCCAATTTTATTTTTCTATGTATTTGGAGAGAAAATGCAATGACAGAACCAAAAAATAAAGTCACTTTACTAGAAAGAAAATGATAGAAAGAGGAAAGGAGAGAGGTGAAGACATTTAGGTGCCTTTTTAGAGAGCATGGTTAGGTTAAACTTAGGACATATTAACAAAAAATACATTAGTTATTTTATAGCAAAAATTGCTTTAAAGTTAAACTGGTTAGGATGACTTTTATTCAAAGTCATTGCAGTAGGAGACAAAGGGCAGAACTAAAATTTGAACTCAGCTGAAATAAGCAGGCTGAACTAGCAGAAAAATACTGAAAGAGTCTGGAAGATCTGTGGGCAGAGTATGTCAATGTTATTGGCTTATTCCTGATTTTGCAAGTGTTTGTACCTATGATTAAGCTGTCTCTGTTTGTTGTGTGGTGCTCATGAAAGTTAGGCTTCCACCTCCCACAGAGGCAGAGAGATGGTACCCTATTTTTCTTGGTGATCATATTTCAAAGGGATCCTGTCCAGGTACTTAAGGAAAACATCCTTGGGTGCTAAAACTGACAAGAGGCTTTTAAAAAGTTTTACATATGTCTCAAAGGGCCAAGGAAAGATTTCACAGTTACAAGTTTTCTAAAACAAATGCTTTAATTTTTTTTTTGTGTGTTTGTGTGTGTGTGGGAACCCGCCACCTCCGGCATATAATAAAGGATGTTAGGCAGTTAGAAATAGCAAGAAGCCATCTACATTTATTCAAACTGAGGGGAACATTAATTGCATCTTATTCTTTTGTCAAAGACTGAGGGTAAACCCTCTAATTGTTTGGATGTGCTTTCTTCTTCTTGCCACATACAAAGTTGTTTAATAATGTTCTAACCAATTTTATAGAATTTATCAATGAACCCATTCATCAATAATGTCAAATTATCCTTTAATAGATGGCAGGATTTGTGTTGTCATTTGGTCTCCACAATTACTCTAGAGGGTATGTGCTGCTACCACCTCAACTTTTAAGAGGAATCCTATCATAAAATACATACAAATGAACCTTGATGACGTTATAGTAATGAAATAAGCCAGTCTCAGAAGAACTGGTGGTTCAAATCTGGAAAATGACAGTGCTATAGAGAACAAATCGCTTGGCAATGAACGGCATTGCCTACCCCACACCCCTCAGGTACCTCTCAGCTGGCCCTGAACACAGGAAGTGGTGGGAACTGGAGGGTTTCTGTCAAGCAGCTGCAGTTGGTGAACACTGGTGAGGTGAGTGACGATGAAGGGTTCATGTGAACACAGGAAAAGGACACATAGCATTTGAGAGCAGCCACTTGACAGATGTAACAAGGGCAGCTATGACACAGGCCCTTCCCCTATGTCTAATTCCATGGAAGGAAGTGATCCTCAATGAGGGAGCAGACAACACGTGGGCTACTCAGCCGTGGATCCCACGCTTCCCTTCCCTTATAGGTTTCTATAAGCAACAGCAGTAATACAAATGTGCATCAAAGTCCCCCATTTGTATAACAGGTGTGCCAATAATGATCCGCGTAAGCATATTGTGTTGTGAAATATAGTAATTGCTGAAATGTAACTTAAAACTTGCTGCTTTAAATCATTTTGAGGGAAAGGCTTAACGTTAACTCATTAATTTTATATAATGATGTTAACAAAATCTCTTGGTTTCCACACACACACCAAAAATGTGGAAAATGATTAATATTCAATAATAGAGCAAAGGTATTTTTTTCCATAAAAATATAAATATATATGAATAAAAATTTATGTACCATCTAAGTTAGTGTAGGTACTTTCTAGGTCTGCATAATTAAAGCATTGCCTAATGACGAATTTTTCAGGATATTTCCTAGTAAGTGACAACTTACTGCACTTTGTTTAACCCAATGCCCAAAATATTATCATTTCAGCATGTAGTTAATGTAAAAATTATTAATGATATGTTTACCTTCATTTTGTTCTGAGTCATTGAAATCTGCTGTTTAGATTCACAGAAAAATCTTAATTTGCATTTTAAATTTTATCTGTATGTTTAATATGTATTAAAATTCAAAGCATAGAAAGTAAATTCAGATACCCAAGTTGCTCCAAAGAAGTTTAAGTTTTCCAAAAACTAAAATAAATATCAGTTTTTTAATATTTAAAGTCATTAAAATTAAAGAAAATTTAAAATCCAACCCGTTTGTGTCATTAGTTAAATTTCAACATAATCACATCTGTCTAGTGGCTAACAAATTGTACAGAAAAACACTGGGACTTCTAAGTTGCTCATTCTAATCCCTTCTTCTTCTTTCTTTCTTTCTTTTTTTTTTATTTTTTTTTTTTGGCCAGGGCCAGGTTTGAACCCACCACCTCCACTATATAGGGCTGGCATCCTACTCGCTTGAGCCACAGGTGCTGTCCACCTGCTTCTACTTTCTTTTGAGATATTTCAGTCTGAATTGTTTTGGACATTCCAATCAGGGGATGAGGAAAAGACAGTACCATCTATGTAATGCTTGAGGGACTCTTGGACTCCATTTAATTCAAATAATTTATTTTATAATTGAGGAAACAGAGGACTGGGGAAAAAAAGAAGCTTAATGGAACTCAGTGAATGACTGACAGATATAATAGTACAACTAGGAGGTTTTTTTTATTTCAGAAAGTGCATTCTTTTTTATTACTATTATTAAAAAAAAAAAAGAATGCACAACTAGGAGTTTTAAGCCCCAAATTATGAACTAGAGGAATCAGTGTTACCACCATTTTTGAAGAGTGGCCTCAAGTAAAGCAAAGTTCCAGTGAAAAAGATATTTTGAATCATTTAGGTAAAAGTAAGTTACAAAATTAACCTTTGAAGAAACACTTTTTTATTAGGGTAAAGATTTGAGAATGGAACTATATCCTACTCTAACCTGTATATTTGAAATCTGCCTCTAGAGTGAGGAACAAAAGAAAGGAAGAAGATAGAGGGAAATGAGACAGAGGAACAGAAAGAGAAAGAAAGAGAGGGATGGGAGGGAATGAAGGAAGGGAGCGAGGACAGAAAAAAGAAAGAGAAAGGAAGGAAGAAGTAAAAGAAATTGATAGAAAATAAAATCCAGCTCTGCAACAAGTGCTATTCTAGGATTTTCTAATTGGTCTAATCAACAAGGGATTAAATGGAAAATATATTGTAGTACTCAAGTCAGTATCTTTTCTCTTACCTTCAGAAAGATGATGAAGATCTTGAGCCAGAGATTTCTAAAGTAATCATTATGACTCCCCCATCCCACCTTCCAACTTGTACTTAAAGTCCTGAATAAGTGTTTTTAGCACGCGCGCACACACACACACTCACAAATGTGAGATACTACATATGTTAATCACTTCTATTGAGGCATTCTATAATGTTTTCATATTTCAAAACAACATCTTGTACATGATAAATGTACATAATTTTTATTTATAAAATTCCTGAATATTGAGATTAGTCACGGATAACAGAGTTTAAGCAATTTTTCAATACTGTTTTCACCAAATGAAAAAATATTCCATACAGAAATATTTATAGGATTCTCTTTCAACTAGATACATTAATTTCTAATTGATTTACTTTAACGATCAGTGCTATTTGCTGTTTCTCAACTAGGGAAGATAAATCTATTGCACTTGGCAATGCCACAATTCTATAATTAAAACTTTACCACCCTTCCTTGGTGTGACAAATTGGAAACCATTTCTGGGGGTCTGTGAGTTTCCATTAGTTGTGCACTGTGCACACTTTCATTTGCTGGGTATATATTCCATCACTTTTTAAAATTTTTTTAAAGTTTTCAGACAGTAGAGCACTGAAGACAAATAGCAGGCATTTTGTTTGCAAATATAAAAAGCAGGCAACATCACTATATATGAAACAAAATGATTAATATAACTAATGAAAACTTTCTTTCAAATTAATCCTACTGTTATAAAAAGTTTCATTTTGTGTACTTGGTCTGAGAGCTATTAAATTTGGGAAATCTCAATGGCTTGTATCAAACTATACAAGTCTGATAACATATTTTCCCAGTGGGACTGTACCTGCCAAGATAATAGAGGTGTTACCATCTATTGGCCATAACATACTCTTTTGTTTTTTGCAAATGTGTTCTTTAATATTTATAGAAGAAATAGGTTGCAAATCATAGGTTGGTTAGTAAAGCATAAGTATCATCCTTTATATATACTTAGATGAGGTAGCACATATTATTCTCCTCATAATGACAAAATTACTTGAGCATTTATAATGTTCTAGAAATTTGGGATGACAACAATGAAAAAAGATCAGAAAACATTGAGATAAAAATACATTTATAAATAACTTAATCTCATTGGTAATTATAATTTCATTAAATATCAGTATTTCAAATTTGAATAAAATTGTATGATTTAATTTAAAATTAGGGTCTTTTTTAAATTTCTGAATATTATGATGGTACAGACATCATGGATACCTGAGTTGATTTTGTACATTGTGGGTGACAGTTTTGAATGTGCCCATCACCCAGATAGTTGCCTTGTAACCGTTAGGTGTGACTTTATCCATCCCCTTTCCTCCCCTCTCCTACCTGCTTTATTTTCATTGACTTTTCTTATCATATGAACACAAAAGTGTTGATTGATTATTTCCAATTCAATAGTGAGTACATGTGGTGTTTTCCCCCTTTTTGCAATATTTTACTTGGAATTGGCCCCCAGTTCCATCCAAATTATTACAAAAGATTAAGTAGTACTCCATTGTGTAATATGTACCACATTTTATTAATTCATTCATAAATTGATGGGCATTGGATTTGATTCCACATCATTGAGATTGTGAATTGCACTGCAATAAACATTGAAGTGCAATTGTCTTTTTGATAACATTATTTTCCCCTTTGGGTAAATACCCAACAGTGGGAATGTTGGACTAAATGGTAGGTAGGTCTGGAGAAAATAATCCCTATTCAAAAATGGTACCGAGAAAATTGGATAGACGCACACAGAGGACTAAAACAGGACCACCCCTTAACACTCACAAAAATTAACTCATGATGGATAACAGACATAAGCCTAAGGCATGAAATCATAAGAATACTAGAAGAAAATGTTGAAAAACTTTTATAGCTATCAGCCTAGGCAAAGATTTTTTGAAGACTACAAAAGCAATCACAGCAACAACAAAAAAATAAACAAGTGAGATCTGATCAAATTAAGAAGCTTCTGCACAGCTAAGGATACAAGCAATAGAACAAATAGACACACAGAATGATAGAAACTCTGTATATGCTATGTATCTGATAAGGGGCTAATTCTAGAATGCACAAAGAATGAAAACTACTCAGAAAGGAAAACGCAACCCACCCCATTAAAAACTTGGCAAAAGACACGAACAGTAGCTCTTCAAAAGAAGACAGACTAATGGCCAATAAACATATGTAAAATGCTCAAACTCTCTGATCATTACCAAAATGCAATTCAAAGCCACAGTGAAATACCACCTAACTCCAGAGGGAATGGCTTTTATCAAGAAGTCCCAACAGACGCTGGCATGGATGTGGACAGAAAGGAGCCCTATACATTGTGGATGGGACTGCCGACTTGTACAATTTCTATGAGAAGTAGTATAGAGATGCCTAAAATGAGGATTTCATAATGCAATCGTTTCAATGTCTCTGATATATGAAAATAAACTTTAGTCTCTGTTTGCTTTCTAAGAGAAAAGGAAGGAGGGGGTGGGGTCCTGGTGTGTGACACACCTTTTGAGGGCAGGACACAATTATAAGAGAGACTTTACATAACAAATGCAATCAGTATAACCTGGTTTCTTGTACCCTCAATGAATCCCCGACAATAAAAAACAAAAAAAAATTATCTTGGTTATTTTTGAAAGCTCTAATCTGTCAAGTATTTTTAAAATGCTAATTGTTTTAAGACTCTGAATTAACTTTGAATGATGATTTGAATAAAAATAAATTTTTATAAGAGTGAGAATCTATTAATTTTAACTATATGTACACATATTTACATGTAAAAAATAAATAGCTTTAGTTTTTTCCATGTTGCAATTAAATTATATTTTGCATCAACTATATATAGTTATTGACAGTAATTCTATGTTTTAATCATATTTTTCACATTTTCTTTTCCCCAATACTTTACATACATTGGAAACAATGAGATCTGGCAGGTTGAATCAACACAGAACAATCAAGTACCACCGTGTTTGACTTTCAAGATGTAAGATTAATTTTAAAAAGAACTTAATCACACTTGATGTAAAAACAGTGGCATAAACACTTGTATAATGCTTATATAGGCCACCATGAAACACTGCATTCATACATAATGTAAAGTACCTAAACATTTTTCTTTCAAGTATTATAAAGTGAATACCTTTGGGATGTGAAGTGCACAGTTGTTTGTTTAGAAGGTGCAACTAGGCTTTTAGGGCTTAGTGAATAAGAACTCTGAGAGCTGAGTGAGTGACATGTAGGCTGAATAACCTGCTCCTCCTTACATCCACTACATGAGGGCTGTTGAAGTACAAGGAAAGCAGGATGTGATTCTCTAGTATTCTCCCCAGAAAGTAAATACAACCTTTGTGATAGAGACATTATACTACATCACACTAAAATGAAGGAAGATTTTTACCAAGAAATAATAATGAAAGAGGATTTAATCAACATGTGAAACTAAACCCTGATTTTTTTTACACATTCAAAATATGATAGTTTTATTTCTTGAATGTTATTAGATATAAGCTTTTGGTCTACTCTGTTTAGACTTGAGCAAGAGCAAATAATGATGACTACATCGAGAATATTCAGAACCAGAGTGACTAGGCAGTTAAAAAATTTGAAAGACTCCATAAGAAGCTGTTGATGCTTCAAAGGAAATCAGATTTCACCTGAGGAATTAACACAGAAAATAAAAATAAACTGAACAATTCAAACTCTTTTTCTTATGCTGGCTGCCAAAAAAGATTTTTAAAAATTGAATAAATCAGAGTTCTTGCCATTGAACTTCCGGTATTTACATAAACATACCCATAATGCAAAGTACAACATTAAACAATTTAAAAAATGTAGGCATAAAATGGAATACTGCTTATCAAAGGTGTGATTTATTTTTATGAGGCAAAAGGAAGAGGAAGACAGGAAGACTTCACACAAGACCAGAACATTGTTGCTGTACTTTGAAAGGTGGGCGTGTTTTTGCCTGTGTGAGTAAACATGCATAGGCTGGAGAATTCAGGATTGCGTTCAGTATAACTAGAGTGTAGAGTGCTTGAGGGTGCAGAATGGAAAATGAGCCTAGGAGAAATAGACACTGATTAGTTTGCAGATCTGAAAATGCTAGCGAAGGACTTTGAACTAATTGTGAAGACAGCCACAATTTGTCAATGTTGTATGCAATTGAGTGACAAAGCCAAATATTTTATTTGTTTATTTATTTACAACAGAGTCACACTTTGTCCCCCTTGATAGAGTGCTGTGGCAATGTAGCTCACAGCAACCTCAAATTCTTGGGCTCAAGTAATCCTGTTGCCTCAGCCTCCCGATTAGCTGGGACTACAGGCACCTGCCATAATGCCGAGCTATTTTTAGAGACTGGGTTTAGCTCTTGCTTAGGCTGGTCTCCCCAAATCCTGAGCTCAAGAAATCCACCTCCCTAGGCCTCCTAGAGTGCTAAGATTATAATCCACTGTGCCTGGCCAGATCTTCAATTTTAGGACGAAGGACAGCTTTGTTTACAAGCAACCTGCGCCTTAGTACAGGGCTTTCACTGAGAAGAGCCTCATACTTGTTTAGTCATGTCTTTTCCTTTTTTTTTTTTTTTAATTTCAGGTTAATGTGAAGGTACAAAGTACTAAGTTACAATGTTTTCATTTGCTAGGTAAGGTCCATCTTGTTGTTGTGCCCAACATCCAAGAGGTGTGACCATTAAGTGCAATACACCAATCCCCCTCTTTCCTAAACCCCTCTCCCCTCCTTCATTCCTCTTCTCCTCAACTTGAATTGAATTCAGTTTTTCTCTTACGTGGGTGTTAGATCATCTACTGGCTTCAAATTATTACTGAATACATTGGATACTTGCTTTTCCATTCTTGTGATACTTTATCAAGAAGAATGTGCTTCAACTCCATCAAGCTTAATACAAAAGATGTAAAGTATCCATCTTTTTTTTTTTTTTTTGGCTGATAGTATCGCATGATATATATTGTTTCTCAAAAAAATTTTAGAGTTTGTGAATTGAGCTGTGATAAATAATCTAGTGCAAATGTACTTATGATAAAATGATTTTGTTCTTCTGAGTAGATGCCTACTAATGGGGTTTCGGAGTCAAAAGGAAGTTCTAATTTGAGTTCTTTGAGAATTCTCCCTACTTCTTTTTAAAGAGGCTGTATTATGTGGCCCTCCCACAACTGTGTGGAACTGAGGGAACTCAGTGTTCCCCTCTCTTCACATCTGCTCCAGAATCTGCAACTCTGGGACTTTTTGATATGGGGCTATTCTCACTGGGATTAGGTACTATTTCAGGGTGATTTTGATTTTCATTTCTTTGATGATTAGGGACAATGAGCATTTTTCATGTTTGTTAGCCATTTGTCTGTGTTCCTCAGGGAAGGTTCTGTTCATGTCTCTTGACCAGTGATAGATGGGATTGTTTGCTCTCTTTTTGTTGATTAATTTGAGTTCTCTGTAGATTATTATCAATCCTGTGATGGATTTCATAGCATGCAAATATCTTTTCACATTCTGAAGATTGTCTATTTGCTTTAATTCTTGTACCCTTAGTTGTGCAGAAACTTTTCAGCTTAATTAACCATTTCTTTTTGTTGTTGTCATGATTGCCAATGACATGTCCATCACAAAATCTTTCCCCAGTCAAAACTCATCAAGCATTTTCCCCACACTTTCTTCAAAGATTTTTATTGTATCATGTTTTAGCTTTAAATCTTTTGTCTATCTTAAATCAATTTTTATAAGTGGTGAAATGTGTGGGTCGAGTTTTAGTCTTTTACATGTGGTTATCCAGTTCCCCAGCACCATTTATTGAATAGGGATTCTTTTCCCCAGTATATGCTTTTATTTGGTTTATCAAAGTTCGACTGGCTGTAAGAGACTGGTCCCACACCTTGGTTTTCTATTCAGTTCCCAATGTCTGTCTCTATTTTTGTGCCAATATCATGCTGTTTTGATCAATATGGATTTTTGTAATATAACCTGAAATCTAATGGAGTGATGCCTCCAGCTTTGTTTTTATTACTAAGAAGAGCCTTAGCCTCTTTTCTGTTTCCATACAAATGAAGAACTATTTGTGCAGTTCTTCAAAGTATGATGTTCGTATTAATGGGGATTGCAATGAATCTGTAGATTGCTTTGGGTAGTATAGATATTTTGACAATGTTGACTCTTCCCAGTCAAGAGCATTGCATGTTTTCCATTTGCCAATATCTTTTGCTATTTATTTTCATAGGGTATCATAGTTCTCCTTGTAGAGATCTTTCACCTCTTTTGTTAAGTAGAATCCTAGGTACTTCATTTTCTTTCAGGATACTATGAAGGGAATTGTAACCTTGATTTGCTCTTCAAGTTAGCTGTTATTAGTATACACAACTACTATGGATTTGTGGACATTGATTTTATACCCTGAGATTTCACTTATTGCTTAGTCACTCCTGGGAGTTTTTTAGTTGACTCTCTAGGATTTTCTAAGTATAAGATCATAGCATCAGCAAAGAATGAGAGTTTGACCTCCTCTGCACCCTTTTGGATTCCCTTTATATCCTTCTCTTGCCTGACTGCATTTGCTAGAATTTGCATGACTATGTTCAATAGTAGTGGTGATAGAGGGCACCCCAGGTTGGTTCCATATCTGAGTGGAAAAGCTTTCAGCTTTACTCCATTCAGCATTATATCAGGTGTGTGTTTGTCATAGATGGCTTGCATCAGTTTAAGAAATGTGCCACCTATGTCTATTTTCTTGTGTTCTTGTTGGAAAAGGATGCTGAATTTTATCAAATGCTTTTTCTGCATCTATTGAGAGGATCATCTGGTCTTTGCTCTTGCTTATATTGATATGGTATATCAAATACACCATAAATATGCTCTAAATTTATGGATTTACATATGGTGTATTACATTTATGTAAATCCACACTTACATATGTTTCAACATATGTAATGTGATGTAGCCTACTTGGTTGTGATGTATATATTTTTTTAATGTGTAGCTGTAAACTATTAACTAAATTTCCTTGAATACTTTATATCAACATTCATTAATGAAATTGGTCTGTATTTCTCCTTTTTAGTTGGATCCTTGCCTGGGTTTTGTAAAAGGGAGATGTTTGCTTCATAGAATGTGTTGGGGAAGGTTCCTTCTTTCTCAGTGTTTTGGAATAGGCTCTGAAGTATAGGTACAAGCTCTTCTTTGAAGTACTGATATAATTCTGATGTATATTCACCTGTTCCAAGGATTTGTTGTTGTTGTTGTTGTTGTTGTTGTTGTTAGACTCTTTTTTATTGTTTCCTCAACTTTAGTGCTTGACATTAGTCTATTCAAGTGATCTTTTTCTTCCTGGTCAAGTCTTGGAGATGGTGTGATTCCAGGTATTGGTTGATTTCCTCCACATTGTCAAATTTCTAGTCATAGAGTTTCTTGTAGTAAGAAATAATCCCTTGTATCTCTGTGTTATATATTTTGTATTTCTCTCTTTTCATTTCTGATTGAGGTTATGAGAGATTTTACTTTTATGTTTCAAGTTAATCTGGCCAAAGTTTTATCCATTTTATTTATCTTTTCAGAGAACCAACTTTTTTCATTAATATTCTGAATGATTCTTTTGTTTTCCATTTCATTTATTTCTGATTTAATTTGGTTATTATTTTTCTCCTTCTAGTTTTGGGATTAGATTGCTATTCCTTTTTTATTTCTTTAAGATGATTCATTTAGGTTATTGATGTGGTCTCCAGTTTTTAAGATGTAGGTCTCTACTCCTATAAATTTCCCTCTTATGTCTACTTTCCAGTATTCCACAGGTTTTGGTAACTTGTAGCTTCATTGTTGTTATGTCCAAGGAATTTAACAATTTTCATCTTTATCTCTTCCTTGACCCAGCTGTCATTCAACTAAGGTGATTTTGTTTCTATTCCATGATGTGGGAATAAACATGTTGCAGTCTAGTTCCACCTTTATTGCCATATGGACTGAAAAGATACAAAGTATAATTTCAATTCTTTTAATTTTGTTGTGGTTTTATTTGTGTCCTAGGATATGGTCAATTTTAAGAATGCCCCATGGGCTGATGAGAAGAAATATATTCTTGAGCTTTGTATGTGTCTATTAAAGTTCATCTCAAATCCTTTGTATCTTTGTTCAATTTCTGTTTAGATTATCTGTCCAGTTTGTCAGAGGAGTATAAAGTTTCCTATTATTTTGGTGTTTAAAATCTCATATTTCCTGGAGGCGGCACCTGTGGCTCAGTCAGTAAGGCGCCGGCCCCATATACCAAGGGTGGCGGGTTCAAACCCGGCCCCGGCTGAACTGCAAACAAAAAATAGCTGGGCGTTGTGGCAGGCACCTGTAGTCCCAGCTACTCGGGAGGCTGAGGCAAAAGAATCGCTTAAGCCCAGGAGTTGAAAGTTGCTGTGAGCTATATGATGCCATGGCACTCTACCAAGGGGCATAAAGTGAAACTCTGTCTCTACAAAAAAAAAAAAAATCTCATATTTCTCAGACTAATTAAGGTCTGTTTCTTAAATTTGAGAGCATTCAAGTTGGTTGCATAAATATTTAGAATTGAAATGTCCTCTTATTTTATTTTCCCTTGACCAATATGATCACTATCTTTGTCTTTCTTAACTTTACTTGCTTTAAATCCACTTGCATCTGAAACTAAGATTGCAACCCCTCCTTTTTTCAGATTTCCATTTGCTTGAAATACTATTTTCTGACCCTGAGTCTTGCTTTGTCCTTCAAAGTTTATTGTGTCTCTTGTAGATAGCATATGAATAGTTTGTGTTTTTTTCCTCCAATCAGCCAGCCTGTGCTTCTTCAATGAGGAATTCAAACCATTTATATTTATTGAAAGAATTGATAAGTGTGTTGAACTTCTATTCATCTATTTTGTGAGAGTCCATTGCCTAGTTTTATCCTTTGTGCTATTGTGGAAGCTAGGTGTTATCCTTTAGTTTTTGGGCATTTACTTTGCAGAAGGTCCATTGTGATGTTCAGTATGGAGAATAGATCTAAGTATTTCCATTAGATTTTGTCTTGTTGTGGCAAATTTCCTTAATGTTTGCATATCAGTAAATGATTTGATTTCTCCATTGATTTGGAAACTTAGTTTAGATGGATACAGAATTCTTGGCTAGAATTTTTTTGTTGTTGTTGTTTAAGAAGGTTAAAGGTAGATGACAATTCTTTTCTGGCTTGAAAAGTTTCTGCTGAAAGTCCACTGTCACCTCTTACAGGTCAAGTTGAGAAAGAGGTCATGAATAAAGACAATGTTTTAGTATTTTTAACAACAGTTTTTACCTGCATTTTAATATAAGGGTTTCTCTTTGTTTAGTTTTACACTGGGCCCCACAATATTATGTTCTATCATAAGTTAGTGAAATTCATCAAAAAGCTGGCATAAAACTGAAGTATTTTGTAACTTAATCAGGAGAATTATCTTTATCATTTAACCAAAAACAAGTTTAGACTAAGAGGATGATAAATACTAGCAGGGTCACACATGATCTATTTTTTTTATTTTTGTATTGAGTACAACAGATCAAGATATTCAGATAAATAAAAAGTATAACAGGGTATGAAGAGGATATATGGCATATGGGAGGCATATGGAAATATGGGCAAATGCAGCATTTAGATATCATATCTTTCCCAGGTATTTTGCTGGACATCTTTGTATAATTAATCTTATTTAATTTCCATTATCTTTCCTTAACTGTAAAATAAATACTATTTTGTTTTTCTATAATACAAGGAAACTCAAACAAGCAGCATGCTCAAGGTCATGAGAGTGATGTTAACTATAATAATAACAGTGCTAATAACACTATAACCCTGCATGCTGGTGCATTATTCTATCCAGCATTTTTTTTTACACAAGTTTCTCCTCTGTGCCTCACAAAAACCTCACAATGTCCTATGAGACAACAGATACATTAAGAGATTAACAAATGTGCCGAAAGCCTCAGATTAGAAATAACTGTTCTGGGAGTTGAACAAAGGAATCTCTCTCTAGAGTAACCATAAAGCAGAGTTTGCATTTCCCTACAAGGCAAGAAAACTGAAGTTCTATTCATAACAAACTAATAGGGACCACAGAGATTCCAGGCAAAGAGATACCAAGTTAATGAATAAAGAAGGGTTTTTCTTTGTTGTTTGTTTTTTTTGTTTGTTTGTTTGTTTGTTTTTTATTGTTGGGGATTCATTGAGGGTACAATAAGCCAGGTTACACTGATTGCAATTGTTAGGTAAAGTCCCTCTTGCAATCATGTCTTGCCCCATAAAGTGTGACACACACCAAGGCCCCACCCCTCTCCCTCCGTCCCTCTTTCTGCTTCCCCCCATAACCTTAATTGTCATTAATTGTCCTCACATCAAAATTGAGTACATAGGATTCATGCTTCTCCATTCTTGTGATGGTTGTTTGTTTTTTTAATTTCCCCTTGCCCTATTGCTAATTCACAAAGGTTAAGCTATAAAACTTCTCAAAGAAATACACAATGGTATATGTACAGTGAAAAAGTAAGAGCTCAAAAGTCCAAACAAAACAAAACAAAAACCTTAAATAAAAAAACAAAAATTATTCAAATGCTACTTTTTTGCTAGATAACAGGTAAACACACCACAATATCTCTAGCTTTTTATGGTGGGGAGAGGATGGATGTATTCTAGTAAAACACTTGGGGTAGGGTGATTAAATGAAATAGTCTGCCTGTCACATACTAGGTATTTGGCAAATATTAATACTAGTTTCTATATTGTTTTCACGATCTCTATGTTCTAGCATAATTCTAGATAGCTGTTTTGAGTAAGTGTATCTGCTAAAGTTTTTCAAAAGCTTTTATTTTTCTTATATTAATATTTCACTTTATTTTTTGAGAGCAGAGGTACTGAAAGGGCTGGATTAAGGGAAGGAAGATCAAAATAATGAAAAGCAGTGCCCAGAGATGTTTTCAGGTATGGCAACTTTGGTGAAGTGGGAAGCAACTTAGGAATCACAGACCCTTTCAGTTTTCAGTTTAATTACTAGTTATTTATCACCAAAATTATAGCTTAGAATTTTAATATTAAGTATTTGTGTACAATGGGCACAGTTCCCAGGTTGGTGTCAGGAATCCTGCTGATTCATAGATGCCATCCTGGGTACCACAAGCCGCTTGTACCCTCTTCAAGGAATATAAGAATTAGCCTTGGTCCTTTAATTCTTTTAAATAGACATAAAAAATATGAAAAGAATCATTAAGAGTTTAGGGAAATATTAAATTTTTAGTTCTAAGTATGTTTAAATTACTTCAGAATGACTTATTATTATCAGCAGTTTTGCTTAAATGGTAACATTGAATTCACATGAAGGAAGAAAAGAATATACCCACCCCACAAATCCCTTATCCTCCAGCTTGTAAATGTGCCTCATATTAGTTAATAGCATATCTACAATTAAACAAATTGTGCATTTTATTTTGATTTAATGATTAAGACTCAATGCTCAATTTAAATGGGATTTTCAATGTTTGCAGCTCCTAGAGATAAAATTGTTGGTTATTTTTTTACTGCACCGAGGAAATGAAAGGAGTGATGACATTTGTTTTAGGTTTCTATCATTATACTTGCTTGCCCATGTCTGTCTAGGGGGAGTTTATTCAACAGAATAAACTGGGGACAATGAGAAGAAAGAATGTGTAGAGAGTAAGAAGTCCTAGAGCAGAGAAACTTCTGCCAGCTTAGTCACATTATAACTGAATTTGGCAGGTATTTGCAAAATCCTTGCTTCCTATTTTTCTATGTTTTTTAGGTGACATTTTCAGGCTTGAATGAATAGTTGGCAGATATTTTGTTAAAAATAAACTTTTAAAAATCCATACGCTACTACATCTTGTTGAACTGTACAGAAACCACATCTCATTGTTTCTTTGGGCAACACTTAATAAAGCCCTGTGAACAGGTTGACTTCGTCTGCAACATCAACATAACTGGCATTTTCTAAGAGGCAGGCTCACCTCCAGATATGGAAGAGCTGATGTCAGGCTTCCAAGGTCGTTGGATGAATTTGCTGCTTTCACATTGCATATCTGAATTTAGAATGTGCCATACTGTCACTCTAATTTTATTTTCATATTGGAAATGAAGGTTAATTTATTAATTTGAGTTTATAAGATTGAAAATATAAAGATTTCCAATATGATTAGTAGAAAGAAGGCCAAATAAATTATGTACAAATGCAATACAAATTTCCATCTGGTACATAACTTCTATGGCTGCTCATGCCTAACTCCTATCACCAAATTCATAATGGCTCCTTTTTTCTGTGTCTTCAGAGTTGTTGGTTTATATCAGTAAGACAGCTAGTATCACAGTCTGTGAGCTTATTTGTATTAGGTTTACTTGATTATGTTAGAAGACTTATCTTTTTGCCTTAGTTTATTAGTACCGTGTGATTAATTGCCATGCTTTTGTATTAATTTTGTCATCTAAAAATTGTTTACTTTTAGTGTGTACTCAGTAATACTTCTTGAATATAATTACATAATTTTCAAGTTAGATGGCACTGTAGATTGTAATACATTTAACTCTTTCACTTTGAAGATGAAGAAATTAAAATTCAAAGAAATACAATTTAACCTAAGATTACTGAACAGTTAGTGATTAATCTATGTAAGAACCCCCATGTCTTGCACTGTCTCTGAGTTCAACAATAAAATATAGGGTCCATAAATGGATTTAGTCAGTGTCTAGTTAAGCATCTAGAATTTGAACTTTTTATTTTTCTTTTTTGTCTATTTTTTCCCAGTTTATTTTTCATTTTGAACAGTAATACTGAATCAAATTAATATCTTCTTTTCAAAGAACAAAAATTATATTTGGTAATAAGTGGTAGTATCAATTAAAATTTGCTTAAAACATGCAAACATATTTTCAAGCAAGATGATTCATAACTTTATTTCTCTTCATAATATTCTAAATATTGTGCTTATTTCTAGCCTCCAACCTTCTTTATCTCTTAATTAAATGAGCTTGGGAAACTGAAATTGCTAGATTTTTATTTGTATTTTTTTTCTCCATTATCAATGGGAGACAGGAAATCTGCCCAGACACATAGCTCAGCACTGCTACAGGCCACAATTAGCAACTGAGAAAACCTCCATAGGAAGGGTGTGTATAACCAATGCATCCATCTAGAAACTAGACCACCATCAACGGCACACAAATAGGCAAATCCAAAGGTTATTACTCCAGATATGCTACAGACATTTTCTTATGAGTAAGAAGAGGAAAAGCCCGATTTAAACAAAATAACATCCAAAATAAGAAGCAGCTTGATAAAAGAAGGAATCAGCAAAAGGACTCCAGAAATAGGAAAAATCACAGGGAAAGGATACCCCAAAAGGGAACACCAGCTCCCTAGCAATGGATACCAATAACAACAATGAAAAATATTGACATGATATAGAATTCCAAGTATGACTTATAAGAAAGTTCAATAAAATTCAATAGAAGATATGCCACTTCTACTCACTACTAAATTGGAATTAACCGATTAGCACTCCTGTGCACAGATGGAAGTAAAACTTAGCAGAAATCAAGCAGGTAATGGGGGAAGGAAGGAATAAGTGAAATCATACATAATGGGTAAAATAAACACTAACTGTATTATGAAAATACTTCGACTTTGATCAAGCACTGCAAAAACAACCCATGTAAACAAAACTTTGTGCTCCCATCATTCTGACATTTACAAAAAATCAGATGGAATGAAAGAAAAATTCACTAAAAAGATCAACAGATTAAAAAAATAGAAAATATTGAAGTGAAAGTTTCATTTAAGGAAATGAAAAACATTGAAAAGTTTTAAGAATAGAATGGACCAGACAAAAGAAAGAATCTCAAAACTTAAAGACAACTCTTTCAAATTAACTCAGTCAGTCATTAAGAAGGACTAGAGTATTAAGAGGAATGAACAAAGGTAACAAGAAATAAAAGATTATGTAAAACAGCCAAATATAAGAATTACATATAAGTCATGAATAAGGAACAAAGGATTGAGATGGATAAACAAAGCCTACAAGAAATATGAGATCACATAAAACAGCCAAATATTAGAATTATAGGCATCCCTGTAGGTGAGGAAGAAAATGCACAAGGGATGGAAAATCTATTTGAGGGAATAATTGAAGAAAACTTCCCTAGTCTTGCTTTAGCAAGATTTAGACTTCCACATGAAGGAGCTCAAGACACATAGTCATCATACTGGCCAAAGTCATCAACACAGAGGAGAAACTCTGGAAAGTCATGTGGTGAAAACTTGTAACTTGCAAATGAAAACCCATCAGACTCACTAGAGACCTCTCAACAGAGACCACATGAGCCAGTTGGATTGATCTAAGCTCCATTCACAGTCTTCTTAACCAGAACAACTGCTAGTCTAAAACTGTGTATCCTGCAAAACTAAATTTCATATATAAAAGATAAATAAAGACTTTTCCTTATATAGAAAAGAGAAATAAAGACCTTTCCAGATAAACAAACACTGAATTTATCAAGACCAGACCTGTCCCACTGGAAATACTCAGATCTGCTTTGTACGTGGATCAACACAACTGACACCCGCCAGTGTAAAACAATTCCAAAGCCAAACTCAGAGCTTATATGTTATAATGACACAAGAGATGGCAAAAGTGACTAAGATTTTGTTGAGTGAAGGAATGTTCAGAAAAGCAGTGGGTTTTTGAGATAGGTATTTAACTTTTAATGAATAAGAGCATTGACACTTTATTTTTTCCCACCAAATCTTCAGAATATTCTAAATAAAATTATTAATAAAAGAGGACATGATTAAATAGCCTGAATACCTAGAAAATCAAAGAAAGAGAGACATAACTTATTCTAATCAAAATGATGAAAGAGTTTGAAACAGAACTAGGTCAGTTAGATATATATGTAGGTAAAGAGACAGATATTTATATAGATATAACTATATTAGGTATATATCAGGCCAGCCATATTATTCATGCTACCTACACAAAGGAAGTAGGTCAAGGTCATATGATAGTGGAATCAGTGTTGTCAGGAAACCTAGCATTGAAGTATCAGCTATGACACCTTCATCTGACTGATCAGGGTTTTGTAATATTGATACAAATATGAATTTCTGGATCACATCCTAGATTTACTATAAGAAATTTTCTTGAGCTACATCCTAGAAAGCTACTTTTTAATTTTATAGTCAATGAACCTCTGCACATTCATTTTAAGGTTCACTGATATATATATATGCAATTCTGTCAATGCAATCAATATTCTTTTAGGTAATTTTCCTTTATGTGAACTCTACCTTGTTATTCCAATTTATAGCACTCCATGGGGAATGCAGTGGATTACAAGCTCCTTAGATAGATGATCTTTTCACTCCCCACTGTTGGCAGTTTCTTCAACTAGTATCAAAGCAACTTTGCTCCATCTCTCATTCCTGCATTCTGCCTCTTTTGCAGAGTATTCTAGGCTATGTTACCTATGTTACCATGTCTTCATTCTGGCAACTTGATGGGATTTCCTGTCTGAATATATAATACTGACAATAGTATCTGAGCACTAAAAATAATAATCATTCTAATAATCATCTAATCAGCCTCTAGACTGGATGTTTATGTTATGATTTCCATAGCAACAAGCAGTTTTGGAGTCTATTGGTTTCATTGATTTTTCCTATGTGTTTGTAAATCATAATGAACTGTGATTTAGTTTTCCCTTAAAAATAAAATTTGAATTTGATATTGTATTTTAAGTATTGCTGATACCCAAAGATGTCTGCTGGGGAACATAAGAAGAAATAGAACCTCGATCATGAAAAGGAGATCAGAGAGCTATTAAAGTGTAATATTACTCCACCCAAATACAGTCTGTATATTTGTCAAATATTTTGCTCTACTCATTAAGAAAATAACCAGTAAATGTTATTACTAGTCCAAAGGGCACTTGAGAAATTACATGTATATAGAAAATTTTAGGCCAGATGTGGTGGCTCATGCCTATAATCACAGCACTCTGGGAGTCTGAGGCAGGTAGATTGCTTGAACTCAGGAGTTCTGAGATAAGCCTGAACAAAAGCAAGAACTCACCTCTACTAAAAATAGAAAAATTAACTGATTATTGTGGTGGATGCCTATAGTTCTAGCTACTCGGGAAGCTAAGGCACGAGGATCACTTGAGCCCAAGAGTTTGAGGTTGTTGTGAGGTTTATTTGCAAACCTAGCTTATGTCCAACACAGCCAAAATCCATAACCTCAGAGCACATCTGTTCAACCAGAAAGTAATTATTTTCATCTCTATATAAAATTTTTTTTTTCAAGTTAATAATTATATTAATACAATTGTAAAACAGCCCATTCAATATAAATTCTATCAAAGTTACAAGCTTGAAATTGCACTAAAGGGACCAGGTTTAGTGGTTCATGCCTATAATCCCAGCACTTGGGAGGCCCAGGTGAGGGGGATTGCTTGAGCTCACAACGTCAAGACCAGCCTGAGCCAGAGCAAGAACCAAGTCTCTAAAAATAGCTGGGTGCTGCTTAGGGCACCTATAATCACAGCAACTTGGGAGGTGGAGGCAAGAGAATCACTTCAGCCAAAGAGTTTGAGGTTGCTGTGAGCTGTGACACCACAGTAGTCTACCCAGGGCAACAAAGTGAGATTCTGTTTCCAAAAAAAAAAAGAAAAAAGAAATTGCACTAAAATAAATAAATTAAACAAACAAACAAACAAACAAACCCAGTAAGTTTTTGCCTATTTCCAAGTTACAGATAATTTTCCTCACTAGATGAATTACGTTTTAGGATTAAAAAAAAAAATTATCGGGAGAGCTGAGACAAGATGGCTGACTGCCAGCTTTCCACAGAGGCTCCCATCCAGAAGGAGAGTTAAAGGACAAAAATTTAGCAAGTAACCTGGTGGATTAGAGCTGCACCAAGAGAGAAGGTTGAAGAACCCACATCAACCTCGCTGAGGCGATTTGCAACTCCAAGGATACAAACAAAAGGGCTCACTCCCGGATATTCTGAAGCCACACCCCCTGTCTCCCTGGGCAACCAGAGGAGGCCTGGCATCAACTCAGGTGGCAACCACCACGGAATAGATCTGGGATAGAAACGCAGGCCCCCTGAGACTTCAACCCAGAGTAACTGTTTCAGTAGGGTCAAACAGAGACAAGCTGAAAAAAAAACAGAACCACTTGGCCCCACCACACCAAACACGTCCCCAGTTTCTCAGTCCGTGGCACTGTACAGGTCCTTGACAAAGCTCCAGAGTAAAAATCAAACGGTGTAAAACAATCATGGGGAGGAATCAGTGGAAAAACTCTGGTAACATGAATAACCAGAATAGATCACCCCCCCAAGGAAAAATATGGCAGATGTAACTGAAGATCCCATTCATAAACAGCTGGCTGAGATGTCAGAAATCAAATTCAGAATTTGGATTGTAAACAAGATTAATAAAATGGAGGAAAATTTGGAATTCGAAATTCGAGAAACAATTCAAAAGTCAGAATTAAAAATTTGAGGAGAAATTCAAAAGTTGTCTCAAGAATTTAGTGAATTTAAAGACAATACCACCAAAGATTTTGATGCACTGAAGCAAGATTTTGCAGTCCACAAAGATCTGAAAAATACAGTAGAAGCCCTCAGTAACAGAGTGGAGCAAGCAGAAGAAAGGATTTCTGACATTGAAGACAAAGCCTTTGAATGCTCCCAAACTCTCAAAGAGAAAGAGAAATAGAGAGGGAAAATGGATCATTCTCTCAGAGAGCTCTGGGATAATTCCAAGAAGGCAAATATTCGCCTCATTGGAATCCCTGAAAGTGATGAAGTGGCCTCACAAGGCACAGAGGGATTTCTCCATGAAATTATGAAAGAGAATTTTCCAGACATGCCAAGAGATTCTGAATTCAGATAGCAGACAGTTTCAGAACCCCAGCATGACTCAATCTGAATAAAACATCCCCCAGGCTTATCATAATTAATGTCACTAAAATTAATATGAAGGAGAACATTCTGAAAGCAGCCAGACATAAGAAATCCATTACCTAAAAAGGGAAGAATATTAGAATGACTGCAAATCTCTCTGCTGAAACTTTTCAAGACAGAAGAGGGTGGTCATCGACTTTTAATCTCCTAAAGCAAAATAACTTTCAACCCTAGATCCTGCATCCAGCTAAATGGAGTTTCATTTATGATGAAGAAATTCAACACTTTAATAACATTCATATGTTGAAGAAATATGCCATAACAAAACCAGTTCTTCAGGATATTCTCAGACCTATCCTCCATAATGAACAGCCCAACCCTCTACCACAAAGTAAACTCACAAAAAATTTTGATCAAACTTCAACTTCCACAGTGGTGAAATGATTAAAAATGTCTACTAGACTTTCGAAAAACTCGATACCCAAAATTTTACCAGACTTATCAATATTCTCCATTAAAGTGAATGGCTTAAACTGTCCTGTAAAGAGACACAGGTTAGCTGACTGGATACAAAAACTCAGGCCAGATATTTGCTGCATACAAGAGTCACATCTTACCTTAAAAGACAAATATAGACTCAGGGAGAAAGGATGGTCATCCATATATCAGGCAAATGGTAATCAGAAAAAAGCAGGTGTTGCAATTCTATTTGCAGATGCAACAGACTTTAAAACAACAAAAGGAAGGTAAGGAAGGATAGGAATAGTCACTTCATATTTGTTAAGGGTAATACTCAATATGATGAAATTTCAATTATTAATATCTATGTACCCAACCAGACTGCACCTCAATTTATAAGAAAAACTCTAACAGACATGAGCAACTTGATTTCTTCCAGCTCCATAATAGTTGGAGATTTCAACACTCCTTTGCAGTGTTGGGTCGATCCTCCAATAAGAAGCTGAGCAAAGAAATCTTAGATTTAAACCTAACTATCCAACATTTGGATTTAGCAGACATCTACAGAACATTTCATCCCAACAAAACTGAATACACATACTTTTCATGAGCCCATGGAACATACACCAAAATTGATCACATCTTGGTTCACAAGCCTCAGTAAATTTAAAGGAATAGAAATTATTCCTTGCATCTCGGACAACCATGGAATAAAAGTTGAATGTAGTAACAACAGAAATTTGCATGCTCATACAAAATATGTAAGTTAAATATCCTTATTCTGAATGATAGCTGGGTCAGAGATGAGATTAAGAAGGAAATTGCGAAATTTTTGGAACAAAACAACAATGAAGACACAAATTACCAGAACCTCTGGGATATTGCAAAGGCAGTCCTAAGAGGGAAATTTATACCACTGCAAACCTTCCTCAAGAGAACAGAAAGAGAAGAAGTTAACAACTTAATGGGACATCTCAAGCAATTGGAAAAGGAAGAACATTCCAACCCCAAACCCATTAGAAGAAAAGAAATAACAAAAATTAGAGCAGAATTAAATGAAATTGAAAACAAAAGAATTACACAACAGATCAATAAATGAAAAAGTTTGTTTTTAGAAAAGTTCAATAAAATAGATAAACCTTTTGCTAACCTAACCAGGAAAAAAACGACTGATTGTCATTTCAATCAGAAACGACAAAGATGAAATAACAACAGACTCCTCAGAAATTCAAAAAATCCTTAATGAATATTATGAGAAACTTTATTCTCAGAAATATGAAAATCTAAAGGAAATTGATCAATACTTGGAAGCACATCACCTTCCAAGACTTACCAGAATCAAGTGGAAATGTTGAACAGGCCAATATCAAGTTCTGAAATAGCATCAACCATACAAAATCTCCCTAAAAAGAAAAGCACGGGACCAGATGGCTTCACATCAGAATTCGACCAAACCTTTAAAGAGGAAGTAGTACCTATATTATTCAAACTGTTCCAAAATGTAGAAAAAGAAGGAAGACTACCCAACACATTCTATGAAGTAAACATCATACTGATCCCCAAACCAGGAAAAGACAAGAGGAAAAGAAAATTATAGACCAATATCACTAATGAATATAGATGCAAAAATATTCAACAAGATCCTAACAAACAGAATCCAGCAACACATCAAACAAATTAAACATCATGACCAAGTCGGTTTTATCCCAGGGTCTTTTGGCTGGTTCAATATCTGTAAATGTATAAGTACAATTAAGCACATAAACAAATTAAAAAACGAAGACCATATAATTCTCTCAATTGATGCAGAAAAAGCTTTTGATACTATCCAGCATCCCTTCATAATCAGAATACTTAAGAAAATTGGTATAGAAGGGACATTTGTTAAACTGATAAAGGCCATGTACAGCAAACCCACAGCCAATATCGTATTGAATGGAGTTAAATTGAAATCATTTCCACTGAGATTAGGAACCAAACAAGGCTGTCCATTGTCTCCACTGCTCTTTAACATTGTAATGCAAGTTTTAGCTACCACAATAAGGGAAGAAAAGGCAATCGAGGGTATCCATATAGGGGCAGAAGAGATCAATCTTTTGCTCTTCGAAGATTATATGATTTTTACCTGGAAAACACCAGGGATTCTACTATAAAACTCTTAGAAGTGATTAAGGAATACAGCAGCGTCTCAGGTTACAAAATCAATGTTCATAAATTGGTAGCCTTTATATATACCAACAATAGTCAAGCTAGAAAAACAGTTAAGGACTCTATTCCATTCACAGTAGTGCCAAAAAAGATGAAATATTTGGAGTTTACCTAACAAAGGATGTGAAAGATCTCTATAAAGAGAACTATGAAACTCTAAGAAAAGAAATAGCCGAAAATGTTAACAAATGGAAAAACATGCCATGATTATGGCTTGGAAGAATCAACATCGTTAAAATGTCCATACTACCCAAAGCAATATACAATTTTAATGCAATCCCTATTAAAGCTCCACTGTCATACTTTAAAGATCTTGAAAAATTAATACTTTGTTTCATATGGTATAAGAAAAATCTCAAATAGCCAAGACATTACTCAGAAATAAGAACAAAGCAGGAGGAATCATGCTACCAGACCTCAGACTATACTATAAATCAATAGTGATCAAAATGGCATGGTACTGGCACAAAAACAGAGAAGTAGACATCTGGAACACAATAGAGAACCAAGAGATGAATCCAGCTACTTACTGTTATTTGATCTTTGACAAGCCAATTAAAAACATTCCATGGGAAAAGATTCCTATTTAACAAATGGTGCTAGGTGAACTTGCTGGCAATGTGTAGAAGACTGAAACTGGACCCACACCTTTCACCATTATCTAAAAATAGACTCTTACTGGATTAAAGATTTAAACTTAAGACATGAAACTATAAAAATACTAGAAGAGAGTGGAGGAAAACCCTTGAAGAAATCAGTCTGGGCGAGTATTTTATGAGGAGGACTCCCTGGGCAATTGAAGCAGCTTCAAAAATACACTACTGGGACCTGATCAAACTAAAAAGATTCTGCACAGCCAAGAACACAGTAAGTAAAGCAAGCAAACAGCCCCAGAATGGGAGAAGATATTTGCAGGTTATGTCTCCAACAAAGGTTTAATAACCAGAATCCACAGAGAACTCAAATGTATAAGCAAGAAAAGAACAAGTGATCCCATTGTAGGCAAGGGACTTGAAGAGAAAATTCTCTGAAGAAGACAGGCACACGGCCTACAGGCATATGAAAAAATGCTCATCATCTTTAATCATCAGAGAAATGCAAATCAAAACTACTTTGAGATATCATCTAACTCCAGTTAGATTAGCCCATATCACAAAATCCCAAGACCAGAGATGTTGGCGTGGATATGGAGAAAAGGGAACACTTCTATACTGCTGGTGGGACTGCAAATTAATACATTCCTTTTGGAAAGATGTTTGGAGAACACTTAGGGTTCTAAAAATGGATCTGCCATTCAATCCTATAATTCCTCTACTAGGTATATACCCAGAAGACCAAAAATCACATTATAACAAAGATATTTATACCAGAATGTTTATTGCAGCCCAATTCATAATTGCTAATTCATGGAAAAAGCCCAAGTGCCCATAGATCCACGAATGGATTAATAAAGTGTGGTATATGTACACCATGGAATATTATGCAGCCTTAAAGAAAGATGGAGACTTTACCTCTTTCATGTTTAATGGATTGAGCTGGAGCATATTCTTCTTGGTAAAGTATCTCAAGAATGGAAGAAAAGGTATCCAATGTACTCATCCCTACTATGTAACCGATTTATGGCTTTCACATGAAAGCTATAACCCAGTTATAACCTAAGAATAGGGGGAAGGGGGAAAGGAAAGGGAGGGAAGGGGGTGGTGGGTGGAGGGAGGGTGATTGGTGGGGTTACACCTGCGGTGCATTTTACAAGGGTATATGTGAAACTTAGTACACGTAGAATGTAAATGTCTTAACACAATAACTAAGAAAATGCCAGGAGGGCTATGTTAACCAGTGTGATGAAAATGTGTCAAACGGTCTATAAAACCAGTGTATGGTGCCCCATGATTACATTAATGTACACAGCTATGATTTAATAAAAACAAAAAAAAATTCTTCATTTGATTCAGAATGAATTGTGAAGTAAGAACTGGGCCACCATCAATTGTAAAAAACACAAGACAGGGATAGTGTGCAATAAGCCAGCTGTTGTTTAGATCATTAAAGGATCTGAATTTGAGTGATTTTTTTTGAAAAAAACAGTGATTGCTTCAAGCCCTTCTGTGCCTAAAAGGAAGATTATAAAGTAAAAAAGGGCTAAATTCATTGGAGCAATTCATTTTTGTGTTTCTTAAGAAAAATTTTAGCCTCATGGTGATTCTCACTTCGAATCTGGTTCCAGTAGTATACATTGGTTCCCCTACTATAGACTCTTTTGTTATTTTTGCTTACTTGTATCTAACTTCCTTTTGATCTATTCATCATGTATTCTGTGGGGGGAAAAAGTCTCTTTGCATGCCTCTATCCTACTTGGGTCTATATTGTCACAAGTGTTCCATCATAGATAACTCTACTACATGTGGAATTCTTTGTGGAAAACATCCTTTTAATACTCTAAAATAGAGTAAATCTGTACATGGAGATTTTTGTCAAAACCAGAGAATCTGTTTATTTAAAATAAACAGCATATTTTCTACTGCTTTTATTGCCTAACCATAATTATGATTGCCAAGTATCAGCCACATTTGCATTGCATTGGACTAATACATAAAATATTTTTACATAGTTTTGAAATTGTGTATTCTTAACATTAGGAATAAATACAAATATATGCTAAATTCATTTTATTTTTTAAATTAAGTAATTTTTGCATACAAAAAATAATATATTAAAATACATGTACCTACTATGAGCTTCAAAATTAATACAATATAGATAAAACTAAAGTCTACGTTAAAGTCCTCCCCTTTAAGTATAAGATATTTATCTATATGTTGTTTTTCATTGTTTGTTTTGTAACTCTCTCTAGGATCATTAATTGATACTTACTAATATTAAGAGGAGCAATTGTATAAGCATCAAACCCAAAACTTGACATGCATTCATAAAAGGTACTATACAGGCTCATTGCATAACCATTCAGCAGATTTTATGGGTAGTTAGAATATTATAAACAAAACTTAATATTGACCAACCATAGGATAAACTGTACATTTAATGTAAAATAAATGAATGATTACATAGTATTATGGAAAGAATATGGTGAATTGAAATTTACTCTGTATCATATTTATGTATTGCTATCATATCATATCTTCTTTGAAAAGAAATATGTGAATCCTAGTAAATGTGGAATGTAAAGGTCTCAGCAAAATAACTAAGAAAATGCTATGAAAGCTATGTTAACTAGTGTGATGAAAATGTGTCAAACGATCTATGAACCCAGTGTATGGTGCCCCATGATCATATTAATGTACACAGCTATGATTTAATAAAAATAAAAAAAGGAAAAAAAAAGATATATATCTATATGGAGTTTTTCCTCAAAACTTTTTCCTATTTTACAAGTATATCTCAGTCCATTTTGACTGCTATCACAAAATACCATTTACTTGGCAGGTTATAAACAACAGAACTTTAACTCTCACAGCCTGGAGGCTGGGAAGTCTGAGATCGAGCCATTGGCACAGTCTGTGTCTGATGAGGATGAACTTCCTAATTAATAGATGGCACGTCTTGCTACATCCTCACATGGAGGAAGAAGCAAAGGGTCTCTCCTGAGCCTCTTTTATGAGGGCACTAATCTCATTATGAGGGCTGTGCCCTCATAACTTAACCAAAGGCCTCACCTCTTAAAGCCATCAACTTAGAGGTTAAAATTTCAGTATATGAATTTTGGATGAATAGAAAGATTCAGATCATGGCAATAGTTTGCACATTTTTTACATGGTGTGTTGGTCTTAAACAAAAAGATCACATGAAGGAAACACATAAGCAAGTATATCTACAGCACTCAGAGTCCAAAGAAATCTATTTTTCTTTTTAACATATTTTTGAAAATATCATTTTCTCTAACTGAAATACACAATTACATTTTTGTTTTAAGTGATATCTACTACATTAAGAGTCACAGGTCAGTTCACAGTGAGGCTAGGGATATACTGTGTCAAACAGAAAGTGAAATAATCTTACCTTCCAGGAATTCTGAATAACCTCTTCCATTAGCATTCCAGTTGGCCCACTTCATTCCTTAAGAAAAATAAATGTTTGGGTCTTTATTGTGACTGTATGTTTGTGGAGGAGCAGAAGGAAGCAGAGGGAATGGGAAGTGAATTCACTAAACAAATCATATCCTATAAAAATGTTTTCTGTGAGGAACTTCTAAAGTCCTAGAGAATCTTTTGGATGTTTGCAGAGAGACCCCTGCATGACTGGCAATGATTTGACATCAGTGTGGTGTTTGGGAGATCACCCTGCCATTCATTAAATCATTCCCTGAATACATTTCTTGAGCAACTCCCCTGTGTCCAGTTCCTGAGCTAGACTCATGTCACCCTTATGACATGCACTGTAAAGCTGTAAGTCAGATGCTATTAGGAAAAATAATTAGAACTAAGTTTGCTCTTTATTTTTGTGTTTAATTTTACCTAAGTTCATGACTGGATCCCAAAGTCTTGTGTGTGTGTGAGTTTTCCTTTTATACAGGACAGAGTTTAAACACAAAGTTGTTCCACAGGTATCATTTTGTTCACCAAAATTAATTTTTTAACAAATCCAAGAATCATGCCAGCTGAATCCCCTCTAGTTTTACTAAGCTCGCTATCTATGTTGGTTTTGTTCTGTTTTATCTTCTTCTGTTTTTTTTTTTTTTGAGCTCAACTCATACCCCAGGCTGTCTCCTGTCCTGGCAGTTTATAAGGAGTCTATTAGGGTAATTTGCTCAAAGCTTCTGCTTTCTGAAGAATGCTTCCCAAATGTCAGAGGGATCTTTGGAAGGGCTCTGAGACGCTGATGTTCAGTCCCTATGATTGGGGAGGAGACGTGTCACATATGTCATATTTTCTCCTAGTGAAAACAATTGGAAGACGTTAAGAATGACAGAGCATGTTGGCCTTGTCAGAGCCAGGGCTTCAGGGTGTTTCTCTGATCTTTAGAGAAATGTTTTCATAAATGCACTGATCCTGGCTGTCCACTTCCCCCTTTCTGAACTCTTTCACTTTAATAAACTCCTCCTGTACTAGCCAATTTCTTCATTCTAGGGTACCATCTCTATCTGATCTGTATCTGTATCATCACAGAGCTATAATTTCAAACAGCCATGTTCTTCCCACAATTATTGCTGTTTGGTGTGCAGACAGATAAGTATTTAGAAGGTCAACATAAGAACACTGCCATTTTGAAGAGTTTATCTGAGCATTCAAGGATTATGAGCATGAGACTATAGGTGGTGCAGGATACCACTGATGCAGGGGCAGTTGGCAGGAAAGGAAAGTTTTATAAGCTGTCCATGGAAGCAAGACTAAGAAAATATATGTGGGTAGCTGAAGTGAAATTTCCCTAGTCAGAGGTTATGTGGCAGTGTCTGATCAGGTAAGCCTTAGCGTGGTTTTACTGTTTATATTGGGCTTTGGTTTGCTGTAGTGCCAACCCAAGGCACTAGAGTTGTATCAGCCATAATGGCCTCCCAATTACAATTTTAAATTAATTATACTTACTTAATTTTATATTATAATATGTACACAAAACTTGTAAAACACATTTATTATAAGAACAATTGATTGCCAAGAAAAAAATTCTTCGCTGGAGGCCTTCATTATAATGAGACTCAAGAAAGCACACCAGGCATTGCTGCTCATAAGTTGTGGCACTGTGGCCATGTCCATTCTTGATCGCTGTCTCTGGGCCAGCCATCTGACAGAGCTAGACTGAGTGATCACTCAGATCCTCCCAACTCCAATCATCTGCATATACAATTAGAGAGATCGGGCTGCTTGATAAACCTATTCAATGAATATGTGGAAAATAAGAACCTTTCTTAAAAGAAACATTACTCTGGGAAAGGAATGGCTGCATATGGCTGAAGTATCTCTATTTTCTACACCATATCTTCTAGATGCCATACGTATTGGACTACTTTTTATTTTTGAAGCCTAAAATATTTAACAATATATGTTCAGTAGTTTTTTTATTAAATGAAGTAGTTATTTAAATAAAATGTGTTTTATACAAACTTACCAATAATACAGTCTAAAACTATCCTCTAGATAAGATTTGAGTCAAAGTAGAAAAGGACAAAGGCTAGGAGAGATAATGTTAGTAGGAAGCAAGTATTGGTTAAGGAATATCTTCATTGTTTGGAGAGGTAGTTACCCAAAGGACAACTGAGGCTATACTCAAAAGTTTTCTTAGAAACAGGTTAAATGAAGAGACTACTAACACAGATGCAAACAAGATTTAATTGATAAAGTTAGATGCTCACACTATGTTCAAAAAAGGGAAGAGAAATAGCAAGCAGTGTTGAAGTGAATATGAGCAAGCGACTCAAGGCACCATTACCACATCTAGACCTAAAGGGCAAAGAGGTGTGAACAAAGTTACTTCAGCAAAGAGAGAAATGATGAACAGTAGGCCATCCTATGGAAGCTGGTACCTTTCATATGCAGACCTGATAGAAAAGAAATGTGAGGACTTTCTAATATTCTTCCTGCTGATATCATTGACTACCTGCATCCAGAGGGTGATGAACCTCAGAGAAAATGGGGACCATATTAGTAAAATTGATAAGTTAATATGCAGTGTAAATGGAGAACAACTAAACTGCATCTAATCCTTTTGTCTCTCAGCATCTATGCATGCCTTTTACTTAGAAGGAGAAACTCACAGTTTGTTTGTCCCCCACACAGAGAAACACAAAGTCCCATCTGCGGCCACAGTCATAGCTGAGTGATGCCAATTCAGCCATAGCTATAGCTGGAAATTAAATAGTGAAATGAGACATGATGAATACTCTATGTAGAACTGGAGAGAAATGCATTCAAATGAATAACAGTGACAACAACAAAGCTGCTGTAATTCTTCATCTATACCAAGACAGTATGCTGAATTAGATCATCATAGCTTCCTTCTTCCACCATTCATTGCACTTTGTTCTTATCTCTTTCAAAATTTCAACAAGTTGGCTCCATTATTTCCCTGGTAAGACAGAATAAATCATCATTGAATCCTATACCCAGTGGACCTGTCTCTTTAGGTGGACTGAAAATTTCATTGACAATTATTATTTGGAAAAAATGGACTATGATGTGACCAGGAGATCTGGCAGAATCCAGACCTTATTTTCCTTGTCACTACAGCAAAGCCGCAGTCCCATTTCTTCTGGATAATGAAAACCAATTGTTCCAGCCAGTACAATAAATGCTTTGATGTGTACTGGCTCAACTAATGAAGGAGCTAAAATAGTTTACATTCTGCTACACTAGACAGAGATTCAGATCAAATCTCAGGAATTTTTTGCCTGAAATTCGTAAGATTTTTGTTTTCAATGTAAAATATCTATAACTACTCTGCTGGATGTTTCTCCTGTACTTTCTCTTATAAAGTAGACTTCACTCGGGCGGCGCCTGTGGCTCAGTCGGTAAGGCGCTGGCCCCATATACCGAGGGTGGAGGGTTCAAACCCAGCCCCGGCTGAACTGCAACCAAAAAATAGCTGGGCGTTGTGGCGGGCGCCTGTGGTCCCAGCTACTCGGGAGGCTGAGGCAAGAGAATCGCTTAAGCCTGGGAGTTGGAGGTTGCTGTGAGCTGTGTGACGCCACGGCACTCTACCGAGGGCCATAAAGTGAGACTCTGTCTCTACAAAAAAAAAAAAAAAGTAGACTTCACTCACTTAATAGTTATTCACAATATTAATTTAAGATTTTATGAGACTTTTGATAGCATTTAAGACATTATCTTTTACTATTAATATTTTGTCAAGAATTATTACATCCATAGAAAATATGATAATAATCTGCAAAAGGAGCTGTGTATTAGATGACATTGATGTATCAGAAATATTTTATACCATTTGATTAAAGTGTGTTGCAATAATTATATCATTCTCTTGCATAATATATTGTTTTTTAAAAAACAAAACTGAACTGCAGAGACAACAAGTGAATTTTCTTGGTTATAACAGGGACAGTACTACAAGGTGGCAGAATAGTGCCTTAAAGGTGGAATATTTTATTTCAAGTTTTATTTTTATTTTAAAACAGTAGAAAGTTTCTGAACTGCATAAATATTGATTGCTATTTCTCTAAGCCCTGCACATAATAACATTATATAATTCAGAGGAAATTTTATTTAAAAGTTAATTTAATTTTATTTGCAAAGTGATTTGAAAATGGAGGAAGAGTACTTGAGGCTAATGAACTTGAGTATCATGTTAGATTGTAGGTCTTTAATCACTATCGTTTCACACAAAAGATCTTGAAATTGCCTGAGAGGAGAAGTTTAAGAGTTGAAGGATGCTCTATAAAAAAAACACTGAAGCTATAAATGGTAATTCAAATGTGATCCAATAAAGAGGCAAGCGATAATTTAAAACTGTATTTTCAAAGCTATATTTGGGGATATCTATTAAGAATTATAGTCACGATTTTTGGAATAACTTTATATGACCAATTATTTTGAAAATTACAGCTGAGAAAATGATATCAATGTGAATTTATTATATCCAGTTTTAAAAATTAATACTGGGAAAAAAGAATATTCTTTGAAATAATTCTACTCTCATCCAATAGGCTGTTGTTGAATGTCCATGCTGTATGGAATAGCCTAAAGCTATTCATACCCTACAGAGTACACAGAAAACAGTGATAATAATGATTAACTTTGTTTAGCTGAGTTCTGTTCCTTCATTTATTTTCTTGGCCCTCAGCAGTCGAGCTCCCTCAAGGTACCTGCAATAATTCACTGGCAGAATCATTCAGAAGGTAAATGTAGATAAATTACCAAGTCACAGATGATAAATAAAAGAAGGCTCTTGAGGAGAGCTATCATGTAGCCAAAAGTTTGAGGTGACCAGAGAACCAAGATTACAGGGAAATGACTGGGGTCTTACAGCTGGAGACAAGTTTCAGCTAAGTGACAGCTTCGTCATCGACACTGATTGATTGCATCGAAAAATTCTACTCTGCTTGGCCAAGCAAAAGAATAAAGTACATTCTGTGACATACTATAGCCCATGCTTTTTCTCTGTACAGTGTTAAGGAGGAGAGGCTGCTACCTCAGAAAAATCGGTAATTTGTAATGAATTTTTTGTATGTCCCATGTACCAGCTAAATACTTACCTGGACCCAAAGAGGAGAACCTTTTTTATTATTCCTATTTACATATAAAAGAAAAGTGGTCTAGGAGGTTACACAACCTCCTAAAGTTATTTAAATACTTAATTAACCTTTTCTAAAAAATTTGGTATGTTATACATTTTCTAATTTGTTCTTCATAGCTACTCATTATGAAATTGTGAAACAAAGAAGATATTTGTCCTATCGTGGAAATGTAACTGCCCACTTCACATCATTTTAATTAATTGATTTTTTTCTGGAATTTGTTCAAGAGGGTCCTTCAGTCTTATAAATGACTGGTTCACTGTTTCAAAGAGAATGTTATTTCTTGAGATAACACACGTTTGAAGGAGTACAGATATTGACTAGATTGCTGAGCTGCACAGAGAGCTTCTCTAGGGGTGAGGGCTAGGGATATGATGGAAGTGAGAGCACATAGAGCTCTAATTATTAAATCCAGAGCACTGTTTAGAAATTATTGTAGTTTATATATTTTAGTTCATTGGCTTTAGTAAGTACACATATTGTACAGAAAAACATTATAAAATAAAATTTAAGTGTTAGTATCTTATTTCTAGAGAATGAAGGTAGGGGAGATTATGCAATAGATTTAGCTATAGAAAACTAACATGTAGAATAGGGAAAATCTTGTAGGCCACAGAGGAACAGCTCATACTCTGTATGGGTTGTGTGAGGATGGCCAGCTTGCAGTTGTTGTCAATGGGTAAAATGAAATCTAGACTAAAGACAAGTGCTTCTTTGATAGGGAAACAGCTTCTTTCTGTAAGTAATTCCTTTTTTATTAGGCCTACTATTTTTAAACTCTATACTTTTGTTATCAATGGAATATTCATAAAATAGGCTGTGAGATGCTGTAACTTGTTCATGAACAAACAAATGTGCAACCAGTTTGAATAATACACATGATTTATTTGTGGTATGTTAAAAGGATATATCATTGCAAATAAAGAGTCCTATCACATACATAATATAACTTAATTGCCAAAGTAAATTAGAGAAAGGATGTGGGTTACTAATTACACATTATTTTTCAGATGAGCATCCTGAGGCTCACATAGGTTTATGTTCCCTTCACTTGTAAAACAGGATATCTGATACCTACTTGTATCTGTCAGCGTACAGTCAGATGACAGAACAACTCCATTATTTAAATGAGAAAATATTAGAATTAAATAATGAAAAGTCATTAATGCTGAAGAAATAGAAATAGAAATATGACTAAGCATATGATGAGAACAGCAGATACAGGAAGAAGCCACTGTCGCAATTGTCGTATAAAGTCTGGGAACAGGATGTCAAAGTAGATCTCAACTAGACCATACACAGAAACCTCAAGAGTGAAGATTAAATTTTGCGGAAGTCTTGGTTTCAGAACAGCTGGTGCTTCTACCCATATCGAGATGAGAGAAGAAAGGAGATATTTTTCTCTTTATTTTTCTTGAGAGACTTTTTCTCTCCTAACGAGGTTTAGAGAGATTCTTGAGGATCTTTCTTCCAGAAGAGATACTCAGAAGACAGAGAATTAGTGACCTGCAGCCCCTAGTCCCGTCTTCGGCCTGTTCTGTATTCCCTTGCCAACTCCCCAACAACTAACTCTCTCTAGGAGGGCAGTGCAGCCGCAGTAAGTCTTGTGTCTCAGTGCTCAGTGACCTCTGAGCCAGTCATGCTGGGGGAGAGGTGAAGCTCCAGCCAGTTTGCTTGAAAATGCCAGGTGTTCAGGCTGTCACCTTGCAACAGATTTAGGTTTCTCTGATTCACTTCTTTCCTGTCTCTGTTCCCTTTTGCCCATCATCTGTAATCATTTTCTTAATCCAATTCTTAAACTACTTACAATAAACAATTGTATATTTGTTTTAAGTTCATTAAATCATTATTTTTAGTAATGTAAGCACATTAAGATATGACTCTTCTGGGCAGCGCCTGTGGCTCAAGGAGTAGGGCGCCGGTCCCATATGCCAGAGGTGGTGGGTTCAAATCTAGCCCCGGCCAAAAACCACAAAAAAAAAAGATATGACGCTTCCCTTAAGTACCCACATGTCCACTCATGTGATCCTTCCTTTTTGCTGAATGAATTTACTTGTCTGCAAATGTTTAATGATTAACTCATCCAGACTTCTTGAGGATCTTTCTTCCAGAAGAGATAATCAGAAGACAGAGAATTAGTGACCTGCAGCCCTCTAACCTGGTTTGGGATCATAATTGTTACTCATGATTTGTCTCCTCTACTTTCCACATGTAATTTTTATTACCATTGGGTGACTTCTACTAGTTTAAATACATGTTATGGAGACATGGTGCAAATACTCACCCTATAAGAGCCTGAGAAACTACTAATCATCCCTTTCTCAGGTCAGATTGTTATATCTGCTATTCACAATCCCAGATGGACAAGGTATTACCAAAAGGTATTTAAATAGATGGCCTGTACAGTCTTCTATGACCCTATTATGAAAGAGCAGACATAATGTCTCTTGCTTGTCTGGGGAAATTATTCATTCAAGGATGGTGTTTCCTTCTTTGCATGCTGATTCGCTGCCTAAGGGAGTCTAAATTCCCAGTAAAAACCAAAGATTAAGATATCTGTCCTGTTTCCTGGAAAATATAAGTTTACTTTGTGACCAGAACCCCTAACTCTGCAGACCCCAGCATTTTAGAAATGAAGAGTACATCATATCCCAGTGAGTCACAAGGGATGAAGAAAATGTAGCCATTCCTCTACTCCTTGGTGTCTGGACCCTGGTGTTCTTCCTATTTTGTGTACTTAGCTCCACATAAAGGTCTCTGAATCAGTGCGTATTCTCATCCTGGGAGACAGTCTTCCCTCTTGACTGCTGCTTCAGCTACGCCTGTTAAAAGGTCATTCCAGATTTCTATGACAGATAGGCTGCTTCCAAGCAGTGCAGTACATAATATGACAAGTGGATCCCATGATTAGGGATTCACCTTGTACCTCTTTTACTGTAGTGTAAAGTCGGTCCTCTGACCAAATGCCTTGCTGTGTTGCATTCTGTAATTGTGGGTGAGTATTCCATAAGCTCATGCATGATGGTATTGGTTGATGAACTTATTTTAGGAAAGATTAAATACTGGTAAAGTTTCTGATTCTTAGGTGTCTGGTTGAATAATAATGCACTTTGTATGATTTCAGATTTTAAAAAAATTGTGGTTATACCCCTTTAATTCTAGTCTGCAGATGAAATACTGTTATGTATTTGGTGGATGATTTCTGTGGATTCGCTCCAGCCTTCAACAAATAAACCAGAAAATCTTCTACATATTCTTACAATTAAAACATTAATAAATGAATTATTTAAGGTACATTGATCAATATTAATTAAGTTCAGTATAGATGGAAATTTGAATCTTCTTTAGAAACATGGATATTGCATTGACTGTAACACTATATAGTAACTTTACACTTCGTTTTATGTTTGAATGAGTGATAAAATTGTAAGAACATGTGAGGGCGGCACCTGTGGCTCAAAGGAGTAGGGCACCAGCCCCATATGCTGGAGGTGGCAGGTTCAAACCCAGCCCTGGCCAAAAACTGCAAAAAAAAAAAAAAAAAAAACCAAAACAAACAAACAAACAAACAAACAAAAAAAATATATATATATATATAGAGAGAGAGTTAGTGAAAGAAATAAAGGACATTTAGCAAGAAAACTACTCTGCCGCCACTCCTCCATCCATCACAGAAGTGTAAGAAAAGTGTAGTGTTGTATAAACTCTGGAAATACTAAAATCTTCTCCATTCTTTTTAGAAATTTATTCATTTCTTATGAATGTTAAAATTATTTTCACTTTATATATTGCTAGATGCAACAGAATCCAGATGAAATATCCATTTGCATTTAAAATGGTACATATTTAATCCATCAATTTTCTAGCTAAGTTTGAAACTTACTGAGATTTTTTCATTCACATTCTCCTGTAGGATATTTAGAAATAAACATATACTACATCAAGCACACAAAGTGAACTCAGTGTGAGTTTAAAATGGATTGCTTTTTTTCCAGAGGCTTAAGGGACCTGGGCCCTCCTGGGACACACACAGAGTTGGCTTGCCTGGAGTTAAAAATTCCAAAAACCCATTCTCTGAAGTTGTGCGCCCCGTGAGGCCTGAGATCAAAGGACATGCCACCCTTCCTCAGAGTGGGCCAGAGGGTTGACGTATGTTAACAACATATTGTCAGAGGTCTATAGGTGCTCTGCCCTGAGGAAAAGACACAGTCGTTACTTCATACTGAGTAAACTGAGTGAATGCTTGAAGATACTCTTCCATTAACTCTGTTCCCCTGTGGCTACTTTCTTCTTTGTGACCTTTATTTAGATACCTGCCCAGAGATTAGTCAGTGTCTAGAAGAAGATGTTTACTGCAAAAGTGATTGTGTTGTTATGGTAACAGAATATTTCCTTTCAAGTTAATTTCAGATAGGTAAAATGAGGTAATGGTGAAACTAACAGGTAATAGATTAAGTGTGTACGTGACTAGAAAGGTATAAAATCAAAACCCTGTATAGAGAATTTTGCTACACGCCATCTCATCTCATGTAGTCTGTTTCTTGACTTAAAAATTACAGGAGTGAGTTTATATCCACAGCAAAGCTGCTGTTCATTCACATCTCTGGTCACGCAACATTCTCCTATATTTTGTTATCTTTTAGTATCTTTCAATAAAATGTTATTTTTCTTCAGAAGGATTTTTCTCACATTATTTTCTCACATATCTCTTTAAAATTTACTATTCTACAGTATTTGTCTTCTTATACCTGGTTTATTTCACTCAGCATAAGGTACTCCAGTCCCATGCATGTTGTCACAAATGAGAGAATTTTCTACTTTTTTTAAGCTGTAGAGTATCCCACATATTTTATGCATTCATCTCTTGATGGACTATTTGGCTGTTTCCATATCATGACTATTAAGGAAAAAAAGAAAATATATATTATGCTATACTTGATGAGCAGGAGAGTAAAAATAAATAAATAAATAAAATAAAACAAAAAAACAGGGGAGGGGGCTTTCAAATACAAAGTATTTTTTAAGTACATATCCTAAATTTTGAAACTTCATTTGGTAATAAAGCATATGAAGAAAAACTATGAAAATAAGAGCAATTTCTTACAACCATTTTTGTTAGGTGACAAATTCTCTAGGATTTCAGTTGAAATCCTTGAGAAATTCTACCATAAGAACAGGAGAAAATCATAGTTAGGAAAATATTATCTGACTGGTAATCCAGACTACCTGAGGCCTTGATTTAAGTGGTTATTCCCATATTTAGCAGGTAACAAAAAATAGAGAATGTTGCTATGTTATTAGACACTAAGAAAAACTAGCATAACACTTTAAAGTAAAAATAAACCAGCAGAGATTAAGAATACAATATAGGCCTTAGTACATATCTGGGGCTAGAAACTATGGAATGAAAAATTAATAAAATGGAAAACAAGTAAATAGAAATTATTCACAAATAGAATAAAAAATTGCACACAAAATAAGAGAAAAATAGCATGTGTAGAGGAGACAGGACATGTAAAAGAACACATAACAGATAAGATTTTTTAAACCAATAAATATTTAAAGCCACAGATAAAAAATACACTCTCTAACCTCACACAGTATAAAAAAATAAATGAAAAGCACCAAATTTCAGTCATATTCAAATATAGAAGAAAAGTAAATGTTAAAACAGTCTTAAAGTTACTGTGTGTGGAATTATCCTTAAAGGAAAATAATATTAACTAATTAAATAATATCAATTTCCCAACACAAACAAGACAAATAAATCAATTAGATAAAAATAAATTTAAAAGTTCTGATAGAAAGCAAAAATGCCAATCAAAAATCCTATAACAAAAACATCGTCCAAATATAAAAAATATAATTCCATTTTTTGTTTTGTTTTGTTTTTTTAGGTCTCTCCCCCACAAAATCAGAAAATTCATGCCTTAGGACTTTCAAAATGCCTAGGTATTACACTCTTCTCCATGTGTAGTCACCAGAATACATGTGTGTGGGAAAGGAGAAGAAAATTACTTCCATATATTCTTGCCCTGCTAGTTCAGGGTACTTCTTAGGAAGCCAGGTGATGCTTCATTCAATGAACTCTGAATCTGAAATTTATCTGAGCTCTAGATTGGGAGAGAATACCTCTTGCCTCCTAATCTTTCATTCTTAGACTCTGTGTGGAGATGTTAGCAAGTCCTTTGTTGATATACCTTCTGCCTCTAGAGATGCTAGACTCTATTAAACACATTCACAGTACCTCACACATCACAATTCACTGGCATTGAACTATGATGTTCATATAGCATTTAAGCCCCTATTATTTGGGGGCAACTTCATTCCCATAACTATAAAGAATGCCAAGGTTTTCACTGTACACCTTGTTGTCAGCCCTGTCAAGCAGATAGGAGCCACCGTTCATTTTTCTTTGTGATTAGTGTACTCCTAATGGCTGTGATGAAGGAGGTGTACATTGGGCCCAATAGAATATAATTCTCTGAGTTTCTCTAGCTGCATTTCATATTAACACTCCCACATTCCCACTTTCCTCAACCTTTTTATTTCTGTCTCTATTTTCTGCCATAGCAATGTGGACATTTTCATTTCTATCTTCATGTTCCAACACTTTTCCCAGCCCACCAAGAACCGTCCTGGCAACAAGTGGCTTTCATGCCTTGGTGTGCTTGTCAGGGTGTCAAATTCCACATCTCAAAAACAAGCCTTCAAGTTCATGAATTGACCTTAGTCATCAGCATGGCAACCAGAAGAGAAGATAGGGGGTCTTTATTGGCAATTTGTTGCTTCAGAGGAAAGAGAGGCCTTTGCATCTTCCTTTATAGGGAAAAATCTAGGCCTTACAAGCAAGCAGAAGGCTATCTTTACAAGCAAGCTCCAAGTAGTCCTTAGAGACAAAATCTTCTGAAATATGACCCCAAATGATCCCACTCCAGTATTTTAGGTTTTCCTGGGAAGGACCAGGATCTTGGCATAATATCTGTCTGGACTAAACATTTATATATCTCTGACTTTTTGAAACTCTACCAGCTTCTGAGTCTACTCTTCAGGTGGAGGGGCTCTTAGACTACAGGAATAGAAGGTTCTATATAATCCACCTAAGATCTCATAATTAGCCTTTAACTATTATTTAATAGCCCACAATTTCTCATCAATGCATCACAAAATTCTGCTGAAACACAGAAAGTGATATAGTGCTTTGGCATGTTAAGAATAGTGAATTTATCTTCCATTCTTGAGATACTTTACTCAGAAGAAAAAGTATCCAATGTACTCAGTCCTACTATGTAACTAATTTATGGCTTTCACATGAAAGCTATAACCCAGTTATAACCTAAGAATAGGGGGAAGGGGAAAAGGGAGGGGAAGGAGGGGGGAGGTGGGCGGAGGGAGGGTGATTGGTGGGATTACGCCTGCGGTGCATCTTACAAGGGTATATGTGAAACTTAGTAAATGTGGAATGTAAATGTCTTAAACAATAACTAAGAAAATGCCAGGAAGTCTATGTTAACCAGTATGATGAAAATGTGTCAAATGGTCTATTAATCCAGTGTATGGTGCCCATGATCACATTAATGTACACAGATATGATTTAATAATTATAAAAAAAAGAATAGCAAATTTAAGAAATTTAAGGAAATTAAGAATGCTTCACAGCCAAGGACTTCCTCATCTTCCCTTGCCCCTGTTGACCCTCAGCTGGGGTTGAAGGGATTCTCTCTAGAATTTTCTTATCCAACTGACAAAACTTTCTGCTAAGAGAAATGTTACTGTCTTAAATTCCTTCCCTACGGATCTCATTAATTAACCAGGAAAGATTAACCACCAGAAAAGAGAAGAAACTGAATGCAATCCCTATGATCAGGCAGATTTTTCATTTATTCTTCTGAGGGAAGCTCCATGAAATTACCTTAGAGAACTTACCTGCACAATAAGACAACTCTTGTTTTTCTGGTGCAGTGTTGCCTGGAACATTGCCCTAACTTCTTGGTCCCGTCCAGCTTACAAAGATAATTATTTACAAACCATTGTTTGCTCTTCGAGCACACTTACTTTACATATGAAATCCCATCTGGCTCTGAGACTCTGTTACTGTTAACATAAATTGATCACTAAAAACAAGTAGCTTTCCCATGTTACATATATGACCTATGTATGTTCTTAACTACATGTAAGAGTATTTTATGTGCTCACATCTACATATGTGCCACCCACGCACACACACATATATACATAGTTAAGATTGTTCGTCTGATGTTTGCCTTAAGTTGTTTTTTTTTGCTCATATATTATATGATTTGGCGCACTTTAGATTTTTCATTATTATCTAATTTTATGCTTCTACAGTAATACGCTTTACTTTTTTTTTTATCTCTTTTGGAGAGCAGGAAGGTCATCCTAAGTAAGAATTACCCTCTTTTATTTTTAACAGAAATCTCAATCTGGTTCAAACACTCCTTAGACACTTGCTTTATCCATTCTCAAAGACAATAAATCATTGACCCTTAAATATCACCAAGAAAGAATATTAGAAATTAGCAAATGTGACTTTCAATAAGAATCACTGCCAATACTGACTTATCAGTGGAATAAAATAATGTCAGATGTTCTTCCAAGAAGATAAACTGGAGTGATTGACTTAACCTTCAGGATCCACAATGGTTCCCTCTTATTCTCCTCATTAAATGGATAGAGAAAACTGTATCATGCTTGCATCTTGTAAAGGAAAGGTAGACTCTAGCGTAAGTAGGAGAATTGATGATCAAATAATATTCTGAGGTCCCTTTGCTTCACGGGAGATACAGACAAGAGAATAGGCAATTATTATTACAATGCCATGCTGTATGTCTTCTAAAATATTTCAAACATACATATTCTAGAAAAAATAATGTCAGCGACACATCATTTAATATACACAAACATTTGCCTAGAAGACTTAGGAGATGTGGCAAGGCAGAATTGAGCACTTCCTGAAAGCTAGTTGCTGAGTTATGTCTGGGGATATGGCAAGGAATAGGAAAAAGAAAGTCCTCTCATCCTGTACACCAAGGTCAGCATGCTTAAAATGTGTCCCGCTCGCACCATTTTCACTGTTGTCTCTCAAGCAAAACCTTATCTTTTGTCAATATGGATAACTTTTCCTAGGCTGTTCTTCTAGCCCCAGGGGTTTTTGTTTATTGGTTTGTTTTTTTTAATTTTAATTTCAATATATTAAGGGAGTGTGAAGGGTTTGGCTACATGCATCACTCTTTTCATGAGTGATGCTCATCATCCAAATAGTGTTCATAGCATCCACTATTTCAGTTTATTAACTCTGCCCTCCTACCCTCTGGTTTGTCCCCCTGAGCTTTGCTGCCCTCTGCATTCATATGCTCATCACTCAGTTCTAATTTAATAGCGAGTACTTGCCTTTTTTTTTTTTATTCTTGTGATACTTTTCTTAGGAGAATGGACTCTGGCTCCATACAGACGGTTCCAAAATACAATCTTCCTAAATTGCATTTTTCCTCACCTGACAGCCCTTATGAAGTCAGGCTTTTCTCTCTCCTGTTCTCTGCTGTATCCCAACTACATAACATTGCAGGTAGCTCTTCTTAAGTGCAGGATTCCAGGTAATGAAAAAAAAAACACCAATGGCTATCATATTGTCCTTGATTTTGAAGACTTAACCTTCATTTTTTTTTTTCTCCCGAATCTCTTCTGTGATACACATTCTAGAGAAACTATACCTTTACCTATGAAGGAACAAAGAAGGTGTTCTTTTGAGAACAGCACCTGGTGTTAAACAAAAGGAGAAAGAGTCCCTGAGTGCTTAGTAAATGCACTGGTTAAAATGCTTTATTTCATAAATGCAGCAGAAAACGTTTATAGAAATTGTAGATCAATGTCTTCCTTAGAGGTAGAAGATAAGACAGAAGCTTGTAAGTAAGTACAGGACAAACGCTTTCTATTTCAAATTTCTTGGGGCCGAATTTGTCAAGTAAAACAAGAGCACACGGAGTACCCCGGTTAACATTCTTTTCAACTCAACCACAAAATTGTGCTTCTTGCTTCTGTCTATGGCTATATATACTTTTGGAATTTGTGGGTTTGTCCTAATCTCTCAGGCCATCATTTACCTGAGGGGTAAAGAGAAGAGCTGAATACATTGACACAAGGCAATTAATTTCTGGTAGAAGTGAACATCTGCTTGTTCGCAAAGATTCTTCTGGCATTTAATAAGTGGCAGAGCCAGGCCTAAACAGCTATGGGCAAGGCAGAGACACTAATTCATCCGACTCTAGCTTCCACTTCACTGCCAGAAAAAACGAGCAGGTTTGAAAGTCGACCTGTCACTTGAGTCACTGCAGGAAGAACTCAGTGGATTAGTAGGAACACCTAAGTCGCTTGATTCAACTGAAAACAAAATGCAATACAAACAAAATGCCATTCTCTTTGCTACCTCTGTGAAATCAATTTTTTTAGATTGAACATATAAGTGAGACCATGTGGTATTTTTCTTCTTGTGTATTTAAAGGAAATGCAGAATGGATATTAAGTGCTCTCGCTACAAAAATGATAACTAAGTCAAGGAATGCATCTATTAATTAGCTAGATTTGATTGCTGAGGCTCAGAAACCAACGCCCCCCCAAAATGGATTTTTGAAAAGATGGAGTAAAGAAAGCTCCAGGTCCCTCTGACCACACTTTCCCACAACCAATGTCTTTCAAAGAATAAGATTCTCTGAAATTCCCTTATATGCCTAAAATTTGGATCTACCAAAGAAGAAGTTACCTCTGGTCCCTTCCCTGTGTTTTCATTAACTGAACCCTTAGTCACAGAAGGGTGACTAAAAGCTATCAACAAGCCTAGACAGACTTTTGTCAAAAACAGTTGTCCTTTCTACGGACCAGACTTTGCCCCAGAGCATTATATGTTCTTTAAGTCCAGTTAATTCTTCCTAGTAATCACTTATTATCACTTAACGGAATTGCTTTTCTCCCCATCTTCCCATAATCTGTTTTACCAGGATGTAAGCCCGATTCTTTCTGTAAGCTCAAGATGGTATATAAGCTTCTGCATCACACTGGGGGGTTGGATCTTCCTTTGGAAGTCTCCAGTTTAGGTTGTGCGTTTTAAATGAATTTGCATGCCCTGACTGTTACTGATGTGTCTGTGTCATGCCAATCATTTTCAGTAAATCTTCTGGTCCCTACAAACCCATTCTACAAAGTATACATACTTCAAAACATAATTATTTATGCAGTAAATACATAAAATGTTGTCTGTCATTATTTTAATGAGTTTATATATATATATATATATATATATATATAGAGAGAGAGAGAGAGAGAGAGAGTCTCACTTTTTCACCCTTGGTAGAGTGTCTTGGCATCATAACTCACAGCAACCTCAAACTCCTGGGCTTAAGTGATACTCTTGCCTCAGCCTCCCAAGTAGCTGGGACTACAGGTGCCCACCACAAACCCAGCTATTTTTTCTAGAGATGAGGTCTCACTCTGGCTCAGGCTGGTCTCGAAGCTGTGAGCTCAAGCAATCCACATACCTCGGCTTTCCAACTGCTGGTATTAGAGGCATGAGCCACCACACCCAGCCTCATTATTTTAAAATAAGAAGGTACACCAGCCTAAGCGACCATAAACTACTTTTCATTTGAGCTTATGTATATTAATCCTACTACATACCTTCTTTTATCCCCTTTTATCTCCCTTTTTTTTCTCTCTCAATTTTTCCTTCTCTCTCTCCTTTCTTCTCTCAAAGTAATTTCCATTTCTTCCTTCAAAAAGTATAATCTCTTCCATTCAAATCTCCTAGATGCTTAAAAACTAAATAGATGAACAGTTAAAATTATTTCTAAAAGAAAATAGATTTTCAGTAACAGTTTCAGTTTTTGTGAACTCTCCAGTTATTCAAGGACATGCCTTCTAGTGCATGGCCCTCATGATATCTATTGATTGCTCAGAAGAAAATTTTACTATGTTCTAGGTCTCATTTACCATTAGACAACAGATGTGAATGGAAAAAAGATTTTTTTTTAAACAAATGAGGAATTGAATATGTAATACACGTACATGTGTACATTTTTCTTGGTAAACAAGAATTTTTATGTAATACACACATATGAAACAACAAAAAAATTAGTTACTAATTTGACACTTTTATTATGATTCTATTTATTTATTTAATGAATAGTTCATGATTTTCTTTTTCTTTTTTTTTTGTAGAGACAGAGTCTCACTGTACCGCCCTCGGGTAGAGTGCCGTGGCGTCACACGGCTCACAGCAACCTCTAACTCTTGGGCTTCCGCGATTCTCTTGCCCCTCAGCCTCCCGAGCAGCTGGGACTACAGGCGCCCGCCACAACGCCCAGCTATTTTTTTGTTGCAGTTTGGCCGGGGCTGGGTTTGAACCCACCACCCTCGGCATATGGGGCCGGTGCCCTACTCACTGAGCCACAGGCGCCACCCAGTTCATGATTTTCTTTAATGGGAAGAGGCATTGAGTACAACACTTAAATAATGATCACATTCTTAAGAAAGCAAAAGGTTAACTTATCCGCTTCCACCTTGAAGGTGCCTTTTGCAAATTTCTAGATTCCCTACATAAAATAATTTTCATTGAGAGATTTTGTTATCTACTATTTCTTAGGCTTTACACTAGCAGTAGCTGTAGAGAGGATAAAAGAGTATTATTGTTTTTCTGGAGTTGTGCAGGAATCAGAAATGCATAAAGGTGTATAAAGGAGTGTCCTTTATTTTAAGTGTCCCAGGACGAAGCAGGATATGCAATATCGTTTGACATGTCTCTTTCTAATAAGATGGTCATCTTACCAATGAGAATACCATGACCAACATAGCAGGGAATGTCTTCTTTCAGGGGCTTCTACAATAAACTATCATAGACTGGGTAGCTTATAATAAAGAAACAGTCTCTCACAGTTATAGAGGTTAGAAGTCTCAGATCATGGTGCTAGCAAGGTTTAAGATGAGTACTTGCAGGCTACTATCTTTTATCATTTCCTCTACTGGTGGAAAGAAGGGGAATGAGTTCTCTGGGATCCTTTTTATAAAGACATTAATTCCATTTATGAGAAGTGAACACTCAATGACCTAACTACCTCCCAAAGGCCCTATCTGCTAATACCATCACAATGGAGGTTAAAATTTCAACACAAGTGTGTTGAAAAGACACAAACATTCAATCCTTTCAGAAAAAATAACGTAATAAGATCACATAAGTTAAGAAGTAGTCATTTGAACAATTTCTTTTTCCTATCATTCAGGAACTCAGCAAGTGGCTATGGAACTTTCAACTTTTGAAGAATCCCTCTCAATATAAAATGGCTCCCAATAAACAATTCTTCATAAGATGATAAGCATTGGGAACTTCAGGGAAACATAAAATATAGCCCAAACTATTTCTGAAAAACAATGAAAGAAAAATTCTGTTGAAGGGCTTCAGAGGACATATAAAAGCTGAGTACATTTTTACATGTTTATATTTTTACATAAACTATGAGAGAGATAAATGAAAGAATGTGGTCTTCTATTTAAGTATGTTGAGTAGAAGCAAAATTTATAGGAACCCAAAGTTTTCAATTGCTATTTAATCAAGGTAATATTAGATTAAATGAATATAGGAATTAGACTATTTGTTATTTCATTGAAATCTCAATTTAATTCCCAACTAGAATTTCTGTTGGTTTTGATAAGTCAGTTCATAGTTATCTGATTCAAATAGCCATAAACTTTTCAATATATCAATAGATAAAGGATTCATATAGATAGGCAGATAGACATATAGGTGATTGATAGGTGAGATAGATATGATGTGACCTAGTTAATATTAAAAAAAAAATCAAACTGATATTCACACAACAGTAGAAAGAATACAAAACAAATAGAATATAGTATATTTAAATATATCTAGATATAGGTAGATATGAAATATTAGGAAATAGGCTAAGTATACAGATGCTATTTTGAGCAAAAAAAATGAATTTATTTCTGAATATCTTTATTTCTCATGATAATTTTAAAGGCTATGGAACCCTTTAGAATAAAATTGTTAATGTTTAAATTTGCCTTGTTTTTCATTTACAGATAGAAGAAATAGGTTAAACCTCTGAACAATTTTTGTTGAAATGTCCTAATTATTAGAATTTTTTGCTTTTCTTTTGTTTTGCACTCCAATCCATGGTCAGCATTTGGTCTCAACTTCCTATATGCTGCTTTGTTTTCTCCTAGAAATTATCTTAATAACCCATCTCACCCCAAAACACAGTGCTGTCACATAGCACTGCGTATGAGAGACACCATTAATTCAATGATGTATTTGTGGTAGAACAGTCTGATATATGTCTCAATGGGTAGAAGTCAAAGCCTCTTATCCACCCATCCATGGTGATTCTATGGAAATTTTATTTTCCAAACTATTTAAAACTTAAAATTCTTCTACTACAAAATTCACTTTGACAGACCATCTTGAGCCTCTGAGATATAGACCCTTATCAAAATCAATCTTTTAAAGTTTTTTTGTGTGTGTGTGACATTCTCCTTGTAAAGCAGGTAAAACGATAGATGACAAGAAGCTATTTATGTACAGGAATTGGTTTTTTAATGATTGACATGTAAAATTCAAAGAAATAATGGTTCATTTTCTCCCAATATAGTAAATCAGGTCTGCCAACCTAAATTCTCCGAAGCCCATCATCCCTTTCCTCTTTCTGAAATAAGAGCCTAGTTTCCATGGTTTGGAGCATAATGCCTGAAGCCTGGCTCACTGAACCCATTTATCATGAGTTTCGATATAATCTGGAACAAATCCTTTATATTATGTCCTTCTTTCACTTTCTAACAATTAGCAAATTACACAGTGGAAACAAAGGCTCAGAATTAGAACATTTCCTTGTATTTTTATCATTTGTCATTTAGCTTTCTGAAACTGGTCAAAATCTTTTTTCTGAATTTTAGCAGAGTTCTTAGCTTGAACAATGGCACTGGGAGCTAACATGGAATTGCACAAATAACAAAAATCATTAGTGTAATTCAAATTATAAGGAGGAAAGCAGAATAACCAGTTGCTTTGTCTTGTTTATGATAGGTTCTCAAAATTATTTGAAAAGTCATTTTTTCCCTTTGGTATTTCCTACACAATACTAAAACAAGTAATTTAAATCAATCACATAGTGGTAAAAACATCATAATGTTCTTTGTCAATACAGCATATACTGCCTGGCACTTTTAAGACATAAGATGTAATTATAGTCACACTAAGTATGGTTTATAATCCACGTGTTAGCAAATATAAAGGCTAGGACATTTCTGTCGTGAAGATTTATACTTAAACAATTCAGTCCCCATGTTTCTGCTTTACAATATAAGTGACTGAACTCTAACTGCTCTCTGTTTATAGCTGGACCATAAAAGGAATAAAATTACAACAAAAGGCTTTGGAAGTGGAATAGCATTTCAGCTTTTCACTTGCCACATGCAATTTGCCAGTGTTCATTTGGCATTTAAGCACTACCCAAATGCAAACATCTTAGTAAAGAATGTCACTTCAAACATTAAATAAGGCCAAGGACAAGTTATATAAAATGAAATTTTATTAAAGGTTATTAAAGGAACCAAAAACCTATTTCTGATCACCATTTGTTTGTCTAAACAGCAATATACAAGACAGAAATAATACAGAGAACCGAGAAATGTGTAGAGTCCCAGATGTCCTTAGTTTTAGGTAAGATCATCTAATATTCTCTGATCACTCTTCCTTGTCAAGGTTTGTTTATTTCTCTTGCCAATGGAATAAGGGTTACAGAAATTCCCTTACCAGAAGAAGCAGCAGTGTTCTTGCTATGTCCAACAATATTTAATTAAGTACCAGGTGTGAAAATAACTTCACAGCACCAATTCCTTCTGCTGTAAAGTGCATGTCATCTCTCTACAACATTGCTACTCAAAGTGTGGTCTGAGGACCTGCAGGAATCTACATCAACTGCGTTAAGAAAAGATCCCCAAGTGGCTTGTACATGCATTAAAGTTTGAGAAGCATTGCTTTTCTATAATATCGCCTCCTAAGCCTCATCCAAACCTATTTTAATTTCTCCCATTATGAAGAAATTACTCTCTAGGGAAGCTTTTTCAGTGTTGAACAGCTCCCACAGTAATGGAGTTTTTCTCACGTTAATTAAGGCGAGGATCTGTGCCTCTGTTACTTCCACCTAAACAGTCAAGACCCTTCCCTTTAAAGTCACTCATAATAAATTCAATCCCTTTCTCTTTCAGCAAAGTCTTTAAGATAATTGCAGATAAACCCTGTAAGTCCTCTTACTCTTCTCACCTCTAGTGAATACAACATTCCTCAAATGGCCTAATATTTAATCTCCCTGAACACGTCACATGCTCCAGTCCAAAATGTACCATATTTATTCCCCCGAACTATAAATTCTAAAATCGAATACAATAGACTAGCTATAGGCTAACCATTGCAGAATTTATAAGGATAATGCCCTCACTCTCTGTATTCCACCTCTAAGAGTTCAGCCTAACAATTCAAATGATGGCTTTCCATTTTTTTAATTTATCATTTCATCCAGTATAATTATTTTAATGTAATGTATTATACCCCACCTGCCCTTATACCTACAAGACTAAGATCCTGACATATCAATCTTATTCAAGAGTTGTTAAAATATATGGGTTGAAATATTCTACTTTGGGGATTTATGGGTTCAAATGTGTTTTCCTTGCTAACATAAATAAACGCCTTTAATAAGTATTCATGGTTGGAAAAATAAGTGCTTTGATTTCTAAACAACTATCTGGTTTTAATAAAGACCTCTCTGAAGAACTGATGGGATGAGCAGAATGGCCTCCCAAAATGCCCATGGCCTAATCTCCATAACCTCTGCATGTTTTGTTAAACGACGAAAAAGATTTTGGAGATGTAATTAAGAGTATTGATTTATAAAAGGGATATTATTCTGAATATCTGGGCAGATCCTGTCTACCCACAGGAGCATCTATGAACAGATTGGTTTCTCTGTAATTCTCGCAGAGGGTGGAGGTTGAAGAGATGTGGTAGAAGAATTCAAGAGATTCAGTGTGTGGGAAGCGCTTGGAGTGTAACATTTCCAGTTGGAATATGAAGGGGGAAAAATGTGAAGAAGAATGCAGGCAGCCAAAGACTTGACAGAGTCTTTCAGATAAAATCAAGATGGGGGCGCCTGTGGCTCAGTGAGTAGGGCGCCGGCCCCATATGCCGAGGGTGGCTGGGTCAAACCCAGCCCCGGCCAAACTGCAACAAAAAAATAGCCGGGCGTTGTGGCGGACGCCTGTAGTCCCAGCTGCTCGGGAGGCTGAGGCAAGAGAATCGCCTAAGCCCAGGAGCTGGAGGTTGCTGTGAGCCGTGTGACGCCACGGCACTCTACTCGAGAGCGGTACAGTGAGACTGTCTCTACAAAAAAAAGAAAAAAAAATCAAGATGGGAAGCAGAGATCTCTGCATGAAGCTGAAGTCCACAAACAACTTAGAAGGAAGGGCACATGGCTAAGCCACACCAGCTGTGCCCGGCTATGCCCAGATTTCTGACCTACAAAAGTGTGATATAAGTGAATATATAGATGGTGTTTTAAGCTACTAAGATTGTGACAGCATCAAATAAAAACAACTGGGGTTTAGGAATGTGTTTTCTCCTATGTAAACAATGGCAGATTGCTAATTTTTTAAATTTTTTTAATTTATTTATTTTTTGTTAAGTTATAGCTGTGTACATTAGTGCAATCAAGGGGTACAATGTGCTGGTTTCATATACAATCTGAAATATTCTCATCAAACTGTTCAACGTAGCCTTCATGGCATTTTCTTAGTTACTGTATGTAGGAATTTGTATTCTGCATTTAGTAAGTTTTGCCTGTACCCATTCTAAGATGCACCATAGATGTGGCCCCACCCATTACCCTCTCTCCACCAAAATCTTCCCCCTTCCTCCCCCTTCCTTGGCCCTTTCCCCATAGTCTTGTGCTATAGTTGGGTTATAGCCTTCAGGTGAAAGCTATAATTTAGCTTCATAGTAGAGCTGAGTACATTGGATACTTTTTCTTCCTCCTGAGATACTTTGCTAAGAAGAATATGTTCCAGCTCCATCCATGTAAACATGAAAGAGGTAAAGTCTCCATCTTTCTTTAAGGCTGCATAATATTAGATGGTATACATGTACCACAATTTGCTAGTCCATTCGTGGGTCGATGGACACTTGGGCTTCTTCCATGACTTAGCAATTATGAATTGGGCTGCAATAAACATTCTGGTACAAATGTCTTTGTTATATTGTGATTTTTGGTCTTCTGGGTATAAACCTAGTAAAGGAATTATAAGATCGAATGGCAGGTCTATTTGTAGGTCTCTAAGTATTCTCCAAACATCCTTCCAGAAGGAACGTGTTAGTGTGCATTCCCACCAGCAGTGAAGAAGTGTGCCCTTTTTCTTCCTCAGTTCAGACTCAGGCTTAAAATCCTTCATAATAAGAAATCCCTGGAAGCCATTAGGAAACTGTCTAAGAAAGCACTTCAGATGAAACTACTTCAGGTTTTGATGCTATTGAGAGAGTACGTTGGCTACAAGCAGCATTTCAATTGTTTCCTTCAATCTGATTGCCATAGAAAGAAATAGGGAGGGGGGAAATAAAGAGAGAAAAAAAAAATTGAAAAGATGTGAATGGAATTCCGGCCAGTACTGAGTCTTACTTACTTGCTTTAAGAGTTTAAATTCAAATTTTCTTATCTACGAAAGGGGAGTAAGATCCCAGTAGTTTAGAATATGAAAGGTTTGTTTTCTTCTTTTTTTTTTAAAGAAAACTTTAGGTGAACATCTGTCTTGTAAAGAAGGAAAGCTAATCTTCTCCGCATACAGGGTGGAGTAGTACTTCAGCCTCAGCTGCTGCTCAAGTTTCCACTAACTCCACCTCCAAACGCCAACTGAGACTTTTATGAGAAAGAAAGCCCTCCTTTTCCAAATTATAAATCTAATTTTTTAAACTAACACTAGAATTACAAAGCATGTTGTTTGCAAGCTACTGGGAAATAAGTCACTTTACTCGTCTTTCATGTCCAATGTTCTAACGTTTTTTGAAAAAATAGACATATGAAGAAAAATGATGTCAATGAAACCTCCCCAGCAGCATGTTCCATTTACAACCAGACATGGTGGTAATTATTGTAAGCGTGCAGTTATGCATAGCTGCACATATTTAGTATGTGTCATTGACTAATGTTAATAGCAATATTCTATGTTTTTCATTAGACAGTGGTATTACTTGTCCACTGTAGTTTTTCCAATGGCAATGTCAGAGGTCAGTGATTCATTCTTCATGATTCATTCCTTATCTATTAAACTTTCTTTATGCCTACAAAATATGAGAAATAGTCTGTTGATACATCTGTCCTTCAAAATTCAATGATTTTTCTCTCTAAAACAGAGATAAGAATATAAACTATCAGCATAAATTATTAATATTAAAACTATACCATAAGAGAGTCAAGATAATTGTAGTCAATTAGTAGTATTATGACAGGCAAACCATCTTGGTTGTGTTAGTGATTGAAGGTTAAAGATTGCATTGACACCACACGTGCTTTACTTCTGTATAGCATCTTCATATTTTGAAACATAAACGATTTTTTGACTTTCAAAATTTTCAAAATATAGCAGACTCATTTAAAAAATTAACTTGGACATACTGAATTAATTGATGAATTAACAATCTTGAATATCTAAATCATAGTGCCTGATGTCCATACTTTATCTGTATTTTAGACAGAAAACACACTGAACTTTTAATGCTAAAAGGCTACTCCCTAGCTTATTGGTACATTTCTTCACCATTCGTTAAACCGTTTGTTTCCAAAGATACTGTATAATATGTACTTGTTATTTTAACTGTACAATTAAATAAATTCATATGTAAAAAAATTAAGTTAGTACTTATATGAATTCATGGAAGGATTGGAAAAAATTAGTATTAATTTATATTAGATATAATTAAATTACATTTAATATAATTATATATATAATTATAATTAATTATATTGAATTCTATATTAAATTTAAATGGCATACATATCAGAGCTCTGCATCTCTTTCTAGAAGGACCACACAAGAATACAATCTGATACCTTTCCATGAAGTAAGAATTTAAAGACACTTAATTTGTATGCAAAATATTTCTTCTAAAAAATAGAAGTTTCAGGGGATTTTGAGAAAAATTATAACAGTCTAGAAATATTTTGCATACAGATATGCACAACTTTCAATGGTTCTTTGCTTTAGCTGGCAGAGTTTGCTTAACTGAGCCACTTTTCAGTATGACCCATTGGTTAAAAAATGCCCTGCAGTTCATTCAAGAAAAGGTTTACTATAGCAATAAAGTCCATCACTGTGCAGATAACAGTGCACATTAGAAGTGGAAAAAAAAACAAAAAGAAATAATGAGTGGGAGCACCTGGGAAGAGAGATCTATCACTTGATTGCTTCATCACAAGAATTGGTCCATATGAACTCTCTAATACGTCAGAATATAATTAAAGTGAATGTCATTTTTATAGCGATTTCAATCTTACTAGCAGGGAAACCAAACAGAGCCTTTGTGTTTTCAGCCCCCATTTTGGCTTAGGAAGTGCTTTATTTCCAGATAATAGAGGGCTAGAAAATTCCATATGCAAAACAAAAGGACAATTGTACTAACCAAAATCTATGCGGAATAGAAAAACATAAAGGCAGTAGCTGGGGAAGTTTTAAATAACGATTCATTCTTCTTTTCTTGTATCTTTCACTGAATAAATTCCAATGAAATGGGTAAACTATATGGAAAAACAGGGTTCTTTTAAACAACCTATCATCACATTTTTGTGCTGTGAGTAATGATTTGCATGAAAATACTAAAATAGCATTTTAGGACTCTGATGTTTGGATGTCCTAAATATTTGTTCTGTTGTTCTCCTGATTATTTTATTTATTTATTCATTTATTCTATTGTTTAATATTGCAGGAATACAGATATTTTAATTACATGAATTGCTTTTGTACAGTTTGAATCAAAGTTGTAAGTGTTGCCCTCACCCAGACAGTGTGCATTGTACCTGTTAGGTCTGAATTTCCCCTCCTCTGCTGCCCTTACTCACCTGCTTGCTTTCCATTGAGTTTTACCAACATATGTGCACATGACTGTTGATAGATTAGTTCCAATTTAATGATGAGTACATGTGGTGTTTGTTTTTCCATTCTAGTTGTTGTCCCTTCAATTAACTTATTCTCTTAATACTAGAAATATATACAACACATTTTATAAATTCTGTTGCCCCATTTCTCCATCAAAAATTGAAGAAAAATTGTTCTTCTGGGTATTTACCTAGTAATGGAATTGCAGGATCAAATGGAAGGTTAGCTTTAATTTTAAGAATTTTTCGTTCTTGTTTTCATAAAGGTTGTATTAGTTTGCAATTCCCAGCACTGTAGAAGTGTTCCCTTCTCTCCACATCTATGCCAGCATCTGTAGATTTGGGACTTTGTGATGTGGGTTAACCTCACTGGAGTTAGGTGATATCTCAGAGTGTTTTGATTTGCATTTCTTTGATGATTAAAGATGATCAGCACTTCTTCCTGTGTTTGTTGGCCATCCGTCTGTCATCTTCAGAGAAATTTCTGTTCAAGCCTCTTGCCAACTTATACATGGCATTGTTTGCTCTTTTCTTATTAATTAGTTTTCTATAGATTTTAGTTATCAACCCTTTTTCAGATTTGAACATTCAAAAATCTTGCCCCATTCTGAAGGCTGTCTGTTTGCTTTGGTTGTGATACTCTTAGCTGAGCAGAAGGTTTTTAGTTTAATAAAATTCCATTGATTTGTTTTTGTTGCTGCTGTGATTGCCAGGGGTTCTACTTTGTAAAATCTTTCCCCAGGCAAATGTTGTCAAGCATTTTTCCCACAATTTCTTCTGGAATTTTTATTGTTTTGTGTCTTAAATTTAAATATTTTATCCAGCGAGAGTTGATATTTGTTAATGGTGAGAAGTGTGGGTCCAGTTCAGTCTTCTACATGTGGCTAGCCAGTTCTCCCAACACCATTTTATTAAATAGGGATCCTTTCCTTTTCTTCTCTTTTCTTTTCTTCTTTTTTTTTCTTTTTCTTTCTTTCTTTTTTTGAGACAGAGTCTCCTTTGGTAGAGTGCTGTGGCGTTACAGCTCACAGCAACTTCAAACTCTTTGGCTTAAGCAATTCTCTTGCCTCAGCCTCCCAAGTAGATGGCACTACAATTACCATCCACAATGCCCAGCTTTTTTTTTGTTCGAGTTGTCACTGTTGTTTAGCAAGCCTGGGCTGGGTTCAAACCTGCCAGCCCCAGTATACATGGCCAGTGCCTTAGCCAAGGAGCTGTGGGTGCTGAGCCAATAGGGATCCTTTTCCCAGTGCATGTTTTTGTTTAGTTTTTTCACAGATGAAATGACGATATGTGACTGGATTCATCTCTAGATTCTCTATTTTATTCCATAGATCTGATCTCTACTTTTGTGACAGTACCATGCTGTTTTGATCACTATTTAGTAGTTCCAAACTTTCCTAATGCCACAACCCTTTAATACAGTTCCTGTGGGTTGCAACCCACAGGTTGAGAACTACTGCACTGAACCTGAAGTCTAGTAACGCTTCCAGACTTTTTTTATTTATAAAATTTGTATTGGCTATTTGGGTTCTTTTCCTGGTTCCATATGAAATGAACGACTATTCCTTCAAGTTTTTTAAGTATGATGTTGATTTGTATCACCATTGCTTTGATGGGGATTCTATTAAATTTGTGATTGCTTTGGGTAGGATGGACATTTTAACTTTGTTGGTTTTTCCCAGCCACTAGTATGATGGCTTCCATTTGTTCTTCCATTTGTTAAAGTCTTATGCTATTTCCTTTCTCAGTGTTTTATAGTTCTCTTTATAGAGCTCTTTCAAGTCCTTTGTTATATGCATTTCAAGTATGTCATTTTCTTTGGAATATGGGAAAAGGTATACCATCTTTAATTTTACTCTCACTTGGGTGTTATTGGCAAGTATGAAGATGTGGGCATTGATTGTGTATCCTGAGACAAGACTATATTCCTTGATCATTTCTAAGGTCTTTCCAGTTGAGTCCTTGGGGTTTTCCAGGTATAAGATCATGCATCTGCAAAGAGCAAGAGTGTGATCTCTGCCCCTTTTGAATACATTTGATCTCTTTTTCTTGCTTGATTGCAATGGCTATGACTTCCAGTATTATGTTCCAGCAGTGGTGACAATGGGCATCCATGCCTATTTCCAGATATGAGTGGAAATGCTTTCAGTTTTACTCCATTTGATATGATAATTGGCTGTGGGTTTGTTGTAGATGGCCTCTTTCAGTTTAAAAAATGTCCCACCTAAGCTTATTTCTTACATGTTCTTGTAAAGAAAGGATGCTAAATAGTGTCAAAAGACTTTTCTGCATCAATTGAGAGAATAATATGGTCTTTGTTTTTTACTTCATTTATGTGATGAATCACATTTATGAATTTATGTATGTTGAACCAATGTTGCATCTCTGGAAAAAAACCTACTTGACCATAGTGTATAGCTTTTTTAATGTGTCACTGTTTTCTGTTTGCTAGGATCTTATTGAATATTTTTGCATAGATATTCATTGATAATATTGACTCATGGTTTCCTTTTTTGTTGGGTCCATTCTGGTTTTAGAATCAGAGTAATATTTGCTTCAGAAAATGTGTTTGAGTGACTTCCTTCTTACTCTGTGTTTTATAATAGATTATGCATTATAGGCACTAGTTCCACTTTGGAGGTTTAGTAGAATTCTGGTATGTAACCATCTGTCCAAGACTTCCCTTTTTTTGGAATATTCTGTATTGTTGATGCAATTTCAGTGCTTGATATAGTCTATTCAAAATTTCTAATTCTTTCAGGTTGTGTCTAGGAAGGTGGCATGATTCCAGGTATCAGCAAATGGAAATTAGAAAAAAACAGGGGCTGCTGTCTTATTTGCAGACACATTTGGATTGAAGACAACAAAATAAAGACAAGGATGAACACTACATACTGGTCAAAGGAAGCACAAATGAAGGGATTTCAATAATTAACATCTATGCACTCAACCTGACTATTCATTCATTAAAAAAAAAAAAAACCTAAATGATTTGAACAATATGATATCTTCCTGAATCATAATAGACAGAGATTTTAATACCCTTTGACCACACTGGAAGTTCCTTCGAGCAGAAATTAAGAAAACAAACAAAAAAAAAATAGTAGGCTTAAACTTGACCCTAGAAGAGGTAGACTTAACTGACATATACAGACATTTCATTTTACCAAAACCAAATACACATTCTTCTCACCAGGCCACAGTTCATCCCCTAAATTTGATCATATCTTAGGACACAAGTACAAACTGAAAAATTCAAAAAATTAGAAAATACTCCTTGTATCTTCTAAGACTATGACAGAAAAAAAGTTGAACTCAATAGCAACATAAATCTTCATACCCAAGTAAAGTCACAGAAACTAAATCACCTTGTATTGAGAGACAGGTGGGTCAAAGGCAAGGTCTTGAACAAAACAATAATGAAGTCACAAACTATAAAAGACTAGGGGGATACTCAAAGGCAGTCCTAAGAGGCAAATTTATAGCATTAGATGTCTAGAAGAACAGAAAAAGAGGAAGTCAACAACCTAATGGGCCATCTCATGGGGCCCGTTGCTTGGGAAACTGGGCCCAATGAAACTAGAAAAGGAAAAACAATCCAATGCCAAACCCAGCAGAAAAAAAATAAATGATCAAAATTAGAGCAGAATTAAATGAAATTGAAAACACAAGAATCATTCAGAAGATCAGCAAAACAAATGTTGTTTCTTTGAAAAGATTAAATAAAATTCATAAACTCTTTACCAAACTAAGCAGAAACAGAAAATAATAACTTCAATCAGAAACTATAAAGGGTAAATAACAACAGATACCACAGAAATACAAAAGATCCTCAAAATTACTACAAAAAAAATCTATACCCAGAAGTATGAAAATGTAGAGTAAATGGACCAATACCTGTAATCATGTTTTTATCATTCTTATAATATTTCACTTAGAAAAATAGTCTCCAGTTCCATCCTTGTTGTTCGAAAAAGTATAGTTCATCTTTTTTTTTTTTTTTATGGTTAATTCTCCATGGCATACATATACCACATTTTATTATTCCATTCATGTATTGATGGACATTTGGGTTAATTCCACATCTTTACAATTGTGAATTATGCTGCTATACACATTTTGGTGCACATGTATTTTTGATTAAAAAAATAATAGATTAGAATATAGGCAGTCTGAAGTAGCTGACTGTGTAGAAAACAATGTCCCAGAAAATGGACCTACTCAGAGAAAGGGCTCCATAAACCTTCACTAAGTTGCATCTAGTATTGAATGCTGTGCTATGCTGTACATACACAAAGTGAAACTCCATGGACAGGTCAATAAACAGCCCAGGGACCCGAAGGCTGAACAATTCCCAACAATGAAGCAAAGCTTGTAAAGGCTGAGTTCCAATCAACTGCCCTTGGACAATATAAAACATTCAAACTAAAGGTCAGAGGAAGAAGAGGTTGAGGGAAAAATGTACAGAGCCTCAGATCTCACTGATAGTATGCATGGGTAACTGGATCTTCATAATGTTGTGATGATGGGAAAGGAGTGTCAGTAAAAAGAATTGAAGAAATTATGGCTGTTTTCTACAAATTTCATAAAACCTGTGAATCATGGCATGTCATAAATATATTCCTAAAAACAAGTGCTTTTTATTTGTTTGTTTGTTTGTTTGTTTTACAACTAAGTGCATTCTTTCTCTTGTGGATTAGGAAAGGGGAATGGTGACACTAAGGAAGACTAAGTTTTGAAAATAAATGAACACAAATAGAGCAGAATTAAATGAAATTGAAAATACAACAAACAAATGAAAAAATCCACAGTCGATGGATCGTCAAGCAGGAAAATTACTTGACTAGCTTTTTAAAACATATGCATAAGTAGGCATTACAATCCTGACAGAAGACTTAAAAATTAAATACAGCAACAACATAGAAAACTTAAACTTGACGAAGAGGCACAGACTGCTACTGGTGTGTATTTACATATGTATAAAATAGAGGTATATATGCAATTTATATAAATGCACTTTTTTAGCATTTCTATGTCACTCTTAATTTTATTTTACATAATTAAACTTTTTTGACTTATTGAATATACCTATTCTCAACCCAATATGTTTATTATCATAAATGAGGGCTGAGGGCACACTATTTCTGAATTCTGGGTAGTAAGGAAATTAGTATATTACCAACTGACAATTTGGGTAGAGTGTGCACAGAGAAAGCTTTTATGAAGGTCATTCATGATGTTCATGTAGGGTTATTGATTTATATAGCCTGACATTTAAAATATAAATAAATATAGGGTAAAGAAAATGGTTAAATATAGTGTAAAGAAAAGCAAGCACCATCTTCTGACATAACAAGAATTGACTGAATGACCTCAGAGGTTATTCCTATCTTAAATGTATGTGGATATGTGATTTTATTTTGAATCAACTCTGATAATACAAGAGCTGAAAGCCTTATTTGATTAGAGTCCTCTGCCAGAAGTTTCAGGAAGACTTCCAAGTTCCTTTTATCTCTTTCTATTAAGAATATACCTTGGGGTTTTTGAGATTATTTTTGTCTTTGTTACTTATAAAATAAATAGTCTAAAATACTAATCTTGGTTCATGTCTTTTCTAAACAATTCATGCATGTATTCTGGTACTCTTATATAAATAAAAGATTAGAGGCAGTTTACAATTCACCCATATGTTACAATTAGATTTTTAAAATATAAGGGAACCTGGGAAATATGAGTTTAAAGGAAAACACTGAAAGGAGGGAAGAAAGAATTTACTGAGGCCAGATTGTTCTAAAACATTATAGAATTGAGTTGCAATATGGTTTCTCTAACTACCTCTTAATGATCACCTGCTATGGTGATCACCTGCTATGCTTATACTGATTAAGCAGTATATTGTTCACTAATTCCATACCCTTCACACATAAACACACAATCACATCACATCAGATCGTATCACATATGCATAGCTTGTTCAGCTACAAAGACAATGATAGTTTCTGTTTTTGCCTGATATATAATATATCCTTCTTCTCTGAAGTCATGCTGAGATTTTATTGGAGTCTTCACTTTTTATCATATGGTAAAATACACAAACGTGAAAATACACATATATATGAAAAACCTATGATTTATGATTTTTAATAATATTTATGTTTGTTGTTTTTGGCATTAAACACATTCATATTATTGTGTAACTATCACCACCATCCAACTCCAGAAAACTTTTTGTGTCCCCAGTCTACAATTCTGTACACTTTAAACAGTAGCCCCCTTTCCTCCATCTGTAACCGCTGGTAACTACCATTCTACTTTCTGTCTCTAACGTTTTACTACTCTATGTAATTCATGTAAAAGGGAGCATATGGCATTTGTCCTTTTGTGACTGGCCTATTTCATTGTCATACTGTCCTTAACATTCAGTGTAAGAATGTCCTACTTATATAAAGCTAAATAATACATATTATGTGTTGTTTTAAAATGCACCCAGCATTTGTTTTAAATAAATATGGTAAGATCTACAGACATGGGGACAACTGTAATAAAGGAATACAATTTTACTCCTAGCTTCCTAGAGACAGGAGAAAGGGAACACCCCAGAGCCACATGAAGAGGAGTGAGTCAATGAGGAGGCAGAAAGAAGGGTAAAGACAGACGTGGGCAATGACTCTAAATGTGATTTTCACGGGAAGGAGTGGGCAGGGTAGGGCAAGCAGGCCAAGGAGGCTTAAAGTTGGTCATTTGAATAATTTCAGCAAGCTCTCAGGTGGAAGGTCTGTTTCAAATTGTCCTGAGGTATCTGGTCCTGAGGCAAGTGCTAGTCAGTAGTGGCCCAGAGTATAAAAGCTAAATGAAAGGATAGTGAGGTGTGGCCTTTGGATTGGTTGGTTTGAATATGACAGGTATACTTTAAGGCAGGTATTTTATCTCTAGAAATTGACTAACTTTGTGAGCAGTCTCTCCAGAGTCATTAAGTCCTCAGATATCCAGATACCAATACAACATAACACAGCAAGGCAATACACACACATTTCACATTTTGTTTAATCATTATTTGTCAGCACACAGACACAAGTTGCTTTCATCTTTTGACTGTTATGAATCCTCATAATCCTTTACACCCATCTGGGTAGCACTTTTAACATTATTATCTAAGACAGTCTTATTTTTAAAGTCTTCATCTGTTTCTAGGTCATTGCCAAAAAGCCATTTTAACTAATGTCTTTATCATTCAGTTTCTATGAATGTTTTGTATCTAATATACTTCCAAAAATGTTAACATTAATATTCACCCTGTTGTAAATTTAATCTCACATCTAAGTGTTCTCTTTTAGTCTCCATTTCTCTAACAGTTTATGTTGTGCCCTCTGAGCACTTAATAGATACACAGGGTGCATATAGTGCTGCTGTGGAGATGGTCACTTTCAGGTTATGGTCCAGCCAAGGATAGAATTTTATACCTGGTGAATATTATTTTTAGTTACTCTATGTAATATCATTGAATGCCAGGTGATTATCAATAGTCACAGCAGCATGAGTTTTTGTTTGTTTTTCCAATTTATTTATTTGTCAATTTATCTTCACAGTGCTAAAATACATGTACCATGCAATTTACCATTTTATCCATTAGGAACTGTACAGTTCAGTGTCACTAAGCATGTTTCCAGTGTTGTAAAATGAAGCTGGTATCCACATCCAGAACTTTTTCTTTCTTTCTTTATTTACTTATTTTTATTAAATCATAAACACGTAGATCATGTATACATTAATGTATTTATGGGATGTAATGTGCTGATTTCATATAGAATTAGGAACGCTACATCACACTGGTTAATCTATACCTCATCTCATTTACTTAGTTATTGGGTTAAGACATTTATACACTATACTAATAGATCTGACATGTACTCTTTCATTATGCACCATTGCTGTGATCCCACCATTCACCCTCCCTCGATCTGACCTCCCCAGAATATCTGTTACATTTAAGTAGTCATAGCAAATATCATCTTGCCCTAGATTTTCCACTACACATATGTGTTGTGTTATAGACATTTTCTGAATGAGGCAGAATCCTTTCTTCCCATTTAATATCAATAACTTAATATCAGAATCCATATTTATAGAGAATAGTTATAAGTTTTCAGTGATCATTTAACAATCATCTCTAATCACAAAGTCGACAGGTTGTAATTTTTATGTTATTGTAAATATTCCACTTTACACATTTTTATGTCTATATTCCCCATTGTATTCCATAGCTTAGATCATTTAAATTGATCACTTATCTCAAGCAATTTAATTTATAATGACTCACCATGTAAATCATTTGTGACTGGCATCATGCTACCACTATTTGCTAAAAAAAAAAGTATGAGTGGCTGTAATAAAATATACATTTAAGAATTGGGCTCTTGATTTGACCAAACCGGCTTCTGCATTTACTATCACTGAGACAGAGAGGTAACTGAAGCCTCAGGTTACCTTTGAAAAATAATTATTAATTTACTTACTGTATGCTCAATGTATAGTATACCTCATGGGGCTTCTATTAGGGTCAAATCAAATTTTGTATGGAAAGAATATGTAAAATATAAGTATAAGGGGAGGTTTACAAAAGCTAATAATGATCAGATAGGAATATTTTCTGTATTTTTCATAAATTTATGGACTTTGTCATGAAAACAAAAGAAGCAGTGCGGCCATTTAAAAAAAAGAACTGAGGTGGCGCCTATGGCTCAGTGAGTAGGGTGTTGAACCCATATACACAGGGTGGCGGGTTCGAAGCTGGCCCTGGCCAAACTGCAACAAAAAAAATAGCCGGGCATTGTGGTGGGCACCTATAGTCCCAGCTACTCTGGAGGTGGAGGCAAGAGAGTCACCTAAGCTCAAGAGCTGGAGGTTGCTGTGAGCTGTGACACCACAGTACTCTACCAAGGGCAACAAAGTAAGACTCTGTCTCTAAAAAAATAATAATAAATAAATAAAAATAAAAATGAACAGAAGATCTGTATGTTTATACTTGCTTAAAGAATGAGCACCATATCAGCAATAAAGAATGCATTTAGGGGAGAGAGGGAAAAACAGAAGTACAAGTACAGACTTTATTTCTATTGCAACAATCCTGTCAATATATAATGAGTAACCATTAAAATGGCATAGAGAGATGTCTGGGAATTGTATCGGGCTGAACAAAAGAGAATTTCCTAGTGGCATGAGTAGTTGAGAAACTTCAGGACAGAGACAGATAATGAGCCACATAATATGGTTTACTGATATTTTCAGGTTGCACAGAATTCAATATGTTCATCCCAGCATTATCTTATACTTTCTGGAAAATATGCTCTTTCTAACAGCCTTCAGTTCATTAGCATTGGGGGGAATTATATGAAAATTCTCATTTGGATTGATACTGAGCAGAGAAAAGACAGTATTTACACATGTTGAGATAAATAAATCAAAACTCAAAAGTAACAAGAAATCAAAGTCAGGATTCCAAATGGGCTGTGCTCTGTGAGTTCAGAGACCCATTTGAGAGCACTTGGCACTTCTTAATTGTATGTGAGAACTATTGACAGTTTTATGGTGTGATTTATATGCCCAGTTTTATTCCTTTCCATGTATATATCAGGTTTTCTAAATCCCAATTAAACAAATTGTCTTTTCTCAATTGTACATTCTTGGATCTCTGGTCAAAGATTAGTGGCCCATATGTGCTTATGTTTATGTTGGGACTCTGTTATGTTCTCATGGTCCATAAGTCCTATGTTTTTAGGCAAGCACCTATGGTTTTGTTATTGTAACTTTCTAATATATTTTGAAATAAGAAAATGTGAAGATTCCAGCTTGAAAACATAAAACTTCTAGAAAAAAATTTTTTTTAAAAAAAGCTTTTATTAATGTAACATCAAAAGCATAGACTGCAAAAGAAAATACTCATGGTATTATGTGAAAATAAAAGCTTTCTACATAGTGAATTAAAACATCAGCAAAATTAGAAGGTAGACTACAGAATGGAAGAAAACATTTGCAAATTATACATTGACAAAGAGTTAATGAGTTAATATCCAAAATATACAAAACTCAACCAACTCAATAGAAAAAACTGAAAAAAAATCCAACTTACAAATGGGTAAAGGATCAAATATATATTTTTATCAAAAGATGGAATACAAATGGCCAAGATGCTCAACACCATTAATCATCCATCAGGAATATGCAGTCAAAATCACAATGAGATAACACCTCACATTTCTTGAGATGAATATTATTTGTGTTTTTGATGACAAATTTGACAAAGATGTGGAGAAAAGCCAACCCTTTTTGTACATTGTAGTTGGAAAGATAAAATAGTGCAGTCACTATGAAAAACAGTATAGATGTCCCTCAGTAAGTTAGAAATACTACCATATGATTTAGCAGTCCTGCTTCTGAACATACCACATAAATCCAAAAGAGTTGAAATCAGAGTCTTGAGATGTCTGTACCCTCATTATTATTTCAACATTATTCACACTATCCAAGACGTGAAGCAATTTGAATGGCCATCAGCAGGTAATGGATTAAAAAAAGAAACACAGTACATACATACAATGAAATGTTTAGCTTAAAGAAAAATAGATCTTATTATTTGCTAAAACATGGACAAACATGGAGGACATTACAATAAAGGAAATAATCCAGGGATAGGACAAATACCGTGACACCACTTATATAATGAATACAAAATAGTCAAATTCATAGAAGCAGAGAGGTGATTGAAACAACCTTGAAGTAGATCAAGTAAGAAGATATTTTTCAAAGAGTATAAACTTTTGATTATGTAAGTCCAAGAGACCTACCATATACTATAATGCCTAGAGTTAACAATATTATATTGTATACTACCAATTCTAGTCAAATTATTTCAAAAAAGTTGGAGAAGTGAGAATACTTCCAAACTCATTCTAGAAGGCCACTATTATCCTGATACCAAAATGAAAGGTGAAAGGAAAAGAAAAAAAGAAAAAAGTAAATCACAGGCCAAATCTGATAAAAATGGGGTGCAAATATCCTTAACAAAATATTAGTAAACAGAATTCAACAACACACTAAGAAAATTATTCACTATGGCCAAATGTAATTACTCATCTTAGGGATGAATGGATGGTTTAATATATGAAATTGATAAATGTGATACATCACATCAAGAGAATCAAGGACAAAAATTATTTGATCATTTAAATAGATGCTTACAGTAACTGAGATAACGCCGGAAAGGCTATGTTAACCACTGGGATAAAAATGTGTCAAATGGTTTATGAAGTGAGTGTATGATACCCCATAATCATATCATTGTATACACTTATGATTTAATAAAAAAATTAAAAAAAAAAAATAAATAAATAGATGCTTAATAATCATTCAATAAATCCAACATTCCTTATTAATAAAAAGCTTCAATAAATTGGGTATGAAAGGAGCATACCTTACAGTACAAAACCCATATAAAACAATCCCACAATAATAGTATACCGAATGGGAAAAAGCTGAAACATATTCAACTAAAACCTGGCAGAAGACAAGGATGCCCACATTTGCCAATTTTGTTAAAAATGGTATGACAAGTCCTAACAAGAACAACTGGGCAAGAGAAAAAAATAAATGGCATCCAAATTGGAAAGGAAGAACGAATTGTCCTTATTTGCAGACAACATAATCTTATATTCAGATTCCACAGAAAAGCTTTAGGACTGATAAACAAAGGTATCAAAGTTTATATATCAACATAAAATCGGTATTGTTTCTATCAACTAAAAGAGATATAATCAATCAAAAAATGAAATCAAGGAAATAGTCTCATTTATAATAGCTACAAAGAGTACCTAGGGATAAATTAAATCAAATGAGTGAAAGATTGCTACAGGAAAAAAAAAATATGAGGCACTGATAAAAGAAATTGAAGAGAGCACAAAATATGGAAAGGTATCCTATGCTCATAAATTGGAAGAATTATTACTGTTATAATGTCTATACTACCTGAAGAACTGTACTGCTTCAATGTGATCCCTACAAAATGCCAATGACATTATTTACAGAAATAGAAAGATCCTAAAATTCATTTGGAATCAGAAAAGTCTGTTACTGTATGGAGAATTTTCAAAGAATTCAAATTAGACCTCCCATTCGATCCTGCAATCCCATTACTGGGCATCTACCCAGGAGAAAAAACAAATATTTTATCATAAGGACATTTGCACTATACTGTTTATCACAGCACAATTTACAATTGACAAAATGTGGAAACAACATAAATATTCACCAATCCAGGAATGGATTAATAAGCTCTGGTATATGTTTATCATGAAATACTATTAAGCCATTAAAAAATGGAGACTTTACATCTTCTTTATTAACCTGCATGCAGTTGGAACAAATTCTTCTTAATAAAGCATCATGATAATGGAGAAGCAATAATTCAATGTACTCAATTCTAACATGAAGGCAATCGATTATTTAATACAAGATGGGGGATGGAGGGTCATGGTATATGGCACACCTCTTGGGGGCGGGACTTTACCTAACAAATGCAATCAGTGTAACCTGTTTCTTTGTACCCTTGATGAGCCCCAAACAATAAAATAAAGAAATCCCCATCTAGATGAAGTAATTCTCAACAGAAAGAACAAAGGTGGAGGCATCACATTACCTGATTTAAAATTATACTACAAAGCTATAGCAACAAAAGCAGCATGGTACTGGCATGAATACAGACACAGAATTCAATGGAACTGAATAGAGAATGCGGAAATAAATCCTCACATACTCAATTTACTTTTCACAAAGGTTCCCACAGCCTACACTGGAGATAAGACAGTCACTTTTATTAAACAATGATGGGAAAACTTGGTATATATATATATATATAAAAGATTGAATCTAGATCTTTGCCTTTCACCATATACCAAAATAAATTTTAAATGGAGTAAAGACTTAAATGTATGACCTGAAAAAATGGAACTACCGAAATAAATTTAAGGAAATTATACAGGACATTAGTCTAAGTAAATATATTTTGGGTAAGACCTCAAAAACACAGGCAACAAAAGCAGAAGGTGACACGTGATATGGTGTCAAACTAAAAAACTTCTAAACAACAAAGGACATAGTTAATAAAATGAAAAAATGAGCCACCAAATAGAAGAAAATGCAAGCTATGTCTCCAAGATGGAATTAATAAATAGAATACATAATTCATAAGAAACATATATCCAAAAGATTTATAAAAATATACTCAACATCACTAATAATCAGGGAAGTGCGAATCAAAACCACAATGAGATATCTTATCCTAGGTAGAATGATTATTATCAAAAATACAAAACATAATTAATGCTGGTGAAGATGTGGAGAAAGCAAAGATGCTTGTACACTGTTGGCGGGAATATAAAGTACATGAAAAAAGGATGGAGATTCCTCAAAGCTAAGAATAGAACTACTTTATGATCCATCAATGCACCTCTGTTGGTATTGAAGAGATGGTTAACTCTCATGTTCATTGCAGCACTGTTGACAATTGCCAAGATATGTAATCAACTTAAGTGCCCATCAATGGAATACTGTATAAAGAAATTTTGATACATACACAGAGGAATATTATTCACCCATAAAAATCAATGCCATTTTGTAATTTGCAGCAACATTGATGGAAATGCAAATCATTATGTTAAGTGAAATAAACCAATATCAGGAAGACAAATATCCCATATTGTCACTCATGTGTGGGAACTAACAAAAAATGGATGTCATGGAGGCAGAGAGTAGAATGGTGGTTCCTAAAAGCTGGGTAGAGAATGATGACAGGAGAATATGAAAAAAGTTAGGAAATGGGTACAGAAATACAATTAGATAGAAGAAATAAGTTCTTACATTTGACCCGAGGAGGGAATTTATAGTTAACAATAATTTATTGTATATTTCAAAATAGCTAGTGAAGAAGAATTATATTGTTTCCATCACAAATAAAAGATTATTTTTTGAAGTTATGGATATCCTGATTACCCTGATTTGATCACTACACATTGTATACACATACCAAAATATCATACAGTCCCTAAAAATGTATAAATATAGTATATTAATAAAAAACATAAGAGATAGAAAAATATGTACTAAGAGGAAAATCTTAGTTGAGTATTCTTTCCACAAAAAAATTATTAATACTAAGTAAGATAATGTAAAGAAACTTTGGGAGCCGAGGGATGGGTTTTTGGAATCAACTGTGGTAATGGTTTTTAGGGCTTATACTTATTTCTAAGGTCCTCAGATTGTATGCATTAATTATGTACAGCTTTTTATATAAATAATTACAAAAATTGATCTAGTGAAACAGCTAATTTAGTTCAATTTTCACAAAAGTGATAAAGAAGCATAAGAGAAAGTTTTATTTATTGATTACAAAAGTGGGAAAAAGAACTCATCTTGTCCAAAGTGTCACCTGGTAACCCAAAGTAATTTAAAGTTAGAGGAACTTCTGCTCCCAGGCACACTTGGTTGGTTACTAGATTTTTGCCAGTGTTTTCTTTCAATAGAAACAGCTTAAAATTAAGAAATGGCAACTCTTAAGGGAATAACATGCTTGTTTCGCTAAAATCTAAAATGCAATCCCATTATGATTCCCTGGTGTCTTGGAAATGTTCCCAACTTTTTCTCTGCACTTATGCTTGCCTCAATAAATACAATCTTAGGTGCAACAGTTCTGTAGTTCTTAACTATGAAATAATATAGATAGGCTTTATGTTTGCTGGCTAAGAACACAGTATTGATATAAGTTACTTGGAAAATACAGGTAGAAGTCTGTTTAATGGTATCAGATAAAGCCAATAGTGACTATTTTCCTAATAGCATCACATCTTGCTCCCAAAGTGTTCTCTTTTGGGGAGATAAAATGTATAATAATGTTTGAGTAAGGTGAGAATTTTGGAGAGATGGGTGTGAATACTGCTCCTCAAAGTATCATGGGAAATTAGGAGAACATTTAAAATTTTCCCAGGCTTGGTGTGGTGGTTCATACTGTAATCCTAGCACTCTGGGAGGCCAAGGCAGGCAGATTCCGTGAGCTCAGGAGCTCAAGACTAGCTGGAACAAGACTCCCTCTCTAAAAATGGCCAGGTGTGGTGGCGGGCACCTGTAGCTCCAGCTGCTCAGGAGCCTGAGGCTAGAGAATCGCTTGGGCCCAAGAGTTAACGTTGCTGTGAGCACTGATGCCATGACACTCTATCCAGCGTGACAGAGTGAGATTCTGTCTCAGAAAAAAAAGTTTTCCATGGCTCTTTTGGAGGAACATGGTATTCTGATAAAACAAGAGAATTATGAACTCCGAGGAAGGACATTAAGATCCACGAACATAGTGAATAAAGAAAGTGAAGTTGAGAGAGAAGCAAATAACTGAAGGAAATTACAGGATGCTGACAAGATGACATACTCACAGAAGATAGATATGTTAACAACACAGTGTAGATCAGAAAGGGGAAACGTGAAATTTCTTACAGGCAGCACTTTAGATATGAAGTGACTAAATGACCTTAAACTCTAAGGAGGTCTGGAGATCCAGACTCATTTCAATTAAAAAATAGTTACATTTATTTAGTCATTCATTTTATAAATTCAAACGATGAACTGCTCATATTAGAAAAATAAAAAATTCTTTACTTCTAAAATTATATTTGTGTTAAAAATGAAAAGCAAATATAAAAACCTAAAGTCAAAGAATGTGACCTGATTCAGTAAACATAGTAGTCTGAAATGTGAACAGAAGCAGAAGACAAGAACACCATGAAAAAAAAATAAAGGAAAACGTCCTGATTTTAAGTATACGCATCTGAAATTCACAATACATGAAGCAATAATAATAAAAGCCACATGTCATAAATCCACAGCTAACATCACACTGAATGGGGGAAAGCTGAAAGCTTTCTCTCTCAGAATTGGAACAAAGCAGATAACCACTCTCACTACTCTTATTACGTAGTTGTGAAAAGTAGAATTTCTAAAAATTCTAGTCAAATCAATTAGGCTAGAGAGAGAAATAGAAGGTATCCAAACTGGAAAGGAGGAAGTCATATTGTCCCTGTTTGCAGTTGATGTGCTCTTATATGGAGAAAAGCCTAAACATTCTACAAAGAAACCTTGGAACTGATGAACAAGTTCAGTAAAGTTTCAAATAAATACACAGAAATCAGTAGCGTTTTTATACATAAATAATGAGTTACCTGAAAAAATAAATAAAGAAGGTAATACCATTTATAAGAGATACCAAAAATAAAATATTTAGGATTAAATTTAACCAAGGAGGTGACAGACCTCTACAAGGAAAACACACAAACAAAAAAAAATGGGAAAACATGGGTCAGAAGAATGAATATCTCTAAAATCTCTATGCGACCTGAAGCAATCTACAGATTTAATACAGTCTTTATCAAGGTACCAGTGACTTTCTTTGCAAAAGTAGAGAGAATAAAATTTATATGTAATGAGAGAAAACCCTGAATAGACAACACAATCTTGGGCAAAGAGAACAAAGCTGGAAATATCACAATACCAGATTTCAAAATACACCATAAAGCTATGGTAGCCAAAACAGGATGATAATGGCAGAACAAGAGATGCATAGGCCATTGGAATAGAATAGTAAAGCCCCCAAACTATCTACAAAATGGATTATTGTAAAAGTTTCAGGAGCATTTATTGGGCAAAGAACAGTTTTGTTAGTAAATATTGCTGGGAAAACTGGATATCAATTTATAAGAGAATGAAACTAGACCTCTACCACTCACTCTAAAAAATCAACACAATGTGGATCAAAGACCTAAAATTTAAAGCATTAAAACCACTATAAGAAAATATACAGGAAATGCTTCAGGACACTGGTCTGGGAAAAGACTTTATGAATAAGACCTCAAAAGGACAGGCAACAACAATAAACAAACAGAATTATATCAAACTAAAAAGCTTCTGCACAGCAGCAGAAACAATCAATAGAATAAAAAGACAACTTAGATAAAGGAAGAAAATATCTGCAAACAACTCACCCAACAGGGAATTAATAGCTAGAATATGTAAGGAACTGAAATATCTCAAGCACAAATAATGTACAACTTGATTTTAAACATGGGAAAATTACTTAGACATTTCTCAAAAGAAGATATGCAAAAAATATATAAAACATAGGAAAATTGTCATCATTCATCATGAAGGAACTACAGACCTGGAATACAATGAAGTATCCTTTTACCACAGGATGTTTGTTATCAAAGAGACGAAAAATAACAAATGCATGGTGAGGATGCGTAGAAAAGAGAACTGTTCGATACTGATGGTAGTGTACAGCCACCATGAAGAACAGTATGGACATTCCTCATAAAACTACAACTAGGACTACCATATGATCCATCAGTCCTGCTACTTGGAATTTATCCAAAGGAAAGGAAATTATGTTAAGGAGACATCTGTATCCCCGCTCACTGCATTACTCTTCACAATAGCTAAGACACAGAACCAACCTGGGTGTCTAACAATAGACAAATGGATAATGAAAATGTGATATACATATAATAATATGCTAAGTGAAACAAGCCAAGAACAAAAGGTTAAGCAACACATGTTTTCACTTGTATGTGGAAGCTAAGAAGAGTTGATCAGAAATAAGAAGGATTAAAGTGGGGCGGTGCCTGTGGCTCAGTGAGTAGGGCGCCGGCCCCACATACCGAGGGTGGCGGGTTCAAACCCGGCCCTGGCCAAATTGCAACCAAAAAATAGCCGGGCGTTGTGGTGGGCGCCTGTAGTCCCAGCTACTCGGGAGGCTGAGGCAAGAGAATCGCTTAAGCCCAGGAGTTGGAGGTTGCTGTGAGCTGTGTGAGGCCACGGCACTCTACCGAGGGCCATAAAGTGAGACTCTGTCTCTACAAAAAAAAAAAAAAAAAAGAAGGATTAAAGTGGATTCCAGAGGCTGAGAAGTATAGGAGAAAGGGAGAAATGGGGAGAGATTGGTTGAAGGATATAAAATTATAGCTGGGCTGGAAGAATAGGTTCTAGTGTTCTCTACCACTGTAGGATGACGATAGTTAACAACAATATGTAGTTTAAAATACCTGGAAGGAGGATATTGAATTTTCCCAGCTCAAAAACCACGATGAATGTTTAAGATAAAGAATGTGTTAATTACTGCGATCTGACCACTATACATTCTAGTTATCAAAACATTGTTATGTACTCTATGGATATGTACAAATTTTATTTGTCAAGTATGAAGATTATTTAAACATCTAACAAAATATACTTATAAAATCATAAAAATAATAATCAAAAATATTTTTATTAATTTAGACCATGCAACTGAAACCATATTGTTTTAAGGCTGATTATTAGTAGCCTCTGATGTGTGCATTCTCGGGTATTAAGGGTCCGCTATGTTCTAGATATTTACTCTTCCTAAAATTGTTACAATTTCCATTAACAGAAACTTACTAAACTTGCCTACACAAACAAAGGGTATTTACTGAAGAGATTCTGAGATGTGTTGAGAGACCAAAAACTGCCACATTTAATTAATAACAGAATTAAGAATCTTGAGATTCTTACTCTAATCATGAGATTACAGTCAATGGAAGTTTATTTAAACGCATGCTAAAATTGAGAGATACATACATTTAAATATATTTGTTACTTATATTTTTTATGTATTTTTGCTAGTTACAGAATTCTGAATTACATCATTGGGTCAAAGAACTGTGGTATGCTTTAAATCCAAGTATTATTGTACAACCAGTTCACTAAGGCTGAGAGTTACACACTGACACAGCAGATGAGCTGATTTGAAATTATTAGGGCGTAACTCATGGCTTTTAAATATACAGTGTACTTACAAAAGCATTTGGCAAATTGAGTCATCAATTGCTCAGGATACAGCTGGTTTAGAATTAACATAGTCAATTATAGATCATCATATGAAAGTGCAGATGTGTTAATAAATGAGCATTGGAAACACTGGGCTGGCAGTAAAAATCCATTTGAAATTATTTTCCCAATCAGAATGTTCTTGAAATAAGACAATTTGACCCTATAGCCTCAATGATTTTTTTTTTTTTTTTTTTGTAGAGACGGAGTCTCACTTTATCGCCCTTGGTGGAGTGTGGTGGCGTTACACAGCTCACAGCAACCTCCAGTTCCTGGGCTTAGGCGATTCTCTTGCCTCAGCCTCCTGAGTAGCTGGGACTACAGGCGCCCGCCACAACGCCCGGCTATTTTTGTTGTTGTTGTTGCAGTTTGGCCGGGGCTGGGTTTGAACCCGCCATCCTTGGTATATGGGGCCGGTGCCCTACTCACTGAGCCACAGGTGCTGCACAGCCTCAAGGATTTTTATATTCGTAAAAAGTCCTATTATAAAGATCCAAACTTGGAGGTTATAAATTAAAATCCCACATTGTATAAGAAAGTGTGACATGAGCATTTTCATTTTGGCCTCTCCTAAAAGTATAATCTCTTTGGAGTAAATAATATGAAACAACTGATTTCTGCTGAGGAAGAACTGTCCTATTGGTGACACTGGGATACCACCCTTCACCAACACCACTGGGTCCTCTCTCAACTTCCAATGGTCCAAGTGCCTACAGACATTATCAAAAAATCTTTTCTCTCTAGAAATGATTGATAGCCACTCAATATTATCTCTGTTAGCATCAGACTCTATTTAAAAATACAACTGTGTGTGGCTTAGTGCCCATAGCTTAGTGAGTGTGGCACCAGCCACATACACAGAAGCTGGCAGGGTTGAGCCCAGCCCTGGCCTGCTAAATAACAATGACAACTACAACCAAAAAATAGCCAGGCATTGTAGTGGGCACCTGTAGTCCCAGCTACTAGGGAAGCTGAGACAAGAGAATTGCTTAAGCCCAAGAGTTTGAGGTTGCTGTGAGCTGTGACACCACAGCACTCCACTGAGGGTGTCATAGAGAGGCTATGTCTCCAAAAAAAAAAAACAAAAAAAACAACTGTGTGAATGGAGAATAGGTAAAAGTATAGAGAAAACATGAGCTACAGACTTTAATGAGTTATTGAAACTGGATAATAGCTACACAAATATTCCATGTTGTTTGTGTTTGCCTTAGAAATGTTTGGAATTGGCCGGCTATGGTGGTTCATGCCTGCCATTCTAATGCTATGGGAGCCTGAGGAGTCTGAGACTAGCTTGAGCAAGAGTAAAATCCTGTCTGCACTAAAAATAGAAAAATTAGCTGGGTATTATGGCCAGTGCCTGTGATTCCAGCTCCTTGAGAGACTAAGAAAGGAGGATTTCTTGAACCCAGGAGTTTTAGGTTTCTATTGGCCATCCTACTCTAGCTGTGGTGACAGAGTAAGACTCTGTCTAAAAAGAAGGAAGGAAGAAAAGAAGGGAGAGAGGGAGGAGGAAGGGAAGGAAGGGAAGGGAAGGGAAAGGGAGGGAAAAAGGAAGAAAGAAAGAGAAAGATGGGGAGAGAAAGAGAGAGAAAGAAAAGGAAGAAAAGAAAGGAAGGAAGGAAGAAAATGTTTAGAATTTTCACAATAAAAAGGTATAAGTAAAATCTAAGCCTTAGAATTAGAATAATCAGAATAATCTGGGCCTAAAAACCATGTTTGTCAGTGATGATCTCTGTGACCTTGGACAAGTTTTAATCTTTGTTCATATCAATTTCTTCCTCAATGAAATGAAGACTCTGTTCCACTATAAAATAAAGTGTTTAACTTTCTAGGAACAGATTCGTACCACTACTTACCTTGATGTCTTTGTTTTGTTTAAAACAAGTTTTCTTCTGTGTGGCACCTGTGGCTCAAGAAGTAAGGTGCTGGCCTCACATACTGGGGTAGTAGGTTCAAGCCCGGCCCTGGCCAAAACTGCAAAAAAACAAAACAAAAAAACAGGTTTTCTCCCTGAAGGCATCTTACTGCAATTTTCTTTAAAAAAGAATTAAAAGAACACAAAGAGCATTAAGGTATGAATTTGACTGCAATTTTCTTTAAAAAAGAATTAAAAAAACACAAAGAGCATTAAGGTATGAATTTAAGTAAATTGAATGTAAATAGGTTCCCAATGTTGTGCAGAACACAACATGCTTAACTGTAGGCAGCAGCATATTGCCACAAAGTGGTCATTGTTATAGGAGGCGGAGCAAGATGGCGGCCGAGTAACAGCTTCCTTGCATCTGGGCACCGTGAGTCTGGGGAGATAGGACTCCAGGCATCTCTGGCTGGTGAGATCTGCCTATCATCACTCCTATGAGGATACAGGGAGTCAGCGAGAGACTTCTGGACCCCAAGAGGAGGACTAAAACAGTGGAAAAACGGCAAGTGGTCGCGTGTGTTCAATACGTCTAAACCCGCCCGCAACTTCCACAGGCACAAGAACTTAAAGAGCAAGAGGAAGTGAAAGGAAAATTAGGGCAAGGAAACAGATAAAAGAAATCACTCGTGAGGAAGAATCAGCAGAAAACTCCAGGCAACATGAAGAACCAGTCTAGAACAACCCCACCAAGGGACCATGAGGTAGCTACTGCAGATGATTCCACCTGTAAAGAAATGTTAGGAATGACAGAAAGGGAATTTAGAATACACATGTTGAAAACAATGAAAGAAATGATGGAAACAATGAAGGAAATTGCTAATAAAGTGGAAAATAACCAAAAGGAAATTCAAAAAAAGAATCAAATAAGAGATGAACGATATGAAGAATATAAAAAGGATATAGCAGACCTGAAGGAACTGAAACAGTCAATTAGGGAACTTAAAGATGTAATGGAAAGTATCAGAAACAGATTAGACCATGCAGAAGAAAGAATTTCAGAGGTAGAAGACAAAGTTCCTGAGATAACTCAGATAGTAAAAGAGGCAGAAAAGAAGAGAGATAAAGCAGAACGTTCACTGTCAGAATTATGGGACTTTATGAAGCGTTCCAACATACAAGTTATAGGAATTCCACAAGGGGAAGAAGAATGCCCCAGAGGAATGGAAGCCATACTAGAGAATATTATAAAAGAAAATTTCCCAAATTTCACCAAAGATTCTGAAAAAATAAATAAAATAGATTAACCATTGGCCAGACTAACTAGAAATAGAAAAGTAAAATCTCTAGTAACCTCAATCAGAAATGATAAAGGGGAAATAACAACTGATCCTACAGAGATACAAGAGATCATCTCTGAATACTACCAGAAACTCTATGCCCAGAAATTTGACAATGTCAAGGAAATGGATCAATATTTGGAATCACACCCTCTCCCTAGACTTAGCCAGGAAGAAATAGAGCTCCTGAACAGACCAATTTCAAGCACTGAGATCAAAGAAACAATAAAAAATCTTCCAACCAAAAAATGCCCTGGTCCAGATGGCTTCACTCCAGAATTCTATCAAAACTTCAAGAAAGAGCTTATTCCTGTACTGCAGAAATTATTCCAAAAAATTGAGGAAGAAGGAATCTTCCCCAACACATTAACAAAGCAAACATCACCCTGATACAAAAACCAGGAAAAGACCCAAACAAAAAGGAGAATTTCAGACCAATCTCACTCATGAATATAGATGCAAAAATTCTCAACAAAATCCTAGCCAATAGATTACAGCTTATCATCAAAAAAGTCATTCATCATGATCAAGTAGGCTTCATACCAGGGATGCAAGGCTGGTTTAACATACGCAAGTCTGTAAACGTTATCCACCATATTAACAGAGGCAAAAATAAAGATCACATGATCCTCTCAATAGATGCAGGAAAAGCATTTGATAAAATCCAGCATCCTTTTCTAATTAGAACACTGAAGAGTATAGGCATAGGTGGCACATTTCTAAAACTGATTGAAGCTATCTATGACGAACCCACAGCCAATATTTTACTGAATGGAGTAAAACTGAAAGCTTTTCCTCTTAGAACTGGAACCAGACAAGGTTGTCCTCTGTCACCTTTACTATTCAACATAGTGCTGGAAGTTCTAGCCAATACAATTAGGCAAGACAAGGAAATAAAGGGAATCCAAATGGGAGCAGAGGAGGTCAAACTCTCCCTCTTTGCTGACGACATGATCTTATACTTAGAGAACCCCAAAGACTCAACCACAAGACTCCTAGAAGTCATCAAAAAATACAGTAATGTTTCAGGATATAAAATCAATGTCCACAAGTCAGTAGCCTTTGTATACACCAATAACAGTCAAGATGAGAAGCTAATTAAGGACACAACTCCCTTCACCATAGTTTCAAAGAAAATGAAATACCTAGGAATATACCTAACGAAGGAGGTGAAGGACTTCTATAAAGAAAACTATGAAATCCTCAGAAAGGAAATAGCAGAGGATATTAACAAATGGAAGAACATACCATGCTCATGGATGGGAAGAATCAACATTGTTAAAATGTCTATACTTCCCAAAGCAATCTACCTATTCAATACCATTCCTATCAAAATACCAACATCGTACTTTCAAGATTTGGAGAAAAAGATTCTGCGTTTTGTATGGAACCAGAAAAAACCCCGTATAGCTAAGGCAGTTCTTAGTAATAAAAATAAAGCTGGGGGCATCAGCATACCAGATTTTAGTCTGTACTACAAAGCCATAGTGCTCAAGACAGCATGGTACTGGCACAAAAACAGAGACATAGACACTTGGAATCGAATTGAAAACCAAGAAATGAAACTAACATCTTACAACCACCTAATCTTTGATAAACCAAACAAGAACATACCTTGGGGGAAAGACTCCCTATTCAATAAATGGTGTTGGGAGAACTGGATGTCTACATGTAAAAGACTGAAACTGGACCCACACCTTTCCCCACTCACAAAAATTGATTCAAGATGGATAAAGGACTTAAATTTAAGGCATGAAACAATAAAAATCCTCAAAGAAAGCATAGGAAAAACACTGGAAGATATTGGCCTGGGGAAAGACTTCATGAAGAAGACTGCCATGGCAATTGCAACAACAACAAAAATAAACAAATGGGACTTCCTTAAAATGAAAAGCTTCTGTACAGCTAAGGAGACAATAACCAAAGCAAAGAGACAACCTACACAATGGGAAAGAATATTTGCATATTTTCAATCAGACAAAAGCTTGATAACTAGGATCTATAGAGAACTCAAATTAATCCACATGAAAAAAGCCAACAATCCCATATATCAATGGGCAAGAAACATGAATAGAACTTTCTCTAAAGATGACAGACGAATGGCTAACAAACACATGAAAAAATGTTCATCATCTCTATATATTAGAGAAATGCAAATCAAAACAATTCTGAGATGTCTTCTAACCCCTGTGAGAATGGCCCACATCACAAAATCTCAAAATTGCAGATGCTGGCATGGATGTGGAGAGAAGGGAACACTTTTTCACTGCTGGTGGGACTGCAAACTAGTACAACCTTTCTGGAAGGAAGTATGGAGAAACCTCAAAGCACTCAAGCTAGACCTCCCATTTGATCCTGCAATCCCATTACTGGGCATCTACCCAGAAGGAAATAAATCCTTTTATCATAAGGACACTTGTACTAGACTGTTTATTGCAGCTCAATTTACAATCGCCAAAATGTAGAAACAGCCTAAATGCCCACCAACCCAGGAATGGATTAACAAGCTGTGGTATATGTATACCATGGAATACTATTCAGCCATTAAAAAAAATGGAGACTTTACATCCTTCGTATTAACCTGGATGGAAGTGGAAGACATTATTCTTAGTAAAGCATCACAAGAATGGAGAAGCATGAATCCTATGTACTCAATTTTGATATGAGGACAATTAATGACAATTAAGGTTATGGGGGGGGAGCAGAAAGAGGGATGGAGGGAGGTGGGTGGGGCCTTAGTGTGTGTCACACTTTATGCGGGCAAGACATGATTGTAAGAGTGACTTTACCTAACAATTGCAATCAGTGTAACTGGTTTATTGTACCCTCAATGAATCCCCAACAATAAAAAAAAAAAAAAGTGGTCATTGTTATAAACAGATGTCATTGTTATAATTATTCTGCGTCATCAAAACCATGTAGGAAAGGTAGAAAGTGGGGTGCCGGACTCTCTCACTGTCTAGTGCTTAGGAGAAGAGTTCGTGTCTCCTCGAATTTTAATGTTCCACCCCTACCTGACTTATCAATATTCTATTTTCATATTACAAAAATTGTGTCGAACTATTTTTGTTAGGCAGGAAGCGAGAGCAATGTACCAAGTCTCTGCACATTTTACTACTTGGAGAAGGAATCTGTGAGGTTATTTTCCAGTACAGAGGTTTAACTACGTACCATCCTCTCCATGGAGATTATATCAAAAATTCAATTTTTATTCGATCATCAAAGTGTTGCTTTGTTTTATTCCACAGATTTTGATCTATAGAACTTTAAATCAAAGTTATTGAGGTTTAACTTACATTACAGTACACCCTTTTTAAGAATATAGTTGAGTTTTGATGGAGGTATACACCTATTTAATCACCACCATCATTAAAACCTAGACAATTTCTATCACCTAAGAATGCACCTTAATGACTATTTGCTGTCATTCCCTATCTCATTACTCTGCTGTCACTGTAGATTAATTTTGCCTTTTGTAGAATTTTGTATAAGTGAAAACAAATAGCACGTATCCTTTTATTTCTGTTTAATTTCTTAACTGTTTTATTTTTAACATTATGGCTACATGATAGTTGTATACATTTATAGGGTACATGTGATTTTTTGATATAGGCTTACAAATTTAATTAATTAAATCATGCTAACTGTGCTATCTATCACCTCAGGCATTTATCATTTCTTGGAGTTGGTAACATTCCAATTCTGCTCTTTAACTATTTTAAAATGTACCCTAATTTATTTTGGTGTGGCTCCTGAGATCCCTATTTGTCCTTTTGTCCCATTGAGTATCCCTTGTAAACCTCTTCAAATCATTTCAATTTAGATAAAATGAAATATTAATATAAACACAATTAATTACAGCTTCCATTCAAAACACATAATAAATACAAATTCCATTTGAAAATGGAAAAGGTTTCTTATATTTTAAAATTGCTGAGCATAGATAACGTTTCTATGAATTGTGCGCTGTGCTGAGTAGAAGAATACCAATGAAGTTGGGAGACCCAGCCTGACTTACTCCCTGTCACTCCTGTACTTTAAGAAATTGAGATCAGAAGATAGCAGAAGTGGTTCCACTGATTTTTATGAAATGACTGACATTATCCTTGATAGGATAATATCTCCACTTTTTACTGCAAATACCAGAGTTACACCTTTTACAACACAAAACATAAAGATGGGAATATAAGTTATTATAAATCTTTTTATTTTTATTAACCCTAAAACCCACTTAGAAAGTAATTCATTAAATAGAGATTTTTTTTCTCTGCATAACTTCAGATGTTCATTTATTTACATGCATTAATCAATTTACTTCCTTTAATATTATTTTCTGATAAATAAAATTCTCCCTATTGAATCTAATTTTGATTAAATAAAATGATTGATTTATTTCTTCCCATCTTCCCATGGGATTTCTCATCTATAATTAAGATAAATTGAAATTATTAATCAGCTTGATTTTAATGTCATCCACAAAAACCATAATTGCATATGATACTTATCTTAGGAAATACAGAAAGAAACTTATTTCAATCCAAAATATTTAGCAATAGGAAACGTATTTCCCTAGGCCGGGCATGGTGACTCATGCCTCTAATCTTTGCTCTCTGGGAGGCCAAGGCGGTGGATTGCTTGAGCTCACAAGTTCAAGACCAGCCTGAGCAAAAGTGAGAACCCCATCTTTACTAAAAATTTTAAAAAACTGAGGCAAGAAGATTGTTTGAGCCCAAGAGTTGAAGGCTTCTGTGAGCTATGACGCCATAGCACTCTATCCAGGGTGACAGCTTGAGACTATGTCTCAAAAAAAAAAGAAGAAGAAGAAAGAAAAAAAAAAAGAAAATGTATTTCCCATATAATATTTTCCAATTTAAATAAGATATTAGTAAAGATGTTATTTTAAAAACAATTATGTGACAAGCAATTATATACATTTTTTTTTCACTTAGTAACAACTCTAAGAAGTGTTATTTCAATTTTCTACTTATGTAGGAAGAAAATGTGGCACAAAAATAAGGCAAATAACTGTACCAAGGTCCCTAAACAAGTAGTAACAGAACCAAAATTCTAACTCGGCCCCTCTGGCACCAAATCTGTTCTCATGACCATATTGCTTCATCCAGTAGGTAACATGTTACCTTAAAAATAGCATTAAATCTACAAACCTATGTAGGTGGAACAAGAACCCTAAAGAGTTATAGGGTTTTCTATCTTCCATGACAGGAAGCTGTTTCACTTAAATATTATTACTATATGTCATGGAGTACTACTCACCCATAAAAAAGAATGAAATAATGTCTTTTGCAACAAGTTGGAACTATATCAAGGGTTGAAAAACAAATACAACAAGTTCTCACTTATACATGGGAAATAAACAGTGGTAATATAGTCATAAAGAGCTGTAATGGATATTGTAGTGTATTTCTAAATGAAAGAGATGACAGAATACAAATGTCTACATACAACAACTAAGAAAATGCCATGAAGGCTATGTTGAACAGTTCGATGAGATTATTTTAGATTGTATATGAAACCAGCACATTGTACCCCTTGATTGCACTAATGTACATAGTTATGATTTAACAATAAAAATAAAAATAATAATAAATAAATAAATAATAAAAATTAAAAAATAAAAAAAGAAAGAGATGACAAATAACTCAAGGGAAAGTGGATCACACCTCCCTTTACAATAACAGTTATCTAAATTAACTTGGGATCATAGTATGATTGGGTGAACCTGAAGGCAAAGCTGAGAGGCTTAAGAAAAGTGTTCCAATAAAACATTGAAATTCAGAATATGAGATGAAGTTCCTGAACTTCAGCAGGCAGGAGAAGGCCATGACCTGTGCAGGTCCAGAAAGCCCTAGGACAGGGGTCCTCAGCCTTTTGGCACCAGGGATGGATTTCATAATTTTTTTTTTCACAGACATTGGACGGAGGAGGGCTTGGGATCTGACTATAGGTAGAGCTCACGCTGGGATGCAGGGCAGTGGGAGTGGATATAATAAAGATGAAGCTTCACTTGCTTCCCCTGCCCTCCCCAGCTCACCTCTTGCTGGGCAAGGCTGTTCCTAACAGATCATGAGCCAGAACATTTTTTGCACAGCTATTTATTGGAAGACAAGTTTTCCACAGACAGTAGGGTGGAATGGGACACGAGGCGGACCTAGGCAAAGATCTTGCTCGCCCGTTTTCCTAACAGGACACGGACCAGTACCAGTCCACAGCAGGTGGGTAGGCGATCCCAGCTGTGGGCGATGGAGAAGAAGTTCCCTTGATCAGCCAGTTGGGGCCGCTCTTCTCATCTGTATTAGAAAGGTCACTTCCTAACAGACAAAGCCAAAGACCAATGAGACTGATAAAGCCACCCTTTGAAAGAAATAAGCTGACTGCTCAGAGGGCAGAAACTTAAATATATATCATTAGAAAGACTACAGTGGAATATCTAACCCAATAGTGTAAAAAAAAAATACTGCAAAACATTGTGAGAATGATTGAATTTGCTCTGTAGAATTAGAATTAATTCATTTTACAAATTTAAGCAGATAGACCTTAAATTTTTAGACCAATATTATGATCTAACACAAATTATATTAATCCCTGGGACCCTTATTAAAAAATTGGTGAAACCAGTGAATGAGGATGGATAAATAAATAGCATGGAACTGATTTTACACAGACTTTGTTCCAACTTATGCTGATTCCATACTACTTAGCATTGATTTTGTGACTTTGTGATACCTTTGGCTAAAATTAGTATTTTTGGTGATAGAGTTTTTATTTTTTTATTATTATTAAATCATAGATTTGTACATTAATGCAATCATGGGGCACCATACACTGGTTTTATAGACTGTTTAACACATTTTCATCAAACTGGTTAACATAGACGTCCTGGCATTTACTTAGTTATTGTGTTAAGACATTTACATTCTAAATTTACTAAGTTTCACAATACCCTTGTAAGATGCACCGCAGGTGTAATCCCACCAATCACCCTCCGTCCGCCCACCCCAACCCCCTTTCCTATTCCCCATATTCCTAGTTTATAACTGGGTTATAGCTTTCATGTGAAAGACATAAATTAGTTTCATGGTAGGGCTGAGTACATTGGATACTTTTTCTTCCATTCTTGAGATACTTTACTAAGAAGAATATGTTACAGCTCCATCCATGTAAACATGAAAGAGGTAAAGTCTCCATCTTTCTTTAAGGCTGCATAATATTCCATGGTGTACATATACCAAAATTTATTAATCCATTCGTGGATCGATGGGCACTTGGGCTGTTTCCACAACTTTGCAATTATGAATTGGGCTGCAATAAACATTCTGGTACAAATATCTTTGTTATGATGTGATTTTTGGTCTTCTGGGTATATGCCTAGTAGAGGAATTACAGGATTCAATGGCAGATCTATTTTTAGATCTCTAAGTGTTCTCTAACATCTTTCCAAAAGGAATGTATTAATTTGCATTCCCACCAGCAGTGTAGAAGTGTTCCCTTTTCTCCACATCCATAACAACAACTCTGGTCTTGGGATTTTTGTGATATGGGCTAATCTTAAAGGAGTTAGATGATATCTCAAAGTAGTTTTGATTTGCATTTCTATGATGATTAAAGATGAGCATTTTTTCATATCTCTGTAGGCCATGCACATGTCTTCTTCAGAGAAGTTTCTCTTCAAATCCTATGCCCAGCCTGCGATGGGGTCACTTGTTCTTTTCTTGCTTATACGTTTGAGTTCTCTGTGGATTCTGGTTATCAAACCTTTGTTGGAGACATAACCTGCAAATATCTTCTCCCATTCTGAGGGCTGTCTGCTTGCTTTACTTACTATGTTCTTGGCTGTGCAGAAGATTTTTAGTTTGATCAGGTCCCAATAGTGTATTTTTGAAGCTGCTTCAATTGCCCGGGGGGGGTCCTCCTCATAAAATACTCAACCAGACTGATTTCTTCAAGAGTTTTCCCTGCACTCTCTTCAAGTATTTTTATGGTTTCATGTCTTAAGTTTAAATCTTTAATTCAGTGAGAGTCTATCTTAGTTAATAGTGAAAGGTGTGGGTCCAGTTTCAGTCTTCTATAGGTTGTCAGCCAGTTCACCCAGTACCATTTGTTAAATAGGGTATCTTTTCCACACTGAATGTTTTTAATTGGCTTGTCAAAGATGAAATAATGGTAAGTAGCTGGATTCATCACTTGGTTCTCTATTGTGTTCCAGATGTCTACTTCTCTGTTTTTGTGCCAGTACCATGCCATTTTGATCACTATTGATATATAGTATAGTCTGAGGTCTGGTAGCATGATTCCTCCTGCTTTGTTTTTATTTCTGAGTAATGTCTTGGCTATTTGAGATTTTTCTTATACCATATGAAACAAAGTATTAATTTTTCAAGATCTTTAAAGTATGACAGTGGAGCTTTAATAGGGATTGCATTAAAATTGTATATCGCTTTGGGTAGTATGGACATTTTAACAATGTTGATTCTTCCAAGCCATAATCATGGCATGTTTTTCCATTTGTTAACATTTTTAGCTATTTCTTTTCTTAGAGTTTCATAGTTCTCTTTATAGAGATCTTTCATGTCCTTTGTTAGATAAACTCCCAAATATTTCATCATCTTTGGTACTACTGTGAATGGGATAGAGTCCTTAACTGTTTTTTCAGCTTGACCATTGTTGGTATATATAAAGGCTACTGATTTAGGAATGTTCCTTTTGTAATCTGAGATGCTGCTGTATTCCTTGATCACTTCTAAGAGTCTTGTAGTAGAATCCCTGGTGTTTTCCAGATATACAATCATATCATCTGCAAAGAGCGAAAGTTTCATCTCTTCTGACCCCATTTGGATACCCTTGATCGCCTTTTCTTCCCTAATTGCGGTATCTAAAACTTCCATTACAATGTTAAAGAGCAGTGGAGACAATGGGCAGCCTTGTCTGGTTCCTGATCTGAGGGGAAATGATTTCAATTTAACTCCATTTAATACGATATTGGATGTGGGTTTGCTGTAGATGGCCTCTATCAGTTTAAGAAATATCCCTTCTATACCAATTTTCTTAAGTGTTCTGATCATGAAAGGGTGTTGGATATTATCAAAAGCTTTTTCTGTATCAATTGAGAGAATCATTTGGTCTTTGTTTTTTAATTTGTTTATGTGCTGAATTATACTTATAGATCTATGGATATTGAACCAGCCTTGAGACCCTGGGATAAAACCGAGTTGGTCATGATGTATAATTTGTTTGATGTGTTGCTGGATTCTGTTTGTTAGGATCTTGTTGAATATTTTTGCATCTATATTCATTAGTGGTATTATAATTTTATTTTCTTTTTGGGTCTTTTCCTGGTTTGGGGATCAGGGTGATGTTTGCTTCATAGAACATGTTGGGTAGTCTTCCTTCTTTTTCTACCTTTTGGAACAGGTTGAGTAATATAGGTGCTAATTCCTCTTTAAAGGTTTGGTAGAATTCTGACGTAAAGCCAACTGGTCCTGGGCTTTTCTTTTTAGGGAGATTTTGTATTTTTGATGCTATTTCAGAACTTGATATTGGCCTGTTCAACATTTCCACTTGATTCTCCCTAAGTCTTGGAAGGTGACATGCTTCCAAGTATTGGTAAATATCCTTGAGATTTTCATATTTCTGAGAATAAAGTTTCTTGTAATATTCATTAAGGATTTTTTGAATTTCTGAGGCATCTGTTGCTATTTCGTCTTTGTCATTTCTGATTGATGAGATTAGAGAGTTTACTCTTTTTTTCCTGCTTAGGTTAGGCAAAGGTTTATCTATTTTATTGACCTTTTCAAAAAAACCAACTTTTTGATTTACTGATCTGTTGTATAATTCCTTTGTTTTCAAATTCATTTAATTCTGCTTTGATTTTGGTTATTTCTTTTCTTCTACTGGGTTTGGGGTAGGAATGTTCTTCCTTTTCCATTTGCTTGAGATGTATCATTAAGTTGTTAACTTCCTCTCTTTCCATTTTCTTGAGGAAGGCTTGCAGTCCTATACGTTTTCCTCTTAGGACTGCCTTTGCAGTATCCCAGAGCTTCTGGTAATTTGTGTCTTCATTGTCATTTTGTTCCAAAAATTTGGCAATTTCCTTCTTGATCTCATCTCTGACCCAGCTATAATTCAGCATAAGGTTATTTAATTTAACTTCCATGTTTTTGTATGAGTATGCAGATTCCTGTTGTTACTGAGTTCAACTTTTATTCCATGGTGATCCGAGAAGATACAAAGAATAATTTCTATTCCTTTAAATTTACTGAGGTTAGACTTGTGACCTAAGATGTTATCGATTTTAGAGTATATTCCATGGGCTGATGAGAAGTATGTGTATCCAATTTTGTTGGGATGAAATGTTTTGTTGGGATGAAATTTTCTAAATTTTGGATGGTTAGGTTTAAATCTAAAATTGCTTTGCTCAGCTTCTTATTGAAGGATAAATCCAACACTGCCAAAGGAGTGTTGAAATCTCCGACTATTATGGAAGTGGAAGAAATCAAGTTGCTCACGTCTGTTAGAGTTTCTTTTATAAATTGAGGTGCATTCAGGTTGGGTGCATAGATATTAATAATTGAAATCTCATCATATTGAGTATTACCCTTAACAAATATGAAGTGACCATTCTTATCCTTCCTTACTTTTGTTGTTTTAAAGCCTACTGTATCTGCAAATAAAATCGCAACGCCTGCTTTTTTCTGATTACCATTTGCCTGAAATATGGACAACCATCCTTTCATCCTGAGTCTATATTTATCTTTTAAGGTAAGATGTGACCCTTGTATGCAGCAAATATCTGGCCTGAGTTTTTGTATTAAGTCAGCTAACCTGTGCCTCTTTAGAGGACAGTTTAAGCTGTTCACATTAATGGAGAATATTGATAAGTCTGGTAAAATTTTGGGTATCGAGTTTTTCGAAAGTCCAGTGGACATTTTTAATCCTTTCGCCACTGTGGAAGTTGGAGTTTGATCAAAAGTTTCTGAGTGAGTTTGCTTTTGTGGTAGAGGATTGGGCTGGTTATTATGGAGGATAGGTCTGAGAATATCCTGAAGAACTGGTTTGGTTATGGCAAATTTCTTCAACATATGAATGTCATTAAAGTATTTAGTTTCTCCATCATAAATGAAACTCAGTTTAGCTGAATACAGGATCTGGGGTTGAAAGTTATTTTGCTTTAGGAGATTAAAAGTCGATGACCACCCTCTTCTGGCTTGAAAAGTTTCAGCAGAGAGATTGCAGCCATTCTAACATTCTTCCCTTTGTACGTAATGGCTTTCTTACATCTGGCTGCTTTGAGAATTTTCTCCTTCATATTAACTTTCGTGAAGTTAATTATGATATGCCTGGGGGATGTTTATTGGGATTGAGACATGCTGGGGTTCTGAAACTGTCTGCTATCTGAATTTCAGGATCTCTTTGCATGTCTGGAAAATTCTCTTTCATAATTTCATGGAGAGGGGCCTCTGTGTCTTGCGAGGCCACTTCATCACTTTCAGGGATTCCAATGAGGCCAATATTAGCCTTCCTTGAATTATCCCAGAGCTCTCTGAAAGAATGATCCATCTTTGCTCTCCATTTCTCTTCCTCTTTGAGAGTTTGGGAGCATTCAAAGGCTTTGTCTTCAATGTCAGAAATCCTTCCTTCTGCTTGCTCCATGCTTTTACCGAGGGCTTCTACTGTATTTTTCAGATCTTTGAGGGCTGCAAATTCTTGCTTCAGTGCGTCAAAATCTTTGGTGGTTTTGTCTTTACATTCATTAAATTCTTGAGACAACTTTTGAATTTCTGCTCAAATTTTTAATTCCAACTTTTGAATTGCTCCTTGAATTTCTAATTCCAAATTTTCCCCATTCTATTAATCTTGTTTGCAATTCAAATTGTGAATTCAATTTCTCACATCTCGGCCAGCTGTTTATGAATGGGATCTTCAGTTACATCTGCCATATCTTTCCTTGGGGGGGGGGTTGATTTATTCTGGTTATTCATGTTAGCAGAGTTTTTCCGCTGATTCTACCTCATGATTGTTTTACACCATTTGATTTTTCACCTGGAGCTTTGTCAAGGACCCATACAGTGTATGGCCTGAGAAACTGGGGACCTGTTTGGTGTGGTTCTGTGGGCTAAGTGGTTCTGTCTTGTTTTCAGCTGGTCTCTGTTTGACCCTTGTGAAACTCTGGGTTGAAGTCTCAGCTGTGGAGAAATACCAGAAATTAAGTTTCCCTGCCCCCAACAGGCAACAATTGGAAAAGGAAAATCAAACCTTCCTGCAACCACACACCCAGGGCACCACCTGAATAGTCCTCGGGTGATTGGCTCAATTCAAAAGGTCCAAATCAATTTTTTCAGTCAGCACCTGTCTCAGTTGGGAGAGTTTAAAAGGTCTCTGGCAACTGGATCGCAGGGTCTGGTGACTACTTAGATATGGCTTGCCCCAGTGCTCTGTGGAGTCAGGAAGACCCACCCAGCAAATAGATCAGTCTGGGAAGGTTGATGCCCCCTTCCCCACCTTGCACCCCTGTCACATCCAGTCACTGATAGCCCGGCAGGGCTGTGACTTGGTTGCCTGTAGTGAACAGATACTCCAGGGCTTTGCACCTGCCAGAATGACAAGGAAATCTATTTCTGCTCAGCCAGGCCTCTGCACTCTGCCTCTATCTAGCAGGGGGAGGTGAGGCCTGACAACCTTGGGTGCTTGATGGAGGCTGGGGGGTGTTCACTCAGTTCCAGCCCCACCACTGATTGATGTTACTGACAGAACAGAACAACTTTTTGATAGTTTGTTTCTGTCCCTGCTAAATTTCCTTGCAGAAGAGAAGCTGTTTTGAGTTCCCAGAGCCTGCAACTCAGGCCCTGTCTTTGCTCCTGCAGGTTTGTATTCGGTTAGCTATCAGTTCTAGCCACCTGTCTTCCTTTGTCTATAGGCTGAAGACCCCTGAAGTCCGGGTGCGTCTTAGGTTCAGTAAAGCAGTCCTCTGGGTCAGCCCCACCCTGGGAACTTCCTAGCTCTGTGCGTGCATTTCTAGTCCCCATGCTCCACCCAGGCTGGTACTGCCTCAGGCAAACCCTTTACTCACAGGGCCTGCGTTTCCATCTCAGATCTGTTCCGTGGTTGTTGCTACCCGAGTAGATGCCCAGCCTCCTCTGGTTGCCCAGAGAGACAGGGGGCGTGGCTTCAGAATATCCAGGATTGAGCCCTATTGTTGCCAAAAGAGGGCTGCTGCTCTGCGCCTCAGGGCACCGCGCTCTGGTGTGGCTCCCTCTCAGTTGACAGTCCTCTCCTCACTCCCGTGCCCCAGAGTCAGCAATGACCAGCTGCAATTTGGGTCCTGTCCACACCCCTCGAGAAATCACCCAAGAATCTGGACTCCTGGGGGACAGGCCTCCAGACCTCAGAGTGAGAGTGAAGGGGAGTGTTGGGAGCTCAGAGTTGCAGGTAGAGAATATATACAATTTTATACAGTTTTATGCCTGGCAGGAGAACGCCGTGGCACCCTAGTAGGGGAGGTAGGTCCAGTTTTTACAGGGTCTCTCCCGTGGAGTGTAGTGGGTGGACCTTTGAACTCTGCTGGTTTGTTTGTGGGGCACTCCAAGCCATTCTTATGGGGGAGGGGACTCCCATCTGCTTGGTGATGGATTTTGTACCTTTTGTTCATATCCTTGGGGTAGCAGCTCACCTCGGCGTTATTGATGTGCGTTCCTCAACCTTCTCTCTTGGTGCAGCTCTAATCTACCAGGTTACTTGCTAAATTTCTGTCCTTTAACTTTCCTTCTGGATGGGAGCCTCAGCAGGGGGAGGATGAAGTTGGCAAAATGGAAGACTAGAGAGTGCTGAAACACAGTTGGAGGGACACTTTGAAGCGCTAGAGAGGGAGGCAAGTTGCACCCGCATGAAGGGTGTGGGCTGGCTGCGCTTCTGATTTTCTATCTGTACTTTTCTTCACTTTGATTGACATGGATTGAGTTTTTCCAGCTTACTGGTAAGTTACAGCAACCCACTGTAACTGCATTTAAAAATAACGCAGGAAACAAATGCTTAAAAACATACAAGAGATCTGGTCATATCCTCTTCTTCCTTGGAAAGGGAATAGTCCTGAGAACACCAAGCCCTCCTTTCCATCATGTGGGTCAAACGTCCCATTGTCACACAGCTATTTGCTGATCTCTGAAGGATGAGAAGTCAGTCATTCACACCTTTCCTGTTATGGGCAGAAGGGTCAAGATAAACTGCAGTTCCAGCAACTTCAGGATCTACCCTTTCCCAGGGCTCTCCTGCCTCTGAGGCAGGTCTCAGGTCAGAAGGTCTCCTTATATGATAAATACTTCAGGCTTTTTTTCTACTCACACGACAGATGTTTTATCCTGTGGAGCCAGGACCGCCCCTCCTCCCTGCTGCAGGGATTCGGCAGCGTCACCTGCTGGCAATGCCAGAATATGCATCCAGCGTGCAGTTCCTGAGAGACTGAGTGAAGGTGACCCGCAGACAAGCCCCAGACTGATGCTGGTAACACTGAACCATCCCTCAGCCGGTAATAGAGTTTTTAAACTAATTATAAAGAAATCTCCGTGTCTTTGTCAATTGCTGCTCAAGTAGCATCTTTATCAGATATTTGTATCCTTTTGTGTATTGTAATTCTTGCTGGCTACCACTGGATTCATATAAAACTGAAACTTAGGATAATTTCTGATCTTAAACTAGTATCTGTAAATGTGCTTTTTTTTTCTTTTTTCTTTTTTTTTTTTGCAGTTTTTGGCTGCAGCTGGGTTTGAACCCACCACCTCTGGGACATGTGGCTGGTGCCCTACTCCTTTGAGCCACAGGTGCTGCTCAACATTATAATTGGTAACAGAAGCAAACTTTTAGCACAAATTTAACTAGACAGAACAATTGTATCCCACATTGATTTAACTGTGGAGAAGTATCTGATTTAATTGCTATTGAACACCCATGATGAAATACAATTTTGCTCTATGAAAATAATTAAAATAAAACTAATTATTAATAACAATGACCATGAGGATTATTTAATGTATAACTTAATTTAAAGGACTTCTGTGTAGACAGTGACATATTTCTGTGTGTTTTAATTAGTTCTCATCACTATGCTAGGAACAATTAGCTAATAGATGAAGTTCTTTAATCATGTGTACTATGAAGGCTTCCACTATAATTTATGAGGTTTTCCCTAGAATCTTAGCCAGTCACCACAGAGGTCTTAGCTATACTTTTTTCATTGCCGTGATTGGTTGTAATATTGTCTGTGGATTAAGGTGCAACTTGATTTAGTTAATACAATACCATATAGTAATAGGATTTCAGACACATCTCCCACCATCCTCTGATGCTGTTATGCGACTGACTGTGATTATTTTTTATTTCAGGTTAATATATGGATACAAAAATTTAGGTTACCTTGCCTGCATTTGTTAGGTAAAGTCCAAGTGACAGCTGAGCCCTTCAACCAGGAAGTGTGCCAAATACCTCTACATTTACCCATTAGAGCACACCAACCCCCCAACCTCCTCCCCACTTCCCCCTACTTGAATTTAATTGTGTTATTTTCTTGTGTGGTTGTATAGTTGTTTATCTACTAGCCTCACATTAGTATTGAGTACATTGGATGCTTGCTTTTCCATTCTTGTGATACTTTAAGAGGATGTTCTCCAAATCCATTAAGGTAAATATGAAAGATGTAAAGTCTCCATTTTTCTTTATGGCTGAATAGTATTCCATAGAAACATCTACCATAATATATTTATCCATTTGTGAGTCCATGGACATTTGGGTTGTTTTAACATCTTGGGGATTGTGAATTGAGCTGCGATAAACATTCTTGTGCAAAGGTCCTTACGGCAAAAGGACATTTTTCTTCTAGGTAGATATCTAGTAATGGGATTGAGGGATCAAATGGAAAATCTACTTTTAGCTCTTTGAGGATTCTCCATACTTCTTTCCAAAAGGCCTGTATTAGTTTGCACTCCCACATATAAGTCTAATTATTATTCGACATATTTTGTACTTACCACGTGTAAGTCCCCTAGTGCTATTGTATACAACTAATCAGGTCATGTACAACAACAGATCATCCCTAATTATTATAACTCCATAAGATCTACTGGAAATGACTCAAATCTTATGTAATCAAAATGATTTAAATCAGTTCACAATAATAGCTAGCATTTATTGATTCTTCGTATGAGTCAGATACTACTCAGAATACTTTGTATTAACACTTTTAAACCTTATAATGAACCTAGAAATAAGATACAATTTTCCTCCCATATTCAAAAGTATGAGACAGAAGCTTACACACAGATACATACATTTACAAACATATAATAATTGTATTACTATAAATGTATTCATAAATTTAAATAATATTTTAAAAGCTTCTACTTCCTGTGTTTTTTCTTCTTTGACTTCATAATAATTAAACTTTTAATGGCTCCATGGTAGTTATTATTAATATATCATTATTTTAATATATCATTTTATATCATTTTCATAATATCTATAATTCAGTTATTTATGATATTTAAAAATTAACCATATGCAATACTTTATAAGAATATCCCTCTTATTAAATTATTGGGCATCTCTTGAGTTACAATCACAAAATAAATTTCTGAAGTCAGGTTTCTAAATTATGATATATAAATTCCTGCACATATATTGTTACAGCTTACCTTCTTGCCTTTTGAAAAGAATATATCAATTTACCATGGCAACAGTAATGTATCTATGGTCCAATGGGTGTTATAATTGCAGTTATGTTTACTTTGTTGGAATAAAACTGTCTACTGGGAGTTTCTTTAATCAATCACAAGTATAATTTACTATTTGCCTTCTTATGTTAATTGCCTATTTACTTTTATGTGCTTTTTCAAAATTTACTACCATATGCAGAGGGACCATTAGCCATTTGCTATATTTGGTAGTTAGTTGTTTTTAGGAGTAAATAAAAAAAAGAAACAAACAAACAAAATTCTCTTCCATCAGTGTGTATGTATGGTCTCCATGATGCTGTGTAATGGTCTGGGCTTAAAATTGTTCAAGGGAAAAACAAAAATGAAATAGAAAGCACCCTTTAAATGTCATTTAAAAGTAAATTCAGGGAACTAAATAGGTTAAATGTCATTGAAATCACTTTTGAAAAGAAGGCAGCCATATTTCTTCTATTGTACATAACACAAATAAAACAGATTTGAGTTTTAAGGTACAATAAATATTTTGTTTACAGAAAAATACTATTAAGTAGAGTAGCAAACAGATGATATATATAAAAAGAGAAAAGATTCTTTGATTCAAATAATTAAAAGAAAATCTGTGTTGTTAAACAAGTGACAAATTATTCCTTTAAACATCTGATTGTTTTCCGATTAATGAATATAATGCCTAAAAATTAGCTCTTCTTTTTTATTTCATTAGTCTACACATTCTTATTTTGTGCCTAACTAAGTAAAAAGGTGTTATTCATATCTTCTCTTGTATGTCCCTTGTGAAGAAACTCAGGTCCAGAGAGGGCAGGGATGTGCTAAAGTCACTCAGAGGTATGAACTTGAAAACAAGCTGTAAGGTACAGTTCTCCTGATTCACTCTATGAGTGCATATGCACTGGTAAGAATCCTTGCCTTCTGTACATGTAAACTTACAGATATCCTAATCTCTTAGATTTCTTCCTCCTTCACTACTCTTTTGGCTTTCAATTAGATAACATTATAATCACCTTTTTACAATGAAAATGTACCTACATTTGGCGGGTTGGCCAATCTTGCAAATGTCATTAAAATGGAGATTAGACAAGACTAAACACAGAGCAGAAACAAGACCACAAGTAGAAGATAAATCATATCTGCGACTATAATGATCTCTGAAAAAAATGAAATAAAAAATTAAAATTGTGTTTTTCTTATTGAAGTTAAAAGTCTTCATTTAACTTTGCCATTGTTTCTTTATATTTCATACCATTGTTTTAATATAATAGAAATATTCAATATTTTTATATAATATGTACCAATTAATATTATAAAAGCTATAAACCTTTATTGATTAAGTAAACAGAAACACAATATTGCAAATGAATTTTTGGAATTCCTTGAAATCTCTACTCTTGAATGTTGCTATGAGATATAATACAAAAAAACTACATACATAGTCTCTCTGAGTTAATATAATGACTAATATATATTTTAAAGATCAAAGAAACTTAGGATAACAAAATAAATTCAATTTGTAATTCAAATGACAACACAGATTCAACTGTAGTAGGAAAGAGTAAAAATGCCAGAAAGTAAAGATTTTTATAAATATGTTTGAAATTTGTGAATATTGTTTTCTCATAATAAAATAATGTTTCATTCTCAGAAAATATTATATATAAATTATTGAGAATATCTAATATATTAAACATAATGAAAATAATATTTTATTTTATTAACAGTAATCATGATTCATGATGTATTCTGAATTGATAATTATATACATATTGGAAGGAAATAATATATATACACAATTAATTAATAAAGATGCTAATTTTTCTCAAAATTGGTCTATACACTTAAGGAAATCTCAATTAAACCATAGATACTACTAGTGTGATGATAATATGTCAAATGGTATATAAAACCATTGTATGGTGCCCTATAATTGCATTAATGTACACAGCTATGATTTAATAATAAATAAATTAAAAAAAGAAACCAACTAACATAATCTCTAATATGTAAGGCTATTATCATAATAGAAAATTATTGTAGTCTACAACATTCTGTAAAGTCTTTATTTGGGGTGGTTTTAATAAGACAATGATTAATGAAAATATATGTTCATATTTTAAAACCAACAACAAAATGATGTCCTTTTCTGAAAATAAATAAATAAATAAACCATAGATACTTTAGTAGAAATTTAAACATTAGACTTTAAATATTTTATAAATCAATGAAATAAATAAACAACCTATACAATGAAAGACAATATTCTCAATCTCTACAATCCAACAAAGGACTGATATCCAGACTTTACAGGGAACTCAAAAAAATTACCAGTTAAAAAAAATAACCCATTACAAAATGAGAAAATATCATGAACAACTAGGTATTTTTCTAAAGAAGAATGCTAACAACACATGAAAAAATGCTCAAAATCACTAATTATCAGAGAAATACAAATTAAAACCACAAGGAAATACTAGCTTACCCTGTCAGAATGGTCATTGTTGAAAGGCAAAAACCAATAGATGTTAGCAGAAATGCAATGAAAATGGATCTCTTATATACTCTTAGCGGGAATAAAAATTATAACCTCTATGGAAAACAGTATGGGACTTTTCAAAGAAATAAAAGCAAATCTACCATTTGATTAAGCCATCTCACTGCTGAGTATCTACCCAAAGAAAAGTCATTCCATCAAAAAGACATGTGCACTATGACAACATTGCAAAGGTATGGAATGAGCCTACGGGTTCATCAAATGACTGGATAAAGAAAATGCCATATACTCACAGACACACATCCCCATAGTGTTGTACTTAGCCATTAAAAAAAGAGTAAAATAATGTCATTTACAGCAACTTGGATGAAACTAGAAGCCATTACCCTAAGTGAAGTCACTCAGGAACAGACAAATACTGCATGTACTCAGCAGTAAGAGTCTGAGCTGAATGATGGGTACACAGGGTCATACGAGTGGTCTAGTATATACATATTGGAGACTCAGAAATGGGGCAAGTGGGTGGGGGTGAGGGATCATAAAATATCTATCAGGAAAAACATATGATAATAATATTCTAAAAGAAGAGAGACAATGTGATTGAAAGACTATCTCCTGTGATGGTAGGCTGGAAGAATAGTTCTTTAATTCACCAAACTATACATGCAAACAAATATATATATATAATATATATATATAAATATATATATTATATATATATATTTTTAATTCGGTAAGCACACAGAGGTATATATTTTTTAAAAATCCTAAAATTAAATAGGAAAGCTATTTAAAAAACAAAAAATCATTGACCTAACAAATATCAATCACTATAAACAAATGCCTCTTTGATCTATTAGATTGAACAATGGAGTGTGGGACCTTTTGGTTAGAGGCCATAGGAAGCAGCAGAGCATGTCTACCTCCATTCTTCTTTAGAAGGTAATGCTCAATTTCTTTTTATTTATTTATATTTTTATTAAATTTATTTTCATTTTTGTTTCTGTTTGAAGTGATGTTTGAACTGATCTTTTTCTGCTGTGGGAATGCTTTAAAGTAATATCATTCCCTCTGCCATAGCTTTCAATGCCAACATATGGGTTCCAAATAACAGCTGCTATATATAAACGATATAATTTGGTTTCCAAGGGCAAATGCTGAAAATTTTTCCAAACTTGACAAATTACAGTGCTAATGAGAGAGTGAGTGGGAGATACGTTTATTGTGAAAACTTGTCACATTTCCCTCAAATTTCGGACATTGTGCTATATGTTTGGAATTAGTAGCTAAAATTATCCTAGTGATTTTGCAAGGAAAAATAATTACTAAGCCTGGCAGTAAATAGTATTGAACATTTTTCCAAGAATCATTTCTCTTCCTACTAGTATCTTGGCAATAAACTCATCGCCAGTGAGATGTTCGAGTGGAATGATACAATGCATTCTCTGTACATATGAAGATCCCTTTGGTTTCATGCAGAAATTAACTGATTCAGAGAACAGCCCAAGTAACTTACATGTATTTCCTTCCTTACCATCATTTTAGATCTCTCTAAGGGTAAAATGTATGGCCCAAATTTACTCACTCAAGAAATATACATATACAACAAGTGTTGGTATATTTAAATTCTATTATAAATTACCAGGCACACTAACATTTTTGTGGGGTTTTTGTTTTTTGTTGTTGTTGTCTGTTGGACTGTTTTGAAAATAGTGGACTGCAAATTTCAGAATTTCAGATGACATATATGTCACCCATCAATTACTTTCCTTTTAACTTTCTTCTCTAAAAAGAGAACTAATTCGGAACACGTCATGATTGATGATATTTGTTTAGCACAATATATCACTACTCTTTAGAGACATTTCAAATGATGACTAAAAATCCTGTGTGTGCAGTCCAATCTAAGAAAATGATTAAATCATTTGATAGCTACTTCAGAACGTGTAGAGGTGCTGTATCTAATATAAAGTGAAGGAGGTGTCCTGACACTTTCAGAAAGACAAGTATTATACAGCTTTCAGCTATACCCTTTGTGTGTCCAAGAGAAACTGTGAGATGGAGAAAAAATATGATTTCTTGAAATAAAAGAGCCAAGCACCAGCTCCTCTATTTTATAATAGCTAATTGTCTCATGACACAAAGCATGTCAAATCACTGTCATAATTTAACTATGAAATGAGTTCTTTCTGCTAGAGGATGTAGGCAAGTAGCCTGCATCAGGACTTCCGACCACACTAGGTATCCTTTCTACATGAGGAGTTCAAGCAGCACTAATCAGTGGTCCTGTGCTCATTAGTGACTCACGTCAGTCAGACGTCTACGAAGTGCTTGACCTTGAAAAATAAACTTAGTGAAGTGTGATGGAAAAGTAATATTCTGAAAAGACCAAAGCAGTAGCACACAGAGAACAATCTGAGTAGAAGGATCCAAAATAAAATTAAAACATGCACCAACTTCCTTGGTGAATGCTTCATCTGTGGGATTTGTTTTTACGTGGATAAGTGAAGACAGGTTTCCTGAGTAGGTGACATAGGTCTACAATATCCCTATAGGTCTACAATATCTCAATAGGTCTTTCTGTGTTCTATCAAAGTCAGAAATCATCTTCCTTTCTGATGGAAATTTTCTCTTCCAGTGGTGAAATCTTTAACGCTGAAGGTATTCTTTTAAAAAGTATTTGTCTCATGTGCATTTCAAAAGTGGGGAATAACGCATTATGTGTTAATGGAAAAATGAAGATTTTTATCTTTTATTCTTTTGTTTTACAAATTTAGTAAACTGCTTGAATTTGGTTTTATAATGTGTTTTTTAAATAAATAGCTACCTTATTTTAAGATATTTCCTATAAGAATGCTGAAAACTTTAATTTTGTTATTGAAGGACAACTTTGTTATTGAAGGACAAAGCCTTCTTATAATTCACCTTTCACTACAAAATCCTGTACAATCAAATTTGACAAAGATCAATAATGACGAGGCTCAGAGTCTAACTCATACTAAATCAACTTCACTGGAAGTAATGGTAGAAACCATATGCCTTAAAATGACAGAATATCCTGATTCTAAATGACAGCAAACACATTGACTACCTTAAGTAAGAATCAGTCATTCTGAGGAACTCAGTCCTGTGGTGTGTGTGTGTGTGTGTGTGTGTGTGTATGCATGCTGTATACCTGTAAAGAACAATTGGAAGAAAATTAGAGAAATCTGAGTTACACTGATTTTTATGTAATGCTAAGGGTTTTTCTTGGGTATGAAAAATGGTATTACATATGCTAAAGTATGTTATGTATGTTAAATTATGGGGTTTTTTTGGGGGGGTTGTTTTTTTCTTTTTTACAAAGTCTCACTTTGTTGCCCTTGGTATAGTATCATGACATTGTAGCCCACAGCAACCTCAAACTCTTGTGCTCAAGTGATCCCCCTGCCCCAACCTCCCAAGTAGTTGGGAATATAGGCACCCGCCCCAACACCCGGTTATTTTTAGAGATGGGGTCTTGCTCTTGCTCAGGCTGGTTTCTAACTCCTGAGCTCAAGCAATCCACCTGCCTCGCCCTCCCAGAATGCTAGAATTACAGGCATTAGCCACTGTACCTGGCCAATGGATGTTAAAGTAGGTATGGTAAAATAGAGAAAAATGTCTTTATTTTTAGTATGTGCTCACTACAGTATTAATGGCTGAAGTATTGTAACGTCAGCAAGTTATTTCACAATGACTTTGTCAAGTGTGTGAATGTGTACTCACTCCACACAAGATAAGTTTTAACATAAAATATTATTGTGCTTAATTTTTTGTCTCTGGTGTCTTCTACTAATAATCAGGGTTTTTTATATAATCTTATTGATCTAGGACAGATTTTCACTTCAATTTACTTATTCAGTTCAACAAATGAATAAAGTATAGCAGAATAGATCATTGCTGAGAGTATGCCGTGAAATTAAGTTATATTTAATACAAGTCTGTGCACCTTAGATAAAAAACAACTAAATAAAATAACCAGATCCCCAAACTATGTTTATTTACAGCTTACCTTACTGCACTTCTTAGTCAAAACTTTTATTTATGGACACCATAGTTACTATCAGGTTAAAAAAATAAGAAAATGCTTTAAATTCAGAGAACTTCAAAGTAAGTGGTTAAGAGTTAGGTTTTGAGTTAGGTTTCTAACACTGTCAATAGGTTGAAGATAGCTGTACAGCTAGAATCAGTTTCTCTAGAGAAAGATGTGAAACTCCAGGGGCTAGGAGAAATGCTCAGGGCCGGGAATATATTTAGGAAGCAGCTGTCCTTAATAGGTAGGTCAGGAAGAATGATCACAGGATGATACATCCCAGCCCCACTATCCCCGTAGGTGCTGCTGCTGTCTCCTTTAAGACCTACATTCTGAACAATGTAATCATTACTTATAAATTTCTGGATACAACATGATCTGTCTCTGTATAACATGGTGTTTTCTTCTTATTAGTTTCCCCTCTTCTTCAATTGAATGAAGCTTTTAATCTTCCAAGATTAAACCCCCGTGTTACTTCCTAGAGCTCTTCCCTGTTTTGCATGAAGTGGGCGCTGCTCACCTGCTTCTATGATCATGCACTTGCGTCTGCTATAATTCGTTGCCACTGTGTCCCCTTCTCAGTCTACTCAATTGTCTTTGCTGCTGACCTATGAACAGCATCAGACTGGCACCATGTGGGTTAGTCTTGGTATACTTAGTGCCTGCCTGGATTATCTTAAATTAATAAATGGAAAAGAATAATTTGAAACTAGATTTCTCTCAGAGATCAATATAATAAGTTGTGAAAGTGATGACTTGGATCAGTAAGTAGAGAGGATACAGCAATAAATATCTCACATCTAAGTGCAGAATAATACAATATTGCTCAGTATTCTAAATATTCATATAAAATTCTTAAAGAAAAAAAAACTTACTTTCCAGTATACTTTATTCATACTTAACCCTATTTTTATCTGCTATATATTATGAATAAAAGTAAAGTAGGATATAGGAATTTGAATTACTTTTACTCTGTGGAAACTCATAAAAAGCAATAGTAGAAAGAGAATTTTCCATAATATGAATAGCCTCGGCCCAGTAAATACTCTCTCAAGCTTCAAAAAAGATTATTTATATCTTAAAACTTAGAGCAGACTGGCTGTATAATTTGGAGGTCTAGTATAAAATAAAATGGCAGAGCTTCTTATTTAAAAGGGGAAAAATGTATTATTAAAGCAACTAATGTATAAGGTTTTACTTTTCTATAGACTTAATTCCTTATAAAACATAAAATTGATAGATTAATAACAGGCTTACAGATTGTATCACTATATATTGGTATCACATTATTGCATTTTAAAGTAAATAATAGTTCTTTAATAATGTTATACTTTGACCATAAGATTCTTCTAGCTTTTTTAAAAAACAATATCATGATTTAGTTGTCAATATTTAAAAATATAGAAATTATTTCTGGTTGATATATTTTTAAAAAGTAGGTAGCACTGGCGAAGTGACAGATTTATGTAATTTTTTATTATTTTTAATTCTGAGGAGAATCTAGTGAAGATGCTATTAGTGGAACTGTTAAGAAATTTTATAGGCTTCAATAATATTTAGATGAATCATTAATATAACAATTTAAAATGTAAATTGCATGTAGCTACAGCTTATTATTCAAATGGAATAATTTTTCTAAAGCTATTTAGCACTTCATACAGATCAGTTCCTTGGATGTTTGAATTTAATTTAAAATGTAAATGTATACAATGATATTTCATATTCCTTCTGATATTTCCTTTAACTTGTGAAGCTTCTACAAAACAACAAAAATGAATTCATAATGGTTACATAATTCAAAATACTTCTTTATATGTCTATGATTATGTCTTCAATTATAAGAATCTGGAGTTCTAAGCCCAGTATTGGATATATTATTGCAGATGAGATTATTAAATACTTCAAGGCAGCTGCATCAGAACAGTAAACCACATATTGAATCCTTGTGAGAAATAGGGTTCTTTGTGACTTTGTAGGACCCCGGTGTTAATGCCAGCCTTCAAATGAGGATTAAGGATACAAAAAGAATCCCCATCTCTAGCTATAGCAAAGATGCTTTAAAACCATTGGCAAGCCTGTCCACATGGATGATGAAGGTAAATCCAGGAGACTAGTTCTTGTGAGTTTCCCAAATCTAAGAAGGGAAATAAAGTTAGCAATGGACAGTTTGACCTGCTTTCAAACTCAGACCTTGCTTAGGGGTGTCAGCTACATTCAGGCAAGAGTGAGGCCAACCCAGGATTTCCTTTCCTTCGAAGCACAATTATACAGATCATTAGTAAAATAAAATTCTAGCAGTTGGGCAGCACCTGTGGCTCAGTGAGTGGGGCACCGGCACCATACACCAAGGGTGGTGGATTCAAACCCAGCCCTGGCCAAACTGTAACAAAAAAATAGGCAGGCATTGTGGCGGTTGCCTGTAGTCCCAGCTACTCAGGAAGCTGAGGCAAGAGAATCGCTTAAGCCCAGGAGTTGGAGGTTGCTGTGAGCTGTGACACCACCGCACTCCACTGAGGGCAACAAAGTGAGATTCTATCTCTAAAAAACATAAATAAACAAAATCCTAGCAGTGGATCAGCTAATGAATTAGTTTAGATATTCCATCTTTACTAAAAAGGATCTGTTGAATGATTCATTACAAAATATTCTCAGACTTGAGTTTGGGGCCTAAATATTCCCATATCCTTGTTTATAAGTAATGGGCTTAATAAACAAAAACTAATAATTATTAACTAAAATTAATAAGATTGATCAATCATGCTGTATTAATAGAAAATAAGCAACCATGGCATTTTTGTTATTTCAAAGTGAAAATATTACCCAACCCCAATTTTGAGGGTATCTTAGAATATATGTTACATTGACTCAAAATCCATTCTTCAATTACAGCAAGATACTATAATATAAATGTGATATAATATATGACCATATATAATATAGACACACTATATAATATAGACACTTTCCATTTGTTTACAGGACTCTTTGGGTTCTTATGTACTTCATTTATGACAACGAGGTCCTTTCATCATGGAGCCTCATGACCACATAAAATGTATACTAACAAGAAAAGCTTTATTTTTTCCTCCCTCCTTTCCTCTCTCCTTCCTCTTCTTTGTTCTATATTTCCTCCTTTCACTCCTCTCTTTCTTCCTTTTTATTGTTTTTCATTGTTTTTTAGTTGATTGTGTCAGATTTCCAAAATCTGCTTATGAAATTCAAAATCATTAGTTTAGTCATTTATTTGATAAAACTCTATTGGGCTTTGGATTAATTTCTGGGGGCTACCATAACAAAGTACCACTAACTGTGTGGCTTAAGACCATGAAAAGCTTTTTGTCTCCAAGCTCTGGAGGCTAGAATTCAAAAATAAGGTATCAGTGGATCTGTGCTCTCTCTGAAACCCATAGAGGAATCCTTCCGAGACCCGCTAACTTCTGGTAGTTTTGTGGTAAACTTTCACAGTACTTGCCTTGTTGATGGACCAGACCGAGTCACTGTCTTCATGTGACTATCTCCCCGTGTGCCTTCACATCATCTTCCCTGTGTGCATATCTGTTTCTGGGTCCAAGTCTCTTCTTTTATAAGGAAATCAGATATATTGAACTAGAGCCACACTAATTACCTGATTTTGTTAATAATTGATTTCCTCTGCAATAATACTGTTTTCAAGCAATTTCACATTCTAGGATACTGGAGGTTAGGGCTCAAGCTGTCTTTTCTGGAGGACACAGTTCAACACTTACACTCTTCTAATTAACATTAGAAGAAAGAGAGTGGTGAATGAAAAGAATCATTGTTTTTAAGGGATTTAATTCTATAGGAGATAGATAGATACAGATATGGATATAAAGAAATAAGTTAGGTTATGTTACCAAGATGAGCAATGTTATTTTCTTTATTTTTAAGAAATGCTCTCCAAGAAGATGACCTTTTAAAAGACAATCACATAACTTAATGAACTAGCCATGAAATATGAGATAGGAAAGTGCTCTAGGTGAAGAACTTTGTGCAAAGTTTTTTCTGGAGGATGGTTGGCTCAACTGATGGACAGATAACCAGTGTAGCTAGTAGAGGAGTAGCACCAAGCAGAATAGCAGTAGCCTAAGGGTTCACATAAGTAGTCAGTGTGATTGTCAAAGAAGACATAAGTGAAAATATTCCCAGATGTAAGTGGAAGAGAATTTACAACAAAATGAAACTGCCTATGTACCTGTGTATCTTGTTCTTTTGATTTCACTCTCTACTAAATGTATCAGGCATATTTAAATCCATATAATCTCTCTCCTTGTTATTTCACCCAACATCAACTAGCCAAAGATAAGATAAGACCTCCAGCTATGAAGACCGCAAGGGGATGCTGCCTTTCAGAGTTATTTGAGCCAGAAACTCCTCACCGTGCCACCGAACAACGTAATATAGACAGGTAAGTTCCCCTCTCTGGTTCCCCGGCCATAGCAGAGTTCTAGAAGGAGGCATGGCTCTTTGGATTCCCCATTCTTCTTCTCCCACCAACTTGCATTGCTAACCTGTTAAGGCATTGCTCAAATAAAGACTTTCATATGCTACTGTCACCTCATTCAAACCTCAAATTGCTGGAAATCATTGCACCCTGCTCATTAAAAAGCAAGAGCACGGTGGTTACAGCTCCAGCCACATACGCCGAGGGTGGTGGGTTCAAACCCAGCCCGGGGCCACCTAAACAACAATGACAACTGCAATGAAAAATGGCCAGGCAAGCTACTTGAGAGGCTGAGGCAAGAGAATCACTTGGGCCCAGGAGTTTGAGGTTGCTATGAGCTATGATGCCTCAGCACTCTGCCAAGGGCAACATGGTGAGACTCTGTCTCAAAAAATGAAAACAAGGAAGGAAAAACTTACATTTATTAGTATCTAACAAATGCTACACTTAACTATTAAGTGCATCTTAATTCTCTTAAATATAAGCTAGAGTACTGGAATTCCAGAAGTTATGAATCACCCAGTGCTTCACTAAAAGTAAATAGTAAGTAGTGAAACTGAATTATAAAATTAAGCCTGTCTCAAATTTATTCCATTTGCCTGAGTTGCTTCAAAGGGTTATGCTAGTAATAAGGTCCCCCCTCTAATATTCCCTGAAGAAGACACTATATTTACTTCCATTTTATACATGATCAGACTGAGACACAAGGAGATGAAGTATCTTGGCTATCTGGATAGTGAAAAAGATGGACTACAGAGCCCAGGCTTACTCATAACCCATCCTGTTGCTCAGGGAATAGTGGCAGAAAGAATCGCCTTTCAGTGAAAAGCCAGAAGAGGTAAGGAAAGAAAAACTGAATGTACATTTCACAAAAAAAGGAAGCAAAAGAGAGGCTATAAGTTGGGAGTTAAGAATTGGAGTGTAGGTACAATATTGATCCTCGGGGAAATGTACATGCTTTATGCTCTGGAGCTGAATCAAGGAAACACGAGTTTGAGATTGCTGTGAGCTATGATGCCATGGAACTCTACCAAGGGCGACAAAGTGAGACTTTGTCTCAAAAAACAAAAAAAAATGAATAAAGATATAAAATCATCACTGCATTTGGCCTCTTACGAAGTTTTAACTAGTCCAATTCAAAAGAAAAAAAGGCATTGAATACCAAAGATGTTAAAATTATTGAATGAGATCAGATATTCATAGGTAGATAAATATTTTAAAAAGATATTGATAAAATTGAAAATTTCCAAAAAAATTATGTGTAGGAGAATGACATTCATAGATTTTTAACAATTCACAGAATAATACTTATTTATGAATTAATATAATGTAGCAAAAACATGAAATATATTGATAGGAAACTTATATTTCCACTTTGCAGTGGTGGTTGCTTTTAGGAAAAGACTCTGAAGAAGTATAAAGGAAACAGATGCTGTGTATTTAAGAGATAATATTTTATCTCTTAAAGAAAATATCTAGAGTGAACACATGAGAGAATGTCAAAAAGCTGTTAGTTGAAAAATATGTCTATCTCTTGACATAGTAATTCAACCCCTGGGAATTTACACCATAAAAATAAAAGTTGTCAATGCATCAGTACTAGAATGACTAAATAAATTATATTTTAACCACACAATGTAATGGATTTTTGAAAGATCAGATGACTTACAATGATTTCCATAAGAAATAGTTCAGTAAAAAAAAGCAAGAGCCAGAAAAGTATATATATGTATGCTTTCTGTAAAATTATCATGTTGAAAAATATGTGTACAATTCTGTAAAGAATTATATTGATACAGTGGAACTGAGTGGATGAGTGGGAAGGGGGATAGGTAGATTCCTTCCTAAGAGACCAGGGGCAAAGGATAATTTCACACCTCCACTGTTAACTGCAGCTTTATGCCTTCCCTTTATCTTATCAGTTCTGAGAAGAGATGCTGAATGAAGGTGGAGAAAGATATTAGAGAAAAGTCTTTATAAAATAAAAGTATTGAAGATGTATCATTTAGATGAACTTCAAGTTTTTCTTTTTACCAAAGTCTTCTTTTATTTAAAGAGATAAGCATGTGAGGCAAATCCAAACTGTGCATTAGCATGTTAAAATGATCATAGATGTAGTGTCTGTGAAAAATTTTACCAAAAATTTATAGAACAACATACATACATCAATAATAATAATTATACAGTATTTTTTTAATTGAAAAGTAAATTTATTTCAGGTTAATGTGACAGTACAAACAACCAGGTCAAATTATTTGATTTTATTAGGTAAAATCCCTATTGTGATTATATCTCACACTCAAAAGGTGTGCCAAACACCCCCACCCCATTCCCTTTCAGTGAGAGCACTTCAACCCCCTCCCCTCTATGTTATTACTCCTCCCCCCAAACTTGAATGAGTTTTTCTCCTATGTGGATATGCATTAAATCATCTACTGGTTTCATATTAGTATTGAGTACATCAGATAATTGCTTTTACATTCTTGTGTTACTTTACTAAGAAAAATGTGTTTCAACTCCATCCAGGGTATACAAAAGATGTGAAGTCACCATTTTTTATATGTAAATAGTATTCCATGGTATGCATATACCAGAATTTATTAATCCATTCCTGAGTTGATGGGCATTTAGCTTGTTTCCACATCTCTGCAAATGTAAATTGAGGTGTGATAAACAATATAGTACAAATGTCCTTATGATAAAATTATATTTTTTTCTTCTGGGTAGATACCTAGAGTGGGATTGCAGGGTCAAATGGGAGATCTAGGATCTACAGAGAACTTAATCGGCAAAAAAAGAGGCAACAACCCCACTGGGCAAGAGACATGACTAGAACCTTCTCTAATGAAAACAGACCAATGGCTAACAAACATGAAAAAAATGCTCCCTAATAATCAGAGAAATGCAAATCAAAACCACCCTGAAATATGACCTAATTCCAGTGAGACTAGCCCACATCACAAAATTCCAAAGCTGCAGATGCTGGCACAGATGTGGAGAAATAGGAACAATTTTATACTGTTGGTAGGACTGCAAATTAATAGAGCCTCTTTGGAATGAAGTATGGAGAATCATCAAATAACTCAAATTAGATCTCCCAATAATACAGTATTGATACATCACCATGGTGGCAACTGCTAAACAATACGCCAGGAAGTGACACAGCTAATTGTTCTACAGGTTCTTCCTCCACAGGGACATCAGAAACCACTCCTCCACAGGGAAAGGAGGAATTTACCTGCCTTATTTCCTCTCATCTCCTGTTCCCCACAGTTCCAAGTTCACCAAACAGCTGCCCTGTTAAGGAGTTAGGGAAAAGGAGACAAGGGGCACTGTTGCAGTGATATGCACAGGTTTAGTAGTGGAAGTTGAGGATTCTAGTTGATGGCTGTTTGCCCAGAGAATACAACATCAGCTTTTCTATTGAGTATGTGGAGTGCAATGTGAAGGTGGAAAGGGAGAACACGTGGAAAGCTTGAGGAGATAAGACAGTGTTTAAAGCAGAGTGATAAAATAAGGTGATGAGAGAAAGGTAGTAGAATCAAGGTAGATATCAATTTGTGATGGTTGTCATGTATTTGTTGTCCTAACATGTTACCTACTGTGTAATCTTTTTCTGACACATACTATCTGCCGATACACAGTCTGACTATTAAGGTGGGAAACTCATCCCAGGAAAAGTGCTGTATACCTCATTTCTGAATATCACGGCAGTCACCTTTGAAGTACTCCCCCAGAAAGCTATGCACCAATGTCAGCACCTAGTCCACTCTTCAAGGCTATTTTGGAATTTATTTTCTGCCATCAGAGCTGTCATCCTACAAAATCTGACTGTTACGTTTGAGAACTTGACACTGCTCATATTGGCGGCACTGTGCAAACAACTCGGTAAGATTTCCCTCACTGATATACCAGTCAGTGGTGTATCAGAGTCTCACAGCTGTGTTCATATCAACATGAACAGCATTCGTTATAACCATTGCATGTTTTGTGTCCCATATAATGACAGCTCCAGTTGGGGTGACAGAAAAAGAGGCCACAGATATCTGTCTATGTTGGACCTAACAGAGGGGCATGTAGGCTAGGTGCACTATAGCTGATCTAAGTCTTGGAAGAACACCGTGATCTTCCCAGAACACAGGAAGATTGTGAGTTCCTGCCGCAAAGCCCTATCCCCAGCCTTCCACCCTCATTTCCTCCTCAGAGGCTGCCTAGGCACCATGCTCTTGGAACATCAAGTCTCTAAATTTATACATAAGAGAAGGCCTTGTATGTGAATACAACTCCACCCAGTCTCATCTGGCCCCACCAGTGCCGGCCCAGCAGTATCCTATGTGTAATTCAGGATAACAGTGGCTGTCATCATCATGGTGTGGAGTCTTCACAGGGTCAAAGCATGCTTACACTCGTCTATTTTTTTCTTTTGTTGCTTGTGGTTTTGGTGTCATATCAATGATTTTTTCTTAATTTCAGACTAATATGAAAGTACAAACAATCAGGGGTACATTGCTTGAGTGTGTTAGGTAAAGTCCAAGTTATAGTTGTAAAGACTAATGTCATCAAGTTTATCTCTTGAGACTTAATGTCTCAAGTTTGTCTCCAAGTTGTCTTCTAGGAATTTCGTTACTCCAGTTCTTAACATTTAAGTATTAAATTTATTTAGAATTAATCTATGTATGATGCAGGATTAGACTCCACATTGATTCTTTCATGTGTGAATATCCACTTTTCCCAATACCATGGGTTAAAGAGATTTTTTTTTCTCCACTGTATAATCTTGGCACCACTGTTGAAGTTAAGTGGACTTTTTATGTGTGGGTTGATTTCTGGACTTTCTGTGCTGGTCCACTGGACTATTATATATCTGTCATTATGCCAATACCAAATTATTTTAATTATATGGTTTTGTAATATATTTTGAAATCAGAAGATTTGATGCCTCCAGCGTTTGTCTTTCTCATGCGTGGTTTGACTATTCAGGATTCTTTATGGTTCCATGTGAATTTAGGATTGTTTATCTATTTTTGTAAAAAATACCATTGTGATATTGGGAGGGGTTGTGGATTTGTAGATTTATTTCAGCACCTTAGACATTATAACAATATTAAGTCTTTCAATCCATGAACACAAGATAGATGTGTTTTATTTGTGTCTTCTTTAATTTATGTCATCACTGTTTTGTAGATTTCAGCATATACATCATTCTTCTCCTTGGTTAGTTTTCTTTGTAAGAAAATTTTAGTGATATGAATTGAACAGCAGATGTCTTTTGGGGGAGTTCATTTTTAGGGTACAAAATCACAACCATGGTATATCCAGAAATTGTACATATTGAAAGCTTTTTGAACTTGAGTATTAATTATTTTATTGTGAAGTCTTTAGTATTTTCTAAATCATGTCATGTGTAAACAAATATAATTTCACTTCTTCCTTTCTTGTAAGGGTGCCTTTTATCTGTTTATGATATATCACTGTTTTGGCTATCACTTCTAATAGTATGTGGAGTAGAAATGATGAGAAGAGGCATTCTTGCCTTGTTCTTGATTTTAGAGGAAAAGCTTTCAGTTTTTAACCTTTGTGTATAATATTAAAAGTGAGATGTCATATATGACCTTTATTGTGTTGAAGTATATTCCTTCTATACATAATTTGTTGAGTTTTTATCATAAAACCGTGTTGAATTTTTTCAACAATTGAGATTATCTTGTTTTATTCATTGTGCTAAGGTGATATATTTCATTTATTTATCTTGTTTGTTGAACCACACTTGTATCTCAGCAATAAAATCCTTCTTGACTATGGTAAATGATCCTTTTAATTTGCTGTTGAATTTAGTTAGCTAGCATTTTATTGAAGAATTTTGTATATATGTTCATTAAAGTTATTGGCCCATGCTTTTCTGTCTTTATTATTATTTTAATTAGGAAATATTAATTGTGTGTATCTACGGGGCATGATATAATCTTTTGGTATATGTATATGCCAACTGTGGAATGATTAAATCAAACAAATTAGTGTATCTATCACTTCTCTTCACTTATTTATTGTTTAATGTGGTGGGAGGTAGTTTTCTTATGATGTTTCTTGTTTTGGTATCAAGGTAATGCTGGCTTTAGAAAATAATTTTGAAATTTCTCTTTCTTCTTCAGTTTTTTTTAAAGGGTTTGAGTAGTATTTGTTTTAACTATTATTTAGGTGTCTGATATAAATCACCTGTGGAGTAATTTGGTTTTCTTTTTAGGGGGAGTTTTCAATTACTGACTCAACCCTCTTAGTGACTGTTGGCCTGTTCAGATATTTTATATCTTCATGATTTAGGTTTTTGTTATGATTAGGTTGTATGTCTTTAGGAATTTGTCTACCTATTCTGACTTATCTAATTTGTTAGCATTTAATTGTTCAAAGTAGTCTTTTATGATTCATTGCATTTTTGTGGCATCAGTTGTAATTTCTTCTCTTTCATTCCTGTTTTCATGTATTTGGGTGTTTTCTCTCTCTTTTTTAAGTCAAATTGTATGTTTGTCAATTTAGTTTAGCTAGTCACAAAAGTGACTCAGCTTTGTGGTTAACATAAAAAAAATAAGAAACTCTGACAAGTCAATAGCAAAAATAGAGTAGTAAATAAAATAACCCTATTTAAAAAGGAGCAAAGGAATTGAATGAGAATTTCTTCAAAGAGATACAAATGATGGCTCTTGACACCACCAATGATCAGGGAAATGCAAGTCAAACCACAATTAGACATCTCATATGTATTAGAATGACAATTATATAAAATAATAACAAATATTGCTAAAGATGTAGAGAAATGAGGACACCTGTACATGGTTCATGGAAATGTAAAATCATAGAGCCACTATAGAAAAGTGTGATGTCTCCTCCAAAAATTAAAGAAAAAACTACCCCATGATCTAGCAATCTTGCTTCTGAGTATATATCCAAAAAAAATGAAATCAGGATCTTGAAGACATGATCTACACTACCATGTTTATGCAATACTATTCTCAATTGCGAAGATATGAAATTAACCTAATTGTTCATTGAGAGATGAATGGATAAAGAAAATCTGATACACAACTCCACACACACAATGGAATACTATTTGGCCTTTAAGAAGAAGGAAGTTCTGAAATATGTGACAACATGGAAGGAAGTTGAGGAAATTATACTAAGTGAAATATCAGTCACAGAAGAACAAACACTGCAGGATTCCACTTACATGAGACTTCCAAAATATTCAAAATCATTAAAAATAGTGAGAAGAATGGTGGTTTCCAGGCCCAGATCAAGGGAAAAGGGGAACTGCTGTTCAATGGGTATAAATATTCAGGTAAAAAAGGTAAATTCTGGAGATCTACTAGATTGTGTCTATAGTTAACAATACTGGGTCATGCGCTTAACATTGGTTAAGAGGGTGGATTTCATGTTAAATGCTCTTACTGCAATAAAAAATAGTTACACTGGGAAAACATGACAAAATAAGCTGGGAGGCTGGAGGAATGTGGTTAAAAAAAAATCACTATAGTTACTAATTTGGGAGATGGAATGTTTTTTTTAAAATGTACCTCAATAGGAGGATTATCCTCCATAGCAGTAGGCAATTTCATGTATCTTTCATGGGGCTAGAGAACAAAGAAATTGAAAATCACCTTCTCTCCAGGAATAACTCAGTCTGAAGTGCCATCCTGGGAGGTTTTCAATAAAAGTTCATTTAAAATTATGCTATTATAATAGAAGGAACCAGACTATGCCATCAGACTGACATAGATTCACATTACTGCTTAGTTTCCTAGCTCTGTGACTTTGGGTAAATGACATAATCTGTGATTCCATTCCTTCATAATTAAATCGAGAATACTTTCCTCCATTAATTTTTTCAAATAGCGAGGTGATACATGTGAATTACTAAGCACAATTCCCAGTGTTTAGCAGACAATCAATGTATGTCAACATATTTTCTCTAATATGCTGAATGATTGTTTGGGTGTCGGGAGAAATATTATCCAATACAAAACTTACCACTAAGGTGTTAATAAACAATTAGACTAACAGAGGAGGTGGTCTTAATTCTATGTCAAACCATTTTCTGAGCAACTTAAAACAGTTGCTCAGAAATACTTGAAATAGTAATGACTTTCCCACGAAAACAAGAAAAACTTAAATCTTAATATCCTGGGAAGTTGACAGTTCTAAATATGGATGGTTTATCTTAAGAGGCCTACATGTTTGTTCTGTTTTATCTTCCAAATCTGTGGTGAAAACTGTAATTGTCTCCATGGAAATCTTAATTCCAGAGCTATCCATGAAGAGAAGACTTGTGCTGCTAGAATTTTACTGTTCATTCTATGAGGTTAGACAATTAAGTTCAAGAACACATCAGAGACAAAGGGTATGTATACCTCAAACAGGCCAATCTGGAATATAAGAAACTCCTCAGTATGATTTAAGAGGATGACATAAAAGGATAGGTTAAAATGGCTGTAAATTTAAAAGGTCATAAAAGGTACATCAACCATATGCTTTGTATGAAACTTGTTTCAACCCTGATTTGAAAAAATCAGGAATTTAAATTTCTTTTTTATACAAGTAGAATAAATTGAATATAGACTTGGACTAGATAACCACTGTTCAGTTATACATTCTTAAACTGTTTCAAACGTATAAATTCTTAGAGTGTGTATGTAAGTCATATGGCTTCCCACACATAGATTTTTACATGGTGCTTATACTTAATCAATTTTATAAAATACTTGGCTTTCTTTCTATATCTATATATACCTCATTATTTTTAATTCTTGCATAATATTTGTTATACAGAAATGACAAAATAACATCATTCCTCTGGGAATGATACTCATTGGGTTTTATTTTGCTGTTGTTTTGGTATTACAAGCAAGATGATCATAAACACCATTGTAAAATATCTTTGTGCAAACATTTTTGTTGAGCCAATTCCTAACAGGCAGTATCCATTTCCTTTAAAAAAGAAGGAGGAGGAGGATAAATAGGGGATTCCACAGTCAGTAAATGACAGTGTTGGCATTAACAATATGGTCTGTGCGACTCTAAAAGCTGATCATATTTTTCATCACCTGCACGGCCTCTTGCACCGAGGACTCCTGCAAAAATCTCACGACAATGACAGCAAACATTTAAAGACACAAAAGATAGAAACTCAATTAAACTCAAGAAGAAGAGGAGGGGAGAGGTTCAGCAGGTTCCTACCCAACAGAAACAAGGCACTGCAAGGTATGAGGCACACCTCCTGGGTGAAGGACTCAACTACCACTCAGACTTTACCTTACGAATGCAAACAATGTAACCGAATTATTTGTACACTCATATTGATCTGAAACTTAAGGAAAAAAAAAAACTGCATTCACTGAATCACAGCCTTTCCTGTGATGGAGCAACATTCCTTAAGCTAGTATCCAGGAAGTTGATGAAGCCTGTAAACCTTCCTCCCTTAGCATCTGAACCAACCCCTACAGTGACATGGTGAAGGCTGCGTGATGAGGTACCAAACACTCCAGAATGCCTCTCTAGGAGCTGTACTTGGCAACTCAGCTCAGCCACACTACAGGCTGACCTGTCAGTTTTACTTAATTGAGGACAGAGGAAAAGAGAAGATAGCAATGTCACAGAACTGGGGAGGTTCCAAGAGAGCCTTTCCTATCTTGTCCTCTTCCAGGGGCAGTAGAATTGACCTGAAACAAGAAGACTTTTTTTTGGTATTTCCTTTAACCTATGTTGTCCATCTCACGTGAAGGAGGTGTTGCTTAACAACTGGAAAAGGGTGATAACATCCTTGAACTGTTCTGTTCCCAGCATGTGATAATACACAGACTCAGGAGACAGCAACCACTTTAAAGAAAAGCAAGTGCTATGAAGTCACCATGAGACAGAAAGGGGATCTCAAGTATGGCTTGGAAAGGTGTGTAGCTGGTACCAGATTCTCTAGTCCTGGTAAAGAACCTTTCTCCCTAAGCTAGCAAGATTCATTGGTCAAGTGGACAATCAGTGTTAAGAAATAAGAGCCTTGCCATTACCTGAGTGAAGGGTACACTTATAACTTTGACTCAATCTATATACAAGGAAAGAATGTGAACAAAATATATGTTCCCCTAATATTCTGAAATACAAAATGAATAAATGATATTAAAATAATTTCAAATTCTCACAAAAATGAAACATGAGACATACCATTTATTCCCTAGTCTATAACAGTTCAATGCAAATGTGATATTTGCTGGAATGCCTCTCTGAAATTTGTATCCTTCCTATTTTGAAAGTGTATTAAGCAACTACAATATAATATAATGTAGGTAATTATGAAAAGCCCTGATAGCTTTTCTGTGTCATTTTCTATAAAAGGTCATAATAATTATATTTTAGCTAAGAGTTACTATTGGCACAGTAGTAGAAAGGTTTTTCAAAAAGCCATTTCTATCACTAGATAGATAATCCCAGCTAAGATTTTGTTTACCCTGAGACTCAAGCATTTTGGAAACATTAAGAAATGCTTTTTGGGAAACTTGGTTTGGCCTCTCTTCTCCCATACCACCGGAGGGGGGGAAAATTGCTCACACAGAAGAGACATAGGATACTTTATCATTTTTTAATTTATTTTTTATTTCAAATTCATATGAGGGTACAAATTTTTAGGTTACATTGTTCTCACTTCCAGAGTAAAGTTCCATTTATAGAAGAGCCCCTCACCAGGGGGTGTGTTATACACCCTCACAATGTGCACATTAGGTGAGATCCTGGCTCATGCCATCCCTCCTTATGCCAAACATCCTCCCCCTTCCCCCTCCCCCCTCCCGCCTTCCTCTACCCCCATAATAGACTATATTTGTGTTTTATTGTTCTAACCAGCATGTAATTACTTGTATAATGACTTCATATTAGTATGAAGGACATTGGATATTTATTTTTTTTCATTCTTGTGATACTTTACTAAGAAGAATGTATTTCAATTCCATCCAGGTAAATGTAAAAGATGTAACATCTCCATCTTTTTTAATGGTTGAATAGTATTCCATAGTATACATACATCACAGTTTGTAGATCCATTTATGGGTTGATGGGCATTTACTTCCATGACTTGGCAATTATGAACTGAGCCACAGTAAACATTCTGGCGCAAATGTCTTAGTGGTAAAATAATGTTTGTTCTTCTGGGTAGATACCTAGCAAAGAGATTACAGGATCAAATGGAAGGTCTACTTTTAGAACTTTGAGGATTCTCCATACTTCTCTCCAAAAAGGCTGTGTTAGTTTCCAGTCCCATCAGTAGTGTAAAAAGTGTTCTCATCTCTCCACATCCATGCCAGTATCTGATGTTTGAGACTTTGTGATGTGGGCTAATCTTGCTGGGTTTAGGTGATATCTTAGAGTGGTTTTGATTTGCATTTCTCTGATGATTAAAGACAAGCATTTTTCTTGTGTTTCTTGGCCATTTGTCATCCTTAGAGAAGTTTCTGCTCAAATCTCTTGCCCACTTACAGGGGTGATTTTTTTTTTTAATTGTTTAATTTGAGTTTTCTGTGGATTCTAGTCATCAGGCCTTTGTCAGGTTCATCACATGCAAAAATCTTGTCCCATTCTGAAGGCTTCCTGTTTGCTTTGTTTGTGGTACCCCCTTAGCTAAGCAAAAACTTTTATCTTGATCAAATTCCAGTTATTTATTTTTGGTGTTGCTACAATTGCCAGAAGAGTCTTCCTCATAAAGCTTTTTCCCAGGTCAATATATTCAAGTGTTTTTCCCCACACTGTCTTCTAGAATTTTTTATTGTTTCATGACTAAAATTTAAATCTTTTATCCAATGAGAATCATTTTTTTGTCAATTGCAATAGGTGTGGGTCTAGTTTCAGTCTTCTAGATACAGATAACCAATTCTCCTAGGCCCAGTGCACGTAGCTCCTCACATTCAGCTTCCATCCACTTCAGTCCAATATCTCTCCCTTTGGACCTGAGGCTCTGGTGAAATCTGCTTCTAGTCAGCCATCTTTCCACGATCCTGAAATAGAGTGCTTTCCAGGGGCTTACAGTTGTAGACTTAAGAGCCAGAGTTGTTTTTGCAAGCACTGTAATATGAGCTGCAAGGATTTTGTCAATACTGAAAGTCAGAATCCCTATAAAAAGTAAAGGGACAGAAGTCACCCATATTCCCACCCTCTAGAAGACTACCGCTGAGATTTTGGGACATGTGTGCATGTGTGGCAGGATGGAGGGAGGCAGCTTGAATATTCTTTTGACGAAGTCGGCACCTGTCATTGGTATAGCTTTGCATCTGCTTCTGTGAAATATAATCCTTCTTGTGATATAAACCTATTAGAAAAATAAATTGCAATGGTAGTAGTTATAGCTTAGAGAAAGTGATACTGAATAATAATGTTGTAAATCAAACAAAAATAATTTAGAGCCAAAAAAATCCTCACTATACAAAATAACAAAGGGAGCTTCTTAGAGAAATAACATAAGAGAAATCTTTGACAATAAATAAAAAGTGTCAAGATTATTGTGAATAAATATATAAATATAACATATACTTCTATTAATTTTTAAAATACATTTTATTAATCAAAGAAAGCCAACATGGAATTGTGGATCTCACAGCATATGTAGTTATAATGCATGTAACAAATATGCTACAAAGAACAGAAGCAAGGTAAATTGTGATCAAAAATTTTGCATTTGACATGATATAGTACTATATTAACTCTAAGTAGATTGTCAAAATTTAGGAAAATAAATGTTGGTTCCCAGGACGATCACACAAATAAAATAAATTATGTAAAATAAATTGCATTAATGCAAAAGCATGACTGATATTGAAGAGAACATTTCAAGTATAATTATAAATAAGGTTTACGTAATCTACAGTTAAGAATAATGGTGACATATAATAACAAGGGCCAGACTTTGGCATACTTGTATACATTGAGACAAGGTTGGTTTTAGCATGGGAGCTATTGCAGAGGAGGCTGCAGAATTTTCTAGGAACTGCACTTGGTAATGCATACTTAGTCAAACCCAATGACTCCGCCATCTCTTTAATTGAGGACTCAGAAGAAGAAAAGACAAAGGTACCACCTGCATTGGTGGTCCCAAAGGAGGTGTCCCCATCCTGTCTCCTGAAGCAGAAAGAACAGTCACTCTTCCATTTCAATTCCTCTTTGCTGAGTTTGATTTGCCCTTTAGGGAATCAGTCTAAATCCTATGTGAAAAGTGATTAATGAGACATTAAAGTGAGAGAAATATAGAATCAGAATAGAAATCAGGAGAGCCCAAATTATGATAATGGCAATGAGGTTAGAAAAAAAAAGGAAGGACTAACAATAATTTTGAGGATAATGGAACTGATCAGACTTAGTAACTGATTGAGTTTATGACAGAAGATAGGGAGATTTGAAATAACTTTCCGGGGCCTAGCTTGTGTTGTTCAACTGACATTATAAAATCCCTAATAAAATTCTTGAACTTTAGTGGAAGAAGTATTTTCCTGATGGGCTGCTTAAAAACCTCTGTTGTATGACTTCACCCTCCTTATCTCCAGAAATTCTTGGGGATTCTGACTCAGGTTGAAAAATACTGCGCTCTGCAGTCACAGACAGCATTTATAGTTAATTTTCAAGTTCAATATTCAAAATATTTCCTGAATATGGATTAAAATTTCAACATTGACTATATACTTCTAGAAAGGACTATTGCCAGCATTTTTTCAAAGACATAGGCCTGCACACACAGACTTCATAATCTTGCCAAGATGAATAGTAAACAATGAAGCTCTTAGATAACTGCAAAAGAAAATATGTAATTAAATTTCAAAGTGAAGGTTTGTAAATAATAAAATATACTACTGTCCCTGGCTTAAATTATCACCACATAAATGATGAAGATGGTTTTCTCCAAACACATTTTGCTGGCATTCAGTTACTCGGGTTAACAAAAACTGTGAAAACATTTTCTCAGTCTTAACATGATGTATAAACTAATTGTCTGTTGAGGAAACAGTACATATTTTCTGAGCATCTAGGTGTTTGTTCTACTTGCTACTATGTTTTTATATAAACCAAAATGTATAAACCTATTAGATAGAAAAGAATGTGCATCTAGATCGAAGTGAAGGTGTGTGTTGGTTAATACTTGCTGTTTCTAAATGCTGGATCATCAAGTTTTTGTTTTGAATTACTATTTTAGGATATAACTGGGCACTAACATTTTTAAAGAGTTGATTTTTTTTTTTGAGTCAGAGTTTTACTTATTAACCCTTGGTAGAGAGCTGTGGCGTCACAGCTCACAGCAACCTCCAAATCCTTGGGCTTAGGCAATTCTCTTGCCTCAGCCTCCCGAGTAGCTGAGACTACAGGTGCCCGGAACAATGCCCGGCTATTTTTTTGTTGCAGTTTGGCCTGGGCTGGGTTTGAACCCACCACCCTCAGTATATGGGGGTGGTGCCTTACCCACTGAGCCACAGGCACTGCCCAAGATTTTTACGTATTTCTATATAGTGTAGTAGAGTATTACAGATATATGTATCCTATGTGATATTAACAGGGAAAATTAAACATAGAAAAGTGTGTAATACAGTGATCTTTTTCTAGGATGTTCTGTGAGTGCTAATGGTAAATTTGGTTTCAGACAAATGTCTTTTAGACTCAAAGAGCATTTCATCACTACCTTGTTCTCTTATATAGCCACCCCAGATCTCCCAATTAGGAAGAAAGTTGCAGCATTGGAGACAACATCCACCTTGCCTGGGAATGGTATGTTCTGACAAGAAGACAAATGTTAGGAGACTGAAGCCTCATTCAAATACAACTTAAACAAATTGCAAGTCTCATGAAACTGTGAATTACACAGCCCATTGCTAGGAAAGAGGTGCCTCAGAGGTTCAAAGAAAATTTACTTGGCTCAAATATTAGCTACAAAAGTAGGCAAGAGAATTGGCCCCAGATTTTTACGGCTGAACTGTACCCTGAGAAAATTCATACATTGAAGTTTTAACTCCAGTATCTCAGAATCTCACCATATTTGAAGACCGGACCTTCAAAGAGTTAATCATGTCAAAGTGAGTTTACTGGGCTAGGTCTTATTCAATTGACTGGTATCTTTATAAGAAGATGATATGAGGACACAGCCATGTACAGCAGAGAGCCTAGATGACGGCACAGAGGGAAGGTGCTCATACATCTCATCTGTAGGCGTAACCTCTAGCCCGGGTAGGGCTTGTCATGGCTGTCATTTCAACAAGCCATTACGTCTTTGTGCCCTTGGAAACATGCTCTGTACAAGTAAGACTCCATACATTAGAACATGTATCCAAGGAAACAAAGATGTTGTTCCTTGAATTTTAGGAAATTTGATGTGACTCATCTAATTAAGCCCAAATGTCAGTGCCCTTACACCCCTTTGTGCTATCTAAGCAGTGACTCAAGGACATATCTTGCTTAATATTTTGAAACAGGAAGAATAAGCAGCTTTGCATTTTAATTGTGATTATACCACCTACACTGTCTGTTATACCCAGAGGATATTTTTCTATATCATGGCTATAAAACCAGCCCTGGAATGTTAGAACAAATTGTATTTTAATCAGAAAACAAGTGTCCAAGAAATATAACCTTAATTTGTTGTATAGTATATTAGAAAATTTATCCTTTAGGGATGATAACCAGAATTTTTGAATCCCAAATTGAAACACATGGTGTAACAAGAGTTTTTTAAATATGAACTATGAATTCATGCAGATTAAAGTAAACACTAAGTTTGTATCCGTCTATTAAATGTGTTACCATTACTGAAAAGAAAAACATCAGAAAATTGGAAGTATAGGGAAATCTGGCAAAACACATTGGCTGTGCCTCTAAGGTGAAACTTACTATCTCAAACTTCCAGAGAGAGTTTTAAATAAGAAGAGTAATAATTGCCTAAGGAGAATACAGAAAACTCTCCTTCCATCTTGTGACTAACACATGTATCCCTAGCAAGTCCGAGGCATGTCAGTTTCAGGCAAGAATAGAGAATTTGATTAATAAAAAGACACAGTTGAAATGATGCACGACAATGTATAAATGTTTTCTGGCACAGAAAGTCTGTGATTAATTTTCAAGTTGGGAATAAGTAGCCTGTCTCTGCTTCTGAAAAGGCATTCTGCTTTTCTGAAGCAGAAAGAGGAAGCAACCTTTCACATGCCTCAGCCAACTCCTTCATGATATATATCCTTTACAGTAGTGAGAATCCAGGGTACAGATAAATCTCGCAGCAAAGTTTGTTTAGGTAAAAGACCCTTGAACCCATTCTTGATTAACAAGAGGGGGGTGGAGGAAGGATTGTACCTTGTAAACTTTACTCAGTTATTATTTATTTAAACCCAGTATTTAAAAGTAACTTTAGTTTGTGCAGTTGTAAGACTAGTGATTCACAATATCCTAAAATGAAAACACAACATCCCATACCAGAATCAACATTATGTAAAAATTTATGGGATGAACACATAGAAAAAAAATCAGAAGGTTCAGTATGAAAAAGGAAAGAATAATTCTAGATATCCTAGAACAGAAATCATTTCCTGAGACTAGCACAGGGGTTTACTACGATTTGGCCATGAGAACATGAAAATCTTCAAGATTCCTTCAGTAAAGTCTTTGCAGTAGTCAACTTTATCTTTGTTAATACTTTTGATGAAATTTCATGTCAAAATATGAATAATAATCCTAGTACATGTAATCAGTAACTTTTGCAAATAAATTTGTTACTAATATAAATATCAAAAATTAAGGCTGCATAGTATTCCACGGTATACATATACCACAACTTGTTAATCCATCCTGGGTTGGTGACATTTAGCTCGTTTCCACATTTTGACAATTGTAAATTGAGCTGCAATAAATAGTTCGGTGCAAATGTCCTTATGATAAAAGAACTTTTTTTCTTCTGGGTAGATGTCCAGTAATGGGGATTGAAGGATCAAATAAGAGGTCTAATTTGAGTTCTTTGAGGATTCTCCATACTTCCTTCCAAATAGTTTGTATTAGTTTAGAGTCCCACCAGCAGTGTAAAAGTGTTCCCTCCCCTCCACATCCACGCCCGCATCTGCAGCTGCTTTGCGATTTTGTGATGAGGACTTTACATCTTTTGTATTAATCTAGATTGAGTTGGAACACATTCTTCTTAGTAAAACTTCACAAGAATGGAGAAGCAAGAATCCAATGTACGCAATTCTAATATGAAGGCAGAAGATGATCTAATACAGGAGATGGGTAGGGGAATGAGGGAGGGGTAGAAGGGAAAAGGGAGGAAGAGGAAGCAACTTTTCTCATGCCTCAGACAACTCCTTTACATTGTACATCGTTTACAGTAGTAAGGGAGGTCACGATGTATGACACACCTCTTGGGGGCAGGACAACTATAAGAAGAACTTTATCTAACAAATGCAATCAGTGTAACCTAATTCTTTGTACCCTCAATGCATCCCAAAAATTAAAAAAAAATTACAAACTTCTCAAGGTATTATTAGATGTGTGTATCTAGACAGATAAAGTTTACATTGTGTTAAGTATCCGCTGCCCAAGGTTGCTAACCTAGATTAATATGTTTCTTTCAGTAACACTTTGCTAAGCAGTCTATATGTACTATTTGTCAAAATGTAAGTACTCAGGAGACAAAGATAAAGGTCAGAGTTTTGCAGTATTTAGATTTTTGCAGTATTTAGATTACAGTCAAGGAAGGAGTCAAACAAAAGAGCAATAAGCAATTTTACATTGTACTAAAGAAGTTATTTTTAATGAGCTGGGGAAATTAATGATTGAGATACACGAATATTGAAGGAATGGCAAACTGTTGCCATCTTTATACAATGAGGAGTAGGTATTAAAACATAGGTGTGAAAACTAAGTTATAAGGCAGACTCAGATCTCAAAATGTAAAATTGATTGCCAAAATATATTTAAGCTACATAATGGGACATGTAGCTTTGCAATGTAGAAATATCTGGGAGAAAGTTATAGCCAAAAGCTAGGGTTGTAACTCTGGGAAACCTGAGTGCTATGCTGAATGGGGAGTCACTGCAGGATAGGAAAGGATTGGCATTTGATTCACAGGATGCCTAGACTATTTGAGCCAACAAGCCAAGATGACTGAAAATTGGTTCAGAAATATAGATAAGTCAACAGTTTCAATATCCATCCTAATAAACATTTTTTGCAGCCTTCAGCTCCTTAAGAGAATAATGTGGGTAGTGATATTATTTTTATTGTCACATCATGGTGGCATAATTTACAAATAATGAACTACATCCATTCTAAGTGTACCATTTTGTGACTTTTTATCAATACCTGCATCTGTATATACTTCATACCAATATTCATGTAGACTATTTCCATCACTCAAAAAATTTCCACGTCTCTTTGTGTCGGGGACCAGCCCCAAACTACAACATGAGTTCTTTAATAGTGACTGGCAAAGGTGAGAGGATGAGGGGAAAAATGAAGAGTCAAGACACAAAAGGAAGGTTGTGAGAAGCTGAGCCAGGAGACTGTCCACCTCCTAGTGTGAAGACCAGTGGAAGCCCCTAGCTCTGAGCTAGCTCCATTTTTATTATAAACATCACAGTTTTCATCATCTACCTAATGAAGGAAGGCTAACCCTTACATCATGGTTCTTGCTGGGCTTGCATTTTCTAAACCAACTATTTCTTCAACTACATTATTTAGACTGATTTACCACTTACTATCTATTACTATAAGTTATTTATTATCTTAACACAGAGCATGGGATAGGGAACACAGTTCAGGAATAGAATGTCAAAACAGATCCCAATCAAACCAGACACACAAATCTCAAGAGCCAAGCTTGGCACTATTACTGATACTGAAATGACAGAAGAAAAAAGATATTTCCTTCCTTATCTTCCTGAGAGACTTTTTCTCTCTTAATAAGGTTTAGATACCCACACTGTCTCCAGCAAATTCAGCGTTCCCTCACTAACTCCCCAAATGCACTAACTCTCCCTGAGGGGGGCAGCTCTGCCCACAGTGAGCCTTGTCTCTCAGCTCTGAGTGACCTCTGAGCTGAGTCACACTAGGGGAGGGATAAAGGTCCAGTGAGACAGTCAGCTTGAAAACTCCAGGCTTCAGGCTATCACACTTTGCAACAGATATTGGGTTTCTCAAATCCACTTCTTTCCTGTCTCTGTTCACTTTTGCCTATCATCTGCAATCATTTTCTTAATTCAATTCCTAACCTACTTGTAACAAACATTTGAAAATTGGTTTTAAGCTTCTTAAATCATTATTTCTAGCAATGAAAGCACAGAAAGATTTGACTCTTCCTTTAAGTATCCACATTTCCACCCACATCTTTGGAGTCATTCAGCAAATATATGTACTATAAACATTATCCCCCAGCCACAGTTTACTTTGCAAGTTTTAAATAATGGTTTTTCAGAAGATCAAATTTTAATGAAGTGTAATACATCATTTGTATTTTTTTAATATCATAATATTTGTGTCTGGTCTAAAATATCAAAAAATTCTCCCACTGGATTGGCACTTATAGTTCAGTGGTTAGGTCACCAGCCACATACACCATGGCTGGCGGGTTTGAACCCAACCTGGGCCTGCTAAACGACAATGACAACTACAACCAAAAAATAACTGGGCTTTGTGACAAGTGCCTGTATCCCAGCTACTTGGGAGGCTAAGGCAAGAGAGTGGCTTAAGCCCAACAGTTTAAGGTTACTACGAGCTGTGAAGCCATGTCACTCTACCGAGAGCTCAAAAAAAGAAAAAAATTCTCTCACCTTTTTTTCTAGAAATTTTATAATTGCAATTCTTATATTTTATTTTATTACGTCCCATTTATGATCAATTATAACTAAGAAGGTATATAGTATGATAGAGCATGATGGTAATATATTTTGAGTGAAAATTCAATTTTTTTTTTTTAGGCAGAGTCTCACTTTGTTGCCCTTGGTAGGAGTGTCGTGGCATCAAAGGTCACAGCAGCCTTAAACTCCCAGGCTTAAGCAAATCTCTTGCCTAAGCTTCTTGAGTAGCTGGGACTACAGGTGTCCACCAAAATGCCTGGTTATTTTTAGAGATGAGGTCTCACTCTGGCTCAGGCTGGTCTTGAACCTGTAAGCTGTAAGCAATCCACCCACCTCAGCCTTCCAAGTACTGGGATTACGGGAAAATTTTTTTCTGTATGTTCTATAATTGAAAGTCCTTTGACATATTAAAGAATATAGAATCATTGAAAATCATTCCAGTTTAACATAACTAGTCTGACAGCCCTCTTCATGGAGTTTTGAAATGATTATTTAATTTTATTGTGGCAAAAAGGGATAACATGATATTTACCCACTTAGTCAATTTTTAAATATACAATTAGGTATTATTAGCTATAGGTAAAATGGTACACTGTAGTTCTACAGAACTTATTCGTCTTGCTTTACTAAACACTTATACCTGCTTAACAGAGATGACTCTCTTTTCTTTCTCCCCAGATCCTGACAAGGACAATTCTTTCCTTTATTTCTGTGAAACTGACTATTATATATACTTCATATAAGTGGAATAATGCAGTTTTTGTCCTTTGTCTAACTTGTTTCACTTACCATAATGTTCTTATAATTCCTCTACATTGTCACATATGTACAATTTTCTTCTATTTTAAGGCTAATATTCCATCATATGCATATGTTACATTTTCTTCACCATCCATCCATCCATCAATGGGCATTTATGTTGTATCCACCTATGGTTTATTGTGAATAGAGCTGCAAGGACCATGGATGTGCAGGTGTCTCTTCAAAATTCTGATGTCGGGAGGTGCCTGTGGCTCAAAGAAGTAGGCCACCAGTAGGGTGCCTCCCATGTACTGGAGGTGGTGGGTTCAAACCTGGGCCCTGCCATAAATTGCAAAAAAAAAAAAAAAATCTGATGTCAATTAATTTAAATACATAGCTAGGAAAAATATCTGTATCATATCATGGTTTTACTTTTAATTTATTGTATAGACTCCATAATGTTTTCCATATCAGCTGCACTGTTTTTGCATTCTTCCCAAATTATGCACATTGTCACTAATGCTTGTCTTTTTCTTTTTTTGTGATAGCTATTCTGACAAGTATGAGGAGATAGTCTACTGTGGTTTAGATTTATATGTCTCCAGTGATTACTGAAATTTGATGCCTTTTCTTATACCTAGTGTACATTTCTATATCTTCTTTTGAGTATGTTTATTTACATCTTTAGCTTATTTTTAAATCACATTTTGAGGTTTTTACATTGTTTATTTATCTCTACCTTCATTTTTATTTTGAGTCCAAATCTCACTCTGTTGCCCTGGGGAGAGTGCCATGGAGTCATAGCTCACAGCAACCTCAAACTCTTGGGCTCAAGCAATCCTCTTGTGTTGGCCTCCTAAGTAGTTTAGGACTACAGGTGACCTCCATAATACTGGTTAAATTTTTATTTTTAGTAGAGATGGGCTTTTGCTCTTGCTCTTTCTCAGGCTGGTCTTAAACACCTGAGTGCAAGGAATCCTCCTGCATCAGCCTACCAGAGTACTAGGATTACAGGTGTGAGCCACCAAGCCTGGATTTGGGGGAGTTTTAATTTGTTGCTTTGGTTTGGTTTGGTTTTGCTATTGAGATTTGGGTATTTTGGAATTTAAGCTTTCATCAGATATGTGGTTAGCAAATTTTTTTTCTATTTCATAAGTTGTCTTCTAGTTGTCTACTGTTTCCTTACTGTGCAGAGCTTTACAATTTGATAGACTTTCTCTTCTCTATATTTGCTTTTGTTGTCTGTGAGTTTTGTGTTCTTTCCAAGAAATTGCTGGCATGATAATGTCATGAAGATTTTTCACTATGTGCTTTTTAAAAATTTTACAGTTTTTAGTCTCACATGTAAGTTTCTAACACATACTGAGCTAATGTTTGTGTACAGTCTAAGGTAAGAGTCCACATTAGTTTCTTCACACTTCAAATTTTCCCAACATCATTTATTGAAAAACTACTCTTTCATCATTGTGTATTCTTGGCATCCTTATCCAAGATCAGTTGACTGTAGATGAGTAGATTTATTTCAGACTTTTATTATGTTCCATTGGTCTATGTGCTTGTTCTTATGCACTGCCATACTGTTTTAGTTATTGTAGCTTTGTGTATATTTTGAAATCAGCTGTTTCCCACCCACCCACACCCCCCTCATGGATCAGGACACTGGGAGTCTTCCATGGTTCTCTGCAGATTTTATGGTGTTTTTTCTATTTCTGTATAAAATGTCATTGTGATTTAGATAGGGATTGCATTGAATTTGTAGATAACTTTGGTAATATGGGAATTTTAACAGGAGTAAAATCAGAAGTTACCTCCACAGTCCATGGCAGTGAATAACCAATGCCACAACATTGACATTGAGTATTTTAATAGAGGAGAGAATTGTTACAAAAGGAATTGCAGATGGTAAAATGATAAGACCAGGCAATCTCTTGAATATGGGAGTTGAAGGGTTAACTAATATGCTTAAAATTCTGTGAGTTCTGTGAGTAAATCAGAAGTTACCTCCACAGTCCATGGCAGTGAATAACCAATGCCACAACATTGACATTGAGTATTTTAATAGAGGAGAGAATTGTTACAAAAGGAATTGCAGATGGTAAAATGATAAGACCAGGCAATCTCTTGAATATGGGAGTTGAAGGGTTAACTAATATGCTTAAAATTTTAGTATGTTATGTAAGTACCTTATTTCTCATTGTGGTACATGAAAATACTTTTGACGAACTTGTGTTCTTGAGCTGAGCTTGCATTTTAAGTGTTACAGCTGAAATAAATGAGCTAATTGATGTGGTGGCCAGAAGTAAAGAAAGAATGAACCAAAAAGTGAATTAAAGAATGAAGGGCAACAGTGTCAAAACTACAGGATGAAAACTTGTCATTAGAATTTAGGGAAAAGCATACTGCTGAAAAAAAAAAAAAGGCAAATTAATGTGAATCTGTACCTAATGAGAAAGTAATAATAGTTGAAGTATAAAGGGAAGCATGAAGTCAGTAGGTCCACATTATCACTCCTGTGGGTCCTTGAATACCAATAAGAGTAAGCATTGTGTTCAACTATTTATGTACATGTTCTACTGTTAAAGATAGTGATTTACCTATAAACAATATAAAAAACGTTATGGGCAATCTTCAGAACATTAAATATAGAACTACCATAAGATCCAGCAATCCTGACCTGGATATTTATCCAAAGGGAATGAAATCAGTATGTCTTTTTCACTCCTGTGCTCATTGAAGCACTATTCAAAACAGCCAAACCATGAAAAAAATGTCCATAAACAGATAAATAAAGAAAATGTGTTATACTCATATGACAGAATATTACCTATTCTCAACAAAGAAGAAAAATATGCCATTTGTGACAGTATGGATGAAGTGGAGGACATTATTCTAAGTGAAATAAGCCAAAGGCACATAGTACATGATTTCATTGATATTTGGAATATAAATAAAAAAGTCAAACTCATAGAAATAAAGTCTCAAATGATTATCAGATAAATAATTATCTGGAATTCCACATGGAGTACGTTTGTCTCTTTCTGGCATATAGATAATGCTCAGTGAATATCCGTTAACCAGGTGCCTTAGTAACATGTATTATTAAACTTTACATTCCAACTTAATTGGAAGGATGAGTTATGACAATAAAAATTAATGATACTGAGTGAGGTAAGGACAATAGAATTACAAATCTTGAATTCTACCAAGTTTGATGTGATTTTGGCAAAGTGCACTATCCAAACTTTCTTATCAACATTACATCGTTTGTTGTCAATCTCCCATTATTTCTCTGTGAAATAACTAAGATTGTAGAACTTATAAGCACTTAAGCTTAGGTTTCAATCAAAAGGAAAAATAAATTCAAGCATAAATAAATCATTCTACACCAAAGCCTCCAAGTTCAAAAGCAACTGAGTCCCAAAGGGCGAAGAATAATTTGAAGATTGTTTGAGCCTTGGGAGACATTTATTGCTTTTCATACCCCGAAGTGAACCTAATTATCTTATAAATAACCAAACATGTAAACACAAGTGGTGGTTGTCTTAGGCCAATAATAAAATGTTTTGAAACAGATTATGTTAAATGAAGAAATATACCCATGAGTATGATTTTAATGTTATGTATAATTTAATGTGGCTATTTTTATCATATCTGCTAATTTTAGCTTGCTGAGAATTTGCACATGATTTTGCTGACAACCTGAAAACTGAATGTGTAGTGTACTTGATATGAAATGCTAATAATTGTTCCCACTTGGTATAGTATTCAATTCTACTGTGAATAAATAGCCATCTCTTACAGATAGGTCAACAATGGTCTAACAAGGAGTTAGCCCATATTGTTCCTACTCAGCTAAAATTAGATTGGTAATATTCTTACACCATTATTAAGAAATAGTATCTTTTAGAATTACAAGTTTCTTGAGCTACAGAAAGAGTAAAGCACAAGAAGGGTTTGCTCTAACTTGAAAACGTTGTGGATTTTGACTGTACATGGTAACTGGAAAAAAATAGAAGTGATTAACATGATGTATGTCAAACTTTTCAATGTGCTGACATTTAAGATATTCATAATTACATTTTTGATTGGTATTTATTTCGTGCAAAAAAACAATATAGTCTGAAGACTGATTAAAATTAAATAGAGAACACACTATTTCTTGTAGATTTGCAAAAAAGAAATTTGAGAATATGAGAGGATTAAAGTAGAACTAAAAAGAAAGACAACGCATTTTACCAAATAATAGATGATAGCAATTAGTGAGGAAGAAGTCAAAACCATGAACTATTAAACAGGGAAATGGTGACATTTCTGGTCTACATTAAGGAAGTCAGGTGTTGAAATTTTATTCTGCAAAATGTCTTTGCTTATTTCATACCATAAATATATTTCTTAATCATTCAGATCCTATTTACTCCATCTGAGATGAAGAGTTTAATATCATAAATATCATAAAACTGGCATTCACGTGATATTTATAAAAGTAAGTGAGGTGAACAACACAACACTATTGTGGAAAACTAGACATTACTAAGCTCATAATTTTAGCTCCTAAGAGCTAACAGTGAGATTAGAGGAAACTAATAGTGAAAGGACTTCATGTTTTTGTCCAGCCCCCTTCATGGTATTGGTTGTCATCCTTTTAAAATCACCAAGATGGGATCAAAACAGCATGGTATTGGCACAAAAACAGAGAAGTAGATATCTGGAATAGAATAGAGAACCAAGAGATGAATCCAGCTACTTACCGCTATTTGATTTTTGACAAGCCAATTAAAAACATTCAGTGGGGAAAAGATTCCCTATTTAACAAATGGTGCTGGGTGAACTGGCTGGCAACCTGCAGAAGACTGAAATTGGACCCACACCTTTCACCATTAACTAAGATAGACTCTCATTGGATTAAAGATTTAAACTTAAGACATGAAACTATAAAAATACTAGAGGAGAATGCAGGGAAAACCCTTGAAGAAATTGGTCTGGGTGAGTATTTCATGAGGAGAACCCCCCAGGCAATTGAAGCAGCTTCAAAAATACACTACTGGGACTTGATCAAACTAAAAAGCTTCTGCACAGCTAAGAACACAGTAAGCAGAGCAAGCAGACAGCCCTCAGAATGGGAGAAGATATTTGCAGGGTATAACTCTGACAAAGGTTTAATAACCAGAATCCACAGAGAACTCAAACGCATCAGCAAGAAAAAAACAAGGGATCCCATCGCAGGCTGGGCAAGGGATTTGAAGAGAAACTTCTCTGAAGAAGACAGGCGCACGGCCTTCAGACATATGAAAAAATGCTCATCATCTTTAATCATCAGAGAAATGCAAATCAAAACTACTTTGAGATATCATCTAACTCCAATGAGACTAGCCTATATCACAAAATCTCAAGACCAGAGATGTTGGCGTGGATGCGGAGAAAAGGGAACACTTCTGCACTGCTGGTGGGAATGCAAATTAATACATTCCTTTTGGAAAGATATATGGAGAACACTCAGAGATCTAAAAATAGATCTGCCATTCAATCCTGTAACTCCTCTGCTGGGCATATACCCAGAAGACCAAAAATCACAACATAACAAAGATATTTGTACCAGAATGTTTATTGCAGCCCAATTCATAATTGCTAAGTCATGGAAAAAGCCCAAGTGCCCATCGATCCACGAATGGATTAATAAATTGTGGTATATGTATACCATGGAATACTATGCAGCCTTAAAGAAAGACGGAGACTTTACCTCTTTCATGTTTACATGGATGGAGCTGGAACATATTCTTCTTAGTAAAGTATCCCAAGAATGGAAGAAAAAATACCCAATGTACACAGCCCTACTATGAAACTAATTTGGGACTCTCACATGAAAGCTATAACCCAGCTACAACTTAACAATAGGGGGAAGTGGGAAAGGGGGAGGGTGGATAGAGGGAGGGGGATCGGTGGGATCACACCTGTGGTGCATATTACAGGGGTATTTGCGAAACTTGGTAAATGTAGAATATAAATGTTTTGGCACAGTAACTGAGATAACGCCGGAAAGGCTATGTTAACCACTGTGATAAAAATGTGTCAAATGGTTTATGAAGTGAGTGTATGATGCCCCATAATCATATCATTGTATACAGTTATGATTTAATAAAAAAATTAAAAATAAAATAAAATAAAATAAAATAAAAATAAAAAAAAAATAAAAAATAAAATCACCAAGATGGGAAATAGCAGAGCGCAAAATAAGAACTATAGTACAAGGAGAAAATTTGAGCTAGAAGAGATGAGGAGAAATAAAAATACCATCAAATTGTTCTCAAATACTGGGAACAGGGAAATAGCAGTTACCAAGGGATGAGAATTTGATCACACATTTGAACCATTATTTCTCTAAAAGGCTAAAGGCAATACCTATTTATAGTCAGTAACCACATAGCCCAAGCTTTGGGTCATACATAATCTTCCATCATGCTGCTAATGACTTAAACAACTATTCATCTATGCCAAGAATAAATAGTAGTGGCTTCTGTAAGCAAACACGACTAGCACCCTTTGGAGCACATCTCATCCAACTACTTTTCATGGTTTTAAAGTAACTTTCTTCTATTATCCAGGGAGACTTGATAACATTTGAGTATTTTACAAAGAAGAATCAACAGCTCTGTGAAATTCCCAAAGTATTCATAGGCTTATTAATATTACTATTTACTGTACTGGAGAATAGGAAAACTTAATGTTAGTATATATTTGGCATTTTTGAGTGTGAGGAGAGCTTTCCTCCACTTCCATGTATTTCCCAAGGTGGGGTTTTCGATCTCCGCTTTATATATGAGAAATTGAGCCTTCTAGTGGTGAGCCGACTTATCCAAGGCAATGCAGATAAAGTCGTAAAAGCAGAATTGGGTGTTTTTGCTTATATTTCTCTGTAAACATTCCTCAATTGTTTTCACTACTTAAATTAACTTTTGCTATAATTTTTTAATTGCTCTAATTTTTCTGGAATTATGATTATTTATGTGGAGTCTACTTGATATTGGAAGAGATGGAGAGATAACCTCAGAGAACATTGTGCGTTAAAAATCTTAAATACCAGTAAAACTTAACAATGTTTATAGAAGGCAGTGACGTCTTAACAAAAAAATTGAAACCTATCTACACAAAACAAAAATTGTTGAATAGGAAAAGCAAAACTTTATTTCACATGGATGCTGTGTGGTTGCTAGACTGCTTCTCAGTCTGCCTATCTTTCTGATTCAAATTGATTACAAATAAAAAGCAATTACGTGTAATGGACTGTATTCTTCATGTTCAGATATTTCTACTTTTCTAAAAATGTCATTCTCTCATTATACTTGTCTGAGTAAAGAACATTTATATATAATTGATGCCCATTATATCTTATTTTATCTTTTTAATCCTGCCACTTGAATTGAAGCATCTTTATCCTTTTAATTGGATCTTGAAATCAAGTCTCCCCTTAGTAGACATTTCTATTGTTGTCTGAAAATTATAAAACTAAATGAATTAAATGATATGTAAAATGCATATCACGTTACTTGTATGTGCCAATTATTTAGTTATTTTTATATTTTTGGCTTAAACAAAGATAGAATTCATTAGAAGAATGATCCAAAGAAATCCAAAGAAAATTTGGACAGCTCATGCCTTCAGGAGGATGGGATTCAAAAAAATTCAAGGGCTCTTGGGCTCATGTAAATTATGTTTGAGTATTTTCAGATGCATTGAGGCATAATTTGAATGTAATAAAGTTCACCATCTCTGAGGGTACAACAGCTTTTGACAAATACATACAGTTGTGTAATTATCAACTGTGTACAATTCCATCACCTCCCATTATCCCTTGCCACATCCCTACAATCACTAATCTCCTTTCTGCCATTTTAAATTTGTCCTTTTTTACATTTTATATAATGAAATCATACATGATGCAATTTTTTGTACCTGGTTACTTTCTCAAAAATTTATATAAGTCTGTATTTAAATATTTTAATTGCTAATTAGTACCATTTCCGAAGACATAACCATAATTGCGTATTCATTAACTTTTTGATAAACATTTTGGTTGTTTTTAGATTACAGCTATTATCAATAACGCTGCCATAAAAATTTGACCACGAGTTTTTGCAGGTTCCCTTGGTTTGATTTCTTTTGTGTAGATACTTACAGGAGGATTACTGGGTCCTATGGTAAACAGATTTAAAGTTTAATTTTTAAGTAATTTGCCAAATTATTTTCCAAAGTTGTACAATGCTACATTCTAACCAGCAATGTTCTTGACCTCCTCCCACATTTAATGTTGTCAATCACTTTTTAGTTATTTAAACCAATAGGTACTTTGTTGTGTGTTTTCAGAGTCTTAATTCACATTTTTCTGAAAGCTGATGATCGAGAGAATTTTTCAGAGGCTTATTTGCCATCTTATATTGTTTTGGTTAGGGATTTGATCAAATCTTTGTCCATTCTTTTATTTTGTTGTTTGTGTTTTCATTATTGTGCTACAAAGGCGCATGTGTGTACATGCATACTTACTCGTTGTATATATTTTACTACAGATATATATGGTATGACATATCACATAGCCATACTATAATTATATGTAAATATATGTTACAAATGCATTATATATACAAGGTGTTGATAAAGTTCATGTGCAACTTATAATGTGAAACTAATTTAATTTGCACATGAACTTTATCGACACCCTGCATCATATATACATGTGTGATAATCACATGTCGATAGTATATGTATCATGCATTTTCTCATAGTATAATGCTCTCCTATTCATTGAATCCTAATTACCACTGTGTTTAATTTTTGCTATTTATGTCTTAGGAAATGTGAGTAGGGACACAATTACAAGAGGGTCCTTATCTAACAAAAGCAATCAGTGTAACCTGGTTCCGTGTATCCTCAATGAATCCCCAACAATAAAAAAAAAAAGGAAGAGGGCGGCGCCTGTGGCTCAGTCGGTAGGGCGCCGGCCCCATATTCCGAGGGTGGCGGGTTCAAACCCGGCCCCGGCCAAACTGCAACCAAAAAATAGCCGGGCGTTGTGGCGGGCGCCTGTAGTCCCAGCTACTCGGGAGGCTGAGGCAAGAGAATCGCTTAAGCCCAGGAGTTGGAGGTTGCTGTGAGCTGTGTGAAGCCACGGCACTCTACCGAGGGCCATAGAGTGAGACTCTGTCTCTACAAAAAAAAAAAAAAAAAGGAAGAAAGAAATGTGACTAACCTGCAGTCACTAAAATTTTAACTGTTCGTTTTCTAGAAGATTTTATTTTTAACTCTGACATTTAGTCTTATACTCTATTGAATAAGAATATACACGTTTTCCCACATTATTATTAAAAATATTTGCATTAGTATTCATTTTCCATTGATTTGGCTAGCTATCTATATTAACAATTAACTGGTTACATATAGATGTATTTACTTCTGGACTCTATTATTTTTCATTCATCTTTATATCTATTCTGTTTAAAGACCATGTTTCCTTGATTATTGTAGCTTTATAATAAATCTTCTATTTACATCTACTTGGTACCCAAAATAGGATCCTCTTTTCCAAAATGTTCTGACTAGTCTGAATAACTTTAAATGAAATGTAAATTTTGAAATCATCATGTTAATAGCTATAAAACTCTGCTAGGAATTTGATTTTAAATTGATGCTTCTTTAGATTTGGTAAAAGAACATTAATATTGGAAAAAAATACTTGATTTTATTGTGTTGATTAGTGTTAGGTTTATAGAAATATCTAGTGGAAAGTATGGAGAGTTCCAGAATACTTTCTTAGCATCCCTGCCCTTATTCTGTCTCCTTCTCTCCTCCCAATTTTCCCTGTGGTTCACATCTTGTGTTAGTGTGGTGCATGTGCTACAACTGATGAACCACCACTGAAATGTTATTACAGTTTACATTATGGTTCTCTCTTTGTGTTGTACATTCTACAGGCTTTTCCAAACATTCTAACATGGATCTATTCTTTTTTTTTTTTTTTTTTTTTATCTTTCTTTTTTTTTTTTTTATTTTTGGCCGGGGCTGGGCTTGAACCCGCCACCTCCGGCATATGGGACCGGCTCCCTACCCGTTGAGCCACAGGCGCCGCCCACATGGATCTATTCTTAAGAGTAATTTATGAAATAGTTTCACGGTCTTAAAAATTCTATCTTTTGCTTGTTCGTCCATTCTTCTCTTCCCCAGTACCTATAATGTTTTTACTGTCTTCAGGGTTTTACCTTTTGCAGAATATCATATACTTGAGTTCATAGCATATGGCATTTTCAGATTGGTTTCTTTCACTTAAAAATGTGTATTTAAATGTCTTCCTTCTCTTTTCATAGCTTAGAATCTACTTATTTTTATCACTAAATATAGTATTCCATTGGGTGAATGTACCAGTTTGTTTATCCCTAACATTTTAATGTTCATTTTACTTTTGCTTGAATACAGCATAACTCTCTACTTATTGGTGCAGTCTAAAATTACCCACCATAGAACAGTTCTGCACTGCTGGTGGGAATGAAAGCTAATACGTTCCTTTTGGAAAGAAATTTGGAGAACACTCAAAAATTGACCTGCTGTTGGATCCTGCAATTCCTCTACTAGGAGTATACCCAAAAGACCAAAAATCACTTTGCAAAAAAGATATTTGCACCAGATTATTCGCTGCAGCTCTATTCATAGTAGCCAAGTCATGGAAGAAGTCCAAGTGCCCATCGACCCATAAATGGATGAATAAATTGTGGTATATGTATACCATGGAATACTGTACAGCCTTAAAAAAGATGGAGCCTTTACCTCTTTCATGTTTACATGGAGGGATCTGGAACATATTCTCCCGAGTAAGGTATCTCAAGAATGGAGGAAAAAGTATCCAATGTACTCAGTACTTCTATGAAACCTACTTATATTTACTCACACTTTCTTATGAAAGATAGAACACAAGTATAGCCCAGGATGAAGGAGAGAAATGGAGTGGGAAAGGAGGGGAGAGGAGAGGCTTGACAGAGTTTGGGTAAAAGGTGGGACCACATCTATGGGGCATATGACAACGGTACAAGCCAAATCTGTCAAGTGTAGAACATAAATGTCTTAGCACAATAATAAAGTAAATGAGGTGAAAGCTATGTTGATTGGTTTGATCTCACCATGTCAGATTGTATAAAAAAAAAATCAACACATTATACCCCACATAGGCATAAATGCATTCATGATTTATGTGTATTTGACTTAATAAAAAATTAATAAAATTACCCACGATAATAGTTTACATTTTTGGAAAGATTATTAAAATTTTTTAAAAAATATTTAGCCCTAAGGACTTCATATTTTCAATGCTGCTGTGGGGGGCATTTTTTTCTTTCTCTGTTTATTAGCATGCAGTGGAAGAATGGATATAGATTAAACATATAACTGATTTTTGTATATTGATCTTGAATTCTGCAACTATGCCAAAATTATTTATTCCAGTATATATTTTGTCATTACCTTCAAGATGGTAATGCCATCAATGAAGAGAGTTATACTTCTTCCATTTCAATAGATATGCTTTTTATTTATTTATCTTATACTTATTGAATTGACTGGGATCCATAATACAATGTTGCAATAAAATAATCAAAGAAAATATGATGGCTATATTTTTAATCTTAGGGTGAAAAACAGTCATTCAACATTAGGTATGATGATAGTTAAATTTTCCAAGATACCCTTTATCAGAATGAGGAAGTTCCCTGTTATTCTTTGGTTACAAAATCTTTTTATAATAAATGTTTTCAAATGATTTCTATACATCTATTGACATACATATTTTTAATAAGGTGAATTATTTCATTAGTATGTAAATGTTACCAAATCTTTTCTTTCCTTCCTCATACAAGCATCATATGATTCATTCATTCACTAGTATTATTCTTTTTTATATATTGCTGAATATTGCTGATTTTGATTTGCTACAATTTATTTAAGAATGCTTGTGTCTGAGAGACGATAGCCTGCAGGTTCTTTTTCATGCCTTATTGTTATTAAGGGTAACCCTGGTGGTGGAAAACAGAATTTTGCAGGGATCAGGAAGCAGTGAGCATGCTCTCTGATGTTCAGATAAACAGGTGAGGCATCTGTGTGTTCCTGATTCTGGGAAGCACTGCCTTCTCCAGTGTTCCTATCCCTCTTCTATCTGTAGCATGGAGTCTAAAAGCATTTCTGCCCCTCTCCCCAGGAAAGTACTTTGCTTTTTCCCTTTCCCTCGCTGCAGTGATTTATATCACTAGACAGATTGTGTTGTTCTTTCACTTGTGAACTAAGGATTTTGTTCCATAGCGAAGCCCTGGAAATACATCTGGGTAGACTTTTATCTGTAGTCTACAGATTGCAGTCTACATTCTGTTTTTCTCTCTAGAAAGTACCGTAAAAATAGCTTTTCCAAGATTCTCCCAGGTCTGCTCCATGCGCATCTGGTGAAATTTGTAGGGAAACTCATGCAGGAGGATATTAACACTTGTACAAGCACTACTCATCAACGTGGGATTTATAACCTCATGCTAACCCATCTGGTTATCACAATTCATTAAAGATTGTCACCTATATCTTCCTGCCAGCTTGAAGGACAGTCGGCTGCATCATGCCCAGGTGAACAGATTTGGAGGTGGTGTTTCTTCCACCAAACATGTGTTTCTTTGCAAATTAGCAGTTTAAGTTGCATACCAGAAAAATTCAGTTTTCTGTTGTATTCAAAAAATGTTGTTAATTTGCAGTTTGTCTGTAGCGATTTGTGTGAATTGATGTAGTTTGGTTACACAATAACACCACACGTGTATGCGTGTGTTTAAAGAAAGAGCAAACTGTCCCTGGCAAGTGTTTAAAGACTAATGCCACAGCCATGCTGTCTGCTGGTACCTTGTTCTACACTTGAATACTTCTCACAGCACAATCAGTAATCACTTGAGTAATTGTAAGGGTACCACAAGTGATGGGTTTAAAGTCCCTGGCAAGTGATACTAAGACCCGCCTATCTCCAGGCAAACCAACTCTGTTGGATAGTTGTAGCTCTATGAGTCAATTCAGCAGTCTTTAAATTGGAATTATTATATATTAAATTTCAGAATGTTATAAACAATGAAGATCAGTTGGTCTGTTTCTAACATGCAAAACCCACAGGATAACACACACTTCTTTTTCTCTGTGTATATGTGGTGGATTTTCCAAGTTAACAGCAGAATGCACAGAAATGAAGGCTCACTGTGCTTGGTCTCTATCCTTTGCCGTTAGATTTACTCTCTACTCTTCACTGGGTTATTTGCCCCAGGAATGTAACCTTCACAGACATCACTTTAGCTCCTTAGCATTCTACCTCTGTCTTAGTTAGACCAGTGTGGGTATCAGCAGTAGATTAGCACATGGCAGAAAAGCAAGATGGAAGTATTTATTTCATCTACTCCATACTTTCCAATGCGTGGTTAGTGATAGGTAAGTCCCTCTCTTGAAGTTCCTAGTAATCCTCACCTACAACTGGATTTTGCTTTCCATGGTCTGGTAACAGCTCCCTCTCTCCTTGTCACTGAAGACCCCAGAGCCGTCACTGTTTTCTGTTGCTGCTGGGGTTGCCTCACCACCCGCTGCTTCTTTTCTCAGCCTTCCCTCTGTCTTTAAACTCCATTTAGTTGTCTCTACTGATTTCTATCAACTATTCTTTTACTAGGACCTTGCACAATTCAGTCATTGATTCTGGCAGTGGCCCAAGTAAATATGCCCCAAATAAATATAAATCTGAAATGGGGAATCTGAGTTCCATTACCTGACAAAATTGATGAGTCTTGGTAATTGTTAGTGATTATGGGATAAAAGCAACCCATCACTTTTGGTACCCTTACAATTACTCAAGTGATTACTGATTGTGCTGTGAGAAGTATTCAAGTGTAGAACAAGGTACCAGCAGACAGCATGGCTGTGGCATTAGTCTTTAAACAAGTCGTGGCGTGGACTATTGATTCTGATAAAACCAGACAGAAGACAAAGAAAATTGGACAAAGCAAAAGCTTTGAGATGAATTCTCAGAAGACACCAGTTTTCTTTTCTTTTTTTCTTTCTATCCATTTAAAGTTGCTTACCTTCCATAGCTATGGCTCCTATACAACTAAAGATCAGTCCCAGTGTCCAAACGTGAGTTGTTAGCTGTATCTCCAACTAAGTGTTCAACCTATCAGATCTCTTATCTTAAAGATATCAGTGACAAAACAGTAGGACTCTTCTCACATGAACTGGGACAATGAGGCAGCACCCCAGACCAAGAACTTTAAAATTCTGAATCCTTCTTAATGGGTACTAAAAGTAGAGTTGGACTGTAGCAAGGCAGGGACAAATTAAGCAAAACCCAAATCAGGAGGAAATAGAAAAGCTGGAACACTGTGCAATTTAAAGATCTTTTTTTAAGAAAATGTCTTTTATTTAGATATTTTGTTTATTTCATCAATGATTTGTACTTTTTACCATTACAAATCCTGCATTTTTATTACACAATTAAGTTCATGTGTATGTGTGTGTTTAAAGAAAGAACAAACAAAACACACAAGCATTTTTAAGTATTATTTTATTTTTAATTGGAAAATAATAACAGTATATTTATGGGTTTCAATGTAGTTTTTCCATACATGTATACGTTGTGTAATAATCAAATCAGGTTAATTAACTTCTCTATCATCTCAAATGCATTTCCTTGTGGTGAGAATATATATCTATTTTTTAACTATTTTGAAATAACAATAATATTAACTAGATAGATTCACTTTCGTGTTAATTTCAGCACTATTCATGATAGCCGAGATATGAAAACAGCGAAGTGTTCACTAGTGGATAAAGGGGTAAAAGAAAATGTGGTATATACACACAATGGAGTGACATTCTGTATTAAAAAAAAACATCAACAACAACGAAAGGGAATTCTGTTGTTTGCAACAACATGGCTGAACCCAGAGGACATCATGCTAAGTAACGTAAGCCAGACAGAGAAAGACAAATACCACCTCATCTCACTTATATGTGGAACCTAAAAACATTGAACTCAGAGAAGTAGAATGATGGTAACAGAGACTGAAGGTCGGAGAGTGGATGGAGAAATGGAAGATATTGCTTTGTCCAAGGGTCCAAAGTTTCAGTTAAAAGGGGGGAGTAGATACTAGCCATGTGGTGCATACCATGGTGACTATAGTTAGTAATGATATATTGTGCAATTTGAATTGAAGGGTACTTGTGAGATTAATCTGTAATTCTAATGTTTACATTATTTCTTATATTTTCAAGAAATCTAAAATTTTCATTGTTAACCTATGTATGCTAGCACATTGCTGTAAACAAAATAAAATAAAACCTTATATTATCTCTGCATCTAAGTAACTTAACGTTACTGATGAGAAATCATCATTTACTTGACTCCATACAATAGCAAAAACAAAATTAAATTTTACTTTTTGACATTTAATTTATGTAAACTTGCTAAGTCCAAAACATACACCTTTCATTCTTTCATCCCTTTTTATCTCATATTTAGGCAAGACTTAACTGCCAAGGAGTTGAAAATATATACTCAGTTCTACTATGAAACCAATATACAATCACCCACACTTCCATATGAAAGATCTAACACAACTACAGCCCAAGATGAAAAGGGAAAGAGGAGGGGAGGGGAGAGGATGGGTGGAGGGAGGGTAATCAGTGGAACCACACCTATGGTGCATTTTGCAAGGGTACATGTCAAATCTATTTAAGTGTAGAGTATAGATGTCTTAACACAATAATTAAAAATGTGAGGTGAAGTCTAGTTTAACCAGTTTAATGTAAACATTCCAAATTGTATATAAAACCAGTACATTGTACCCATAAATGCATTAATGTATACAGCTGTATTTTAATTTAAAAAAAAGAAAATATATTCTCAAAGCAATGACTTTTCATTACAGCCTCAGTTATCACCTGCTGTGATAACTTCCTAACCAATATCTTTGCCATCACCCCCACCACCCTCTTAACACTGGCTAAAATCACAACCAAGTCAGAGGATTAGAGCACTAATGAATTTTCTGATGGAAATTCCTGCAGCTCTTCCCTTATCTTTCCTTGGACTGGCCTTGTGGTCTTCTTGGTCTTCTAAGCCAGGGCAAGCTCAGTGCTGCCGAAGTGTTGAGAATGGGCTCCCTGCCACCAGGGCTTCTCATGGTTTGCTCAAATCTCATCTCATTTTACAATGAGGTGAGGACTTTTATAATCAAATACCTAAAATGAAAGTATTCCCCTCATCATTCTAAACTCCATGACTTATCTATTTATCTTCTAGCACTCATGTTGCAATATAATTGACTATGGTATCTTTTCCTCACAAAATGTATGCTTCATAAATCAAGAACTTGATCTTCTTCATTTTAGTATCCTCAATACCTAGATAATGCCTGACATGTTGTCATAACTGTTAACATGATGTGTAATCTACTTCATCTTTTTTGTTTGGCAGGAATGAGAGTGCCTTTATGGCTCTTCTTTTCTCTAAGTGGCTTTGCCCTGAGTACCAAATCTTCTTTGAAACATTTTACTTATTTGTAAAATGAAGATAAATAAATATATACCTGTATTTCTGAGATTATGCATGTAAAAGTAAATTGATAAATTATAAGAACATTTTTCTTATAGTCTTTAATTTTCTCATTTTATCATTTTGTGATGAATACACTTCTCAGAATACACAACCAAAAATACATTTCTGAAAGCAGGACAATGAATATTCTGCCCCTTTATCATTTCTCAAAGACATATTTCACAGTGATTTGAATTCCAGAGAAAGGCCATATAACAACTCAGGTAGATAAAATAGCAGATATAAGGCCTTAATCCTTTGCTCCCATATGTATATGTGTGTGTGTTACATTAGAGCAATTATTTCAATTTAATTTTAACTTATTAGAATACAATCAAATTTTTCCACATAAGAAATTGCAAATTAAATTTCTGGCATGTTAAATGATTCACACTGTAGCTTTTTAGGGGAAGGGTTGCAAGCCCATTTAGACTTAGTTTGGAATTCTCATAATGTCACATCCAGTGCATTCTGTTTGCCAAAACAAATTCCTACGGCAGGTGAAAATGTACAAAGAGAGTTAAACCCTTTTTCTAAGTAGAAGTGGATGGGAAATAATTTTGTGCCATATTTAATCTGTCATACTTATTAAACACCATAACTTTGGTATTGAATAGTGTAGTTTGTTTTAGCTGTGTCTCAACCATTTCAGCTGTGATGAACTTGAAAGTATCCTAGCATTTCCGATGAGTGAAATGAATCAAGGAGAAAGCCTTAATGTCAGTGGGGATAGTAGAGAACAGCAACCATCACAAAATCTTGTCCCAAACTGGTCGGTACTGCCTAGAAAATCAGTTTTTGAAAAGAACAGGCAAAAAGATGTGAAAAATGACCACACTTGCAAACATCAATCATGTTTTGAAGGGGAAGAGGAAAAAATTAGAAGTTCACATAGGAGGTTGTTTATACATTCCTGTTACCCTTGGACTAGATGAGATTAGAACCCGATTCCTGGCCATGCTGTTTTCCAGAGTTTTAGCATTATGTGTCTCGTATCAAAATGGGAAAGAGTTTATAACACATCTGGAAGAAGTCACATGCCATGGTGCTTGGCAATGGTGAACTACCCTCTCGCCTTGATGCACAGCAGTTACAGATGTGTGACCATATTTCAAAGCTATGGATAAACTCAGTAGCCTAAGCGACTGCTTCTCTTTTAAGCAGTATGTTCATTAGTAAATGAAGAATGGGATGCCTGGATTGACTCTAGCTACCTAATAATAATTTTGAGTAAATTCCAAAAAGAATAATTGAACAACCACTTTACACTGTGCCCTCTGCTGCTCTGTGAAACTACAGAGATGAAAAGTAAAGAAGTTACCTGACCCAGAGTTAGACACAAAATAGGTATTAACTCCCTGGGAGCTGTTTCCTTGGAATATCTCTCAAAAGTCTCCGATCGTAGGTGTTAAAACCAAAGTGTCTTTAGGATAGACACATACGTTATACCATGGAGATGCTCTGCTGATGATCAATATATAAACAAATGAATTTTAGCTTCGTATTTTTCAAATATCACATTGTCAAATCATCCACATTCTATTAAAAACAAATTGTTTTTTTCTCCTCCTGAGGTTGATTCACTGGAGAAACTGGTCAGCTACCAGATATTTACTGGACAACCTCCTCCAGGTTGGACCTAGTACTACTATTAACACTACAAATTCCACAGGAAACATGGGTTCTGCTCTTACCTCAAGCTCCAGAATGGAGAGTTGGAGAAAACAACCATCAAAACATTTCTTACAGATCAGTGAGAATGCCCGTAAAACAGAATCGGAGAGTAAGAGGAGTCTATGAAATGATGCTCTCATCCTACAAGCATTGAGAAAATGCTTGAGAAATGCATCCTACAAGCATTGAGAAAATTATATTCTCGAGATACATAGTTACATTGCGGGGAGGCTACCCAATTGGTAATTTCGAGTAAATTCTAAGAAGAGTAATTGAACAACCACTTTACACTGTGCCCACAGCTGCTCTGTGAAACTATGAAGATGAAAAATAAGAAAGTGTATAGAAGGTACCTGACCCAGGCACTCCCCTGGGGGACAGGGATCCAGAAAGTGTCTGCACGGTCAGGCCTTCATGAGTTAAGGAAACATATGCCTTGGATTTTTAACATAATATGTATATTTCTCTAGAGGTATTTAAAGTCACATCTCCCTTGGAACCTTTTGTTTAATTTCAGGGCAGAAAACGCTCCTCTTCCTGAGAGGATTTTATAATGTTCTAGCATAAAGATATGCTAGAACTTTGTTTTGAGGGAAAACGGGGAAGATGTGCTAGTTACCCTGGAATAGCTGCTGAGTTTTATAAATTGGGAGTATTTTTCCTGCAGTATTTCTGGTTTTCAATGGGTCACCCTATAGGAAAATGGGATTGGAAAAATGATAAAAGGTAAAAGATTGAGAGTAAAAGGTCTGTTATCTAACCCAGATTTACATATACACCTATCCAGCACACACACGCACACACACACACACACACACAGTGACACACTAAAATGTTAGCCCAAATGCTGCAAGTAGAGTAGCATCTCACATCCTTCACAGTCTCCAATGTAACAAGTTACCCTCCCCCAGGAGCATAGGGTCTGGAGGAGCTTCTGTTGGTTAAATATTATAAAGGAGCTGGAAGACACATCAGCATTCCCTGCGCATTCTGATAAGCGCGTTGGCAGAAATAAACACAAGAGTATATGAGAAGTCAGAGCAGGAACAAGCAATAAAGAGGGAAAAAGACATTCCTAATAAAATGAAATAACAGGCATTAAAGGCAGAGGATTATGATGTGATTCATTCAGATAGCACTGAGATTATTACTTAGGAAGCAGAAACAATGTGAGCAATAACAACAGGATTAATATTTCCGGAGCTCCTAAGTTCCATGTACTTGATACTTTACATATATTAACTCCTTTAATCTCCGCTGTATCCCTGTTAGAGAGATAATGATTATCTACATTTCACAGATGAGGAACTCAAATAACATGCCAAAAATAGATAATTAAGAAACAGTGGAAGTAGCATTCAAATTCAAGTCTGCCAAAGTGCCAAATCTGAAATCTTTCTATTAGACCAGCAAACTGAGTAATTAAATATTATATTAATAATTTTGACATGACATTTCTAAGTTTCTATGTTTTCTATTTCAGATAAATTACATTATTTCTTTGTTATCTCTTTGTCCACTCTAGGCAGAATTAACATTGGTCTTAATTTTCTCTCCATCACATTAAATTTTAAACATAACTCAAATAGGTGATAAAATAAGAGTATGTTGTTCACTCCAAGGTTATTTCAATGTTCATCTCATTATTTTTTTTTTAATTGGGTGGTTCCTCTCAGAGCTCTCATTCATTACTAGGAAAAGATAGGGGCTAAATATGAATATCGAAATAGCTTACATGAATAGCTTTTCTTTTCTTTTGTTTCTGTTTGTTTCTTTGTTTTGAGATAGGCTAGCATGCCACAGAATCAGCCTACCTCACAGCTAGCTCCTGGGTTCAAGCCATCCGCCTACTTCAGCCTCCTGAGTAGCTGGGACTACAAGCTGGTGGCAGTTGGTTTTCCTTCTGAAAATGACACAATGCCTGGCTCATTTTTTTTTTTTTCTATTTTTAGTAGAGATGGGGTCTTGCTCTTGTTCAGACTGGTCTTTAACTTCTGAGCTTAAGTGATCCTCCCACCTCAGCCTCTCTGAGTGTCAGGATTATGGGAGTGAGCCACTGTGCCCAGCCTCTAAAATGAAATGTCAAAGTAAAAATACATTAATGAAAAATATCTACTATGAAAGATATCAACTTTTCTTAGAAGACATGAATCATCTAATATAAAACTGAATGATGTAACTCACAAATGAATAAATAAATATGATATGCCCATATAAAGGAAAATTATTCAGTCATAAGAAAAAATTAAGTACTGAACATAATACAATATGGATAGAGGTCAGACAATTAAATTCATGAGCTCGTCCTAGAAAAAGTGCTACATATCTCATTACTGAATATCATTATGGTCACCTTCGAAGTACTCCCTTTGGGAAGCTGTGCACTGACACCAGTGCCTAGATCACCCTTCAAAGCAACTTTGGAACTCTTTTTCTGGTAGGGCCACCAGAACTCTCATCATATGAAGGTCTAACAATTAAGTTCATGAACTCATCCTAGAAAAAGTGCTCTGAACAGTGGACTAGATTCTGGTGTTGATGCATAGATTCCCAAGGGGAGTTCTTGAAAGATGACCACAGTGACATTCAGCAATGGAGGTATATAGCAGTTTTTCTAGGATGAGTTTGTGAACTTAATTATCTAAACTTGTATCTTGAAAACATTATGGCCAGTGAAAAAATCCAGTCACAAAAGACAAGTACGCCTTAGCCTCCCAAGCAGTTTGAACTACAGGTGCCTGCCACAACCCAGAAAATTTTTCTATTTTTGCTAGAGATGAGGTCTCTTGGTCAGGGTGGTCTTGAACTCCTGAGCTCAAGGGATCCTCCCACCTTGGCCTCCCACATTGCTAGAATTACAGATGTGAGCCATTGCGCCTGGCCTTAGAAAACACTTTGTTTTCTTTATAAAACAACTTGTACAATGTACCACAATTTATGATAATGTAATTTAATAAAATCTTCATCTTTATCAATGCAAAATAACTAATTTGAAATTGACTTATTTTCTGTGGTAAAGAAAAAAGTGAGTAATCTGTGCTAGTTCGTGTAGCTGGGTAGGAGGTGGTGGCAGCTGGTTTTCCTCCTGAATGGTTCAGCTGGGTCGCGGCCTTCACACTGCTACTAGTGCAAAGCAAATCAGTGTCTCATTGAATGCCACGGTCTTACCTCCAAAACTTTATTATAGCCAATCTTCCATCAGATTGTTATAACTCATCTTTTCAACCTATTATTATTTTCTTATCATATTTCTCATTAATGAGCTGCTTCTTCGGTTTCTTTACCAAAAATTCTTTTTGCATTGGTTGTGATTATAAACAGAGTATGGAAATGAAGCTTATGACAGAATGATAAATACTTCAGACACCAAAATAAGATTTCATACATTTGGCTGGATAGAGAAAATAAAATTTTTCCTTTTATTTTTATACAATGAGGCTGAGAGAAAGGAATCACTCTCTCTCGTCAATATTTTTCTAGCACTTACAGTGTTTGGATCATCTTGATAAACCTATTCTCTGTTAAATTTATTCTGTCATCATCCAATCCATGATGAGCAGCAATAAATATTTATTTATAGTCAAACTTTCAAATGACTTTCTGAGATGGTCTCTAAAATCACTGGCCAAGGGAAAGCTGTATGATCATGTTATATTACAGAGGTGATAAATCTACTGTCCCTGAGCCAGGGCTTCTCTTTTTTTCTTTCGGTCCTCTCTACGAAGCTAAATCTTAATGACTATTAAAACCACTCAATTTCTTGCCTTACTGGAAGTTACTTGTGATCATATTCACTCACATCAGAGGTAATGTGATTTAAAGTTTTGGTTCTGGAGGCAGACATATCTGGATTGAAATCTCGACTTCATCTGTCACCAACAATGTAAATTTGTCAAGTGGATTAACACCTCTGATCTAAGTTCCTTCACAAAAACAATGAGAATTCTCTCAACATATTTCTCAAAAAAAAAAAAAAATCAGAGAACTACATGAAAGTACATAGGACTATGTATAGCACACTTAAAAAACTCTACTTAAACTTTCTTCATCATCATCACAATCATTATGCCAGAATGCTTAGTCCCTGCCATTATCATCTCCACCACCCTCTGGATATTTCTAGTGTTATTTAATTCTCCATACATTTATAGTTTATCTAATTATTTCTTATCACCTTAATGTCAGGAACTGAATTATTGCATGTGTTTGCTACATGGAATGCATGAGTGACTGGATAGTAAATAGGATCAAAAATCTGGTTACTGTGAAGTCTCAGTACAACTAAAGATTCTTCTTTGAAAAGAAAAGAAATGGAAAATGAGGGGGTGAAAGAAGGAAAGAAAGAGGAGGAAGGAAGGGAGGGAGGGAGGGAGAGAAGGATGGAAGGAAGGAAGGAAGGAAGGAGAGGAAGAAAGGAAGGAAGGAAGGAAGGAAGGAAGGAAGGAAGGAAGGAAGGAAGGAAGGAAGGAAGGAAGGAAGGAAGAGAGGAAGGAAGGAGAGGAAGGGGAGGAAGGGAGAAAGAAAGAGATGAAGGAAGACACAAAAATGAATGGTGACCACAAGCTTTACATTTCCTTTCCTTGCCAAAACATCATTTGTTTTCATGACTGCTAAGCTGTAGGTGTCAGAGTATATGAGGATATTACGGTATCTGAAGGTGTAAGTGAATAAAATTCTGTTTATAGGCCTCAGAAGTAGATTAGAAAAAGCAAACTTGAGATTCATATTGGGCCAAGGTGACTGTTGCAGGCATCATGGTAGTTAGAACTTTTCCTTTATTGCAGACTAAGGTAGTCAGAAATAATGTGCTCATTTTCTCAGCCCTACTCACTATAATTAATAATTTTTAGCCAGAACAAAGAGATTTTATGTTTATATATTTATTGCATTAATGCTCTTTTAATATGTCAAATGCACAAATATAATAATGTGATAGGGTTATCAGTTGGTTAATTAAGTCATTGTCAATGAAATTCTTGTGCAGATTGTGTTTATGTGTGTGTGTGTGTGTGTGTCTATGTGTTGGAGAGTCGGCATTGTTGAAGTTGGAGAAACTTCAGTGCATTGTGTTCCCAGTTTTAATTCCTTTAAACATGAAACCTCTAGAAGAAAAACCTCAGAAGAGGCTCAGGTTAAATTGTTCACACATTTTATTTTCAACTTTTTGCCTGTATTTATTTATTTATTGCCCAGAAGGCACCACCAGTTTGCAGTGAGGAAATATAGCCTTTATTTTCAAGAGCACTGCTAGAGATTTTTGTTCATATCCTTGGCATCTTATCTGAAGGACTTTCAAGAAGTCACAAGTAATTACTATCTGCTTAGGTATACTTGCTATTTAGTGAAAGGAATGCTATTCACTAGTTCCATCACATAACAAGTATTTATTAGGAGTCGTTCCTGTTTCAGGAGCTTAGATACGTCAAAGAACAAAGAAGATAAAAATCTTAGTACTAATGGTGCTTACAGTCCAGCACACAATAAGCAATGCACATCATAAAGAAACTACAATTTATAGCAGAAGTTAATAAATAGTGTCAGATAAGAATCACAGAACAAGTTAAGGGGCAATAATCAGTTATAACTTTAGTAGTCAGGGAAGGGTCTCATTGACAAGATTAAATTTGGGCTTAGACAACAGGAACAGTACAGGGAGAGTAATGTGGATATTTAGGCAAGAAAATTCCTTGTAGCAGCTGAAAAATCAGAGTAAAAGCCTGAAAATATAGCATAGCTGGGTATGTTCAAAAAGCAGAAGGGAATACAGTGTTTCTGGAACAGATGAAGAGAGTGGGGAAATAGCAAAAAAAAAGTCAACAGAGGGTAAGTGGATGGCTATTTAAGTTTTATAGGCATTAACTATGCCAAACCTTTGTTGATTAAATTTGTCAATTCTAGTAGTTAACTCCACTGTAAAATAAGAATTAGATTAAGTATTAACAAAGAGTCCATGGGGATGTTAAACAGGGATGGTGAGATTTTTAAAAGAGCTAACAGTTTCTTCTACGTTACTGATTAATCTCTTTCCTTTCATGTAGCCTGTACTTTAAAGAGATACTTCTCTTTAATGGACCAGGTGAATCCAGATTACATCATGAGATAAAGAAAGCTGCTATCTTCTGCTACTTGACTTAAAGTAAAAGAGATTTTAGAAAAGGTAGCAAAGGGGATTCCTATAGTTTCTAGTTTCCATCACAACTTATTGGTGTCAAGGGTCTCACTGGTCTTTGAAACAAAGAAAAAAAGCATAATTTTGTTATCATGGTATGTCCACAACCATCAGAAACATGGTAGATGAAGGATCCTGGATTTTCTCTTATATTAGTTCTAGTTCCATGTTTTCCTTAATGTCTTCATAAAAAATTGTTTCATAGCTTAGTTTTACACCAGTCTAACCACTCCAGGAAATAATCACGAGCCTCCTTCTGAGGTTTGCTGTGAGGTTTGTCATAGCTACCCAGGATGCCTAGCGTGGAGTAGCCACTCACTAATGACCCAGGAGATTACTGTATTTTTCTTTCTTTCTTTTTCTTTTTTTTGCAGTTTTTGGCCAGGGCTGGGTTTGAATTTGACACCTCTGGTATATGGGGCTGATGCCCTACTCCTTTGAGCCACAGGTGCCGCCCGAGACTACTGTATTAATTACCACAATCCTTGGAAGGCATTTCCAGCTTCTACAATCCAAACCCTGTTACTCTGGCTTCCTGTTTTCTGTTTTCCAAGGATACATCGACTGGAATTATGTATCTTTGTTCTGTTTTATGTACAACAATCAGAAGTGCAGATTGTCAAACCGGACCAGACTCCAACTTAGGTAAGAAAAGTATTGTTCATCAGCTACCCAGCCCCGCCACACACCCACCAATGAAGACTGGATTTTATTTCAAAGATAGTTGTCATAATAACCATTAAATATGTTTGGCCCATTTAGACAAAGAGAGGCTACTAGATAAACACTACAGAATGCTTCATTTTTCTTTAAAAAATAAATTTATTTAATTTTTTGGCACCAATATGTGAATAAATCAAAGCAGCAATGTTTCAGCTATCATACTTCTTGGTATTTATATGGAGGATTCAAAAACTTATGTCCGTCCCCCCCCCCAAAAAAATACATAAAAATGTTTATACAGTAGCAGCTTTAACCATAATTGATAAAATTTGGAAACAAACAAAAATCCATCAGTAGGTGAGTGGATAACCAAAGTATGGTACAGACAGACAGTGGAATGTTGTGCATGTTATCAAGCCACAAAAACACATGGGCAAAACATGAATATGTATTCCTAAACAAGAAAAGCCAATCTGACAAAGTTACATACCCTATAATTCCAAATACATGGCATTGGTAAAAAAACAAAACTGTATAAATACAGTGAAAGGATTAGTGATTAGTAGGGGTGAATAAGGAAGAAGGGATACATATTCAGAACTTAGAATACTTTTAGCACAGTAAAACTATACTGTATCATGCTATAATGATAGTTATATGCCAGTAAATTTTAGTCCAAACATATAGAATGTATAACATCAAAAGTGAACCCAACAGCAAACTAAGAAATTTGGTTGACAGTGATGTGTCAGGATCATCAATTGTAACAAATTTACTACAGTTGGCCTTTCATCTTCATGAGTTCCAAGTCATGGATTTAACCAACAGTGGGTGGAAAATATTTGAAAATTAAGTAGTCTCTATACTGAGTAAGAACACATTTTTTTGTGTCATTGCTCCCTAAACAATACTATAACTATTGATGTGGTATTTACATTGCATTAGGTACTACAAGTAATCTAGAAGTCATTTACAGTCTATGAGAGGATGTGCATAGGTTATGTGCAAATACTACTCCATGTTATGTCAGGGACTTCAATATCTTCAGATTTCCATATTTGAGGGAAGTCTGGGAACCAATCCCCTGCAGGTACTAGGGGCCATTGTATCCTGGTGGGGAATTTTGATAACAGGGAAGGTATGCAGGTGTGTAGGCTATGAGTATGTGGGAAATCTCTGTACTTTCCTCTCATTCCTCTTGTTGAACCTAAAATAGTTCTTGAAAAAATAAAGTACTTAAAAAAAAAAAAAAGATAAGTATAGAAAGAAAGAAGGAAGGAAGGAAGGGATTACACCATGAGAACAGCAGCATTTCAAGTACATGTTTACAGTGTCTGAATATTTTTGCATTTCTGTCTGCTCTATGTCAAATTCTGTTTCTTTCTCTGTTTGCCTCTTGGCCACATGTACATTGTGATTCATGGACTGAATTCTTCTCGCTCACATTCTAAAGTTTCTATGCTTCTGCATTTTGTATCATCCTGAGACACAGAACTTAACTCTCCCTAAGAACCCCCTACTTGAAAGTTGTCAATATGGAGCACTAGCTGTATGCCAGGCTTGAGCTAAGTCCCTTGGGTTATTAAAATGTATCAAGACATCATCACAGCCCTCAGAAACCTGGTATCTATTTATCTCTTTGTTTCAGGAATAGCTCTAGCTTCACACCCCACACAAATTTTAGGCATGAGTCAGTGGCCTTGACTTCACTTCCTCTCCGATTTCAAGCCAAGGGATAAGACCAGATCATATTCTCTTTATCAGATTATTAACACACTTAATTATGTTGCCAGGATTATGAGGAAGGAAACTCTAGATAAACATCAAATGCATTCTCACATGATATTCAAATAAAATATTATAATTATTATGATGAAAGTTGGGTTGATATAATGTGCCACTTATTTTTATCAGTTAAGATTGGAGTAGTGTGCCAAGAATATTACTATAGGATTAAAGTAGTAGGATATAATAGGAAAAGATTGAAGGATTTTTGTTTTCTTAATATCAAGTTTGAAATTTTGGGACTACAGCCTCAGCTTTCCAGATCCTGACAATTTTGATCTTACAGAAATGGTATAGCATTCAACCTCCATTTATTTTGAAGGTTGTTCAGCCTCCTCACTCTATCCACACTCTCAGTATTATAAGTCCTTCCAGGTAATAAAAAGTGAAATGACAGATCATAAATTCTAAGATGCAGAAAGGCTTTTAAAGGTCATATTGCCCTCCTTTTATGTGTTGGGTAAATAGCTCCTATACCATATAAATTCAACATAGTTGGCTGAGTATTGGCAAAGAATTTTTGATTGAATTCACTCAAAAATTGTTTAGAGAAATGATTTCTCAGACGAACAGTTAAGTTACTTTAAAGTAATATTATTATTCTTTTCTTGCCAGTTTGCTATAATTATTTATTTATTTTTTATTGTTGGGGATTCATTGAGGGTACAATAAGCCATGTTACACTGATTGCAATTGTTAGGTAAAGTCCCTCTTGCAATCATGTCTTGCCCCCATAAAGTATAATTATTATAAGAATTGCCTTTATTCTAACATTTCTAAGTAGGGTAATCAGACATGAACAAAACTGAATAAATGGTTACATAACTTATAGTCAGTTATTTGGGGTAAGGGAAGGGAACATTTCTCCAGATCTTAAAAGTGACAGAAAAAAATGTTTTTCATTAAGAGTTAAGTCGCGAGGTTAATATACACAGTCATTCTCTGGGTAAGGGACAACCCAACTTATAGTGTTCCATACTTACGAATGAGCTCCCAAGATTCCTTGTAAGGAAAAATTATAATTCAATAATTAACAATTTGAAAACTAGTTTTTTTGTTTAAACATGTAAACAAACCTGCATGGTGTCAGTGGTTCATTAGGGGCACAGAATCTTTATTGGCTAGTTTTATAAACAGATAAAGAAGCAAAAGAATCAGAAGATCCAGAGCCAAGAAAATTCACCACAAGGAAATTACCAGAAGCCTTTTGCCTCACTGAAGCAGGAATTGCTAAGCTTGAGGAGCCAGCTCCTAACATTGAGCAGTTTGCAAAGATTTACTGTGCAGTTTATAAGAAAATCAGCTGCTTTAAGGCTATTTATGATTAAAAAGAAAGAAAGAAAAAAGGGTGTGAAAACACTACATACCTATTTCAAGAAACTAACTTCAAAGCTAAGCTCCCCTCTCCAGCAACAGAAGCAAATCCTGATTTCCCAGCTCTCACTCCATCCTCTCCAGCACCATTTCATCATCTTCCAATAAATGTTAACCCACCTTCTTGCCTCAGAAATGCCCTTTCCATTAAGCAATGGTGCATTCCACTGATGCACCATTTGGTGAGTATTAACCTTTAACAATCTTTTTAGAAATTTCTCCTATTGCTAATCTAAACTTTCTGCATGAATTTGTTTTATGTTTTGTCACTTGGATTAAAAGAAAGAGCACAGTAGATTCCATAACTTATTATTATTAAAATATTACACCGTATTATTAACACGTATGATCCACTAAAGTATTGTTTTTATTACTATTAGGTATTATTATTGTACATGTATATTCAAATCCTACCAAAAACATTTTCAGAAAGTATCTCATCTATATAAATCTCTCTATATATAGATTTATAGTTATAGTTATATATATATATAACTCTGGGACCAAACATTATATTTGTCTCTACAGATTTTTCTGCTGAGAACATTTCATATAAATGGATCAAACAATGTGTGTTTCTTTGTGACTAGGTTTCACTTAACCGAGTGTTTTCAAGGTTTAGCTTTGTTTAGCATGTAGAAGTACTTTAGTCTTTTTGATTACCAAATACTATTTATCATTGTATGGTAATCGGTAATCCCACAATTTATTTATTATTTTACCAGTTAATGGCCATTTGACTTGTTACTTTTCAGCTTTTATGAATAATGGTCCTAAAAATATTTGCTTATATGTTTTTACACAAGCATACATTTTCATTTTTCTTGAGCATATGCTAGGAATTATTTTATTTATCTTAGACATGCACTTAACCATTACTGGATCATATAGTAAATCTATTTATAATATTTGAAAGCCTCTAGACTGTTTTCCTAAATACACTATTTTTCTTTCTCACCAACAAAGCATGAGAAGTTTATAATTTTTCCACATCCTCACCATCAATTGTTTTAAAGTATTTTATATGCTGTAGTTCAAATAAAAGTTTTAGCAATAAGTTAATACTTAATATTTTAATCACAATGTTGATTTCTGCAAGAACAATCACTAGTAATTCTTATTGTGTTTTCAATCTAACATTAAATGTTGAAAACTTAGATTAAGAATAGAATCTGACAAGGCTCACATGTACCCTTGTAAGATGCACCACAGCTATGATTTAATAAAAAAAAAAAAAAGAATAGAATCTGAAATAATTTAAATTTATTTCAGAATAAAATCTGAAATAAAATTTGAGAATAGAATCTGAAATAAATTTAGATTTATTCAGAGGGGATTGTCAAGCCAAAGTATACAGGTATTTTCATTTTTGAAATGTAAAACTAAATTTCTTTTCCAAACTCAACTAAGAATTCCCAAAACATTCCCTCCCTGAGTAACACAAAAGAAGATTTATAAAAGTTGTAGCTAATTTACTGTTTAATTAGAAATTTGTATTCTTGATGAAGTGGCACATTGCACAGGAATGTATTGATATTTCAATTTTTAATGTAGTAGAACGATAAAAATATAAAATAAGATAAAAAATAAAAATTAAATTAAATCATATTAAATTTAACATGAAAAAGAGATATATTTCTAAATTTCATTTAGTTTCTGCCTGATTCATGGATTAACCAGTGGTGAGAAATTCACTGTCTGCTCTGATCCTGATTTCTGTACTCTGTTAGATATCTTTATCCTCAAGCCAAATGCACATTGTTCCAAAAATATTTTATGTGGATGAAATAGCTATCTCCTATCATTTGTGTTTCAATAATATAAGTGGAATAAAGGCTTATAAATGATCTAAGAAACACAGAGGCATAGTGACGATAATATACAGATGCACACCTGGGAAATGAGGATGTCTAAACTTGGGTTTAGGTGAGGAGGAGAATGAGGAGATCTAAATAGTCCTCTCTCAATTACTGGATTTGTTACTAAGAAAATGAGCTTATTGCTTGATGTGCAGAGAATCCAATAACTCTGGCACTGGATTTGGAGAAAACAGAGGCTTTTCCTGTAAAATCCTTCAGCGAGCAGAAAGGACAGGGCTCAAATCTATTTCCCCAGATCTCAATCAGATTGAGATCTGGGGAAATAGATCTCCAACCTCAAGGGCAAGGGAAAGAATTTTAAAGTGTTGGTTTGGCAGGGGTTGATTGGAGAGCTTTAAATATGATCATTTATGAGACGGTGTATTGAGGTGGATTTTAGCACCGAATCTTTCAGACCAATGGACTTCTCACTTCTGAAAGAGGTGTAATGTTCAGATTCTGGTCGTGCCCTAGTCTTCCTGGTTCTATGGAGAGAAATTGTTGGATCTGAGTGTTGTTAGAACACTTGCCTGGGCTACTGGACTTATAGTTTGGGGCTGTGTTATACCTAAAGGGTGATCTGGCATTTTTTTATTAACAGAGAAGGCCCATTATGATGTGGTCCCAACAACTGCCTCCCCCCACCATTTTTGTTCATTCCTCAATCCTGAGGGAATTAAATAATAACTGCTACATCCTGATGACAGGGTGTAGGTCTGGTTCTGAGAAATGAAACTATTTTGCATTTATTTGTAAAATATTCATGGGTCTCAGATTGTAGCCAGTGAGGTGGGTCAGGGAATTCTTGGCAGATTGGATAGTCATTTCATGAGCAAGAGGAACTTACTTAAAAATACAAGCCACACAGCAGACAGAGCCTTGTCAAGAAGGAAAAGAAATTCAAACAGGCCAGGCCCAGTGGCTCAGGCCTGTAATCCCAGCATTCTGGGTGTCCAAGGCCAATGAATTGCCTGAGCTCAGGAGTTCAAGACCGGCCTGAGAAAGAATGAGACCTTGTCTCTAAAACATAGCCAGGAGTTGTGGTGGTGCCTGTAGTCACAGCTACTTGGGAGGCTGAGGCAAGAGGATCTCTTGAGCCCTGGAGTTTGTGGTCGCTGTGAGCTATCATGTCAGCATACTTTACTGAGGGTGACAAAATAATACTCCATCTCAAAAAGAAAAAAAGAATTAGACCTTTAACTTCTTCCATACAAACAAACAAACAAACAAAAAAATTCAACACATAGAATCAGATTTCTAGTTTAAGTTTTTTGAGCCTCAAAAATAGGTTTTATTTCCATCAGAAAGAAACTATGAAAATGGGTTTTCTAACATGCTATGTCTAGGTTCAACAGAGAAATGGAGGGTCAAGTAACTTCTTACATAATTCTATTTAGATGAATTTAACTTCTGCAGAAGTATTAATGTAAACATGGCTTGCCATATTAGCCAGAGCACAAATACCTTATTGTTCAGCTAGCATATAATCTAGAGAAATTCCATTATCCATTCTTACTTTAAGCAAAGAATCTGGCCCTGTGTGTTAAGCTTCTATGGCCAACACTGCATCTCACTGGCAAGCCATCTTAGGATGATGGAAAAGTTTCTAATCATACATTTATGAGCAGCAACTACCTACCAGAATCTGTTCAAAGACATATCCTACATCACCTAGTAGTGTGTCTGGTAAACATTTATCTGGTAAGGCGTCTAAGCAAACAGCTCTATGGTTCTAGTCCAAGGTATGCATCACTAACAGTAGAGACAGAGAAAGTGACTAGGTACCACAGTAAACAAGTGCCTCCTCCGTGCTGGATGTCAAGGCATTTGTTCATTCATAGGCCCAGAGATGGCCATTTACATCACAGGCATAGAGAGAGCACCCAGATTACCAGACATGCTATTAAAATTCAAGTTCTCATTTTTTGTAATTTCATTTAGGGCTTGGTCAAACTAGGGGTCAGTGTACAAGGACATCCAAGAGGAATTATTATACTTTACAAATTGGTAGGGAATTGGGGTGTTCTTGAAGGTCTACTCAATCCCCTCTTGACATAATTGTGTAGACCTATAGTATGCGGACATGTCAGTGTATCTCTATTGAACGAGAGGAGAAGAAACAAGAAGAGCAAAGTAGGAGCTTTAAATTAAACAGACTGCTTTTTTCCTTCCCTTCGTTAGCCAGTGTTCGGTTTGTGTGTGGCCATACATTAATTTATTCTTACATTGTATTTCACCTGTTAGCATGGGAATCTTTGTGGAGGATGTTAATGGAAAACATGGAACTGACAATCCTCCATAAGCCAATTTGGTATAATATGTTATACTTGTGGGGTTTGGATCGTAGGTTACAGTGAAATTTGGCATATTAGAGAAATTGGACACAGGGACATCCCGGGGATCAGTGTTCCCAAGGACAAAGGAAAGTTTGGGATGAAATACTCAACATTTAGATTTCCTGAAGTAGCTGGAGATTTGAGAATCTTATCAAGGAATTATCCTTCCATTCTGAGGTTAAGGCAAGTGAAAGGATACAGTAAAGAAAAATGAAGAGCGCCTGTAACAGAGGAAATGGTCAGGAGGAGACAAGTGGCTGGTAGAAAGAAAACCGCTACCCAAGAGAGAAATCAAAGTTCCTGAGTAATTGTTTCAAGGTTAAATCAAGAAGGTAGGAACAATTATATCAAGTAGCGTAGAACTATATGTATGACAACAAAGTAGATTAGCTTTTATGATTATCGGCGGTTCCTGGATCTTGGGCAAGCTGTCTCCTTCAGTTACCATCTGCTTCTGGGCACCCAGTCCGATCAGGCAGAGGCCAGTGTTAGAGACTGGAATGGCTTTTCATTTATCTAAAGATCCAGGTGCCCTTTTGGTCTCTTTGAATTTTTTTCTGTAAATTAACTCGAAATCTCTTAAGGGTTCATATATGTGTTACCGTATAAAAATGCTGGTCATTGTCCTTCAGAGCTATCCAGTTTCTGGTCCATCTAGTCTTGACCTATTTGGGAGTTATAAAATGTTTCCTGGTGGTACCTGGATATAACCCTTACATATGAATTATGAATCCACAGCCTCACTTCCTTTTAACTGTACTGGTGAAAGTGTCAGCTAAAGAACTTCAACCCATTGAATGGCCAACCCATTTACATTGTAGTTGCTCTTCAGAGTGGTGATTTTTCTAGGCTTCAAGGAACAGCAAGTCTCCTGGGCTTAGACAGTGTAAAGGAATATATGCAGGCAAAATTAATGGCTAAGAGTATACTTATTCATGGCAAAGTTTCACTTAGAGATTGTACATATTTTATAGTATCTCTCTTACAACATGGTCATTTTTAAGATTACAGCAATGTTTAGTTTCAAAGAAGGGTCTCTCAAATAGCATTTTATAGTGGCTTAAGTAGAGCTTGCTTCCAGTGGTCACTCTCACTCCAAGCAAGGCAACTATCCAGACCTTATCCCATATCATTTTTACGGTACAGTTCATCTTTTCAGTCTTTCCAGTATACTGGCCTCCAAGAAGTATGTAATTTTCAATGTATCCCAAGAACTACAGACACTACCCGGGAACTTTGAATTATCATTTTGAATTTAAGTTGGCAGTACCAAGGGAGGAATGGTGCCTTTCCTAAAGCTTTAGTTACCTCTGATTTCTCTTCCATTCGATTTGGAACGGCCTTGATCCATCTGGTGAAGGTGTCTGTGAATACTAACAAATATCTTGATTTCCTTTATCTTTTGACATAACCATGGAGTCTATTTGCCAATCGTCTCCCGGCTCTGCTCCTCAAGTTTTGACTGCTTTGACCACTGGAAGCAGTACTTTCTTTAAATTATTTTTAGTACAAATAAAACAATTTTGGATAGCCTTTTCAATAGTCATGTGTGGCCCAACAATATACGTTTGTAAACAATAGCAAGTCACGTCTCTGCCGTAATGCGTTCCCTGGGGAAAGTAGACAATAATCCTTTCTGGAAGGGCTCAGGAACTAGCACTGCTCCTGGTTCACTGCAAATCTATCCTTCTGTACCTGTCTGCGGCTTTACCTCTCTCCCTCTCAGTCCTGGGCATCAATATGAAATCCCCATGTATTTATTTGCTCATTCTACTGGGGTCTATTTCAGGGCATTGGGGTCTAAATAAGATTAGATCTATACTTGAAATAAGTGCCAGAACCTTTGCTTTGGGCTTTTTGTTCCTGTCTAAAGCTTTGCTGCCTGAACAGTTAGAATATTGCCCTTATCTCTGCAGCTATCAGGTTTTTGGTGGCCTAGGTAGTATACTATGGACATTTTGCCTGCAGAAGGGTTTCTCTACAAGTCCAAAATCTATGTCTTTCATCTTAATTTCCTTTCCTGAGGTTAGTAAGCCTCTCCCCTTCCAGAGGCCCCCATTACATGTGCTACCTAAAGGGCATATTTAGGCCTCTTCCCCTACTTGACCTGGCAACGGAGGTCCGTGTATTCTCTATGGCAAATGTGTCCTGCTTTGTAAGCTCTGTAAGCCTATCTTTCTCTTCCTCAAACACACTTTGTTTCACACTTGCCTTAAAAATAAGTCAATACATAAATAAATAGCATATTTGGAATCAGTAAAAGGTTATTCTTTTCTTTGGCTCAAGACAAGGTCTGTGTGGAAGCAATAAGTTCTGCCTTTCAGGCAGGGATACCTCCTGGTAGGTCCTCACCTTCGAGATGTTCTGGTGAGTCACCACTGCATACTGGGCGTTTCAGAGACTACTGCCTATAACGCTGCTTCTGTCAGGAAGTCTGGATCTTCCAGAGGCTGGTCAGTGAAATCAGGCCTGCTAGAATTTACTTCCTCAATTATTTGTGAAGAGTCATGAATGGGTTCTCCTGTAATGCTTGAAAGTAGGATACCTGGGTTTACTGCAGACACTGCCTTCAGTCTGACATTCAGATTGTCTAGTAAAGTGTCCTGGTATTGACCTAATCTCCCAGAAGTAAGTCAATACTACCTTTCTGTTCGAGAGGCAACAGCAAACAGTGTAGGATGTGGGCTGTGGTAGGCTAGCCTAAAGTGAGTTCTCAGCCTCTTGTAAGAGGTCACATGTACCAGCCCACTGCCCTGATGCATACCGGCCATCCTGGGGTCACTGTTATCTAATTGTTTATAGGTGTATGTAACAGGCTTTTTGGTATTGAGCGTGTTTTGCATCAGTACCCCAAGACTTACACCCTGTTTTTCATGGACAAAACAATCAAAGGGCTTTCTTGTGTCTTAGAGGCCAACCACCAGCACTGTTATGAGTTTTATAACTTGGAATGCCTTATGACATTCTGCAGTCCAATTAATGGTTTATTATCACTTCCATAGAGAGCTTGTTCAAAGGCTTGGCTATGAGTCCAAAGTTGTGCATCCAGATATGATAAAATCCTGCCATACATCAGAAACCTTCCAAGTTCCTTTTAGCTGTGGGCATAGCCACTCTTGTCAGAGACCCTTCTATCTGGCAGCAGGTTTTTTTGATCTCTGGACAGATCAAAACATAGGTATTTGATAGTTGGTAAAGTGATTTGTGTGTTTTTCTCTAAAACTTTCTAACCTTTTTCTGCCAAGATGTTTAAAGTCAGGATTATGTTTTGATTGGAAGTTTCTTTCATTTTCCTGGCAACCAGAATATCATATTCATACTGAAGCAAAATCCCTTCATCTAATTGCAGTTCCCTTAAATCTCTTGCCAAAACTTCCCCCAAAGATAGCGGGCACATTTCTGAACTCTCAAGGAAGTACTGTTCAGCAATATTGTTATTTTAAATTAGTTTCTGGATCATCCCATTCAAAAGCAAACAGCTGCTGGGACTTGGGGATTAGAGGTGTTTAGAAGAAAGCACCTTTTGTAACTAAAACAGTGAACCAGCAGAAGTCTCTAGGCAGGGTGGCAAGTAAGGTTCAGGGATTTGACACAATAGGATTTATGGCTTCTACAATTTGATTAATGAGCCTTAAATTCTAGAGGTCTTATGCCCTTCCTCACATGCCTCTTTAGGGGATGCTGTTTTAAACTGGGAGCTCTTATATCAGGAGAAGATTAGTTCATACTGGATCTCTGGTATTGGCTCTCTCTGGCCTCATTTCTGGTCATACTTTTCATAAGACCTCTTCAAGGATTTCTCAGAGAAATTCTTCCTCTAATTGTAGTAAGACAATGAGGACCATATAGGCTTGTTCAGGGAACACCTTCATATTACTTGTGCAATTAATTTTGTGGACAAGTGCCATGCCAACAGAGGTTTGGACATGGAGATATATGTAGGAAGCTAGGCTTTACACGCGTTTCTCCTATATGAGATTTGAGTGGCTGAAGGAAAGGCTTGTGTGATGCAATGGTGATGGTCTTCTGGGAAAGGAGGACTTTTCTGTTATTTAAGACAATATGTAGCCCTGCTATCAATTAGGGGTTTATGAGCCCCTTTCCCACAGCACCTGTCACCCAGGGTTCATTGTGGAAGTGTTGATAGAGCTGGTAGTGGTTAGAGAGGCCCCAGGTCCCACCATTCCTGTTCACTATCAGTAAGCTGTGGTGCCTGGTAGGTTGATTCACCGCTGGTTTCTTCCTCCACTTGCTGGGTAAAGTTAGGACAATTTAGACTATTCCAATGGCCTTGTTGCTTACAAAGCCTACGCGTTTCTAGCACCCAGGGAAGATGGCCCTTTTGGCCACGTGCTGGGCCCCCATGTCTGACCATAGCCTAAAGAAGTGGCAAGCAGCATAGCTTGTTGCTTCACGTGGTATTGTTTTTGCACTTCCTGAGCTTGGTCACAGCCATTGACAGTTTAAAGGCAACCTCAGCCAATTGAGACCTTGGCAATTTCAATCCCCTATCGACTCTTTGTAGCTTTTTCTTATATCAGGGCACCTTGACTAAGAAAAGTCATATTAATTAGTCTCATGTTATCTGATTCTCATGAGCATGGTTGATATCAGGGAAGTACCTACAGGCTTCAAAGATTTTCTCAAGGAAGGATGAAGAGTGTTCTTTTAACCCCTGTTATACTTTATGAATTTTATTTAGGCATTTTGGCTTTGAGCCCCTCTTCTGAAATCCAGTTATTGAACATTCTTTGTAATGATTTAACTATGCCCACTGGCGTCCCCACCTGGCTCAGTACCAGTTATGGCTTGTGTCACTGGTGGCCTGACTGAGTCATTTGGTTGTGACTCAGACAGCCTCTTGCCTGCCTGACAATACTTTTCCAGGATCATCCTGTGCTCCTGCAGAGGAAGGAGGATGTTGCCAAGAGCCTGAATGTCAGCCCTGTTGGAGTTATGAGTAACAAAGATGGATGTAAATAAGCTTTTCATCTTTGGAGGATCATCATGGATCGGTAGGCATGTTATTTTTGCAGTTGTGAGGTTGATAGGGGGAATGTATATTCACAAATCCACTGGGATGATCTTGGGCATTGAGTCAAGTAGAAACTTGTTTCATTGGAAATTGCTCTGCCTGGAGTTAGTCAGGGGAACGTTCTCCAGGCTAAAATGCATAACCTGATAGGTATGCACAGGGGAGACCATTCTGAATTGGTAGATAAAGGTGGATGCAAAGCTGAGTCACTGGCTTCAATGGATCATTAATACCTTCCTGATCACTGTCAATAACTCTCCAGGATATAATGAAGACTCTGTGGAAGATAGAAAATGAAAAAGAATAAGATTGTCATCTGACTTGGATTCTGAAAAATAGGTTTTTTCTGTGAATCCTCCGTTCGAACCATGATTTTTTTTTCCTCTGAGACAGAATCTCTCCGTTGCCCTAGACTAGAATGCCATGGCCTCAGCCTATTTATAGTAACCTCAAACTCCTGGATTTAAGCCATCCTCCTGCCTCAGCCTCCCAAGTAGCTGGGTCCACAGGCACCCACTACAACGCCCAGCTATTTTTTCTATTTTTATTAGAGATGGGGTCTCACTCATGTTCAGGGTTGTCTCAAACTCCTGAGCTCAACTGATCCTCTCGCCTCAGCCTCACTGAGTGCTAGGACTACAGGCGTGAGCCACAGCATCTGGTCTGCACAATGACCTTGCATCTCTTTTATGAATTCTTATTTTGGCAAACATACCTGAAAGATTTTGCATATGGGATCTCATTCCATGTTTCCTCTGTTTTAGAGAACAGCTCTTATTGCAGAATTTTATTGTAGTTTAGAGAGCCATTCTCAGGTATATTTCCTCTGATCCCAATATACATTGAGACCAAGGAGTGTTACAAAAGAAAAGGATTTTCTTCTTTTTCATTGCTTCATTACTTAAAATTCTCCAATTTTGAAGAATATGTAGGACAGCCCAAAGGACCGGAGTCAGGGATGGTGTCCTATATGGGGGCTTATCTGAAATGGCTAGGGCAAGACTCTGCAGTGGGGAGATATTTTGGGTCTGTGGTGTGGTGTTTATAGGGATTCCTTCCCCTTCAATAACCAATAGGCCAGATATCCCAGAGCATCCCATCCACAGGGCACTGTTGGGATGCCCTTGATGCTGGAGTGGCCAGACCCCTATTTGCACATCCTGGATGTGCTGTTAAAGTTCGTTCTAACCCAAGAATGAGGTTTGTTCTTTTGGTGGAATTTCCTGTAGGACCACTTTATGTCAGAAGTCAATAAAACCTTGACACCTCTACTTACTACTAGTCACTTAGGAACACCCTACATGCTGGAGATAATAATGTATTTGACCTTCAGAATCTAAGGGCCCTTATGTAAGTAAACATCTATTGAGGCTATTGCTATGACCATCAAAGTTTTTAACCTCCATTAGACCAAATAGTTATACAAACCAGAAGCACAGAGGTATAGACAAATGAAAATGAAAATCAACACAAATCTAGTACCCCAGTTGTTACAGCCTCCCAGTATCAACCTTATTCTTCAGGATTTAATAGAAAGCAAGGACTCTAACCCATCCAAAATCTTCCCAGTGCAAAACTCAAACACCAACCATCCTAGACAAAACAATTTAAGTTTGTAGGTGACTGTTAACAAACTACTCATCCTAAAAGAAATTTGTTTGATCCAGAAGCAATTTCTTTCCTCAAAAGAGAAAATAGTGCTCAAGGAACCTGACACAGCAAGGCAGAAAACAGGACCCTTCCACCTGAGCCTTTGGAAAAAACAGCCAAGGTGGTCCCACTCAGGGTGGCTGAGAGTTCTGGTCCCTGCCAAAGGCATCAGTGCTTCAGATCGGAAACTGGCCCCTTGTTGGATGCCAGGATTTGTTACAGAGGAGATGGGCTCACGCCCAGATTTACATAAAAGACATGGCATTAGCTTTTGAGGGGAAAAAAAAAAAAAAAAAGATCTTTATTGCAAAACCAATCAGCAAGGAGACCAGAGTGGGCTCAGATCTGTCTGTTCAATTTGGAGTCTGGGGAAAATTTTTCATGAGCTTTGAGAGCAAGGGGGAGGATTGGAGAATATGGGCAGAGTCTAATTAGAGGGCTTCAAATTTGACCATTTACAGTAGGTACGTTGAGGCAGATTTTTGCCCTGGACCCCTACCTTCTGAAAGTGTCCTGGCATTGAGGTCATGCCCTGTTCCTCTTAGTTCCAAGGGATGAAGTTGTTGGTTCTGAATGTTGGTAGATGTCAAAACTATTTCTATTGCAATTTTATGACAATAAGACAATATATGACTTGCTGTTTGCTTTGCTGTACCTGCAAGGTGAGTCAACATTTTTATTATCAATAGTGTAGGCCCAGTTGGGGTTGTTTGTGTATCTCAGCAGGAACTTCTCCTTCCAGGAACTCAATTTTTTCAACTATCGTGAGAAAGGACAGATCTGTGTGACTTCTCTCCATCCTTACTGTGAATCTCCCACTGAGAAAAAGATTTCAGAAAACATTAAACTTCTCAGCCTACATCAATCTGTTCTGTCCCAAGAATACACCCCACTTTTATTGCCACTACTTCTAATATCAACATCTTTTAAATATAACAGTATTTATACTGAATTTAACAGTATTATTCCCCCCCCATAAAGCTAGCTATAAGGTTTCCATTATAAAATATATTTCAATCTTGCCAACATCTCCTGTGGTGTTTTCTCTCTATTTTATATGGGGCAAAACACATTAACAGCCAAATATATTACTAAAGATGATGGAGTTAAGACTTATACTGTGTCTATTTATCTTTGGTCCACTGAAAATCTGTAGCGAATAGCAGGACGAGGAAGATTCTACCTCACTGGTCTATGTTCTGCTCTTAAAATCAATTCAAAAATTTCAGAATATTCACTTATTCATATGAAGACTTCTCTTTCCCAGCTATAAAAAAAATTAATGAAAGTGATGATTTGATATATTTAGAGACCACAGAAAGATACGTAGCCACATTAGATTGATAGCAAAATTAGCCTAGGTATATGTGTTTCACATTTCTAAGGTGGATGAGTCAGCCTTAAGTGAAGAATCAAACTACAAGGAGGTGTTTTCTCGGGCAAAACAGAAAATGAAAGCTTAGGGAAGATTTTCTAGTCATTCAGAGCATTAATTCCTTTAGCGCTTATTTTTCATTTTATAGTACAAAAGAAAAAGAAATATGATGACAAAATAAAAGCATAATGTGGACCTACCTAACTTCTAGTGTCGTACTCGGGCATGTCCTTTATATTTCTAGGTACTGCAATAAGGTAAACAATGGGATAACTTAAAGGAAGGGTATATAATTTCTTTAACAAATCAAAATATGTATTAATCATCTTCATCCCCAAATCTATCATCTATCTATCTATCTCTCAATGGCCCGCTATTATTTTGTCATTCTCTTGATTTATGTTTCCCTTCACCAATTATCATCAATCACATTTTAAAGCCACTGTTTACATTATTTGCACTACACACTCAGGAGAATTTTAAGAGAATTCCAGTCTGTCTTTCAACATGATTATTGATATGAAATGAAACGGCTTTTTTCTTTGCCTTTCAAATGCTAGTTTTTCAAATTTATACTTTCAATTTTATTCTGCCTTTGAAATATTTAAGTCTTCTCAATACAGCTGCTTTATCAAAGGCATTTCTTAAATCACATAAACACAGAACATGCTTTGGTAGTTTTTATTCAACATTCCCAGAGACTTTTCAGATATCCAAGCTTATGTCATTATGTGTCATTTATTCAGATGAATATAACAGTTCTGCAAACGGAAATGCCATGTGAATCCTTTTTGTTTTTAATTCTTGTAAGTAATTCATAATTACTACAAATGACAAACTGTAAACTCCCACATGGGCTAAAATTTGTAAATGTCCAAAAGTTAAAATGTTTACCTTTGAATGTGACATGGTCGTGTATAAATAAATGTATTATTTGAGATCAAAATAATGGTATATTGAGATGTCTTTTTTTACACTAACAAATTGTAAAAAAGTACAATTGTAATAGTCAATGCTACTGATATACAGTAAAATTAGTGTGCCCACTATGCATTTTGCATTGTAAAATGATATAGACTTTGAAAAAAAAGTAATATGTAGCAATAATGTTAATTACTACATAATTTTCCCCAATAAATTTATTCAAACATTATAACTCAATACAAGCAGAAAGTTTCACGTGGAAAATTGTTTACTAGTGCATCATTAGTGATTTAAAAATTATGCACATTTAAATTACATCACATTGAAATCATCCATTAATACAAAGGACACCACATAGGTATTAAACTATAATTACTATAAAAAGTAAAGAGGATCATGATGGAAAAGCTCTTATAATTTTATATGAAATCATGAAATAAAGTTCTAGTCATATAATAATCACAATTGTGTGCTCGTGTGTGGATAAGCATGTTTTTGCATTATTATCTTTTCCCATTCAGAAGAACGGAAATAGAAGTGTCACAAAATTATTTTGTTGTAAGGGTTAAATGTGACACTGCAATTAATGTGCTGAGTGCAGTGTCTAGCTCTTAGTAATCCTTCTATAGACTATCTATTGTTTTTATTTGTTCTAAGCTGACACCAGTCAATTTAAACTTCACTATTGTGTATTATTTTGGGTTGATATGGCAGATAGCCTCTTAAATGGCTTTCAGTGATCCCCACCTCTGGGTATTGATACTCTTGTGTAATCCCCTTCTCTTGAATTGGGCTGTGCCTGGTGACTCACCTCTAACAAGTAAAATCCTGCAACAGTGGCGAAACATCACTCTTGAGATTATGTTACAAAATAATTGCTTGTTCCTTCTTCTTTCTCATTCACTTCCTCTCACTTTCATGAAACTAAGCACGATGTTGTGAGCTTTCCTATGGGGCAGGCCACATGCCAAAAAACTGATGTCTCTGTTCAACAGCCATCAAGGGCCTGACACCTCACAACAGCCAGTCAAGTAAGCATAGCAATGTATCCCTCACTAGTCAAACCTTGATATATTTTCAGTCAGCACCTGGACTACAACCTTGATAGACACCTTGTTTTAAAAAATTCAGATGAATCACACCTGGATTCCTGAACCTCATAAACAAGGAGATAATAAAAGGTGTTTTAAGCTGCTGAGATTTAGGATGATTTTATAGGCTGTGCTAGATAACCAATGTATAGATTTCTGCAGCTTCATACCTTTATTGTTTTAGGATTATTATAGGTCCCCATCTTTACAACTTTCCTGTAAGGTAATAGATTTAATTACAATCAAATCTCAACTTGAACCCTGCCTACAAAGAAACTTGCATTCACACACATAAACACACATGTACACACAAGACCTACTGCCTTGCCTTCTAAATTTGATGACGTCTTAGTTCTCAGGCTCACAAAAAAATCCACCAAGAACCTTGCATGAAAAGTAGTGTTGAGGAAAACGAACAGTATTATAACAGCAAGTTCAGCTAATTTCATGTTAAATTAGGCAATATAAATTCTCAAATACATGCCTGTCCGTGGAACATTCTGAGATGATAGAACTGCACTATATCTTTGATGTCTAATACTGTAGCTGTGAACACGTGCAGCCTTGCAGAACTTGAAATGTAGCTAGTGTAACATGTACTGCATTTTTATTTCAGTGAATTTATATTTAAATAGTATCATGTGGCTAACGTGTATCATGTATTGTATTGGACTGCACAGCTTCTACAGGCAGTAGAAGACAGGACCAAATCTGACTCCTAGGCTAACAGATCTGCTTGGGGAATTAGCTGCTGAAACTCACCAGATTATTACATTCTTCCTTTTTTTTTTTTTTTTGAGACAGAGTCTCAAGCTGTTGCCCTGGGTAGAGTGCTGTGGCATCACAGATTACAGCAACCTCAAACTCTTGTGCTCAAGTGATTCTCTTGCCTCAGCCTCCCAAGTAGCTGGGACTACAGGTGCCTGCCACAACGCCTGGCTGTTTTTTACTTTTTTTTTTTTCTGTTGCAATTGTCATTGTTGTTTAGCAGGCCCAGGCTGGGTTGAAACCACCAGCCTCGGTGTATGTGGCTGGCGCCCTAACCACTGAGGTACAGGCACCACTGCAGATTGTAATATTCTTAATATCAGAGTACAGAGAACACTATTTCTAACTAATCTACAAATGTGAACATCATTTTTTTCTCAAGGAAAATATATTTATCAGCACTTATTATAATTAGCACAGACTAGTGAAGATCGTAAAACCGTATCAAAGCACTTGTAGATCAGTACCCCTGGAGAGTACGTTATTGATTAGCGAGCTTTCAAAATTAACTAACTTCCAGAACTAATATCCATAATCAGTTTACACCTCTTATGCTGAAGTGGCTTAAAGCACATTAACAGATACTACAATGCAATAAGCATAATTAGTATTATAATTTTATTTCACATAAAAGTGTAAAATTAATAATTGTGCAGCAAAAGCCTGAGCTAGTGCAGTGAGAAGGATGGGAGACTCTATAATACAATATATAAAGTGATAGTGTCAATGATTTCTGCATAGAACAGTATCATTTCATAGAGATAACTCTGGGACATGGTCACCTTGCTACAAGTTAGCCTCTGTTATCTCTCTAAATGCTGCTGAGCTGCATAGAAGGTGCTCCAGAGAGCTGTCACAGACATTTTTGAAGAAGAGCAGACTCTCCTAATCTTAGGATTCATCAGATATGCTCCCTGGCTAGTAGAAACCAGACTAGAAAAGTCAACATAGTCAATGAAGACCCTGGCTGAGCTACTATACACAGAAACAGATTGCTTTATAATTAATGAAGATGATACAGTGCAAAAACAAAATAGCCATTTGGAAGTAAAATGATATGAGAATCTGAAAATCAATGGATGACATAAAATTATGATGGATTAGAACAGAAAAGGATGTAGGTAACATCAGGTCTTTGTGATATCTGCTCAGTACTCTTGGCATTTACATAGAAGTACAAGATATTAAGATGAAAACTCACTACACATATTTAATATTAAATTTTGTTCACTGTACATACATATATCTATGCACATGTACACAATATATACAGGGGCTTATAATAGTCGCATATACACATGCTTACATATGACTTTATACACATAATATGTTGACATATACATATATAGGACATCATTATAGATGATATTCATATATTTTATAATTTATTATTTTATAATATTTTATTTGAATTAATTTTACTTCATAGTAAGGCTTAAGTTCTTTATTCTTTATCACTTCAAGTGATTGCTGTTAAGTATTATTCTATGATATTTATTTATATTTGATTTCTTTTTAATGTATCTTCTAATAAGTTATTCAATTGTATAGAAAAAGTCTGAAATGCATCTTGCACTTCTTTTGTTTAATCAATTATCATATTATCCACTTTGTTTTAGGTCAGCATCATTCCCGCCAGGATGCAACTTCTGCTCCAAATTCTCCTAAACCCATGGCCCATGGGTTATTCTTCCAAAAACTTAACTCTAATCATATCATCCCCTTCTCATGAGAGTGGATGTCTTCTTACTATCTACTGAATAAAACAAACATCCCTAACTCAGGGTCTCAATCATCAATGGACTAAGAATTTCTGCATATTTACATAAAATGTAAATTCTCAAAACACGTTCCCAGAATATTTGTCTAAGAACTTGTATTTTTTTACTAGCAACCTTTTAAGAAATGCTGCGCTAGCTTGATACACATTACTTTTAACCTGAAAGTCTCTATTCATACACCAGCACCAACTACCCATACCTTGGATATTATACTTTTATTTCATCCTGGGCTTCTAGTAGAAAACACTCAAAAAGGGCTGGTGGGGTTCTGAATTCAAAGTCTGTTCTAACATAACCCACCCAGCCAAACAGATCTATTTCTCCACTATCTCTTCTCTCTCTGCTTCCTCAGTGACTACTTCACAATTCTCTTTTCCAAATAGGCTTGATTAACAAATTTTTTCCTCTGTCTGCTACCCAAACATGCTGATGATTTACACAGTACACGTTGCTCTACACCTTTATACCTTCTTAAAGGTCTATCCCCAAATTTCCTGATATAATAATTTCCATTCAGGTCCCTGAGATCACAGTGGTTTCTGGATTCCTGAGCTCAGTTCTCAAGCTGTCTCTACCAACTTACAGCTCCCCTAACGTTATAATTCTGTTGATTTTTTTCTTTGATTAGTGTACTTCATTTTCATGCTCTCACTCAAGCTATCGTCATGTCATTATCATTCACACAACATAGGTCTTTATAGGGTGTCATAAAGAGCCTCCCATAGTCATTATTTCTTCAAGATATATGCAAATTTCTAACAGCTTTCATATTAATTTCCTTCCTTATTGGAATTCCATTCTTTCCCTAAAATAATAGTCGACTTTCATTTATTATCTTCCTTGGCTCACCCTAATAAGGTAAAAACATACATAGTTCCCTCTCTTGCTCATATGCTATTGCCTAGAGAGAAGAGGGTAAGCCCCAGTGTCTACAGGTTAGGAGCCAAGCGCTGGTGGTACTGGTGGAGTTTGGAGAAATTGGTCTAGTTTTAAAGGAAATAAACTGAATCTCTCATTTTGACTGTGTCTAGTTTTGTATTTCTTATTTGCCAAACAATTGTATTAGGCCTACATGATTAATGCATTTCTAAAACCTCACTTTTCTTCAACATCAAACGTATTTGAGAAACTTGTATGTTCCTATGGAAGAAATTTATAAATTCATGTAAATTCATATACCACCAATATTGTGTCTTGCCCCAGCTGCATCATAGAACTTTTTTTTTTTAATTAAAGATTAGCCTACTTATATATACCAAGAGTAAGGCCTTTTCAGAACCCTTTATCATATTGCAATATAAAACATCAACTTTCAACCTTTGTAGGAATCTTTTTACTTTAATTAGCTATATAATTTTAGAGACATTTCATGTACCACAGAAATAAAAATAACATCATCCTTGGCTACTATGAAAGAAAAACAAAAGGAAGAATTATTGTAGACATTGATCTAGGAAATGAGTTTATAGCTAATACCAAAAAGGCAAATACAGTGACAACCAAATTAAATGAATATGACTTAATTAAATTAAAATGATTCTACATCACTAAGATTAACAACAGAGTAAATATACAAACTATAGAATGCAAGAAAATATGAAAACCACGATGAGATAACTCCTATCCCTATCAGAATGGCCATTATTAAAAGATAAAAAGCAATAGATGCTGGCAGGGATGCAAAAAGAAAAGGAAGTGTATACTGTTGGTGGGAGTCCAAGTCAGTGTACCCTCTGTGGACAATAGTGTGGAGATACCCCTGAAGAACTAATGGTAGACCTACAATTTAATCCAGCAATCCCGCTATTGTCTATTTACTTAAAGGGAAATAAGTCATTATATCAAAAATACTTTTGCACCCAAATGTTTATTTTAGCATAATTCAAATTTGTAAAGAAGTGAAATCAACCTAACTGTCTGTCAATTGATGAGCGGATAAAGAAAATATTATATATATGTATTTACACACACACCCATGCACACATGCATACATACATCATACACACATGTAAATACACATACACACACCCATACCACATACACATATATATGTGGAGTACTTTTCAGCCATAAACTATAAAAGAGAATAAAATAATGTCATTTACATCCACTTAGATGGAACTGGAGACCATTATCCTAAGTGAAGTATCTCGGGAATGGAAAAAAACACCATGTTTTCACTAATAAATGAGAGCTAAATGATGGGTACACATGATTGCAAAGTAATATAAAAGATTTTAGAAAAGAAAAAGGAGGAAGGATGGGTGGAAGATGAGGAATAAAAAGTACCTATCAGATACAATGAACACCATTTTGGTGACAGGCATACTAAACGCCCTGTCTGTAGCATTATACAATTACACACAAGAATACTTATACTCCCTAATGTTTTGAAACAGGAATTATTAAAAAATACTTTCTCTTTAATTCCATTCATCGTATTTCCCATCCTTATGCTAAATTCCATTTTGACATTTTGACAATTTGTTTTTGGTTGGGGTCCATTGCAGTAGTTCATTGTGATCCCTAGAGGGTATTGAACTGTTTTGTTTTTTCATGTTGACAAAATTCTTCTCCTAGTGTCTTCTCATTGGAAACCTCTTCTCTCAGACGTATGGGTTTGCAGGGCACTTGCTAGGAAATCTCCTATTTAAGAAGAAGAACAGGTGATGAGATGGTCCTTTTGTGTCCTATTCTGGAAGATTGACCCAGCGGGGGAGCAGCAATCACACTGAGAACCTGTAATGAAGCTGTTCTGTTCTGTCTCATTACTGTGATTGTCACAGTTCAAGCAGGTGCTGGACGAACTGGATAGCCACATGCTATCAGAACTCCCATCTCTTGCCATATACAAAAGTTAATAGAAGATAACAAAAGAATTTAAATGTAAGGCATGAAATCATAAAAATTCTAGAAAAAATAAAGGAAAAACTCTTTTAGACATAGGTGCTGGCCAAGAATTTATAATTAAGACCCCAAAGGCAAATACAACAACAACAACAAATAAATAAAGGGGATTTTATTAAATTTAAAAAGTTTCTACACAGCAAAGGAAATGATCAACACAGCAAATAGATAAGCCACAGAATAGGATAAAATAATTGCAAACTATACATCCAATAAAAGGCTAATATCCAGGATCTACAAAGAAGTAAGCCAAATCAGAAAGAAAAAACAAACAAGTCCATTAAAAAGTAGGCAAAATATATGAACAGAAGTCTTTGAAAAGAAAAAGGACAACTAGCCAACAAACATATGAAGGAATGCTCATCAGTCATTAACAAGTCCAATAGATACTGATGTGTATGCAGAGACAAAGGAGCACTTATGCACTGTCGGTGAGACTGCAAATTAGTACAACTTCTAAGGAAAACAGTATAGAGATTCTTCAAAGAAACAGAATATAGATTTACTGTTTAATCCATCAGTCCTGCTACTGGCTATGTATCCAAAGGAAAATAAGCAATTTTATCAGAAAAGACACTTGGACACAAATGTTCATAAGCACAATTCACAACTGCAAAAATGTGGAATCAGCCTAAGTGCCCACCAATTCATGAGTGTATTAAGAAAATGTGGTGGCTTGTCATTCGTAGCTCGGTGAGTAGGGCACCAGACACATACATTAAAACTGGCGGGTTCCAGCCCAGCCTGGGCCTACTAAACAATGACAACTACAACCAAAAAATAGTCGGGCGTTGTGGTGGGCGCCTGCAGTCCCAGCTCCTCGGGAGGCTGAGGCAAGAGAATCGCTTAAGCCTAAGAATTTGAGGTTGCTGTGAGCTGTGATGCCATCGCACTCTACCAAGAGTGACATAGTGAGATTCTATCTCAAAAAAAAAAAAAAAAAAAACACACTTGGGCGCACACATGCACACGCACACACCATGGAGCCAGAAAAAGGATTGAAATAATACCTTTTTCAGCAACTTGGATGGAAGTGGAGAACATTATTCTAAGTGAAGTATATCTGGAATTGAAAAACACATGTACTCTCTAACAACTGGGAGCTAATTAAGAGGCATAAAGGTCATAGAAAATCAAACAGGGAGGGAGAGATAAAAATATATCTGTCAGGTACAATAAACACAATTTGGACAACAGGCCCCCTAAACATCTTGACTTAAGCATTATAAAATGTACCCATGTAACAAAAACACCTAAGCTTCTAAAAAAAACAAGCTTAGCAGATAAGTAACTACAACTAGTAATCTCACATTTAATTATCTCTAACTAAGACCTTAATCTACCTGCGAAATTCCATTTTGCCACATAATATAATATAATCACACACTGAGAGTCCCTCATATTTAAAGATCTTACCACCATCAAATAAAATATGTTAGGTACAGGTGTGGGAGATTTGGAGTTATATGTTTTGCCTGACATCATGATCAAACTGTATGTTGTTATGTGTTTTAGCTTCCCCACCGACTTATTCTGAAAATTTCCGAGTAGGTTACATGCTGTAATCCGAAGACATCTTTGAGAAGTTTGCATATTCACAAGGTCACCTTTTCTCTGGGAAGGTCCCTATTCCCCATCTCCTAGGTGAAGAATTCTGGAACCAATAAGCCTGATCCAAGGCCAGATCTGATTGAATGGGTAGTAGACAGAGGGCTAATATCACTCAAAAATTTGAAAATACGATTCATCGATATTTTATGATGATAAATAAGGGGGTGGAGACGTGAGTGTTAAATGTACTGAGTAGCAGAGAAAGTCTATTTGAAAAGAGCAGGCGTGGGAATGCAGGTCCAGATCAACAAAATTCAGGCTGTCCTGGCTTAATACAAGTTTTTTAGACTTCTTGCTCATCTCCTTTAAATCTAAGTTCCTTGGATATTGCAAGAACTGGATGTGTAATAACTCTTCGTGTCAGCCTCAGTTCCCCCTCAGCTTCTGATCTGTGCTGTTTTTCTTGCCAGGTCCCTGCGGCTTTGCCTTGCCTCGCTCTCAGCCCATTTGCACACACACTCTACACTTCCTTGTCCTCTCTGTAATGTGCTTTCCATCCTTTGTTAGAATTTGGTCTTTTCCACTGCCTTCTCAAGAGACCATGGGCATATTTGTGGAAGTTCCTCTTCATTTTATATCAAAACCTATAATGCTGCAGTTACATATATCTGTCTAGAGATCTTCCATGACAATTATTTTATTGTTTAGCACTAAATGCAGACATGTATTACTCAAGCAATTTCCATAGTAAAATTGGCAACTATTAATATTTAAGCTGGGATACGAATTATAAATGTAAATTTCTCTGTTCATTTGAAAATATGGCCACGCTAAACCAGAATACAGTGTTTCTGATTTGATATACTGCAAGGAAACCAAATTATCCATAAAGACCATCCACTGACCCACTATCTCATGGGATTTTAACAGTGGAAAGAAAGATCAGACTGCCAGGCTCTTCAAAGCACTAGTCAGAAGCCCTTTAAATCTCCTCTTTCCAAAGCTAGTCCCACATTTATTATTCAGAAGGGAGAAACTAGATATAAATAAGTTTAATTTTGTAATCAACATAGGCAATTTAATCATTTTGAATAATTACTTGTAATTTTGAAGTCAGCACCACAATGAAGTTTTAGAACATTTTATTACACCAAAAAAAATTCCCTTCCCATTTGAATAACTCATCCTTAGAGATACATTTTTATATTCTCTTCCTTCAAAACATTCTATTGTAATCTTGCTAAATTAGCTAAAATTCAGCTAATGTTTTTTCTTTGACGTGTCTGACTCTTATAATTGAAAATGATAATCTTTAAGGTGACTGTCTCCACTGTTGATTTATAAAAGTCAGATTAAGGTGGAAATAATTCAGGAATCTGACCTTTATGTTAATTTGCATATTCTCTTCCATTTAAAACAAGTCTCAGGTCTAGTTTTAAGCAAGTGGAAGTAAGAAGAAAGTAAGAATATATTGGGTTCTATTACCTATAATATTTATCAAAAGTAACAATTTATGAAATGGCAAAAAAAATTGATGAAATATACTCTTGGAATATACTCATATACTGCTGAATTCATCATTTTTAAATATTTGTGTCAGTTAAGGTTCACTCAAAGAGGCAGAAGCTCTTTAAAGACAGTAGAGATAAAGAATTCATATAAGAATTAGATCTTGGACACAAGTAAGAATTGATAGAGAAATGAATGACTAGGGGGGAGAATCAGAGGATTGCAGAGAATGTTTCTAACCTAACTGTCTGAAGCTCTAGCTGATTGGTCAAGGTGAAGCAAGGAAACCTAAGAAATAAAAGTACATTTAATTGGATACAGTGAAATCCTGAAGGAGGAATTCATATGGGAGTCTGTGGGAAGTTGTTCCCCGAGTGCCTATCTTTCCTCTGTTTGTCCCTAGCTGAGCATCTGGCAATGCCCTCAGAACCCTTCACTATTCCAGAATATAGGGAGGGGTGTTGGATGTTAAGTCAGGAAGTGTTAGGTCAGACAGAACCCAGTGAACGCTTCTGGGATCAATGGTCTGTATCTAACTGTGACAGCCTTGGAAGTGTAAAGTTGCTGCTTTACTTCTGCCTCACAAGTTCATTTTTTGCCATAATAACTGAAAACTTCAGGAGAGTTGATGATTGGAACATAGTTCCCAATTTCACAAATTGGTTTTGTATATTGCTTCAAAACATCAGTTTAATAGAAATTAATTATGGAAAAAATATCAACACTATCAATAATACCAGTAAACCCAATAAGTTATGGGTAGTGATTATGGACACAGTTTTTACCTAGATTCTTTCCCATATAATTAAAGAGAAATTATGAAAGCAAAAAAACATTTATTGGCTCATGCCTGCACTCGGCCACATACACTGGTGCTGAAAGGTTTAACCCGCCTGGGCCAGCTAAACAACAATGGCAACTACGACAAAAAATAGCCAGTGTTGTGGCGGGCGCCTGTAGTCCCAGCTACTTGGGAGGCAGAGGCAGGAGAATGGCTTGAGCCCAGGAGCTGGAGGTTGCTGTGAGCCCTGATGCCACAGCACTCTACCCAGGGCGACAGCTTGAGGTTCTGTCTCAAAAAAAAAAAAAAAAAGAAAGAAAAGAAAGAAAGTTGGAAAGAAAAAGAAAAGAAAGAAAAGAAGAGAAACAACTAAAAAAAAAGAAACAACAACAAAAAAAAAACATAGTGAGACTCTATCGAAAGGAAAAGAAAAAGAAAAGAAAGGAAAGAAACAATAAAGAAAGGAAAGAAAGAAATAATGTGTATTGAATATTTATAGAATCTAATAATAGTTAAAACACTAGGAAATTTTATATATGTATTGTCGCCTTCAAATTTAAAAAGATTCCTGGTTAGATAAATGTCCCTTTTTTATCATGTGTGAAAATTAAGGCTAAGAATATAACGTGAACTTTAATTTATTCATTGTCATTACAGATGAGACAGGCAAACCTTGAGAAAATGTATTATTATATCACAATGAAACCTTCTACACTAAAAAGTAACAATAGCTGTAGAATTATAATCCTTGTTCAATGCTTTTATATAAAATCCTCATATTATTCACACTCCAATGAATAAAAGCTGAGAAGTCATGAGAATGAAATATTCTAAATTTATAACTTGCTTTTGACATTAATGAGTTATGACCTTGGATAAGTTGCACAAACTTTTATAAATCTCTATTTTCTTTTAAGTACAATGGATATTAATTAATATTAATAACATATCTCACATGTTATGATAATCGAATGGGAGAATGATTTTTACAATGTCCCAACAATATTGAACATCTAAATAATTCCAGCTACTATGGATTAAAAGTGAATATTAAATCTATCTATCTATTTACCTATGAACCTATTATTGATCATCAAGAAACTCTGCAGAAGTAGATGCAATGCCAAACTGGAGTTATCAAATCTGTCCAGCAATGTGGGGGACGGTGACACCCACATTTCCTTGGACACTTTATTTGTTTCTCGTATGTGCTTCTATACATGCCTTTGAAACAAATTCTGTCAACAAGTTTTGAAATAAGATTGATTAGTTAGTCATCAATTTTAAAAGCATTTGCCTTGTCTTCAATGAACAATAAGTTTACCCACTGAGTAGTGCCTTACTAACCATTTTGATTATTTGGAATATTTACTGTGCTTGGGATTATTACTTTTTAATCAAATATTAGAAACCTTCATAACTCTCTGAACCATGTAAAATTCAATGATGCTAATGATGCTTTCCTCATAAAGTCAAGGATAATTGTTTTGTGTGAATCTCTTACTAAGCTGACTTATTAATGATTTGTCTGCCTTCTGAGGGCTGAGCTAAGCAGGTCACACACATATAAACTTTGAATTGTGAGTCATTTGGAGCAATGTAAAAGAAACGAGCAGTGATGTGAAGAGCTCCTTGAACAAATTCAACTAAACCACTCAGAAAACCCAGATGATCTTCTAGGGATGGTGGGAATTACTTTTCATTAAATTGAATATCAGACGAGATTGATTTTATTCACTTACATTAAATGAACTTATTGTCTAAAGTATTATAGTAACACAACATGGGGGGGGGCTGTCCTTTAATGAAGCAATAGGATGGAAAATCTAGTCATATCATTTCATGGCTGAGTGCTACAAAGCTGTGTACCTAATCGAGTATTGATTGAGCCAGGCAGATACGCAAATAAACAGTGGGGAATGGTCCCAGGACATCTGAGAAGTTAAGAGGCATTACATTTTAAATTTTGGGCAAAGCGCTCATACAATTCCCTTAAGAGTAGCTGTTGGACCATTTCAAGCTGTTTCCTTAGAATGAGAATGCTCACAAATATCTAGAAAGCAATCAAGAGCTCCTGGGAACAGAAGTTCCTCTAGCTTCAACAGAGTCAACAGAGCACCAAGTGATTCTTTTAGACAAGATTATTTTTTTCCTGTAATATACAATTGAAATATGTCCTTTTAATTGCTTCTATGGAATACGGCCTAGATAAGTTATTTCCTTGATTATCTCTTGAAATACCCCCTATTAAATGTTTCCTTTTCTACAAAATAATAAGAAAGAATAATGTAGAAGTTTAGTCCATTATTATTTCATCTGGATCTCTTTTAATCCCACATAAAAAGAAAAACACAAGTATAGTCTAGGGAAGGGGAGGAAAAAGGAGAGAGAGGAAGGTGGGGAGGATGGAGGGTGATAGGCTGGGTCTCACCTAATGCGCACAGGTGAGGGTGTTCAGCACACCCCCTGGATGAAGGGCTTAACTACAACTTGAACTTTACCTTAAAATGAAAACAATATAACCTAAATATTTGCACCCTCATATTAGTATGAATTTTTTTAATGATTATTTAAAAGCATAAAACCAAAATTATCTTTTTTCTATCAATGACTTCATGCAAACTAATGGATGTTCTGGAGATAGATTTGGTCATTAATGGAAGAAAGCAAAGCAAATAGTACAACTCTCCTTAAGTAAAGAATTTGTGAAAAATTAATATTTAAAATATGTAAAGTAAGACTCAGACATTCTAGATCGTTTTTCCAAATGAACAAATGTAAGAAACAAGTCTGTAGTCCATGCCTTCTGATTAAAAAATCATATTGCATATTCAATTAAAAATGTTATAATTTGTACAGAATATTTTCATATACCTCATGAAATCTCTGAAATTATGTTCAGTATATCCACAATGTTTAATTTGCTAATTAATTCTTATGCTCAAGACCTCCTGGATTTTGAGATCAACTTTCCTTTATTTTTTAGATGAAACAAAATTGTGGAGAAATAATCCTACATTTGATGTGAATTTCTGGTTCTTTCTAAGATTTCTTAAGTGTCAGTAAGGATTAAATGGGAAAATACCACTTCAAAGCATATTATTCTTTAGGTTGAGAATTATTTATTTCTTAAATACTAGATATGTTCTCTTCTCTCTGCTGAACATTATTGGAAATGTGGGTTTCTTATAGTGACCTCCAAAAGTTCATCAACTCCAAAAATTTGTGGGTAGCCTATCTTGTTGAAGGTTTAAGGTCACAATAAAATTGGGACAAATTTAGCATTATTAAATAATTTTCAGCATCATATGTAACATTAAACAATAAAAATGTGATAAAAATGTGCATATACATAAAGTGTCTTCATCATTTTATTTAATTCCCATCTCATCAGTACTAGTCTATTTGCCTTTTATTCTGAATTCTCTCACATCCTCTTTAAAATAAGATTGGCAAAAAATCAATAATTTGAAAAATATTATTAGCCTGGTCATCAGTGGACAATAATTTTGCCCATTTGGCATTACTGCTATTTATGATAATTCGGATCGCATGTATACCTGTGTGTGCATTTATTTTGTGAATGTCCAGTCCCTAAACACCTGTGTAGACACATACACCCGCCTGCCGTGACAATTCCTTAGTTGTCAACTTTCTGGGTCATGACTCCTAAGCCTCTCTTTGATTGTGGCCCCCTATGTCTTGTTTTAACCTGATAAATGTTGACTTTACACCTCTGTCACAATGTATATTCCAGCATGCAAGTTTATTCCTATAATCTCTATTTAAAATATTCTAATGATTCTTTACTGATTTTCAAATAAAATCTATATTTTCCCTACTACACAAGACAAATCTGAATATTAACTTTCCTTATGGAAATGGTTTCAAAATCAGTAACTTTGTCATCTAATTTAACTTTCTTTTTTTTTTTTTTTTTTATTGTTGGGGATTCATTGAGGGTACAATAAGCCAGTTACACTGATTGCAATTTAATTTAACTTTCTTTTATGAACACTTTTATCTGAGCTGGAATAAAAAACCTTCTGATTTACACATACTGAACACAAAATTTTTAGTAAGTGCATCACTTCTCATTAATTACTTGGGATTTGGGTCTGAGCCTACTTCAGACCACAGCAGAGGCAGCAATAGGACTTGGCCAAGGCAAAATGTGCAGATTTCAAAAGGAATATTTCATTATATCAATGTAAGGAAATATTTTCTTTTAGTGCCAAGAAGTCAAGGGGATTCACAGTCACAAATGTTAACTGCTAAAAGGTAAAGAGGATGAGAACAGCTGCTCATAAAAAATATTTAATAGTGAAGAAAGGTAACCAGAATGAGATATGCAAATTGTTGTAAAGTCAAAAAGACTTGAGTATACCTAAATGCATAAAACTATAACCAAAAAACTATAATCTAATCATTTACAGAACACAAATGAAAATTTAACCATACTCATTAGTAATTTCCTGGCTCATTTTGCCAAATGGTATGCCATATTCTATGTTCTTTATGTTTTATCAGAAAATAACTTGTATGAGACCTAGATGAAAATGTGTAGCATAGAAATACTATTGGAATATCCTTTCATTTTTGTTAATATTTTTATGGAGATCTAATTTATGAACAACAAATGTGAAATTTAAAATATATATAATTTAGTGGGCATCGACATATGTAATCTACCACCATAATAAAAAAATGAGTACATGTGTTAGACCAAAATCTTTTTCTGTGCTGTGTATAATCCACCTACCCTTCCTCTACCTGGACTCTTAGTGCCAAATTCCAATTCAGGGAGTCCATTGATTCCAAATGTATTCCTACTTCTTGCATATTGACCTGGAAACTTTCTCCATACTGAAGAATAAAGCAATTTTAGAGATTGCCTGTTTTCTTCTTCATCTCCTAGGGATTACTTTTCTTGTCTGATGTACAGTGTCTTGAAAATTAGTTTCACATATGGTGTCTGTTTTTCTCTTGTAAGATGGAAGTTTAAATACAATCTCTGTTACATTATCTTGGCCAGAAATCTATGCTTTTATATTTAATTACTTAACTAGATTTTTTTTTTCAAACATATAAGCAAAAGCTCTCTGCTCCAGGGACAAACACCAGATAAATTTTTTGTTACCCAACATCCATATTAATTTATTATCCTGGCTATAAACATGAAGTGTCTGAATCAGAGGAAGACAAATTATTTACATTAGCACTATTTCCCCAGCCCATTTTCCCTGTGGCCTAACACAGTGTGTGCCAAACAGACTCTGCACAGATGGTATACTACAGAAAAGGTCTCTGACCTCTTGGATCTGGCATTCAATAAATATATCAAACATTCTTACAGGCAAAGTTGAACATAGTTATGGAGAAACAAACTAGAACAAATTACATGAATTTTTACAGATAAGAAGAGGAAGATTAACATTATTATATTTACAGAATGGTCAGAGTAGGCTTCACTGAGATGATGAGATTTGAACCAAGACTTTCAAAAACTGGAGGAGTTAGCCAAGAGGATATCTCTGAGAAAAATTTTCCAGGAGGAATAAATCAAGAAAGGCTATGCCCAGTGTATTGAGGAAATAAAAAAGAGTCCTTTGTCTCAGGTAGGGGAGAGTGGCAGGTATGTAATTTATCAATCTTAATAGTAGGGTCTAAAGGCTTTAGGCCACACTGACTATAGAAAACAACAGGAAAACTTAACTAATCTTAATGACCCCATATTTTTTTTTCATTATTCTTCTGCCAGAATCTCTTTCTATAATTATGTGCCTATTTTTCTTTCTTGTTTTGTTCTATTGACTATGTTTTTTTTTAAGAGTGCAATTAATTATATTTTAATGCCAACCTTGTGTTATTTGCATTGTGAGCTTAAGGGGAATTATAGCCTTTTTTACAAGTGTGATTTCAGCATAGAACTTGTTTTATTCCTTTGCTTATATTTTCAAATGCTATTTTATCATAATTTTTCTTCTTATTGTGATTTTGTCACATAGACATTTAAGTACAGTCAATAGTGTGACGTTAGCCAAAGAACATCTGGCAACAAGAAATCCTAAACCTGCTCTCAAGAGTTTTTTCTTCAACTTTCTTAGTCATCTATTATAGGTCACAGGATGTAAGGAGGTATCGTTTACTTTAAAGAGGTATTTTTCTGATAGAAATACTAAAAAAAGAAAGGTTTTTATTTTCCTTTTATCATTGAAAGTTATTGAGGATTATCAGACAGGAAAAGTGCCTATCCTTCTTTTTTTTTTTTTTTGCAGTTTTGAACAGGGCCAGGCTTGAACCCACCACCCCTGTATACGGGGCCGATGCCCTACTCCTTGAGCCATAGGCGCCGCCACTCTCCTTCTTCATTTGGTACTGAGATTTAAATAGTTATACATGTGAAGGCAATTAACATAAAAAGAAATGTAAATAGTAAACAGAAAGATTCACCAATTTGAGAGATCAAAGAAATCCACACTAAAACAAACTCAAGGCAAGATTTTTGTGTTAACAAAAAAACAAAAAATTATAGTTGTGATACCCATTGCTATCAAAGTTACATCAAAAGTATGCTTCCCATTACAAATTGATATAAGCATTTCCAAAAGCAAAGAGGTGATATGAAACTGTATCTATAAAGACATTTAAATGCTCAGACCTAGTATGGCCCCAGGGAATTTATTAAGATTATAATTCACAAAAACCACACAGTACAATGTCCAGTGTCATTGAAAAGAAAATCAAGATACTAGGAATAACCACAATGCTCAACTGTACTGTAATTGTGTGTTACTACAACCAGAAATTATATACTCTTAGGTTTATAATAATTATGAAGACTAAACGTACATTCTTAGGAGACTAAACAAATTAACAGAGTTTATAATTCTTTAGAAGACTAAACAGTCTTCTTATGAAGACTAAATTAAAAGGGAAATAAGTTATTGAAAGTCATGAAGTTGTATTTGTACAATGATAACAGTTGTATAAATATATATGTACATCTGTATGCACATGTCACAAGTTGGGCTCTCAGAAGGAGACACTGAAACAAAATCTGATATGCAAAGTACTCATTTTTTTTGTGTGTGTGTGGTTTTGGACCGGGGCTAGGTTTGAACCCACCACCTCCGGCATATGGGACCGGTGCCCTCCTCCTTGAGCCACAGGAGCCACCCGCAAAGTACTCATTAAAGAATAATATCTGTGAAAAGTTTGGGTAAAGAAGCAGGATTTGGGGGAGGAAAAGCTGAACTGCAGCAGTTGCAAATACCTCAGCCATGGCAATAACATGTATATTTCATCAAAGCCTCATGTTATGCCAACATTTACACTCGCCCAAATCAGTCACTAGATATAGGTCTTACAGGGAAGAGTGTGCCTTTCAGCAAGGTGGCTCTTAGCAGCTGAGGCAAAGTGTGACGGAGTTTTCGCCCCCAAGTCATCTGCAGACAGCTGGGATCAGCAGGTTCTTTCTTGGTCATGATTTATCCATGCCCATAAAATTTTATCCATTACACTATTCAGATCCACTTTTCCACCTCTATATGGAGAATAGCTTCTCCAATATTCCAGTGATACTTTTTCCTGGAGTAAGATAGGAAAGTTAGTGTAATGAGTTACCACACCCCACCAGCTTCTGGGCTGAAACCTATCCTCATCTGCTCTCCCTTTTACTGTTCATTATAGATTTCTCTTGCTGAAGTAGCAATGAAAATAATTTTATGATTGGGGGTCACCACAGAATGAGGAACTGTATTAAAGGGTTGTGGCATTAGGAAAGTTAAGAACCATGGATAGACTCTGTCTCTGGACACAAGGATCCCTAAGTTCCTACTTCTGCTATAGCTTGTAGGTTAGTGGGATAGCTACTATGTGGCAAAGGTGCACCACATTTCAGGATGACGACCTCCTGAAGAAGCCAGGGTTGTGGAGAGGGAAGTCCAACGTCCCCCAGTTAGTCATTAGGTCACTTCTGCTTCCACTTCTTTAGTTTTGGATGTTTTATTGTTGCTGTTTTGTTTTATTTTGTTTTGTTTTGTTTTTGCTGTCATGGACTCACATAAAGGTCATTTATTCAGTGTGTACACTCTGCCCTAGAGGATGGTGTCCAACATTTTAAAGTATCACCTTTTCTTTAATGAATTTCCTACTACCTAAAACTACCATAAACACTCTATTGTGTCAGCAGCTCCTAGGTAGTGTAGTGAATGGCTTAAAGGCTCTTCCCACGGTCAGGAGCTTACTGCCATTCATCCTTTGCTGTAAAATAGGTTCCATTAGTATGATGCAATATTATCTGAGGTCTCATGCTGATGGATATGCACTGTAAACCCACATGTATTGGGCTTGACCAAGCTTCTCTTGGCAAAGGGGAAAATTCATGCAAGAAATACACCTTTATTCTTAACATTTCCACAGTCAAAGGGTCTCCAAATAGTCAATTTGCCACCAAGGGTGTGTTTGATTCCTTCAAGAAACAATGCCATAAGCACATATTAACCAATGGCTATATAACTTTGACAAGTGAGAAGATATGATGGCCAACTCATGTGTTGTGTCTACACTTCCTGCCATAGCACTCCATTCATCCCAGCACTTAGGTGACAGATGCTTGGAGTTGACCCATTTCCACTGGCTTAATCATCATGTCTAGCTTAGTGCCTCTACCTTGATAGATAGTCTCTGGCAGTCATTACACTGTGGGGGCAATGTTCCACAGTTTATGCTCACTCCTCTGTGTTCAATATATGCCTCTATGACAAATATTATATTCCCTGCTTTCTCATTATTTTACCTTCCAAGCCTCAGCTCAAGCAACTAGGTCATTTTCCACTGTTTGTCCTGTATGTAGTTTATTCTCAAATCATTTTCCATAACATATAAACAACCGTCTGCATTTCCCCAAGAAACACCTAAGATAGGTTGCATGATGGATTCCATCTCTTTTCCACTTGCATCCACATACAAAAAAGAATTATTCAGAAAACTATCTAAGGCTGATTTTACTGTAGTTGTTCACAACTTATCTCCCAGTCAGACATGGGCATGATTTGAGGGAGTGCAAGAGGTATGACTAACACGAGGCTTTTGAGCCGTTTGCTTTTGCTACTTGCTATGACCGTGGTCTTGCTCCTGACAGTTACAGGGTTCACCATTTCTATCTAGTTTGTGACTGCTGCTAAGCTCTGCAAACCCAGGACTGGTGGATCAATTATGCTGAATCTAGTCCAACGGGGGCAATTCTGGATGCATGGCCCCTCTTGTCACCTGGTCTTTTGCTCCGCCTCTATTAGAGCTCAGTTGTATTCCATGAGTTGTTTTGTGAAAGTACCTGCTTCAGATGAGATGGCTTTAAACCAGAACCCAAGTACTCCGCATTTTGATTTTCCCACTAGGGCTCATCTTATCGCCAACAACTCATTTCTCCACCACCAAAACCTGTAACTACACAGTGTCTGCTGAGTAGTATGACTCAAATGGAAGATCCGTTTGCATCAAACCTAGCCTGTTACAGAGACTTTCCTATTCTAGGCTCCACTTAAGCTTATAGCCTTTTTTTTTTTTTTTTCCCAAACACTCGGGTTATAAGCTCAAGTACTATTTTCAGCTGTAGCTGCTTCTGACACCTGAAAAGTCTACTAGGCACTCTACTCCCATTATAACCCCCAATACACCCACTCTCCAGGATGACTATTGTGCCACTCTGGACCGCTGAGTATCAATGTCAATTCAGCTACTGTGTCCAACAATATTCAGAAACATAAGATCCAATAATTGTCGCATCATGGAGGGCTTCAGTCTGCTCCAGTCCCCTAAAGCTCTTTACTTATATGACAGTACCCTGAATCTTCACAGTCTTTACCTCCCACCCACTGGAGCAGATATGTCTCCCCAGGGTCCACAACGTTGTAGGAAGTTCTTGCTTATCTGATCTATTTACCACAATAATTTTAAATTTAATCAATCAATTTCGTTCTGCAAAATATCCAGATATTTTAGGACTACAGTATAATAGAAAAAAATTAGTTAAAATAGCCATGGGAAAAATACATATATTCTGCCAATTCGTGTGTATGAAAATTCTATCAGATCCTTTTACCCTTACTAGAATGACAAATAATTAATTTGACAAATAGAACCACATGTTATGTATTTAAAGGTATGCTAATCTGCTCTAGCAAATGCACTGCGCTACCTCTGGCATTGCAGCTGCGAATAGAACTCTACCTGATAGAGTTTGCAGCTGTCTACTGTCATGCTCCAGGTTCTATCCGAATTTGCAGGTGTCAGACTGGAAAGTTAACTGAATGTATATAATGAGGACCACTAAATTCCATTAGCTATTTAAGCATATCATCCACCCTACTATTTTGAATCCACTATATTTCCCAGAGTGTATTTCTGGATGAGAGAAAGGGGGAGACGGTAGCTTTTGAAAGTTATATTTGAGCTTCTATCACTCACAGCAGTAATTCTCAGGCCAAGATCCCAGCGGGGAGATGATCAATATCAATTATGCATTTGAAGACCTAGAAAATGATCATGAGATCATTGAAAATGTGCATGAGATCATGCACAGATTCCTGTGATATCATTGTAAAATGGATTTCACCTTCCATGTGTTAGGTGACCCCACAAGCTCCCACTCTAAAAGGATAACCATTGCGCCACTTACATCTCTGAGCATCAGTGTTGATTCAGCTACTGTCCAAGAAACCTTGACATGTTTGGGTGTTCTTTTCTCCCTTTGGTGCACAAAAGGAACCAGTAGAAACTGGTTCCTTTGTAAGATGGGAGGAATAATTACTGTGCCTACTTACCATGGTGTTGGAATTTCCTCCATCCAGTGTATCAGACGTAGTCCATGATTCTATATTTAAAAACTTGTACAAGTCTTGAAACTGAGCAAAGTGTCATAACTTTTTATTAAGATGAGTGATTCTCTTTCCTAGATTTACTTTGATTATACAAATTAAATTATGTCTTTGTCCTCTCCTCATACATTTTGTCTCCTAGACATGATATTTCCTATTTACTATCATTATTACCCTGTTGCATCAAATGCCCTTGGTTGCCACTCTGACAGACCATGGATTGTGTTCATTACAGAGATGCGATTTTTGACATTTAAAGGTTGACATGTGGTTTTCATATTTTCAGGGACCTATCCTCCTATGTGCTACTTTTAAACAGAGCTCTGTGACAACTTTTCCTACCCTTAGGAAACTTTTAAACATAGTTCTGTGACAACTTTTCCTACCCCAACAGTGGGGTCAATAGGGAGTTTCACGGTGGAAGGAAGAGCCACCGTGAAACTCCCTATTGACCCCACTGTTCTTCTAACTACATCTTTTTTTATTTATATATAGAGTATTCTCAGAGTGCTTCTATGGTATATGATCATCTGGTAGGTTTTCTTATATTGTATTTCTACTTCAATGCTGTTTCTCTGAATTTTTTAACACTTTTTCCACCATCTGTCATGGTAATTTGGTATTTTTGCCTCATTTGTGTGAACCATTGCTTTTTCTACATTTATTTTATTTTATTAAGTCACAAAGCCACAATAATATCACAACTCCTAGTGTCTTAGACAATTTAGTTGATTCTTGTGGTCCATGGAAGTGTTTACATATTGATAAATTGTACTTTATCCAAATGTAAGTTTCAACTTGCTCAGCCCAGTATCCCCCAAATCCAGTTGCTTGTGAATTCTTCTAGTTCCTGCCAGTATACCTCGACTAGATCTAGAAATTGCACAGGTCCCTGTGATATCATTGTAAAATGCATTTCACCTACCATGTGTTAGCTGACCCCACTAGCTCCCACTGCAGCAGGATAGCCATTGTGCCTTTGGTTGGCTAGCCACTGAATATGAGAAACGCTTAAAAGTAGTAGTATCTGGACCCGACAACATCACCTAAATTTTTTTTTTTTTTTTTTTTTTTTTTTGTAGAGACAGAGTCTCACTGTACCGCCCTCGGGTAGAGTGCCGTGGCGTCACGCGGCTCACAGCAACCTCTAACTCTTGGGCTTACGCGATTCTCTTGCCTCAGCCTCCCGAGCAGCTGGGACTACAGGCGCCCGCCACAACGCCCGGCTATTTTTCTGTTGCAGTTTGGCCAGGGCTGGGTTTGAACCCGCCACCCTCAGCATATGGGGCCGGCGCCCTGCTCACTGAGCCACAGGCGCCGCCCAACATCACCTAAATTTTAACTTTATACAAAGCAGAGAAGTAACTAGAAAGAAAGAGAATAGATCAAACAATACAAACAGCCAATGATGGCCACATTTGAGCTACTTTACACATATGTTGAGTTTTATTTCTCATTAATATAAAAGGCCCATCAAAATAAACTGCTTATCCATTTTCTTTCATAGAAAATTCAGCGTGGAAAAAAATAAATCTTTATTACATACAAAAGATAATTTAAATTTTGTCAAAGAAAATGTTAATTTACAGAGGAATTACTACATAGCAAGCAATCACATTGATAATCCTATGACATCTGTAATAGTCCCATAAGGCAGACATCTTTATTAGCCCTAATTTATGGGTGTGGGAACAAAGACACTCTCCATATCACACAGCTGTTAAGTGAAGGAGCTCAGATTTCAAGTCAAAGGTCTTCAAAACTAAAGTTTATGTTCTTAACAAATTCTGGTGTCTTTCACTTATGGCATTTCAACACGAAATAATATGAAAATAAGGAGATTGAGAATGACATGGAATTAGGAAATGTTAGAGGAAGTGCAGGAAGTGTATGATCAGCTCTGCTATTTCCCTCAGCCTGGTTGCACAATTTCCTGGGAAAAAGGAAAAAGACAGTTGTAGAACTTTACTTAAAAAGTAGAGACTCTCTCTCTTCTGTCCTCTGTGTGTGGGGGCATGCATGGATGGAGGGCACGTGATCACATCACACGCCTGTGGCTCAGTCGGTAAGGCGCCGGCCCCATATACCGAGGGTGACGGGTTCAAACCCGGCCCCGGCCAAACTGCAACCAAAAAATAGCCGGGCGTTGTGGCGGACGCCTGTAGTCCCAGCTACTCGGGAGGCTGAGGCAAGAGAATTGCTTCAGCCCAGGAGTTGGAGGTTGCTGTGAGCTGTGTGAGGCCACGGCACTCTACCGAGGGCCATAAAGTGACACTCTGTCTCTACAAAAAAAAATAAAAAAATATATATATATATATGTTTTTATTCATTCAGATTCCATTGAGTGGATTATTATCCTAGTCCATTCTTGTGATTTTACATAATAGTGAATTTAAAAAGTCTGTTGTAGTATAGTTGAAGATTTATATTTAAATTGCTGTCTACAATTAGCACCAACATTCTGGTACTTCCAGTGACAAAACAGTTGACTAGCCCCTTGTAGTGTTGCTTTATCATCCTCATTCCTCTGGTTTTTCCTGTAGTATAGATCCTAACATCATACTAGACACGAATGGATTAATAAATTGTGGTATATGTATACCATGGAATACTATGCAGCCTTAAAGAAAGATGGCGACTTTACCTCTTTCATGTTTACATGGATGGAGCTGGAACATATTCTTCTTAGTAAAGTATCCCAAGAATGGAAGAAAAAATACCCAATGTACACAGCCCTACTATGAAACTAATTTGGGACTCTCACATGAAAGCTATAACCCAGCTACAACTTAACAATAGGGGGAAGTGGGAAAGGGGGGGGGTGGGTAGAGGGAGGGGAATCGGTGGGATCACACCTGTGGTGCATATTACACGGGTATTTGCGAAACTTGGTAAATGTAGAATATAAATGTTTTGGCACAGTAACTGAGATAACGCCGGAAAGGCTATGTTAACCACTGTGATAAAAATGTGTCAAATGGTTTATGAAGTGAGTGTATGATGCCCCATAATCATATCATTGTATACAGTTATGATTTAATAAAAAAATTAAAAAAAAAAAAAATAGAAGAGTAACTCGTAATGAGCCTATCAAGACAACTTCAGCTCTTTCACCTACCAAGTTTCTGGAACTGCAGGAGTCATGCCTGCTTCCTGAAATGACGGCAACTCACTTTATCCTAATCTCATTGTTTGCATAAAAACTCTGGATTAGCACATTTTGAGTTTTTACTCCGAGACTGTTGTACATTTTTATTTCTTAACATTTTTTTCTCAACTATGAGGACAATATAATATTATTAAAGTTAAATTACTCTCTGCAATAGAATAAAATTTTTTTTCTAGGTAAAAGGTGGTAAACATAAGTTGCAACAACATAAGTTTGTAAATGATTTCTTTCTTTGAAATGATAATATCATAAGTAAAAGATACCAAAATTCATTAAGAACATAAACTTTACTTTTGAAGAACTTTGAATTGAAATCTGTGCTCCTTCACTTAGTGGCTGCCTGATGTGGTGAATGACTTGCATTTTTGTTGTATCTTTGTTCCCACACACATAAATTAGGGCTAATAAAAATGTCTGCCTCATGAGACTGTTACAGATGTCATGAGATTATCTATGTTGGGCGGTGCCTGTGGCTCAAGGAGTAGGGTGCCGGCACCATATACTGGAGGTGGTGGGTTCAAACTCAACCCTGGCCAAAAACTGAAATTAAAAAAAAAAAAAAAATTATCTGTGTCAGTGCTTGCTATGTAGTAACTCCTTTGTAAATTATGATTTTATTTGACAAAATTTAAATTTTCTTTTATATATAATAAGGATTTATTTTTTCCATGCTGAATTACCTGTAAAAGAAAATGTACATGCAGTTTATTTTCTAATATAACAAGTGTATTTATTTTTGCCTTTTTTGGTAGTACTAAGAGTAATATATTTAATAATATATATTTACAGTGATTATAAACTATAAAAGTGTTTTATAGTAACGTTCAAAGTCAAATGTTTTTAAAATTTGCTACAATAATGCAAAACACTAAATTAATCATGTTTTTAAATCTTTCTTACTAACAATAAGATGTGGTAAACTTATAAAATTCAAGAACAATTAAAATAAATTATATTGATCCTCATACAGTTAATTTATATAAAGTTTACTGAGAAAAATAGTTACAATTAGGGGCGGCACCTCTGGTTTAGTGGGTAGGGCGCCGGCCCCGTATACAGAGTGGTGGGTTCGAACCCCGGCCAAACTGCAACAACAACAACAAAAAAAAAATAGCCAGGCATTGTGGCAGGTGCCTGTAGTTCCAGCTACTCGGGAGGCTGTGGCAAAAGAATCACCTAAACCCAGGAGTTGGAGGTTGCTGTGAGCTGTGACATCACAGCACTCTGCTGAGGGCGATAAAGTAAAACTCTAAAAAAAAAAAAAAATTACAATTAGCAAATTCCTTTCCAATGAATTCTTAGGGTTAATAAAAAGTACTAGGTAAAAAGTATTCCCATCTGTGCATTTTTGAGTTTTGTGAAAAAAGTGTCTTTTGTTTGTACAAATGAGGTACGATTATATCAAGCAAAATATCACTCATGGCATTCAAAAGCAGCCACATCTACTTATCCTTAAATCTCAGCATCAAAGGCACAAGAAACCTAACTGTGGGAGGAAGGTGAAATGCTCTTTTGAATCTAGTAACCATATTAGCATTTCTCTACTCAACACAGCCTCAAAATTCATAAACTGAATCCCCACTTAGCAATTGCAGAAAATGTGATGCTTCATGTATCTTTTGTTTTAAATATAATTTGTATTTTAAAATGTATTTGTGTAGCATTACATACAATCAAAGCTATTTGAAGTTACTTATAAAACAAATATAACACAAAATAAGATAATTAGGGACGTAAGCTAAGTGAAAACAATGGGAAATGAGTTTCAGCTGCCTGTGCCTGTTCGTGGGACATGATTACAAAGCTTGGCACTGGGAACTCACTACATTTTACAGTTTTCTAGCCAATGAATTAAAACGGACAAGGCTAAAGAAAGATGGTAGCATATTGGATTTTTGTCTAATAAAATATAGTCTAACTAGGAACGTTTGGGACATTACAAAATTCTGCGTTTTTTTTTTTTTTTTTTTTTTTTTTCAGTCAGGGTGGGAGCTGGGAATATGGAGTGAATGTCGATGATTTGCAAACTTCCGTGCACTGGGATTGTAATGTCACAATTTTCTACCATCTTTCTACAGCTTTAGTGACTGAAAATTGTTAACAACAACACATTTGTACTTGTTTTTGAAGGCTGCTATATACAAATTTGCAGGATATGTACCCTACAATATTAATGATGTCATTCATTCTTCTTGAAGTTGCTGTAAATTTGTGTGCTTAACGTTTACTTGGAAGATAGCAGAAAATTGTCTTGAGAAAGGGTTTTTTTTTTTTTTTTTTTTTTAATTTGGCCATATGAAGTTTGACAATCAAGTTCACAAATTCATCCTGGAAAAGTGCTTCAATTCACTGTGGTCACTGTGGAGGTGTTCCTCTCTAGGAAGCTGAGCCATGACACCAGTGCCTAATCCACCCTTCAAAGCAGTTTTCGAACTCTTTTTCCTGGAATAGACATCAGAGTTGTCATAATGCTAGTCTGACAATTAAGTTCATAAACTCATCCTAGAAAAAGTGCTTTTCTTCTCTAAGCACAGAGTATATATTTATTTATTTATTTATTTATTTATTTATTTTATTGTTGGGGATTCATTGAGGGTACAATAAGCCAGTTACACTGGATTGCAATTGTTAGGTAAAGTCCCTCTTGCAATCCCTCATGCAACTACTATATGTAGAGTCAGGTAACCAACTTAAGTCTTCCTAAAATCAGAGCCCTGGAGGGGTTGCCTTTTCATTTTAGTTTATCTTTCATTTTTGGCCAAAATCAATTACAAAGTCATATAAAATTAAATTTTAAAACTTGTCTTTCTCCTGTGTCCTAACATCCATTGCTATAGTAACTGTTATAGTTCAGCCCAATGTCATTATTTCCTAAACCATATCCACAGCCTCCCAATTAGAATCTCCATTTCCACTTTCTTCCCCTTCCAACTATTCTAAAAATGGCAAACCACTATTCTCTTTAAGCGTTAAGTGTGATCATGTCACCCTTCTGCTAAAAAAAGACTGACTCCCTATTGCCTACTCAATCCTAGCCTAGTGCCCTTAAACCATAATGTCAGTAAGAATTTTTGAACCAACTACCAAAAGTTTTATTTGAAAATTTGTAACTCTCATCCCTTTAAGGAAAGCTGCTCTAGCCTGATATACAAAAGTTTCTGATATCATCCTTCACTGATCCAAGATAACTATGGCTTTTATTATTTATTTATGTTCTGCTTCTTCCCCCTGGAATTCCAGTGTGAAATTCTAAAAAATATTCTGAATTTAATTTTTGCTGTGATAAAACCAATCTAGCCAGATGAACCTGTTTTTACATTTGTTCTCTTCCCTCTCTCTCCTTTCCTTCTGTAGATTCACCTTTTTTTGGACTTTCCGTCCTCTTCCTAAAAGTCTACACAAGTTATCTTTCTATTTAGTACCTAATCTTGCCTATGGTAAAAACTCTTATCCTTACCTAAACTATCCCACACCTTCTTCATCTTCTGTCTTGTCTCGGTAGAATGGTCCTTATGTGAATTCAGGCCTAGAGTTCTTCTACCTGATTCTTATTCTTTGTATTGCTCCCCTATCTTGATAATCCTATTGATTATTCTTCTCTTCTCTGTTATTACTTCAACTACTACAACTTTTCTTATCCAAGTCACAACATCAGCTTTCATGTTGTGCATAATCTAAGTGAGGGTTGAAAATGAAGAGGGATTTCACTTGTATGAACAGTCCCATCACATGTGAAAATGCCTTTTTCCCTAAAGCTGACCTTTCTAGTAGCAAACATTTCCCAGATTTTGCCAAGCTACTGAGCCCACATTTTATGATATTACTATGTGCAAAATATTTTCTGCCTATACAGAGAGGCATAACTTAGCACAACTTTAATTTCTTCATAGCTTTAATTTCTTCAGCTATGAATAAGACTTTCTGTTGACAGTAATGGTTTTTTAAATTTAATTTAACATAGAGAATATTGACTTAAGCCACAAAAATTAATAAAACTTACAGTCAATATTTGTGAGTTATATGGGCAAAAGACCTTTGAAGCATTTTAATAAAACTCTAGGATGGAACACCTGGTCATTCCATTTCATGCCTGAGTGCTACAAAAATGGTGCATTTATGACACATCCATTGAGGCAAGTAAAAATGTGTACAAAGAGTTTGAAATAGTCCCAGGACGTGTTGGAAGTTATATAAGCTCTTCCATTTGAACTTTTTTTAAAAACCTACTTTTTTAGAAGTCAATTTTTCCATCTAAAAGGGATGAATAATAAAACCTACTCTATATGGTTTATGAAAAATTAAATGCTATCAAATTTAATAAATAACTAGTATTTAACAGATACTTGATAAATGAGAACTATGATAATTTCATCTGTGTCTCCTACAAGATCAGCACACCAAGTCACTGATTTCCTGTCAAGGGATTTATGCAAATATAGGTAGGTTTGGAGATAGAGTTGAGAAATCTGTAAAGAAAGAATATCAAATACCATGTTCATCTTCTGCGTTCTCATAGACGTTAGGAGTTTACTATTTCATAATGTTTACAATCCAAATTACTTGATTTTGACTACCAAAAGCATGAGAAATGAAACTGAGAGAATCTTATTTAGCCAAACTTACACACTGAACAAGCATCACAAATAAAACCAGAACCAATATCAACCTCCAACATTTTATATGCATCATATCAAGATTATGTCTTGGTTATGGAGCTTTTTTCCATGCAAATACTTCCAAATTGTTCCAAAATTATAACTAATTTTCCCATTTTAAAAAATGCACATTTTTTTTTACCATTTTGGCATCATTTTCTTGTTAATATTTAGAAGAAAAAATAAAAACTCTGGGGAAACTTCTCCCACACAAGCTAGTAAACCAGGACCTCACCCAGAGTCCTGTGAACTCTCAAAGAGCCTATCCTAGTTTAGCTTTCACTTCCCTGCCCCACTCCTTGTGACTTTTGGAATTATTCCATCTTGTCATATGTGAGCATCTCTCTATCAGTCAGCCATTCCATCAACACAGTGTAGTTATGAGTAGAATAATTTACAGAAATTGGGAGATGATGATGGAATGCCACGTATGGTGGGATTGTGGATTATATGAATTCAGTTATACGAATCAGATTAAGGAGCAGTACATAATATGGAATTTGTTATTAAAAATGGTTTCCCTTAAGTCTCTCAGTCACTTCTAGCAACAGAAATTTCTCATTTATAAACTTCCCTCTCCCACACTACTATCAGGATTCCCTGTATGCTGGGATTGTGGGTGCTCATTAGTGATTCACTAGAGTAGTACAATAGACTCTTTATAATTGTACTTCTCTTACTTTTGCTTTCTTTTCTCATCACTTTCACATTTTATGCTATATTTTTCCTGGATGCCCTTTCTTACACACAAGCATGTTGAAATGGTTTAATAGTCTCATACTTATCAAAGTCCACATTTGTTATCTGACCTACAGCAGTTCACCTCACTCTCTTATCAAACTCTCATATATACCTTTATATGTTTTTATATGGCTCTAACATAAGATTCCTGAAGTATATTATACGTTGAATAAACAATTTTATGAAACATTATCATACTTCTTTTCAATGTGGAGAAGTGGAGGAGTAAGCTTCATAACTGACTCAGCCACATAGAGAGATTCTGGCTCCCACTGAATAATTCATAAGAGCAACACTCAATACTTCCTTTGGTTTATGGTGGCTGTGTTAGACAGTGTTCTCAATAAATACAGAATGAATACAATATGCGTGTGTGTGTTTGTGCGTGTGGATGTATTACAATAAATTGGCTCACACAGTTATGGAGTTTGGCAATTTCCAATATCTGCAGGATAAGTGGGCAAGCTGTCAGTCTTGGAGAGCTAATGCTATAGTGCTATAGTTTTAATCTGAGTCTGAACACCTACGAGTCAGGAAAGAACAGGTGAAGTTCAGTTCTGAATCAGGAACTACTAATGTTGAAGTCTGACACTGAAGATAGGGAAGAAGCTGATGTCCCAGTTCAAAGGCAGTCATGCATGAAGAAATCTCTCTTTCTCAGAAGACAATCAAGGATTTTGTTCTATTTATGCTTTCAACTGATTAGATGAGGCCCACCTGCATTATGGAGAGAAATCTGATTTCTATTTTTTTTTTATTAAATCATAGCTGTGTACATTAATGCAATCATGGGGTATGATGTGCTGGTTTTATATACAATTTGAAATACTTTCCTCAAACTGGTTAACATAGCCTTCACAGCATATTCTTAGTTATTGTGTTAAGACATTTATATTCTACACTTAGTAAATTTAACATGTACCCTTGTAAAATCACATGAATATTTGTATCTTATATATTCTGTAAACATTTTAGGAAACAGTGAGTATTCAAAATGTTTCAGTATGCTTCCTAGAATTAATGGTATTAAAATTCTGCTCCTAGCTAATTACCAGCTGTCTAATTCACATACCTGTTCAGACTTAATGAATATTTATTCAATGAAACTTTGATCAGTATTTGGTAGTAGAACTTGAAGACTTCCTGAATGGTTGATAGTAGTGCTGCTGATTTTCTACCAGTATTAGTATGAAACACTGTTATAAAGTGTGGGTTATGACAATAGGCAATAGGAGCAAAATTTTTATTTGAAAATTGAACCCCAGTCCAGACTTGACTATTTCTAACATAGCAGTAGATAGCCCACTCTTCCATTAAAGGCCTCAGACATTAGAACCAAGTGCCAGGCCCATATACAGAGAGTGATGGATTTGAACCTGGCCCCAGAAAAACCGCAACAAAAAAATAGCCAGGCATTATGGCAGGCGCCTGTAGTCCCAGCTACTTGGGAGGCTGAGGCAAGAGAATTGTCTAAGCCCAAGAGCTGGAGGTAGCTGTGAGCTGTGACGCCACAGCACTCCACTGAGGGTGACAAAGAGAGAATCTCTCTTAAAAAAAAAAAAAAAAAAAAAGAACCAGGGACTGAACAAGAGAAAATCTAAGTCATGAAGATAAAGAAAAGTTATCACTTTGCTGAATCTATGGCGGAGAAATAAAGTATTTATTAATTCAGCAATACAGATCTGAATGTCAATTTTAAGCAGTTGCAATTGTCAGATTTAGTACAATTTGCAAATAGAAATACCAACACCAATGTTGAGAACCCATTACAGCTGATGGGGGCCAAGAATTGCTGGATCTTGGATGGGGGCCAAGATCCAGCACACGTTGGAAGGTGAAAACCTTAGACTAAGAAAAACACTATTGGGCAAAACACGTATTCATGTCTAACAACTACAACCACAACCAAACTATAGGCTTTTATAGACATTGCATGTATGTGCCCTATATCATGGTACAAATAGTCACTTATATTTTTACCCAATTAAGTAGAATTCAAGAAACTTGACTAATGTAAGGAGGGGATTTAAGATCTAACAATTATGGTTATTCTGAAGTAAATTCTTTGTTGCGAAGGTCAAATTGATTGTGATATCATGATTTTCCTAGCCCTGAACCTGATTAGACAGCAGCTGAATGGAGTTGTGTCTCTGGTATGCACAGGTAGGTGGGGCAGATGTTGGGGTTGGAGGGACAATGTGCTCCATGATATAGGACATGTACCCAATAAATGGTAGCTACAGGACGCATTTAAGGCACATTGCATTTATTTGAAACATGTAATCTGTAAACTTGTCAAATTGTATGATCTACAGATCTATACTCTGTCTATTCCCAAGTCTGTTTCTTCTAATTTATAATTTTGGAGCCACAAAGCAGGAGGAATCATGCTACCAGACCTCAGACTATACTACAAATCAATAGTGATCAAAACAGCATGGTACTGGCACAAAAACAGAGAAGTAGATGTCTGGAACAGAATAGAGAACCAAGAGATGAATTCAGCTAATTACCATTATTTAATCTTTGACAAGCCAATTAAAAACATTCAATGGGGAATAGATTCCCTATTTAACAAATGGTGCTGGGTGAACTGGCTGGCAACCTGTAGAAGACTGAAACTGAACCCACACCTCTCACCATTAACCAAGATAGACTTTCACTGGATTAAAGATTTAAACCTAAGACATGAAACTATAAAAATACTAGAAGAGAGTGCAGGGAAAGCCCTTGAAGAAATTGGATTGGGCGAGTTTTTTATGAGAAGGACCCCCCAGGCAATTGAAGCTGCTTCAAAAATACACTATTGCGACTTAATCAAACTAAAAAGCTTCTGCACAGCCAAGAACACAGTAAGTAAAGCAAGTAAACAGCCCTCAGAATGGGAAAAGATATTTGCAGGTTATGTCTCCAACAAAGGTTTAATAACCAGAATCCACAGAGAACTCAAACACATTAGCAAGAAAAGAACAAGGGATCCCATCGCAGGCTGGGCAAGGGACTTGAAGAGAAACTTCTCTGAAGAAGACAGGTGCACGGCCTTCAGACATATGAAAAAATGCTCATCATCTTTAGTCATCAGAGAAATGCAAATCAAAACTACTTTGAGATATCATCTAACTCCAGTGAGACTAGCCTACATCACAAAATCCCAAGACCAGAGATGTTGGCGTGGATGTGGAGAAAAGGGAACACTTTTGCACTGCTGGTGGGAATGCAAATTAATGCATTCCTTTTGAAAAGAGATATGGAGAACACTTAGAGATCTAAAAATAGATCTGCCATTCAATCTTGTAATCCCTCTACTGGGCATATACCCAGAAAACCAAAAATCACATCATAACAAAGATATTTGTATCAGAATATTTATTGCAGCCCTATTCATAATTGCTAAGTTATGGAAAAAGCCCAAGTGCCCATTGATCCACGAATGGATTAATAAATTGTGGTATATGTACACCATGGAATACTATGCAGCCTTAAAAAAAGATGGAGACTTTACCTCTTTCATGTTTACATGGATGGAGCTGGAACATATTCTTCTTAGTAAAGTGTCTCAAGAATGGAAGAAAAAGTACCCAATGTACTCACCCTTATTATGAAACTAATGTAGGAACTCCACATGAAAGCTATAACCCAGTTACAACCTAAGAATAGGGAGAAGGGGGAAAGGGAGGGGAGGGAGGGGTGACGTAGGTGGAGGGAGGGAAGGGGATTAATGGGATTACACCTGCGGTGCATCTTACAAGGGTATATGTGAATCCTAGTAAATGTGGAATGTAAAGGTCTTAGCAAAATAACTAAGAAAATGCCATGAAAGCTATGATAACTAGCATGACGAAAATGTGTCAAACAGTCTATGAACCAAGTGTATGGTGCCCCATGATCATACTAATGTACACAGCTATGATTTAATAAAAAAAAATAAAAAAATAAAAACACACACACAAAAAAAATTTAATTGTAGGATATTTTATTGAAAGCTACCTCCAATTTTTTTATTGTATAAAAAAAGGCAAGCATGCACATACACACGTACGAGTATTCATTAGAAGAGAAGTGAACTAATTCAACTCTGTGAAAATTTTTGAGTGAAAAAATATAAAATATAATCTCATAGATCCCATAATGTGACTAAAGAGAAAGAAAAGAAATAGATAGTGTTGATGAAAAAGGAATAGAAGTAATAAATCTTGAAAGGCTTGCTGAAAATTGTGGAAAACTGACTCAAACCAAGTAAGGTTTTCAGCAATTACATCAACAAAGCCCCTTTAAGCTGAAGAAAAAATTACAAATCCGCACACATTCATGATGGGAATGACCTCGGAGGTCACTCAGCCCATTCTTTAGCTATTGAAAATTGTACTCTACTCTGCTTTACAATTTATTTTGTCCTCTTTCATAATGTATCATTTCAGATATATAAACAGACACAGGATAAAATTGTCTTCAAAGCGCACAACCAGCCACACACCAGGACTCAGCCCCACCAGGGCTGGCTCTGTGAAAATTCCATATGAATTATTGACAAATCACTGGTGGGCTTCAGAAAAGTTCCCAGGATGTAGTGTCCTCAGAGATGTCCAGTTGTCTTTATAGATAAGAACTATCTTTTTATCCATGATTGCAAAAATCTTTAGATATGAATATTTACTAAGCAAGTGAAAACTTTACTTTTAGAAAAACACATGGAGAGAGAGAGATGCATGCTTACCTCCAGCATTTCTTTCCTTCTTCCCTAACTTTAATAATACTTTAAAAAAGAAAAGTTTTTATATTTTTCTAGGCAAGATTGGGCCTCAGTAAATGTCCTCTAATGACAATTATTTCTCGGTATTGGGAAAATGACTTTTCCATGGCGTGATTTTGCTCCTCCATTTGTGTGAGATCTTTCTTTATCCCTGGAGTGAATTGTTTTGCTTTATCCTGTTGACAGCACAGTGTGCGGGATGGAGCAGTATGGATCTGAGAGCCAGCTCCTGTTTTAGCTCCCTTACCTATTTCAGTAGTGAGTTATGTAGCATTACTAGCTCTTAGTCTCCCCTCTGTACTCCATGAAAATATAAAATAATACTATGTCAATTAGAAATTTAATTAACAACCACCCCAATCACTGACTTAAACAAATAGGGGTCAATTTTCTCATTAAAAATCCCAAAGCATTGCACTGCAGTTGTTGATTCAACCTCTTTTAGATGCAAGCAGAAATATAAAACATGTTAAGTTTCTACACTATCATTCTTCATATGCTGGATTTTATCCCAGTGTTTGTTATTTCAGAGTCACAAGATGACTTCTGCCACTTCACATTTAATGTTATAGTGTTTGTGGTAAGACATAGGAGGAAATATGCTGATGGGTTTGTCCGTTTATATTTACCCTTTTTTTATTTGTTTTAATCAGATACATGAGCTTGAATGTTTATTGGAGTATAATTCACATTTACAAAGATGTAAAATCAACCCAAGTGTCCACTGATATGTAAATGGATTAATAAGATGTGGTAAATGTGTATTATGGTGTACTATAAGTCTTTATGTGCATGTTTCTTAGGAAAGCAGAAATTTTGTCAGATTGTTCCTACCACCCAGAAATTTCTTTCTTAGTTACCATTACCCAGAATGAAGAGACGTTGTCAGCTCCTGTCTTTAAGGAAGGCTCAAATTTCCCAGAACATGACTGTCTTTATTAGTTGCAACCAATCATGATCCATCACCAGACTGGACTGAAAAGTTCTGAACCAAGGAAGAAAGATTATTCCAAGGTATGAAGCAAAGGAAAACGGAATCCCCGTTCTGTAGAAATGGATATAGGTGGGATAAAATCAAGAAAGGAATCCCCACGTGGGTTATGGTGATTTAAAAGGTCATTTATGGGGATTTAAAGGGTCAGGGAGGGCAGCAATTGGCATTCCTATTTCTAGGGAGGAAGATAAGTCTGACTCTTCCTGGGTGGACCATGAACCTGACCCTGCCTGGGAGGGGCAAGTTTACTTGGAGAGGTACACTTGATTCTATCATGGACATACAGGATGAAGGGACACATGTATAAGTTAATGGTGCTGTAGGTCATTTGCTTATAGACGTTGAACACTTGGTATAAGGACTCAATGAGAATGTACATAAATAATATTCCAAAATAAATGCTAAATAAATGTTAGTCTCATAATATTACTGAGTTGTATGCCTGCCTCATTCTTGCACATACACATAAAGATATTAATTGCTATCTGAGGGAAGAATTCATATATAATTCAACCACATGTGCTATACACTATCTAAAATGGTGAACCCAGAAGCCATATATTGGGCATTAGGGCATTTACACTTAGCCTTTAACTTCTGTGTTTATAACTGTATTACTCTTATGTTTTCCAAATGAAAACACTCAAAATGGGCTTTAAGCTTTGTGAAGCTTAGGATTACAGAAGTTCTTTTTCAACTTGACTTCCAGGTTATAAATCTTCAGGTATTATTTGAGCAAAAATATTAAGTAGGAGGACATTCATTTGGTAAGATCAACTGTAAAGGATCCGTGGCATAACTAGATTTTAAAAAAATCTTTAAATACACATAACCTTTTGTTTCTTGCTTTGCTAAAAATGCACTGGACTGTCTGTTCCCTACTTCCAATGTTATCTTTACATGACCTTTCTGAGATATTTCAAGGAAAAAATAATAATCGTTAATCCAACACAGAAAGAGAGTAGTGAACTAAAATTAACAGTGACTTTTCATATCTTCAGGACTTTTCATATCTTCCACCACTATTATAAAATATTTTATCAAAGGAAAAGTCCCAGGACCAAGAAGCAAACAAAGCCATAACTTCTTTGAAATCAAAATAAAAGTATGAAAGTTGAGTGAGAATTGAAAAGAAATGATAAGCAACAAAATACATCAAAAGAATTATAGGAAAATATATCAGTATGACCATTTTCTTTTTCTTTTTTTTTTTCCTTTTTATTCTTTTTTAGTATGAGCATTTTCTAAAGTTCATTCCACGGAAAGTAATTGAGATGTAATTCCTTGTACATTACAAATGTATTCTTTTTAATTAACTCTGGAAAAAGTTGGTTGGGACAAAATTACAAAGATTGTTTTTTTCCCTTCAGCTCCCATACTTCCTAGAGACTTTAACACTTTGATACATTGTGAGTTTTCGAGAGGAAAAAATGGTATATAGTGTTTTCCAAGCTTACTCTGTCAAAGAATCATTCTACTGACAAATATCATGCAGGAACAGCACTTAGAGAAACACATTTTAAAGAACACGGACCAAGTAATTCCCTTCAGAAATACTACAGCTCACATTATTGAACACAAAGCTGAACCTACACTTACAGCTCTAAGCAAAAAAAGGGAAGCTTCTTGATAAAAGGGACTTTAAATCTAGTCATGTGGATACAGAACGTGAAAAAAGCAGCTGGTACCAGAGCAGACCATCTGATCCTAGAGAGAAAACGCAGCCCCTGTGGTTTGAACAGATTGCTTTCCTAGAGGACAGAAATTACCAGAGATAATAAATACTGCGAAATAACTAAATGTGGAGCCCTAAAGTAAGGAATTAGCCTTCAAATATATAACAGAACATAAGAGACGAGCCTTTATTAGGCACGCAGATGAAGAAATGGATGGAACTAGAGTTATTTGCTCAGAGCAGTGAAAACCGACTCTATGTTTTTGTTACTGTCATTTTAACTCATAATATACTATTTGTAAAGCATGGTTTATATGTGTCAAAACACAAAACATCGATTCAAACATTCTCATACATTATTTGACCGTTTTCACACAGTTGAAGGCTGAAAACCCTCTAGAAACTTCCATAATGTATGGATGGTGTACTGTGTTCATCTTGTCTGGTTATTAATCTGTTGAAGTATTGAAATAAAAACGAGAGAGGCCTAATTCATAATCCTCGTACAAAATTTTATCTGTATCCATATGAACAGCAATCTCCACAATTTCTCATTAAAAATTATGGTAGATAATCATATGCAAATGCATGGATGATTTTCAAATTTCTGTTTCTGTAATCTCCGAAATTCACCAGCATAGAAACTTCCTGGTGTCTGGAATCTTTGCTACCCTCATGAGTGTAGAGCAGCACATAGCAAATAGCTGTTCAATGCATTTTTGTTCAATAAATAAAGCAAATTTTCAATTATGTGCTTAATAACAAGTAAACTCATGAACACACACACGAATACAAACTAAGACATTTTTTGCCTCTAAAGGTGCTTATTTTCTACATTTCTAAATATGCACATCCACATAACAATATTTAATGTGAACTTACTAAGTCCACATTAAATATTGTTGCATACAATTATTTAGTAGTCTGAGAAAGTCTAAAACAGAGGTTACGAAAAAAATATTTAGTTACAAAAAAATCCTTCATGTCTGCTTTATTTAACTTTGGGTGAGCTCAAGCAAACATTACATATTTAGGTAAGATTTTTACACAGACAAAAGGCAATTAATAAATGATAATGAATGGTGGATAATCATTATACAAGGCACTAGAGTTTTAATGTAAAGAAACTTAACACTTCCCCTTAGCTTTAAAGAAGAGGTTAGTTCCAGGACCTTCAATTCAAAACAGTATATGAGACTTCAGATAATTATTGAATTAGCAATTCTAACTCTTGGAACTACCTTAGAAACTACTGAATACATCAATCTCCATGAAATGCTTAAAACATGCCCATGATATCCTTAAAATATAAGCTACTAGACATCTGTCCAATCTCTGTACTTGAAAATTTGTTGAGATATTATTTAAATATCTGTATCTTTTTTACTTGGACTGAACTTGATTCTTAAAGGTACCCACAAAAATGGAAAGATTCTATAAGAAAGACATCTGGCAAAACAATGACTGCTTGTGTTACAAATTTTTTCCTCCCCTAACTATAGGGGAGAGAAAAACCCACATTTTTCACCCATCAAAATCTTCATGGCTAAGAGCCCTACAACAACATACAAATTAACAACATAAAAGCATACAAATTAATTTAATGTTTAATGTGACACAGGAGGATTCATCAGCAAGGTACAAATCCCCCAAACAGAAATCTGTATATCTTCATGGATATTCATGCAGAAGTATAATTATAGGACCAGAGAGTATGATTCCTAGTGGTAATACATATGGTGAGGGGAACTTAGCGAGGCCCAAACAGCATCTACATGTGGCTTTGATTTCTCTGTAGTTATAAAAGAAGACATCTGTCACATGAGTGTCTTTGGAGAGTAGAAAGGGAGAAGGTCACAGAGTGATCTGCCTAGGTCTAATGACCTGTTTCAGGGACAAAGGGAAATTAAAGGTGAGAATGATCTTTCTTCCGCTGCTGTTTGTTCAAACACCAAGACACTGTATTTTGGAGTAGCATGTACTGAACCCCATTCTAACCAGATACATTAATATGTTTTTCTTCTCAGGATATTGCATTTTATTAGATACTCTTTAAAAGCCCTCTTTTTTTCCACAAGTAGTAAACTATTCTGTTGAGGTTAGTTGCAAACTGGTGAGAAAAAACAAACAGAGAGAGAATCTTTATACTTACAAGAGATCATATCATGTGTTGGGTTTCAAAGGAACACAGATGTATTATAAATCAAAGGTTTTAACCCTCCTATGTGAATAGTTATGCCCCTAGAATAAATGTTGAAGCCAATTTAGAATAATCATATGGACTCTAGTGCTAATATTCTTCATATTTTCACAATTGAAGCTTAAATAGTTGTTGGTATAACTATCATTCTCCAAATAGCCTGTAAACAGGGAGACTATTAATACATAATAATTGATGAAATAATTCAATCATCAAAGATATCTGAAATCTCTTTTTGAAACAGAATAAAAACACCAATGAGCCTTAACATCTGAGTCATTGGTATGAAGAAAATCATAAAGTAACAGAATCTAATGATTGAAAGGAACTTTGAATATCATTCACTATAACTTCAAAAAAATGCTTAACCCCCGCCTGTCAAATCCCTGATAGATATCATGCAGCCTTTATGAAGCAACACTCAGCATCTCTTCCACAGTGGCAAGATGATCACAGAAACACACTCATGCAGGGGGTAAAGTGTCTATTAAAGAACATCCGAGGCCATGGATCTTGGAGTGGCGGAAAAAAAGGTGCTTTGATACCAATTACTTCAGAGGACTTTAGTGAAGAAATTGAGTTTCAGTTTTGCAAGATAAAAAGAGCTCTGGGGATGGATGGTGGTGAGCATGACGCAACAGTGGGAATATGTAAATGTCACTGAACAACACGTGCAAACATTGAGATAAGAATGGAAAAGCATTGACCTTCACTTAATTTTAATGTCAATATTAAACTACATTAGAAAAAAAAAAAAGGAACGTTGCAATTGCTAACATAATAAATTTTAGAATATTTATTTTTACCTTAATTTTAAAAAATAGTAAAGAAAGACATGTGTAGAGATTGAATCCAGGCTTTGACAGAAGGCAACCCTCTACTCTGCTGCAGTGTGATACACTGTGATGCAAACCGCATTCTGTGTTCTGCTGTGGTCAGTACCTCCCACCTGTGAGGCAGCCTGTGCTGCATGATAAGAAGTCTGTGTCATCACTTTAAGTTCATTAGCCAGAATAACTTCTGGCTTATAATGCTGTCTCTGCTAGAACACAGTTTGACTGAACTGTTTTTACCTGCCTCACTATGACAAAGGTAGAAGTTAAACACCTGCCAGAACACTTGTCAATGGGAACTTTCCCCGACTGGGGAATCCACACATTTACGCTTGTATTCTTATCTTCTTGTCAAGGTGACTAGGATACATGCAATTAAAAATATCTTTCCAATTCAAATTGTAGAAAAGCATATCACTTATTTACAGAATTAATGTACTCAAGAGAGATGAAATAAATAGGAAAGTAATTAGAAAACATCTATACGCCACTTTTCATAATTATTTTGACTCAGGCATCTTCATGCTACTTTACTGAAATAACTTTCAGCATGTTTGAATGACAATCAAAAAGCAGCTTATATTAAAATAACATGACTATTTCTTCTCTCTGTAAAATAATGAGAAGGATACAATATCATATGCTCATCCTAAGATAAAATGGAAATTATGAAACGAACTTTCTCATTTTTTTCTTACCAGAAACTTGAATAAAATTATTTACATTATGAAAGCAATAGTAACAAAATAAAATACATGTATCAATTTGTTCATGGTCCCAGTTTATGATCTTACTTTCCAAATCGGTAGCAGCTTGAGCAAGGAAAGACAATTAAATCCCAAGTCCTAGAAGCCACACGTCGCTAAGTGTCTGCTAAACTACCAGCCATTTGAAATAGCCTCAATAATACTGTGGGTATATTAGCTGTGATTATGTGCATGAGGCATTTTTTATCTGCTAAGCAGTAATTCTGTACTTCTAAAATGCTATATGGCCACTCTACAAAATTCAATATATTGTTAAGGAAATAAAGTATTGGTTATTGAACATCTCCCTGATAGAAAATGAATCCTTTTCATGTAAGACATCATACGTTAGCAGCTTTTGGAGACATCTTCTCCCTCCATTTATGCATTTTCTCCTGCCTCCTTCATTGAATTAGAGCAAAGAGAGTGTTAATTAACAGGTACGTGACTGAACAAATTATTAATACATTTTTTAAAATTACAAGTGCTGTAAATAGATGAGAAGGATGTGCTTGAGAATGACGGTGGAAGTCTTTATTGCAGATGAAATGGTCAGAGAGAGTCTCTTAGGACAGAATATTTGAACAGAGACCTGATGGATGAGAAAGACTCATTCACGGATATCGTGAAAGAGCATTTCAGCAGAGAGAACAGCAGGCACCTTTAGGTAGGAATAATCCCAGTTCACCTGAGTTATAGAAAGCAAGCCAATGTTCCTGCTAATGGTTACCAGGAGGTCACAGAGTGAGAGTAAGGTTGGAGCATTGCAAGGGTTTGCTGAGTGGGAATCTGAACTATGTGATAATGAAAGAATGGCCCTGTTAGCAGTGGGACGGGAGAGGGAAAGTCCCTCTATATTGAGCCATCATAATGAGCTAAATATCAATGAACGGAGGAAGGAGAGTGGACAGGACGCCAGTGAGAATTAAACACATTGCCAAGTGTGTGCCATACAAGGGAGGAACAGGCGTGAGTAGCATGTCCTTAGACCCATCTTAAGTCCGGCCAGATTCTGTTTTCTCATCCTAATCATTATGATTCTCATGATAATAAATACTGGATTTCTGTATGTAAACCACAGACGTTAGCAGACAGGAATATGAAGGGGCGCTCCAACACTCAGGAGGTTGGGCAGAGCCTGAAGAGACCAGAAAGGCTGAGAAGAAACTGACAGAAAGATAGAAAGAAATTAGGAAAATATTTTGCCACAGAAACCCAGAAAAAAATATTATTTAAATAAATAAAAACCTAAATGACTAACGAAACACTTAAAGATCCTACCAAAAACAAAAAGAAAAAACCCAGCCGTGGAGCGGGTGGTTAAGTATTTAGAAGGTGATAGAAAGACTTCATCTGTGGAAGATAGTAAAGGGCAGGCAGTCAAAACTTAGCCTGAAAAAAACAGCTTCTAATCCAGCACAGCGGATTACTAACGTGCCATGAGACAACTCATCATTTTCCTGGTGTGTAAGCTGAGACACGGAAAAAGAGAACCTACTATTTCGCAGGACCAGGCATATTGCATTGTAGTCTGGTTAAGAATACAGGTTCTGGAACTTAATTTGCCAGCTCTGTGACCTTTGGCAATTTATTTCTGCATTATGTCTGCGCTTCTTCACCATAATGTGGGATTGATACCAGTGCCTACCTTGTAGAGTTTGGTAAGATTTCATTGTGTTTAAAGAGAAACCTAGCACACAGTAAATACTCCATAAATGTTAGTCATTATTTTTTGTCTTAATCTTCCTAATAATCCCAAAATATAAGACATATCATCTTGATTTTATAGATGCAAAAAAAGGAAGGTTAAGAAAAGCTAAGCTAACATTCTGAAAACCACACTACACGCAAGATTAAAATTTTAGTCTTCCAGTTGCACAGTTCCTGGTCCTTCCATTCCACCAGGCTCCCTGAGGGAAATTGCAGCATCTCCTTGGTCTTCAGTCATCATTAGGTGGACACAGTTTGAAGATGAGGTGACATTTTTCACTCAAAACTGCCAAGAATTGTTCCACTTGGCTAGTTCCCACCTCCAACCAAGTAAGTACTTACTACATGCACACCTGTGTTCTGACTTAGGGAAATGCAAAGAAATAACCAACTATGAGTAACTTTGATGATTAAATACTAAAGCTGAAGTCAAAAGGAAGAAGAGAGTTGCTTTCTTTCAAGAGGAAGAAATGTGGCGAGTTCCCAGTCTTTCGAATTTTGACATTATTTCAAGAGGACATCTACCTACTGTGGGTAAACTGATATTGACCAAGACTCTGAGAACATACTCAAATTCATCTAACCCTCAAAGGAAACTTTTTTGAAATATTAATTAAATACACATACACCAAACTTCCCACAGCTATTTATATTAGAACTTTAAATTAGAGTGAGAAAAATGCAATTGTTATGAGCTTCATCTGATAATTCATCCCTACTCATTCATGCAATTGTTATGAGCTTCATCTGATAATTCATCCCTACTCATTCTTTAGTAAAGGAAGGAATGCCAGGATGGTTAATCAAGATCCTTATCATTTTACTTTCCATTTATACATTATGTATCAGGAGATTTTTTTAATTTGCAAGATTCTTGAAAGATCAGTTATGTAAAATTTTATTTTTAAAAAACAACTCAAACATGATCCAAATATAAAGAATTATTATTAAATGGTTAAAGAGGAGATAACTATATCTTTTAAAAATATAGGAACATGTTCACACAAAATATGTTCTGATAATGAGAAAATCAGAAATCATATGCTTCTAATAATATTTGGTTGTGAATTTAACACAGAACAAAGCTAAAAAGCCAAATCATCACATGGAAGTTAACTTTGTACAAATGTTCATGACTTAATTAGTTAAATACAGAAACAGTTTTGAAATTTTGTCCAGAATTAAAAATCAAGGAGTACTTGTCAAGCTCTTGCTGGGCTGCAGGCTGTTTCCAGCAAGACAGCAAAAAATGCTGCAGACATAACATCAAGCCATGAGTCATCTCTGAAATGCACAAAAACAAAAATATTTTGGGGGCCACAAGAATTAAACAGAGGGCTATTGGAACACAAAGGCTTTTACTTTTTTTTTTTTGCAGTTTTTGGCTGGGGCTGGGTTTGAACCCACCACCTCTGATATATGAGGCTTGCTCCCTACTCCTTTGAGCCACAGGCACTACCCACAAATGCTTTTACTTTTAACGGACATGTGGCAGCGAGAGAAAAGAATACTAGTTTTAAGCACCTAATTGAACTAAGCAATATATTTGGCACTATAAGTATATTACTTCATTTTTATATGTTGGATATAGAAAAGGGTTTTTTGTTTGTTTTTAGAATTTTTTTTTTTTTTTTTGAGACAGAGTCACACTCTCTCACCCTGGGTAGAGTGCCATGAGGTCATAATTCACAGCAACCTCAAACTCTTTGGTTGAAGAGATTCTCTTGCCACAGCCTCCTATGTTGTTGGTACTACAGGTACCCACCACCGTGCCAGGCTAGTATTTTTATTTTTTTGTTTTTAGTAGAGACCAGGGTCTTGCTCTTGCTCAGGCTGGTGTTGAACTCCTGAGTTCAGGCAATCAATTCACTTCAACCTTCTAATGTTCTGGGATTACAGGCGTGAGACACACACGTGACCATTATATAAACTTTTTTTATTGATGATTAATATTTTACATATTTATGGGATACATATATTTTGCTGCATTCATAATGGCACAAATACACTCTTGTGTACTTCTATATTAGACTCTCTTTATGAGGAAAATGAAGAAGAAATAATAATGAATAAAATCAATAAGAAAATAAGAAAAATAAATAATAAACAATCTCAGCTTTTAATAATTAGTAAAGATTTTGTTTTGCCACTAAGAATAAAACATATTGTCTAAATATAAGCAGGATTCAAAGGCATCTTATAAGTCATCTCATCTGACTACTTAGTTTTACAGAGAAGGAAACTGAAAACAGATAGTTAAGAATGTTTTCAATTTAGGATATAGCAACATTTATCTCTTAAAAAACACAGAGTAAGAATTTTTGTAGCTTAAGGTAATGCCTTCCCACAATTTTTAGTGTCTGCTCTCTGTTATACTTCATCAGGCAGTGGCATATTAAATCTCCAAAGCTTGGATGAAAAGGGTTTTTTTTTTTTAATTTTTTTCCATAAAAATAAAAATGTGATTTGAAAGTAAACGTACAAAATTTTACCTATACTTTTCTTGATTCATTCAAATAGACAGTCTTCCTATTACCTATGAAACGCAGGCTCCAATCACTCTGAAGAAGAGTTTTCTCTTAATGTCTTTTTGTCACAAATAGCATTTATTTTCAGAACTTCCAGTTATAAATGGATAAAGTAATGTCACGCACATACCATTTTCTCAGCTGCAATTTCCAAAAGAATGGGCTCTATGAAAATCATTCTGAATACCTGCATTTCTTACCAATCAGCCTCTGTATAGTTTTAAAAATGCTCTATTGATTCATTACCTGCCTCTTCACTGGCCCACATCTGGAGTGACATTTATAGAATCTCTCACTTATTGAACTTTCATTCTCTGGCTATTTCAGGCTCCTCTGGGTGGAATTATAGTGATCAATGGCTTTGTTCTGACAAGACCTTCAATCACAAGGGAACAAAAATGAGTAGCCTCAAGAATGTATTCTAAGTTCTCAAATCAGTATGGAAATAGAAATAAAGTATCTCACAAACAAACTTTACACAAATACAGTTTAGAAAGTTTTATAATGTGCAAAGGCTAGTGGGACATTAGTCAACACGGTGGCTGCTGAGCAACTCACCTCCTAGTTTATTAAAAGAAACATGCTTCATGGAATAAGTTCTTCCAACCACATCTCTGCTATTTGTAATGTTTTGACCTTGCACAACTCTTCTGTTGCCTATACTCTCATGTTTTTATGAAGATAAAGATATCAAAATTGTAACATAGGATATTTAATTAGTTGATTCAATTAATGTCATGTAAGTGACTTCAAAGCTACATAAGTCATCACAAACTTCATTAACCAGTAAGAATCATATAATATCTTTCATGTACAGCTATGATTTCATAATAATAAAAAAATTAAATAAATAAATAAATAACTTATTCATTTTTATGTAATTTTCTTAAAACGTATACTCTCTCCCTCTTTGATTGCAGAGCTCTATTAATGTGCTAAAATAAACTCTGTAAGACTTCTAGGAATAAAAAAAATCGGATAATGTGTGTGAACACTCATTTGTTCATGAATTTTTAAAACACTGTTTTTGCCATTGGGGAGATATTATATATAAAATGCTCAATAAATAATATTTTTAACTACTAAGATAATGCCTCATATTTTATGCTATTAACATTGCAAGACATATGGTTAGAAATAATTATGATGAGAACTGGATTTTACTGATAAAAACAAAAATGAGCAGAGGCTGGGCGTAGTGGCTCAAGCCTATAATCCCAGCACTTAGGAGGCCAAGGCAGGTGGATTGAGCTCATGGGTTCAAGACCAGCCTGAGTAAGAGTGAGACTCCATCTCTAAAAATAGCCAGGCATTGTGGCGAGCACCTGCAGTCCCAGCTACTTGGGAGGCTGAAGCAAGAGAATCACTTGAGCCTACAAGTTTGAGGTTGCGGTGAGCTATGATAACATAGCCCTCTACCAAGGGTGATAAAGTGAGACTCTGTCTCAAAAAAAAAAATTAAAAAAATATAAAAAGAGCAGAAAAACACAAAAGGAGAGGAGCAGATAAGGAATAGGTACTATCCACTGTAATAACAGAGTACAAAATAAACTAAAAGCAAAGAAGTCCCGTATCCTTTGAAACAACCTTGGGCTATTAGGACTCAAATACAACTCGAATTTTCCTAACAAAAGCAAACAATGTAACAAAAAGGCATTTCCTTTATATTAATTCAAAATAAAAAAATAAACTAAAATAAAATATTTAGAATAAAAATTAAAAAATGAGATGGTTGTTAGCAATTGTGTGCAAGAAAGCTAATGTAAGGGGCAGGGGTCCTCAAACTACAGGCTGCGGGCCACATGAGGCGGTGCGATTATATTTGTTCCCATTTTGTTTTTTTTACTTCGAAATAAGATATGTGCAGTGTGCATAGAAATTTGTTCACTTTTTTTTTTTTAAACTATAGTCCAGCCTTCCAACGGTTTGAGGGACAGTGAATTGGCCCCCTGTTTAAAAAATCTGAGGACTCCTGGTAGAGCAATGTGGTAAGATACTGATTAACTCGGACATGATAGTACCATGAAGACAGATAATGCTCCCAGTATGATGTGAACATGCCTGAGAATTTTGTCTGCTATTTTCAGATAGAAGGAAAAGTCTTATTACTTAGATTGGCATATGCTCATAAAATTAACTTTACATTTATTATGTGACCCAGGATTTATACGCTTAGAATTTTATCAAATAAAAATGATAGCATGTGTTCATAGAAAGACTTCAGTAAGAATATGTATTGCAAAGTGTTCAGAACCATAATTTCAAACAAGATGTCGACATGTGTTTTAACAGGAGAAAGGATAAATGGATGTGGTAAGTTTATATAATGGTGTATTACTTATCAATAAATAGAAAACAAAACCTTGTATACATTATCATGGGTTCATATCACAGATATCATATTGCATAAAAGGAGTGGGAACAGAACAATTCATTTCATTCGTATAAAGTCATTTGTATAAAATCCAAGAATAGGCAAAGCTATGCTGCATGCTTAAAATTGGTCATTTAAGCAAGGGGGATCAGGTGAAAAGCAGCAAGAGGGATATTTGTGGGATGATAAAAATGTTCTTTATCTTTACTGTGATTGTAGTTACACTGTTGTGTAAGATTGTCAAAACTCATTACATCTTGCCTTTGAGACTGAAGCATGCATGACATGGAGTGATTGAATCTGCTTAATACTGAAAAATTAGCTTAGTGCTACACAACAAGGGCCAGGAGGGTTATCTATAGAATCAGGGAGATTTAGTGGGTTGCCTCTTTGTACTGTTTCTTTATACTATTTCTAATATTAATTGCCAATGGTATTTTTATAGTTTCATGTCTTAGGTTTAAATCTTTAATCCAGTGAGAGTCTATCTTGGTTAATGGTGAGAGGTTTGGGTCCAGTTTCAGTCTTCTACAGGTTGCCAGCCAGTTAACCCAGCACCATTTGTTAAATAGGGAATCTTTTCCCCACTGAATGTTTTTAACTGGCTTGTCAAAGATTAAATAATGGTAAGTAGCTGGATTCATCTCTTGGTTCTCTATTCTGTTCCAGACATCTACTTCTCTGTTTTTGTGCCAGTACCATGCTGTTTTGATCACTATCGATTTGTAGTATAGTCTGAGGTTTGGTAGCGTGATTCCTCCTGCTTTGTTTTTATTTTTGAGTAATGTCTTGGCTATTCGAGGTTTTTTCTGATTCCATATAAAACGAAGAATTATTTTTTCAAGATCTTTAAAGGATGACAGTGGAGCTCCCCATGATCATACTAATGTACACAGCTATGGTTTAATAAAAAAAAAAAAAGGTCAAAAAAAAATTGCCAATGGTAAACTGCCATCACCTAATGCATACAGGGTAGCTAACGGTAATAATCCAATAAAGATTTGGATTTGAAATAGGTGGTGAGGGCAGTGCCTGTGGCTCAGTGAGTAGGGCAGCAGCCCCATATACCAAGGGTGGCAGGTTCAAACCCGGCCCCAGCCAAACTGCAACAAAAAAATAGCTGGGCGTTGTGGTGGGCACCTGTAGTCTCAGCTCCTTGGGAGGCTGAGGCAAGAGAATAGCTTAAGCCCAAGAGTTTGAGCTTGCTGTGAGTTGTGATGCCATGGCACTCTACCGAGGGTGACAAAGTGAGACCTCTGCCCCCCCGCCCCCCCAAAAAAAACAAATGAAATAGGTTGTGAAAGAAAACAGCTATGGTCAATTTATTTTGCCTCTCTGCAGCTACAAATAAAGTAGCTGTGTTGTATGTTGATTTTAACTCCTTTTGTAATCTGCCTCATTTTTAAACTTAAAGTTGGCTGGAAGTGTGACAGGATAGATTTCATCTCCCAAATACTTTGGCCATTATCAAAGAAACACTATCAGCTAGAGAAAGAACGTCTGTAAGTCTAATCACCTTTTAGAAGTGGCAGAACATTGGTTGAATATAATAGTGATATTTCCTAGGAGGAAAATCCCTATCTATGGAATTATATTAGCAGGATGTCCCTCATTCCAATTATATATGAGAAGGAAATCTGGGATATGTGGATTTATGTGGTATGGCTTTCTTGAAAATGTTATATAGAACAGGTGACCATCTAAGGCATGAAATGGAGATGTTTTATAAACTAAAAGCTACCCATACATTTCATTCATAAAATCTGGGTCAAAGGGGGCAGAAAGATGGGTGTAGAATGTGCCAGACCTTTTCCTATTTACTCAAGTGTATTATTTATACCCTTAAAATCACTAGGAAAATCTGACAGGTTTCCGATTTCTGTGAATGTGACTGGACAATCTGATCACATATGTTAGTTAGTTCATCCCATACTCTACAGCCACTCTCCTTTCTGGTGTGCTATGATCCAGGAAACTCTTCCCCATAGACTACATCTCCATCTTTCCATTGCTCAATGGATGGCAGTGAGTGGTGCTATTTGGAGTGCAGGGTTAGAGAAAAATTGAGACACTGAAACTTGTACTTTCCATTCCTAGCTATAAATTTCCCTGCACGTAAAATTGTTGTGCCAGACTTACAAGGCATTTATACTCATCATGGCATAGTAAATATAAAGTGTGGAGAACTATACCTGGCACTTGATAAGTTATCAAAAATGTTTACTGTTGGTGTTAAAACGTAGCAAGACCCCTTAAAATATACAGCATGGTACTTGCTCAAGCTATAAATTATTTGACATTGGAATATGTGTATTAAAACATAGGCTTAGGGATGTGTGGAAAAAATAAAAGATATATCATTTTCTCTCACAAATCTTGCAGGATTTTACTTGTACTTGTGTGTTTGGATTATATGACAGAATCGTAAATAATCTGATGTGAACTGCAGAGACATCTAGGACCCCAGGAAAGAGAGAGAGTAAAATGGGTGGAGAAACCAGCGTGCCTGATGTGAGCTCAGTTTGGGATTTTGGTTAGAAACTGAAGAAGCTGTAGAGGAGGGAGACAGACATTTAAGGTAAGAGGAAGACCACAGATGAAGGCGTGGAATTTTTTTCTTTCACTCTGCATCGACCCCTTTATTTATTCAACAGATATTTATTAGGCACCTACAATTTGAATGGTACTAGTTTAGGTATAAAAACATCTGTGAAGGGCAGCGCCTGTGGCACAAAGGAGTAGGGCTCCAGCCCCATATGCCAGAGGTGGTGAGTTCAAACCCAGCCCTGTCCAAAAACTGCAAAAAACAAACAAACAAAAAAAAATCTGTGAAAAACATAAAAAATATCCCTTTATAGAATCTATATTTTACATAGAGGAAGTAGTCAACAAAAAAATAAATAATCAAATATATGTCAGATAAGGATTCTTGTAGAAATAGCCACATATTAAGAGCATATGAAACACATTGGGTCGGTTACTATAATATATATGGAGTAGTCAAGTATGGCCCCACTTATATTAGTTGCATTTAAGCAGAAACCAGAGGAAACAAGAGAAAGAGAAACCTAATTTCTAACTGAAGACTATGGCAGCATCATAAAGTCTAGGGCAAAGTCTTCTCATGGGTTCTGAAGAGCCTTGGGTAGAACTAATTTGTTCTAACATTTCAAAGATTGTGAAACTGTAGGATTCTTATTGCTGCTGTTCATTTAAAAATGCTTTGAGTTGGGCGGCGCCTGTGGCTCAGTGAGTAGGGCGCCAGCCCCATATGCCGAGGGTGGCGGGTTCAAACCCAGCCCCGGCCAAACTGCAACCAAAAAAAAAATAGCCGGGCGTTGTGGCGGGCGCCTGTAGTCCCAGCTGCTCGGGAGGCTGAGGCAAGAGAATCGCGTAAGCCCAAGGGTTAAGAGGTTGCTGTGAGCCGTGTGACGCCACGGCACTCTACCTGAGGGCGGTACAGTGAGACTCTGTCTCTACAAAAAAAAAAAAAAAAATGCTTTGAGTCATTTTCTGTTTTATTCATTCAAGCCTGACTGACACAGTATTTGAAAGTACAGTATTGGAAAGTATGCTTTCAGGAAACTGTCCACAAACATGAAAACAGGTGATTCGTTGTCTAAGCAGTTACACTTGTTAGATCAATAGGAAGACAGCCACACTGGTAGAATATGGTATGCAGTTAGCCATATCCATTAAGTGGTTAAAAAATGGAAAGTGGATATTCAAATAATCAACCTGTGGTTAGCTGGAATAAAGTGCATATTGAAAGCAAGGCTTTGGTAGATTAAATACTACCTACTCAAATCTGTTATAAAACCAAAAGGAATATAAGAACAGAGGTTAGGTGGTGGGTAAGTGTCTTATTCTGACCTCACTATGATCTTAGAGAAAATAAAAATTCAGAGTGTAATTCTCTACTTAGAGGGCATAATTAGAGGATCCGAGAATTTTTATGACCACACTAGTTCTGTCTGAAAATCAGCTGAAAATTATAATTAAATCCCATAGGTTGTTTCATTACAATTAAAGTGAATTAAGGACAAAACCTGGTGTTGTATTTAAAAGTGAGTAATAGAAAATTAGAGTAAGAGCCTAAAAAATGAAGTAGAAAAAAATGAGTAAATTTGCATTTATGAATAAAGTTCTCTGAGTCCCTTGTTAGCAGAAGCAGTCATTCTCCTCTGTGTGAGGAAGCTAGTTCTGCCTTGTTTAGGGATGACCTGCAGTGGATACACTGCTAAGTAATAGCAATTCTCTTATTTTCTCAAGATCACTGCTCTTATTCACTCCACCTTATAATTGGGCTCCAATTTCAGCCTTCTTCAACTAGAAGAAAAATCAAAGTCTGACCTAGCAGTAAATAGATTATATATGAAAAAATTACAGAAGTTTACTAATGTATATTAACTTAAAATTGGGAATATATTTATACATATATGTGTGTATATACACACACACATTCTTATCTGTGGTAAATAAGGCAGAAAATAACAATATCAAATTGGGAAACATTTACAATTATGAATGAATGTGCTAAGTTTCTGGATCCATTATATTGGCTCAAACAACTAGAGATGCTGCTAACAATTTCCTACTAGTTGGCAAAAACCTATACTGAGCAAAGGCCTAAAATAAATTAAGGCCGGAGAGAGGTGGAGCAAGATGGCGGCCAAGTAACAGCTTCCTTGCATCTGGGCACTGTGAGTCTGGGGAGATAGGATTCCAGGCATCTCTGGCTGGTGGGATCTGCCTATCATCACCCCTGAGAGGATACAGGGAGTCAGCAAGAGATTTCTGGACCCCAAAAGGAGGACTAAAACAGTGGAAAAACGGCAAGTGGTCGCGTGTGTTCAATCCGTCTAAACCCGCCCGCAACTGTAAGTTCAGTAGCAGCGAGACTGCAAACCAGAAAGGCCTTACCTGTGAACTGTTTTGGTGTCTTTGGACTTGGCACTCAGTTGAACTGCCTTGGAGATAGCCCGAGCGGGAGTGCAGAGAACTTTGGCTGTTGTCTAGGGCCCCAGTCTGAGCCGCTGAGCCAGACGGAGCTAATAGTGTTTGGCTGTGGGTCACAGGGAGCCATTGTGAGTGATCTGCCCCAGCAAGCTCTGCCCTCAGGGTCGCAGAGCTAGAATAGGGTGGGAGCTGGTAACCCAGTGACCAAGTAGCCTAAGGGTGGGGGTCTGAGCCACCTTGCAGCCCTACCCTCAGGGGCAGAGTGAGACCGGTTTTGGACACTGAGTAAGTGGATAGCCACTTCAGCAGTGATTCCAGCGACAAGCACTTTCCTAGGAAAGCTTCTGCTTGGCAAGTTTACAAGTTCAAAGTGCCTTTTAATTGGGCTGAAGAGAGATTTAGGGTGTCTACCTGCTGGGGTTTGAGAAATCAGCAGCCCCCATTCGTATCAGAACTGTGATTAACATCTCATACCCCAGAAGACCAGTGTTGCCCAGACAATATTCAACAACATATACATGCTGCTTTCTTTTTGGTTGTGTTTTTTTCTTTTTATTTTTGGTTTCATTGTTTTTTTGTTTATTTTGATGTTGTTTTGTTTTTTAATTTCAACATTTTCCATACAGATCCTTTTTCTTTCTCAATTTTTCTAGTTTAATTATAATTTCCCATTGCTGCCTTTTTCAATAACTAGAACTTCATTTTTGCTACTGTTTCTACCACAATTATTAGCTTTTTCACCCAATTTTATCCCATGAAGTTTTCTGTTTGCTTGTTTTGGTTTGATTTACAGCATTGTTGTCTTTCCTCTCTACTTGGTGGAGGTGGGGTATTGTGTCTGATCAGGTTAGCAAAGAGCTGCTGACCTTAAGGGAACCACCCAACTGGGCACCCCCAGAAGGTGGGGTTCTTTTAAGGTTTTGTCAAAGTACCCTACTGTGCACCTATATTGCTCTGTCTCCCTCTTTCTGTGCCTCTCTCCTTTTTGTCAAAATTCTTTTTACCCACCAGCTCTCCTTTCTCTAATTTTCTTTTTTTTTTCTTATCACTAGGTCCTCCTTTCTTTCATCCCCTTTTTGCTCTTCAACCTTCTCACCCTTCTAGTCCTGTAACCCTTAGTCCACAGGCAAGAGAACTTAAAGAGCAAGAGGAAGTGAAAGGAAAATTAGGGCAAGGAAACAGATAAAAGATATCACTCATGAGGAAGAATCAGCAGAAAACTCCAGGCAACATGAAGAACCAGTCCAGAACAACCCTGCCAAGGGACCATGAGGTAGCTACTGCAGATGATTCCACCTATAAAGAAATGTTAGGAATGACAGAAAGGGAATTTAGAATACACATGTTGAAAACAATGAAAGAAATGATGGAAACAATGAAGGAAACTGCTAATAAAGTGGAAAATAACCAAAAGGAAATCCAAAAAGAGAATCAAATAAGAGATGAACGATATGAAGAATATAAAAAGGATATAGCAGAGCTGAAGGAACTGAAACAGTCAATTAGGGAACTTAAAGATGCAATGGAAAGTATCAGCAACAGGTTAGACCATGCAGAAGAAAGAATTTCAGAGGTAGAAGACAAAGTTCTGGAGATAACTCAGATAGTAAAAGAGGCAGAAAAGAAGAGAGAGAAAGCAGAACATTCATTGTCAGAATTATGGGACTTTATGAAGCGTTCCAACATACAAGTTATAGGAATTCCACAAGGGGAAGAAGAATGCCCCAGAAGAATGGAAGCCATACTAGAGAATATTATAAAAGAAAATTTCCCAAATATCACCAAAGATTCTGACACACTGTTTTCAGAGGGATATCGGACCCCAGGTCGCCTCAACTCTAAGCGAGCTTCTCTAAGACACATTGTGATGAACCTGTCCAAAGTCAAGACAAAAGAAAAGATTCTGCAAGCTGCCAGGAGTAAGCACCAGTTGACCTACAGGGGCAAATCCATCAGAGTGACCGCAGACCTCTCTAATGAAACTTTACAAGCAAGAAGACAATGGTCATCTACATTTAATCTACTTAAACAGAACAATTTCCAGCCCAGAATTCTGTACCCTGCTAAGCTAAGCTTAAAAATTGACAGAAAAATCAAATCATTTACGGATATACAAACATTGAGGAAATTCGCCACAACAAGACCAGCTCTATAGGAAATACTTCAACCTGTTCTGCACACTGACTACCACAATGGATCAGCAGCAAAGTAAGAACTCAGAATTTAAAGGACAGAACCTAACCTCCACACTGATGCAAAAGATAAAACTAAGCGATGGACTACCACTCTTATCAATTATCTCAATAAATGTTAATGGCTTGAATTCCCCACTGAAGAGACATAGATTGGCTGACTGGATTAAAAAACACAAGCCATCCATTTTCTGTCTGCAAGAAACACACCTGGCTGCAAAGGCAAATTAAAGCTCCGAGTCAAGGGTTGGAAGACAATTTTTCAGGCAAATGGAATTCAGAAGAAAAGAGAAGTTGCAATCTTATTTTCAGATACATGTGGATTTAAAGCAACTAAAGTCAAAAAAGACAAAGATGGTCACTTTATATTGGTCGAGGGAAAAAACAACAAGAAGACATATCAATTCTAAATATTTATGCACCCAATTTAAATGCTCCCAAATTCTTGAAACAGACCTACTCAGTCTGAGCAATATGATATCTGATAATACCCTAATAACAGGAGACTTTAACACTCCTCTTACAGAACTGGACAGATCCTCTAAACAGAAATTAAACAAAGATATAAGAGATTTAAATAAGACCCTAGAACAACTGTGCTTGATGGATGCATATAGAACACTCCATCCCAAAGATAAAGAGTATACATTCTTCTCATCACCCCATGGAACATTCTCCAAAATTGATCATATCCTGGGACACAAAACAAATATCAACAGAATCAAAAGAATTGAAATTTTACCTTGTATCTTCTCAGACGATAAGGCACTAAAGGTGGAACTCAACTCTAACAAAAATGCTCGACCCCACTCAAAGTCATGGAAATTAAACAATCTTCTGTTGAATAACAGATGGGTGCAGGAAGAAATAAAACAGGAAATCATTAACTCCCTTGAGCATAAGAACAAGGAAGACACAAGCTCCCAAAACCTATGGGATACTGCAAAAGCAGTTTTGAGAGGAAAATTCATCGCTTTAGATGCCTACATTCGAAAAACAGAAAGAGAGCACATCAACAATCTCACAAGAGATCTTATGGAATTGGAAAAAGAAGAACAATCTAAGCCTAAACTCAGTAGAAGAAAAGAAATATCCAAAATCAAATCAGAGATCAATGAAATTGAAAACAAAATAATCATTCAGAAAATTAATGAAACAAGGAGTTGGTTTTTTGAAAAAATAAATAAAATAGATAAACCATTGGCCAGACTAATGAGGACTAGAAAGTAAAATCTCTAGTAACCTCAATCAGAAATGATAAAGGCGAAATAACAACTGATCCCACAGAGATACAAGAGATCATCTCTGAATACTACCAGAAACTCTATGCCCAGAAATTTGACAATGTGAAGGAAATGGATCAATATTTGGAATCACACACTCTCCCTAGACTCAGCAAGGAAGAAATAGAGCTCCTGAACAGACCAATTTCAAGCATTGAGATCAAAGAAACAATAAAAAAGCTTCCAACCAAAAAATGCCCTGTTCCAGATGGCTTCACTGCAGAATTCTATCAAACCTTCAAAGAAGAGCTTATTCCTGTACTGCAGAAATTATTCCAAAAAATTGAGGAAGAAGGCATCTTCCCCAACACATTCTATGAAGCAAACATCAACCTGATACCAAAACCAGGAATAGACCCAAACAAAAAGGAGAATTTCAGACCAATCTCACTCATGAATATAGATGCAAAAATTCTCAACAAAATCCTAGCCAATAGATTACAGCTTATCATCAAAAAAGTCATTCATCATGATCAAGTAGGCTTCATCCCAGGGATGCAAGGCTGGTTTAACATACACAAGTCCATAAACGTTATCCACCATATTAACAGAGGCAAAAATAAAGATCACATGATTCTCTCAATAGATGCAGAAAAAGCATTTGATAAAATCCAGCATCCTTTTCTAATTAGAACACTGAAGAGTATAGGCATAGGTGGCACATTTCGAAAACTGATTGAAGCTATCAATGACAAACCCACAGCCAATATTTTACTGAATGGAGTAATCTGAAAGCTTTTCCTCTTAGAACTGGAACCAGACAAGGTTGTCCTCTGTCACCTTTACTATTCAACATAGTGCTGGAAGTTCTAGCCAATACAATTAGGCAAGACAAGGAAATAAAGGGAATCCAAATGGGAGCAGAGGAGGTCAAACTCTCCCTCTTTGCTGATGACATGATCTTATACTTAGAGAACCCCAAAGACTCAACCGCAAGACTCCTAGAAGTCATCAAAAAATACAGTAATGTTTCAGGATATAAAATCAATGTCCACAAGTCAGTAGCCTTTGTATACACCAATAACAGTCAAGATGAGAAGCTAATTAAGGACACAACTCCCTTCACCATAGTTTCAAAGAAAATGAAATACCTAGGAATATACCTAAGGAAGGAGGTGAAGGACCTCTATAAAGAAAACTATGAACTCCTCAGAAAGGAAATAGCAGAGGATATTAACAAATGGAAGAACATACCATGCTCATGGATGGGAAGAATCAACATTGTTAAAATGTCTATACTTCCCAAAGCAATCTACCTATTCAATGCCATTCCTATCAAAATACCAACATCGTACTTTCAAGATTTGGAGAAAAAGATTATGCGTTTTGTATGGAACCGGAAAAAAACCCGTATAGCTAAGGCAGTTCTTAGTAATAAAAATAAAGCTGGAGGCATCAGCATACCAGATTTTAGTCTGTACTACAAAGCCATAGTACTCAAGACAGCATGGTACTGGCACAAAAACAGAGACATAGACATTTGGAATCGAATTGAACACCAAGAAATGAAACTAACATCTTACAACCACCTAATCTTTGATAAACCAAACAAGAACATACCTTGGGGGAAAGACTCCCTATTCAATAAATGGTGTTGGGAGAACTGGATGTCTACATGTAAAAGACTGAAACTGGACCCACACCTTTCCCCACTCACAAAAATTGATTCAAGATGGATAAAGGACTTAAATTTAAGGCATGAAACAATAAAAATCCTCCAAGAAAGCATAGGAAAAACACTGGAAGATATTGGCCTGGGGAAAGACTTCATGAAGAAGACTGCCATGGCAATTGCAACAACAACAAAAATAAACAAATGGGACTTCATTAAACTGAAAAGCTTCTGTACAGCTAAGGCGACAATAACCAAAGCAAAGAGACAACCTACAAATGGGAAAGGATATTTGCATATTTTCAATCAGACAAAAGCTTGATAACTAGGATCTATAGAGAACTCAAATTAATCCACATGAAAAAAGCCAACAATCCCATATATCAATGGGCAAGAGACATGACTAGAACCTTCTGTAAAGATGACAGATGAATGGTTAACAAACACATGAAAAAATGTTCACCATCTCTGTATATTATAGAAAGGCAAATCAAACCAACCCTGAGATATCATCTAACCCCAGTGAGAATGGCCCACATCACAAAATCTCAAAACTGCAGATGCTGGTGTGGATGTGGAGAGAAGGGAACACTTTTTTTTTTTTTGTAGAGACAGAGTCTCACTGTACCGCCCTCGGGTAGAGTGCCATGGCGTCACACGGCTCACAGCAACCTCTAACTCCTGGGCCTACGCAATTCTCTTGCCTCAGCCTCCCGAGCAGCTGGGACTACAGGCGTCCGCCACAACGCCCGGCTATTTTTTGGTTGCAGTTTGGCCGGGGCTGGGTTTGAACCCACCACCCTCGGCATATGGGGCCGGCGCCCTACTCACTGAGCCACAGGCGCCGCAGAGAAGGGAACACTTTTACACTGCTGGTGGGACTGACTGCAAACTAGTACTACCTTTCTGGAAGGAAGTATGGAGAAACCTCAAAGCACTCAAGCTAGACCTCCCATTTGATCCTGCAATCCCATTACTGGGCATCTACCCAGAAGGAAAAAAATCCTTTTATCATAAGGACACTTGTACTAGACTGTTTATTGCAGCTCAATTTACAATCGCCAAAAGGTGGAAACATCCTAAATGCCCACCAACCCAGGAGTGGATTAACAAGCTGTGGTATATATATACCATGGAATACTATTGAGCCTTTTAAAAAAATGGAGACTTTACATCCTTCATGTTAACCTGGATGGAAGTGGAAGACATTATTCTTAGTAAAGCATCACAAGAATGGAGAAGCATGAATCCTACGTACTCAATTTTGATATGAGGACAATTAATGACAATTATGGTTATGGGGGGGAAGCAGAAAGAGGGACGGAGGGAGGGGTGTGGGGCCTTTGTGTGTGTCACACTTTATGGGGGCAAGACATGATTGCAAGAGGGACTTTACCTAACAATTGCAATCAGTGTAACCTGGCTTATTGTACCCTCAATGAATCCCCAACAATAAAAAAAAATTAATTAATTAAGGCCACTTAATAGAGTATTTATGTAATTTTTTATTTTTTTATTGTTTGGGATTCATTGAGGGTACAAAGAAGTAAATTACACTGATTGCAGTTGTTAGGTAAAGTCCCTCTTGTAATTGTGTCCCACCCCCCAAAAGTGCTCCATACACCGTGACCCCCCACATCCCACTCCCTTCTCCCCTCTATCTGAAATCCCATTACTGGGCATCTACCCAGAAGGAAAAAAATCCTTTTATCATAAGAACATTTGCAGTAGATTATTTAGCACAGCTCAATTTACAACTGCCAAAACATAGACACAGCCTAAATGCCCACCAACCCAGGAGTGGATTAGCAAGCTGTGGTACATGTATGCCATGGAATACTACTCAGCTACTAAAAAAATGGAAACTTTACATCTTTTGTATTAACCTGGATGGAAATGGAACACATTCTTCTTAGTAAAGCATCACAAGAATGGAGAAGTAAGAATCCAATGTGTGTAACTTTTTAAAAAACACTTCAAAGTTGGGCGGTGCCTGTGGCTCAGTTGATAAGGCACCGGCCCCATAAACGGAGGGTGGTGGGTTCAAACCCGGCCCAGGCTGAATTGCAAACAAAAAATAGCTGGGTGTTGTGGCGGGCGCCTGTAGTCCCAGCTTCTTGGGAGGCTGAGGCAAGACAATCGCTTAAGCCCAGGAGTTGGAGGTTGCTGTGAGCTGTGTGATGCCATGGCACTCTACCAGGGGCCATAAAGTGAGACTCTGTCTCTGCAAAAAAAAAAAAAAAACACTTCAAAGTCTTAAGTAGACAAGATATTTTATTGAGTAAAGCAAGTTTGCATTGTATTCAATCTACAAAAAACAAATCTAAATAAAAATATAACTACAGCAAGTGTGTTACTCTATAGAAAAAACATGGATTTTAGTTTCTTGATTTTATATTTGGTAACTTTACTGAATTTTTTAAATTAATTCTTAATTTTTTGGTGGCATTTTTATATTTTAAATTTAATATTGTGTTGTTGTCAGACACAAAAAAGTTAACTTCTTCCTTTTCAATTTGAAAGCACCTCATTTATTTTCCTTGCCTTCTTGTTCTAGCTAGGGCTTCAATATTGTGTTGAATGTAAGTTGGTGGCACTAGGCATTTATATCTTCTGCCTGGCCGTACAGGAAAGGCTTTCCATGTTCCACCAATGAGTATGGTGTTCACTGTAAGTGTGTGATGTGTAGTCTTTATTGTGTTGATATATATTCCTTCTACACCTAATTTTTCAAAATTTTTATCATAAAAACATGTTGAATTTTGTCAAATGATTTTTCTGCATCTATTCAGATGATCATATTTTTTCTTTCTTTGTATTAATGTGGTACATGGCATTTATTGATTTGCATATCCTGTACCCCAGGGATAAATATCGCTTAATCATGGTGAAAAATGATGCTTTAATTGTGTTGTTGAATTCATTTTGTTAGTATTTTTTTAAGGATGTTTGCAACTATATTTATCAGAAATATTGTCCTGTAATTTTCTTACAGAATTCTTACAGAGTTTTGCCAGTCTCAAGAAAATAAATGTGGAGCTAGATGATGCTAGTGTGTCCATCTGGGAGTGAGAAGGCATGGGTGGAGAGAAGGAGGAAATGATGGAGAAATTGCACCTGAAACTAAATCAGTGCTGTAAAGGAAAGGAATTTCAAGACTGCTATTTTATGCCTCTCACTTCTAAAAGCATTTAAGATTCTACTTTCTGAGCACTCAGAACTGTTGTCTTCCTAATATCCTTTGTGAAAATGTTAAAGGAAAAGAGAGAATGGGATTATAGGGTTTAATTGTCTTCATTGTTTTTTGGTTGTCTTTGTAATATCCTATGTGGTATTGAAGGAAAAAGAGAGTGGGGCTATAGAGTTTAACTGTCTTTTTTGCTTTGCTGTTGGAATAGGGAGGCCCAACCAGACAGGACCAGAAGGAGGGTGCTTAGGGATATCTGATAACTTACTCAGGGTTATGGCCCTCACAGTGGAGGATCGGTTCTATTGCCTTTTCACTGGGACATTATTTCTGCAGGACCCTCATGTCTAAGTGCCTCACTGAGCCTGCTGACCCTTGACAACACTTCTGCCTCTATGACTTCAACAACAGTGACCTGCTCTCCAATGGTGTCCAGTGGCCATGTCTCATGTCATTGCTGGTTTCCATTAAATGCAGCACTGGGTTAGCATAAACAAATAAATAAATATAATGAATAAAATAAATAAATGTGGATGTATTCATTTCTCTACTATGTATAAGAAGAGTGTAAGAAGTAAAATCTAAATGTCCATATACAGAAGAATAAAATATGGGTCTTGTGTACAAAAATAAACTCAAAATAGATTGATGACATAGACATAAAACTTGAAATTGTAAAACTACTAAAGGTAACATGGAGATAAAGCTTCATGACACTGGTCTTAACAAAGATATTTTTGCCATAAGCTCAAACATGTAGGAAACTAAAGCAAAAACAGACAAGTGGGATTTCATCAAACTAAAAACCTGTTCACAGCAAAGGGAGATTGAGAAAAAATATCTGTGAAAAAAGAAAAAATATTTATAAATATTTTTTATAAGGGAACTATGTCCAAAATATATGAAGAACTCAAATAATTTAATAGCAAGAAAAAATCCAATTCAAAAGATGGGCAGAGGACCTGAACAAACCTTACTCAGATTAAGACCCACAAAGAGCCAACCTTCTAGGCTGGGCTGCACTTGTAATCCTAGCCACTTGGAGTCTCAGGTGGGAGGATCACTGGAGCCCAGGAATTCAAAGCCAACCTAGGCAACACAGTGAGACTCTATCTGAAAGTGAAAAACAAAAAATAAACCAACAGCAAAATGCTAAACATCATTAATCATCAAGGAAATGCAAATCAAAACCACTGAAACCACGTGAAGTAATACTTCATGCTTGTTGTAATAACTATTGTCAAAAGACTTTATTTTTTTTAGGAAAAAAACTAAAAAAAATAGCCTGTTGTTGGAAATGTAAATTAGTACAGCCATTATATATATGTATAATATATACATATAAACAGTATGAGGGTCTCAAAACAGTAAAATTCAAATTCGCTGTGTTCCGACAATCTCACTTCTATCAAATGCAATAAAATCTGAATGTTGAAGAGAAAGCTGCAGTCCCATGTTCATGCAGCATTATTCATAGGAGCTGAGATGCAGAAGCCACCTCAGTATTCACCAATGGATTAATAAACAAAATTTCATATATGCAATAGTGCTATAAATTGTAATAGGAAAGGAAATCTTGTCATTTGTGACAACATGGATGAATGTAGAGGAGATTTATCTAAGTGCAATAAGCCAGGCACAGAAAGATAAATATTGTATATCCTCAGTTATGTACGGGATTGAACAAAGCCAAACTCATGGAAGGAAGTAAAATGGTGGTTACTATCAGGAAAGAAACGGGAGGGGGATGCTGGTCAGAGGGTACAAAGTTTCAGTGAGACAGGAAGAATAAGTACTGGGGAGCTATTGTATAGCATGGTGACTATAGCTACTAGTATTATATATTTGAAAATTTCTAAGCGAGTAGATCTTAAATGTCTTATCCCCCCAAAATGATATGTTCACTAGCTTGATTTAATTATTATATAATGTACACATATATCAAAATAACATGTTCAACATAAACATGTGCAAGGTATATTTGTCAAATAAACTTTAATAAAGCTGAAAAATAAAGTAAATGCATGTCTATAAAAATACATAATAATATAATAAATAATAAAATTGAAGTACTATACTAGGAACAGACTTATCAATACTAGACAAAAAACTTCCAAAAACAGAACTTTATTTCACAGTGACAATAGAGTCAATCCATTAAGTAGGTGAATGTCTATGTTTATATACGTAGTTATGTGTCTCATAACAAAATTTCAATATTAAAGAAATGAAAATGAAGAACTTAGAAAAAAAATAGAAAGATCACAATTACATTTGGTGAATTAAACATCACTTCCTTAGTAACTGATACAGCAAATGGACACATAATCATTAAAAACTGAGACATACAAGTGTAGCAGCCTGTATAGCCTATGGCTAGGAGAAGTGAGAATTATAAGTAACATCTGTATAGCTTAATAATGGAACTCCTTGGTGAAAAGGGCATGGGGAGGGATTCAGTTCTTGTAACAAGCATGAGAGAGCTCGCGAGATGAGAGCATTGGTGAATTTGCAGTCTCTTCACCTGTGGTGTGGAGAGGCACGAGATCAGCCTTATATTAGGCTGGAGGAGAAGGCAGTCGGGAGTGTGCCCATTCTATCATGGACCCACTTACTCTGACTGTCTCCTGTCCTGCCTGCAGAACCCCAGCACTGCTTCTCTCTGCTGAAGATCACTAAGGTCTGCTAAAGACTAAGACCTATTCTAAGACTACTTCACCCTCAAAGACTATCTATCTCCCTACTGCTAAGGCAAATAGCCCTCAGGCACCTAGGAACAATTGTTCCTGAGCAAGATAATAGCTTGGCAGTGCAGTTCTGGAACACAGCTAGCTAGGCTGGAACCAGAGACCAATCAGTCTGAGGCCCTGATAAGTGGCGTCCATAAAGGGACCCCAACATCCAAGATTTGAGCAACTATCAACCAACTTGATTTAGTTGGTAATTATAGAATACTCCACCCAACAATAGCAGAACACATAATATTTTCTCAATAGTATACAAATTGTTGACTATTATGTACCATATTATAATCTGTCATAAAATGGCTAAAAATATTGAAAAATTTTAAAAGATTGAAAATACATTTTTAACTACAATGGAATTAAATCACAAATTAATAACAAATATCTGGAAAAACATTTGGAAACTAAACAATATCCTTTTGAACAACTCCTGGGTAAAATAAGAAATCACTGGGGGAATTAGAAAATATTTTAAAATAAAATACAAATATGGCCTATCAAAATTTCCAAGGTGTATCTAAATCAGTGGTCTGAGGGAATTTTGTAGCATTAACTAGGAATTAGGAGAGATTAGAGACTAAAAAATAACACTATTTTCACAAGAAAGAGAAAATAAAGGTGTCATTAAGAACATTTTCTTGGAAAGATAAATATTTTGAGTCCTGTTTCTGAAATAGTACCAGCATGTACCAAATGGGTGTTTCATTTATTAAAAATATGCTGACTTACCTCCCTTTATCAGAGCTCAAATTATAATCGCCAAAATGTGGAAACAGCCTAAATGCCCACCAACCCAGAAATGGATTAACAAGCTGTGGTATATGTATACCGTGGAATACTATTCAGCCACTAAAAACAACGGCGACTTTACATCTTCTGTATTAACCTGGATGGAGGTGGAACACCATTCTTCTTAGTAAAGCATCACAAGAATGGAGAAGGAAGAATCCAATGTACTCAGCTCTACTGTGAAGGCAGTAGATGAGCCAATACAAGGGATGAGGTAGGGGAGGGAGGGAATCAGTGGAAGGAGGGAGAGGAATGGGGGGTCAGAAGTAGGGCACACTCTTGGGGGTGGGACACAATTAGAAGAGGGACTTTATCTAACAAATGCAATCAGTGTAACCTAATTCATTGTGCCCTCAATGAATCCCAAACAATTTTTAAAATGGTGACTTAGCACTGTTTTGAAAAGAATTTTATATCAAAAATTCAATAATAGAAGAGAAAGAAAGATTCTAAGGTGGAAAACGGATGCTAATCTAGGCAGTGCCACTTACTGCAATTGATAGAGCTAGTCGCAGTCTAAGACTAGAAATTAATATTTTCAAAATTGATATTCCCTAACCAAGTACGTCTCCGGGCAAGTAACACTCTCGCTCTGAAATTTAATATCTTTACCTATAAAGTGAAAACAGCTAATTTGTTGAAATATAAAGTTCCATTTCTCTTTAAAATTATAGACTTTTACTGGACAAATCTTACAAAGGGCCTGCTGAAATGTATTTTGAGAGGTGCTTGATAAAAAGATTTTTAGTCTTTTTCTTCAAATTTCTTACAATTGGGTTGCATAAAATAAATCCTATAAAAGTAATAAAAACGCAGATTACTCTATAATATAGCTTAAAATGTAAATATAAACCGAATAATAGGAAAATCTCAGATATTTTTCTTGGTCTAGGTGACAGAATTAGGGATATCTTTATCTTCTTATCATTGATTGGGAGACCCTGGCTAGCATAGCTTCTCTTTGTATTCTCTGAAATTAACAAATTGACCCCAGTCTTTAAACGTCTGTAAGGTTTATGGCAAGAAAACTAAATTAGCATCACATTATCACATATTCTTAAGCCAGGTTTTGTAAGCTAACTAACATAAAAAAGTAGTCACCTGGTCTGAAGAATGAAAACTGTTCATCTGGTCTACAGTATCTAGAGGCAGGACTGCTGCTTTTTAAAAAATGCCGTGATAAAAAGAAAGCTTTGAACGAAGCCCGTCTCTGCAGACTGTGCAATGTAGCACAGCCAGGGTGACACTTTTGGACATGTGCTCTCTGGTTCAAATTACAGCCATCCACAAGCAGCCTAAGAAAAATATTAATCAAGCTTATGTCAAAAGCTTATCAAAGCCTACAAATGTCACACACAAGCTCACTCCTGGGAATAAGGACCATGAAGTTTTCACAAATTCCTGAAAAGTATCACTTTTAACTTGAAAACGCTGACATGGTTGTCTCTCTTTGGCTCTAAGGATTATTTTTTACACATTTCCTTTGCTCATTGTCCCCAGACAATGACTTGCTGTCAAGTTGCTTTACCTGGTAAGGGACCTGTGTGCACCTGAGTGTTACAGGAAGAAACTGCTCAAGGAAGCCCGGTGCTTGCCATGTTAATTTTCTATTCTCTCAACTCATTAAGAAAAAAATGAATATTTATTCCATTTAGGAATTGAAGACATTAAAAAAACACATTTACATTGAGCATTATGTCTTAATCTCTAACTGAAAATTGAAAGGCACACTTTCTTTTATTTTTGTTATGCTATTAGACAAGATGAGGCACAATTTTAAGCTGCAGGAAAAACAAGACAGAACAGGTATGTCCTTTGCTTTCTCCGTGTGACTTCAGTATTATCCCTTGAGAAAAGCTGTTGAAAATAACAAGTCATTTTAAAGTAACTTAAACATGCCAAGACTGACAATTCTATATGCCCCTAAGCACTCCATGATCCATTTCAAGTCTTCCAAATCTATTTATTAAAAAAAAAAAAAAACTACAAAAGAATCCAAAGAGCATTTCCTAAATGGACCCACCTGACTGAAAAAGGCTATATTCAGCATGTGAAATGACCCCAAGAAGACATCTCAGAATAACTGTAGTCTTTGAGGCAAGCTTTAGCCTTGGAAAATCCAGAAATATCAAATATTAAAATTGCAGAGCAACTTTTTGATACATGACTGATAAGAACATTGAGGATATGTTGACCATCAATGTAACATTTATTAAAGGTATCACTTCAATTAATATAAAAGATAGTAACATTTGTGTTTCTCGATGTGTGGAATAAAAAACTGACATCAAATAGGTAATGTCACTGTTAAAGTTTACGGGCATCGGTGTACATGAAGCACATCAAGAGGTATGCCCAGAATGATATTTTGTCACTTGTCCAAAAAGCAAGCAAAGTCAGTTTTTAAATCTAAGTCTATTTAATTTCAAGACTTTCCCCCCATGTCTTAGTCTTTGGTGGGACCAACAGAAATCAGAAAGCCTCTCCTCTGCCATTTATTCACTCAAATGTCATGTGGACTCCTATAGGTTTTCACATAGGTCTCTCATGGTCTTTGAATCCTGAATTTGAAAGGGAATGCTGGAATTCTCTAATCCCCAAACCTGCAGTCTCTGCGCTTGGAATACATGCATGAGTAAATATTATTTTTACTCAGTATACAATTTACCATCTCCATAAGTGGTTCCTTATATTTCTGGATACTTCGCAAAAAGAGTTAATTTTATATTTAGTTGAAATGGTTTCTCTGTTATTTCCACGAGCCACATTTGGTTATTCCCTGAAGGCGCATCACATAGTTCTGCAATGATTACATCGCCTGCTCTGTGTAAACTGATCTTAACATCTAACTTCTCTAATATATTGAATCCCCAGCTGTTCCCGTTATTACAGACACATGTCACCTGACTAATTGTAGTGGCTGGGAGTGTCCTTGCTGAGTAGTGTTTCCTACCACTCTGCTTCTATTCATACACTAATAAAGACCCGATGAGGCTTTCTCATACTAACAATCTTTGGGGAATGTGGTGCACGGTATTTTGAGACTCTACTTCCACTATCCCAAACAACTGTAAATTAGATCTGTTTATTTTGTCTGTATGACTTGCAAAAATACAGCTGTATGGTTAAATAGAATAAACAATATTAACAGTAAGTTAGGATATATTTTAAAACAACTATAAGAGTGGAACTGAAATGTTACTGACACAGAAAAACGATAAATGCCTGAGGTGATGGGTACCCCAATCACTTTGCTTTGATTAATTCATATTGTGTGCCTGTATCATAACATCATATGGACCCTATGAAAACATACAGCTATCATGTACCATTAACAATTAAAAATCTTTAAGAAGTTAAATGCTCGGATAGGCCACTTCCTGTTACAAAGACACACTTATAATATGACTTATAATATTACTGGGGGTGTACAAAGTAGAGCCCAAGGATTCAAGCTGACTTACCTGAAATCTCGCATCAGACCCTAATGTATGCTAACAACTTCAGCTTTGATTTTTACAAACTTTTCAGTGAAAACACCTCTGGGACACAGAATTTTTGACTTCCTAAAAAGCCTTTCCCAAGAACTCAGGGCATTTTGTCAATATCTAAAGTCAGCATTTGCTATTTCAGTACCAGGTTCAGATTTTGGGATTGTGCTCTGCATCAGATGAATACGTTTATGCAGTGGCCCATATGCAAATTTTAGTTCTGGAAAGCAACTCACATAGATGGAATGTATTTTAGAATAATAAAAATTGGGTCGATACATATTCCTATTACTCCCCCTGCTTACATTTTCACCAGAAGAATGGCAAGGAGAATAAAAGTAAGGGAGATAAAAATAATGCATAGTCATCTTAGATAGTGTATAAAATAGTAAAAATAAATATTAACTATGACACTTATCAAGTGCCTTCCATGTGACGGAGGCTGTGAATGCCTACTTCCGGGCACTCTCTGAATGTTCTACTGGGAAGGCCTTGTTCTGATTTAAAATAGGATAAAAATGAGGCTTAGTTTTCCAGGCAAGAAGCTGAATTTGAACCCAGGGCTGTCTCACAATGAGCCCATTTTCTATCAATATATCATGCTCATTCTGTGATGTGCTAAAAAAGAATGAAAAGAAATGATTATATTTCCATCAGGGAATCAAATTTATCATGTTTGTCTGCTACTTCCACGGGTTGCTTAGAACATTTTATGGTGCTGGAACTTTTAAAGAATCAATTCATTGGCACTTGGCAATAACCAATGAGACCGCTTTAATCAGAACTAGTTAGAATTTTGAGCTCATGTTTGAGAGAAGATTCTCTAACAAAAGCATTTCTGGCAAGAAAACTCCTGAAACAATGGAAATGGGTGTCAGGAAACTGCCAGATTAAAATAAATGATTGAAACAGCATTAACATCCATGCTTGAGCAGCCGTGTTAGTACTCGAGAAATCAATTCAACAAGAGTATTTTCTTGTGCTACACACACTTCAGCATCCTTGTGAATGACATGAAAAGAAAACCAAAGATTTCTTACTTTGTATAGGGAAATGAAGACCCTGCTTTGTGACAACAGCAAGGCCCTAAGCCATCCTGGAGATAAAATGCTGTGTTTAAGATGTGGCTCCACTCTTTCTACTGTGAGGCTTTGGCCACCTCACCTAATCTAAGCATCTGTTTCCTCATCTGTAATATGTGAATAATGGTAAAAATTACATCCTTAGTTTTGTGAGGCTCTAAGGAAATCATGGTATACTTGTTCCCAAACTTGGTTGCGTATTATAATAACTTGGGGAGCTTTAAAAACTACTTATCCCTGGATCCAACTCCAATGATTATGGCTTAATTGGTCTAGTGCAGTCTAGCCTGAGCTTTAGAGGTTTAACAAGATCCCCAGGTGATTGTAATAAGTGTGGTGACCACTGGTCTACTAACATATTGATGAGCCTTGTGTCTCAACATATGATGATATTATTATAATGCAACGTTGGATTCACTTATTATCCTCTCTGAATGAAGTTTAATTGTAGATGAGGTAAAAAGATAAAACATGATTACATTTGTGAGAGCCCCCCCTCCCCCGGCAAACTTCCAAAATTGCCTGGGTAAGAGCATATAGATTAAATATTTTTCCTTCTTTCCAAAATTCCCTTGTTAGTCTTCAGTACTATTCCCAGCCTCATAAAACTTATTCTTACTAAAAGAATTTCCCTATGTGTTCTAAAATTTCCCTGATTTTGCACATTTACTCATTTGGTCAACAACGTATACATTTTTAAAATTTCTACACAAGATTTCTTTCTCTCCCCAAACCTTCCTTACCTGGAGGTAAACCACTTCCTCTGAACTTGTGGAAAGTTTCTACTTCTCCTGCACATTGATATATTCTACTTTGTACTATTTTGCTATGTACTCAGTCCCTCAGATTTGAGATCAACATTGTGGTATATTGCAATTATAATTTAATTTTATTGCTAAAAATCATGCCCACAGGTAAAGATCGAACATACTAATGCATGAAGAAGCATGCTAAAATTACACAGTTACAGGAAAATCTCCACTTCTGCATGCTAAGATGTCACCTTTTTCCTCCCTAAATAGCTTTAGAACTCTCTCCAAACTCCCCTTTGTGCTGTGTCCCTGTGTTGGAACATAAGCCAAAATAAAAGTTCTGTGGCTCCAGTTTGACCTTTTATTAATTTCTGTTACATAGAGAGACGAAGGGCCTGCACAGGCAACCCCTCCAGTTCTTACCTTCTTCTGAGGCCTCACCATAATTCCTCTTCAAACTCCATTTATGGTAATATAGATGTTTTTATAGCCTGCTCCTCCAAATTCATCTAGCCTTTACTCATTCCCCACCTCCAAAACTGCTTGCCTATTTTCAAATATTGGTTATACAAACACTACCACATTTTGGTACCAATTTTTGTATTAGTTTGTTTTGTGGTATTACAACAGAATACCTGATACTGGCTAATTTATAATAAACACAAATTTATGGTATGGTTCTGGAGGTTGAGAAATCCAATATCAAGGGGCCACATATTGGAACAGCCTTTTTGCTGCCTTGTCACATGGTAGAAGGGAAAAGAAGTAAGCATGAAACACAAGAGATCTAACTTACAGTCCTTTTATAATTGTCATTAATATATTCAGAAGAGTGAGCTCACATTATCTAAACACCTCCCATGACACCCTATCTTCCACACTGTTCTACTGGGAATTTCTTTGGGAGAACACGCTTAAGCATAGCAGATGTCTCCAAGTTGATAAATATGTATATTTCAAACACTCACAACATTTTGGGAATGTTTTTTTCACAAGCTAATATATTTTAGAATTCAATGGAATTAAACATAAACTTAAATGGCCAAATAATTTTGAAAAGGAATATTAATCTTAGCCTTATTCTGCCTGAACTCAATATTGACCAGAAAGCTGTAGTAAGCCAGACAGTGAAGAATGGGCTTAAGAATAGAAATATGGAATAATGGAACAGAAAATAGAGTGGAAAAAATTTACTCCCGTCCAAAACTCTCCTATATCGCTGATGGTAATGAAAAATAGAATAACCATTTGTAAAACAACTTTGTCTGTTTCTTCTAAATATTTTCCTTCACTAAACACATATCTTCAAATTCTACTTATAACTAGCCAAGTAGACCAAAAATATATTTCAGCACAGTTATTCATAACTCTTTATAGTATAGTTTTCTGTAATAGTGAAAAAGTAGAAACAATGAAAACATTCATGGCAAATGAGTAGTCTAGTACATTTTAATGTGGTAATCAAATCATGATAGATTCCTATGGTGGGACACTTCTGAGCAATAAAAATTAATGAACTACTGATATATACAAGTGCACAGATGTATCTCAAAAATATTTTACTGATTAAAAGAAAATATATTGTAAGATTTCACTTATGTAATTTTCTAGGGAAATCATGACCATCTATAGTTACAGTTGCCTGAAGCTAAGCATGGGAGGCAGATTTCAATAAGGCATTAGGGAGCTTTTTGCCTTAATGAAAAAATTTCATATCTTGATCATGATGTGGGTTATATAGATGAATATAATAATCACAACTCATGGTTCCCTTAAGAGGTATGCATCTCAGAATAAGTAAATTATATCTCAATACATTTTAGTTTTTGAAAAACTGTGACTTCCTCAATTTTTTTTTCTTCTATAGAAAATGATACAGTTAATAGAGAGAAATCTCAAAGCAGAAGAAGATCAATTGCAAGAGAGATGTCCTTGTGTAGAAAGTAGGGTAGATCCAGAGTGTTAAGTAAGACAGTTGGCAGGGGAGTTTATCTCTTTTAACATGTGGGATGGCACATTTACTCTGGCACAACCAGAGTAAATGGTTGCAGATTATTACAGTGGAAAGATGGAACATTCTCCCAATAAAAGATGAGGCACTCTACGTTCTTATTTAAACCCAAAGTGATACTAGTAGCTGAGAGTGAAGAACTAAAGAGATGTTGGAGATTTAAACCAAGATTTGATTTCTAAGTGTGAAGCAATATTTTAGATAGTGAGAGAGAAAAACTACCCTTGGCTCTGCTGCCCACACTTCCGCCCTTCACTTTGGAGTTCCTCTGACTGTGATATTTTCCTTTGCCCCTGGTTTGCCTTGTTTAAGCAGCTGTGGTGGTAGAAGCAGCAGTGTCAGTGAACCATCCTTACGTTTTTTAAGTGCTAAGACCTCTGTATCCGTTATCTCATTTGATACTATTTGTCCAGTGAAAACAGTTTCATCTGCTCTGTGTGATGAATGCCCTAGTTATACCTTCTGCCAAAGACACAGACTTTCAAACTAAGGCCAGTCTGGTCCCCTGTTAGAAGAAAGCCAAGCTAGACTAGCACCACTTGGATCATCCCTTCTACTGCAGGGACATTATGAACATCTGTTACTTTGACTTTGTTACAATTTTCTTGTATCTTATCCTAAAGAGAGTTTATCCAGGTTATACCTGAGATATGAAGCATGTCATCACTGAGGTTTTGTGTAGGCAGGCTCACTTTTCTAGCTCGATTTTGAGATTTTTGTATTGAGAAGCCATATTTATCATAAATGAAGGTCCCCTCAATCCTTACCCCATTAAGAATTCGCTTACCCGGGCGGCGCCTGTGGCTCAGTCAGTAAGGCGCCGGCCCCATATGCCAAGGGTGGCGGGTTCAAACCCGGCCCCGGCCGAACTGCAACCAAAAAATAGCCGGGCGTTGTGGCGGGCGCCTGTAGTCCCAGCTACTCGGGAGGCTGAGGCAAGAGAATCGCTTAAGCCCGGGAGTTGGAGGTTGCTGTGAGCTGTGTGAGGTCACGGCACTCTACCGAGGGCCATAAAGTGAGACTCTGTCTCTACAAAAAAAAAAAAAAAAAAGAATTCGCTTACCCATATTTCATTATCCTTAGTAGCTGTATAGATGACTATTTACTTCAAATAGTGTTATCAAGGTAATGTTTTTAAATAATAATTTTGCTATTATGTTTTAAAAAGCTCCCCAAATTATTTAATGAATAGAGTTATAAACTAGCCCCCTCAGGGGAGTCTGCAGTCCATTTAAACTTCCTAGCTTCTTGACACAGGAAAGGCAGATGTTCAGAAAACTTACCTTGCTCAAGATCACAGGAACAAGCGAACAGTAAAAATTAATATGGTAAAACTTAATATCCAGTTTTGATGATACTATTATGAGCACTTTACATAAATTATCTTATTTAATTGACTCAATAACCCTGTCACATGCTATTAACTATCTGTTGGAATGGGGGCATCTGTGGTATACCCAAGGTTACACGGCCTGCACGTAACTAAGGCAGTCCTAGAAATCAAGCATCTAGTTCTAAATTCTACCTGTTAATCAGATAATTTCAACATAAGCTCTGCTCTCTTGACCCAAGAGCCCAGCCCACCGACTCCTCTTCTATTCCAGTGCCTTCCGTGGACAGGCAGGTGGAATGTGCACAAGGTAATACGGCCACCTAACTGAACATCTCTCTCTGATACCCAGCGTTCACATGTAGGAGTTGGGCAAGAACAGGGCAGCCCAGAAGACAGTCTGGAACTGCAGAGCGTCTCCCGGAGTATCACAAAGGCCCCACAGCCCAAAGGAGAAAGTGAGCACATTGAGCACTCTAAGCCTTTTATAGCCATTTTTTCTCAACAGGAGGAGACAGGTGATAAGGAGAAGCAGCACCACTGGTCTATTCCTGGCAAGGGCATGTCAGCAGCCTGTGTGTTTCACAGTTCCCATAAGTGGTGTATTCAGGGAAATGGGCAGGACTAACACAGTTTCTATTCAGGACATCTGAGAATTCAAGTAGCGTATTCATACCTGTGACTTTAAGCAGCATAGCTATTACAGCAAGTCCTGGCGATGCTGATAATCACGAGTTGCGTGTGACTTGGTCAGGGGAACAGGAAGTGCAGGGGTTAGCACCACACCCTCATGTGCCCCTGACACAAACCGGGGCTGACACCTGCAGCGCGGGCTCTAGCAGTGCTGCCCTGAGACGTAGCCCTGTGTCCTCCCTCTCCAACAACCAGGGTGGATCCCGTCACTAGATTCTCTCCCACCTTCATTTATCCGGGCTTTGGGATGAGTCCTAAATTTACACAAAACCAATTTTAAATGTGTATATAGAATTTTCTTTTATTTCACTATAATTTTCATTGTTTTCATTAAATCAATGAATATTTTAGAGAATTGTGGGCAAAGGTATGTCGTTTGAAGAGATTTAAGCAATGTTAGATGTTTGACTTTTGATTCAATGTTCACGACTGCTTCTTATAAGAAGCAAAATATCTTTAAAAAACTCCCATTCTGTTAAGTCCTACACCTTGCTTTCTCCAGACGTGTTACCAGAGATGCCAAGTTAGTATAAACATCCCTGTGCTCTCTATCTGGGAGTGCCCGTGACAAACATGGTGTGACTTCGTATGTCCCTAAAAACATCTACAGAGAGCTTCATGTCCTGATGCTTGTTCTAGCTCTTCTTTTAGAGAAGCTAGCTACTCTCATTGTCTGGACGGTTCAGTGTCAGAATCACACCATGACAGAAGGGTGTACAATGTACCCAGCTCAGCGACATTCCCCACAGCAGAAAAATCCTTGGAATCCCAGGACACTGGGAGAAGCAGGCAACAATTGTGTCTATGCCCAAGTTTACCTTGTGAAATGCTGTCCGGGGTGGCCCCTGTGGCTCAGTGAGTAGGGCGCCGGCCCCATATGCCGAGGGTGGTGGGTTCAAACCCAGCCCCGGCCAAACTGCAACAAAAAAATAGCCGGGCGTTGTGGTGGGCGCCTGTAGTCCCAGCTGCTGTGGAGGCTGAGGCAAGAGAATCGTGTATGTCCAAGAGTTAGAGGTTGCTGTGAGCCGTGTGACGCCATGGCACTCTACCCGAGGGCGGTACAGGGAGACTGTCTCTACAAAAAAAAAAAAGAAATGCTGTCCGGGTTAGTATTTTATCACTGAATAGAAAATTACTGCAAATACAGTGGCTTAGAACAACCCACATTTATTATCACACAGTCTCTGTGGTCAAAAGTCTGGGCATGGCTCAGCCAGATGTTCTGTAATCATCTCACCAGGCTGCAATCAAGGTGTCAGCCAGGCCACCAAACTAGTAGCGATATAGGAAGTGTCTGCTTCAAGATCATTCAGGCTGTTGATAGAATTAGTTTCCTTTTGTTGTGACTGAGGCTCTCAGGTCTTCATCTCCCTGGTACCCATAGTTACCTGACCCATGGCTGTGTCCATGGGTAGTTTACATCATGGCTGTCTGTGTCTTCAAGGCGAGCTAGACAATCTTTCTCTCTAACCTGAGACAGGTTCTTATATAATGCAACGTCATCATGAAACTAACTTCTAATCATCTTTGGCATAAAGCATAACCTAATCAAGGAGTGAACTAACCATTATCTTTTCAGTGTTCAATGAACAATAAGCTTCACTCACACCCAGGGAGAGGGGATAATATAAGCCATCGTACTCGTGGTTGGAGAATATTGAGACTATTTTAGAATTCTCCCTACCGTGTTACCTGTTACAGTCTGAAAGAACTGACTCCGGGATTTTATAGAAAACTGTGCCAAGAGGGGATTTTTTTTCAGGAACTAACAATTGGCAAAGGATAGATGAGAACGCACACCCCCTATCTCCTATTCCCTATATCCTATTCCCTGTATCCTAATCCTTATTTCCTGGTTCAAGTACTGGATTTTTTTTTTTTTTTCTGAAAAGAATCAGATAGTAAATATATTAGGCGCAGCAGTCTGCACATCTCTGTCACAACTGCTCAACTCTGCCACTGTGGGCAGAAATCAGCCTAAGATGTTAATGCAATTAAATGGTTGTGGCTGTGTTCTAAGAAAAATTTACTTTAAAAAACAGGTTGTAGGCACATGTATCCCATAGGCCATGGTTTTTCACTCCTGTCTTAATCCAGTGGTCTTTGCCTTCAACAGCATGCATTTGTGTTTTAGTGCCAGCGTAGGTCACAGGAGCATTTATCCATTGTTAGTCCAAATCTAACTTACAGAGGCAGTTTATCTAACCCTCTTACTTCTGTTTCCCTAGGTGGTATCTCTGCAACCCTATCAGACTTAAGAACTGGCCAGTCACAGATCAGCTGTATTTAAGTTACACAACTAAAAAACCTGTCAATTAAGCTAAATAATCTAACCAAGATCACATGCCTAGTTTTGGTAGATGCAAGAGTATTATGTAAGTCTGTTTAACTCCAAAATACACTTTGACAACATTTTCTCCAATGGCAAAACAAATGAACAAACAACCCCAGAAAATCTATTAGGGGACAGTCACAAAAATGCTGTGAGAAGCAGAATGTCACTGGCTGACGTTCTGCTCCTTTTTATTGGAACTTCTTTATACTCCCTGGCTGAGGAAACTCAGGAGGCTGTAGGAGATGCCCCTTAGTCTCTTTAAAGACCTTCTAGTCCCATGATCTGAAACTTATTTGCAGTGGCAGGACCTCCCACAGGCTCCCAGTGACATCTCAACAAGACTCCATGCCAGCCAACTACGATCAGACGGACTTTCTCTCTCTGCCTCCTGACAACTGGTTTCTGGCACAGATTGACAGAGTAGGTGAGAGAAATGGGAGAAATATAGGTGACATCTGCTTCTGGATTTGCTGAAGGCAAGGTATTCTGTCAAAAAAAAAGTATTCTCAATGAGGCATGGTGGCTCACACTTATAATACTATCTGGGAGGCCAAGGCAGGTGGATCTTTTGAGCTCAGGAGCTTGAGACCAGCCTGAGCAGGGCAAGACCCTGTCTCTACTAAAAATAGAAAAATTAGCTGAGCATTGTATTGTGCACCTGCAGTCCTAGCTACATGGAAGGCTGAGGCAGGAAGATCGCTTGAACCCAGGGGCTTTGAAAGTACGTATGGTAAGAATAAGATGGAGTCTGTCAGGCTAGGGTGGGCATGACACCACTGGTCTGGACAGTTTATGTCCAGCCTGACCTTCACCCGCTGTCCCTCATCTTACTATTGTGTAAATTTAGCTCCCACTCTAAAGATGCCTATATTGAGTAGTTTAGGTAGATTGATTTAGGAGATTAATTTTTAAATCAGAAGTCGTTTATTATTTAGGAGTCATGGATTCTGCCGATTATTTAACATAAGGGTTGGGGTGGTCTTCACTTTCAACTTAACTATATAAAACTGTAATGTTACAAATGGAAGGAAAGAAACAATCTTGGAGAGGCTACTCTCACTGAGCTTGATAGGGTTTTGTGAGGCCATATAAACGTAGAAATGTAATTTTGCAGTTGAAGATATGCTTATGGAAAGGTAGGTTTATTGAAAAAGGGTATCTATCTAGTAATTGCCAACCCAGTATTCAAATTCAGGCATTCGGGATCAAGACCTCCTCCCCTCTATACCACTACATTGCTTTGCAGCTCTTCATTTTTTCCAGGGCTCTTTCTGTTACTTTATTTCATGAGCTATATTGTTCCCTTCCTTTAGCTCATCTACTTGCAAATGTTTGTTTTCTAGGTAGGTGTATCCAAAATCTCAGTCTCTAGTCATAATTCCACTAGAGTCCGTCTCCTATGATTCTATCCCACAATCAGAGAGTACCGTGGGTACTCAAAGCATCTTTTCTCAATGTCCTGTTAGGTCCTGGTCTTCTCTATTAGACCATAAGCTGTTGCCTCAAATTCACTAAAGAATTTTCTCTTAGATTCATCTAATCTATCCTGCAAATTCCCATCTTTTTGCTCATGCCACCAGTTTACCATGTCCTCCTTCCTCTTTAGTTTTCCTCTGGACTTTTTCTGTGACAGTGGTGCCCTTTACCTTACGCTCCCTTGTTCAGGGATGCTTTACTTTTTTTTTTTTTTGAAACAGAGTCTCACTTGTTGCCCTTGGTAGAGTGCCATGGCATCATAGCTCACAGCAACCTCAAACTCCTAGGCTTAAACGATTCTCTTTCCTCAGCCTCCCAAGTAGCTGGAACTACAGGTGCCTGCCACAACGTCCAGCTATTTTTAGTGATGGGGTCTCGCTCTGGCTCAGGCTGGTCTTGAACCTGTGAGCTCAGGCAATCCACCCACCTCAGCCTCCCAAGTTCCAGGATTACAGGCATGAGCCACCATGCCCAGCCTCAGGGCTGCCTTCTAAATGACCCTTAATTAGATTCTTCACAAGCCTATTGCCAAAGCCAAGAGAGAATTTTGAAAGTAACAAGAGAAAAGGAACTTATTACATACAAGTGTATTACCAATAAAGCTATCAGAGTTATTTCTCAGCAAAAACCATGAAATCCAGTGGAATCATGCATTTAAAGTGCTGAAAGAAAAAGAAATTACAGCCAAAAATATTATACCTATTAAATCTAGCCTTAATAAATGAAAGAGAGAGAAATACTTTCTCAAAGAAAAGTTGAGGGGTTCAATAACTATTACATCTGTGTAACAGGAAATATTAAAGAGTTATTCAAATTGAAATGAGAAGATGCTAATTAGTAACAAGAAAATAGATGAAAGTATAAATCTAAATGGCAAAAGCATATAGTCAAATTCAAAAGATACTAGCATTGAAATAACACTATGTAAATCACTTATAACTCTAGTAGACAATTCAGAATACAAAAGTAATAAAATAACTATAGCTACAAATATGTAAATAGGTATCCAGTAGAAAAGACACAATTGTAATGTCCATCACATAGAGTGAATGGGGAAGAAAAGTAAAAGTTTGCAGGTTTTGTATGTAGCTGAACTTGTCATGACCAGCTTGAAGTGTTACAAGATTCTTTATACAAGCGACATGGTAACCACATAGAAAAACACTACGGTAGACACACAGAAGGCGAAGAGGATAAGTCAAACCTTACCAATACAAAAAAAAAACATCAAATTACAAAGGAAGATAGTGAGAGAGAAAAAGCAGAATTACCAAACGGTCTGGAAACAATTAACAAAGTGGCAATAGTAAGTCTTTCCATATCAAAAATTACTTTAAATGAATATAGAATGAATGCTCTAATTAAAATACAGTGGCTGAATAGTCAAAAAAAAAATCCCAAGATTTAACAATTTCTGCTTAGAGAAGATTCATTTTATCTTTAAGGATACAGACATGCTAATAGTTCGGATGGAAAAAAGATAGCTCATAAAAACAAAAACCGAAAGAGAGAAGCAATAGTTACATTTATATCAGATATAACAGACAAGTGAAAAATTGTACCAAGAGGCAAATAGTCATTACATAAAGTGATCGAGTCATCAAGAGAATATAACAATTGTTATGAAGATATAAGCAGCTAACAATGGATCACCTGCATAGTGATCCATTGTGGACTTCATTATCAGTATACAAATGTAGTGTAATAAAACTAAGTATCTTCTCACATATTTTTAAGTAGAAAATTAAAATATATTCACTTTTTTGTTGCCAATAAAATAGTAGTGTGAATAAACTGGAAAGGTATGATTTTCAATAAAATTAAAGTAATGCCGAGATCTGCCTGTTTTATTAATAGTATAGAAAGATTTGTATTTTTAATGATCCATTGGTCGTAATTCAACTGCATTGGCAGAAGGACTGAGAAAAAAATGAAAGGTCATTGAGCATAGGAATACCATCCCATTTGTACAGAAGTACTCTTGGGAGAGTCGCTGTTTCTGTGTCTAGTTGACGCAGCGAGATTAAGCTGATTGCCCACAGCATGGCTTGTTTAGAAAGAAGGCTGTGGCCTTAGTTTGGGTTGTCACAACAAATTACTATACTGGATGACTTATAAGCAATAGGTTTTTATTTATTTTTCACATTTCTAGGGCTTGGAAGTTTAAGATCAGCATGTCAGTGTGGTCAAGTTCTAGCGAGGGCCCTTTTCTGGTTGCAGACCACTCCTCATTTTGTCTTTGTATGACTGAGAGAGCGAGAAAGCTCTCTAGGGCCCTTTTCATAAGGACAATAGTTCCATTCCTGAAAGATACACTTCATGACTTAACTACCCCCGAAAGGTCTCCCACCTCTTCAAACCATCACTTTGGGGGTTAGAATTTCAATATATGAATTTTGGGAACACACAAATATTCTGTGCATTGCAAATGTTGAATCAAGTAGGTAGCATAGCATCACAGGTAGGAGGCCTGTAAATGTATTAGGCAAGATGTTTCTAGTGCTTAAAGGAATAAGGTGGTACATAAAGAGGACCCTAATTCTTAAAACTGAAATATTATTCTTTTAAAATAAATTACCTGGTTCTAGAGATGGCTCACATCATGATGATGGCGGTACAGAAAAGAGAAATGAACAGATCATAGGAAGTGCTGCTTCTTATAACTAAATGTATGAGAAACCTCCCAGGAATGTAGGTGTTTTGACAGGAGGACCACACGGGAGGCAGAGAGAGCACTCAGGATGCACATTCAGCTTCTATCAGGTTCATTTCGGGAACGTGGGACATTAGAGTCTGTAGCTGTATTCCATGATAAATTAACCCTGGGAAACGAGAAGATGCAATGTGAGAAGAGAGAACGCAGAGTTCAGAGAGCTCACTAACCTAACTCTGTATTTTTATCTGGGTCTAAACCATACTCATAAGCTCAGGTGTGTTTAACAAGTCACAGATAACTTCCATATACTAGTGATATCACCATTGATGTTTGTTCTTATTTTTTGTCTTAAAGTAAAAAGTTAGAAGTTTATAAACCTGGTTGTAGTACAAATGTCTCCTCACATTCATTTTCCTAATTGACTTTGGTCTTAAAAGGTGTACCTAACAAAAGTAAAAGGGTGAACTAAAGCAAAGTTATTTCAATATTGGGGGGGGGCTGGAATTCATGTCACACATGAGTAAGGATAAAATGTTTTTAAAAGTTTGTACTTCATATGAAAAACTGTACCAATCGCTGAATCACTGTCATTAAAATGAATATATTATGGTCATGATGAAATAATTACATAGATAGTGAAAGAGATGTGGAAAGACATGTATTCATTTATGTGGGCAGAGTAGTGTAATTACTGACAAAGTCTCATTATCCCGCCCCGGGTAGGGTGCAATAGCGTCACAGCTCACGGCAACCTCCAACTCTTGGGCTTAAGCGATTCTCTTACCTCAGCCTCCCAAGTAGCTGGGACTACAGGCACCTGACACAACACCCTGCTATTTTTTTCTTATTGTTGCCAATGTCGTTTAGCAGGCTTGGGCTACGTTTGAACCCACGGGTGCATGAGGCCAGCACCCTAACAGCTGAGCTACAGGAGCCAAGCCTAATTACTGGCATTCTTTTCTCCAAGTTGTGCTTTCTTTTCTTTTTTTGTTAATTTTGTTTTGTCTTTAAACATTTATTTCTAGTCACTATGTACCATTTCTTAAGCTAAATTCTGGAAGCACTAAGGTTAACCAAAGCATACTTCTCCCACGGACTATGCTGTTGTGAATGTACTCTTTATCTGTAATGTCTCTACTTCATACACATCCACGTGCACGCATCATTGATAACGTGTCTACGTAATATCTTTGGTAAATTCTTAGAAGTTTCAGCTAAACTAAGTCTAGCATGGTACAGAAATATAGCTTTAAATAGTATATCATTACTTATCTAAATATTAACATGAGCATTTGCTGAATTTTTTTAAGTGCTAAGACCTCTGTATCTATTATCTCAATTGATTTGATGCTATTTTTAAAATTAGGTAATTTAGACTTAAAAATTGAAAGTCAAAAGCTGAGCACAGTGGCTCACGCCTTTAATCCTAACACGTGGGAGGCTGAGGTGGTGGATTGCCTGAGCTCACAGGTTCAAGACCAAACTCAGCAAGAGCAAGACCTCCTCTCTAAAAATAGCTAGATGCTGTGGTCTCCGCTACTCAGGAGGCTGAGGCAAGAGAATCACTTGAGCCCAAGAGTTTGAGGTTGCTGTGAGCTATGACATCACGGCACTCTTTGAAGAGTGACAAAGTGAGACTCCATCTCAAAAAAATAAAAAATAAACATAAAAATTGAAAGTGACTTGTACTATGTCAAACTATTCATAATCAGCAGAGCAGAGGCTTTAATTCAGGTTCAGCTGATATGAACACACCTTTGTCTTAGCTCTTCTGTGCTGCTTCATAGATTTGTAAAAAATGTTTAATCTAGGGCGGCGCCTGTGGCTCAGTGAGTAGGGCACCGACCCCATATACCGAGGGTGACGGGTTCAAACCCGGCCCCGGCCAAACTGCAACCAAAAAATAGCTGCGCATTGTGGTGGACGCCTGTAGTCCCAGCTACTCGGGAGGCTGAGGCACGAGAATCGCTTAAGCCCAGGAGTTGGAGGTTGCTGTGAGCTGTGTGAGGCCATGGCACTCTACAGAGGGCCATAAAGTGAGACCCTGTCTCTACAAAAAAAAAAAAAAAAGTTTAATCTAGAAAAGTTATAGAAGGATAATATGTTTGAACATTAACCAATAACCAGAATTTTCAAACAATTAATGGTTGGTTTTCTTTTAACATTGGAGTCAGATCACAAATTGTTTTTGAAAGTCAAATTAGATGGAATATTTTTCAATGACTCATAATGAAACGGGAGTTCTATGGAAATACGTGGAGCTGCTGAAATAAAGAACAGCATCACCCAAGAAGTACAGACCTGTAACACTTGTTTTCCTCTCTATGAATATAAAAGGACATTTTATTTTGATGAAATTTTAAGTACTTTTATTTTACATGTGAAAAAAAATGATTAGAAAAGTACTAGACTTTGGCTTGGCACCTGTGGCTCAAATGGCTAAGGCACCAGCCACATACACCTGAGCTGGCGGGTTCGAATTCAGCCCAGGGTCACCAAACAACAATGACGGTTGCAACCAAAAAATAGCCTGGCATTGTGGCAGGCGCCTGTGGTCCCAGCTATTAGTCACTGAAATATTCTCAAAATCCAGTAGAAGATAAAATAGCTATTTTTTTTAGAATCATTTTTACATTTCAAAAGCCACCCTTTGTAGGGAAAACCCTGGCTGACACATGTGGAATTTTGCTGCCCTAGAAAGCACAAGATGTAATTTGGAGACCCTGATCCTTCAGTCCTGAGCATAACTTGTGTCACTATGTGTGATAACAATAAATAAATAGCATGCAGTGATTTGCTGTCATTCTCTGCATATAACGAAACCCCAGTGTGAAATCCAACCTGTACTTCCAAGGGTTTACAAAAAGGAATTCCGCTTTTTAAAATAGGAAATAATATTGAAAAGAAAGAAAGAGGAAGCAATTTAGGCTTTCAGTGTATTCCTCTCTGTTCACTGTTTACTAGGAAGCTGGATAATAATGAAAGCTATGGAATTCTCAAAAGATGAATTGAAAGACCACAGATAATTGGGAAAGAAAACATTCAAAAATGTTACTGTAATCATATTTAGAACATGCTAGAGGCCTAAAAGCTGCATGCTATTAATTGCAATTATTACCAAGAAAGTATATATTGAATCTGATGAAACAAATGCTTCTTTTTAAAATAAAAATATTTAACATCCTTTCTTGAAATAAAAATGACCTGGAGAAAATGGTGGCAGTGATAATAAATAATGCAATTTCAACTTTCTCAGATTTGTGTCTGTTTCTGAAAGAGTAAACATTAAAAATATTGTGGCTTAGAGCTGTGTACTTCTGAACACGTTCAAATAATAACAGTCAGATAGCCCTCATCCTGTGAAATAGAAATAGGACAAAAATCGATTAAAAATATTGTCAGACTGAAAGCTTTCTGTCTGGAGGAAATTTTCTCATCACAGGTACAATATGTGTAACTTACAGAGCCCAGTGGTCTGTCTCTCCGATTTGAAAAATTGGCAGTTGGGGTTCAGGAACAATGATTGGTTGAGAATTGGCCAGGCAGATCTTTGGACAAGTCTTGCTGAATCACTGGTATGTCTGAGGCTCTGCACAAATAAAACCAGGCTAAATGATTCTAAGAGCTCACTCATGGTGGGAACATGCTTTTGGTCTGAACAACCAGACAAAGAGAGCACTTGGAGAATTCCTTCAGCTTTCCGTGATGACTCTGGACACAGTATGCTTCCAAAGCAGGGATGCCCAATTCCTGAAGTGACACCTCTCTGAAACACTTTTTTTTTTTTAGACAGTCTCACTCTGTTGCCTCAGGTAGAGTGCTGTGGCATCATCATAGCTCACAGCAACCTTAAACTCCTGGGCTTAAGCAATCCTCTTTGCCTCAGTCTCCCAATTAGTTGGGGCTACGAGCACCAGACACAACACCCAGCTAATTTTTTTTTTATTTTTGGAACCAGGTCTTGCTCTTGCTCAGGCTGTTACAACTTTTGAGCTCAAGAAATCCACCTACCCCGGCCTCCCAGAGTGCTAGGATTATAGACATGAGCCACTGCACCCAGCCTCTGAACCTTTTTTTTTTTTTTTTGAGACAGAGTCTTACTATGTCACCCCGGGTAGAGTGCTGTGACACAACAACCTCCAAATCTTGGACTTAAGTGATTCTCTTGCCTCAGCCTCCCAGTAGTGGAGACTACAGGCACCCGCCACAGTGCCCAGCTATTTTTTTTGTTGTAATTGTCATTGTTGTTTGTCAGACCCGGGCTGGATTCGAACCCGCCAGCTCTGGTATGTGTGGCTGGTACCCTAGTTGCTGAGCTACAGGCGCAGAGCCTGGATCACTTTTGAGAAGCACAAAAACAAGCCTCAGTTGAGTAAAACTGAGAGTTCTCTCAAAACTTCAATGTCAGCATAAAGCACATATAATTTTTAAAAAGATGACAGATTTCAGATATCAGAAGGTTAAGCGTCTAATATAAGATTACTATACATTCCACAAAACAGGAAAATAGGAACTTAACTAGGAGAAAGAGAAAATATATGAAGAAACAAGACATGACAGATATTTAGGAACCAGAAATGAAGATTACACTAGCTATCATGAATACTTCGCAGAGCTTAAAAGTTAGCACAGACTTATTCCCAGGGGAAATGGAAGCTACTAAAAAACAAAAACAAGGTTATACACAGATGAAAATACAATAAAGGAACGAAAAATTCAATGGGATTGAATTAAGAGAAGACTAGATATTGCAAAAGAAAGATCAATGAGAAGACTAGATATTGCAAAAGAAAGATCAATGAGCTTAAAGGTATATCAATAGAATATTTAAAACTGAAGCATGCATACACTGACTTAAAAAAATAGAATTAATGAATGTATAATCAGAAACCCAAAAGAAGGGAGAGCCGTAGAAAATATATCTGAAGAAGTTATGCTCAAATATTTTCCAAATTTGGTGAACGCTGTAAACGTAGTTTCAAGAAGCTAAGGGGTAAAGAAAAGGAAGGCATGTGCACACACATATCCACACACATGAAGGCATATTAAAATTAAATTGCTAAGACACTTACATTCCACATTTACCAAGTTTCACATATACCCTCGTAAGATGCACCGAGAGAATGCCAGGAAGGCTATGTTAACCAGTGTGATGAAAGTGTGTCAAACGGTCTGTGAAGCTAGTGAATGATGGCCCATGATCATATCAATGTACACAGCTATGATTTAATAAAAAAAAAACTATAAAAAAATTAAATTGCTAGAAACCATCAATAAAGAAATTATTTTTAAATGATATCCAGAAGTACAGGAGTTAAGAGAGGAGACACATCGCATAGAGATAAGTAAAAATTAGATTGGTTAGTCTTCTTGTCAGAAGAATGTCAAGAAAGAATGACTGACATTCTATGCAAGCAAGAATGTCCTAGAATCATATCTCAGCGTTTAAAATGTGCAAATCTTATGGGACCCTGTAACCCCGTCATGGTATCTAACGTTCGAGGCCTCAGGAGCGAACCCAGGAGGCAACAGAATTGACTAGGTTATAAACTAGCAAAATAATGAGAAATAATAAATTGTCACTGTTTAATCATTCATTTTGGGTGGTTTTATTATTTTTTTTTTCTACAAAGCAATGAACAGCTGAACCAGAAATCAACACCAGAAGACAGGTGCTACCAAAACTAAAATCTGAAACATGAGGCAATGACTGTGGGATGGAGTACACGGGAAAGGTTAAAAAGGAGGTGAAACTGCTAGTTGAGGCTTGAAGAACAGGGAGACATTTGCTATTAGAGGCGGTTGCAACTTGGAAGATAGAAAATTGGCCAGTGAACTTGCACCGCCAGCTAAGACAATTTCCTGGCAGAGTGTCACAAGTTATAATTGTCTTTGTTCAGCTGTGTCTCATATGTCATTGTAAAAGAGAAAAGAAATTAAAGAAGACACCATTTAGTTTCAAATAGGATTTCGAACAAAGGGAGAAGGGGCAGGTGATTTTCTGAAGCCAGCAAAAAAATTCCGAAATAAGAAATAACCTCAGGGTAAAAATAGAACCAAGGGTGTGTATGCAAGAACCTTTCTTTAAAAACTGACAGAATTAAATAATACTTTGTGCCTTCCTCTGTGCAGAAAATGAGTCTGTTAACATTAAGAGCAATGCCCAACAGTAAAGAAAGATCAAACTCAAAAATCACACTCTCAGCTCAGGACAACTGCTCTCACCAGAACATGAGCTGCTCTCCCCAGCTCCATCCCACAGGAACTTTAAAATCAAAATTTGATTTGCAGTTGGGGGCAGCTACATTGCCCAAGATGCTGAATCTGCTATGATTTTCAAACACACACATCACCGACATGTACACACACACAGCCAATGCTGTGAACTTTCGTACCAGAGATTAAATTTGTGAAACTCACCAAAGTACTGATTAGTTACACTGAGCTGACTAACGACGCATCATAATAAATTGCATTATTTCATAATTTGACTCAAATATATGTGTTTTGTACCTTGAAATTACCCACGTTGCTATGATTTAAATGTGTCCCCTGTATTTCTTATGTCAGTATGGACAGGCCGGGCCTTTAGGAAGTGATGGATTATGTGGGCTCTTCCCTAGTGAATGGATTAATGGGTTAATGGGTTAGTGGATTAATGAGGATTAATGAGTTGAACCATGACTTCGTAAGAAGAGTAAGAGAGATCTGAACAGGCACAGGAGCCTGCTCAGCCCCTCTCACCATACGATACCTCGTACCACCCTGAGACTCTGCAGAGCTCCCATCAGCAAGGAGGCTCTCATCAGATGCAGCCCCTAGACTTTGGACTTCTAAGCTTATAAAACTACACAAAATGCATCTTTATCCTTTACAATTACTCAGTTTTAGGTATTCTGTTACAAGCAACAGAAAACAGACTAAGACCCACTTCTATGAAAAAAATCTGAAAAATAATATTTTTAACAATATAAAGGAAAAAAAATCAGTGAAGGCATCTAACCATTACAGTGGGTGATATCAAGATTTAAGGTGGTTCTCATGTTCCAGCCTCTCCAACCAACGGATGACATATAATATAATTTTGAAATCCAATAAAATGTTGAACATACATGGACCTTAAAAAATAGGAAGGAGGGATGCTCCAGGAAACTCAGGATCATTTCTTATAAAGAACTCTCCCTCCTCGCTTGTTCCTTTTGAATTGTTTTCAGCGCCTGGTGTCCTCTGTTCTCAGGCATCATGTCTAAAGCCAAGAGAAAACAACTCAGAGAAAGGAGCATTTCCACTTTTCTCAAACTTATTTTCCACCTCTCCCCTGATCTTGTTCAAAACCAATAAATAAAATACTTCAAACTTCCACTGTAGAATCCCCTTCCTATCTTTGAAAAAAAAGAAGGACAAAGAATTATGACCCATTTTCTTTGTGAAACAGACTGAAATCAGGAGAAAGGAGGAAAAAACCAGTGAGGGTGTCATTAGGCTCACGTTCTAATCACGAGGCTATTAAAATAACCCATACAGATTAATGCTAAACCAGTCTATTATAATGAGCAAACATTATGTCCAACTTTGTCCAGAGAATGTGTATTGTGTTTGGTCAATCTTGTGTGTACTTCATCTGTCTGCCATTTGTCATTTGGGGGCTGCTATTTATGACTTGCATACCTTCTCTATTTCTCGATTGCAAAGAATTATATGTATACTTAAATGCTTGTAAAAAACCTTAATGTTATTTCTTTCAAGGTATTTACTTTATAAATAAGAATGTTGATCTTCAAAGAGTAAATATTTCCACAGTACAAGTAATATTAAATAGTACACTTAGGGAAGATGTCTATGTTTTGCAACTTATCTAGATCCTTCTACTACCAGGTGATCTTTGTGTAGATTTACGACTAATGTTATAGAAAAGTTCCAAGCTGTTTCCTAATTGGCTTGTATTATCTTACCCGACAGAACCATATGAATCTTCCAGGTGTTCTCCATGACATTGCCATTTGTCATTATCACTCTTTTTAACTATTCTTTAAATTGTAAAGTAATATACTCGTTTTAATTTGCATTTCCCTGCTGACGGTTTAAGTTAGGTTTTTAACATTTGTATGTGTTTCATGCAACTTGTATATCTTTATTTGTGAAGTGTCTATTATTCATGATTTTTTTCTTTCTTTTTTTTTTCTTGTTCTAGTGAATTGTCTCTTCAGTGTTCACTTATGAGAATTCTTTTTTTTTTTCTTTTATTTAATGTTGGGGATTCATTGAGGGTACAATAAGCCAGGTTACACTGATTGCAATTGCTAGGTAAAGTCCCTCTTGCAATCATGTCTTGCCCCCATAAAGTGTGACACACACCAAAGCCCCACCCCCCTCCCTCCTTCCCTCTTTCTTTTCCCACCCCATAACCATAATTGTCATTAATTGTCCTCATATCAAAATTGACTACATAGGATTCATGCTTCTCCATTCTTGTGATGCTTTACTAAGAATAATGTCTTCCACGTCCATCCAGGTTAATACGAAGGATGTAAAGTCTCCATTTTTTTTAATGGCTGAATAGTATTCCATGGTATACATATACCACAGCTTGTTAATCCATTCCTGGGTCGGTGGGCATTTAGGCTGTTTCCACATTTTGGCGATTGTAAATTGAGCTGCAATAAACAGTCTAGTACAAGTGTCCTTATGATAAAAGGATTTTTTTCCTTCTGGGTAGATGCCCAGTAATGGGATTGCAGGATCAAATGGGAGGTCTAGCTTGAGTGCTTTGAGGTTTCTCCATACTTCCTTCCAGAAAGGTTGTACTACTTTGCAGTCAGTCCCACCAGCAGTATAAAAGTGTTCCCTTCTCTCCACATCCACGTCAACATCTGCAGTTTAGAGATTTTGTGATGTGGGCCATTCTCACTGGGGTTAGATGATATCTCAGGGTTGTTTTGATTTGCATTTCTCTAATATATAGAGATGATGAACATTTTTTTATGTGTTTGTTAACCATTCATGTGTCATCTTTAAGAAGGTTCTAGTCATGTCTCTTGCCCATTGATATATGGGATTGTTGGCTTTTTTCATGTGGATTAATTTGAGTTCTCTATAGATCCCAGTTATCAAGCTTTTGTCTGATTGAAAATATGCAAATATCCTTTCCCATTGTGTAGGTTTTCTCTTTGCTTTGGTTATTGTCTCCTTAGCTGTACAGAAGCTTTTCAGTTTAATGAAATCACATTTGTTTATTTTTGTTGTTGTTGCAATTGCCATGGCAGTCTTCTTCATGAAGTCTTTCCCCAAGCCAATATCTTCCAGTGTTTTTCCTATACTTTCTTGGAGGATTTTTATTGTTTCATGCCTTAAATTTAAGTCCTTTATCCATCTTGAATCAATTTTTGTGAGTGGGGAAAGGTGTGGGTCCAGTTTCAGTCTTTTACATGTGGATATCCAGTTCTCCCAGCACCATTTATTAAATAGGGAGTCTTTCCCCCAAGGTATGTTCTTGTTTGGTTTATCAAAGATTAGGTGGTTGTAAGATGTTAGTTTCATTTCTTGGTGTTCAATTCGATTCCAAGTGTCTATGTCTCTGTTTTTGTGCCAGTACCATGCTGTCTTGAGTACTATGGCTTTGTAGTACAGACTAAGATCTGGTATGCTGATGCCCCCAGCTTTATTTTTATTACTAAGAACTGCCTTAGCTATACGGGGTTTTTTCCGGTTCCATACAAAACGCAGAATCATTTTCTCCAAATCTTGAAAGTACGATGTTGGTATTTTGATAGGAATGGCATTGAATAGGTAGATTGCTTTGGGAAGTATAGACATTTTAACAATGTTGATTCTTCCCATCCATGAGCATGGTATGTTCTTCCATTTGTTAATATCCTCTGCTATTTCCTTTCTGAGGATTTCATAGTTTTCTGTATAGAGGTCCTTCACCTCCTTTGTTAGGTATATTCCTAGGTATTTCATTTTCTTTGAAACTATGGTGAAGGGAGTTGTGTCCTTAATTAGCTTCCCACTTGACTGTTCTTGGTGTATACAAAGGCTACTGACTTGTGGACATTGATTTTATATCCTGAAACATTACTGTATTTTTTGATGACTTCTAGGAGTCTTGCGGTTGAGTCTTTGGGGTTCTCTAAGTATAAGATCATGTCATCAGCAAAGAGGGAGAGTTTGACCTCCTCTGCTCCCATTTGGATTCCCTTTATTTCCTTGTCTTGCCTAATTGTATTGGCTAGAACTTCCAGCACTATGTTGAATAGTAAAGGTGACAGAGGACAACCTTGTCTGGTTCCAGTTCTAAGAGGAAAAGCTTTCAGTTTTACTCCATTCAGTAAAATATTGTCTGTGGGTTTGTCATAGATAGCTTCAATCAGTTTTAGAAATGTGCCACCTATGCCTATACTCTTCAGCGTTCCAATTAGAAAAGGATGCTGGATTTTATCAAATGCTTTTTCTGCATCGATTGAGAGGATCATGTGATCTTTATTTTTGCCTCTGTTAATATGGTGGATAACGTTTATAGACTTGCGTATGTTAAACAAGCCTTGCATCCCTAGGATGAAACCTACTTGATTATGGTGTATGAGTTTTTTGATGATAAGCTGTAATCTATTGGCTAGGATTTTGTTGAGAATTTTTGCATCTATGTTCATGAGTGAGATTGGTCTGAAATTCTCCTTTTTGTTTGGGTCTTTTCCTGGTTTTGGTATCAGGGTGATGTTTGCTTCATAGAATGTGTTGGGGAAGATGCCTTCTTCCTCAATTTTTTGGAATAATTTCTGCAGTACAGGAATAAGCTCTTCCTTGAAGGTTTCATAGAATTCTGGTGTGAAGCCATCTGGACCAGGGCATTTTTTGGTTGGAAGATTTTTTATTGTTTCTTTGATCTCAGTGCTTGAAATTGGTCTGTTCAGGAGCTCTATTTCTTCCTGGCTAAGTCTAGGGAGAGGGTGTGATTGATCCATTTCCTTCACATTGTCAAATTTCTGGGCATAGAGTTTCTGGTAATATTCAGAGATGATCTCTTGTATCTCTATGGGATCAGTTGTTATTTCCTCTTTATCATTTCTGATTGAGGTTACCAAAGATTTTACTTTTCTATTCCTCGTTAGTCTGGCCAATGGTTTATCTATTTTATTTATTTTTTCAAAAAACCAACTCCTTGTTTCATTAATTTTCTGAATGATTCTTTTGTTTTTAATTTCGTTGATCTCTGATTTGATTTTCGATATTTCTTTTCTTCTACTGAGTTTAGGCTTAGATTGTTCTTCTTTTTCAATTCCATAAGATGGCTTGTAAGATTGTTGATGCGCTCTTTTTCTGTTTTTCGAATGTAGGCATCTAAAGCGATGAATTTTCCTCAAAACTGCTTTTGCAGTATCCCACAGGTTTGGTAGCTTGTGTCTTCATTGTTGTTATGCTCAAGGAAGTTAATGATTTCCTGTTTTATTTCTTCCTGCACCCATCTATTATTCAACAGAAGATTGTTTAATTTCCATGCCTTTGGGTGGGGTCGAGCGTTTTTGTTAAAGTTCAGTTCCACCTTTAATGCCTTATGGTTTGAGAAGATACAAGGTAAAATTTCAATTCTTTTGATCCAGTTGGTATTTGTTTTGTGTCCCAGGATATGATCAATTTTGGAGAATGTTCCATGGGGTGATGAGAAGAATGTATATTCTTTATCTTTGGGGTGGAGTGTTCTATATGTGTCTATCAAGCACAGTTGTTCTATGTCTCATTTAAATGTCTTATATCTTTGTTTAATTTCTGTTTAGAGGATCTGTCCAGCTCTGTAAGAGGAGTGTTAAAGTCCCCTGTTATGATGGCATTATCAGATATCATATTGCTCAGACTGAGTAAGGTCTGTTTCAAGAATCTGGGAGCATTTAAATTGGGTGCATAAATATTTAGAATTGAAGCATCTTCTTGTTGTATTTTTCTCTTGACCAATGTAAAGTGACCATCTTTGTCTTTTTTGACTTTAGTTGCTTTAAATCCACATGTATCTGAAAATAAGATTGCAACTCCTCTTTCCTTCTGAATGCCATTTGCTTGAAAAATTGTCTTCCAACCCTTGACTCGGAGCTTTAATTTGTCTTTTGAAGCCAGGTGTGTTTCTTGCAGACAGCAAATGGATGGCTTGTGTTTTTTAATCCAGTCAGCCAATCTATGTCTCTTCAGTGGGGAATTCAAGCCATTAACATTTATTCAGATAATTGAAAAGTGTGGTAGTATTCTATTCGTCTTATTTTGTGAGAATCCGTGGCTTAGTTTTATCTTTTGCATCAGTGTGGAGGTTAGGTTCTGTCCTTTAATTTCTGAGTTCTTACTTTGCTGCTGATCCATTGTGGTGGTCAGTGTGCAGAACAGGTTGAAGTATTTCCTGTAGAGCTGGTCTTGTTGTGGCGAATTTCCTCAATGTTTGCATATCCGTAAATGATTTGATTTCTTTGTCAATTTTGAAGCTTAGCTTAGCAGGGTACAGAATTCTGGGCTGGAAATTGTTCTGTTTAAGTAGATTCAAGGTAGATGACCATTGTCTTCTTGCTTGGAAAGTTTCATTAGAGAAGTCTGCGGTCACTCTGATGGATTTGCCCCTGTAGGTCAATTGGCACTTACTCCTGGCAGCTTGCAGAATCTTTTCTTTTGTCTTGACTTTGGAGAGGTTCATCACAATGTGTTTTAGAGAAGCTTGGTTAGAGTTGAGGCGACCTGGGGTCCGATAGCCCTCTGAAAGCAGCGTGTCTGAATCTTTGGTGATATTTGGGAAATTTTCTTTTATAATATTCTCTAGTATGGCTTCCATTCCTATGGGGCATTCTTCTTCCCCTTCTGGGATTCCTATAACTCGTATGTTGGAATGCTTCGTAAAGTCCCATAATTCTGACAGTGAAGGTTCTGCTTTCTCTCTCTTCTTTTCCGCCTCTTTTACTATCTGAGTTATCTCAAGAACTTTGTCTTCTACCTCTGAAATTCTTTCTTCTGCATGGTCTAACCTGTTGCTGATACATTCCATTCCATCTTTAAGTTCCCTAATTGACTGTTTCAGTTCCTTCAGCTCTGCTATATCCTTTTTATATTTTTGAAATCATTCATCTCTTATTTGATTCTGTTTTTGGATTTCCTTTTGTTTATTTTCCACTTTATTAGCAGTTTCCTTCATTGTTTCCATCATTTCTTTCTTTGTTTTCAACATGTGTATTCTAAATTCTCTTTCTGTCATTCCTAACATTTCTTTATAGGTGGAATCCTCTGCAGTAGCTACCTCATGGTCCCTTGGCGGGGTTGTTCTGGACTGGTTCTTCATGTTGCCTGCAGTTTCCTGCTGATTCTTCCTCATGAGTGATTTCTTTTATGTGTTTCCTTGCCCTAATTTTCCTTTCACTTCCTCTTGCTCTTTAAGGTCTCATGCCTGTGGAAGTTGCGGGTGGGTTTAGACCAATTGAACACACGTGACCACTTGCCGTTTTTCCACTGTTTTAGTCCTCCTCTTGCGGTCCAGAAGTCTCTGGCTGACTCCCTGTATCCTCACAGGGATAATGATAGGCAGATCCCACCAGTCAGAGATGCCTGGAGTCCTATCTCTCCAGACTCATGGTGCCCAGATGCAAGGAAGCTGTTAACTCATCTGCCATCTTGCTCTCTACACTTATGAGAATTCTTTTGAAATTTTTTATATAAGCCTTCTCACCGGTGGAGATGGCTCCAGAGGCAGCATTTGGCAAGACTGATCTATGTCATGAAAATAATTTTTTGTCCTTTGTGTGCTTGTCTATTCATTTTCTTAATCAAATTTTTTTATAGATAAAATTTTTAAAAAGGAGATTTTTCTAGGCTTTCCCTGTGGTTGAAATCCCAAGTATCCAGAGTTGTCTCAACTCTACTGCTTTGATCCCTACTTTTGGCGGGTGGCTATATTTGCATGAGGGTGAGGACCTGAACATGTCTACCTCAGTTTTTTTAGTGTATTTGACTTCTTTTGATTATAAGAATAGAATGAAAGCCACCAAGAAGTTCCTATATTCTAATCAGTAAAGAAAATCTATTTAATCCAATTTAAAATATCTTTTGCAATGTTAGAAAATGTAAATAAATCACTCTTGTCGCGATATCAGCTGCACTGGACTGAGAGTTGAGCTGCTAGGTATCAGAGAAGCTGATTAAATACAATGAGCCAAACTGAAATAACAGTGAAGTCTTTCATCACTTGCTGTCATAGCAGAAGTAAGAGTCTAACTTGGAGCAAGCGCTGACTCTCCTCTGTTCCATTTGCCCCAAAGGACCCAGTGTGTTGGTCAAGGGCCCAGTGGATTAGCACAGAGGTGGGGCTTCTCCATTGTTAAGGAACCCCCAAATAAAAGGTTTCTATATGAGAATTCAACTAACATCAGTTTCTTTATTTTGTTTTCTTTTTCTTTTCTTTCTTTTTTTTTTTTTTGAGACAGAGTCTCTCTTTATCACCCTCAGTAGAGTGCTGTGGCATCACAGCTCACAGCAACCTCCAACTCCTGGGCTTAGGCGATTCTCTTGCCTCAGCCTCCTGAGTAGCTGGGACTACAGGTCCCCGCCACAACACCCGGCTATTTTTTGGTTGCAGTTTGGCTGGGGCCGGGTTTAAACCCACCACCCTTGGTATATGGGGCTGGCACCCCTTTATTTTATTTTCTTCTGATTTTCTTCAGCAAACCACAGAGACATTCCATAGTATTCTGAGGAAAACCAGCCATCAGGCAGGATCTGGCGAAGCTTTAAGAAAGTGCCTGCTGTATAAGAGGAAGAATGTTCCAGTCAAATAGCGCACAAAGAGCTGGCAAGCTGTGAGAGATCTTCACGTTCTCTTTGGTCTTTGTACTCCCTTCAGATCTGTTCGCAGAACTGAAAGACCTCATAAACTTTCTGTAACTAATACAGCTTTCTTTGTTCTTGTCTGGAAGGGGAAAAAAAAATCCTACAGGCACCAGGAATTATAAAATAAGGGCATGGATTTAGGGATAAGTAGTCCTGATTACAAAGTCAAACATATTACCTAGGTGACCGGAAGTGAATTACCTACAGTATCTGAGTTGCAGTTCCCTCGCCTATATAATGAGGAAAATAAAAGTCATTTGCAGCATGTGAACACATATTATAAAAAGTTGGCACAACATCGAGTATACACAGGCTTCAGTAAATGGTAATTGTAAATTTAATTACTGAACTGCCATAAACTTATAGTATCTCATACTGTGAAGGTTTGATGCTCAGTTATTATCTGAATGTTAACTCTCTGTAATTCAGTGTCCAAATATTATTTTCTGGTGCTAGGAGACAAAGTTCTAATTCTAAAATAAACATTTCTCTTTTTAGAAAGCACAATAACACAAAAAGTTGTACATGTTTAATCAATGTAACTTGATGGGGCTATAAATAAATATATACCTATGAAACCCATCAATTCCAGACACATACCCGTCACCTCCTACCTACTTTATTTTACTTTATTTTTTGTGATAAGAAACACAGGTAACATAAGATCTACCCTTTTAAAAAATGTTTAAATATACAACAGAATATTATGAACTATAGGTCCCCACGCTCTATTCATCTTGTATAATTGAAGCTTTATGCTCTTTGACAAACACTTCCAAAGTTCCTTCTATCTCCACTCCCTGCTACTTTCTAGTTCTACGGATTAGACTAGAATTTTGTTTTGTTTTGTTTTGTTCTGTTTTTTAGAATCTTCCAAGTAGGATCACATATTATTTGTCCTTCTATATCTGGCTTAATACACTTAGCATAATATCCTCCAGATTTACCCATGTTGTCACAAATGGCAGGGATTTTTTTTCCTTTCTTTCAGGCTGAATAATGTTATTTTGTATGTATATACCACATTTTCTTTTTCTACTTGAAATTTAGGTTGCTTCCATGTCTTGGCTTATTGTGAATAACATTGTGCTGAACATGAGCATATAGATACTCTCTTCAGTCTTGACTTCATATCTGGCTATGTACCCAGAAATGGGATTCCTGGGTCATAGAGTAGTTCCACACCTAATATTTTCAGGAGCATTTTTTTAGACTGTTTTCCATAATTGCTACTACATCTGCATCGATGGTATACAAATATTTCCTTTTCTCCATTTCCTCATTAGTAGTTATCATTAGGGATTTTGTGTTTGTTCCTTTGTTTTGATAATTGTCAACGTAACAGGTGTGAGGCAGTATCTCATTATCTCATTATGATTTTGATTTGCTGTGCCTTGATTATTAAAGATGTTGAGCATTATTTTTATTTACCTGCTAGCGATCTGTATTTCTTCTTTGGACAAATGTTTATTTGGGACTTATGTCCATTTTTTAATTAGGTTATTTGTTTGCTATTGAGTTAAAAGAGTTCTTAATATATTCTGAATTATTAACTTTTTATCAGATAAGGTTTGCAAAAATTAATATTTTCTCCCATCTGTAGCTTACTGTTATATTTTTTGACTGTTTCTTTTGTTGTGTAGAAGCATTTTTAGTTCAACATAATCCTGTATTTAGGTCAAAAATTCCGTATTTTTTACTTTTACCTACACTTTAGTGACATATCTAAGAAACATTTACCAGTAGCAATGTCAAGAATCTACTTCATTATGTGTTAAAAACAGTTTTATGGTTTCAGGTCTTACATTTAATCCATTTTCAGTTGATTTTGGAGTATGGTGTAGGATAATGAGCCAACTTTATTCTTTCACATATGAACATCCAGTTTTTATGAACAGCATTATTGAAGAGAATATTTTTTCCATTGTGTATTCTCGGCACTTTTGTGAGAGATAAGTTCACTGTATAGGTATGGGTTGATGTCCACAGTCTCTACAGTGTTTTTATGCCAGTACCTTACTGTGTAGATTAACGTAGCCTTGTAATATACAAACAATGCCACAGAAATAAAAAAATGAAATAAAAACTTAAGTAAAGGACTGTTATGAACAATTATACCCCAACAGATAGACAAATGTGAAGAAATAAATAAATTCCTAAATACCTACATCCTGACAAGGCTTATTGTAGAATAAACACAAAGTTTGCACAGAACAATAACAAACAAGAAGATTAAATCAGCCATCAAAAGTTCTACCAACAAAGAAAAGCCCAGGAACAGGTGGTTGTATTAATGAAGTTTACTAATATTTAGAGAAATATTAATACTAATTCTTTCTTACCCCTCCAAAACAATTACAGAAGGATCATTTTATGAAGCCAAAATCCCCCTGATACCAAAGCCAGACAAAGACACCACCAAACCAAACAAAAAAAACTACAGGCCAATGCCCCTGATTATCATAAGTGGAAAATTCTTCTGTGAGATACTAGCAAATCAAATTCAATAGCATATTATAAGGATCATGTATCAAGACTGAGTGGAATTTATCTCCAGGATGCAGGATGGTTCAAAAAAGCCAAATCAATCAAGGTGATATACAGCATTAATAAAATGAAGGATAAAAATTTAATTATATCAGGCGGCGCCTGTGGCTCAGTCGGTAGGGCACCGGCCCCATATGCCAAGGGTGGTGGGTTCAAGCCTGGCTCCGGCTGAACTGCAACCAAAAAATAGCCAGGCATTGTGGCGGGCACCTGTGGTCCCAACTGCTCAGGAGGCTGAGGCAGGAGAATCGCTTGGGCCCAGGAGTTGGAGGTTGCTGTGAGCTGTATGATGCCATGGCACTCTACCAAGGGCCATGGAGTGAAACTCTGTCTCTACAAAAAAAAGAAAAAAAAAATTTCATTATATCTCAATAGATATAGAACATAGCATCTTTTCATTCAATATCCTTTATGATAATAACGCTCAACAAATCTGATATAAAAGGGACTTACCACAACACAGTAAAGCTGAATATGAAAGGCCTAACTTCATACTCAGTAAAGAAAAACTTTAAGCTTTTTTGTGGAAAAGTCAGAACAAAGCAAGGATGCTTACTGTTGCCACTTTCTTCAACATAGTACTGGTGATCCTAGCCATAATAATTAAGCAAGAAAAAAATAAAATGTTAGTTTAGTGATTGGATTATCATTTAAATTTGGACTGCAATAAAAATGACACATTTTAATAATAGATTCCCAGCTCAGGATTATATGCAGCTGCAAAGGTGCATCTTCCACTTACAGGACCCTAAACTTACCTTAATGATTTTGAAATCCTTAAGCATATAAAGTGTATAATTGTGAGGGTTCATTGGTTCATTGGTTCAGGGTTCAGTGTGTTAATTGGTTCAATGTAAGCATTTCACATTGTATATCAAATCAGTACACTGAACCCCATAAATGCATCAATGTACACAGTTATGATTTAGTAAAAACAATAAATAAATAAATGAGTTACATTTTTTCCTTTTGTTCTAGGCCTATTGAGCCAATATTCTTCTAACATAAACTATTCACATTCACTGTACATAATTATATATGGAAGAATATTAAAACTTTACAATATAGGGTGGCACCTGTAGCTCAAAGGGTGGGGAACCGGCCCCATATGCTGGAAGTGGTGCGTTCAAACCCAGCCCTGGCCAAAAACTGCAAAATATATATATTAAAAATAAATAAATAAAAACTTTACAATAAATTTCAGTAGTTGTCTTAAATTTCTCCTTCTTTTCAAAGAGGCCAGTAGCCTTGAACCGGGTAGTGTAGGACAGTTACGGTCTACATTGGGTCTTCTGTTGTTTATCTGAAATTGTTTTGTTTTGCATTAAATATTTTGGTCTATTTGGATCTCTTGTAACTTGGTGCTACACGGTGCTTCCACCTGAGCCCTCATTCTTTTATTGTTCTGCAGTCCTTTTCTCTTTAAAATGGTGTGCATATCTTTGCTCTGAGTCAGCAATCTCTGTTTTGTGTTCTCATAGCCAGCTGTTACCAAATATAGTGGAATCCTGCTGGCAGTGTTTTGGGAACATGGATTTTAAAATCTTTTTTTTTTTTTTTTGGTGAAAAAGTAATGACTATTCCAAGTATAATCAAATAATAAATTCCCATTAAATAGAAAATACAGTGTGCATGGCAAGTCTTTTAAAATATATGAAAAGCTCATCTCACAGAAGATATCACCAAGAAGTATCTTAGGCATATGTTGCTAGTCACACCTATAGTGATTTCTTTTTTATGCTTTTATAATCTAGAATACATTTCTTTTTGTTGCTCAATAATGTACCAACTTTCTTATAGGATGCATGCCTTCTCCTAATTCTTATTTATTTGATTCCATGAGGTTGCATCTACAAATCAGAGTGAGCATAGTGGGGAAGGGCAAACAATTTGAACAGTTCCTGAATCAGCAGCATAATCCCAGATCCCTGGACACAGAAAAAAATTCAGATACATTCTTCACTCTGGTTGGTCTGATCAAAGTGGACTCCAAGATGAGTACTGGAGTTATCATGAAGAGAGTGTTTCCTTTCCTGTGATACTGATGATGGTAAGGATGATATAGATTGAAGATACCAGAGGTCACTTTGAGGGGGCCTAGAAGTAAAGACAACACTGCCCAGTTGTGGGAATGCCGTGGATTAGTCCCCGGAATCATGCTGCCCTGGGATTTTCATATGTGATCTACAATAGTTACTTTTTTAATATAATCTATTTTTAGTTTGGTTTTCTACTGCAATCCAACAAAAAACTTCTAAATAATAAGCTGGTTAATCAGTGCATAGCCAGTTATGTATGTAAATACCTGCGTGCTCTTGTTTCATGTATATTCTTTTACATTTTCACTCTCTGATGTGTACTTTAGAAGAAATCTCTTTGATAATTCAAAAATATTATTCTCCACACTGTAAAATAATAACATAAAATCTTTTATGTGTGTATTTTTGTAAAAGTATAATTCCAATTCACCAAATAGTAGGCTTAACATCTAGTAAATGGTCATCAGTTAGCAGGTTATTACTGCTGTCACATTTGTGTCTAGTATAGATAGATACTGAACCTCCAGGAGAAACCAATTTCTTTCTAATTGCTTTCACCATATATATACAGTTATAATCCACATTATCCATAGTAAGCAGCTTTTTATAAGGCAATATCTTCCAAATTATAGTTATTCGCATATTACATTTATATTGTTATCTCTATATTATCTGTGCTTCTATTTTATAATATTTTTCTCTAAAATTAGTTCAAATGTTTAACTTACCTAAATATATTTTAACATGTATTTAAAATAGATATGTAACCCAAAGTTACTTTGTATAGCTACACATATCTATTTGCCTTAATATAGAGATATGAATACCACACCTTTGAAATAATACCAACTTGAAAAAGATAGAGATTTTATTTAAAAAGAAAAATAGGATTTTGTTATGTGGGCTACTCTTACTGGGGTTAGGTCATATCTTAAAGTAGTTTTGATTTGCATTTCTCTGATGATTAAGGATGATGAGCTCTTTTTCAGGTGTTTGTAGATCATGCATCTGTCTTCTTTAGAGAAGTTTCTCTTCAAGTCCCTTGCCCACCTGAGATGGGATCACATGTTCTTTTCTTGCTAATACATTTGAGTTCTCTGTAGATTCTAGTTATTAGACCTTTATGAGAGGTATAACCTGCAAATATTTTCTTCCATTCTGAGGGCTGTCTGCTTGCTTTACTTACTATGTTCTTGGATGTGCAGAAGCTTCTTAGTTTGATCAGGTCCCAGTAGTGTATTTTTGATACTGTTTCAATTGCCTGGGGAGTCCTCCTCATAAAATATTCACCCAGGCCAATTCCTTCAAGAGTTTTCCCTGCACTTTCTTCAAGTATTTTTATAGTTTCATGTCTTAAGTTTAAATCTTTTATCCAGTGAGAGTTTATCTTAGTTAATGGTGAAAGGCGGGGCTCCAGAGATGTTGGCGTGGATGTGGAAAAAAAGGCACACTTCTACACTGCTGGTGGGAATGCACACTAATACGTTCCTTCTGGAAGGATGTTTGGAGAATACTTAGAGACCTAAAAATAGACCTGCCATTCTAGCCTATAATTCCTTTACTAGGTTTATACTCAGACCAAAAATCACAATATAACAAAGACATCTGTACCAGAATGTTTATTGCAGCCCAATTCATAATTGCTAAGTCATGGAAGAAGCCCAAGTGCCCATCGACCCACAAATGAACTAGCAAATTGTGGTACATGTATACCATGGAAATATTATGCAGCCTTAAATAAAGATGGAGACTTTGCCTCTTTCATGTTTACATGGATGGAGCTGGAACATATTCTTCTTAGCAAAATATCTCAGGAATGGAAGAAAAAGTATCCAATGTACTCAGCCCTACTATGAAGCTAAATTATAGCTTTCACATGAAGGCTATAAACCAACTAAAGCACAAAAATATGAGGAAAGGGCCAAGGAAGGGGAAGGGAGGTGGGAGGTTAAGGTGGAGGGAGGGTAATGGGGGGGCCACATCTAGGTGCATCTTAGAATGGGTACAGGCGAAACTTACTAAATGCAGAATACAAATGTCTACATACAATAACTAAGAAAATGCCATGAAGGTTACGTTGAACAGTTTGATGAGAATATTTCAGATTGTATATGAAACTAGCACATTCTACCCCTTGATTGCACTAATGTACACAGCTATGATTTAACAATTAAAAAAAAAAAAAAGAAATGAACAGATAAACCAATGTGTCACATCCACAGGATGATATACTATTCACCCATGAGGAGAATGAACTACGGATACTCAGCACAACACGGATGAGCCCGGGAAGTATTACACTAAATACAAGAAGCCAGAAAAAGGCCACATGTTATATGATTCCATTCACAAGAAATGTGTAGAACAGGGAAATCTACAGAGACAGAAATTAAGTCCATGGTTGTTTAGGGATCGGGGGAGTGAGGATGAGGGGACAGGATAGCTAAAGAGTATGGGGTGAAACGTCTTAAAATTGTGTCAATGATTGTACCTGTCTATGAATATATTAAAAACCACTGAATTATACATCTTAAAAAAAAAAAAAGAAAAATAGGTGCAATTTTGATGTGCATTACCCCATAACAACAGTAAGAACTGCTGTATCTGTAGCCTCTAGGTTAATTAACATTTCAAAGGAAGTATATAATACTTTTCCATTTGTTTGTTTTTTAAGTCAGCCTTCAAGAGTGCTAGGCATATGAAAGATACAGAATGAATTATTTGGGGTTATTTTTATTCCCTTAAGAATGTCTTTGAAGTCATTCCAAATTGTATATAAAATCAGCACAGTGTACCCCATAAATCCAGTAATGTACACGGTTATGATCTAATAAAAAATAAATTTATAGCAGATTCATTAAAAAAAAAAGAATGTCTTTCTGAATCAGGCTTAATTTTCTATCCAGGTAATAAAAACTAGTAAAAGATAAAAATATATTTGCTAAAGTGAATTATACCTAAATCTGTTGTTTTTAATCTTTATTCTGTTACATTATAGAAAGCAAAGAAAAGAGATGGGCATAATAAGGGATTCTATGGAGCTCTGTTGCTGACAGTTCATTTCAAATTGCAGGTTATACCAGGGTTACCAAAGCCGGAGCAATTTCAGGGAATTGATGTAATTTTAATGCCCATCTTATCTTATTGTTTTTCAAAAAAAAAAAAAAAAAAAAAGAAATCAGTAACAAAACTCTGTCCCTGATAAATGGCTCTAAAGCCTCCTTATCATACCCCAGAACAGCTCTCACAGGATGCATGGGAAACCTTTGCTACCCAAGCCCTAGACTGAAACACCCAAACTTTAAGTTTCAAAGTTTGAGAATAAGTGAGAATGATTTAGCTTGGTTCTGTCTAGCTGAAGCTCTACATATAAGGGTATCTCATTCTTTTTGTGGGAATTAACAAATAGCTGACACAGAAGGGAAAGATGATTATACTATTTATATACCGAGGGTTCAAAACTTGCATACACATTTCAAGAAAGGAAAACACAGTATTAAAATTGTAATACTCAATATATACTGATAACACTTGTGATCTTGTATATTGTGTCACATATTTCTTGTAATTGCAGAAGTCAATTGTGATTTGAGTATTACAATTTTATTTCATTTTACTTTATTTATTTATTTATTTTTTGCAGTTTTTGGCTGGGGCCGGGTTTGAACCCACCACCTCTGGTATATGGGGCCGGCGCCCTACTCACTGAGCCACAGGCACCACCCAGTATTACAATTTTAATAGCATTTTTTTCCTTTCTTAAAATGTGTATACAGTTTTTGGCACCCTTTTTATTTTGCTAGTTCTTCTAGATCCACTTTTTAGACTCTTGACCTTCCTGTACGTCTCAAGACTGTCCCAGAAGTGTTACTATCGTGGTTACCCTGTTCTCTGATTTCTGTTTGATTTTGACCAATGTTAAGCACAGCATCAGACCAGAGTGTGAGATTAAAGGAGAGTTTCTTTGCTTTCTGAGCTAAAGACGAGCAGTAAAGGAGTGCCCATGAAAGACACTATCTCCTGACTGTGATCTTGTTTATAGCATGAGATTCTTTTCAAGTTCTAGTCATAGCTCTTACATCTTGTCCTATTAAAACAAAAGGTAGTGGCGGCTTCCCTCTGCTGCTAGCCCCAGGGTAGTTCACTAACTCTTACTGCTTTTCTTTAACCTCACCCACAATCTCATAAGAATCCTTTTATTAAACTAGATTGAATCATCCTTTTTGAGCCTGCACTTAGTTTGCTACTGGAATCCTGACACATTCAAGAAATAGATTTTATAATGGGAATATAGAATTGGATCACTCAAGTGTCCTTATAGACAGGGCAAATACATGATTTGGAATAACATCATGAGTACAAATTTTTACAGTGATAGCATATGGAAAGTAGTACAAATGGAAGAAAAGTTGTGGGAGTCACAGTAACCTTTGGCAAGTTAGTATGTTGGTAACAACAGTGATGAAAGAGAAACTGTGGCTTGGCCTGTTGCTTCTGATAAAAATAGAGCCTGCATAGAGAAATGGACAAAGTATAAAAGCTTTTAATGCTTCATTTGGGGCAAGAGAGGAAATCCACAGTTTTAATGACTGTGGATTAGTCTCCAAATCTGAATATAAGGATTATGAAATTTTAGAATCAATTAAGTGTCCAATTTCTCTGATTTTCTTAATGGAGTTGGGAATGGACTTGGATTCTGAAATTTAGAAATGAGAACTTCTGAGTCAATAGAGTTTGGTTCATGAGCTTTGAGCATCTGAATCCAACTGACTTCCCCTGCTAGAGAGAACATACTCCTACTTCTCTCACCACATCTGAACCCTGCATGGCAGAAGATTTATAAGATTATGACAATTTGACTCACAAAGATCTTGAGCCCATGCATGAAACTGTATGTTTTTAACTTTAAATATCACCTGAGATTTAAAGTTTAGGCTTAGTATCAGGCGTTGATTTAGCTGGCATTCCGCTCTCAATGCAGTCACCACTGAAGTGCTATTTTCTTAGAACCATGGATTAGCCTGTTGAAGGCTTGATAGAGTAATGAATAGGAGAAAACACCTGCAAATACGTGGTTCTGATTCATGGGATGTAGTATATGCCCTAGAGACGTGAGTAATGTAAGGCTAAGTCTCCCCTGTCGCTGTAATACATAAGTCCACTCATTAAAACATAGAAAAGTGATTCAAAGTGTTATTCCACCTAATAACTCTGCTGAGAAGTTGTCCTTCATCTTTTAATTCAATAAAAATTGAACCCAAATGGAAGAATGCCTCAATCTGAGCATATAGTCACGGAACACCTGAGTATTCACACACGGCTCCTAATGCCATTAAACCAAGAGGCAGAGAAGAGAGACCCTATACTGGTTCAAGTGCTTGCTACTAACTATACAAGAGAAACTGAAATGTGGGAGCAAAGAAAAACCTGGATTCCCCTGAACTCACTAGGGAGCCTCTCCATACTTTTTCGCCACTACTGCTGGTGATTGGAAATCTGTGGTAACATGAATAATGGACAAGATGACAAACTCATATTAAAAACAAATTAAGATTTGCTGTGCCTTATTTTTTGTCTTAATTATATTCCCTCCTGTGAAAACATTCCATGCATTGAATAACTGTGTGGGAGTGTGTCATCTATTTCTTATAGGGACCAGGAATTATAAAATAAGAAATCTAAAGACTGAAATCCAAATCTATTGAAATCCGTGCTTTATAAAGTAATTGTAATATCTAATTCTTGTTTCATACATTGAAAGCAAAACTTTCACTCCCTGTTTCAAATTGTATGAACTCCTTGAAAATTGTGCGCATCCTCCTGGGTCTGACAGGGTTGCTACCTCTTTCTCCGATCTGAGTTTCTATCACTCCTCCCCTTCCTCACTTTGGTTCCATTACATCATTGTTGCAATCTTAGACAGTGCTAGACTCATTTGTCTTAAGGACCTTAACCTAGAACCCCTTCAGTTAGGGTTTCTCATAACTCTCTCCTTCCCATTCATTGGATAATGCTCAAATTTCACATTTTAGAAAGACTCTTCATAACACAGCTATATAATATATGAATACTTCCCTCATCATGTTCTATCCCCTTTTCCAGCTTTATTTATTCCACAGCACTCATCATTCTGAAAAAATATGGTAGTTATTTATTTGCTGACTTTTTTATTGCTGTTTTCTTCAGGTGAATTTATATTCTGAGAAATGAGGAAATTTGTTTGCCTTACCAGCTTTATATCCTGAGCGCTAAGACCATGTCTGATAACTTTGAAGACACAAAGTCTTACCATTAGGAATAATTTCCTGTCTCAAAAGTTTCATGAAAACTTTTTCTATCTCCAGGAGACTTGGCCCAGGGTGTTAATTTTTCTCTAAATCTACTTCTTCATCTATAAAAGTGAGAAAATTATTGTATATCCTGCTACCTGTGATGATGTATATGAAAGTGAATGAGTTCTAAAAGTACTGCTTTCTAATTCTCAACTTCTTTTTTTCCACCCTTAGTCCCTAAGCGTTGATTAAACTATACTATTCATCACTCCAGACATCTTACTTAATCCACATTTTAATGAATAGACATGACTATTTTCAATATAAATGCTTAATTATGTTTAAATATAGCATATGTGCTCTATAAAAATTCAAAAGTACTTTTAAAAATTTGGACTGAAAGGTCATTGTGAGGTAATCTCTGTCCCCCTCAGTACATTTTATTTATTTACTACTATATTTTGTCTTATGTCTGATTTTCAGTCATGAAATTTTTTAAGAATCAGTATTTTGTATCTAACATTGAATGATTAATTTCTATTATCCTTGGACAATGCTTTGGTACATTGATCAGTAATGAATTAAACCCTCATAGAATTAAATACTTACTGAGAGTAATTACAACCTTTACATATTTAGCTATCATAATCAATTGCATTTAGTAAAGCTGTAGAAATAAGATCAATTCAGAAGAGTTTTAAGTAAACTTTAATTTAGACTATGTGTGTAATTTGTAATCACTTAAAACCAAAATGATAAAGTGTGTATAATTAGACTACTACACATATGAGCAAAACAAAGGGTGGGGTTAGACAAATTTTGAAATTATTAAATATCTATAATATACGTGCTGATGTGCAACTTGCAACATCAGCTTCATATCTCCACAAGAATCCAACAAGTTAAACATAACTATCCACGTTGAAAGACTATCAGAACATTCTGAAGAAGGCAAATGTACAATAAGAAAATCTCTGATTCTGGAAACCGATTATATTTTCTTCTTGGAAGTTGATTTTCAAAGTCTCTTTACTCTCATCAATACTTTGTACAAACATGTTATGGGTTAACCTTCTTGTCCTTGGAAGCAGAGTCTGGCCAATGCATTTTGGCATCCCTGCTTTTATCGCCACTCTGCAGTCTCCTGAGAATACCCATGTTTCTGTCTTTACCGTGTAACTTAAGGCACCAACATGGCTAGCCTGAGTTCACCTTCTTACAGAGCTATGCCAAGAATTAATAAATATGGACTGCATTTATATCCATATTTATATCCATATCTTCTTTGCCAGCACCTTATACTACATCATGATATCCACTAAGAGAAAATATCTTCACTTAATATTTATTAATCAGTAAAATTAATGGTTTCATTTTATCAGGCATAAATTAACATAAGTAGTATTATAGTACTACTTTTCTTTTGTGATTTTTCTATTTCCTTTGCAAAACAGAGAGCCCTGCCTTATTAAGGAACAATCATTCAATGTAACATTTGCATGATACTTTGTTTTATACAGCAGCTTTAACTTATCTCATGTCATCTCTGCATAATAGTATTTACACGGAGAAAGTATTTACTGAGGAGTTGCAAGATCTCTGCCCTTAAGAGTCTCAAATTAATTTAGGAAAGCAAACAATGGAGTTATAGTGTGATTCAGGCTATGACACTGATTTCTATGACAGCACAGAGGAGCTTGGGGTAAAACAAACCAAGAAATATTTTTTGACATACAGTATATTATGTCTGTAGAGAACCTTGCTGTATCTAGAAACTACTCTGGGGAAAGATGCAACAGACATTTCAGGTATAGTTAGGTCCAAGTACAAAATGATACAATTTGAGAAGATAGGCTGAGTTAGGAACTAGAAATATCATGAGTGTGGATACTGTGAGATCGAGGTGTGTGCTTGTAGAACTAAACAGTCTAGGCTCATGGATCAGCTTTAGCCACCTACTCATTGTATAAGGTTGAGCAAGATACCTACCTCTGTGTCTTGGTTTTTTGATCTATAAAATGTGAATTACTATAGCTTTAACCTCGTAGAACTGCCAGAAGGATTAAAAGACCTAATACATGTAAAATACATGAAAGACTTATTACTAGCATTAGAGTGAGCACTGCAAAAAATTCGGTTGAGCACACCCACAACTAGATTATGGGGAGATGTTAGGGTAGTGGAGAGAGATACAAGACTGCGAGGCAGGGTAGACACTGTCTCCACCTTACATGTGCAGAAACTAAAGCTCCCAAATTCATAATGAAAAGTATTCCATTTCTTCTCCTTTTGCTACACTTTGTTTTCGCCTGTGTTATTACAGGTTATTAATTTTTACTCGATGTGATACAATAAGCCATCTCTGTTACATGATTTTCTAAGTAAAAACTGTCTGATAAACTCACTTTATCTGAAAATAGTTCTTTTGTGGTAAACACAATGCTTGTAGTCTCCCCAGATCTGCGTGGAAATGAGTTCAGGTGCAGTTCAGCCTCAATCCTGATGCCTTCTCCAGGCAGTCATAGGTTTCTCTAGGTAGCATGTAAATATCATTAATACCATACAAACATTCCAGAATGTTTCCTTATAATGTGTGCTGCAACGAAGATCCCCTACAGCAAGACTCAGCTTCACAGAAGACACAATTTCTGTAAAGGTGTAAATCACTTTCTACTCAGAGCCTCTAGCATGATTTTTTTTAAATACTGCCATTGGTTATCCCTTTAAATCAGAGAAACTTCTATTTTAGATTTTTGTCACCTGAACTCATTCTGCTCTCTTCCCCAGACCTAATTTTATTTGTGGTAATCTCTGATTGTCAGATAATAGCTGGGCGTTGTGGCAGGCGCCTGTAGTCCCAGCTGCTTGGGAGGCTGAGGCAGGAGGATCACTTAAGCCCAGAAGTTGGAGGTTGCTGTGAGCCGTGTGACGCCATGGCACTCTACCCGAGGGCGGTACAGTGAGACTCTGTCTCTACAAAAAAATTAAAAAAAAAAGAAATTGAATTGCTTTAATGTGTATTATTAGTCTGTCTTCTTTATCATGAGAATTTTGTCCTCTTAGAAAAAATAAACTATCCTTGGGATTTCCACTGCACTTCTCTCATCTCCATTCTCCTTTACTTCTTTGCACAGAAGTCAGTGGAGGATGGAGAGAGGTGCCAACTAAACTCCCGCATTAGAACAAGAGCCCATCAGGGTCCACTGTCATCCACAGTACTGTAAACATGGAAGGGGGATAAAAGGAAATCTCATTTACTATGTCAAAATTCTGTTTAACCCTCATGTCAGGAAATTGTGTCTCTTTCTATTATACAATGATAAACCTTCCAACCCATTAGTGAAAACACGTTTACATGATTGTTTCAGTGATACACAAGGAAAATTCCTTTACTATCTGTAAATGTGGCAATCGCTGCCCAGAAATTAATTATAATTTATACATTTGTTAGATAGTATATAGATGAATTATACTTTTCTGATTCAATCTATTGCTTCGGTATCAATACTTTTCCACCTACATCTCCCTTTTTCCTCTGGAGAGTTATGAGAGAAGTTACAACAAATAAATTTCAAAATATGTAACAGCTCAGATATAAAAACAATTTCTTCTTTTTTTTTATTGTTGGGGATTCATTGAGGGTACAATAAGCCAGGTTACACTGATTGCAATTGTTAGGTAAAGTCCCTCTTGCAATCATGTCTTGCCCCCACAAAGTGTGACACACACCAAGGCCCCACACCCCTCCCTCCTTCCCTCTTTCTGTTTCCTCCCCATAACCATAATTGTCATTAATTGTCCTGATACCAAAATTTAGTACATAGGATTCATGCTTCTCCATTCTTGTGATGCTTTACTAAGAATAATGTCTTCCACGTCCATCCAGGTTAATATGAAGGATGTAAAGTCTCCATTTTTTTTTAATGGCTGAATAGTATTCCATATTATACATATACCACAGCTTGTTAATCCATTCCTGGGTTGGTGGGCATTTAGGCTGTTTCCACATTTTGGCGATTGTAAATTGAGCTGCAATAAACAGTCTAGTACAAGTGTCCTTATGATAAAAGGATTTTTTTCCTTCTGGGTAGATGCCCAGTAATGGGATTGCAGGATCAAATGGGAGGTCTAGCTTGAGTGCTTTGAGGTTTCTCCACACTTCCTTCCAGAAAGGTTGTACTAGTTTGCAGTCAGTCCCACCAGCAGTGTAAAAGTGTTCCCTTCTCTCCACATCCACGCCAGCATCTGCAGTTTTGAGATTTTGTGATGTGGGCCATTCTCACTGGGGTTAGATGATATCCCAGGGTTGTTTTGATTTGCATTTCTCTAATATATAGAGATGATGAACATTTTTTCATGTGTTTGTTAGCCATTCGTCGTCTGTCATCTTTACAGAAAGTTCTATTCATGTCTCTTGCCCATTGATATATGGGATTGTTGGCTTTTTTCATGTGGATTAATTTGAGTTCTCTATAGATCCTAGTTATCAAGCTTTTGTCTGATTGAAAATATGCAAATATCCTTTCCCATTGTGTAGGTTGTCTCTTTGCTTTGGTTATTGTCTCCTTAGCTGTACAGAAGCTTTTCAGTTTAATGAAGTCCCATTTGTTTATTTTTGTTGTTGTTGCAATTGCCATGGCAGTCTTTTTCATGAAGTCTTTCCCCAGGCCAATATCTTCCAGTGTTTTTCCTGTGCTTTCTTGGAAGATTTTTATTGTTTCATGCCTTAAATTTAAGTCCTTTATCCATCTTGAATCAATTTTTGTGAGTGGGGAAAGGTGTGAGTCCAGTTTCAGTCTTTTACATGTAGACATCCAGTTCTCCCAACACCATTTATTGAATAGGGAGTCTTTCCCCCAAGATATGTTCTTGTTTGGTTTATCAAAGATTAGGTGGTTGTAAAATGTTAGTTTCATTTCTTGGTTTTCAATTCGATTCCAAGTGTCTATGTCTCTGTTTTTGTGCCAGTACCATGCTGTCTTGACCACTATGGCTTTGTAGTACAGACTAAAATCTGGTATGCTGATGCCCCCACCTTTATTTTTGTTACAGAGAACTGCCTTAGCTATATGGGGTTTTTTCCGGTTCCATACAAAACGCGGAATCATTTTTTCCAAATCTTGAAAGTACGATGTTGGTATTTTGATAGGAATGGCATTGAATAGGTAGATTGCTTTGGGAAGTATAGACATTTTAACAATATTGATTCTTCCTGTCCATGAGCACAGCATGTTCTTCCATTTGTTAATACCTTTGCTATTTCCTTTCTGAGGATTTCATAGTTTTCTTTATAGAGGTCCTTCACCTCCTTCATGAAGGAGGCATATTCCTAGGTATTTCATTTCCTTTGAAACTATGGTGAAGGGAGTTGTGGCCTTAATTAGCTTCTCATCTTGACTGTTATTGGTGTATACAAAGGCTACTGACTTGTGGACATTAATTTTATATCCTGAAACATTACGGTATTTTTTGATGACTTCTAGGAGTCTTGTGGTTGAGTCTTTGGGGTTCTCTAAGTATAAGATCATGTCGTCAGCAAAGAGGGAGAGTTTGACCTCCTCTGCTCCCATTTGGATTCCCTTTATTTCCTTGTCTTGCCTAATTGTATTGGCTAGAACTTCCAGCACTGCGTTGAATAGTAAAGGTGACAGAGGACAACCTTGACTGGTTCCAGTTCTAAGAGGAAAAGCATTCAGTTTTACTCCATTCAGTAAAATATTGGCTGTGGGTTTGTCATAGATAGCTTCAATCAGTTTTAGAAATGTGCCACCTATACCTATACTCTTCAGTGTTCTAATTAGAAAAGGATGCTGGATTTTATCAAATGCTTTTTCTGCATCTATTGAGAGGATCATGTGATCTTTATTTTTGCCTCTGTTAATATGGTGGATAACGTTTATAGACTTGTGTATGTTAAACCAGCCTTGCATCCCTGGGATGAAGCCTACTTGATCATGATGAATGACTTTTTTGATGATAAGCTGTAATCTATTGGCTAGAATTTTGTTGAGAATTTTTTCATCTATATTCATGAGTGAGATTGGTTAGAAATTCTCCTTTTTTGGGGGTCTTTTCCTGGTTTTGATATCAGGGTGATGTTTGCTTCATAGAATGTATTGGGGAAGATTCCTTCTTCCTCAATTTTTTGGAATAATTTCTGCAGTACAGGAATAAGCTCTTCCTTGAAGGTTTGATAGAATTCTGGAGTGAAGCCATCTGGACCAGGGCATTTTTTTGGTTGGAAGATTTTTTATTGTTTCTTTGATCTCAATGCTTGAAATTGGTCTGTTCAGGAGCTCTATTTCTTCCTGGCTGAGTCTAGGGAGAGGGTGTGATTCCAAATATTGATCCATTTCCTTCACATTGTCAAATTACTGGGCATAGAGTTTCTGGTAGTATTCAGAGATGATCTCTTGTATCTCTGTGGGATCAGTTGTTATTTCGCCTTTATCATTTCTGATTGAGGTTACTAGAGATTTTACTATCTATTCCTCATTAGTCTGGCCAATGGTTTATCTATTTTATTTATTTTTTCAAAAAACCAACTCCTTGTTTCATTAATTTCCTGAATGATTCTTTTGTTTTCAATTTCATTGATCTCTGATTTGATTTTGGATATTTCTTTTCTTCTACTGAGTTTAGGCTTAGATTGTTCTTCTTTTTCGAATTCCATAAGATCTCTTGTGAGATTGTTGATGTGCTCTCTTTCTGTTTTTCGAATGTAGACATCTAAAGCGATGAATTTTCCTCTCAAAACTGCTTTTGCAGTATCCCACAGGTTTTGGTAGCTTGTGTCTTCATTGTTGTTATGCTCAAGGAAGTTAATGTCTTCCTGTTTTATTTCTTCCTGCACCCATCTGTTATTCAACAGAAGATTGTTTAATTTCCATGCCTTTGGGTGGGGTCGAGCATTTTTGTTAGAGTTGAGTTCCACCTTTAGTGCCTTATGGTCTGAGAAGATACAAGGTAAAATTTCAATTCTTTTGATTCTGTTTGTATTTGTTTTGTGTCCCAGGATATGATCAATTTTGGAGAATGTTCCATGGGGTGATGAGAAGAATGTATATTCTTTATCTTTGGGATGGAGTGTTCTATATGCGTCTATCAAGCACAGTTGTTCTAGGGTCTCATTTAAATCTCTTATATCCTTGTTTAATTTCTGTTTAGAGGATCTGTCCAGCTCTGTAAGAGGAGTGTTAAGGTCCCCTGTTATCATGGTATTATCAGATATCATGTTGCTCAGACTGAGTAAGGTCTGTTTCAAGAATCTGGGAGCATTTAAATTGGGTGCATAAATATTTAGAATTGAAATGTCCTCTTGTATTTTTCCCTTGACCAATATAAAGTGACCATCTTTGTCTTTTTTGACTTTAGTTGCTTTAAATCCACATGTATCTGAAAATAAGATTGCAACTCCTCTTTTCTTCTGAATTCCATTTGCCTGAAAAATTGTCTTCCAACCCTTGATTTGGAGCTTTAATTTGTCTTTTGCAGCCAGCTGTGTTTCTTGCAGACAGCAAATGGATGGCTTCTGTTTTTTAATCCAGTCAGGCAATCTATGTCTCTTCAGTGGGGAATTCAAGCCATTAACATTTATTGAGATAATTGATAAGTGTGGTAGTATTCTATTCGTCTTATTTTGTGAGAGTCTATTGCTTAGTTTTATCTTTTGCATCAGTGTGGAGGTTAGGTTCTGTCCTTTAATTTCTGAGTACTTACTTTGCTGCTGATCCATTGTGGTGGTCAGGTTGAAGTATTTCCTGTAGAGCTTGTCTTGTTGTGGCAAATTTCCTCAATGTTTGTATATCTGTAAATAATTTGATTTCTCCGTCAATTTTGAACCTTAGGTTAGCAGGGTACAGAATTCTGGGCTGGAAATTGTTCTGTTTAAGTAGATTAAAGGTAGATGACCATTGTCGTCTTGCTTGGAAAGTTTCATTAGAGAAGTCTGTGGTCACTCTGATGGATTTGCCCCTGTAGGTCAACTGGCGCTTACTCCTGGCAGCTTGCAGAATCTTTTCTTTTGTCTTGACTTTGGACAGGTTCATCACAATGTGTCTTGGAGAAGCTCAGTTAGAGTTGAGGCGACCTGGGGTCCGAAATCCCTCTGAAAGCAGTGTGTCAGACTCTTTGGTGATGTTTGGGAAATTTTCTTTTATAATATTCTCTAGTATGGCTTCCATTCCTCTGGGGCATTCTTCTTCCCCTTCTGGGATTCCTATAACTCGTATGTTGGAACACTTCATAAAGTCCCATAATTCTGACAGTGAACGTTCTGCTTTCTCTCTCTTCTTTTCTGCCTCTTTTACTATCTGAGTTATCTCAAAAACTTTGTCTTCTACCTCTGAAATTCTTTCTTCTGCATGGTCTAACCTGCTGCTGATACTTTCCATTGCATCTTTAATTTCCCTAATTGACTGTTTCAGTTCCTTCAGCTCTGCTATATCCTTTTTATATTCTTCATATCGTTCATCTCTGATTTTATTCTCTTTTGAATTTCCTTTTGGTTATTTTCCACTTTATTAGCAGTTTCCTTCATTGTTTCCATCATTTCTTTCATTGTTTTCAACATGTGTATTCTAAATTCCCTTTCTGTCATTCCTAACATTTCTGTATAGGTGGAATCATCTGCAGTAACTACCTCATGGTCCCTTGGCGGGGTTGTTCTGGACTGGTTCTTCATGTTGCCTGGAGTTTTCTGCTGATTCTTCCTCATGAGTGATTTCTTTTATCTGTTTCCTTGCCCTAATTTTCCTTCCACTTCCTCTTGCTCTTTAAGTTCTCGTGCCTGTGGACTAAGGGTTACAGGACCAGAAGTGTGGGAAGGTTGAATAGCAAAAAAGGGATGAAAGAATGGAGGACCAAGTGATAAGAAAAAAAAGAAAAATACAGAAAGGAGAGGTGGTGGGTAAAAGGAATATTGACAAAAAGAAGAGAGGCACAGAAAGAGGGAGACAGAGTAATATAGGTGTACAGTAGGGTACTTTGATACAACCTTAAAAAAAAACCACCTTCTGGGTGTGCCCAGTTGGGTGGTTCCCTTGAGGTCAGCAGCTCTTTGCTAACCTGATCAGACACAGTACCCCACCTCCACCAAGTAGAGAGGAAAGACAAAAATGCTATAAATCAAACCAAAACAAGCAAACAGAAAACTTTACGGGATGAAATTGGGTAGAAAACCAAATAATAGCGGTAGAAACACTAACAAAAATGAAGTTCTAATTATTGAAATAGGCAGCAATGGGAAATTATAGTTAAACTAGAAAAAGGATCTGTATGGAAAAGGTTGAACTTAAAAAATAAAACAACAATCAACAACATCAAAATAAACAACAACAACAAAAAAAAACAACCAAACCAAAAAAAAAACAACACAACCAAAAACAAAGCAGTTTGTATATGTCATTGAATATTGTCTGGGCAACACGTGGTCTTCTGGGGTATGAGATGTTAATCACAGTTCTGATATGACTGGAGGCTGCTAGTTTCTCAAACCCCAGCAGGTAGACACCCTAAATCTCTCTTCAGCCCACTTAAAAGGTACTTTGAACTTGTTCACTTGCTGAGCAGAAGCTTTCCCAGGGAAGTGCTTGTCAGTGGAATCACTGCTGAAGTGGCTATCCACTTACCCTGTGTGCCAAAACTGGTCTCTCTCTGCCCCCGAGGGTTAGGGCTGCAAGGCAGCTCAAACCCCGCCCTTAGGCTACTTGGTCGCTGGGTTACCAGCTCCCACCCAATTCTAGCTCTGCGACCCTGAGGGCGGAGCTTGCCGGGGCAGATCACTCACAATGGCTACCTGTGACCCAGAGCCAAACACTATTAGCTCCGTCTGGCTCAGGGGCTCAGACTGGGGCCCTAGACAAAGGCCAAAGTTCTCCACACTCCTGCTCAGGCTCTCCCCAAGGCAGTTCAGCTGAGTGCCAAGTCCAAAGACACCAAAACAGTTCACAGGTAAGGCCTTTCTGGTTTGCAGTCTCGCTGCTACTGAACTTACAGTTGCGGGCGGGTTTAGACAGATTGAACACACGCAACCACTTGCCGGTTTTCCACTGTTTTAGTCCTCCTCTTGGGGTCCAGAAGTCTTTCGCTGACTCCCTGTATCCTCTCAGGGGTGATGATAGGCAGACCCCACCAGCCAGAGATGCCTGGAGTCCTATCTCCCCAGACTCACAGTGCCCAGATGCATGAAGCTGTTACTCGGCTGCCATCTTGCTACGCCTCTCATAAAAACAATTTCTTATGCATGTGACAAGGAGGATGGTGTTTCTCTTCAGCAGGCTGCCTTCTTCCCTTTGGTGATTTCAAGAAGGAGGAACATTCTATTTTGTGTCTTCATCTCTTGTGTCAAGATCTCTTCACTGAGAACTTGCCATCTGGATTCATCTAAGAGAAGAGGTGCAAACATGAGGGGTGTGAAAGGAAGGTTCCATGGGTCAGACCTGAAAGCAGCAGACGTATGTGACTTCTACTTTCATATGATTGAGGAGAAATTTAGGACACCTTCCACCCCATCCTAAAAAATGCTCAGCCATGGTAATTATCAAGGAAATGCAAATTAAAACCACAATGAGATATCACTTTACTCCTATCAGAATAGCTTTTATTAAGAAATTCAAACAATAGATGCTGACACGGATGCAGAGAGAAAGGAACACATATATACTGGTGGGGAGACTACAAATTAGGACAACTTAGGAAAAAGAGTATGAATATTTTTCAAAAAACTATTACTGCCCTACCATTCAATCCAGCAATCCCACTACTTGTTATCTACCCAAATTAAAAAAAAAAAAAATTATTTTACCAAAAAGACACCTACTCTTGAATGTTTATTACAGTGTAATTCACAATTGCAAAGAAGTGGAATGCACCCAAATGTCAATCGATTCATTAATAGATCAACAGAATGTGTATATGTACACCATGGAGTACTACTCCATCATCAAAAACCATGAGTTAATGCCTTTTGTAGCAATTATGAAGTAACTGGAGACCGTATCTCAAGAATGGAAATATAAACACCACATGCATCCTCTAATAATTTGGAACTAACAGATGAACCCACAAGTGCACAGAGCAAAGTAAAAATCATTGGAAATCAAGCAGGAATATGGGGGAAGAGGATAGAACCAAAAACTCACCTATTAGTCCAATAATCACTATTTGGGGGATGGGCACATTTTTAGCCTTGGCGCAAGCTATGTATCAAAAACATTTGTACACCCTTAATATTTTGAAATTTTAAAAAATGTAAAGGTATATACCTTTCCTTAGACTTTAAATCATTTTTTTCTGTCTATTATAAATGATATAGAAGTAAAATAGATTAAACTACCAAGACACTATCTCATCTAGAATTCACTATAAAGACAAAATACTTTAGAAAATTGTGTTGGTTATCTGGTAGCTCAGAATGTCAGTGTATGCAATTGTGACAGTAATATTCAAGTCTAGCAAGTAAATGTGCAGATTTTCATAGGATAATCTTCCATATACATCTCTTAAAAGAATTCTTGATCTAAGGGCAAAGTTACCCGGGGCTGCTAGGAGACCATCATCTCTCTCATCTTGAATGGAAAATCAAATGAAGTGCATGGTATTGTGGTGAAATAAATGAATCCTTATTCTTTGCTGAAAATAAATGGCACAGTCACATACATACACAAACAAAATGAAATTCTGCAGCATAAAAATTAGAAGACCATGCTATCTTTAAACTCACTAGCCACAGATAATTTTAAACCTTAAATGGCAGTGTGGTGGGGAATTGGCTGGGTGGATGAAGGCCACCGCTGTCGCTCCATATTTTCTCCTTCGTAGTAGAATTTGAGGTATCTGAGCCTGTCAATACTACAACCAATCTTTCTTTATGCGGATTGTCATTCTTCACTGGGAAAAAGAATGTAATTCATTTTGTGCACAGTGAGAGCATAATATGTGTGTACCAGTGTGGGACACTGTTGAGCTATATTACAAAATTTACTAAAACAGCCACCACTGGGTAGCAAAGCAAGATATGAAGGTGTGTGGGGGGATATATACTTTGTGACTTATTTTGGAACACAGCTTAACTTTTCTTATTCTATACAAAATAAAACAAACATACAAGGAAGCATTTGGTTTTGCCAAATTACTTTTCTTTTCTTTTTAATTACTAAACCCATTATACCCGTGTTTGGCAATGCCAAAGAGCCAACTTATTGGCCAACTTATTGGTTTATTTTCTGATACAGAAACAGAAGTGATTTATCCTTTGATATAAAGCAGACCCAAGGCAGGTGCCGCCAGCTGCTCGCATTCCTCCTGAGAGATCCATCTGGGCAACTTCTTGCATTTTATTACTAATGGAAACAAATCTCTGATGCATTGAATGCCAGGGCTTGGACACCAAAGCTTTATCACTTCCAGTCTTTCACAAGCTGTTTTATCACCCTCGGCTTGACACTTACTGCAATAGTGTTTTGTGAACAAGACACTATATTGTTCAGTAATCTGAGTTGTTTCTAGTGTTTACCACAAACATTTCTGACTGCAGTTGGGGAGGATTAGACAGAAAGTGTGGAAGTGCATCTGTCCCGACAGAATGAATCTTTCTGTTCCTGAGAGGAGGCTCCCTGCTTTTCACTGGCATGGAAAGGTAATTTTTTTTTTCTTCTTGCATATTCAATGAGGAGTATAGGAAAAAAAAAATTGTCTCCCAGATTCTTTCAGTTACCCTGTGGCTTTTTTAGTCCTCTTCAAAATTAACCTGAAGTGCCTAATATTTTTCAAATTTATTCTGTCATCCTTCTAAATCAAGATTAGTGACAGGTAATAGTGAGAAAAGATTGATAGTAAAATCTTCGTCTCATATTCTTCACCAATCTTTGAAATTATTGGCCAGGAGAAGATCCTTCGCTGCTAAGATGCAAAACTAATACATTTACTTCTCTAAAGCTGGGCTAGACTTGTTTTATTTCCTCTTCCTGTCCGTTAATCTAAATTTCAAATGACATGCAGAATCATCTCAGGTTTAACCACCTTCAGAATAGCTTCCAGCAAAAGCAATGAGATTTTAAAATTGGTTCTGAGTTCCCTATGTCCTAAATTCATCCAGTCACCCTCAGGAGTCAGTTAGATTTGGGTTGAAGTTTTTACTTTATCCATTACTAACTCTGTGACTTAAGAAAATTGCTCAACCTATCTTCTTAGTTTCCTTGCCTAAAAATTAACACTTCAGGGCTTTCTAGTAATTCTTATGAAGTATTCACGTAAAGCAGGTAGGACGATGAATATCCCATTCAATTAATGCTCAATAAATATTGACTGTCATCAATATTCTTATTTTATTTATTTTCTTTTTTCTTTTATTTATTTATTTATTTATTTATTTGTTTATTTATTTTTTGAGACAGAGCCTCAAGCCGTCACTCTGGGTAGAATGCTGTGGTATCACAGCTCACAGCAACTTCCAACTCCTGGGCTTAAGCGATTCTCTTACCTCAGCCTCCCAAGTAGCTGGGACTACAGGCACCCACCACAATGCCCGGCTATTTTTTGATTACAGTTTTCACTGTTGTTTGGAAGGCCTGGGCTGGATTTGAACCTGCCAGCTCTGGTGTATGTGGCTGGCACCTTAGCCGCTTGAGCTACAGGCACTGAGCCTGTCATCAGTATTCTTGAATTCTACTTCTATCTTTTGTTATCTCTAAATCTTGTTTTGTTCTTACTATTTTTTTTTTTTTTTTGAGACAGAATCTCCAGCTGTTGCCCTGGGTAGAGTGCCATGGCGCCCTACTTCACAGCAACCTCCAACTCTTGGGCTCAAGTGATCCTTTTGCCTCAGTTTTTCTGTTTTTACTAGAGATGGGTCTGCTTTTGTTCAGGCTGGTCTCGAACTCCTGAGCTCAAGTAATCCACCTGCCTCGGCCTCCCAGAGTGCCAGGATTACAGGCATGTGCCACTGTGCCCAGCCCTTTTTCTTGCAATTTTTAATTCTCTATACATGCCCATCTTATCTCTCTAACAAATTGATAATATTCTTGAGAACAGAAATTAATTTTTATATCGTTTCATGGCTTCAAAATTAAAGGCCAATGTAGACAAGTAGAAGTCTGAGAAGTAACTGGGAGTCGTCCAATGAATCTATAAAGTCATATTTGGTTAAAAATAACATTAGATGCCAAATTTCAAATTCATACATTGATTTATAAACAATATGTTTTCTTGTCTCTCTCTGGCACTTAAGTTTGACAAAATCTTTAGAAAAATTCTAATTCTAATGTTCAACAATAGAAGCAGAAGAAACATGACTTTAAATGTCTGATTCCCCTCCCAGACACACTGTTCTAGGCATACATATATAGGGAGAGAGAAATAGAGGCATATATATATATACACCTTAAGACATATACACATATCTTAATGTATTTATATCTAATGTATGAATATGTGTGTATACATAGTGTTTAAAAGACAGAACGAAGTATATGTGTTTGTATCTTACCAATTTTGACCAGTAAATTTAAGAAATCAAAACCTTCTCTAAGCAATTAGATATCAAGTTTTATGAAGTCTTCTCAAGGTTAGAAGAAAGGGAAATTTGGAAACTGCAAAATAAAGTGACTATTTTGTGAAAATGAATAAAGTAAGAAACTTTATTCATGAAAGCTGAGTTTTCCTGATGTGTTTTAATCTGACTTTGGGCATACATGTGTAATTTGGCAATGAAAAATAATAAAACCTTTAAAAATCATAACATATCATTAAATAGAATTGAAACACCACTCCTTTCCCACAGCCTTGCCGGAACATTCTCACTTTGTAATTAGATGAATTTTAAGACTCCCAAATTGTTATTCAAAGATCTAAAATTTGGCATATCTGAAAATCCAATGTCCTGGCTCAGCATAATGCACCAGTTTTTATGTTCTATTGAAATATCCACTCTGGGAAGAATGAAATTAAAAAAAAAAAAATTATAGCTAATTGAATTTAAGAATTCCTGATCCCATTAGTGAGGACAGTTTTTAGAAAGTGTAGCCTGCTAATAACTCTTTATAATGAAAATCTGGTGTATCTTTTATATATTTTCCACCAAATCTTGAGAAAATTGCTTCCTTAGCCCTATGTTTGATTCGTCTATGTGATGAGGATATTAATAGCACATCTCTTAAACTTGTGAATAGTAATCTCTGTTGACTGGTTACTATAGTGCAGTGGTTCAAGAGCAGCCAAAAGAGGTCATCATCACTATTGTTAACTACTTTTTAAAAATCTGTGATAATCAAGCCAACAAAGTATTTTGATGAAGAAATAAAATTAGTTACTCTTTATAAATAAATAAAATTCAGGTTTTCACTTCTATCTTGAATGCAACCCCATTATACACCACCTTGAGCCTCACATACTGTCTTCCCAAACTAATAAAATCAGTTATTTCAGAAAGTAATAGATCAAGCTGTAATTTAAGCGGAATCTGGAAAATATGGGAATAAAAGATTCTGCTAGAGAAAAATGAGACAATTTTCTTATTCTTGAAATTTCTAAGTTTGTAATAGTAAAAAATGCAACTGAGTCAAAGATTTCCCTAATAAAAAGAAAATTTTTATTTGAAAGTAAGACATCATTTAATTTTACATCCCATAAAACTAGAAAAATCAGATTAACAGCATCTTCAAATAAAAAAAAACATGACCTTATTTATCCACTTGGAAACAGATGATGGCCATAAAGAGTTATCCAAGCAAGATGGTACTTATGTTTATTTCATCCTGACTCGCTCCAGTCAACTTGCACCTCCTTCACTTGTTATAATCCTTCCTTTGCCTTTTGAAAATAATGTATTTCCGTTCACTAATTTTGTCAAAGTCACCCCATATACCTCCCAAGGATTATAACATGAGTCACTGAGCCAAATTCTAAGCAATAAATAGCATTATTTAATGTCTTCATGGATAAGAAACCCTATCAGTCCAAAGAATGGATAAAATCCATCAGTATGAGTCTACCAGCAAAGACAATTGGTTTTGAAATTTAATTATTCCAACATTTGGCATGTTTTGCATAATGAGATGATACGATGATTATAAAAGAGAGGTGTTGCTTATCCTGATTTTACTTAGTTCTTTTTTTTTAAGCATACAAATGTTCTCAATTTATTTCAACTAAAAATACAAAATTCACTTGTATCCCTAATAGTGAGTTAGTTAAGAGCAGGTCCGAGGCAGAGTAAGCCTACAGCTACCCCAGGAACGAATTCCCTGGATCTGTAACTATATTAAAACCTAGAGAAAAGGTTTTCAGTGGCTTCTTCCAACCAGGCCATCTCTCCTCACTTAGAGGTCTCAACTAAACATCCAGAGAGCCAGATTTTTATCTGGCCAGTTCTGAAAATTCTCTAATTTGTTCTTGCCTAAAATCCAAATTATCCCCAGCAATTTCTCAGGTTAGCCCCATAAACCAAGGCCTGCATGTATTTCCACAGCCCTATTCTTGAAATAAAAATTATGTAGTATATAAAAATATTAATACTATATCTTTCCACAATTATTCTCAAAGGCAGGAAGGATTTTACTGAGCAGTTACTCAATTCATCATTTTTCTTTTTTTCAAGTGACACTAACATATGCTTTCCTTTATATCAATTATATCTCTTCTCCATGTTTCTAAATTTGTACAGCATGTTGTCAGAGCAGGGACCACAGAGTCAGGATTTCCCTTTGACAGTGGTCACAGGAAATGCCCCGACAGGCCAATGCTGTCCCATGCAGCCAACGTTATCCATCACCACATGCTACTAGTTCCTTTTCTTTCACATTTGTTAGGAAGCAAGTAAATGAGGGCTGATGTCTATCTATTTATAATGATTCTAAAGTTTATTCAAGGTCATTATATCAGTAAGTTTGCAAAATGACCAATCTGGTACTTGTTTACTAACAAAGCTGTCAGCAAATCAGTTAAGACCGATACTAGTAATTACACACATTTCCCACTACACCATAAAATGGTGAAAGTGTCTACCTTGGCAGAGAGAGAAAGCTGAGTGAATTGTCATAGACTGATAACTCTTTGAATGAAACACAATGAGTTCTGTGTAAAACTGCAGTAGACCTTAACTTTGGCCTTTGCACTCCACACTGAGAACGGACTACACCAGTCCTTGTAGGTGGACATGAGGCAATTTAGTGTGGAGATGCTGGTGAGAAAAGAAACATTCTTTTCCTTAAAAATTTAGTCAATTTAATGTTTTTATGACATAACTATTATTTTTGTTGGGAAAAAAACACCCTTTTTTACATTCTCACTCTACAGATGGTAGGCAATAATTTCCAAAATTTGAAGATGATTTGAGAAATTCTTTTCCTCACAAAACTAATCCCAGCTCACAGTTGCACTAGCACTGTAATTCATCATAATAAGAACATTCTGCAGCAGTTGCCAACGCAAAATCAGTGAGAATAATCACAATGTATATATGCTAACAGCTACTGGACAGCCCTCTGTGTGATAATAGGGATGACAGATTATTTAAATCCTCACTATCACAATAATAAGAATAGGTGAAAAAATCATAAAAACAAAACAAAATAAACTTTTGTGTTTTTTTCTACATAAAACTTTGTAGCAATGCTGAAACATCCTTTAAAGTAGAGCAAAATTATCCAAGAGATTTCTTCCAGTGGAGTCCAATGACTCCACACCTCAAGGACTTTATGCTCATTTTCAACTTTAATAGCATAAAAATGTCTTTGGACACAGTTTTCCATATCCCTCAGGCCAGGCTTTTTCTAATTTAGTTCTATGGCTATCATCTTTACCAATAGAAATAGTTCTATGTTAGTAAAATCGACATGTATAATGAAAAGAGACTACTTTTAATTAAAGGGAATAGTTTGGGGATTCAAATTGAAAATGTATTTTTACTTTCTGATAGATGTTTTTAATTGCTTTATGTTGTCTTTCTGACCTATTAATGTGGGTTATGTCTTTTCAGTCAGGCCTAACATTTCTATATGAACTACTCTGGAAATTGGAAGATGCTGAAAGCAAATAGAAACACATCATGTGGGGCACATTTAAATTGTGTCAATTGTGTCAATGTGACTTTCTGTCTGATGCAATATTTGAAGGGCGATTTTAATACAAATGATAGATAAAATTTTTTTTCTCTATTTGAATACATCTGTAGTAGTTAATTTGTATCCCTCTTTTTGTGCCACAAGAATATCCCACCACCTATATTTGGAGGAATTACTACCCCACCCTTGCAAGTTGTGTAGTCTTTTACGGTAGGAAGAGAAGCAGGTGTGTGAGACACCATCTAAGCCAAGGATCTCATTTATTCATCTTACTACCTTGACAGAGAAAAAGGATTAGCTCCTTCTCAAGCATGAGAAATCACACATTCTCTTCCTGGAATTTAAATATTGAAGCAGAGGCATGCAAAAATAGAAAAAAAATACTGGAATCCATATTTTTACTCAAATCAATATAGCCAGATAATTTCGTCTGCAAAACCATTTCTGTAATTTCTACCTCCTAGAATTCTGGAAGTGATTTTTCTTCTGCTCATTTCTCCAGCCCTTATGCTGATACTTTGAGGTCTCAATATCTTTCTTATGAAATCGTTTTTGCACAAGTTGTTTGGTCAAGTGTAGAGAGCGAGCTGTGAGGTGGCAGGGTCCCCGCAGCTTGGGAGAACGTCCAGGGAACGAACCCCCCTCTACTGACCCTCCTCAACAGGTAACATATTTTCTCTAAGCTTCAACTTTTAACCCAGCAGAAGAAAAATATGTTTTCCTTAAAACTTTAGCTTTTAACTTCACAGTGGCACTTCAAAGCAATCATGTACATTTCTAGCTAGTCTTGTAGATGTGTAGTATTACCCATATTTTAGAGGTCACACAGTAATAATAATGTTTACCTGGGAATTTCTGGGAATTCTCTTCTCATAATAAGTTGAAAATGTGTCTTATTTCCTTGAAAAACAACATTGACCTGACTTCTTAAAAATAAAGCTGTTCAGGCACTCGGGTGCTGGTGATACAGAAAAATAACCCAGTCCTCCTGATCCCATCTTTGCCTCTCAATTCCACCTCTGTCTCTCATGTCTTTCTCTTTTGGGTTTTATTTCATCATTTCCCACCATCCCACTCTGGTTCATTTACTTTTCACACTGGCTCACGAGCGTCAAGAGCTTATTGCTGGAGCTGTGTATAACAAGATGGTGTGGAGAGTACATATTTTATTTTCCTAGAGTTGGCAGCCATGGCAAAAATCTGAAAAGAAAGGGTCCATAAGAATCCCAAATTATTAAAAAAAAAACAAAAAACTGTCAACATTTGGCATTACACACCTTCCTCTGGGTTTATTCATGTTGAGCTCAATTTCAGCACTTACATACACGTTTATAAATAGTTGAGCTCAGCAATAGATGTGCATCATTTTCACTCTGAAACACATTTTTGGTCCTAGTTTGTATTAATTCATCCATTAGTTAAAATGAATTCAGCACACATTATTACATGTATAATGTAAGAGCAAACCACATAGAAGTAAATGAAATAAGCATAATTCCTCTTATTTTCCTGAAATTTTCTCTTTTATTTCTTTCTTCTTTCCAGATCTCTTATCACAGAGAAAGCTTAAAGCGTGTCTTTATCTTTGTCACACAGACGTAATCCACACATCTTGAGTTTGGCAGGTGGGATACAGTTATCTATACTGCTCCATTGTAGATACACAGGAGAGTGTACATGACTCTTGTGCCCTTTCATTTGGATACATACCCAGATGTAGGATTGCTGGATCACATGATAGTTCTATTTTTAATTTGTTAAGGAACTGTCATATTTTTTCCATAATAGCGACAGTAATTTACCTTCCTACCAACAGAGTACAAGGGTTTCCTTTTCCCCACGTCTGCCTGAATACTTGCTATCTTTTGTCTTTTAGCTCATTGACATTCCTACAGGTGCATAATATCTCCTTGTGGTTTTAACTTATATTTCTCTGACAGTCAGTGATGTTGAGCACCTATTCATATACTTAGTTGGCATTTGTATATCTTCTTTTGAGAAACACACATTCAGGTCTTTTGTTATTTTTTAATTAGGCTACTTGTTTCCTTTCTATGGAGTTGTTTGAGTAAAAAGGAGATTTAATTAACTTAAATATGAATACAATATTTTAGACAGGCACTTCATCCACATTCTATTCATATGCTTTTTCAACTGTAAAAAGTAAAACAATTAGATGAATAACAAAAGAACTGACTGATAAGCAAATTTTGTAATGTAGTGGGTTTTCAGAAGGCCATGTTGGACATAAAAATATACAAAAAAAGGGATACTTGTATGCATATATTATAATGCTATCATCTGTAAGATTTTTGTACTTGTGTTCTAATTATTTTTCTATTTTGTCTCATAACGTTGATTGCAAACCCAACATCATAAACGCAGATGACAATCAAATCAAATCGGTGACTTTTGGAGTAAGCGATTAGGAAAGTTCATGATTCTCTCTGTACATATTTGCACATATAGGTACATATGTATAATACACACATAAAAATATACATATAAATGTTCATGTGCAGAAAGGCATGCATAACTCATTTAGGTCTTTCTTCCTTTCTGTACGTCAATGAATATATAAGTGTATATATGAGCATAGCACACACAAACATTCATTTTAACACCAAATTGTCTGTATTTCATGAAAATACCAGAAGGTAATACTTCAGTATGTGAAAACATTGTTTTTAATTTATGACTTTATTCTAATGATTATATTTGTTAGACATTTATATTCTCTAGACAAGCAAAAATCATTTTCAAAGAGTGAAAAAATAGAACCCTGAACACTAAACTTATCTACAAGGACCTCAGCATAATAACCTCATGTTTCCTTCCGTCACCTTTCTGATACTGTCTCTAAGATATCACTTGATTACATCACTAAAACGCTCACTTCAGAGTGAAGTATATAAACTACTGATTCCTGTCAACTATATAAACTACTGATTTCTGGTTCCAAATCACTTGCTAGTATGCTGAACTACCATGACCTTCAAAATATATGTTTAATATGGTGTTAGCCTAGAGAAACTATGCCTGTTTTTAATTGTTAAACTTTGCAACATTGTTTAAAACTAGAGATTCAATAAATGCCATGTAGGAATTTGTGAAGGTTGTGGTTTTATTTACTGGATTATTTGTAGTATATAGCTTTTTTTCAAAATAGCAAGTACTGAGCAGAAAATTGTGCTATTTCTTATCCTTTACACGTGGAAATGTCTAGGCAACATTAAGATTATTATTAATTTAATAGGAGAAAAGAAATTTATGCATTTAATATTGGCTGCTAAGGAAATTGCCTTATGAATTCAAGCCTTATTTCTAGAGTAAGCTTGGTTATATTCAAATTTTAGAATACTACTACATCAATGAGGATAGTTTTCCACCCATTTTTAAGAACACGAACAAGCCAGATCTGTGTGTTTCCCATATACAGTATACCAATATACATGTTATATTACCAGTGTAAAATAATACTAAATACATAATATACCAGATATAAGTTATCTCCATAATCGAAGTAAAATGAATTTCAGTAGTAAAGGCAAATGAGATATCTACAACACAACATTGATCAGAAATAATAGAAATACTAGCAATTCTGTACAGAGATAAAAAGATTCTCAAGATGATACATGTACCCCTGGTATCTGAAGAACTGAGACCCAGGCTCAATTCTCAGCACTTTCTTCCCTGGCCCGCTGCTTCTTCATCAATGAAATGAGAATGCAAATTTGCACACTCTACACTAACGAATTAGAATATGTGAGAGCCACGCACTGCAAGGGAACAACCTTCAATGTCTTCTAGACTATAAATGAAAAAGAAGGTGACTTACTGTTTTAAAGGTGCTTTTTATTTCTGGGGGCCAGGATTTTTACTGAAAAATTTCTATGACAAAACTACCTTTAGTTCTCTCAATGATCCCTTGCTACAATTTATTCATAATTGATATTGGGGAACAATAAAAACATGAGGTCCATGAAAATTGATGAAGCATACAAGCAAAAACAATGGATTTTTAATTTGGGCTTGGATATACCTCAGTGAAAGACAGAAGGGAGTAGCACTCCTGTCCCCCTCAAAACTGTCTTATGTCATAGAACATCTAAGAGTATTCTTTTACCTCCCAAACTCATTTATTCAGCGTCATAAATGTCCATATCAGATTTACATCAATTAAAAGAGAGTGCTGATTTGAAATAACTAGGGGCAAAAGACAGGTCGTTATTGACCTTATATAAAAGACAAAAATAAGGGAGGGGCCCTCTGATACAAATCAAGCTGGGGAGTCAACTTTAATGCCAATGGTGGCATCTAACTTCTAACTGAACACTGGTGCATAATCAGCTAGGAGTGGGAGACCAACATACACAGCCCATACTTCTTCATAAAAGATTCAGTACTTAGTGTTTGTCTCACATCACAAGCAAGAAAGAGGCATGTTTAATTACAACCAGGTTAAAATTTTACGGTAGTCAGACTGGGCACCTTAGCTCAGCAGCTAAGCAGCCAGCCACATACACTAGAGCTGGTGGGTTCGAACCCAGCCCAGGCCTGCCAAAGACCAATGACAACTACCACAAAATAACAGCCGGGCATTGTGACAGGCAGCTGTAGTCCCAACTACTTGGGAAGCTGAGACAAGAGAATTGCTTAAGCCCAAGAGTTTGAGGTTGCTATGAGCTGTGACCCGGAGCACTCTACAGAGGGTGACGTAGTAAGACCCTGTCTCAAATAAAAAAAAAAAAAAAAAAGTTTTTTTTTTTTTTTACTGTAGTGAAATGGAGAGGAGGAATCCTGAGTTATAAATACTGTTTATGAATTCCAGTACCATTGTCTGATCACTAGCCAACCAAACAATTGGTATGAAGATGTATTTTATATGTTGACTTGACTGGCCACCAGGTGCCTAGATTTAAAGTCATTTCCGAGTGTAACTGTGAGGTTGTTTCTAGATGAGAATCACATTTGATCAGTGGATCAGTAAAGTACATTGCCCTTCCCAGCGTGGGTGGACATCATCCGCTCAGTTTGAGGGCCTGAATTCTGAACGGGACTGTGATTTTTGCCACAGGCTCCCATGATTCTCAGTCTTTCTTACTTAAACTGAATTACTCCTCGCCTTTCCTTGAGTCTCCAGCTTGCAGTAGGCAGCCCATGGAATTTCATGGTATCCATAATCATGTGAACCAATAGGCAAGTTCTCTAAATTAGTCCATCTCAATCTCTGTCTCTATGTCTCTCTCTGTACACACATACACGCACACAGTGTGCCAAAAGAATGCATACATATTTTAAGAAAGGAAAAAACTGTATTCATTGTAATAATGTATACAAACAACATTTGTTATCTATTTATTTTGCATCTCCTATAATTGCAAAATCAATTGTGACTTGTATGTGAACATTTTAATAGTGTATAGTATTAGAATAATATATACATACGTTATAACATATGTCTATACGTACATATTAGTTCTGCTTCTCTGGAGAACCCTTACTAATACAACTAGGAAATACAAAAGAGTTCATAATACAAGATTTACCTTCACATTTCTTCTGCCAAAAATCTCTTTTCTGCTTCTTTATTTATGACTCACCCACGTGTGGCTGGTCTCCTGACGGGAACTTTCCTGGAAACAGTGTAACCAGATGAGCTTTAAAGTCACCTGTGTCATTTGCATTACGTATTGCATGAGAAACATAATCTGTCTTTTAAAATCCAGTTTTGATGGAAATATAATTTGTTTCTTGAGTTATTTTCCCTTACAAAGGGTAGTTTTTATATTTTTGCCTTTCGTTTATTTCACCCTTTAACTGTACTGAGCAGTCAATAAGATAGCCCCAGGTAAAAATCATGGCATCATGAAAACTCTAAATATACTTGGAAGTTTTTTCCTTCTGTTTCCCAGACATCAATCAAATATTTATAATAATGTCATCCCATCATGATATGTCACTCATCTCAACAGATGTACCAATGTTGCAAGTCAAAATGCCAGACTGAACTTTTTTTTTAATTCTTGTAACCAATTAATAAGTAAACACAGAGAAAATTACCTTAATAATATAGTTAGTGCTATGCATTCATAGTTCATCAAGTTCCTGAAGATTATTCTATGAATTTACAGCATGGTTATAGCTATGAAATACAAAAATATTCGGTGCATAGAGATGTTCATCAACAGTCTATTGTTAAAAGAAGAAAAACTACTTGAATAAATTGAAGTGCAAAATAATAATTTAATGTTATGCTGATCACTATAGTCATTAAATGTATAAGTATTATTAAACTAATGGTATCATCTGGGAAAAATTAAGTTTGTAATATTACAAAATATCATAATGTAATTATACAAAGAATACATCTGTAGAAGCTTATCATGGGCCATTCTTCTAAAGTCTTTATGTGAATTATCACAATCCTCACAACATGCTATAAATACTATTTTGTTCCTATGTAACAAATAGTTAATACCTGTTATTGCTGTGAACTGAACTAAGCCAATTTTACCTTCACAGCTGTTGGGTTCTTTTTGGTAGAAATCAATGGTTTCAAATGACTATATTTCTCTATCCCAGCAGCCTCACTACCAAATGGTATTTTTTTATTTTCTTTTTTTAAATTTCAGGTTCATATGAGGATACATATGATTAGATTACACTGTTTGTCTTTTGTTAGGTAAAGTACAAGTTGTGGTTGGGTCTTTCACCCAGGGGATTGTTTTGATGATATTTAGATCTTAGCTTGAATTTTGTTGCATATGGAAACATTTATCATCCAGAAGGTTCGTGCACATCTACAAATGTATATATGCAAAATTCCAAATCTTCTTCTTATGAAATAGGTAAAGCACCAGTTCTCTGCCTCATATAACATTGAAAAGTCCCTTGAAAGATTCCTTTTAGGAAGATGCAGCAATATTACACTGGCAAATTTAGCAAAGTATCTGGTCCATTCAGGGAAGAATCACATCTTAGGTGCAGGGACACAGGACCACTTCTGGGGTCAAAACTGAGTTTACACTCAGGGCACAGTCAGCTAAGGCCTCCAGACTTCTGTTAAGGCAAAGGAAATAATCCATATACTTTGACTTTAAGAAGTTTCCTTAAGAACAAATTACCTAGCAATTGGCAATTTAAAAGTTGAAAAGTAGTAATCAAATGGCCAGAATCAAAGAGCTTTTAGTATGTCATCCTGCACAGTATGTAACATATTAGGCAGCTTCAAATGTTAACTAATTGCCCAAAGAATAGATTGAATTATACACATTTATATTACACTGCTTATATCAGTGTCTTAAAACAAATTGGAGGACTGAGCGCAGTGGATCATGCCTGTAATCCCAGCACTCTGGGAGGCTGAGGCAGGCGCGCTGTTTGAGCTCTGGAGTTTAAGACCAGCCTGAGCAAGAGAGACACCCCATCTCCAAAAAAAAATAGCTGGGCATGTGGATGGAGCCTGTAGTACCAGCTATTCGGGAGTCTGAGGCAAGAGAATTGCTTGAACCCAAGACTTTGAGAGGTTGCTGTGAGGTGTAACACTGTAGCACTCTACCCCAGGGCACTGAGTGAGACTCTGTCTCCAAAAAAGAAAAAAAAAAATGGAGAAAGCATAAATTAAGACTATTGTTTTGATTTACACTTATTATTCTTTATAGGAGTATACAGACATGATTAGGCAACTGAATCCTAGTGTGCTTCAGCAAGAGAAATTGTACCTATAATAAAGTAACAGAATCAGCTATTTCTGAACAGTATAAGATCTTGATAAATCTCTGCTAAAAGTTTTACTTTATATCTCTAACTCTGGAGCACTTCATACAAGGCAGTCCAGGAAACTCCTACTGGAATTTTTTAGAGAAATATCTCCTAAACTTCAGCTTTATTCAAAGCTGTACACTACCTCATATGAGCCAGAATAAGGAAAACAATACATATATCTGATGAGCTTTTGTAGACAAAGAGATTAAGATGGGCTCATGATGAACTAATGCTCCAGTGCAAAAAGTAGGCACTTCGAGCAAAGTGATTTAAGAGATGATTACCAGGTAACGTGAAATTAGTGCAAGTGTTGGGAGAAAAATTCTGGATGACGACATCTCCTAGCTATTTGCCTTTACCATATTCTCATGTGAATTTCATCAATTACCTTATAAGAAGGTACCTTGTCCCAATTCCTTCACGAGGAACATGTATAAAAAAATTGCGTGCATTGAGTGTGGTTGTGCACGGTGATGTTGTTCTCATGCAGTGATCTTAAATTAGCAGGTTGAATAATCTCATCTGTACTTAAAAGACAAATCTAAATTGTTGCCCAACAGTGGCATCAGCATTCGAGTTCCTCCAGTGACCAAACAATCAGTGCAATCAATGAAGACCACTGCTATATCCACCTCATTCCACTTCAGCTCTGCCTTTTGTTACATGATGGAACAAATAAGGGTAAGAACAGTGGCACTTAACCAGCCTGTTGAAAACCTGCATTTCAGTCATCTTTGGGGCTTCTAAAAGCTGAACATGTCCTCTGTTCTCCACAACTACATTCTGAGATTCACGTTTCTGATATTCCCAGCAAGTGGAGGGTAGGTGACAGTATTGAAAAAAAAAGCAGAGCTGTCTGTATGAAGTACAGTGGATTAAACAAGCCTCTAAACCATGCCTCACACTCATCTATTGGTATTGTAACTTGAGAATAATTTCAACAATCTGGTTAAGCAGAAAAGATTTGGGTTCATTCTTTTCCTTTATACATTTTTTTCACTCTCTCATTTGTAGAGAAAGAATAATATTATCATGAAAGGCAAAAAGCTCTCTGCAAGGAAAGATGGAAAAACTGGCTACCCCAAAGGTTTTTTTCTCCACAATGATAAGCCTGTGGATGGTTTCTTTATGTGAATGGCTTGTTACCTAGCGGGGGGGACAGTGTGTTGTTCTGACTCACAGATTTGATGCCAGAGACGAGGTTCAGTATCCTTGCTTCCTCACTTTCTACCTGAAGACTTTGGAGGACCTACTTCTTCATTTTTGGCCTTTGTTATCTCACTAATAAATTGAGATACTGATTCCCACCTTATAGGAATGTTGTTAGGCTTAAATGAGAAAAATGCATGTGAATTACTTGTCACAATTACTATTATTGTTTCCATAATTAATACTTTTCATACTTTTATTTCATTAAATGGAAAACATGTTTTGTGTATGGTAAAATAGATTTATTTTTCTAGTGCTAAATTTTTGGTGGTAGAAAATATACTTCGGGGCGGCGCCTGTGGCTCAGTGAGTAGGGCGCCGGCCCCATATGCCGAGGGTGGCGGGTTCAAACCCGGCCCCGGCCAAACTGCAACCAAAAAATAGCCGGGCGTTGTGGCGGGCACCTGTAGTCCCAGCTACTCAGGAGGCTGAGGCAAGAGAATCACGTAAGCCCAGGAGTTGGAGGTTGCTGTGAGCTGTGTGATGCCATGGCACTCTACCGAGGGTGATAAAGTGAGACTCTGTCTCTACAAAAAAAAAAAAAAAAAAAAAAGAAAATATACTTCGAGGCTATTTACTGACGTAATTGTTGCATCTAATTACAGCCTTGCCAGTGACATTAAGACCAAACTGATGAATGACTCAACTCGTATTGATTGCAGACTTTGCAGAAGTATTATGGTAACATTAAAAAATTGGTAGTAAAGTGCAAAACAATGAATTAATCACTCTAATTAGCCAAATTAATTTCAATATAAGGTATCTAACTTATAAAAGTGTGAATAAAAATTAATAATGATTTATATATGGAGATAAATTACTATATCTAAAGTTATGCTAAGAAAATTGCTAATTTAATGACCAGCTTTATAAGTGTATCTAAAAATCAATAAAAAATAAAGGGCACAGAAAACAACTTCTATTCTTGGCACTACATTTCATGTTGCTAAAGTGTTTACTTAGTGCATTTACAAAGTGCATATATGAGTATATCAAGGATTATTTTATTTATTTCAAAATTTTGATAGGAAATGCAACTGTTCCCTTTGAATTCCACTCTAGACAATATGGGAACAACACGTAATAAAATTTGTTGAATATTCGTTCTTCATTCGCATTCCTCTTCTCAATACAGTCCCACAATTCATGAAGTATTTTGCTCGACAATTCCAGAAAATGAGAAGCATTGCGCATGTCTCAATACAAATAAAATTAGCATCTATGAATATGTTTATTTTGAATTTTTGCCCCATTTTCTCTAAGCAAAACATTCTTACAAAGAAAGTTGACATAATGCAAAATAGGACTGACTGTTAGGAATAAAAGTCTCAGAGAAAGCATGAAAAGTTACCTAAGGGTGCAGTGCCCTATCCCTGGGCTGTGGACTGGTATCGGTCCATGTCCTGTTAGGATCCAGGCTACACAGCAGAGTAGTGGGCTGGTGGGCCAGTGAGTGAAGCTCATCTGTATTTACAGCCACTCCCTATCACTTTCATCACTGCCTGGGCTCTGCCTCCTGGCAGATCATTAGCAGCATTAGATTCTTATACCAGTGCAAACCCTACTCTGAACTATGAATGCAAGGGCTCTGGGCTGCGTGCTCCTTCTGACGAGTTAATGCCTGATGATCTGGGGTGGAGCTGAGGTGGTGATCCCAGCACTGGGGAGTGGCTGAAAACACAGATTATCATTAGCAGAGAGGTCTGACTGCATAAGACCATAATAAATCACCTGCTTGCAAACCTTATCGGGAGTGGCAAGTGACAATCAAACTGCAATTGTTGGCAGGCTTGATAGTGGCTAGTAAGCATCTTACTTCAGTTGTAAATGGTGAAAGATTTATGCAATCTGAAGAGAAAAAAGCATATTAATTCAATGATATAGCTGCATCTGGTGGAAGGCTTGGAGTCTACCTACCACAAATCTCAGTCTGCACAGGGCCCACCCATTATTTTACTTACCACTTCCACTCATGCCTCCTTCTCTTCCCATGTGGGTGCATGTAGACAAGTCTACCTATGTTGACAACAAGGCAACAATGCTTATTCTTGTGCAATATATTTTTCAGGAGGATGTACATGAGGATATGTTATATGTCCCAAGCTGACCCTAGCAAGAATGAGTAAAAAACAAACGGTTCTGGAGAGCTTCCTTGAAAAGGGGGAAAAGGCCAAGGGGGAAAGTGCTTTATGAGAAAGCATCAGACTCTGAGGCTGCCAACAAAATGAAAGCTGCCTTCAAGAGAAGAGGGCAAGAATCCTACTGAAATTATGGGTTAATTGCAACAGGTGATTTATACAAAACTGCTTTGTGTAATATGCAGCAATTGCTTATCCAATGAAGCCAGGAAAGCTTCAAAACTTCTTTTCCATATGGAGACCAAGTACCTTCCATTAAAAGGAAACCATTTGGAGCTTAAAAAAAAAAAAACTCATAAACACAAACTGCAGAAGCAATTGTCGAAGGCCACCATGTCATCAAATGTGTCTGCACTGAGAGCATCTCTCCTTGTGGCTAACCACATTGCTAAAGATAAGAAGCCCCTTACCATTGGTGAAGAGTTGATCCTGCCTTCTGCTAAGGACATCTGCCATGAACGTCTAACAGAGGCTGCAGTTCAGAAGGTGTCATGCGTTCTTCATTCAGCTAGCACCATAACTAGATGAACTGATGAAGTAGGAGAGGATACTGAGGCTTGATTGTTAGAGAGGATTAATGGGTCACTGTGGTGCCCAATCCCGGTTAACAAGTCTACCCAGGCAATAATGCTTGTTTTGTGCAATGTATTTGTGAGGAAGATGTGCATAAGAATATGTTATATGGACTTTTATTGCCAGCCAACACCACAGCTGCAAAACTATTTAGTCTTTGGATGAATACCTATCAGGAAAACGGAACTGGTCATTTTGTATGTGCCTGGTCAGTAGCTGCATGGATGGAGAGGCTGGTAGAACTGGACGGCTTTCTGGGGTCATTGCGTGGGTCAAGGAGGTCACTTGTGAATGTGAGTCTAGGTACTGTGTCATCCACACAGACATGTTGGCTCACTGAAAAATGTCTCCTGACCTAAGTAGCATCCTGTTTTGCAGGATGTGATTAAAATTATCCACTTGTTAAAGTACATGACCTTGACTCACTAACTCATGTCTGTTCACATTGCTCTGTGCACACCTGGATGCAGACCACAGTTGTTTTCTATTATACACAAAGCGAGATGCCTTTCTACAGTGAGGTCACTGGCCAGATTTTGGGGTGGGGGGGGGAATTGAGAGTTTCTCCAGAGATTTCTTTTAGAAAAACTGTCATCACAGACAGCACATTTCAGTGACATAGAAGGGGTTGCAAAACTTGCTCACTTGTGTGACATATTTAACCTCCTCAACAAACTCAATCTCCCATATCAGGGGAAAATGACAACTGTGTTCCAGTTGGCAGATAAAATGGCTACATTCAAAAACAAACTGGAATTATGGGGGCAAGGAGTGAACATTGGGATTTTTGACATGTTTCAAACATTAGCAGAGATTTCTCTCTCAGGTGGTACATGCTCACCTATCTCACCTTTCAAAAGTGCTTGAGTATTACTTCCCAACCACAAAAGTTCCCTGAAGTGGAAAGTGATGGATCCACCACTCGTTTGTGAATAGGCCAGGTGAATCAACTTTGTCCATGCTAGAATTAAAATCACAAATGACAGTGGCCTTAAAAGTATATTTGAGACAACTTCAAATCTACACATGTTCTGGATTAAAGTCAAGGAGGAGTGTCCTGAGATTGTCACAAGAGTAATGAAAAGCCTGCTTCCGTTTCCAACATCCTATCTTTGTGAAGCAGGGTTTTTTGCAGTGACAATAAAGAGAATAAGATTACAGGTGGTGCCGTAGCTCAGTGGGTAGGGTGCCAGCCACATACACCAAGGTTGGCAGGTTTGACCCCAGCCTGGGCCAGCTAAAACAACAATGACAACTGCAACAAAAAAATAGCCAGGCATTGTGGCAAGCACCTGTAGTCCCAGATACTTGGGAGGCTGAAGCAAGAGAATGACTTAAGCCTAAGAGTTTGAGGTTGCTGTGAGCTGTGATGCCATATTACTCAACTGACGGCAACATAGTAAGACTCTGTCTAAAAATAAATAAATAAATAAAATGAAATAAAATAAGATTACGAAGCAGACTGGACATAAGTAACCCACTTTGGGTGTCATTGTCTCCCATTACCCACAGATGGGACTGCCTAGTTGCGGGAAAACCAGCTCAGGGATTCCCCCAGATTCTTTATTATGGTGAGTTGTATACTTATTTCTTATATATTATAATGGAATTAAATAGAAATGAAGTGGACAATAAACATAATGCACTTGAATCATCCCAAAACCATCCCCCCTACTCCAATTTGTGGAAAGACTGTCTTCCATGACACTGGTCCCTGCTGCCAAAAAGATTGGGGATTACTGATCTGAGGTATTAGAGATGGCGCCAGACCCTTCCTTGGGACATGTTATGAGCATAATTGTCAGAATTGAGAATCCAACTCTCAGATTTTTGAAAGTTAAAGAAAAAAGTGGACAAAACGTTTTTATATTCCTCTAATCTTCAAAAAAACAAACAAGATTTAACTGAAGACATTAATTTCACAGAAAAGTTGAAAATCACAGGTCAATGTGGGGCTGGGATATATTGAACCATAAAGAGATTCAATCTTCTCTCACTAGTTCATCAGAAATTCCAAGTCCATAACTTTCTACATTATTCCATGGCTATAGGAATGGGAAATTTTAACGACTGTCTTTTTAACACTTGGTATATGTAAGAAACATGGTGTCATTCCATACAGTCATGAAATGTGTAGTCACTATCCACACACGTGCACTCTGACAAATAGCAGAGAGCAGGAAGATGTCTTGACAGAAGAAATCTTTTCTAATTCACATAGAAACACCGTGTCAGAAAATGGTGATCCTAAACTACGTTTAGATCGTGAAATAGAATGTTGATTTTGTCCTTATAAAAAAACTTCATGAAGAAATATTATCCTCAATTTAGAGATAAAGAAAGTGAAAGTTACAAAGAGTGAAATCTGTCCAAGATCACAGAACGAGTTAATGACAAATCCCAAAGTGGAATCTATATGTATTTGATTCTGGAGTCAATAATTTTACTTTTACTTTTTCTTATCAGAAATATTAAATCTGTAAAATGCCAGTATCTATCACCTACAGTAATTATCAACATTCTGCCATTCTTATTTAATCTGAATTTTCCCCCATTCCTTACCTTTGCTATCAACTATTTTATAATCACTGTTCTATACTAATAAGGAAAATATTGTGTGTAATTTACATAATAGTAAGAACAAATATTTAAAGTACATCTGGGACACTGAATGAAGACATTGGAGACTTTGGGAATCCAGTCAATGCTGATAGTGCTTTTTTATACATGTAATACAGTATTTTCATCAACAAACTAGGGCTCTCTCAATAGAAATTATACTCTGAAGAGATTATATCTGCATTTTTATATCTGTATCTGTAATTGACTATTTTCATCTTTATCAACTGAGGATTGAACAATTAAGGTCTCAATTTTCCAGAATGCTTTTGTAAGCCCACAGTGTATCCTTAAATATGAAAAATTATGTGATAATTAGTGTAACCTAGCTTGTTCACAGCTTGAAAATCTAAGTCTCATCACTTATAATTTGGCTACAGAATATGCAGTGCATGAAATTTCAAGGGTAGCTGATTTTCTCTCATCATCCATAATTTGACATTGTGTGGAGACTCAGAATTCTAGAACTAATTACATTTTGTTAAAAATTGTGATTAGTGTGAAGCAGGTTCATCATGCAATGGTTACCAACTTGTCTGAGTCCAGGGACACAGAGCACATTCGTATGCCACAAGTTACCACAAGTAGATTTATTACCTACAAAAAAGCAGCAAAGACAAAGTAAGCGCAGATTCCATTGTGAGCTCATCCCTCAGATCTCAAGAAAACTGCTCAGGGCAGATAGAGTCTCAACTGTGCATATCCCATACCTGCGGGACTCTGCCTACCTAAGGTTATAAACTCAGGGTCCATATGATCCATTAGGCTAAAGCTTTGAAGGACATCCTGCTTACATGGAGAAAGGAACAAAGCCTGGAGGGCAGTCCAGGACAGATGTTCCCTAGCCTAAGATTCCCTAGGAGGGTCAGGGAGAAGCCCAGGGTATTTCAGGCAGTTCCTTCTTATCTCAGGATATTGTATTCCTCGCAAATTCTACAGTTATTCTTGAGAACTATAAACAAGAAGTGAAGGGGTAGGACATTCCTGCAAGTAGTAATTTCACTGAGATATCCACACACATTCTGTAACACATCACACACATACATGCATTTGCAAAGCCTTCCTTGTGATAGATACATTTAAATATCACAAGAAAGAAACTCTTTTTTCATAATCATCTCCTTAATATCAATACGTAATAAAAACTAAGAAAGCATATGATTTATTCTTGGTCACGCATCTAGAAAAAGTGAGAATCAAGGAAACAACTCAGGTCTTTCTAAACCCTTATCTTTTGTTGTGCTGCCTCTTCTTACGAGTTTTGTCTTTCATTCATATACCTTTTCCATGATTTAACCATACAATACCCATGTACTGCCATCCATTTAATTATAAACGTTATGCTTCAGGCCAACATAATTTGTACCATAACTATACACATGACATTCTAAATGGTCCCCTTGGTTTCTAGTTCTCCTCTTCTAGACTGTTCTAAATATTGTTGACGAATTCCTAAATTATAGCTCTGATGATGCCATTTCCTCTTCCAAAAAAAAAAAAAAATGTTTATCTAACTTATTGTTAATTACAGCCACTTTGTGCCTACTCCATTGTCAGTATCAGGGAAGAACATTAAACTTGAGGCGTCTCCAACCAATTTGAGTCAAGAAATGGAATTTTTAACCAACATTTGCTATAAAAGCATGCCCTAACAGGACATAAAAATGTTTCAAAAAAATTGTCATACAATCTGTTCTCCACATACCATCCAAGCTACCCGTGGTTTTGACTATCTACTTTTTTTTTTTCCTTAAGCTTTAGTAGGCAACAACTCAAAAGTGGTGGGAAAGCATTTGGTACTATTCACTCAGCAAAAACTTATCTATTGTTTTCTTGCCTTTTTCTCTTTCTTCATATTCTTGATGCAGAACTCTCCAGGGGGAAAAAAAAAGTGGAAATCCATTTTTAACTCAGGTGATCCATTAGCATTTCACTACTATTCTAGAGAGCCTGTAGACCATGAAATAGCTGGGACACTGAACTTGATAGTACACACACAAAAGACATACAGAACAATAGTTTAGCCATTCACAGAACAAGTCTGAGTTTATTAGCTTAGAAAAAATTGAGGCATCCTACAATAAAAGAAAGTAAATATTACTAAAAAAAGATATTAATATGCAGGGTCTGGAGGATTATAAAAAAGGAGAAAGCATAAATAATGAGATAGCTCTCCTCTACCCTGAAGGCCTTAAGGAAATCCAGATGAGACAATGTCAAGGTTGGGCTGCAAACTTCAGGGGCATGAGGTTTCATTTTTTTCCTACTTCCAACTATACTTTCAAAACCTACATACGTACAGTTTGGCATCATCTTCTACACCCTTTATAAAAGAAATTGCAACTCTTTTTTTTTTAGGGATCTATATATGTATGTATATTTGCTTTAAGAAAAAAAATTGGGAGGAGTTATCTGGATCAGCTTATTGTCCAGCTGTGTGGTTACTGGCGGGTGCCAGTTGTAACAGTGGGCAGCCCAGAATGGATTTCTGAAAAATAATGCTGCATCCTTCCCTCACCTTCACTTGTTCCTCCAGGTGAGTTAATAAATCAAAATATGTCCTACACTAAAGTATGATTGTTAGATAAAACACAGGGTATGCAGTTAAATTTGAATTTTAGACAAATAAATACTTTGTTTAATCCAAAATTTTGCACATGACGAAATTATTGTAAATAAGCCAACATACATGTATATGTAACATATATACAGATGTATGTATATATCTGAAATACAAACTTAAATGAAGATCCTGTATTTCTTTTCTTTTGATATATCTAGCATCAACTGAAATTTTATTTTTTATTTTTTTTTAATTTTTTTATTAAATCATAACTGTATGCAATGATATGATCATGGGGCATCATACACTCACTTCATAAACCATTTGACACATTTTTATCACAGTGGTTAACATAGCCTTTCCGGCGTTATCTCAGTTACTGTGCCAAAACATTTACATTCTACATTTACCAAGTTTCGCAAATACCCCTGTAATATGCACCACAGGTGTGATCCCACCGATCCCCCTCCCTCTATCCACCCTCCCCCTTTCCCACTTCCCCCTATTGTTAAGTTGTAGCTGGGTTATAGCTTTCATGTGAGAGTCCCAAATTAGTTTCATAGTAGGGCTGTGTACATTGGGTACTTTTTCTTCCATTCTTGGGATACTTTACTAAGAAGAATATGTTCCAGCTCCATCCATGTAAACATGAAAGAGGTAAAGTCTCCATCTTTCTTTAAGGCTGCATAGTATTCCATGGTATACATATACCACAATTTATTAATCCATTCATGGATCGATGGGCACTTGGGCTTTTTCCATGACTTAGCTATTATGAATTGGGCTGCAATAAACATTCTGGTACAAATATCTTTGTTATGTTGTGATTTTTGGTCTTCTGGGTATATGCCCAGCAGAGGAATTACAGGATTGAATGGCAGATCTATTTTTAGATCTCTGAGTGTTCTCCATATATCTTTCCAGAAGGAATGTATTAATTTGCATTCCCACCAGCAGTGCAGAAGTGTTCCCTTTTCTCCGCATCCACGCCAACATCTCTGGTCTTGAGATTTTGTGATATAGGCTAGTCTCATTGGAGTTAGATGATATCTCAAAGTAGTTTTGATTTGCATTTCTCTGATGATTAAAGATGATGAGCATTTTTTCATATGTCTGAAGGCCGTGCGCCTGTCTTCTTCAGAGAAGTTTCTCTTCAAATCTCTTGCCCAGCCTGCGATGGGATCCCTTGTTTTTTTCTTGCTGATGCGTTTGAGTTCTCTGTGGATTCTGGTTATTAAACCTTTGTCAGAGTTATACCCTGCAAATATCTTCTCCCATTCTGAGGGCTGTCTGCTTGCTCTGCTTACTGTGTTCTTAGCTGTGCAGAAGCTTTTTAGTTTGATCAAGTCCCAGTAGTGTATTTTTGAAGCTGCTTCAATTGCCCGGGGGGTTCTCCTCATGAAATACTCACCCAGACCAATTTCTTCAAGGGTTTTCCCTGCATTCTCCTCTAGTATTTTTATAGTTTCATGTCTTAAGTTTAAATATTTAATCCAGTGAGAGTCTATCTTAGTTAATGGTGAAAGGTGTGGATCCAATTTCAGTCTTCTGCAGGTTGCCAGCCAGTTCACCCAGCACCATTTGTTAAATAGGGAATCTTTTCCCCACTGAATGTTTTTAATTGGCTTGTCAAAAATCAAATAGCGGTAAGTAGCTGGATTCATCTCTTGGTTCTCTATTCTATTCCAGATATCTACTTCTCTGTTTTTGTGCCAATACCATGCTGTTTTGATCACTATCGATTTGTAGTAAAGTCTGAGGTCTGGTAGTGTGATTCCTCCTGTTTTGTTTTTATTTCTGAGTAATGTCTTGGCTATTCGAGGTTTTTTCTGATTCCATATAAAACGAAGTAATGTTTTTTCAAGATCTTTAAAATATGACAGTGGAGCTTTAATAGGGAGTGCATTGAAATTATATATTGCTTTGGGTAGTATGGACATTTTGATAATGTTGATTCTTCCTAGCCATGAGCATGGTATGTTTTTCCATTTGTTAACATTTTCAGCTATTTCTTTTCTTAGAGTTTCATAGTTCTCTTTATAGAGATCTTTCACGTCTTTTGTTAGGTAAATTCCCAAATATTTCATCTTCTTTGGCACTACTGTGAATGGGATAGAGTCCTTAACTGCTTTTTCAATTTGACTGTTGTTGGTGTATATAAAGGCTACCGATTTATGAATGTTGATTTTGTAACCTGAGACACTGCCGTATTCCTTGATCACTTCTAGGAGTTTTGTAGTAGAGTCCCTAGTGTTTTCCAGATACACAATCATATCATCTGCGAAGAGCGAGAGTTTGATCTCTTCTGACCCTATATGGATACCCTTGATCGCCTTTTCTTCCCTAATTGCGGTGGCTAAAACTTCCATTACAATGTTGAAAAGCAATGGAGACAATGGGCAGCCTTGTCTGGTTCCTGATCTGAGTGGAAATGATTCCAATTTAACTCCATTCAATATGATATTGGCTGTGGGTTTGCTGTAGATAGCCTCTATCAGTTTAAGAAAAGTCCCTTCTAGACCAATTTTCTTGAGTGTTCTGATCATGAAGGGATGCTGGATATTATCAAAAGCTTTTTCTGCATCAATTGAGAGAATCATATGGTCTTTGTTTTTTAATTTGTGTATGTGCTGAATTACATTTATAGATTTACGTATATTGAACCAGCCTTGAGACCCTGGGATAAAACCAACTTGGTCATGATGTATAATTTGTTTGATGTGTTGTTGGATTCTGTTTGTTAGGATCTTGTTGAATATTTTTGCATCTATATTCATTAGTGATATTGGTCTATAATTTTCTTTTCTTGTTGGGTCTTTTCCTGGTTTGGGGATCAGGGTGATATTTGCTTCATAGAACGTGTTGGGTAGTCTTCCTTCTTTTTCTACATTTTGGAACAGGTTGAGTAATATAGGTACTAATTCCTCTTTAAAGGTTTGGTAGAATTCTGACGTGAAACCATCTGGTCCCGGGCTTTTCTTTTTAGGGAGGTTTTGTATAGTTGATGCTATTTCTGAACTTGATATGGGTCTGTTCAACATTTCCACTTGATTCTGGTTAAGTCTTGGAAGGTGGCGTGCTTCCAAGTATCGGTCTATTTCCTTCAGATTTTCATATTTCTGAGAATAAAGTTTCTTGTAATATTCATTAAGGATTTTTTGGATTTCTGATGAGTCTGTGGTTATTTCGTCTTTGTTGTTTCTGATTGATGATATTAGAGATTTTACTCTTTTTTTCCTGATTAGGTTGGCCAGAGGTTTATCTATTTTATTGACCTTTTCAAAAAACCAGCTTTTTGATTTATTGATCTGTTGTATTATTCTTTTGTTTTCAATTTCATTTAATTCTGCTCTAATTTTGGTTATTTCTTTTCTTCTACTGGGTTTGGGGTTGGAATGTTCTTCCTTTTCCAGTTGCATGAGATGTCCCATTAAGTTGTTAACTTCCTCTCTTTCCGTTCTCTTGAGGAAGGCTTGCAGTGCTATAAATTTCCCTCTTAGAACTGCCTTTGCGGTGTCCCAGAGGTTCTGATAGTTTGTGTCTTCATTGTCATTTTGTTCCAAAAAATTGGTGATTTCTTTCTTAATCTCATCTCTGACCCAGCTATCATTCAGCATAAGGTTATTTAACTTCCATGTTTTTGTATGGGTATGCAGATTCCTGTTGTTACTCAATTCAAGTTTTATTCCATGATGGTCCGAGAAGATGCATGGAATAATTTCTATTCCTTTAAATTTACTGAGGTTAGACTTGTGACCTAAAATGTGATCAATTTTGGAGTAAGTTCCGTGGGCTGATGAGAAGTATGTGTATTCAGATTTGTTGGGATGAAATGTTCTGTAGATGTCTGCTAAATCTAAATATTGGATGGTTAGGTTTAAATCTAAGATTTCTTTGCTCAGCTTCTTTCTGGAGGATCGATCCAACACTGCCAAGGGAGTGTTGAAATCTCCAACGATTATGGAGCTGGAGGAAATCAAGTTACTCATGTCTGTTAGAGTTTCTCTTATAAATTGAGGTGCATTCTGGTTGGGTGCATAGATATTAATAATTGAGATCTCGTCATATTGAGTATTAACCTTAACAAATATGAAGTGACCATTCTTGTCCTTCCTTACTTTTGATGGTTTAAAGCCTACTGTATCTGCAAATAAAATTGCAACACCTGCTTTTTTCTGATTACCATTTGCCTGAAATATGGATGACCATCCTTTCACCCTGAGTCTGTATTTGTCTTTTAAGTTGAGATGTGACTCTTGTATGCAACAAATATCTGGCTTGAGTTTTTGTATCCAGTCAGCTAACCTATGCCTCTTTAGAGGACAGTTTAAGCCATTCACATTGATGGAGAGTATTGATAAGTCTGGTGGAATTTTGGGTATCGAGTTTTTCAAAGGTCCAGTGGACATTTTTAATCCTTTCGCCAGTGTGGAAGTTGGAGTTTGATCCGAAGTTTCTGAGTGAGTTTACTTTTGTGGTATAGGATTGGGTTGGTCATTGTGGAGGATAGGTCTGAGAATATCCTGAAGAGCTGGTTTACTTATGGCAAATTTTTTCAACATATGAATGTCATTGAAGTATTTAATTTCTCCATCATAGATGAAACTCAGTTTAGCTGGATACAAGATCCTGGGTTGAAAGTTTTTTTGTTTTAGGAGATTAAAAATTGATGACCAGCCTCTTCTTGCTTGAAAAGTTTCAGCAGAGAGATCTGCAGTTATTCTAATATTCTTACCTTTGTACGTTATAGTTTTCTTTCGCCGGGCTGCTTTGAGAATCTTCTCTTTCATGTTAACTTTAGTGAAGCTAATTATGATATGTCTGGGAGATGGCTTATTGGGGTTGAATCGTGCTGGGGTTCTGAAGCTGTCTGCTATCTGAATTTCAGATTCTCTAGGCATGTCTGGAAAATTTTCTTTCATAATTTCATGTAGAAGGGCCTCTGTGTCCTTGGCAGCCACTTCATCATTCTCCGAAATTCCTATAACCCTGATGTTGTTTTTTTTCGAATTATCTGAGAGCTCTCTGAGTGAGTGATCCGTTTTTGCTCTCCATTTCTCTTCCTCTTTAAGAGATTGGGAGCGTTCGAAGACTTTATCTTCAATGTCAGAAATCCTTTCTTCTGCTTGCTCCATTCTGTTACTGAGGGATTCTACTGTATTTTTCATATCTTTGAGGGCTGTAAGTTCTTGTTTCAGTGTGTCTAAGTCTTTGGTGGTTTTGTCTTTAAATTCGTTTAATTCTTGAGACAATTTTTGAATTTCTCCTCGAATTCCTAGTTCCATTTTATTAATCTTGTCTGCAAACCAAATTCTGAATTCGACTTCTGACATCTCAGCCAGTTGTTTATGAATGGGATCTTCAATCACATCTGCCGTATCTTTTCTTGGGGGGGTTGATCTATTCTGGTTATTCATGTTACCAGAGTTTTTCCGCTGATTCCGCCCCATGGTTTACTCCCTTTGGTTTTTCCCCTGGGGTTTTATCGAGGGCCCGTACAGTGTTGTGGCCTGAGAAACTGGGGCCCTGTCTGGTGTGGTGGAGCAAAGTGGTTCTGTCTTGTTTTCAGCTGGTTTCTGTTCGATCCTATTGCAACTTCTACTCTGGCTTGAAGTCTCAGCTGTGTGGAAAAATCAGCAATTAAGTCACCCCGCCTGCCCACCTCTGGCCCCAGTTGGAAAAGGAGAATCAAACCTTCCTACAATCGCACACCCAGGCATCGCCTGAAGAGTCCTCAGTCTATTGGCCCAGTTCAAAAGGTCCGAATCAACTGTCTCAATCGGCACTTGTCTCGGGTGGAAGGGTTCAAGAGGTCTCTGGGAACTGGATCACAGGGGCCTGGTGACTCCTCTGACACAGCTCACCCCAGTGCAGCGTGGAGTCAGGAGGAGCCACCCAGCAAACAGAGCAGTCTGGGAAGGTTGACGTCTCCTTCCCCACTTTGCCCCTCCGTCGGACCCAGTCACTGGTATCTCTGCAGATGGCTAACCCAGTTGCCTGCAGTGAACAGACACTCCAGGGGTTTGCACCTGCCTGAATCGCAAGGAAGTCTGCCAGGCCCCCGCAGACTGCCGCTATCTAGCAGGAGGAGATGGGGCCTGACATCTTTGAGTGTTTGATGCAGGTGATGGGAAGGAGGTGTTCACTCAGGCTTAGCCCCGTCCCTGATGCATGCTGCTAACAGAACAGAACAGAACAGACAACTTTGTGAGGTTCTGTCTCTGTTCCTGTCGTCGCCTACAGGAGACGGGCTGTTTTGAGTTCAAACGTCTTTGCTGCTGGAGAATTGCGTCTGAACACCTCTCTGGGTCGCCCCGCCCTGGAGGCTTCCGGGTTTGTGAGCCGTGTCACCGGTGGCCTCCTCTGGTTGCCCAGGGAGACAGGGGGTGTGGCCTCAGAATATCCAGAAGTGAGCGTTCTTTTGTTTGCGTCCTTGTGATCACAACTTGCCTCAGCGGTGTTGATGTGCGTTCTTCAGCCTTCTCTCTTGGTGAGGCTCAAGTCCACCAGGATACTTACTAAATTCCTGTCCCTTAACTCTCCTTCTGGACGGGAGCCTTTGTTGAAAGCTGGCTTCAGTCCGCCATCTTGTCTCCCTCATCAACTGAAATTTTAAATTACTTTCTCAACCACTCCTTCCACTCTCTATATAGGTACCTAAAAAAAAATAATATTTGCTATATTGAAAAAGAATGTCATGGGTGGCACCTGTGGCTCAGTGAGCAGGGCGCCGGCCCCATATACCGAGGGTGGTGAGTTCAAACCCAGCCCCAGCCAAACTGCAACAAAAAAATAGCCAGTACAGATAAGCCCAAGTGCCCATCGACCCATGAATGCACTAGCAAATTATGGTACATGAATACCATGGAATACTATGCAGCCTTAAAGAAAGATGGAGACTTTACCTCTTTCAAGTTTACATGGATGGAGCTGGAACATATTCTTCTTAGCAAAGTATCTCAGGAATGGAAGAAAAAGTATCCAATGTACTCACCCCTACTATGAAGCTAAATTATAGCTTTCACATGAAGACTATAACCCAACTATAGCACAAGACTATGGGGAAAGGGCCAAGGAAGGGGAAGGGAGGGGGGAGGTTTTGGTGGAGGGAGGGTAATGGGTGGGGCCACATCTATGGTGCATCTTAGAATGGGTACAGGCGATTGCACTAATGTACACAGCTATGATTTAACAATAAAAAAAAAAAAAGTAGCTGGGCGTTGTGGCGGGCACCTGTACTCCCAGCTACTTGGGAGGCTGAGGCAGGAGAATCGCCTAAGCCCAGGAGTTGGAGGTTGCTGTGAGCTGTGTGATGCCACGGCACTCTACCGAGGGCAATAAAGTGAAACTCTGTCTCTACAAAAAAAAAAAAAAAGAAAGAAAAGAAAAAGAATGTCACTACTTTTAAAAATTAATACACTGATAAAATACATTTCCATTAGGTGGTAACATTTGTTAATTTTTCAAGGTCAAAGCTATTTCTTTTAAACCATGAATCTATATTTGTCTCTCTTTAAGAGTTAAACTTTTAGTCCTTTAAAAGATTAAATTTGGGGTGGCGCCTATGGCTCAAGGAGTAGGGCGCCGGTCCCATATGCCGGAGGTGGCAGGATCAAACCCAGCCCTGGCCAAAAACCACAAAAAAAAAAAAAGATTAAATTTGATTTTTTTTTTAACCCGTGTAGCCATTTAAATTAACTACATATTTCACAACTCATAGCAAGGCAATGATATATCTCTCTACATCATGACCTGTTCTTAAATGTTCATATTTGTCACTTTCCACTTAAAACTGATTTTAGCTGAATATTATATCTAGTTTGAGAGGCAGGGAATAAATAGGTAAAAATCAGTATTTCACACATAGTATTTTTCTGACTGTATTTGTATCACAATTTTAGTTAAGCTGTGCATTTGGATGACTTATAGATGAGGACTGAGGGCTACAAAAGGGGGTGGGAATTTATGCTATTGATAAGCTATCACACAGATATGTGGACAATTTCCTCCTCCCAAAGCCAACCTTTCAAGTTATTGAACATTTACCTTCTGCCCAGCCAGTCAGGTTACATTTTGCTATAACATGGTAGGTAATGTGGTTCCCTAAAGTACCACTTGAACAGAATGTGTGCTTTATTAGTAACTCTCTACCTACAAAGCACAGCTACCATTTTTCTCTGTTGTTCCATGTGTGCACACTCAATTCCATAAAACTGGATTTTCAAGGTAAAGAAAGGCAAACAGAATTCTTGGTTGAACATAGATCATTTCTCTTTCTACTTGAAATAGGAGTTTAGAAATTCTATTTCCCAATATATATTTTATTGATTTTCAGAGTATTTTCTAGCAATTAAACAATTTGTATATGGTACAAATAATTTGTATATGGTACATGGGCTGATAGGAAAATTTAAAATCTTTTGTGATATAATCTACTCAAGGAGCAACCCATCTGACAAAAGTGTATTTATTTTCTTTGTTTCCTTTTAATTTTTTTCTTCTTGTTTTATTTCTTTACTTTTCCCCCCATGTCTATTTTGTCAGGGATTTAAAGGATTGGTCATCCTTGAAATTGGAGAAGATTAGATTCATGTCCTAGCTTTCATCACAATAAACTTTATGAAGTTGGCCCTAGCACATAAACTCTCTTACTAGGCCATGTATGTTATGTGACCAAAAAGATGGGGTAAGATTGTCAGCAAAAGTTCAGCCCCGTCCCAGAGGCTGAATCAGTGACAGGGAAGAGCAAGGACAAGTTGTCTGAAGAAAAGGAAAGAGAAGTTTATTAACTTTTTAGCCAATGAAGAGCTCATCCGACTAGCCTCTCAAAAGACAACAATTCTGCCTTAAGCAGAAATCAAAGGTTTATAAAGGGGGTATTTCAGTGCTTAGGTTTGTGTCTACATGACCAGTGTCACACACTATGACTTTGGGCTATCATTGTTTAACTATAATCGTTGGTTTTGGTTGACCTTATCCCCAGTGAAGATAATCTTGTGACCTTTGTCTAAACAATCCTGTCCACCCATCTCCTGTGGTTTAGGGTAATCGAAAACACAACTAGCAAAGAATTTTTTTCTGCCTTCTTAATTAGTGGCCTGGGGAAGGAATGTAGGTTTTAATTCCCATAGGGTTAAAAAGAACTTGCCAACATTCCATTGCCCTTTTCCAGACCTTTACCTCTTTACAAAATAACACATATAACTCACATAGCACAATGCCATAAGAGAAAACTATTATGTAAAGTATCTGCACAGCTTTCAGTGAAATCCTTCGTGAGAGAACTTCTCTACTAGGAGAAATCTGACAAGGATGAAACTGGCCCATTGGCACAGCTGAATAGATGTCTTGTGGACAGATGGTTTGATTATCCTAGAAATTTGAAACTAAGATCAAACACACCTACAGAAGAACCTGAAAATGTTTTAACTTTAGTGCTAGATTTATTGAGATCTGTTTTATGGTTGTGAGACCTTTGCAGTCACAAACAATACCACAGACACAAGAATCCTGTGCGTGATTTAACTTTCTGCTATTGCAGAAAGTTGCTGCTTGACTTTTCTTATTTAGACTTCAAACTTGTATTTTTAAATGAAACTTGATGAGAAAACAGAGCATGTGCTAGAGCAGAGGAGATACATGCAATATGAGTGTGTGCTATGGGTTCCCTGACACCCCCATGAAGAAGTTCAGGAAATGTCACCTCAAAATATGACTCTTTGCATTTTGAATTAAAGGTCCTTAGAGATCAATAGTATTAAAAGGGGATTTCTCTCTATCTACAAAAAAACAGAGGGACCCATCAAAAAGAATAATTATCTTTCCCCCTCTCCCTGTTATCTCAATATGTTGCAGAAAAGAATATAAAAAATGTAACCAAAACTGGCCCAAAACATTTTAAAGGTAATACCTGTCTATCGGGTTAGTTTAGTTTCCCAAGAGACTCATTTACAAGTCAGTTTCGCCCCATCCATTCATTCTCCCAAGTATTTCTCCACCAACCATTTCTTGCCTCTCAACAGAACTGCCAATATTCTGCATCTCCCCTGTCCCTCTAAATGTACATCAAGGGTATGTACATTTCTGGACCCCAGTGGGAAATTCGACAATCACTCTGTGATTCTCCCCATGCACATGATAAATTAATCTTTCTCTTATTAATCTGCTTTATTGTGAATTGATCTTTCAGAGAAACTTCTGGGGTGAAGGGAAAGTTTCTCCTTATCCCAATGCCTATAAAATGTTGTATTAACATATAACATGTTCAGTGTTCCACAAGAATGGAAGGGGCTGTTATTAATTCTTAAGATGGGCTGAAGACTTTAGTGAAGATTCTCTCAAGAAAATCTATCTGTTTACAGTCTTCTTGATAATATATCTTGTTCCTCAACAAATTAACTGTACAAACTGTCATCTAATCTTCATCCCTGTAGACACAGAAAGATCAGTTTCAAGCATGCTAAGCTTATGGATAATTTTACTAAATTTTCTTAAGATTTTTCTTTTATTTTCATAAACTGACTTAATTTTATTGTAAGCACCAACTTTCTCTTCAGACGTTTTAAAAAGTCATCTGTGGTTAATGAGAGGAGATAAAGAAAGGGACTTCAAGATGGGTGGGAGGAAAACCTGGCCTACTGAACCAAGATGTCTGGGGGGGCCGTAAGGATGTGGGTATGAAGTAACCTAGGTAACCAATGACCAATAGAAAGAGACAATCAATGGCCAATAGGAAAAAGCAACACTGCCTGGAGGTGCAGAGAGGCCAGGGAAAGACTTGCAGCCAATTTCAAAGGGAGAGAGTATTTATGCTCCTGGAAGCCTGTGCGTGTTTGTCTTTCCCTCACCTCTTCTCCTCCATGAGAGGGAATCTCTTCCGACTCTCTTTGGAAGTGCTCTAAACTTTCTTTGTTCATCCTAAATAAAATCTCGCTTTATTACCCTGAAACGTACATAGGTTACTTTTGCTTTCTATCCACACTGCCTGTGCCGCTCCAGTTTTATTTTCAGTTTCCACTATTTTTTTTTTTTTTAATTTCATTTACCACCATGCCTGAGCTAAACTTGGTAGTTTAGATGAGTAATTGAACCAGTTCCACTGGGTTGGGCAACTGGAACACTCCACCTTCAACAGTTATTTGTAAAGGTAGCCATAGTAATTTTCCTCCTTAGACAGTAAAACCTCTGTAAATTGACCATCCAGGGGACTGTAACAAAGTAGTCCTCATGCAGAGACGGTCAACATAAGAACAAGGCCTGTTATACTGATACCTATTGATGGTCTGGGGGCCCGATTCCCTGAACCCAGTCGGCCTCCTTTGATTTCTCAAATCAACTTTATAGCAGTACTATAAACGTCAATGCAGGCCCAAATAGAAAGCAAAAGTGTGCAGAAACTGAGAGCAAAACTACAGCATAGCAGGCAGTGTGGAGAGAAAACAAAAGGTACTTAAAGGCTTTAGTATAACGGTTTTCTTTAAAGGAAAAAGAAAGCTTAGAGCACTTCCAAAGAGAGTTGGAAGTGTGTTCCTCTCCTGAGGAAGAAGAGAGACACACCCAAGTGCATTGTAGAGATATGAATATTCCTTTCTCTCCATTTGACATTGTAACTCATTCATTGGTCTCTCTGTGCCTCTGAGCATCTTTGTTCTTTTTTATTGGTCATTGTTTACCTACGTTACTTCATATTCTTTTTCCCTTTTTTGGCGAAAATTGCTGCATGCTGATCTAAGTGTTGAGTGTTTTTACAGGCCCTCCAGACTTCCTTATTCAGCAGACCAGGCTTTTCTCCCATTCCCCTTGTAGCCCCCTTCTTTGTCCCTTGTCAGTGCATACATATGGTACATGTCTGGTCTATAAAAGTCAGGTAGATGTAAGGAGGTGGTCAATGTAGGGAGGTGGTCAACTATGGAGGTTCTGTTGTATTTATATCCTTGGATATTTCCTTCATTGTGGATTTGGGGATTCACCATGTTATTGTTTAACCATGGAATATTAGCGAATATTATAGAGAGACAGGAAAAGTGCTGGCAAATGTGAGGAAGCATAGGAAATTTTTAGAAATAACTATTGATCAGCCTTATGAAACCAAGGTCAACTAGCCTGCAGGATGGTGAGTGACACCTGACCTAGTTATCTCAAACTGCAGAAGACAACCAGATGCGTAAATTAAGGAAATTAGAAATATATGTATGTGTGTGTGTGTGTGTGTGTGTATATATATATATATATTTGCAGTTTTTGGCCAGGGCTGGGTTTGAAATTAGAAATATTTTTATATCAAAATATTGCATTTTGATATACTAGCTTGACTGAAAGCTCCTCTAGTCCTTCTGATCCCTCACACCCACTAACACATCATCTTTGAAGTACTTTTTTTTTTTTTTTTTTTGAGATAGAGTCTCATTTTGTCACCCTTGGTAAAGTGCTGTGGCATCATAGCTCACAGCAACCTCAAAGTCTTCGGCTCAAGTGATATTCTTGCCTCAGCTTCTGGGGTAGCTGGGACTACAGGCTCCTGCCACAACACCTGGCTATTTTTAGAGATGGGGTCTCACTCACTCTTGCTCAGGCTGGTCTCCAACCAGTGAGCTCAGGTAATCCACCCGCTTCGGCCTCCCAGAGTGCTAGGACTACAGGTGTGAGCCACCATGCCCAGCCTTGTAGTACTTTTTTGTATCTGCCTGAGTGAGATTGAGACCCACCCAGGAAAATAATTGTCTTTCCTTCTCTGCTGGTTACCTCAGTATTCATAGAAGGAAAGAAGATCAAGAATGCAACCAGACATGCTCCAATCCATTTTAAAAATGATATCTGTTTTTCAGATTAATTTAGTGTCCAAAAAGAATCATTTACAAGTGAAACTGTTTCCCTTGATTCTCCCAAGTAATCTCCTCACATTCCCCATTCATCTTCTCTAATAATCATTTATTGTCCCTCAGCACAATTACTTACATTCCTCAATTCCCCTTTCTTCTAAGTGAGGACAAATAAATTTCTGGACCCCATTATGATATTGGGTAGTCACTTTGTAATTCTACCCATGGGCATGGTAAAAAAATTTGCAATTTCTTTCTCTTACTAATCTGCCTTATTCTGAGTTGACCTTTCAATTTTCCCTTTTCCCCCACATTACTCATGAATTGATTACAAGGGTATGAGTAACTCAGCCAACACGCATGGATTAGAGCTGAACCATCTCAGCTAAGCACAACCTAAATAACTGTCCCATGGAATAATAAGAAAAAAAACTATTTTATGTGTGTATTTTTTAAGCCAGTGTCTTTTCATATGGGTTGTACATAGCAAAAACTAACTGCCAAAAAACACATAGCAAAAAGAAGCCACAAAATTGACACTGGGTCCCTTTGAGTTCCTTATGTCATTTTTTACATGAGACCAGCAGTCTTTTCCGTTAGTTTTGATCATAGAAATAATAGTAAAACATCAATTACTAAAAATACAACACTGGAAATAAATGTTTGCAATTTAAATGATAAGTAATATTTCATTTATGAAATGGGACAGAATAATAATTTAACTGAGCAACAATAAATTACTGAATTATGATTCTTATTTAGCTTCATTTTGTTAGATGTTAGTGACACTCAAAATTAACACTATAATTTGCAAGTCCATTAGTACAGAATTGATAGATTTTTTTTTCACAGCTCTGTTATTTTCCCCATATAGGACCAGAGGACATTGGGAAAGCACCAGTATATACTGAATCATATAATGGTTCAGTCAATTTAGTATATCCTTAAAACAAATTAATATATTTATTTTTGTTACACATTTCAGAGAATTGGAAATCAAGACTCTGCATTATATTTACACTATTATTTTGCTGATAGTCTATGCTTCAGGCAATGCAAGAATTAGAAATTTGCAATGTATACTATTCTTTTTGAAAACTTTTTATTCCAAAGAATAATAACATTTGTTAACTCATTCCCAATTTGTATTTACATGTCATTTCAGAGAAAACTCATCTGATCACCAGGAGGGAAAAACTCATATCTCCTCCAATCATAAATAAAAGCTCAGAATAGGAAGTCAGATAATCTTGAACGTGAACTTGCTTTTTGACATTTCTGAACTGTGTGACCTTGGATAAATTACTTAATCTCTATAAATGCTATTATTAATCCGTGAAATAGAGATCATGATAGTTTACGCCCTACAGGTTTGTTGTGATTATTAAGCGAGAAGATGCAAACAGAGGGCTTCTTTCAGCACCCTAAAAACATTACACATATAATTAATGTCAACCATTGACATTTTAACCTTGACTACCAAAAGGCTCATAGTTTAAAATAATGCCCTGTAGAAGTAATTATATCAGAAGTAACTTGGGAGATTACAACCTCCACATAATATGTTGTTTACTTACTTTTGTTGTATCAATCCTACCAAAGTTTCTGCTCAAACTTTTTCACTATTTTAACCATGTTAAAAGGAAATTTGGATATAAAAGATCAGTAATTAATACTGTAAATCTGTATTTAATTCTGTAAGCCATATTGTTCCATACAACAGACAACTCAAAATAAGTGACAAAGGCAAAGATATCAATCAGTGGAGGTTTTTTAAGCCAACGTTTGGAGATACACCCTGGAAAAACACAAACCACAGAGACATCTGTGACTGTTCTTCTGACCAGGGATTTAGGAACTTCATTATTTAAGGGTCTGTGGCATACACAAGAAAAAGGAGGCGGCGAGAGGACAGCAAGGCAATGGTTACATTCTTGTGAGGCCCAGGAATTCTACATTTCATATAAGAGAAGGTGAGAAAGGGGAGAGGAAAAAAATTCATTATGTTTATATCCCTGGGTAGTTAAAGAACAATTGATCTTGTCTCTGTTTTGTACCTGGGGTGATAAATTTATAATAAACGTTATTAGCATGGAATTGAACAGACATACTTTAGGGGCCTGCAGAGTCAAAGTTACAATTTTAATGCCTTGCTTTTTGGAAAATCAGCATGGAATATTTTTATGAATAACTTCTTGGAGCAGTCCTTGGAGATGCCTGTGGGCATGTGGCTGATGCCAAATGTTGTTAATGTTACTAACAGCTAGGCATTTGGAAGGGGATGTTGAATGACTCAGCTTCCTAGCTTGGCCTTCCCTTTTGCATAAGAAGTTGAGGGATCATCCTGAGATTTTCGTTTTCCTTTACATCCACAAAGCATGACTTTAACATTAAAAATGTGCAACTTTTAATATTTTTGAGATATGACTATAATAAAAATTATTGCAACCTTCATCATTCTCTGAAACATGTAAATCTCCATATAGTTTTTCTAAATTGAAAGGAAATTTTTTTAATTAACATCAAATCAGCCTGACTTTAGTAATATTTAGCTTGCCTTCCTAGATCCAATTCAGGCAGCTGGTGCATATCAAAACTTTCAATCAAATCTCATTTCTGGTTATAAAATTAAAAAGTCATCATTATAGAAAGTGTTGCCAAGAATCTCTCCCTAAACAAGTTCATGTAAACGAGGAAGAGACCTCAGGTGATAATGGAGATTGCTTTCCATTATATTAAATATTAGATAATATAAACCTTCTTCTTTATTATTGAATGAACTTCACTAGTACAAAGAACCCTTCATTTTCCTTTAATAATGCAAAAGCATGAACAATCTCATCACAACATTCCACCACCATGTGCTATAAATTTGGTAACTAATAATATATTGATTGAGCCAGGGAGAACTATAGACAAAGTATTGAAAAATGGCTACAGGGTTAAGAGTCATTACACTCTGTATCTTTTTTTTTTTTTTTTGGCCGGGGTCTGGGTTTGAACCCACCACCTCCAGCATATGGGACTGGCGCCCTACTCCTTGAGCCACAGGCGCCACCCTACACTCTATATCTTGTAAAACATGCATTAGTCAACTAATAGAGTTAGGTGTTACTGTCACTTTAAAGCTGTTCCCTTGGAATGAAAATCCAAGATATGAAATGGGATATATTTTAAATGACTAATTTTAATAGGTACATAATAAGTGATCACTGCTGTTATTTAATCTGGGTTTATTTTTTATCTTTTTATTTATTTTTATTTTTTAGAGACAAGATCGTGCTCTGTTGCCCAGGCTAGAGTACAGTGGCAAGATCACAATTACTCAAATTCCCAGGCCCTAGTGATCCTCCCACCACAGTCTCCTAAGTAGCAAAGACTCATAGGTATGAGCTACTATGTTCAACTAGTTTTTTAATTTTTATGTACAGACGGCATCTGGCTCAGGCTGGCCTCAAACAATCTTTCTGACCCTGCCTCCCAAAGTGCTGGGATTGTAGGCATGAGCCATTCTGCCTGGCCTGGCCTGCTTTTAGGTTACAGAGTTACTATCTTTCTAAGTTTATTTCAAATTTAGATCTAATTCCAGAAACTAATTTTGGAATTATGTGGAAAAAGAGAGAGAAGTTATATCTTTATTTACTGGATTCTCATTAACAGTTTGTTAGTAATATTTTGAAATTAGAAGAATATTCACAGTGAAACTCAGGGGACGTAAACCATTTCCTTAACTTCACACATTGGGCACAGCTGAAAGCCTTGTTTCTAACTTCCATTGGTTATAATAGCAATTTAAATATCTTGTATTGTTTGAAAACTTTTTAATGCGTTCTATATACTTCCCTCTCAAGCAGTGTTTAAAATTGTAACATACGACTTAAGTGGTTAAATTTTCAAATTCTTGAACATTTTGAGATGTTTTCCCTTTAAAATTTAAAGAAAAACACATTCCTTCTACCTAAAATGGGAATATCAGTTAGAATAAAAACTAGAAATTGATATACTCAGTACTAATCCAAAAATAGTAGATCAACAACCACATAAGTGAAAATACAGTTAAATTCAAGAAGAGGGGTGGGGAGAGAGAGCTCAGTAAATTTCCACCTATCAGGCACGATGCAGGGAACACTTCCTAGGTGAAGAACTCAACTAAAGACTAGGATTTTACCTTACAAATGCACATAGGATAGCCTAACTATATGTATCCTCACATTAACCTGAAATTAAAAAAAAAAAAAGACAATTGAAGGAAGTGAGAATTTCTATGAGATCCCCTTTGAATAGTCACATAAGTCTTAGTGAGTCTCTAAACTTCCTTTTATATCAGGATATTTTATTGAATTATAATTTCCCTTTAATATCCATTGTATGAAAGACACATACAGATAAATACAGACATTTGTCTGAAGAGTAATGAACTAAAATTCCATAAGCACTTTTTTATATAAAAGTGAAAAATTAAAAAAAATTGCAGACATGCTAAGATAAAGGGTTGTGAAATGCTTTCCCCAAATCCTTCCAAACTGACATAAATGAAAAATGGTTTTTAGGAACTCCATCAACATAGCTTATTTAAACTCAGAGTAAAGCCGTAGTTTCTTATACATTCATGATAAGAATGAGCTCAGAGGTCAGACAATCCATTCTTTAGTTCTCAGGAGTTTGTTCTATTTTGTTTTTAAAACTATTTTTACATTTGCTTTTTAAAAAATGTTATTTTGTTTTTGAGACAGGGTATTGCTATATGTCCCAGGTTTGTCCATGAATACCTGGGCTCAAGAGATCCTCTCATCTCTACCTCCTAGTAGCTGAGATTACAAGTGGGAGCACACCCATCTGTTTTTAAATGAGTTACCATGAACATAGATGAAAATAACCCTCACAGAGCACAATCAGTAATGCCTCAGGTCTCAGTTCCGCAAAGTTTGCTCTGTGAAGTGCTCCTAGAAATAGGTAATTATACAGTCAGCACTGAGAAGCTGAGAGACAGTACCCTCAAAGATGCCCCGTTGTCTTTATAAATAAGAGATTCTCTATTACATAAGATATCAAAAACAGTGGACAAAAATATTTGCCAAACCAAAAAGTTTAATTTGACGCAATAATTTTGTGAGAGGTAGACAAATGGTGAGGCGACTTTTAGAGTGGAAATTTAGTAGAATGTTGATTTACCCTATAATATATCCCAAATATCCAGAATGGTACTTAAAACATTATAGGTACTTATCACATTATTATTAAATAGATAAAAAATATCCAATTGTGCAAACTGTAAGCTAAAACACCCATGCAAATAGGCACACATATTAATGACTGAGAAAACCCACTTCCAGGAAACTGTGAAATTAACTTTTTAGGTCTCCAAAAACATACAAACCAAAAGATTTTACCATAGTCTCTAAACACTGTCATATAAAAATTCTTCAGTCTGGGAAAAGTGCCAAACAAGACTTAGGGGGAAAAAAGGAACTCCTAGAGAAAATATCCCACAAATTTGGTAATTGTTAATCTTACATAATCACTGGTTATCATTATAAATCTAAGTAAGGTTCTTTTACACATGAAAGCTAATGAATAAATGCTAATTATGGAATGGTGACAATCTTTTCCAAAGTAGAAGGTAAGTAATATAAATAGATTTTATAATTCCCTTAAGGGAAAGATAATCTCTAGGCCTATCAATTTAGAATACATTTTATTAAAAAAATACATAAAAATTCAAACAACTAGTGAATTAGAGATTGTTCATTCTTAGAGCTTTCTTTGAAGATCATTTAATTTCTGTCCCCCCACCCTCCAAGTATGAAACATTTGAATTTGGTCCTTCACATCCCAGACACACAGGGCTTGTATTCAAAGACTGTATTGCAAAGGATGAAAAAAACAATATTAAAAAAAATCTGCTTCTATATTTCTGGAATACACTTCATTATTAGAGTCAAGAGCCTGTTGCCCAAAGATCAGTACCTGTTCTCAAAGTCCAGTTAAAAACCAACCAACCAACCAACCAACCAGCCAGCCAACAAACACACAAACAGAAAGCAAAAACAAGAACAAATGCATTGAAGAAAAAGGAAAGGAAGGTTTATTAATTTGCCAGAGAATGAGGATGTTGGCAGATTCTCCTCTTAAAGAACCCCTGTCTTCTTACTGGGAGGAGCTTATGCTCTTTTATAGCATCGTAGTACTTTAACTCAGGGTCTTGATGACCTATAAGGTACACAATTCCCAGAGGCTTCTGGTGGCTTGATTGTTCCTCCTATGATCTACTCTTGCAGTTTCTCTATCTAGCAGATTTATCTATGATTAAATATCTAGAAATGATGGTTGCTCTGAATGAACCAATAGAAAAATCACCATTCGGACACTTTTATTTTCATGGGCATTGGTGCTACCATTACTGAGAATTGAGATTATGGATGAAGTTTATATTTTATTCCTGCTATGAAATAACTGATATCTAATATAAGCAGAGTAGAAGACAGATGTTCATTTACCATCTTCTCCCTGAAAAATAAGTCTAAAACACAATGTTTATATATACAAATTTTCTCATATCTAATTTCTCAAAAATTACATCTTTGAACATATATGTGGACCTGCACACATATTTTCACACCTATTGTCTTTGCCCAACACTCTTAACCTAGAAAATTGGTTTCACTTGTATTGTAAAGTAGGAAAATCATATCTCTAATATCACATTGTGGGAAATAGGCTCTCAAATTAATAACAGCATTTAAGATTTATTAAAAGTCTACCTGTGTACAGTGCAATCTTCTAACTATATAGGTGTATTGTCACACATAATTTTTGTAATAGCTCTCTTAGATGGGTGGTGTTATCCATGTCATTTTATGGACAAAAAATAGTGAGACAAAAATAATAGAATAAATTACCCAAGGTCACAAAAATAAAACCATAAAAATTTCAAATCAGTCATTTTGGCTTCAACATTGGTTCTAATAGTCCCTGTGTTACCATTCCTTTGAGAGAATTTACCGTTAATTTATTTGTAATTACAATAACATTTCTTTCTTGTCTTTAAGAAAGTATAATAAACATGAGGTTTGCAAAGTTGGCGGTGCTTGGCTATGTACTGCATTGGAAAGAACTTGATAAATGATGTCCAAATTGCCTGTGGTGTATTGTTCACTCAAGCAATTAGAAATATAAAAAGATTAGTTAGGATATTTATATTAGACATATGTTGTTTAGGATACTTATAGTAGAAGCCATGTCAAGCCAGATGAATCAAGGTTGGGAAATCTCAAAAAGAATGTTTTTTTGTCAACACCGGGAAGAAATCGACCTCAAGGGGAAAAAAAAATTAAAAATAGGGCTGCGCCTGTGGCTCAAAGGAGTAGGGTGCCAGCCCCATATGCCAGAAGTGGTGGGGTCAAACCCGGTCCTGGCCAAAAACTGCAAAAAAGAAAAAAAAATTAAAAAAGTAACAATTGACAAGGTTTTTGCTCTATTCTTTGCATCTCTCATAAAATCATTATCAGTTGTCTCTTTTTATCAATTCCAAGTTAGATAGATTCCATAGATTCCATTTGGTTCTCTGCAAAAGACAAAAACCATGGCCCATCAGAGATCTTGTGGCTGCAGCAACACTAACTTTACTTAGTTTGAAGTGACATTCATGTTTGAGTCCTAATTTCAAAATTCTGGGTGGGAAATGTAATTGGCCCACCTTTGGTCAAGATACAAACCTGAGCCACACAATTATGGCCAGAGAAATTACTTAGAGGCAAAATGTGACTGCAGAAGAAGATATTTATGGATCAAGAATTGAGAATATATATGGTAGAGGAATGCTTGTTACTAGATTGGGAGTCACATCATGGGGTGTACTTCCTCAATGCAAGGAAGAGGGAACTGGACGAAATCATGTGCTTAAAAGCATATTTTGTATATATATGTAAATATATATATATTATGGATATATATTTATTTGTAATTAAAGACAAATATAGTTTAATGTTTTATAATTTTTCTATTTCTCTTCAAATCTTGTCAATATACCATTATGAATAAGATGGGCAAATACTGCCTATATACAGCACTGCTAGTGTGAGAATTATCCAGTCAGATTGGCAAGTTGTTTAGGCAGAGATCTTCCTTTCTCAGTACTCTTTTGTCTCTAGGTTCTGAACAGAATTAGCCAAAGAGAAATTTTGTGTGAGTTTTTGAAGGCACGTGTGCAGTAGCAGCCATTTATCTCTGAAATCCCTTAAAGTTAGATGAAAATGTGTTCAGATACTGAGGCGCTCAGAAGGTTCCAGCTTGTCAGCACCCTTCTCTTCCCAGCATCCGTATCCAGCTTGTCCTCCGAATTACCAGTCCTCAGACAAAGAGAAGCCCCAGGCCCAAATCCACATGCTTGTCAGCAGACCCACAGAGGGGTACTAGTGAGAGAAAACAGATTCTAGCAGATTCCTCAGACAAAGCTCTTTCTCTCCCCCATCAGAATCACACTTTGGCCGCTAGACGTGTTTGATTTCACAGACTTCCCTGCAAACCCAGAGTTGTTCACTCATGCAGGTGTTTGAGGAACTCCATCTCTGCCTTCTGTCTTTCTCTTTGTCAACTTCTCCCACAATCATAGCATATAACCTGCATCACATTACACTTTTAGGAGCTCTGCCAGAGATAAACATCCAGCCTACCAATGATGTTCAATTTTCCCAGTGCCTGTTGATTACCATTAATTTCTAAAGATGACAAGTAATAATCATCCTCCTCCTCCTCCTCACACTGGCCCAAATCTTCCCTGTCATATTTTGGGAACTTTTGTTACTTTTTAGAAGTTTATACACATGCTTCTATGTGTAGACTAGTTATCCTTTCCTAAAATAGTTCATTATTAGTCTTTGCTGGAATAAATCAACCTCAGTGGAAGATGCCACCTTCATTTATATATTCTCTTCAGGTACAGTACTTCTTTCAATACAGTTCCATATTGAGTTATACACAGTCTTTTTATTAAAACTGCCACTTCCATAATAATTATTTGTATCCAATTTTTTTTCTTACTACTCGGTTCTACCTGGAAATGAAGACCAAGTGCTGTCAATGATGTAGCACTTGGTAGATAGTGGCTGACCAAGAACCTATTGAGGAATCAATAAAAAACTGAATTAATCATAAAAGAGGCATTCAGTCTTTAGTATTACTGCCTGTGGCAGTTTGAAAAACAATATCAATGTTTAATGCCCATTTCAGGCAAAGGCAGGATCTATAATTTTTCTCCTTGAATATGGGAATACTATGACTATTTGACCAACAGAGCACAACAGAGGCATTTGTACATGACTTCTGGCTGTGTCATAAAATGTGACAAAGAGGTAACCTCAAGGTGGTTCTCCTAGAATGCTAAATCTTATAACTCTCTCTCTCACTGCATGTATTCTTTGGAACCCAGCACCTATGGTTTAATCCATATGGAGATGCCATACATAACTTTTAGGCTAGAAAGTCCTATGTGAACTTGAGCTTCATTCAGCCTTCCCAGCCTTGGTGAAAATATATGAGTGCAGGAGTCATCTTAGATGACATCTTCCATCTCCAGGACTCTAGTGCCTTGCCATTTAAATCACATCACATCCCAAAAGTCCTTTAGGTCATCCTAGCAGGGGCTTTTTAAATTACCACATTCAGATTTCTGGATCTTGGAATATAAGAAACTATTTTTACTGTGTAAAGTCATGATAATTTTAAGTAATTTTTATGGTGCAAAAATTACTGGGACAGAATTTATTGTACCTGGAAATTGATACTGATGGAACAAAAACCTAAAATATGCGTTGTTGGATTAAGGAACAGTGGTGTTCCAAAAACAGATAAGCCTTGTGAAAACTGCTAGCAGAAGCTTAAGAGAACATGATAATAATATTTCTAGAAGCTGCAGTCAAGGGAAATTAAAGCACCCAATAATTAATAATTTGATCATCATGCTAGGAAGATTTCCAGGCAGTGTTGAATACATGATCCATCTTCTTTTAGCTGCCTATGAGGGGGGGAGGGAGATAAAGTCAAACTAACTCAAAGTAAACTGTTTAAATTTTAATAGAATTAGGAAGAAATACAAATAATTTTAGCCAGTAATTCTAACCAGCAAAGCATTCTCAGAGTCAGGAAGGACTTCAGTGTCAAAGCCAAATCCGGTGGTTAAGAGGAAAATGTGTTCTGGAGAAGGTGGTAACAAAACCTCAAAGAGATCTAAGTTGGTACTTCACTGATCCATCCAGATAAATAAAACCCCTGCTGAGAATTCTAGGATCTTGCTTAGCAAACCCTCTCTATTGAACAAGAGGGCTTCTAAGTCTTTTATGAACAGCTTCATCATGGGCACAATACAGAGTTTTATCTCAAAAACCATGTGCGTTTGTGCCTGATTGAGTGAAAAGAAGAGAGACAATACATGCCTGCTGGTTGTCAGAATTGCTCTGGACCTGGGGCTACTGTACATGCCATACGTTCCTGTGTTTTAAAGAAGCCAGGGCTCATTTCAGTTTATTAAATAACTATCTAATTACTGTGGATTGGAGGTAGGGGGCCTATAATCTATTCACTTAATTCATAGATCTTCAGATTAAGAGAAACCAAACCTGAGGTACTAAACTCAAGGGACCTGGTTTAGATGACAAGTTTTGGAATCTTACACCAAAGCCTGGTTCCATAACATGGTACAATGAGGGAAGGGGTCAGCTTGGGAGATGGTGTGTGTAATTTTCATGTAGAGGAATGTAAGTAACTTATGGAATGGGAATTGGTGCATTTTAAAACACAATTGTAGAATTCTTTGACACTTGTTCCCTTGAAAGGTAAGTCTAAAATTCTCTCCTTGAATTTGAGTTGTATCGTGAGTTTTTAAATCAATATCATAAGGTAGAAAAAAATGCTATCTGATTCTGAATCAAGGTCTAAGCCTCGTAGACAGGGCTCATTAGGTACAAAGGTCAGGAGTTCCACTTAAGACTGTTTTATAAGCCATCACAGCCCCCAAAACAGACTGTGAGTAAGAAACCAATTTGGAATTGCTTTTTCCAGTCTTATGGGTTCCTTCCCCTTTCTGTTTGAATTATCCCCACGACTGAAAAGAATCCTGGTACCAGAGATGGTGAAGTGGAGAAGTGCTGCTCTTGCTCTGTTCACCCTAATTTCCACATTTATATAACTTGTAATTATAATAAACCTATATGATCTTATGTTTCTGTAATATAAAACATTTCAAAGACAACAGTATTAACTGAATACAAATTAATGTCATATTTAACCATATTCCTAGACATGTTCCCTGGAAGAAAAATATCCTTTTTTTCTTTTTTGGGGGGATGGGGCAGTGGATTTTTTTTTATTAACTAAGTAATAATCATAAAGGAAAAATCTGAACATTAAGGTAAGTCCATTCTACTTCAATTACTTTTGTATTTGCCATAATACATAACTTACAAACGCAAAAATTATCAATATCTCTATCATCCTCATGAGCAGTACAAAGTCCCTAGAACTTTAACTCTGATAATTGCTTACAATTTATAGCTGTGTATTTTAGCTCTATCCCACTCCTGACACCAGGGCAGGGGAATGAGGGAGTGGGGAGAGGGGAGGGAAAAGGGAAAGGGGGGGTCATGGTATATGGAACATCACTTGGGGTAGGTCACAATTATAAGAGTATAACCTAATTCTTTGTACCCTCAATGAAGCCCCCCCCAAAAAAAAAACAGATTATCAAGAAGATGTAATTAAACTGAGAATAACCATTGAAGACAAAAGAAATAGTAATTGTAATATGCTGAAAGAAAATAACTCTCACCCTGGAATAGCAAGGCCAAGAACATCTTTCAAAAAGAGGGCAAAATGCAGACATTTCACACACATAAAAGCTGAAAGTTTGCAATTAATAATCTATAATCTGGGCGGCACCTGTGGCTCAGTGAGTAGGGCCCCGGCCCCATATACCGAGGGTGACGGGTTCAAACCTGGCCCCGGACAAACTGCAACCAAAAAATAGCTGGGCGTTGTGGAGGGCGCCTGTAGTCCCAGCTACTTGGGAGGCTGAGACAAGAGAATCGCTTAAGCCCAGGAGTTGGAGGTTGCTGTGAGCTGTGTGAGGCCACGGCACTCTACCGAGGGCCATAAAGTGAGACTCTGTCTCTAGAAAAAAAAATAAATAAAAAAAAAATAATCTATAATCTAAGGAAATTCTAAAATAAATACTTCAGATGGAAGAAAGGTATTCTATTGGTGGTCTGAGATTGAGGAAAAGATGATAAAAACAAGTGTAAAAATACCAGTAAGACTAAGCAAACTGTATAAAAAATACTTTTTCAAGAGAGAAAATGATAGAGCTAAAATACACAGAGAGACCCTTTTGTCACTCATCTAATTAAACTCATACTTTCTCTAGCTCATAAATATTAAATATGATATTTATTAATTTATGAGTATTGGACTATATTTTCCTCAAAAACACATATAAAGCATTTATTCCTTTAAATGGTCCATTTCTTCCTGAAAGCCTTCTCTGCTGTGCTTTTCCTGCCTTATGGCCACATAACCACTATTAATTTAACCTAAATCATTAACAACACATCAGGTATAACTCCAGATGATATCTTCCAAAACTTTTAAAATAATTAAGCAAGCAGAAGAGAAATTTCATCCTTGGCATTTATAATTCAGATATGCTTCTGGCTTCTAACAAGCAATAGCACAATAAGTAAAATTAAGTTAATGGAGAAGATGCAAATCATAGCTACCTGTATACACAGATTTTATTTGGACAATTTGCAAAATAGAACTCCATCTTTGTTGCTCTTTTGTCCTTACAATCCACCATAAGACTTTGCATGCTTTCTCATTTATACACTCTGATAAGACAGTTTGTAATATAGATGAGGTCTCATAGACAGTCATGTGAAACAAATTATGTCACCATTTCCTAGAAGAACTCATGCATAAACACACACACACACACACATATAGAGTACAGGGAACATTAAATACCATAAATGTATTTGACTGACAGAAGATATTTCATGAAATCATTCCATAAAAATCATGGCATTCCATTTGTTCTATGAAAAGATACAGTTCTTCCCATGTATTGAATGTTTAAGTTTCTTGTGTTGCAATTTAAACCTCTGTGTGACGGTATTAGTGGTGGAGCTTTGGGAGATGATAAAATTAGGAGGGCGGAGACCTTATAGACGAGACTAGTGTCCTTATTAAACAGGTCCTGGAAATCTCCTCGGTTCCCTTTCACCATGGAAGGGCAGACCAAGAAGAAGCCACCTATGAACGAAGAAGCAGCCTCTCTGCCAGACACCACTCTGCCTCAACTTGATCTTGAAAACTTGTTAGCCTCTAAAACTGTAAAATACAAAATTCTATTGTTTTTAAACCACCTGCTCTATGATATCATGTTTTAGGTGCCCAAACTCTTCTCAAATCATTTTTTTCAAAATAGATAACCTATAATAAAATGAGTTGTAGTTGCAATCTTATCACCATAACTTTTTGATAGAATTTAAAAACCTCTCAATAGATCACCTAAGTAGAATAATGTCTACTGAAGGAAAAAAACAGTATTTGGTGGCATGTGTAATTGATAAGACTACATCAGGCCACTGGACCAAGAGATTCCAGAAAGATTGAGTATTTAGCAAGGCAATCTACCAATCCAAAGAGACATTGCTGATAGTGGTATAGTTGGTATGTGGAAATTAAAACCCACTCAGCCATACTAGCAATGACAGAGAAGCTCGAATCAGATGAATGATCTCCTCTGTTTTGCTTGAAGCTGTTTATGCTCAGCTTTGTTGCTTGTTAAAAGCCAGAAGCTTATTTGAGAACAGATGTGCACATCCCCTACAAGAAACTTAATGACTGTTGTGTCAATCACTTCAGATAAATGATAGCCTGAAAAATTGATATAGAAACACAGTCTCTATATATACAGAATGAAATTTTAAAAATATCTTCATGCTGAGCGCAAAACAGTAACATGGACTTTCTTCTAAATGCACATCTTCTGACTGGCAAATTCAGCCCAATGAAAATCTGAAATCTAGAATGTGTGTACTCCATTCATTCACAAGCTGGTAACCCCATGGAAGATGTTCATTCATTACTCTTACAAACACTTGATATTCTTTGGCTTGAGAGAAGATATTTTATCTGCTTCATTCTCAAGGAATGACTTCACTACATGCTAAACATTTGAAGGAAATTGCCTGCATTTAATTAAAATAATATTAATATTGATAGATCGCCCTACTTGTTCCTCTGCCATACAGATCTTTCCCTTCAAGGGAGATGGTTTCTATAGAACATTTTTTAAAGCAGTGATTCAGGAGGGAAAGAACCTGGGCTGATTCCATTTTAAACATCGAATAATACATAGCACCTACTCATTATTCTTTTATCACCTGGAAACAACTTACTATACTAATTTGGTTTATTTTTTTGGAATGCTTTCCACCTGCTAAATGTCCTTTTTCCACTGGGATAAGACGGTGAACAAAAGAGACTTATGAATATTGTAGAAAATATGGCACCATAAAAGTTAGACAGGTCATTTAAAAAGGAACTATTGAGTAAGTTACCATTTGGTTAAATCCTATGAAGAAGCAGCAGCAAGATTATATCATAAATTTCCATTCTAGCATCTGGGGTCAAGGGGTTTTCTTGAAGAAAGTGAGTTTAGTAATACATAAAATGTCCACTAGCTGAGGAAGTATGCTCCAGGCAGAGAAAACAACGTGTGCTGACATGCTGTGGTGGGAAGAAGATGGCTAGAAGGAAGAAAGGAAATAAGACGGCTGTGATCGGATTAATAGAGAAGGAACTCGGGGCAGGCAGAGGCCTGTGAACAAATGGTAAAGATTTTGGCCTTTAGAGGAAAAAGTATAGGAGAGCCCTGAGAATCTCTAAATAGAGAAATCAGTGATGCAGAAAGTGCACTGAAGGAGAACAGGGACAGGGAAACGGGCTGAGAGGCTGTGATAGAAACCACAGAAGAGATGGCAATGTCTTAGCCTGCCTGGCGGTGACGGCGGTGGGACAAGAGAAAAGCACATGTATTCAAGACATATTTAGAATTAAAGTCATAGCATATGATAACTGATTATATATAGTGATGAGACAGATGATATCAAAGATAACTTCAATGATTTCACCCTGAAAGAGCTTTTCTCTTAAAAAGCACATATTTGGGCTTGGCACTTACAGCACAATGGTTAGGGTGCTGGGCACATAAACTGGGGCTGGTGGGTTCTAAGTCAGCCCGGGCCTGCCAAACAACAATGACAACAATGACTCCAAGTACAACAACAGCAAAAACAGTCAGGCATTGTGGCAGGCACCTGTAGTCCCAGCTATTTGGGAAGCTGAGGCAAGAGAACAGCTTAAGCTCAAGAGTTGGAGGTTACTGTGAGCTGTGATGCCACAGCACTCTACCAAGGGTACAGTAAGACTCTGCCTAAAAAAAAAAGCACATATTTATACCTGTGCCGAAGGAAAATTCAGATTGATAAATATGACTCACAAGAACCAAAGATTTTTATTCAGTATTATGTTTTACTGTCATTAAAAGATAAAAGCCATAGTTAAAATAGGGAGATGTCTGATCTTCCATTGATATCCAGCTTCTTTCTTTTGCATTAGGAAGTACATTGCTCACATTGAAAATATGTAAATTTTTCATAGTCCCTAAAAAATGTAAATTCTCAAAAAAAGTAAGCGGTGATTTTAAATGTATAGATTCCAGATTTCTTTATTATAAGCAGTCCTAGACAGATCAGGTATGTCCCATTAAAAGCACCTGAACGAAAAAGTATCCAATGTACTCAGCCCTACTATGAAACTAATTTATGGCTTTCACATGAAAGCTATAACCCAGTTATAACCTAAGAGTAGGGGGAAGGAGGAAAGGGAGGGGAGGGCGAGGAGAGGTGGGTGGAGGGAGGGTGATAGGTGGGATTACACCTGCGGTGGATCTTACAAGGGTACATGTGAAACTTAGTAAATGTGGAATGTAAATGTCTTAACACAATAACTAAGAAAATGCCAGGAAGACTATGTTAACCAGTATGATGAAAATGTGTCAAACGGTCTATAAAACCAGTGTATGGTGCCCCAAGATTGCATTACTGTACACAGCTATGATTTAATAATAAAAAAAAATAAAAAATAAATAAAAACACCTGAACAAAAAACTCTTCTGGTGGTAACATCTTTAGTGTTTCATCGGATCTGTTGTTTGTGTATTTACAGGAAGATTTAGCCAGTTTATTTTTCTTTCTTAGCTGTCTCCCAGGAATAAGAGAGAATGGGTTGTAATTATTTTTGGTAAACCTTTTCTTCCCACTGGGCATAGAAATTCATACAAAGTATATATTTTACATTTCCATTAAAAATATACTAGAAAGAACACATTTCTTAAAATTTATATTTTATAATTTTATAAACTGTTTTGAGAAACATTGACATTAATCCCTACAGTTCTATGAAGTGTAGTGTTATGACTTCAAAGACAAGAATACCCATCGTTAAAGAAATTATGTAACTCACTAAAGAAAATTCTAACTCCAATTTCTATGTTCTTTTCTATAACATTGCCTTCTAATATTTTTTAAATGGTAACTTTAAAATACAATGGCAAAACTGTATATTGTCTACAAGTTTGAGTTGGACATTTATGAAAGAAAAATAAATGATTAAATGAATGCATTAATTTTATTTAAAAGGCTACTTCAAGAATCAGGAATCTTTCATTTTCTTATGTATTGGAGGAAACAGTTATTTTCAACTTTGAATTCAAACACTTATAAAATTGGCAATATATTAAGTTATTTGGAAAACAGAAAAATGCAGAATAACCATCTTATTCTAACGGACATGGACTATATTAGGGTGTTTGATGTTAATAGTTATAATTGCACAACCATATGCAAAAATTCTGTGTTCTGTATTTCATTTAAGTAGCCTACTGAGAGGGAATATTTAATAATAAATAATTTCCATAGTCCAGCTAATTTATCCCCAAAATATATGGTCTTACAGTTCTATAGACCAACATATTGACTCACAGATTAGAGACAAAAGAAAATTAGTTGTTATTAACAAGCTTCTCTAAATCACAGTGTTGAGTTTCCCCAAGATGTTGAAAGATCCAAGTGATGCTTCCACAGGCAGGAAGTCCCTCCTAGAAAGACCTTCATATGATGCTTCCACAGGCAGCCCAGTCCCTCCTGGAAACACCTTCATAGGATGCTTCCACAAGCACCCCAGTCCCTCCTGGAAACACATTCATAGGATACGCGCAAGGCAGACCAGACCCTCCTGGAAAAACCTTTGTAGGATGCTTCCTCAAGCAGCCCAGTCCTTCCGGGAAACACCTTCGTAGGATACTTCCACAGGCAGCCAAGTCCCTCCTGGAAACACACACATAGGATGCCTCCACAAAAGCCCAGTTCCTCCTCAAAACACCTTCATTCAATGCTTCCACAGGCAGCCCACTCCCTCCTGAAAACACATAGGATGCTTCCACAGGAAGCCCAGTTCCTCCTGGAAACACCTTCATAGGATGCTTCCACAGGCAGCCCAGTCCCTCCTGGAAACACCTTCATAGGATGCTTCCCCAGGGAGCCCAGTCCCTCCTGGAAACACCTTCATAGGATGCTTCCACAGGCAGCCCGGTTCCTCCTGAAAACACCTTCATAGGATGCTTCCACAGGCAGCCCGGTCCCTCCTGGAAACACCTTCATAGGATGCTTCCACAGGCAGCCCAGTTCCTCCTGGAAACACCTTCATAGGATGCTTCCCCAGGTAGCCCAGTCCCTCCTGGAAACACCTTCATAGGATGCTTCGACAGGCAGCCAAGTCCCTCCTGGAAACACCTTCATAGGATGCTTCCACAGGCAGCACGGTCCCTCCTGGAAACACCTTCATAGGATGCTTCCACAGGCAGCCCGGTCCCTCCTGGAAACACCTTCATAGGATGCTTCCACAGGCAGCCCAGTTCCTCCTGGAAACACCTTCATAGGATGCTTCCCCAGGTAGCCCAGTCCCTCCTGGAAACACCTTCATAGGATGCTTCGACAGGCAGCCAAGTCCCTCCTGGAAACACCTTCATAGGATGCTTCCACAGGCAGCACGGTCCCTCCTGGAAACACCTTCATAGGATGCTTCCACAGGCAGCCCGGTCCCTCCTGGAAACACCTTCATAGGATGCTTCCACAGGCAGCCCGGTCCCTCCTGGAAACACCTTCATAGGATGCTTCCACAGGCAGCCCGGTCCCTCCTGGAAACACCTTCATAGGATGCTTCCACAGGCAGCCCGGTCCCTCCTGGAAACACCTTCATAGGATGCTTCCACAGGCAGCCCGGTCCCTCCTGGAAACACCTTCATAGGATGCTTCCACAGGCAGCCCGGTCCCTCCTGGAAACACCTTCATAGGATGCTTCCACAGGCAGCCCGGTCCCTCCTGGAAACACCTTCATAGGATGCTTCCACAGGCAGCCCAGTCCCTCCTGGAAACACCTTCATAGGATGCTTCCACAGGCAGCCCAGTCCCTCCTGGAAACACCTTCATAGGATGCTTCCCCAGGGAGCCCAGTCCCTCCTGGAAACACCTTCTTAGGATGCTTCCACAGGCAGCCCAGTCCCTCCTGGAAACACCTTCATAGGATGCTTCCCCAGGGAGCCCAGTCCCTCCTGGAAACACCTTCTTAGGATGCTTCCACAGGCAGCCCAGTCCCTCCTGGAAACACCTTCATAGGATGCTTCCCCAGGGAGCCCAGTCCCTCCTGGAAACACCTTCTTAGGATGCTTCCACAGGCAGCCCAGTCCCTCCTGGAAACACCTTCTTAGGATGCTTCCACAGGCAGCCCAGTTCCTCCTGGAAACACCTTCATAGGATGCTTCCACAGGCAGCCCAGTCCCTCCTGGAAGCACCTTCATAGGATGCTTCCCCAGGGAGCCCAGTCCCTCCTGGAAACACCTTCTTAGGGTGCTTCCACAGGCAGCCCAGTCCCTCCTGGAAACACCTTCATAGGATGCTTCCACAGGCAGCCCGGTCCCTCCTGGAAACACCTTCATAGGATGCTTCCACAGGCAGCCCAGTCCCTGTGGAAACACCTTCATAGGATACTTCCACAGGCAGCACTGTCCCTCATGGAAACACACACATAGGATGCTTCCACAGGCAGCCCAGTCCCTCCTGGAAACACCTTCATAGGATGCTTCCCCAGGTAGCCCAGTCCCTCCTGGAAACACCTTCATAGGATGCTTCCCCAGGGAGCCCAGTCCCTCCTGGAAACACCTTCTTAGGATGCTTCCCCAAGGAGCCCAGTCCCTCCTGGAAACACCTTCTTAGGATGCTTCCACAGGCAGCCCAGTCCCTCCTGGAAAAACCTTCATAGGATGCTTCCCCAGGGAGCCCAGTCCCTCCTGGAAACACCTTCTTAGGATGCATCCCCAGGGAGCCCAGTCCCTCCTGGAAACACCTTCTTAGGATGCTTCCACAGGCAGCACTGTCCCTCCTGGAAGCACCTTCTTAGGATGCTTCCCCAAGGAGCCCAGTCCCTCCTGGAAACACCTTCATAGGATGCTTCCCCAAGGAGCCCAGTCCCTCCTGGAAACACCTTCTTAGGATGCTTCCACAGGCAGCCCAGTTCCTCCTGGAAACACCTTCATAGGATGCTTCCCCAGGGAGCCCAGTCCCTCCTGGAAACACCTTCATAGGATGCTTCCCCAGGTAGCCCAGTCCCTCCTGGAAGCACCTTCATAGGATGCTTCCCCAGGGAGCCCAGTCCCTCCTGGAAACACCTTCTTAGGATGCTTCCACAGGCAGCCCAGTTCCTCCTGGAAACACCTTCATAGGATGCTTCCACAGGCAGCCCAGTTCCTCCTGGAAACACCTTCATAGGATGCTTCCCCAGGTAGCCCAGCCCCTCCTGGAAGCACCTTCATAGGATGTTTCCCCAGGGAGCCCAGTCCCTCCTGGAAACACCTTCTTAGGATGCTTCCACAGGCAGACCGGACCCTCCTGGAAGCATGTTCATAGGATGCTTCCCCAGGGAGCCCAGTCCCTCCTGGAAACACCTTCTTAGGATGCTTCCACAGGCAGCCCAGTCCCTCCTGGAAACACCTTCATAGGATGCTTCCACAGGCAGCCCAGTCCCTCCTGGAAACACCTTCATAGGATGCTTCCACAGGCAGCCCGGTCCCTCCTGGAAACACCTTCATAGGATGCTTCCCCAGGGAGCCCAGTCCCTCCTGGAAACACCTTCTTAGGATGCTTCCACAGGCAGCCCAGTTCCTCCTGGAAACACCTTCATAGGATGCTTCCACAGGCAGCCCAGTTCCTCCTGGAAACACCTTCATAGGATGCTTCCACAGGCAGCCCAGTTCCTCCTGGAAACACCTTCATAGGATGCTTCCCCAGGGAGCCCAGTCCCTCCTGGAAACACCTTCTTAGGATGCTTCCACAGGCAGACCGGACCCTCCTGGAAGCACGTTCATAGGATGCTTCCCCAGGGAGCCCAGTCCCTCCTGGAAACACCTTCTTAGGATGCTTCCACAGGCAGCCCGGTCCCTCCTGGAAACACCTTCATAGGATGCTTCCACAGGCAGCCCAGTCCCTGTGGAAACACCTTCATAGGATACTTCCACAGGCAGCACTGTCCCTCATGGAAACACACACATAGGATGCTTCCACAGGCAGCCCGGTCCCTGTGGAAACACCTTCATAGGATACTTCCACAGGCAGCACTGTCCCTCATGGAAACACACACATAGGATGCTTCCACAGGCAGCCCGGTCCCTGTGGAAACACCTTCATAGGATACTTCCACAGGCAGCACTGTCCCTCATGGAAACACACACATAGGATGCTTCCACAGGCAGCCCGGTCCCTGTGGAAACACCTTCATAGGATACTTCCACAGGCAGCACTGTCCCTCATGGAAACACACACATAGGATGCTTCCACAGGCAGCCCCCTCCCTCCTGGAAACACCTTCATAGGATGCTTCCCCAGGTAGCCCAGTCCCTCCTGGAAACACCTTCTTAGGATGCTTCCACAGGCAGCCCAGTCCCTCCTGGAAACACCTTCATAGGATGCTTCCACAGGCAGCCCAGTCCCTCCTGGAAACACCTTCATAGGATACTTCCACAGGCAGCCCAGTCCCTGTGGAAACACCTTCATAGGATAATTCCACAGGCAGCACTGTCCCTCATGGAAACACACACATAGGATGCTTCCACAGGCAGCCCGGTCCCTCCTGGAAACACCTTCATAGGATGCTTCCCCAGGGAGCCCAGTCCCTCCTGGAAACACCTTCTTAGGATGCTTCCACAGGCAGCCCAGTTCCTCCTGGAAACACCTTCATAGGATGCTTCCACAGGCAGCCCGGTCCCTCCTGGAAACACCTTCTTAGGATGCTTCCACAGGCAGCCCAGTTCCTCCTGGAAGCACCTTCTTAGGATGCTTCCCCAGGGAGCCCAGTCCCTCCTGGAAACACCTTCATAGGATGCTTCCACAGGCAGCCCAGTCCCTCCTGGAAACACCTTCATAGGATGCTTCCCCAAGGAGCCCAGTCCCTCCTGGAAACACCTTCTTAGGATGCTTCCACAGGCAGCCCAGTTCCTCCTGGAAACACCTTCATAGGATGCTTCCCCAGGGAGCCCAGTCCCTCCTGGAAACACCTTCATAGGATGCTTCCCCAGGTAGCCCAGTCCCTCCTGGAAGCACCTTCATAGGATGCTTCCCCAGGGAGCCCAGTCCCTCCTGGAAACACCTTCTTAGGATGCTTCCACAGGCAGCCCAGTTCCTCCTGGAAACACCTTCATAGGATGCTTCCACAGGCAGCCCAGTTCCTCCTGGAAACACCTTCATAGGATGCTTCCCCAGGGAGCCCAGTCCCTCCTGGAAACACCTTCTTAGGATGCTTCCCCAGGTAGCCCAGTCCCTCCTGGAAGCACCTTCATAGGATGCTTCCCCAGGGAGCCCAGTCCCTCCTGGAAACACCTTCTTAGGATGCTTCCACAGGCAGACCGGACCCTCCTGGAAGCACGTTCATAGGATGCTTCCCCAGGGAGCCCAGTCCCTCCTGGAAACACCTTCTTAGGATGCTTCCACAGGCAGCCCGGTCCCTCCTGGAAACACCTTCATAGGATACTTCCACAGGCAGCACTGTCCCTCATGGAAACACACACATAGGATGCTTCCACAGGCAGCCCGGTCCCTGTGGAAACACCTTCATAGGATACTTCCACAGGCAGCACTGTCCCTCATGGAAACACACACATAGGATGCTTCCACAGGCAGCCCGGTCCCTGTGGAAACACCTTCATAGGATACTTCCACAGGCAGCACTGTCCCTCATGGAAACACACACATAGGATGCTTCCACAGGCAGCCCGGTCCCTGTGGAAACACCTTCATAGGATACTTCCACAGGCAGCACTGTCCCTCATGGAAACACACACATAGGATGCTTCCACAGGCAGCCCCCTCCCTCCTGGAAACACCTTCATAGGATGCTTCCCCAGGTAGCCCAGTCCCTCCTGGAAACACCTTCTTAGGATGCTTCCACAGGCAGCCCAGTCCCTCCTGGAAACACCTTCATAGGATGCTTCCACAGGCAGCCCAGTCCCTCCTGGAAACACCTTCATAGGATACTTCCACAGGCAGCCCAGTCCCTGTGGAAACACCTTCATAGGATACTTCCACAGGCAGCACTGTCCCTCATGGAAACACACACATAGGATGCTTCCACAGGCAGCCCGGTCCCTCCTGGAAACACCTTCATAGGATGCTTCCCCAGGGAGCCCAGTCCCTCCTGGAAACACCTTCTTAGGATGCTTCCACAGGCAGCCCAGTTCCTCCTGGAAACACCTTCATAGGATGCTTCCACAGGCAGCCCGGTCCCTCCTGGAAACACCTTCTTAGGATGCTTCCACAGGCAGCCCAGTTCCTCCTGGAAGCACCTTCTTAGGATGCTTCCCCAGGGAGCCCAGTCCCTCCTGGAAACACCTTCATAGGATGCTTCCACAGGCAGCCCAGTCCCTCCTGGAAACACCTTCATAGGATGCTTCCCCAAGGAGCCCAGTCCCTCCTGGAAACACCTTCTTAGGATGCTTCCACAGGCAGCCCAGTTCCTCCTGGAAACACCTTCATAGGATGCTTCCCCAGGGAGCCCAGTCCCTCCTGGAAACACCTTCATAGGATGCTTCCCCAGGTAGCCCAGTCCCTCCTGGAAGCACCTTCATAGGATGCGTCCCCAGGGAGCCCAGTCCCTCCTGGAAACACCTTCTTAGGATGCTTCCACAGGCAGCCCAGTTCCTCCTGGAAACACCTTCATAGGATGCTTCCACAGGCAGCCCAGTTCCTCCTGGAAACACCTTCATAGGATGCTTCCCCAGGGAGCCCAGTCCCTCCTGGAAACACCTTCTTAGGATGCTTCCCCAGGTAGCCCAGTCCCTCCTGGAAGCACCTTCATAGGATGCTTCCCCAGGGAGCCCAGTCCCTCCTGGAAACACCTTCTTAGGATGCTTCCACAGGCAGCCCGGTCCCTCCTGGAAACACCTTCATAGGATACTTCCACAGGCAGCACTGTCCCTCATGGAAACACACACATAGGATGCTTCCACAGGCAGCCCGGTCCCTGTGGAAACACCTTCATAGGATACTTCCACAGGCAGCACTGTCCCTCATGGAAACACACACATAGGATGCTTCCACAGGCAGCCCGGTCCCTCCTGGAAACACCTTCTTAGGATGCTTCCACAGGCAGCCCAGTTCCTCCTGGAAACACCTTCTTAGGATGCTTCCAAAGGCAGCCCAGTTCCTCCTGGAAACACCTTCTTAGGATGCTTCCACAGGCAGCCCAGTCCCTCCTGGAAACACCTTCTTAGGATGCTTCCACAGGCAGCCCAGTTCCTCCTGGAAACACCTTCATAGGATGCTTCCACAGGCAGCCCGGTCCCTCCTGGAAACACCTTCTTAGGATGCTTCCACAGGCAGCCCAGTTCCTCCTGGAAACACCTTCTTAGGATGCTTCCACAGGCAGCCCAGTTCCTCCTGGAAACACCTTCTTAGGATGCTTCCACAGGCAGCCCGGTCCCTCCTGGAAACACCTTCATAGGATGCTTCCCCAGGTAGCCCAGTCCCTCCTGGAAGCACCTTCATAGGATGCTTCCCCAGGGAGCCCAGTCCCTCCTGGAAACACCTTCATAGGATGCTTCCACAGGCAGCCCGGTCCCTCCTGGAAACACCTTCATAGGATGCTTCCATAGGCAGCCCAGTCCCTGTGGAAACACCTTCATTGGATACTTCCACAGGCAGCACTGTCCCTCATGGAAACACACACATAGGATGCTTCCACAGGCAGCCCAGTCCCTCCTGGAAACACCTTCATAGGATGCTTCCCCAGGTAGCCCAGTCCCTTCTGGAAACACACACATAGGACTTCATCCATCATCAGTATCTTTAATAATGGCATCCTTATGTCAGGTCAGCAGTCTGGTCTCCATTCTTGGTGTGCTCTCAGGAAAGAATGACAAGATGCACTGTCAAAACGAGGGCACATTCATCACAGACAGTAAATGGGCTCCTGTTCTTGAAGGAGGCCTCGACTGTTAACTGAAGTTTTATTTTATATTGTCTGGGTTAAACCTTGCTTTGGCAGGAGGGGCTTATGTGCCACCTTGATGGACAGCTAAGTTACATAATCAGAGTGTTACCAGCATGCAGATTTCCTTTGAGCCTCTCTGAAAGCCCACGGTGACAGAAGGGAGGCAAAATGGGGTGCAGATTCATGCTACTAGAATGGTAATTGGTGGAGGTTACTTTGGGTCATCTTCCAGACCCCGCTGTGCTGGCACTGCCTGGCTTTTGAGGGATCCCCACTGCTTTGTGTTTTGCAGTTAGACTGCTGATTTCACATCAGCCGTGCACTTCTCCCTCTTACTGTGATGGTTATTTCAAGCAGGGTGCTTGCCACCTGCCACTGGAAGAGCCAGAGGTTGCTGTCAGGCGATCCCCTTCCCTCAGCCTCCCAAGTAGCTGGACTAGAGGCACCTGTCACAATGTCTGGCTAGTTTTTCTGTTTTTGATAGAGATGAGGAGACTCACTTTTGCTCAGGCTGGTCTTGAACTCCTGAGCTCAGGCAATCCACCTGCTTCAGTCTCCCAAAGTGTGAGGATTACAGGTGTGAGACACTATTCCCTGACAGAGGAAGATTCTTAAGGGAAAAGATAACTATCTTCTTTACAGAAAAAAGCAAAGACTAGTAGCCTGTATTCCATAGACTAACCCTTAGGCATTGACACCCATCACACTGGCAGACACACACATGCGTGTGTTCATGTGCATGCCCACACACACACCCACACAGAGTCCTCCCACCCAATGCTCTCTGCTTTTACCCTATAAACAAGATCGATATGAAAGCCAGTATTTCTGCCTGCTTAGTTTATTTGAGGTTGACTATAATTAGGTCATATATTTGTCAGATACACTATTTTCTTACCACTCAGGATTCTGGATTCTCCATAAGCATAAATAACAAGAAGAAAATACCACTTGGCTGCATTTTTACTCCTCAATAGTAAATTTATACCAGTTGAAAGGGTTATAATCATTATTATTATTCACAATATTAAGTAGGAAGCAAAAGTAAATTTAAGATGGAAAATAGGACAAGAATTGTAAATGTCTCAATAACTTGTGAGGGCATTTTTGATGTGAACATTTCTAAGCAAGTAAATGTGATTAATGTTAAATGTGATTTTTAAATGTGATTTATTCAGTAACATTATTACTCTCTGCTTAATCTAATCCCAGAGTCCCTCCTCACATCTTCCAGAGTTTTGGAAAACACTTCATAAAAATCCACTATGAAAAAGGCTGGAATTGGCCCAGGGATGTAGAAAGGATACCTGACCCTAACAATGAAAAAGAGAACCATTCAACTCAAATCCAGACTTAAAAAAAATTCTTTAGAGATCTGGGGCATGACAAAACAACAGGCTAAAATCCAGAGAGAGTAGTACCTTCAAGAATGCACAGACAGGGAGTCACCAGGAATAGACAAGGTGTGGCAGCTACAATTAGAGTTTACCTGGAATAGCTGACAAATTTATGAGAAGTCATTGGCAGAATTTACAGTCTCATAGAAACCTTCTGTGAGGAAGAGGCAGAATTAATATTGAGGAACCAAGGGAAGCCAGATTAAAGGCAGGAGACCCTCAAAGGTCACACCCCCAAAACCAGGGTCATGATTCAAGATTGAGGCTGAACCTTAACTACACTAGCCAAGACCTTAACCCCCTCAACAACCATCTACTATCAAGCCAAGGGCTTTATGTTTGGTTTGGTTTTTTTCCCTTGTTTGTTTGTTTTTTGAGACAGGGTCTCTCTGTGTTACCTAAGCTAGAGGGCAGTGGCTTATCACAGCTCACTGCAAGGTTAAACTCCTGGGCTCAAATGTTTCTCCTGGGTCAACCTCCCTAGTAGTTGGGACTACAGGTATGCCCTACTGTTACTAGAATTTCTTTCTTAGTAGGACCTTGTTCTTAGGGATTTGAAGAATGAACCCATGGACCACAGATTAGTGATAAGATTGGATTTTATTAGACAAAAAGGAATTCAGAAGGAATAAAAAGTACCAGAGCTTCTGACAAGGGGAAGACCTAAGTCAGAAGTCTCTCTTATGGACCCTTTGTCTAGGGGTATACACTACAATTTTGGCCAGGACTTGGTAGGTAGAAAAACATCATTTCGAAGTTAATGAGTGCATTAACAAATTAATGAAATACAGTCACTCCTCCTGCACTAGGGAAGGTTATCTCAGGGAAGGGATTAGGGTGTGTCCTCTCTACTTAAGGTGGAACTACCCAAAATGTTTCAGGCTGCTTTGTTCATGACCTTGGTAGAGCCCAGAGGGTGTGGCCTGGAAAAGGCTGCCTGTTTGTGCCTGGAAATGGGGCCTGCTTTCTGAGCTCCTTTGGGCCTAGAGAATGGGGAAATTCCTGTTCAGTCCTGAGTGGGGGAATCCTGTATCACTACCAGGCCTGGCTCATTTTTTCTTATTTGCTGTAGAGATGGTGTCTCACTATGTTGCTCAGCCTGGTCTTGAACTTCTAGCCTGAACTGATCCAGCTGTCTCAGCTTTCCAAGGCTAAGGACATTAAACAACAAGTAATGGCAGATTACTGAAGTGACAGGGAGAGGAGAGGAAAAGATCATCTAAAGAAAAATACTTCAGAAACAGAAGACATAGGTAAAATTTCACATTTAGAAGCAAACAAACATAGTTTTGGTAAAACATAGAGGTTTAGTTCAATGCCTTCCTCACTTAAACAAACCAAAACACAATAAACAATAATCATTAAGATAAAGACTAAATATGTTTTTCCTGGTAAACAAACAAAAACAATTAATATACTTACTCCTGACCAGGGTATAATAAAAATATTCTCTCTCTTTCTCTCTCCCTCCCTACTTCCCTCCCCTAAACCCCTCTCTTTCGGGGGCGGCGCCTGTGGCTCAGTGAGTAGGGCGCCCGGCCCCATATACCGAGAGTGGCAGGTTCAAACCCAACCCTGGCCAAACTGCAACAAAAAAATAGCCAGGCATTGTGGTGGGTGCCTGTAGTCCCAGACACTCAGGAGGCTGAGGCAGGAGAATCGCCTAAGCCCAGGAGTTGGAGGTTGCTGTGAGCTGTGCGATGCCACGCACTCTACTGAGGGCAATAAAGTGAAACTCTGTCTCTACAAAAAAAAAAAAAAAAAAAAAACCCTCTCTTTCTATCAATGCTGGCATGAAAATAAGTGCATATACAAACTTCAAAAATTAATTTTAAAAAAGAGATAAAGTTCATAAATATGTTCATGATCTAGTAATTTTACTTTGAGATATGTTCTCTCTGAAGTAAACATTCCTCAATTAAAAAAAAAAAAAAACAACCTTGCTCTCAAAAGTGTTTATTGGAGTTTTAATGGTGAAACAGGAGTGCTGTTGACAGAATTTCTTTCTGCAGTAAATCCTTGGTCTCAAGAATTTTGAAGGATGAACCCACAGACCACACAAATCAGTGATAACATAGGTGTTATTAAACAGAAAGGAATACAGAAGAAATGAAAGGCAACAGAGCCTCTGGCAGAGGGAGGAAACCAAATGTATATTTGGAAGTATATTAACAAATAAATGTAGTCCTTTCAACTCTGTGCAAAGGGGCAGGTTGGACCCTTCAGAAGAGACCCAGCTTACATGAAATACTGGAAAAACTTCTTTTCTCTTGTCTTACTTGTATCAAGGACTGAAGTTTTGGAGAAAAAGGTCTGTTTTCCCAGGCCTAGAAAATGGAGGTCCCTGTCCAGCCCTGAATGGGGGAATCCTGTATCATATGAATTATATTGATATGTGTATAACAGTCTCATGAAATAGTTTATAGTCATAAATATAACTGTTAGGCTCAAAAGCTTAATGGGTGGTCCATGGGACAGGAAAGAATTTTTTGAGACCAAGATTAGGATATCAAAATATAAAGTTTATTTTATTATCTTAGAAAGAGAAAAAGAGTGAAATAGAGTGGTGAAAGGGAGAGTGATGAGTGATAAGAAAGCAGGGAGATGGTGTGACATCCCAAAGAAAGAAAGGAAGAATGCCAGCCCAGAGGTTAAGTGGCTTGCTGAATGTAAGGGGGAGGTGACAGAAAGGGACAATCACAGTCAAATTCACAGGGTGTTGTGAAACTGGTTCATCCACTTTTCCTCCAGCAGGATGAAGAGCATCTGTCCTTGTATTGGAGTCAGATATCACAGGTGTTTTTGATTCTGTTGTTGATTTTTGTCCTGAGATATCATTCTGGCCAAAGTTAGAGGCTAGAGGATCAACTCACACCTTATTGTTCATTAAAGGACAACTCAGAAACCCTTATGGCTACAGAAGAGATTCTAAAAGGCAGATTTAATGAAAAGGTCTAGAGATTGGAAAGAAAATGTGTATTTTCTTTTTACCTCCCCCCACCCACCTCCTTAGTGGATTGCAAAAACAGAAATCCACAGGGTGCCTGCTAGAAAAAGAAAGAACAAAGAGAGAGAAAGCCCATGATTGATCTTAGTCTTACTGAAACTATGAGTTAATATCTCTGCCATTTCACCGTAAAACCAACCATTCTTACAATAATGTCTATACACATTTAATAATACAAAATTGCTTATGCTAAAAACATTTTTCTCTCTGCAGTGGGTGCTTGGTCTGGAGATTCAAGAATGAATCCCTGGACCACAAGAATAAGTGAAAGAACAAAGCTTATTTACAGAAAGAGACATAGAAAGTATGGTAACAAAGAAGGGTGATAAAACCTCTGGGAGGTTTGGAGGGAGTGGAGAATTTTCCAACAGGTAAAAACAACGTGAGTTTTTTTCTAAGAGTTCATATACTGCTAGCAAGCAGGGGATTGTTACACTTGGCCAAGAGCTAGGACAGAAAACATCCTTCCCATGTTGTTTAGGGAATTAATATATTAGTGAATGAATGTGGTCCTCACAGTTCCTTTCCCTGGCAAAGTAGTAGGGTGTATGTTTTTCATTTCAGGAAGGGCCACCCCATGAGATACTCCTCAGGCTGCTTTTCTCAGATTCTGCTTAAGTCCAGAGAGTGCAGTCTGGAGAAGGTCTGTTTGCCCAGGCCTATAAAATGGGGTGGTGGAGGGAAATCCTATCCATCCCTAAATAAGAAAACCTTATATCAATAATACAAAAAAATACAGATGATATTATAACCATAGAAAACAGGTAATATACATAAAAACATGGAAACAAATACACCAAGCTATTAATATAATTTTCCTAGGAAGGAGGATTATAGGTAGTATTTATTAGGCAATAAGCCCAGCTTCTTTCCATTTTTTAATAGTGATTCTTGGGATTATCAGGTATCATTTCAGATAATTAATCATCTGATGATCAGTTCACATTTATGGATTTTTTAAGTACTGGACATCAGGTTTCTGAACACCTACCTGCCTCATAATGATGTGCAGATGTGTGGATGCTTTGGCAAATATGAAGTAGCTGTGCTTAGCATGAACTCATCAAAAGAAATTGCCCTTTTCAGACAACATCTACATAATATTGAGTTTTCATCACTCACTAGAACAAAAATCACATAAAATAAATATCTACAATATATATACTGTAAGGTAATTGAGAAAGAGAAGGAGAAAGAAGAGCTAAAGGCTATAATGCAATGCATCAGTTTATTAATGATGACAACTCTCCTTGCTAGAATTTGGTAATGATACAGCATTCTCACATTCACAACTGGACAAGGGCCCCCATTTTCCATGGGCTAAGCAAACAGACTTTTCTCCAAACTGTACTCCCTGACAAGAGAAAAATGGTATTTCCAGTAAGTTAAATTTCTTGCAACTTCTACTCAGAGCTGGAAGCTGACATTCATTTATTAATACCCTCATTCATTTGTTAATACATTCATTCCCTAATCAATACTCATACCAATGGTTTTGTCTGTCAACCCCTCATCAAATGTAATCCTTATTCTTAAAATCTCCCTGCTTGCTAGCAATATATAAATTCCCAAACCAAAGACCCACTCAGGTCTTCCCATTTTGGACTTACCCCCCTCTAGATCTTTTGCCCTTCTCTCTAAGTCCTTCTCTATAAAATAAAATTTGTCCTGTTGTTTCTTTCACATGGTTTGGGATTTCATTCTTGACTCTCCAAGACTATGAGAGAGGATACCCAAGAAGGGTGAGGTCTAGAAGAACAGGTCTTCTCAAGGAGACCACAAGGATACACCTGCAGGGTCCTCTCCACAGTGACGCAGCTCTTGGGAATTTGTAAACTTAACTTCCTGAAACTTGGAAATTTCCAAGTTCTGTGAAATCCTGTAGTTCTGTAGGGGCGAGAATAGCATCTCCCACTTGATTCAAACTGGCCAATGAGAAGGGTACCTGTGGGGTGGAACTTTTTGACTGTCAATAAAAAGGGAAAGACCAAGGCAGTCGGGGAGCACGGCTATTTAGAATTCTTCTATGCTGTAAGCTCCCGGCTGGTGAATAAAGCCCTTCCTCTTATAAACGTGGTGTTTGGGTGCTCTTTCTCTCTGTTGGACCTTGTCTTCCTGCAACAACTAAAGAGCCTGTTGCAGAAATTCCAGTAATAGTAATAGGTAATATTTTGCTTATTTTCATATTTTCAGTTTTTCTAAGTTTGCAATGAAGTCACTTCTATCACTGCACTTAGGCTTGATTATCCTTTCAATGCTCCAAATACAGACACATTCTGACATACTGGGGCTTAGGACTTCAATTTAATATATGAATTTTGGGTAAACACAGTCTTGCTACATGCAACCCATTACATTTATTTGTTCTCAGATGACTAGATCTCATACTCATCTTGTCCTTCTGCTTTCTAGCACTGCACTGTCTTCTATCTCTTTTACCCACTGGGAAGACGAGGCAACTAGAAAGCTTCACTGGATGAAATGTTTAAGAATGATTATGTTATGGTTATGTGAGATGAGACCACCAGACAAATTGAAGAAGCAAATTCGGAGCCTTTATTAAGACTGGCCAGCCTGACTGCCTTCTAAGGCCAGAAGAGCAGTGATGACCAGCTTGGGTGACTTAGGCAGGCTAAAAAACAATGCAACCAGTATGTACAGAAGCAAATTTATGACACATAGGAGGATCCACAAGTCCTTATATTTTCCTAAATATAACATTTCTACTGGAAAAATTCCTGGACACCTAGGTCCCTACTATATCCTGTGCCAAGTTGAACCACAAATTCTCTATCTTAAAGAAAAGGAAACTTTTAGATCCCACTTTTATTTATTTATATAAAATGAACAATATAATTTTACCTTATAAAGCATTTGATATAAATGAAAGGTGGTATACTGAGTGCTCGTGATACACTGAAACCCCATTTTGTCCAAAAAGAGGAGCAACATTAGAATACTTAAGATAGAGAATTGTGCAAAAAAGTTCAATCATAGAGTCACAGGCACAGTTCTTCAAACTACTTCCATCATCTCATTTAATTAAAAATTAAACTGACAGCCTCGAGAATGGAGATTTTTGCTTAGTATGAATCTAACAAAGGCTTGATAGCTAGAATTTATAGAGAACCAAATTAAACAATAAGAAAAGTGCCAACAACCCCCTCTATAAGTGGGCAAGAGACTTGAACAGAAACTCCTCCAAAGATGACAGATGAATGGCCTACAAACATATGAAAAAATGCTCTTTATCTTTAATTATCAGAGAAATGCATATCAAAACCACTCTAAGATATCACCTAACCCCAGGAAGATTAGCCAATATCACAAAGTCCCAAAACACCAGATGCTGGTGTGGATGTGGAGAGATGGAACACTTCTATACTGCTGGTGGGATTGCAAACTAATACAATCTTTGTGGAGAGAAGTATGGATAAGCCTCAAAGATTTAAAAGTAGACCTTCCAGCTGGCGTGAGAGCTTATGCCTGTAATCCTAGCGCTCTGGGAGGCTGAGGTGGGTGGATTGCTGGAGCTCAGGAGTTTGAGGCCAGCCTGAGCAAAAATGAGACCCTGTCTCTACTAAAAATAGAAAAACTGAGGCAAGAGGATCACTTGAGCCCATGAGCTGGAGATTGCTGTGAGCTATGACTCCATGACACTCTACCCAGGGGGAGAGCTTGAGACTCCATCTTAAAAAAAAAAAATAAAGTAGACCTTCCATTTGATCCTGCAATCTCATTACTAGGTATCTACCCAGAAGAACAAAAATCATTTTACTACAAAGACATTTGCACAAAATGTTTATGGAGGCTCAGTTCATAATTGGCAAGTCATGGAAGCAACCTAAGTGCCCATCAACCCATGAATGGATCAACAAGCTATGGTATATGTATACAATGGACTACTATTCAGCCATTAAAAAGATGGAAATTTTACATCTTTTACATTTATGTAGATAGAATTGAAATACATTCTTCTTAGTAAAATATTGCAAGAATAGAAAAATAAACATCCAATGTATTCAATACTAATATGAACCAACATATGAACAATTACATGCTCATATGAACAATAAAACACAAATATAGTCTATTACAGGAGGAGGGAGGAGGAAGTTAGAAGGGGGAGGATGATCAGCAGAAGGAGAGGGCATGAAGAAGAATCTCACCTACTGTGCACACTGTGAGGGTGTATAACATGCTCCCTGGGCGAGGGGCTCTTTTACAACTAGAAATTTACTCTGGAAGTGAGAACAATGTAACCTAAAAATTTGTACCCTCATATTAATTTGAAATAAAAAGAAGAAAAGAAAAAGAAAAATTCAACTGCCTTAGCAAATTACCTGATTCTGGAAATTTAAATAATCAATACATTGTTTGATGAGAAAACCGTGAACAAATTCAGCTGCTCCCATCTGCAGCTCACCCACTCAATTATACAGGAGACCTAGAAAGGAGCAGAGCAGAGACTGTAAATTAGGAAATGGGAGGACCCACACATGCGTCTTCATTAAAATGATTACACATCCTATCTCTTACATACGGATTCTCCACCAACACTGTTGGAATAAGCAGTATAGTACATATGACTGTTCTTTTTCTGATAGTAAACTACTATTGGCCAAAAGGTAGTAATATTACACAACACACGCAAAGAAACAACAAAAGTACAGATTAGTCACTCCCTGTCAATTACCCAGCTCTCGCATAAAAACACCACACAATAAGTAACATGTGGCGAAGGAACAAGTTGAAATCATATTATCCTGTCCCATATAATCAGTAAGAGCCCCGTGTAGTAAGGAAAAAACAGGTTTTAGAGTCATGAAAATTAACTCGAATCACAATGCCATCACATACTAGCTGTGATAATAGGGTAAGTTAACGCCACTGAGTTGAGTTTCCTGGACTGTGTCATTTTATTAGAGAGTAAATTAAGCAGTAATAGCAAAAAATCATGATTGACAATATACAATTTTCAAATGAAAACAAGTAAAACAGCTAACGGAACAAAGTACTACATTTTTGCGCTATTTTAAGAACGAAAGGGCATTTCAACATCCAAAATATTAGAATTATCTAATTTTAAAATAAATGAGAAGAGGAAAGAGAAGAAATTGATTCATGGAAATGCCTCTACTATATCACTATTTGTTTCATTTTTCTGTTTCATTTTCTACATCTTGTGTACTGTTGCAAACTTCATCACAGGCAACATTTATCTGTGGATCAGTTGCCTGAAGATCCACAGGCAACTTGGAATGTTTGGAAAGTACAGACAAAATTGCTGTGTCTATTTCTCATAAGAATACTGCTGGTTACTCTTTAACCATTGACACTGAGCTGGAATGAAATCGAATGTGTATAACTTACCTCTGGAAAGAATAGAGTGAGTGTTCCATACTTGGAATTAGTTTTTGTCCCCTTTCTTGAATTAACACAGTTAAGTACAAGTTAACACAGTTAAGTACAAGACCATAAAGCACATCCCACCTTAGAATTATTTTATCATTTATTGACTATTACAAATCTGTAATAGACTAAATGATAACTCCCCCACCAAAGATATAAGACCCTAATATTTTGAACCTATGAATGTTATCTTTTATGGAAAAATTATATTTGGAGATGTAATTAGAGCTTTGCAGAAGTGATCAGGTTATGATACTTCATGCAGAGATTATTTTGTATTATCCAAGTGGGTCCTAAATACATTCACTGGTGTTTTTAAGTGTAGAGGAATATTTGGCATATACATAAAAAAGCCAGCATGAAAATGAAGCAGAAAAAGATTTGGAGATGTTGACATTGAAGACTGGAGAATCTTAAGTGGCTAAAACCTAAGGAATGCCGGCAAGCATAGAGCAAGGAACAGATTCTTCCCTAAAGCCACCCAAGGTAAGGTGGCCCTTTGGTACCCTCGGTTTGGCCCAGTAACACTGATTTCAGGCTTTCTGCCTCCAGAACTGTGAGAGAATAAATTTCTGGGTTTGTTTGTTTGTTTTGAGACAGAGTTTCACTTTGTCACCCTCAGTAGAGCGCTGTGATATCCTAGCTCACAGCAACCTCAAATACTTGGGCTTAAGCAATTCTCTTGCCTCAGGCTCCTGAGTAGCTGGGACTACAGGCCCTGCCACAATGCCCAGCTATTTTTAGAGACCAGTCTCACTCTTCCTTAGGCTAATCTCAAACCTGTGAGCTCCGGCAATCCACCCACCTCTACCTCTTAGAGTGCTGGGATTACAGGCTTGAGCCACCACGCTGAGCCTAAATTTCTGTTTTTTTAAGCCACCTGGTTTGTATGAATCTATTAGAGCAGTCACAGAAAACTAATATAGGTTATTATCCAGATGAATAAATGGCAGTTCTGGTGTTAGTATCTTAATCAGAGGGAGAAGAAGTGGAAGGAGAATAAATCTATCTCATAGTAAATGTTATCTCTGAAGGCTGGAAGATTTTTATCATTCATGCATATTTTTGGCTTCATTGCAAACATCCCAATAAAAAATGAGAAGGCAGAACATATAGATCTTTTTTTCTGTTGCCTGTACCTGCTGCGGAGAAGGTCTGACAGACCGTTTCACCAACACCAAATTACCATTCTTTTTCTCATAACCAAGTATCAGTAGTGAAAACTTTGTCTCCTTGGAACTAACTTACACAGAGATAAAAATTGTACTGTGTTTTTTAATATTTAATGCATGCTTATTAGGCCCAAATTTTTGAGGAAAAAATAAGGAGTCAAATTACACATAGCTAGTATGGCTCAGAAGTGGGGGAGTCCAGAGGGCATCCCAGAATCACAGTGCCCTCCTGCCTCGGCCCACCAGGTGGATGGGGTTCCAATCTGGGAGGATCTGGGATCTGATGGAGGGGCCCAGAGTAGGGGCTGGCAAGGCTGCAGCCATGTAGGGTGAGGCTTGGCTGCACAGAGGGGAACAGGAGTCCCACAAAGGCACCAGGGGCCCACTTGGCTCTCTTGGGTGTGTCCCTGAATGCGGCAGGGAGGGAAAGGGTCTCGATAGAGAGGGTAGGGCAGCCTTCACAGAGCAGGTGATTGAGGGAGGGTAATGCAATCTGCAAGATTACCAGATCATTAGACCTCCCCAAGGTGTCTCTCCCAGGTGAGAGCCAGCCATATTTTCCAGGGGCTTGTTCCTTAAAGTTCAGGGAACTTGAGGAAAAACATGGGTGCACATTATACAGAGCAAAATATAGTAGTTAACTGAATGAGATGTTCTCTGGCTGGGAAATGATCACAACTGCATAATCACGTATAGCTCATTACCCATTCCTATCAAAGTCTAAGGCAAACCATTCTGATGAAACACTGCTGTCTTTGCACTTGTGAGGCCCTCCCTATTGCAATAGCCTGAATAAAATCAGCTCAAAGATCTAATGTATTTTGTCTTTAACTGTAATCACTTATCAAAATAAAATGTATAATTAAAAGTTCCTGTATCAAAGGGCCCTGTGACTGAATTAGCTTTTAAAAATAAAGTGGACGGAGTGGTTTACTAGGTATTCACTGGCACCACTTTCTGGATGTTGATTCTCTGCTCCCTGCCTGCTGCTGTGACACTATTAGCGATATTAATCACTTTTTCTATGTGGCAAGAGAAACCAATTAGAACTATTATGGCTTTTCCTTAGCACTTTTTAAAAACTCAGCATAATTCAGTTAAATGCATAATCAGCAAGTCAGAAATTCTGACAGTAAGAGCTGTCTGTAACATATTACAAAACAGATCAAAACAAAGCACTCTACAGTTCTCCTAAAACTTTGATTTGAGAGATGGAAGGATTTGACAGTTAAATCAAGCAAAATTTATTTCAAAGGGAAAAGTTGGAATTGGCATTAAGAATCATACTTCTTAGAAAACATTTGAATATTGAACAAATCTTTTTGTTTGTTTGTTTGTTTGTTTTGAGACAGAGTCTCACTATGTCGCTGTTGAGAGTGCCATGACTCACAGCAACCTCCAACTCTTGGGCTCTTGCCTCAACTTCCCAAGTAGCTGGGACCACAGGCGCCCACCACAATGCCCGGCTATCTTTTTTTTTTTTTGGTTGCAGCTGGCATTGCTGGTTGGCAGACCCAGGCTGGGTTCGAACCCACCAGCCCTGCAGCCCTGATGTATGTGGCTGGCACTCTAGCCACTAAGCTACAAGCACCGAGCCTGAACAAATATTTTAACAATATCATTATTCGCATATTTATTTAAAAACACTGCTTTATTACCACATAACTACTGAGAATGAGTCAAAAATTGGAAAATAATAGTAAGGAAGAAACATGTTACAAGAAGGAATATAAGATGCTGAATCCTAGCAAGGAGGATGATGCCAGTGGATGGAGCCAATACTGAATGCTGCACTGACAGGTGGTACATGTGGGTTCTGATGGATTCTTCACTGATTGACCAGGTGACTCCTGGAAAGTCACACACTATGTCTGAACTCTCTCACTGGCAAAGTGAAGTTTCAATATCAATATATTGAAATTTCAAGTGTCTCCAGATCAAAAATGTCCTTTAGGGCAAGGACATTTAATGGGATGGGGGGGGGTGCTTGCTATTGATTATGCAAATTCTCATAGCCCATGTCTTCAGGTTTCTTTAATCTATTTCACGTAAAGAAACTTATACAAGTAACTGAATAAATAAACATCACACAAGTACATGAAGTAGGTGATAATACAAGCTCTAATAATTGAATAAACCAAATGCCATGAGATCGCAGGAAGGAGTCCACATGGGTCTTGATTAGGTGGGTCACAGAATTCTGAATCACATTAATCCATATATTTACACATTTGCAGCACTTCAAAATTACCCAAAATATTTCTTACTTTTTGCTTTATTTTGAATACTGAAATATACGAATACTATACCTTTTATTTCCTGCAGCACAGCATGTCAAGCAATGAATAGTATTCTTAAAATAGTCATAACGTTTCTGCTAAAATCACAGCACTTCACTCATGTCATTGCCTGTTATAAGTTGGTAGATATAAGGATTAATAGTTGGTGGAAAAAAATCACCTCTTGGTCCAAAGACCTCGAAAGTGCCTGTCAGTTCTGCAATTTCTGGAGGTGGGTGAGACTGCCTGAGACTGCCTGAGACTGCCTCTTCTTTAAAAATATCCACAGAAGTTAGAACACTGTGTATGGAGCCAACCTTTCGAAATGGCCTGGGGCATTGATGCATTTTAGTCGGTGGTGAGACGGTATGTGACCTCTGTGACCAACACGTTAGGAAATAAACGGACTATCCTGGCTTTGCTAAATCAAACACCTGGCAAAAATTCATCTGAGCCTGCAAATGCCCACAACGAACACTGAATCATAGCAAACAAGTATTTCTCAAATTATTGCCAAAGTCAGTTTTAATTTGAAAAAGCTGACAGAAGTTTCTCTCCTCTTGAACATATTCTCCAACTCACCCTCTCTTCTCACTGTTCCTAGACAGAGACGCCTTGTAAACTGACCCAGCCAGAAACGTGTAAGCAAGTATGACACAACAAATCAAGCTTGGCGTCCCAGTGCTGATTAAAAGTTATTGTTGCTCTTCATATCCTCAGTACATTTAAATAATATATTTTTATCTCTACGAGTTGGAAACATTGCAAAACCCATTTAAATTGAGCAGTAAGTCTCAATCCCTTAGTTTATTCTTGCTTGGTTCAACAATAGGAGACACATTTATGAGCTGTGGGAAAATGGGCTACACTAACAGCAAACACATCCACTTTTTTCCCTGTATCTAACTTCAGTGCTATCATTTAAATAATATGGCCAAGATCCTCTACCGTTTTTGTCATTTGAACATATCCCAAACTGAAGTTCAATATTCCCTTAAGTTTTTTTTTTGATCCATTTAGAGTTTTATCCAACTCTTAAACACCATCATAGGTTCAGATCATTTTCCAAACGGCTCTACTGTATTTCCAGAAAATATATGCAGTATGTGGAAATCAAGAATATAACTACGACTAAACTAGTCTTTAATACCCATCTAGGAACCCCCACTGTGGCTCACACAGCTTAAGTATTAAGATTTCTAACCAAGTTTATTTTTGAGGTAGAGGTAAAAACAAATAAAGACCATAATATTTTGAAAGAAGACAATACACTTTCCTCCAATTTATCACAAATCAGAATATTTTGGGTAAATTTAAACAAACCCCAAAGTAGTAGTTTCCATAACTTCAGATAGTTTTTTCCATTTTCTTTCTATGGGGCAGAAGAAGACATCAGAGTTTATTGATTTCTTTCTATTAGGGATTCACAGAAGGGAACTAGCCGGATTCCCTCTGTTCAAGAATTTGGGACTATGAAGATCCTTATGAAGCAGAAAGAGTTTTGTTGTTGTTGTTGTTTGTTTGTTGAGACAGACTCTCACTATGTCGCTCTAAGTAAAGGGCCATGGCATCACAATTCACAGCAACCTCAAACTCTTAGGCTAAAGTCATTCTCTTGCCTCAGCCTCCCAAGTAGCTGGGACTACAGGCATCTGCAATGACGCCCAGCTATTTTTATCGTTGTTGTTGCAGTTGTCATGGTTTAGCTGGCCTGGCTGGGTTTGAACCTGCCAGCCTGGGTATATGTGGCCGGTGCCCTACCCACTGAGCTGGGCACCACCACATACATTTGTTTAAGCAAAACTGTCTATCTAGGGAACAGTCCTGTTGCAGCACAGTCCATGGCACCGTCAACTGAAATGTGATGTCCCAATTGTCCCCCTCCTAGATCGCTTACACATAACCACTGGGCAATCTCTATGAAATACAAATTTTGTCATACTGTTCATTTGCTTAAACCCTTCAATATCCCTCTTCCGTCCTACTTAATAGTAAATACAGTTTTATATTGAATGTGTAATATAAAAAACCCTAATATATCCAACTCAAGATATATTTGATTTTCAAATAAATGTATTCATGTAAAAAATTAGACTTTAAAAATATTACATAAATGATAGTGGAAACTTTATAAAGATTTGGCAAAAATCATGATGATGAAACATACTTGTCTAAAATTCCCAAGCACTGGTCTAGAATAAATTCAAAATTCTCAGTGGAGAGCAAGATTTTCCATCCAGTTTCCTGTCCTTTTAGCATTATCTTTTTTAGGGTCTCATTCCCTGTCCCCTGCAATCTATAATATTAACACACCTGTGGTATTTCCCGCAACCCGCTTGACTATTTTCTTATATCTCTATGCTTTCTGTGCAAGCTGTGTGCTTTCTCCAGCATGTGACCCTCTTGATTGGAATATTCTTGAGTCCACAGGCCAATAGCCATGATATGAACTTGGAAGTCTATCCTCCAAACCTAGTCTAGCTTACAAGGATTGCTCATCATTTAACATGTTGTTTTGCAGGTCTGGGAAAAGCTCAGAAGCAAAACAATCCAAATAAGCTACATCCGTTATCAGATTTTTTTTTTTTTAAGGCAGAATCTCAAGCTGTCACCCTGGGTAGAGTGCCATGGGGTCTACCTGTTGGCATCTACCTCCAACTCTTAAGCAATTCTCTTGCCTCAGCCTCCCAAATAGCTGGGACTGCAGGTGCCCACCACAATGCCTGGCTATTTGGGGGTTGTAGTTGTCATTGTTGTTTGGCAGGCCGGGGCTGGATTCAAACCCGCCATCTCCTGTGTATGTGGCTGGCACCTTAGCTGCTTGAGCTATAGGCACAGAGCCTGATACCAGATTCTTAATCCACTAAAGCTTAGAAATAGTAAGGGTGTATTGTTTTAATAATCTATTTTTGAAGAAAATTGTTATATATAAATAGACAATACCAGAGAGGTGACCTTGAGTACATTGCTTATCCTTTTTGTGAATTTCCTTACATGTACAATTAAAATAAAATTGTTTGGAGTTCTCATCATGATAAAGGGACCTCTTTGACATGCCCAGAAAAATGACGGGGAATACAGTAATGCTTATAAGTAATAGATAGTTCCCCTTGTCACAATGCAGTGTGGCTTCTTTTTCTAAAAATGGTTATTATGAATTAAAGACCCATATGCTATACATGGGACTGTGCTGGACATTATACGAAACAAGGATGGCTGCGACTCCTGTGCTGAAGGTTACCATCTTCACTTTAAACTTGATTTTGTTTCTGAAGCCACTAGTCTATTCATAAATAATGAGTCTTATGGTAAAGATGTAACAGGAATGTTATCTCAGATCTTCATTTTGATGGATTTCAGCCTTTTCACAAAAATGTTTTTTTTTGTTTTTTTTTTTTTTTCACATACACATAGTAGTTACAAAATAGACAAATGGAGGGTTTGGGGATGACTCCCACCTACTCATAATCAAAACTCATGGCCAAGTCTATGATCTTCACCAGAAAACTCACAGTTAGGGAGACTAATTAAGTCTCTGTACTTTTTAAAACTGTAAAATACTTTGGTAGAAGAAAGCAAGCCCTTAATGATGATTATTATGCTTAAAGAGATAGGAGATATGTTCATCTACGTGTTTCAAATTGTACCCTTCAACCCCTTGGCCTCTTAATCATTAGGTGTGCATTTGTAGGAGATAGTCTTTATTAAAAATGAAGATTCCTGGGTTCTATATAATTCTTATTTTCATTTCTAATTTCTTGCCAATGGTTGGAAATACTTATTAGTAAAAAGTAAAACAAAACAAACAAACAAAATAACCCCCTCCAAGTGACTCTCCTGCTCACATACTTTTGAGAATATTGACTTACAGGGGTTCTTAATCTTATCTTACTATTAATATCTCAATAACTTTTTATTTTATTACTTTTTCTTATATTATAACTGTATGTTAATGCATTTATGGGAAAAATGTGCTGATACGACTTGGAATGCTTACATCAAACTGGTTACCGTAGCCTACACCTCACTTAATTATTTGTTGTATCCCACGGTGACCTCACTTTGCAGCTATAAATAAGAACTAGTGATCTAGACCTCACAACCTGGCTCATTTTTCTCATTTGTATTATCCAAGTGGCTCTTGAATGTGTTTGATTTTGCAGCCTCTGGATTCAGAATAAAACCTCTACCAGAAAGTATACCTTCTTAAAAGCAAAGACACAGACACCATAACCTTTTACCTGGAGGGGACAGCTAGAGAGAAAGCCTCCAATTACTGCAGAGTAGGCCTGCAGAAATCAGCGATGGGTGAAAAATTATCAGACAGATGAAAGGACAAGGACACTGGATAAAAGAGGAAGGTGAATGACTTGAAACAGTAAAACAAACAAAAAATACTCCATGATTTTTAGCAAGCTAGTCTTATTTTCTGCAAGAAAAGCAGACACTATATACGTCTCTTAGATTAATGGCAGAACACATAAAACTTTCCAAATACTTCCTCTTATAGGAAACATATTTGGGGATATTTCTTTTCTAGAAATTCCAGGAAAATAGGCTATAAAGAAAACACCCTCTTCCCCAAATCAAACATTAACAACTGCCCATTGCCTTCCTGTGTACAAACACCTTAGCTTGTCATTCAAGGTTGCCCTCCACAACCTAGTTCCAATCTCTCTTCTTTCTAGAATCTTATCCCATTACACTTCCTGATATATCCAAAACTCAGAGCTATATTGAATTCATTCTTCCTATATCTTATTTTTTCTGACTCTGTACATTTGTTCACATTGTCAACAATGTACCTGTCTTTCAAAATACAGAACAAACATGAAATCCTACTTGATATCTTCATGACTTCTGATTTCTTCCCTTGTAGAAATAAATCTACTATCCTCTGAAACTTGGGAGCATTTTATTTTGATTTCTTATTAATGGTGTTAGGTTCTATTTTTTTATGTATTATTTGTGTATGTGTTTAATATCTTAAAAATTATGGCAGCTTTTACAGGTAATTCTATCATAGGAAAAAGTTTGAAATAGTAAATTGTTTTTAAATCTGTTCTTTTTTCTTTTAGCTGTAATTTTATTTCTTTTCAAACGGTAAATTTTTAAGAACTCTTTTAAATTTGTCACCCACATTGAAGACTTGGCTTTGAGTTACTCAATGTTCTTTTTCATTTCTAGGCAGGAAAGAATGTAAAGATTTTTACAAACTCCTTGACTTTAAATTTGATATGATGTCTTACATTGTTCAAAAACACAGAGCAAATTTCCATGAAGTGAAAACTCTTGTTTTCACTTCAAAGCAAAATTTTCTCTTTCTTTAGTATGTTATGTCTATAATGCTGGTTTTATTTAACTTTTGGAGAGAATAATATAGAATCATACCCTGGCTTTTCATATCTTAACAGCTCTCTATGCCATAATTGTGAGGATGGGCAGATTGCTAAACCTGCTGGTCTCCCACTCATCTCTCCAAGAGCTCATGTTTACAAAACCTTAAAAACCCAGTTAGCTTTCCTAAGGGAAACTAACGTATTCAAATATTCAAAGAACATTTGCTTTCTTACTGGTAAAGTTACAATGTTTAGATAATGGATATTCTCTGCAAATCTTAAGTTTCATAGTGACATTAACCAACATTTTGTAAGTGCTTATGTCTGTTTTTACATTGAATGCCATTAAACCCTTTATAAATATATTTTATACCTTGAGACTTACACTCATTCTCACTTAGGTTTTCTTCCTTTGTGGACTCAACTTGAAATGTCTCAGTGTTTTCAGGGCACATTTTTTGAGGCTTACAAAGAAATAGGTAAAATAAAGGCTAAAAAATATATATAAATAGATTAATAAATACATTGATACAGTCAATATAAAACATGATACAATTGTAACATTACACACAATAATGAAATTAAAGGACAAATTTGTGTATGTTAGAGGCTTTGATAATTGTGCCACAAAGCCATTTAAAAATGTATCTATGTCATTGGTACTTGCACAACTCCCTCATACAATTATTTTCTCTGGAGAAAATAATTATGTTATTCAAAAATACATCTTTTAAGAATCTTAAAAAGGTAATGGTCTTCCTTATCATCAAGAAACTATTTTCCAGGTTTTTCTAATATTCCAGGTTTGAGAACGACTGATGGATGAAAATATCTCTGGTCTTTTGGCAGCTCTTGTCATATTATATATATATATACATATATATATATAGTTTTATGTATTTATATAATTATATATATAGTTTTACAAATACATGTATAACTATATATAAAATTAAAGGATTATATATATACACACACACACACACACACATATATATATACATATCTGTATTTCAGGCTATTGCAGCTTGAAACAAACCACTGAAGGTATTCAAAATTGACTGTTCTAATTCTAGGCTCATGAAGGTAAACATTTTAATATAGCTGAGTTTCCAGTATGGGCTTTCCTTTAACAAACAAATGCAGTAGCCCTATCGATCGTTCTGATACATGTACACTTATATTTTTCATGGGTAGCTTAATAACATGATATTCTTCTTCAATTAGTGTTTTCATTTTCATTTTTGTTTTTACTTTATGTAGTAAAAGTCGTGAATAACTTTATAAATTTCCTGCACACAGCAGTTGATGAGATGACCAGCAAATGAACATATATAAGCAACTGCCCAAAGGATTCCCTAGAAACTTATCCAAGGATACTAATATCAGATAACTACAAAAATGGAATTACCAAAAGAAAATTCCATAATTGTGCCTCTCCAGTAAATTTTGTTTATCTCTTAAATAGAACATTGCAAAGTTCCTGAAATCCTTTTTAGCCCTGACTAAGTTCAAAATTCAAGACTTTATAAAGTGAAAGGGTGAAATGAGGGAAGAGAAAAAGAGACATAATTTCAGAAGTTTCCGATTCTGGAGGTTTATCTTCTTCCACAGGAAGAAACAAAAACTACTGTTGGAATACCATGGTTTGTTTTCTCCTCAAGTGCTGGTGTGCAGTGACCAGGCAGAAAGCATCTCCATGTTACTTACTGATTTGGCCCTGGGAAGTTTTCTCCCACCCACTCCCCTTTTTAACTTGTTCTAGAAGGAAGAGGCTTAGAAACATCACAATATAGCAGAAGGCCAGGGGCAAAACAAATAGCTAAATGTCAAATATGTAGCCTTTAAAATGATTTTCCTCCTTGAGGCTCTTTTCTTATAACTCAGCCCAATGAATTGCTTCTAAACGTCCTTAACTTATACTTTGCTGGAGCTTCATTCAGAAGCAGCTGGTGGCACTGAGTCCAGGAGACACTGGTCTGAGGCTCAGAGCCCTGGAGTCTTTAAAAATTGGCACTCCCAGTAATGCACCTGTGTGCTCTCAGTCAATCCATTAACTCTGCCAATTCTCTGGATCTTGATTTACAAAGCAATTTTAAGTGTCTTTTAAGCATTACAGAGATGAAGCAGGCTTCTCTCAAATTTTCTCCTTGAGATAAAAGTCTGTGACTGTGTAATGTGAAGATGTGACTTTTGTCAAATTGTCCCTCCTCCTCATCTCCAGATTGAAATATCACAAAGACAGATGGCAGCAGGAAGTTTCTTTACTCAGTCTACACGTTCAAATACTAATTTATCCCTGAGACACTTTTACAGGCACACACAGAAGTCATGTTTTTCCAGCTATCTGGCCATCCCATAGTCCAGTCAAGTTAAATAAAAGTAACCACACTAATCACAAGAAACAAAGCATTACTTGATCAAAATGCTCAAAAACTATATTTCATTAATTTATTTTTTCTAAATTAATACATCCAAGCTTCTTTGTTCGGAGTACACATACACATACCACATAATACCACACACACAAGGAAACATATTTCTAGTTCTCTGAACTTATTCAGGTTTAATTTAGTCTTAAAATTCTAGAAAGCACTTAGCATTTTTCCCAGTTTTACTCATTTTTTTTTTTAATTCTTTTCATGTTGTGGTAGGCTCCTACCTTTGATTCCTTCTTTGTGGCTTTCCTTTTAATCAGAAAGATAACTACACTGGAAATGAACATTCAAAATCTTTGATCCTATAAGATAATTTTATGGTCAATCTTTAGTCAAGACAATTAAAAAAAAAAAAAAAACTATTCAGATTCTGTGCTAGGTGTACTCAGTGGATACCAGGATGACAAAGGTTTTTGGTGCCTGTGCTGAGAGGTACTTGCACTCAGAACATGGCACAATTTGATCACTATTTGCATTAAAACAACACAAACTAAGTATGTAAATGGTAGCACATGCAGAGCCATATCTAGATTGAAAGGAAGGAGATCAAATCTGTGTGGGAAAATAAAGTGTAAAAACAATTAGAGAATGGGTAATGGTTTAATTAAATCTTTAGGGATAGGAAACAATTTGAATGATTAGGACAAAAACTGAGGAGGACATTCCAAGTAGAGGAAAAAAATATGAACAAAATAGGGAGAGGAGAGCATCATTAATGAGATATAGGAACAGGAAGTCAGGCAGTTGGGCTAGTTTACAGGGTAGAAGTAAGGGACTCAGAGGTAACAATTCTACAGATGTAGGCAGGCATTTGAGCTACAGTGTTTGTACGTTAGTTGAATAAGGTATGGGAGCCTTTCAGACATTCCAAAGCAGAAACGTTAGGCTACCTAGGCCCTATCAGCATGATGTGGCCTCTTCCCCACAGGATATAGCTTGGAATATCTCATATAAAGTTTGGTACATATAAGCCAAATTGAAACAGGAAACCATATATAGACTGGGAAAAGCAGTAAGGCATTATTCAAAACAAAAGATCCTTGTTAATAGAGGCCTGAACTGATGTGTGGATAGTGATGTTATTAAAATTAACAGAAATTAATCATTAATTTTTTATTTGAAGAAAATATCACAACAAGCACACTTTAAAGAATTGCACAGAGGTGGCGCCTGTGGCTCAGTGAGTAGGGCGCCGGCCCCATATGCTGAGGGTGGCGGGTTCGGACCCAGCCCCGGCCAAACTGCAACAGAAAAATAGCTGGGCGTTGTGGCGGGCGCCTGTAGTCCCAGCTGCTTGGGAGGCTGAGGCAGAAGAATCGTGTAAGCCCAAGAGTTAGAGGTTGCTGTGAGCCGTGTGACGCCACAGCACTCAACCCCAGGGCGGTACAGTGAGACTCTGTCTCTACAAAAAAAAAAAAAAAGAGAATTGCACAGAAATGGGGCATCGAGGAAAGAATTCCACAGAAATGTGGTTATCTAGGAGAAAGAGAAGATTTCGACTGGGGACAGAATTTTGTATACAGAAGATTTAAAGCACTTGAAACTCCCACATAGAGATGTATCGCTAGGGAGCACTCAAAAATAATAAAACACATTAGCAAGGAGCAAAAACAGCCATTTATTCTCACTAAATTCTACTGAACAACAACACATTTCTTTATGTAGCCCCCAAAGTACAGGTGCTCTCAGGGAACAAAGCCAACAAAAATTCTTGAGGAATAACTAAAAATTAACAAAGAACGTCTGTGTCCCCAGGCATAGAGAGCAGAAACCATAGCTGCAAGTTAAAGAATTGAATAAAATCCCATTAATACATAAGGGAGCAATTTTAGAGTATTTTGTTGTTGTTGAATAATGAGAAAACTAAATAGCTCCAATTTTTCTTTATAAATTTTATTTATTGTATAACCTTACTATGACCGTGCTAAAGTAAATTGAAAAATAAAACTCATCATTTTTTTCTAGCAATAATTGTTTTCATCTTTCTATGTTATCTTCAAGACATTTTCAATCATATAAAATATTTTCATAGTTAAATTACATCTAACCTACACCATTTTGTATTTTATTTTTAAATGTATTTCAGACTTTTTATCAACCTGTCTGTGATGAGATGTTTAGACTGTTTTTAACTTGACTTATTTCAGCTGATGTTGGTATGAAAATCAATCTTGGTACCAGCCCCAGCGACAACTAGGATTACCGTTGTCATTGGTTTTGCAACTAACTCTTCTGGTAGGTAGGGAGCTCCTACAAGAAAGATGTTTTGCCATTTTCACCATTGTATCTAACAAAAGTAGGGTATATTTTAAAATCAGTAATTATATATAGATATATATATATTTTAAGATAAAAGTATAATGAAATGAAAAGTTATTAATAAGCAAGTGGTTATTCTATGTCTATAATTAAGCTATCAAGTTATGTCAATATTATTTATTCTAGCTCTATGAGTCAGCAAACATTTGTTAATCTTCTGCTCCACAATATCAATGTGTTAGGAAACTGGGACCATAAATCAAAACAAACATGATTATTGAGCTTTAGGAACTGACAGAAACAGTTAATGGAACATCCCTTATCATCATCCCTTCTACAAGTACTTTATTTCCTTCTTGAGGGTGGCCTCTTCCCCACAGGATATGGCGTGGAGTATCCCATATAAAGTTTGGTACATATAAGCCCTGCCCTGCTCAAGATATGGACAGGGGACTCAAGCAAAGTCAATTGGAGTCTCCTTTCCTGGGAATTGAATCTTGAACTGAGTATAGAATGACTTCAAATGATTGGGTACAGTCATTTATGTTGAGTTCTCTGCTTGAAAATCCATATTATCTCTAGTCTTTGTCGTCCTGTGGGGTTGCTTTTTTCTAGTTCATTTCCATGATTTTACTTTTTCTCTATTGTCTCTTTCTTATTATGAGCTCTTGATATTCTCTGCGTGTGTGTGTGTGTTATTTATTTATTTATTTTTTAAGACAGAATCTCACTATGTCACCCTCAGTAGATTGGCATGGTATCACAGCTCACAGCAACCTCAAACTCTTGGACTTAAGCGATTCTCTTCCCTCAGCCTCCCAAGTAGCTGGGACTATAGGCACCAGCCACTACACCCAGCTATTTTCTTGTTGCAACTGTCATTGTTGTTCAGCTGGCTCAGACTCAAACCGCCAGCTTTGGTGCATGTGGCTGGTGCTGTAACCACTGTGCAACAGGCACTGAGCCGATATTCTGTGTTTTTAAAGTAGCCAAAGTCAGTGTTTGTAGCTTGTAACGAGAGAGGCATGGATGAAACTGGTAATACAAAACTGAGGGAATAGCCCACGGAGTGGGATAAAGATTTACACTGGGAAACACAAGAGTAATAGCAGTTTCATCAAGATGGATGGAGAACCCATTTAAAAATGTTTGCTAGTCATGCATATTTACATATGTGTACCTATATGTGGTTTTATTTATCATGTTTGCAATTACTAGATACTTCCTCACTTATATATTTATTCTACTTTTCATGAAAATGTGTTCAATTTTGGAAATAGTTTCTGCATGTATTGGAAAGTCAGAGGCAAGGGATACGCCCGTAACATAAGGTCCTTTGTTGACAGCATATTGTTTATGAGATGGTAAGATGAGTTCTTGCTACTTACAAGGGAGGATAGTAAAAAGGCATGAACTAATTAATTAGGTGTACACAGAAAATGAGGAAAGATGTGACAGTTAAATAAAATGTTCCTCCTTCAGAAGTTTGCTGAGAACTTTTCTAGTACTTGTGTCATTAGCAGCTGGGATCCCTAACTTGCCAGCCTATCTTAACTCTGAAATTTTCTCACCTAATTTCACTTTAGAAAAATACCTCTGTATGAATTAATCCTAGCAATAAGATGAAATTATGCATTACAAAACCATGGTAAGTTATAAAGCATAAAAAGTATATTTTAAACTCCTTAATCTTTGAAGCCTATCACTTGATTGAAGAGCTGTTTATATTCAGTACAACACATGCCACCACCATATAGATTTTTAACTGGAAATGGCTGGCGTAGTCTCCAAAGAAGCCATACTGAAGCAGATGCATTAACCCCAGACTGAAGCACAACCCTGAGGAAAAAGATGAGGTTTTGAAATCAGAAAAACCTGAGAACCGATTCCTACTTAATAGAGAATATGAGGTCCCAGATAATTCAAGTCACGTCTCAGTCTCTATTTTCCACTCTGTGCAATAGGATCAAGAACACTTCCATATCAGGGATGTTGGTTAAGAACGAAGAAAGTTACCACAAAGTGCAAAACTCCTAATGCACAGTACATCCACGGGCGCCTGAACATTGGTTGTTTATCTGAATTAAGTAATGATTCCCATCTTGCTCTGGGGAAGCTTGGATCCAAAGGAAATTTACTACACCGTGTAGTAATGAAGAAACAGTCTGGAGACTCATTTCTAGCTCTTAAACTTATTTCAGGACCTATTTCAGATTATACAATGGAATGTTTCCTAGTAAACTTTTTATGACTTCCACTTCTCTTTCTGGTGAAAAAACTGGAACCTAAACCTAAACATGGCTAAGAAGCCATAACAACGTTTTGAAGGCCCCCATTAAAAAAAAAAGTCATGAAACTAAATACTATATGATAAGTTTCATATAAATAGGAAGTTCCAGGATTTATGCTTCCTACTAACCAATTTTCCAGCCATTGCAGTGTCAGGAAGAGCAAGCACATAACTGATTTTGTTCTAAATGCAACTCATTTTTTATATATGTTTTTATACTTTTTGTATAGCATGAGAGAATTATAATAGATGAATACTCAAGACTTACTATTAAGGAATAATTTTATTAAGAAAGGGGAAAAAAAGAAAATTCAAGAACATTTCTAGGTGTAGAAAACTCCAGAAGAATTTCAGATATCAGTGTATGAGGGTGGCTAAACTGGAATATTAGCTCTAATTATGGTCTTCTTGGTTCTCCATAGCAACAGTAATAATTACATATATATGGTGTGTATATGGGGATCTGCATATGTGTGTATAGCACCTCTATCCCTAGACTATTGATATGTATTTTGTATACACTATCTATTTAATTCTCAGAAAGTCCTGTAAAGGAGGATCCAGGCTCCAGATATGTCCTCTGCTCTCTGCTTCATTTGTTCCTTTATCCATTTAGACGTGCAGTCCATAGACACTGTATCTTTTCTTAAAGTGTCTACTGTATACTACCTGCAGAAGATATGCAAGGTGCAATATTAACATCTTACGTTAATTGTAAAAAACGGAAGTAGGCCCAAGGCTTGTCCACTTCACAAGCACAGAGGCACAGAGAGGGAGAGCTCACCAGAAAGACCTGAGGATCTAAGACTGGTGGATATAAATTGGAGGTGAATTCAAAGAAAATGTTGTAACATGCATAAAACAAAGATAGGCAAGAACATAGAAAATATATGGCAGTGAATAGAGCACTTTATGATGGAGTCCATGGCAGATGGGACAGGAAAAGTATATGAATACCTGCAACAAATCCTAGAAATAGTCACACCTTCAAAACAATCCTATCCACGTTTCTTGCATGAGAACAGATTAAAATTTAAAAATAATAGACAATGAAAAAATTACTGTCCTCAGATTTTTTCAGAAAAAATATCAGCAGAGAATAATGGAGTAGATTAGAATTAAATATCAATTCTATTTGGACAAGGGAATAGGTTGTATTATATGTAACACTCCTAAGAAAAATAGCTTGATCTAGTGCAAAAAAAGGTAAACCTTAAAGAGAGCAAGACACATGTTAGGCCACCAGTTCCACTCCGATATGCTCTGGATACCTAACCTGTGTGAATTTTGGTTTGTGCGTTTATACTCTGAGATTAATAGCATGTATTTATTGGGTATAAGATTAATAGGTGTGAGTGTAATGTACATCAATGTGTTTTAAAATGTTCTATTCTATATTTTTTAATATCTTAATCTTTAAAACAAGGAAAAATTATGACCCTATGTATGACAAGATTTTTTTTTCCAAATTAATACCTAGCAATGAAAATGCCCGATGTGTAAAACTTGTGTCCTCTGGCTTTTAGCAGTGTTTGCGCGTTTGAGCAGGGTAATAGAGAGAACCATGCCGGCCTAAAGCATATGATAAATATCAGCTTCAAGTGGCTATTGAGCACTTGAAATGTGATGGGCTTAGATTGAGATGTGCTTATTCAAACAGTAAAATGCATACTAGATTGCAAAGATTCATAAATGAAGCAGAGAAGGCACACCTTGTTCAAAAACATTGTAATAAGGGAGAGATTGAATTCAACTTCCCAGAAACAAAAGGCTGGGGAAATTTGAACAGTTGTAAACCATCAGGGTGGAGTGGGTCAGGGACATGAGAAAACAAACCCTGACCCCCTGACCCCATTGGTAATAGACTTTACACATTGGATGAGCCAGTGGGAAGGTGCTGGGACACATTAGCTGGAATGTTAGTCAACAGGATTGATATATTCATGACTTGCTCACTGGCAAGTCATGTTAAGTTAGGATCCCACCCTCTCACAGAGACTGAGAAAAGGGGTCTCCACCTTTCATCAATACTACATTTCACAGAGATGGCTTCCAGGCCCTGGAGAAAGACGTTTCAGGTAGTAAAACTTGCTGGAGGTTGGCAAATTTATATCTCAGAGGGGTAGAGAAAGAATTTACAATTGCAAATGTTTTAAAGCAAAAGCTCTAAGAAGAGAGGCCAGGGTCTTATTAGTCAAGAAGAAATCTATGTTTATTCATGCTGAAGGTAACATTAATGCCATCGTAGTTAACAATCATAATTAAAATTAATTCCCTCGCTTTTAGGATTGTTTTTTAATGTGCAAACTAGGAAGATTAAAATTAATAGCTTACCCCCATATTTTTAGAGTGCAGCCTGACCTAAGGCAATTTTTATTTTGTTTTATTCAGAAATATACAAGAATTTTCATAGCAGCTTGGTTTACAAGAGCAAAACACTAAAATCAACTCAGCTTTCCCTTGATAGAGAAATAAATTACAGTATATTTACATCTTTCACATACTGTAAAGAAAATTAATGCACCGACATGAAGCGAGGTGAATTACAAGTTAGAAATATTAATAAAACATTGAAAAAATTACTTGCAGAAAATTAGATATCCTGGTTACCTTAAAATAACATTGTTTTAAAACCATTTCTTCAAGCAAAACTAAAGGTACAGTTTAGAAGTACATAAATATGCAGTAAACATGTACATAAATATTGAGAATAATAAATAGATAATTTAAAATACCGATCTGTGCTCAGTGGAAATGAATTAACAGCTAATTTCAGTAAGTCTCATAATGTTCTGGTTTTTAAGTTGATAGTAGAAACTTTTATGTTCTTTTTTATGTTTAAAATGTTCATATACACATAAATGAGACAATATTAGATAAAATATTATACATTAAACTTTAATACAGATGCAAAAATGAACTTACTGACACAATAATTCTTCATACATTGAAAAAAATGAGCTATCACTCAGTATGCTGAGTAAAATCTTTTCTTGGTAAAAATGTTCATCTGTTCACGTAAACATGTAAGAGAATATATATGGAGGAGATTGTGTCAGTTTTGTGTTCTTTTTGAACACATTTTTGCTTCTTTCTTTTATTTCTGTAATGAGAGTGGCACTTTTCTTGTGATTTAAGCAAATGAGCCCATTTGATAATGCTGAAGTTCTAGTCTAAGTGAGAAATTTATTCTCTTTTGAAGGGGTAGGAGGAGAAGTGATATAGTCCCAGCTACTTGGGAGGCTGAGGCAAGAGAATCGCTTGAGCCCTAGAGTTTGAGATTACTGTGAGCTGTGACACCACAGCCCTCTCCCCAGTGTGACATAGTAAGACTCTGTCTAAAAAAAAAAAAAAGAAGGGATAAAGGAGGTGAGTCTAAAAACCAGGTTTGTTTTAAAAGATCCAAGAATTTTCACCTAAGGAGAAAAGAGCATTTGAGGAAATGATTGGTCTTGGATGAAATCAAACGGCAAGAGACATCAGAAGGCGGGTTGATGCACAGACACGGCACTGGTGTGAAAGCCTCTATGGTGCTACAGCAAGTTACTGATGGGCTGGTCTCCAGGCAAAAGAATTTAGAATTTATCATTTTGGCACTAAAGAAGGAAACTTGTTACCTAAAGAGTACTTTTTAAGTTCTCAATATCAAATATAACTATTCATAGAGTTGCTGTTTTAAATTCCAGTCATTTTCAAACAATTTTGTTAACATTTCATATAAAATGAAAACAACAACTGAAAAGATACCGGAAAATAAGCCTTCATAGATGTTTCAAACTTCAATGCTAAAGTGACTGAAAGTGGTGATAAATTATGAGGCAAAACAATGCTAATGATATTATATACTGCATATTATGTATTCAAGAAGAGAACGATGTATTAACCATGAGAAATAGGGTATTGATGCTTCAGAAGTATTTTGAAGATGGATATTCCTATTCTAAATTAAATTACTAATTCCTGAATAATTAATAGACATTTGTTAATATTTCAATGGGAAATAAATCCTTGTTTACATCAGAATGAGTCTGAGAAATGATTCCTAAATTCACATCACATAAATATTATTTATGATTTGATAATTTATTTATGATTTAAATAATTTAAAGATGAATCTTGTCTGAATATGTACGAGCCTGGTGTGAATAAAGAGTTTAAACTGCAATCAGCATTCTCCAAAGAAACAAATAAGGGTGCTTAAAAGCTGGAAAATATAGTTAACTTTGGGGGAAAGGATTTTTAATAAAAGTGAATTTTCTTTTCTGGAGTGAAATAAAGGGCATAACAATTTTAATTATTTATTAGGAGCATTTACTATGTGCTGGAAAAATGTAGCTGCATTATATATATGTATATTGCATCACAATAAATGTATAAATATATATATAGCATCACAATAAATAAGGTTATCACAAATTAAAGATAAAAGTACTGAACCACTTTTACACTGCTGGTGGGACTGCAAACTAGTACAACCTTTCTGGAAGGAAGTATGGAGAAACCTCAAAGCACTCAACCTAGACCTCCCATTTGCTCCTGCAATCCCATTACTGGGCATCTACCCAGGAAAAAAATCCTTTTATCATAAGGACGCTTGTACTAGACTGTTTATTGCAGCTCAATTTACAATCGCCAAAATGTGGAAACAGCCTAAATGCCCACCAACCCAGGAATGGATTAACAAGCTGTGGTGTATGTATACCATGGAATACTATTCAGCCATTAAAAAAAATGGAGACTTTACATCCTTCGTATTAACCTGGATGGAAGTGGAAGACATTATTCTTAGTAAAGCATCATGAGAATGGAGAAGCATGAATCCTATGTACTCAATTTTGATATGAGGACAATTAATAACAATTAAGGTTATGGGGGGGGAAGCAGAAAGAGGGATGGAGGGAGGGGGGTGGGGCCTTGGTGTGTGTCACACTTTATGGGGGCAAGACATGATTGCAAGAGGGACTTTACCTAACAATTGCAATCAGTGTAACCTGGCTTATTGTACCCTCAACGAATCCCCAACAATAAAAAAAAAAAAAGTACTGAACCAGAGAAGTTAAGTAACTTGCCTTAAGTTACACAGCAAGTAAATGATAGCAGTCATTTAATTTCTACTTTCCATTGACCATAATGAATCTCAAGATGCAGTTTTGAAAAACTAAAATAAAAAAATTATATTATAAATGAAAATGTTTTTGTTTTTAAACGCTCTGCATCCTTCCATACAGAACCTCCAGGAAACTATATCAATTCATCTCCAAGGGAAAATGACTTGCAATGTCCTAAGCTTTAATCAATCTTTCTTGCTCAACAGCAAGAAAACAACTAATCTGATTTAAAAATTGGTTTAAGGACCTTAATAACATTTCTCAAAAGATATACAAATAGCCAATAGGAACATGAAAAAAAATAATGCTTAGCATAACCAATCATTAGAGAAATGCAAATTAAAACCACAAAAAGATAACACCTCACACTTGTTAAAATGCCTTTTATCAAAAAGATAAAAGATAATAAAGGGTTGGCAAGGATTCAGGGACTAAAGAAATCACACATTGTTAGTGGGAGTGTAAACATTTTTGATGAGGATGTAAATGTATACAGCCATCATAAAAAGTAGTACGGACTTCCTCAAAAACTCAAAATTAGAAATACTACATAATCTGGCGAGCCCAATTCTGAGTTAAATTCCAAGGAAATAATATTGTTATTTAGAGTGATATCAGCATTCTTCCATTTATTGCAGCTTTACCATAATATCCAACTTATGGAATCAACCTAAGCATCCATCAACGCATCAGTAAATAAAGAAAATGTGGTGGATCTGCACGATGGAATACTGTCGAGTCATAAAGGGAAGGTAAATCTGTCATTTGTGACAACGTGGATGAACCTGAATTATTTACCCCATGTGAAATAAATCAGATACAGAAAGACAAATACTGCACAATCTCACTTATGAATGGAATCTGACTATGACAGTTACTGCAAACTGGACAGTTATTGTTAAAAGGGTACAAATTTTCAGATAGAAAGGAGGAATAAGATTTGAAATCTATTTTAGATTTATACACATTCACACGCACTCACAAAATGCTACGTAAGACCTCTACTACATGGGCGGCGCCTGTGGCTCAGTGAGTAGGGCGCAGGCCCCATATGCCCAGGGTGGCAGGTTCAAACCCAGCCCCGGCCAAACTGCAACCAAAAAATAGCCGGGCGTTGTGGCGGGCGCCTGTAGTCCCAGCTGCTCGGGAGGCTGAGGCAAGAGAATCGCATAAGCCCAAGAGTTAGAGGTTGCTGTGAGCCGTGTGACGCCACAGCACTCTACCCAAAGGCGGTACAGTGAGACTCTGTCTCTACAAAAAAAAAAAAAAAACCTCTACTACATAAAATATCAAACATTCCACATATATATGCATAATTGTGCATATGTGTGTTTGTATGTATACTATTTTAACAGGTATTTATGTGCACATAATGTTCCATTCACCAGAAATATAAATATCAAATATATGATTTTTATTTCCAACATGTCCTAAGTAAGATATTTTTCAAATTTTTACAAGTAACTAAAGTCTCAGAGATATGAAGTGACTCAAGAAAGAGTGTCCAGCTGTTGATAGAACTGGAGTTTCAATCTCCTGGGTTTCTTTTTCTATTAAACTATCTTGTGGCTTATCTGCAAACGTTTCTAAGTTATAATCATTCAACTTTACAAATTACATTTCAGAATACACTAATTTCAAAGGATAATATATTCAGATGTAAAGTTCGTATTTCAAATACCAGTAAATAACACATGGAATTGTCATTTCAAGAATAATAAATTTGTTTTATATGTATTTATGTAATATAGACAGTAAAACCTGAGCATGACATAATTTGAGATGGTAGTAACAAAAAACTTAAGAAAAGTTACCTACTCGAGAAATCCCAATAGTATATTATGGTGATGTACACAAATTTTCAAACATAAATCCATGAGTTGAAGTCTTCCGAAAAGTAATAAGCAGGGGAGTAAACATGGGCAGTTGAAACATAATGTTTATGGGTGATAAAATCTTAAAGCAAAGCTGATATGTTTGAAAATAGCAGAATCCGTATGTTGCAATTTACACCAATACCTTGGACATAATAATCCTTGAGAGAAAATGACATAAAGTTTTTTCAGGAATGACATAACACAGATAGTTCTGTAATAAAGAATGTTTATTTAAGTGGACAAGAATAGAGCTTTGTTCTAAAACCCTCATTTCGGGTTTTAACAAATGTGTCTGAAAATAGGTAAAGGGCAGAAAATCCTTAAATTAAAAATGAAGAGATGAGTAACCACACTTTATTGTGAAATAACACATGAAGGAGATGTTTCGAACAAATTCCTTTTAAAAACAACTCAGGAAATTGTTTTGTTGTTGCCAGACAAAGCAAATGGACTGAAAAGTTTGCTGATTTTCCTCCAAAAGAATGTCATTTTTTTTTTTTTGGTATGCATCCTATTAAGAGTACTGTGAAAGTATTTCTACTTCTAGATAATTCATTCATTTATCAGTAAAAATGCACAGCTCATCAGAAAATTCAATGAATTCTCAAAAGTTCCTGGAATTTTGCTGATGGGATTGCTGCTGCACACAGATGGTGGTTGGCACAGGTGGAATTTGTAGATACTCAGAAATGCAATGAGGCTTTCAATAATATGGTAGAAAAACAAATTTCAGGATAAAACACCTCGAAGATTTGTTTAAAAATGTAAAGCATGTTATGTGGGCCACATCAAGAGCTGCTCTGCTCATACTTCTGAGTCTGGTAGTAGCCACAGGAAATCTCAGAAATTATTTTAGGAAACCTGTGATGTCAGCTTCAAATGTGTATTTGACAAAATGCTAAGCTCAAAAGTGGAGTAGTTAATTATTCACTCAGCAAACTGTTATTGATTACCCACAATGTGTGTTTAAGGCACTATATTAAAAGCTATTGATTATAAGGGATCAATCAGGAAGAAAAGAGAACTTAATGAATGAACCAAACAGAGCTGATTGCTTCAAGAAACTCATTTAGTAGGAGTGGAAGTCAGACTTATATGTATAATGATACTCCAAGTGTTATTAAAATAGAAAAAAAATCAGAAAATTTTTCAGTAATAAGGGCACTTGTAAATTAATGTTAATATACTTATGTGAATAGATGATACAAAATTTTAAAAATGATGTCTAATGTGTTAATAAAACGTGACTCACCTCCCATAAAATGCTAAGCAGCTATGTGTTCTCTGCAAATTGTTTAATTTCTCTGTACTTCAGAGAAATCTTACATATGTCAAGATGAAGATAATAATCGTTCTTTACATATAATTTTTGAGACAATAAATCCATGTGAGTAGCATTTTGCACAGCATATACTAGAAATCAGTATATATCATCTGTTTTTCTATTACAGTCTTGTAAAGAGTTCCACAACAATGGGTGGTGCCGATAGCTCAAAGGAGTAGGGCGCTGGCTCCATAGGCCGGAGGTGATGGATTCAAACCCAGCCCTGGCCAAAAAACTGCAAAAAAAAAAAAAAAAGATTTCCACAACAAGCAAATATTACTTTTATAATATGCAGAAAAGCATTCAATTTGATGTTGTTGAATGATCTTACATCTTATGACCAAACACGTAAATTAGTGTTACTATAAAATAAATGTTAACAATAGTAAATTCATCTTAAAGAATGGAAAAAATCTACAAGTTTTAAAGGTAGTAACACTGTATTCATTTCAAAACTGCCAATTGGTTTTTTTGTTTTTTGTTTTTTTCTGAGAGAGAAAGTCTCTGTCACTGCTGCCAGTAGAGTGCTCAAACATCATAGCTCACAGCAACCTCAGACTCTTGGGCTCAAGTGATTTTCTTGCCTCAGCCTCCTGAGTAGCTGGGATTATAGGTGCCTGCCACACCGCCTGGCTATTTTAGAGTTGGAGTCTCCCTCTAAGTCAGGCTTGTCTGGAACTCGTGATCTCAGGTGATCCTCTCAGAGTCCTGGGATTAGGGGCGTCAGCCACAGCGCCCGGCCCCACCCTGGCAAAATTTTCATTCCCAAAGTGAGGTTGTTTACCTTCTTTACTCCCACTGGAGTTCTACTCTTCTGGAAGTTCTGAATTTGATTTTAAAAAATAGTAAAATGTCTAGAATTTCTAAATTATGAATTCTAGAGCTTAAAAGATAGGAGTGTGTAGGAAGTTGCTTTCAATCAAAGGTGCAAAGACATTTTTCTAAAGCACAGTTGGATTGACACTGTTAGATTTAAAGGTGTTTACTGGCTGGTTCTCCCTCCTCAACATTCTATTCATAAAAATCATCCTGGCAGCCCAAGGCTGATTGGCGCCTGTGGCTCAAGGAGTAGGGCGCCGGTCCCATATGCCGGAGGTGGCGGGTTCAGACCCAGCCCCAGCCAAAAAAACCCCACAAAAAAAAAAAAACAAAAAAAAATTCCCTTTTCACGGTATAACTTCAGTTCAGGAGGAGGCCTCGGCTTGGAATGGAAGACTGAGCTATCTATCTGGTGACACTGGGATTTAAGTAACATTTTCCCTAGGAAAGCAAAAAATATATATGTTTTGGAAATGCTAGCACTTTAACCCAAAGCATCAGTTTTTTCTTGTGTATAAAATAATGGTGAATAAGTAGCATGGATCTGTTGTTATAATTTGCACACATGGATCCTTAGGTTAAATTTAAGACTACACTTCTTAAAGTTTACCACAATGCCACTTCCATTTACTTGAACAGAAGAGAACATCTCTTTTCTCATCTGCCGCCCTTGTGCTGACTCCATCTCCTCTTGTGGTCCACGGTGGAGCTCCAGTACACCACACCCCTGCCTCCTCAAAAGTCTGCTTCAGTATCAACAGATAAATGAGGGAGGGGAGAGAAGCTGCGATACACAGACTTGTAAGGAAAGAAGCATGTTTTATTTTCCTAATGTCCTGGGGTATTATTCATTGTACCAAAAATGGCATATCTAGATTAAAAAAAAATATTGGCAGAATCACTGGTATAATGAAAACCAGGCTAGAAATGGTAAAGATCATTTTGGCCTCGAAATAACCTGGGGAAAATGATGGCAATAACTATAAACATAATGCAATTTTATTTTCCTTAGCAGATAAATGAATATTAAAAATGTTATGGCTGGATATTGTATATTGGCGCTTTTCCAGAATAGTGGATATAAAGTACTTAAAAGAGATTTTTTTTAAAAAAGATGCTAAAAAAGACATTTAGTTCATGCCTTTCTATTTCCAGTGAGTCTATATTATAACCATTTAAGACAAATTGTTGTATATATATATATATATATATATATATATATATACACACACACACACAAAACTGGGAGGAAGAGAAAAAATTGAAGAACAAAATTTTAACCTGATAGACTCACCGATAATAGATTTCTAATAGGCTTTGCCTGGCAAGGATGATTTGAGTTGTGATGCATATAAACCAGTTAAAAAATAAAACTGTGGGCCCAAGGAGGATTAGTGGGCAATGAACCTGAAAATACTACAAAATACTACAAAATGTTAAACAGAGATGTCTCCTTCGTTGGGCTGTTTCTCAGTGCTCATCTCCGTGGAGAATTGCCCCTTGTTTATCTGGATACAAATACTATATCAGCAAATGCTTTTTTTCATTTATGAAATCACACTAATTTTCCTTATTATACTATTTCCTGGAAACCTACACTTAATACAAGTGAGGAGGTCCCAACAACAACAAAAAAGAGCACTGGAGATCATGTTATTTGTTGTTCGATTCATTCCTAAAGATGTGTATTTATTTTGTAATGGGCTCTATAGAAAGTGAGTAAGAGTCAACATTCTCTTAATTGTTGTATTTTCTTATTTATTTACCTTTGTCATAAATATATTTTGCTTTATATTTAACCAAGACTATTTTTTTCTGCAACTCAAAACCTACTCTGTCCTATTTTATCCTATCCTGTTCTTTTCTCTCTTTTTTTTTTTTTCTTTTCACTTTGTCACCCTGGGTAGAGTATGTGGCATCATAGCTCACAGCAACCCCAAACTCTTGGACTCAAGCCATTCTCTTGCCTCAGCCTCCCAAATAGCTGGGACTACAAGCATCTTCCACAGTGCCCAGATTTTTTTAGAGATGGGGTCTCACACTTGCTCAGGCTGGTCTCAAACCCCTGGGCTTAGGCAATCCACCCACCTTGGCCTTCCAGAGTGCTGGGAAAATATTCTTTTAATAGCAAATAAAAAAGGGAGGAAGAGGGGAAAGGGAAGAGCTCTGTTATTTCACTGATCCCATTCAGATAATACAGGAAAGTTTTCCCATTTCAAGATATTTAACTTAATCGTATTGTCAAAGTCCCTTTGAACCATGTATAGGAAGACATTCACAAATTCTGGGATAATATGTGGGTATACTTGGGAAGTCATTATGCAATCTTCCACACCTGTTATGAAATAAAATTAATATAAAATAAAATTTGCCTTTACTCATAATTTATAGTATATATAAAATTTTTTTTTAATTTTTTTATTAAATCATATATAAAATTTGAGAATTCTATGAGAAATCAAAAGAAAGTACTTTATAATACAATTAAAGTACATCAGTTTGTGGCCCCTTGGGAACAACTGTACTGGATACATGATGAGGCCATCAGGCCATCGTATAGACATCTTCACTGAAATGTATAAGTACTCTGAATATAGCAGCAATAATGCCACTGATATTGTGTACTCGCAGCTGAAAACAAGGGTCATTGCCACCAGTAACAAGATTTTCTAAAATGAAGAATAGCTCTTGATAAAATTCCAGCCATTTGTAATAATGGCTAAGTATTTACATGATGGTCCCGCTTCTTGGAAATACAGCTTATATTAAAATGTGCAAAAGTATTTGTGTTAACATATACAACAGTTTTGGCTTCCGAACTCAGATAATTAAAATTTTCTTTCCCTCCTCCAGGTATATCCACTAGAGTGCCAGAAACACTCAAATACTACTGCTGGAAATGTAAAATGGAACAACTTTGAAAACATTTTGAAAATGTACACTTGGCAAATGGGTTCATCATTCAACTCCTAAATATTTACTCAACAGAAATCGAAGTCTGCATATAGTTTCATAGCAGACTTACTTGTAAAAGCTAAAAACTAGAAACAACCAAAAGTCTATAAACGGTTGACCAGATATGGGAATTCATAGTATATCCATACAATGAAATACTCTAACAATACAATGAAATGCATTATTGAGACACGTGAATCTCAAATTTAATGTTGAGGGCAAAAAGAGAGACAAAAAGACATTTCTCTATAATATCATTGATGCACAGTTCTAGAAAATTCTAACCTAATCTGTAATCAGAGAAAAGAGAAAAGGAGCTCAGCTCTTATGGGAATAAAGAAGAGGTTCTCCCACCTTTATTTATAAAGATTTACAAAAGGTTAATTATCTTCTTATAAAGATGGTTTCATGGCTACATACACATGTACTTTTGCTAAATAGGGCAACTCTCTTAGGGGTGACCAAAGTTGATTTTGAAAGAGAATAATAGAAACAATACACATTTTAATAAGGCCTGTGTTGGTTAATATGTCAGAGAGCTCCCAAAATTCATTATTTTAACGTGAGCATTACTAGTGGGTTTTGATGTGTAAAGACACACATATATATTTGAATTTACATATTAGATTTGTTTTCATCCCAATAATACATAATAATGATCCAGAAGAGTTAGGGCGTATTAGCCCAGTTAATATTTGCAAGATTGAAATGGTATGAGAGAAAGAAAGAATGTGTATCTATAAGCTTTTGATTCATTGGTATAAATTTTGTTTTCCCTTAGTTCGAATGAGCAGGAATTAAAACTACTTAAGTATTTTTAAGAAAGTCAATGAAGGTACAATCAAGATGATGAACTTAATCCCAGTATCCTTGAAAAACACTCATTTTCTCAGTGTGGTACAGTAAGCCAAGTATTTTCATCTGTGTTTTCACCTGAATGTGCAAGGTGAGGGTCATGTGGTTCCAGTTCTAGAATGTGTTCCTCAGTTCAGGAGATTGAATCCTGGAAGATATCTTCTTTTTTTTTTTTTTGCAGTTTTTGGCCAGGACCAGGTTTGAACCCGCCACCTCCAGTATATGGGGCTGGCACTCTACTCACTGAGCCACACGCACCACCCAGAAGAAATCTTATTCCTCCTTTGATGGAGAGATAAACTAATTTTCAGAAGGAGAGCCTGGGACAGATCTTTCTGTCTCAAGGTACTGACAAAACTGCATCATTTCCCCTTTGGTTATTATCTCCGTGACACCAAAGGAGATCATTTACAGCAAGGAGAGGAGAATCACAGGGTGCAATACTGGCGCTCTCTGCACAGTGGAGGCAGAAAGAAAACCAGCAATATGTGATGTCACAAAAGAAAAAAGAATAACATGTCTTAAGAAAGAATGTGTCAATTGTGTTATCTACCGCTGAGTGGTTGATAGAAACAGGGAGAGAGAAGTGACCCTGCATAATATTTGAGGGACTGCAGGCAGGGGAAGGAAAGGAAATGAAGCTTAAACATAATATTTTGCCATAGAAAGAAACAGAAAAATGGGCAAATGGGTGGTACTTGAAGAAGATTTAGAAAATGAGTTTTGTATTATTTTGTTTTCTATTTCTAAAATGTTATGCTAGAGAATTTCTGTCGTGGGGTAGGGATAATCCAGTAAATGGGAGAAATTGATATGATGAGAGAATTCAGGGTAATTTGAGGATTGCAGTTCTGATGACACTATAAGGATCATATCTAGATCAGATGTTGGGAAGGGTGTGGGTTGACCCCAGAAAAGAGCTGCTTCATCAATAGTAATAGGAGGTAGTTTTTGTGCTCACTTAAAAAGGAATATGGATGATTGTTTTAATTTTCATAATGAATACAACTTGAGTTTGTCAGCTGAGATGGTGATGGTCACAGAAGGAAGTCATTTGGGAGGAAATTTAACGAGAGGAATAGGTGTGGATTAGCCATTTTAGATAATAGGAAAGTTTCAATATTAAAGAAGTGAGGAAAGATTGCCATGCAACGTTGAAGGTCACTTGATATTTGTGGGTCTAGCCATCGTCTTTTTCTCCAGTAATATTCACCAGTTAACAGTGCAGACACAAAGTAGCCAGACAGTTGAGGTGAGAGCATGAACAAAAAGTGAAAATTTATTCCCAGTGTCAATCACGAATTGGCCATGTAACCACACACAAGTCAATTGTCCCTCAGGCACCACTGGTCAGCTGAAGGTTTGGGATTAGACAGTTCTTAAGGTGTTTGCCAGTTTTAAAGTTGTGGAGAGACTCTAACAGAGCTCCATGTAATCAATTAAATATGGGAGGGAAGAAACAAAGGAAGATAAGGAAAAAGAAAGGGAAGAAAGGATGAAAAGAGGGAATGAATAAATGATCTTAGACATTCTCAACATTGTGATAAATATTTAGAAATTAGGCACTAAAATGCTATTTCCTGCAATTCCAATCTTTGGATATTTGCTGAAAAACATGTAGTTACGCTCTGGATGAAGAACTATGACAAGTCATTGTTGGCTGTCAGTGGAGGAATAACAGGCTCTGCACTAGAACAGCTTCGCAGGTGGGAATAGCACCTATCTCATTTCTAATTTCACCTGTATTTATTGTACAGAAACTCTGGTACCACTAAAGATCACTCTTAAGGATTTTCTCTATCATCTCTGAAGAATTCTGTATCTAAAGAGATGATCATATGGTTTTTGTTTTAATTCTAAGTTAAATCACATTCATTGATTTGCATATATTGAGCCATCCTTGCATCCCTGGGATAAAGCCCACTTGATCATGGCAAATTATCTTTTTGATACGCTGTTGGATTTGATTTGCTAGTATTACATTGAGAATTGTTGCATCTGTGTTCACGAGAGATACTGATCCGTAGCTTCTCTATTTTTTCTGTCAGTTCCTGCCTTTGGTATCACAGGGATACTGGCATCATGGAATGAGTTAGGAAGGGTTTCCTTTTTATATTATAGAACAGTTTCAGTAGGAAATAGGTCAGTTTTTCTTTGTATGTCTTATAGAATTTGGCTGTGAAATTATCTTATTTTAGATATTTTTGATTGGGGGACTTTTACAGTTTTAGTCTCTCTCCTTATTAGTCTGTTCAGGATTTCTAATTCTTCCTGATTCATACTAGGGAGATTGTGTGTTTCCAAAAACTTATCCATTTACTCTTGATTTTCTAGTGTATGTGCATGGAGGTTTTGATAATATTCTTAGATGATATTGTATATTTCTGTGGTTTTAGTTGCAATCTTTGAATTGTAACATTATTTACAGTGGAGATTAATTGAGTCCTTTATCTTCTATTCCTGGTTAGTTTAGCTAGTGGTCTATTAATTTTGTTTATCTTTTCAAAAAGCCAACATTTTATTTCACTGATACTTTTTATTCCTTTCTTAGGCTTCAATTTTGTTTAGTTGTGCTCTTATGTTTGTAATTTCTTTGCTTCTGCTGGCTTTGGGTTGGCTTTTTCTTCTTGTTTTAGTTCCTTGAAGTGTGACATTAGACTGTTAATTTGTGATTGTGATCTTTCTGTCTTTTTTTGGTGTAGGTATTTAGTTTTATGATTTTCTGTGTTAGCACTGATTTTTCTATATTCCAGAGATTTAAGGAGTCTTTTGTCACTTTTATCATTCAATTCAAAAAAATCTTATGGAGTCCCTTTCCATCAATAGAATATGGCAGAACTGAGTATGTCACTTTCAGGAGTCAGTTATAGAAGTTATAGTAGCTTCTCTTTTGGTTACTGCCTCATGCCCTGTCTCACTTTGGGAGAGAAAACAGATGTCACATCAAGAAGATACTCAGGTACCCTATAGAGCAGGTGTGTCCACCCTGAGACCTACAGGCCACACGCTGATTTTGTGAACATTTTTCTCTTGTCTGTGGTGTTGAATCTCATGAAAAGTATGCATGGACCCCATTTTTGTATTTAATGTGTGGCACTTACTCTTCCAAAGTGCAGCAGAGTAAAAACAGGTTGCACACCCCTGCTAGTGAATGAGACCACGTAGCAAACAGTAGCAAGAAACTGAGGCCAGCCAACAATCATATGAACAGCCTTGGAAGTGGGCCCCCAATCCCTTCAGATGACGGCAGTCCCAGCCAACAGCTTGACTGCGACCTCCGTAGAGGTCATGAACCAGAACCACTGGATCCCAGACACACAGGAGGCATAAGAAAATAAGTCTTGTTTTAGAAAAAATACATAATATTTTATAAGATAATAAATTATTGATATTTATTATTTGCAACCATTAAAACAAAGAGCATTTAAAAGCAATTAATATGTTACAGAATCTCCTAAAATTAGGTAATAAAGCAATAGATCAATCTTTCCTTATTTCTTTTTTCTAATACAGGATTTATGCTGAATTGTGGGTGGCACCATCATAGCTCACTGCAGCCTCCAATCCTGGACTCAAGCAATCCTCCTGCCTCAGCCTCCCCAGTAGCTGGAACTACAGATGCACACTGCTGTGACTAGCAAATTTCTTTTCTTTCTTATCCAGACAGTGTCTCACCATGTTGCCCATGCTGGATAGATCCACTTTGCTAAATACTTTTCAAGAAGATTTTTATTTTATTCAACATGTAGGTTGTAGATTGTAAATCTAGAAGAATTCTCAGGTTTCAAAATATACTCTTTAAAAACAGGTCTAAAAGGGGAATGGCACTATTACAAGAGAAATAAAACAAAATATTCTCTCTCAGGTGATATCCTGAATAATTATTATAATTTTTATTTAATATTCACAAAGTAACCTCTTGAGAAATATACTAAGGAAACTGAGGCAGAGAGAGAAATTAATAAAATGATTTTACTATGCTCAATCAACTAAGCATATTATATTGCTATTATTATAATAATCTAAGTTTGAAGATTTACCACATGAAAGTTATTTTTAAAGCCATTCCTTTTTATGTGCACAGAGACTTTGTTTGATTACCTTGTATTCATTTATTTATATTATTCAGTTTATTTCTAATGTTATTTGTAAAATACCTACATAGGAATTAAGGTATTCCTTAATTTTATTCCCTAAGTTTATTTTCATTTTTTTTCTAGTGTAAAGGCTAAAGATATGGGCACAACAGAAGCTCCAGTAAGCTATTAATTCTAATATATAAAACAGGATCTGTACAGCACATTAACCTACATTAATTAAATTTTATCTCAACCAGTTGTACTTTTCTAGCATTGTTTTTGAAAAACTAGGAATTCCATTAACAAGACCATCTGAATAGTGGTCATATTTTTTCTGTAATGTGCTAATAAAAATAATAAATACGAATTTTTATTTCAACAAATGGCATACATATATTAAAAGTAAATCATGCAAGACTAGAAAGCAGGAAATTCCCACAATCACGGCCACTAAAAACAAAATTGGTTTGAAATGATGTAACTAACCAAACATATTTTGCACTAAAGATAAACCTAACATGTCCATGGAATTATAAAGCTACTCCACTCAAAGTTGTCAGACTGAATTAAACTGAAACTTGGCTCTTCCTTTTGACTCAAAGAGCTTCTTGGAACTGGGTAAGTGGCTTTGTATTTTATTAATGATCGATCCCATAATTTTAATCTAATTTTTAGTTCATGAACAATAATGAACTAGTTATGCCAAATACTGTCTGAATTTAGTTAAGTTGAAATACTAACATACAGATTTAATGTTTTCAGAGCAGCACCAATAAGGAACCACTGAAAAGAGTCTTGAGCTTATCAGTTCTAAATTTTAGGAACTCACTCTGTCATAAGACATCCTGTAACTATTTCCCAAAGCCTTTCACATCGTAAGATTCTTTCTCTATAAGATTCATTTAAAAAAAAAATGTAATAGAAACCACTTGGCAAATCTTTTATTGTTATTTAGTGATGCTACACTAATGATTCTATAGCACTGATACAGTGTACAAACTTTAAAACTTGTCTTTAAAATTCTTTGCTTGTTTTTATCTTTTTGTTTTGTTTTGATTTGGTCCTCTTGCTTTCTAAATTAATTTTGCTTGTTCTCTTTAGTTAGGTCTTTATCTAGCAATCAACAGAGCCATTCAAAGAGCAGAACTGAAATGTACTTGCTCTTGCTTAAACAAACATTGAAATATATTTGCAATGCCCAGTAGAATACAACCATCTAATCTATTTGTTCTAGTAAGTGAGACTTTGGAAACTAGGGAAAATCAATAAGAAGTTATTCAGCAGAAATCATTTCATTATTTTTCCATCAGAACCCAAGTATCTTGGGTGATTTATTGAACCCAAATCTTTGCTATATACCTAGTGCCTATTGTGTTCATGAATTCAATATTCTGCAAATGATTCTGTCATTTGCTGATCGTACACTTTTCCTGATATACAAATTTACCTAATAAACTGACTTTAACTCTTGTCTTTGCCAGTAACTGGAGAAACAATTTTATCATAGTACCAGATTGCCCAAATTCACGTAGGTGATTAGCTGTTAATATTCCAGAAATTATAAAATTTATACCATGACACCAGTATGGGTCACCAAGATTGTGGTCTAGAGACCATAGAAAATATATGTTTATTTTTATATCGAAGACCAAGAAACTGCCCGATGCAGTTTCTTCCCTATAAAAGCAATGGGGCTATGTAAAAAGCAGAGGGAAATGTCATCTGGATTGAGATAAGTAGACAAAGATTTTTTGGGGAAAAATGATTTTGTAAGTGGTAGATACTACTTTCATTTTTACTTTAAACCCCAAGTGCTAATGAAAGACCAATTTTTGGTAGCTTCATATGTATTAGCACATGACTCTTGTTTAAAAAGATTGATATCTGATTGAGCCACTACATCACTATGATCTTTCATACTCTTTCTTACTTATCCTTAGAAGCAATTTCATTCATTGAATTCAAATAGTAATGGAATGCTCGATATGTGTTATGCATTGGTGAGAAGAAAAACATTGCCCTAAACATTCAACAATTATTGCCTTTACAGAGTTTACATTCTAAAGAGGAAAAATAGAAAACCTATAAATATACATAAGTAAAATATAAACAGAAGACAGTATAGTCTAACTCCCAATGTCTTCAATCAGAATAGTGAGAAGGATGGAGTTGTCCTTAACTGAAACAGGGAACACTGTCAACTGGGCTGTTTGGGAAGAAGACCAAGTGTTTGATTCATAGGGCAATGTGTACCTGACTTGAGACAGAATTTAATATTTTTTAATGATGTTTAAATATATATTTTTATTTCTAAGGGTCAAATATCACAATGCATTGCAATACCATTATTTTGTAGAAGATTTAGGAAATAAATATAACTGAATCGTTATTATTTATGCAAATAATATTTCATTTTCATAAATGTGCTTCAAAGTGGGAAAAGTCCATTTTACAGATTTTATTAAAATGGTTCTCCCATAGGTCACCAGTGACCTTATTTAAAAATTGATTGTCAGACTACATCGTACATGGCCTCTCAGCAATGTCCTATCACTGTTGGCCAGTCTTTCCATGAACTGTACTCTTCTTAAGCTCCTTGGACCCTGTGGTCTTGTTTTTCTCTCTCTTCTTTCTTTTCTTAACCTTTAAACTTAGCTGATCTTGACAGCTCTGCCCTACCCTTTTTCTAATCTGCATTTTCTCTCTCAAAATTATCCCTATTCCCTGTATCAACTGCCCACCCCCCATATACAGATTTCTTACATGGTATACCTCTATCACTGCCCTCCCCTCTATATCCAAAAGTCTTGTATCCAATTGCCTATTTTACGTCTATTTTTGTCCAGATTATTTTATGGTTCGGGTCCCAATTTAAGTGTCATCTCTTCATTGCCTTATACACTAACTGACCACTATGCCAAAAACAGGCTTTTGCTCACAGCTCCTATTCTAACACACTTCTGTTCTTCTAATTCCATGTTAAATGTGTGCCACTTTCCTCTGCTTGCCCTTTTAAAAATCTTTACGAAAGGTGTTAATGACTTGGTTTTATACATGTATTCCATGATAATCTCAGCACTTAACACAGTGAGTGCAGTGATGATGGGTGAGCATTAAGCAAATATTTGTTGTGTGAATGGATTTTCAATTCTTCTCAAAGACACCTGCTAATCATTCTCCAGTGGGAATGTACTTCATAAATGACAATCAGATAGTTTAAAAGAGAATTTCACAAAAACTAATAGACAGTTTCAAAATAGAAGACAGAAAAAGTCTCAATTTCAAATACTGCTTTAATTTTTTAATGTTTTTCAGAGGACAGCAAAAACCTAAAATAAAATGGCAACACTTGTGTTTAAAATCTTTATTCAATAAGCTAGATTTTTTAAGATTCCATGACCATTTCATGTAGCCTGATTTTTTTCTAAGTCATAATACTTGACTAACTATAGATAAAAGCATAACATGAGAAGCTTTGATTTTGTTTGATTTACATTTGACATTTTATAAAAAAATGATGTCTCCATCATCTACAGTATCTTCCCGATCCCAATTTTCCTAACACAGAAACAATGGAAATAAGATGTGAACACAGTAAGCATATGCATCATAATATTCTTATATTTCTGTTCTATACTCTGATTTATCTTTAATTTATAAGTTAGAATGGTCTATACAAATCATTTTAAGCCCCCATATAAATTATTTCATGTTAGTTGATTAGAAAAATCTCCAGTAGATACTTTTGGATATCAAAGGAATTTCTCTTGTGAATGGTTTATGTTGTCATTGTTCATTTAAATTGTTTTAAAATCTGAGCTTTATAAATTGAAGTTTCTGATGATTCAAAACAAAGCAACAGTGAAATTCCTTTGTAAATAGGAGAGTGGTAGGGATGGGGAGGAAGCTTTCCTTATCTCAGTGGTCCTAAAATGTATGTAAAAATTATCCTGGGAATTCTTTAAAATATTAATTCCTGGATCCCAACTCTAAGATTTTTTTTATTTCTATTTATATCTTTTATCTATATATATTTTTCATGTGTGCATTAACACATTTATGGGCTATAACGTACTGATTTTAAATACAATTAGAATGCTTACATCAAACTAGTTAATATAGCCTTAACCTAATTTACTTAATTCTTGAGTGAAGACATTTCTACTCTATGCTTAATAGATTTGATATATTTGACATGTACCCTTGCAATATGGACCATAGGTGAGGTCCCACTATTTACCCTCCCTCCATTAAACCTCCCCTCTCCCCACCAATACCCCTCATCTTTTCTCTTTCATCCTGGGCTATAGTTGTGATTTATCTTTCATATGAAAGTGTGACTGATTATAAATTGGTTTCATAATAGTACTGAGTACATTGGATACTTTTTCTTCCATTCTTGAGATACTTTACTAAGTAGAATATGTTCCAGCTGCATCCATGAAAACATAAAAGAGGTAAAGTCTCCATCTTTATTAAGGCTGCATAATATTCCATGGTGTACATCTACCACAATTTATTAATCCATTCATGGGTGGATGGGCACTCGAGCATCTTCCATGACTTGGCTATTATGAATTGAGCTGCAGTGAACAATCTGATGCAAATATCTTTGTTGTAAAGTGATTTTTGGTCTTTTGGATATACACCTAGTAGACGAGTTGCAGGATCAAACGGCAGGTCTACTTTTAGATCCCTGAGTATTCTCCAACTCTAAGAATTTTGATTTAACATATTTGGAATGAGGATGGGCTATCAGAAGTCGCTACTTGCAGGTCCCTTCTAATGTGCAGCAGGGTTGGGAACCACTGGCATAAGTAAAGAAAAACATTTGTAAATACAACATTTAACCATCCAAAGGAAAAGCATTTTGTCTATCAAATATGTGCAATATATTTGAATCTAATAAAATATATATTCTTTAACCTATTCTATAATCCAAAGTGAGCCTTTAGGTTCACCACAAAAGGAAAGCTGCCTTCCCACATTTTCCAACTAACAATGGAGACTTTACAAAGTCTTCCATAGCCTTTCTAATCTTTCAATGAATATGAAATCCTTCTTGGTTCCTCTCCAATAAATTTATAGGGTAAACTGTCCAAACACATTACTTGATTTTACTTTTCTAAGCAAGAATAGCATGTACCTGGCTGTTTGCCATTCATCTGGAATATTAAAGTCAATTTTATAGGTGAAAATAACATCTGAGATTGAGTAATGTGACAGGGATATCGATCATGAAAAACGATGTTAGGTAAACTTGTACAGTCTCCTTCAGAGTTTTCATTCTAATAAAGAAAATGAAAAAGACCAAAGAGACATCAAGTTCTTTACAAGTGGCTCTTGTTATTACTTGACTTCAAATTCTACCCTCTATTGCCTCACATCCTCCTATATATACATGTAGACTTTCAATACTAACTATAGTATATGTTAACGTAATAATTTATTCTATACTCAGCTTGTTTCCAGAAGTGTGATAATTAATTGTTTGTGTGCTTCTCATGTATTGATATAAAGATATCAACTGCAATATTTTACACTCAAAGGGGAGTAGTCTAGCCTTGCTCCAAAGTGAGAAAAGTCTGTCTTACAATTCTAATATCTTTCCCTCGGAGCATCAGTATCTTGTATTTCGAAACTTCTTCAAACCATCTGTATCATGCTATATTACAGCTAATTTCCCTGAACTGCTTTTTTTTCCTTTTTGTGTGCTTGAACAAAATATTTTTTCCTCATCTTTTATAATCTCTGATTCATATGAAATGACAATAGCTAATCTAATGTAATAATAATAATAATAATAATAATACTGATTATTATTAAAAGATCACAATAACTTGTGCCTTTTGTATCTCCAAAAATTATTTTCAAACTTCGTGAAACCAGAATTATTAGGACATTTGAAAAAAAACAACACTCAAAGATTTCAAATGGCAGTTTTCAGCTTTAAGCAACAAGGCAGCCTGAACTAATATAGAAATCCCCCAACGAGCGGTAGCTCCCACACATCCTAAAAATTTAGAAATGCTGGAAAATGGATTAAAACATTGATACAAAGCTGAGTTCAAATGAAAGAATGAGTATCTACAGTTGTCAAAATGAAGAAGAAACTTAAAACTCTAGGGGAAGACACAGGGGATGATACTTTGACAGAGAGGGGTCAATTGGAACATGGATACAGAGCCTAACAAGAAGATAATACATTAACATCCATTTGGGGGCATTAAGTAATATATTTGGCAATGTGGCTTCAAGGGCAACAGAGACTTGAAGGCAGGTTTTAGTTCCTGTGAGTAAGATCTGGAGACAAGACTGAGAAAACTACAGAGGTTATTGCTTCACATTACCCACTGGAGCAACAATTCATGCTCCTTCTGTTTGACAAAATATTGTGCACCCAACAAAACTGCTAACCTTTATATACACAACATAGACCATAAATGCACTTCTTAAAGACCCTCTGCCATTTCTTGCATACAAAGCTTTCCTGTAAATGGTCAGAATTTGAATGGTTACAAGCACATCTACCTGTATTCTGTGTACTCATATGTCACAGGTGCTAGTAATTATCATTAAGATGAAATTGTCTATTGTTAAAATAGACATTTAGAAAACCTTATGTTTTGTGATCTTTATCAGAGATGAAAAGCAGTTGTGATGTGAACAGGTGCTGTAGTCACGAGAGATGTATTAGAAATAAGATAGACATGCTATTTCTACTCATTGAACTTGCTTTGTCAAGAGGCCTGAACTAGATTAAGAATCTAAAAGTTCTTGTTTAGGGCATGTGGTAGAACATGGAAAAGAAGGTGCCAAGTACTGAAAACATAGGAAGTGATACTTACACATTGGAAGTTTTTATTTTTTCCAATTAGTTCCTCTGAATTTTCTTGCCTAAGTCTTTGGTTTCCTCTAGATCATAAATTCATTATTCTCTGTCATTGCACCTTGATGGTTTATCTCATATCATTTATTATTGATTTTAATGTTAATATACTTATATATCAATAAACACTCCATACCATAGTATTGAGGACAGTGGTAAACACACAAAATTTTTGAAAAGATGAATTTAACTAATGCGATGGGAAATTTTTTCTAGGATGAAGTATAAAAAAGTTATAAACAATTTCATTTGATAAAGGAATATAGATGCAACGGCTTTTGTAATGGTAAATTTGCGATCATTCTTGGCTGACCCTTCCCGTCTCTGTTACTGTAGAACAGGAGGTCTTGGCATTGAATACTGTGTTGAGAAGAGTGAGATTGGCCAATTGGCACTGAAAAATTTAAACATAATCACTCTTTTGCATATTACAGTGGGCCAATGGGAAGGGAGCCAATGTGACAGGCTTTTGAGTGTCTTGGCCAGGACCCAAAGCCTATCTGGCTTTGAAGTATAGATTTGAAATACTCAGATAAGATTGGGCAGGATGCAGAGATGCTTATTATCTCTTGGGTGGAGGACCACTCCTTCTGCATATTCATATGCTGGCTCCTCTTACCATAATTCATATAAAAAATGATGTCTATAAAGATTAAAGGTATACGTTGACCTAATATTCTTATCCAAACAAGCTGAAACATATGAGTACAGTGCATATGTTAGTGGTTTCAAGCTATTTTTAAAACAGATACAACATAGGCAAGACAAAATTTGCAATTCTTAATCATATGAACCTTAATGTAATTGTCTGATCCCACTGTGCTCTTGAAATTTTCAAGATCCCTACAAAGCCATGGGGTCTGCAATGCACAGCATCCTTTCACTTTTCATGGCCACAGTTGTGAGCTATTTGTTCTTTGTTAATCTTTTGACTCTAACTTAATTGCTCTTTGAACTACACACCTGAGCTTAGAGTCTCTGCCTCTGACTTTGGCTCCATTCCTGGACTGCACTATGGATCTCTTCCAAGCTCTCTACCCTCACACACACTCACCTCAACCCACACCCACTAGGATCCTCAGGTTGCCCCAAATGTGCCCTGTCCTGATTCAATCAGCTCTCCTCCCGACCCATCCCATGCCCCTGTAACTGGATGGAGATGGACGAGGACACTACTCAAGCTTGGCATTGACTCAGGTCCATTAGAGGGCCCTAGATAATACGTAATATGACACAGTGTAACTGTATTTCTACTTTAATAGCTTGGCCTAATATATTTTCAACCAAGGGACCACTATTTACCTTGAAGTTCAATGGATCGGGTTTCACCTAATAAATTTTATGTAAATCCTGTGAGCATTACCTTTTCTCTGGATCTTCCAATTTACTCCCTTTTCAAGGTTGGTCTTGCCTTTTACCTTTATTTCCTCCTCTCTTTTCACCAACTCACCCTTCTCAACTGCTATACGACATGAGGTCATAACAAAACGCAGTCTTCATACCACAGAGCCTCTTAGGTACTCAGCTACCTAACAGATCTTATCTTTAGGATTGCCTCTTCACTCAATATGTTTGAGTCACATTACCCTTTTCATATAGCTCCTCTAAAACTCTGAGATTATTCCCAATCTGAAGTCTTCACACTTTCTATTCTGTTGCCCAGGATGGTCTTCTTCCAGGTATTCACATAGTGGCCTTCTTTTTACCACTTACGTCTCAGCTCATTGATCACCTTGAAAATCATAGCTTGCTCTCCTTTCCAGCCATGCTCTCACCTTAAATTTTCTGTCTACAACATTTGCCAGGGATATGTCCTTTGTACTATTTATCACAATTTCAAATCTCGATTGTGTGTTTATGGTTTTATTGCATATCTTCCCCAATTTGAATGTAACATCTTCAAGGGCAGAACATTATATGGCTGGTTTTCCACAATAACTCCTCTGAAGACGGTGACTGGAACATAAATTATTCTCATGATATTTTTATTGATTGAATAAATAAATGAAAACCACAAAGACAAAAGAGATTGGTGGAGCTTCAATGAGTTTTTAATGACTTTGTTCCCATTATATTCTTTAGGTTTGATGATATAAGCAAATTATTAATTCAGATAAAGCATAATCCCTACTATACACTGGTCAGTTGATTGTGTGAACCCTAATTTAATGTGAGGCGGGATGAACATCACCTAATATGCACATTGTGAGGGTGTATAACACATCCGCTGGGTGAGAAGTTCCTTTACCAATGGAACTTTACCCTGGAAGTGAGAAGAACAAGGTAACATAAAAATTTGTACCCTCATTTTAATTTGAAATAAATTTAAAAAATACACTGATAAAGATAAATATAAGTTATAAAAATGGTGAAAAATTTAGGTTGAAGAAAATTTAGGAAAATTTTTAAATTATTATTTCATGAACCCTTATTGCAGAAAATGTATTTGACTTAGGGCAGGAAAATAACCTTGCAAGAATACAGCAAACCTTGCAAAGGTAATAATGACTCTAATTTCTCACTGTCTGTCAACTAAACATCCACACATAAGTCATAAGTCACATTCATTTTTATGTGTTTAAATAGATTTGAGAAGTCTTAAAAATGTTCAAGGTACAATGTTAGCCACTGGTCTTGGAAATACTATGGAAGGCTGTGATCAAAAGATTTTTTTCCTGATTTCATCTCTGCCATAGAACCAGCCCTATGATCCCTGAAAATTTGGTTAATCTTTTGATTCTCTGCTTCTAACAAATTTTTGTTTCTCTTCTAGGTTTAATCAAGATGCATATAAATATTTATTTACTAATTCATTCACATGTTAATTCATCCGTCTATTCCATAAATATTTATTTTTCCTATGTGCTAACCACAGGGCTAGGTACTATCTCATGGCAAAAGGAGATCTGATTATTTCACTCTATACTCCTGGGAGTTTGTGTGGGTCATTACAAGTTTCTATATCTTAGATTCATCATCTTTAAAATGAGTGCAACAATACACACCTTTTTCTGATGAGTGGTGAGGTTGATATATGAAACATTTTTTTTCTTTTAAGTATGAAGTTCCAGAAAAGATCCTTATTCCTTTGGCAACCTCTGAGTTAATCTAAATTTCTGTACTATAAAGTCATTCTATTTATACTGTAGTGAAGATTAACTATAATTAATTAAATATTGCCCAACTGGTAATTCTGCTGTGAACTAAAGATTTATTCCCAGATCTTGAGATTATTGCTGTTTTTATTAGCGTTGTTAACTGAATTTTTCTTTGGTACGTACATGTCAAGAAACACTGGGTTTTTTGTATTATTCATGAGGTGTTTAAGAAGGTTTGAGCTCAAATATATCATTCTTGGGAGAAAAATACCCAAAGATAATAAAAGCCTAATATAAAAATGATGGAGAAAGGTGAGTAGTTATTGCATTAAACTGTAGTGTTCATCCATTTCAAAGTGAGTTCAGCATTTCTCTGTGAATTTATGACTGAGGTTTATGGCCTTCATATTAATCATACAGAGCTTTGTTGGAATCAGCAAACTCCAAGATGACATAATTTTACATTTCATTGTATCAAATTGAGTGACAAGCTTCAGGGGTTAAAGAAGAAATTGCTATCACAGAGCAGTAGTCTCTATGATCTTGCTCAGTAAAAATAATAGCTACTAAATACACTGAGTGCTTTACGTGTCTCAGGCTTTGTTCTAAGTAATTTTCATTTGTTAATTCAAGGAACTCTTCAATGAGCTCTAGGAAACAGGTTCAATTATCATTCCCATTTACTATGAATCGTTCAGCGGTCATGGAATTCACATAAGAGCACTCAATGTAAGAGCTATGATTTCAACAAGGCACTCTGTTTTGGAGTGCTTTTTTTGGCCCCATACCCAGCTTTACTGAGGTGTAATTTGCAAATAAAACTTGTATATATTCAAAGCATACAATGTGACAACTTGGTACATGAAAATATTATATGATTACCACATCAAATTAATTATTATTTCTAGAATCACACATCATTACTATTATGTGTGTAAGGAGTAGTAAGGATATTTAAGGTCTATCTTAGAAAATTTCAAGTCACCATGTTGTGCATAACATTCCCAGAAGTTATTTACCTTATAACTGAAAATTTGTATTCCAATACTCTGAGAGATCTTTCTGGATTTCCAAATACATGTTAGTGGTTTCTCCTTTGAAGAGCATAACTTGTCAGCTTTATGATGTCATCTGTCATGCCTACAGACATACCTACATAATCCAATGTCCTGAGATATAATTTTAGGTATGATATATCTTCTTTTTTTCTCTTAGCAACTAACATGGTTCTTTACATACTGATGTATGTGATAAACATTTTCCACCAGGAAAAAAAGTGGTTTTATTTTATCAAATGGTTCATTCAAGCTGGAAGATACTTTACTTCTGAAAAAGTCTCTTGGAATCATTTCACCTTAGAAAATTTTCTTCCAGTCTGAAGCTCTTGTTCACAGTTACATAAAGACAGTCACTGTGGCCTACCATAAAAAATAAATGGCTACCTTTTCTTCTTGATGGAGTGGTTAAATAATTACTCCCATATTATTCAGTTCTATAATACTTCTGAATTAAGTACTCTGCCAAGCTCTTTAGTTAAAATCTTAAGAGAAAAGATGGGAGAGGGAAGTGGACTAATAAAATGTTCAAGGCAATTTGTAAAGAAGGGCTTAATGACCAATTTTTAAAATCTCATTATATCATTATATTTTAGGGATGAATAATAGTACTCTGTGTGTATGTATGTATGTACTGTGTGTGTACATACATACCACAATTTACCTATTTGTTTATTATAAACATAGGTTATTTCTGTATGTTGGCTAATGTGAATAATGCTTCAAAACAAGGTTGCTAGTGGACAATGACCTTGGGTAATTCCTGATAAGGAATACTAAAGTTTATACCTGCTATTCCCACACTATCTGTTTTTATAGATGCTACTTATTAGAACTAAAAGAATTTGGATCAGAAAAGCAAAAACCTTGAAATAAACTGTATTTTAATAGAAAATAGACACTATTTATGAAATATTTACCATATCCAGACATTGGTCATCATGTAAGACAGGAGGAAACCCTACCATTTGTGATGATATAGATGAACTTGCAAGACATTATGCTAAGTGCAAAAGCAAGGCACAAAACAAATGCTAATAACCACACTAACATGCGATACCTAAGACTTAGAACAACATAAAGTGGTGGTTGCCAGGTAATGGGTGGTTCAGTGAGTATACAGTTACAATTGTACAAGACGACTAACTTCTAGGTATCAGCTGCACAATATAGTGCTTATCATTAACGATAATATATCAAGAACTCAAAATGTACTGAGATAAAAATATCATGTTAAATATTCCTATCACAAAAAATTTTAAAACAAAGGAGTATGAAGAAATTTGTGATGGATATGTTCAGTACATATTGTGTTAATGATGTCATGGTTATGTGCATATATTCAATTTCTTCCAATTGCATACATCAGATATGTACGGTTTTATATAAGAGCCATAACTCAATAAATGTGTACTTTCACAAATCATGTTTTATAAATAATAATAAATAAAAGTTTAAAAAGCACCATTACAAATATTTAAGATAGAAAAAAATTATTCTCATGTCATAGAAAAAGAAACTAAGGCAATCATAACATAGGGAACAATTCTAGTGAATACAAATAAACACTATCCAAGCATTTAATCTCGTTGTGTATGCAAAGTTACCTTTGCATAGTTAAATCACAGTTTTTGAGATCGTGGAATTCCTAGTAGGTGCTGGACTGGAATTCAAACACAGATTGTTCTAACAAACCAACCCTTACTTATAACCACTTTGCTGTAAACTAAACACACTAAAAAATTTTTCTCTTTACCCCCAACATCATATCTACCATATGTGAACACGTTTGTTTGTTTGTTTTTTATTAGAGAACAATAGTTTAAGGACATATAAATGAAAACTCTTAAGGAAACAATCTTCTCATCAGTGTCCCAGAGATTATAAACAAGGATGAGCCAATCATATGCATTACTGAAGCCGAGGTGTTTCTTTACAATATTCCTCTCTACTACAATTCCAGTCAGCAGCAGGAAAATTATATTGGCCTGGAAAAAAATGGAGTTAGCTACAAAAATTCACAAGTGATAAAATTATATATAGAGAGAGTTAGAACTACTGAACTATTATTTAAAATAAGTAACCCTGTGAGAGAAATGAGAGAGGACAACTCAGGTACCTGTTTAGCCAAGAGAAATTGGGACGTGCCCTTCAGCACAGGGTGAATGTCAACTCTGAAGCTTGTAAATAATGGAGATGTATTTCAACAATTTGGAGGCTGAGCTTTCCTTGTGCCTACTGTGGGAAGGCCTCCAAGTCCAATGCTGTCTTCTTCCGTAGATGCACTTAAAATCTTCCCAGTTGTCAGTAGAGGAAATTTAGAACGTGGGAAGTTCTCTCTCCCATTGGCCTATCAAACTATGCACATTTTAAGTTAATAAACAAACATTTTAACACCTAGTCTGTGCCAAGCACTATAATGACAGATGAATATAAAAATAAAAGGGAAACAGAGCTTGAGCTCACAAAACTACTAATCTGAGAATCTAGTCATCAGAAGGGAAGATACAAGGAGTACAGGACAATTAACATATGTGATGAAATATAGTTGGGTCTGTAGTGAAGGACCATGTAAATCATTTGCAAAACAAATAGATATCATGTCATTAAACTCAAAATCCTCCCTCCTTCATAAACTACTATAACTAACATTGGTCTCAGTGAATAAGGTTTATGTCTTCATGTTTTACTCTTGCTGAATAAACCTAGGATACTGGTCAAAACTTTTGTGTATATACCTATGATTTTTTCACATGAAGGTTATAAGCTGGAAAGAAAGAGATAGTGAGTTCAGGAGTGAGATCAAAGTTGGGGGACAGAGTATGAGTGTGACGGAGATCACTAAGCAGTGATGGCTTCCAGCAGCAGCAGAACTCCTTGGGCTCATATGGATTAACTGCCCTCCTGGCAATTGGGTAGGCAAAGAGGAACAACTTTCATTTAAAAAGCTGAGAGTAAGATTAGATACTAACCATCAAAGTTCTCAGAAGTTCATAACCAGCCAGAGAAAAACTATTGAGTTCTGCTGTTACGATTAATACTTTGCAAATGCATTCTATCTCTCAGTATAGATACCTGCATTTCAAAATTGAAATGGGACAAGTGAAATAATAAAATGTAAGAGTGGGATTGCAGGCACTGTCCTGGGCTATGTTGGGAGTTTTTTTTTTTTTTTTCCTTGTTTATTGCTTGTATTTCACTCTCCACTAGCATCAAATAGTGCTAGCTCATTCACCACTGAAAAACTACACCTTACTCGACTTTGTAAGAGGCCATCTTTTCACATGAACTCACTCATCTTTTCACGTCAAGGACTGTGAAAGTTCTAAGACTGTGTAGTTCTAAGACTTACAGTAGTTTGGAAGAGTAGATGTAGCAATTCTGTTAAACTCAATTCAATTCTTGAAAACATGTTTCATTTGACAATAGCCCCATTTTATTTTAAAATAGCTCTTAAGATAGTCAGCAGAGATAGTTATAAGAAGGAAGGTGACGTTATTTATATCTCATTTTCCCTAGGTATGATGATAGTACCTAGCCAGAAACTTTCTCTCCCAGTAAGGAAGAAGAACAGAGAGCAAATTTGTCCCTGTGAGTTTCTTGAGTTGCCTTGGAAACAATTGTGGTGCCTGACAGGAAGAGTTTTATCTTTAGAGAGTGATAGCATCATCCAATATCTTGGTTATAATTTATCAAGAGAAGGAAGTAAGGCAGAAAAAATGAATTCTATTTTACATTCTGGAAAAAGGGTGTGGTTTAGATTGAAAAAGTCACAGGAAGAAAGGAGGAGGACAATTCTCTATGAATGGACTCTTGAAAATGTGCTCTTGCAGACATCTCAGAAATGGTAAATGCAGAAAAGGTAACTCAGAGTATTCACTAACACCAAAGTTTTCCCTCCAATGGGCATAATGTATAAGGAAAACTTTGTTTCATTACATGTAAAATGTAAATAGCATCAAGAATTCTAGTTTTTGAATAATTGAAACTCCTTAGTGAATATTATAGAAGTAATGAGTTGTCTCCTCAGGAAAAAAAAGTTTGTGTGCTACCTATAGGAACGACTATGTCTCTATAAGAATACATAAATATTAACAGTGTTTTAATATTCATAAAAATTCTAAGAATTAAGACAGTGAGGCATAGAAAGGTAATGTAACTCGATCAAGGACACAAATGGAGTAGAACTTTCTGGGATTCCCACTAAGTCAAGTTGGCTACAGGGATCAAGTTCTCAGCCCACTATAACCTAGGGCATTGTTAATAAAACATACAGGGAGTCAGATCTTGTCTCAATATAAGGGAAGTGTCTATTATAATCAGCTGTCTCACCATAGAAGGAACAGTTCATTCAGAATTCAGCTCAATAGTTTTGGAAGCAGTTCAACAAGACTATGATTCTCTACAGCAGAAGTTGGCAAGCTTTCTCAGAAAAGAGCAATGTGGTACGTATTATATGGTTTCCAGATCGTATGATCTGTGTCACAACCACTCATCTGTACAGTTGTAGAGTAAAAACAGCCATAGACCATACATCAATGAATAAGTATGATTTTGTTCCAATGAAACTTTATTTATGGGTGCTGAAATTTCAATTTCATATAATTTTCATGTGCCACAAAATATCACTCTATTTGCTTTTTTCAACCATTTGAAAATATGAAGGCAATTCTTAGTGAGACAAGAAAAAATAGAGAGCTAAATTTCTAAATTTGTGAATTGATTCTTTTATACAGTGGCAGAACTTCTTTTTGAAACCACGAATCTCAACTTTTTTGAACAAAAAGATAAAAAGGAAAATTGTAGTACGAAGCCAGGAACTCAAGAATTTCAAAACTATTGTGCTTTAAATCTGCATGTAAGCATGTCAGTTGCCAAGTCAATGTTACACATTCTTTCAAAATGCATTCACTGAAACACCTACTATGAGTTAAAGACTATAATAAGATTTTGGCATTGTTAGTGAACTAGAAAAAACTCCGACCTTCTCAGACTTTAAAGTGTGGTAAGGAGTTGGTGTAGGTGGGTACATAAACATTAAATCTCACACACACACTAACTTACACATCATGTTAACTCCAATAACATAATTGTGCAAGTTTCAGTCAAGCAATATAAATATGCACTAGAGATCTGCTGTATAACATTGTGCCTAGAGTCAACAAAAGTACATTGCATCCTTAAAAATGTTTTAGGAGAATAGACTTTATGTTAAGAGTTCTTACCACCATAAAAATTAGAAGTAAAAAAGAAAAAAATAGTGACTTAAAAGTGGCCATTCTCTCTGTCCTATAATGATTTAGATTACCTTTCTCAGGAAACTATCCCAGTGGTGTGGGTACTGATAAGCCATAGGGAGAGAGAAAGTAAGTACTCATTTGCAGCATTTTCCAATTTGCCTCGTGTAAATATTCCCACCTCTGCTGATTTCAAGTTCCCAACATAAGGTCATTAAATGCAGAGTTGAGAAGAGATGTGCACAATTGCCTCTCAGCAGTGGTATGAAAAAAATTCCAACTCACACAGGTTTTGTCCCAGCTAAGCAATGATCATGGGCAATCACTATTTCATTTGTTCAAAATAAAATGTTATAACAATCCAACCCGTAAAACAATAGTAGTCATACACATCTCACAATATTGTAGAAATAAAATGCATGGTATGTGAAAACACTTTGTAAAAGATTGATATGTAATGGAGTCCCTGCAATTAATAACAACAAACATTTTTAACTGGGGTATGGATCAAATATTTCTGGGTTTGTTCAGGGTCTACTGTATACCAATTATATAATTTTGGAAAAATTAGTTATAGTTTCTTCTAGTCTCAATTCAGTTTCATGTTAAGTGGGAAGCACAAGAGCACAAGACACATAGGCTGGGTACATGAAAGGCTTACTGTAGTGTGTGACTCATACGTGCTTAGTAAATCTTAGCTCTTACTTTTATTATGTCCATCATATAAGATAATGCAAATATATTTGAAGTCTATCTTTTTCATAGAAGTATCACAATAATCAAGCATAAGCACTCTGGTATTTGGAAAACATGTCCTAAAATAGAGAACAAAGGATAAAATTGGAACATATCGAACACATATTGACTGCAAATTGCCCGTAGATTACTGCATACTCAGAAATGCTCAGCCTTATGAGAACTCACCGAATAAAGCCATTTTACAGAGAAGAATACTCTGTAAAATGATGATGATAAATAGAAAAACTGCCCCAATTCAGAAGGATTTGAAAGTGACAAATCTGAAATTTGAAATTTGATCTACAGGACTATCTCATTTTCTCTCTCTCTCCTTTCTCTCTCTGTCTCTCTCTGTGTCTCTCTCTCTCTTACTTGAATCTATTCACTGAAAAATGAGATGAGCTTCTCTGTGCTTCCAGGAGGATAGATTTCCCCCATGTGTCATTGTTTCCCCACATGCCATTTAAAGAACGTAGAACGGCTGTCATCCTAATACTTTTTGTTAATAACCCTGATCATTATCTCTTAACATCCAATTTTTTGTCCTCATTCCATATGTCATTCATCATTGATGGTCTTATTTTAACAGCTGTTTTCATGTTCAGACAACTCATTAATACAAATTTGAAAGTGAAAACTGTAAAAAATTCAGTCTCTCATACTATAGAACTAAAAGAGCTCTTTGTTTATAGGCTTTCTTGCCTGCTATTCCCAAACTTTGCTTTATGTTTTATCTTAAAAGATAATCAGTTGGTTACTTGAAAAACATCTGGAATAATTAAGATCTTAAACAGTGCACATCAATAATATTCCTTTGGTAAAGAAATGTGCTATGCTTCTCGTACCTTTCCTCAAAATACCTATGACTAGAAAGCATCACGTGTTAATAATTTTCTCAAGCAGGTACTTGAGGATATTCTCAAATTTCTTCAGAAATTAGGAGCCCAGTTATTCTCATGAATTATGCCATAAATATACTGTTTACATGAATTTCCTGACCTACTTAGATACAATCTCTGGACATGTCTGCCTTACAAGTCTTAAGATTCTGGGCATGTTATTAAAACCCAGTTTCCTCATCCCTAAAACGGGTAAAAAAAAAAAATGTACCTAACTCAAAGGATTGCTGTGAGGATTAAATTATGTAACACATTCTGAGTTCTTGTATGTGGCCTATAATATACATTCTTTAAATGTTCACTATTATTCATTAAATATTTTCTGTGTATGGTCTATGTGTCAGTGACTAATCCACACTACATCAAGTCTTAAGGATAAGGGGCAAAATATTAATGGTTCCTGACCAAACAGGAATTGTAATCCTAAACATGGATTATAAACACCAATGTTTTGTATTACAACCTAGCAGAATGACCCGAACAATAAAAACATGTAAAAGGAAAGTGAGAAGGGGTGCTACTCATGAAATTTTTGTGAACAAAGTAACATCAGCCTAAAATATGAAGAATGATTATAAGGTACTTAAGAAAAGCATTGCTTTGCACTAATAAATGCATGTTGTTAATAACATGAATTTTTATGTCATTTAATTATTAATATATTGTGATTGAAATTATTATGTTTTCCTCTCTAATTTTGTTTTGATTCTTTTTTAGAGACTATATATTTGATTTTTTTGCTATTTGGGAATAAGTTCCAATAATCCCTCTATAATTCATTTTTTTATTTTTCTCTTGCAATTTTTTTACATTTTTGTCTGTTTTACTGAGTTTTTACAACTCTTCCTTTTAACATTACTGTTTCCCTAATTTCCATAGAAAATTCATTATCTGCAACAGAAATTAGGAAATGGCACAGTAAAAAGTAGCCAGTATTTGATGCAAGTTTGGAAACTGCCCTTTATAAAATTAATAAAAGGCCCCAATGTGGGAACTATGGTTGGGGCCTGAGCTCTGCAAAAGTATAGGCATAGTTATAAACAATAACCAGCCAGTTCCCTAGCTTGCTTTCCTATATTTGCTAATTGCTTACTAATCAGGAGTCATATAGCTGAGGATCATAAAGATTATTAGCTTTCTTAATTGCTCCTATAGATAACATCACCTTTGTGAAACCTAAGTCTGGTCTGTGAGATATGTTCTAGAACCTTCACTCTGGGAAACCAATTAACCCTTTCAGGTCAGTGGCCTGTACCAAGGAAATGACTCAACTTGTCTTGCAAACCCCATCCAGGAAACAATTCAGCACAAGAAGACAATTTCCACACTCGTATGATTTTACCCACCTATGCAAGTAATCAGCAACTAATTCCCTAGTCCTCTGCCTGCCAAACCGTCTTTGAAAACCCTAGTCTCCAAATTCTCTAGGAGACAGATCTGAGAAATGTGTTCCGGCTCCTCATTCCCGGCACTATTGAGCTTTTTCTCCAACCCTGCTCTTTTAGCATATTGCCTTCCTCTTGAGCAGTGGGCAGTGAACCTGGGTGGGTGGTAAAAGTTTTATCAGTAGAAAAATGAAACTTGCAGAAATGAGCTGGTGTCAGCTATTATTGACCCCGGTTGTATAAACAACAGTCCCTTTGTACACTAGGTGTTCAATATCAGCCATCAGGACCAACTTAAATCAATACAATCTTACCTAAAAATCCCAAATCCAAGTCTCTTTGTCTCTGAAAAGTTTTAACAATTCTCTTTCCAGATCCAGAAATTTTTCAACCAGAAATCAATACTATTCATTCATTCATACATTCATGTGTCAAAAATGCATCTTTGAAGGGGTTTATTCCAGTCCCACTGCAGTGATTTCATCAGAGGAATGATCTCAAGGAGTGAATAAATAACTTGCTTTGCAATGTTGCTCCACATTCAAAGAACAGAGAGACATTTCGAAATAACCTTCTTTCCACATCTGTAAATACTTAACATCTACTTATGACCAAGCATTTTGATTTACTGACTTTTTTAATTTAGATCCTTCTTTTTGTAAAAGAGACCTCTAAGTTCCTCATGTGATTCCTATGATTTATTTATTTTTAATCAGGTGTTTTCCATTTGTTTCTCTGAAATGCTGGACACAGTCATCTTTCATTTTCTGGGAATCACTCTTTCACCCCCTTACTTCTGCAGAAGTCTTGCTAGGCATCCTTTGTCCTGGGTGTCTTTCTCATTTAAATCTCCTCTTCAGGTTACTGTTCACCAGCCCTTCATTATTTCTTGTTTCCTCTCTGAAACAGTGCTCTCATGGCTGCCACTCTTTGTTCTTTGGTTCACAAGTAATATCAGAATTAGTAATGGAGATTTCTCCCTTAGCAGTCAGTTGCTTCTTTTCAAAGGGAATTAATGGGGATTCATGATGTCAGGGACCCTTTAAAAAGGTACAGAAGGACACATCAATGTTGTTGCTCTTCCCCTTTGATTTGAAATTAAAAATCAGGCTCCCTCACTGCCTGTCCTCTTACCTACATTGAGCTGAAGAGTTCCATTTCCTTCCTATTTGTTGACTTTTTATAACTCTGACTTTTTAAATATTCATGGTAGACAAACAAAAGAAAAGGACAAATTGACTTTTCTGTCTGGCTCCCTGGACCCTGATTCCTGCCCATGTTTTTTCCTGCTCAGCTGAGAGAGCCATGGGCAGCCTTCTTTCCTCCACCTCTAGCTTATGGAAAATAAATGCTGGGCTGACACTGACACACCAGAGTTTTGAATTTTGCTGTTGTTCCCTGAGGTTATGACACCTCGCTCAGAAGCTAATAACAATTCACCAATCTACCAACCCATGCAGGTAACATTAGTAGACATATTTTCTGCTACAGGGTTAGTAACTGTGAAAAGCACCTGCTCAGTGGGGGATGATAATCAAGATATTAACTAGGCGTTTTATGATGGCAGTATTTCCCCTCTGAACCCTCATGGATAGATTATCACTTCAGTAACATGGCAACTCCATTGATTTTATATAAAAGTAATTTTTGCAACATTTTCCCAGCTCTGCTATGTAAAACTGACAAATAAAAATTACATATATTTAAGGTATACAGCATGATCCTGTAGTAAATATATATATATATATATAGTAAAATAATTACCTCAATAAAGCTAGTTACCATGTTCATCATTTCACAAAGTTACCCTTGTTTTCTTTGTGTTGAGGCTACTGGAGATTCACTCTCTTAGCAAATTTCAAGTATGCAACACATTTCTACTAACTATACTCACACACACTGTACATGGGGACTTCAGAACTTATTCATCTTATAACAGAAATTTGAACTTTTTGACCAACATCCCCACCATCTTACCCACTCTTGGCCCCTGGTATCTATTATTCTAATCTCTGAGTTCTGACTTAAAAACAGACAAATAGAGCAATGGAACAAAATACAAAGAGGAGAAACAACCCATGCATATATGGTCAACCAGGCTTGGACAAGGCAACAAGAATTCATAACAGGGAAAGAAAGTTCTCTTTAATAAATGGCATTGGGTAAACTGGATATTCACATGCAAAAAAAGAAAGAAAGAAAGAAAAAGCGAAATAGGATTCTTATCTTACACCACACACAAAAATCAATCAAAATGGATTCAAGAATTAAAGGTTAGATCTGAAATCATAAAATTCCTGAAAGAAAACATGTATGATATGCTCTATGACCTTGTTCTTGTCAATGATCTGTTACATGCAGCACCAAAGCACAAGTAACAAAAATAAGTAAATGGGACTACTTCAAACTAAAAATGTCTACACAGCAAAGGAAACAGTCAAGAAAATGAAAAGACAACTATGGAATGAGAGAAAATACTTGCCAACCATATACCCCACAAAGGGTTGATATTTATGACATATAAGAAATTCATATAACTCGATAGCAAAAAGAAAAACAAATAAATTGATTTTAAAATGAGAAAGGGGCCTAAACAGATATCAGGCATTTTTCCAAAGACGATACATAAATGGCTAATAGATATATAAAAAGGAGCTTATTGTTACTAATCATCATGAAAATGCAAGCCAAACCACAATGAGATGTCACCTCACACTTACCAGAATAGCTATCATAAATAAGACAGTAACAATGAGAGTGTGAATGAGAGGGGGAAACACTCAGACATTATTGCTGGGGATGTAAATTGAGATAACTGTATGGAAATTAATGTGGAGTTTTCTTTAAAAAATTAAAAATAGAATTATCATATGAACCACCAATCCCAGTTTTGGGTATTTATCCAAAGGAGATGAAATTACTATACCAAGGAGATGTCTGTACTTTGTACATCGCAACATTATTCATAATAGCCAAGTATAGAAACAATTTAAGTGTGAATATATGAAAGAATACAGAAAATAATATATATAATATATAATATACATATAAAATATAAAATATATATATATAAATATATACATATATATTTTAAAAATATATAAAAATATATATATAAAATATTTTCTGTATTCATTCATCTATCCACACCATATATATGCATACATAGGAATACTATGGAATATAAAAATATCCCCTTATATTCCATATATATATTTCATATTGAGGTATTATTCTTTTATAAAAACAAAGTAGTTTTTGCAGAGACAAGATGGCTGACTGAAGCCAGCCTTCCACAGAGGCTCCCATCCAGAAGGAGAGTTAAAGGACAGAAATTTAGCAAGTAACCTGGTGGATTAGAGCTGCACCAAGAGCGAAGGTTGAACAATGCACATCCACCCCGCTAAGGCGAGCTGCAACCCCAAGGATACAAACAAAAGGTACAAAATCCATCACCAAGCGGACAGGAGTCCCCTCCCCCATAAGAATGGCTCAGAGTGCCCCACAAACAAATGAGCAGAGTTCAAAGTTCCTCCCACTCCATTCCACAGGAGAGACCCTCTAAAAACTGGACCTACCTCCCCTACTAGGGTTCCACAGCCTTCTCCTGCCAGGCATAAAACTATATATATATTCTCTACCTTGCAATTCTGAGCTCCAGTACTCTCCTCCACTCTGACTCTGAAGTCTGGAGGCCTACACCCCAGGAGCCCAGATTCCTGGGTGATTTCTTGAGGGGTGTGGACAGGGCCTAGACTGCAGCTGGTCGGTGCTCATTCTGCAGCACAGGAATAAGGAGAGGATGGGCAGTTGAGAGGGAACCACACCGGAGCAGCGGTGCCTCGAGACGCAGAGCAGTAGCCGTTTTTGGCAACAATAAGGCTCATTACCAGATATTCCGAAACCACATCCCCCTCTCTCTCTAGGCAACCAGAGGAGGCTGGGCATCTTCTCAGGTGGCAACCAGCACGGAACATATCTGGGACAGAAACATAGGCCCTGTGAGTAAAGGGTTTGCCTGAAGTGGTACCGGCCTGGGTGCTGCACAGGAACTAGAAATGTACGCACAGGGCCGGAAAGTTCCTAGGGCAGGGCTGACCCAGAGGACCCCGCTTTAGTGAGCCTAAGATGCACCCAGCCCTCAGGGGATTGTAAGCCCTCAGGGGATCGTAACCCAGCCTGCAGGAGGCTAGAATTGAAAGCTAACTGAATACAAACCTGTAGGAGCAAAGACAGGGCCTGAGGCGCAGGCTCTGGGAACTCAAAACAGCTTCTCTTCTGCAGAAGAATCTATCAGGGACAGAATTAAATTCCCACAAAGTTGTTCTGTTCTGTTCTGTCAGTAACATGAATCAGGGGTGGGGCTGAAACTGAGTGAACCCCCCCCAGCCTTTATCAAGCTCCCCCTACTGGACAGAGGCAGAGCACAATGGCCTGGCTGAGCAGAAATAGATTTCCTTGTGATTCAGGCAAGTGCAAACCCCTGGAGTATCTGTTCACTAGAGGCAACTGGGTCACAGCCCTGCGGGACTATCAGTGACTGGGTGTGACAAAGGTGCAATGTGGGGAAGGAAGCATCAACCTTCCCAGACTAAGCTATTTGCTGGGTGGGTCCTCCTGACTCTATGGAACACCCGAGCAAGCAATATCTGAGATGTCACCAGACCCCTGAAAACCAGTTGCCAGAGACCTTTTAAACTCTCCCACGTGAGACAGGTGCTGACTGAGATAATTGATTTGGACCTTTTGAACTGAGCCAATCCGAGGACTATTCAAGTGGTGCCCTGGGTGTGTGGTTGTAGGAAGGTTTGATTTTCCTTTCCAATTGTTGCCTGTGGGGGGCGGGGTGACTTAATTGCTGGTATTTCTCCACAGCTGAGACTTCAACCCAGAGTAACTGTTTCATTAGGGTCGAACAGAAACCAGCTGAAAACAAGACAGAACCACTTAGCCCCACCACACCAAAAAGGTCCCCAGTTTCTCAGGCCAAGCCAATGTATGGGTCCTCGACAAAGCTTCAGGGGAAAAATAAAATGGTGTAAAACAATCATAGGGTGGAATCAGTGGAAAAAATCTGGTAATATGAATAACCAGAATAGATCAACCCCACCCCTCCAAGGAAAGATATGGTAGATGTAACTGAAGATCCCATTCATAAATAGCTGGCCAAGATGTTAGAATGAATATTACGAGAAACTTTATTCTCAGAAATATGAAAATCTGAAGGAAATTGACCAACACTTAGAAACACGTCACCTTCCAAGACTTAGCCAGAATCAAATGGAAATGTTGAACAGACCCATATCAAGTTCTGAAATTGCATCAACCATACAAAATCTCCCTAAACAGAAAAGCCCGGGACCAGATGGCTTCATGACAGAATTCTACCAAACCTTTAATGAGGAACTAGTACCTATATTACTCAACCTGTTCCAAAAGGTAGAAAAAGAAGGAAGACTACCCAACACATTCTATAAAGCAAACATCACCCTGATCCCCAAACTAGGAAAAGAACAAACAAGAAAAGAAAATCATAGACCAATATCACTAATGAATATAGATGCAAAATATTCAACTAGATCCTAACAAACAGAATCCAGCAACACATCAAACAAATTATACATCATGACCAAGTCGGTTTTATCCCAGGGTCTCAAGGCTGGTTCAATATCCATAGATCTATAAGTATAATTCAGCACATAAACAAATTAAAAAACAAAGACCATATGATTCTCTCAATTGATGCAGAAAAAGCTTTTGATAATATCCAGCATCCCTTCATGGTCAGAACACTTAAGAAAATTGGTATAGAAGGGACATTTCTTAAACTGATAGAGGCCATCTACAGCAAACCCACAGCCAATATTGTATTGAATGGAGTTAAATTGAAATCATTTTCACTCAGATCAGGAACCAAACAAGGCTGCCCTTTGTCTCCACTGCTCTTTAACATTGTAATGGAAGTTTTAGCTATCACAATTAGGGAAGAAAAGGTGATCAAAGGTATCCATATGCGGTCAGAAGAGATCAAACTTTCGCTCTTCACTGATGATATGATTGTATACCTGGAAAACACCAGGGATTCTACTATAAAACTCTTAGAAGTGATCAAAGAATACAGCAGCATCTCAGGTTGTAAAATTAATCTTCCTAAATCTGTAGCCTTTATATATACCAACAATAGTGAACCTGAATAAACAGTTAAGGACTCTATTCCATTCACAGTAGTGCCAAAGAAGATAAAATATTTGGGAGTTTATCTAACAAAGAACGTGAAAGATCTCTTTTAAGAGAAGTATGAAACTCTAAGAAAAAAAATAGCTGAAAATGTTAACAAGTGGAAAAACATACCATGCTCATGGCTGGGAAGAATCAACATTATTAAAATGTCCATACTACCCTAAGCAATATACAATTTTAATGCAATCCCTATTAAAGCTCCACTGTCATACTTTAAATATCTTCAAAAAATAATACTTCGTTTTATATGGAATCAGAAAAAAACTCAAATAGCCAAGACATTACTCAGAAATAAAAACAAAGCAGGAGGAATCACGCTACCAGACCTCAGACTGTACTATAAATCGATAGTGATCAAAACAGCATGGTACTGGCACAAAAACAGAGAAGTAGATATCTAGAACAGAATAGAGAACCAAGAGATGAACCTAGCTACTTACTGTTATTTGATCTTTGACAAGCTAATTAAAAACATCCAGTGGGGAAAAGATTCCCTATTTAACAAATAGTGCTGGGTGAACTGGCTGGCAACCTGTAGAAGACTGAAACTAGACCCACACCTTTCACCATTATCTAAGATAGACTCTCACTGAGATTTAACCTCAAGACATGAAACTATAAAAATACTAGAAGAAGAGTGCAGGAAAAACCCTTGAAGAAATCAGTCTAAGTGAGTATTTTATGAGGAGGACCCCCCAAGGCAATTGAAGCAGCTTCAAAAATACACTACTGGGACCTGTTCAAACTAAAAACTTCTGCACAGCCAAAAACACTGTAAGTAAAGCAAGCAAACAGCCCTCAGATGGGAGAAGATATTTGCAGGTTATGTCTCCGCCAAAGGTTTAATAACCAGCATCCACAGAGGCCTCAAAACGTATAAGCAAGAAAAGAACAAGTGATCACATCGCAGTCTGGGTAAGGGACTTGAAGAGAACCTTCCCTGAATAAGACAGGTGCACGGCCTACAGACATATGAAAATAGCTCATCATCTTTAATCATCAGAGAAATGCAAATCAAAACTACTTTGAGATATCATCTAACTCCAGTAAGATTAGCCCATATCACAAAATCCCAAGACCAGAGATGTTGGCGCAGATGTGGAGAAAAGGGAACACTTCTACACTGCTGGTGGGAATGCAAATTAATACATTCCTTTTGGAAAGATGTTAGAGAACACTTAGAGATCTAAAAATAGATCTGCCAGTCAATCCTATAATTTCTCTACTAGGCATATACCCAGAAGACCAAAAATCACATCATAACAAAGATATTTGTACCAGAACGCTTATTGCAGCCCAATTCATAATTGCTAAGTCATGGAAAAAGCCTACGTGTCCATCGATCCACGAATGGATTAATAAATTGTGGTATATGTACACCATGGAATATTATGCAGCCTTAAAGAACGATGGAGACTTTACCTCTTTCATGTTTACATGGATGGAGCTGGAACATATTGTTCTTAGTAAAGTATCTCAAGAATGGGAGAAAAAGTATCCAATGTACTCATCCCTACTATGAAACTAATTTATGGCTTTCACATGAAAGCTATAACCCAGTTATAACCTAAGAATATGGGGAAGGGGAGAGGGTCGGGAGGGTGGGTGGGGATGGGTGGAGGGAGGGTGATTGGTGGGATACACCTGCAGTGCATCTTACAAGGGTACATGTGAAACTTAGTAAACGTAGAATATAAATGTCTTAACACAATAACTAGGAAAATGCCAGGAAGGCTATGTTAACCAGTGTGATGAAAATGTGTCAAACGGTCTATAAAACCAGTGTATGGTGCCCCATGATCGCATTAATGTACACAGCTATGATTTAACAATAAAAAATTAAAAAAAAAATTATAAAAAAGAAAGTAACCCTGTCTTTTGCAACAACATAGAGGAACCTGAAGAACACTTTCCTAAGTGAAATAAGCCAGATGCAGAAAGACAGATACTGCATGATCTCACTTATAAATGAAATCTAAATATGTCTAACTCATAAAAGTCATGTTTAAAAGTAATCTTGAACTACTCACAACAGGATCTTAGTCACAACATCTTAAATGGAAAATACATCAATAATTTTAATAGCACCTATTCTTGAAAAAGAGAACAAATGTTAATTCCAACAAGAGCACAAGAAAAAGAAAACAGCACTGCTGTTGACACAGGCCCTAGGATCCAGCCACAGCTAAGAGATAAGTCATCCCAGGACATCGTCCAAGATCTGCAATGTCATTGTCAACGCTGATGTGTGCCCCTTTGCAGTTCTCCTGATATTAATGGGTTAGGCATAAAGCCTGTGTCTACAAAAACTATCATTGAGAATTTTACAGAGTTTTTAGAGAATTTTTGACACCAGAGATCTCATATTTTAATTAATGCAAACAAGAACTATTGGGTTATTTAACAGCAGAGTTCCAGATAGCATCCTGAAATATTGGTGATTCAGAGACTCAAGTCGCACCAGGCTCTCTCTTCCTTTTCCCCCTTCAGCCACTTCCTTGCTCTTTCTTTTTGCCTGAGGTACTCTCTTACATGTTATTCATTATATGGGAAACTTTCTTTCCTTGTTACTTTACCCTGTACATTCTTTATTCTATTTTAGATATTAGTTAAAACTTTCCCCTCTGATAGCAGTAGTTACTGACCTTCTGGGAGTAATTCAATAATTCTATGAGAGTTCTCACACCTTGTAGCTTTCCGTCAATATGTGGCTCAGTCGGTAAGGCGCCGGCCCCATATACCGAGGGCGGCGGGTTCAAACCCGGCCCCGGCCAAACTGCAAAAAAAACAAAAAATAGCCGGGCGTTGTGGCGGGCGCCTGTAGTCCCAGCTACTTGGGAGGCTGAGGCAAGAGAATCGCTTAAGCCCAGGAGTTGGAGGTTGCTGTGAGCTGTGTGAGGCCACGGCACTCTACCGAGGGCCATAAAGTGAGACTCTGTCTCTACAAAAAAAAAAAAAAAAAGTTTGTTTATTTAAATACTAACTGTCTGACTTCTCTGCCAGGATGTAAACTCCCAGAGGAAGAAGTTTATTTTCTCTACGATATCACCAATGACTATTAGAACACAGCAAGTGTTCAATACATATTTGTGTGTTTGATTTTCACAAAGCTTTTTGGTGATCCTCTGAAAGTAGTCTATAAAACTTTGAGAAATACTGACTTAGGAAAGGAGTTACCTCTAAGAACAACCTATGAAGAAAACTCACCACACTTTAACAAATATTTTATTTTCCAAGCGAATTCAGATTCATTGACTGTTAAATAATACAATTATAAGGTGCCTGACCTGAATATGTTGCACAACATAAATTTAGAAAACTTCCATCCATAATTCTGTATCATTCTGTCTCATATGTACTTGTCTTAAAAATTAAACACTATATACTTTTTAGCTATGCTTGTTTTTTGTTGAATGTTTTTCTCGATCTTCTCCTTGAGAGAAAATTAAAGCAATTTTAGTTTTGAGTAGAATTCACATGCTTTGCCATCTCCATGCCAGTGTGACTTTCATGGTATTATTGGGCACTTTCTGGACTTCTGACAGAAGCATCTTAAGTATGCAAAGATGACACAATATGTCAGCTCCATAAGCAATACTTTACTCCATTCTAAGCAGTATTTTATTACTCTGTTTTCATTTAAGTATTAAACAGGATCACTTGGTCAAAAGGCATATGATACTGATCTATCTTAGAATACCTATCAGTATTTAATAATTTCACAGATAGGACATTTTTAACAGGATATGGTGAAGGCACAATATCTAAAGCAAAATCCCTGACTCATACAGATGGCTACATATTTTACAGGACCCAGTGTGAAATAAAAATGTAGAACTCCTTGTTCAACAAGCAGTGGGAAAGTGTCATTCATGAGGAATTTCCCTTCTTCATAGGCTGTCTCTCAGTATGTCATGGTAGTGTTTTTATTTGCTATTAAATATTCTAAATAACTAAAAATTAAAATTTTAAATGGTTAGAATACTTTTTTTTTTTTTACCATTAATCTATATTGTACAAGGCCAGTTTTAAATGAAAATATTCAGAACACTTAATTTGCATATGGTATCACTGAAGTTCCACAATTCCTATTTTGTGTCTTGTCCAGGGAAGGTGCTTAATACCAGCTAGAGATCAGACATATTCAGACTTTACTTAGGAAGACTCTGAAGAGAATGAAAGCATTGCCCAATTCATGCTGCTGGTCTGGAAAGTGTTCCTGGGCCAAGTTCAGACCCTTGTATGCAATGGGGGACTCTGCTCCACTAAAAGGCCAAGGACTTTGGGTCAACCATTCTGCCAGATGTCAGAGTGATGTCCCATGCCCTGATTGGGGAAACTACATCTTTTTTATTAATGGATCTGACATCATACCTCATGGTAAATGGGTAATCCCCAAGGCTTTTAAACCTCTATGTTAGGACATACTCAATACTGCTATCAGGAATGGGAGAGAAACTCATCACCACTAAGAGGTAGAGTCTGGAATGCCACTCTCCATAGATGTCTTAGTGCTTCCAGCACAGGGCAGGGGTGGCCCCCACCATGTTTTTCCCTGAAACACAGTGGGACACAGGCACCAAATGTAACAATTCCTATGTTCGCATCCAGGACCTTGCCAGGGCAGAAGGTGCTAGGCAACTACTTGGTTTAGGGTACCAGGGAGTGGAAAGAGGACAGCTCAGAACCCATATAACAAATAAAGAGGCAGAAAAAATAATACAAGAGCTCAAACTTCAAGCCTCCTATATATGTTCCGATGACTCATTAAACTTCACTTACAAATCATAAGTCCAAAAACAAAATCATTAAGAATTATAAAACAGTGACTACATAGCCTTAAACCTTAAGTACACCTTAAGTACTCATTTATTATGAGTCACTGTGTGAACACCTATGAAACCATCTCAACAATAAACACCTATGAAGCCAGCCTTGTATTTTTCACTTTTTTAAAGATCATATGATATAACAAGAACATAGAAACTGATTTTCAAGATAAAGTGCAAATGTTGCCCTTCCAAGTTGATTTATCTTTTTGTTTCTTTAATAATGCTGCTGGCATGACATTACTCATCTGGATAGTTTTTACATAGTTTAGAAAGAGACTCAAATTGAGTACAAAGGAAAAAAGTTGAATATTGTCCTACCAGAGAGCACTTGTTTTTGTTGGCCTCCAGTCTTGCTTAATAATTTAAAACTCAGAGGCAAGTTTGAGAAATCACAGAGATTATTTTTTCTACATGGCTTTTTTTTTTTTTTAACTGCAAAAGGGCAACAGAATTTTCAAAATTACTAATATTCAACCTGGTGTCCATCATTTTAAAGCCACTACTGGATCCCAAAGGGACATAACTATAATAACACGATCAAGATCTATTAAGACTATGATTCTACAGTAGAAGCCTTGAAAATTCAGTTACCCAAGCCAAGGGGATATAAGGTAGATCAAGAGTCTTCAAATTACTCCATATAACCTACTATTGCAGTTCAAATATTTTTTAAATGGCCTTGGCTTGTTTTAGAGATCCAGACTAATATTCCAGCCCATAATATAAGCGACATAGGCTTCAATAATGATTCCATCCAAGGGTGAAGCATTTGGGACCAGCCAGAGGGACTTTCTATGATATAAGTAGAAGCATTAAAAGAAAACAAAATAGTTTATTCTGGAGCAGTACAATCTTCACCAAAGAAAATCCTTAATGTTACATAAGTATGTCATTCCTGTCGCTCTTTATAAAAATAAGTGACCTGATCCTTATACTATTTTAAATTTTCTTTTGTCTTCAGAAGACATTGATAGGGTTTTGCAGTCTTTTTTTTTTTTTTTTTTTCCAGCCCCAAGGTCAATGTTGAGAACAGTGTCACTGCAATGGAGAAACATGTTCATGTCTTCATGGACATCCTCTAAAGAAGGATCTGGAGATAAACCACTTGGACTCACAAGAGAGGAAGAGAAGATTCAAAATGCTTGATCTTGCGTTTTCTTGGAGCTTATGTATTTATCAAAATGTTCTTAAAGAAAATATATTTATAGGGCCTGTGGCTCAAGGAGTAGGGCGCCGGTCCCATATGCCGGAGATGGCGGGTTCAAACCCAGCCCCGGCCAAAAAACCACACACACACAAAAAAAAAAGAAAATATATTTATAGGTGGTTCCATGAGCCATTGCCCTTAACAAAGTAGAAATCTAATAGAACCTGATATTCCTATAAATATTTTCTTATCCAACAAATCTTCACAGAAATATTCTTTATATCTTGAATATATTTCTTATGTAAATTTCAGCATGTCTTTAGAAATTAGAATATGCATTTAGAGTTTATTTTAACTCAAAAAACTAGATAACTTCATAACCTAAATATTCTAAATATAATGGGTAAATAAAACTATTCTGCCTTGATATGTGCAATGTGTGTGTGTATGCTTGCATATGTATTCACATGTATGAGCATGAAGTCTCTGGTTAGCAAATTTGCCTTCATTTTTTCCTTGGGTACAAAGTACAGGAAAGACTGAGCTCAAATTTTTATGAGAGAATCTAATAAGTACAGATTTTCTTTTGACCTTAAAATATAAGACAACGTGTAATTGTAATTTGCTAATTTCACCATTAACAATTTATAATGATTAATTCCTCAATATTGTACCATGGTATGTGAAAATACAGTGACATTTTCTGAGAGCCCATAGCTCACTTGTTACAATATAAGAATGTCTACATTATTTTAAACTCAAAGAGACATATATGGGAAATAATTATATTGAATGCTTTTGGAAAAAATTATGTGAATTAGTCTAATAATTATCAAATAATCAATTGGAATAAAACTTAATGATCATCTAAATACACACATGTATCACGTAAGAATAGTGAAGTTTAAAGAGTTAAGTGGCTTCACTCTTTGGACGGAGCAAGAGAAATGATTCTCGTTTTCTAAATTCCAACCCTGGGAACTTTCTCTAACATAACTTGTTTTCCAATTAATAGTATGCCCAATTCCTCTCCATCATACTAAGTGGAAACATCAGCTGTTTAATCACTATATTTCTTTTTTACATTTGTAAGGGAGGCAACTAAAATTTACCGAGTACCTTGTGTTTACATATTTTATTTTTTTAAACTAAACTTTTTAAAACTTATACATTCTTTGGAATCCCAGAGGTTGGCCGGTACCATCTGGAGAGTAATGTTTAATATGAATGGGGCAAGGAGGCAGGAGAGAAGGAGTGACTGCAGAGTGTAGAGCAGGAATAGAGTGGTGGTCCAGCTGTACCCTGGCAGCTGAAGGCTGGAGATGAGCCACCTGATGGAAGAAAGTAGCTGGAGACAGAGCTGGGGCAGAACCCAGCTGAAGCTGTTCATGGAGCCTTCTGGTTCCCAATGCTACTTGGGCTTTGCCAAGCCTCTGTGAGCATGTAGGGGGAAGTTCTCAACCTGTTAGCAGCCACTCTCAGCTCAGAACATCTCAATCTCATCTTGAAGCACATATGAATCACCAAACCTTCATAGAAGATTTTTAGAATAAAGAGAAAGAATTAACAAACATAGGTCAGGTATAATTCTGAGGGAAGGGTGCAAGAACCTGCAAGAGACTCCACAGGAAGAAATTTCAGAGCAGAAAAAGACAGAGCAAGATATTGGCAGAGTTCAATCCCATGGAGGCCAAGAGTCCAGGGAAAAGGGTAGGTGGAGCAGTTTGTTTAGTTTGTTCCTCCCACCCTCACATCTGTGGCTTTCGGTGGGTTCTCAACTGCTGGGGAGTCTTTTTAGTTCCACAAATCCAAAAGCTGCCGTCACCAGCGAACTGGGAGCTTCTTGTGGACAAAGCACCAGGCTCCTAGTCCCACGGGGACACTTCTCATCACCACAGATGTGAGACGAGTTGGCAGGTACCAATTGCTTCTCTGCCCACCATGTGCTTTTGTCCTCCCCGGGGGGGGTTCAGACCCTCAGTTTCTGTCTTGCTCGTTCTCACATGTACATTTACCAACTCTGGCTAAGACTGTGGGAGCCACAAGGTTCCCTTGTGTCCCAGAGAATCTATGTGACCCCAAAACATGACATTTTGTGTGGGCTGCCTTAGAGAAGAGAAACAGATATGACCAGAGTGCTAGCTTTCCTTCATGCAGACCCTTCCCCCCATTCCCCTCTCTCAACTATGGCTTTCAAGAGAGACAATTGAGTCACTGCATGGAGGCTTCCACCCACAGTGGGGCTCAAACCTCTCCTCTTAATATCCCGCAGCAGTGTTAGGCAGCCTTGGACTGTGAACTCCATGCTCATTGATCTTCCCTGGTGCCTCTTGTCCAGTGGCTCCATCAGAGTAGGACACCCGGGGAACATCAAATCTGCTTGAGCACCCCATAAGTAACTCGGGACCTTCTGGGAAAATGGGGACTGAAGACCCCATTCTTGGGAAAGGAAAAGCACCCCCAGAAAAAGGGGAAAACTAAAATGTAAGCTGAGTGAGTTGGAACAAAGAAAAGTCAGCTAGTTTACATTTAAGCAAGCCATTGCTACCAAGCTTCTTGCCTTTTCTAAAGTTCTAGCCTGTTGGGGGTACAGCTTACAAACACCCTGCTCTGGTCTGTGAGCACTCTGAGGAGAGTAATGGCCATAGAAAAGTCTATAACAAGTCCTCGAAAAAGATACATCTTCCAGTGGATTTCCTGCCCATTATACAAGCAAAGCAGAAACATACTGTGAAGATTTGCATTTGCCTGGGGCAGAGACCAAGGGAATAGCTGGAGCCCTGAGATATGGGCAGAAGAGCTTATAACCCTTATAGCAGAGGAAAATCCTCTGTGGTGGTGGTGTGAGGAAAAAGCCTCCCTCCCACGGATCCCTCAGAGATTAACACTGATGGCATTTTACTCCACAGAGAACTAGCAGAACTTAACACCACCCTACAAATCTGTGTGTGTGACCTCAAGCAGGAGCCTCTCCCAATCCAAGGCTCAGATTTGAAATTACTGAATGCCACCCTTAAGGTTAATTATAACAACAATAGAAGCTGATATGATCAATCCGAAAAACTGTGATGTCTTTGTTTCCTCTGTCATCTTACCCTCTAGGTAAATAGACTTTAATAAAATCAGAGTGGAGCAAACATTGGATGCTATTGCTGGAATCCCATTGACGGGCAATGGACCCCTGGCTCCTGTTTTTAATTCTGCTCAATGTCTCTTGTCTTTCTTTACCATTGCTTCTACCTCCATATTTCTTTAGTACATTGTCACCAGTTTCCACAGGTCTCAGCGGATGTTTCTTTCGGTGTGGGACCAGTACACTTCTTGCTAGCATGGTCAGGGATTAACATCTGGGGACTCAGGGACAGGCCAACAGTCTAGATCCTGTACCACCAAGACTTGATTATGTTGTTTGGGGGAATGGAGGGAAGATTTGTGTATTAATATCAGGATGAAAGGGAGCCTGTGTGGCCAGAACTGAGAGAGCATAATGCGGGTCCCCACTGCAGCGTACTCACAGAGCACCTCCCACTCCCAGAGAGTAAGGCTTCACTCACAGCCTAGGGCAATATCCTGGGGATCGGGGACCTCCCAGCCCATAGTACAATTATGGTAGATCTCAACTAGTTTGAGCTGAGCAGAGGTCAGGGGAGAAGACCAAAACTCAATCCTGACACCAGAATGGGGGAGACCATGGAGCAGGGAATGGGGAAATTCTTTTTCTGATTCCTTCTCATCTGGAGCAGCTGTTACTTCTTATTTTTGGATTTTCTTTTGCTTAGATGGGGCCTTCCCACCCCCACTTATCAGGGTGCATTTGTAGCATATGTTGAGTAAGAACCTTTGGTTTCATTTGGGAGTAGTTTGGTGGTGATCTAGGTTCTCAATGGAGGACTTGGCTATAAATATTATTAGTGTGGCAATTTCCTTAATTGCTTGTTTGTAGCCTGTAGCAGTGGTGAGCTATGTGTGTGGGCAGATTCCCAGTCCCTCTTTGATGAGGTAGGATGGATCTCTTTGAAATCCTTTCTTTTTCCCCAGCCCTGTTGTCTTCTTAACAGTGATTTTTTATGTGGTATGCCTAGTTTAATCTCTGAGACAGCAGGTCATGCTTGTGGATGAGAATCAACCACATCTTGTGTGATTTAGCTGGTAAATTATATAAAGGACTATGCAAATTGACTCCCCTGTCAGTTGGTGGCAGTTGTTGAAGGGAACAAACTGTAGTGTTGTTTGGGGATCCTGTGACTGATTCTAGCCCCACAAGTGATGGGTGGGGCACTAGACAGTCATATTTTATTCACTGGGCTAGACTTGGAGTGAGCCAGGCACTGTTCTGGAGTTAGGGAATACCTTAGTGAAGAAGACTGGCAATATCCTATAAGTATGAGCATGGATTTATACCTGATCCATGGATATACAGGGGGGGACAAAAAAAATCTATACAGATTTTTAAGAAAGGAAAAAACTGTATTAAAATAATACTCAATATAGAGATAATAAAAGATGAAGACAAGTTACACTGAGCACATCTCATAATTGCAGAAGTCAAACATGGCTTCAGCATTATACTTTTAATACATTTAAAAAAAGTATGCATTTTTAGCATCCTCTATGTACATGTCATAAAGTATACTTTGTAGGGTAAGTAGAATAATGTACCATCAAAGATGTATGTGCTAGCATCAGTGAATATGTTATCTGACATGGCAAAAGGACTTTGTGGATGTGATTTACACAAGGATCTTGAGATGGGGGAACTATCCTGAAATATTTAGGTGGATACAACGTGATCACAAGGCTCTTTATAAAGGAAGCAATAGGGTCAATGTCAGAGGGAATGTGATTTGATGACAGAAGCAGAGCCATATGTAAGGGGAACCTTAGAATATGGAGAGGGAAGGAAACAGATTCTTCCTGCAGCCTTCAGAAGGAACCAGTTCTCTGACAACTTGACTTTATGACTTTTGGTCCCCATGCACATACTTACAAGATATCTCCTGTCTTCTTCATTGCCTAACCCAATATTTGATAAGTCAATGAATGAGACCATATCTCTTCAACAACGGGTAGACAAAGCTTGCTCCCTTCATTTAATAAAAGAAATAACAGAGATTTTTTAAATATTTATTTTAAAGCTTTATTATAGGCAAACAATAATTATGATTAGAATATCAAACATCATTAAATCTACTACAAACATATTCCAATGAAAATGTCTTGTTGTACTAAGAGATTCAGTTTGCCAAAGGGAGGGTAAATATCATGCAGTATTACTGACCTAAAATTAATTGCAATAATCCAAGAGTGATTAGAAAAGTAGACAGACTAAAGCCTATGATATGGTGACACTGGATCCACTGAGTGAGGGTCACTAGTGAAGACAAGGTGACACCAGACATGACTCTTGGGTGCTAAGTACTTATAAAATAATGTAGATTACAAATAATGGGAGAAGATGAAGGGATATTCTGACATTGCTGTTAAGATCTAACACTGTCATCACCTAAGAAAGGATGACAGGGATGCGTAAACTATCAATGGACACAAGTTCATTCACAATAAAACCAGGATGTGAACCTGGGTGGCTATTATCCCCAAAGTTATTCTGTTCTTCCTACTGACTCACACATTTTATCTTGTCATTAGAATATTTTTATACACAATTATTTGTATATAATTTATTCAGTTCATATATTTGTCATTCAGAAATTTTGGAAACATTTCTCTCTGCTATACTTCTTTACACTTCAACTATAGTTCCCATCTTTTTCTTAACTATTCACTTATTATATTTTCAGATAACCTTCCAACATTCACTCGTCTTACTAGACAGCCTTTTACAACCTGAAAAAGTATAAGACAAATAATAAAAGGAATAAATTATAGGTATATTACATGGAGACTAGATTTGGTTCCAAGATAGCCAATTATAGACACGCGGGAGCTAGTGTACAACCAGAGAAGGGCAAGTCTGTAATGTGACTCCTGTTGGGCAGATCTAGCCATCTTAGGGTCATGTAAGGTACGTACACAGTATCGTTATGAAACTGATCATTTGTGTTTATAAAGTTGCTGAGTAAGCTAAAGAAATAGGGTCACAATTCCAAAAAAGCTGTAGAATTGACTTGTCGGTCTGCTTACAAATATCTGATTATTCATTTCAACTGTGTTAGTTTTTTAAAAATATTCTCAATGCAACTTTACAGAGTAGAAATTGTGGTTCCTACAATACATGAGAGGAAATGTAAATTGGGAGGTTGCTTGACTGGATCCTTGTCATTCAAGTTTTCATCTCAAATGGCATCTGCTTGAAAATATCTTTCCCAAAGTTGTTTTACATCAGTGTCACCACTTTTGTCAATCTCCTTTATAAGAGGCCTGACAATTAAGTTTGTAAATTTGTCTTAAAAAGAGTGCCACATACCTCATTTCAGAATATCTCTACAGTCACATTTAAAGTACTACCCTTTGCCAACTATGCGTTACTGCCAATGCCTAGTTCACCCTTCAAAGCCATTTGGAACTCTTTTCCTAGAAAGGCCATCAGAGCTGTTGTACAGTCTGACAATTAAGTTCACAAACTTATCCTAGGAAAAGTGCTTTGAAGGGTGGACTAGGTGCTGGCATCGGTGCAGACCTTCCCAAGGGTAGTGTTGAAAAGGTGCAATAGTGATATTCAACAATGATGTCTGTAGCACTTTTTCTAGGATGAGTTTGCAAACTTAATTGACCTTGTATAATACTTTTGATTCTCTCCTTGTGGTTTGTCTCTACTATAAGAATATAAACTCCTTGAAAATACAGATGCCTTTGTCTGATTTTCTTTTTTTTTTTGTAGAGACAGAGTCTCACTTTATGGCCCTGGGTAGAGTGCCGTGGCATCACATGGCTCACAGCAAACTCCAACTCCTGGGCTTAAGTGATTCTGTTGCCTCAGCCTCCCAAGTAGCTGGGACTACAGGCACCCGCCACAACGCCTGGCTATTTTTTTGGTTGCAATTCAGCCAGGGCCGGGTTTGAACCTGCCACCCTCGGCATATGGGGCCGGCGCTTTACCGACTGAGCCACAGGCGCCACCCTTTGTCTGATTTTCTTTCATGAGAGCAAAAAATATTTGCTACATAGTTAACACTCAGCAATTATTTTGAAATGGTCAAATAGTTTGAGTAATAGTTTGTTCAAAGTCACAAAATAAGTGGCAGAACCAGAATGCAAATAAATCCAGCTCTGAAGCCAAAGCTCACTGTCTTTATTCTATCAGGACCTGTTAATTAACTCAAGGTTATGGATCTCTCACTCCTGCTAATCATACTCTTCAAATATAAAACAATCTTCCTTTTTTTTTTTTTGGCCAGGGCTGGGTTTGAACCCACCACCTCCGGCATATGGGGCCGGCGCCCTACTCCTTGAGCCACAGGCGCTGCGCTAAAACAATCTTCTTTATGTAAAAAAAATCTTAACCTTACAGGTATGAGGAATTTCTAAGAATTTTCATGTTGCAGAAACAGGCACAGTATATGAGTAGATTGAGTTTGTGTGGGAAAGGCAAGTTCTCTATAAACTCAGCTAATTTTTTTTTATCAGAATTCTCATAGTTTATTCATTAGCTAAAAGTTCAATATGAGGGAAACCTTGATAAGCCATATCTTCCTGGCTACCATGTAAAACACCATCAGATTATGGCTGATTTGGCAAAAATATACAACTCATCAATTAGAAAATCAGAGTACATGCAAGTTTCACTTTGGGCTGCTCATTCTTTTTTTAATGAATGAAGCTATGATGCCTTTAGAATACTTAAAATGTTTTTTCTTACTTTCACCATTTCCAGCTTTCAATTTCCTAGTAATGTTGGGTATAATAGCAATATTACACTCAATTCGCAGTGTCATGTGGGAATGATAGCTTCCAACCTGTATACACACATACACACACGTACACAAAAACATATGCTGTTCTTTAAAATCATGCCTTTAGAAAAGGTTACAAAGAGGAGGATTGTCAGGTTTTAAAATAAGACTTACAATTCTTTGGACCAGAATTACTTTTTATTTTTCCCTTTCAGCCATGTTGGTTTCTGAAAGAGATTGATACTGTGTCCATATTTAAATACTTGAAGAGTTTAATGACCTGGATGAATACCTTGATCCCCTAAAAATACAAATGCCATCTCCGAGATCCCAAATTCTAGAATCGATCCCTTTTCTATTGCCACCGCCGCCACCACCACCCTGTGAGATTTACTAGTGTGACTCCTACCTCTTCTTCCTCCTCTAGAAGCTCCTTCTCCACTTCTTTTACCTGGCTTGCCTTTCCTTCTTACTGAATAATTTATTTTCATCTCCAGGATAAAAAATTAATACAGACATTCTAAAGTCAGACAAGTATAAAAATCTTTTGGCAGGGAAATAAAGGAAAATGCAAATTTTAAAAGACTGGTCTTAGAGTAAGATTTTGAATCTGTTTCAGTAAATAACACATCTTTAAATAGATTTTTAGAAATTAAAAGGGCCAGCTAATTTAGAGGCAGTGTGGATAAACCATCACAAAACATTTACAAGTTTTTCCTCCCCAAGACTAATATTTAGTAAGTTTCTCTGACTCAGATTTCTTAACAAAGGGTATGCATCTGAACCACATGGAGAAGTTTCAAAACACACATGCTTAAGCCCCAGTCTTAGAGTATGGTTTGGTTTTTAAAAGTTTCAGTTGAGAAAAGTTGTTTTCATGTATATCAAACTCTGCTAATTATTCAAACAAGTTAGATAGCACAAGATTCACAGAGGAATGCCTATCTCTTCACTGGTACACTCAACTGCTATACCCTGAAATGCTCCCTGGCTAGAGCTTTTGAAGATTTTTATTTGTCAATAACCTTAATATCAGCTTAAAGGTTATGGTATTTCTAAAATAGTTAACACAGGATAACCTGAATTATAAAAGATAAATGTGTAGAATTTAAAATACTATTGGCATGTTGCAGTCTGTCATGTATACATACGTGCAAATATTTATTAAGACTCCATTATTTTCTAGTCATTGCTTTAGCACTGGGAAAGGTGTTTATCTGAAAGTACTACATTTCAAAAGAAACGTTAATTAGTATTATGAATAATTTATATTGACCGAACAATAATTTCCTTCTGTGGAAAAGAAGAAACAATAAAAACAAGATTATTTACTGTTTTGAATTTGCAAAATTTCAAAGTATGCTATATATTTCTGATACATGATACACTAGTTTTGTCAATAGTTAGCCTCATGACAATTTGTTGATTTGTAAAACTCATTAATTAAGTGCAAAGGGAGATATGAATCAGTTTGTCCATATCCTTTTTCTAGATTTGGATCTTTTATTGATGTTACTATTGCTCATTCAAATATTATTTCTTTAGCAATGTCCTCTACTTGATAGACTACATAATATCATGTGGATGATAATTGATGACATTTAAGATTTTTTTTTCCATCCTCACTTCATATCTGGTCTTCCAAATATTCTAATACATTTTCAGTTTGAGTCTCAAACCTCAAAGTCTCTCTTGCTTTTTTAATTCCATGCACATAGGGAATCAACCATTTGCCAAGTATTGCCAAGTATCTTTCTGGAAATTGAGATGTTCTGGAATCAGCCCACTTCCTTACTTTTTTCAGTTCTCATTTCTAATACCCTAATTTGTGTTGGAGACTAACTACACTATGGGTTCTCTCCCAGTAGCTTGTCAGAAATGAGAAGATGAAGGAAAAATAAAGAGACAAGAGACCAGAGAAAGTTTAAGAGATACCTGGGTCAGGAGATTGCATGCCTTCTTTGTGAGGATCAACACAGTAGTAGCATCTCACTCTAGACTAGCTCGATTTTTATTTCATATACCACTGTTTTAATCATAAATCTCATGAGGGAAAGGCAAACAATTATGTTATGGTTCTTGCTGTGCTTGCATTTTTCTAAGTAACTTATTTGTTTAACTAATTATGTTAATTTGGTGGAATTACTTTTTATTTTTATTGATCTAAGGTATTTATGATCTTTAACACAAACATAACATGGAACCATGAAAACAGTTAAAGAGCAGGAAGTCAGAGAAGACCCCAATTAGGCAACACACACAAATCACAGGAGTGACAATTAATACTCAAGAAGAATTTTCAGACACTTCCGGTCATACCAAGGAGACAGAAGAATAGAGATATTTTATCTCCTTATCTGGTACAATCTTGCCATCTTTAACAAAGTTTCAGCATTTGCATACCCTAACTCCACAAAAGCACTCACTCTCCCAGAGGGAGTAGCCTTGCCTGCCTGGGCTAGCCTGGCCTGCTTAGAGACCTCCACTGTGGAGTCATACTTGGGGACCGGTGAAATTACAGCAAGACACTTGAGTTTTAAAGGTGCCAGGCTTCCAGTAATGCATTTTGCACTGGGTTTAGGGTTTCTTGAACCCACTTGTCTCCTGTTTCTGTTTTCCTTTGCCCATCCTCGGCAATCATTTTTCTTAATTCAATTTCTAACCTGCTTATAACTAATATTTGAACATTGGTTTTAAGCTTGTTAAACCATTATTACTAGCAGTGCAAGCACATCAAAATATGACTCATCCCTTAAGTACTCTCACATGCATCTGCAATTTGTTTTAGTCATACCTTGCATTGTTTTGTTGACTCTCAATAAATTTCCACATAAATTTTGAAATACCTTTTCAGAACGGATGTCAAAATTTCTTGTTTTAAATCATCTTTAAATAGTAAAAATTTAATGTTTTTTGGAAGCAAGTATCCAAGGCCCTGTACAATCTGGCTCGCATCTAACTTTGTAGTTTCCAACACTTTTTTTATAATTCTATCACCTTGTAATTCCAGCCCCACCGCAACTATACACTCAACATTTTCATTAATGTGCAATGTATTTTTACATTCTTCTTACATATTTTCTTTACTGTTACATACCATTCTTTGTCACTCCTTCCACAATCTATCTCATTAATCCCTACTTATGCTTCAATATCAAGCCCTGATCCTGCTTCCCTGATGCAACTTTGTCTAAACTGCATAGAAAGAGAACTCTTATGTCATTTTGCCTATTGTAAGTTTCCAGCTTTATTCTAATAATGCCTTTCATTTGTTTCTCTCACTAGGCTGAAAGTTCACTGAAAGTAAACACAAAGTGTTATTATTTTCTGAGACTCCACAAAAACATAGGAGAAAACGTAGAACATACAAAATAATTAGTAAATGTCAAATGAGTAAATTAGATTTATTCTCATTCTTACTCTTCAAGTATCCACCCTCTTAAGCAAATTAAATCTATGATTAATCTTTAATTTAGCATCTACTCAGAAAGCAAACAAAAACAGTGCTCATTTTCTACACTTAACATCTCCTCAGTTTTATTACTCTCTCAGTGAAAAACTCTCCATTGTGGAAGTATTTTCACCATTGAAATATATTAATATAAAGCAACTCTGAAACTTGACTTATAATAGGCATGTTGTTTCATAAAGAGTTATCATTCTGAAATAAGTACTTGCAAGGAAAGAAATATCTGTGATGAGAGTGAGAAAAGAAAATCTGGCTTCTTGGAAAGTGATATGAATCAGACTAACGATAAAATCGTATTATATGCCATAAAGGTTTTATGCACTATGAAATGTGAAGAGTAATTTAAAATTGTGAATCGACAAAGATAAAACACCAAAGAAACCCAGAAAAGTTTCAAACTCTAGACTTAAGTATAAATTTACTTTCTTCTAAGGGTTTTTGTGCATATGTTGCCAAAGAGATATCTAAGTAACTAAAGTGTTTAGGTATCCTAGGCACATAGTTTTGGATATTTGAGGCAAAAAGAAGCTGCTGACCTATAAGCTTTGACAGGAGCTTGATTTTTAATCTGTTACATGGAAATATTTCTACTCACCACCACTGTGATTAGAAATATAGTGCAGGTGGGCATTCCAGAGGACTGGAGAATTATTCTGTGAGAATAGTGTCTCCACCCTGATGACCTTCTTCATAATCAAAAGAACATCTGCATAATTGAGTCAGGAGACTATTAACTCTTTACTTCCTCATTCTGTAAACACATGCCCTAAAATCTTGATTAAAAACCTCCTGAGATTTCAAATCTGGGTGGCACCTATCTTCCTTGATACAGGAGTATATGTTGTCTCTCTCTTCCGGTCTCAGCAGATTATTTCACAGAAAATCTGTGTGTGAATTTCTCCCGCCATTTTTTTTTTTGCCTCTAAACACCAGACAGTGAAGAAAGTCCCCTTGGGGTATTCTCACTTCACCAGTGTTGCAGCTTACTCCCTTGCCCCAACAGACCACCAACAACAAGTGTATATACATAAACAGACACACACACACACACACACACAAATACCTTGGGTAATAAGGAAGACTTTTCAAAAACTGATTCCTATCACCACTGGAAGACAATTCTCCAAGATATCCGTACAATCTTATGGCATAGTTTGTTCACAATATTTGCATAACAAAAAGCCTTGAAAAACAGAGACAGAGTCTCCATCCAGGTCATTAAGTTGATATGTTTTCTTACCAAGATGATAAAAGTAAGGCCAACCTGTTGGGAAATGTTGGACAGATTTCTCTCTATAAGATTGTGGCTTTTCTAAGTTTGAGTGCCTTAGCTATTACAGAGATCATTCATCTGGGCCTGTACCATGTCACCTGAAGAGGTTTGAGAATCTTGCATGATACTACCACACCAGTGGTGCTCACATCTTATGAGATTTGGGAACAAAGGACAGTGCTAGGAACATGAAGCACATACTGTCTGCTGAGTCATGAATATAAAATTATTGAACTCCATTGGCTCAGCATGTCCTTACGGGCAAAATATAAGGATGCTGATCTTGCAGCTGCAGGCAGCATTGCTGCTTAAGAGTTATGTGAGCCCTAGACAGATACTTGCCTCACATTCTATGCTCCATTTCTATCCTTTTCTTCATTCACCTCCTATTATATTTGCTTGCTTTTGTAACTGTCTCTAAGAGTAAATTTTATCATATTGTCTACTCCCTGTGAAAATTTTTCTGATTTTTTCCAGGCACCAGGACTTATCCAAGTCATGAATTCATACTGTTTCTTTTAGCAAATTATTTTATTTTCATTATTTGCATGTAGGTATCATGTCTATATCAAAACTATCATGAAATTTTTATGTGCCAATCAGTATAAGTCACAGTTCGTGATCTCTGAAATTTAACAGAGTATTTGGAAAAAATAAACATTATAAATGAGCAATGATAAAATTTGTGATCAGTTCATAAGGTTAGATATAGAAATATGTGGCAGGGGGATCACAGTGAGGGCAAAGCCCAGTCTTGGGACACTTGTATGGAATAGATGCTTCAGTTGAAGTCTAAAGGGAAAGTATCAGTAATTCATAGAAAGATCTGTCAGATAATCTCTCACTGTAGTTCACTGTTTAAAAAGTGTTGCATCTGGTTGGCACTCAGTAAACAAATCCCATAAAAGCAAAATAAATTCTCCATCTGTCCCTGCCTACAGGAAACCACTTGTGGTGTCTTCTTATTAGACATAAAGAACCTGAACATCACCTGCCTACAAGATTTACCATGTATCTTATCATCTGTCTGGTAAGATTTTTTAAAAAATTTCCCAGTGACAGACAACTTTCTTCTGGCCATCTGTTGAGAAAAATTGAATCAATGCTGTTTAAGAGAATTAAGTTGCAGTCACATAAAGTGCTTGGAGAATTATCTAGCCTCATGTCAAATAATTTGATTACAATCTGGCCTGTGTCAGCCGATTTTAAAGCACTGGTTCAGTAAAAGTATATAATCTTTCAGAAGGAAAATAATTAATTTTATTATCTGCATTTGCAAAAAAGACTTGGAAGATGTGTTTATATTAAATGAAAATATTGTACAGCATATGATGAATAGATTTTTTGAAATGTAACAAATAACTAGGTTAAGGAACTTGTGGTGTACTTCTGAATTTTATATTCAGAACAATGACTTTTGCTGCATTTCAGTTTGCAATTAGACAATACTTCTACATCTCACCTTTGCTGAGGACAAAGATCTGTATCATGTGCCACAGACTTGAAAATTTATCCACCTCCTACTTTCTAGCTTCCTTCAGCAAATCTAATTCATTCAATCTGAGATAAGTATGTATGTAAGGACAGAAAAAGTTACAGTGGTTAAAATTTTCATTTCCCTGATTCAGTCAACACTTTTATTTTGATGCAATATTTCTTTAATGTAACAAATTTTCCAAGAAAGTAATATCTGGCAAAACAAAATGCCTGACTCCAAACTTCTGTATGTTTCTGAACTTTCTTAATCCATGAAAAACACATCTTTCAGGTCCAAAGAACATAATCAAAGTTCCCTTGGGCAACACATAAAGGGAATATGTTGCAGGAAAGGCCAATTCAACTCACTATTGCAAGAAACTTTTGATTTTATAGGATCAGGGCATTCAGTTGACACCAGGGTACATACAATATCTCTTGGTATCCACCATGAGAGATTGGCTCCAAGACCTTCCCCAACTCCTCAGGTACTAAAATCTGCAGATGCTCAAGTATCTTATAAAAAATGCCCTGGTATTTGCATAACCTACACACATCCTCTGTACACTGTAAACCATCTGATTTTATGATTCCTAATAAGACATAAATGCTATGTGACTCATTATTATGCTGTATTTTTTACTTGTATTGTTTTTATTATTTTTTCCAAATATTTTTCTTATCTGCAATTGCTTGAATCTATAGATACATAATCTGTGTATACAGTGCCAATTGTACTGTACATCACAGGCAATCACAGTGGGAGGCCTCTGCTAGTACAGTGTTGCTCTGATAATCACTTATAGGGGATCAAATATAAAATGATCAGACTGGAGTCAAATTGATGAAAGCATTAGTTTTTCATCACATGCCTTTTTCTTTTAGCTGTGCACATATAAGCAAGTCAATTATGACTCACCCAGAGAACATAACCCTGTTTTTGGACAAAACCTCCTGTTTTGTCCAAAAGACAAAAAGCAGTGATAGAAATTTCTTTTGGGCTTTGTAATAAGAACAATCAGCAAAATGAGTGCCTGATAAAAAAATATTAAGCACCCTAATTGAGAACATCTTTAAATGAAATGGGAGACACTACGTGGATGGTCTCATCAGAAAAATACTGTTTAAATATCAAATATATAATTAGCACACTTAATTCAAAGCTAAGACCAAAGGTACTTCACCATGAATCAAAAAATACAGATCTCAAGAAGCAAGAAAAGGAAAGAGAATAGCTCCTAGAGAATCCAGAAGGAATGCAAATTTACTTAGCCCTTAATTTTATCGTTTCAGAATTCTGAACTCCAGAACTATAAAATAATAGTTTTGTGTTGCTTCAAGCCACTAAAATTAGTAGTACTCGTTTCAGTTCCAATAGGAATCTAATGCACTAATCTTTGTCTCCTTCTCATTCCTATCTTACTAAAGAAATACAGAATTGTTATCAAATTGTGGCCAAAATACCATCCCCAAACAGCTCCACCTGTGGAAGCCTTAATAGATATCAATAAATTATATGAGCATTTTTTCTGGTTCATTATCACTGTAGACAAATTTATCCTTTGAGATTTTTCAAGCTAATTTTCTTAGATAATTATAACAAAAAAAGATTCATCATATAAGCCACCGTAAATAAAGAAATAAAGTAGTAAAATTAAATGAAACTCCACATTTTGAAACATTGCTTTTTTAAGGCATCTCGTTAATGTTAGTTACAAAATAGTAGCTTAGAGCCAATCTGTCGGTTTCTGCATGTAAATTGTCCCACTTACACTTAATCACATAATAAGTCCTTATCCCAATTACTATATGTTAAGGCACATTAGAAATCAAATTCTTTTATTTTTAAACTTATAATCATATATCCATAGAACTTACAAATTGGAGGATGCCTCAAACCCAGTAGGGGTAAATATTCACTCAAGCTAGGTGTTCATTGTACATTATGCAGGTGTCTCTACGTAGTCCCAGTGAAGCTTCCTAATTTCAATGGCAAGAAAACAGGCAGCTGGAAGACACAGAAACAGCTCTTTCTACCACGACCAAGACTAAGTCGAAGACTAGCACCAGTGAGGTGCCTAGGATGAAATTTAGGAAGGCATCACAGGTAGGCTTATACCAGCTTCAAATAGACAAATGAATGAGTACGTGACTGTCTCAGCAAAACGGTTTGTGCAAGTTTCAAACAGGCTAATTAATGGATTTCTGACTGTTTAAGTAAAAGTTTATTTCCCCAAAACACAAAAACTGATGGCAACTTTTCCTTGGGCTGATTTGCCAATTTTTTGTTTGTTTGTTTGTTTGCTTTATTTCCAAATATTATAGAGGTGCACACATTTTGGTTACATAATTTGCTTTTGTACAGTTTGAGGCAAAGTTATAAGTGTGTCCTTCACCCAGATAGTGTGCATTGTACCCATTAGGTATGAATTTACTCCTCCTTCCTCCCCCGAACACTTGGCTGATTTCTGTTGAGTTTCACTTCCCATGTAAGTGTTGATCAATTAAGTACATGCGGTGTTTGTTTCTTCATTCTTGTGATATTTCACTTAGATGAATGGTCTCCAGTCACATCCAGTTTGGCTGAGTAGTATTCCATGGTATACATATACCACATTTTATTAATTGTATTAATCATTTAATTATGTAATAATAATTATGTTTTAAATAATTAACTATATAGTAAATAGAATATATTATGTAATAAATATATATTTAATTATGTATTAAATATAATATAAATGATTTTGTATTAAATATAAATAATTTTGTATTAAAATATTAATTTTTAAATTAATTTTTAAAGTTAATAATTTAATTAATTTATGTATTGGTAGGCTCTTGGGTTGTTTTCACATCATTACAATTGAGATTATGCTGCCATAAAGATTCAAGTACAAGTTTTTATCTTTTTTTCAATAAAATATCTTTTTTTTTTTTTTTTTTAATTTGGCCGGGGCTGGGTTTGAACCCGCCACCTCCGGCATATGGGACCGGCACCCTACCCGCTGAGCCACAGGCACCGCCCAATAAAATATCTTTTTATTTTCCTTTGGGTAAATACCTAGTCATGGGATTGCTGAATGAAATGATATGTCTACTTTTAGTTCTTTCAGGTATCTCCTTACTGATTTCCACAGAGGTGCACCAGTTTGCAGTCCCACTAAAGTAAATAAGACTTTCTCTCTGCATCCATGCCAGCATCTGTTGTTTGGGAGATTTATTTTATTTTATTTTATTTTATTTTATTTTATTTTATTTTATTTTATTTTATTTTATTTTGCAGTTTTTCGTCAGGGCAGACTTGAACCTGCCACCTCCAGTATATGGGGCCAGCACCCTACACCTTTGAGCCACAGGTGCTGCCACCTGTGGTAGCTTTTTGATAAAAGCCCTTCTCTCTGGAGTTAGGTGATATCTCACTGTAGTTTGTATTTGCATTTCCCTGATGACTGCAAACATGGAACATTTTTTTCTTTTTCTTTTTTTGGGTTATTGTATATATTCATTTGAAAGTTTCTGTCCGTATTTTTTCCCTACTTTTCAATGAGGATGTTTGATTTTTTTTCTTGCTGATTTGCTTGAGTTCTTTATTGATTCTGTTTATCATCTCTTTATGAAATGTGCAAATATTTCTTCCCATTCTGCAGGCTGTCTATTCACTCTGTTGATTATTGGTTATGCAGAAGCTTTTTAATTTAATCAGATCTCATTTATTAATTTTTGTTGTTGCTATAATTGCTTTCAGGGTCTTCTTCATAAATTCTTTCCCTAGGCTGATAGCTATAAGAGTTTTTCCATCATTTTCTTCTAGAATCGTTATAGTATAATGCCTTAGGTTTAAGTCTGTTATCCATCATAAATTGAATCTCGTGAGTGGTGAAAGGTGCAAATCCTGTCTCAGTCTTCTCCTTGTGGCTGTCTAATTTTCCCAACACCATTTATTGAATATGGATTATTTTCCCCAGTGTATGTTATGGCCTGCTTTATAAATGTGTAGCTGTAATTTATTGGCTAGATTTTACTGAGTATTTTCACTAATATTCATTAGTGAAATTGGTCTGTAATGCTACTTTTTAGATGGGTTCTTTCCAGCTTTGGGTATGAGGGTGATGTTTGCTTCAAAGAATGTGTTGGGGAAGGTTCCTTTCTTCTCAATGTTTTGGAATAGTTCTACAGAATAAGTACAAGCTCATCTTTGAAAGTCTGAGAGAATTCTGGTGTGAAGCTTTGTGGTCCAGAGCTTTTTTTTTTTTTTGGGGGGGGGGGAGCCTTTTTATTGTTTTTTTCAATCTCAGTGCTTGATATTGATCTTTTCAAGAGATCTATTTCTTCTTGGTTAAGTCTAAGAAGATGATGTGATTCCAGGTATTGGTCCTGCACACTGATGAATGTCTGGGCATAGAGTTTCTTGGAGCAGTCAGAGAGAATCTCTTGCATCTCTGTGATATGTATTGTTTATTCCCCCTTTTTCTTTCTGATTGAGGTTATTAGATATTTGACGTTTCTGTTTCTAGTTAATCTGGCCAATGGTTTATCAATTTTATTTTTTTTTCAGAGAACTTTTTGTTTTATTAATTTTCTGAATGATTCTTTTGTTTTCAATTTCATTAAATTCTGACTTAATTTTGGTTATTTGTTTTCTTCTCCTAGGTTTAGGATTAGATTGCTCTTCCTTTTCAATTTCCTTCAGATGATTCATTAGGTTGTTTATGTGCCCTCTTTCTGTTTTTCTGATACAGGCATCTGATGTGATAAATTTCCCTCTTAGGACTTCTTTTACAGTATCCCATAGACTTTGGTAACTTGTGACTTCATTGCTGTAATGTTCAAGGAATTTAAAAATGTCCTCCTTTATCTATTCCTTAACCCACTATCATTCAACATAGGTTGTTTAATTTCCATGTCTTTGTGTGGGGATGAAAATTTAATTGGAATTGAATTCTACCTTCATTATCTTGTGGTCTAAGAAGATACAAATATAATTTCAATTCTTTTAATTTCTTTGAGATTTGATTTGTGCCCTAGATTTGATCTATTGTGGAGTATGTTCCATAGACTGATAAGAAAATATACTCCTTAGCTTTGGAATAGTATGTTCTGTATATGTCTATTAAGCCCATTAGTTCCAGGGTCACATTTTAGTCCCTTGTATCTTTGTTTAGTTTCTGTTTAGAAGATCTGTCCAGCTCTATAAGGGGGGTGTTAAAGTCCCCAGCAACTACGGTGTTATGGGATGTCATATTGTTCAGACCAATCAAGGTCTTTGTCATAAATCTGGGAGCATTTAAGTAGGGTGCATAAATATTTAGAATTGAAATGTCCTCTTGTTTTATTGTTCCTTTGACCAGCATGAAATGACCATTTCAATATTTCTTAATTTTAGTTGTTTTAAATTCATTTGTATTTGAACAATGATGTTACCCCTCCTTTTTTCTGATTTTCATTTGCTGAAATGTTGTTTTTCATTCCCTTACCCTGAATCTTGTTTTGTCCATCAAGTTAGATGTGTTTCCTGGAGACAGTATATGGATAACTTGGCTTTTTTTAATCCAAGTGTCCAGCCTGTATCTCTTCTGTGGTGAATTCAAGCCATTAACATTTATTGAGGAAATTGATAAGTGTGCTGGAGTTCTATTCATCTTATCTTGTGAGAGTCAGTCACTTACTTTTTTCCTTGTGACATTTCCTCTGCCTGTTCTCAAATACTTGGCTTCTGTGCTGGTTTTCCTCAGCTCCAGACCTCCTCACTGGCTCCCAGAGTCCACCACCGCTTCACTGTGCCCCTAGAGTGATGTCCCTGGGAAGGTGCCCCCAAACAAATTTGGCTGTAGTTTTCTTTCCCCTACCTTACTACAAGCAGCTAATAAAGAGAATTTTTTTTCTGCCATCTTGCTCTGTCCCTTCTTTCCTATTCTTATTTTTTTATTGTCTTCCTCACTCTAGGGTTTAGGAAACAAGAAAATCAAGGTAACATTCAATATCAATGAAAAAGCTGCAGCATCTGCAGAGAAATGATCATGATAAAATTTAATTTTTATATTAAATTTCATTCTGTACTACATTGAAATATAATGATATTCAAAAGTGTGTATCAGTAGGGGGTAGAAGTGCTGTGCATGGGTTCAGAGGTTCTCTGTGGGAGAACAGTAATAAAATATCTGGGGAAGTTGTCTAAAGGCAGAAGGTGAGGTTGTAGAATGATCATGGACAAAAAGTGAAAAAGTCTGCTCATGTTTGCCTAATATATGCAATAGCCCTGGCAATTAAACTTCTTAAAAACCAGGTGTTAACTCATTTATAATTATTGAAAGAAATAAGGTTGGGAGAGAGATTATATATATTTAATATATATATATATATGATATATATATTATATATATAACTTTTTCATTTAAGAGAGCAATACTACAAGTACTGAGCTCAAGTTGCCATTAAATTCTTGCAAATTAAATAAAGATTTCTCTAGATGTTTTGTAAAAGAGTCCAGAAAACCTTACAAATAATGATCTTTTGTTTTTCATTAGGTTTACCATAGTGGTTGCAACTTGGTTGCCTAGAAATTACATTACTATGTTTAGTTGATGTCCTCTGGAATTCCCAAATTCCTCTTTTTTTTTTTTGTAGAGACAGAGTCTCACTGTACCGTCCTCGGGTAGAGTGCCGTGGCGTCACATGGCTCACAGCAACCTCTAACTCCTGGGCTTCCGCGATTCTCTTGCCTCAGCCTCCCTAGTAGCTGGGACTAGAGGCGCCCGCCACAACGCCCGGCTATTTTTTGTTGTTGTTGCAGTTTGACCGGGGCTGGGTTTGAACCCGCCACCCTCGGCATGTGGGGCTGGCGGCCTACTCGCTGAGCCACAGGCGCCGCCCGCCAAATTCCTCTTTTAACTTGTAGGAAATGTAGCGTAGTTGGTTATAGAAGGATCATTATAAAGGACCATACAGCAATAGAAATTCATCCAGAAAATGGATTAGAAGATGTACAGCTGTATAAACCTTTACTGAACTAAGAGAACGGTTAAGTCTTATGTTTTAGATTACATGGCACAAAGAGGAAGTACAGCCAAACTCCAAATATGATTATAAATAAAGATTTAACACAGCAAAGTAGTGAAACAAATGGATGTATACCAAAAATGTATACAGAAAAAGAGAACTTCAGAATTGTGATTGGACAAGGAATTCCAAATAATGAAAGTAGGACTTTGGAAAACATAAATAATTCTGAAGAAGCTATTAAAAATATGAACAGCAATAAATACTACTTAGATGCCAATAAATATTTATGATATATTTAATAATAAGTGCTGAATAAATAGCAGCAAAAAATTCAACCTTCTGGATTTTAGCATATGCCTTAGATGACATTGTGGCTGAGGAAAGTCAAGGAAATTTACTTTTGAGGGGTACAGTCCCTGACTGAACTGCATATTTGGGAAAATACATACATGTAAAACTGCCAGATATTTACTGGGTTAAAGTAAAAAAGATATTTCTTCTATGAAAATCATATTGATAAAATGCTTCAGTCCATAGACTAACCATTTAAAGAAAACTTAAAATTACTCTGCAGCAATTCTTCACATATTCAAATTGTAAGGTGTTGATTCTTAACTAAAGAGTATAGTTTAGGTATAATTAACAAAGGGCATTCCAGATAATTAGATGGTGTTTATATTAATATTATGTTTTGTTAATAGATGTCATAAATAGTATTAAAGCTATACAAGTGTATCTAACTATCAAGTTGAAAACAATTTAAGAAAATGAAAGTCTTGTTTTACTGCCTTCTTTCAGGAATATAGATTATCTGTATTAATGAAAGACTATTCTGTTTATAAATTTTGCCAACATGTAGCTACTGAGCCACACACAAATGCTTCTTGGGGGGAGTTGCTACTCAAGAGGATCCTAAAATAATCACTAAACAGTTTATAATTTTTAACAACACATGTGTTGTGGCACGTCACAAACTTTAACAACTTTCTAGTTATAGGATCATCACCCTATGTGATGTGCTAATAATTAAAAACTGTAATTGACAAGATTGTACTCTAGTCTATAAAATTCTTATAAGAGAGAGAAGAGAGCTGTTAAACTCTTTGTTTTCTTTTTTTTTTTCAGAGTTTCACTCTCACCCAGGCTGGAGTGGCATGCCATCAACCTAGATCACTGAAACCTCAAACTCCTGGGCTCAAGTGATTCTTCTGCCTCAGTCTCCCAAATATTTGGGACTGCAGGACCCCTCCATCATTCATGGCTATTGTTTTTCTATTTTTAGTAGAGATGGAGTCTCTCTCTTGCTCAGGCTGGTCTTGAACTCCTGAGCTAAAGCAATCCTTCCACCAAAGCCTCCAAGTGTGCTAGGATTATAAGCATGAGCCATGGCACCCACACAAATTCTTATATTCCTAATAAACATTTTTCTCATTTGTAAAAAGAAATGAAAATGTATCAGATGATGCCGTCCTCTAATAACAGTGAAAGGACTAATATAATCCTGCAGTTTGTATTATGTCTAGGTAAACAGTTTGGATGGAAATCTGACATCTAGTGTCCCAGGCAGAAGACTCAGTAATGACAGGGCAAAAAGAAAATGATAATTTTTCTTCACTAAATCACACTATCTTTGCTTCACTTTCTGGATCCCATCTTTACTAGGTTTCTGACCTACCCTTCCTTCTGACTGTTTTTTCTCAATATACTTTGTTAATTCTTTCTCTCATTTTTGACATCTAAAAATTTCAGTTCCTGGACACTTTTATTTATTCCATATACATAAGTACCTTTGATGGTATAATTCAATTTTCTACTTGAGTACCTCTTCTAAACTAATGAATTCAAATATATAATTTAATTAAGCCCATTTCTCCTCCTTGAATTCTAAGCACATGCCCACTTGGCTAAGCTGGGATAATATTTCCCAAAATTACCTTCCCTGTGTATTTCCAAATTAGGGTTGACCACAGAAAAAACAAGGATCATTAAGCACAGAACATTGATGCAGGATGCCAGGTGCTGCTGCGGCTCACACACAGTTATCCCTTATCTTGCTCACTTTGTTAATGAAGAAAGCCTTGGTACTCAGTCCTCGGTGACTGCCATAGCATTTGCTCTTTCAGCTTCTCTGTTTTGGGCAAAGGAATGCAGCTTCTTCTGCAGTTCATTCCTATTATTGAGGTTAGAAAGAATGAGAGATAGACACATGTCCTAGTTTGTTCTCACAGGTTCCACTTTGTCATGATTCATTTTTCCACATTTTCTTTGTGGATTCCTTTTCTATTGCTGACTCTATTTTCCTCGTCTTTTTTCTCCTTAGTCACCAGCCTTGCTAATAATGATTTCATGACCATCATCAGATGCAAAGGTAACAACCTCCCCAAAAATTCTTCACCAATTCCAACAATTTTGAAGGTCTAATCTCTACTATAAACCCCTTCAACCACATCAATTTTAGTGGTTCTGCTTCCTTTGTAGAATCATATCTGATGTTGGCCTCTCAAATATGGCAAGTCAACCCTGTATTCCTGATCCGACTTCTACCACAGTCTTGCTCATCCCTTGTTCTTCAGCATATTAATAACAAATTTCTTTTCTCCTATTTAAGCCAAACATCTGGAGTCATTTTTGATGGCTCTTTTTAACCCACATACATAGAATCTCATTTGGTTCAACCTGTAAAATAAAATGAAATTCTAAAAAGTGCACAGAAATCTGGGTAAATCAATTTTTTATAAATAATATTAGTCATTTTTCTTTCATTATCAATGCTGATTACTTCTCAGCTCTGACAGTTTACCAATATATTTCCCAAGTTCAGAAAAGCACATACACAATAAGTAGCTATCAGTAACATTAGTGATAAATGGGTGGCCAATTATTAAGAACACAATTGAGAGTCAATGGCACTTCTACAATTGCTTTCAGGTTAAATGTTGGCACTGATATCTTAGTAGGGAAAACCTTAACTCTTAGAATCTATGTGCTATGTCAGCATGATGAAAAATGATCATTAAATATCTGCTTTTATTTAAGTGTATAAAGAGAAAACAATGGATATTACCTAGTACATATTTTGAAATACAAGCATAGCTCATTTTATTGCTATAATATCACCTTATTGTGTTTTGAAAGTATTGCATGTTTTACAAATTAAAGATTGGTGTCAACTCTGCATTGAACAAGTCTATCAACACTATTTTCCCAAAAACAAATGCTTACTTCATTGCTCTGTGTCACATTTTGATAATTCTCACAATATTTTAAACTTTTTCATTATTACATCTGTTATGGTGTTTTGTGATTAGCAATTTTCGATATTATTATTGTAATTAGTTTAGGGCACCATGTAATGTGCCAGTAAAGGATTGAAAACTGAATTGGTTAATGTATTTTGTGTTCTGTCTCTTCTACTTGTCCATCATTTCCCTGTCTTTTTCACTCTCGTCAGGATGCCTGTTCCCTAAGACACAGTAAAATATAAATTTGACCAATTAATAGCCCTACAATGACCCCTAAGTATTCAAGTGATAGGAAGAGTTGCACATTTTCACTTTAAATCAAAAACTTGAAATGAGTAAACTATGTTGAAAGTTAAGAGAAGCTGAAACATAAATAGATATTATGTTTGGAGCAAATATTCTTGAAAAAAATTAACAATTCTATTCTAGTAAACACGTGAATGCTAAGAAAGCAGTACAGTCTTAATAGTGATAGTGGAAAAATTTTAGTCACCTGGACGGAATATAAAATCAGCCGCAACATTCTCTTACGCCAATTTCGTATTCTGAGAAAGACCTTAACTTTCTTCAAGTCTAAGAAGTCTAAGAGAAGTGATAAAGTTGAAGAAAAAAAAATTGAAGCTAGCAGAAATTGGTTCATGAGGTATAAGTAAAGAAGCTATGTCTATAAGACAAAAGTATATGATGAAGCAGCAAGAGCCATAGATATGAAGCTAAGTTACCCCGAATATGTAGCTAAGGTCATTGATGATGATGGCTACAGTAAACAACATATTCTCAATGTAAATGAAACAGATATTCTGCTGAAAGAAGATGCCATGTATGAAGCCAGATAAATGCCTACCTTCACAGCTTCAAAGGACAGGCTGACTCTCTTCTGTGTATTAGGGTCTAATGTAGTGGTTACTTTAAGATAAGCCAATGCTCATTCTAAAAGTATTAGGGTCCTTAAAAATTATGCCAAATATACTCTGTCTGTACCCCAGAAATGAAACCAGAAAGCCTGAAAGACAACATGTATGTTTACAACATGCTTAACTGAAAATTTTAAGACCAATAGTTTAGACCTACTGCTTAGAAAAATGAAAAAAAAAATTCTTGCACAATGTTACTGGTCATTAACAATCTGCTTGCTCACTCAACAGTTCTGATTGAGAAGTACAAGGAGATTAGTGTTATCGTTATGCCTGATAACACAGCATCCATTCTGTAGTTCATATATCGAGGATTAATTTGGACATTCAAGTCTTCTTATTTCAGAAATACATTTCTTAAGGCTACTCCTACAATGCATAATTACTCCTTTTATGGATTTGGGGAAAAAAAATTGAAAATTTCCTGAAAATTCTAGATGCCATTAAGGATATTCATACTTTATGGGAGGAAGTCAAGATCTCAACATGAACAGGAGTGTGGAAGAAGTTGGTTCCAACCCTCATGGATGACTTTGAGAAGTTTAATATTTCAGAGAATGAGGTAACTGTAGGCATGATAGACATAGAAACAGAACTAAAATTAGAACTGGAGCTTGAAGACATGACTGAGTTGCTGCAATGTCATGGATAAACTTTAATGAAGCAGCAGTTACTTCTTATGGATGAGCAAAGAAAGTGGATGGAATCTACTCCTGGTGAAAATGCAGTGAACATTACTGCAGTGACCATGACAGATTTAGACTATTCCATAAACTTAGGGTTTTAGAAGATCGACTCCAACTTTGACAGAAGTTTTAGTGTACGTGAATGCTGGCAAATGGTGCAGCGTGCTACAGAGAAATCTCTTGTGAAAGAAGAGTCTATTCATGTAGCAAACTTCATTGTTGCCTTATTTTCAGAAATTTCCACAATCATTTCAGCCTTCAGCAATCATCACCGTGATCGGTTTCAGTCAGAAGCCATCAATATCAAACCAAGATCTTTCACCAATAAGACGATTATGAGTCACTGAAGGCTTAAACGATCCCCAGCATCTTCAGTAATAAAGCATTATTTAATTAAGGAAGGAATATATATTTTTATATATGAATGCTAATGCACAGTTAATAGTTTATACGATAGTGTAAACATAACTTCTATATACATTAGAAACCCTGAAATTAGTGGGACTCACTTCATTGCACTTTACACTTTATTGTGGTGATCTAAAATAAAACCTGCCTGTATAGAGTTAAGATCTTATTTTTCCTTTATAACTAACTGTAAAATAATATTACATTGAATAAGTGTGACTATTTTGTGTTAAACTAAACTCTACAGCTTATCTCTTTCATACTAGTAGGAAAGGAAAGAAAAGGGAAGGGAAAGGAAGGGAAGGAGAAGGAGACATGAAGAGTCTCCAGTGGATAATGATTCCCAGGGAGTTTTATATTTATTAAAATATTTTAATGGACTAATACTCATCCTACATCTTCATTATTTATTTCCAACCCACAATGCAGTCATTATATTCAGTGTAGTTTTAACAGGAAAGGAAAGGCTTCAAGTAACATAAAAAATAAGAATGCAGTGGAGCATCCACTTCACTCAATAAGGCATGAGACAGGAGGAAGAGGGCCTTGTGATTTGGGGAGATAGTTCTAGGTGTAGTGTTAAATTGGTAGTGAAAAATAAATGCTAAACAAGTTTGTAGCTCAAAAAACAAGAGAAAAGAAAGAAAAGGAGCAACATATTGATTTCCTCGGATAGGGTCAGCTGAGTATTTGTCTCTTTGTTTCGTTTATTCCTTAGCAACTCTGTGAGGTAAGACATTTCTTTCCCCCATTATTTACCTGAAAAACTACAGTAGTAAAGTTATCCAAGTTAGTATGTTATTAATTCAGTAAGTTATACATGCTAATCACAAAAATAATTTCATAATTTTAATATCTTTCAACTAATGAGCGATGAGGTGAATCCTGAACACATACCTGTTTGATAAAACACTTTACTCTGTCAAGAAGGCAAAAAGGAAGAGAAGGGGTGTTCTGAAGTAGAATGAAGGATTCCATAAATCTGCATTTCTCTGCTCAATTACATGGTTTCTACATTGTTGTTTATTAGCTAAATTAGACATAAAAGACTGATACTGCAAATGGACAATATCTGGAGGATAAGGAAATATAGGAGTCTCACCTACAATCTGCAGCTTCCATCAGTCCAGGAAGACAAACAACATTTGAAGCAATCCACCCAAAACGGACAAAAGTTGGTCAGTAAGTGCTGGCTTCCCTAAATGGTGCTTCTGCTTCAAACTGAGAATTAGGTAAATATCCTCCTTCAAACAATCCTATATCATTGCCATCATTGCCACATTTGGTTAACTCAAGCATCATGATGCAAATAACACCTGCAGTCACCAAATATCTGAAGCCTTCCCTTTTTTTCCATTATGAAATTTTACAATTCCCTTTCTGTTTCACCAACAAGTGATGGTGCATGACTCCCTTGTTAATCAAACCCTGAATAAATACTCTTTGTTTCCACTTGTTTCTAGATTTAGGTGGTATTCAATTATTTCTACAACACTTTCGTTTCAGTGACATTCACGTCATTTCTACAACCCTTTTATTAAGAACTCTCCTTGATTACAGTAATAAATAAGATTTTGCCAGGGCTTAGATTGTAGAAAACACTACATTGCTTTATTCTTTTTTCAGAAACAAAAATAATATTAATATTGTTTGGAAGTAATAGTATTGATATTATTTGCCCCATTTTACATACAAAGAAGCTGAGACTTAGAATGTGAAGTAACTTTACAATTATTGAACTAACATTTAAACCCACTTTAAACTACTCTATATAGAGCCAAGAGTTAAATTACTCCACAATGAGATAAAATGCAGGGATTGGAAAGTGAACTCTGGAGAAAGAGGGTCGAGAAGAAATTTGCTAGGTATAGATACTTGCACAAGTTGTTGCCTGTACTTTTGTCCCCGTTTTATCTGTAAAATTAGAAAATAATTTCTAACACAGAAATGTTGTAATAAGTAAGTGACCACATATAAAGCATCATCAAGAATAATTCTGAAACATAGAAAATACTTAGTAATTTTGAAAAGAGAGGAGGAGAAATTGAGGAGGAGAATGAGGAGTGCAAGAAGAAATAAGTTCTACAAGGGAACGTCACCCTGTTCCCATGAGATAAGCTTTCACCTTTGGTGCCAGTTATACTCCAAATTAAAAATGCATGACTTAAAAATCTGAGCAACATGGTTCTGTTCATGGTGGGAAGAGTAGCTTAAATCTATTGATTTGTATTTCATGCACTGGTCCTAATGCTTCTACCACCTTGGGTTACCATCTTCTGTGTTTTTTGCCTGTGGGAAATGCAGTTTCTCCAGCCTACTCCCACATCCCTAGGCATAGGAAATTTCTTCATTTCCTAGAGTGAAGTGAGAACTGGGATTGGTACATGACCCAACAGAAGTATAGTAGTGCTTTATATACTTACACAGGTTGTTAAAAGGATGAAAGGAAGTCTGTGCTTTTATCGTAATTTTCCAAATTGATTCTCTATGCATTTTTCTTAGATTGATCTCTGAGTAAATGATGATTTAGAGCCATCTCCCCAAACTCCTAACACCATGTTGTGTTTTGAAGTCTTTAAAAAAGACTTAAATTAAATTAAATTTAGTGTCTCAATTTACAATAAGAATATTTCAGCTTCAAAGAGATAATCTAACAAAACACTTAGATTTTTAAAATGTGTTTTAATCTGAAACTCCTTTGCATTTCAGAAAGCATCAGTGTCAAGAAAGAATAATATATAAAATATTCCTTAGGGCTTATCACATTGAAGAAATTTGTCTTTTTCCTTACTTCGTGGCTGTCTTAATACTATGTCAGTGATGACCATTCTAGATTTCCCTTTCCAAGTAATGAAGACTTTAAAATAAAAGGAGGGAGAGGGGTGGGTCCTTGGTGTGTGTCACACCTTTTGGGGGCAAGGCACGATTGCAAGAGGGACTTTACCTAATAAATGCAATTAGTGTAATCTGGCTTATTGTACCCTCAATGAAGTCCCAACAATAAAAAAATAAAAAAAAAAGAAAGAAAGTGAAAAAATGCATAATTGAAAAGCATGTTTAAAATTTTAATCCAAAACCCTCTTTAGTGTATTTTCAGCAGATGTTTTAAGAGGACTTAGTCAATAAATAGGACTCACGAGTAATATCATAATGTTTTGTGGATTTTCTGTGGTAAGTTTGGAGAATGGTTATTACCTTGGCAACTGGAAATCAGAACAGTAGTGAACAAATGTTTTCATCCCTAGTGATCAAACTTGGAGTAAACTATATAAAGTGAGCACTCTCACTATACACAGTTGAGAGAAGGAAAAGAGTTGGGGAATTGAATTTTAACTATGCTGTTTGCTTGCCTTTTGCCTTTGAAGGAAATAATTAAACTTCCTCATTGTAAGTGGGGGGAGGGAGTAATAATTAGGTTGAAATGTTGTTTTTAGAATCACATCCACATGGCGGTGGTGACCATAAGGCATCCAAGAAAGTATTATGGCCATTCTCATCGCCATCATCATCATTATCATCATTCTCTCTGGTTCCTAGAATCTCCAACTGCCTTGGATTGATAAATCTAATGATAAATACTGAGACAAACCATATTCTAGTTACAGAGAAGAATTAGAAATCTTTGATAAATGGAATAGCATTTCTGCTAATTTGCGTTATGGAAATCTACTCAGAGAAGATACATTAACATTTATCAAGGCTCCTTTGTTAGGAAATGCCATAATGTACTTTGGGAGATCTGAGCTCTCCCAAAATTTCAATATCAGTCCCAATCCCCAAAGTAAATATAAAATCAAGGCTATAGCAGCAATTTTAAGGAAAAATGTATATGCCACTTTCCGATCAGGTTGTTTTCTGTACATTCCATACATTTAGAAAGTTAGAATCCATCCTACAAGATATGAGATATTTTATCCACAGTATTTAGTTTAATACTTACAACACTTACTGAGCAGATAATATTCTACCTTATAGAAAAGAAAATAACATTCAAAGAATTAACTTTCCATGAGCTATCAAGCTAAAAGGAGTTAGAGGATCACTGCCAATGAAACCAATGAAGGTAGGTGCTATGGCTTGAATCTTTCCCAAAAGTTCATGTTTTGGAAAAGTGATTGCTTTGGTGGCAGTGTTAGTAAACAGGGCTTTGGGGAGGTAATTGGCTCAATGGATTAATGCAAGATTGGCTTATTTATCTCCAGTGTTTGGCCCTTTTCGTGTCCCTACATTGTTTCTTGCCTTCCCTGCTTCTGCCATGGGATGACCCTCCCTAGCTGCTGGCCGCATGATCTTGGATTTCTCAGCCTCCAGACTGAGGGCCAAGTAAGCTATGGTTTATAATTTACCCTGGCTATGGTATTCTGTCATAGCAGCAGAAAATGAAATAAGGAAATATGCAAACTTGTATTTAGTTGTAGAGTTATATGTATGGCATAAACTAATATCATAAAATTAGCTTTTCTATGAGGCAATCAGAAAATTGAAATAACAATGATATCTTGGTCATGGGCCACAGTACAAGCCAATATGATAACTCGGAATTCTTCATTAACCATTATTCTGTGAATCCTACCTATTCTGTGAATAAATGCTAATGAAGAATTATAAAAGAGGGCGGCACCTGTGGCTCAGTCGGTAAGGCGCCGGCCCCATATACCGAGGGTGGCGGGTTCAAACCCTGCCCCGGCCAAACTGCAACCAAAAAACAGCCGGGCGTTGTGGTGGGCGCCTGTAGTCCCAGCTACTCTGGAGGCTGAGGCAAGAGGATCGCTTAAGCCCCAGGAGTTGGAGGTTGCTGTGAGCTGTGTGAGGCCATGGCACTCTACTGAGGGCCATAAAGTGAGACTCTGTCTCTACAAAAAAAAAAAAAAAGAATTATAAAAGAATTATGGAAGTAAATTATGAATCAACTCTTAGTATGTGGTGGGCACTGCTAAGGGTTTTAACATATTGATTAATTTACTTCTCATTAATGTCCTATGCATATTGTATTGTTGCTATCTCCTACTTTATTCATAATAAAATTGAGGCAGAGAAAAGAACTGTCCAAGGAAACAAAACTAGTGAGAGGTGGAGCCTGATTTGAACACAGATGATCTAATTAATCCTGAAACTCTATTGACCAGGTGATGCTGCCTCCAAACATGTCCCTGCTTCACAGAAAAAAAAAAAAAAAAAATGGTCTACCCAGAAAGATAAGACATGAATATGTAGATGGTTTCAGCTGTTTTGTCAGTGGGCTTACCTATGTAACTGTGCTATTTATTGAGCTTTCCTAAATGGGTACTTAACAACAAGCAAAAACTACTGCCATCTAAATATATAAGGAACAAATAAATATATATATATATATATATATGGAACAGTATTTACCTTCAAGAACTATTAGAGAAACCTGAATTTCTGTCACAGTTTATAAATGGCTGAAGTTTACTTGAAAATAAATTATTCCAATCCATTACATGTCACCAATGCCCTGGTCACAGATATTACTGTTAGGGCTGACTGGTATATATACCTCTATCTCTGCCTTACAATATATTTGGCAATATTTTTATATATATATTTTTTCTTTCATAGCATACACAGACATAGACATATGTAATACCTGTACTCACATGTATGTTTATTATTCTAAAATCAAACATTATATTAGTTTATTACCTTTTCATAAATAATTATTTTTAAAAAACATTTAAAAACTAAATTATGAATGACCAATGGTTATGCTATCAAAAAGATTATATTATGTCTTTGTACAGGGTTTCTGGCACAGAGCTTAAAAAACCCTTGCAATATTCTAAATGATAAGAGTGTCTTTAGTCATTTACAAGAAGCCCCCTTTGACCTCACCTGAGTTTATACTAACTAGGTGACTCAAGATGGGCTATTAGATAATTCCGAGAAAGGGGCTGGCCACACCTGCAAGCCCAAATGAGTGGAGGATGGGAACTTCAGCCTTAACTCTTCTCCTGCTCTCACCTGAGAAGGGAGAGAACAGAAAACTGAGATCTCTCATTTGACAAATCACATAAGAAGACCTTACTTAGCAAAACTCTGGACAACCAATGCTCAAAGAACTTCCTGGCTGGTGAACACATTATTGTAGCTGGAGGACACACCCTGACTCCATGGAGGGAGAGCACAGAAGCTCTGCATCCAGTTCCTTCCCAGAGCTGGCCCTTATGTGTTCCTTCCACTTGGCTGTTCCTGAGTTGTATACTTTATAAAAAAAATAAAAAAGCTATAATGGCCATTCAATATAGCTCTTTCCTTAGTTCTGTGATTCCTTCTAGCATATTACTAAAATTGATGGAATCAATTGAATTCATAGCTGGTTGGATTAGAGGAACAAGTGGCCCCATGACTTGCAATTGGCCTTTTAAGTGAGAGCAGTCTTGTTGAGGACTGAGCTCTTAAGCCTTTGGAGCCTGTGTCAAACATTGGTGCCAAAGCTGTAGCTAACAGTAAAATAATGATACGATACTCAAATATTTACTGCCTCTCCAAGTAAGTTTGAGTGTGAGAAAACATGACAAAAAGAAAACATTGGAATCAGTTTGCTGAAAAAGTCAAATCAATGTGACTTTGGAGTAATGCTATTTGGTGACAAATAAAACTACTGCTAAGAAACGTCATCAATTTTATGTATCAGAATTTACTCTAAATGAATTGTAACATGTTTTTCCAAAATCAAACTGGTACTTTAAGTGCAAAATTGTGTCATATTTGAGGAAATTCACAATAATTCACTTACAGAAAAGTAAAAGGTTAGGGAAGAGAATGAATCTCCTGAGCACCTCCTCAAGACAGCAGAAAATGGAACACATACCATTAACCACTCACAGTTAATGAGGACAAAGCCATAGACATTGCATCCAAGTGCTCTCTGCAGATACTAGGGTTGTGTAAGCGTGTGCCAGAAATTCATACAATCCAGAGAAATTGTATCTCTTAGTGGAGGTAATAGAGGTAGGGATTGACATGAGTTCATTTAATCTCAATACTGTATAATCTAGTTCATAGCATTTTTTAAATCTCTCATTAATCTCAAGGTCTTCCATCAAAATTACTCAAGCAACTGTATGGATACCAGGAAGGAAATGGCAAACCACTTGGATATTGACAAAACTCCTGTAACCCTGGTGTATACTCAGGCTTCAGAATCAGATGACATGGTTATGTGCCACTGCCACTTACATGTATTTTCTAAGTGTCACTATAATAATACCATGTCTATGGTCTAGAATCAAAATATATGAGATAGCACCTATGTTATCTATAAAGAAGAATCACTGATGAATGTAAATTAGACTTAGAACTCAGAGAAATAATGTTATCACTACTTTTGGGGTTAGATTCGATAATATTTAATTTTCCTCTGCTCAATTATTCATCTAAAATATGAGATAAATATCCATAGTCAATTTATCCCAAGGCAATTAATTCTTTAAAATTTTGTGACATTTATATTTTGCTTCTAGAATGTATAATCACAAGGTCATGTTTATTCTCCCATTTTATTAACAACATAACATATTACTTTGACTAGACATGCGCTTTCATTGTCACATTTCATTTGATCCTTGAAAAAATGGGATTTCATCCAGAATGGTATTTGTCTAAATGTATTTGGGTATTTAGTTCAACTAAATAAAACAAAATGGCCAGGAGTCAGGGATTAGGGTTTTGAGTTTTACTAAATCTGGTAATTTATTGTGTTTTCTCAGCCATTCTGAATAAACAAACTATCAGGTATCATCAGCATCCTGAGAACTTATAAAAATGAAAAAGTATACTCTCATCATTCACTTTCATAAAATAGACTCAAAAAGCACACCATGACCGATTAGAAAATTCATGTGTTCACATAATAATGCAAGCATCCATCCCACTTTGACTTCTGTTGAGCCTGATTTAATGCACTGTCTTGTCAAGTTACTCTGTATGACAACTAAGGAGAATTCTACAAGGCTCACAGGATGGAGACCTTGGGTTAGACTGTTAACCTTCTACGTAGGATCCAATGGATAACTTGACATTTTAAAAGCACCCTTTTCAGTTAAGATTACTTGAAATGAAAAATTCAAGGCCAGGGTTAACGAAAATAGATTCCCCTTTCCTCTCAAACTCAGTGTTAGAAAGACTGTATATTTCTCGCCCTTCTAAAATAAATGATTAATGATACCTGACCACAAAAGAAAAAGGAGAAATGTTAGCAAATGTAATTCACTATGACAATGTATGACACGACCTCAGAATCTCAAGGAATTTAACAAAAGCATGTTAGAACATCTGTTGCTATTTTTTATTTTTCATGGGAGCAAATTAGCATCAGGGCAATCCATAAAATTCTTTTCAACAGCACCAAACCATAGGCATTTGCAGGCAGACAACATCAGCAACAGATATTTCTGTGTCAGGGCAAAGCCCCAAGCACACATGGAGCCCCTCAGGGTTACTATTTCTGGTAACTGTGTTGCAAAAAATTGCTTAGCAGCAAATCAGTACAGAAAATTATAAAGAAAATCAATATAAAATAAAGATGCTACAAAGCATAAAAGGCACTATAATCTAAAGCCTGAACCATGATAAAGAACATATTCTCAAGAGTTAAGTTGTGAACAATGATGTGAACAAAACAAACTGGCCTGGACGAGGCGGACATTGTGAGATTTCAATTAACACTGAAGCTCAAAACTTCTTTAGAATGAAGTGAAAAAGAAATTACTCATTAACAATGAATGTGTTGCAGAGGTAAAAATCCAAATTTAGGTCCTTGTGATTACAAAGTCAAAACTGTTATTGACACAGTAGTTTGCTTATACCCAGGTTATTGAGGAGAAAACAGAAAGATGGAAATTTAAAGTACTACAATCAAAGGACACAGCAGAGACAGAAATTCTCAGGATTGCAAAGGAACCCAGGAGTCAACAACACAAGGAAAGACAGTGAATCCAAAGTGGGTCCTGCAGTCCTGACAGGTAGAGGTTCTCCGGTGCAACAACTATACAAATGAAGAGGAAATACAGCCCATAGTTCTTGATTTTAGGGCAGCTTTAAATCCCAGCTGGGCTACAGATTTTACTGGATAAATTACCAAGGCTGCTATTAGGATACAGGCAGGTGGAGCAGAATGTGGTGGGCTGAGAACAGTCTCAATGTTACGGTAGTGTTGGGAGGTGAGCTACATAGACATAAAGGCAGAATCTTTGAATTTTCACATTAGCAGGAAAGGAGACTACTGCTTACTGACAAGAGTGTGTTTCTAGAGACAGACATACCTTGGTTTGAAGTCTCTGCAACTTTTTATGTGAACTTGAACCAGTTAATGTCTCTTAGCTTCTTTATATATATGTTTTTTTCTTCCTGTAACTCAGAGACCAAGGTACTTAGCTGGTCTGTTACAAAGATTAGCGATAATAAAAGGAAAATGCCCAATTCAGTACCTCACACACAGGAGGTACCCAATCAATGGAAGAGTAGATGTTTCTGTTAAGTTATTATTACTAGCTCCCTATAAATTTGTTTGATCTTGGAAATGAAGGAGCACAGAACATTAAATCCTGAGAGCTAAATAAACACTTTTATGTGGCGCAAAAGAGATTGGATAAGGTTAAAATGAATGGATGAATCAGAAGAGGCAGGTTCCCTTTTGAAGCACTTAAGTAATTAGAGGTTAGCAAAAAAGGTGAAAGGAAGATATTCCATTTAGTTTTGCGTGAAAAGGGGGCACTAACTTGGAAAAGGATCCAAGATTTAAGTGGTGATCTCTGAAATTTATATCACAAATTTTATTATTTTGTTCTCACAATTTAAAATTTGAATCACAAAGAAGGAAGGACTCTTGAACTGTGATGCAGGTTACCAAAAAGTTTAAGTACCTAATTACCCAAAAATATAATTTTGAAAAACTAAAGTGAAAATTAATAAGTATTTCTTTCTTTTCTGAAAAAGAATGATGTATATGTTTTTTAATTAAAATAAATCTGGGGCTAACTTTACCTGATGGCTACTAAAAATTTAGCTAGTAATTATTATACTTCCTGAAGGGTAGAGTCCTGATTTGCTAGTTATTCCTTGTTTCTCATACACAGACCACAGTGCATTGAGCTTTGTATGGCAGAAAAGGTATTGAACAGACTGGTGAGTTCACCATGAAAAGTATATAATAAAAGTACGTTCTTTCTAAAAAATAAAGATAGTCAAAGATTTATTTTTATAGGATAGACTATAATTTTTTACAGCCCATAGTAAAATGTTTATGCTTTTGTTATATTAACATAATTTTACCCAGATATCTGGGTAAATACAATAGGTGACAGATTGAATATGGTGGAGATGTTAGTATTGATCTCTGAGTTGTAGGAAAAGATGGATTGTAAAGAGCTTCCTGAATATTGTGCCAAAATAGTGTTTAAATATATTTACAGGATTATCCATGCTGTTATATATATATATATTACATACACACAAATATAAACACACATAGATACAGTGTGTCCATTAAGTTCGTGTGCAATTTAAAATAATAGACAACTATTTTTTTTTGTAGAGACAGAGTCTTACTTTATGGCCCTCGGTAGAGTGCCGTGGCCTCACACAGCTCACAGCAACCTCCAACTCCCGGGCTTAAGCGATTCTCTTGCCTCAGCCTCCCAAGTAGCTGGGACTACAGGCGCCCGCCACAACGCCCGGCTATTTTTTGGTTGCAGTTTGGCAGGGGCCGGGTTTGAACCCGCCACCCTCAGTATATGGGGCCGGCGCCCCACCAACTGAGCCACAGGCACTGCCCAATAGACAACTATTTTAAATTGCATACAGACTTTATGGACACCCTATATATAAGTTCTATAGAAACTTCAGTGTTCTCCTCAACAATCTTCCTATGTTCTTTTGAAATATGTTTTTTGTTGGTTTGTTTGTTTGAGACAGAGTCTCACTTTGTCACTCTTGCTACAGTGCCGTGGCTCACTGCTGACAGCAAACTCTTGGACTCAAGTGATTCTCTTTCCTCAGCCTCCCAAGTTGCTGGGACTACAGCCTCTCCCCCACCCCAATACCCAGCTATTTTTAGAGATGGAGTCTTGCTCTAGCTCAGGCTGGTCTCAAACTCCTGAACTCAAGTGATCTACCCACCTTGGCCTTCCAGAGTGCTGGGATTACAGGCTTGAGTCCTCGAGCCTGACCTTTGAAATATGGTTTTAAAAGTTAAATTTGAATTAAAAATGAGAAACTTAGTATGGTTATTGAACTGTGGCAACCTATAATATAGAATAGATTCATGTAACCTTGAAGAAAAATTTCCCAGCTAACTAATAATGAAAGATTGAATACTTCATGCATAAGCTCTCATTGAAAGATGTCAGGAAATTACATGTAAAAGTAGATCTTCTCAAACAACAATATCTAAATTAGGGCATAATGAACTATTAAAGACCCCTGTAATACTGCATTAGGAGTTTTCTTAGTTGAAAATCTACTAGAAAATACTATAAAAACTTTCAGGTAAAAGAACTAAGTTACTATGGTCTGAATGCTTCTCTCCAAAATTCTTATGTTGTAATCCAACCTTCATTGTGATAGTATTAAGGAAGTAGGGTTTTCAGGAGATGATCAGGTCATGAAGGTTTTGCCTTCAAGAATGGGATTGGTGACCTAATTAAAAATAAAAATAAAAAGCCTAAGGGAGTTTGTTGGGGGTTGGTTTCTTTTTCTTTCTTTCTTTTTCCTCCCTTTTTTGACATGTGAGGACACCAGTAGGCACCAGCTATGAAGAAGATCCAGTCACCAGACACTGATCACGCTGGCTACTTTATCTTGTACTTACCAGCCCCCTGAACTGTGAGCAAAAAATTTCTGTTTATAAATGGCCCTGTCTAAGGTATTTCTTTATAACAGTTCAAATTAAATAAGATAGAATTATAAGAAAAATTTTGCTGGTCAAGATAAGCAAGAAGTCAAGCTAAGCAAAACTGGCTCTATCAAAACCAGGTTAAGAAAGTGAAAAATAAAATATTGGTAAACACTTGGCAAAAGTTCTTAGCACAAAGACAGCATTTAGTAGGCATTAGATGTGGTTTGGGATATATGGAGACGTATACTGGTCAGTAAAGAAGCATAAAGATTTTAAGTTTTACTTATAATATTGTCTATCATACATCTCAATATGTGGATATGCCTAAATCTATGGATATATGAAATCTGATTGGATTGTCAATTTAATGACTGAATGATTTTAGGGACACATTGATAAAAGAGAACACAGTATGAGAAAGTTTAGACTTTATTATCATTGATTTATTCATTCAGCAAAATCATAAAACAACATTTTGCAAATTAGATAAGAAGCTTTGTTTTACTTTTATCTAAATTACAAAACAAAATATATTAATTGAAGTTTTTGTTTTATATATAGCATTTAGCTTTTAGAAACAATGCTCCTTTGGATTATTATTATGTATTAATATATAATAATAAATCACAAAAATATATTCCCTTTTATAGTATTCCATTCTACTTTCTGTTTAAATAACTCCTTTCTTAATGGTTTAAGTTGTGGCAAAACAGTACAGTGAAACCCTGAACTGTACAATGTTGTTGTTAAATATGTAATGCCTAGAAATCAAATAGTTAAGTGGTTGAATTATGGTTCTTATACGTACTCTATTGTAATTTTGAAAAGTTAATTAAGCCTCTGAGCTTCAATTTTCTTATCTTAAAAAGGAATAAATAAAATTCCTTGTATAGGTTTGTCATGAAAATTAAATAAGTTAGAGTTTCAAGGTTTAGCTTAATATGTGGCACATGGTAAGTAGTCTTTGAATGGTTTCATAACAACTGGTATTATAAATATTATCTACAACTTTGAACAATTATACCATTAATTCTGCTAGCATTACATTTTCCTGTTATTGCTATTGGTATCATAATTATTGGTATTTACTTCATCAAACTCAATCATTTCTATGTTTAACTTACCCAAGTAGGTATATGAATGAGTAGTATTGAAATCTGATTAAAGTGTACTTACCATAGGAAGAATAAATATGGAAATAAAGATAAATGAGCCAGGTGTGGTGGCTCAGACCTGTAATGTTAAAACTGCGGGAGGCCTGAGCTCAGGAGTTCCAGACCAGCTTGAGCAAGAGTAATACCGCTTCTCTACTAAAAATAGAAAACTAGGTGATCATTGTGGCGGGTGCCTTTAGTCTTATCTACTTGGGAGGCTGAGGCAAGAGGATTGCTCAAACCAAAGAGGTTGAGGTTGTTATGAGCTATGATGCCACAGTACTCTACCCAGGCAGACAGAGTGAGACTCTATCTCAAAACAAAACAAAACAAAAAAAGAGAAAAAAAAAGGAAGAAAGAACAAAAGAAAGAAAAAGAAAGAGAGGTAAGTGAATTACATGACTTCAGATTATTACTGAACTTATCTTTCACTATTATCAATTGAAATGGAAGACACTAGAAAAGTTGATTTTCCATAGAAGTAAGATCAATAATCTCCTACTGTTATCAAATGTTCATAATTTTTTTTAATTTTTAAAAATGTGGCTGTATATTTGACCATATTATTTTGTTCCCTATACTATTACCATAAACTATATATGTGACATAATAGAGATCTCTTCTTATGATATTGAATGTAATATTAACTTGCACTCTCAGCTTTAACACAATATGTAACTCCTGGTCATATACAATTTCTATACCAGCTCACTCTCCAAGATTCTTCTAATCCCTTATTTCAATTTAGAATTTTCCCTAGGGAATATAGGATTAGTGGCAAAGAGATAACTGTGGTTAATTAATTGTGATTTTTTGTTTATTGTCTTGCAAAAAGTCAAGGTAAAATACATCACTATCATTACAAAAATAATCTATGTAGTCAACTATATACTTGTATAATACATATATATGCCATATACATAGACATATAACATATACATATAAAAGTATATATATACATAATAATTATAAATCAAAATACAGAGAAATTTAAAAGGAAGTTTGATTTTTGCATCACAAAATTAAACTGCAGTTTTCAAAATAGAAGAGAATTAGACACCACAAAGCTCTAATGGAGTAGCAAATGATAGAGAGCTTTCTCAGACTTTTCAAACATTTTGACCTTTACTCCAGAAGCCGCTATGGGGTTTTGAGGTGAGAAGTGCATATACATCTTACATTTCAATAGAGATTTTCTAGATTCTGTGATAAGAAAGGATAGAGTAAATTCAGGGAAACCAATAAAGATGTCCTTTTAATAATACAGAAACAAGGATGGTGGCTGGCTCAGCATGGTAGTGTTAAAGGAATGGATGGGATTGGTCTATGGACACATTACAGGACATGAGACAAAAAGAAGCATGAGAGATGCTTGGTTCTGTTTGGTTTTATCTGAGTAACTCATAGATGCGAAATCCTTGGGAAAAGTATGTTAGAGGAGTATCATTGATTTTGGTGTTCTGATGTAATTGTGGGAAGTGGCCTTGAACAAGGAAGATGAAGGAAGAAATGCAGCATATTTCTGCACTAAAGTGCATTTCCAGTCACAGGATCTTTCTTTGAATGAAGCTTTGTATACATAGCAGGTATAAGTAGTGACAATGGTGATTGTGCTAGTGCCTTAGCAGGAGCACAATCAAAGATGTTGCTCTGAGGAACTAATTTGATGAGCAGAAAGGGCAATTGTATACAAAGCCTTACTTTTTCTATCTCATGATGACATTTAAAAATCTAATATCGAACAAAAAAACTAGAAAAGATATAGAAGATTGCCAAACTTTAGTTACAAGTAAATTAAAACAATTGATTAAGATCAAGTTATTACATGATCTAGCACTTCACACTCATTCTTTTAACAGATATAAATGAAGGAGTATCTGATGACAAGGTTTTATTTTATTTTTTTTTTAGTTTTATATTAGGTGAAAATAAGAAAACATTAATGATTGCAAATACAGCTAGTATGAATTGATGCTGATCACGTCCTTGGTCTCTTCTAGGTACATTCCACATATGTCTTTTCCACTCTTTGTAATAAACTCTTGAGGTGAAGAGTATGATTTTATAGATAAAAGAATGGAGGCAAAGAATTCCCCATAAGCTGAAATACTAAATCTACTAAAATCAGTAGATATTCAAGTCAGTATTCTTGCACTGCAGAGGTTGAGTCCATCATAATGACAATTGATCCTCAAAATGGTGAGCTCAAGAACCTCAAAAAATCCTAAATTTTCAGAGATTTTAATGTTAAGGAAAAGTAATCATCAAGGGATTTGGAAAGATTGCAACTTTAAACTATAAAGAGAATGAAGTTTTTTGTTTTTTTTTTTTAATTTATTCATACAGGATGGAGAGGGGAACAGGGGCTAACCTTATGTTACTTGTGTTAACAAGGACCGTTGACTGACCTAAATATTGATTTCAAAACCCCTGATGAATTTGGAAAGCTAATATATCAATCTATTTGTAATTTAGTCACAGGTAAGGTTTTTTGAGTATTTAAATTCTCTCAAGAATTGTAAAGAACGGTTAGTATCTTTTTATCAATATTGTGTTTACTTTTTAGAAATTCAGTTTGTCACAAAATAATTATGAGAAAATATAGGTAAATCATATAGGTAAATATTTAATGAATAATTGGATTAAGTATTTTAATATTCATTAGTTACAGAAAGAAGCCATAAATAATTGGTTTTAACATATTTTGGTAATAGAAATCTTCATTTCATGCCTACTCCCAAAAAAATGGCTACAGAAAAATATCTAGTGAACTTTAGAGAAAAGTATAAGCAGCAATTTATATTTGAACAAAATAGATACAAATTGTTTATGGTGGGATCGTAATCATATTTTTAAAATATATTGCGTAAGATATGACTATTTTAAGTGATTATTTGTGTGATGAAAAAAGATATATTTTTTATAGTTTTCTGTCTTTCTGTATTTTGTTCCTATAGGGAAATGTTTTGCAACTATAATTGGGAAAATAAGTTGCTTTTTAAAGTAACTTAATAAATATTTTGAAACCATATATAATAATAAAATATATGATATGCCACTTTCTTTAGGTGTCCACAGTGAGAAATACATTAACAATCTCTTCATAGCCATGAGAAATCTGTGAGAGTTTATATTGAATATAAAATCATTTCCCATGTGTTAGTTGGTGAAAGATGATTTCTGCAATCAAATCTAAATTACACGAAAGATGTGTTCTGTGCCCCAAGTCACACCATTACCTTAAGAATCAAAACAAAGTGTTTAAAGCCCAACTCAAGTAACTACATTTGGAGAATACTTAAAGGAAGTCATAAATGTTATTTCTGTGGTTTATAGCTAGTGCCAAATTGAAATATAGTGCTTAGAGACATAAATCAAGCTCTCATGAAAAGAGAGCTTAACCTCTTTAAGCCTTGGGCTTCCTGTCTGTAACAAAAGGTTGGATGAGATATCTGAGTCTAACAATTTAGATACCATCAATTAATTAGAATCCTCACTACATTTTTACTGTCAAACATAATGATAAGTTCATTTCAAATGTGTTATTTTGCCTTCATTATACTCTTTATAATAGCACATTATGAAGGGGAAAAGACACCAAAGTCATACTGCCAAGCTCACTAAACTTCCTAATGAAATGTCAGCCTTTTCCATGGATCTGTCATCAACAAGCTTAAGTAAATAACATCCTTTCTAGCTCATGGACTGTCTAACTAATTTGATTATACATTTCCAAGCAAGGGTACCCTTTTTTTGTTAATTTGTATTTTGATAATTAAGTTGTGATAACTCATTAAAATATACTTTTTATACACCATCCTGTCTATACATTAAGTCTAAATTATTTTCTTCTTTCTTTTTTTATATTTTTTTTAGATTTTTTATTATATTTTTTTATTTTCTTCTTTCATTGTGTTTTTCCTTCATCTCTTCTTTCTTTATATATTATTGTATTATATATGTGATGTAATTCATACATATTTTACCTATAAATATAACTCTATTACATATTAAATTTTTGGTTTCAAAATATTAAAGGAGTGCAAGTGTTTTGCTACACAGATGAATTGTGTAATGCTGAAATCAGGACTTTTAGTGTGCCTGTCACCAGAATAGCATACATCACCCCCATTGATGAGTTCTTATCCCTCACTTCCCTCCCGTCCTTTTCCCTTTTTAGTTTCCAATGTACTTTACACCACTAGATGACTGTGTATACCCATCATTTAGCTTCCATTTATTAGTGATATCCTGTGGTGTTTATTTTTCCAGTGCTGAGATACTTTGCTAAGGATAAAGCTCTCCTGTTTCATCCAAGTTGCTGGAAAAGACATTATTTCAATAATTGAAATGGAGTTTGAGATCCACCTTAATTGCCTTGTGGTCTGGGAAGATACAAGGTATAATTGCAATTCTTTTAATGTTGTTGAGGTATGATTTATATTCTAGAATAAGATCTATTTTGGAGTATGTTCTGTGGACTGATGAGAAAAAAATGTATATTCCTTAGCTTTGGGGTGGTGTATTCTGTATATGGCTATTAAGCTCATTTGTTCTAAGGTCACATTTAAGTACCTTGAATCTTTGTTTAGTTTCTGTTTAGAAGATCTGTCCAGCTCTGCCAGAGAGTTATTAAAGTCCCCAGTATTATGGTATTACAGGATATCATATTGCTCAGACCAATCAAGGTCTGTTTCATAAATCTGGAAGCCCTTAAGTTTGGTGCATCAATAATTAGAATTGAAATGTCTCCTTGTTGTATTTTTCCCTTTATCAGAACAAAGTTACCACCTTAGTCTTTCTTAATTTTAGTTGCTTTAAATCCACTTTATCTGAAAATAAGATTGTGCCTCTCCTTTCTTCTGATTTCCATTTTCCCAAAGTACTGTTTGCCATCTCTTTACCCTGAGTCTTGTTTTGTACTCAAGGTTAGGTGTGTTTCCTGGAGACAGCATAAGCATGGCTTGTGCTTCTTTAAATCCATTTGGCCAGCCTTTGCCTCTTAGGGAATTAAAGCCATTAACATTTATTGAGAGAATTGATCAGTGTGGTGGAGTTTTATTCACCTTATTTTGTGAAAGGCCATTGCTTAGTTTTGTCCTTTCCACCTTTGTGGAAGCTGGGCTTTGTCCTTTAGTTTGTGGGTGTTTACTTTGTTGGTGGCCAACTGTGATGGTCAGAGTGGACAAAGGTATAAGTATTTTCTGCTTTCTCCATTGATTTTGAAGCTTGGTTTAGCAGGATACAGAATTCTGGGCTGAAAATTATTTATTTAAGAAAATTAAAGATAGATGACCATTCTCTTCTACCGTAGAAACCTTCAGCTGAAAAGTCTGAAGTCACCCTAAACGATCTGCCCCTGTAGGTCAATTGGCATTTACTCCTGGCTATTTGCAGAATTTTCTCTTTTGTCTAGACTTCAGACAGGTTCATGACAATATGTCTTGGAAGTGCTCTGTCTGTTTTGAGATGACACTGGGTTCACTATACCTCTAAACTGAGTGTTTCAAAGTCTCTAGTGAAACTTGAGCAATTTTTATTTATGATATCCTTCTGTAGGGCTTCCTTTTCTTTGGGACATTCTTCTTACCCATCAGAGACACCTATATTTTGTATGTTTGCATTGTGAAGTCCCATAATTATCTAAGTGAATGTTTTGCTTTCTCTCTCTTATTTTCTGCCTTTTTAGCTACCTGACTTAGCTCAGGACTTAGCTTATCTTTTAGTTCTGACATTCTATCTTCTCCATCGTCTAATCTGTCATTCATACTTTCTACTGCATCTTTAAGTTCTCTGATTAACTTTTTCAGTTCCTTAAACTCTGCCATATTTTTTTCTTTATTCTTTATATATTTCATCCATTTTTTGCTTCTGTTTTTCTACTCACTCATCAATTCCCTTTATTACACCATCCATATTTTTAATTCCCTTTCTCTCATTTCCATTAATTCTTTATAGGTTAAATACTCTGCATTAGCTTCCACATGATCCCTTGAGGGGTTGCCCTGTTTTGGTTTTTCATATTGCCAGAATTTATCTGTTGGTTCATCCTCATATGTATTTTCCTCTTCTTATCCCCACTTTTTCTTTCTCACTACCTTCTGCACTTTAAATTATCTATCTCAGAGCTTAAGTGTTGAAGTGTTCTTTTGGTATAAGGACAAAAGGAAGAGAAGGGTAAAAAGCAAGAAGGGAGAAAGAAAAGAAAAAGAAAAGAGAAGAAAAAATAGAAGGAGGATAAATGAAAAGTATTGAGAATGAGAGAAGGATAGACATAAAGAGAGCTATAGGATAAATGGGGGTGATCACCATGGTGCTATGACCACACCTGCAAGTCTAAGCCTTTTGGGGGCCAGGCTGGGACGGTCCCTCAAAATCAGGTGCACCTTATTAGCCTGGGCTAAAACAAGACTCAACCTCTACAAAATACAGAAGAAAAGAAAGGAAAGAAAATCAACAGTATTTCAGGGTTGGGATGACCAATACTATCTTTCCAAAGACCAAAGTTAGAAGGACACCCTAGACTGTGACCTTGTGACCTCCTTGAGCCAGACCAATGTCATGACACTGTAGCACTCAGAGACAAGGTCCTAAAGCTCTCACCAGCTTCCTTAGGAGGCACATCAAACAGTGCCCCCTGACAACAACATGGTCTTCCCCTGGGGTGCAGGGTCTGCTCAGCTTACCCCAAGGATCCTTCAATAGGAATTAAAAAGCCTTACTGAAGGATACCATAAATAAAAATTTATCAAGTTTCACTAAAGATTTTGAAACACTCGATTTAGGGGTATATTCAGCCAGCCATGAAATAGGACCCTTCAAACTGTTCCTCTGGTGCAGCCTTTCCACAGTGATGCTGCCAAGCCCATGGGAGATCCACCCCACCTGGTATTCTGGATGCTGTTTGAGTCCCCTCACTTTTTAAGCAGTTTAAACTACTCACTGGAGCTGTTTTGTCCAAAATCAGTAAGCTGCAGGGCAGTCCTTTTCTGTTCCCAGACTGAGTGAGGGCTGGTGGCCAGCCCTTACTCATATATAAGCACTGTGCCAGCTCTCCTCATCCAGTCCTGGAGTCCACCACTACTTCACTGTGCCCTCGGAGTGATATACCTGTGTAAGCTCCTCCAGCCACAAGTGACTGGAGTTTTAGTTTTCCTGTCTCACCTCGAGTGGCTAGTTCATTCATTCATTTTAAAAATCACCTTTGCATGAACCCTTTGGTGGTCACTATATCTGGACAGGGTGTGTCTCTCATTTAACCACATACAACATTTTAGTGCATTTTACTTTTTGGGATACCTACCTTAATCTGTTTTGTATTGATTTAAATTATGTGCATTTTTGTAAATATTCGGTTATGTATTATGTTATATAATATAATATAGCATCTGTTATACCGTATTCAAATGCTAATCTTTAATAGGTTTTATTTTGTATAATTTAACCTAATAATTTTAATACTCTTCTTTAGAACCTAGTATAGTGCTAGAAAAAATATTAAGGATTCAATGTACGTGTTATAAACATGTCTGGATAAACCCTACTACATATGTGTGTTAAAGAAATATTAGGTTATTCTATAAACATTCTCTTGCCTAATAAAATGTTTTCTCTTCATCTATATTTGCAATTGCTAGGAAATGCTTCTGAAATACATACAAGGTAAAGATGTGTTAAGGTAAATTTTAAATACCATATATGTAATTAGCCAAAGCAATAAATTAAACAGAACTTCTCAAAATTCACCACTTAAGATTAGAAAAAAGGAATAAAGCAAATCAAAATGATAAAATCATTCAAAAACATTTTGAACATGTCTTGGACTCAGTGCATATGTGACTTAAACCTCTACCCCTATTTCATTTGCTGGCAAACATAAGAATCAATTTCCAGAGATAACCCTGAAGATATCACATTATTAAATAGCCTATCATCTTCACTTCAATGTACTTAACGAGGCAGGAAGATGGAATAATTTATCTTGGAGAGATTTATGGCCACAAGAACTGAACCAAAATTTGTTTTCTTCTTAAAAACTAGTCAAGTTCTCTCTAGATCACTATGGTTAACACTCTTTTATTTTTATTTGTTCACCCATATTTCCTTGGAAATCTGATGAAAGTCCATGGATTCCCTCACAGAAAAATACACAAATACAAATACAATTTTGTACCATTTAGGAGGTTTAGTGCTCCTTTTACATTAATCCTTACTCTGCTTATGCTACTAAGAACCTTAGTTCTGTACTATAGCAAATGGAAATCAGCCTGGCTCTTCAACTTAGACATAGAGATTCATGATTTCTTGGTTCATTTAAACACCAGTGAAGAGAATGTGTTTCTACCATCTGATGCAAAAGAGCTTTTAGTCCTCTAAGTTTATGCATAAAGCCCAGGCAGGCCCTGTATTATGTTTCTGTAAGGATTCTGAATGATGAAATCCTTGGATAGCAAGATCTTCAATGGTTATAGTCTTGGATGAGTGAGTTCCTATAGTATACATTGCCTCACAAACATTGGCTATTTCTTCCAAATTTAACAGTTCCCACAGTGTTAATCCAATATTACCCATGAAAAATTAAAACAAATCACCCTCTCTTCCTCTTTTCTGAAGCCTCTTGGAACTGTAGAACAGACATAATATTGCCTCCAAACAGTAGTTTTGCTGTATACCCAATCTTCTCTGCCAGGTCTCTGTTGGCACAGAGAAGAGAGGGAGAAGTACACGGCCTTTTGGTTTGTGCTAGTAGGTACCTACTGTGGTGTTGCTGGCTGTTTTGCTCTATTGAAACTCAGACCCCTGGGAGGGTGTTCAGGTGCCAGTCTGGTGAACTAAATTAGGTAATCCCCAGGTCCTTAATCCCTTGGAATGTTGGCTTAACTCTTTCTGCAGAAAAATGCTCTAGCAGGAGAGGTGTGCATGCACCATGAGCTCGTAGCAATTCTCCTTTCTGCATCTCTACACTCTCCTGTGGTTATCACAGTCCAAGCAGGTGCTAGGAATGCTCAGGTGGAGGAGGGGACTGGTCCTCAGGCTGCCAAGGAAGCTTGTTGGATTCCTCTCTGTGGTAATAGTAGAGTTGAGCATCTGTGGGAATATATTGGTTTTACAAAAGTAGCAGCAGCTACAGCATCAGTGTGGCAGAGCTTTGGCAGTGGTAGTAGGGGCCAAAAGCCACATGGGCTCCCCTGTCCAGAAGGCTTAGTGGGAGCAACATCAGTGGCAATGGGCTGAGGACCCCTTCAGGTACACATATAATTGGTATCTATTGTACCCCTGCTATTACTAATTTGTCCTTCCTGAACAATATTGATTTCACAGTTCAAGATTTCATAGTTTCTTGTTCAAAATTGTATAGAAGAACTTAAATTATATATTTGTTAAATATTCACATTTAAATACCCGCACAAATTTCTCTACCAAAATGCCTATATTAATGAATCTATAACATTTATTCATACAATTGCATTACAAAGTAATTTATTAAAAGTTTATGAAAAAGAACTATGAAAATCAAATCACTAGTTCTCAGAATCAATAAGGCTATTTTAATTATTTGTTTCTCTGATTTGTTTTTGTTTTTTGAAAGCATTTTCTCTACTGACTTTAGTTCATGTTGAAAGAAATATTAAAAAATGCATCTCCAGAGATAATCAAAAGATTTAATCATGGGTTTCGCTTTCGGCATTTTGGAGGATATTGAATTGGATTTCCTAGTACCTCAACATTTGCCCTTAGTGAGCATTTTAAAAAATTATCAGTAATAAATTGTGTTTGCCTCAATAATAAACACTACCCATTCCAGTGGGGCTAAATAAATATGAATAAAGAGAGAAAGTAAGCCTATTCTCTGCTTCTAGGATATTCTTGCTTTCTGAACAGCCTTAAGCAGCTTATGACATCTCACTTCATGAAAGGACAGATGAGTTTGGTTTTCATTTTTCAGACCTCTCAGCCTCTACTTAGTTCAGTGAATCTCCTTCCCGGAGAGCCAATATAGCTCTGAGGTCATGAGTTTACAGGTGCATGATGCTCTGTATATTATTAAAACAACTTGGAAAAAAAGGTTTTATAATGAACTGGAAGTAGCACCTATTTCCAACTTAGACTGAGTATCAAATAGATGCACAGAGTATGAACCTGTACTATTTGACCTTTTTAGGAAATATACACAATATTTTTGTAACTGTGCACGTTACAAAGGAGGCTATGCTGGATTCTCTATTCAGGAATGGAGTTGGCTTTATACTTATGCATCTGTTTCACACTTCAGTTATGTAAAATAATGATAAAATATTATTATGTGTTTAATTCTGCCATTTGATAATTATATAACAGCAGACAATTAAAATATTCTGAGTTCCTTCTCTATATAGCAAAGAAGTAAAATCATTCTAATATGACAGCCTTTCAATGAAGATTGGAGATAATTTTGTGAAGCCACATACTACCAAACAGAGCCCATGGTATAAATCTGCACTGCCAGCAATAATCAAAATGATCGGGACAAGATCCTTTCTTCAAGGCTTCTTCCCTTCAATTTATGGTGATTAGATCATTTTATGCAGCTTTTCTTTTATGCGCTCTGCCATTGTATTACAAAAATACTTTATCATAGAGATACTTTGAAGATGAAATATTAGAGTCCATCAAGGAATATTTGTATTAAATGGAAAATAATAGTTTAAGGCCTTAAATTATACACACACGCATACACAAACAGACACACATATATACATGTGTTTGTTTCAGAATATTACAGGGGTACAAAGGTTTGGTTTGTACAGATTGCTTTTGTACTGCTTGAGTCAGGGTTGTAAGTGTGCCCATCACCAGGAGAATGTTCATTGTACCCATTAGGTAAGATTTCACCCAATCTCTCCCTCCTCCACCTGATTGATTTCCATGGGTTTTACTTCCATCCATGCACAGGAATGCTGATCCATTAGTTCCAATTTAATTGTGAGTACACATAGTGTTTGTTTTTTCCATTCTTTAGATACTTCACTTAGGAGAATGATTTCCGCTTCCTTCCAATTATTGCAAAAGGGACTAAGTTATCTTTCTTCATGGCTGAGTAGTATCCCATGACATGTATGTGCATGCATATATATATATACACATATACATATATGTACATACACAGACATACATATATGTGTGCATATATATATATATCACATTTTATTAATCCACTCATGAATTTATGGGCACATCTATGAATTTGTGAATTATACTGCAATAAACACTTGAGTGTTGTAGTGCAAGTGTCTTTTTGATAAAAATGACTTTGTTTCCTTTGGGTAAATAGTCAGTAGTGGGATTTCTGAATCAAAGGGTAGATCTACTTTTAGTTCCTTAAAGCATCTCCATATTGTTTTCCATAGAAGTTGTAGTAGTCTGTGATTCCAGTAACAATGAATCAGTGTTCCTTTCTCTCTGCATTCATACCAGCATCCATTGTACTGGGACTTTTTGATAAAGCTATTCTCACAGTTTTCATTGGGTTAGGTAATATTTCTTTATGGTTTTGATTTGAATTTCCCAAACAATTAGTGACTCTGAGTCTTTTTTCATATATTTATTGGCCATTAGTCTTACCTTCTTTTGAAAAGATTCTGTTCATGCCTTTTTCCACTTTTAAAGGGGGTTGTCTGATTTTTTTTTTTTTTTTACTGATTTAATTGAGTATTTTTGTAGATTCTGGTTATTAGACCTTTATCAAATATATAGTATGTGAATGCTTTCCCCACTTCCATATTTTTCTATTTGCTTTATTGATTATTTCCTTGGCTGTGAAATAATTTTTCAAATTTAATGAAGTCCAATTTATTTATTTTTATTGCTTCTGGGGTCTTCTTGATAAATTCTTTGCCTAGGTCAATATCTAGAAAAGTTATTCCAACATTTTATTCTAGAATTCTTATGGTTTCCTGCCTTAGATTTAAGTCTGTTATTATCTTGAATTAATGTTTGCAAGTGGTAAGAGATATGGATCCTGTTTCAATCTTCTATATGTGACTAATTTTCCAAGCACCATTTTTTGAATAGGAATTCTTTTTCCCAGTGCATAGTGTTGTCTGCTTTGTCAAAGATCAGTTGGCAATGTGTGGAAGATTTTATATCTGGGTTCTCTGTTCTCTTCCACTGGTTAATGCCTCTATTTTTGTGTCAGTACCATGATATTTTGGTTACTATAGCCCTATAGTATAGCTTTAAGTCTGGTTAATTGATGCCTCCAGATTTTTTTCCCTTTGCTTGAGGTTTCTGTGGCTATTCAGGTTCTTTTCTGGTTCCAAATGAATCGTAGAATTATTTTTGCTCGATCTATGAATATTGATATTGGAATTTTGACAGGGATTGTGCTGATTCTGTAGATCACTTTGGGTAATAGGGACATTTTAACAATGTTGATTGTTCAGATCCAGGAGCATGTTATGTTTTCTCTCTAAGTTAATCAGAAAAAGGAAAGGAAGGACACAAATCAGCTCAATCCCAATTGAAGGAGATGTTAGAATTGATACCGCAGAAATGCAAAATATTATCTGTGAAAACTATAAAAATCTCTGTGCACATACACTGAAAAATGTTGTGGAAATGGAAAAATTCCTGGAAATAACAGCTCTCCAGGCTCAATCAGGAAGAAATAGAACTCCTGGACAGATCAATAACAAACTCTGAAACTGAAGCATCAATAATAAAAATAAAAAAAAAAGAAAGAAAAATCTTGCAACAACAAAATGCCTTGTACCAGATGGTTTCACAGCCAAATTTTATCAGACTTGCAAAGAAGACTTGTAACCCATACTGCAGAGATTATTTCATAACATTGAGAAAGAAGGAATCCTCCTAGTTCGGTCTATGAAGCCAGTGTCACCTTAAATTATATTTTAAAAATACGTCTAACAATCTTGTTATACTTACCCCAAGAGAAGAAATCCAAGAAAATGTTTGGTTTTTACTATCTTCTTACACCTAAAAAAATATTTATCTCGGGTGGCGCCTATGGCTCAAAGTGGTAGGGCGCCGGTCCCATGTGCCGGAGGTGGCAGATTCAAACCCAGCCCTGGCCAAAACCCACCAAAAAAAAAAAAAAAAAAATTATCTCATTTAAACATTGTATGTATAATTTTTAAATCTAGCTTAAATATGGAAATATAGAAATCATGAGTAATTATATGTTTTTAAATGATGTGAATTTAGCTGGGACACCTATGTGAAGGTTTCAAAGCCTTCAGGAAGATCTATTTCGATCTTTGATATCAGATATCAATGGTGGTCAGACATGAGCAAAAACTAAGGCAGAATCACAATTCAACGTGGTATTTAATTACATGGTTCTTTACTTCAAAGAACTTATGATTAAACTAAAACAAAATACAATCCCTAAACCCAGTAAAATGTGCTATGAATACAAATCTGGACCCAAAGTATTGCTTCATTATCCAATACTCTGATGAATAATATCACCACTCCAATGATCATGTCCTCCATGTGCAAAAGAATGAGATAGCAATAGGATCGATTTCACAGATGATTACATTACCTACTGCTATGTGGTAAAACACTGCAAAATTTAGGGTTTAAAATAACAACAATATAACTGTGTTTATGAAGCTGCAAATTGACCATGGCTCCATGAGAATAGGTGGTATTTGCAGCCACTCACCCATCACTGGAGTGGCTCTAAAAGTTAACTGAATATTTGTTCACTCACATGTCTAGCAGGTGATTTTTGCTATTGGCTATGCTGTTAGCTGGAACACAGCCATGTGGCCTCTTAATGTGTTCTGGACTTCCTCAATACCTGGTAACTGAGTTGCAAGGATGACTAACCTAAGAGAGAGGGGTGTACCACAGAGAAGCCTAGATAGCATGACCAAGCGTTGAAAGCCAGGAGCTTCACTCCAACTATATATTATTTATTGAGGCAATCAAGAAATTCTTCCCAGTTTAAAAAAAAGAGGAAATATAGCTACATAGCTTGATGATGAATTGGAATTCTGTGGAAAAACTTGCTAGACAAAAAATCTTGGTTTCCCATTTTTTACCACCCCCCAAATAAAAATCTGCCAGTCTACACTGTTTTGTGATCAATGAAGAAGTAATTAACATTATGAGCTGCGGTATCATCCAGATATTTAACACAGTGCACAAAGACAGGTAGTAGGGCTATTTCCTCTGAAGTTTCCATATATACAAAACTAATCTTCACATTATATTTGAAATGTAATTAATATCACCAGCTCATACATGAGGAAACAGTTTTAGAGGTATTAACTAAACAAAGAAAAACTATATACCTAATAAGTAGAACATTTATTCTACTTTATTCAAGTTCTTAACTTTCTAGATACAGAGAACATACGCTGTAGAACCCTTGTAAGTCGAAAATCCAAGGGTTTGTAACAAACTGGTCAACATACAGAGGTGGTCAACGTGAGGAAATAGGCCTCCTATTCAGACTCACACACGTGGCCCATGCCCAGTCTATGAGAATTAAGTCAACTTAAGGAAGTGGTCAGGGCAGCAGTCAACTATGGAGAGTCTATTGTATTTCCTAACTTAATTCAGAAGGACTTGGTAATAAAGGTTTTGAAAATCAAATCCTGCTTCTCCAAACTCTGTAATGACATCATGAATCACTATGAAGGAATTACTTTGGTTTGCAAATGATTTGCACACATGTTTGCTATTTTATTTGCTCACATTCTATTTTGTAGGCAAATTATTGATGGTCACTAAGTGACCCTGTTGTTACCTGAGATAGAGATATATTGTGATCTAAAAATCATTGAAAGTAAAAATGAGAAAGTAAAGACATTAGTCCTTGCTGAGTTACCGAAAATAGAGTAGAAAAAAAAAGAAAAAAAACTGGCACCCTAATATTACCACTGAGTAGCTGACTGAATACTAACAGTTTCCATTCAGGCTTCTTGCCATGTGAAAAAATTAATCCTCTCTGTTTAAGCTACTGGAATGATACTTTTGATTTCTTGCAGCTCAATTCAATTCCTAACCGATGCAGGTTCTATTTCTTCATTGTCAAAACAGACTCCTCCAAGAAATCTAATTTTCCACCACAGTTCACAAAGATGTTCCTGTTCTCAACTCCCACGGTTAAAGAAAACACGTTTCCCTGTTTCACAGGGAAGTACCAAGCTTATTTAACTTTATCTTAGTAATAAAGATAAATTATTTAATATGGAGGCAAAGTGGGTAGGTTTCATGTCCTCTTAAGACTTTTCAAATAATACATCTATATGTCAAGAGAAAGTCCTGAGAGCAATTCTCCTTCTTAGTTTCGTGCTATTTCGTTCCTTAAGCATTTTATATTTTATCTTTTTATTGCTATCAATTCATAATTATTGTCAAAGTTTAATTCTCCCAAAAATTTTAAATACAGCCTTCTATAACTATATTTGGGGAAAGCCACATCTAATGCCTCCCTTTTGGAGATCTACGAAGTATATTAATATACCCAGGCTTTGAGACCTTCTGCCTGTTAATCAGGGGTGCCACATAATTGCTTCTGTTGTTCCTGCTGCTGGGTATATTTATTAACAATTTGGAGAATCGGGCGGCGCCTGTGGCTCAAGGAGTAGGGCGCCGGTCCCATATGCCGGAGGTGGCGGGTTCAAACCCAGCCCTGGCCAAAAAAAAAAAAAAAAAACACAAACAATTTGGAGAATCAACTTTAGAAATGCTGGACTTAATTATTCTATTTTGAATAGAAAACTTTACTATATATTTTCTATAATTCTTGCAAATTTTGACTGCATATAAAAATGCAACAACTAAATAGTATCTATTTAATGCATCAATTCCCTTTACTTATTCTCAAACATGCATCAACTTACCCTTCATAAATTTTTCACTCAAGACTGAAGTGTAACTGTTGATATTAAGTTGGAATAATTTTCTAGAACATGTGCATAACAAGAAAAATTGGAGATAGAGAAAAATCTTCATGATATCAGTAAATGGTAATTTTATTCTCTTTGTTGTTAAAAAAAAAAAAAAATCCCATGGAGGGCGGTGCCTGTGGCTCAGGGAGTAGGGTGCTGGCCCCATACACTGAGGGTGGCTGGTTCGAACCCGGCCCCAGCCAAACTGCAACAATAACAACAAAAAAATCCCATGGAGTAATTCTTAATACCTTTCTTTTTTTCATATCCCACATCTAATGTCTTCAAATTCTGTTGACTCTACCATTTTAATACATTCAAAAGCCAGATTCATCCAAGTATATTCAGATTTTTACCTTTTCTTGCCACTTACACACTCCAACCCATATATATATGCTAGCCACCATAGCCACCGTCATCCTTCACCTGGACGGTTGTCGTAGCTAGTTGACCCATATCACTGATTTTATGACCATCTCATCTATAAAATATTCCAACAGAACTTCTAGAATCACCATTTTAAATTAGAATTCCACTTATAAACAGAATTCTACTCAAAGCCCTTTTATGTCATCCCAACTAAAAGTAAAAGACAAATTCCTTAGAGGGAATTACAGGGCTCCCTCCAGATCCCCCTCGGAGTCTGTCTCCTTTAACTCCTGGGTTGCAGTCAGCTTGGCTGCCTGTGTGCTGTCCACGTATAATGGACGCCTTCCTGTTAGAGCTTTTGCACTCGTTCTTTCTTCTTTCTAGGGTGCTCTTCACCCAATTATTCACAGGACACCCTATTCGTAAAATATTGTTATTCAAAAGCCAGTTTTCCATGAGGTTTTCCCTGCTGGTGTATCTAAAGCATTCTACCCTCTGACACTCCCTGACCTCACCTCACCTTCTTCATTGTTCTTTTTGGCATTTATGAACATTCCAGTGCCTATGTATTTGCCCTGATTATTTTCTTTCTCGAAATTTAGAATGTAATCTTCTACATTCTACAAATTCCTGACTACAGGAATTTTTGAGTTTTATTTTTCTGTTCTCTTCTAAGAATCTAGACGAATCCACGGTCATAATTTATAATTAATATTTTCTTAATATCTGAATAAACTGTACGTTTTCATCCATGCCCCTACTAGTCTGTTTGGTCCACCAAAACAAAGCATCACGGGCTGGGAAGTTTATATAACAGACTTTGGCTTACAGTTCTGGAGGCTGAAAGTTCAAGATAGTCTGTAGGGTTCTACTATGATCTCATTTAATTATAATTATCTTCTTAAAGGTTTTATTTCTAAAACCTTATGTTTAGGGATTTAACATATGAATGTGGGAGGGAGCATAAGTCAGTTCATAAAACCTCTTTTGGAAGCTATTGTTCTTAACACAGAACATAGTATAATTTTTTTGCTTCTTTCTGCACATATATTGGCATCATTATATAGGATTTTAAATCAGAGAGACTAAGAGCAGAAAGTGGTAGAGCTGCACAAATAAACTGTTCCCATTAAAGTGTGTACCTACAATTTGAGAGTGTGCTAAATATGGGGGAAAAAAATCTCTTTAGAAATATAATTGAAGAAGACTATGTTCAAACTAAAATTTTAAACTTTATACTGAGAGATGTGAAATTTTCTGCAAATTTTATTAGTGGCCCTAATACTAATAAACAATAATTGCCTTATAACACTCTATCAGATGACAGTGGTCATATCTTGCAGTACAAGGTCAATGTGCTATGTAATTCTGAATGACAGAAGAAATACAGGGAAAAAAGATTATAAACTATGTCTTCACTAAATCTGGCTAAGCTTTTATTTTATCACTACTGTTACCTGTGTTCGTGCACATGTGTACGAGGAATTAATAAGTGATTATTTATTTCTAAGGGATTAGGAAGGATTTAGCTTTCTATTTCTGTCATAACTAATAACCACAAACTGAGCGGTGCCTGTGGCTCAGTGAGTAGGGCGCCAGCCCCATATACCAAGGGTGGTGGGTTCAAACCCGCCCCGGCTGAACTGCAACTAATAGCCACAAACTTAGTGGCCTAAAAAACTTCGCCCTATTCTGTAGCCTCACCTGGTCCCACAAGGCTGTACCCAAGTTGTGCACAAGACTGTTTTTCTTGCTGGAGCATGTGAAGAAAAACTAACTCCCACGGTCATTCAGATTGTTGGCTGAATTCCATTCCTAAGATCACAGAGCAGAGGTGCCTGGTTCTCTTGCCAGCTGGGAGCCGCAGGGAGCCAGATTCTACACTTGAAGACTGCTCCTTGCCTTTCTAATGCCTTTCATGTAGCACCTCTAGCAAAGTTAGCAAGTCCCTTTCACACTTCAAATATCCCCAACTTCTCCTTCCGCCGCCCCTGCACTGATTCCAGCTGGAAAAAGTTATTTATTTGTTTTTAAGAGTTCACATATATAATTAGATCAGGGCACCAAGGCAATCCATAATAATTCCCTATTTTAAGAAATACAACCTTACTGTCATTTTCATTCTATATAACAAATTCATAGATTGTAAGAATTAAGATATGGACATTCTGGGGAGGCTCTTCTGCTTACTACAAGCTTAAAGGAATTATAATAACAAAAATAAAATTGATCTGTGCCTGGCTAAGCAATACTCCATCATGGGATATTCCCATGCTAAGAATGGTGAGTATGTGGCAGAATAGTAACTGTCGTGAATTTATGCTAAGGAATATTAACTAAATCTCTTTTTAAAAATAAACTTGCCATTTTAAAATTGTTTTAGAAGTTTTAAAATTGTGAAAGGACTACAGATAGTTTCAGTATATCCCACATCCAGTTTGCCCTCTTATTAATATTTTAATTACTATGATACATTTACCACAATTAATGAACCAACGTTGATACCTTATTAGTAAGTAAAGTCTATATTTTATTCAGCTCCTACCTCTTGCCTCCTGGACATCCTCTCTGGAAGGCCTGACTTTATTAACACAAAGTTAATACTTCTCCATTGATGGAGAAGCATGTCTGGGCACACTGGTGACTGGATTCATCTTAATCTCATCTTCCAGGCACACTTTCCACAGTTTCATATCTATGAATGACTATATTTCAAATTCTTTATGACCGGGCTACTCACCAGCTGAATCCTACATAATGAACTTGGTTAATGCTATACGGAGAAGTTAACCTAACCAAAAACTGCCAGAATGGCTTAACTATAAAATAAGACCTAATAAAATAGCATTGATTTGGGGATAATTTTTAACAGTCAATAGATAAAAAGGATAATCACCTTTTCATAAATGTTAGGGTACAAACAGATACAAAACATAGTTAATGTAACATTTTTAATTCCTTTCATATACTAGGGTATTTGTAAATGTTTTAAGCTCTGAGTTTTACACAATCAAATCTATTCTTTTCCTTGTAAAATGCCAGCCTCCTTCTTCTGTTTCTGACAGGGGCGATGTTAGGTCAATCATAGATGGAACACCTTCTTCTACTGGTACACTGGAAGTTGCAGATTGAAGGAAAAGTTAAGAAACTGGGGACTCTGGAAAATCAGGGCAGCCACGAGTCACAGAGTCACGCAGGTGACAACTAGGAAACAGCTGGCACTGGTGGGAAAGCCAATTTGGAGACACATATATGCCTGAAGGAGGGACTTCATAAAGGTGGAAGAAACCAGGTAAGGTAAATAAGTTGTGGCTATAGAACATGACCTTCAAACATGGTTGCTATCTGAGTGTGATAGTCACTTCTCTGTCAGGGAGAGTAACCTTTTAGGGTATTAACTGAATATAGATCTCTAGGGATGTACACTAGATACATTTTCATGAAGAACAAGATAAAAGATAAAAGAAGCGAAGCTGCTTTTTAAGTACCTGGGCAATGTTACTCTTTATAGAATAGTAACATCAAGTTACATCAGAAGTTTGCTTTGCAGAACAAAGTAGAAAACGATGAAGCAAAATCATCACAATATATTCTGCTAAAAGTAACAGTCCTAGTAAGACATGTTTTAAAAACGTATGTTAGGCCTTCAGAGAGGCCTAAATGCCAAGTTCACTTACATTTTATGACAGATCTCTATGCAATTTTATAAACCTCTTCTGGCATAAAGGAGTTGCTGCTAAACCACCTGATATGCAGGCTCACCTATTGTGCTTCACATATTTCTTTTTATTCAAAGCTGTATTTGTGAAAACAGCACAGTACACCCCTTGGCTTTATGGTTTCCTCCTGTGCTGCTACAAAGAATTCCTTCAGCATCACAGACTCTCCACAGAGCCTGCATGCACAATAATATGAATATCCCTAAGGGACATGTGTGTATTCACAAGATGTGAAGCCACTGAGGAAAGAAAGCCTACAAGAGGTTGTAGGGCTTTACCATTGAGTGATACCTTTTACATCAAAAGTGTTATTCTAGTTGATAGAAATGTTATTAATGATAAGTAGAAGTGCAAAAAGATTGGGGTTTCTAGTATGGAGTTACTTAAAGGAGTTAGTGCTCTAAACAAAAAAAGAAAAAAAACCTTTTCTTACCCTAGCATTATTGACAGTTTGGGAGGATGAATCTCTGTGGTACAGCATCCCTAGCTTCTCCTTGCTTGATGGCAAAAAGCACGTAAATTCTGGCTACCAAAACCTGTCTCCAGACTTTGCCAATATCCCCTAGTGCAAAGCAATCATTCCCAGGTGAGAACCACTTCCCTAAAGATTAAGAAAATTGCTCCTGAATCAGGCAGACCTTAGTCCCTTTTCAAATTCTATCACCCTGAGATCCACCTTAAGCTAGCAGTTCTTTATGTTTCATTTATTAGTCTGTTAAGATGTGAACTGTAGGGAAAATTGTAAAATAATTTTAAGTGGATGAAAAGGTTACATGGTATCTTCAGTAAAAAGGAACTGGTGTCTAGCATAGACTTTTAGGTTATTTGATTTTTAGGGGACCTCTTTTCATTGTCTGTGAGACACTTTATGACATTGTAACTTTGAGAAAACTGATACATAATTCTTAGGGATAGAAGTTAAATTGTATCTGCTGGTATGCAAATGATTTTTTGTTTTACATTTGACTAAATATGTGTGCCATTGTGAATTCTCCTTCAAATCTACTATAACTTCTTAATTAATGAATACAATGAAATCTTTGACGTGTACTTTTTATACCTATATGACAGTTGTATGTGTATATGTATACATTTTTTAAATTTAATTTATTTGAAAGCTTACGGGTGGGGTGTGGTGGTTTATTCTTGTAATAGCATTCTGGGAGGCTGAGACAGGTAGACTGCTTGAGCTTGGGTGTTCAAGACCAGCCTGAGAAAGAGTGAGACCCTGTCTCTATTTAAAAAATATCTGGGCATTGTGGTGGGCACCTGTAGTCTCAGCTACTTGGGTACTCAGGAGGCTGAGGCAACAAGGTTGCCCAGAGTGAGTCTCTGCCAAAAAAAGAAAGAAAGAGAGAAAGAAAGAAAAAGAAAGAACAAATGAAAAATAAAGGAAGGAAGGAAGAAAAGAAGGAGGGAGTGAGGAAGGAAGGAAGGAAGGAAGGAAGGAAGGAAGGAAGGAAGGAAGGAAGGAAGGAAGGAAGGAAGGAAGGAAGGAAGGAAGGAAAGAAAGAGAAAAGAAAAAAACGTTGTAGGTGAAATAATTGAAATAAATTCATGTAAAGCATCTGAACAGTCAGAATTCCAAAATAATTATTACTGTTATCTTTAACAACAAATAATATTTCACATTAAAGACATAGCAAAACAATGTAATAGTATTAATTAGTTTTTTTAAATCTTAAGTTATCTTATTAACATGCTATCCAAATCATAATCTTTAATATATAAAGAAAATAATTGAAAAAAAATTGTATTAAAAAGCTATTCAGTTGTTTTCCTGTCTTTAATGTTTAATATCCATGTCCATGCAACCATCCTCTTTACTTTTATAAATCTGCTCTTTCTCTTAAACTGTTAAAATCTTAATTTTACCTGGTTTCCCTATGTAACCAATTTTCCATTTTTTAATACTTTGAAATAATTATGTTAAAAATTAACTTTTCCACTCTTAAATCACTTAAATATTTCTTCCTTTATTCTAAATGAAAATGAATAATGACTACATATTGAGGACTAGCCTATGTCCAGTAGTATGTGAAATCACTAACTACACAGCTAATAAAAATTAATCCATTTATATTTTACTGTGTGCCAAAGTGTCAGCTCTTTTACATGTATCATTTTTTATAATCCTCAGGACAAATATTATACATTATTTTCATCATCTTCCTTCTTCACACAAGAAGGAAGTAAGGTGACAAGTTGTCGCCTATCAAAAACTCACAGAATCACGGAGGGACAGAGACAGGATTACACATCCAGGCCCCCAGTCCTCAGAACCAGCACTTTTATCCAATCACCATGCTACCTCTTTCATTACCTATTTTATTTCTCATAACATTCTTTTCATGTGTGCATCACCCCACTCATACATATCCAGAAGTGAGTTCAGAGAGGTAAGTTACACAGGAGTAAGTAGCTTACTGCAACATTACAATGGCTTATCTTCCACTCTCTCTGCCCTTTATGTCCAATATTTCTAAAATTTATGTAGATGTCCCTGCTTCCTCCCTCCCTCTTAATGAGAGCATTCTTGATGGATCGATGCCTGATCTTTTCATTTCCTTTACAATTAGTTACTTCTGTGGCTACTACTTCAATTATCACTCAATCTAACAAACTTCAAAAATTAAAATTTTAGTTAAAATGTCTTGTCCAATTTTTATTCCCAAAGATCCAGAAAAAATGCAGAATGAACAATTCCCATCTAAAACCATGTTCCTGGAGGAGGGAGACAAGATGGCTGACTGAAGCCAGCTTTTGGCAGAGGCTCCCATCCAGAGGGAGAAATAATGGCCAGAAATAACCCAATAAAGCAGAAGATTGGGAACTGAGCTGAGAGAGAGGATCAAAAGTTTTGCATCACCACTGCTGTGACAAGCTAGGACTCCAAGGAAACAAATTTCAGGTATAAAACCCAGCCCAAAGAGGACAGAAATCCTTCCCCCTCCCCCGAAAGAATGGCTAGAGTTGAATAAAGAACAGAGGACCTTATATTTCACCAAACAGGAGAGAATGACTGAGGGCCAAGACTCCCTTCATGAGAGACATACTGCTGCAAGCCCAGGCCATCTCTTGCCTGGGCCGAAAGATGATCTAATGTTCTACCTACCTTCCTGAACTCCCAATCCACCTTTCCCTGCTCCTGGTGGTCAGGAAGACTACCCCCTGCAAAATTCGGAATGTTTGGCAGATTTTTGCTAGGGCAGGGCACCTCATGAGCTGTGGGGCAGTTGCACTGAAACTATAACTTTAATAGAGGCGGGGAGTCACAAGGGGAGAGAGACTTGCCCTTTGTTTGGAAGAGCATAGCTTGGGACCCGGGCTACCAACCACCAGGGTCTGTGGTGTACCAGCTCCCCAACTCAGAAGCCTGCCATGGGTGGCTTGGCTCACCACCAGTCTCCTTCAACCAGAGGCCATGGCAGTGATTCCCACCTGGATCCTGCAAACTGTGGCCTGCAGCCGGTGACTCCCCCCTCATGGCTCCTGAGACCTGGGCTGAGACTCCCACCTGGCCCCTGCAACCTGTGTGGCCCATGGCTAGTGACTATGTCCTCCCATTCCATGCCTGGCTCCTGCCACCCACAGCCCACAGCCTTTAATGCCATCCTTCTGTTCCCAGCCCATCTCCTGAGAATCATGGACCATGGCCAGTGACTCCTGCCTGGCTTCTGTGACCCCTGAGACCCCAAGGCCAGCAATTCTGCCCTCTGGCTTCCCACCCAGCTCCTACAGCCCAAGACTAAAGGTCAGCAGCTCTGCCCTCCAGTTCCCCATTGGGCTACTGTGACCCTTGCAGCCAGTGCCAAAGCTCTCCAGCTCCCCACTGGCTCCTATAACCTTCACACAGCAGTACCCCAGACCCAGGGCACAACCCCCACCAGTGGCCCCTGACAGTGGTGGCTGCATGATCCCTACCACTGGGGTCAAATTGAGCTGCCAGTAGACCCTTGGTGCCTAGATGCTGAAGACCTTTTAAACTCTCCCACCTGATCATGTTTGTTTTAACCAATAGGCAAACAGTAAGAAACAATCATGATGTGGAATCAGCAGAAAAACTCTGGCAACATGAACAATCAGAGTAGATCAATTCCCCTGAGGAGTGACAAAGGAGACACAACAGAGGATCCCATTCATAAACAAATGGCTAAGATGTCAGAAATCAAATTCAGAATTTGGATTGCAAATAAGATTAACAGAATGGAGGTAAAGACGGAATTAGAAATTCAAGGAGCAAGTCAAAAGTTGTCTCAAGAATTCAATGAATTCAAAGACAAAATCACCAAAGATTTTGAGGCAAGAACTTGCAGTCCTCAAAGATCATTGAGGCAAGAACTTGCAGTCCTCAAAGATCTAAAATACAGTAGAATCTCTCGGTAACAGAATGGAATAGGCAGAATAAAGGATTTCTAACAAAGATGACAAAGCTTTTTAACACTCCCAAGTGCTCAAAGAGGAAGAGAAGTGGAGAGCAAAAATGAATCATTCCCTGAGAGAATTATGAGACCACTCCAAAAGAGCAAACATTTGCTTCATAGGAATCCCTGAAGGAGAAGAGAATGGTCCGAAAGGCACAGATACTCTACTCCAAGAGATAATTGAGGAGAACCTCCCAAGCATGGCAAGAGATACTGAAATTCATATAGCAGACAGTTTCAGAAGCTCAGCACAACTCAACCCAAATAAAGCATCTTCTAGACACATTGTAAATTAACTTTGCCCAAGATAATATGAAGGGGAAAATCCTGCAAGCAGCCAGGCGTAAGAAAAGCATAACCTACAAGGGGAAGAATATCAGAATGACTGCAGATCTCTCTCCTGAAATTTTTCAAGCTAGAAGAGGATGGTCATCGACCTTCAATCTCCTAAGACAAAACAACTTTCAGCCTAGAATCCTGTATCCAGCCTAATTGAGCTTCATTTATGATGGAGAAGTTAAATACTTTAATGACATACACATGTTGAAGAAATTTGCCACAATCAAACCAGCTCTTCCGGATATCCTCAGACCCACCCTCCATAATGACAAGCATGATGTTCTACTACCAAAGTAAACTCACTCTGAAATTCTTGACCAAAACCCAATTTCCACAGTGGTGAAAAGAGATGTCCATGGGACTTTCGAAAAACTTGACACCCAAAATACGACCCGGCTTATCAATACTCTCAATTAATGTGAATGGCTTAAACTGTCCTCTTAAGAGGCACAGGTTGGGTGACTGGATACAAAAGCTCAGGCCAGTTATCTGCTACATACAAGAATCTCATCTTATCTTAAAGGATAAATATAGACTCAGGGTGAAGGGATGGGAATCTGTAATCCAGGCAAATGGAAATCAGAAAAAAGCAGGGGTGGCAATTTTATTTACAAATACACTAGGCTTTAAACCAATAGAAGTAAGGAAAGACAAGGATGGTCACTTCATATTTGTTAAGAAAACAGTCAACATGAGATATCAATTATTAACATTTATGCACCCAACCAGAATGCTCCTCAATTTATAAGGGAGACCCTAACAGACATGAGCAATTTAATATTTTCTAGCACCATAATAGTTGGAGATTTTAACACCCCCTATGGCAGTGTTGGATAGATCCTTCAATAAGAATCTAAGCAAAGAAATTTTGGACTTACATTTCACCAGACAACAATTGAATATAACAGATATCTACAGAACATTTTATCCTAACAAAACTGAATACACATTCTTCTCATTAGCCCATGGAACATTCTCCAAAATTAATCACATCTTAGTTCACAAGGTTAACCTCAGCAAATTTAAAAGTACAGAAATCATTCTTTGTATTTTCTTGGACCACCACGCAATAAAAGTTGAACTCAGCAGTAACAGGTATCTGCATACTCATACAAAGACAAGGAAACTAAATAACTTTATGCTGAATGATAGCTGGGTCAGAGATGAGATTAAGAAGGAAATTGCCAAATTTTTGGAACAAAACAATAATGAAGACACAAATTATCAGAACCTGTGGGATACTTCAAAGGCAGTCCTAAAAGGGAAATTTATAGCATTGCAAGCCTTCCCCAAGAGAATGGAAAGAGTGGAAGTCAATAACTTAATGGGACATCTTAAGCAACTGGAAAAGGAAGAATATTCCAACCCAAACCCAGCAAAAGAAAAGAAATAACTAAAATTAGAGCAGAATTAAATGAAATTGAAAACAAAAGAATTATTCAAAAGACCAATGAATTAAAAAGTTGTTTTTTAAAAAAAATACAACAAAATTGATAAACCTTTGGCCAACCTAACCAAAAATAGAAAATTAATGTCCATAATATCATCAATCAGAAATGACAAAGGCAAAATGACAAAATAACAATAGACACGTCATAAATTCAATAAATCCTTAATGAATACTACAAAAAACTGTATTCCCAGAAATATGAAAATCTAAAAGAAATTGACCAATACTGGGAAGCACACCAACTTCCTTGACTTAATGAGAAAGAACCGGAAATGCTGAACAGACCTACATCAAGTACTAAAATAGAATCAACTATACAAAATCTCCCAAAAAAGAAGAGTCCATCCAGGACCAGATGGCTTCACACCAGAATTCTACCAAACCTTTAAAGAAGAACTAGTACCTATATTACTTAACCTTTTCCAAAATATAGAAAAAGAAGGACTACTTTCCAACACATTCTATGAAGCAAATATCACCCTGATCCCCAAACCAGGAAAAGACCCAACAGGAAAGGAAAACTAAAGACCAATATCTTTAATGAACATAGATGCAAAAACATTCAGTAAGATCCTAGCAAACAGAATCCAGCAACACATCAAACAAATTAAACACCATGACCAATTGTATTTTATCCCAGGGTCTGAAGTTTGGTTCAATATATGTAAATCTATAAATACATCACATAAACAAAATAAAAAACAAAGACCTTCTTATTCTCTCAATAGATGCAGAAAAATCTTTTGACAATATCCAGCATCCTTTCATGATCAGAACACTTAAGAAAATATTATAGAAGGGACTTTTCTTAAACTGATAAAGGCCATCTACAGCAAACCCACAGCCAATATCATATTGAATGGAGTAAAATCGAAAACATTTCCACTCAGATCAGGAATCAGGCAAGGTTGCCTATTGCCTCCACTGCTTTTTAACATTGCAATGGAAGTCTTAGCCATCATAATCAGGCAAGAGAAGGTGATCAAGGATATACAAATAGGGTCAGAGGAGACCAAACTTTCACTCTTCACAGATGACATGATTTTATACCTAGAAAACCATAGTGACTCAACCACAAAACTCTTAGAAGTGATCAAGGAATACAGTAGTGTCTCAGGATAAAAAATCAATATTCACAAATTTTTAGCTTTTATATATACCAATAAAAGCCAAGCCAAAAAAACAGTCATGACTCTATTCCCTTTATAGTTGAGTCAAATAAGATGAAATATTTTGGAATTTACCTAACAAAGGATGTGAAAGATCTGTATAAAGAGAATTATGAAACTCTGAGAAAAGAAATAGCTGAAGATGTTAACAAATGGAAAAACATACCATGCTTATGGCTAGGAAGAATCAACATTGTTAAAATGTTCATATTACCCAAAGCAATTTACAAATTTAATGCAATCCCTACCAAAGCACCACCATCATACTTTAAAGATCTGAAAAAAAATAGTACTTCATTTTATATGGAACCAGAAAAACCTTGAGTAGCCAAGATATCACTCAGAAATAAAAACAAATCAGGAGGAATCATGCTACCAGACTTCAAACTATACTATAAATCTATAGTGATCAAAACAGCATGGTATTGGCACAAAAATAGGTAGAAGTATGGAACAGAATTAAGAACCAAGAGATGAACCCAGACACTTATCATCGTTTGATCTTTGATAAGCCCATCAAAAATATAAATTGGGGGAAAGATTCCCTATTTAACAATGGTGCTGGGAGAATTGGCTAGCAACTTGTAGAAGACTGAAACTGGATCCATACCTTTCACCATTAACAAAAATTGACTCTCACTGGATAAAAAATTTAAACTTAAGACATGAAACTATAAAGATTCTTGTAGAGAATGCAGGAGAAACACTTGAAGAAATTGGCCTGGGAAAATACTTTATGAGAAGGACCCCTCAGGCAATTGAAGCAACACCAAAAATACATTACTGGGATCTGATCAAACTAAAAAGCTTCTGCACAGCCAAGAACACAGTAAGTAAAGCAATCAGCCCTCAGAATGGGATAGGATATTTGCAGGTTATGCTTCTGACAAAGGTTTGATAACCAGAATCCATAAAGAACTCAAACTTATTAATAAGAAAAGAAAAAGTAATCCCACTTTATTGTGGGCAAGGGACTTGAACAGAAGCTTCTGTGAAGAAGATAGGCACATGGCCTACAGACACATGAAAAAATGCTCATCATCTTTAATCATCGGAGAAATGCAAATTAAAACCACTTTGAGATATCATCTAACTCCAGTAAGAGTGACTCACATAACAAAATCCCCAAACTACAGATGTTGGTGTGGATGTGGAGAAAAGGGAACACTTCTGCACTGCTAGTGGGAGTGCAAGCTAATATGTCCCTTTTGGGAAGAAGTATGGAGAATACTCAGGGATCTTTAAGTAGACCTGCCATTTGATCCTGCAATCCCTCTTCTAGATGTATATCCAAAAGACCAAAAATCACTTTATGACAAAGATATTTGCACCAGATTGTTCATTGAAGCTCAATTCATAATTTCCAAGTCATGGAATAAGCCCAAATGCCCATGACTCATGAATGGATTAATAAATTGTGGTATATGTATACCATGGAATATTATACAGCCTTAAAAAAGATGGAGGCTTTACCTCTTTTACATTCACATGGATGGAGCTGGAACATATCCTACTTAGTAAAGTATCTCAAGAATGGAAGAAAAAATATCCAATGTACTCAGTACTATTATGAAACCAATTTACAATCACTCACACTTTCATATGAAGAATAGATCACAACTATGGCCCAAGATGAAGGGGGGGATGGGTGGCATTATATCAAGGGAGAGTGAATGGTGGGATCAGACCTATCGTGTATAATGCAAAGGTAAATGTTGGATCTATTAGAATAGAGTATAAATGTCTTAACACAATAACTAAATAAATGAGATGAGGTATCTATTAACCAGCGTGATGTAAGCATTCCTAATTCCATATGAAATCAGCACATTGTGCCCATAAATGTATTAATGTATACATGATCTATGTGTTTATGATTTAATAAAAATTAAAAAAAAATTAAAAAAAAACATGTGTACCATCAAAACATACTAACCCTGCACCTTTCCCTTGGGAGCTTTTCTTTCTGATTTTCTTTTCTCTTTAAGAAGTTTTTTTTTTTCTTTATTTTTTATCCACTCAAACTGAAACCTCTTGGAAAATTTTTATTCCTTGGCTATCCAGTTGCCTGTACATTTTTCTCTTTTTCTCTCTTGTTCATTGCTCTGTAAAAAGTAGTGTTGGGCACATATAAACCATTCTGTAAATTCCTGCTGAATGAATTGACCAGTGTGCCTTCACCTCAGCCTGAGTTCATCCCTGCATCACTGCACACCTGTGGCACCTCCAGAGTACTTCTAATTGTTTTCTGTCAGTCAGTAAGTTCCTGCCTTCAAGGCAAAATCTTCACTGCTATTAGATATCTCTTTCATAAAAGACTTTCCAATTTCCCCAGGAAAACATGTCTAGCCTTTGGACTTGCTCTCCATCTCCCTCAATCAGGTTTCCACCCACATTTTCAGGTTTGTGTTTAGCTAGATTCTTACACTTTTGTGTTCTTCAGGGTGCGTGTCAAGTCCTACTTCAAGTCTGAAATCCTAACTTTATGAGATGCCAAGGAACGTGCTTGTATATGTTTGGCTTTGTTAAGAAAGTATATTAACTATTCTGCTTATCCTCACTTAGTTAGCAATAGCTGTTGCAAAGGTAAATACAAATATCTTGATAACATGGTAAGAATTTATTTCATACCTTACCTTTTATATCACTCTGCTACTCTATTTTCTCTAAGGCGAACTTCTCTAGTTTTGCTCTCTGGATTTAAAAGTCAAGGAAACAAAAAGTAGTACTTCACAGGAAAAAATAGAAACCCTAAAGCATATGACTAAGATGGTTGGGATGAAGTGATGAAAGGACCATGTTCATTTACATTTAACGAAAACAAGTTCCATTTATAGTGTTCCCTTAATCCTCACGAAATCTTGATGAGTTGACTTAAGTGTAATTATTATCTTTATTTTACAAATGAAGAACTCAAGCTTCAGAGCATTGGGGTGGCTTTCCTAAATAATTTATATGCAGGTAAATGCTAGTGCTGGGATTTAAGCTGTGGAGCCATACTCTCAGAATAATAGTATGAAATTGGCCCTGGAGCATTCCAGACAAAAGTGCACACATCAAAATTGGAAAGAAAATAGGCCCTACCCTCCCAAATACAAGATTAAAGACTATTCATTCTGTTGGTGCCACAGACACCTCAGCAGTTCTCTGGCTAACCACTTAATCATTCTGTGATATTTAGAAAAGTATATAAATAGCTGACTGGCTATCAGGTCAATTATTCTTTTAGGATAACACGTAACATGGCTGTATACATGATGACAAAGAAACTACCAGTGGACTGTACACAGTGTGGGCTTTGGTATAGAGCAGGTCTGAAATTTCAATTTTAACTATATCACTTAACTCAGGCAATTTGTTTACTTTAACTTCCTTCTCAGTCTGTGCAAAGACCATGGTAAGACCTACCTCAAGTTGACATTGTGAGAACAAAATAAAGAAAGTAATTAAAAGGTCTTGTACAACAAAAGCTTGGTACTTAATAAGTTATAAGCAGTAATAACATCTGATTAAAAATGTTTATAAATACATTTTTACCTATATATATATATATATTTTTTTTTTTTTTTTTTTTGTAGAGACAGTGTCTCACTTTACTGCCCTTGGTAGAGTGCCATGACATCACAGGACTCACAGCAACCTCCAGCTCTTGGGCTTCCGCGATTCTCCTGCCTCAGCCTCCCGAGCAGCTGGGACTACAGGCACCTGCCACAACGCCCGGCTTTTTTGTTGCAGTTCAGCTGGGGCTGGGTTTGAACCCCCCACCCTCGGTATATGGGGCTGGAACACTACTCACTGAGCCACAGGTGCCACCTCCATATAATTTTTTTAATGCAGCTTTGCACAGCTTTAAATTTGACATAGAACATCTGAGATATTGATGAGTGAGTGGTTTTGGTTAAATCTTGGTTTTGCATGGTTGGTATTAGTCCTTTGCAAAGAGCCTTTCTATGTTAAAATCTATTACATGTCAAGTTGTTATTTGGAAAGCACAAACCAGAGTCATCTAAAGGAGCAGAATACTAAAATGCCTTATAGAAGATAGTTTTCTGAGTGTTGCCAGTCTCCAGTAAAATTAACTCCAACCGTCATTTATAAAAATAAATATTTGTGAAGGCAGATATTAAAAATTTCTCCTTCATCAAATACTGACTTTAAAAATAAAAATTGTAGTAAATTTGAAAGTTCTAGACATAAATGGCAATGTTATTTTTCTCAGTTTAGTTGTTTTCTAAAATAAAATGCCATCTAGTGCATATATATGCTTTGCTTCTGCAGATGTACTTTCTATCCTTTCTGTATTCATTTATCTTTTACCTATTCAAGGCTGCCCCAGTTACAGAGGGAATGCTGCAATAGACTCAATGGACTTGACTTTTAAAATATTTAGGCTGTCTGATCCAAAGAAATTGACTGAAGTGAAACAACCATGATTGTTACTTCAGTGCACAATTTAACCTGATGGGACCTTTCAAGTAAACCTTACGGGCACTTACAAATCACTGACCTGAAAGGAAACACTCCAGCCTTGTGAAGGTCAAGGGACTGGCATGTTAAAGTTAGTTTACCAGATGGCTGAATTCCACAGAGTAAATCACAACTCAGGAGTTGGAAATTCCTTTATGAATTTACAGGCTGCAGAGTGCCTTATTAGCATTGCCCAAAAATGTTGATCATGCACACAAGAGGCTTATGTTTTCACCTTGCACTACATTTTGCCAAAACAACTACTGTGGCCCTTAATGTTTTCCTGATCAACATCTAACAAAGATGATGGAACACATAAATGAGCAGTTTGTCAGACGACTTGTCCAGGCAGCTTAGATAAATCAAGCAATGGTGTACCAGAGATTTGCTATCAAGGGTATCAGTTATCCTGGCTAGTCTTGTTCTCTTTAAATTCTGCTTTATGATCTGTAATTTTACTGATTCCTCTATCACTTCTACAAAGCCATATACAAAGTGCTGTGCCAGGTACTTGCTGGCAATATAAATGACGAACAAGGCTTAGCTTCACTCTGATGGCATTCACAGGAACTCACTGCAGTCTCTCATGCAGGTTTTGCCTTCCTTCCCTTGGACACGGAGCCAGGTCTGTAAAGAAACCAGACTTCCATACCGAAGATCAACTATTCTGAGTAAGACCGAGGAGGCCCTTGAATGAAAGTCAAGACCAACTACTAGCATGTATGAGGCCGCCTTGGACTTTCTGGCTGAGGCTATTATCCAACAGGATATAACTCTACTAATGGGGTCAAGTGAAAGCAACTAAGAATGTTCAGCCGAAGCACAAAATGAGAAAAACGGAATTATTATTTTAAGCCACCAGATTTTAAGAATAGTTCTGTTTCACAGGTCACTGAGAATATATCACTTTATTTATACATGGTACGTTCTGTGTCAGCGATCAGCAAATGTTTCCTATAAAAAGCCTGATACTAAATAACTTAGGCATCGAGGGCCGTATGGTTTCTGTCATTGTAGTGCAAAACAGTTGTAGGTAATAGGTAAACAAAGGGCAAGTGGTTTGTACTCCAATAAAACTTTATTTACAAAAATAGACAGGCGGATAGATTTGGCTTTTAGGCCATAGTTTGAGACCTCTGTTCTAAGTTAACAGCTTCATGAAATGTACATAATCCTTGTTTTGAACTATAAATTAAATTATTAAAAGTTATTCTCTTAGCTATCTTCAGAATCTCACATATTGAAAGAAATTTACAGACTATACATTTTATGCATGTATCAAAACATAACATGTACCCCTCAAATGTGTACAACTATGAAATACAAATAAAAAATACAATAGGAAAAACAAAGTAAAAAACAAAATTTGATGATATCTTTTCTTTGATGATTGTGCAACTGTTATTTTATCATAGCACGGCTATTTGAAATACAACTACATAGAAATTTGAAGACAATGAAACAAAATATTATAATCTATCAGATATTCTGCTCTCCTAAAATTAGTAAGAAAAAACACAAATTAATGTGAAATTAAGAAAAACAACAAACTATTTCCGATAATATGTTTGTGTCTGAGGAAATAGTGTGTAAAGTATATGTTAGCAACTTATATTAATAAAAATAAAAACATCTTTGGAGACACATCCTATTTCTTTCACCCTTGAAGTACCATCTGATGTAATTTTTACGCAGGTTCTTTAAATATTTTATTCATCATTCAGGTTATATCTATAAGAGAATAAATCAAAGCAAATAATATCAGAAAGTCGGGTCACTTCTACTTTCAAAATAGCATAGACAGTACAGTTATTGAAAAAGAGAGGCTAATTAATGTGAACTGCAAAATTATTTCTATAAATGTCATTTCCTGCAGATTCCAGTGATCTCTCTTTCGATATTTAAGTGATTGACATGAATAAATGTACTTGCAATTTTAATTGTCATGGAGTAATTGATGAAAACTATTTCACTTTTGCTACCAGCAGATGAAAGATAGCTGAATCAGTAGAACAAAAAGAAGACGTTCAGAAAAACACTAACTTGCATATGGAAATCTAGGATATAAAAATATCTCAAGTCACTGAGGAAAAATTGACTTTTTAATAACTTGTGGTAGGCAATCTCACAGAAATTTGGAAAGAGGCAAAATTGAACCAATATCTTGCACAACACAGAAAAGCAAACTTTAAATGGGTTAGAGCTTTTAAAAATAACAAAAAATAAATGACATAAGCCATATAAATACTATAGAAAACATATATTATTTTACAACCTATAGATGCAAAAAATACATTTTTAACTGTGACTCAAAAAATAAAAATCAATAAAAGATATGAAGTAAAGTCAACTATATCAAAATAGTTTTGCAAGGTGAGGAACACTACATAAAAAAAATAAATAAAAATTGGGGGAATATTTCACACATATACTAATGATAGCATGATAATGTCTTGAGCATAAAAAGAGATCATGCCACTTAAGGAAAAAAGTCAGAAATACCCTTTTTTAAATGAGCAACACTATAAGTGACAATTTATAAAATAGGTAAAGTGGCCCTTAAACTTTTAAAAGGGTCCTCAGCTGTCCTACCAAATTACACACCAATCCACAATTAATCCACCTATCCAACCTCTAGGAATTTACCCTGAAGGTTCATTTCTGGGGGGTATAAAAATATACATATTTTTATTTGTTGTGAAGTTATTCATCACAGAAAAATATTAAAAATAAGATCAATGCTAAGTACAGTGTATCCACACATCCCTACTGCAGGGAACTGTTAACACAGAGTTGTCAAAAAAAAATGAAGATCTCTGATTAACTTGGTACAACTCCCAAGATACAACATTAAATGGAAAAAACAAATTGTAAACAGTATATATGATATACTATCTTTTATGGAAGACAGAAGAGGAGATAAAGTGATTTGTGTGTTCAAATGAAACTATATGGAAACATATACATATATGAATGTTTTGTACCTATGTGTGTGCTGTATATGTACGTATCTATACCTACCTATCTATAGCTATCTATCTATAACTATATCTATATCTGAAGGATCCAAGGAAATTTCACCCCCAAATATGACTCCCTGGCATAAAGAATATTTTGAATTAAATGCCATTCGTGATCAGAAAGATTTGTAAGAGGACTTTCCTCTATTTGCTTAAAACCATATTTACCTGATTGCATATCCAAAGGGGCAGTAGATTTCCTATCCTTTCCCTGAATGCTAGCAGACCTGGCCAGAAATAATTTAAAACACAATACCTGTTTTTCAGGTTAACTTACAAGTCAATCTGTTTCTTCCCCCATCTTTCCATCCCCCCTAGCAACCACCTACTGCACCCATGCTCCACATTCACCCACACACACACTTCTAAAAGGTATCCATTATTATTATTTTTTTTTCTGATCATTACTGGCCACCCTTACTTCTCTTCATTGCATTATTTCCATAAATTTGGACTAACCTATCCCTGATTTCACTTCTACTCTTACCAAGTTTAATAAAAAATTTATGAATGTTTGCCTGTTGCTCTAATTTAATAATGAATGCCACTCAGCAAGACAACACAGACACAACTGTGAGACACTGATATACAGAGGTTATGAAACCTTACTGAGTTGTTGGTACAGTGCTGCCAACCTAAGTGCACGCTGGCAAGTTCACAAACTTGTTAGATTGGGTACACTTGATTTTTCATTAATACTTGAACTCTAGAATATATATGAATCACCAATAGAATATGTTTAAAGTACAGATTCCTAAACTTCCATATATTTATTTATATTCTAGCATAGTAAGTGCAAATATCTGCAATTCAGAAAGAAATGCCTCTGGAATATTTTAAAGCTAGTTCTCGAAGAACCAGATTTCAGATTGTCTCTTAAACTGGCTAATAGACAAACTGAGGAAATATATGCTTGTATGTGTGTGTGTGTGAGTGTGTGTGTGTGTTTGGGTTTGGTTTTCTTTTTGTTTTTGCTTTTTTCTAAGCATCTAGATCATTCAGCTGCCCCAAGCTCTATTAGATAAGACTTCAGAATGATAATCATGATTTATGTTTTAAAATCTCCAAAGAAACAAAACAGCAACAAAGCAAATCAACCCCCAATTCTCCACGAGATTCTGATTTTTGGAATCCATAATAGGTAATGTTCTATTCTCATTAAAATCCCTCCTTCTTTCCTGTCAAACAAAGCATGATCTGTTTTGAGAGAAGTTAGAAATCCCTGCAAGTCACTTTAAATTGTATTTTCAGGAACAAAAGATAAATTAAGTCTACAAAATGCAGGTGAGCATTTGTTTCAGCCAATACTTCAACTTTACTTTGTTTCCATATAGATTTTTTCTTTATTAATAGAAGGAGTACAGCAATCCTCTTGCTCTTTGTAAATCAAGCAAATAAACATGAAGGAATCTATACGTGAAAGGCACACATAATTTGAGTAAATACCAAGTGAAGAGAAAAGGGGAGGTTTTCCTCTTTACTTCTTTTTTTTTTTTGTAGAGACAGAGTCTCACTTTATCACCCTCGATAGAGTGCCATGGCATCACACAGCTCACAGCAACCTCCAACTCCTGGGCTTAAGTGATTCTCTTGCCTCAGCCTCCCAAGTAGCTGGGACTACAGTCACCCGCTACAACGCCCAGCTATTTTTTGGTTGCAGTTTGGCCGAGGCCGGGTTTGAACCTGCCACCCTCGGTATATGGGGCCAGCACCTTACCTACTGAGCCACAGGCGCCACCCTTCTCTTTACTTCTTAAAAAAAAAAAAAAAAAGAACAACAACAACAACTATGGTGAAAGAGTGAAAAACAAAAAGACTGCATGCATGCCAGCAGCATCTGACTAGAAGATGTGCTACTTTTTCAAGTGACTATTTTCTTAGCTTTTAGACGGAAAAAAAAAAAAAAAAAAAAAAACAGTTAAGTGACAGTTCCTCCTAGACTATCTGAGGTACTGTTAGCTAGAGGCTTGTTAAAATTGGAGCTGTTTCACCACATCAACATGTAGGAGCCCAGTGGAAGAAATAGCACGCAATTCAGTAAGTAAAGGGTTGTGATAGTAGACACCAGGAGGAGAAATTTCAGTGGAGAGCACACCATATGAAATATTAAATGCCAGTTGAATTAATTTGAATCTTATTCCAATAGCAATGATGAAATCTAAAAGAAGTCTCAAACTCAGTTATACTGTTAGGTATGAATAGTATCATTTCTCTCATAATTAATGATTTCAAGCATCTTTTCATGAGCTTGTTAGTTATCATATATCTTCTTGGAGAACTGTCAATTCAGATAAATTTCTCATTTTAATTGGGTTATGTTTTCATTATTAAGTTGTTTTTTTTTTGTTTGTTTGTTTGTTTTTTTGTAGAGGCAGAGTCTTACTTTATCACCCTCAGTAGAGTGCCATGGTGTCGAGCAGCTCACAGCAACCTCCAACTCCTGGGCTTAGGTGATTCTCTTATCTCAGCCTCCCAGTAGCTATGACTACAGGCGCCTGCCACAACGCCCGGCTATTTTTTAGTTGCTGCAATTTGGCCGGGGCTGGGTTTGAACCCGCCTCTCTCAGTATATGAGGCTGGTGCTCTACCCACTGAGCAACAGGTGCTGCCCCTTCATTATTAAGTTTTAAGACTTAAATAAACATTTTTTTATGTGTTCTGGATTAAAATCCCTTATCGAATGTCTCATTTACAAAGACAGCAGTTTTTCTAAAGCTGGGCAATGTGTCTGAGGGGAAGTGGTGCCATCACCTAGAAAAGTATCCTTGTAGAATTTGGTTAATATTGATTATATTTGGGGGGAGAATTAGAACAAAACTTCTAAAGTAATGTTTAAGATTCCAAAATTAATCACCAGTATAAGAATTTAAGCATAAGTAGGGGAAGGATTTTCTCTTTAAGGCCTACTACACACAAGCTCTCTCCCTGTCTAAACTAGAGCTCTTGTCAACTTATACTTCAGAAATGTGTTTTAATAAACAGATCAGAACAGTTAACACAGGAAATCATAGGTGAGCAATTCTTTTCTATGCACACTGCTGCCATTTGAAATCTTACATATCATTTCCCAAGGCCAATTCCTGCCTCATGCAGGATATGAAGGATTTTGTTTTTTTTTCAGTTCTGAAGAAACATATTACCCTTTTTTTTTGCATTTTTGGGCCGGGGCTGGGTTTGAACCCACCAACTCTGGCATATGGGGCCAGCGCCCAACTCCTTTGATCCACAGGCACCGTCATAACATATTGGTCTTTTGAGGTCCTTTCTTTCTGGCTTCCCTATTCTGATGATGGCATTGAATCTGACAGGTAACTTTTTTAAGAGGACTTGATGGACACATTTGAGGTCCGAGGGATCTCACACAAGCTTTTGCCTCTGGCTTAATGTAAATTCTGGAGAATGTTGTAGCCAAGGGAACTATTATGTTGCTATCACACTTTAAGGATATCTGAGACCTGACTCATATTATTTACTCAGATAGCCAAAATGTTTTAGCTAAGAAATCTGAAATAAAACTACGAAGGTATACTTAAAGAAAATATTTTAGTAAAGCCTATTCCAACACTTTATGTCTCCGAAGACCCATTTCAATGAAAAAAAACCTCACAGATACTTTACAGAACTGAGGAACATTAGAAGAATGTGCATTGTAGGAACTATAGAAAATTTCCAGCAAACACAGATTTCAGCAGCCACATACTCAGCAGCTTTGAGATGGTCCCATCTTTACCCAGCACTTTGTTTTCTGCAATTCACCAACCTAAATGGGTTTCTCTAAACAGCCATCTCAAGAGAAGCACTGGTTTGGTTAAAAATGTGACCACCTGCATCGTTGGCCAGAGCCTTACTCTATATACTCTTTTTATCATACGTACAGGCACAGTCTCAATGTTGAATATTACAGGTACTCTTTAAATTTTTCAAACAATAATTATTGAGCAACTTTATCTCAGGTGTTTTTCTAAGCATTGCAATCTTAATGAAGTTATTCTCATGATTATTACTACCCTGATTTTATAGATGAGGAAACTGAAGTATGGAAAGGTAAATATAATTTCCTAAGATTATAGAGAGATTAAATAAATTTGACAGACTCAAAACTGAAATTTATACTTCAGAGCTCATGATCTTTATTATGAGAAACTAAAATGTCCTGTGCCTTATTTCCTGCACCAAGTCAGTTTATTTTATTGTGTTTACTCTATGACTAACAATTTAGCTAAAGAGAAACATATCTTGACCCTGAATGTTTTAACTATGGACAATTAGGGGCACTCGTCATTCATTCAAGCAATATTTAGTATCTATCCCTAACCAAGGGCAACTTGTATGGCTCTGAATGAGGCATACTGAAGACAGGCTTTCAAGGGAGCTCAAACTGTAGGGCAAAGTACAATGAAAAGGGAAACAAGAACAATCATTTAACCAGTGTCAATCTAATTAATATAATAACAGAAAATGACAGAGTGGAGCAGATGATTCACATAGTGGGTGTCAAAAGGGTCTTTTAGAAAAGGGGTCATTTGACTTGAGAACTTGTGGGTGAAAAGGCACCAGACAGGGACTAACCTGGTGGAAGGAAGTTTTCCAGAGAGAATTGCAAACACAGAGGAAGAAACAGCAAAAACAGGAATGGTGACACGGCAGACCTCGGCAATGAACTCAGTCCCAGAACCATTTTCAAGAGCTGTATATTCAAGTCTGCCTTAGTTCTTCTCTCCGTGTCATGAAGCTGCTCCCAACAAGCAAAAATGGGAGGTCACTACCTTATGGTCCCACGTGCAGCAGAATTTAGGACTTGTAAGGAAATCTCAGCACACCTGGCTGGCCTTTTCTGGAAAACCAGTTGAGGGACCTCTGCCTTACAAATTAAGGTTCTCTAAAAATTGTGGTGTATTTTTTTCTATTTATGAAAACAACTCACTATCAAAGAAATAATGTCACTATGCATTTCTGAATATAAAAATATGCTAACATTAAATAAATTTATATCAGCACTCTTAGTTCTCCCTATTCTGCTCTACTTTTCCTTTATCTCATCTATCACTTTGTAACTAACACATTATTATATTTTTATTATGAATTGACTCATGATGGAATATAAGCTTCACACATCCCAAAGGCATGGTCTGCTTTGTCCATTAATGAAGAACCCTGAGCAATGTTTGGCTCATCCTAGAGAGAAAGTGGTCAATGAATAAACAAATGAAGGAATGAATTCATGTCAGGAATTTTGTCCAACAACTGAAAATTTGAAAGAAAAAATGTTCTGTTTGGTTACTGATCATGTGATTTTTTTTTTTTTTTCTAGAGTGGCCTAGGAAAATCTAATTTCAAACATTGAAAAACTGAAATACTATGTAAATATTTTGTTAATAATTTTTAGCATGAATGAGATGCTTTACTTTTCATGAATCTATAAAAATTATACAGTCAAATGGATACAGTTTATATATATATTTTGTATATATATATATATATATTTTTTTTTTTTTTTTTTTTTTTTTTTTGCAGCTTTTGGCTGGGGCTGAGTTTGAATCCACCACCTCCAGCATATGGGGCTGGTGCCCTACCCCTTTGAGCCACAGGCGCCACCACAGTTTATATTTTTATTAGCATATTTTATCTTTGGTATGGGAACATGCCCATGGGAATTCAGTCTCTAAAACAGCAAGTTTAATTGAACTGAATGCAACATAAACTCTGATAATCATTTCCGGCAGAGTTTGTATTTATACCCACAAGCACATATTTTATACATAGGTATATAAGGGGTTCTTCTATTGAGGGAATAAACATTTTCATGGAAACTAAACTGTTTAAATGTGAAACCTTGGTTTATGAAATTAATATACAGCTTATATAACTGTCTATAAAACTGTCTAATTCTTGACTTCAAAACCATTCACCAGAAAAGGAATACTGGTTCACATAATCTCACGAGTTGTTACCAATATTTGGCATTGAAAATACAATCACTGATAAATTATAGCATCTCTAAGTAAAGAGAAAAGACTAAAGAAAATGGACTGCATCCCAAAATTACAGAAAGCAGTTTAGAAATAAAGACCGACATGGTAAATTTCTTTCATGCTTTTTGGCTTATATATTTTTTCATTTCAAAATTTCTTTCTATTTATTAGAAATTGGTGGGATTTGTAGAGACTTTTCTACAAGATATGAAAAAAGTTAAGAAAAATAAAAGAATTTCAACACAAAACACCATTTTCTTGAGCATTTATAGCAGCACATATAATTCTGAAAAAAAAAAAGTCTTCGAAATTGATAATCTATTTCACTGGAGTTTTTTAAAAGGACAGTTACTTAAAATCTATTTATTGGGTCAGGTGCCATGGCTCACATGTGTAATCCTAGTACACTGTAAGGCTGAGGCAGGTATATCACATGTCTCAGGCCTGAGCAAGAGCGAGACCCTATCTCTACTAAAAATAGAAAAACTAGCTGGGGTTGTGGCTGATGCCTGTAGTCCCAGCCACTCAGGAGGCTGGGGCAAGAGGATCACTTAAACCCAAAAGACTGAGGTTGCTGTGAACTTGATGATCTTGTAACACTCTACCCAAGGCAACAAAGTGAGATTCCATCCTCCAAAAATAAAAAAATAGAATAAAATAAAATCTACATATTGTCATCACCTTTATTTTAGTTAGTGTAGAGTATTAAAATAATGTATAAATCTTGCCTACTACCAAGCAAAAGAAAACAACCCAATCAGTAGTTACCTATAAAAATACATCTAAATCTCATTAAACAAAAAACACAAGGGACCTTTTCTGTCAACTGATGCCAAACCTGAATTAATTAAAATAATTTGAAGAAAGGAAGGGACATGCATTAATACTTACTCTGATCCACACGGTCCAAGTAGAGACTTAACACTGTTTACCTACATTTTTATATGATTGTTTTTACCCTCAATCAATCAGCAAACAATACTTCAAGGAAAATATATAATTTTGTTGAATAAAATTAGATTCAGAAATTATAAACAAATTACCATAGGTACTGAAATTTTGTTCCAATTTTACAAAAAGTGGAGGGAATATATTGCTTCCTATTTTATTCATTGATTTTTTTATTACTTAATAAAAAGTTTTGTGTTCTTATTGTATGAGAGCAGATACAAAGATATCATCTGTGTCATTTATAACGGTTTGATCTGATTCTCAAAGGATTTCTCATGGACTCTGATAACCTCAGATAATTGTTTGGGGCTTTATGTTTTTTTTTATTATGTTTTTCTCTTTGAGAGAGGTTCTCACTGTGTCACCCAGCTGGAGTGCACCAGCAGGATCATAACTCATTGTACCCTCAAACTCCTGGGCTCAAGCCATCCTCATATCCCAGCCTCCCAAGTAGCTGGGGCTACAGGCTCACACCACCGTACATTTGTCTTTATCAAGTAACAGTTATAATGATTCATGCAATTCTTACTCAACTCTGTGAAAAAAGAATGATTATTAATGCCATTTCATAGTTGAGAAAACCATGTATTACAGAAGTTAAATCATGTAAGCAAAATTGCATACTGCAAATTACAAATATGTGTCTGCCCTTTGTTCCCAGGATTACAACAGGGGGCTTTTCTCACCCTTTCTGAAATTTCAGAAATAAACTTGAGGCTCAGAGCTAGTAACTCAGTGGTTAGGGCACTGGTCACATGCACGGGGGTTGGTGGGTTCGAACCCGGCCTACTAAACAGTAATGACAACTGCAACAACAACAACAAAAAGTAGCCAGGCATTGTGGCGGGCACCTGTAGTCCCAGCTACTTGGGAGGCTGAAGCAAGAGAATCGCTTAAGCCCAAGAGTTTGAGATTGCTGTGAGCTGTGATGCCATAGCACTCTACTAAGAGCAACATAATGAGACTCTGTCTCAAAAGAAGAAAAAAAACTTGATGCAAAAATTGATAGTCTACTTACTTGCTAAGAGCACAATAATGAATCTTAATTACATGTATAGTGCTTGGTGTGGACAATATTTAAATTGGACAGAAACTTGTGGTTTTTTGAGTAACTAACAGTTGTCTCATTTCTGAAGTCTATTTTCACAGCGCCTACCAAGCTCATGGTGGCCACTCCCTCTCTCCCTTCCCCCCACACATAGAGGAGGGAAGGTTGTGACAGATACCCTCTGAGGTCCCTTGCTGTTCTTTTCAACTAGGCCTCAGCTCTGATATATGAAAGCTGCAGGCTCTCAGCACATGTGATTTTGTCCACCTGGGCACTAACAGCCTTGAACAAGGGCTAGCATAGTTTCTAACAGCCCAAGGCCATAACCCTAAGATGATGACTCCAGTCTCCTACCGCTTGGGAAATTTCAAAGTTGCTAATATAATTTACTCTTTATGAAACACACACCTGAAGAGAGAGTCTCTGACTCCCAGTTTCTGTGGGAGAGTAGCAACCTATCTTTGATCAGTGCCAGGTAGCAAACACGGAAGGCCTACTCAGATGAACCAACTCTTCTTCTTGCTTTTTGCCAATTGCCATAATTGCCATGTCCCTGACTCTACTGGAGATGCCTTCACCACACATCCTCCCTCCCCTACTCCTTTTCTTCCTTGAAAAGGTCCAGTCTGTCACTGCTGCACGAATGGAAGTTGAGTCAAGTTCACCCTGGACTCTTTCCTATTTCAGCAAACATTATTGATTAAAAAACTATCCTTACTATTGTAAGTGGTGACCCACTTTGTTTATCTTTGACAGTAATTAGAATGGTGTTAGGATCTTTATATATTCACCTTTTGCCATCCATTGCATTTAAAAATAAAAGACATATTTCAATTCACGCAATAGATTCCTAGTATGTAATTGAGGTCTAGGCTGATGGGACAGAAATTTGAGTAAGGTCCTCAGGCATATCTTACAAGCATTCATGTGGCGTGAGCTTTGTCCATTGCTGTTTGGCAATGTGCTGGGTAGTTCATGAAGGGAGTGGGAATCCTCTACCAACTCTATCTCCATTCTAACATAATGCCTTGCTGTTCAAACTTGCTGCAAGATTCCCGATCAAACCTGGTAACTGCAAACCACACAGGTGTAATCTCCCCTCCAAAGTGCCATTCACTGACATTAGTAGTCACCAGGGAACTTATTTGCTCTATACATCACCACCTATGGTTCCACTTTAAGCAAAGATTTGGTTGTTAACCACGTGAGCCCTCATAGCAAAATTCAAAGCAAGTATTAAACACAGAATTTATGATCAGGAGATGTGGGTTCCAGTTCAGGCTTTTGAACTTGACTTACTAGTTTGGGACCCTTGGATAAATCTCTAGACATCTTCAAATCACAGATTCCCTGCCTTCAAGGTTTACAGCATCACCACACATCATAATTATCTCCCAGGATTATGTGAAAGGTGAGAGTACTATACATAATCTAAACAGGTGGCAAAGGTTCGTCCCTAAAAATGGTACTATGCATTCACATGATTAGTAACATCTGAAATCCCCGCTGTCATGGAAGAGCTTGACATTGTGGTAAAGAAACTCCCTTCTTGACTGTCTCTGGAGCTAGACAACCTGCATCATTCTACAGCAACACCAAAAATTCTGTGACTGGCAGCGCCTATATCTCAGTGGGTAGGGCACTGGCCACATACGCCAAGGCTGGCAGTTTCAAATCCGGCCTGGGTCTGCTAAACAACAATGACAACTGCAACCAAAAAGTAGCCGGGTGTTATAGCGGGCGCCTGTGTTCCCAGCTACTCAGGAGGCTGAGGCAAGAGAATCGCTTAAACCCAAGAGTTTGAGGTTGGTGTGAGTTGTGACACCACAGCACTCTACCGAGAGTGACATAGTGAGACTCTGTCCCCCCCCAAAAAAAAAAATTCATGATAGAGTGAAAAACACCTATCCTTGCTGAATTCAGTTTCTTCATCTGTTAAGAGAGTTAGTAATAAATTATCACAGAGATTATTGTGTATATCAGATGCAATTCTCCTGTGGAACACTTAGAAACATGGCTGATACATAGAAAGTATGTAGTGAATGTTAGCTGATAATGACAAGGGGGTCCGTATGACATCCTTTCCTAGCTCCCTGAGAGAAATGTTTTCTAAGTTCCATGGGTAAGAATTGCTATTTGCACACCAGAGTACATCATAATTAATATAGCCAAGCAAAAACAAAAGTTTATATAATGAGAAAAATCTTTTATGACTTTGCCATGTTTTATTTTGCACCATACTTACCATTACCATGATAAAATTGATACAAATAATTTCAGCTAGAGATTTCTAATTGTGTATCTATTTAGGGTTATGTACTGCATGCATGCTTTGAAAAAAAGAAACATAAAATGTTTATAAATCACAAAGTATCAGACTTACAGTCAGGTCCACAGACCTGTGATTAAAAGAGCTCATTTCCCTGCTCTGTGTGTCCTTCCCGTTTTCTTTCCTTAAAGATCCAACGTACAACTTTCTGCATCAAGTTTTCCCATACTTTACCATTGAAAGTGATCTTTTCTTGTTTGTAAATTTGTAAGCTTCTCTGAGAAACTGTGATGAGTATAGTCATTTTCAGATTTCAGTTTTGCTTATTTTATATATTATTTAAAATAGTTTAAACAATGGCTGTATTAATTAAGAGATAGAAAGACAAGGATTAGCAATATGTCGGCAATAATTATTCCTCCTTAAGAATGGTGGGGAGGGGCAGCGCCTTGGCTCAGTGAGTAGGGTGCCAGCCCCATATACTGAGGGTGGCGGGTTCGAACCTGACCCCGGCCAAACTGCAACACAAAAATAGCCTGGCGTTGTGGCGAGTGCCTGCAGTCCCAGCTACCTGGGAGGCTGAGGCAAGAGAATCATCTACGTCCAGGAGTTGGAGGTTGCTGTGAGCTGTGTGACGCCATGGCACTGGCACTCTATCAAGGGCAATAAAGTGAGACTGCATCTCTACAAAAAAAAAAAAAAAAGAAAGAAAAGAAAAAGAATGGTGGGGAGAAGAGGCTTATTTAAATCTTTTTCTAAATATAATAATATGTCCATATTATGATATCTATTAAGAGAACGTTTCTCATCTTTGGAATAGTTAAATCAGAATATACTTGATCTATCAATAATTGCATATGATAAACAAACCTGGAATTTTTGCATTTTTTTGAAGTGTAGTCCTCTAAGGATTATCAATATCAGCTACCCAATTAAGAGAACATAAATGGCTGTGTTTTAGCAATTAAATAACTTTTGTAATAATGGTTCTGAAGAAATTGTCCTACCGGAGTTTAGGATTGTCTATAAATCTAGGCATACAGTAGAGTTTATTATTGACAAGAAGGTAGGCATACAGATCAATGGAACAGAAAAGAATGTCTAGAATAAGTCTCACAGATATGCAAGTGTCCATAAATTTCGTGTGTAATTTATACTATAAACAATTGACTTTAACAATATAACAAGACAATTAAATGGAGTATAATCAATTGGATATTCAAATCAGAAGGAAAAATACACATTAATCTTTATCTCAGCTGGTGAATTTGAGACTCTGAATTGGAGTACCATCTTTAAGAAAAAAAAACTTATAATAACAACACAGTATATAAACAAGAGTCAAAGGAGGGAGGAAAAAAGAGGACTAATAAACAATTATCAATAGGAAGACATCTACTCCTTTTATTAAAATTATTACATTCTTCAAGGATCTATCCATCTATAGTTCTCTGGTTATTTCTGCCTTCCTTATATTCATAATTCTTTTTTTTTTTTTGCAGTTTTTGGCTGGGGCTGGGTTTGAACCCGCCACCTCCAGCATATGGGGCCGATGCCCTACTCCTTTGAGCCACAGGTGCCACCCTTATATTCATTCTTCATTCTCATAACAAAGTTGTGTTTCTTGTTTATTTGTTTTCAGTCCATATCTTTTTTCTTTCTTGCTATTAAATACATTATCCCTAAAGAGAGAACAGTAAGAAAATTATATGTATAAAACTTGATTTGAAGGACATTTCTTTTGGTAACTTTCTTATTTTGAATGTTCTTGGATCTGTTAAAATTCTGCTCGTTCAGAGTGCCCCTTTCCAGGGTCCTCTGCTGGTGGCTACCATCATTTCCATGACATCTATGTTATTTGAAGCCCAGTTCTCTTCCCTACATAACTTCCCCTGGGCTTAGCTACCTGCAATGCTACGGCCAATAATGTAGGATCTTCTATCAACCTCTTGTCAAAGTTCTGGTCATATTTCAGCACTGACTTAGCCTCTTTCTTTTATGTCCTTGTTTTCTTGCAGATATAGCTTTCTCTTTTTGAGACATAATTTTCCACCATTTTGTAATCAATGAAGGTTTTATTTATTCTTTATAATTCAGCTTTAATACCACATTGTCTGGAAAGCGTTCCCTACTTCACATCCTAGCAATATGTTTTGATCTTTCAATGACTATATTTCCTAGGACAAGCTGAGAAATATGTTCTGAAAATGAATACTTGAAAAATTGAACATTTAAGAAAACATAAAAATAGATTTTCCTACACAAAGCAGGTGGCACCATTCTCCATTATAGCAGTAATTGCAAAATATTCATGCAATTCATGACATTTTAATTTTTGTATTTTTCTTGGCTGTTGCATCTAGCCCAAATTCTGACATTTAAAAATTGACCTGTAAATGTCTATTGAATTTAATCTCACTGGAACTCTGTTGGGTGGAACTTGGCAAGTTCCTTTACCTAACTTTATTCACAGTCTTTATCAGATGCTTTGTTAATGAGCCCAATTAAATGTTCGATATGATTGCTTAAAATATCTGGTTCATCTATGTATAGCACAAAGGCGTTCTTATGTGTCTTAATCCATTTTCCACTGCTATAACATAATACCTGAGATCGGATAATTTATGATAAATAGAAATTTATTGGCTCACAGTTCTGAGTCTGGGATGTTCAACATCAAGGTGGTAGGATCTAGTAAAGACCTTCTTTCTATGTTATCATATGGCAGCAAGCAGATGGGCAGGACCTCAAGAGAATATGAAGGGGGTCAAACTCAGGCATTTCATGAAGGCATTAATCCTACCCATGAGGACATAACTTTCATGGCCTAATAACTTTCTCAGGGTCCCATCTCTTAATACTATTGTAACAGCAATTAAATTTCAACGTGAATATCAGAGGGACAAACCCTCAAACCATAGCATTACCTTCATATCAACAGTATATACACATCTGGGATCCCGGTAACTTAACTTTGATCCCTAAAATCTACTTTTTTAGTTGCTGATTTAGAAGTGACTTGGATGCCTGACTCCAATTAGGCAGATAGCCGACTCCTGCTGTTAGAATATTGTTGTATTTTCCTCTGCTTAGCCCTTTCACAGAAGATACTGGCAGAGCATCTAAAAGAACAGAGTATTGGGAACCCATCAAACGTATGGAAGCTGAATAACTGATTTGTGCCAATTTGTTAACAAATGTGAGAATATAGCAGTTTATCTGAGACTCAATTTATTGTTAGGTTGGAGTAAGGTTTTGGGGAAGAAGGTTACAGTATTCACTAAACTTTAGTTATTTAATGTATTTATTATAAAACCTACTGACAGTACATGACTCAAATGACTTACATCATTTTTCTACAAAAGAGAACTCTCATTTCTTTATTGGGTCTATTTGGCCTAATTTAGGGGTTAGAGTAAAAAATGCTCAACCACAATGAAAAATGCTGTATTTTAAAATCACAGCTTTGATCAAATTAAAAAATCCTAGGTAAGTTCTTTTCACTAATAGAAAAAAAAATCTAAACTGCTTATTTTGGCATTTGTTAATACATACCAACACTTATTGACCTAACTTCACCTTCTGCTCTGATCTGTCAGGATCTATCTCAGCCCACAGTTCAGCCACTTCACCACTTCCGTCAGATATGGATATTGTTGAGCAACTACCAGGGCCAGGTGTGGCTTCAGTTAGATCAGAAATGCTCCCTACCTGAAGCACCTTGGATTCTCGTACAGGGAGTTAATTGACAGGTGAACAAACTGCTGTAAACATTTACATGAATCACTGAGTAACTCTGGAGGGCTCTGGAGTGTTTCTCAGGTCAATTTCTGCGTCCCAGCCATCCTGCTCTCTTGTCAGCTGGGGTTGCTCATATCACTCTGTTTACCTAGAATGTCCTTCTCCATTTCCGTTTTTACTTTCTGTCAAAATTCTTATTTTTAAAACATAAGTTCAAACAGCCATTTCTTTTTTTTTTTTTTTTTTTTTTTTTGGTAGAGACAGAGTCTCACTTTATGGCCCTCGGTAGAGTGCCGTGGCCTCACACAGCTCACAGCAACCTCCAACTCCTGGGCTTAAGCAACTCTCTTGCCTCAGCCTCCCGAGTAGCTGGGACTACAGGCGCCCGCCACAACGCCCGGCTATTTTTTGGTTGCAGTTCGGCCGGGGCCGGGTTTGAACCCGCTACCCTCGGTATATGGGGCCGGCGCCCTACCGACTGAGCCACAGGCGCCGCCCACAAACAGCCATTTCTACCTGAAACCTTTTGTGCAACCACTTTCCTGCATTTCTGGCAGAATATATTACTACTCTACTCCTTCCCACACACATTATTCATGAGAGCATTCTAGCAATAAATGCATTGCCCTTCAATCGTATATATACATAGCTGTCCTCCCCACTAGACTTTTTTTAAATCTAGACTTAGGGGGTATAAGATGTTTTGGTGTTACATGGATGAATTGTATAGTGGTGAGGTCAGAGATTTTAGCATAACCGTCACCCAAATAATGTACATTGTACCCTAACTCCCCTCCATCTTTCCCCCTTTTGAGTCTCCAAAGTCCATTATACCCCTCTGTATGTATAATCGCTGTTTAGTTCCTCTTTATGAGTACATGTGGTGTTTGTTTTTTGATTCCTGAGATACGGCACTTAGGATAGTTGCTTCCAGGGCTAATCATGTTCCTGTGAAAGATGTTATTTCATTCTTCTTTATGACTGAGTAGTATTCTACGGTGTATACACACACCACATGTTCTTTATCTGGTCATCAGTTGATGGGCACTTAGGTTGATTCTTTATCTTTGCAAGTGTGAATTGTGCTGCATTGGTCATTGTAGTGCATGGGTCTTTTTGATATGACTTCTTTTCCTTTGGGTAGGTACCCATAGTGAATTGCTGGATCCCATGGTAGGTCTACTATTAGTTCTTTGAGGACTCTAAATTTTGAACAGTTTAAAGTCTAGAATATTGCCTAACATATAGAATTTATACAGGTTTGTTAAAAAAATATGGGAATTATTCACAGTAGCTAATTATAATTTTGAAGACTATTCATGGTCATGAGAAAGCTTGAGAGAGACTTTCAAGAAATTTTAGTTGCTCTCTGTTTCACCTGAATCAAACAAATTATCATAGTGGACTAAACAGTAATACTGATGAGACCCCTTTTTGAAACTGATCCTCAGGAAATAGTTTGGTTTCATTCTGTTCCTTTACTATAGGTTGCATCTTATACCCCATGAGGTCGTTTTTAAAATGAATGTTAATGGAAAAAGAACAGAAGCATTTTGACAATTCAGCCTACCTAAATTCATTGCCATAGGCCTGCTGAGTGTGCTATTGCTGAGCATTCTTCCTGCTTCATAAGCTGCTTGTTAAACATTTGCAAATACTCAGAGTCATAAATAAAAACATAACTCATCAAATCAATTCTATAGATAAAGAAAATGAGACCCAGAGAGTTTAAAAGATTTATCTATATAATATGTAAGAGGCATTTTAAAGTGGTGTGCACCTAAGTCTGCCTCCTATTCTATTACTAATTCTGCAATATCACACATTTGTATAGCTCTTGTCTAAATGTTGAAATGTTATTCTAAAAACAGACTTAAAATCTAGTACAAAAAAATATTGTTACTCTGTACTCAGTGTGTCCATGTACCCATAGAATTCATCAACTTTATTTTCATGGGTTTCAATACAAAGTTCACTGTAGTTTTGCAATTTACTGCAGTCTAGCATTGAATAACATAAATTACTCATTGTCACCAAGGACAGTAGTTCTCAAAACGACAGTGTTTTATCCTCAGCTTATCTTCATTCATCAATGGGTACATAGTCACACAAATGAAAAATAGAATTCCTTATGAAAAATGACCATGGGAAATTAGAAAAACTAAAATCCAACTACTAATATGTGATTTGAAGAAAAAGAGGGAATGGGGGCTAAAAAATTATTATTTTTAGCAAATAGTTTATTTAAAAATCAAAATTGGATGGTCAATCCAGGGTTGACTAAATAATATGTCATATTTTGTTAAACAGTTTTAATGTGAGTCTTTAAGACAATGTAAAAGCTTCTCAAAAAGTGACAAGTAAATTATAGATGAAAGTTAAAAAGACAGATGACTCCTAGTTTTAGCATATGGCATCAGATATACAACTTTTGGTGGAGTTATACTTCAGAGAAAATTCACTGGCCTTTGAAGTTATTTCTGCATTTATGGTTATGGAAATTTCCTCAGGTTTATGTGTGCCTTACGTATACCAAATATTTGGCCTCTCTATATTTATATTTATGTGTGTGTATCTCTCTCTACATAAAAACTATGTATTTATATTGTGTGTGTATTCTCTCTCTCTACATATATATACATATACACTCTATACAAAATCTGTTTATATTCATCTATACAAAATCTGTTTATATTCATGTGTGCATATGTTCTGCCTTCATATACATATATACAAATGTAAGTATATTCAAGAACATTGGGCATTTCCTTCATGAAGGAGTTTTGTAGACTGTTGAAGCCTTTGTGAATTATTTAAGGACTGTGTACTCAAAATGTTGTAGAATATTAAAACTTCAGGAGGAGCATCTTTTTATTCCTAGATTCCTTGTGTATTTCTTACCAAATGTCTGCTGTTGAACAGAAATTCTCCTGGGCCTAGTGTAAAGCATGAACCACAGGCCAGGCCTACCCACATGACACTTTCTGGAAAATTCATCACATTTGTCATTATTGGTTTGACATCTATATTTCTTGCTGCTTATTATTAAGTCAGGGCACTGAAGTCAAGAATTCGCTTTTTCCCTTTCTCCATATATCTACTATGCCATGCCCTTCATAAATAGTTGCTTATTAACTATTAGTAGCATGAAAAAAGTCTCCTCTCTTCACCATCTCTGAGAAGAGAGGCCATATTCCTGTCCCCTTTAAGTTAATTCAAAATCTTGTATAATGTCTCACACCTAGAAGGGACTCAACAATTCATTAGATTTATAAATAATATACTGTAAAGATTTTGAAGTTTTCTTCATCAGTTTTTATTATTATTTTTTATTATTTATTTGTTCATAAATAAGCAGAGTCTTGCTCTATTGCCTGGGCTACAGTGCAGTGGCCATGTTGCAGTTCACTGCAACCTTGAACTCCTGGGCTCAAACGATCCTCCTACCTTAGCCCTCTGAGTAGCCCCAGGAGTAAGCCATCCCATCTGGCCAAGTTTTTATTCTTCTCTTCATTGTTCTGTGATAATGTGTTTACTTTCCAGTTTAATTTTAATATTTTGGGGATTAATTTAATGGGTAGCATAGATAATTATCTTATTGCATTGTGTGGTCTCGCTAGAGTGAGTGCTTAAAAGCAATGTGGAGTTTGTCCCTAAGAAAGACCTTCTGGGTAAACAAAAAACTTACTGGCAAGTGCAGAAAAACCCTAGCTGGCCTTTAAAAGTCATTAAGCAACTCCCCCATGCCACTGTGGCAGACATTCCATAAACAGCCTGCGGGAACTAGGAAGAGAAGTTTCTTTTCTACATCTATGTGCTTGTAGTTCTCCCATTGCTTTCTGAGCAACGCTAAACATTGAGTTGACAGGCAAAAGAGGAATGTTTGCAAGGTCCAAATCCAATATTACAAGACAAGGCAAAGAAGTATGGATTTGTACCCAAGAGCAATGTATTCAAAGCCGTGTTTTGACAGACTTAGAGTCTCCCCTTCGGTGTAGGAGAGGAAACCTCTGAGTGAAGCAACCATTTTTATTGCACCCTTCCAACTCATCTTCCCTGATTGTGATACTATTGAGGATTTTCTTATTTTGTGTGCAATTGTGTTTTTTAACAATTGTTGGATATCCTTACTATTTACTCTTTAAACGACTTGTCAGTAACGACAAACTATGGTTTTTCCTTGTTTTCAATAAATGAATTAAAACCCACCACAGTGACATGGAATATAATTTGTTTTTCATTAAAAAAAATCAAAAGTATAAGTTCTTTGCTCTTTCATCAGTCTTGGGTGACTCTGACCATAGTTCAAGATCCCTTTAAGAGACTAATAAGAGATGCTATGCTGCAAAGTCTATTCACTAATACACAGCCCTCTGATTGTATCAGAAAAATTTCCAATGCCCTCATCCATGTGAGTTCTCCCCGGTGCTCCTCTCAATAATGGAAGGCATAGAGTTATCCTTCATTTCTACCTGGAATGCCACATTCTCCTCAATTTCCTTGACTACAGAAAGGAGAAAATCAGAATTGTGTAGAAAGATGATGACACTTAAGAATAGATGGTGTACTAAACCTATTTGTATATTCTCCTTTGTGCCAAGCAAAATCCTGGTTACTGTGCAGACACCTGGAGAATTCTAGCAATGAGGAATTCTTCTGTAAGTTTAAAGTGATTCACTAAATATCATAATCATTCTTCATTCTTTGTTTACTGAGTAACTATTTACACCCTGGAATTTCAACACAGATTCAGAAAACACTGGTTATCTAAGCCACAAAAATCTTTCTTTGATTTTCTGATTAATCTGTCGTGCAGCCTGGAACACTATGTTTAAAAGGGTCCTGAAGCTGTGTTTACTCTTACAAGCAAAGAGAATAGGGAAAGGTTAATTATGTCATCATGGATATAGGGGAGGATATTTATAATTTTCATATCGGCTGTTTTACAATTCACTTCAGTTTTATATTAGGCAGAGAATATCTCTGACATCTAATTAAAAGTAATTTTGATGAGATATGTTTCCAAAAAGGTCCATTAGCACCACGGTTCAGTCCCTGATTTCTTATGGCAATGGCAAACAGCATTGATTTAAATCAACCCAAATCAAAATAAATGAAATAAACATGCAAAGCAGAGTCACAGGAAATTCTTTATCATGTCCCATTTGACTTATGTTCACCACATATGTTATTTTCAAATTTTGACAGTATGGTAGAAAAAAATAAAAACTAAGGTTATGTCTCCCCATAGTGGACAAATAGTTGGCAACTAAATTATTTAATTTATGTGGAAAAGAGCTAGATATTTAGAAACCTCTCATTTGCATGAATTGATATCATCAATATTTCACTATTTGGGCATCAGTTTTCAAAGCAAAGAGTACACATTAGGAAATCAAAAAGACAGTTCAAATGTCAGTTTTACTGTTTCTTGAAACATGACCTTTAGCACATTAATTAACTTCTCTCAGCTTTAATTTCTTCTTCTGTAAAGCACAGATAATGAAAATGTAAATTAGGAAATGGGGACGATGAAAAGAATTAGTGTGTGTACCTATGCGTATTTCCTTTATTAATAAGTATTAGTTCCCTGCTTATTGCATAATGTTCCTGCTTAATGATTACTATCATAATGTCATCTAAACGAGCAATCTAGTGTTTTCTCCTTGTCTTTTAAGCAATGTACTTCTTTTTGCCAGAAAGCTTTTCTGTTCTTTTTGTTCTCTGGAGCTCAGTTAAAACCCTTCTTCCAGAAAATTTCCTAATACTCCTGGACTTATTAACTTTTTCCCTTTCTGCTTTTTCCATAGCATACTGTACCTACTCCTGTTTACTCATTAACTACTGCTACGTCCTTTTTTTCCCCACTCACCAAATTATAAGCTTCTTTGCACAGTTAACCACATCTCATAGTAATTTGTGTCCATGTCCTCATAGTCAAGGACAGTGACTTTTCCTTCCTTCCTTCCTTCCTTCCTTCCTTCCTTCCTTCCTTCCTTCCTTCCTTCCTTCCTTCCTTCCTTCCTTCCTTCCTTCCTCCCTTCCTCCCTCCCTCCCTCTCTCTCTGTCTCTCTCCATACACTATGCATAGACTCTAATATTGTTTTCGAATCTACACAAAAAATACAAATATTCAATTTGGGGCACCTGAAATGTTCACATACTGAACTTTCTTATTTTATTTTATTTTTATATTTATTTATTTATTTATGATCATCCACCACTTAAGAGCAGGTGGAATATGTGCAACCTGGAATCTCACCCCTGGGTGCCTTTGCTTCTGTGCCTTTGCTGCCATCTTCTGACATGAGTTATATTTGTTGTGGGGATAATTTGTCACTTCTCAATTTGAGTTAAAGCTCAAATTGACAAATTTGTTGCTGTTGTTGTCAAAGAAGATATTATACTTTCCTTTTTTTTTTTTTTTCCGGTATTTCTTTTTTTTCATTTTCCTTTCACCTGCAATTCTGTGCTTTCTCTGATTTATTTTCCTTGTGAGAAAGGCTAGGAGATATTCTCAAAATTAATTCTAGGCATATTGCTTTGAGACTAAAGCTATTAAAATAAAAATATACCAGGACATTCAATGGAGCAGTTATCGCCTTGGTGATGATGTTTTAAGTGTTGCCTTAGGAACCAAGGGTCACAGATCATAGTTCAATTTAAACTTGAAAAAGCCACTAGTTCTCACATCTATAAACCGGTAAGATTGAGAGGAATGGTGTTCTATGTCTTTTATAGGGGTCAAATTTTTAAATTCTCTTTCATTTCATGGAAGATTTTATTTTCACCTGGTATAGGGCATGATGCAGAACTTTGACTTTACAAGTACACATCTATGGCAAAGTGTGTTCACACGGCTGATCTCACAGACTTTTAACTACCGAGTGAAGCAAGCAATTGCTTTTTCTGTTTTATAGTTGAGAAAACATGCACACGAATTCAAAACTAACAGTAAACTCTGCCTACAAGCCTGTGTTCTTCTTTCCTGAGTACAAATTATTTTTGCCTACTACAACTATTTCAAAAATATAGAAAGATAAAATTTTATATAAATGGTAAAGCTTAAGTATATGTAAGAAAAGATACAAGATTTTGAGTCCAAACCAAAGACGGCAAGCATATTTTTTATTTAAAATGATTTACTAAAGGACTTAAATATATATAAGTCACTTTCAATGTTATCTCTCTATACAGTAAAAGAAACAGCAGTAAAATTTCCTAATAGTACAAGACACAGAATATGTGATGTGAACCAGATAATTTTTAATTATAAATTCGTGTAGGGATAGCAAGGTAAGTTGATGATAAATATTCAATGTAACAACTTAAAACTGAGGTAATAAATGAATTATAGGACATTTTCTATAAAACTAGTCATTATATTTTCATATCTGAAATGTTTGATTTTCCTTACAAAGATTTTATCATTTTAATCATAGATATATGAAAAATCTTGATTGGAATGCTTGGTAAAAAAGAGGGTGCCAACCCTGTACATTTTCAAATTATGGTCAAGTTGCAACTTTTCTTATTTTGTCTTATTTCAATACTTATTGTGTAGGGTGTAATACTTACTGTGTAGGATTTAATGAACATAATTTATTTCTGAATAATTAAAGACAATAAGTGGTCTTTGTTAGTAATTGTCTCATACATAAGCCCTCTTTCTCTAGTATGTTTAGTTTTAAGTATAAAAGATAGTATGAAGGTATATTTATCACAGGCCATATATGCCAATTTTTTATTAAAATAAAATCCATGTTCTCATTATTATTAATTTTATGTGTGATAATTGAAATGCAGATATTTTAAAGAGATTACTTTTTTTAGTTATAAACACCATTAGAGTTTCCTGTTGCTCTATAGCAATTCAACCCCAAACTGAATGACTCAAACCTCAAAGAGTGTGTCATTTTTATCTTTTATACTTCTGGAAATAGACCAGACTCACCTAAGTATTTTTAATTAAAGGTTTTCACGTGGTGCTGTTCAGAGGGCTTAGAGTCATCTTGAGATCTTTTTATCTTACTTATCTGGTAGTCGAGTCTGGCTGCCACCTGCCACCTGCCACCTCAAGTGTGGTTTTCAGCCATAGCACACACACATGCTCTCCACATACAGTCCTGCCTTCCTCACAGCATAGTGGCTTAGTGTAGAGGCCACCTCACAAGAAAGAAAACAAGTAAATTATGGGCAGTGCCTGTGGCTCAAAGGAGTAGGGTGACAGCCCCCTATACCGGAAGTGGTGGGTC